>NC_041751.1:23148901-25797300 GCF_004115215.2 Ornithorhynchus anatinus
CCCGTTTTCCAGCTGAGGGAACTGAGGCCCAGAGAAGGGCGGTGACGGGAGCCGGGATTGGAACCCGCGTCCTCCGATTCCCGAGCCCGGCCTCCAGCCGCCGGGCCGGGCTTCTCCTCGCTAGCCCGGGCTTCTCTTCTTTCACGATCCCTCCGTTTCCTCCTGCTTCCGAGACGGCCCCACGCGGATGTCCGGCCAGCACCTGGAGGTCGGGATATCCCAACCTGAACTCCTCACGATTCTCCTCGCCACCGGATCCTTTCTTCCGCCTAACCGTCCCGCCGCCTGGGATGACGTCACCGTCCTCTGTCCCTCTCAAGTCCGTAACCTAGGCGTGGCGCTCGACTCCCCCGTCCCTTTCAAACCCCGTAGGCAGTCTGTCGCCAGATCCTTCGGCTCTGTCCTTCAGATTCTCTCCGGGGGATCTGCCCCGCTTTTTCCATTCAAACGGCCCCCGTGGCGGGGTCGAGCACCGGTCGACTACTGAGCGCCCCAGGCTCCTCGTCGATTTCCCCCCGTCTCCGGTCTCTTCCCTTTCCAGCGTGTACTTCGTTCTGCCGGCTTATTTCTGTAGAACGCAATTCCGCGGTCTTCCCCCCCCCGCCCCCGCTCCTCAAAAACCTCTTAACGGTGGCCCGTTCTTCTCCGCGTGGAGCGGAAACTCCTTTCGTCAGGTACGGGGCGCTCGATCGGCTCTTTCCTTCCTACTTGTCCGCTCTCTTTTCCCACCCTATCCCGGCTCTCGCTCTCCGTTCTATCCCGCTTCCTTTCCGTCCCTCCCGCCGCCGACCTCTTGCTCGCGCCCTTCCCCGGCCCGGCGCCCCCTCCCGCTCCGTCGCCGGCGGACCGCGACCTCGGAGCCCTTCCGCGATCCCGTCTCTTCGAGGCGGCCTCCCCGAATTCATTTCTCATCTCTCCCCGTATATTCCTCCCCAGCCGCTCCTTCAGCACCCCGTGCCCCCTCCCGTAAACCGCCCACCCGCACCCCCGCAGCGCCTCCGTGTGGAACGGTGAGATCTTCTCGCGCTCACTGCGCGTTCGCGCCGTAGATGCGAGACGATCGGGTCAGACGCGATCCCCGTCCCTCGTCGGGCTCACGGCTCACCTGGAGGGGAGGACGAGAATCGAATCCCCGTTTTACAGACGGAGAAAGCGCGTGCCTCGCCCCCGGTCACGTGGCCGCGCTCTCGGGAGGAGTCCTCGTCTCCTCCCGCTCCGTCCCCGGGAAGCGGGGAGGGGTCGGCTTCCTCGTCGCTCCCCGGTGCCGCCCTCGTACCATTCCGCCCCCCCCCCCCCCCCCCATCCCCCTCTGCCTCCGCGTGAAGGCCGTGGCGTCCGCCTCGACCACCCTCGCCGGTTCCTGGTCAGAGGCGTCTGGCCCCCCGGGGCCCCACCTCCAACTTTCTGAACCGATCTGATCCCTCTTCTCGCATTCCTTCCCTCCGTCTCCGTCCCCGCCCTGATCCCGGCCCGCCCCGCCTCACCCGCCCGCTAACCCGGACGCAGACTCTACCTCGTCCTTTCCAGTCGCCGCGGGACCTCTACCCTCGGCGACCCTGAAGTCCCTCTCCCCGACCCCGCCGTCTCCTCTCCGACGTACGCCTCCCCCCCCCCGAGACCTCCCATCCGTTGACCCGCCCCCCCCCCCGACACGCGGACCGTCGACCGCGACGCCACCCTCGCTCACTGAAATCGACTCGCCCGTTCCCCTGTCCCGCCGCCGATCTCGGACCGCCGGCCCGAGGTCCCGGACCGCGGTCCACTCCGCTTCCTTCGCGCCCGTGCGTGAGCTGGGAGCGCCGCTCGTGGAGAACCGGATATCGGGCCAACCGCCTTCGTCTCGGACTCGCCCGTCACCGCTCCGACCCTGCCGGGCGGCGTTACTTCTCCGTCCTCGTCGACTCCCACGCCCGCCGCCCTCACCCGTTGTTTCAGACGTTCGGTTCCCCCCTCGCCACCCTGGCTCCTCTCCACCCTCCTCTACCTGCCCCCGACGACCTGGCCGTCTGCCACCCCCGCGCACCCGGATCCCAAATCGACACTTCCAGCCCGGATTTTTCTCCTGCCGTCTCGTACCTCCTTCTGCCTCCAGGCTGTCTCTGCTCGGATGTCCCGCCGGTGGTATCCTTGGAGCGCTCACTGTGTGCCGGGCACCGTTCTGGGCGCCGGGGTGGGTGCGAGGCCGTCGGGTTGTCCCACGTTGGGCTCACGGTCGTCGCCTCCGTTTTCCAGGGGAGGGAACGGGGGCCCGGAGAAGCGAAGCGACTGGCCCGAGGTCGCGCGGCCGACGAGCGGCGGGGCCGGGATTAGAACCCGCGACCTCCGACTCCCACGCCCGGGGTCTTCTCCCCGAGCCACGCTGCTTCTCGCTTAACGTGTCCAAAACGGAGGGCCTTCTCTTCCCGCCCGAACCGTGCCCTCCCGTCACCGCGGGCGGCACCTCCGGCCTCCCCGTCCCACAAGCCCCCCGGCCCCCGGCATCGTCCTTCGCTCGTCTCTCTCACTCGAGCCGCGCATTCGATCCGTCACCGGATCCCGTCGCCCCGATCCTCCCGACGTCGCTGAAACCCGCTCTTTCCTCTCCGCCCGACCTGCGCCCGCGGCGATAGAATCGCGCATCCCGCCCGGCCTCGATCGCGGCATCGGCCTCCTTACCTCTCGTCTCGCCCCGCTCCGGTCCACGTGCCACGTCTCCGAAGGGAGTCCCGTCCGCCTTTCCCCACGCCTCCGAGGCCTTCGGTGGTCTTCCCCCTGCGTCAGATGCCTCCAGGGGGAACGCCTGAACGGGCGGCTTTAAGGCTGTCGATCGCCCCGCCCCGGGCCATCCTCCCCGCTGACTTGCCTCTGCGACCCAGCCCGCGCGCTCGGCCCCTCCGGCGCCGACCTCCCCGCTCCGCCTCGACGATCTCCGTCTCGCTGCCGGCCGACCCCCCCCCCCCCCCCCCGTCCGCGTCCGCGTCCGCGTCCCGCCTCTGGCTCGGAACTCCCTCCCTCTTCGCGTCAGTCTCCCCGCCCTCAAGGCCTCGGTAAGATCACGTCTCCTCCAAGAGGCCTTCCGCGACTAAGCCCTCGTCTCCCCTACTCCCTCTCCGTACTGCGCCGCCCTCGCTCTTTCCCCCCCCCCCCCCCCCGCCCCTCGGCCCTCGTGCCCGTATCCACGATCCGCTTTAATGCCCGTCTCCCTCTCTAGACGGTCGCCTTTTTTTCCTCTACGGTCTCCATCGAGCGAGAGGGCTCCTCCCCCCGTGGACGGGGCCGATGAGGTTCGGGTGGCAAGATGAGAGGTTCCGTTCCGGGCGTGTTAGTTTTGCGGTGTCGGCGGGCCGGCCGGGCCGGGGTGGCCTGACGGCAGAAGGAGGCACGAGGCCGCGGGAGAGAAATGGGGGCCGGCGGCGGTTGAGCCGCGGGAGCGAGTGAGTTCTCCGAGGGGGGGGGTGTAGGCGGAGAACAGGAGGGTCCGTCGCAAGCGCTCGGTCCGGCGCCCTGCACCGGGCGAGCGCTCGGTAGCTACTACCGAACGAAAGGACAGAAGGGGACCCGGAACTGAACCTTGAGGGGCTCCCGCCGTCAGGGGGTGGGAGGCGGAGGAGGAGCCCGCGGAAGAGGCCGAGAAGGAGAAGCTGGAGGTAGGAGAACCGAGCGAGGGTGAGGTCGCTGCCCTCCGAGCCCAAGCGTGGCGTTTTGCGCACCGTATGTGCTCAGTAAACACGATCGCTCGATCGACGTGGCGGAGCCGGGATCGTTTATTCGTCCGGTCCTGTCGGGTAAGCGCTGGCCGTGTGCAGATCACCGTACCGGGCGCCGGGGAGAGGACGGCACGACAAGCGACGGCGACCGTCCCCGCCCACGAGGAGCTCACGGTCCGGGGGGCGGGGGGGGGGGGTGACGGGGGCGACGCCAGAACGCGGGTTCTCCGACACTCGCGGGCCCGTGCCCTTTGCACTGGGCCATCCTTCGTCCCCCTGTCCGTAACGCGTCCGTAGCGTCCGTTTGCCCGGCGATGGTGATGATAGAGAACGCCACCTCTCGCGCCCTTCCTACGTGCTCAGCCCCGCGGCGAGCGGTGGGGCGGATACGGTACGATCGGACCGGACGCCCCCGTGACCCGCCGAAGGCCCGTGGGACGGGAGGGAGGTCGTAAGAGCCTCGGGGGCTGGCATCTCGTCCGCGAATTTGCGCTCTCGGCGCTCGCGCCCAGTAAGTAGACGGTCGGCGTTATTGATTTGTGAAGCCGGATCCTCCCTGCCGGAATGGCGCAGCGTTCCTCGTTCTTAGCGTCAGAGGCCCGCCATCAGTCTCGGCGTCTCTCTCCGTTCCAGGTGCGCGATCGCCAGCCGCTTCGGTTCTGACCAAGCTTCAGGAACTCGGAAGCGTCCAAGATGAGCTCAGAGCGAAAGAGAGTGAGCTGCGGGCCGTCGACAGGGAATCGGCGGGGCTGAAGAGTATCGCTGAAAAGTAAGCCTTCCGTTAAGTTGTGACCGTCATCTGGTAGAACCTGGGACGCTCCACGGAACGCGCCGTTGGGTGTCCGTAGCGATCGTGAAGTCACCTTCACTTCGCCGTTTGATTATCGAGGCGTCCTTCTAGCGAGAAACCGTCGTCGCCGATGCTCCCGGCGGTCTGGGACCGTTACCGAGAGTCTTCGTGTTCCCCGGGGATCTAGAGGATCTCGGACCCTCGGGGCGGCCGTTGGGATAGGTCTGACGGTCGCCTCCCCGGGCGGCCGTCGACGCCTCCGGGTCTCCCGCGCTCGGCTCTGAAAACTCGCCGCCGTCCAACGGGCGGAGGCGGACCGTCCTCCGGGAAACCCGGCGTCCGCCAGATGCGAGCCGCAGACCGGAGAGGTGGTCCGGCGGAGGAGGCGGAGGAGGCGGAGGGGCGTCTCTGCCGTCGCGGGGCCGGCCCGAACCGCGGCGGACGACGTGAGGGTCGCCGAGAAGAGCAACCTCCTCGGCCAGGGCGGCGTCCTCCCGGGGGGGGGGGGGAGCGGGCGCCGTGCTTCCGCGTGTTGAGTCGTCCCGGGTCGTCGGGGAGAGGAGGCGCGAGTACTTCCTCGGGGCCGGCTTCGGAAGCTTCTCCCGAGACGGGTAAAGGAAACCCCGGGCAGTCCGGTCGCTCCTCCCGCACGCCCCCGGAGTCGGCCGCCGACGCTCGAGGGCCGCTTCCCCGGGTAGCGGCCAGCTGCGCCCCTCCCGTGCTCCTAGGGGGTTCCCTCTTCCCTCCGGTCTCCCCGCCGCCGAGAGCGGAGACCGCCGTCGGGTAAGCTAACGGCCCGGGCCGGCGGAGGGCGGGAGGTTCCCGCCGAACCGTCGGGCGGACCGGAGAGGGAAGACGGCTAGAGGTTGAGCGGCCCGTCCGGAGGACCCGACGGTACCGGGGCGGGGGGCGGGGGGGGGAGCGGCGTGTCGACTTGGCCCGGAGCGCGCCCGTCCCGGGCCGCCGGCGTTGCGTCGGAGCAAGCGAGGGGACGCCCGTGCCGAAGCCTGGGACCCGGGAGCAGGGGGACCGGACGGCGGGGCCCGGCGGACCGACCCCCGGGTCCCACCGAAAGCCCGCGGCCGGATGGACCGGGTCGGAGCCCCGGGTTTGCGCGGACGACCCGTCGGTCCCCCCGCTCGCGACGGGGGCCGTCGGATCGCCGGGAGACGTCGGAGCCGGACCTCAGGGCCCCCCCCCGGCGGAACGGGGAGCCCGCCCCGCTCTCAGCCGGGCCGGTGGGTGTCGGCGGGGCGGCGGACGCTCCGCCCCGCGGGTGGCCGGGATCGGTTCGGGGGCCCCCCCCCCCCCCTTCCCTTCCCGTAACGGCCGAGGGTCCGGCCCGGTCGGGGGAAGCCGATCGCGGCGGCTCCCTCTCCCGGCGGGCGATCCGCGGCGGGGGCCGAACGCGAGGTCCGGATCCCCGGACGCCGTAAGCTCGGCTCCCGAGCGGGGGAGGGCCGGGCCGCCGGGGCGTTCCGGACCACGCGTCCGGAACCCCGTCGGGCGGCGAGGAGGCCGGCGACCGGGCTCGTCCGTTCACGGAAGCGGGTCCGGTTTCACGGAGTTCTTTTTGCCCCCTTCGCATCCCGGAACGCTTCCCTCGCTCGAGGCCGGACGACCGCCGACCTGGGCCGCGAGGGGCCCGGTCGGGTCCAGGCCGACGGCCGCGGCCCAGCCGGCCGAGCCTCCGTTGAAATCCCCTCGCCGGAGAGGACGCGGCCTTAGCCTCCGGCCCCCGCGGCGGCCCCGGGCGGGATCCCCCCCCCCCCCCCCCCCCCCGGGAGGGAGTTTCGGGGCAGCCATCCGGTCCGAGGCGCTCGGGAGCGCTCGGCCTCCGGTGGGCGAGCGGACCGTCCCGCCGGGTCCGGCCCGCGCCGCCGCCTCCGGAGGCCCCGGGCCCCGGAATCCGCCGGCGCGATCGCCCGGCTTGTCCTTCGCCCGCCTTTGGCGAAGCGAGGGTTCCTCGCCGTGACCGTGCTTCTCCGGAGGCGTGTGGACGTGCCAGCCGGGGCCGCGGGGCCCCCTCCCTCCCGTGAGCGAGGGACCCGATCCCCGGGGCTCTTTCCCCTCTCTCGTCCCTCGCCCTCTTCGTCTTCCCTCTCTCCCACCGACCCGCGGTCGATGGGTCGGAGAGTATCTGTTCAGCGCGGGGGACCGTGCTGAGTGAGAGAGCGCTTTACAGAGTTAGAAGACGCCGTCCCCGCCCTCGACCGGCGACAGCCTCGTGCGGGAGACTAAAGAAAAATGCATTACGGACAGGAGGGAGGAAAGATAGACCGCAGAGGCGTGTGTGCGTGCGTGTATGCCCGTTGTAGTCAGAGAAGACGCCGCCGATGGGGAGGTTCACTTAGGGAGGCGCGGGGCCCGAGAGGCCGTTGGTCCGACGGCGTCTGCCGAGCGCTTACCGTGCGCAGAGCACCGCGCCGGGCGCCGAGGCCGGCCGTGGGACCCGGACCCCCCGGCCTCGTCGCGTTACGTGTAAGTGACGCCTGCAGCCTTCCGTTCGTTCGTGCATCCGATGGCATTTATCGAGCGCTCGCTACGTGCGGGGCACCGTGCCGAGCGCTCGGGACGCACAGATCGGTAACAGACAGAGACGGTCCCCGCCCTCCGCCGGGCTCACGGCCCGATCGGGGGAGACGGGCGGACGAGGACGACGGCGACAGATAGAGTCGAGGGGGAGAACGTCTCGTTAAAGCAGTGGCGGATAGATAGAATCGGGGGGGGGGGGGGGGACGTACATCTCGCTAACAAAAGAAATAGGGTAGTGAAGATCTATACGGTCGAGCGGACGGGCACGGTGCCGAGGGGAGGGGACGGGAGAGGGGGAGGGGCGGAGGGAGAGGGTCTAGCCGCGGAGAGGTGAAGGGGGGGTAGAGGGAGCGGAGGGGAAAAGGGGGGGAAGCTCGGCGTGGGAAGGCCTCTCGGACGAGGCGGGCTCCGAGTAGGGTTTCGAAGAGGGGGAGGGGATCGGTCCGGCGAGGAGGGAGGGCGTCCCGGGACCGCGGGGGGACGCGGGCCCGGGGGACGGCGAGGAGGCGGGCGGCGGAGAGGGGGGCGGGGGGAGAGGGGGGGAGGGGGCGAGGCGACGGAGAGCCTCGCGGCCCAGAGCGAGGCGTTTCCGTTCGGAGCGGAGGTCGACGGGCGACCCCCGGGGGCGTTCAAGAAGGGGAGTGACGCGCCCGGGTCGTTCCCGCGGGGAGACGAGCCGGGCGGCGGGGCGAAGGACAGACCGGAGCGGGGCGAGGGAGGAGGGAGGGGGGTCGGAGAGCGGGCCGACGCGGTCGTCCGGCCGGGATGCGGCGGGGGCCCGGGGCGGCGAGGTAGCCGTCCGGGTGGAGGGGACGGGGCGGGTCTCGGCGATGTCGTCGAGGTGGGACCGGCGGGTTGGTTTCACCTACCGGCCTCCCTCCCTCCGAAGCCTTCGCTCCGAAAGAGCCGCTCCTCCCTCCCGTTACGCCGCGCTGCTCTGTCCCTGACGATTGACCGTCAGCGTCCGGCCGGGCCGCGGGGTTGTCTGAGGCCTTGGTTTACCTTATCCTGAAAAGGATTCCCCTGCCCCCCCCCCCCCCGCTTCCGACGTCCCATTTTCAGCGCCCCCCCGCCCTCCCGTCGTCCCGCCCGGCGGAGCCGCGTCGGGGCGACCGGACCCCCGATGCCGGGAGGCCGGGGTCTCGTCCCGGGACTTAGTCGTCCGCGGTCCCCTCTCGCCGTTCGACGGGGAGGGTGGCCCGTGAACGACGCCCGTGGCACCGAGCGAGGAGCCGGCCCCGGCACCCGTGCGCGGTCCCGGTCTCGCGGCCGTAGGGGAGGTTAGAGCCCGCTGCGGCTCGGCGGGCTTTTTAGTCTGGCCCGGAGCCTCGTTCTCCGCGCCCGCCCCGTCTGCCGGTCTCCCGGAGGGATCGAGAGGGAATCGGGCGGGCGGCCGGGGGGCGGCGAGGGCTCGGATGGTCGGATGCGTAAGTCAGAATGTACCCAAGGGCCCCGGGCGGGTGAGAGCGCGGAAGCGGCGCGGGAGGGTCGGGCGGAGAAGGGGGACGTCGAGAGAAGCGGCGTCTGAGGGGGGCTCGGGATGCTCCCCTCCCCGTACGTGGGAACCGCCGCGTCTTGGAAGGCTCTATCGAGAGAGGAGGAGAGCGCGGCGGCTCTAAAGGCTGATGTCGACGGTTTCTTCTTAAGCTCGGGGCAACCCGGCTCCTAACCAGTCGTTCCTCCCGGCGGGGCTCTCTCCTCCTACCGCACGCCGCCGCGGGCCGGCCCGGCCCGCGCCAAGAAGAAGAAGACCGACGATGACGATTAATGACGATAAGAGCGGTGACCGAGGCGGATGCGAAGGGCTTGCTGTTTTCCGAGCGCCGCCCCGAGGGCCGAGGCGGCTTCTTCGGAGCCTTTCCGAACCTGACGTCCTTCGGGAGGTTGTGTTGGCCGAATCTCCTTTTCCCCGGGTCTCGTCCTCCCTCCTCTTGCCGTAGCGCCCTGGCACTCCTTTCCTCTCACCGTACCTCTGTACCCGCTCTTCCGCTTTAAATCGTCGGGCCCGTCCCTTATCTTCTCGGCGTCTCCCCCGCCGGGGCGTAGGCTCCCGCGGGCGAAGAAGGATGGCGCGGCCGTCTCTCCCGACGGTTCGGTGCGGCGCTCGGCGGACGGCGCTCGCTTCGTGGATACCGTCGGCCGGCCGAGCGAGGGCAGGGGAGCCACCTGGGGGGGTGGGCGCCCACCTCACGGACCTGACCGTGCGGGGTCGCCCCGTGAACCTCCCACCGGGAGCTTTCGGCCCGGGGTGTCCGTCGCCCTCTGCCGCCGGGCACGGGCCCCCGGCCCGGGGAACGGGGGGTGGGGGGCCGCGAGGTGAGCCGGAGCCGCTCGTCCTGTTTCGCTGTCTGTCCCCCCCCCCCCCGCCCCCTTCTAGACCGCGAGCCCCGTCGTCGCGTAGGGATCGGCTCCATCCGTTGCCGGATGATATTTTCCCAGCGCTCGGTACGGGGCTCCGCGCGCGGTGAGCGCTCGGCGAATACGCCCGAAGGGACGGGGTCGCTCTCGCCCCCTTCCCCGGCGCCCGCGGAGGCGAGGGGGCCGGCGCACCGAAGCCGCTCCGCCGGCCCCCCCCCCCCCCCGGCCCCGCCGGGTGAGCCTCGCCGCCTCGGTGCCGACCGGCTCCGTGGCGAACGCGGCCGAAGGGGGGTCGCCCGGCCGAACGGCGCCGCGGGGGGCTCCCGCCCGATCCCCCCCCGTCGGCGGGAACGTTAGAGCCTGGGTAGAAGAATCCGGGGTCCCCCCGCACGGCCTCCTGGGGTGCGTGGCATCCGAGAGCCCCCCAGCACCTTCCTCCCTGCCCGGAGCCCCTGAGCTGCCCACCCTCGGCGGGGACCTAAGTTGTAGGAGACCCGAGAGGAGAAACGCCGGTAGGAACCTTTCCCTTCTTCTCCCCTCCCTTCCTTTCCTTCCTCCCCTCCTCCCCTCCCTCCCTCTTCTTCCTCCCTCTCCTCTCGTGCCGTGCTCGGGAGGAAAGGTCGACGGGCCCCGTCTTCGCGGGGCCGCTTTTTTCGAACCAACTCCTTTGCTCTGAAAGTCTCGCAAGACCGTAAGCTCGTTACGGGCGGGGGACGTGGCCGCTCATCCTGTCGTCGTCTCCCGAGCCCCCGGTACGGTCCTCCGCCCCTTAGGGCTCAGTGAGCACCGCCGACGGATCGATGGACTCCGCGGCGAGGGGCCCGTGGAGCCCGTCGGACCCGTGCGCTTTCACGGAGCCTCCCGCCGAATCCGAATTTAGGCCTCAGCTGAGATTTGACCGTAGATCGAGGTCGGTCGGATCTCATCCCCGTGCCTCTTCTTGGCTCGTAGGGCGGCGTGGCGGCCGGACCGCGGGCCCGGGGGTCGGAGCGGGTCACGGGTCCGCCGCTGGTCCGCCCCGCGACCCCGGGCGAGTCACCTCGCCTCCTCCGTGCCCCGGTCACCCCGTCCGCGGAGCCGGGGTGGAGACCGTGAGCCCCGTGCGGGTCGGGGGCCGCGGCCGACTCGATCTGCCGGCGTCCCCGCTCCGGAGGTCGGCGCGGGGTAAGCGCCGCGCGGCTATCCTTGTCGTTCCCTGAGCCTCTCTCGGAACAGGGCCCGCGATCCGAACGTCCGCGTGAGCCCTCGCGAAGGAACCCCCGGTTAACCGTGACCAACGCTTTCGTAGATATCGCCGGTTGAAACAGCAGTGGGAGATGAAGTCTGAGGAGGCAGAGCTATTGCAGACGAAGCTTCAGCAGAGCTCCTATCACAAGCAGCAAGAAGAACTGGATGCCCTCGGGAGGATCATCGGTGAGACGCGAGCTCCCGGAGTACCTTGCTTTATCGATACTTTTTAGCTTGAGGTTGGGGGGAAACGGATGCGCCTACCGGTGGGGCTCGAGGGGCCGTTCGGGAAACCGCGCTGCCGAAATGCCACCGTGCGACTCGCCCGGATCGCCCGGCGTCACGGCCGTCGGGCCTCAGGGTGCGTCCCAGGAGCCCGAGATCCGGACCGACCCGGACCTGGCCGGACGGGGGGGAGCCTCGGCGACGCGTAAGTGGGGCTCGGACCCCGCCTTCGATCGCCAGGGTTACGGTGGAAAGTTCTCGCTTAGTTGTACCGGCGGGCGAGGGAGCGACGCACGCCTACGCCGGCTCGGTCCGCTCCACCGGGGGTCCGGCGCCGGCCGGCGGGCGGGGGAGCCCGTTCCGCCGGTGCCGCTCCTCTGCGCTGCCGAGCGCGGCTCTCCCGCCGCTTCTCGGCGTGCCCCTTCTCGTTTTCGGCGGGCCTCCCCGCGATTCAGCCCGAGCGCCTCCGATCCGCCTTGGGCTTGGCGGCCGAGGCCCCACGGGGCGGTCGGGGCCGGGTCCCGGCCCGGTACCGGGTGGAACGGGGAGGGAGAGCCCCGCTTCCCTCCAGGCTCCGCCCGTCAGCGCCTTGGCAGAGTCCCTCCCTCGTCGGCGGGATCACGGGACGGGCACCGACACGGCAGCCCGTCGCGGGCTCGCCACCGACGCTCACTCCGGACTCTCGAGACAGCTATCCGTCGTGCGTGGCTTTCGGGGCGTGTGGGACGCTATTTGCCGCAAGCTCCGAGCCAGGTTTTTGCTAAAAACTCTCCTGTGACTCGTAAAAGATGGCGGGAGACTGGAGCGTCGGCCGGATGCGCCGACCGCCTTTCGTGCCGGGAGCGGCGTGGCCCCGCGGAAAGGGCGGAGGCCCGGGAGTCGGAAGACCTTGGGGTCTGATCCCGACTCTGCCGCTTGCCTGCTTGCGTGATGGGTCGCTTGGCTTCTCCGTGCCTCGGTTTTCTCGCCTGTGAAATGGGGAGGAGATCCCCTCGTCTCCGTCCCCCCCCCAGTCTGGGAGCCCCTCGTGGGACCGGGATTGTGTCCGAACCGATCGCCCCGGCGCACAGTGCCCGGCACGTGGCGCTTAACCGGTACCGCGGTCGCTATCGTTCTCGTTTCAGTGATCGTCGGGGGAATAGAGGAAATCCCGAACGGGGCGGCTGGTCGGGATAACCGCGGGGCGGGGAGGTTGGGGGGGGGGGGGGGGGAGGGGGTCCGTTATCCGAGAGCCGTTCCGTTGGGCCGCTCGTCCGGCAGCGGCACTGGCGCAAATCGGGACCGCTGACCTTCTACCCTACGCGCCGAGCGGTCCGGGTCCCGCGCGAAAGGTGGGGAGACTGGGGAGCGGTGGGGGGCGGGGAGGCACCCCCCGAAAAGACCCGTGTCCCTCTGAAGACTGCGTTAACCCCCGGCTATTCCAAGGGAGCAGGAATTGCCCGTGCGTAAAAGCTCGCTAGGCCAGCGACGGCCTCGTCGGTCAGACGGGGGTGAAGACCGCGAGCCCCTCGTGGGACGACCTGATGGCCGTGTATCCCCCCCCCCCCGGCGCTCAGGACGGCGCTTGGCACGTAGTGAGCGCTTCGCAGTTACCCTCGGTGTCGCTCTCATTGTTAACTGGTGGGCAGGTGTCCCCGAAAGAGGCCGGGGAGAATCCTAGCGTGTCCAGTGTCTCCTCCGCCGTTGGTCCGGTGGAAGGGTCACCGCCCCGGGGATCGGGAGACCTGGGTTCTTGTCCTGGTTCCTTCCGCCTGCCGGTGGCCGACGCGGATGAAGAGCGGCGCGCGGCCCCTCGGCGTTACGCCCCGGGCCCCGGCGGGGCCGGGCGTGCGATTAGCGCTCCCCGAGCCACCGGCGATGAGATCGAGGTCCCTCTCGGTGGCGTCCGCGAAGCGTCTGCTGCGGGCCGGGCACCGTGCCGAGCGCCGGGGCAGACGGAGGACGGGGGCGTCGGACGCGGCCCCCGTCCCGCGCGGGGCTCGGGCGTGCCGAGGTCGGATCGGGGTCACGGCCCCGGAAGACTCTGAATGTGTTATCTTTGTGCTTTTCTTCTTCAGGGGAAAGTGAAGAGACCCTAAAGAACACCAAAGAGATCCAGAAGAAGGCGGAAGAAAAGTACGAAACGTTGGAGAAGAAAATGAAAAATGCGGAGGCTGAACGGGAGAGAGAACTGAGAGACGCCCAGAAGCAACTGGATGGTGCCAAAAAAAAGGCAGACGCCGCTAATAAAAAAATGAAAGACAAGCAGCAGGTAAATCTCGGCCGCCGAGGCTCGCTTTCGACGAGGAAGCGAATTTAAAAAACTTCAGCGGTGCAGAGAGGCGGCGGCGGATAGCTCGTCTCTTTCGGTCCGTCTCCCGCGTCCTTCGGCGCCCGGCGGTTCTCGGCCCTGGTGTTCGAAAACGGGATGCGTCCTCGGCAGCAATGAGCATCTCAGACGAGTACCCTCGCATCCGATGGCACGTGCCATTTAAATGCGGGAAAGATCTGGGTCCCGGAGGCAGGTCGCTCTCTCCGGCCGGGGTGCCGGGGCTTGTCCGTGCCAGGGAACGGTTGGAAGAGAGAGCGGGGAGAGATTGGGACTGTCGGAAGGAAATCGAGATCCGGGAAAGGAGAGCGGGCCTGGGGAAGGGATCAGCGGAAAGGAACCCGCGTGCCTATCCGGATCTGACGGTCCGTCACGCGGACCTGGGTCCTACGGCAAGGGCGTAGCGTTCCGACAGAATGACGGTAACGCGCACGGCCACTGGTTGGGAGAACCCGCTCCCCCCGAGCCAGAGTCTTTGGTGGTTGCAGATAGCGCCCCCGTGGCCGTATTTTTGCAGCATTCGCCGAAAGGAGCAACGGAAGTTGGTTGGACGGCCCCGTGATCGTTTAGAGACGGTCACTTTAAACGGCGTCTTTTCTAAACCCACGCTCTACCCCGTCACCGGGACGTCCGCCCGGATGCTAAATCTCCCGTGCGTTTAAAGATTAGACGTGGCGGAAGCGACTACGACGACGGCTCGCGCCGGAAACGTCTACCGACTCTGTCGCCATCGACCGATCGTATTGATTCGGCGCCTCCCGCGCGCAGAGCGTCGTACCAAGCGCTCGGGGGAGTACTCATTCCTCCGTTCGTTCGGTAGTATTTACGGAGCGCTCGCTATGTGCAGAGCACTGTACCGGGCGCTTGGGGTGAACGGGTCGGCAACAGATAGAGACGGTCCCTGCCGTTGGACGGGCTTACGGTCTGATCGGGGGAGAGACGACAGAGCCGGGAGGCACGGCCCCCGCCCACGGCGCGCCGACGGTCTGGAGGGGCCCTCGCCGTGAAGGAACGGACGGGGCTCCGCAGCCGGGCGGCCGGAGGAGGGGCGGACGGAGGGCGGAAACCCAAGAGGGAGGGCGACGTAGAAGGAAGCGGGAGTGAGGGCCGAGTCCGGGAGGCCTCTTGGGGGAGATTCATTCGTTCGCCAGTATCCGTCGAGCACTCGCTACGTGCAGGGCACCGTACTGAGCGCTTGGAGCGTACGGATCGGTAACCGATAGAGACGGACCCCGCCCTTCGACGGGCTCACGGTCTGACCGGGGGAGACGGACGGACGAGAACGATGGCGACAGAGAGACTCGAGGGGATGAACGTCTCGTTAAAACGATAGCGGGTGAACGGAATCGAGGCGATGCACGTCTCATTAGCAAAATAAACGGGGCGATGAAGGTATATACGGGTGAGCGGGCGATTACGGTGCTGAGGGGAGGGGGAGGGGCACGGGGAAACGGGGGGAAACGAGGGTCTGGCTGGAGTCGAGGGAAAAGGGGAGCTCAGTCTGGGAAGGCCTCTCGAAGGAGGTGAGCTTCGAGGTGCGCTTTCGATGAGGCTTTGAGGATGGGGAGAGCGGTCGTCCGTCAGGTACGAGAGGGGAGGGGGTTCCGGGCCGGAGGCGGAGTGAAATAATAATAACGATAATGATAACGTTGGTGTCTGTTAAGCGCTCACTACGGGCCGAGCACTCTTCTGAGCGCGGGGTAGATTCGGGGTGATCGGGCTGTCCCGCGTGGGGCTCACAGTCTTCATCCCCATTTTCCGACTGAGGTCACTGAGGCGCCGAGAGGCGAAGCGACTCGCCCGAAGCCCCACGGCCGACGAGTGGCGGAGCGGGGATTCGAACCCACGACCTCCGACTCCCGAGCCCGGGCTCTTTCCACTGAGCCCCGCTGCTTCTCAATGCGGATACATTCCATATACGATACGATGGGATTCATCCGTTCATCCGACAGTACTTATCGAGCGCTCGCCACGTGCGGGGCAGCGTACCGAGCGCGTGGAACGAACGGGTCGGCAACAGATCGAGGCGGTCCCCGCCGTCCGACGGGCTCGCGGTCCGGTCGGGGGGAGACGGACGGACGAGGACGGTCGGCGGCAGACGGAGTCGGGGGGGGGGGGACGGCGCCTAGGGACGACGGCGACCGAACGGAATCGAGGCGACGTACGTCTCGTTGACGGAACGAGTGGGGCGACGAGAATCCGTACGGTCGAGCGGACGGGCGCGGTGCCCGGGGGACGGGAAGGGAGAGGGGGAGGGGCGGAGGGAGACGGGGGGCGGGGGGGGGGAGGGTGAAGCCGCGGAGAGGTGAAGGGGGGGCGGCGGAGGGAGTCGGGGGAGAAGGGGAGCTCGGTCCGGGAAGGCCTCGCGGAGGAGGCGGGCTCCGGGTAGGGTTTCGAGGAGGCGGAGGGGATCGGTCCGGCGGGGGCGAGGAGGGAGGGCGTCCCGGGACCGCGGGGTCGACGGCGGGACGGGCGAGACCGGGGGACGGCGAGGAGGCGGGCGGCGGAGGGGCGGGGCGGGGGGAGAGGCGGGGAGGGGGCGAGGCGCCGGAGAGCCTCGCGGCCCAGAGCGAGGGGTTTCCGTTCGGAGCGGAGGTCGTCGGGCGACCCCCGGGGGCGTTCAAGAAGGGGAGTGACGCGCCCGGGTCGTTCCCGCGGGGAGACGAGCCGGGCGGCGGGGCGAAGGACAGACCGGAGCGGGGCGAGGGAGGAGGGAGGGGGGTCGGAGAGCGGGCCGACGCGGTCGTCCGGCCGGGATGCGGCGGGGGCCCGGGGCGGCGAGGTAGCCGTCCGGGTGGAGGGGACGGGGCGGGTCTCGGCGATGTCGTCGAGGTGGGACCGGCGGGCCTCGGCGACGGATCGGCCCTGCGGGGCGGACGAGGGGGACGAGCCGAGGACGCCGCCGAGGTCGCGGGCCCGAGGGGCGGGAAGGGCGGTCGCGCCGTCCGCGGCGACGGGGAGGTCCGGGAGGGGACCGGGCTCGGGAGGGAAGACGAGGAGCTCGGTCTCGCTCGCGTCGCGTCTCGGGCGGCGGGCCGACATCCGGGCGGAGCCGTCCCGGGGGCGGGAGGGGACGCGGGCCCCGAGGGCGGGGGAGGGGACGGGGGCGGAGACGTGGATCCGCGCGTCGTCTGCGTAGGGGTGGCAGTCGAAGCCGTGAGAGCGGATGAGTTGACCGAGGGAGTGAGCGTAAACGGAGAAGGGAAGAGGGCCGAGAACTGACCCCCGAGGAGCCCCGACGGTTAGAGGACGGGAGGGGGGGGAGGCGCCCGCGAAGGAGACCGAGAACGACCGGCCAGAGAGACGAGAGGAGAACCGGGAGAGGACGGAGTCCGTGAAGCCGATTCCATATAACCATGTGGAGATGTGGATTAGTGAGGGGAGAGATGGGAGGTGAGGCCGGCCGGTCGGTTGGCTGCTAGGGCGGGCCAGGCGGGAGATGATACTTGGAATCGGGGTAGGCAAGTGCTAACTGCGTGCCAGGCGCTGGGATGGACCCGGGCAACCCGGGTCTGACGGAGCCCCCCGTCCCGCCCGGGGCTCCCAGCCTGAGCTGACTGAGGCCCCGACGAGTAAAGCGACCTGCCCGGGGTCCCGCGGCCGACGAGCGGCAGGTTGGGGATTAGAACCCGTGACCTCCCGACTCCCAGAGGGTCTCATCCGCCCTGCCTCGCCGCTTCTTGGACCGGCCCGGTGGCGGATTGGGTGGGGAGAGAGGAACGGGCAGACTCTAGAGATGTCGTGAAGGTAGAGCCGGGTGGAACCGGTGCGGGCTCCCCCTTAGACCGCGAACCCCGCGTGGGCCGCGGACCCGGTCGGATCCGACGACCCCGCGTCTACCCCGGCCCCGGGACGGTCTCCGACGCCTAAGGAGCGCGTCGCGGGTGCCGTGAGCGTTCCTGTCGAACGAGAAGGTTCGAGTTGGGGACGGCGCCCGGGGTTCACGGGCTTACGAGACCGGGACGGGGAAGTCTTGGGATGGGCGGGGGTCGAGGGGGAAGACGAGGAGCGCCGTCCCGGACGTGCGCCGAATCGGAGGCGTCGGGGGGACGTCCACGGGGAAACGTCCCGGGGGCGGGAGGAAACGAGCGACCGCGGAGGCCGGGGGGGCGGGCCGGAGAGGGCCATTTAGGAGTCGTCCGCGTAGGGGTGATAGGTGAAGCCACGGGAGCGAATTCGGTGTGCGGTAGATGAAAAATGGAAGACGGGTTATTTTCTTTCCATCACGGCGCCTCTTTGAAATTCCCGCGATCCATCCGTCCTAGGAAGTCGACGCCATCACCCTAGAGCTGGAAGAGCTCAAGAGAGAACAGACTTCCTACAGGCACCAGATCGATGCCGTAAACGAAGCGATCAAATCCTACGAGGAGGAGATTGAATCCGCGGCAGCCGAGGTGGCCAAGAACAAGGTAATCTTCTTTCGTCGACCCGGAGAACGCATTGAGAGGCTCTGAGGTCCAGACCACCCCGAGGGGGGCTTGTACGTACGGGAGACCCCTTGAACGGTGCGAAATCGCGGACTCTTAACTCGTTTCAGATCTCCGCCGAGATCACGGGAAAGGTGAGTTTCGAGGAAGTCGAGGGAGGCCTGGAAAGTATTGCCGCTCACACCCCGAGATTGGCTTTTTTTTTTTTTTTAAAAAAAAAAACAGGACCGGCACCCGATGGGTTCGAGAGGGAACGGGAAGAGTCAGGGGAAAATGAAGGAAGAAATTTGAAAAAGCAAAAATCTGAATAAACCGACTACCGGTTTAGGACGCGTCTTGGCCATCCGTCTCCAACGGCGACTTCGTCCACGTGGTCCCGGGAGGGATATTCTCTCTTTTCCCCAGAGGGAGGGTCCTAGACGCTGCCCCTAAACCTCTGGCGGCCTCTAACCTCCCAGCCAGCTCCCCCCACCGCCCCGGGGCAGCGTCCCCGGCGGGCCGGCGATCTTCTGGGAGCGCCGTATCTACTGCGTTCTTCAGATCCATCTCGGACGTCCCAAGCGCGGGTGACGTTTCGGCTTTGGCCTCGAACTAGCCTCTAACCATCCGCTGTCTTCATCCGGTAGGAATCCGTAAAGAAAGCCCAAGAAGAGTTGGCCAAGCAGAAAGAAGTCATCGCAACCCAGGAGAACATCATTAAAGCCAAATGTGCCACGGCGGCAGAATACGAGGGCCAGATCAACGACGCTCAGCTTAAAGTCAGAGAGGTGGAGCACAACATCAGTAAACACAAGCGAGAATCCGCAGAAGCCGCTGCCAGGGTACCTGAGCGTCGGTTTCTCCCTCCGCGTTCGGTCCTTCCTTTCAGGGTCGTATCTGTGCCGGTCTCTGCGCGCCCCACTTGAATGAGAAGCGGCGAAGCGTCGACCGCTCGGAGGACTCCGCGGGCCCTCCGCTGCCGGGTCCCCCTCGGGTCCCTCCGGTTTTCTGGTCGGGCGCGCCCTTTCCCCGCGGTGGCGGCCCAGAGGGGTCGACTGCTGTTTGGGACGGCGGCATGGAGCGGAGGGGGCGGAAGGAGGAAGCGGGATTTCCCCCGTGGGCGTTTTAAGAGGTGTAAAGACCCTAAGGTCGCTGTGGGCGGGGAACGTGGCCGTCGGTTGCGGTGGAGGAGAGGCGGCGTGTGGCGTAGTGGCCGGGGCCTGGGAGTCGGAAGGTCGTGCGTTCTAATCCCGGCTCCGCCGGCTGTCTGCTGGGTGACCTCGGGCGAGCCACTTGGCCTCTCTGGGCCTCCTGGGAAATGGGGATCGAGACCGTGAGCCCCACGTGGGACAGATAGGCTTGCCTGCAGCGACCCCGGTGCGCGTAGGAAAGGCTCAACCAACGCCGCGATCATTGCCATCGTCATTATTCCCAAGCGCTCAGTACAGCGTTCTGCCCACGGTCAATGCGTACGACCGACCGACTGACGCCAGGAACCGAACCCCCATCCTACAGATGAGGAACCCGACGCACGGCGGAAGTTAGGCGTCCGTGGCGACCCGGCGGCCGAGTGGCGGAGCCGGGAGCGGACCTCAGATCTCCGGCCGGTCGATGGAGATATTTCCCGAGCGCCGGCGGTGTGCGGGGCACTGGGCTAGGCGGGCGGGAGAGTACGCTACGACGGAGTCGGCAGGCGTATCCCCTGCCCACGGGGAGCTAGCGGCCTGGGCCCTCCGACTCCCGGCTCTCGGCCGCTTCCGCCGGGCCGCCCCGCCGCTTCTCTTGCGGGCGGAGGACGTGTCGCTTCTTTTACCGTGTCACCTCCCAGGCGTCTCGTACGGGGCACCGCACCCGGCGGGCTCGCGGTTCGTAACCCTACCAACGTGGTCTGCGGGATTCTCCCCCCGATTGCCACCGGGCAGAGGGAACGGGCCCCGCGTTGCGGCCGGGCTCCTCGAAGACGAATCGCGGCCACGTCGCGGCCCGGGTACGCCGACCGTTTCCCTCTCTGCGCATCTCCAGGTGTCGAAAATGCTGAAGGATCACGACTGGATAGCTTCGGAGAAACGGCTTTTCGGCCAGCCCAACACCGTCTACGATTTTAAAACTACCGACCCCAAGGAGGCAGGTCAGCGGCTACAGAAATTGCAGGAGAAGAAAGAGAAGCTCCAGAGAAGCGTCAACATGAGAGCCATGAACATGCTCACGGAAGCCGAAGAGCGGGTAAAGACCCTCCCCGTTAAACTTGAGGACTCACCCGATGCCGTCTGCCCTTCCTCCGGCCGGGCGTCACGCTGTGACACGCACGTCTGGTGCGGGCGTCCTGCGGCGCTCCGCGCAAGAGTGGATTCCTTTTAGGAACTTCGGCGTCCCGAGCGCTCAGCACAGCTCGCGCGATAAGCGCCCGATGGATAACGACCGCCCGACTGACCGGGGGAGGGGGTTTCCCGACGGGCCGTGGGCAAGAGGTCCGGGCCGAGGGAGAGACGGGAATAGGAGCGAGTTGGCCGGAGAGGAGCGGAGCGCGCGAGCCGGGTCGTAAGCGGGAGAGGGACACGCGTTCACCCCGGGGGGGGGGGGGGGGGGGGGGGGGGGGGGGGGGGGGGGGGGGGGGTGGTGTGGCGGGGAGTGAGAATCGGAGTGGCCGGGTCAGGTTTCAGTGCCCGGGTCCAGCCGCTGGCCCGGATCTCGCCTGCGAAATATTTTCCCCGTCCGTTTCGTTTCCCCGTTAGTATAACGACCTGATGAAGAAGAAAAGAATCGTCGAAAATGACAAGACCAAAATTCTCGCGACCATCGAAGACCTGGACGAGAAGAAAAACGAGGCCCTGAATATTGCTTGGCAAAAGGTACCTGACCCCCCTGAAATGCGGATGTTCTGAATGTGTGGCAGAAATGCTTACGCTCTGTGCGCGGTCATCTTACGGGAATGAGGTACGGAATGTGAAAGAGGGTGCCTGCGGGGGCGTTCTTCCATTTCCTCTCCTCTACCCGGAGATACCGAGAAGCGCCGGGAAGATCGACCCGTTTCTTTCTCCGTTAACTCGAGTGAAGTGATTTGCTCCGGCCAGGCCTATGTTTATCCGTCTTTCCCGTTTACGGTGTCGTTTCTTGGAACGAAATCTAGGGGCTGTGATTCTATCTACTGAGATCCACCCTGTACTAGAGTCTGCTTTTAGAAGTGATTCGATTTTCCTGCAGTCAAGGGGAGCCGGTTCTTTGTAGACGGTGGCGGTCCTTCACCCGTGCCTCCGGAGGCTCCGGTGTCTGTTAGGCGCCTGCTGCGGGCCGGGCGCCGCGCCGAGCGGCGTCGAGGTGGGACCGAGACGACGAGAGCCGCAACGGTCCCCCTCTCCTCCGGGGCTCGCCGTCTGAAGTAGGGACAGCGGGGAACCGCATCCCCCCTCTACAGAGGAGGAGGCCGGGGGGCGGCGGAGATCCGCACCCGAGAGGTCCGCGCGGTTTCCCCACCGCTTCTCGTCGGAAGCGAGAATCCCCTCCGTGCCTCCGGCTTGAAGCCCAAGATCCCGCCGCGTTGGATGCGCGGAAGAACGGCCCTTTCTCGCGCGGGCCCAGCCCCTCTCGTTGAAGCGCGCGAGACCGGTAGACCGCTGCGATTCGTTTTAAGCTCCGTCTCCCCCCTCGAGAGAGAGGCCGGCCCTCTTCTAAATCCCCCTCCCCGCCGCCTCCTCCCTTCTCCGCTCCGCTTTTCCGTTCGGCGGCTAGGGGAGCGGTGGGAGTGGGGCCGGATCCGGTCCGTCCATCCGCCGACGTATTTATCGAGCGCTCGGCGCGGGCGGAGCCCCGAGCTCAGCCCTCGGGAAGTGTGGGGCGCGACGATAGGCGGTGACGCCCCCTGCCCGCACGGGTTCATCTACGTAAGCGCCGTGGTTCCGCTCCGGCTCACCCCCTTCCTCTTTGACGGGGCTCTCGGCCCCCTCTCCCCCCCGCCCCCCTTGGCTCCTTTTTGCCGTCTCCTTGCGGCCCGATAGAGAGCCTCTTGCCGTCGCCTCCCAACTAGACTGCCCGGTAGGAGAGTGAGTTCTCCCTTGTCGCGGAGCGCCCCGGATGCCCAAGCCAGATGAGATCGCACGGCCGGGACCGACCCCCGAATACGACGTAGGGGGCGCTCTCGTTTCAGCCAAGCCCTGCGCCATTATACGTTCCCGTCTCTTCACGCTATCACCGAGTGCTCGGTAAATCCCGTCAGTGGCAACTCCCCTTACGCTGTACCTTCCGGGTTTTACCGGCGATCTTTTCCCCCCGCCCCGCCCCGCCCCATTCAGATGAGGCTGCCGAGCGCCAGCTCTAGTCGACGCCGATAGGCGAGGGCGTCCGATCCTCCGTCGGACATTTCGCCGTGCTTATTTGCAGGTGAACGGTGACTTCGGCTCCATTTTCTCCACTCTTTTACCCGGGGCCAACGCCGTGCTCGCGCCCCCGGAGGGAAAGACGGTGCTGGACGGTCTGGAGTTCAGAGTTGCCTTGGGAAACATCTGGAAGGAAAACCTGACCGAGCTGAGCGGGGGTCAGAGGTGGGTACCGCCGGCCCGTCGGCCTCCTTCCTCGGTAATCGGTGGCGGGGGGTCCTGATCTCATCTCGGTTCCCGCTGGGAATCCTTCAGTTGGGAAGCGGCGGGCGGAGCACGGGCCCGGGAGTCAGGAGGTCGTGGGTTCTGATCCCGCCTCCGGTCTGTCGCGCGGCCTCGGGCAAGTCCCTTCGCTTCTCTGGGCCTCTGTCGCCTCATCTGCGGAACGGGGACTGCGGGGCAGGGACCGCGTCCAACCCGATTAGCTCGCGTCTCTCCCGGCGGCTGGCACGCGGCGAGCGCTGAGCAGACAGCACGGCCGTTACCGTCATCGGCGCTTAACTCCGGCTCTCTTCAGCCTCCCTCCGCGAACGCGGTCTGCGTACTGGGCGCGGTCGGGCAGCGTCACCCGAGTGGGATCCTAGATCCCAAGGAACCCAGAGGAACGGAAGGGGGCGGGAGGGGCGACTCGTATTCATTTCGGGCCGTCGGGCAGCGGGGCCAGAGCGGGATCCCCGGCTGAAGGAGAAGAGAGAACGAGGGAGAGGGGAGCCGAGGGAGGCGGGAAATCCGTTCTGACGTGGGAGGCACGGAACGGGAAGGATGTCCGGCGCCGCTGAAAATCGGGCGAGGCGAAAGGGAACGCGCCGCCGCCGCCGGTATCCGTCGGGCGCCCGCCTCCGTGCCGGGCGCCGCGCTAGGCGTCGGGGTGGACCCGAGCCAACGTGTGGGGCTCACGGTCGCGGACCCCATTTTACAGATGGGATGGCCGAAGCCCAGGGAAGTGAAGCGACTCGCCCGGGGTCACGCGGCGGACGAGCGGCGGAGCGGGGATCGGAACCCCCGACCTTCCGACTCCCGGGCCCGCGCTCCGTCCGCTACCCCGTGCGGCCTCTCCCGCTCCGTCTCCCTTCCCTTCTGCCCGTTCGCCGCGGTCCTCCTCGTGCGTTACGGCGCGAATCAGAAGTTCACGGCCAGAGGGCCGCGGATGAATCGGAGAGGGAGAAGGGCCCTCCGAGATAGAAGGGGAAAACTGGACCGTTTCGATCCAGCGAACCAAACGGTTAAAATTTTGCAGGCCTCTCGAGACAGCGTCCCGAGATCTGGAGCGCCCCCGTCGTTCGCGGCAGTGAGCCGTTGGCCTCCGTCGGGAAATCCGAGCTCGCTCCCTAAAACGGTCCTCCCGCGGTCATTACCTCTAAGCGGCAGAAAGCTGCACCGGGCCTCGGCGGTTTAACGAAGTACAGAAATCCTTCTTCTCTTAGCCCCCCTCTCCACATAGCGCCGTTGAGTTTTAATGCTAGTCTTTCTCCGAGGGCTCTTTGACAACGCTCGCGAGGTTTGGTCGGAAACCTCTCCTCCCCTCCCCCCTCTTTACAACGCTGGGCCCCCTTGAGACCGTAAGCTCCCTGAGGCTGGGACCGCCTACCCCAAGCGCTCATTTCAGCGCTCCGCCCGAAGTAAGCCCTCGGCAAATAGCGTCGATTCTTTCGACCGATCGGGGCCCGCCTCCGTCCCGCGCGAGACGACGGCCCGTCTCCGGCCGCTTGGCCTTTTCGCCGAGCCGGAGGTGAACGATGGCCCTTTAGGACCGCGGTATCCACACGGGGGCCCGGACATCCGATTCGCCGCGTTTTACCCGGCGTGTTCCCGCTCATCTCCTCTTCGCCAAATCCAGCGGCCTCTATTCCCTCCTCCTCCTCCTCCTCGACCTCTCAGCCGCCTCGGACACCGCGGGCCGCCCTCCTCTCCCGGAAGCGACCTCGGCTCCGCCGGCCCCGTCCTCCGCGGGGTCTCCTCGTATCCCTCCGGCCCCACCTCGGTCTCTTCGCCGGGCTCCCCCTCCGCCTCCCGCCCCGTGACGGGAGGGGTCCTTCCAGGCTCGGTTCCGGGTCCCCTTCCGCTCTCCGGCCACGCCCGCTCCCTTGGAGAACTCATTCGCTCCCGTGGCTTCGTCTCGGGGCAGGCGCTTCGCGGATCCCTAGCTCCGGCCCCGCTCCCCCTCCTTCTCCGCGCTCTCGCCTTGCCTCCCGCCTTCCGGACATCTCTGCCTGGACGTCCCACAGATCCCTCAGGTGGAGCATGCCCCGAGCGGAACTCCTCGCCTTCCCACCCACCGCCCCCCCGTCCTCCCCACGACTTTCCCGGCACCGTCGGACGGCACCGCCGTCCTCCCCGTACCACAGGCCCGCGACCTCGGCGTTCCCTTCGACCCACCCGTTCCGTCCCTCACCGAATCCCGTCGGTCCAACCCTCGCGCCGTGGCCGGAATCCACCCTCTCCCCTCGGCCCAAGCTACCTCGTTAATCCGGCCGCTCACCCCGTCCCTCCTTGCGGACGTCTCCGCCCCCCGGCCGTACTTCACTCTGCCGCCCGGATCGCTTTTCGACGAAACCGCTCGGTCCGCGTCTCCCCCGCTTCCCGAGAACCTCCGGCGGCCGCCCGTCCGCCTCCGCGTCACACGGAGGCTCTCGGCCCTAAGGCGCTCGGTCGCCTCCTCCTCCGACCCAGCCCGCCCCTTTGGGTCCCCCGACGCCAAGCCTACCGGCCTCAGCTCCGGCTCGCCGCCGGCCTTTCGGCCGGGTCCCGCCTCCGCCCCGGAACGCCCGCCCTCTCCGTATCCGACACGACCGATCGCTCTCCCCACCTCCGGAGCGGCGCGGCCCGGTGGCGAGGGCGCGGGAGGCGGGGGACCCGGGTTCCGATCCCGGCCCCGCCGCCCGTCCGCTGGGTGCCCTCGGGCGAGGCGCTCCGTCTGTAAAATGGGGATCCGTGGGCCCCACGGGGGACGGCCCGATCACCTCCCGCCCCCCCCCCCCCCCCCCCCGCCGGGCGCTCAGAACGGTGCCCGGCCCGTAGCGAGCGCTCAACGGGCCCCGTCGCGCGTCGTCATCGGTACCCGAGACCTCACCGAAAGCACATCTCCGAGCGGCCTCCCGGACCCGCCCCTCGCTTCCCCCTCTCCCGCTCCCTGCTGCCTCGTCCTCGTGCTTAGATCTGCGGATCCGCCCCCTCCGTTCACCCCTCCCTCCGCCCCACAGCGCCTCCGGACGCGTCTCCGACGCGTCCGTTCACGTTCCGGTCCGTCTCCCCCCCCCCCCCCCCCCGTGGACCCGACGGCGCCCGCTCGACCAACACGGCGGGTTTGAGTCGCCTCGGGTCGGAGGCCGAGGCCGCGTCCGATCGCCGGGCCGCTCCCTGCCGCCCGGCCCCCTTAATCGGCTCCGTGAGGACGGCGCCCGGGATCGAGCGGGCGTACGGTGCGGTGAGGTCTCGTCTCCCGTCTTTCAGGTCTTTGGTGGCCCTGTCCCTGATCCTATCCATGCTCCTCTTCAAACCGGCCCCCATTTACATCCTCGATGAAGTCGACGCGGCCCTCGATCTCTCCCACACCCAGAACATCGGCCAGATGCTCCGTAGTCACTTCAGACGCTCTCAGGTAAGGCTCCCCCGGAAGCGGCGGCGGCTCGGGGTCTCCCGGATCTTTGCGAGAGGGAGGCGGGGCGTCTCGACGGAGACGGGGCAGGCGGTCGAAGGATGGGCCGCGGGCGACGGAGCGCGAGCCGTCCCGGGCGACCGCTTTCGTGACGGGCGGCGGGCGCTACCCTCCCCCCCCCCCGGGCGTTTCCCCTCCCGCCCCCCCCCCCTCGCCCCCCCGACTCGGAGGTAGATCCTGCGCCGACGGCGCGATAGGGGCAGCCTAACGTAGGACCGGGGCTCAGGCGGCGGGATCCGGAGGCGGCGGGGTGACGGGCGGTACCGTCCTACCGCGGATTCGGGGTCCGGCCGAGTCACCTCGCTCTCCGCGCCGGCGTTTCCACCCTCGGAAACGAGTCGACGCCCTCCCCTCGCCCTCCCGGCGCGTGGGCCGCAGAGGGGCGGCCGCTAGCGAGGCCCCGGCTCGCACGCCCGCGGAAGCGGTCGCCTTCGGAACGCCCACCCCGAGGACGGGCGAAGCGTCCCCGCCTTCCCGGACGCCCCGGCGCGGGCGGGCCCCCGGCCCGAGGGCCCCTCTCGCGCCCCTCTCTCTCCTCTCCCCTCCAGTTCGTCGTGGTGTCCCTGAAGGACGGGATGTTCAACAACGCGAACGTCCTGTTCAAGACCAAGTTCGTGGACGGCGTGTCTACGATATCCAGATACGCCCAGCCTCAGAACGGGAACAACAACGTCACGGCCCAGCAGAGAGCGGCCGAGAAGGCGAAAGCGAAGGCCGCCAAGCGCGGGCCCCCCCTGGAGGCCTGAGGGGCGCGAGGGCCCTCCCGGGGGGACCTCCGCCGTCCGCGCTTTCCGCTCTCGCCTTTCGACGCCGTAGTGACCGTGGGGGGTTTTAATCCACTTCCGGCGATCGCGATTCTGTCGATCGGGAAGCCCCTTTTAAAAACGAACTGTACGTATATTCCAGCCCTAGGTCCTATCTCGATCTTTTCCTCTTGACCGTCCGCTTCGCGCGTTTGGTCTGGTCGAACCCGGCCGCCGACCCGAAGCGACCGACGGCGAGGCGGCCCCCGGGGGCGTCGACGCTCCCGCGCGCTACTTCTCCGGCGGCGAGAGGACCGGGGCGCGGCCTCCCTCACGGCCCCTCGTCCGGCTCTCTGACAACCGCCCCCCCCCCGGGGACCCGTGGCCCGCCCTCCCGTCGACCGGCGGGGCCGGGCCGTCCGCGCTCGGGGACCCGAGCCGATCCGGGAGGCGAGAACGGCTCTGCCTCGAAAGAGGACCGCGGAGGGGAGAGGCGGGCTCCGGCGCGCACGACGACCGAGGGGCCGTCGCCGAGGCCCGTGCCGTCGTCAGTCGCGTCGGGGAGGCCGGACTCCGAGACCCTAGCCGTACCCGGAGGGGGCGGTCAGTCGTGATCATTTTAACGTTCTTTTAACGTAGACTTCGCTCTCTCCTTTGTCTCGCGTCGCCAATAAACTAAGTTGAAAAACGAAACGCGTCGAGTAACGGGATCCGTGCCCACCTACGGATCGCGGGGGGGGGGGGGGGGCGAAGGGGCGCGTTCATTTTCCACGGGATCCGTCCGGGGTCCGACGCCGGGTCTACGTGCCGGGGGAGGCGCGGGACGGCCCGCCCGGGGCTCCCGGTCCGGGTCAGGAGGAGTCGCGGGCGAGGCGACCGAGGCGCAGAGAAGCCAGGCGGCTCGCTACGGCGGGCGGGCGGGCGGCGGAGCCGGCCTTCGAGAGCCCGGTTCCTCCGCTTCCCGGGCCCGGGCTCTCGCCCCCGGGCCCCGCCGTCGGCGCGCCGGCCCGGCCCCTTACAGATCTCCTCTATCTCGTCCCCGTGAAACATCCCGGCTCTGACCGCCGAACGAGCATTTTCGGAGGGCATTTTCGAACGAGCCGGAGAGAGGGATCCCTCCCGTCCCCGCCCGCCAGAGACCGTCGACGGGGTAGAGAGACGGCGGGGAAGGGGCGGAGGAGGGACCGGGGGCCCGTCCTCCCCGTCGGCCGGTCGGACGAGACGTCCCCGGACGGGAGGGAGGCGAGGGGCGCGGGAGGCCTCGGGTAGGGCGGCGTCCGGCTCCGCTCGGACCGGAGGGGCGGGAGGGGAACGCGAGGTGAGGGGGACGGGGCCGCCGGAGAGTCCAGTAGCGGGGTCCGACTGGGACGCGGACGACGGCCCGCGCCTGGCCGGCGACCGCCCGCCAGGGAAGAGCGGGGGCGGCCGCGGTCCCCAGATCCCCTCCGGGCCTACCCCGTCGACGGGGGTGGAGGCCGGAGGGGGAGAAGACGGCGCGAAGGGGGGGTCTTTTGACCACGCCCCTCCGGCACTCGCCCTCAACGGACCGCCCGCCGCACGGCCGGCGGTCGGACGCCGCTTACGAGAGACCGACGGCGTCGACCGAGCGCTTACCGCGGGCTCCCATCTCGCCCCCTCTGCTTGCGGGAGAAGGGACCCTCCCGCCCCCGCGCTCGGCCGCTGAAGGGTGGCCGTCGGGCGCTCGCCACGGGCCGGCCACCGGACCGAGGACGCGTCCGTCGGGTCGACCGCGGTCCCCGGCCCGCTCGGGGCTCACGGTCCCGCTCCCCATTTTTCGGACGAGGGGGGAATTAGAACCCGGGTCCTCGGCCTCCCGGGACCCTCCCCCCCCCCGCCGGGCCTCCGGGCTCCGTCCGGCCACTCGCCGGCCGCTCCCCGTCCGAGGCGGCGTGGCCCGAAGGCTCGGGGGTCGGAGGGCGCGGGTTCCGATCCCGCCCGCCGCCGGCGTGACCCCGGGCGAGCCGCTCCACTCCCCCGTGCCCCGGTCGCCTGGGCCGGACGACGGGGATCGAGACCGTGAGCCCCAAGCGGGACAACCCGACTGCGTCGGATTTACCCCCTCCCCCCCCCCCCCCCGGCGCTCGGGACGGCGCCCGGCGCGGAGGGAGAGCTTGAGGGATACCGGAGCCACGCTCGGTACCGAGCCAGAGAGCGGACGTCGTGGCCGGGCGGGCCGGGTCCCGGGAGACGGACCCGGCGTTCCGTCGGAAGGGTCCCGGTTTGACGGGTAGGTGCCGATTGGTTCTTTTCCTTCTGGAGTTTAGGATCGCTCCGGAATCAGCAGGTCGCACACGGCGCGAACTCGTCACGGCCGTCTAGAGCGAGAACGGGGTCCGAAGCAGGACAAACTCACCGTCGCGAGTCGGTCGTGACCGACGTTTGTCGTGAAAAGAGGGTTTCCTGCTTCGGGGGGGGGGGGAAGGATGGCGCCACGTCACCCAGGCGCCTTCTTCTCGCGCCCTCCCCCGCTCGTGCCTTCCCCCGCCGTAGGCCGAAAGCCTTTCGCCCCAGAGCCGCCCGGCGAGCCCAACTCGAATCCGCTCCCCGACGGCCCCGCGACGGAGAAGGTCGCGACGACGGGAGGCGGGGGAGCGGGGAAGGGAGGCCTTCGCCAGGCTCCCCCGTCTCCACCGCCCGGTCGGGCCCGACGGCTTTCGTACGCGGCTCCGCTCGCGCCGTCGGACCTAGGACGCGGGCAGGGATTCCACCTCGGCGTTCGACCCGCCCCGGGGAGGGAAGCCGTCGTTTCGGTTCGACCGAGCCCCGAGAACCGCCGTCGGCCTCCGCCGCACGTTCCCCCTACGCCCGTTCCTCGCCGGGGCCGGGCCCGTCGGATCGTATCGGGCCCGGGTGCTCGAAACCCCCCGGGTCAGATAAAGCTGAAGGGGAACCGAATTTAAGGCATTTTTAATTTTATTTTGACCAAGGAATGATGCATGCTACAGATTAATCTTCATTTTCCCCACTTGGTTTTCAGAGTACACCGCCTTTTGTTTTGTTTTACATGGCACTTGGTTATTGGTTTCTTTTTTTTTCCTTTTTTTTCTGCCCCGATTCATTTCGGATTCTCAAGTGTCTTCTTCAACGCCGCCGCTTTCTCCCGCAGCTCGGGTCTGCTGTCTGTCTCCATGGTAGCTAACGAGCCGATGAGGAGACTCCTGCTTTCAGCTGGCAAACATTCCCACTGCTCAGACTCTGCAGGAAGAGAAGCCCCAGTCACCCGATCGATCCTACGGACCCGAGCCCCCGACCGGGGGCCGCGGTCCCTCTCCCGCCTGGGGCTCACGGTCTTAATCCCCGTCCCGCGGATGGGGCGACGGAGGCCCAGAGGGGGGTAAGTGACTCGCCCGGGGTCACGCGGCTTCGGGCCCCCGGGTCGCTCTCCCCTCCGCCGTGCCGACGGGCCCGCCCCGTGAGCAGGCGGAAGCGGCCCGGGCCCCCCTCCTCCGAAGCACGGAGAGAGCGACGCGGACGGTTTCCGCGGGACACCTCTTGGGGGGACCCGCCGTCGACGGGGAGAACTGTAAGACTTGGGTGGAAGGCTCGGGCGGGAAATTCCGCCTTCCAGAGCAGCTGAAATCGGCCCCGGGCGTCTCGACTCAGAGGGATTCATGCGAGTGAACGGGAGATGTAACATCTGTCCGTCTCGGCGGGGCTCGGCGGGCGCGTGGCCACTCGCGGACTCTCGGAGCTGCTTTCGGCGGTAGAAGGCCGACTCGGCGTGTTAGCGCCAGAGGCCCGCGAGTCCGTCTGATTCTATCCCTGGGACGTGAAGAAACCGCGCCTCGAGGCGGCACCCGGTTCTCGACGAACCAGTGAAGGGGTCCGCTGCTCTTAGGCGCCTGTAAGAGTTAGCTCCAGGAGACTGGGCTGGCAAACAACTACCGTAAAGAGTTGCCATCGAGTAAGGATGCACGTCGAGGAGCACGTTGACGAGGGCCCACTGGGGGCCGAGCACCGTACTGAGCCCGACGAGACAGAGTTGGTAGAACGCGATCCCGGTCCGCAACGCGCTTACAGTCTAGCGGGGGACGGACGGACGGACGTTAATATCTAAGTGCGGAGGGAGGGGTGAATTAAAGGGTGCAGACCCGCGGGCGGAAATCGAGAACTCAAGGTCGGCGCCGTCCGCGCCGAGGAAAGAGGGAAAGAGGGAAAATCACGTGGCGGGGGCATCTGATCCCCATTCGAAAGTCACCCTGCAGGCTGGGGCCGGATTTTGCTGGGGGGGGGGGGGGGCGGGGGTCCTTCCTCGCAAGCACTCAAGTACCGGGGTCTGTTTTAAACCGGCCGAGCCCCCAAACCGCGACCTCGGCTGGGGAAGCGGAAGATCAAATCGAACCTGCCCGTTCTGATTCCCGTCTACGCGACCACCGGCTCCGATTCCCGTTTACGCGACCAGAAGCTCCACCGTCGACTACCCGGGAAAAAAACCCACTCACCTTTGAGTTTTTTGAGCACTAGTTCTACCACAGCCAAAGCTTCCGTTCGGATGGAGGTGTAGTTTTTGTTCTCTAAAAGAAGAAAGGTAAAGTTGATGGATCTTGTTTTCTTCCGGCCTTTCGGCCCCTATGCTAACGTAGGCCGTTCTGAGGCAAGACCCGAATCTCCCCTGGGTCACCGCAGTCCGGCCCAAGCCGGCTGGCTCCTTGAGGGGTCGTGCGGAATCAGGGGGCCGGATCTAAACCCCCTAAGGTGAGCGAGACGGAGACGAGAACTAGGGTTGGTAAAGACAAACGCTCGCCAAGTCCCACTTCACCGAAAAGCTTCAGACGCACCGTCGTCTCGACGAGCGCGAAAGATTCCGAGGCCCGAGATCTGCTAACGGAAAGCAGCTTAGATCCAATTTGGGAAGTTCTAAGTCTGGGCCTCAACGGGGATATGGAAAACCAGGTCAGGTTTCTCACGGACAAGCCTCCTCGGCGGGTCTTCCCCCTCCATTCGACTCGAAGGCTAGACCCGAGAGCTTTCGGCCAGCGGGCTCCCTTCCCAACGTCAGAGGGAGGGACGGTTACCGTTTTCGGGGGAGGTCGATTTACCTAAAGAATACGTGATGGATGAACAAGTCTCCAACAGTATTTCAGTCAACATCCTGGGATCTGCGTATTCCTTCTCAAAGAGCATTAACCTGGAGAGAGAGAGAGAGAGAGAGAGAGCGATCAGAGGGCTTGGCATTTGACCGGTGTGGCCACGGGGCAACGGAGGTCGGGGAAACGCTAACCGAATAGGTTTTAAAACCTTTCTGACCTGAAATCTGGGGGGAGTTCACCAATACCCGGGTGGAGCCCCTCGCCCTACAAAGCCCTCGCCGGAAGGGCTGCAGAATTACCCTTCGGGATTCTTTTGAACTGCCGGCAAGGTCCGCTCCTCAGGAGACGCCCGAGAGATGAGGCAAGACAGAGAAATGAACTGCAAAGCGACTCACCCTTGGAAATAGGAGTTCATGGACTGCAGCACTCCCAGCTGAATTTTCCACGTGCTGAGTTTCAGCCGTTCACACATCATCTTACACAGCTCCTGATGATAGCAGCCTGAGAACAGCAAGCGAGATACGCGTCTCAGAAATACTCGCGACGGGTGGGCTAAGGCCAGTTTTCTCGACGGCCACCTCTACGGCCGGCTCGGTGCCTCCGGGGCCCCGGATCGCCCCTCCCCTCCCTTCGTAATCGGCGACCCGCGAACAGATCCACCGGGGAGATCCACCGGGGAGCAGGCCGAGATACGGCACCGTTCCCCTCGCTTCCCCGTAAACTCACGATTCCTCTGCCACCTGTCGATTTCGTCTGCTTTCGATTCGCTCCGCCGGTCGGGTGGACGTACCTTTTTGGCTCCGAACAGCCGGTATCGCTTCCGGCCCCGCCCGGGCTATTTCCCCACGCGAACCCCCCCGGGTCGAAACCCAGCTTTGCGTTTGGAAGTGACTTCCCGTCACTCGCCTAACCGTGCATCTTTAGTAAGCGGTGCCTCTGACACGGCTCTCGTGCACTTCCGGACCTTCACGAGGAAAGAGTCGGACTACCCTGGCCGACGGGTTAACGCGGGGACGCCTCGGGTGACGTGCGGCGGCCTTCCACGGGGAAGTCCCTCGACTTTAAGTGTGCCCCGGAACCCCCCCGCGGTCACAGTGTTCCCATCTAGCAGTCCTCTCGGGTCGGGCGCCTCCTAGCCGCCCAGCTGGAGCGCTTAGTTGCTTCCGGAGGAACCGGTGGCGAGGGCAGGCCCAGCGGAGCAGGCTGGGCGGCTGACAAAAATTTCCCTCCCGTCTTCCCTCGGTTCTAAAGAGGCTCAGGGTGGTAAACAGCGTGGCACCTCGTTACGGTTGCAAGGAGCGAGGACGGCCGATGAGCAATTCAGTGGCGACGACCGGATTGAAAGGGTCAAACGGCCCACCGGTCCCTCTATCGATCGGGCCGGCGGTTCCACCTATCAGGCCCGAGGGCTGCGGTTTTCCTGCCACAGAGCCTTTCCAACCCGGGCCGGCCGCCTTAGGTGACGACTTGACCCGTCTACCTTTCCCCCCGCAAACCCTGCGTTGAGCCACCTCCGCCCGTTAGGGTTTTGAATTCCGAACCCCGCCGACCCCACCGCTTTCACTTACGCTGGGTGTCACCGGTCCTGGGCCAGGCTTTCCCGACACTCTCGAAAGCACACAGCAGAGATTCCGTGTGCAGCTCCTTTTCTTTTTCACCTTCATCCTCCTCCTTCTTCGACGGACGGGTTCCGGTGCTCTCTAGCGAATGCTGGGGAGAGAGCAGACACGCGGAAGCCAAGGATTAGGCATTTTCAGGTCTTTTGTAACGAGGCTCTCGTTGGACCGGGGGGGGGGGACGGGGACGGGACGGGAGGGCAGGTTACTCATACGACTGCTCCGGGATCGGTCGCTCTCCCCCGTCCCCCATTATTACAAGGGGATTCTCCACCATCATCGCCCCCCGCCCACCTCTTGCGACCACGTGGGAGGACAAACGAGGAAGCGGGTCTCTGGGCAAACCCGAAGCGGTATGCGGTCTCACGCCCGAAACCTCCCTAGTTGCTCTACCCCTGAATCACCAAACGTTTTCAACCGCCAGCTGGAGGAATGGATTCCAGATCGGCGGCGGCACCACGGACGACGATGCCGAACGGGCGATCCGCTCGGGGCGCTTCGGGAGAGCCGGTCGGGCATTCCGACCCAGACCGCGCGGGCCGCGATTCGTGCCGCTGAGCTCGGCCGTCTCAGCGGCGCCATCGGGCCCCAGACCGACAGCTCCCCGTTTTTACACCGCCCCGGGGAGCCTGCCCAGCATCCGCTTCCTTCCAGGCTTGGCATGCCTCGGACAGCCAACTCAGCGGTGCGCGGTGAGGAGGGGAGGGAGAAGAACGGGAGAGTCGAGGAGAACGCACCGGGTTCCTCCTCGTTCAACAGAGTGGGTATCGGGAGAGTCAAGGCTCTTGAGGTTGCTACCTTTTTAATGATCGGGAAGACGATGTCCGCCAACTCTTGAAATCTATCTTCTTTCGTCACCTTCAGGATATCGGCCATACAGTTGATGGCTACTATTTTGTACTTGACGTTTTCTTTGCGACACTCTTTCAGCACAGACTGGACGATCTCATTTACGCTGGGTTGATCAGGCACCGACTTTTCCAGTTCGGCACTACGGGGGCAACAGAAGCACAGAAATGGTCTCCACCGGTCGTTCTCCCGCTTCGCGTTTAGCGTGATAAACAACGAATGACTTCACTGGAGGAAAAATTACCTGCAGGCTGACACGACACAAGCGATGGCTTTCAACAGTTCTTCCTAAGGGGTTGAAAGAAGATAACTGCATCACAACAGAGCTACTTGTCCGGTCCCCACGGTTTCTAAATTCCGACGGACCACACGGGAGCAACGTTTTGCAAAAGCACACGCGCCCCCATTTCTTCACCCGTTGCACTAGATCGGTGCTTCCTGAATTGACCGAGCTGACAGAATCGCCGGGGCCAAGGTGACGACCCACCACTTTCAAGGCCTCGACAAGACCGGTTGAGTGATGCAGGAAAATCGGTACAGGACGGAATCAGCCTACTAAGCGTGCGACTCGATCATCTTAAAGGAAGGGCCAAACGCGGACGACTCCAACGAAGGCTAAACGATAAAGTGAGTCGAAGCCTCGCCAGGCTTCTACCTTCGTGAGCCCTTCTGCCTCGACTGTGAGGCCGGCGTGGGACAGGGACCGTGTCTGACCTATCTTCTATCTTCCCCGGCACCCAGAGCAGCGTTCGACACACAGGAGGCGCTTAAGCGCCGTACGGAGGGGGAAAAAAAAAACAAACCAAGGATGCCTCCGGAAATCATCTCGGCACGAAACGGTTCCTTTACCTTTCCCGTCCACGTTCTTCCAGCCAGGCCCTGCAGCAGAGCAGCCAGTATCATTCCTAGATACGGAGGTACCAAGGAACTGGTCTGTTTGGCAATAGACGCCATGGCAGCTGCTCCCTGGGCCTTCATTTTCCAAGATGGAGACTGCAGGGCCCTCTGGGTAATGGAAATCAATTCCTGCATGTACAACCTAATACCACCAAAAGTACCTGAGGTTGTCAAAAAGAAAGGCAGCATTATTAAAAAAAAACACCACACACACACACACATACACAAAAATGAAACTGATCTTTAGGGAAAATGACTCTCCTTTTCAGGACGGATTTCAAAACGGAGATTTCTCACCAAGACTCCAGTGGATGGCTTTCAGGTCTACAGAGCTCAGGGGCTACTCACTCTCCAAGGGGGGGGGGGGGGAGGGTGTCTCTGGAATTCTACCAAACACCCCGGACCCTTTTAGGGCCCTTCGGATTCACCGCCGTCACCCGGAAGAGGTAGAGAAAGGAGATCGAGGGAAGAGAAGGCGACGCTGCTCACAGTGTTGCCGATCTCCGGTACACTGGGGCGGTGAGGTTAGGAGAGCAAGATTTAGAGAGATGCGGCGTGGCCGAGTGGAAAGAGTACAGGGCCGAGTCAGGAGAGCCGGATTAGAATCCCGGCTCCGCCGCTCACCTGCTTCGGGCAAGTCACGATCACTCCGGGCCTCTGTACGACGGGGATTCATTCCTGTTCCCTCTCCCGCTTGGGCTGCGGGCCGCCTGCAGGACGGGGACCGTGTCTGATCCGACCGTACCGTATCGAGCCCCAGCCCTTAGGACAGTGAATCGAGAGCAGGCACTTGGCGAATATTAGACTGTAAGCCCGTCAGAGGGCAGGGACCGACTCTATCTGTTGCCGATTTGTCCATTCCAAGCGCTTAGTACGGTGCTCTGCACATAGTAAGCGCTCAATAAATACTATTGAATGAATGAATGAATATCACCATTACTATCTACAGGCGAACAACTTCAGTTCTCTAAGGGTGACCTTGGTGCGCGATCGATAAAAGTTGAAGCTTGTGAATTTAAAAAGAATTCTACCTGCTCACGTACAACAAAGGGGAGTAGACGTAACCCCGACCCTCGGGGAATTTTCCTTCTAGCAGGGCAGACTAAAATCAATTAGATCAGAGGGAAGGAAGAGAGTTTATAAGGTGTGCACAGGAGTGCTAGAGGGGATTGGTTAAGGTGTATTTAAAGTGGGTAAGTGGCGGGGAAGGGCTGAGATGACAGTCGCGGGAGGGGTGTAAAATGGGGTGATTCAAAACCCAAATCCACCTGTGACCTTCGGACGTGACTTTCGCCCCAGCCCCACAGCACTTACGTACGTATCTTTGAATTATATATTATAAATTACTTCTTTATTCATATTAATGTCTGTCAGCCACTGTAGGCTTCTTATGGGCAGGGACCACGTCTGCTAATTCTCCAATGCTCTGCACGCAGTAAGCCTTCAAAAGTGCTTAGAAAAAGCGGTCCAGCGTTCAGAACAGTGCTTGGCACACAGTAAGTGTTCGACAGACACCATTCCGACTCCGCCACTTGTCTGCTGCGTGACCCCGGGCGAGCCGCTTAACTTCTCTGTGCCTCAGTCCCCTCATCTGTAAAACGGGGATCAAAAGTGTGAGCCCCAAGGGGGACAACCTGATTACCCTGTATCTACCCCAGCGCTCAGAACAGTGCTTGGCACGTAGTAAGTGCTTCACAAATACCATCATTATCGATTATTATTATTGTTATTAATAAACATGACTGATTGGCTGAAGGGTCCCTAGGAAAGATGCGACATCTCCACAGAGAAGTGAGTCTATCACTTCTGAGGATTTCTGCCGAATTGGCTCCTCTAGCCTAAGCAGTCCCGAATTCTAGAAACTCCAGAAGACTTCCAGGAGCGATGAGGGATGATCAACCCAGTTGGGCCACAGTGAAGTCTAAATTCCCTCACGGGAGAATTGCTCTGGGGGATTCACGAGAGAAGTGGGATGAAAATACTATTTCTGCTTCACCTGAGGCAATTTTAGGTGGCAAAAAATCACCACGGATGGAAGAAGCCCCTCAGAGTTGCCATCTGAAATGAGCCAATCCTCAACAGTGCACATTGAACCTCACCGCCCTATATTACGTAGAGCCAAGAAAACGATGTGGAATGGCCTTGGGAAAGGAGGCACGCAACGGAAAACATCCATGACTAATTTCAGCCCCAAGGAGGCTCACTAACCAGGTACGTTTTCCTGCCAAACTTCCGTCCATAAACCGGAATCATCTTTCTCTCCTTTCTCCTCGTCGGAAATCTCGTGCATGCCCAGGAAGGCCAAGGGCAAGACTTCATTGGCATGGTTCTTCAGGACATCAGGACTGTAGCGCCCAATGGCATGGACGGTCAGAGCACAAGATGTCCTATAGATTTGTTCTGAAGATAAAGGAAAGAGACAAAAAAAAACCCCAAAAAACGGTAGGTGAAACTGAATAACTCATTTTCGAGAGGGATTCTGAGCTGGGGCTAAGCTTGCACTTTAAGGAAAACAGGCTCATGGGTTGATTTCTCGAACTGTTTAGAGAGTGAATAATAACCACACGGAAATAAGAGCACGGTACCTTCCTTCTCCATGTACCAGTTATTAAGCTTCTGCAGCAGTTTCTCGACGCTACTGTCTCGGGAGGTCTGAAAGAGACAACCCATTCAAGTCATTCGAAAAGGTGATTCGAAGACAGACCATCTGCTTCGAAGAAACCAGCCAACCACACACAAAAAAACCCGAAACGGCACTCACCCTCACTAAGTGTCCCAGAGCAAATGCAAAGGATTTTTGCACCACACTGTTCCTGTCGGTCAGTCCACTGAGCAGAGCACTCATGAGTTTACCTATTGGCGACACCCAGAAAAAAATTGCTGAGTGTAAGTAGAATTTTTGACCTTCGGTACGGAAAGAGAAAAAAATGACGAGAGCATCGGACTACTCCTGTGATGTGCTACAGTAAAGTTAGTCACCTTGCTCCTCTTAACTGCTTTCCGCCTACATAGAATTAGGGCATCAACAGTGTTTACCAAACCCACTGAGGGGAACGGGCAACAGTCATCAGAATAAACGAGATGAGAAGAGTTGAATTAATAAGGTGCATCAGCCTCGTGCGAGAGTTGATTTGGAGGTGTGACGGGGCAACTCAAAGACAGAAGGGAGAGAGGAAGGGAGGGAGAGAGGGAGGGGAAGGGGAGGGGAAGGGAGAGACCGAGACGGACTGGGGGAGGGAAGGAGAAGGGAGAAGGAGGTGGAGAGGAAGGGAGAGGAGAAGAGGGAGGAAGGGAGGGAGGGAGAGGAGAGAGGGAAGGAGAGGGGAGTCATCACGACCGACCACGTAGCCAAAACACATACACACCTGCACATATTTCTAAAATTTACCTGAATATGGTGTTAAATCCTGGGGACACTGAGTGGTTAGTGACACAATTACACTAGCACATCCTCCCTGTGAAGATATAAAAGAGAAAAACACACACACGCACGCAAATGTTCCATGTCTCCACTTGAAGCACTTTTTTAAAAAAAATTTCTTTCTCTTCCTGTCTTTGGATACAATGATTTAGGCGCGGGGTCGCGGGGGCGGCAAGTTGCAAGAATGAAAGAAGATAAGCTAGCTCCGGTCGCTTCTCAACCGGACAGTTTTAGCTTCAAGCTCACTCCAGACTTCCCAACTCTCCCCAGTCCAAAGTGGCTGTACGCGGCAATACAGACACGCGAAACTACGTCTTGTTCCGTGCCTGCTGCTGGACACCTCACTGCTTCACCACTCTCTACTCTCCAACTGACTGGTCCAGCTACGATCAGCTCAATCGAGTGCCAGCATCCGAAGTCGTCTACGCTCTCCACCTCCCACCCCCCACTCGGGCGGTTTATCTTTCTCTCCCATTAAGCCCGGGGCAGAGTGGGGGCTTTCCATTCCGGCGAAGATTTGTCTTCTTGCGCTCCTTTTGCCTTTGGGCAAAGGATCAGAAGGGGAAAGAGTACGCCAAACCGTTCCTCGATGGACGGAATGGCCTTGGGGTTCGTCTTGAGCACCTTCCACGTAATCGCTACCGACCTCGGGACAAGGCTACCGCCTCCAACGACTTTTTCACGCCTCTCAATCGACGGTACTCACTGGGCACTTTGTGGGTGCGCAGAGCACTGTCCAGAGAGTTCAATAAATACGACTGACGGCCGCATCTACGGACCGGCACATTCTGTGAGCCGCACCATGCTTCCACTCACTCCCGCAGCTATTTACATTACGTACTCCGAGACTGTAAACTCTCTGAGGCCGGGGGCCGTGGCTATCGAGTATGACGTTCACGGTGCTAAAAGCCGTCATCGAGGTCAGTCGTATTTACCGGGCGCTCACTTGTGCGGAGCACGGTACGGAGCGATTGGGAGAGTACAATAAACCAGGGTCAGTAGACACGTTCCCTGCCCACTGGAAGCTTACAATCTAGAAGGGGAGACGGGCATTAAAGTACGGATATAGTTCGCATCCAGAAACGTGATCCCGCACTTCATGCAATTAAGCAAGAAGGCTTCAATCCTACTGCATTAACGACACTCCAACGGGATCTCTTTTCTTTGGAAAAAATCTTTTTTCTTTGGCTGCGGTAGGATTTAGCGCCATTTAGCTGGACAAAATGCCGTACGCTGATTTGGTAATAGGGACTCTTACCAGTCACGGGTGAAGGATGAAAATGCAGTTTTCTCAAGGGCTGAATATACCTACCTTAGTTCCAAGACCTACTCCACTCTTGATCAGTTCACATAATCTAGGAACCAGCTCACCCAGGACAGACACATCTAGATATTGCAGACACTGGGGAAAGGGAAGACAACCAAAACGTTCACTTTACCCCTAAGGTACCTTGAAACCAGATCAGATTCAGACGGTCCACGTGCCGACCGTACTGACATTTTGGCGGTGCTTTTTTCATCTGCACAGAAATTTAGAAGGGCCCAAGTTTTTGATTTGTTTAGAACAGTGCTTGGCACGTAGCGAGCGCCTAACAAATACCATCATTATTAAACCTATCTGTACCCCCAGTTCCGCAGGGTGAGGAACTGTGGGTGAGGTGTCCTGGCAAAACCCCACCTTAAAGAAAACTTGCTGTAAAACTCACCTATCCGTAACACGGCACGCCGAGCCCAAACACGCTCGTGGTGTAGGACAAACGTTCCCTAATTCCCTAACGGCGCTCGAGCCAAAATGCAGAGTGAAACCATGGTTAAAAATGATGATGATATCATCACCGTTGATTATATCATTATACAATCACAATATTTTTAATGTAAAATATGTACACTATCTTAATAATTACAATAATATAATAATGATGGTATGTTAAGCTCTTACCATGTGCTGAGCACCGTTCTTAAGCGCTGGGGTGGATACGAGGTAATCAAGTTGCCCCACGTGGGGCTCACAGCCTTAATCCCCCTTTTACAGATGAGGGAACCGAGGCCCGGAGAAGTGAAGTGGTTCGCCCAAGGTGCCACAGCAGACAAGTGGCGGAGCCGGGCTCGGAACCCACCTCTTCCGACTCCCAAGCCCGGGCTCCTTCCACTAAAGCCACACGGCTTCTCTGTTTAATCGCCGAGTGATTATAATCATGGCATTGAAGCGCTTTCTCTGTGCCACGCACTGTACTGAGCACTGGGGCAGATACGACAGAGTCAGGTCAAAGGCAGTCCCACACGGGATTTGCCGTCTAAAGGGGAGGGAGAGCAGGTGTTCGACTACCATTTTACAGACGCGGAAATCGAGGCGCGGGCAAGTGCAGCGGCTTGCCTCTGAGGGTCACGCGGTGGGGGGATCTGGGATAAGAACCCAGGTCTTCCGACTCCCAGCCCCGTGCTCTTCCCGCGAGGCCACGCTGCTCCGGAGAACTGAACGTACTACCGTCGTACAGACGAACAGGTGGGCGTTTCAAGGGAGGCCGCGATACTGCTCGAGGCTGGTCACGTGACAGGTTAGAGCGCTGGCTTTCTATCTCGGTTAGACGATTACCAAGTAGGACTGCAGAAATCTGTTCCTACAAGGCTCTTGGCAGCTTACTGGGAGCATGGAGATGAATTTCAAGGAGCAAGAAAAACAGGGACGGGGAACTGTGAAGGACAAAACGACGGGGGAGATTGTGCTACGGAGCACCTGCCTTTTTACTGTGGAACAGAAATCCGAAGGCTTGCGTACTGAGGGTTTCTGTCGGAGTGCCGTTAAAGAAAAAAGAACATTTAAACAGTGCCCTTTTCCACTTTCACACTCACCATGTTAATTGTTTCCATCATGGGAGATGATTTAGCAGCACTGAGCCGAGCACTATCCATTGCAGTCTACAGAGAGGGGAGAGAGAGAGAGAGAGAGAGAGAGACGCGGCCAATTTATTCCTTTCACCAGGACTGGAGCCACAGACTCAGGGAAGCTCAAACCCGATCACACCACACCACTCCGTGTGTCCCGGAGACTTTACTCCTCAAAATAAACACGCTTCACTCGACAGAGGCATGCGTTTGTTTTTAATGTTGCAACACATTTAAACGGTTTGCTAATCCAAACCATTTTCTCCCCAAAAGAAAAACTATAATAATTTGCCAGGGCACAGCACTCCCATTTAAAGTTTTAACACCCTCCCCCCGCCCCAACCAGCAGAGGCTCTTCTGATTTCTGACTCACTTCCACACGGAGAGGCGACTCACGCACATCTAGCCCGTTGAGAATCTCTTCTCAGATGAATCCCCGGGCTCGGAATTAATTTTAGAAGCTCTCTCATCATGGGAAGAGAGGCTTCCAGCTCACCGGTCCCTTCCCAAGTCGGAAACCGCAGCTGTGACTGCTGTCGTTATGTCTGAGATCGGCACCTCTCCGTTTTCAAAACGGTATCGCTTCAGGTTTATTTTGGCCCCGCCGCATTACATCTTTCAAGGCGCGTCTCATGGTGCACGCTTATTTCCGTTAATTCGACTGTTTTTAAAAGTCGACGGAAGTTGTGTTTTGCGCTATTTGATCATTTTCTGAAACGGTGCCGACTGCCACGGATTAAGTGCAAATCCAGTTAGGCAATGAAAAGAGGAAGTATATGGTGGTGGTGTGTGGGTGGGGGTGGGGGTGGACTCCTTTTCCAATAAATGTTCTTGCTATGTGGTGATAATAACAGTTCTGATATTTACTGAACATATATGAAGCCCCAAGCAAAGTGCGCTAAGAACTGGGGGTAGATAATAATAATAATGACGATGGTATTTGTTAAGCGCTTACTACGTGCCAGGCACTGTTCCAAGCGCTGTGGGAGATACAAGGTTGTCCCACCTGGGGCTCACGGTCTTTAATCCCCATTTTCCAGATGAGGCACGGAGAAGTGAAGCGACCTGCCCCAAGTCACACAGCCGACAGGCGGCGGATCCGGGATTAGAACCCACGACCTCCGACTCCAAGCCCGGGCTCTTTCCACCGAGTCACGCTGCTTCTCAGATACGCGAGAATCAGAAAGGACGCAGTCCTGTTCCACATGGAGCTCCTGGTCTAAGATGTACGCAGCGAGGCACGGAGAGTTTAAGTGACTCGCCCAGTCTCCTAGGCTCTCTCCGCGAGGCCGTTTCGCTAGGCCAACGTTCGCTCTGCTCCGCGCGTGCAATCTTTGCCCACCCCATACCTCGACCTCCTACACGCCTCTGGATTAAAATAATCATGCAATTCTCACACCCTAATTTCTCCTGGAATCGATTCCTTCCAAGAGTTTAGGGGGTAAACAATTCAACGCTAAGATTTCAAAATACTTGAGTAGTTTTTTGATGGTATTTTAGCGCTGACTATGGGCCAGGCACACTACTCAGCGCTGGGAGAGATACAAGCTAATCGGCTTGGACACCGTCCCTGTCCCACATGGGGTTCACGGTCTTCACCCCCGTTTTACAGACGAGGCAACAGGCGGAGTCGGGAGTAGAACCCAGGTCCTTCCGACTCCCAGGCCCGTGCTCTATCCTCTAGGCCGAATCTTTTTGGAAAATAACTGATGCCTGTGTTTTCTTTCATTCAACGATATCTGGTAATATCCTGCTATCACCTGATCTCCTACATCCCGACTGCACGTTGCCTACGTCGTCATTCTCTGGACATTCCTTCCCCCGCCTCCGCCTTTACGTCGTACTTGGCTCTAGCCCGAAAGTGGGACTTAGTCAATGTGGCTTTACATTTGAGTTCCGAGGGGAAGCTTTAATCACATCTGGGGAGGCAAAAATTCCTCTCCCAAATTCCCTTTTCTCCTTGCCAGTTCAACGTTTCCCTGCCTTACTAGAAAGTAAGTTCCATCGAATTCACAGGCAAATTCTTCTTTTTTGGGGTGCACAGAATGAAAAGAGATTCACAAGGTACGCTTTGAAAAATCCAGTTCTGCCCTCTTAGACTTACCTTTTCCTGGTCTGTTGCCCGGAGGCTCAGGTAATTGAGAACCTGGGGCTCTAGGACACTCAGTGATTCCAATAAAGCTGGAATCAGTTTCGGCGCATGCGGCTTCAACATTGCTCCGGCACTTTTGCTGATCTTCACAAGGGTATTGATGCTGAAACACACAGAACGCTACCGCTGAAACCCTTCACCTAAAAGCCCGCGGACTCCTAAGAGGCCTGGCTCTTTGCCGGGTCAGTGGATCCGATGGTTATCGTACTGAGTTACTACATTCTCCGCAACGGTCCCCGCCCGACTGAGAACAGTGAATTTAAATTAGAACAGGTTAAGTCCTTTCTGCTGTAAAAAAGGCCGCGATGCGGAAGTGGGATATCTCGGTTTCAACGTCGTTACAGCTTCCCCGCACATCTTCTACCGATCCTTCCCCCCACTTGGCTCCGCTCTCATCCTCTCGCGGCATCGAGCATTCAGGGCATGATCTTTCCGGTCCTAACTAGTCTTGCCCACCCAGGACTTCTGGAATACTTGGGGCTGTAGCACGTAAGCCACTTGAGGACGGGACCTAGAGAATTTGCCGGATTAGAAACCAATGGCTTCCAGTATATTTAAAGAAAGGGATACAGGCCCTCCCGACTTACTCTTCTCCACCCCCACTCTCTTCTCCAACCGTCCCACCGAACGGTCAGGGCACCAAGAAAGGGGTTTTAGGGATCATTAGCTTTCTACGCTCCGGGCGCACGCCTCTCTGTAAAAAATCACTCTCACTCTCTGCCTGGTAAAAACCGGCTTCCCATCCACTACTTTCCCGTTCTATTGCACCTAGTAACCCAAGAACCGAGAGTGGCTCGCAAACCGCACACGGGCTTCTCCCAACGGGGCCTCTGTACCACTCCGCCAGTGCCACCCCCGTCAGGTAGAGCGCTCCCTCGTAAAATGCCAAAAATTCAAACCTGAGAGCCCGAACTTCAGCCACAGTGCTCATCATTCCTTTGTCCAGAAGGCAAGGAAGGAGGACGGCAATGGTTTTCTGGCCAACTGCTCCTTTGGAGGGGTCGCACATTTTCACACACACCTCACAAATAAACCAGAGAGAGTGAGTGCCATGGACTTCATCTATTCAGACACCGCTACAGATTCCGAACGACCGGAACCTCCTCCCCTAGAGATCCCAGCGGAACGACCCAACTGGACTGTGGCACGGTCTGTTTGACATCTGAAATCACACGGGCCAGCTCCCGACCGATTCTCTTGGCAGGACCGCCTCGCAGATAGCCATCGATCAGTCGTGTTTATTCGGTGCTTACCGTGTGCCCAGCACTGGACTACATGCTCGGGAGAGCACGATACGACAACCTAACAGACACGTTCCCTGCCCGTAATGATCTCATATGCCCATGATCACCCAACCTTCACAGCACGGACGCAGCAATCTGATTTTGCTTTTTCTGTCATCGCCATATTTTAGGTGCTCCTATTAAGCCCACTTTGACACTGCAGAGAAATAGCTGCTCGAGACTTGAGCCATTCTGGTATGGCTCGAGGTGACGGTAGAACTTCCGATTGCCTGACTCTCCATTCCCGGGTTGATTTTAAACGTCGACTGTTCGGGAAGGCTAAGTTTTACAAAGCTATCCGTACTCAGACCGTGACAGATTCGCCAGCCCCTAATACAACTGAACCAACGCTGAGTGGAAAACAGATGCGATACAAAGACGATTTTGGGGGGGGGGGGGGGGGCATTTTCAGTTGAAGCCAGGACGTTAATCTCCTGTTTCAAGACTAGGCTGAATCTGCACTGGCATCGTTTCAAAAAGACATTTAAAGATGTACCTGAAAGCAGCCTGATAAAGGGAGACTCGATCCACCCTAATTCTCCTAGAACAGGAGGGCAGCATTCTCGCAAGACCCCAGGTTAGGGAGCACTTACCCATTTCCACGTCGCAGGCACAAACCCTTCCCTCCAGCACTACAGCACTCCTTATCGAAGCAGGTTTGTGTTGCCGAACAACTGTCCCCCAATTCCCTAACAACCTTCTGGCCAAGATGCATAGGTGAAAACACGCCTTCTGGCGGAACTGAGCGTCTCTGACCAGAACGGGTTTATTCACCCTATCGCTTCCCTTTTCCCTCAAAACAGGCCGCTTCCGGAAAAGCCGCCTTCGTCCCCGCGGTACGGTAGGCTCGCTAACTCATCTAAAAAGAATCAGGGTTTAAGTAAAAAGCGAGGAACCTTTCTGCCCACTCGGTTTAAATATTTAGGGACCCCTCAAAAGAGATCCAACGCTGCAGTGGGCTCGACTTTTTTTTTTTTTAACGTGAAACTCAGCAACTGTATGAGCGCTGGAATGGTATCGATGAGTGCTTTCTATGCGCAGAGCACTGTTCAAAGCGCATGGCAGAGTAGAGTGCCAGAGATTTTATAGCTCCAGATGATGACGACGGAGCGCTCGCTACGGGCCCGGCACCAGGAACTAGGCACTGGAACAGATACAAGGTTATCGGGTTGGACGCGGGCCCCGTCCCACATGGGGCTCAGTCTAAATGGGAGGGGGGACAGGTAGTGAATGCCTCTTTTGAAGATGGGGAAACTGAGGCACAGAGAAGCTAGGCGACTTGCCCAAGGTCACACAGCAGAAAAGTGGCAGAGCCTGAATCAGAAGCCAGGTCCTCTGACTCTCAGGCCTGGGTTCTTTCTCTGAGCCACGAGGGCCACTTCGAAAGCATAAGCCTTGCAACCCTGAACTAATCACACCCTCACGGTGCGTGTCCCTAAACCCTTCCCCGATAAACACATCAGACACGCGATTTCACCTTGCTTAAAGTTTTCAGTGCTAATTCTGCCGCTTTTCGTACAGATTCCTAAAAGAGAAAAGATGAATAATTTTTATGAGTTTGCATTTTCCCCAGATTAGATTTTTCATATTTTCCAACTCTACTCTTCCTTATAAAACACAAGCGGAGCTTACTCTGGGGTAGAAGTAAGAGGGCTAAGCATTTCTTTCATCCACTGTTCGCTTAGCGCCTTGACTCCGGCTACGGCGCTCTTTGTCAGGGACGGCCTGACGACAGTTGTTATAAATGCGCCAAAGAGATCGACATTTGCGCAGACGTAGAGGCCCGCAAATACGTTCTTACAGCTAATACCTAGCTCTCACACACCTGCCTGGGTGGTGCTTGATTTAACTGAAGAACAGATGACAGAAGGGCCTCTTTGGGACTTCTTAAAACATAACTAGATCTGTCCTACGTTGAGATTAGTCTTTGCACAGAGTCGATCGACAGGACTGAACCAATTAGTCCACGAATCAAATCAGTGGTATCTATTGAGCGCTTACTGTGTGCAGAGCACGGTACTGAGTGCTTGGGAGGATACGGCAGAGCTTACAGGCTAGAGGGGGAGACGGACATTAATAGAAATTACAGACACGTCCTCGAGCCGTCTTAAAATAAATTGTAGTACCTTAATATCATCTTGCACTCTGAAGAGGGTTTCCCATATTTCCGGAAGTTTGTCGATAATGTCATCTATCGGTCTTCCCCTCAGTAAATCATTCAAAGCTAAACAGCTACAAAGAAATATTTCGGATTCAGAACCAACCGAACAGCTCAGCAGTACTTGACTTTTCTCAAAGGAAAGCAATCCATTACGAAGCCCCCACGCATAGGCACGGAGATCCACACGGACTCTTGCCAAAATGCAGCCATTGCCTAAGAATCAATCGATCGCATTTATTGAGCGCTGTGGGCAGGGCACTCTACTGAGCAGTTGGGACAGTACAATAACATAAGAGACCTAGTCCCCGTACACAACGAGCTTAGAGTCTAGATGGGGAGACAGACATTATTTTTAAATAAATTACGGATACGTGCATAAAGCGCTGTGGGGCCGCGGTTGGCGAATAAAGGGAGAGAGTCAGGGTGACGCAGAAAGGAGGAGGAAAAGAGGAAATGAGGGCTTAGTCGGGGAAGGCCTCTTGGAGGAGACGTGCCTTCGATAAGGCTTTGAAGGTGGGGAAGACCAATGCCTATCGGATATGAAAAGGGAGGGCGTTCCAGGCCAGGGGCAGAAAGCAGGAGTGGGCGAGAGGACGGTGGGGAGAAAAATGAGATCAGGGTAGAGCGAGTGGGCTGGCATTAGGGGAGTCAAGTGTGCGGGCTGGGTTGGAGTAAGAGAGCGGCGAGGTGAGGTAGGAGAGGGGCAAGGAGTTTCTGTTTGATGTGGAGGTGGATGGGCAACCCCCGGAGGTTCTCGAGGCAAGGACTGAACGTTTCTCTAGAAGAGCGACCCGGTCGGCCGAATGAAGTACGGACTGGAGTCGGGAGAGACAGGAGGCGGGGAGGTCAGCAAGGAGGAGGACGCAATAATCGGCAGTTTGGATGGAGAGGAAAGGGCATCTTTTGCGAAGGTTGAACCAATAGGATTTAGTCTTAATCCGTGGGTCAAATGAGAGAGAGGAGTCAAGGAAAACACCACGGTTACAGGCTTCTGAGGCGGGAAGGATGGTGGTGGCGTCTTCTGAGATGGGAAAGTCAGGGGGATGACTGGGTTTGGGTGGGAAGATAATGACTGGGTTTGGGTGGAAAGATAAGGAATCTGTTCCTGGATGTGTTACGAGTGAGGTGACAGCAAGACATCCACGTAGAAATGTCTTCAAGGCAGGGGGAAATGCAAGACTGCAGAGAGGGAGAAAGGTCAGGGCTGGAGATGTAGAGCGGGGAATCATCCACGTAGAGGGGGTAGTTGAAGCCACGGAAGCGAAAGAGTTCTCCAAGGGAGGGGGTGTAGATGGAGAATAGAAGGGGATCCAGCCCTGAACCCCGAGGGACACCAGCGGTTTGGGGGTGGGAGGCGGAGGAAGAGCCCACGGAAGAGACTGAGAATGAGCGGCTGGGGAGATGGGAGGAGAACCAGGAGAGGACAGTGTCAGTGAAGCCCAGGTTGGATAATGAATGTTTCCAGGAGAAGGGAGTGGTCGATCATGGGTGACCTTGGAGAGGGTGGTTTCTGAAGAGTGAAAGGGACAGAAGTCAGATTGGAGGGGGTCCAGGAGAAAACTGGAAGAGAGGAACTTGAGACAGCGGGTGCGGACAACTCGCCCAAGGAGTTTGGAAAGAAATGATAGGAGGGAGATGGGGTGATAACTGGAAGGAGCCGTGGGGTCAAGGGAGGATTTTTTTTTTTTTAGGATAGGGGAGACATGAGCACGTTTGAAAGCGGTGGGGAAGAAGCCACTGGGGAGCCAACAGATGAAGATGACAGGGAGGGAAGAAAGGAGAGGACGGATGTTTTGATAAGATGCCAAGGGATGGGGTTGGATGCGCACGGGGAGGGGGCGGATTTTGAGAAAGAGAGATCTTTTGAGATACCGCTGGGAAGGGTGGGAGAGTTGAAGAAGGGGCAGGAGGAGGGAGGGACAGGAGAAGAGCAGGAGCGATTTTAGGGAGATCACGCCTGATTATTGAAAAAAAGTGACACTGAGTAGGCCGTCGGGTCACTAGGGGCACGGAATGGGGGAGGGAAGAGGACAGGGGTTTGAGGTGGGAATTAAATGTCTGGAACAACTGGCGAGAGCAATGGGCGTGGGTATCCATAAGGATGCAGAAATAATTCTGCCGGGTAGAGTTAAAGCACGAGTTAAAACAAATGGCAACGGTTCTAAAATTTTTAGATTTTACCCCAGTGGGCTTACTACAGTGCTCTGTACAAAATACTCTAACAGACACAACACGGAGTAACCTGCATTTCCAAAGTAAAGCAAGAGCACATCTTGCCTCTTCGAACTTTCACCAGACATAGTCACGCTTACTCAACTATACACGTTTAGCCACACTTAAACTCAGTGTTGCACCTGGAGAGTTCTCAAGACTGTTGCTTTTTGTTCCCCCCGCGGGAGATAATTTCATTTGCTTTTACAGTGGGATTTTTCAAAAAACGGTCAGCTGTTTCTACAGATCTTATTCCAAAATTTCTACCTTGACTCCCGAATCCTCCACATGTTGCTAGTCAGGTTATTAAGTAGGTCTTGAAGAATCTCTTTCAGATATTTGTCCACCTAGTGGCAGAAGAAATTGCATAATTAAAAGAAAGGAAATATGGAATATCACTATTTTTCATCTATCCACCGAGGGTGTTGGTTTTTAAAGGCTTCAAGCACTAGTGCCTACTACTTTTGAGAAAAAAAATAAACCACAACCCTGAAATTCATGACAGCAAGCCACTCATCAAAATCATTTTTTTTTCTGTTTACTAATCATGTTAGCTAAGATTTATATAAGCCCACAAAGTCTACGAGCGCTTCTATTTAGAATACCAGAAATAAGTCGCAGTAAAGCCAAGCTGACGTTTGTCCTGCCACGTTTTTCCACCTTATTTTCCCGCTTTCAGGTAGGTGAATGGGGATGTGCACATTTAACTACACGCTGCCAATGATTAGCTGCTGCTGGGCCAATAATCTAAGATGATCTATTCACACATCCCTCCTGCCTTAGAAGATAAATTCTGTCCATCACAGAATGCAGATTACTGCCTTTAGGCATTATCCCCTAGAGCCCCATACCGAAGTCACACTTTCATTTTCAATATCTCAAACAACGATCTTATACCCCCAAGGGACGAAGACGGGACAAGTCGATCGATCGATATTCACGGCACTTACTGTGCGCTAAGCGCTTGGAAGAGTAGAGAAATAGTTCCTCATAGCGCCTCAGTAACGATAAGCCTGAATTCACTGTATCGTTTCATAGCTGAAACATCCTCAACACCCTCTGAACCCGGAGCAACACACCCATCTTAAGCATGAGGAAGATGAAGGCCACGGTCAAGGTCACACAGTCGGAAAGTGGCAGGAGAGGATCAATTAGAGCTCCCAGGGTGAAGTTCTGGCCCATGACTGGGGCCACTGAACCAGGCTATCTCTGGCTCTCCTTAAACTTTCAGTTTCCACAAATACTTACCGCAGATTTATCAGTGACCAGCGCATTCCAAATGCTGGTCATTGCTTGCCGGATGCTGAGATTGGGATCAAATTGATAGCGGTAAAGGCGAGGAATCAACTGAGGCAGAAACGGGGCCAGCTGTTCTCCGGCTTTGGTAGCAATCACATTAAAACCAAAAGCTGCCCCCTAGAGAAAGGTTAAAAAAAAAAAAAAGTTTAATAATGGTATTTAAGCGCTTACTACGTGCCAGGCACCGTAATGATAATTCTCATGAGAATGACATAACTATAAACATATCTTTATAAATATTTACCAATCGGAATTGGGAAAACACCTGACAACATCACTCACACACAATCTCACGAAAGCCAGAATCGTTGTTGAGCAATGGTTTCTTCCGAACAGAGCAATCATCGATCTCCAGCAAGAAACGTGCTAAACCTCATTCGCTAAAGTAATGGACCTGATTCTATTAGCAGGAGAAGGAACTAGATAGCTTTGAAAGAGCACTCATACCACAAGTGCGAAAGAGTTAATGCTCATTAAAGACTTCAAAACGGAGCACTCCGCTCCTTCATTCCCATCTAAAGCCTAATAGTACGTTATACACGTCCAAAGCGTGTGAATAGCCCCGTGTGTACAAACCCGTATACAGCATTTAGGATAGCGCCATGTTCACAGGTGTTCGGAAAAAGCAATGCTAGTTATTATTAATCATCACCATCGTCGTAATATTCGTGCTATTTGTTAAGCGCTTACTAAGGGCTAGGCATCGCACTAAGCGCTGGGGTAGGTACGAGATGACCGGGTTGGACACAGTCCCACATGGGGCTCACAGTCTCAATCCCCATTTTACAGACGAGGTAACCGAGGCACAGCAGTTAAGTGACTTGCCCACGGTCCCACAGCAGACAAGTGGCAGAGCCAGAATCCTTCTGCTTCCCAGGCCCATATTCTATCCCCTAGGTCACGTTGGTGGTGATGGTTTGCAGGGGCACGTCCTTCTTTGACAGAAAACCCCAAAGCAAGCTCTATCTGTGATGACTGTCGATTGCATGACTGCCCGTCTGCAAAGGCGGCTGCGCCTCTTCGACCATGTACCGCCCCGTTCTGCGGCCGCAAGAGAAGGGCAGCCAACCAACCCAGGATTAGAGCCCACGGGGCCAGAAGTCACCCAACAAGCTGGAGACGGGGATTCGGGCGCTGTATTGCTGGTATTAGACAGCATCAGAATTACCTTCCGAGAATTCCACATGGCATGATGGTTGGCCAGGTTCATGAATTTGTAGACCAAGTCTGGCTGACTGAGATCACTTGCCAGGGAACACAGCTCCTTGTAAGTTGAGAGTCCTTGGCTTGGAAACACAACGAGAAAAGAATCACTCCGCTGAATACGGTAAGGGTCTTCGGCAATTTGAGACCCAAGGGACGGGCCTTGTTTTGAAGGAGATCTTCATTCAGGGGACCTTTTTCCAGTGGGCCGATCTGCCCGGTTGGTTGCCAGGAAAAACAGGACGCTTCCTTTTATGTAAGTTAATTATAAACAGGTCCTCTGTCTTTGCCGAAAGGTCATTTACACAATAACTCGGTAAACGTTAAATCTTTCTAACAAAAGAATGCTATTAGTATTCAAATAGTCTATTTTCAGCAGCAGGTTTGCCGGCTGTACTTCGGGAGAACCGTTTTTACTGGATTTTACAGAAAACATTCGAAGAAAACAACGGCAAGGGCCTGACCGGGAAGAAAAGGGAGTTTCTGAGGTGGGAGGTTCTCCGAGCAGGCACGGGGAGATTGAGGGAGGAGAGGGAGGAGGACCAAGGAGAGATCCAGCTCCCTCGCCGCGTCGGGCAAGAAATAGAGAAAACCTGGAGGCAAGGGAGGAGCGGGGGAGAGAAGAGAGGGAAGGAGGCTTCCCCTCTTCATCTTGCTCGCTTCCTAGCTCTTCACAGCAAGATTTCTCCCGCTAAATGTTCCTTAACTGACTCCCCTTGGCCATTCTAAGGCTATACTTCCACTTGCCAGAAATTCCTGACAACAGCCCGAATGTTTCCGAAAACCAAGCTAACAATCTTGCCTTATTAATAAATGCTACCGGTCACAGATGAGTGTTTTCTTAAAAACTACATTCTAAGTACACTTACCCATCTGGTGTTTTGCCAAGGGATACTCCCTGAAAGACCACAGTCTCTCCAGAAACTTCATGCTTGGCTCTAGAATGGAAAATGACACTATCGTTAGACGTTCTCCTCGTTGTAGTTCAATTAACCGATACAGGGACACAGTCGACAAGCTGGTAAAGCCTAATTCGGTCGTTACCGGGGCACTCCAGGATGGGCAAAATACAAGTTGGTTCATCCTGCGATAGGCTCTACTTTTACAGACCGCTCGATAATGAGGAACCCGCTATGAGACTGGCTTCAGCGGAACGAATGATCAGAAAGAATTTCCTTTTCCACGTGCTTGGCTTCAGACTGGATAGGCAAACTTCTATTCCCCTAGATGCTGAAATGCAGTTTTCCTTAGTACAGTGCTCTGCACACAGTATGCGCTGAACAATGGTACAGTGCCTGGCAGAGGGTAGGCGCTTAACGAATACGATAATTACTATTTCCTCCACCACCCTTCTAAATATCACCACTCTCTCTCATTTACTCTCTCCCACTTGGCTGGCCCACGGTAATTACAGCTTTTGCCTAACGGAAAGCTTCCCTCGACAAGTAGATATTCAGTACTTTTGCTGGTTGAAATTTCTCTTGTGAATAACATTCACTCGGTACGGCAAATTGGTAACAACTGAACTGTCATGTAGTTTCCAATTCGACAATTACTAAATATATGGGCCAAGGGACAGACGGCTGTATTTCCCTGTTGTGAGGGATTCCTTGCCTGTTCTCTGTAGGTAGGTGGATGCGTGAGTTTGCAAACACACCCCCTGAGTCATTCATTCATTCATTGGTATTTATCGAGCCCTTACTATATGCAGAGCACTGTACTAAGCGCTTGGAATGGACAATTCGGCAACAGATAGAGACGATCCCTGCCCAGTGACGGGCTCACAGTCTAATCGGGGGAGACAGACGGCAGAGCAAAACAGAAGGAAAGAAAAACAAGGCAACATAATCACAAATAGAATCAAGGGGATGTCCACCTCATTAACAAAATGAATAGGAGTCGACATACCTTTTTCCAGTCATAAGTGTTTCCACGAGGGTGGACACCAGTTCCTGTTGATCTTGTTCATTACCTAGTTCGTATACCAATCCAAGGCCTTTTGAGGCAACATCTTGACTAAGTTCTACAATAGACAGAAAAGAAAAAAATATATATTTATATAGAGAGACATATAGACTAATGCAGTGATTACTTTAGCTAGGTTTAGAGCCTTTTAGACGAGATTCCACGAATGATTCAATGTCATAAAACAGCAAAAGCGTTTCAGATCCAACCCAGTCAATTCTACCTAATTCTTCAATGCTCAAGAACCCAAATATTGCTCAAAATTTCCGGTCCCCTTTATTGACAGTTAACCACTGGGAAAAAAAAAAAAATCTTATCTAAATAAAAGCAGGAAAATCTGATGTACTGTTTTCCTTGCTCCCTTTACTCCGTAAATTTTCAGTCTTATCGACGGCAATTTTGCCAACTGCCAGTACTTTCAAGGAACCGAACCGGCGGTTGGCAGGGAAATCTATTAAAAATACTCCTGCAAGTCAAACACATTTTCCCCCACCCCTCCGTTAACAACTAGACTTGAGTTCACAAGAAACTTCAAGGGCTGTGAAGGCATTTCAATAAAATTTAATTACCAAAAGCTCTTACTACTCACCATCGTTATCGGACAGAATAGAAACAAATGCTCCTTGAATCTCCTTAAGATGAGACTGAAAGGAGAAGGGAAAAAACAGGCATGATTTAGTGGAAATGATCCCCGTTCCCCATACATCAGAGGAACCGCCCTGGCTTCCCAAGAGCCTCCTGTTTTCATTCTCCTCATTACGGACCGCAGCTCCACCTAGACATCCTCGATGTACCTTCCACCGGGGAAAGGTGCTTTAACTTGGACTTTCACGGTGGAAAAGTCGTCGCGTGATCTGTGGCTACGTGCTGCCAATCTCACACTCAGGCTCCAATTAATTTTTGCAAGAAGCTATGTCCTGTCCCAGAACACAGCCCCAAAATCCTATTAACAGCACTTCTACCTGACTGATAGCTGCCATTTTTTTAAATATCTGAAGCCACTTTCTTTGCCCTTCTCGGGAATCTCACATTTGGGCCCAATGATCGTGGTTTAGTTAAGACATCTTTGGGCCCGTGGACCACCCCCTGCCGTGTGTGGGTGTGCGTCTCTCATCACCATGGCATGAGAGGGACAACAATGCCTGAAGTTGAAGCCTCTGTGGATGGGGGAAGAGGGAACACCAACGATAATATCAGATACCTTAACACATCGTGAGTTTAGGTGGCCCTTAAAGTTAACAGCCCACTAAAGAAAAATGGGGATAAGGACACATCCAACCTTATTGCTGGCTTCCTGAATTAAATCAATTCCACGGAAGCAGTTTGAAAAATGCCATCCTTCTGATCTATGTAAAATGCAATAAAAGAGTAACATTCTAAATGCAGAAACAAGTGATTGGTTTCTTTCCTAGGAGGCAATGGGGTTTGGAAGAGATACTGTGAGGAAAGATCAGTATCGTTTCCTTTCAAATTCAGAAGGCACCGCTAAGGAAGTACACTTATGGGTGATTCAGAAGCTCCAGAGGGGACCCACAATCACAACGCCACCACTCACACACAAAGGCTGTCCTCTGCAGCGCCGTAGAGTTCGCAGAGCTTTTTGCTGCTCTGACTTTTGTGTCTCCGGTACGGGACACTGCAAAGCTTCGTCTCAAAAAAATAAAATAAAAAGCCACTCCTTTATGGAATGCGGCTTCCTGTTGGCTTATCTGCTACAATCTCCTCCCGGTTTTTTCGTGAGATGCCACACTATCTGAGGCTTTGTTTTATTGCAACTTTAAAATATTTTCCCTGGCCACTTCTTTTCTGTTGTCCGATTTCAGCTCGTCCTTCAGCGGCTACTGGGGTATGCTACTTTCACTCATTCTCCTCAGCTGTTCCATCCAGTTTGAGGTGGTTATAATTTCAATGCTAGGAGGCTAACTCGACTCCAAGACTCTGAGTTTGTGATCTCGTCCTGCCCACGGAGGAGAAGTGGGATCTACCGGAGAGGCGGCGTGGCCTAGCGGAGAGAAAGATCACTTAAGGACGCAAGGTGAAAGGCCGGGTCCGCCAAGGAGAACGTGAGGCGAAGAGCCGGGAGTGCAAACGGGATGTGAGGCGCAAGGCCAGGAGTGAGATAAAAAGCCGGGCTCACAAAATGGGCGAGAGGACAGCTGCTGTGGAGAAGGCACAGGTGATGGGAAAAAAGGCGAGCTGCCAAGTCGGCAGGCACGGAAGTCGGGGGGCATCACCAGCCTCTAGCTGAAAGTAAAAAGAGACCAGGCGACGGGGGTCCCACAGAGAGGACGCCACACAACCACCCTCCGGGCTACCGCCCTCTCCACTCCCTGAATCGACGGAAAGAAAAAGAAACGGAAAGGGAATCGCGCAGAAAATCCAATTACCCAGTTAAAACTCTATGACTTTTGCAGGGCAACACCCACGGCTTCCTCCTAATATGTAGCAGGCATTGAATCGTGACCATTCCACGATCACCTTTTTTGGGGGGGGAGGGGGGTGAGGCTGTGAAAATGAGGTTCAATGTCAGCCCCAGATTAACTGCAATGTTGTCCTGTCACGGCAGTAATGACGCACTCACACTTACAGGTAAGAGGCCAAAGGGGTGGACGAACAGATACGCAAAGGAATAAAGGGACACACGACGGCGTCGGGGCTGGAGGTCAGGGCCGAAACCAAATAAAATGCTCCCCTTTATAGCTAACGATAATAGCAAGTGTTTTTACCTTGATCTCTTTATGGGAACTCAGCTTCTTCACCAGAGAAAGGAGCCAGATGCAAGCAGCCTGTCTCACATGCGGGTTGGGGCTGATGATGTACTTATTTAAAATGATGTCCAAAACCCACGGTACCACATCATTTACTTTCGATTCTATTGATTTAAAACAGAGCACGCACACAGGCGCGCAGAAAATGTCAGTGACGACAGTATTTTTAATTCCTGATCAATCCCCTGGAAAAACGAAGCTTTAAATAGCGTTTACTAGCATCGAGCCCTCTTAATTTCGAGGCAATTAGTGTCTCTGAGCTGGTATGTGAATTAATAGATTCTTTAAAGACATCGGAGTAATTAATACCCTGGATTTGTACAGCAGGTTGTTTCTCTAAAGCACTTGACGCTACTCATTTCATTTTGCTCTCAACTTCCCTGCGAGGTAGGGAAGAATAGGTGCTATTATACCCCATCGTGCAGATGAAGACACTTGAAGGGCAGAGAGGTTAAATCACTTATCTGAGGCCACAGCAGGCAAGTGACACGCCAATACCCTGCTCTTTCCACCGGAACACGCAACCTCCCTATTTAGTTTCCCAGAACAGGGGAAGCAGCGTGGCCTAATGGAAAAGAGCACGGGTCCCGAAGTCAGAGGACCTGGTTCTAATCCCGCCTCTGCCATCATCCGGCTGCTGTTCGGCCTTGGGTGAGCCGCTTAACTCCTCCGTGCCTCAGTTTCCTCAACCGCAAAATGGGGATTCGATACCCATTCTCCCTCCTACGTAGACGGGGGCTCTGTCTGACCTGATAAGCTTGTATTTGCCCCAGTGCTTAGAAGAGGGCTTGACACGTGGTAAGTGCTTAAGTGCCCCCCAAATTTTAATTTTTCTGAAGTTTAAAAATTGAAAAAAATAAACGAAAATGACTAAAACGGGCCACGAGTCTCCTTTAAGGATTCACATCTCTTAAACTCCCGAATGTAACTGCCTCCAAAGAACCCCAGGTGGAAAATTTTGCAGAGCCACTGTAGCAGGCCCTAGAAAGTTCCTAATTTCTCCCTTCTCTGAGTGTGGTAAACGGTCATTTAAACAAACATTTCGATCGCTTCGTATATAAGAACGCATTAAAGAAAAGGAGTGGCACGAATACAAGGTTGATACCGAGGGTGGATCAAACTGGAACTGTCTGGTACAATTGTATTGATTAATATCACTGAATGTGACACCTCCATTTCGGTGACATATTCACGGCAGACCCATTGCTATGGAAACTACATCTTTAAATTTCAAGCTCTCGTTTTTCAATTTTCCCTCGCCACAGGAGATTATTATCGCAAGATCGATTTTTTCTTCCCTTGCCCTTCCTCTGGCTTCAAAGAAAACTCAAAAGTCGCCGGTCCGACGTGGATAAATTTTATATTTCACATTGGCATCGAGCCTAGGCAACAGAAATTGAAGGCCAGGGTAGGCATCCTCACCTGACAGTCAAAGCCACAGTGTGCTCCCTTAAATGAAGCCACACAGCAACTCTTTCAAAGGGAAGACGATGGCAGACCCTAGCTCACTGCATCATTAAAAGACAGACACTGTTACACGTCACGACATCTCAACACTTTCTGGGTACTTGGCTTTGGGGATTTCTAAACTTGCATCGAGATTTCTGAAACAGGCTAAAATCCCTCAACCGGAGCAAGGGATGATCACGGCGGGTTTGAAAATTACGCTCCGCTTTTCTTTCTCTCTCCCCTCTCTTTACCACCAGGCCAAATTTGCCATTTGCCTATAGGCATGGAGGAGATTTTCTCTTTGGTGAGTCTCAAAGCTTATCGCCAAGCAAGAGACACTAGAGACTACTCAATAGGTGGACTGTCTCTTTCAGAAGGAAAGCAAAAAGCCAACAGAACGCCTGTCGGGAGCTTGGGCATTTCTGCCAGAGAAGTATACTTCGAACTCTCGGGCTTCTCTCCGCTCACCGGTAGGAGTATACTCTTCTTCAGTCACCAGCCAGGCATCTCGGGCTGCCACTGAACTGGTTCCTATCGCGGCATTCGTTAGGGCTTCGCCAACCGTGAACTGGAGTTCTAATTGCTTTGCCTAAAGAAAACGTCAGAGAAAAAGACAGACAGAGAGAGAGAGAGAGAGAGAGAGAGAGAAAGTGATGGATGAAACAGGGTTCTTCTCCCCCTCCGTCAATATTCAACAGAGTAGGGAAGAAAGACACTTTGTACACCGAGAGTGCTCAATAAATACGACTGAATGAACGACTGCTGTACTTTTCCCAGCCTGTTCTTTGACCCCGCTCATCAGATTTTCTTCTCCTCCTGAGTAATTACACTTAATTCGGTTTGGTTTTTTAATTCTTTCTAATGGCACCTGTTAAGTTCCTTCTACGTGCCAGGGAGCCCTGTACTAAGCGCTGGGGTAAGACACGTGCTGATCAGGGTGGACACGGTCCATGTGCCAAATGAAATCCCCATTTTACAGATGAGGAAACTAAGGGACAGAAGTCCGGTGACTTGCCCGAGGTCACACAGGAGACAAGTGGCAGAGCTGGGATTAGAACCCAGGCCTGTTTACACCATCTGTGCTCCCTTTTCATTCCTCTATCTGCTCCTGGAATAGAGGACAGGTTGAGAGATGAGGGAAAGGAAAATTAGGAGGAGGAGGATATGAAGAAGACTTTACTCCGGGTACTTCAGGGCCAAATCTCTACTTATTACTTAAGCCAAAAAGCTGACTATCCCCCAATTCTCTCCAAAGTAATGACTTCAACTGGGGCCACATTATACGGAAGAGAAATAAATGATGCCGCTTTTAGTAGCCAGCATTCAGGAAGTTGAAAATTCTCAAGAAAACTGATAGTTCCAATAACGCGGAGCCACAGGGATTAGGTTTAAATTTATTTTCAAGTATATTAAAAAAACAAAAAAGGAGAAGGAACTATCTTCTTCTGCTAAGGGCCTCTCTTAAACTTCTCTCTTTCTCTGCTAAGGGCTTCTCTTAAACTTCTCTCTCTCTCTCTCTCACATGCAACATTTAAATTTCATTTCCAACATTTGGATAGTAACCGGGTAAGCGATATCAACATCTTACCTCCACTGAATCCATCAGTCCTTGTAAAAGGAGCTTCTGATGGGGAAAATCTCCATCTCCAACTGGAAAGTAACCCAGGGTCTGAATGGCTCGTTCTTTCATCTAAAAGGAAGCAATTGAATTTACATAAACGGAGCACTTGGTTTCCTTCTAGACTAGGGTTTCCCAAAGTAAGGGCCAAGATTAGAACAGGATCAGACATGGCTGACGGTTCTGAATGGGGAAAAACCATTCCCGCGAGCGTTTGCACGGGCGCGCGCGTGCGTGCACGTGCACGCACACACACACACACACACACACACCCACGAGCATCATGAAAATACGAGGGAATGACAGGTGGATCCTCACACAAAAATCTAAGGTAACTTCTGCCCTAGAAATTCACCTCACAAATGTCTAAAACATACCAAAAGTCTCGTTCCTTTGTTCACACACTCCCGTTAAAACATTAAGTCCAAATCAACACTGGGCAATTTTGTTCCCAGGCACCGCTGATTTGGCAACGGCCATTTTCTTTATCGACCCCAGGAGAGTGACAAGTTATATTTTCTCAGAAACTGAATGTCGCCCGATAACTCTTCCCCGTCAGAGTGCCGCGGACAGCTAAATCATCCCTTGCTTCCCTGTGATCTCTATTCTGACCTCAGGAAGAGGCGCCCGGGGCTACTGCAGTGTAAAAGGTGGACAGTGATAGATTAGGCAGTTTGTTCATCTGCCTTACCTGAGCTCTTCATCAGTCTTTTGGCCTTTACCCTACAACACAACTTTTTAGCCATAGCATCTTTAGCCACAGGTCTAAGATCCAGCTGTCTAAGCAGAGTGCTGGTTACCTCTTCTGTAACGTCTTTAAAAGTGGTCCCTCACTCCAATTTTCATTTTGCTTTTATCTTTTCAGAAGAGTGCAGGCCATCAGCCTGAGTAAGAATGCCCGGCAGGGCAGGAAGAGCTGCTGTCCCAGACAGCCCCGCCTCTGGCTTAGAGTCACACTCTCTAAAAACAATCCCAGGGCACTGGCCCAGAGGAGTGGTCATTTTAATTACAGAGATCACACAGCTTCATTATTTCTTATTTAACAGATCTCGACGCCGATCTTGATTGTGGATCTAACCCGATGAGTTCTTTCCCGGGAAGAGAGAAGGAAAAAAAACACAAACGAAACGAAACCTTGCCTTATTTGTTTCCTTGCTAGAGGGGATTCTGGTCAGTAAACTTTCCACAAGGTGCAGTTTGGTAAAACCGGAGCCTTCGTCGGGGATTGGAAGAGGGCCGTTCCGCCCAATTTCACCAAGGGCTGTACAGGCAGCAACTACCAGGAGAGGAGTAGAACTATCCAAAAATGAACCTGTAAAGGCACAAGTGGGTGGACTTACTGTTATTACCTGACTTCAGCTGAGATGTGCTTGAGAAATTGCTCTCATTTTCATGTCTTTTCTAAAACGAGCTGTATGTCTGAAAGAGCGCTTGGATGGGTGTCCCGTTATCGAAAATGACAGTGTGGGCAGGAGAAGTAGCTTTTTAAGATCCGTTCGGTTCTGCCCGGTGGCATCTTCCGTGTCGGTACTCAATTTGAAAAAACTGAGCGAACGGTCATACATGCACGAAAGATGGAATACTTGTAACCGGAAAAACGCGGAAGATGCTTTTGAGAGGAAAACATTTCCACCCAAGCAAAATTGCCGGCATCGAGCTAGCGATTCAGAGACCCTCTTCAACTGCTAATAACCACGGTCTCGAAGGAAACGAAAATACCACCGGGTCGCAGACTTCAAAAGAAGAAATCAGTTGAGATGGAACGAAATCCGCCTCACCTATTGTTTCTGTGGTACTCTGGATGAGCTGTTCTTGGTCGGGCAGAAAAGCAGCATTCGCCTCTTCTACATTTTGGGGCTCCACCATTCTGGTTTTCTTTTTTGCCAAATATCGTCCCACTGTGAATCCCAAAGCTAGCAGAGATCCATGCTGTATCTCCAGGCTCTAAAAAGCGACACGGGTGTGTTACATCTCCAAAATCCGTATCAAATCCGGGGTATTCGTCGAACACCGTACTACGCGCTTGGGAGAGTACAACGCAATAGAGTTGGTAGACACGGTCCCTGCCCTCGAGCGGTTCACGGTCCGGCCGGGGTAGACAGACATTAAAGTACAGGTGACAAGAGCAACCCACAGTACGGATAGGTAACGTAAGTGCTGTGGGGGTGGGGCAAAAGCCTAAGTGCTCGGGTGAGGCAGAAGGGAGGGAAAACAGGGCGGGGAGGGGAAGGTCGAGAGCTTAGTTAGGGAAGGCTTCCTGGAGGAGACGGGACTTTAAGGAAGGCTCCGTATATAGCAATAGCTAGGGGTAATGACAGGTCAGGTTAACCAAGGAAATGCAATGAAAAATGGAATTCTTAGTTCAAGGCAGAGCCCCCCGCGCCAGCGGATGAAAGCTGGAGCCAGCGGGCCTCAGGCTGAGCTCCCCCGGGGCCTCTGCTCATTTGGGGGGCATTTATGGACACATCCTATGGACCCCCGAAACCTAAGCATTAAGGATCTCCTCTTCCTAGAGAAGCAGCGTGACCCAGTGGAAAGAGCGCGGGCCTGGATCTCTGAGACCGTGGATTCTATTCCCAGCTCTTACCCTTGGTTGGTGTGTGACCCTGGGCAAATCACTTCGTATCTCTGTGCCTCATTCTCCTCTTCCGTAAAATGGGGATCCCTATACCTGTTCTCCCACCCCCTTAGGCTGCGGTAGAGGAGCGTGACTAGTAGCTGGGAGAGAGTGGTAGAAATGGACGATATGGGCTTTAAAGGAGGAGAGAAAGAGAGGGGTGGGGGAGGTGTTGTGGAGCGAGAGCGGCCCTGGGGAGTGAGAAAAAAGCCCACTCCTCCCCCTTCCCCGGTGAATCTTGAGGAGCGGGGGAAGATGAGATCCTCTTTAGAGACAGCGGAAGGGGAGATAGAAAGAAGCAGGTTTCGGTGAAGGTGAGGGTGAGGAACAGGTCCAGGATGAAGGGAAGTTTTCCCACCGTGGAGCCGGGGTTCCACAGGCCCCGCCTGGCTGAGGTCGGGTGGAAGGAGGGGCCGGCAGGACGGGTAGGAAGGGGTTGGGAGTGAGCTGACGGGGGCCGGCACGAGGAGATGGGTTGGATGGAGGGAGGCGCTGGGAAGGGAGGACGGGGATGGGCCGAGGAGTTTAAAGGTCACGGGTCAGGTTGTCAACAGCAACGATCGCTTCATCCGTTATTAAATGCTATTGAGCCTTTTGGGCAGCAATCAAAAAGGCGAACGAAATGCTGCCGGCCATCACTCGGAAGGGAACAGAAAAAAAAAAGACAGGCATTAGATGTTGCAAGATACCGTGGTAAGCCCCCACTTGAAGCAGTGAGGGCAGTTCTTGTTGCTGCATCTTAAGAAGACATCGGAAGGAGGACCCGGGCGTCAGAGGACCTGGGTTGTAATCGCGGCCCTGCCAACCTCTCTGCTCCGAGACCCGGGGAAAATCATTTAACTTCTCTGTGCCACGGTTTCCTCCTCTGCAAAATGGGGATTCAACACCTATTCTTCCTACTCAGTCTGGGAACCCCGTGTGGGACAGAGACTGTTTCTGACCCAAATATCCTGTATCCACTGTCAGGGCTTAATACAGTTCTGGGTGGTAAGCGCTTGATAACAATAAAAAGAATGGTCTTTGTTATGACCCGTTAATCACTCCTGTTTAGAGGATAATGGGAATCTCTCTCAAGACTGACAACACCAGAAAAATTTAAGCCCCGCCGCTCTCAAAAGCACTACAGATCTCAGATATGGCCTACTCTACCACATACAAAGGATTTACAAAATATCGTTTGCCTTCGCTGATCGGGCAAGGAGGAGGTTATGAAAAAAAGAGAGAGACCGAATCCTCCTCCTGGTAAAACTACATTCTCCCCTTTTTTTGGAGGCCCATTAATTCCTAGCGATACCTAGGGCCGATTTAAACGGCCGATTATCGGGCATTAAATGTTACTCTAGCAAACTGAAAAAGCTCACGGATTTCTAAACGGGGATTAGGGTTTGGGTGAAAGTTCTTCTTTGGGGAGGTGGGGGAGAGAACGAAAAAGTAGCCTCACCCAGTCCTTAAGACAAGACATTAAATTTCTGGCCTCCGGACTCAATTCTGGAAAGTTCAGCCAGAATTAAGACATAGCTCTGGACCTTGCGTCTGTGAGCATCAACTCTGATTCACTAGTGCTGAACTGTACTTTCCAAGCGCTTAGTACAGTGATCCGCACCCAGTAAGCGCTCAATAAATATGACTGGATAAATCATTTATGCATATTGATGTCCGTCTCCCCCTCCAGACCCTAAGCTCCTTGTTATGTTGTACTCTCCCAAGCACTTATTTACGGTGCTCTGCACAGAGTAAGGGCTCAAACACCTTTGGTGATGATGATGTCGCCTAACTATACATCATTTCAGTCTCTGGCCCCTCCACTAGATGGAAGATCGTAAATTCCTTGAGGGCGGGGTTCTCGCGTCTACTTGGCTATTGTACTATCCCAAAGTGTGCTCTCCAAACAGTTGGTCCCCAGATACGACTGGGGATTATCTGAGATTTTCACTGACCCGAGTGTTCCTAATGGCAATAATTGGGAGTGGAGGCATGTGAGAGGTCAGTCTACAGAACACTCTGCTGTTTAAAATATTCAGAACAAAATTATTTCACCCAGAGAGTCCCACAATTTCTACAGGACCTGGCACTGCTCACTCCATCCACGAGTTACATACCTAAGTGGAGCGCACACGAAGACGCCCTATTAACAAACCAACACACTGCGCTAAAGTAGATGGCAGCTCTCAAGTTTTCAAGTGTTTAAGAGGCAGGATTTTCCATTTTGTAAAAGCAACAGCTGCTACGAGTTGTTAGGCAGCGGAATTATGACTACTTACCGCTAACTAGAATTATCGCTAATTGTTCCCAGCAAGCACAATCAGTTCTGTTATCAAAGAACTGAAAATTAGCTCTAATTGAAAAGAATTCTGCTGTCACCATGATGGTGGGCCAAAACAGATCATCCGAGTGATTGAGTGCGGTTGGTGATTTCGTTCTTATTTCAAGGGCTAATCTGGCAGGGCGGAGCATAGTTTTTCTTCTATTCCCGAAAGAACAATGTATATGGGAATCGCATCTTCTTCCGCCACTCAAAACACAGCGTGGAAAATCTTACGATTCTTTTCGGAACAGGTTTTCACAGAGCTATAAGTGTTCGCAGATTACGCAACCCCACCCCACCGATGGGAAAGCCACTTAAGAAAAGCCACTTACATGATTGTCCTTTGTAGACTTTATAAGGTTCTGTATGGTGGACTTCAATTCGTTTCCGGACATCGTAGATACTATCACAGAATAAAACAAGGCTGCCAGTTCACGCATCTCTTCCTTGTTGGTGTTCATCAGGCCCTAGATGTGTAAAGAAGAGAAAGAAACAATCAGAGCTGCAAAGATTGCCCCCCCCAACTCTCAGCATGCCTGCCCTGAGAATCCATTTTTATTGTTTTGTATAGGGCAGAATAAGCCATTCGCATAATAAATACTATTCCGAGTACCACTGTTACAACACCTGAGATGTTATAATAAATGCAAGGGAAAAACAGGTACAAAAGGTTCCTGCTTGACAGGGGGCCCACAGTCTAAAAGGCTGAGGGAGAGAGGGTCAACACGGGAAAATACCCATACTTTAGCATTATGTCCCTTCCAAAGGGTAGATTTCTGGAGGAACATCCCTCAGAGCCTACTGAATTCTAGGCTCTTAGTAGAGTGCTCCGTAACACAAGGGCTCAATAAAAACTACTGAGCGATCCAGGCGTATTACTATTTTCAACGCTCTGAATAGGATAGTGACTTCTTCCAAGCAGGGGCAAAAGCCAGGTGGCCACATTTTGACCCGTTTTCTTTGCTTCTCTGGGCCTCATTCTTGATGGCGAAAGGCTTCCGGAGAAGACCACTGAACCGTCAGTGCCATCCACTCGGGAACTCCTCCTTGTCTGTTTCAAGGGCAGCACCACCTGCCTTCTTCACCTGCCCTCTGCAAAGCGTGTCTACTTTGGACGTGGCCAGAGGTTTTCCATAAAACTTCTTAGAATAGTGGCGGCCTACACATTCCTGGCTCTCCCAGGCCCTGGTACCCCAGTCTCCGTTATGCATGCTATTGGGGATGTGTAGGTGGAGGGATGGCAGGGTTTTGTAGGCCTCCGTTTTTCTAGATCGTAGGAAGTACGAGTTACGAAGATCAATTTTTTTTTCTTTTCATCTTGAGGGTGGTAGAGTTAAGGGGGCACCTTTGAAAGCCTGGGACATTTTCTCAGTATTCCAAACACTGGGGGGAGCAACTGTGCCCCCTCCCCGCTTCCAGATGCTGGCCATTTTCTGTGGCCCTGAGACGGCGACACTACTGTTAAGGACCGAATGGCCACGTTAGACAAAGAGGAATCAGAATCACAGATATCCATGAAATGGACATACCTTTATCCAATCTGTTTTATCGATGAATTTGATAGCTAGTTTTTCCGGATAGACCGAAACAGCCTCCAAAAGGCAGTACATGACAGGCAAACCTAAAGAGGGGTTCAGAATCACAGTAAACACCCAAAATAGGAAATACAATCAATTCTCGACACTGGCCGCAGGGCCCGTGTAAAATTTCTCAATACTTGAAGTGGAGAGAATGAAGGAAGTGGGCTATAAGCCCGTCAGTTGGACAAACAAGGAAGCAGGCTAGTTCGCGCTTAGTACAGTGCTCTGCACATAGTAAGCGCTCAATAAATGCTACTGAATGAATGAATGAATTTTTAGTTATACATCTGTCCCCTACACCAGTAGATGCACTTCAGGCTTCCCTGAAAAGTATGAGGGCAATCTCCTACATCCTGTCCTATTTCAAGTACAGATGTCTCACCTCCCACGCCGGCCAACAGCTGTTGCAGTAAGGCGATGTAAATCTGTACTGGGTTGGTTTCCCCGCCCTTAGCGGAAGAGGTGGAAGTCGACGTTATGAGGTTGACAGACATTAAGTTTCGAATGTAACGTCCGATAGCCGGGGCATTATCTTGCATATCTTGCAGGCTCTGGGATGTGGGAATTACTCCCGCGCTGTGAGCGAGACACATTCGCAAGTACAGGACTATCTGAAACCAGAGAAGGACGAATCGGGGTGAGAAAATGAGTACGACAGGCTTTCCAAGACGACACGATATCTACCTTTGCTCTCTCTACTTCGTCACCATCGGAAACGTTCACCAAGCGCGTACCCGTAGCTGTACTCTACTACTTCAAAGACGCCGCTGACGGTGAAGTTTACCTTACAGGTGCCGGCCGGGTGGAAAGCACACCACGTGCACAGACCTCAGACTCTGCCCTAAAAGAGCTTACAGTCTAATGGCCAAGATAAGCAGGAATAAATTGACGCACGGACAACACTTGAATTCTATCTCCTCTCCAAGTCTTTAAGGGGGAGTAAGCCAAGGGTGCTCAGGTGGCTGAGACGATGGCAGGCCTCCCAAGGCCTAAAGCGGTGAAAACCTGACCGGTCAGCTTTTCTTCCAGGCAAATTTAAATTACAAAGCAGTTAAAACAGAAGGCAAAACCCACAAAACTCACTTTCGAAGCAGGCAGATTTCCCTGAAAACATCTCTTATAAAATAAATGCAACCCTCTAGACTGCAAGCTCTTTGTGGGCGGGGAACGTGTCTTTCAACTCCGTTATACTGCGCTCTTCCAAGCGCTTAGTACGGTGCTCTGCGCACCGTAACTCAATGAATATGATCAGTGACTTCATTTCCTTAGTTCGGGTAAGTGAGGTATAAAAGAAATTTCACTTTTGTTTAAATGACTGTTTAGCGGACACGGTGGTTTGAGTGTCACCTATTAGATTGTTTCAATTAGATAACGGGTAAGTCCTCCACCTCCACTGGAAGCAAAACATGAGAAAATGGGCTTTAGATGCAGGAGAATACGGATAAGCAAAGACTGCTGAAATAGTGGAAAGAATTACAAAAGGGCACCGTGGAAAATCCTTCTCTGAAGCTCTTAAAAATAGAGAAAGGGTTCAGATTAATCTAATCTAATTATAGTCCCTCCTCATGGTTCAAACCATCTCCTTCACTCTAGGATGAGTTGAAAATTGAATTGCGTTAAATTATTGGGGTAAATAGATCGGGTCTTTATCCAATCTTCCTGAAAGTTCACAGCATATTTAGTTCCTCAAATAAATTCTGCAATATACAGATGCAATACTGAGAGACAGAGAGAGACAGAGAGAGAGAGAGAAATCCTGCTTTAAAAAAATCTCACACATTTCTACTTGAGGGATTTTGTAGCTGGGGGCACTATTAACTGATTTACGTTCAAAAACAAACAAATGCCTACCACGCAATGGCCTGTTCGGTTCGTGGAGGCCACTGGAGTTATTCCCTCTTCTCCCTCCAAACCTCCAGACCACCACTCTCCCCATCCTCAACATCCTCCTAAAAGTCACACCGCCTCCAAGAGACCTCTCCCAACTAAGCCCTCACTCCCCCTACTCCCTTTCCCTTCTGTATTGCCTACGGACTTGGATCTGTACCCTTTCGGCACTGGATATTCATCCTACCCTCAAACCCACGGCGCTTATTTCATTTCTGGAATTTATTTTGCTGTCTGATCTCCTTCTAGAGCGTAACCTCCTTGTGGACGGGAAACGTATCTATCATCTCTGTTGTACGGTATTCTCCCAAACACTTAGGACCGTGCTCTGCACGCAGAAAACACCCAATAAATATCATCCCCCCCCACACACACACCCCTACACCAACTAGGCACTTGAGAACACAAACCTCTTTCAGAAACCTCATTATTTTACAAGACACATCACGTGAAATTATACCACCGTTCTGTGATTAAAGAAGTACCTCTCCAAACGTAGCTGGATTGAATGGAAGAACTGCAGTTCCGGTCATATATTTAGCAGGAGTTTTCATCCGATGAGAAGCCTACATGAATGGTCACATGCAAACAACAAAACAAAAAGACATTTAGGAGAGACAATACTGATGGCTGAAAATAGCATAATTAACCGACTCGGAGACTGTGGAATTCGACCACAGTATAAGACGGTCAGCAAAAACCTGTTCCTGAATTGCTTCTTCACGGCATAATTCCATCAACTACATGGGGTAACATATTTTACATTATGACTACTATAGAGAGCTATTTAAAATACACTTAACTCTCTTACCAATTGGAAAATGACACTACTGACGAAACTCTATGCACCTACCGTCCTATGACCCGCGACTTCTCGAGTGCGCCTCTTGGTAACTCGATCTTCTGGAAGTCTTTGCTGGAGGGAAACAATCCCTATCCCGGCTGCCGCATGCCAGACTGGTCTGTGTGGACCCACAGTCCACGGCTTTACAAGTGACCCTCCTACCCCTCCGCTGAATGCTCTGCATTTAACACTCTTCTGCCTTCGTGCTACCGATCTCGAATGCTAGTATTCCCTATGGCAGTAAGGCTCGGGTTTTGCGGCCCTTGCCAAGTTTCTCTTGGTTCAAACACCGCCCCCCCACTCCGTCCACATCCACGTCTCCCTCCCCGCCACCTCATCCTTGGAAGTATTTGAAATGATTAAAAGCCCATTTCCACAGCTGCAAGTTCTTTGTTTGGCATTTATAATGACAGAGCTTTAACATGCTAGCACCAAGTGTCTTTCTGCTGAATAAGACGTGAAAGATAATACTTGGAAAATTAAACATTTATATATATATATGCATAATAATATCGAATTCAAACTATTTTATCATTACATACCTACTTTGCTATTTAACTCTACAACTCTATTGGATTTAGCACTTTAAATAATATGTTTATATTGTTTTGGTCCTTTCTTTTTTTTAAAACCATCTTGGGAGCGCATTGATGCATTTTATATTGTTTTGTACAGAACGTTGAAGGTGGAGCTGGGAAAGAGCCACGTCTATGATATTATCGCAGCTTGAGCTTCTCACTGGGATGTTGGGAGGGTGAAATGAAATGACTGGCATGAAAGTGTTTTAAAAAAAACAAACTGCATTCTATAAATTCAAGGTATTATTGTCCTAAAAAGAATATGTGGCTGGCCCTCGGTCTGATTCGCTCTACTTAATTGTAGCTGGCCTCGTGAATACATAATGTACTGCCTGGGCAGCAGAATACAGAGAGAGCATTACGGTTTGGATTCAGGGATTCCCACGAACGGATTTAAGCTCTCTTCATTGGGTGGGCAACAGGTCGCACCAACCCACCAATCCGGACTCTGGGTCCGGGGGAGCCTACCTGGTACCCAGACCAGTCCCAGCTGCTGCCCAACACCACAGATGTGACGTCTTACTTCCTAACTCAGAACGGTAGGAAGGACACGACAGGCTCAAGTGAAGGACCGCTGCCCGGAGCAGGGAGGAGTCTGAGAACGACCCCCGCCAGATACCGTTTAAGGGATGCATTTGAACATTATTTTAAACTGCGGAATTTGCAATTTGTTGTTTTTATCCTTCGTTCTTATTGTTCGACGACTCTACCCCCGCTTAGATTGCGAGCTCCCCGTGGGAAGGGACGGTGTCGGAGTTCAATATCTCCTATCTGACCTGATCGGTAGTGTTTATTGAGCGTTTACTTTGTGCGCAGCACTGTACTAAGCACTTGGGGCGGGAAGGGGGGGTAAAAGAGAACAATAAACAGACACATTCCTTGCCCACAAGGAGCTTACAGTCTAGAGGGGGAGAAAGACATTAATATAAAAGAATTACGGATACGGACATAAGTTCTGGGGGGCTTGGGGGGCCGGGAAAGGGAGATGAACAATGGGAGCAGGTCAGGGCGACGCAGAAAGGAGAGGAAAAAAAGGAAAGAGGGCTTGGAGGAGACGTGCCTTCGATAAGGCTTTGAAGTGGGGGAGAGTTACTGTCAGTTGGATACGAAGAGGGGGCCGCACTCCAGGCCAAAGGCAGGACGTTGATGAGAGGTCAGCGGCACGACAGATGAGACTGAGGTAGAGTGAGCAGGCTGGCCTTAGAGGAGCAAAGTGTGCGGGCTGGGTTGCAGTAGAAGAGTAGCGAGGTAAGGTGGGACGGGGGTAAGGCGATTGACTGCTTTCAGGCCGACGGTAGGGAGTTTCTGTTCGACGCGGAGGTGGACGGGCAACTGCTGGAGCTTCTCGAGGAGCTGGGGGAACACGGGCTGATCGCAGAGAAACGATCCGGCAGCCGAGTGAAGCGCGGACCGGAGGCGGGAAAGCCAGGAGGCAGGGAGGTCAGCCAGGGGGCTGATAAAGTTCATCAGGGCGGGACAGGAGACGAGTGCTTGGGTTAGTGTGGGAGCAGTTTGGATGGAGATGAAAGCGTAGAAATAGCTACTATGTGCCAAGTACTCAATTAAGCGCTGGGCCAAATACAAGATCATCAGGTTGGACGTAATCCCTGTCCCCCATGGCGCTCCCAGTCTTAACTAGGAGGGAGTAAGATTTGATCCATTTTACAGATGGGGAAACTGAGGCAGAGAGAAGTGAAGCGATTCGTCCAAGATCGCACGGCAGAGGGGAGGTGGGGCGTGGATTAGAACCCAGGTCCTCTGGCTCCCAGGGCCTTGCTCTTTCCACTAGGGCACACTCCTTCCCCGTAGTAAGTCCCGGAACTAATTCTCCCCATTCCACCGTCATATACTACGGCACCCAGCCATTTTTCCATCTTGCTTGACTTTTGTCACTGAATTTAAAACCGCTGTCATAAAGGAATACAAAAAAGGCCGTAATAATAATAGTGATGGCATTTGTTAAGCGCTTACTACGTGCCAAGCACTGTTCTAAGCGCTGGGGAGGACACAAGGTGATCGGGTTGTCCCACGTGGGGCTCACAGGCTTAATCCCCATTTTACAGATGAGGGAACTGAGGCACAGAGGAGTTAAGTGACTTGCCCAAAGTCACCCAGCTGACAAGCGGCTGAGCCGGGATTTGAACCCATGACCCCTGACTCCCAAGCCCGGGCTCTTTCCACTGAGCCACGCTGCACAAGACTTCTACATTGGCTTACAGGAGCCACCTGCCAGTAGAAACTTTACCTTCTCTTGGATATATTGCACCATTTCTGGGAAGGAGGGCATCTGCTTAGAGGCACTCTCCTTTTCGTTTTTTCCGGGAAGCGTTCTCAGTACACGCTGTGCTTCTCCGTGAACTTCTTCGCGTCTTTCGAGAGAAGAGATGCACGGTGATCATTTTTAGTTATTTTATGTACTGCGAGAATACCTTAATTAGCCTAACGTTCTAAGGAAAAGGGCTTTCTGTATGTGAATTAAAAACAAACAAACTGGCGTTTAATGGAACGTTATACACCGTATAACCAAGTTCCTTTTCCTTCCTGAGATTTGACCGGCTCCCCCGTATACACGGCTGTTAACCTAAATTGCAACTATATATGAAATAAATTCCTAAACTACTACCGCAAATACCTATGAAATAAAAGCTTGGTTTTTCCAAGAAAGGATACACCCTGGAGCGCTCGAGCTACGTTTCAAAGGATATGGCTAGTTTCCCTTCTCAAGACTAAGTCAATACAATCAAATATTTTCCACCAACGCGTGCAAGGTCTCTTCCTGAGAATAATGCCAGGTGTAGAAAGAGAAAAGAAAGCGAACTTCTTTATTTCTTTCTCTCTTCAGAGTCTGTTACTTCAAAAAAATGGGGCATCTCCAGTCCTCACTGGGCTAGCAAAAGTTCCAGGATTATCATCACAGACCAGCTTAGCCTCTCACAACCTGGAAATATCTGCACTGCTTCCTTTTCTTTCTAATCCCCCACACACCTTCATTTTATTTTATTACTACTAATTAGCAATTATTACTACGGCACTTGTTAAGCGCTTACTAGGGGCCGGGCACCGTACTCGAGTGCCGGGGTGGACACAAGCAAATCGGGTTGGACGCAGTCCCCGTCCCAAGGTGGGGCTCACAGTCTCAATCCCCATTTGGCAGATGAGGAAACTGAGGCCCAGAGAAGTGAGGTGACTTGCCAAGGTCACACGGCAGACAAGTGGCAGAGCCAGGATTAGAATTCAGGCTCTACCCGCTACGCCACGTTGTTATTTTCTTTACTGTGCCCAGGAAAGTGTGGAAAGAGCGCAATTTATCGGGACACAAAACGGTGGAGAACATTTGTACCACGAGAACTTTTTTAGGCAAATATTACAGTTTGAAAACACCCAAATTGTCAGCTTATTGGTCAACCTGACGGAAATATTATTTCTACCACCACCTCACTCATTTACAGTTGCATTGGATAGTAACTGAGCCCTTAAAGTCACCTACTCTTCCCAAGTAGTTCTCAATTGATTTCCCCAAAACTCACCTGACCGAAAAATAGGCCTCATCGAAGTAGGTCAAGGCTCGCAGGGAAGCATTTTAACCATATGACCGCAAATAAAAGGCAACTCAAATTTGGGCTCGTGGCTACTGAAACACTTACGGGTCTCCTGCAGCTAGTAAGAGCAAGTATCTGGAAGGTATGTGATCAGGGGGAAACACCGTGCTGGCAAACTTCACAGCCACCTGGCGAACTTGGACTTCGGGCTGTTAGAAAGACAAAGGAGAAAATTACCAACGGCTCTGCCTCGGCGGTCATCTTAAATTCCAAGTTTTCATTATCTGAAGAAGTCAATTTCCATCAGATCTTCTCTGAAGACATAAAGGAGGGGGGCGGGAGACAGACCCAATCAACAACTCAGGTTACAGAAGACCTTTTGTCAAGAATACAGTCGACCCTCTATGGACAACGGCTACTTTGGTGTCCCCCTGCCTTAAAAATAAAAAATACAAATAAAAAGGTACAGGCCGATGAACCAAGGTAGCGAATTGGGAAGCCACATTCTACGGTCCCCCGGGCTATATGCTGCTGTGACAATCCTCTCTCTCTCATTCCAGGTGAGACAGGCAGGAGAGTAAACGATAATACTATCTTGTCTCCTTGACTAGAACAGCACAAGCTAGCGCCCTAATCTTAGCACACACAGCATCAGCCTCGCAGAAAGAAAATAAAAAGTTCTAAGGGAGCCCTCCTACCCCATCTTCTCCCCCTCCACCCCCAGCCATCTCGCAAACTCTCCACTGCCCAGCGCCCCGAGAGTCAAAAGTATCCTAACCACTCCAGGACTCAGAAATCGGTTCCCTGGAGCACATCACTGTAGTCACATCGAGAAGTTTCCCCTTTTCGGGGCTCTATTTAAATAGGCTTAGTGATTGCTAACCGGACGGGGGTGAACTGGTCGGTGTCGGCTTCCCCTGCTAGGCTGGGGAAACAAGGCGGGGATCGTGTCCATTAATTTCTATTGCACTATCCCAAGCACTTAGTACTCTGCGCTGCCTAGGACATAAGACAAGTTGAATCTTTCCAAAGAGTGGCACTGGGGCCTATTAACCGATAGGCTCTCGTTCGCCTCTCCGCTATAAGAGTGTTACAAAAGCTCTAGGCTGTGGTCTGTGCTTGGAGACGCCAAACTAGCACACTTCCCCCCTTCCAAGCCCTACTGAAAGCTCACTTCCTCCAGGAGGCCCTCCCAGACTAAGCCCTCCTTTTCTTCGGCTCCTCCTCCCCTCCCCATCACCCCGACTCCCTCCCCACCCCAAAGCACTTGTGTATATATGTACATATTTACGATTCTATTGTATTAATGTGCACAGAAATATAATTCTATTTATTTACATTAATGCTATTACCGCCTGTTTGCTTGTTTTGAGGTCTGTCTCCCCCCTTCTAGACTGGGAGCTCGTTGTTGGGTAGGGACTGCCTCTGTCTGTTGCCGAATTGTACTTTCCAAGCGGTCAGTCCAGTGCTCTGCACAGTAAGCGCTCAATAAATACGACTGAATGAATGAAATAGCTAGTGGTGAAGCTCACCTCCGGGCACGTGACTGTGGCTGGAAAAAAAAAAGGCCAAAGGCCACCATCCCAACCAAACTCTGGGTTCAAGTGGGTGTGAAAACACACACACATACACATATGCCCTAACAACGAAGTTATAAAAGAGGTTCGAGGAAGCAATAAGCTTTTGGCCATTAACTAGCAGACACCTTCGGGCTAATAAAGGAGGGGCAGCTGTAATACCCACAGGCAGGCCACGAAGCGTCAGCCTCGGTGAGAGAACCCTCCTCAAAAAGCCTGGGCACGTTTGATTTAGTAGGCTGGGCCTCTTGGAGACGCTGGTGCCGAAGCCAGAGTAAAAATCACTTCCTGCCCTTCGGTACGTGCCACTGTGGGCCCCGACAAATAAATCTGCCTTCTTTCTAAAAATGGCAGGCTGCAGGCCGAAATTTTTCATAAAGCAGCGAAGAGGTGCCCACCTATTCTTCCGGCGTTAGCAAAAATAGCTGGGTCGGCCACGACGCCTTTGGCAAATGAAATGAACGTTGGTCCCGGTCACATTTATCAGCATCACCCTTTTCCTCCTGGAATCCCACCCCCTTCTACAACCCCATCACGAGGTTAAGGGAACATAAGCATCTTCCCGCAGCCAGTTTACTCGGGGTTCCCCACTCAACCGATACCCAGGAAAACCAAACTAAAAAAGCAGAAAAATTAAGTACGGTCCGTTCCGTGGATTTTCGGTTGTTGCCTTACTCCTCTGGCACGTCCTGATTACTTTAAATCTGCTTGAGAGACGCGTGTAGGTGATGGTTGGGGTGTTTGTTAAGCCCCTGCTACGTAGCAAGCATTGTCCTAAGTGCCGGGGGAGATACAAGGCAGTCAGGTCTCACAGTCTGAGTTAGGAGAGAGGACAGGCGCTGGATCCCCGTTCTGCAGTTGGGGGAACTGAGGCACAGAGAAGGTAAGTGACTTGCCCAAGATGACAAAGCGGGCAAGGGGCAGGGCCAGAATTAGAATCCGGGTCCTGACTCCCAGGGCCCTTTCCGCTAGGTCATGTCGTCTCTCAGGGCGCACGCACGCGCTCCTTCTTCATTCTAGTGTTCAGGAAAGCGTACGACATTCACAGCACTACAATGTCACTGTTGGAAGGCAAGCAGGCCTCACTAAAAAAGTGACAGATGCCACCGGAAAGACCTACTTCCAAACACTACATTTCCCACCACCATCACCGTCTCACCCCCTAAAATTAAATCCCCGCTGGAGTAGAAAATGAATAAGGAAATAATGTCACTTCCCACGGTGGTAAGTGAAACTGAAAACAGAAAAAACACACGCACGCTGCACCAGGTAGGCACACCGGAATTCAGTTTCGCGAGCCGAGTCTCTTAAAGGGGGCTCGGGTTACTTTAACCTTACCTTTATTAACTTGGAAGCCACCAGAGCCTCCATTAAAGTTCGCTGTGCTCCTTCCAAAGAACTATAAGCACCGACCATCATAGACAAGGCTTCCTGAATAGCTAGTCGAGTGTCGGGCTCTTCCTGCAGAAAGAGAGAAGAAAAATGGCGTCACCCCTAGGGAAAGCACCGAGCTCGTCCTCTACAGTGGAAACGCGCTGCGGGCAGGGCGTGTCTGCCAACTCTGGTGCACCGTCCTCTCCCAAACGCTTACTACAGTGCTCTGCACACACTGAGCGTTCAATAAATACCAGGGATAGGCAGAAAATGCAAGCCTGCCACTTTTGTTCACCTACCTTACATAAAGCATCAAAAAACTGCTGTACAAGAGCTATGTCCTTGGTAAACAAATGAGGCATTCGGCTGGAAGAGGACACAAAGAAAAAAGCGAGTGTAAGAGCGGAAAAATAAAAGATTTCACTTCATTTTGCCTCCAAACGCAACGCAGACCTTTACAGGATATCGGTACTATATTACCCACCTCCCCCATCGAGTAACTATCTGCTTTTTAAGATACCAGTATCCTTACGTATTACTAAACTCAATGCAAAAAGTGCTTTTGCGGACAAACATTTACAAGACAACTCAATATTTCTCACGGCATTCCTGTTAGGTGGATCAGAATTATTGTCGGTGTAGAAGCCGAGGTCCCCGTAGAAAGGACTAGGAAGGGGAAGTGAGAGTAGGAGAGAGAGAGAAGCCCTAAAGCCAGCTAGAAGTGGAGAGGATGAATCAGAAAGGCGGAAGATGATAGGAAACAGGCAGAGGGAATGGATTTGCATAATATCATAGGTTAAAAAAACATAAATCATCGATGCTTCTCTAGTACTACGAGTTGCCAGTCTTAGCAGAATAGCCGATGATTCTTTTGCACTTGAAAAGTAACCATCCAGAATCATGGGACAACTCAGGATCAGTTCTTGCAGGGCTAGCATGGAATTTCTCGTACAGAAGAGTGGTAGAACTGAGAAGACTCTCCGCTGCAAATATTTAATAGTTGCTGACAGAGGACTCCGGCAGCGGCTACTACATTTTCTTCATTTTCCCACTTCCAACAGTGAAAAGCCAAGGAATTAGGGCAAGGAAATAGGAAACCCCCTTGGGAAAGGAACGAGCAAATGAGACCGCCTAAGCTTCTGAAGGACAGGCATCATGTGTTATTTTTCCTCTGCGCAAAAATAGATGCCCCAGTAAATACTTTAATGAATGAAAAATAAACACGCTGGAAAAATCTATAACAGACCACCACTTAGAGGAGCTGGAACTCACGGAATGGGGGGGAGGGACGCCAGTAACGGTCCCAGGCGATATTACCGTTTAACACTTCCACAGAAAAACATTTTGAAAAACCCCAAATGAAACAACTGGGTCTAGCAATTGGTTTTACGACTAGCCTCCGATATGGGCCTATGCTCGCTTGGAATTTGGCGTGAGGGCGACACCCACCCTTCCCCCTCCCCTAGAAAAAAACACCGTTTCCAAAAGCTCCCTACAGCCCGTAGGCCGCCAGACACACATTCTCCATGTGTTCCGTAACATATACCATGCAACTGCCAGCTCCCTTAGACAAGACACAAATAGGAAACACGAAGCAGTTCGCTGACCTGGAAAGCTTTCCAACAGCAGAATATGCCATCGACAGTAGTTTAGGGTCCTGGAAAGTCAAAAAAATAAAATAAGACAATCATTATGAACCAAAACTATCGGCTCAATTGCAACATTCAGTATAGAACTTTCATTTAAAATGTGCGGTTCCATCACATCTTCTCGTTATATCCCGGCTAGACTACTGTGTCAGCCTTCTCTCTGACCTCCCTTCCTCCTCTCTCGCCCCGCTCCGGTCTATTCTTCACTCCGCTGCCCGGCTCATCTTCCCGCAGAAACGATCTGGGCATGTCACTCCCCTTCTTAAACAACTCCAGTGGTTGCCTGTCGACCTCCGCTCCAAACAAAAACTCCTCACTCTAGGCTTCGAGGCTCTCCATCACCTCGCCCCTTCCTACCTCTCCTCCCTTCTCTCTTTCTACCGCCCACCCCGCACGCTCCGCTCCTCTGCCGCCCCCCTCCTCACCGTCCCTCGGTCTCGCCTATCCCGCCGTCGACCCCCGGGGCCACGTCCTCCCGCGGTCCCGGAACGCCCTCCCTCCTCACCTCCGCCAAACTGATTCTCTTTCCCTCTTCAAAACCCTACTTAAAAAACTCACCTCCTCCAAGAGGCCTTCCCAGACTGAGCTCCTCTTCTCCCTCTACTCCCTCTGCCATCCCCCCTTTACCTCTCCGCAGCTTAACCCTCTTTTTCCCCTTTTCCCTCTGCTCCTCCCCCTCTCCCTTCCCATCCCCACAGCACCGTACTCGTCCGCTCAACTGTATGTATTTTCGTTACCCTATTTATTTTGTTAATGAATTGTACATCGCCTCGATTCTATTTAGTTGCCATTGTTTTTACGAGATGTTCTTCCCCTCGACTCTATTTATCGCCACTGTTCTCGTCTGTCCGTCTCCCCCGATTAGACCGTAAGCCCGTCAAACGGCAGGGACCGTCTCTATCTGTTGCCGACTTGTTCATCCCAAGCGCTTAGTACAGTGCTCTGCACATAGTAAGCGCTCAATAAATACTATTGAATGAATGAATTAAAAGATTTTAGAATCTGCGAAGAACGCTCTTCTACTCCTCCCTCGCCATCACCTCCCCTCACCGCGAACTGCCTCCTGAGGCCCCCGGGGCATCCGCCACCTCCCCTGCCCATGCTGACCGCCACAAATACTTGGCTGGCAAAACTGAAATCATAAGGTGTGGGCACCCCAATGTCTTCCCTTCACATCCTCAGCGCCCGACTACTCCCTTCTCGTTTTTCTCCTCCTTGCCAGCTGTGTCTTAAGAGAGGTTCTGGGCCTGGTCTGTGAATGCCTCACCCCCGGCATCTCCTGCCGGCCTCTACTATTATTCCCTGGCACCCGTGCCCTTCGGGCCCCACCTCCACTCTGAGACAGCTCTTCACTCAATCCCTGGACAGTACCGGTCCTATAGCCGCGTCCTCCCCCTCCCCTGTCCTCCATTCTCGCCGCCCCGACCCAAACGGCCGATTCCTATTAATACCGCCTCTCACCTTCCGCCGCTCCACACATCCCCTCCCACCGGACCCGTGACCTTCCCCCTTTCCACGGCTCCGCTCCGCTCCGCTCCGTGGAGCCCTCACTCTTCCTCGCCATCACCGAGACCGGGCTCTCTCCTGACAAACCCTGGCGCTCCCTCCCCTGCGGGCCTCACGGTCTTGCCCTCCCCCGTCCCCCGGGGAAAGGGAGGGACGTAAACCTACTCCTCAGCTCCGAAGTTGTCTCTCCGCTCCATTACACCCCCTCCTTCTCTTCGTCTGAATCCCACGTCATCTGGCTCTACCATCTTCTACGGGTACTAGTCGCTATCATCTTCCGCCTTTCTGATTCATCCTCTCCACTTCTAGCTGGCTTTAGGGCTTCTCTCTCTCTCTCCTACTCTCACTTCCCCTTCCTACTCCTTTCTGCGGGGACCTCGGCTTCTACACCGACAATCCCTTTGACCCCAGGGCGACTCACTTCCGCGCCTTACTCATTTTTGCGGACCTCCGGCCTCGCCCCATTCATGCTACGCCTCAGCGTCTACCCACATTACATTTTATCGTCATTCGATGGTGCCCTCTCCGGTCGAGCTCACCAATTCCGACTGGTATCCAAAGGTGCCAACTCCACCGTCTGAGCTAGACTCCCCAACCGGCTCCCTTCCTGACCGGAAGCTCCTTGTGGGCGGGGAACGTGCCTACCAAATCTGCCGTACTGTACCCTGCCAAGTGCCCAGTCCAGTAAGGGCTCAATAAATAACACCGATCGACTCTCCGTCCCAAACGTCGAACAAGCCCCGAGAGTGTCCGTTCAGGGCTAAAAGGACCCAATAGGAGGCTGTTTGTTCCATTAGCCTGTCTCCTCCCAGTCCCCATTCCCCACATCCCTGCCCATTTTTCACTTCCCACGCCCCAGATGAAAAGTCAGCACTTACGCCACGACCTGATCACAATTTTCTAACCCGCCACATCCTCTACATTCCCCTGCGTTCGCAGGTTAGTCCTCATCCCGCCCCCGCACCGTGATCTCCAGGTTCTGGACCCACTCAACCTGGCCCGGGCCACCCCCACCCCTTCTTGATGAGCTCCCTACCAACCCCTCCCACGATGCTACAGTCTCAGCCCTCGCCAAACTCAACTCCCTAACGACGCTCCTATTCTTTCACTGCCCGTATGCCACCGACCCCCGTGGGCCACCCCAGGTCCAGACACGAGGCTGACGTCAGGACCTCAAATACATTCTCTCCTGCTAAAAGAAGTTCAGCTCTCTTCCCCTCCTCCTTCATCTACTCTCAAAGCACACGACCCAATCCAGCAGCGTGGCTTCGTGGATAGAGATGGGCCTGGGAGGGGGGAGGCCCTGGGGTCTAATCCCTGCGCTGCCACGTCTGCTGTGTGACCTTGGGCCAATCGCTTCACCTCTCTGGGCCTCAGTGACCACATCGGTAAAATGGCGATAAGAGTGGGAGCCCCATAAGGGACGGGGACTGTGTCCAACCTGATTAACTTGTATCTACCCCGCTGCTTAGAACAGTGTTTGGCACCTAGTAAGTGCTTAACAAGTACTATCGTTATTATTATTCCAAACCGGTAACTCTCTTCTGAGTTCCCCAGGGCCTCAACCATTCCCTAACCTCAAGGAGTTGTCAGTCGGTCGATCTTATTTATTGAGCGCTTATTTTCTGTGCAGGGAACCGTACTGAGCACTTGGGAGAAGAGCGCAAAGTAACAGAATTGGTAGACACGGCTCCTGCCCACGATGAGCTCTCGCTATAGAGGGTTTCTAAGAGAAGCCGCTAGGTGTGACCTTCCCCTATTCCCCTCCCTCACCTTCTCACTGCTCAGCTATCCCTCGCCCTCGCCTCCTTTCCGGCTGGATCGCAAGAGGCATCTCCCTCCTGCTCACTGTACCTCTGATCCCATTCCCCCGTCTCCCGAGAACGGATGTCCTCACCCTCCACCCCTCACTCACCTTCAATGTCTCTCTTGCCTCTGCCGTCAAACCCGCTCAGAGACCTCTGAACCCGACATCCCCACCCTCTCCCTTCGACGCTTCTGCTTCAAACTCCTCGAGAGGGAGTCTTATAGATTGCAATCGCGGAGCAAGGGCCCAATAAATATCACCGACTGACTGTTTAGGAAGAGCTGGCCTAGGAGAGATTTAAGGAGGAGCGGCAAGAGAGTTAGAAGAGCCTCGACCACGGAGAGCTCGGCTAAACTCCCAGGCCCTGGCCACACCCCGGCGCGAGCGGGAGAATCTCTGATGATCAGCTGATGTCCTTGCTGTGTTTAACAAAACAGATATTTCTCCAAGCGTCAGCACGGCAGAAGGGTAGAGCTGCTTAAAAATCCTAACTCTATTTCCCCCCCAAATCTACAGCCAGGTGCACTGGGCTACGTGGGCAAAGGTTCTACCACTGGACCACAGTGGTAAATTTATTATTACTATTACGCTTACGGTATTTGTTGAGCGCTTACCGTGCGCCAGGCCCTGGGGTGGAGACAGGCAGATCGGGTTGGACGCAGCCCCCGTCCCAGTCCCCATTTTACAGCTGAGGTAACGGAGGCCCAGAGAAGTGAAGTGACTTGCCCAGGGACACACGCGCTAGCCGAGCGGTGGAGCCTCCCAGTCCCGTGCTCTATCCACTACGCCGTGCTGCGCGTCTACAGTCCTTCGGCACACCTGTTCCCAGTCATCTGAATTTAACTACTTTCTATGTACTGAGGGTAATATCTCTCTCGATATTATACGACGATCACATCTACACATTTCCCAACCCAATTAAGTATTTATAGGTTAAAAACGCCTGGAAACAGTACATCTCCAGCCTTGATCTCTCTCCTCTGCAGTCTCGTATTTCCTCCTGTCTTCGGAGCCTCTCTGCTTGAATTCCCTGTCTGCTAATTCTGTTAACTGTACTCTCCCAAGCGCTTACTACGGAGCCCAGCACACGGTAAGCGCTCAGTAAATACCGCCGACGGATGACGTTCTGCAGACAGACACCTAAAACACGTCCAAAACAGAACTCGTCTCCCCACTCAAACCCTGTCCTCCCCCGATTTTCCCATCACCTTAGACAGTACCACTATCCTCCTTATCTCTCAAGGCCGTAACCTTGGCATTATCCCCGATTCATCGCTCTCATTCAACCCACACATTCAGTGTCACCAAATCCTGTCGGTTCCACCTTCCCAACATCCCTACCACTCAACCTTTCCTCTCCATCCAAACTGCTATCCTATTATTCCAAGCATTTATCCTATCCCCCCCTTGCCTCAGCCTCCCTGCTGAACCCCCTGCCCTCTCCCCACTCCAGTCCATACTTCATTCCGGTGCCCATATCATTTTTCTAAACAACTCTTCGGTTCACGTTTCCCCACTCCCGGAGAACCTCCGGCGGCTGTCCATCCACCTCCGCATCAAGCCGGACTGGATTTAAAGCACTCAACCAACTGGTCTTCTCCCGCTTCTCCATTCTGATTTCCCGTTACAACCCGGCTGAGCCACCGTGCTCTTCTGATGCCGACCTCCCTTGATCTCGTCTACCTCGTCCACGTGCTCCCTCCGGCCTGGAACTCCCTCCCCCTTCACATTTGACCAACCGCCCCTCTCCTTCAGAGCCTTATTCAAATCACACCTCCTCCCAGAGGCCTTCCCCGACTAAGCCCTCATTTCCCCATCTCCCGCTCCCTTCTCCGTCACCCTGGCGTCAGGATCCGTACCCTTTAAGCACGTGACATTCACCCCACCCTCAACCCTACGACACTCATGTACGTATCCGATAGTGATTTTATTTTAACGTCCGCCTCCCCCTCTAGACTCTAAGCTCCTTGTGGGCAGGGAAGGTGTCTACCAACTCTCTCCCGAGCGCTCAATAGAGTGCTCTGCACCCGGTAAGCACTCAAATACGACTGATTAATTGACCGGTTTCGGCAAATATCCTGAAACAAGTGTTTAAGAGTTCAGGCCTCGGTTTTACCCACCACAGCGACCTGGTTCTTGTCCCACCTCCCTGACTGGACCTTCTCGGTTTCATTCGCTGGCTCCTCTTCTTCGGCCTCTCATCCTTTAACTGTCAGTGCCCTGCAAGGCTCTGCCCTGGGCCCTCCGTTCTTCTTGCTCTACAACCGTTCTCGCGGGGAGCTCGTCATCTGCTCACGTGGCTTCAGCTACTACCTCTATGCGGCTGATTCCCCATCCTACCTCTCATCTAACCTGCACTTCTCCATCTCACCTGGCCCCTTGCCCATCTCCAGCTGATGAGATGAGAAACGCTCATCTTCCCTCGTACGCACACAACTCCTCCTCCTGACTTTCCGCCAGCAGTGAGTAGCGTCGTCCCCTCCCCTGGGGCCAGAAGCCTATCGCCTCTCCGACAGCCGTCTCCCTGCCCTCCTCCAAATCTCCCATCCACCAGTTCTTCCTACACGACAGCTCTCAGATCCGCCCCTTCCCTCTCCCGCCAAATCGCTACCGCCTAAAGATATGAGCAGATCTTCTACCGGACTATTCTCTCAGCCCCTCTTCTGGTCTCCTTGCCCCTGGCCTCCAGTCTCTCCAAAATTTATTCTTCATGCTGTTGTACGGTTCGTTTCCCCGATCGACCCACATCTCTCTGCCCCTCAAAACCGGTTCACCACGTCGCTCTGCCACAAGCAAAAACTCTCCAGGTGACTTCGAAGCTCTCCACCAACCCTCCCCACCTCAGAGGCTGGCTATTCCGCAAGCCGCTTTCTTTATTCCTCCCAGGCCAACCTTCCGGCAGCATCTCGCTCTCAACCCTCCCCTCGCTCGTGCCGTCCCGCCTCCCCAACCCCCAAGTTTGGAACCCTCTGCCTCCTCAGACCTTCCCGCATTTAAAATCCTCCCCGTCCAACACGTCTTCCTCGCATCCCAAGTCACGGAAGACTATCAGCCATCTCTAGCACATATATTTAACTTCTACCCATCCTAAGTGTGCTTGTTCAACTGTGCATTCGGTTACTTGATTACTCTAGCAGTCTTTTATTTCCATCTCCCCCATTAGCGCATAAGCTCCCTGTGGGCAGGGAAGGTGTCACTTGCTTGTTCTGTACTTCAAGCGTTTAGCACAGTGTATTCCACCCACTGGAACTCAGTAAATGCTATTTCTACCACTAAAGGGAAAAAATGACATTTAACTACAGCATCCGATGACTAAAAATAGTCACTAGCAAAAATAATGCCTTTAAGGAGGTCAAAACTAGCGAGAAACATAAAGATCCAAAAAGGCTTTTTGACTCACCTCTTTATATTCATTAATCAGCTTTGTGAGGCCATTTAAAAGCATTGGCCCGAGTGGCTTAATCTTAACTTCTGGACATCTGGAATGAAATAATGAAACATATAAATGTCACAGTTCACTCTTCCTATCACACTCCCTACTATCACAAATCCAAAAAGCCAGTTAGAAAATTGAGTGTGATGAGACCCCAATTTCTTTCCCCCACCCCAATAAAACTAAGCAAAAGATCGTCCTAAGTATGGAGGGGTAAACTGAATGCACCTTTTCCTACACAGACCACTGGTATGCAAAAACAAAACAAAGCTATGCAGCTCGAGGTCAAGAAACTTACACTATACAGATGTGGTGCACAAACTGCAAGGAGAGTGTTCTCAATTTTGCATTTGTATTTACACCAAAGAGTCCGTCGTACACCACCTGCGAGAAAGGAAAAACCAGAAACATCAGCTTTCATTTTGAGCATCGGTCTCCCCGCAGCATCTGAGAAGGTTTTTGTCATTTTGACTCGGGCGGTAGAGCAGGACAGTCATCCCAGAGCTCCGTTCCCCCGAGTTCTCCTACCCCTACATTGTTCCCACTGCTTCTAGAAGTTAGACATAACCGCTCAGAGAGAAATGGAAAGCGCAGCTGTCGGCCTGCAGCGACTGGCTTGATCTTGGGGTCTACACCGTAAGCTACTCAGTGGCAATTAACACCGCTGTCGGGCTGCTCTCTGGGTGAAGAGCTGCTTCATCGCTGGTCGTCGGTTTAAGAATACGAGCCGTATCACATTAACCCGTGAAATGGAAGCCTGTCGTGCTTTTCATCCAAAATCCCCAACTTAGCTCCCACTTTACCGGAGTGACCAGTAAAAGTCGTCTCCATCTGGCCTCGGATATCGCCCGTCACGTGTGCATCGTTCTCTCTCAGACTGTAAATCGATCCTATTTATTGAGCGCTTACGGGGCGCGGCTCGCTGCGCTAAGTGCTCGGCAGAGTACACCGTAACGCAGGCACATTCCTCGCCCACAGTGACCGTACAGTCCGGAGGGGGGAGGCGAACACTGCGATCCATTACCGACGTGAGCACGAACGCTGTGGGGCTGAGGGTGGGGTGAATAAAGGGGATGAATCCAAGGGCAACGCAGAAGAGAGGGAGAAGGAGAAACGAGGGCTTAGTCGGGGGGGAAGGCTTCTGGGAGATGCCTTGAATAAGGCTTCCAAGATGGGAGGGTTACCATCCCTTGGATACGAAGGAAGAGGGGGTTCCAGGCCAGGGGCGGGACACTGACACACAGGTCAGCGGCAAGACACATGAGACTGAGGTTCAGTTGAGTAGGGTGGCGTTAGAGGAGCGAAGCGAACGCGCTGGGTTGTAGGAAACCAGTGAGGTGAGATAGGAGGGGTCAACGTGATTGAGGGCTTTAAAGCCGCTGGTAAGGAGGTCCTGTTCGACGAGGAGGTAGAGGGGCAAGCAACTGGAGGGAGGTCCTAGAAGAGCGGGCAAACACGTGGACTGAACCTTTTTTGGTTCGAAAAGTGTTCCTCAGAACTCTCAGAGGGCACAGCATATTTTCTGACTAATGCCCAGCGTATCGAGGGTGCGGGACATTAAAGACACTCAAACCTGCTCTTCCTAAGGATGGGCACTCTTAGATAAGACCTGCGGAAATAGAGTTTAAATATCGGCGGTTCTGGCCCAGAAAACATTTATATGGACAGGAAAAATGTTCCCTGTCTCCCCCCCCTTCTAGACTGGGAGCTCGTTGTGGGCAGGGAAGGTCACTGTTTATCGCTGTACTGTACTTTCCCAAGCGCTTAGGACAGTGCTCTGCACCCAGTAAGCACTCAGTAAATACGACCGAATGAATGAAAGGACTAAAGAATTCACTTCTGGGTTTCAAAATGAACACAATGGTGTCCAGAAGAAACATTTCACTTTGGGCCATGGACAGCAGGATAATTCCCAAGGGCTTCCACCCACGTCGGGCGATAAGAGTGTACCCCGACAGCAAAATTTCTGCACAACTTTATGGCAGCTACGGATGTCCTAGGGCTCCCTTTCTCAATCCTCCGTTTTCTGCTGCGGCGTGGAGGGGAGGCAGACGGCTCCACCCCATCCTCGGACGGCCACTTCCAGATGCCTATTTTTTAATTAACGAGAAAATTTACAACGTTGTCCACGTGCCATTTTCTTGGGCGAGAGCTCGTTACCTGAATGTTAGCCGGAAAGGTTTCTGCCGCTTGTCTAGAACGCAGAAGATGAGGAACAATCTTTAATTTAACCCGGGTGCTGACTGGATCCCGTTTCAGTTCTGGTTTCAGAATAGCTCCCTGACAAGAGAGACACGGAGTTAGGAAGAGAACATTTTCTCAATATGACTATTATCTGAGACAGTCATTACTCTAGAGGGAAACATGGCTAGAGTAAACACTAAACTCCAGCTATAACTACACTAAAAACTCATTTCTGTGCTTTTGAAATCTCTTTTGACCCTGATTTTTCTGTAGCCAAATAAGTTTCCCATTAGCATGTTCAGAAAACACCAGGCGCACCACAAATCAGATTGCTCGGAGGTAAAATTAAAAATTCCCCATAGGCCTAACTTGGACTTAAACACCGGGGTTATTTCCTCTAGCCTTGACCCAAATAGGGAGAAAAGAGAAATGAAAATTTTAAGTGGATTAAACAAAATGCATTTATAAGAGGAAAGGTCACAGCTATAATAAAACTTACCTCCTTAGTCTTTAGTGGTATATCCCCAAGGTACACTTTGTACATCTTGTTAATGATTGCAGGATTATTCCAGTCGATCACGCTAAGGAATGTTGGAACGCAAGTTAAAATTGATCTTTACTACCCAGTTTAACATTTTATAAATGCCAAGCCCATTACTAAAGAACTACGCTCTGAAAAAAATCAGAGGATAAGACAATTAGTTTGCAGTTAAAAAAAAAAATGTATCCATGAGAAGTACACTTTAATTCTCAGCAACAGGTAAAGAATTTAATTAACCAAAATCCTCTTGCATTTACTTGGGGCTCTACTTCTGTTTGAGCCAAAAGGTTCGCGAGGCTTTTAAGAATTGGCTTATTACATTTCTATAATCCTCCGTCCCTAACCTGCCGCCCAAGGCGTCCCTGCTGGTTGAGGGGACCGTTTCCGTCTCTGCTAAGTCTCGGCACCTATGGAGCTCTCCGTAATTCACGTATTTCCATCAATGCCTGTCTCCCCCTCTAGACTGTAAGCTCCTCGAGGGGAGGGACCGTTCCTACCGACTCCGTGACACTGCACTCTCTCAGGCGCTCGGGACGGTGCTCCGCCCAGGGCAAGTGCTCAAAAATTACCACGGATCGATTGCTGTCACTCCAAGACAACGGGGAGCTGAATAAAGGCAGGCACCAGAACCCCAAAAGTTACGCCATTTGGCGCAACGCGGGCCATCATTTTTCCACAGTTATCGAGTGCCTGTGTGGCAGGGCATTTGGGCACGTACGTGGGAAGAAAAACCTCAGAGTTGAGCAGCTAGATTTTAGACGGTACCCCACGGCAGGCTCCTTCACCAACCAGACTGTTAGAAAACTGTACCACTTAAAACACAGAACAGAAGTGGTTCGAGGCAGTCTCTGAGAGGGCAAAACGCAACACATTCAAAAAAAATTCAGCGTTTTACTACACAGCCAACAAAATTCACGGAAACGAGCACACTACGGCATTCGCGTGTTTACTTTCCAGTGGGCATTTGACAGGGGCCTAAAATAAATACGTTACTGTACTCAGGAGCCTCTCGGGAGTCCAGTGCTTCCTCAGAGAAATCATTCAGACGCATATTCGTCGGCCTTTACCTCTGTTTGCTCTTCAGCTCCAGGTCGGCAGCCGTGGCCACGCTGTGTCGCGTATCACTGGAGGCGATCACTAGGTGTATGACAGCTTCGAGTTCGGGCACCTGCTCGGCTTCTATAAATTTCACTATGCCCAATTTGCACTGTTGACCAATAAAAAAAGATAAAATTTTAAAAAGTCGGCACACACGGGAGATAGAGACTAAAGGAAATCGATGCGCCCTCAAATCCAGAACTCAGAGTGCTTGGGAGGGCAGCTTTCCCGAGTCTTAACTGCCACGTTCGGATCGAGTGCGGATTCGCTTCGTTCACCACTGCCAGAACGGGTCGTCATTCTGAGCGCGCACGCTACTGGGCTTGGTTTCTGTTCATTCGACGGCACGGAGAGTAAAATAAAGCCAAAGACACAGTCCCTGCCCTCGGGAATCTGAATCCCCTGGGACGATGAGACCTTCGAGTTGAAAGGAGCGAGGACGATTCAGGTGAGGGGTCTTGGGAAGGGTCTCCCCTCCCAACACGGCTCAACCCAGGGCGCCACCCACTCCTCCCGGCTTTGCAGGTGTGTTTGGGAGTAAAGGAGAGCTACCGTCCGTTCCGCTGGGACCCTGCCTCGGGCAACTGCTCTGGCCCTGGGGCTACTGAGCATTAGGGGAGGCAGGCGAGGACCGCTGTAGCAGCGACGACGTTGTCGTCGTCTCAGCGTCCGCTCGGGCTCAGACCGCTGCAGCCCAGCCCAACCTCTCCTGGCACAATCCCCGGCCCCAAACCTGTTGAGCAATACCACAGCGTCAGGCCTCCCTCGCCTCATATCCCTCGGCATCTACCTCCCCGCCCCGGCCTCCCCCATTATCTTCCTCCACTGGCCTGGGTCTGAAGGGATTTCGCCAAGAAACCACTCAGCCTCGCTGGACAGATGCTTCGCTTCTTTATCTGTCAGTCGATCGTATTCACTGAGCGCTTACTCTGTGCAGAGCACTGTACTAAGCGCTTGGGAGAGTACGATACACCCAAGGACAGACACATTCCCCGCCCACGACGAGCTTACGGTCTACAGTCTGTCTGTCGGCTGGTCCGCTTGGCTTTAAAGGGGCAGACGGAGCTTGGGAAGCCGGGAGATTTGCAGCAGTTACGACGGAGGGTGATCAACGAGGGACTGCGGATTACTTTTACGAACTACAGATTTCTTTAAAACGCGATGCGTTTTAGGTAGCTCGCCGTTAGGTACGCTGTATAACTATAATTCGAGTGGCTTAAGTGCTTACTAGGTGTCAAGAATTGTGCTAACCCCGGGGGTAGAAACAGAATAATCACAACAGATTCCATCCCTATCCCACCCGGAGCTCACCACAGTTTTATGCGCTGTGTTTTTAAACTGAGGTCAACGCCTTTACTATTTACAATATAAATCCACTAACACAGCTGCATTATGCCTCTAAAATGGATTGACTACCCAATTCCAGGCAACTGGCCTTGGCTCAGCTTCTACAGCACTGCTACTAGAGGGAAACCGGTTTCGACTTATGTTGCGTGTTACACTTTTCAGGAACCGACAACCGCGACTTAAGTCCAAACTTCCCGCCTAACCGTCCTCCGAATCAACCCTCCATTAAATGTGCACGGGGTAGGTATTCGACGTCCACGTTTGCCGGCTCTTGGCCTAGCAAACGTTGCTTTTAGTCTTCAGCGGAGTATTCAGAGCGCTAAGTCATCTCAGAAGAGAAGGTTAAACCCTCATTACTCCGTTTCAAAACAAAACGCATCTCCCTTTCTCACCTAACCTGGTCTCAGAAGTCTGGTCAGAGCGAGGCACAAGGAGGTGGCTTTTTTTGGTGAGGGGAAAACTGGCACCCTCACAAACACACTCAGAATGGCCAAATGCGTCAACCTCTACAGTAGGCCATCTTACGGCACGGAGGAACTGAGGAAACTTCTGAATTTTAGTGCACGCTGTCTGATTTTTAGTCACCTAAGTTTTTCTAAAGGTAATAATAATAGTGGTCTTTATCAAACACTTACCCCGTGCCAAGCCCTGGGGGTAGAAACAAGATATGGGGCTGTACGCAGACCCTGTCCCACGTGAGGCTCACAGTCGAAGGGAATCCCCGTTTTACGGAAGAGAGAAATGAGGCACGAGGTCACGGAGCCGGCAAGTACTCGGCAGAGCCGAGGTTAGAACCTAGCTAGTCCCCCCGACTTCCAGGGTCCGTGCTCTCTCCCCACTAGGCCACGTTTCATTGTGCCATGGTTCTTTCCAAAAAAAATAAAATCGAATAAAATGCCTACTGACCATTTTTAAATCCCGAGGACAAACTTCAAGGGAAACAGTAACCAACTTCTGCATTCTGAAAGGCCCACGGTATTTGCAAACAAAAGGAAGAGAAACGAAATAAAGCCCAGTTACTCCTTAGGGGGAGACCTGCCTCTCTCCGTTTGAAACACACTGTTTCACAAAGCCGCGAGGCGTCCCTCCTCACCCTGGCTTAGCTCTTTTAGGAGTCGCTGCCAGAAAGGAGTAGGCAGAGCCCATCCAAGCAACTCACACCCGTCCTCCGTCCTCCGAACAGGACAGGCCCCTCAAAGACCCCCACCCCCGCCTCGGCCCATGCGATTCGCAGTACCTGCTCCAGCTGTTCCGGTGTCCACGGACTATCTCCAATAACCCGCTTCGCCGCATAAAGGCTCATCCCCGGAGGAGGCTGAGGGATCCCCACAGCACTAGTAGAAGCAGAGCCTTGCGTTGAGGGCGTGTTTTGGCGAGTCTGGGATTCATTCAACACATAACTGAAAAGGAAAATACATTTTCAGGTCTTCGGTTGGCGGGGAGAAAGATCTGGTCACGAAGAAGAACTACACACCAGATGAGCATACGCGAGACGAGACCTGCTGTAGCAAACAAGGGTTACTTACCACAACCCAATTTCACCAAAGGTGTGTAAACACGGTAGCCACTCCTGAATACCTCTCGTCAAACTCGGAGGGGCCGCGTCCTAGAAGAGCAGGGCAGCTTGACCCGGACAAAGGTCAAGCACCATCTCCCAGTGACACTAGGGAGGCCAGCCCCTTCCCTAGCCAGCTAAAGCCTGCCAAAGACAGCCCAGTGTGCGTGGGGGCGGGGGGCGGGGGGCGGGAGGGCCGGGGCAGGAAGGCGGGTGTGATCGCCTGGCACGCGTACGTACCCCCGGAGGACTCGGGTTCCAGTGAGCAACCCTCGTTCCTCCTAAGGTGGATACGGAGCACCCCAGGTAATCACGCGGGTCGGTCTCAATCACGGAGTTGGGAATCAAGACGCCGAAAGGGGAGTCGGGGAAGGAACGCGCCGCGGCAGGTCTCCGACCTAGAGGCCGCGGCTAGACGGTAGCGGTTGACCAAGGTGGGCGGGGAGGGCTACGCGGCCGGTCTCCCGGAGGGAACGTCTCGGGCCCGCCGCGGCAACCGCCGGTCCTCCCGCCGAGCGGGCCGAGGGAGAGTTCGTTGGAGGCCCCGTTCGGCACCCTGAAGGAACAGAGCGGAGTCGGCCGAGCCGGTCGCTTCGGCGGGGTCTGTTTCGAGACGGCCTGTCCCGGGGAAGCGGGATCCCGGGAAATAAGCAGCTGCGTGTCCATCCTTCCGGTTAGTTCCTTAAGCATCTAAGAAGGGTGGGCGGGAGGCCCCCAACTGCAACTGTGCACTGGGGAAGGACGTGAGCAGCCTCATCCCCGAGGGATCCGGAAACCGAAGACCGCTTCGGGAAGGGAGCCCGGAGGAGATGCGTACGGAGAATGACCTCGTCTCTTGGAAGAGTCCGGTGAAGGGAAGGAGCGGGGAAGAGGGACGGGAGAATCGACGGTCGGCATTTAGAGTTCCCGGACACGGCGGGTCGAGAGGACGGCCTCCAGAAATCCCCTCCCCCAGTGAGAGGAACGAGACCAAGGTCGCGCACGACGGGTGACTTGATCGGTCAGCTCGATGTGACGGGTAAACCGAGTCCAACCGGGCCTCTCGGGAGCCATCTGACCAGAGGAGAACTTTCTAGGCCAACCCCGCAGAGGAACGTGAAAAATGGCGACGGTCACCCCGGGTACCTCGACTGAGGCCGCTCTGAGGTTACGGAGTCCCAGGTGGCTCGGGTCGACGGCCCCGTTTGAGCACTCCCCTCTGAGCGAGCACCACTGAGAGAAATCCACTCCCGAGAACGAGCCGACCGATTACCTGCTTTTCTGGCCGCCGGCCAGGTGCTGGACGTACACGTTCAGGCACGCCCGACCTGGCCATCTCTGCTTACTCACAAGCCAGGTCGCCACCGTGAGCCTCCGGGGGTCACGCTGAACTAACCGGTCCCCGGGCCCGTCCTACGGGAGCAGGCGTGGACTGTGACCGAGAAGGATCAGGTCTTCTACGGAGGGCTAGTAAATCAGAGGAAGCCATTCCTCTCTGGGCCAGATGGGGCCAGCAGAGTCGACCTCTTTCCTCGGTCTCTCAGTTTCACAAGTACCTCGGCCGCAAGAGGAAGCAAAAGGAAGGTGCGCCCACGTTCTCCTCCTCCACTCCGAGGCTATCCCAACGTACGGCATCCTCAGGCGGACGCCAGGGGCCTCTCTGTTCCTGCAAGTCCGTCACAATCACCAGTAGCACCGATCAGCCCGGGCCCGGGAGTCAGAAAGACGCGGGTTCTGATTCCGGCTCCGCCACTTGTCTGCCGTGTGACCCTGGGCCGGTCGCTTGGCTCCTCTGGGCCTCGGTTCCCTCATCTGGGAAACGGGGATTAAGACCGTGAGCCCCGTGTGGGACGGGGACCGTGTCCAACCTGATTTACTTGGCTCCACCCCGGCGGTCGGCAGAGTGCCTGGCCCAGAGTAAGCACTTGAATACCACAGTCACTGGGCACCTAGGGGTAGAACGTCATACCAGGTACGGTTCAAGAGAGGAGTCCTGCTCTTCTCAATCATTCAATCGTATTTACTGAGCGCTTACTGTGTGCAGAGCACTGTACTAAGCGCTTCGACGGTACGATACGGCGACAGAGACGATCCCTGCCCGCGGCGGGTTCACAGTCTAGAGCGCGTAGTAAGCGCTTCACAAATGCCATCGTTATCATTATGCTCTTCGGAAGCTTCTAATCTAAATGGGGAAGACGGACAGATAGACGAACATTTTGATAGCCTGAAGGCGCAGGAGAGTAGACAGACAAAACAAACCGGTGGATTAAACAAATCGAGAGCAAACAAATAGGCAAACAAGCGAGGGCGTGGGGGGGCTGAGTCGGAAGGACATTCCAAGCGGGGAAAGGGCAGCGTCTAAGAGGTGGGGAGCGTTGAGAGGAGAGAGTAGTCAGGAGGCGAGCTTGGGTGGAGTGAAAAGCATGAGCAGGAGAAGCCCCTCGGCAATAAAGGGAGACCGCCCGGAATCTCTCTATCACTACGCAGAGGTCCTTTCCACTGTTCCACGTTCGCTATTCAAATCCTCGAATTACAACGCCGGTCATCAACCCCCTGATTTTTTGAGGGCCTGGACAAAATGAGCGAGACCCAGGGCCCCCGTTCCATTTACACGCTACGGCCCCGTTTGGAAGCAAAGCCTGGGTTTCCCGTAGTGCTCCAACTGGGCTCTCCATCTAAAGAAAACAGACCGGCCAGAGGTTCAGCGGGATGAGGCTTGGAGTTCAGGAGCCAAAAACTCAGGTCTGGCTACCGGGGCCCAGAGAACTGGTCCTTTCCCGGGAAGTTGGCGAGGCACTAAGATGCTCTTGGGGCTCCTGCAGGGCTGGGGCATTCGGCAGGCCAGGCTTCCTGCCTCTTCCTCCCTTACCGACGGGAGCAGACAGCCGGCGGGCTCAGACCACTCACTGGCCTTGGTTGGGCGGTCGGGTCCTGCAGAATGGCAGAAGAAGGGGTACCTCCTTCCGGGTCTCCGAGCAGCAGCTTGACCACTCGCTATGGCTTACTCCACTTTCGAAATGAAATCCGGAGACTCGAAGGACGAGAAGAACCTTCTTCATCCGGGGAAATCTTCCTCCCGGAAAATCGGCCTCTTCCTAAGGGCTGGTTTTTCGCTTCCAGGGGTGGCGGGCCCCCACAGGACCGGGGTAGGACGGCACTAGTGGACACGGGCATCTGACGCCTAGCAATCCATCAGCCGACCGACCCAGGGTACCGAGCGCTTACTGCGTGCGGGGCGCCGTACTGAGCACCTGCGCACGCCCGCTGGTGTGGACGGACACGATCCCGGCCCTCCCAGAGCTTACGATCCAGCGGAGTTTGAGGTAGCTGACAAACGATAGGCCGGAGCCTGGCCTGTCGGTGAACGCCACTACTCGCTGAGCGGACATCTTCGGCACCTTGGTCAGTTTTACGACGTCACGCCAGGGTACTGTTCATCTGGCACAGGCGGGTCCCCACTTGCTCGGGTTCAGTTTCCCCCGGACTGTCGGGCCTCTCGGACTGCGCCGTCAGCAAGTCTCCCTGGGATTCCCCAGGGGGACGAAGAGCGTCGGGCTGCAGGAGAACTGGATTCCCCCATCGCGGTAGCCGATCTCTCCCCGGGCCAAAGCCACCAGGACGGTCTCTGAAAACGGAGTTCGCCGAGTCCGCGGCGAGTCCGAGGAGACGTTGGCGAGAGACTGGGCGAAAATCCTTTTTTTAATAGTATTCTGACTATTGCTACTTGTCTGAAATTATTTTTATCAGGCCTGAGGTAGAGGGGAAAACAAAGGTGGGGGAATAAAGGGGGATGAGCTGGGGCTCCTCCTCCTCTTGAGGGGGGGAATGCCACCAAAAAAACATTTTTTTTAATCAAGCCTCCTTCCCTCTGTTCGTGCCCATTTCGGACGAGGATCCGTGTGACGACGACGACGTCGTTACCCAGAGAGGGGGCAGAACGGCCAGCGACCAAACCTGAACCACTTAGTGGTTGCGGAAGAGAGGCCCGTCAGCACACTCTCAGCGGCTCGTGACCACGTCGTCACAGCTCCCGGAGAATGGGGTTTTCCGGTTTCTATTGAAAATGAACTGCCCCCCGCTCCCGGAGGGCCTGCCGCGAGCCCCGGCTCCCGACGGCCAGGGGCTCGCCTGCTTTCCCCCGGCTGCGCTGACCAAATGGATCTCGGGGAGGAGGGGGAGAGGGTTTAAGAAGGAGGCCGTGGTAGGGGAAGGAGTCCCAAATGGGAGACCGGCGTCCACCACTAGAGCCCTGCGGTGCCATGCAGCGGAGAAGTAAGAAGATTATGACTGCCTCACCCGGGCGGCGGGGGCGGGGGGGGGCCTGCAAGTTGCACCCTGCCGGGATGAAAAGCAAGAACCCCCCCCCCCCCGCTAGCCGTAAGGGACCCTTCTGCCTGTCCCCTGGAGGGGAAAGTGGTGTGGGGGGGCACGGGGGCGAAACACCAAAATGCTCCAATACGCAGGGAGGGACGATAATCCTCTCCCTGGCCGCCCGGGATGGGAGAGAGAGGGCTAGCCCAGGCAGACCGGAGAGAAGGACAGCTTCCCCCTGGTGGGTGAGACTTCAAGCCAGGGAACTCCTCGCCAAGCCAGGCCCTCACCGGACACGGGGCGGCTCGGGTGGGAAGGGAGGGCGCGGGCGGAAAAGAGAGAATCCAACGACCAAAACAAAAAAGGCAGCATGAAGCTGGGGGCTGAAGCCCTAGCAGGCTGGGGGAGGGATGGCCTAACTCAGTCGTGCCCCTGGGCGGGTGGGGAGGGGGAGAGCGTACGACTCTCCCCCCGGCCCAATCCAAACAGCTCACCTGGAGGAGAGTCCTGAAGGTCTTCTCTGCAAGGCGTCAGGAAGGGAACTGGATAGGGAAGGGGCTGGCCTTCCTAAAACCATGGGAGTGGCGAAGCCTGACTTCATCCTGGGTCAAGCTGCCTGCTCTCCTGGGAGGCAGCCTCTTCAAGTTTTACAAGACCAAATCCAGAGGGTATCCAGGAGCGGCTTCCAAAGTGATCATCTGGCGTGTCCCTTGTCCACTTTTGGACTTAAATTACATAACATTTCCTTTCCTCCACAATGGCTTTTTTCTTGAAGATATAAAAAAATGTTAAAAGGGAAGATATATCTGAAATCAGCGCGGGGGTCGGGGGGGGAGTTGGGTCATCAGGTTCTTACCTTTCACGAAACATCGTACATTATGAACACGAAATGCACTTTAACCCTAGCTAGCGTCATTTCTGAGAGACGACAGAGACGGGCAGATTTTAACGGAGTCTCTTTACTACTTTTAAGTCAATGAAGCCAGGTTCCGCAAATGTGTGCGATGAGAGAGATGCGAGTTACGTGATCACAGAATTACTCATTACAGTAGAATTCAACTCATTTGCACATCTGACTCCTTAAACCCAGCGCCGGGCGAGTTAGTATCGACAGAATTTTTAACGGGTAGGAATGCACAACTTTCTTTGAGCAGAACTAGACTTCATTAATTTAAACCTGCATTAAAAGTATCGAACTAAAATTAACCAAGGATTCATTTCCGGAAAAATAATAATAATAATAAAAAGACACCATGAATTTTCCACTTACCCATAAGGCATCAGAAGGACATCTAACATGAAGTCCAAAAGCAGCTGTACAGTCTTTGGTTTCTCAGCAAGATTAAATGGAGTAGCTGCTTTTGATGGTTCAACAGGGTATTTCATGTGAAAAAGGGTTGGTATTAGAAGATGCATTAGGCTGAAAAAACAATTTTTGTTTACTGCAACAATTTAAAAAAACACATTTTGATACTTAGCATATAACAGACAAACGGAAGAGACGTAACAACAAGGGAATCGCGAGAACATTTTCGATGAAAAAAAACCCTCTCACTCACGGAATCACACTTAAACGGGCAACTTTCTTCTGAAACCCAGAAAATTCTAGAGTTGGTATGTAGCTGCTGTGATTCAATACGAAAATTCAAACTACGCAGCCAGAGGAAGTCTCGGAAGGCCACGCTTTCCACTTTGACAACCCCTTGGCACGGACACGAGAATTTTTTTATTTTTTTTTAAACCGTCCTCGGGTGCTTCTTTGAAGAACCCAGAACGGGACCACCCTGAGTTTAGAGTTGTCTAGAGAGAAATAACTATTAAATATTCCATCTTGTGATTTTAACTGGGAGCAGCAAGAGTGATCGGATTTAATTTTAAAAAATAAATTCAGGCTCATTTACTGTTTAATAGTGTGACTCTAACATATAGGATGCTTGAAACTAATCTTTATCATTTATTTACTTATTAGATTTATCCATTTTTCCGTCCTGGAGCTCATGGTAAGGACAGTCCATCTAAACATAAGTTATTGTAAAATCCTCTGACGGTAGTACAAACAGATACCAATAACTTTAAACAAAAATTAACACTAGCTGCTGATTGTCTGCATTATTTTCATACCCACGGTCTGAATTTATTTACTTTCAAAAGTGTTGATTAAGAGTGCTTTCAGCTACTACCAAAAATGAAGACGTGCTACCAGATAAAGTTTCGTTTGGGGTTTTAAAATGCCACCAAGGGTTTTCCCTCTTAAAGAGCCGTTCTCCGAGGGATTTCGCATTTTGACCAAACGCATCAGGCTGCATAACTTTTAGCAGTCAGGGAAATCAGTAGATTTCAAAGGATTTGTTAACACCACAAATCGCCTGAGAAGGATTCCGGTAGGTGACCTGAGCATTCAACGTTTTAATAACGATTCTAGCAACCCCGGCATTTGGGGGAACAGGGTTTACCCGCCACAAAATCATGTTGCAACTGACAGCCCTGCATATTTAGTGCTTGCATACGTGAAAATTACGAATTTAGGTCTCATTTTCCGCCACACAAAAGTAAATTAAGGAAACCATACCTATCCTGCTGGGGCTGAGGCTTTCCCTCCATTGCAGTAAGAAGCGTAGGGGCTAGTTCACATTGTTTTTCCACCGGTAAACGAGGATAGCCCATCTTAACATAAATTATAGTAAAATTCTACAACAGTAGGAGAGAGAGAAATTGTAATCAAGGAAATGCCTTAAGCTATCAAAGCCCATCATCTGCTCAACTATTACCCATCGTAAGATATTATGAAATGTGAAGCACTTAGCTACTCCTTTCTGGAGGTTTCACTTTCACCATTACAAGCTCAAAGGGCAGAACTGCTCATCTACCACGGTATCCCAATGTAGAAAACTCGAAAGGCATTTGGCGGAGAGGAACGGCAAATACAGCTGACTTTATCCATCGGGTGACATTGGACAAGATGGCAGTTGCTGTCACACCCAGAATTAACAAATGAACAGGAGTCATTAATGAACTAGACTCTCTAAGACTGCTGTTTGGGGGGGGAAACCCACCAAAAAAAACCCCGGCAGTTCTGTCATTGTGGGGACTGAGAGTCCCTGGTATCCTGAAAGATTTCAGTCAGCTTCCAGTCTGTTTAGGGACCGGAATCATTTGTTTGAAAGTTCTGTGGTGCTTAGAACTTCCTGGAAAAGAAGCTACAAGTTATTTTAAAGGGGCAAAATGGGCCACTAGTTTTAGGGCATAGCTCTTTTTCACATACATATTCTTCACGATCAAATATTGTAAATAGAAAACCGCAATTTGAGCTGAATCCAAACAGCAATACGCTTGCCGCGCCTCCAAAAAAAATTACCGTATCAAGTACGGGACACAACTGGCGGAACATTAAATTTCACAAACATCCCATTCCAAGTCATTTCTATTTCTGCCTTTCCCTTTGTGGCCCCTCTCCTTTTCCTCTATTCAGTCTCTCCCCCTATTTCCTTTTAGTGAAAAACACATTCTTTGTCTATAGGGTAATACGTTGCCTCCCTCCTGGTGACCTTGATATTCCCTTTCCATCTTGTCTCACTCCACTAGTTCCCCAGACCTCTACGAGGGAACGTTCCCCCTAGGTAGGCATATCATTAATATTTAATGCAATACTTCAAAAGAAGGATGCCTGTCCAACCTGATCATAATTCTAGGATTTTTCAGTTCACTCTGCTGGTGGCACTCAAAGGGTAAGAACATTGCTTTACCCTCCAGCAAATATTCTGTGAAATCCACTCACCGTGACAAAGGAAACTGCGGCAGGATCCTGGTACTGAACCAGGAGAGTCTCGACTGGAAGCTGTATTTTTGGACGGCTTTTTATCCGCTTATTCAGGTGAACCAACAGCTCCATGACCTGGAAGACAGAGAAGAGTTAACGTCTCAAGTAGTTCTAGAGTGTCTCCTGAAACTCCGCGATTGAGAAATCGGTTAGTTTTCTCTTAACCAAATCAATCAATGGTATTCAGTGAGCATTCGCTGTGTGGAGAGCACCGTACCGAGCGCTCAGGGGAGTGCGACGGAACAGAGTTGGTGGACACGTTCCCTGACTGTAACGAATTTACAGCCTGAACTGTAAAGTTTACTACAAAGGACTGGGTGGATATCTTATTATGCCATAATATTAAGTTCCTTTCACATTTAGACTTATGCAGTACTGATGCAGAGGACCAGGGGAGAAGCAGCGTGGCCAAGTGGAAAATGCTGGGGCCTGGGAGTCAGGGGGATCTAGGTTCTAACCCCGGCAACACGACAGGGTCAGGAGAGACAGGGGAGGGGGGAAGAAAATTAAGACGTACACCACGCACCACTTAATTATCCTAGAGCGACGTGGAACGAGCACCCTGCGATAGTAACTATTCTGGTTAGAGAAGTATTCTCGTTTAAGCAGATAGTCTGCATATAAACCTGGGATCTTACAAAGGAAGAATTTACCTCACACCAATCTGCCTTCTAAAAAGATCTCACCAAAAACGTTTTAGCCAAGTTGCCAACCAACGCACTCCATTTTTCACTCAGGATCTGTCAACAATCTTTATCTCTTCTAACATTTTCCAGAATCGGCAGCTTAAACTCTAGAGTAATTTAGGATACCAGTTTATTGAAGACATGGCAACCTGGCCGTGTCAAAACATGTTGCTACCCAAACCATATGGAGTCTGGCAACAGAGAATCTGCTGCAAAGCATATGGAATGAGTTTATAAGGGGATAGAAAGTTGACACGTCCACCAGAATCTTGCTGGAAAAGGCATAATCTGAGCCAGAAGAATTCAAACTTGGCTGTTGCTCGCAAGAGAGTACGATTTCCCTAGCCAATGTGAAGGGGGACATTTGAATTAGTCTAGCAAAACAAGTATAAAAACGGAATCACGTGCCTTGTCCCACAGGAAGTTCACCAAGAGTAAACCAGATACAAATCATTCTTTAGAAGTCAATCTTTATCCTTCACTAACTAGCTGTTCGCCCAGAACAGTTTTTTAAAAAGATCTGCACACAAAAACTACAGAAAAGGGAAATAAATATATCGAGGAAGACTGTGAAAAATAGTTCGCAACAGGGCCCGGCTAGACTCTTTGCCATTTTCCTCCAGGTCTTTAAGGCACAGATGTTGCCTCGATATATCATTTTCACTCTTTCCTACTGGTGGTTATCGCTTTTAAAGTCTCTCAACATAGAGCTGTCCTGAGTTTTTCAAAACAATGCCACACCGACAGCAAGATTCCATCCAAGCCTGTGAAATGTGGCTGAAAAGGCCTGGAGGTGACTGACACTCCTTTCCACACGTTGTACATGTAAAATTGTTCTTTCTGGCAATAATGAGTTGGCTTTTTTTTCCCCCGCAGCCTCCGCTTATGACGGATGCGATCCCATCAGTAGAATAGCTTCCTTCACCCCCTATCTCCTACAAACCACCGCCCGTTACCTTCCAGAGAGGAAACAAAGTGCATGGGAGACCCCTTCCCCTGACCGAGGATTTATTATATCTACCACGGCTAAAGCTAGCCACTACGGGAGTTAACTAGCCACCAACTTTTCAAGTCACGGCTTGAACATAACAGTACCCTAAATCCTGGAACCGCTTCACGTAACTACTTACGTAGCCATGGGAGATCTGAAACCCGTTAGGGAACTGTGGCCGTCGCGTCTTCAAATAGCCACCCCGGGACCCGGATTTTATCCTGACCTCCAATATATTAAAGCGGAGGCCCCTGACAAGCAAAGCGTTTCAAAAAAAATGAAATACTGAGGCACGGGGAGGGGTGAGTATCAAGTTCAACTTAAAAGGAGGTATCTACTGTCAACACAGAGATCGGCTATCTAAGTCCTTGGTATATTTATAAACAGAATTCTAAAGGCGGAGTCCTGGAACAGCCAGCAGATAGGGAAAGAAGCAATAGGAGTTTTAGACCTGTCTTTCTCAAAACAACGGAGCTTGCTGGCCGTGATCCTGGCAGGCTACCTTGAGAAAATTGAAAAGCGGTACATGCTGACAGATGGGGGGGTGGGGAGCTGGAAGAGGCCAAAAAAGGAATGAAGAGGTCAATTCACAGTAAAAAAGATATTGATTGGTATACATATGTACACACACATACACAGATATAATATCTAAATCATTTCGTGAAATGTCTAAGGGTCCAAATGTTAGGATACACGAAATGTGAGAGACAAAAACCTTGAAGCTCAAAATAAGTAGGAACACCTGGTAAACTTCATTTTACAGAAGAGAACTCTGGTAAGAAAAGGCTTCACACATCGTAGCACTGTAATAATAATAATGATGGTATCTGTTAAGCGCTTACTATGTGCAGAGCACTGTTCTAAGCGCTGGGGTAGATACAGGGTAAACAGGTTGTAATAATAATAATGTTGGTATCTGTTAAGCGCTTACTATGTGCAGAGCACTGTTCTAAGCGCTGGGGTAGATACAGGGTCATCAGGTTGTCCCTCGTGAGGCTCACAGTCTTCATCCCCATTTTCCAGATGAGGTAACTGAGGCCCAGGGAGGTTAAGTGACTCGCCCGCAGTCACGCAGCTGACAAGTGGCAGAGGCGGGATTCGAACCCATGACCTCTGACTCCCAAGCCCGGGCTCTTTCCACTGAGCTACGCTGCCTCTGCAGTTACAGAAGAGCATCCAACGCAATCTATTTTGAAAACTACTGATTTAATCGGAGTAGCTTCTTCCACTTGACTCCCCTTACAGCCAAATGGGATTTTTTTTTTTTTTAATCAGCTCGCTTTGCCAGTGACAAGGTATCCCCCAGCTGTCAAACTCTGGCTGCTGGAGAGCCCTGAAGAACTCTCCCCAACCCCATGGCTCTTTCATAGTGCTCTGGGGCTCTCCACACGGCTCAGGGTGGCCTCAGAAACCTTACTCCGGCTCACAGGTGCCCTAGAGGGACCAGAGACGAGCGGGGTACAACTTCCCGTTCAGGGATTCCCCAGCGGGTGGAACCTGGAAGATCCTGCGGGCCCGGGGGGGGGGCCTTCTCACGTTAAGTGGGTGAACGATAAGGGGAAAAAGAACAGGTAGGTCTTGGGAGGATCAGGGCGGGTCTTCCAAGGCAGTCCGGGGTACTTCTCTATCTGCAGGACTTACTGATGGGGACAACTACTCCCTTAAACGATCTGGAAGCCAGGTTTTCCTGCTAAAGGCAATTTATTAGCTCACTTTTAAATGATTTGTTCTTTCCCCTCTTTGAAACGTTAAGTACACAGTCGAGACAACGCAGTAAGGAATTTAGAAGCCTAGTGAACTGCCAAAATGCCGCAGCTGCATTTGGGAGGGTGGGAGAGAGAGCACGGAAAGTAATTTCCATCGGTGACCTGAAGGTTTAAAGAAGTTTTGGCATCAGAGCTGCCTCTACTTTTTAAGATAAAATTCTCACGAGGAAAACACACGCAGGAGGCGTATCTGTCCGTGGCTTTTTACACTTGCGTTCTTCATAACAACCTGAAAGGCTCCGATTGCAAAACTACTCCATTTTGTGAGACTCGTCCATATTTCAAAGTCAGTACGGTGCTCACGGCTAGCCGCCATTTCAGGAAAGTCCACTTTGCTTTGTGAAGAAATTGGGATTAGCTTAGGGAGTCGTCCCTATCTGCAAAGCAACACGGGCAACAACAAAGAGTGACACAAGTGCAGACAATAGAGGGAGAGAGAGGGAATTCACTTTTCTTCCCAACCAAAACGGGACCACCATTTCTCTGAGGTAACCTGACAACAAATAAAATACTTAACCTGCAAAAATCTTCTCCCAGCTAATGAAGCGGAGTGAATTTTCTCTTTGAAAAGAGTTCAAAACCCTGAAACGCTCGGTGAGACGCGCAGGTTTGGGCCCAGTGATGTTTCGGCAAGAGTCGAAAAAGCACCGACTCGGTCTCTGGTCCCCCCTTCCAGATTGGCTAGCGGTACACGATCCTTTAAAGTTCTGCTAGATCCGTCATCCATCGTGGACTGCTGGGCCCAAGATACTTTTTCGAAAATGCTAGGCCTGGAAGAAAAGGGGTGCCCAAGCCCAGCCAAATAGTTTGCCACCATATTCCCGGCTACGACCGGCACTGTTTGGCTGATGACTCCCGTAAGCTAACGGACGCCCAGCACCAAAGACCGCGGGTACATCGAATCCTTTCCTGCTCTCTGGCCCCACACCCTCCTAGTCTTCCCCTCTTCCCAAAGGCTTTCTACTCCCCTTCGCTGTACCTTTTAGCTCGGCCCACTCCCCTCTCCTGGATCCCCAGGGGTCGTCTAGTCCCGGTTCTGCCTGAGACTCCGGGCCTGCGAAAAGGACTGGATTATAGCGGTAGTCGTTCGGGCAGCACCATTCCCTCTCGCTCGTCCCTGTCAGTCACGTTCCCGCTGAGATACGGAGCACAGCGAGCGTAAGCTTATTCTTCAGCAGAGCTCGAGCTGCTAACTCGCTTTTCTCGGCCAAGGCCTCCCCACCCAACTCCGTGAGTTCCAGTGTCCGTTATATTGCCTCTGTCGTGGGGCGTGAGAGTAAAATACTTCGTTCCTTCCGTGCTCAAGTCCTCCGCCCCGGGACTGATTTTCAAGCGCTCAGTAAAGCGCTTCGGACCCATTTTCGGCCAAAGCGACGGCAGGGTTGGGCCCACGCTTGAGCACGGCTGCCGCTGCGGTCTCTGCCGGTGACCTCCCAGGATTCCTGCCGGGTCTGTCCATCCCGTGGACCAGCCGGGGTGGTCTGTCAGTCGGATGATGCAGCCACATCAGGCAGAACCGGGACCAGAACCAAGGTCTCCTGACTCTCGGCAGTGCTCTTCCCACTCTAAGCTTGTTACGGGCAGGGGACGTGTCTGTTGACTGTTGCGCTGTACTCTCCCAAGCGCTCCGCACGGGGTAAGCGTTCAATAAATACAACGAACGAACGACCGACGGCGAAACTACTGGCGGCTGAGGCCGTGAGGACGCCTCCCCTCTCCTGAGAGGGACAGACCAAGAAGAGACTGGGGGGAGAAAGAGAATCCAGGCCCCACTGCCCTCCGATCATCTTGCCCCGGTCTGTCCCCGTCCCGTGGCTTCGGCTGGCTGGGGAAGGGGCGGCCGTTCCGGCTACGATTAAAATTGAAACGAGGGGGGGGGGGGGGGGGGAACGAAAAACTACCAGAGCGGGTGGCAGGGAAGCCACCACGATCGAGGAAGGGCAGGGGAGAGGGACTCAATGTCGTTTCGACTTACCTGAGGTTCGGGCCATCGGGACTGGCGCTGAAAGGCCTCCCGACTAACAATGTCAGTGAACGATATATCCATTAATGATATAGACACTGTGGCAAGGAAAGGAGCTTGGCTGCACCCCGGGGTAAGCTTCTGCTCTGCCTGGAATGCAGCGGCCTGGCTTCCTGGTGAATGTAAACCCTAAAGGCCGCCTCGCAATACCGCGCTTCGCGTCGGCAGGGTAAACACTTGACTCGAAGACATCGCTTTCACAGCGCGCGTCAGTATGCCCAGGTGGTACGTACGACTTTCTCATTTGGTCAGTTACACCATCCCCCCGCCCCCCGCCACATACCTTTTTGCGTACTCCTTCCTGAGTACTAGATAACTTGAGCAGAACAGGAGGGAGGAATTTTGAAATAATACTCTGTAATTGCTCATCTGTTTCTGCATGGCCAAGTCGTAAGAAGACCCTCTCAAGCTGATCTGTAGTTGAAATAAAATAAAAAGCGAGAATTTAGCAAATCGTAGAGGATGCTCTTTCGAAAAGCACAAGCAGTTCAGTTGCTAATCGGCAACACCCTTGCATCGAAGAACCTTCGTTCAGCGTTTGAAGACACAGCCGATTGATAACGGTGCACATTTTCTTAGGCGTTTACAGCTAACGACTGAACAAAGGAAAGCTCTCCCAGCTACTTCTTCCTTACGAATTGTTCCGGACTGGTCATTAGACGACTACAACACGAGGCAAGGAACAAAATTACATCTTGTATATGAATTAGAATTGATAAGGCATTTTTAAAACGAAAAGCTTACTCCACCCTCAGAGGCATTTCAAACGCAATTTGAATCTCTTCCACCAAAGAGGCCTACACATTTTCCTATTCCTGATTCGGCCTCCCTCCTTTCGATATCGATCCTGGGTACTTAGCTTCTAGGAGCCTTTCGGCTTTCGCCAGAAGCCACGGTGGCTCGGCTCCCGGAATTATTCCACTCTTCCAGAGGTTTCTAAGAGGGTAGGAGATGTCTGAGAGCAAGATAAAGTTGATATTGACAATATTGGGTCGAAGCCCTTCTAGAAACATTTTAACTGCACTTCACAGGCACACGGTCCTTTAACCAAGGCAGCTACGGATATCATCTGACGGCATCTCCAAATATTGGCTTTCAGGCTCGTACCGGAAAAAGCAGGGTCGCCCCAGCTGGGAAAATCCCTCTAGGCAACTTGGTATTTTTAGGAGATGGAAACGAAGACACCAAAAATCGCTGTTCATATGTAAGGCAAGAGTTGCTGATAGAAGGAGGAAGAAGAGGAAGAAACTCCCCACTCACGGATAAAGCAGAACTGCTGACAAGGGAGGAACGGGGATGACGGCAGCGGTGGGAACGGGGAAGAGTCTGTATAAAACAGTATTTTGCAGGATGCTTAGGTTTTCGATCTGTCGTGGTAGCTTTCATTAGGTTGCTACGGTATGTACTGAGGACTGGGGAAAAAATACACTCGTAAGAAACAGACGTGGTCTCTGGCACCTAAGGGATGCACAGTTTAAGAATAAAAGGGGGGGGTGCGCAGCGGAGAGAGAAGGGACTGGCGAAAGATAAAGCAAAAACAAGAACAGCAGTAGGGCACTGTGGCTACAAGAACAGAGTTTCACCCCACACACAGCTCAGAGGCCACCGTGTAACGGTCCAGACGCCAAGAGAACATCAATCTCCTACGTCTCCCACCTCTGGTCACGTTCCCGCCCATAGGACAAGGGTGATGTCTTGGTGTCAGAAGTGGGATGAGGAAAGGAAACTTGATAGGCCATGATTTCAAAGAATGAGTAATAGCAATAGGCTTCGGGACATTGTTTGAATCTTTATAATGTTCGCTATCATTAATAGATAATTGGAAATTGATTTTTGGGGGGGGGGGGGCGGGGGAGGACGGAGAGAGCAAGTGGGCACAGTCAAGTCCTCTCATGGATTGTTCTCCGTGATGGCTGTTGGGTGCGGTCTTTTTGAAATGTGAAACTGGGGTGGCATATTTGACCCTCTGGATACTGCGGAACACACAAACATGCACAAAACAGCTACTGCCGGATATGAGAAAAGGGAGACGACATGCCTTCTGACATGAACTCTGCAAAGACATCCATTTCCACCTCCCCAGGTCTTCAGAAGGAAGGGAAACATAACCCTCAGTGCAAGATAGCGGTGTCGAACCTATTCCTCTCTCTTCTGATGCTTTGGTGGACGGAGAAGCAGCATGGCCTAATGGACAGCGCACAAGCCTTGGAGTCAGAAGGACCTGGGTTCTAATCCCGGCTCCACCACTCGACTGCTGTGTGACCTTGGACCAGTCAGTTCTCTGGGCCTCGGTTACCTCATCTGTAAAATGGAGGATAAGACCGCGAGAGCCCCACGTGGGACAGGGTCCGTGTCCAACCGGATCACCCCAGTACTTAGAACAGAGCCTAGCGTATAGTAAGTGCTTAAATGCAATTTTTTTTTTTAAAGAAAAGTGCGAATGTGGGCTCTCTGGAGGCTGTGGGAGCTGAAATCAGGTTTTGAAGGCTATCCACTAGAAAAGGGAACACGGTGGGGAGGATATTTTGTGAACGCTGGAACTAGATGGATCGTCTGCAAAGACGGAACTCATCTCTGGGCTAAGTCAAGGAGAGAGCACAAAGAATTGGAGGTGCAGGTATTGATAAGGGGTTGATAAGGGTGACGCCCGCCCTCTTGGACAACTGTAACCTGGAAGGACATGAGAGGACTGGTGGGGAACCTGTGGCTCCCGGGAGTGGGAGATAACGGACACGCAACTGACCTACCCAGTCGAGTCAGGGTCTAACATCTGGGTTTCTTCAGAGCACGTAGGTTGCTAGGGCACGGGGTCGGTTGGTGTTTCGCGAGAAACCGTCCTGGTCTACCTTTGGTGATCCGGTGTATATTACCCCACATTATCCCAGATCCGTGGGAAGGAAGGACCACACAACCCCAGACCCGACGTGGATGGACGGTAAGATGGACTCCCGGATTTGCTCATCCCAGACCGCTGAAAAGATGCGAGAGTTTCCAATCGAGAACCCCAACAGGTGACTTTCTAGCCCGGTGGCTCTTTGGGGCCTGTCCCCTCCCAAACGATCGATCGTATTTATTGAGCACTCACTGTGCTCGGAGCACTGTATCGAGCGCTTGGGAGAGTACAATACGACAGAGTTGACGATAGACACATTCCCCGCCCACAGCGAGCTCACAGTCTAGAGGTGGAGACAGACGTTAATATAAGTAAACAAATTACGGCTATGAATGTAGGTGCTGCGGGGCCGAGGGAGGGGTGAATAAAGGGAGCAGATCAGGGTGAGGCAGAAGGAAGAGGGAAAAGAGGAAACGAGGGCCGGGGCAGGGAAGGCCTCTTGGAGATGCACCTTCAATAAGGCTTTGAAGGCGGGGAGAGTAACTGTCCCATACGAAGAGGGAGGGAGTTCCAGGCCAGAGACAGGACGTGGCCGAGAGGTCGACAGCAAGATAAGTGGGACCGGGGTACAGTGGGCAGGTGGGCAATAGAGTGAAGTGTGCGGGCTGGGTTGTAGTAGGAGAGCAGCGAGGTGAAGTAGGAAGGGGGCAAGGAGATTGAATGCTTTAAAGCCGACGGTAAGGAGTTTCTGTTTGATGTGTAGGCGGATGGACACTGGAGCTTCTTGAGGAATGGGGAGACGTAGACTGAACATTTCTGTAGAAAAATGATCCGGGCAGCAGAGAGAAGTACGGACTGGAGTGCGGAGGGGGAGAGACGGGAGCCAGGGAGGTCAGCAAGGAGGCTGATACGGTAATCAAGGCAGGACAGAGTAAACGCTCGGATCAAGGAGGTAGCGGTTTGAACGGAGAGATTCAAAAGGACAGATTTTAGCAACGTTGTGCCGGTTGAACCGACAGGATTTAGTGACGGATTGAATGCGGAGATTGAACGAGAGAGGTAAGTCAAGGATAATGCCAAGGTTATGGACTGGGGAGACAGGAAGGATCACGGTGCTGTCTACAGGGACGGGCCACTCAGGGAGAGGACAGGGTTCTGCGCGGGTAGTTGAGAAGTTCCGTTTTGGACACGTTACGTTTGAGGTGTCGGCGGGACATCCAAGCAGAGAGATCCGGATGGCAGGAGGAAATGCGAGACTGCAGAGAGGGGAGAGAGCTCCAGGCTGGAGATGCAGATGTGGGAATCATCCTCGTAGAGGGGGTAGCTGAAGCCACGGGACCAAATGAGTTCTCCAAGGGAGTGGGTGTAGATGGAGATTAGAAGGGGACCCAGATCTGAGCCTTGAGGGACTCCCACAGTTAGAGGACGGAAGGCAGAGGAGGAGCCCGCAGAGGTGACTGAGACCGAGCGGCCAGACAGAGAGGAGAGGAACCAGGAGAGGAGAGCGTCAGCTCAGCCGAGTTAGGAGAGCGTTTCCGGGAGAAGGGGGCGAGCCCGGGGTCCGAGGGGGCGATAACTCTGTGACCTCTGAGACGAGGTTCCTGTGGGGTGAGCGGGAGGGAAGCCAGACTGGAAGGAGTCAAGGAGAGAATCGAAGGAGAGGAACTTGGGACTGGGTGTAGACAACTCGCTCAAAGAGTGTGGAGAGGAACGGTAGGGGGGAGATGGGGCAATAAGTGGAGGGAGCCATGAGGTCAAGGGAGACGTGGGCATGTTTTTTTTTAGGACGGGGAGACGTGGGCATGTTTGAGAGCAGTGGGGGGGAAGCCAGTGGAGAGTCAACAGGTGAAGATGGTGGACGGGGAGTGAAGAAGGGAGGGGACAAGTCTTTTGATAAGGGACAGAGTTAGATGGGCAGGGGAAGGGGGTGGATTTTGAAAGAAAGCAAGAGATCTCCTCTAGAGATACTGCTGGGAAAGATGGGAGGGTTGAAGGAGGGGAAGGAAGAGGGAGGGACTGGAGAGGAGCAGGGGAGATTTTAGGGAGATCTCGCCTGATTGAGAAAACTGAACCTATCAGGGAGGTGGCCAGGTCATTAGGGGCAAAAGATGGGGGAGGCGAGGGGACGGGGGGGGGGGGTTGAGAAGGGAGTTGAAGTGGCTGGAACAACTGGAGAGAGTGATGGGCACGGGTGCCAAGAAAAGCAGAGTGGCCTAGCGGAAAGAGCCTGGGCTGGGGAGTCACAGGTCGTGGGTTCCCAACCCGGCTCCGTCGCTAATCAGCTGTGTGACTTCGGGCAAGTCACTTCACTCCTCTGTGCCTCGGTTCCCTCATTTGTAAAATGGGGATGAAGACGGTGAGCCCCACGTGGGACAACCTGATTACCTTGTATCTACCCCGGCGCTTGGCACATAGCAACCACTTAAATACCGGCATCATCATTGTTAAAAATGGAGAGGGAATTCTGCCAGGTCCTCCCGGGCCTCACCACCCCCTAAAAATCTCAGCCCCCACCCTCGAAAGGAATAAGTCGGCACCTCTGGACTGGGGATTCTGTAATGTACTGCTGGCTCAAAGGATGCATCTCTAGTTCAATATTGGCAGCGCGGACTATTTCTGTACAAACACATCGGAAGCCGGTAGAGGGTCAAGCTGAATAAGCTTGCACAGAGGCCCCGTGTGCTCGCCCTCCTACCACTGACCTTGCTGAAGAGCTCCTCAGCTTTAGCTTCGGTCCCCCCAGGACGGGGTTTGGTTCCGACCCTGCAGGCGACAACTTGGTGAAAAGGCACGTGGGCCTTCATCAGATCATCGAGCTACAGTTTAAGTCAATCAGTGGTCTCTATTGCACGCGGACTGTGTGTGGAACGCTGTACTAAGCGCTTGGGAGAGTACACTACGGCAGAGTTGGTAGACACGTTCCCTGCCCACGGGGAGTTTAAGGGCAACTGGATGACCCCACAGGATAGTGAATGGCAGTCACTAGTTTTGTATTTCTTTTATGCCCTTCTGAGTCTAAAAAGTCTATAAATATAGATTATTATAGACTATTATAAATATATTATATATATATATATTATATATATATGAATATATAATATAGTGTCTCTGAGAGCAAAGGAGAGACTACTGCATTTTTCAGTCAGTTCTTGCCATATAGCCATTCACACAGAGAATCAAATCAAGTAAATTCAAACAACGCAATCGACTGTGAGCCCGTCGTTGGGCAGGGATTGTCTCTGTCTGTTGCCGAACTGTACGTTCCAAGTACTCGGTACAGTGCTCTGCACACAGTAAGCGCCGGATAAATACGACTGACTGAATGAATGCTAAGTATAAGGGCCAGAGAGCAGAGAGCTGACGAGATCTACCTCGCCACTAGGAAGTGATGAGCCAGGAGCATCTCTCCCCTACTTTTCTGAACCACAACCAAGCCTCCCCAGGGCAGGAGTGGCTACAAACAAGAGGCGGAGCCTGTCCCTAAGACGCCACGGAAGAATCTTCCGGGTCTTGGACGAGTTTCAAACTGTAAGCTACCAACTTCATTTGGTGTGATCCCTATTGCCCTCACCCAATTAAAGTGGATTTCAGCCATCTGAATAAGCAGCAGTTCAGCTCCCAGGTATATATCGCCATGATAGAAATGCTCTGCGACTGCTATTACAGAAGCAATTTGTTAAATGGGCAATTCTTCACGCATAAATACCGTGCTCTCCAATTTGATATGAGTCAACATCCACGCTGGGAAAAGGTTACTGCGAGTGATTTTTCTCCCTGCCTTTTCCTCCATTATTAAAGCATCATCCCCCTACAGATAGGAGCTACTCTTCTAGTCTGGCCGGTATTCTACTTTCAAATAAACCAGACAAGTTTGACAGCAGAAAGTGAGCGGAAGTATACCAAATTTCAGCTTCGAAAGAGAGATTTACCGGAAAATTTAGAAGCCCAACATTAGTCGCTATTTATGACCGACAGCAGGGGAAGACAATTATTTTGGTCTAATGGCCACTTACCAACTTGGCAAGGCCGTTGAGAGCTAGGAGAGGAGAATTTTAAGCCGCAGAGGAGGCTGTGCTCCGCCCGTGACGACTCCCAACTACCTCTGAGCCTGTCTTCGGTGCGGTCAGCAACCCCCACCTGCCGTCGCCCTTGGGGCCGCGGTACGCCGGGGCAACCGACGGGGCGGGTGGCGCTCCCAGGCAGTTAGGAGCCACCACGGGCAGAAGCACAGACACTTCCGCCACTCGATTCACTCTGTAGGCTGGAGCGAATGACTCCGGGGGTTATATTTTGCCCACCCACTGCTGGAAAGAGTTGCAACCTGAGTTGACAGCGGACGCCTAAGCCACCTCAGACTGGGAGCCCCTGGTGGGACAGGCGCTCTGTCCAATCTGCTTAGCTCCTATCTACCCCAGCACTTAGAACAGTGCTTGGCACATAATAAGCGCTTAAATTCTACACGTGCCTTAGCTTCTGCTGGACACGGGGACGGGCTGGATAGAATCGACCGGCCGGATGTAGTCCCTTGGCAGTATCTGCCCGTCCCTGGGGTTCAAGCTGCTTTCTCAATCAATCAGTGCTGTATTAAGTGCTCAACACACTTGATTTCTTCTGCAAAGAAACAGCTGGACCTTGAGAGAGGTTTAGGCTGGTCTGAGCAGGAGATGCCTAAGCCTCCGTGGAAATAAAGAGTAGGTAACAGCGTTAGTGGGTTTTTCAAGCTTACGCGCTTCTGGGCCGTGATCTCGAAGAGTACGTCGAGGCAAAGATAATGACGAGAAAAAAGCAAACAGCAAAGAATGAATAGATCGGGGGGGGGGGGGGAGGCATGGGAAATAAGTTCTTTATTTGACCCTCCTCTTAAAAGAAGACAACACACGGTAGTCTTATTTCTTTCTAGTCCTGAAATGAGAACTATGACAGATGCAACTGGCCGTGAAAACTTCACTGTAAGGTTGCGGAGGGTTACTTGTGACATTTTGCTATCTAAAGGACAGAAGGAATATAAATGGCATTCTTCAAATGGCAAATTTATTATTCCACCAGCTGAGAAGGGAAGGTGTGTGAGGGAGGAGATGGGGGAAGAGCGAGGCCCAGACAGGAAAGGGGAGTTCGCTTACTGGTCCCTAATTTGGCCAATGCAAGGGGTGCGGGGGAGACGCTCTACTCGGGGAATCCTAATGAAAGGTGTTGATCGAACTCATTCTCAGATCTACAGGCAAATGACAAATAAAAACTCCACCAGCTCTATCCTCCTTACATATCTGGTCTCTTCCCCTCGCACTCTTTGCTTCTCCCAGGCTTCTAGACTTCCCCCGTCTCCGACCCGTCGCCCCCGCTTTTCCCTTTAACTGAAACCCACTTCTCCTGTTGGCTCCCTGGTACCCCCTCCCCCTGGGAATCTGGAGCAGGGGCGAGAAACTGTCGCTCTTTAGCAACCCCGGAGTACCGTCCTCCGTAACCACTAACTCCAAGCAGCAGAGGAGGAAGGAAAGCACCCTTACATTCCTCTTCCACGGGGCCCTCTTTCCACACTTCCATCATTAAGATCACCCCCACACTCTAAATGAGCAGCTGGCATCCACGCCTACTGGTCTCCACCTGCTCCAAGATCAGGGACCACGTCTTATTGTTCTTGAGCTCTGCCAGGCTTCTAAATGCAGTGTTCTGCACACACCGGTGTTCTACGTACAGTTGTGTTCAATAAAACCAAGGGCTAGTCCCAAATACGTGGTGATGCAGAAAGACATTTAAATGTATTTTAGTACTGTACATTCTCTATTAAATTTAGCAGCCTAGAAGGAACGGTCCAAAAGAAGGCACGGAAAGGGATCGGGTGTTTGAAGAAAAAACAACACAATCCCTTGAGACCAAACGAGCAATGGGCAATGGCTTGAAAACGGCATCATGGGTTTCTCTGATGGCTGAACCAGAACCTTCCCCACGGATCAGGTTAGGCTAAAAAGGAAATTTATGCCTCTTTTTGAGAATGAGGAGGAGAGGGGACTATTAACCCCATTCCCCCTCCGCCCTCACTGGTTTGGGAGTCAGGAAAGAAGATATGGCAGCCGGGGCTGAGGACTGGCTCCTGGGCCCTGCTCACCCGATCCCCGCGTGAGGCCCGGATTAAACGTATCTGAAACTACTTGGAAGTGGTGAGATAACAGACACACCCCAAGCGCTTAGTACAGTGACTTGTGCACAGTAAGGGCTCAATAAATAGGACGGACTTGCAGACCCCGCAATACAGCTGGGCTACGTTCTTTAAAACGTGGCTGTGTCGCGTGGTACGCTTTCCTCTAAGGTAATTGGGTTCCGCTCCAGAAACAGCTCCAAGAAAGCCAAGCCCTAGAGATGAGTAAAAGATTCTACTGGAAATCCCTTTCCATCCTCCTCTCTTTCCCTCCCCCGCTACCGCCCAGTTTGTCTGTATTTGTTCGAACTTCAATCCCGACCTCCATCTCCTTTCCCGGGCTCCACCGCCCACCCCAGACCCGGCTATCGATACCAAGCGGGGAAAAGGAAGGGAAACTAAGTGTCTCGGACTGTTCTAAGTGCTGGCGTGGTAGCTACGAGATCGTCGGGTCCCACGTGGGGCTCACGGTCTAAGCAGGAGGGAGACCAGGTATTGGATCCTCTTTTTCTTTTTTTTTTGCAGACGAGGAAACGGAGGCCCAGAGAAGCTTAATGACTTGGCCATGGTCACAGAGCAGACGAGCGGCGGTGGCGGGATTAGAAGTCAGGTCCTCTGACTGCCAGACCAATGCTGCTGAAATGAGTTTAGGATGTGGAAATGGGGGGCTGCGAGGATGAGGGGAGACTGGGGGGGGGGGGAACAGAACGGCCAGAGAGAGGGGTTAGGAATGCCAGGGTTTGATTTGATAAGGGCTGATGTAGCTGCAGGTGGCGTGGGCTGCATGGATGGCCATCACCCGGGTATGCTTAGGGACAAGTAGTATTTTCTTAAAACAAGGCGACAGGGCAAGTCTCGAAACACTCCTCTAAATTCCTCTAAATTGTGATTCCTCTGAAGCACAAAATCTCCACCTACTTTAGGTCACATTTCACTGGGCGGCGGTATCCCTTTTGGGCAGCCGGCAGAAAAAACACACAACCCAGTTACCATTATATGAACCATATTCTTTTCCCTTATATTTGGCAAGGACGGGCATGCACTGGGAATAACCTTCAACGGAGACGTTCCAACGGAACTCTAGAAGTCCACGGAACGGGTCTTTTCATTAATTGCTTCTCCCAAACACAAAACGTTCCGATCATCGCCGGGAATAAAAAGCCACCCGCATCCTTGAAAGAACAGGCCTGGAGGCAATCGGTCGACAGTGAGCCAATCTCCTAAATCTAACACGATTTGTTCAGGGACTTTGGAGGTTTGGGAAAAGGGCGATAATGTTTGTTTTTGTAGAGTAATGCTCTCGTTTCGAAATATCTGAGAGGAACTAATGTCGTCTGCAATTTTTCTTCCCCAAGCTCTCATTTCATTTTGAAGCCGCTCGCCAGAAGAGAGGGAGGAATCGGACACCAGGCAGCTACGTGGTTAGCTGAGGGCCCGTTTGATTCCGTTAGACTGTTTAAGCTCCTTGAGGGCAGGGAGCATACGTCTTGCTTCCCTGCTACACTCCCGAGTGCTCGGTACGGTGCTCCGCACACGGGAACTCAGATACTACTGACTGCGGCGACGGGCAAGAGAACCCAGAGCTTGAAGCGTGAGGGTCTATCGACTAGCATTCTCCGCATTGACGCCTCACCCCCGTTCCGCAGCACTATCTTCAGATCGCCTCTCTAAAACTCTGGGAGCGGGCTGGGGTGGAAAGAGCGCTCACGCAGCCTACCCACGCTCACCCAGCCTCCCCGCGGAGGACCTCAACTACGGGGAAAACGGGCCCTACGGCTCTAACCGCCGGCTGTCTCGACTGCAGCCAGCCTCAGTCCCGTCGCCCTCGGGAGAATGATATTATTATGGATAACAGGCTCTCGCCCACCCTACCTGTACAGGCTCTACCCTCACGAGCTCTGAAATCCGGGCCCGTCCCGTCACACCTCTTCAGAACACCTGTCCCCCCGCCTTTTTCCCCTCCCTTCCCCTCTGCTTCACTCTCCCCTCTTCCCTATCTTACAACAAACTCTTCAACCCCACTGTACCATCCAGCTACCGGCCCGTCTCCCCGGCCCCGTTCCCGGCTACACCCCTCACAGGAATTACCGACATTCCCCGCCTCCACTTCCTCTTGTCCACCTCCCTCCTCGACCCTCTACAATCCAGCTTCCACCCCCTTCATTCCACTGAAATCGCTCTCTTCAAGGTCACCTATGATTTTTTTTTTTTTTGCCAAATCTAGTCGGTTCTCTCCCGTCCTAATCCTCCTCGACTTCTTGGCTGCCCTGACACCGTGGCCCGCCCCTTCGTCTTGAAAACACGGTATCCGAACTGGGTCTCCGACAGCCCACCTCTCTGGCGGTTTCTTCTCCGTCTCTTTCACCCAACCTCTCTCCTCCCCTACAGCCTTGCATCTCCTCCCGCTTCCCGGATATCTCTACGTGGATGCCCTTGCTATGACCTCAAGCTTTCACCACTTCCAAACCTAAACTCTTCTTCCCTCCCAAATCCTCCGTTCCTAATTTTCCCTAATCACCTACTACAATTATCGCCCAACAGTTCACTGCTACGATGACGGCGTCTCCCTCGGGAAAGGACGGAAGGGTCTCGGTCAAGTCGGGGATCTGAGGCTTAACACCGGCACGAAGGAACGGATTACAGGCTAACGGGATGAGCGGTACCACCTGCGCTTCCTGCTGGGACAGTGGAGGCAAAGAAGGGGTAGGTGGGCGGGGCTTCGGCATCGCAAATCGCCCACACGAACCTCACGCACCAAGTTCCCGCAGATGCGACCGCGGCACGGTGCCGATGCTGTCCTAACACCACAGGCCGGCCAGGGATCGCCACGGGAGCTGCCTCAAAAACTGCACCGCCCACACCCGCCAGCTTCCCCCCCCCCCCATACACCCCAGTGGTACTTATTAAGCGCTTACTACGTGCCAAGGACACTGTATTAAGCGCCGGGGTGGATACGAGCTAACTACACAGGACACGGCCCACGGCCCACTCGGAGCTCACGGTCTTAATCCCCATTTTACAGACGAGGGAACCGAGGCACGGAGAAGCGAGGCGACCTGCCCCAGGTCACCCAGCGGACGACAGAGCTGGGATTAGAAGCCAAGTCCTACTGGCTCTCAGGCCCACGCTCAATCCACTAGGCCACACCGCTTCTCTCTTTTCAGGATTCCTGCTGAGCCTGTCCACACGCGAGGGGTCCTAGGTGGTTCTTCAGTCAGTAATGACCTGCCGTCACCCAGGCTCCTGGCACGTTCGACCCGGCAAAGCGTCAGTGGCTGACGACCCGAGTCTGCTCCGCTACCGCAACGCTGGAGAGATGACCTTGCCGTACTCACAGCCCTGACCGTTTCCCAGTTGACAGCTCCTCCGAGATTTGAGGTTCTCTGATCTCAAAGATTTACAGCTTGGGTTCCCTGCTCTAATCGGGCTGCTGGGATGATGGTACGCACACCCGATTCTCTGAGAACACGGGAGTTGCATTCTTGCACGACTCCTAATTAAGGAAAACTCACGCTGAAGTACCCGCCCTGTTCGATGGCACGCACGCAACGCCTTTCTTCTGACACCTCAAAGCACGGTTTCCAACGGGGTCGCCACGTCAGACAGACGTTCCCTAATTCCCTGACGACGTTCTAGCCAGAGCACACATTCTGGTGGAACTGAATGTACAAGCAGAGAGAGAGAGACTGTTCAGCCTCTAACACAGGCTCTTCCTAAACCCAAGGAAACGTCAAGGGATTTCAAAGCTAACAGCACAAGCAAACTAGCTGCAGCGGCTACTCTGGAATGCGATTATTCCACATGCCGGCCGGCCAATATCTAAGCCAGGATCCTCCTGGAGGATGCTCTCCCAGATCTTCTATCTACCCCAGAGCTTAGCGCACTGCTTGGCACAGAGTAAGTACTTATCACATCACTACGATCATCGCAGTGTGGGGCTCAGACCAGACCATTACGCCTCTTGTGCCCCGTTAACTGAACAAATGATAGAGAAGCGTGGGGAACATCATGCCCGCCTCAAGGTGTTTAGAGATCTCCCAAAAGCATCTGACACCATCAGCAAACCTGGACTCTAGCAACCATTAAACGAGTTTAAGCTGCCGTGAAGAGTTTATCGAGAGCCTCCAGTTATTCCCCAGTGATAGGCCCCAACATTTCACAATTGAAAGGGCCTTGTCTGACTAAAAGCAGTAGAGTAGCATCTCATTCCAATGATCCCAGGCAGTCAAATCTGAGAAAACAGGCAGGAGAAAAAATAAAAATAATCTGGCAAGTCTGGAATTCGCCTAGGAAGAAGTTAAAATAATCCTCAAGATGGAAATATTCTAAAATAATCGTAGAAAATCCTCGAATGATTCTAAGAGGAACCGCTGGTCAACAACCAAAAAGCCATACGGGTTACGAAAGGCTTTTGAGAATCAGCAAGATTGACAGCCTGAAAAAACCCACCGGGATTATGTACCAGTTTACGCCCAGTAAACCCTACACAATTCAGATTCTCCATCAGTGACCCGAAGTAGAATGCCATCACTGCAGTTTGCCACCAAAGTAGAATAGGTTCTTTTAGCAACTGACCTATAACCAAAAAAGCCAACCTCAGCACATCCCTTTGGGAAGCTAAGGGACGACGCGATCATCGACCCTCAAACGACAACGGAGGTCTGGAGAACAGCAGTAGCGTACGGCCTTCCGCACGCCTGCGAATACAGAAGCCGCATCAGATTTCTAGTCCGTTCCATCAGTGTGGCGCTTTGCGCCAAGCTCATCAAATGGCAATGCGAGATCATGAACAAGAAGATTTTGGAGCCCGGTCGGTTCGGCGGCATGAAAGCAGCGTCCATTCCCGCGAAGGTTCCTGGGGAGGGGAGGGGGTGCTCGTGAGGAGAATGGACGGTAGCGGGGGATTCGAGCGGCGGACGTACGGTGAGCTGAAGTGGGAAAATTGAAGCGGAGGACGGACGGAGGCAGCGCGGCCTAAAGGACAGAACACGGGACCGAGAATCAGGAGATCTGGGTTTGCGTCTCAGTTCTGCCACCGACCCACTGCGTGACCTTGGTTAAAATCACTTCACTGGGCCTTAGTTTCCTCATCTGCAAAACGGAGATAAGACCGACTCTGAGCCTCACGTGGGAGGGTCACATTTCATGACCTTCTCTCCACCCTGGGGCTCAGAACATTAAACGTCATAATCATTACTATCATTAGCTACACGCCGAAGGAGAATCATAAAAAAAGAACGCCGAAGAGTCTGGCGACAACAGCAGCTGATAGAAATGGGTGGCTCTTAGAAGACCGTGATAACAAAAGGCAGAATCGAAAAACGGCCGGGTACTGCGGGAAGCAAACGCAAGGCTGGAGCAAAAAGAAATCTTCAAACGCATTGTGTAGGAGGAGATGGCTGCTTCCAGGGATGCGGTTCTGGCGTCCAGTCCCATTCACACAGTGGAAGAAAACCTCGCTCTCAGTGAGGTTAAACCCCACGAGACGGTACGGTATATACGTAAGGCATTTGTAAACCGCTTAATTCCTAGGGCTAGTAAAGGGGGAGGAACACAGCACTTCTTCCCCGCCTCCGGCAGCTCCGGGATCCCCAAAGCGCCAGGAACCGAGCTAGGGAGGAGGAAGGGTGACCGCGGCCTTCGCCCCGTCGCTCCGCCGTGGCCCCCGTCGCTCCGCCGTGGCCCCCGGGGCGGAGAGGAGCCCCCGCTGGGCGAGGGGCTGGCTCAGCCCTCAAACGAGGTCGAGACAAATTTCAAAAAGCGGCACCGGGTTGGGGGAGAAGAGCAAACGGGAGGGGGAACTCCCGCCTGTTCGGGGACTTGGGCACAAATTTAAAGAGAGCGTGCCAGCTGTCACCAGAGAGGACTGACATGGCGCAGTGGAAATATCCCGGGCCTGGGAGTCGGGAGGTCAGGGGTTCTATTCCCGGCTCCGCCACGTGTCTTCTGCGTGACCTTGGGCAAGTCGCTTCGCTTCTCTGGGCCTCAGTGACCTCATCTGGAAAACGGGGATTGAGGCTGTGAGGCCCAGGTGGGTCAGGGACCGCGTGCAACCCGATTCGCTTCTATCTACCCCAGCGCTTAGTACAGTGCCCGGCACATAGTAAGCGTTTAACAAAAATACCACTGTTATTATTATTATAAATCCATTTTACTTCAGATGAATTAGAAGTCAGCTACTCCTCGGACAATATAAGTGCATTAATGTAATCTCTGACTGAGTACAGAATTCTAGATTTCACTATAACCAAGGTCAAATACCCTCTCTCCCATTCATCACACTGTTCCTACGAGAAAATTCCGACCGAGGTTTGACCTACGATAGTTTTGAGGGTCAAAACCGGTCGTAAATCCGAGAACTGCCTCTAAGGGTTTCAAATTGGCTTACTCCACCTTGCTAGTCCTCGGTTTGATTTAGCCGTGACCCAGTCCGGAGAGGCTTACCGATCACCCGATTTGAGCGGGAGCCGCAAGGAGCAAGAAATAAATGGTTCGACTCCAGGGTGCCCCTAAACACCTGCTTTTACGGATAATAAAAGAGCACTAGAATTCAGTCGATTCTCAGGCACGCCTCTGGAAATGCTTTCTAAGGTATAAAAGTAAACTGGCCTAAGAACTCTGATGATACAGGATTTGAGATAAGAAGAACTTCGGACAGAATCATACTTCAAGTACAGGGAAGAGCTGCGGGTGTCTCTAATTGCAGCAAACAACACGCCTGATGGGAAATCTGACGTTTTTACTCTCTGCTCTGGCTATTTGGTTGGAGGGAACCTGGGAGGAGAACATCTGAAGAGATTTATGGCAGTGACTCTCAACAAAACCAACAATAAAGGTAGCTATTGATTTCCGATGTAAGGAGAGAAATGGGAAACAAACAAACAAACCGAAAAAAAAAAAGAGTTCACTTGTTCCCATTTCCAGAGGTGATCTGTATTATTTCTGTCTGTTCCACCCTAAGCCTGTTCAAACCCTGAATTTTAAAGAGATTTACCAGCATGGCAGGCTGGCGTGGCTGACATTTTAAAGGGAACACGAACCCTCTGAGTAGCTGCCGGGCAACTGTGGCTTCCCGGGCCAACCACATAGATTGGTCATCCCGTTGGCCAAGGTCCCCGCGAATCTATCGGACTACAAATCCCAGATGCCTTCCCCTGACCACCCCACTGAGAGAACGACAAGATCTTCTCTTAGCTGGTGCGATCTCAGAGTTCGCTGGTTGCCGCCAGCCATTTGGAAAACCAACACTTCCAAGCAGAGAGAGAACGATTTCATCTGGGGTTCACGGGGAAGTCTGCCCAAGCCTACCTGAACCTAACCGGAAAAGATTCTGTGCCGGCCCAGCCCAATCCTCCAGTCTTGCATCCTCTGTGGGTCACACGCGCTAGCCCGAGCCCAGGCAGGACTCCACCGGACGGTCCAGGGCCAAACCAACACACCCCATCCCGCTCCCCTGCACCATCTCCAAGTGGTACTGGAAGAAGCGGTTGGGAAAATGGCAGGGGAGACCGTGACTCGCCACATCTTCAAAGCCCTTCTGAAATCCCAACTCCTCCAGGAGGCCTTCCCTGATGCGATTTCTCATGTCCCCACCTAGAATCTCCCCCAACTGCCATTTCAGCACTTCTGCATCACATCTCTTCATTCTGCTGTACTCTCCGGAGCACTGACTAAAGTGCGCTGCACACAGTCCGTGCTAGAATGCTACCGATCGAGATCCTGCTGGTTCTTTCTACGCCCCATTTCCCGGATCCGCTGCTTCCTCTCCGACCAGACCACCACCACCCTGGTACAAGCTCGGGTCATGAGGTCATGGGTTCGGATCCCGGCTCAGCCACTTTTCAGCTGTGTGACTTTGGGCAAGTCACTTCACTTCTCGGTGCCTCAGTTCCCTCATCTGTAAAATGGGGATGAAGACTGTGAGCCCCACGTGGGACAACCTGATTCCCCTGTGTCTACCCCAGCGCTTAGAACAGTGCTCGGCACATAGTAAGCGCTTAACAAATACCAACATTATCATATTACAGCCGGACAATTCTATCGGCCTCCTTGCTGGTCTCCTTACCTCCACCCTCTCTCCCCTCCAACCCATACGCTGCGCTCCTTCAAGAACGATCTTCTCTGTCGCTTAGGCCTCTCCTCAAAACCTTTCATGGGCTTCCTGTGTCTCTCTACATTAAAAAAAATAATAATAATTCCTCAATCTGCTGCAAGTATCTCCACCAGATGTCCACATTACGTATCTGCTCTCTTCACCCACTATTCCCCAACTAGCTCTCTTCACTCCTACCAAGCCAACCTTCCAGTTGTTCGCTTGACTGCCCGGCCTCTATCCCTCGGCTCACGCCGTTCCCTTGGTTTGCAACTCCCTCCCTTCCCAAATCCGACGGACCCCAGCTCTCCCCACTTCGAGACACCCTCCTGAAAATCTCGCCTCCTCCAACAAGCCTTCCTCGATGAATTTTCCAGCGCCCCAAGTTGTATAAACCCATCAGCCAACTGTGGTACTTAGGAACTTAATTACAACCACTGTGAGCCCATCAGCGGGCAGGGGCTGTCTCTATCTGTTGCCGAATTGTACATTCCAAGCGCTCAGTACAATGCTCTGCACATAGTAATTGCCCGATAAATATGACTGAATGAACCACCTTCAGTGCCCTTGTATGTTTAGTCAGATGTACAGGTAATTATTTAGACGACTCCCGGAAACCTCCTGTGGAAATACAGAATAAAGAAGTGTGAGGTTTTCTGCCCCGAAGTGTCTGGGGCAGTAAGGGAAGAGGTGTGGTGGGCTGTGAGGTGAAAGGTAGGTGGTGGTTTGGGAAGGAAAAAAAAGCATTCCATTTTTGCCACCATTTTCTGGAGGGCGTCACACTGGGCACTGTAGGGTGTTATCGAAAGAGTATACACAAATTACTTAATTGCAAGAGTAGTTCTCTGACCCGTGACCCCATGTGCTATACGGCTTCCAGGTCACTTCACCTCCTGGCCAGTCTGACTTTCGAGATCACCTTATAATTACGATCTAACATCGTGGCACTTCAACGTGCCCTGGGCCAGAGACTCAGACCCAGATCTAGAGAGATCCAGGTGCAGATCTAGGCGGCGGAAGGGCAGCAAGCAAGTTAAGACCTCTCTGTGTTTGGGTTCCCACCCTCCCCGCAGCCTCCGGGCCCTTCCACCGGCCTGGCCCAGAAATGGGGGTGGCCACGTAAAAAGCGTACAGGTCTGGGAAGCGCGACACCTGAGTTCGAATCCTGGCTCCACCACTTGCCTGCTCCGTGACCTTGGGCCAGTCGCTTGACTTCTCTGTGTGATGATGATGGTATTTCTTAAGCGCTTACTACGGGCCAAGCACTGTCCTGAGCCCCGGGGTAGATACAAGGTCATCAGGTTGTCCCAGGTGGGGCTCACAGTTTTAGTCCCCATTTTACAGATGAGCTAACTGGGGCCCAGAGAAGTTAAGTGACTCGCCCAAGGTCACACGGCAGACAAGTGGCGGAGCCGGGATTTGAACCCACGACCTCTGCCTCCCAAGCCCGCGCTTTCTCCACACGGATCTGATAACACTGCCTCTGCCCCAGCGCTCAGCAAATAGTAGGTGCTTAACAAAAACAAACCATCATCTGTCAATAAGCCTGCCCCCGGCCCCTGCTCTTAATTTCCTCACTGACATGGGACAGAGTATGCGTTTTCGACATTTAGGCTTTGAGTCTTTCCTATCCTACTCCTTCCCTATCCGTGACTTCCAAATTGTACCGGAGTTCAGAGAGATGACGAGAAGAGTCATCAAGCTGAAAGGAAGGCGGGACTTTCATCCATCCATTCGATCGATCGTATTTATTGAGAGCTCACTGGGCGCCCAGCACCGTACAGGGGCTTGGGAAAGGACAATACAGCAACATTCCCTATCCACAACGAGTTCACCGTCTACAGTGGGGGAGACAGACAGCAATCCAAGTAAATAGAGTTACAGATATGTACATTAGGGCTTTGGGGCCTACCCGTGAGATGCGGAGCTGAGAGCTGAGTCTGGACGCAAGACAAGGCTCTTTATTGGGTTAAAAATGCCTAAAAAATGTTGGAAACTCAATGTGGCTCCAACACTAACGCGGTAGACAACAGGCGCTGAAATAGCCCACCGTGAAACCTTCGTACTCTTGCTATAATAGAAAACGGTAAGACCCCCTAATGATGAAAGAGATACTGAGAGTTGGTGAATTTCTATCTTCTGAAATTTTTTTTAGGTCAGACATTTAGGACATGCTGGACTTCTCAGGGCCGAGTCCCCTGAAGAGAAGGCCGCCATTTTTCTCCTTGCATATTGCAGGGATTTTGCTCCGAAGACCCATCGGCCGTGGTCGCTCATTTCTTGCAAAATGCTTAGGTCATTCGTGAGACTGATTCATTCGCTCTCCGATGGCTCCTTCCCCACTGCTTTCAACCATGCTCGCATATCCCCTACCCCAAAAGAGCCCCAAACCCCGAAACCAAAAACCTTCCCTTGCTCCCACAGCTCCCTCCGCTTATCACTCCATCTCCCTCTCCAAACTCCTTGAGCGAGCTGTCCGCACCCACTGCCTCGACCCCTTCCGATCCGGCTTCCAGCCCCTCGAAGGTCACCGGTGATCTCCTTCGTGTCAAATCCAACGGCCTCTACTCCATCCTAAGCCTCCTCAACGGCTCAGCCGTCCTCAACATTGCCATCGCCCCCTTCTTCTGAAAACATTATCCAACTTCGGCTTCGCTGACAGCGCCCCCGTCCTGGCTCCCCTCCTAGCTCTCCGGCTGCTCGTCCTCAGGCATTTTATCGGGCTCCTCCTCCGCCTCCATTTCCCTAACTGTGGGAGCCCTCAAGGCTCAGTTCTGGGTCCCCATCTACATCCACTCCCATGGAGAACTCACTCACTCCCACAGCTTCAACTACCATCTCTAGGCAGAGGGTTCCCCGGACTACATCTCCAGCCCCGACCTTTCTCCTTCCCTGCAGTGCCATATCTCCTCCATGTCTAAAACGAAGCTCATCTTCCCACCCAAACCCTGTCCACCCCTCTGACTTTCCTGTCACCGTAGAAAGCACCCCATCCTCCCTCTTTTAGGCCTGTAACCTTGGCATTATCCTCGACTCATCGCTCGACCCACACGGTCAATCCGTCACCGAATCCCGTGAGGTCATCCTTCACGACGTCGGTAAGACCTGTCCTTTCTTCTCCGCCCGAAGCGCTACCACATTAATCCAAGCACTTATCCTGTCCCACCTGGACTTCCGCACTACTGCGTCAACCCCCTTGGTGACCTTTGGGCCGCCCGTCTCTCCCCACTCCAGGCCACACTTCACTCTGCTACCTGGATCGTTTTTCTTAAAAAACAAAAAAACCCAGTCCGTAATTCCCCACTCGAGAGCCTCCGGTGGTCGTCCATCCACCTCTGCAAACAGAAACTCCTTCCCTTTAAAGCACACAATCACTTTGCCTATTTTACCTCACCGATTTCCCACTACAACCCAGCACATTCACTTCTCCAGTGCCAACCTACTCCCTGCTTATCTCCCCACCAACCCCTAACCCACATCCCTCGTTCTAGCCTGGAATTCCCTCCCCTTCCAGTATGACCGACCGTCACCCTCCCCACCTTCGGCGCCTTATTAACATCACATCTCCTCCAAGAGGCCTTCCCTAAGCTCTCATTTCCCCTAATCCCTCTCCCTTCTATATCGCCCTTGAATTTGTACCCTTTCTACACTACCCTCAGCGCTTCTGTAGCAGGCAGGGAACATGTCAGCCAACTCTGTCAGACTGTATTGTCCCAAGTGCTTAGGACAGTGTGCTCTGCACACAGTAAATGCTCGACAAATCCAAGTGATTGTCTGAGACAATCACTCGCTGTCAACTTGTTGAATAGAGAACCCGTTTTTACTGAGAGTCATTCCCAGGGAATCGCCATTCACTTCCTCACTTACGTCGACTTCACGTTTCATGACCTTTAGAGCCCTGTATCTTTTGTCGGGTTCTTATCTCGTGAGGAAGAGAAGAGGGAGGGCGTACGTTAGCTGCTTGAGCTACAGAGCCCTGACATGAAGCACCGGAGCTGCTCTGCCATAGCGCAAGCACGCTCCATACGTACAGCAGCTGTCCTGTTGGATAGCTCCATGGAGAAAAACTGCCTAAGTCTGTTCCAGCATCCCCTATCACAGATCTATCTAATCTAACTGGAAGGGCAAGGACTCCATTGCCTCTCTGCATTTAAGTGGGTGCTTAGTATCTTCCCAAAATGAGAGAAAGAATAATTCTAATGAACACGTTTATAGCTAATGGTTAGAAATACCCAATCTGCACATTGTTTTTCCTTTTTTTTAAAAAAAAAAAAAGGGGGGGGAGCGGGGGAGACAAAGGAGAAAGAGACTTCCTCAAGGGTTCCATTCTCTTTCGGCCCGCCCATACATACGTGACAACACAGACGGGCTTACACAAATCCGGAGAAATGGACAGACACCAACACGCACGCCTGGACGTGGACAAATCCTATCACACGAGCAGACCCACGAGATAGAAGCAGAAGGAAATGTAGGGATGCGACGAGACAGAATAATCAGGAGCGAGGGAGCTGCCAGGGGCCGGGAGAGGGAAGGAAAGAAGCTGGTGATGGCCCACTTCAGCGTCAAAAAATCACTGCGCCTAATCCCCGGTCCCCGTCTTTACTGTCACAACAACAGGCCCTCCTCGGCTGCTCCCGTCCCTGTTAATCAGCAGTCCCTGCTCTCTCTACAGCAACCGACTATATCGCTCTTCTCTTCCTAAGACGGCCCTACGGTCCCCTAGGCTGTGAGCCCCGGTAGGACAAAAGGCTCTCTCCGACCGGATTGACCCCCTCGCCCTCTTTCCTCCCATCCTGTTGTCCTTCCCAACCAACTGCTGCCTGCTCTGGCCACGGGCCAGAGTGCTAGAGACTGTAGCCCAGATGGAGCCTATACACATGTGCTTACACAAAAATACACAGGGCATGCAGACACTAGGGAGGAAAGACAAATATCTAGGTGCCGGCTGCCTCTTTAATCCTATTTATGATTAGCAAATACCACGGGAGATGAGGCAGTATTGAGAGGAGAACTCTAAGCGAAACAAATGGATGTCAGGGGCTGAGAACATGTGAGAAAGGCTAATGTGGTTTGGTGAATCAATATTCGTTTGAATGACGATGGTGAAAGAAAAGAAGAAACGAGTAAGCGAGGGCTACTTACTGTAACCTGAGTTCCCCGATGTACACACGGGCGTCTACACTCGTGAGCTCGTCGCGGGCAGGGATCGTCTCTATTGCATGCTGTACTTTCCCAAGAGCTTAGTACAGCGCTCTGCTCACAGTAAGCGCTCAATAAGTACGACTGAATGAATGAATGCCACGTGACTGCCCCCAAAGACCCCCCAGCAGGGCTACCAACCTGGACGTAGGGGGCCCGAGCAGAAAGATTAGATTTCGCCTTCTAGGGGGCCAGCCCCTCTCCTCAATTTCCCCAAGAGAACCAGAGCCCTGCCAAAAGGAGCACAGAGGAGGAAGAAGAAGGAAAAAAAGTGTCTTCAAGAGAGGAGTTACGGTGGACGTGATCATTCGGTACGCTCAGTGGGCGTTAACTGGTAACGATACAATGTCCCCGTACGAACGATCTGGAAGGGAACGCTTTTCTGTCGGATAATTTTCAGCGTTGAACTGCCTCCCTCCTCCCACCCCCCCAAAGTTCCGCAATTCCAACTTCACGCTGACCTGGAAGGGGAACGAACGGTGGGGGGGGACACTTGAACTGCTCTAGGATCCCAGGAAGTCTACAGTCTTCGGGAAAATGGCGGCCAGATTAACTCTCCCGTGGACCACGGGGTATTAGATTTTGTGATTCCTCGTTATACGAGGGGCTGTGGTTCCGGTGTTGCTTTCGGCCGGGCCCCGGCTCACTTCGGCCCAGTGGAGTGTCCACACCGGCCCCCTCGGGCGGCCCGGACTCCAGCAGCTCTACTGCCAGCGTCAGGAACGTCGCCGCCCGATGGCGCCTTCACCCCACACGCCGGCCTACTTCCGGGCACAGGCGAAGAAATCCCCATGGCGCCAGCACGGTTTCCCTACCGCGCTGTGTAGGACGGTGGCTCGGGGGGTGGGCACGGGAACCAGGCCGCAGCGTGCCGGGTAGCCAGCCACCCCGGTAACCCAGCACGGCTCCGGTCCCGGCCCAGCGGGGGGATGCCCCTGCCCAAATGAAACCGGGCTGGGGAGGGGATGCAGCACCCACACCCCCTCCCGCCCCCAAACGCACACATATTTTCCTTCTCATTCATTCTCTCCCCCCACCCCTTGTCTCAGGCTCACTAGCAGCCCTCCCTCCTCCGCCCTCCCCTTTTCTTTTAGGCCGGGCCCCCGGGTCTGCAACCCGTAAAGCCCCTACGTTAATCTTTCCCAGTCCATCACATGACATCGCACTTTCACCGTCTGTTTCCCTGGTGTGGCGGTCTCCCCAGGGCCAGGACATACTGGTAAGAACAAACATCTTCTTTCACCTCTGGGGACGCTTACCTTGGAGAACTCCAGTTACTTCAGGTAACTCTTCCTTCTAGAGAGCGGGGTAAGAGACGTGCCGCACGGTCACTCTGGCAGAAGCCAAAGGCGATCACAAGGTCCCACAAGGCGAGCGGAATAGGTGCCGCGGGCCCAACAATCGGGACTCTCTCCCCCAGGTCGGATCCAAGAAATGACGGCCGACGGAGGCACGTGGCCCAGGCCGCGTGGCTGCCCTATCATTTCTCCCACGGGGATTTTCCACGGCTGCCAGATCCCTAGTGGAGGGGACGAGGTTGAGTCGAGGAGGAGGAGTTCTGCCATCATCTCAAAACACCGAGTGCAGCTATTCTGCCAAAATCCTCTGAGATGGTCCGGCCCCAGAAGACCGCAGCCCAGGAGACAGAGATCTGCCTCTCCACCCTGAATGCTACCGTGTCGGGAGTCTGCCAGAGAATAATCCATCACCACAACAGGGTTAAGGAGAGATATTTCAACCGGGGTGCTTCACAAACGCCGTCTGGGGGAAGATATCGTTTTAGCGGCGGGGGAGAGTTAAGGGGCTTTGGCAAGGTCACAAAATGAGGGAAGGACGAACGGAGACAGGATGCATCAAATACTTTACCCACCTGGAGGAAGGGAGCCTCTTCGGGAAAAGGACAGACGGAAAGAGATGGGGCCTCGGAAAGACGAAGGTGGAAAGAAGCCTCAGTACAGAGCTCGGCAGACAGTGCTTGAGCACTCGATATCAGACCCACGCCGTGACCTCACGTTGGTTGAACACCTTCGAGATTGCCAAGGGAACTATATACAGTAGGTGGTGGGCGTTTTTTTAATAGTATTTATTAAGTGTTTACTACGGGCCAGGCGCTGTACTAAGCCCAGGAATACATATACGCACAAGCTAATCACGTTGGACACAGTCCACGTCCCACGTGGGGCTCACGGTTTCCCCCCTCCACTTTCAGATAAGGGAACCGAGGCCCAGAGAAGTGAAGTGACTTGCCCAAGGTCACCCAGCAGACAAGTGGCAGAGCCAGAATTAGAACCCAGGTCCTTCTGACTCCCAGGCCCGGGCTCCATCCACTAGGCCACGCTGCTTCTCCTTAAGCATTTCGGAAGTTCTGCGACTGGAAAATACCAGTAACTCCAAGGAGGATGTAGACAGATGCACAGAAGAGAGTCCCACAATGAGTTCCTATCAAGAAAATGTCAGACGCTTCATCACCCCCCACCCTGCTCTGCCCTTTAGTGTCACTGACGGAGTTCGAATAGTCAGCTGGTTAGACCACGGGTGTCTGGCCCCACCCTGGCAATCCTCAAGCACCACACCACGCTGCTTCTTGCCACAAACTGGAGTACACTGTGCAGCGAGCTCCTTTTTGAAGACAGGAGTACTAGATAGCCCCCTTTGTACCAAATCTCTGGAAGTTACTACGACTGGATAAAACGGTTATCTTCCCTCCTCATAGCTCTCCCAAACATTGTGCTCCGCGCACAGCAAGTGCTCGATAAACGCCCCTGACTGATAGGCCAAGTCATCGTACTTGGAAGGGGATGATTTCTGCTCCCCCCAGATCCTGACAACCCCCGCACGGAGCTAAATTGAAAGGTCAGGCACAGGAGGGGAAGAAAAAAAAAAGTCGAGAATTGGGAAAAAATAAAATAAAAGTGAGGCTTTCCACTCTCCGGAGAGAGGTGGGCCACTGTCTCAGAATTCTACCCGTAATTGTTTCCACACCTTGATTTCCTGCGGTCAATAGCTACCATTTGGGAAAGGGGTCACGCCTCTTTTAAAAATCAATCTCCAATGCTCTGATCAGGAGTTACCTACCAGAATAAAATATTTCATTCCATCTGTTAAATGTTTTGCCGAAGAGTTCAGTAGATTGAGAACAAGAGTCAAACCTAATTCCACTTCTGCTTTTGAATGACATTCTTTTAGCGCCTCAGTCTTCCTAAATGATAACACCTCCCACCCACTTGCCAGAGATGAATGTCACAGGGATTTACGCTGGGTGATTAATTAAGCCCTAGGCAAAGTAGAGTAAAACGGCAAAAAAAAAAAAAAATACACCTCTGCATTTTAGAGTGCAGAGGTGAACCCCTCCTATGAATTTCAGAACAAAATAAAACGTTTTTTTCTCTACAACTCAGCTAAAACATACAATAAAGAAAACCCAACTTAATTTGATAGTGCTCAACGGAATACATTACAAAGAGTAGATATGTTCCCCACAGACTGAACTTTTCTTAAATGCTAGCCCAAAGAAAGGAAAAAATACATCTGAAATGAGAAGCCTGGGAGAAGTTTGCTAACTGGTGGTAAACTCATTAAAAAAATGCAAATACGTAACATAAAATACACCCTGGAGAGCTAAGTCTACTAACCTCTACAGTCAATGCGAGACATGGTTTATCCAGCCTTGACCAAAATCCTCTGGACCACCAATGGAATTTGTTCATCCACACGTACATATGCAATTGTATAAAGAATCTATTCTTCTGATACCGAAAAAAGAAATACAATTTTAAGATGCAAACTTAAAGAACTACTATCTCTAAAAAAAAATAAATAAGCACTTTTCATTTCTACCCCCAACATCTTTAAATTCAGATTGACATACAGAGTAACAAAAAATTGACAGCGATATCAGGATGAAATATATTCTTTAAATTCCCCAGGTCGGACTAATATTCCAGGAGATTAAAAAAAAATAATGAGATTATCGATTTTATAACTCCCAGATCTTATCTTGTCAAAGTAACCCTTTACCTGAACAGAGCATCATTCAGATGATCGCAAAGATTTTGAGGCCTCGACAGTGTCTTTAACGCTTCATATGAATGGACTCTCGACACCCACTGGGAAGCAGGGTGGGTTAGTGGGGTCGGGGGTGGATAAAAGCACAAGGCTGAGGGCCAGGAGATCTGGGTTCTAGTCCTTGTCTCCCTGCTAGGTGCCCTGGGGCAAGTCACTTAACTTCTCTGTACCTCAGTTTCCTTATTTGTTAAATGGGGATGAAATACCTGCTCTCCCTCCTTCATAGACTCAGAGCCCTACGAGGGTCAGGGACTGTGTCCAATCTGATTATCTTGTACCTACCCCAGGGCTTAGATCACAGTAAGCGCTTACCAAACACCGTCATTACCACTCGGGTCCCTAGGACGACGTAAAGCAATCATTTCTTACGATTCCTCAAAGACCTTTTTAAAAAATAGATGTTCCAAACACAAAGCGATTTGAATTTGTTTTTTTTAAACCAAGTTTACAAAAACATCAAGGGGTTTCTGACATGGGCCCAAAACAGTCAATGTTTTCTTCTCCGGGCCGTTTTATTTTCCATTAGGGAACCTTTACTTTGGAAGATGGAGCTCCTGTTGCTACCTGGTCATTATGTCAGTTTCGCACTTTAGGTCCCACTGATTCAAGTAAGGGGAAGACACTGACCCCCTCCTTGCCCAGTCTAATGAGCACTACCCTATCCTAATCCTTCTTGACCTCTCAAATGTCTATGAAATTGTGGACCACCCCCTTCTCCTAAAAAAGAAAAAAAAAATACTACCTACCCTTCTTTCCACTGGGAGTTCTCCAATTCTCCTCGCTCTGGAGCCCCCCCATTTTTATGGTATTTCATTCAAACGTATGTATCGAGTGCTACTGTGTGCAGATCACTGTACTAAGCGCTTGGGAGAGTTACGATATAACAATAAACAGACACATTCTCTGCCCACAATGAGTTTACAGTCTTGGGGTGGGGGGGGGGGACGGGGAACGGACACCAAACGTCCCTATGACACCTCTTTAAAAAAAAAAAAAGGTATTTGTTAAGCACTTACTATGAGCCAGGCACTGTACTAGGCACTGGGGTAAATACAGTCTAATCGGGTAGAACACCGTCCACGTCCCACCTGGGGCTCACAACCTTAATCCCTGTTTTACAGATGAGGTAACCGAGGCACAGAGAAGTGATCTGCCCAATTTCACCCAGCGGGCAAGGGATGGAGCCGGGATTAGAACCCACATCCTCTGATTTCCAGGCCCGGGCTCTATCCACTAGGCCACTTCTTCGCAGTCTCTTCGGCTGGCTGCTCTGCTGCAACTCATCCCTTAACTGCGTGAGCGACTCGAGGCTCTGAGTCTCCGTTTTTCCGAATTTATACTCACTCTGAGTTGGTCTGCTTCTTGTACCTCCGGCTTCCACCTCTACCTAGATAACTCCTAAACCTATCCGGCTAGCCCCGATTTCTCCCACCTCTGCAATTCTGCATATCCACTTGCTTTCAGGATAATCTCCAACAGGGCCCACCAGCCGGCACCTCAAATTCTCTAGGTCAAAAGCCCAACTACTCCCCTTCCCTCTCAGATCAACCCCTTCACCACGCTTTCCCAACGCAGTTGATGCCAGCACCCTTCTCCATCCCTGAGGCCCGCGAGCACCGTACCGTCCTCGAGTCCTCACTCCAACTCAGCTTTCGCGTCGTCAGCTGGTAAAATCCTCTCGGCTCCCCCGCCCCCAGACCCACACGCAAGATTTCCGGGATCCGCCCCTTCGCCTCCACCTAAAACAGCCACCCCCTTGCTCCGGGCATTCACCATAACCCAGCTAGATTACTGTGATAGCCTTCTCCCTGGTCTCCAGCCTCTCCAGTCCACATTTCACTTTCGCTGCCGGGCTCATCTCTTTAAAATGTCGTTCTTGTACCCATCTCCCCGTTCCATGAAACCCTTCAGGGGTCACCCCTTCCTCTCCTCATCAGACACTCCTGACTTTGGGTTTTAGGGCACTCCGACTCTTTCCCCCGCTGCGCCTGAGCTCACTGTTCCTTCCCAGCTCACCTCACCGTGTCTCGTTCTTGACTCTCCCACCCTCGACACCTTGCTCGTGCCCGTCTCCCTAGCCGCAATCCCCTCCCTCCTTCAAAGCCGCCGTGCCACAGCCCTCCTCATCTTCAAAATCCTCCTGAAATCCCCACCTCCTCCAGGTCCTCCCTTCGGTACCTGGCCCAAAGTAAGCGCTCAACAGATCCATCACTATGCTCACCATCAGAGCTACCCACGCAAACTGACTTACATTTGCCGGGCGGTTACTTGTCCACCTTTCCATTCTCTTCTTCCTCTTACCTGTACAGTCTTGGGTCTCGTCTGCCCTGAGAAACTGAAAGCTCTTTGAAGGGAGGGATCCACCTTTCCCAACTCTAGTGTACAATCCCAAGCACTCTGCACGCTGCTCGGCACGCGGCAGGTGTTCAGTATTACCGACGGAGTAAAAACAGTCTCCGTACTCTACTGCTCGGGAGCTCAAATGGAAAGGCTTAAGAGAGGGAACAAACAACGCGAGACGTGTCACTTACCTCACTGCCTAGAAATTCCTTCCCAATAACAAAACCAATGCCATCAAGTTCCAAAGTGATCGCTATCCTCAAAACCAACAGTTTGGAAGAGGAGGGGGTGGGGGAGAGGGAAAGGAAGAAAGCTTCCCAAATTAGGGGTATTAAAAATCAAAAATGAAAGGGGCTTTTTTTCTCTCCCAGGAGCCCGAGGTCTCACGTAACGTACAAGAAACGTCAGCGAAACGGTGCCCTTTAATATTTCATTTCACCAGTTGAAGAACTAAGACTCCCTATTCTTTTATCTCACTATACCTTTTTAGAGATCTCAAAGCACTTGACTTCTGCCAACTAGTCTCACGGACGCTCACCCCGCCGAATATCGCCGACGCTGACGCTAGGAGAGGAAACAGAGCTCGGACTGCAATTCAAAGACTCCCATCGCTGGAGGCTGGGGCCGATCCCACGATTGTTATTATTTGCTACTCATCCATCAGTGGTATTTATTAAGCGCCTACGCGCAGAGCACCGTTCTAAGCGTCTGGGAGAGCGCGAGAGAAATCGGCGGACACCTTCACCGCCCATAGTGAGTTTACATCTATTAAGCACTCACAATGGGCAAAGCCCCGTACTAACTGCATGAAAATCAACTTCAACCCTCAGTCGCTATCCCACGAGGGGCTCACAATATAAGTACGGGAAAACGGACATCGACAATAAGAATTCACACAATTAAGAACGATTTGAAATTCAACCCTTAAAAACCACCAGTAAAAAAACGTTAGGCAGGACTTGGAAAGTGGCGGTTTTCTGGTAGCAGAATCGTACTGTGATTCATATAGATCGGAGGGAAGAAGAACTGTATTTCCCTAACGATTCTGGTTGCAGTCTTTCAAAAAAAGCAAAAAAAACCCAACCTGGGCTCTTCTAAAATCAGGTTCTTTAAAGCTGAATCATAAAGGTGGAAAGGACTCTGAGAAATCATCTAGTACAGATCATTTAGTTCTGAATCACTAGACCATCTAGGACAGACGGTAGTCTCTTCCAGTGTGTTATGACTCTGAAACTCAAGGAGTTCTGCCTAATGACCAAAATCCAAAAAAAACCTCCTTTAATTTAAACCCATTTCCCTCATCTTCAGTGGGCATGGAGAACAACTGTTCAAATATGTAAAGGGTTATTCTGGGAAGTATGCTAAAGACAGACAGCTAATATGTTTTCTTGTCTCTAGGCTAAACCACCCAATTCCTTTAACGTTCCCACACTGGCAATGCGGAAATTTTCCATCCTTTAGATCGCCGTTGTCATTCTTTTCTCGACCCTCTCTCTATTTTCCCTACATCTTTTCAAAGCACCATGACCAAAACTGGGCAGAATTTTCTAATAAAGGTCTGACTTGCGTGGGGTGTTGCAAAAGGATGCTTTCCAAACTCTTATGTCATACTCTTCAGTATTTACTGAGCCCCTGCCTTGTACAGAACTCTGTAGTAGACACTTGGGAAAAAATACAGATGTATAATAGCCCCTGCTCACGTAGAGGGCCTGGAACCAACAACTAATCATTTACTTTCTCTGCCGTGCCCTAGGAATTAATATTTCCTAGCACCACGTTGGCTTCTTAATAATGGCATTATACTGCTGACTCATTTAGCTAGTGTTTGACTCTCACCTCCTCGGACTTTAACTACCTTGGATTTATGGGATCTGTTTCTGCCCCTCACACGGGGCCCTATTTCATCCTGTTTTGCGTCAGTTTGTGACTTTCAGAACAGCCCAGTTAAAAACGTGCAAAATTCCAGAAACATAAGGAGGCTGTCAGCTTCCCTCAGAGCTGAATGCAGGTGCATCGTTCCGTGTACGCTTGACTTTTCCGTGTACACTTGACACTGGGGCAGCTGAAGTAGGACGGCTTTGATCCCCTGTATTGAATTTCAGGAACAGAGGGGCCAACTCCTCATTTTTTAGGGAGGAGGGGAAAGGACGGTAAGGAGGCACGTGACCACTGCTCGGCCACCGTTCTCTTATACTCTCCCAACTGCCGGTGCTCTGTACACAGCGTGTTCGCCTCTCCCTCCCTGCGGCCTTATCACCTCATCCTCTTCCAGGCCCTCTGGGGCCTACGAAACTGTTACCGGCTCCATCGGGATTTGTGAACTTCTGTTTCAATGGGACGTAAAGGGATGGGTTCCAAACCTATCCGACAAACTACTGCCTCCATATATTCACGGACCTAACGCGTTTAGAGGTGCTGGGGGCCAAAATGCAATATCCAACTTTAAAGCACCCCTCCCCGCCAGGATTCTCACACCCTCTTTTTACTGGCGAGCTCCTGTTTCCATCAACTGCCTTCCCTAGGTGCTATCAAACCCAAATAGTCCCTCCGCTGCAGCTGAAGTACACACAGCTACGGTTCTTTGGAATGCTCCCCCCCGCCCCCAAAATCAAAACTCGTTTTTCTCTTGATCACAACCCTATCCATATCGGAGTCCTTGGTATTACCAGGGTACATTGTTCAGGCTTGAAACCTGTTTCAGAGACCAGTTTTTTTGCGAGGGCCTGCTGTGCGTAACTAGGCTCCACTTCATTTAATACGGGACTGAACTGCACTGTAAAAGACACACCCACCCCACCCCACCCACCCAGGGGAGCCAAGCTGGTGTGAATCACAGCAGGTCTCCGTAGGACCGGAGTATCCGGCGACGACAGAGGAAGAAAGGCCAAATGGAGCCCGGGCTGGAGTAAAACTATATCGACCCCATTATACAACAAAAAGGTTCGATCGAATTAGGGAAATTAGAAGGACAAAGTAAAGAGACGCAGAGAGCAATCAATAAAATGATTAAATTAGAGCAAAGGGGGACAGATCGGAGATTATGTGGTAATGGAGGTAGAGGCCGTATTTGCAGGAAAAAACGTGCCCGGGATGACGGGGGACTGCTCTCCCTGCGACACTTGGGGGAAGGAGAGGCCGTAATAGCTCTCCTAAACTGCAAAACCCCCAGATTACTGAAAATCCACACTGCAGCCCTCGTTGCCTTTGACACAGTGCGGGGGGACACAGACCTTTTCTTCCAACACATCCCAACGGGCTCACGCCATTAGGTGACCAGTCCCTAAATCCCTAGCGGTGTTCTAACTCAACACGTGATTAAAAAGACTCGGTACAGGAGAAAGGAGTGTACGTTTTTCCGGATCCGTGGTCGCTTTTGGTCAGGGGACCGTGGTGCAGATTCAACTGGACTCCTGGTGTGCTTTGACTAACGGGTTCCCGCTTATCGTGGTGCTCGGTGATATATACTGATATATACTTTACACGATTTATGATTCCTAGCTCTTTAGGTGTGAACCAGTTGACCTCCCACTAAACTGTAAACTTTTCCAGGAGAGAAGCTAATGACCCACCTAGTCAACCGCTGATACCCGGAAGAAAAACTCGGGCTTCCTTTTCTCAGATAGGGAAGGAGCGGGGCCTAGTGGAAAGAGCACAGACCTGGGAGTCGGAGGACCTACGTTATCACCCAGGGCCTGCCACTTACCTGCCGTGCGCCCTTGGGCGTGTCGCTTCACTTCTCTGTGCCTCAGTTCCCCTCATCTGCAAACTGGGGGTTCAATACCCCTTCTCCCTCCTACTTTGAATGTGAACCCCACGTGGGACCCGATGGTTCTGCGTCTTCCTCGGCACTTCGAAAGCTCCCTGACACACAGTAAGTGCTTCAATACCACCGCTGTTAAATTTTCCTCCCCCTCTAACTCCAAGACATCGGGTTAATATACCAACCACAGTGCAGAGCAGTGTACTAGACTCTTGGGAGCCATAAAACCACAGACCTCATCCCTATCCTTGAGGAGCTTATGGTCAGAACTAAATCCTAAATGACATCAGTAAACTGCCAAGTAGGCTCTCTCACTACAAAAAAATGTTCCGAGTTTTTCATCGTCCCCCCCCCCCCGCTCCCCCCCACCGTGATTTGTTTCCTTCCTCTTCTTTCTCACCTCCAACCCCCACTTCCTGCCTGTTTGTTCATTTCCCCCTTTAACTGAGCTAATTTCAGAGATGGCAGGGGGATGAAGAGTTAAAAAAAAAACGATTTAAAAAAATCAGTTCATTTTACTTGAAAGGTAGTAAAAGTTTTATCTAAAATGGAGCTTGGGTACCGTCTGTATTTCATTAACTCATTTTCCTCTATTTGCATGAACAATCGGTTATTACAGTAGTTTGAAGAGTATCCTCAGAACGTTCTAGACAAATCGGTTACGATTATCAGAGGGCAGGCAGTACCCGGATTTCGGAAAATATATCCTTCCCGGGAAATTCAGAAGTGGATACGGCCTAGATCAAACCGAATTCTCAATGACACGCAGGTTCCGGTACTCTGTGTCAGGGAACGTGGCCGGTAAAATCCGTTAGGAATTGGGTTTTTCAAAAAGTTAGATCAAGTAGCTTTTCTGAGAGCCATTTCACCATTTCCAGCTTCCAAGTTGGGGAGTTTGGGTCAGAAGAACTATTTTTGCTGTTCTCAAAGAATTACCGGTGATTAAAAATGTCCTTGACAATCCTAACAATTCCAAATCACGTCAGAAGAGGCGAACGTGATTTCCATTATTAATTCAGATGGAGCTGAATTAATCACTGGATATCTGATCTACTCTGTCCTATTTTCTAGGTTTATTTCAACCCTTTAACAGAAACTGTGAGGGAGCTGGGGTCACGGGGCAGATCTGTCGTAAAATATCACTTCCGAATTATCTGCTTCTTTATCCCACCAATCCGCCGCCCTACGAATGACCATAGTTTTGGGGGGCGGGAGGGCGAGTTTCCCTCTATTTATAGAACGCCTCGCAGGGTAGTATCCGGGAACTTGAACGAGAGCGTTTCTCTGGGACCAAAAATAATTCCTAAAAGAGCCGCTCGAGACGAGTTTTGAGATATACTCGGTTTCTCCTCCTCGAGGCAATTTCACGGCAAGTTCTGTCCACGATCTTGGCTAACCCACCACACGATGCTCTTCAACTACCCTACTAAAATACGCCAGTTAACGCTCTTCGTTGGTTCCAATGGAAGAGTGTTAGGAGGCGTTGGGGAAGCGTAGCCTTCCACGGGAAAACGTGCAAAAGGCAGAAGGTGTCCCCAACGTGCAAAAAGCCGATCCCCCCCCCCCAAAAAAAATATATATAAAATATTTTTAGCGGTTAAAACTATAGCTGACGTGACCGAAGCAGATATGTACATATATAATACATGGAATAGAACACACTGTGAATTTAAAGAGGTGAACGTTTATGGATAAAAGCGTTAATCCCTCAACGGGAGCTCTGCGTCCCCCGATTTCACACCCAGGCCTAGTCCACGGATGGAATTGAACCGGCAACTTCAATTCACACTCTGATTGCCGCTCCGTGGTCCGGCTGGGTTCTATCATATCGCCTTCCGAGGCTCTGCTTCGAGGTTTCGGGCCGTCCCGGGGTACGCCCGACACACTCCCCTCCGTGCAGCCTATGTGCATTCCACCTTGACGTGCCAGAACGCGCCATGAAAATTCAATAACTGCGCTATCCCGCAAAAGCAATAAAAGAGCGTCTGAACGGGGTGGGGGTCTGCGGTTTTTTTTTTTTTTTTTTTAACAACTTCAGCCTCGAAGGGGAGGGCATCTGGGGGGGGGGGGGGGGAGGCTGCTTTTTAAGAAGATTCCGTCCCTTCCACGATGCGTTCCTTACAAAAAAGGGAATGACGTCCCCCAGCCTCGCCGCCGCCGGTGAAACGGCAGCAGTGGACTTTTACCGCTGCAAAGGGGTCGGGTTTTGCAAAAAGCCCCAAACGATTTCAGAGTGCACCTTCGATCTCTAGCGAGAGGAGACGGCCGGAGAAGGAAAGCACCGAAGGCCTTGCCCCGCTCCGCTCCTTTCGAACTACATTTCCCATAGTGCTTCGGAACGCAAACGGGAACGCTTCCGGCCGTCCAACTCTCCCATTTAGGTGATGTAACGACTGCCTCCATACCGATTTTTTTGGGCTTTCCAAGTTCGGATTTTTTCAAAGTTGAATTAATCCCCCTCCCTCCTTTATACGCCGGCTTTGGGGGCAGTTCGAGCCCCCTGGAAATAAAAGCTTGTCCGTGCGCGGTGTCCCAACTACTCGCCCGCGTCGGGATCTGGGCCTCGGCCGAGGTCCTCCTTGACCTTTAGGCAGCGAACGGCTAGTTGGCTATGGAGTCGTAGAGGTCACGGGGACCGGGCCCACCCGGGCGAATGAGAGAGCTCACTGGGCGAGTAGATTTTGGATCCCCCCACCCTCACTCCGCCTGCCCCGATGGGGAAGCCCGTGTCGGCCTTGGGCCTGCCGAAAATCGGCTCCGCCGAGGGAAAGAGGGAGGGGAGGGCGCCGCAAGGAAATTTAGCTAAATCATCCCTAGCCCCTCACCTGGTCGCCTCGGGAGGTCTGGGGGGTGGAGGGGGGATTTTCTGGTTCCGCCCCGACCGGGTCTCTCCAACGTCCCCCAAGTCCGCCCCCCCCCCCCGCCCCCGGCTAGCTGGGACTGGGAAGGGGCGACCCCAAACCGGGCTATAAAATGGGGGCAGAAAGGTCCCAATCTGAAATGGGGTGAGGCCGCGAGCTCCCCAGCGCCCTACTCGGAGGTCGTTTTTTGGGGGGGGAGGCACCGCCCGGGGCTTCGGTTTCAATTTCCCAACATGACGGTGCAAACGGGAGGCCTAAAATTCCGCCTCTTCAAACACCCCCGCGCCCCCCCCACCATCTCCCTCCCACCCCCCCCTTCTTCCTCGACCTCCCCGCTCCTCCCTGCCCAAGACGATACGACGAGGGGTGGGGTGGGGTGGGGAAGGTTTGACCCCGGGCCGCCGCCCCCCCGGCCCGCCCGGGGACGAAGACCCCGGCCCGCCCGGCCCGGCGGCCGAGGGCCGTCCGGCCCAACGTCCATGTCACTTACTGAGCTCGTCCTGAGAGGCCGAGGCGGCCGCAGCCATGTTGCGCCCGGAGGGAGGGAACTGGGCGGGCGGGCTGAGGCGGCGAGTGCCTTCGGGGGCGGGGGGGGGGGAGGGTGTCCCCTCTCCTGCCCCCCGCTTCTTGGCCTCCTCCTTCTCCTCCTCCTCCGGCGGGCCTTTAGGCCCCTTCTTCCTCCTCCGGTCACCCCCCTCCTCTCGGGGAGGAGAGGGAAGCAAAGGAGCGACCTCGTCTCCTCTCCCTCCTCCTCCTCCACCGTTTCTCTCCCGCTCGCGACTTCCGTCCCCCCCAACGGCCGCTCCCCTCCACCGTTCGACTCTGCGTCGCCCCTGCTCTTCTCACTTGAGTTTTATATTTAGAAAAAGCTGAGCCATCCTCCCGAGTTTCAAATGGCTCTCTTCCTCCTCCTCCTCCTCCCGCCCGCCCCCCGCTCGCCTTTTTCCCCTCAAGCCCGATCAATCCGGCGCCCTCCCTCTCCCCCTTTCCGTCGGGAAATAAACTAACCCAAGAGCTCCACACACAGATAGAGCGCAGGTACTAGCCCAGCCTTTTCCCAAAACCAAACCCGCACAACACATTAAAATATATTTTATGCATATAAAATATATATGTGTGTGTGTATATGTACGTATATATGAGCCCAGGGAAGCTTCTCTTCAGCTCCCCCCTGGTACTAGCCCAGGCTTTTCCCAAAACCAACCCGCATAACATATTAAAATATTTATATATATATATGGGTGTGTGTGTGTGTATGTATGTATGTATATATGAGCCCAGGGAAGCTTCTCTTCAGCTCCCCCCTGGTAATAGCCCAGGGTTTTCCCAAAACCAAACCCGCATAACATATTAAAATACTTATTTATATATATGTGTGTGTGTATGTGTATATGTGTGAGTGTGTGTGTGTGTGTGTGTGCACCCAGGGAACCTTTTCTTCAGCCCCCTCCCCCCCCGCTACTAGCCCAGGCTTTTCCCAAAACCAAACCCGCATAACACATTAATATATATATATATATATATATATATATACACACACATATATATGTGCACCCAGGGAAGCTTCTCTTCAGCCCCCACCCCCCCCCGGTACTAGCCCAAGCTTTTCCCAAAACGAAACCCGCATAACACATTAAAATATATTTATATATATATGTGTGTGTGTGTGTGTGTGTGTGCACCCAGGGAACCTTCTCTTCAGCCCCCCCCCCCACTACTAGCCCAGGTTTTTCCCAAAACCAAACCAGCATAACACATTAAAATATATTTATATATAGGTGTGTGCATATATAAATGTGTGTGTGTGTGTGTGTGCGCACCCAGGGAACCTTCTCCTCAGCACCCCCTACTACTAGCCCAGATTTTTCCCTAAAGGACACCCACACAACAAAATAGCAAAAAAATAGATATGTCCAGGGAATCTCCTCTTCAGTCACCCCTGTTACTAGCCCAGGTTTTTCCCAAAAGGACACCCGCACAACAAAATTGCAAAAAATAGATATATACGTCCAGGGAACCTTCTCTTCAGCCACACCTGGTACTAGCCCAAGTTTTTCCCAAAAGGAAACCTGCAAAACAAAATTGCAAAAAAATCCATATATATATATGTCCAGGGAACCTTCTCTTCAGCCACCCCTGGTACTAGCCCAGGTTTTTCCCAAAAGGAAACCCACACAACAAAATTGCAAAAAAAAAATATATGTGTGTATATATGTGTGTGTGTGTGTGTGTGTGTGTGTGTGTGTGTGTGTGTGTGTGTGTCCAGGGAACCTTCTCTCCACCCACCCTCCATCCCCCTTTCTGGGACTATTACCTCTTTCTTTAGAGATATATTTTTCCACCCCTAAAAGAAAAAGATTTCATAGGGATGAATACGGACCTGAGTCCACGCTGACCTCCATGCCTGGTGATGCTGCACTTTTTTTTTTTCCACTTGAAAGAGGAAATGTGGGTCAGCTGCAGAAAGAAGGAAAAAAAAAAAAGAACCAACCCCCCTCCCCCCGCAAAAAACCCCAAAATTTAGTTTCTCCCCCTATCTGTAGAAGGAGGATTTTTCAACTCCCCAAATCCTGGCTGGCATCCCTGCAGCCCCACGTGGTAGCGTTTCCCAACTTGGCTAACCGAGAAAGCCCTTCGACAAGGAATTTAAGTTTCACATCTGAAGGCACGTGGTTGTCACGTTGGCTTTAGACTTCAGCAGGTGAAAGCTGCCCCTTAAAGGGTGGGGATCGAGGAGACGCAGCATGGTGTAGGGGATAGGGCACGGGCCTGGAAATCGATCAGAAGGACCTGGGTTCCAATTCCGGCTCCTCTAATTGTCTGCTGGGTCACCTTGGGCAAGTCGCTCCACTTCTCTGGGCCTCAGTTCCCTCATCTGTACAATGGGCATGAAGACCGTGAGCCCCACGGGGGACAGGGACTGTGGTCAACACGATTCGCTTGTATCCACTACAGTGCCTGGCACATAATAAGTGCTTACCAAATACCATAATTATTATTATTATTCCTGCTGCCTTCAACAAGAAGGGGATTAAGGAGATGGGAAGCAGGAAGCTCTTCCCTGTCCCTTCGCCAGAAAACCTTCCTTGTTCCACCGCTGACTTCATCTGAGATCTGCTGCAGGCCACGGTTCTGATGGCTTCGGGGCTCTGTCCCAAATTTTAACTGTTTTAAGGGGTTTGGTTTTTTTTTAACAAAAGTAGTAATTAATATGAATATTTTCGTGATGGTTTGAACCATCTCTCGAGGGCCCGACAAGATGGAGAAAAGGAAACGAATGAGGGAGGCCTGTAACAGAGTCGACGTGTATTTACGTTCACTCTTTAAGCTCAAGAAAGGATGGAAATGAACAGGAGCATTGTGGATATATAATGATAATGATGTTGGCATTTGTTAATATCTAGATCGCATATCGCATCGTGAAAATTCCTTCCCTTTAAATATAGTGATTTGGGGAGTGATGCTGATAATAATGGGGTTTGTTAAGGGCTTACTACGTGCCAAGCGCTGTTCTAAGCGCTGGGGTAGACACAAGGTGATCGGGTTGTCCCCCGTGGGGCTCGCAGCCTTAATCCCCATTTTACAGATGAGGAAACTGAGGCACAGAGAAGTGAAGTGGCTTGCCCAAGGCCCCGCAGCGGACGAGTGGCGGAGCCGGGATTAGAACCCACGTCCTCCGACTCCCGGGCCCGGGCTCTTTCCGCTCAGCCACGCTGGATATCCACGTCTGTCTTTCGGACCTCCCTCCGTCAATTTAGGCAGAAGCGAAAGGGTTGTTGGCCGTGTTTGTCCGCTGTTCTTAAAAATGGTGTTATCGATTTAAAGTCTAAATCGGATATCGCATCTCGGAATGCGTATTTTTCGCTTTGACAGACCCATGGGAAAAGAAATTTGGAAATTAAACTTCAGAGGAGAATAGATGAAAACCCTTCCTCTTTCAATCCCTTCCCTCCTTTTTAAGCTTCAGGTTGGTGTTGTGAGAATTAACGCTGGCCGTGTCCTTTGAGATCATTAGATGAAAGGCGTTCTATATGTATTAAGTTTTATTATGGAAGACGAGGCATTCATAAAGATGGGATGATGGTTTTACTATCTCATTTCAGAGAGTAACTTGTAGCAGATCATGTTTCCAGTCACCAGTGTTTTAAGATGTCAGCTTTTTATAATTGCTACAGCGTGCCAACCCATTTTAAATTGGCAGCTGCTTGCCCAACTAACTCAGAGGCATGTTCGTGGGAAACATTTTTAGACCTACCCTGTGACCTATCTTAGCTGCTGGGACTTCCCATCTGTTTTGTTTCCAAGGCAGAGTTTCTTCCGAGCTCCCGAAGAAGCGAGCGGGTATGTTCGGATAGGGGCTAGCTGGTCCGTAAATGAAAAATTGCAGAAAATCTCAAGAGGGGTGTGTATGCATTCGTGGACGGAGAGGTCTTTACGGGATTATCGGAAGGAAAGATTAGGACATTAGATGGTCCAGGCGCCATCATCCAAGCATTCTTGGCGACGGCTGTCAGAGACCAAAAGCAGGCGGGATGAACTGGCACGGCGTCCCTTTTGATGGTAATTACGGCATCCGCCGAGCGCTTACCCCGTGTCGAGTGTCGGGGTTGTGAGCTCGGACACGACCCCCGTCCCGCGGGGGGCTCGCGGTCTGTCTCATCCCCGTTTTGCAGCCGAGGAAACTGTGGCCCAGAGGGGTGGTAGCCGTTTGCCCAGAGTCACACAGCAGGTCAGGGGCGAAACTCAGTCCCGTGCTCTTTTCCACTGGGCTACACTGCCTCCCCTCTTGGGGGGTGACTAGAACCCAAGAGACGAAAGATGCTGCTGCTGCTGCTGATGATGATAGTATTTGTTAAGCGCTGACTACGGGCCAGGTACCGTTCTGAGCGCTGGGGTAGATAGAAGATCATGCGGTTGTCCCACGTGGGGCTCGCGGTCTCCACCCCCATTTTCCCGATGAGGTCACCGAGGCCCAGAGAAGCGGAGCGACTTGCCCGGGGTCCCGCAGCAGACAAGCGGCGGAGCCGGGATGAGAAGCCACGACCTCTGACTCCCAGGCCCGGGCTCTTTCCCCTAAACCGCGCTGCTTCTCCTGGGATGCTAGTACCAGTACAAAGGGAAATGCAATTATTTTCCGCTATGGCACAGTAGCACTGTTCTTGAAGAACCCCGGGGTGCGAGAGAATCCTGTTACACCATCCGTTTCACTAGAATTTAACGGATTTCGGGTGGCCGCGGTTCGAAGAGACGTCGTGACTGACGCTGTGCTACAAATTCTCCCTATTATTTTTATGTCCACCACTGGTAGGAGGCTGGAAACCTCCGCCACGCATTGCTGTTTTACTCTATCAATACCGCGAAGTTACAGACACACAAAGCACAGTTCAGAAAGGCCGAGGCAGAGGCTAGTTAGTATGGGAGCCTGATACCTTGATCGACGGCTCGTGCGTTTGCCCAACTGAATTTACTCGCACCGATTTTTGAATCTCGTTATACCCGGAACAGACTCGCGTTGAGGGAGGAACGTTCCCCAATTCTTCCGTGGTGTTAGAATGCCGATCGTAATAACGATAATTGCGGTATCTGTTGCACACTGGGGCGGATACAAGGAAATCCCTCTTCCCACGGGGGGCTCGCGGTCTCGATCCCCACTTGACAGACGAGGGGACCGAGGCCCGGAGAGATGAAGCGACTCGCCCAAGATCACGCAGCAGACAAGTGGCAGAGCCAAGCTTAGAACCCAGGGCCTTCTGACTCCACTAGGCCACGCTGCTTCTCCAAGCAAATCGCGTAATGAAAACACGTTAGGACAAATATGACTCTGACTGTAAACTTTCAAAAGCGCCATCCCAATCCATTTAATTGAGCTCCGTGATGCTTTGGGGGATTTCATCACGAACGGCGGAGGGGACCGAGCACGGCCCTGGGAGTAAGAGGGTCATGGGCTCCGATCGCGGCTCCGCCGCTTGTCTGCTGCGTGACCTTGAGCGAGTCACCTCGCTTCTCTGCACCACAGTTACCTCTTCTGCACTTGTGTGCATAGAGGTACGTATTTCTATTTCGATTTATTTTATTGATGATGTGGCTGTATCTATAATTCTATTTATTTACATTGATGCCACTGATTTACTTGTTCTGCTGTCCGTCTCCCCATTTTCGACCGTGAGCCCGTTGTGGGCAGGGATCGTCTCTGTTGCTGAACTGTACTTTCCAAGCACTCAGTACAGTGCTCTGCACACAGTAAGCGCTCAATAAATACGATTGGAGGAAGGAATGAATGAATGACTGAATATGGGGATTGAGTCTGTGAGCCTCACCCGGGACAGGGACTGTGTCCAATCCGGTTTACTTGTACCCACCCCGGCACTTAGTACAGGGCCTGGCACATAGTAAGCGCTTAACAAATACCATCTCATCATTATTAGTAACATTATTATTATTATTATCTTTGGTCTATAGGCAAGAGGATTCAATGAGTGATTTAACAGCAGTGATGAGACGGAACTGTCTCTAGCAATCAGATATAGGGCGATCCTTAGCGGGACATTCAGTCGGAGATGTTGATAATAATTACGGAATCTGTTAAGCGCTTACTAGGTGCCAAGCACTCTTCTAAGCACGGGGGTAGATACAAGGCCATCAGGTTGTCCCACGTGGGGCTCACAGTCACAGTCTTCATTCCCATTTTACAAAAGGTGAGGTAACTGAGGCACAGAGAAGTTAAGTGACTCACCCAAGGTCACACAGCAGACAGCGCTTAACAAATACCACCATTATCGTTATTATTATTACTGCTAAACTCTTTAAGCACAGGGTTTGTTACATACTCGCCTGCCCCCTGCCCGTCAACTCGTATTCTTCCATTCCGGCGGATTACAGAAGGCCGCTGGGGCAGATTTCCAGATTTTAGGAACCGGCTTTGAAGTCGCCCCATTGGAAGAAAGGGGAACCTCGTGTAAGCACCCCCGGGTCGAGTGCGGGATTTCAGGAGGCCCCTTCTTTAAAAAGATCAGACCCTAAATTGGAGTCTCCGTGGTCCTTACGGTGCCCGTTACCCTCAGGGAGTTGCTGTACCGAGGTGGAGAAAGTGGTAACGGGGATTATATCTACTAACTCTATGGCAGTCTCCCAAGCACTCAGTACAGTGGTCCTCAATAAATAATAAAAATAGTAATAATAATTTTGGTATCTGTTAAGCACTCACTATGTGCCGAGCACCGTTCTAAGCGCTGGGTAGATGCAAGGTAATCAGGTGGTCCCACGTGGGGCTCACAGTCTTCATCCCCATTTTCCAGATGAGGTAACTGAGGTGCAAATACCACTGATTGATTGACTGACTGAGTGATATTCAGGTCTTAAAAATTATGGCCCGGCACCATGGCGGCTGACACCCTTTCCTCTCTGCATGTACGATCCCCGTGCGTCCTCTCCTCCCTGACAAGGATTTTACCATTCCGTTGCTTGCCCATCTGGGTCCCTGAGAAGCGGCGTGGCCTAGTGGGAAGAGCACGGGCCTGGGAGGCAGAAGGATCTGCGTCCCGGTCCCGGCTCTGCCCCTTGTCCGCTGCGTGACCCTGGGCGAGTCACTCCACTTCTCCGCGCCTCGGTTCCCTCGGCCGAAAAGTGGGGATTGAGGCTGTGAGCCCTATGTGGAACGGGGACTGTGTTCAATCCCATTTGCTTGTATCCACCCCGGCGCTTAGAACAGTGCCCGGGAAATAGTAAGCGATTAATGACCACAGTTATCATTATATACCACGGATTTCCAACCAAAGTGCCAGGGAGGGGAAGTCTTGTGGACAGGACCCTCAGACACACACACACACATTACAGAGGGGTCACAAGATACTGCTGGGGGAGTGAAATAATACCCTTGCAATGAGCTAGGAAGCAGAAGCAGACATCCCTCTCCCCACCAGGCCCCTTGCAGTCCCTCTGACTCAGCCCTGACTATGGCATTCAGTCCCATAGCCCCGACTCTGTCAGGGTTTATTTACAGAAAGACGTCCCCAGTCGAAGGGACTGTGAGATTTTCCTAAAGCAACCTTCTTGTTCGCTGTCGGCGGTCCACCTGTGAAGTTGTACAAAGGCTTCAAGTCACCTAATTTAACGAATCACTCAACCGGTAGGATTTACGAAGGACATTTCCTTCGGCCTCCCGTTTCCTCTTGTCTCCGGGACATCCCTACTTAGGGGTCACGGATGTCCTGCCGACAGCTTGCCCTCAGTCTGTCCAAAAGCGGACCACTTCTCTTCCTTCCCAAACCCTTGGGGGCGGGGATAATTCCTAGATTACGGGCTTGAGAGACAAGAACGGCTGTGGCGGTATCAAGTGTGATGAGGAAGGTAGGTGGAGAAGAGGATTTGGGAGGGCGGATGAGTTCAGGTTGGACACGCTGAGTTTAGGTGTTGGCTTCCTGGACATCTAGCGATGTCCTGGAGGCCAAGGGAAAAGCAAGGTCGTAGCGGAGTTGAGAGGATGGAGCTAGCAAGGTAGGAATTGCCCTGAAGGTGGAAATGAAGGGAGGAGAGTTTGGGGCTGGAGATGTAATGATAATATTGATGATGAAGGTATTTGTTAAGCGCTTACTATGTGCCAAGCACTGTTTGTTCTAAGCGCTGGGGTAGATACCAGGTCATCAGGTTGTCCCCCCCCGGGGGGCTCACACTCTTAATCCCCGTGTTACGGATGAGGTAACCGAGGCACACAGAGGTGAAGTCACTTGCCCAGAGTCACACAGCTGATAAGTGGCGGAGCCGGGATTAGAACCCACGACCTCTGCCTCCCCAGCCCGGGTTCTTGCCACTATTTGGGAACCATCTGTGGGTAGAGATGGTAACTAAAGCCGGGTTCTCCGAAGGAGTGGGCGTAGATGGAGAATAATAATAATGATAATAATGATGATGATGGTATTCGTTAAGCGCTTTCTAGGTGCCAAGCATTGTACTGAGCGCTGGGGTGGATGCAAGCAAATCGGTTGGACACAGTCCCTGTCCCACGTGGGGCTCACCGTCTCAATCCCCATTTTCCAGATGAGGGAACTGAGGCACAGAGAAGTCAAGTGACTCGCCCGAGGTCACACAGCGGATGGGGGGGGGCGGAGCCGGGTTTAGAACCCATGACCTCCTGACTCCCGGGCCCGGGCTCTATCCACTCTGCCACGCTGCTTAGAAGGGGACCCAGCACTGAGTCTTGGGGGTCTCCCCCCATTAGGGAGGAGGAGGTATCGTGCTCTCCCAAGTGCTCAGGATGACGCTCTGCAAACAGTAAGGGCTTAATAAATATAATAATGTTGGTATTTGTTAAGCGCTTACTATGTGCAGAGCACCGTTCTAAGCGCTGGGGTAGATACAGGGTAATCGGGTTGTCCCAAGTGAGGCTCACAGTTAATCCCCATTTTACAGATGAGGTAACTGAGGCACAGAGGAAGTGAAGTGACTTGCCCACAGTCACACAGCTGACGAGGGGCAGAGCCGGGATTCGAACTCATGACCTCGGACTCCGAAGCCCAGGCTCTTTCCACTGAGCCACGCTGCTTCCCCGATGCAGTCAATATGACTGACCGATTGATTGAGGGGCCCGTGAAAGTGACCGAGACTGAGAAGGGGCGGCCCGAGAGATAGCGGAAGGTTCGAGAGAGGGCAGTCAGTGCCGGATAACGTTTCCAGCAGAAGGGGGTGGGCCGCGGGGGCAGAGGCAGCTAAGAGATCAAGGAGGATCAGTACGGAGCAGAGGCCATTAGATTTGTCAAGAGGAAGGTCGTCGGTGGCTTCCGTAAGGGCAATTTCAGTGGAATGAAGTGGGCCGGAGCTGGAGCCAGGCTTCATCTCTACACGGGCGATTCCCAAATCTACCACTCCAGCCCTGATCCCTCTCCTCCTCTCCCGGGCTCGTCTTTCCTCCTAGTTTCGGGACATCTCTACCTGGATGTCCCCCCGAACACCTCCAACTTTACACGTCCGAAACAGAACTCCTCCCCTTCCCACCCACATCCTCTCCTCTTCGTGACTTTCCTGTCGCTATAGGCTTCCCCACGATCCTCCACCCACCCTGTCTCCCAAGCCTGTAACCTAAGGGTTATCCTTGACATCTCTCATTCAACTGACACATGCAGCCCGTCACCAGATCTCGTCCGTTCTCCGTTCACAACGTCGCTAAAATTCATCCTTTCCTCTCCATCTAAACTACCACGTCGATCCAAACGCTTATCCTGCCCTGCGTTGACTGTTGAATCGGCCTCCTTGCTGACCTCCCCGCCGCCCGTCTCTCCCCACTCCGGTCCACGCTTCACTCAGCTGACCACATCATTTTTTTATTCATTCATTCATTCAATAGTATTTATTGAGCGCTTACTATGTGCAGAGCACCGTACCGAGCGCTTGGAACGAGCAAGTCGGCAACAGATAGAGACGGTCCCCGCCGTTTGACGGGCTCACGGTCCAACTGGGGGAGACGGACGGACGAGAACGATGGCGATAGATAGAGTCGAGGGGAAGAACGTCTCGTAAAAACGATGGCGACTGAATAGAATCGAGGCGATGTACGTTTCATTAACGAAATAAATAGCATAATGAAAATATATACAGTCGAGCGGACGAGTACGGTGCCGAGGGGACGGGAAGGGAGAGGGGGAGGAGCGGAGGGAGACGGGGGGAGAAGAGGGTTAAGCTGTGGAGAGGTGAAGGGGGGGCGGTAGAGGGAGTAGGGGGAGAAGGGGAGCTCGGTCTGGGAAGGCCTCTCGGAGGAGGTGAGTATTAAGTAGGGTTTCGGAGAGGGGAAGAGAATCAGTTTAGCGGAGGTGAGGAGGGAGGGCGTTCCGGGACCGCGGGAGGACGCGGGCCCGGGGGTCGACGGCGGGACGGGCGAGACCGGGGGACGGCGAGGAGGCGGGCGGCGGAGGAGCGGAGCGGGCGGGGTGGGCGGCGGAAAGGGAGAAGGGAGGAGAAGTAGGAAGGGGCGAGGCGACGTAGAGCCTCGAAGCCTAGAGTGAGGAGTTTTTGTTCGGAGCGGAGGTCGACAGGCGACCACTGGAGGTGTTTAAGAAGGGGAGTGACATGCCCGGATCGTTTCCGCGGGAAGACGAGCCGGGCGGCGGAGTGAAGAATAGACCGGAGCGGGGCGAGAGAGGAGGAAGGGAGATCGGAGAGAAGGCTGACACAGTAGTCTAGTCGGTGTCTCGCCACTTTTTTTTAAATGATATCTGTTGAGTGATTACTCGGTGCCAGGCGGTGTAACTAACTGCTGCAGTCGATACAAGCTGATCGGTTTGGACGCAGTCCCTGCCCCACGTAGTACTCACGGTCTCAAACCCCATTTTCCAGACGAGGTAACTGAGGCGCAGAGAAGTGACTCGCCCAAAGTCCCGCAGCTGACAGGCGGCGGAGCCGGGATTAGAACCCACGACCCCTGACTCCCAAGCCCGGGCTCTTTCCGCCGAGCCACCCTGCCGCTCGCCGCTTCACGCTCCTTCGTCGTATCCGACAGCCCACCGCTGTCCCCACCTTCACAGCCTCGTTAAAATCTCATCTCCTCCAAGAGGCCTTCCCCGACCAAGCCCTCATTTCCCCATCTCCCTCTCCTTTCTGTGTCATCCGTGGACTTGAATTTCATTCATTCGATCGTATTTATTGAGCAAACACTCTGCGCAAAGCACCACGCTAAGCCCTCGGGAGAGTACGGCGTAACAAGAAGCAGACACGTTCCCTGCCCACGACAGGAATTCATACCCTTTATTCACCCCACCCTCATCGCACAGCACCTACGCACGTATCTGTAGTTTATTTGTCCTGTCTTTCTCCCCCTCTAGACTTGTGGGCAGGGAAGGAGTTCACCAACTCGGCTGTTACATTCTCCCACGTGTACTCGGCACCCAGGAAGCGCTCAATAAATACGATCGAGTGATCGATTGACTGAAGTCGAGATGTACAGGGAACTCAGTAACGTGGGGGTCGTCAGCTGTGGGAAAATTGTCCACTGATTGGGTGGGAATTAACGGGCGAGGTGGCGGATGGCCCGAGGATACCACCTTGGCCGACGGTCTTCTTTTCGACCCCCACGGGTAGGCCGTTTTCCACCTTGCCGCTCATCGTTCCCTGAGCGCATTAAAGCGAGGTTAAATTACCAAAACCCCCAGTCCTGATACGTACGGTCCGTTAAGGCTGAGAGAGGAACGTCACACTCTGACCGGCTCCACCCGCGGGAGCGGAGCCGTTCCCTCCGACATCGAATCTTCTCCTGCCATCTTGTGGATGGCGCGATAGCAAAAGAGACTCGTGTCCCAGGCCGGGTGGCCCCCAGTCCTCACATCACGCTGTCTGAAAACGGTGTAAGGAAAGCGCGTGTTGTAGCGGGACTGTGTCTACCTGAGGGGTAAAAGTTGGAGCGACGGCATATTCTCCCTCCCGTTAAAAAATCGGGCAGGACGTGATGGCTGGAGAAAGGCTGGCCCCGCCGGCGTGGTGAGGAGTTATTGCAGCTCATTATCACTGCTGTTTAATGTTTTCGCTTTTTTCATTCTATTTCTTTCTTTCCTCCTGTGTCTGCTGCCATCCACCCATTCATTCATTCAATAGTATTTACTGAGCGCTTACTATGTGCAGAGCACCGCACCAAGCGCTTGGAATGTACAGTTCCGCCCCGTTTCAGACGGTGAGCCCGCTACCGGCTGCTGCCTCTCTCGTTCTTGCAGTCGTATCTGTCGAGCGCTTACCGAATGCGGAGCTCTGTACCAGGCGCTTGGAAAGCCCTCCCTCTCCTTCACCTTTTCAGCAGCAGCCAGTGATTCGGCCATCTTGGGGGTCAGGCGTGGGAGGTCCTGGCTTTGCTGGACTCGGGCGTTTTGGCAGGACAGGGAATTCTCAGGCTCAGCTCCGGGAAGGATCAAGTCAATCAAGGCAGCAGCTGGATCCGTGACTGGGTCCACCCGCCTGGCCGTGACACGGCGATAACCCCAGCTCGACTGGCTGGTCCCGGACCGTTTCCCGCACTGCCATTTCCGCCGCTGTTTCTGTCGATCATTCCAGCAAGAAATGCTATTTATCGAGCAGTTTCTGGGGGCGGGGCGCCGTACTAAGAGCCCGAGAGAAGCAGCGTGGCCTAGGGGAAAGAGCACGGCCCCGGGAGTCGGAGGACCCGGGTTCTAACCCCGGCTCTGCCGATGGCTTGCTGGGTGACCCTGGGCGAGTCGCTTACCTTCTCTGCACCTTGGCTCTCCCGGTCCCCCTCCCGCTGCAGGCCCCGTGAGGGACGGGGGACCGTGTCCAACCTGAGTAACTTGTGCTTAGAATGGCGCTCGACACATAGTGAGCGCCATTAAAAAAAAAGGAAATACCGTCAACCGAAAAAGTGGGTAGGCACGTTCCTTGCTCGCCAGGAGCTTATTCGGTGATGGTTTTGGCCTTGACGACGGCCCGACCGAGGACAGGTCGATTCGGCCGGGACTGGTACCGCCCTCTGGGCGGAAGCACTGGTTGTACTGGTCCATCTTAGGCTGTGTTGCCGAGGTCACCCCTATTTTCCTTTAAATGGCAGCGAGTCTCCCCTCTCTGGTCCCCCTTTCCTCTCCATCTCTCTTCTCCTGCCTTTGTCCCGCTCCTTCCTTTTCCCTCCCCTCCTCGCCCTTCATCTGTGGCGCAGGGGGAAGGGAGCACGGGCCTGGGAGTCGGAATCCCGCCTCGGCCACTTGTCCGCTCTGTGACTTTGGGCGGGTCGCTTCACTTCTCTGGGCCTCGCTTGCTTCATCGGTAAAATGGGGATTGAGACCGTGGGCCCCATGTGGGACAGGGACCGGGTCCAACCCCATTTGCTTGTGTCCACCCCTGCGCTTAGCACAGTGGCACAGTGGTCGGCCCATGGTAAGCGCTCAAGAAATGCCATAAGTATTATTATTATTATCTGTCTCTGCCGGCCCAGCCTCGTCGCCTCCAACCAGACCCGCGTGGTCGAGCAAATATTCCTCACTATTGGCTTCATCACCCTGCCCCCTCCTACCTCACCTCCCTTCTCGTCTTCTACAGCCCAGCCCGCACGCTCCGCTCCTCTGGCGTTAACCTTCTCGCTGGGCCTCGTTCCCGCCCATCCCGCCGTCGACCCCTGGCCCACATCCTACCTCTGTCCTGGAACGTCCTCCCTCCTCACCTCCGCCAAACTAACTCTCTTCCTTCCTTCAAAACCCTACTGAGAGCTCACCTCCTCCAGGAGGCCTTCCCAGACTAAGCCCCCCTTTCCTCTGCTCCTCCTCCCCTCCCCATCGCCCCGACTCCCTCCGCTCTCCCCCCCCCCCAGCACTTACGTATATATGTACGTATTTATTATTCTATTCATTTTATTAGTGATGTGTATATATATCTATAATTCTATTTATTTACACTGATGCTATTGATGCCCGTTTACTTGTCTGGCTGTCGGTCTCCCCCCTCCTAGACTGCGAGCCCGTCGTTGGGCGGGGATTGTCTCTATCTGTTGCCGAATTGTACTTTCCCAGCGTTTAGTACAGTGCCCTGCACACAGTAAGCGCTCAATTAATACGATCGAATGAACGAATGAACGCTTTGCTTCATTCGCTTCTCCCCACAACCGGCACAATGCCTGGTCTTACTGGAATGAAAATTTAAAGATGCCTCGGCGCCTTGCCCACAGGGAATTTACATTCTAGGGGGGGAGACAAGGGGTGAAATCTTTACAATGAAAGTGGCCAAATTAGGTCAAGTTTTTCTTTTGTCCCCGGACGGAAGCCAGGTCTGCGTCGGCCCTGATGGTAGCTGAGCAGGGCCCGCTGCCCACGGAGGTGGGGTGGGAAGGGCAAAAACCTGGCTGGAGAGCCGGGAGCCGGGACTGTCGGGATCAGCCGATTCCCCCCCAAACTGCTGCTGCCGGAGGTGGGGCTAAATAATAAATAATGATGGTGTTCGTTGAGCGCTTACGACGTGCCAAGCACCGTTCTAAGCACCGGGGTAGATACGAGGTAATCAGGTTGTCCCCCGTGGGGCTCACCGTCTTACTCTCCATTTGACAGATGAGGCAACCGAGGCCCGGAGAATAGTAACGACGGCATCTGTTAAGCGCTTACTATGTGCAAGGCACTGAGAAGCGAAGCGACTCGCCCAAGCTCATCCCAAGCCCACCGTGGCCCCGGGCAGGGCGGCACGGAAGTCGGGGCCCGCCCATTTCGGGTAGCAGAGAGCAGGCCGTTACTGTCAGAGGAGCGGGAGAGCCAGAAGCCGAGCTGAGCTTAATCCCTGAGCTCACATCAATTTTTTTTTTTAAAATAGCCTTTGTCAAGCGCTTACTACGTACCAGCCGCCGTGCTGAGCGCCGGGGTAGATACGAGATCATCGGGTTGGACAGAGTCCTCGTCCCACGTGGGGCTCACAGTCTTAATCCCCTCTTAGGGATGAGGTAACTGTGGCATGGAGAGGCGAAGTGACTCACCCAAGGTCACACCGCGGACAAGTAGCGGAGCCGGAATTAGAACCCAGGTCCTCTGATTCCCAGGCCCGTGCTCTTCCCAGTGGGCCAGGCAGCATCCTGAGGGCAGAGACTGTACCTATTATTTTCCCCATGTGAGACACAGAGTGGGTGTTTAATAAACCATCATCACTGATGACATTTACCGAACACCTACCGTGCGCAGAGCACCGCGCTAAGGGCTTGGGACTATACAATAGCAGGGCAAAACATGGACCCTCTCCTCTAGAAGCTTAATGATGGTATCTGTTAAGCCCTCACTATGTGTGAAGCACTGTTCTAAGCGCTGGGGGGGGGATATAAGGGGATCAGGTTGCCCCACGTGGGGCTCACGGTCTTGATCTCCATTTTATAAACGAGGTAACAGGGGCACGGAGAAGCGAAGCGACTTGCCCGAAGTCACACAGCTGCCGAGCGGCGGAACCGGGACGGGAACCCCCGACCTCCGACTCCCAAGCCCGGGGTCTGGCCGCTAAGCCACGCTGCTGCGTTACACCTGCTGGGTGCTCAATAAATACCATTCCTGCTCCTACTTGGGATCTCCCTGGATGCCCTCACCCTCTGCTAAAGCCACAAAATGAGATCAACTCAGTTTTGCATCTCTCTCTCTCCCTCTCCTGAGGGTGCGTTGTCTCTGAACGGCGGGGGGTTGGATGGGAAGAGTAGGGCTGTCCTTAGGGTACGGTCCCTGGTTCTGTGCTTTTTCAGGGGGGGAGGGGGTCCCCATCCTCCCCCGACACGAATCAGAGCCGCCGTCACCGTCTGATCGGCCACAGGGCTCGGCGTTGAAGGAGGCAGCGGGCCCTCGAAACGGCTCTGGGCAAGGCAGCGATAGTAATAATAATGTTGGTATTTGTTAAGCGCTTACTACGTGCCGAGCACTGTTCTAAGCGCTGGGGGAGATACAGGGTAATCAGGTTGTCCCACGTGAGGCTCACCGTCTTCATCCCCATTTTACAGACGAGGTCACCGAGGCCCAGAGAAGTGACTCGCCCACAGTCCCCCAGCTGCCAAGGGGCAGAGCGGGGATTCGAACCCGTGACCTCTGACTCCCAAGCCCGGGCTCTTTCCACCGAGCCGCGCTGCTTCTCTCCGGGCAGGCCTGTGAAGGGGTAGGGTAGAGAGGATCACCAGCTGGTGGAAGGTGGCCATCCTTAACCAGGCGATCCGTTCAGTCGGGCTTCCCGGCTAGGCACCCCGATACCGGTGCTCTCTGCCTTGCTGACTCCTTCAACAGTCAAGACGAGGATGAGGACTAAATTTGGACTCGAAAGGACGGCTGGCAAACTGTGAGAGAATCACCTTTTGGGGGGGGGGGGGTCTCCCCCCTAGAAAAAGAGCCTTCAGGTTCAGATGGAGTTCAAGGTCTATTTTTAAATCTAGCCTCATCTACAGCGCAGCGGCATGCAGCAGATTTGAACTCGTCACGCAGCGAAAACAGCATCGTGTCGCTCGAAAGAAAAATAGACGTAGCCCACCCCGGGCTTCAGTTGGCTTCAGTGGAGAACCAAAATAGAACCCCGACAGCAATCAGTGTTGTAACTGAGATAAAGATGAAGATTCTTTCTCATGGTATCTGCGCAACGCTTACCTTGTGCCAGGCCCTGTAGTAAGCACTGGCAAGTTAACGAGGTTGGACACGGTCCATGTCCCAAAAGGCGCTCACGGTCTCAATCCCCTTTTTACAGATGAGGTACGGACGAGTGACTTGCCCAAGGTCACACAGCAGACAAGTGGCGGAGCCGGGACTAGAACCCGGATCCTCTTCCTCCCAGCTCCGGGCTCTTTCTACTAGGCTCACTGCCTCTCTGGTCCTTTTAATCTTCTCCGTAAACTCTATCCGTGGCTCTGCGCGGTCGCGGCTCTCGTTCGTTCGTTCACCCATTCAGTCGTCTTTACATTCATTCAGTAGTATTTATTGAGCGCTTACCATGTGCAGAGCACTGTACTAAGCGCTTGGAATGTACAAATCGGTAACAGATAGAGACAGTCCCCGCCCTTTGACGGGCTTACAGTCTAATCGGGGGAGACGGACAGGCAAGAACAGTGGCAATAAGTAGAATCGAGGGGAAGAACATCTCATTAAAACAATAGCAATTAAATAGAATCAAGGTGATGTACATCTCATTAACAAAATAAATAGGGTAATGAGCGCTTTATTGAGCGCTTACCGTGTGCAGAGCACCGTTCTAAGCGCTTGGGAAAGTACAGTGCACCAATAAAGAGCGACAATCCCTGCCCACGCCGAGCTCACGGTCTGGGGAGCTGGGGGAGCCAGACATAAGTACAAATAAACAGCCGTCAATACAAATGAATAAAATTACAGATCTACACGTAAGTGCTGTGGGGCGGGGAGAGGGGAATAGAGCGAAGGGAGGGAGTCAGGGCGAAGCCGAAGGGAGTGGGAGATGAGGAAAAGGGGGATTAATCTGGGAAAGCTTCTTGGAGGAGATGGGCCTTCAGTGAGGCTCTGAAGCGGGAGAGAGTCATCGTCCGGCGGAATCGAGGAGGGAGGACGTTCCAGGCCAGAGGCGGGACGTGGGCCGGGTTCGGCGGCGAGGCGGGCGACAGGGAGGCCCAGCGAGCAGGTGAGCACCAGAGGAGCGGAGTGCGCGGGCCGGGTGGTAGAAGGAGAGACGCGGGGTGAGGTAGGAGGGGGCAAGGTGACGGACTGCTTTAGAGCCAATGGTGAGGAATTTTTGTTTGCTACGGAGGTGGAGGGGCAACCCCTGGAGATTTTTGAGGAGCCGGGGGGGTGACATATCCTGAACGTTTCTGTAGAAAGCTGATCCGGCCAGCAGAGTGAAGTATGGACTGGAGTGGGGAGAGGCGGGAGGTTGGGAGGTGCCCCACTCGAACAGGGTCAGGGATAAGGTTGTGTGCAGGTCCCGAATACCACCTCTTTCGCAACCTGGCTCCTAACCTTCTCGTCGTCTCTGCTCCTCCTCCTCTTTCCAAGCCTGCCTGATGCTAGGCGCCCCTTGCCCCGGGTCATTACCCCTGCCCTCTGCCTCCTGGCGCCTCTTCGCAGCAGCGTGGCTCAGTGGAAAGAGCCCGGGCTCCGGACTCAGAGGGCGTAGGTTCTAATCCCGGCTCCGCCGCTTGTCAGCTGTGTGACCGTGGGCGAGTCACTTCACTTCTGCGTGCCTCGGTTACCTCCTCTGTAAAATGGGGATGAAGACTGGGAGCCCTACGTGGGACAACTTGATGAGTTTGTATCTACCCCGGCGCTTAGAACAGTAAGAGCTTAACAAATACCAACCTGATTATTATTCTTCTTCACAATTTCTCAATGTGCATTAGTTGTGATGCTATTGTAAGCGCTTAACAAATGCCATCGGCATCATCATTATTATCAGACTGTAAGCCCGTCAGTGGGCAGGGATTGTCTCTGTTGCCGAATTGTACATTCCAAGCGCTTAGTATAGTGCTCTGCACATAGTAAGCGCTCAATAAATACTATTGAATGAATTATCATTTAAAACAGCAGGGCTTCAGTTGCCTTTTTAAGACGTGGCTTTGACACTCCGCAATAAAATGAGGTAAGCGTTGGATGCATAGGAAAGGTACGTTGAGCTCACCTAGCATGATATGAGATAAAAAGAAACGAGCGCGGGCCAGCGGGGCAGTTAAGCCTGAAGACAACAAGCCTACGAGCAAGGTTTACTGTTGATCAACCTGCAGAAAGGCATGAGATGAAAATGAAAAATGTAAATGAAAAGCGTATCTGCCGCATTTAAAAACGTTTCTGGCTAGCTGCACTTCATTGGCGTGCCCGCCCTGACTACCCAATTCTGATACAGTGTACCGTTCATTCAGTCGTATGTATTGAGCGCTTACTCTGTGCAAAGCACCGTACGGAGCGCTCGGAAAAGTACAGCGCAACAGACGTATTCCCCGACCGCAACGAGCAACGTCTTTCTCGAAGGAGCTAGACGTAATCGAACTTAGCTCTGACATGTTTCCGTGAAGCCGGAAGGGAAACAGTGTCCCCATTTACACACGGGACACCTCAGAAAGTCGGGAAAAATTGGAGAACAGGGATTAAGGTAGTTGCCCCAAAACATAGAGCGGCGGCTGGGGCGAAAACTCCTTTTTTGAAGTTTCCAACGTACCGCCTCTTCTCTGGAGCAATAGCAGCTGTATTCATTTTCACCATCTCTAAGTATACTATAAACCTCACGCCATCTCTAAGTGTAACATAAACATGAATATTCATTTTTGAAAACTTCTTTTCCCCCTTAAAAACGGTTAAGTTTTTAAAAATTAGATAGCTTGGGTCAAATTCAGTCCCGTATCTTGAGGTCTGTGGGCATTCGTTCATTCATTCGCTCACTCAGCCGTTTCTATCGAGCGCTTACCGTGCGCAAAGCACTGTACTAAGCGCTTGGGAGAGTACGCTAGAACAACAAACAGATTCCTGCCCACAAAGAGCTCACAGTCTAGGGGGGGAGGCAGACATTAATATAAATACACTGATAAATAATTGAATAAATAAATAAATAAATCAAATGACTCAGTGACAACTCGTGAAGGATGACACTCCCCTTCCCTTGTCACGGGAGAATGCAGGGGTTGCTGGTCCAGAAGGAATTCAGGAGCTGGAATGGCCCTACATGGTCCCTGGAAGCCTTCCTAAAATTTAGCGACAGTCGAGGGCCGAAGAGCGATGAGGTGATGAAGCGCTCTCTGTATTAAATTTGGCTGCGCCGGAGTCCAGGATTTTATGTCGGAGCACCTGCCTGCGCTGCAGACAAATCCATGTATTATACCGAATTGGTAGCGACGTCAGCTGGGGGAACAGAAGAACTCTCTCTTTAATCACTGACATGTTTAGCGGGGAACCCATCAATCGATCGATGGTATTTATTGAGCACTTACCGTGTGCAGAGCACCTGTACTAAGCCCTGGGTGGGGGAGTACAGTAGAACAGTGTTGGTAGACACGTTCCCCGCCCACAAAGAAGTCTGATAAAATGCAGAACGCTCCATCAAACATTGCCTGGCCCCTCCGTCCCTGAAGAATGGGTGAGTTTTTCGCCGTCTTCCCATCGGAGGTGCGGGCCTAGATTAGGGAAGTGGGTGCTCTCTGGATCTGGAAGGCCCCGGGGGGTAGAGCCAGGGGCAGAAAATCCATCCCCCAGATCCCTGGCGGTTTGGGGAGGCCCTCAGAAGAAGGGGGGCCCACAGTTCTCGGGCCCTCTGGCACCCGCTCACCTCTGAGCCCAAGGACTGGCTTCAGACAGTAAGCACAGGGCCCTGCGCAGTGGGGATGGTGGCCAGGACCTGCGTAAAGATGGTGGCCACCCGGTCTTTCTCCTAGACGGTCGGGGGATGGAAGTCGGGGGCCTGGAACTGAGCTACCCAGGGTGCTCGGTCGAGGGGAGACCACAGGGCTGACGGGGCGGGACGGCGGTGAGCGCGGAGGTGGCCAGTTTCTGTTTCGCGAAGTGTTGCGTATGAGACCGTTCCATTATACTGCGCGTGCACGGGCGGTGTGATGAAATGACATCATGCGGAAAGGGAGTGGGGAGAGGGGGCGATTGTCTGAAACCAGCCCCGCCTGTCCCACGTGTGCGCTAACCTCCCCAGTTATTTTTAGACCCGTTCGGGTGCCCACGTTTTTAACCTTCCCTACGGGATGAGGCCCTACATGGATCAGTATTACGGAGCCTGGCTCAGCCCGATGCATTCTGGGTCTACTTGGGTTAAGCTAAACCCTTAAGGGTTTAGGAGTCAGAGGTCATGGGTTCTGATCCCGACTCCGCCACCTGTCAGCTGGGTGACTTTGGGCAAGTCACTTCACCTGTCGGTGCCTCAGTGACCTCATCTGGCAAATGGGGATGAAGACTGTGAGCCTCACGTGGGACAACCTGGTGACCCTGTATCTACCCCAGCGCTTAGAACGGTGCTCGGCACACAGTAAGCGCTTAACAAATACCGACATTATTATTATTATTGTTAAATGCTGGCCCTGTTCCTTGCCCAAGACTACTCTTCTCTGGGTTGGGCCCAGTTGGATCTGCCCTAATTTCCGGTGGTGGGGGCTGATGGCTGGTCTGAGATGTCCCCATTATTTTTGGATTCCCCAACCACTCCTCAGAACTACTTCCTCTCTCTCCATTGCAGGGTAGGGCCTTCTGTGTTCCTGTCTCTGTAGGCCTCCCTTCCCCCTCTCTCTCCGGGACCACCATCCTGCTATCCTCAGTGCGTTTGAGTGGGTGCGCGCGCAGCTTTTTTGTCTGAGTTTGTGTTTGGGCCTGTGTGAGTTTAGTCTCTGCGATGCTGCTTGAGCGTGTGACTGCGTCTGCGTGAATTTTTGTGCGCCTGTGTTCACTTGTGCGTTAAATCGTATTTAGCGAGTGCTTATTGTGTGGAGAGTACAGTGTAACAATAGACACATTCCCTGCCCACAACGAGGATGGAGTCTAGAGGGGGAGATAGAGATTAATATAAATAAATGACAGGTAAATAAGCGCTGCGGGGCCGGGAGGGGAGGTGAATGAAGGGAGCAAGTCAGGGCGACGCCAAAGGGAGCGGGAGAAGAGGAGAGGAGGGCTTAGTCAGGGAAGGCCTCTTGGAGGAGACGTGCCCTCAATCAGGCTTTGAAGCCGGGGAGAGTAATTGTCCGTCAGATTTGAGGAGGGAGGTCGTTCCAGGCCAGAGACAGGATGTGGGCTAGGGGTGGAAGGTGAGATAGGTGAGATCGAGGTAGGGCAAGAAGGTTACCCTTAGGGGAGCCAAGTCTCCGGTCGGGGTGGTACTAGGAGAGGAGCGAGCTGAGGTGGGAGGGGACGAGGCGACCGAGTGCTTTCAAGCCGAGGGTGAGGGGGTTTTTGTTTGACGCGGAGGGGGGTGGGCAACCACTCGCGTTCCTTGAGGAGTGGGGAAACACGGCCTTAACGTTTTTGAAGAAAAATGATCCGCGCAGCAGAGTGAAGTACGGACTGGAGGGGGGAGAGACAGGAGGCTGGGAGGGCAGCAAGGAGGCCGATGCAACAACCGAGGCCTGGTAGGATAAGTGATTGGATTAAGGTGGTGTGACTCTATTAACTTCTGTGAGTTCCTGGGTACCTGTCTGAATGTGACTGAAACCTGCCCGTGCAAAACCCTTTTTTATTTTTTAGCTAATTGAATTATGACTGTGATGGCAGTAACACTCAAAAGGAAGGAGAAAATTCAAATTTGCTTTCAAACAAAACCGGACGTAGCTGTTTTCCCTCTCAGCCATCCCATCTGTGAGGTGGCATACAAGTCTGCGGAGTCACTGTCGGTTCTGTGTTTATAAAAATGGATGCTATTTTGTTGACCATCAAAATCCTTTTCTATTTATCTTGGGCTCTTTCCATCTTCTAAATAAAGAGTTACAAAAATGCCGCTCTTCTGCACCACGTACTTTGATAAGCGATTTCGAATCGCCCTTCAGTGACGACACTGGTCTACTGCTGTTCCAAAAGATTGTCCCGAGAACAGAATAGTAGAGCAGTGTTTGCAGGCAGAAACTAACACCGACTATGTAATCGAAATCCGTCCAGCTTATTAATGTAAAAACTACTCAGAAAACCCAAAAATCCGGCTCCAGACTTCAGGGAAGTGGTCATGAGCATGGGCACTGATAACTTCACCTTTCCGCTGGTTGTTACAAGACATAGTGCCATGAAAAATGATCTAATGTGTTTTAAATCATGTCACAGATGGCACACGCCATCCTTCTAGTATAAAGAGTGACTAAACGCTCGCTTCTTCAAGTTGGGTCACCGAACAGTTTGGAAACAGCAGCTTACACTGATGCTTTTGTGAAATGAATATCACCGTTGCTCTTAGCTATTACAATCGCTTAGTAATTTGAGCTCCCCCCCCCCCCCAAAATCTTATCTATCCCGTGAGGTAGGTCAGCAGTGCTGTTCCTCACCTCGTAAGGAGCACATTGAGGCAGAGATCATTCGGTTCAATTCACTTCAATCCTCTTTATGGAGCCCTTACTTACTAAGCGCTTGGAAAGTAGAGTTCCGGTGCTTGGCCTGTTACGTCTCATCACTTGTACTTGTCGGTGGAAAGAGAAAAAGCGTACGTTCAGAGTGAGGTTTAGGAAGGCCGCTTGGTTTGGCACAAGCGAATTAAAGTCGACCTATTGAAGATGAGTCGGTTGCCCTTTTTTTGAAGCTGAACTGTTTCCAAAAAGGTAGGGAGTGTACTGAAAGAATTCTTCCAAATATAGACACAGGGTTTGGAAGACCTAAATGCGTCCCTCCAGAGTAGCGCACAGCTGTAGAGAAGATTAGCGCCTCTAATTGTCTTAATTCCTATACAAATTGCAGCTTCGCTAGTTCTGCTTCTGCCTTTAGAAAAAAAAAAAATCTAAGAATCAGCCCAGAGGATTTCATTTAAGGAAAATGGCCCAGGTTGAAGGATATATAGGACATTGAGTGCAATTTAGCGATGATTTTTCAAGCACATAATTTGAACTCGGGTAAATTGGCAGCTCAGTAAGGTTTTTTAGGGTTTTTTTCCCCCACTTATTTCATTGATAGACCCAATTATTTAGAGGTCTGACATTTCAGAGGTAGCAGGACTTAAAATAACACTTAGAGAAAATTGAAGACCATATAATAAGGCTCATTCCCAGTACATCAGGGTGAAACTAGCTCTAAAAGAGCTCCAATTTGTCGAAAAAAGGCTTGGGAAGGTGGATGATGAAACTGAAAGGGCTATGCCGGGCTAACTGTTGTTGGGAGATCGTAAGTGGAAATGCACAATATGGTTTTGGTCCCTGTTACGGAGGAAGGTTGTTTATCGAGGACATTGCCTGGGAAGATAATCATAGTTCTAAATCACTTGGGGAGTAAATTAAATTTTCCATCTCACCTAAGGAAGGGGAAGCAAGGTGAAGATTCTGAGGGGCTGCCGACATCACCATAGCATGAGGGAGTAGACTATTTACTGGGCCGATAAAGTTCAGCTGTAAGGAGCAGCGTGGCCTAGCGGAAAGAGCCCAGATCGGGAAGACAGAGGACCGAGCTTCTAATCCCAGTTCGGCCAGCTGCCCGCTGTGCGACCTTGGGTAAGTCACTTAACTGGGCTCTGCCTCAGTTTCCTCATCTGTAACATGGGGATTCAACGCCTGTTTTCCCTTCTACTTAGACTGTGAGCCCGGTCTGGGCCAGGGATCGGGTCCGACCTGGTTAATTTGCATTTCCCCCAGTGCCTAGAACGGGGCTTGACACATAGCGAATGCTTAACACGTACAATAATGACAATGAAAAAAATTAATGCAACTAGTCATTCCTCTTTGGCCAGAGAGGACAGAGTTGTCAGGTCTTGGTCCCGCTACCCATAAGGCTTCAGAAAACATTCTTTAAAAGTTCCACCTAGAGCCAGGATGCCGATACAGGAGCTCTACGACGAGGGGAGACGATGATGACGGCCAAGCACCGTTCTGAGCACGGGAGGAGATGCGGGGCTATCAGGTTGTCCCACGTGGGGCTCCCCATCTTCATCCCCATTTTACAGATGAGGTAACTGAGGCCCAGAGAAGTTAAGTGACTTGCCCAGAGTCTCCTCACCATTATATTTTGGTATTATTTTGACCTCCCTTCTCTCCCCTTCTGTTCTATGCTTTCTTTACGTGTTGCTGATGCAATTCGCACGTTACATGTTCGTTCAAGCCCTTTTCTAATCTTTTGACTTTCTGGACGGGTTTTCTGTACTTGCTTTATTTCTCTCTCTTCTTTCTCTCTTTATTCTCTCTCTCTTCGCTGACAAGCGGCGGATCCGGGATTAGAACCCACAACCTCCGACTCCCAAGCCCACGCTCTTTCCACTAAACCACGCTGCCTCCTATTGATTTAAGCGCTCCGTAGATACGATCGAATGAATGAACGAATTTAAACCGATCCCGTTGGGCACATCTGTCTGCCCTGGAAACTCCTACTTAGGGTCAGCCGTGGCCCGGACAGTCGTCCTCTGCCAATCTGCCGTAGGCCCCTGCCTTCGATACCTGCACTTTGCTCTTTGCGGGTGTGTTGCGGAGTGTGCGCAGAGTCCGCTTCTGTGTTTTCTAGCCTTCCTAACCTGGCAGAAGCTGGGCAAATTCTCCTAGTTTGGAGGATGAGGAAATGAGAAGAGCCGGCATTCCAAACTTCGGCCCGCGCTGAGGCGGTCGGGGGCTCGGAGGACTGCTGGCCGCAGCCGGGAAACGAGAGAAAGAGCTCCTTGCTCGTGCTCTGGTCTGAAGGGGTCACGTTGCTGCTCTCTGGGGTTTTCAAGGTTCCCAGAAGCCTCCCAGTAAACAGGGAGCTCGTTCAAGAGAAACAGGAAAGCGGAGGTGACGGCAGCAGGGAGCGATGAACTGGGCCGCGGCGAGGAAAGGATAGTCTATACTGCATTTTTCTTTGACTTTGCTTCCGTTGCAAGTATTTTTCTTCTGTTGCTAAGGGGATGGTCATCTGAATGAGGGCGTGTGTGTGTGCGCGTGAGTGAGAGGGCGGGAAAGAGAGCGAGAAGCAGCGCAGTGTGGCCTAGCAGTCAGAGGACATGGTTCCTAATCCTGGCTCTGCCACTTGCCTGCTGTGTGGCCTTGGGAAAGTGCCTTAACTTCTCTATGCCTCAGTCTTCTTATCTGTAAAATGGGGATTCAATACCCGTTCTCCTTCCCACTTAGACTGTGAGCCCCATGGGGGACAGGGCCTGGATCTAAGCCGATTTATCTTGTATTTACCCCAGCGCTCAGTACAGTGCTTTGCACATGGTAACCACTTAAATACCATAATTACTATTTTTGTTCTTTGTTCTTTCTTATTTTACTCTCTCTCTCTCAACAGGGGCGTTGCTTTGATCTGAAATAGCCATTCGTTGTTATATTTTGGTATTATTTTGATCTCCCTTCTCTTCTTCTGTTCTCTGCTTTCTTAACATGTTGATGATATCATTTGCAATTTACATGTTAGTTTAAGCCATTTTCTAATCCTTTAATTTTCTGGACTGGCTTTCTCTCTTCAATTTATTTTTCTCCATTCACTCTACATAGGAATCCAATCCACTTGAGTTGTTTTTCTTTTAGCCCCTGAATTTGTGGCCTTTGTGTAACTTGGCTTCTTCCTCGTCTAGATTTTCTAACACCCTTTTACGAGCTTGAAAGTGCCAATCGTCTGCTTCTTCTAATTACCCGTTACCTCGTGTATTACTTTTTTTCTCATTTTTCCAATTAACTTCCCGTGGCGCTTCGTGTCAGAACCGGCTATTTTACCTAGATTATACTAATCGAGCACTGACAATATTCTCATCCGTCATTTTGGTTCAGTCTTAATTGCTGTAATGGGATTTATATTCGGCCTCATCTTTATTGCTCCCACAGGTAGGTAGGACTTCTGGGCATAGAGGAACAGGAATCAGCGTAATGTTACCAGTATTTTCCAAACCTTCCAAGAGATGCAGTGAGGAAAGAGATCTGTGGGCGAAGTAGAAGAAGCCATTGATCGCGAGACTGGATAGCGGGCCTAATATCCCGAGCTCGTCGCGGACAGGAATGTGTCTGTTTGTCGTTATAGCGTACTCTCCCAAGTGCTTGGTACATTCATTATTTCGTTGTTTCGCTCCTTTCGGGGAGTCCCCAGACAGGAGGGAATGAGTCCACCAGCACCGTTCGTGATGGACCGTCTCTGTGTTCTTCCTTCACTTTTCCGAGAAAATAGCAGTAGAATATGAGGTGGAGATTGCCTGGCTTTATCTGACAACTCATCGTGATACTTGGGAAAGTAAATTGCATTTTCAGCATCCCAACAGAAATGTTGAGACAGGCTAACGGGCGGGCTGGAGTCACGGTACCCCCTCCCTTCCCCGGGCCAGAGGGAACAGCTCATGAGCTACATCGGCCATGTATGGGAGAGGTGAGCCGCCTACTCCGTTCTCCCCCGCCCCCCCGCTCCATCTAAGGTATTTATTGGGCACATCCTACGTGCAGAGCACTGTGCTTGGGAGAGTACAACAGAGTCGGTAGACACGTTCTCTGCCCACAACGAGCTTACAGTCTAGACTCCTCCCCACATCGTGCTTGGCACCTCTCCGCTACAAGTCCAGAAAAAGGGAAGGAGGGAGAGAGGAAGGGGGGGATTCCTGGTACTCCTCCCTTCCTCCTCCTTTTTACCTTTTCTTTTCTTTCTGTCCTTCCCCTTTCCATGCCTTCCCCTTTTCCTTTGTCTCCTCCCTGCCCCGCTCCTCTGTTCCCCACCCTTCTCCCTCTTTTCTTTCCCCATTCTCTTCCCCTCTCTTTCACTCTCTTCCTCTTTTTCCTCCCCCCATTCTCCTTAGTAAACTTAATACCGATCCCCTTCCTGCTTATCCTCCCCCTCCCCACTATTTAGCTTCGCTCTTCTCCCCCTTGCCCACTTCTTTCCTTTTAAGCCAGTCTCCTCGCTGTGCCTTATTCTTGTCTCCGGCCGCCAACCTCTTGCTCGCAATCTTCCTTCTGCCCGGAACTCCCTTTCCTTCACTTCAGTCAATCAATCAGTGGTATTTATTGAGTGCTCACTGTGTGCCGGGCGCTGTACTAAGCGCTTGGGAGAGTACCAAGCAACAGAGTCGGTAGACACGTTCCGCAGCCCACTGCTCTCCCCATCTCCAAGCGCCTTCTGAAAACGCATCTCCTCCAGGAGGCCTTCCTAGATTAATCTCTCATCTCCCTACCCTATTTCCCCCCACTCCTTCACATGATAACAATTATAATAATAACTGTGGTATTTAAGTGCTCACTGTGGGCTAGAGAGAAGATAATCGGGTCCTTCACGGGGCTCACAGTCTAAGTAGGAGAGAGAACGAGTATTGAGTCCCTATTTTGCAGATGAGAGAACTGAGGCACAGAGAAGTAAAGTGGCTTGCCCAAGGTCACACAGCAGGCACCTGGCAGATCTGCCAGGATTAGAACTCAGGTCCTCTGACTCCCAGAGCCGTGCTCTTTCCGCTAGGCCACGCGGCTTCAGGCATCACCCCTGGCCTCCACATCCCTTGCGTCCATATAATAATGCTGGTATTTTGTAAGCGCTTACTATCTGCCAAGCACTGTTCTAAGCACTGGGGGAGATACAAGGTAATCAGGTTGTCCCACATGGGGTTCACGGTCTTAATCCCCATTTAGCAGTTGAGGTAACTGAGGCCCAGAGAAGGGAAGTGACTCTCCCCAAGTCACACAGCTGATAAGTGGCGGAGATAGGATTAGAACCCACGACCTCTGACTCCCAAGCCCGGGCTCTTTCCACTGAGCCACGCGTACTCTCCCAAGCCCTTCGCAGAGTGCTCTGCGCACGGTAAGCGCTCGGGAAATACCGCCGATCGACTGGTTGACGGGATCTTGGGGTCTCGGCTTTTAGAAAGCCGTCACGGATGTTGGGGATGAAGGAGGCGGTGGGGGAGCCCCCTTGTAATTTGGAGAGGGGGCTTGCCTGGTAGGCGGGGAACAGACCGACAAGCTGACGTAGATCAGTAATGATAATGTAATAACGATAATGTTGGTATTTGTTAAGCGCTTACTATGTGCCGAGCACCGTTCTAAGCGCTGGGGGAGATACGGGCTCATCGGGTCGTCCCACGTGAGGTTCACAGTCTTCACCCCCGTCTTACAGAGGAGGGCACTGAGGCACCGAGAAGTGAAGTGACTCGCCCACGGTCCCACAGCTGACAAGCGGCAGACAGGGATTCGAACCCATGACCTCTGACTCCCAAGCCCGGGCTCTTTACAGAAGCAGCGTGGCCCAGGGGAAGAGCCCGGGCTTGGGAGTCAGAGGACGCGGGTTCCGATCCCAGCTCTGTTGCCTGCTGTGTGACCTTGGACAAGTCACTTGGCTTGCACATTTTTATCACCTTATCGATTTTGTTAATGAGGTGTCCAATCCCCTTGATTCTATCTATCGTGATTATGTTGTCCTGTTTTTGTCCGTCCGTCTCCCCCGGTGAGACCGTGAGCCCGTCACTGGGCGGGGATGGTCTCTGTCTGTTGCCGAATTGTCCATCCCGAGCGCTTAGTACTGTGCTCTGCACATAGTGAGCGCTCAATAAATACGGTTGAATGAATGAATTCGGGCAAGGGAGCGGCGGGGAAGCGTGGCTCAGTGGCAAGAGCCCGGGCTTGGGAGTCAGAGGTCATGGGTTCCAATCCCTGTCTGCTACTTGTCAGCTGTGTGACCGTGGGCGAGTCATTTCCCTTCTCTGTGCCTCAGTTCTCTCATCTGTAAAAATGGGGATGAAGACTGTGAGCCTCACGTGGGACAATCTGATGACCCCGTATCTCCCCCAGCGCTTAGAACAGTGCTCGGCACACAGTAAGCGCTTGACAAATACCAACATTATTATTAGCATTCTTCTCCGTGCCTCAGTTCCCTCATCTGTCAAATGGGGATGAAGACGGTGAGCCTCACGTGGGACAACCCCACGGCCCTGTATCTCCCCCAGCGCTTAGAACAGGGCTCGGCACATAGTAAGCGCTTAACAAATACCAACATTAATAATAATTATGGTATTTGTTAAGCGCTTACTACGTGCAGAGCCCTGTTCTAAGCGCTGCGGTAGACACAGGGTCATCAGATTGTCCCTCGTGGGCCTCCTATTTTTTAAACCCCATTTTTACAGATGAGGTCACTGAGGCCCAGAGAAGTGAAGTGACTCGTCCAGGGACACACAGCAGGCAATAATAATAATAATAATGTTATCTGTTAAGCGCTTACTATGTGCAGAACACTGTTCTAAGCGCTGGGGGAGATACAGGGTCATCAGGCTGGCCCACGTGAGGCTCCCAGTCTTCATCCCCACTTTGACAGATGAGGGAACTGAGGCCCAGAGAAGTGAAGTGACTCGCCCACAGTCACCCAGCTGACAAGTGGCAGAGGCGGGATTCGAACTCGTGACCTCCGCCTCCCAAGCCAGTGCCCTTTCCACTGAGCCACGCAAGCGGCGGATCCGGGATTCGAACCCACGACCTCTGACTCCCCAGCCCGTCCTCTGGCCACTAAGCCACCCTGCTTCTCTATTATTATCATCACTATGATCATAGAGGTCACGGGTTCGAATCCGACCTCTGCCACTTGTCAGCTGTGTGACTGTGGGCGAGTCACGTCCCTTCTCTGGGCCTCAGTTCCCTCATCTGGAAAATGGGGATGAAGACTGGGAGCCTCACGTGGGACAACCCGATGACCCTGTATCTCCCCCAGCGCTTAGAACAGGGCTCTGCACGTAGTAGGCGTTTAACAAATACCATAATTTAGCGCTTAGAACAGGGGTCTGCACATAGTAGGCGCTTAACAAATACCAACATTAATAATAATCATGGTATTTTGTTAAGCGCTTACTACGTGCAGAGCCCTGTTCTAAGCGCTGCGGTAGATGCACGGTCATCAGATTGTCAGCGCTTAGTAAGTTATTATTATTATTAATAAATACTCTGGAATGAATGAATGAATGAATGAATGAATGGCGGCGGGGGACGGGAGGCGGCCGGATCGGGTTAAGAGTCCCCGGTAGCAACCGTTGCCCAGGAGACGGGGCGGGGGGGGGGACGCGGCGCCGGGCGGCGGTTGATGACGTCATCGGGGCGCGACGCGGCGGCGGCTGGCAGGGAGATGGAGGCGGCGGCGGCGGAGCTGAGGGCGAGGCGGCGGCGGCCGCTGCCGTCTTCGCCGTTTTTCCCGTTTTTGCTGTCGCTGCTGCTGGCCGGGCCGGCGGGGGCTCTGGTGGAGGGGCTGTACTGCGGCGCCCGCGTCTGTTACGACGTGCTGGGGGTCGGCCGGGACGCCAGCAAGGCGGAGATCGCCCGCGCCTACCGCCAGCTCGCCCTCCGCTACCACCCGGATCGCTACCGGCCCGCCGCAGCCGCCGGCGGAGGCGACACCCTCCAGGCCGCCCAGGACGCCTTTCTGCTGGTGGCCACCGCTTACGAGACGCTCAAGGTGAAGGCGCGGCCGGGGGAGGGCGGGGGGATTTTGGTTAAACCCTCTCCGTTCCCTCATCTGTAAAATGGGGATTAACTGTGAGCCTCACGTGGGACGACCTGATTACTCTCTATCTCCCCCAGCGCTTAGAACAGTGCTCTGCACAGAGTAAGCGCTTAACAAATCCCGACATTATCAATTATTATTATTCCGATGGGCCGAGCACTGTTCTAAGCGCTGGGGGAGAGAAGGTGATCGGGTTGGCCCGGTCCTCATCCCCCTTTTCCAGAGGAGGTCACGGAGGCCCAGAGAAGTCAAGTGCCGAAGTCCCCCAGCTGGCAAGCGGCGGAGTCGGGATTCGAACCCACCGCCTCGGACTCCCAAGCCCCTGCGCTGCTTCCCTACTAAGCGCTTGGAACGCACAGTGCGGCCACAGAGACGGGCCCTGCCCACAACGGGTTCAGTCGGATGTATTGAGCGCTTACTATGTGCAGAGCACTTTACTAAGCGCTAGGAACGTACAATGCGGCAACAGAGACGGTCCCTGCCCGCAACGGCTTCAATCGGATCTATTGAGCGCTTCCTATGTGCACAGCACTGTACTAAACGCTTGGACTAGAGAGAGACGATCCCTGCCCACAGCGGGCTCAACCGTTCAGTCGGGTTTATTGGGCGCTTACTGTGTGCAGAGCACTGTACTAGGCGCTTGGAAGGTACAGTGCAGCCACAGAGACAATCCCTACCCAACAATGGGCCCAGTTCATTCATTCAGTTGTATTTATTGAGCGCTTACTGTGTGCGGAGCGCTGTACTAAGCGCTTAGAAAGCACAATTTGGCAACAGATAGACAATCCCTTCCCGCGACGGGTTCAGTCGGATTTATTGGGCGCTTACTGGATGCAGAGCACTGTACTGAGCGCTTGGAACGTACAGTTCGGCAACAGAGACGGTTCTAAGTGCTGGGGTAGACACAGGGGCATCAGGTTGTCCCCGTGGGGCTCCCAGTCTTCATCCCCGTTTTACAGATGAGGGAACTGAGGCCCAGAGAAGTTAAGCGGCTTGCCCAAGGTCACCCAGCAGCCAAGTGACTCCCAAGCCCGTGCTCTTGCCACTAAGGCACGCTGCTGTTTCCTCTAATTATTATTAATCGTGTTGATGGAGCACTGTGCTAAGCGCTTGGGGGAGGACGATGCTACGGTAGATGGACACATTCCCTGCCCACAACTCTAATCCCACCCCCGCCACTTGTCTGCCGTGTGACCTTGGGCAAGTCATTTCACTTCTCTGGGCCTCAGTGACCTCATCTGGAAAATGGGGATTGAGACTGCCAGCCCTAGGTGGGGCCGGGACTGCGTCCAACCCCATTTGCTTGTATCCCCCGCCCCCCAGCACTTAATTCAACGTCTGGCACGTAGTAAGCACTTAAATGCCATTGTTATTATTGTTACTGTTATCTTCTCGCATTATCTGTGTCCAACTCACCTTGTGTCTACCCTTGCGTTTAGAACAGAGCTTGGCACATAGTAAACGCTTAAATACCGTCGTCATTATCATCTAGCTTCAGTTTTGGTTGTCCCGCATTTGAGGAATGGGTCCCTTGCTTCACACTCTTTTTTTTGTCCCCCCGACTCCAGGAGGAGAAAATCTGCACCCACCTTTCCGAGAGAAGGGGCAGCCTCGTTCTGTGTCCCCGGCTGGAGGAAAAAAATTGCTAAAAAAAACGACTATTCCCCTTAATTTCTTTCCTTTTATTTTACGCCCTTCCAACCCTACATCCTCTAATAATAATAATGCTTTCCGTTCTTCGATCGTATCTATTGAGCGCTTACTGTGTACAGAGCGCTGTACTGAGTGCTTGGAAAGTACAATTCGGCAACAGAGAGAGGCAATCCCTCCCCGGCAACGGGCTCACGGACTAGAAGGGGGGAGACACAACAAAACAAAACAAGTAGACAAGTAGTTATGGTTTTTGTTAATTGCTTTCTTTGAAGCAGGCACCGTTCTGATAATAATTATGGTATCTATTAGGTGCTTACTATGTTCCAGGCACGGTTCTAATAATAATAATAATAATGGTATTTATTAATACCATATCTATGGTATCTATGTGCCACTGGGGTGGATACGAGCAAATCGGGTCGGACGCCGTCCCTAGCCCCGGATTGCGGAAAAAGCTGCTAAGAGCGGTCTGTTCCCCTTAATTTCGTTCCTTTTATTTTACGCCTTTCCTACCCTACATCCTCTAATAATAATAATGGTAGTAATTAGGATATTGGCTAAATGCTCACTGGGTGCCAGACACCGTTCTAAGCACCGCGGCACTGTTAGCCCCGGATTGAGGAAGAAGCTGAGTGAAAACAATCTGTTCCCCGCAATTTCACTGCTTTGGTTTCACGTCCTCCCAACACTACATTTTGTAATGCTAACGGTCTTCGTTGAGCACCTACGGTGGGTCGAGCGCTGTTCAAAACGCCGGGGTAGACGCCGGACGATCAGGGAGGACACGGTCTCTGGCCCACTTGGGGCTCGGGGGCCAGGTAGGAGGGACTCCCTTAAGAGATCCTCTTTCCGCTGCACTTGAATTTATCAGGTCCTTGATGGAAACGGCAGTTGGGAAGTATGGTCGTTTGCTTGAGTTTTTATCGTTATGGTATCCGCTAAGCGCTCACTCTGTGCCGGGCACCGTAATAAGCGCCGGGGTGGATACGAGCCAATCGGGTCGGACCCTGTCCCCGCCCTACATCAGGCTCACGGTCTCTATCCCCGTTTTACAGCCGAGGTCACTGAGGCCCAGAGCGAGGAAGTGACTCGCCCGAGGTCACGCAGCAGACAAGCGGCGGAGCCGGGATTAGAACCCGTGCCCTTCTGACTCCCAGACCCGGGCTCTATCCACTCTGCCACGCTGCTCCTCTACCCTCAGTGACTTCCTCAGCTGCAGGTCTCAGGGCAGCAGCACCTCTAAACTAAACACCGTAGGGAGTAAATTCGGCCAGAAACGGAGGTATCTGTGGTCTCTGCCTGACTCCGGTCGAAGATTATCCGGCTAAAGGGTGAGTTTACTTAACTGGGCCAAACTCGAAGCGTATCCGGCTAAAGGGTAAGTTTATTTAACTAGGCCCGACGCCGGACCATTCCTCCCGGGGCCTGATAGTTGTAGTAGAGTAGCCTATTGCTCTGCACCCAACAGGTGCTCAATAAATGCCGCTTAGCGTGTTTAAGTGGCCCGAGGCACTTTACAGGCATCATATATTCTCTGTACTGTGGAGTCTAATCGATCATGGTTTGGCCAACTCCTGGGACTTTGAGGAACTTAACCCCGACTGTTGGCGAGGGAAACTTCCTCTGAGAGATTCACAGCATCAGCACTTCTTGCAGACACAACTTTTGCTAACGTGGCCCTTTCCAATTGCTCAAATACATTCTCTTTGGAGTTTTTGTTTCCGAAATACGCCGACGTCTGCCAAGAAGTACAACCGTAGGGCTGTAATTATGGCGGTTGAGATTTAGCGGGGGGGGGGGGGGGTGAGCCGGCTTCAAAGTATTTAACGGATATCTGTCCGCTTCCGCCAGCCGCGGAGCGTCAGGCACCTAGGGGCGTTTTCTCCCTGCACAGCCTCGTTTTTAAGGTTTTAAAAACACTCCCTATCCAGGGCCACGTTTCGGAGGGAAAAACATTCCTCATTTCAAGCCAAGTCCAACGCTCCTGTTGATCCAAACCAAAGTGCTGCCCTATGAAATTTGAATCTACGTGTCTTTAGAGCGCATGCAGTTGAGAAGAGTCGAGTCCATTTACAATGGAGATATTAATGAGTAACATTTGAGGATTCATGAGGTTAAAGAGATTGGACACCTACACCGAGGTACAAATGTAAACAGTTCAGAGTTCAGTATTGGCTCGGTACAGAAAATTCCTTTTATTGAGTGGGAAGACGAGGGGCACGAAGAGCAGAGAGGAAGGAAACCTCAAACTCTTGGTGGAGCAGGGTTTCTAGGAACCGTAGGAAGACGTCTAGCTGTGATGATTTTACCTCATTGACTTGAGACCCCTCTTAGAGAGAAGGGTAACTCACTGTCACAAGAATATTGAGGTACCTGGAGTTCATAGATCTTGGGTGATTCTCCCCATTCTTTGGCTTGAAAACCAGACCCCCTTCCCCTACCACCCTGCCAAAAAGCCCGTCCCATTTATCTTCTTTATACGGCATATGATCCCGAATACACGAAGTAGAGAAAACCTCCGAAGGTGGAAGTAAAGTCAGGCAGGACAGAGATTTGGCGCTTAGAGATGACCGGAGCGCTTCTTTCCGAAACTCAGTTTTAGATCGTTGTTTTCTCTAGAATTTAGGCCGGGCCAAACGCTTTGAATGAAATACATTAGCTCATGGGGAATCTGAACCTGTGCATTTTGGAATTTTCTCGATTTTTCAGGATGAAGAAACACGCAAGGATTACGACTACATGCTGGATCACCCAGAGGAATACTACAGTCATTATTATCACTATTACAGTAGGCGGTTAGCCCCCAAGGTGGATGTCAGAATCGTGATTCTGGTCACAGTGTGTGCCGTTTCGGTATTTCAGGTATAATGTCTTTTCTACATTGTGTCGACGTAGTACTTGATGTCGTTAAATCCTGCCTTGGTCAACTGGAAGAAAGGCAAATATTACAGGTCCGTGGATGACGGGTTCCGTCGCCTCCCCGTGAAGCGAGGCAGAGGTTCGCTTTTCTGCTTTCGATCATCTTCTGATCGTATTTATTTTTTCCCACTGGTTTCTCAGTGAAACTTAAGGAAACTTCAGGGGCCCTTAGGATGAGAAGCAGAAACGGAACAGATTGAGGGCCAGTGACAGGAGGATGAGCGGATCTGCCGCCTGTCGCTGCCCACGCTTTGGCTCTAACGAAGTACGACCTGCCGGCGGTCCGTCGTCACTTTTATTAAGCGCTTATTACGTGCTAAGAGAGGCCCTGTGGGGGACACGAGACGGTCGGGTCAGAGACGGCCCCCGTTCCACACTGGGCTCACAATCTAAGAGGTGTGGAGAGTGGCTCTGCGATGCCTGTTGGAGGAGAGAGTGTACAGAGAGGCAGGTGGAGAGGAGAGTTGAGAGGAATCCGTCGAGCGGGCTGGGATGCAATGAGAGAAGCTGCTGATTCTTCTCTTCATTCATTCAGTTAGTATTTATTGAGCGCTTACTATGTGCAGAACACTGTACTAAGCGCTTGGAAGTCGTGTTAGTGAATCGATTTCTGACCGAGCCTCTTCCCTTGAGCCTTCTCTGGCGCACCCTCGGCCCAGGGAAGAACGGATCTGGGAATCACAGAGAAGAGCTGGTTGTGGAATTACTTTCCAGCCTCTGTCCCGTGATTTCTCCATTCCCTTTTGTCACTCAGCTCCCCCTTAACTTTTTCTCCTCATTTTTACCAAATCGTATCACCTCCCTTTTCAACCCTCCTGCCCCCGCCTCGCCCGGGCTTAACATCCAAGTCTAAGAAAACAGTAAAATGTGATTTAAGGGGTTTGTGGGGCAGGGGAGAGAAGGGAAACCTTTTTGACATCCAAGTTTTGGATACATACATCAGTCTCTTTCCATTCTCATTTACCGCGTTTTAGCTGGTAACCTCTTAGTGGACCATCTCTTGTTTTAGATTCATTTCCTGTTACAGGAGGGCTTTCCAGATTATTTGCTTCTGATAAGGGCCACTGGTCTTTTAGGGAAAACAATCTAGTTTAAGTGAATAAAATATACATAGAACAGTTTGTCAACAGAAGGGTTGAAGCGTCCTTTCTATGCCGATGATTTTTCAAACTATTTTATAGCTGGATTTAAAATTCTTTGCTAAAGTGCAGGTTAATATTTGAGAGGTCAGGGGTTTGCTAAAGCCCTACCCTTGGCTTTTCAATGGTTTTTTAATGAATCTTACCTTTTTATGAGATAGACGTTATAATTTTTTAAAGATTTTGTCTTCTGATTAGTAGTAATATGTAGTACCTACGTGTTTTTTTTTGTGTCATCACTAAAACTGGGTTCTTTTGCTTTACATTTTTAAGCGTCCTTGACAACACAACCTCCTCGCCTGCCTTCTCTTCCACACTCCCCCTCCCTGCAGATCTATCTCTAACCTTCTGAACCACACCAGTTTTTCTAAAATCATCATGCCCCATTTAGTCTCCATAACCCAAACCACCTTCCCTCGATGCACAGGTCGACACCCTCAACACGGCCCTTTCTCCCGAATTCACTCGCTTCCCTATCCCTCTGTTGATGTCGTAACACTAAACCCCAGCCTTGGATCACCTCCGCAGTCTGCCTCCTTCACGCCCGTGTGCGAGCCGCAGAGCGCCGCTGTGAAAAGCCAGATAGCAGGCGGACCTCGTCCATCACAAATCCATCTTCATCTGCTTTAACTCTGCCCTCCCCTCCGCCCGGCAACATTATTTCTCAATCCTTATTGACTCCCATGTCCGTTGTCCGCGCCGGTTGTCTCAGATGCTTAATTCCCTCCTCAGACCCGCTGTCCCCTCCCTCCCTCCCCTTTCTTGTCCCTATCGACCTGGCCCCGTACTTTATTAATAACAGTTGAAACCCTCAGATGTGATCTCCCTTAAGTCTCCTCTTCTCCAATCCCTCCCTCTTCCTGTCCCTTTTTCAACTCTCCCTTCTTTCCCAGCAGTATCTCAAAAAGACACCTCCCTCCTCCAAATCTACCCCTTCCGCCTGGGCCTTTAACACCATCCCTTGGCACCGTATCGAAACTCTTGCCCCTCTCCCGTCTTCCCTCCCTGTCATCTTCACCTGTTTGCTCTCCAGTGGTCTTTCCCCACTGCTTTCAGATTTAGGTATCTACTCCCAAACCGAAAAAACCCTCCCTTGACCCCTCAGCCCTTTCCAGTTATTGCCTCATCTCCCTCCTCCCATTCCTCTCCAAACTCCTTGAGCAAGTTATCCACACCCACTGCCCCCACTTCCTCTCCTCCAGTTCTCTCCTTGACCCCCTCCGATCTGACTCCCTCCCCGCCCCCCTTTTCACCCCATGGAAAATACCCTCTCAAAGGTCACCGGTGACTTCCTTGCCAAATCCAGTGGCCTCCACTCCAGCCTAATCCTCCTCGACCTCTCGGCTGCCTTCGCTGTCGGCGACCTGCTTCTCCTGGAAGCATTGTCCAACTTTGCCTTCACTGACACCGTCCTCAGCCGGTTCTCCTCCAGTCTCTGTGGCTGCTCATTCTCGATCTCTTCTGCGGGCTCCTCCTCTGCCTCCCACCCCTTAACCGTGGGAATCCCTCTCAAGGCTCAGTTCTAGGTCCCCCTCTCTTCTCCGTCGTCATCCACGCCCTTGGAGAACCGATTCGCTCCCGTGGCTTCAACTACCAACTCTGTGCGGGTGATTCCAAATCTGCGTCTCCAGTCCTGGCTTCCTCTGCAGTCTCACGTTTCCTCCTGCCTTCAAGACATCTCTACCTGGATGTGCTGCTGACATCTCAAAGTTAACGTGTTCAAAACAGAGCTCCTTATCTTCCCGCCCAAACCCTGCTCTCCCCTGACTTTCCCGTCATTGTAGACAGCACCGCCATCCTTCCTGACTCACAAGCGCATAAACTTGGTATTACCCTTGACTCCTCTCCCTCATTCAACCCACATATCCAATCTATCACTGAATCCCGTCGGCCCAACCTTTGCGACGTCGGTAAAATCCACCCTTTTCTCTCCATCCAAACCGCTACTCTTTTGATGCGAGCACTATCCTCTTTTGCCTTGACTTGCATCGGCCCGCTTGCCGACCTCCCAGCCTCCTGACTCTCCCCACTCCAGTCCACACTTCACTCTGCTGCCTGGATCTTTTTTTTTATTTTTTTTTTTTTAAAAGTTCAGTCCATGTTTTCCCACTCCTCGAGAACTTCCAGTGGTTGCCCATCCACCTCCACATCCAACGGGAACTCCTTGTCATTGGCTTTAAAGCACTCGACCACTTTGCCCCCTCTTATCTTACCTCTCTGATCTCCTACTACGATCCAGCATTCCCACTTCGCTCCTCTAATGCCGACCCACTCACAGTATCTAGCTCTTTTGTATCTCGCCGCCAGCCTCTTGGCCGCGTCCTACCTCTGGCCTGGCATTCCCTCCCCCTTCATATCTTTACAGACCACCGGTCTCCCCACCTTCAAAGCCAGGAGGCCTTCCCTGAATGAACTCTCATTTCTCCTGTTCTTTTTCCCTTTCATCCTTGCCCTTGGATTTCCTCCCTCTATTCCCTCCACCCTCAGCTCCACAGCACTTATGTACCTCTCTGTAACTTAGTATCTGTCTCCCCATCTAGACTGTAAGCTCATTGCGGGCAGGGAACGTATCTACCAATTCTGCTGTACTCTCCCAAGCTCTCAATACAGTGCTCTCCCTGCAGTAAGTGCTCAATAAATATGACTGGTTGGACCAAAAAAATGTTTTTAAGTACATGATTTTACCGGTAAATATCATCACAGTTTTACCTTAATTTAAATTACACAAGAAATGCATTCTAGCCTTTCGGTTTGGATTTAATCTCGCAAACTTAAACAAAATAGATTTTTAGAGCCTGTGGAATCTGATGTTTATGAAATGCATTTCCATTTCACGAAAAGGAACTAAGTGGAGAAATTACAGGAATTACAGAACAAATTTGCTGGTTCAGGTCTTGCACTACAGAGAAATTGGTGAAAGGAGAGGTCACCCTGTTAACCGATCTGGGTTTTGGGTTTTTGGGTTTGTTTTTTTTTTTTTAAACAATTTAAAAGAATTCAACTCTGGCCCCATTTGTTGAGAGAAACACCTTCAGTAGCTGAATTAAACTCATTTTGTGATTCTTCGATTCTTAGTTTAGAATGAAGATGTAGCATTAAAACGATTCCATTTAGGGTCTGCCTCTAGAATTCTTGCTATTGTCAGATCCACGTAGGTTGTACACTTCCCTTCACGTTCTAAAGGGCCGGGGAAGAACTGACATTTGGGAATGAAGCGTCAGAAGAGTGAAAGTTCAGTTTGACCTACATCCTTACATGTACTTGGTCTTTCTATTCCCTCCCTCTCACAAAGTCCAGCTGGCTGCCTGAAGTGGAGCCTTATACCTCTCCTCAGAAACAGGTGCCTCTCAAATGTCTGGAATGGGGCAGTTATCTACTCCTAATGTTTCACAAGTGGTCTGCCTCCCTGCTAGACGGTCAAGGCCCTATTATCCACCACTTCACCTAACTGGAAAGCTCTAGCGACAGTTTCCTGGTCGTCTGTTCAGCAAACAGTCCTCTTGGGACACGTCGCCGTCGCACCGAATACCCGAGTCCATGGCCAGACTTCGACTGAGCGTGCGTCACTCTCGGAGAGCATTACCCCACTCCAGGCTTCACTCTATTGCTCAGTCCTGGGTTCTTTGAATCAATCGGTGGTGTTGATTGAGCACTCACTGGGACGAGCACTGTACTAAGCCAGTGGGAGAATACGATACGACGGAGTGGGTGAACACACTCCCTGCTCACGGGGAGCTTACACCCGTTAGGCCGCGCTGCTCCCTAGTCTAAAAGAAGGAGCGAAAACGTGTATTAAGGAGGACCAGAGTCCCCACCCATCGACCCACATCCTCCCTCCGGCCTGGAACCCCCTCCCACTTATTATCCGACAGACCGCCTTCAAAGTCTTCTTAAAAATCACATCTCCAAGAGGCCTTCCCCGACCGAGCCCTCCTTTCCCCTCCTCCCTCTTCCTTCTGCCTCGCCCTTGCACTTAGATATGTACTTTTCTTCATCCCGTCCTCGGCCACTCAGCACTTCTAATTTATTTTAACGCTCGTCTGCCCCTGTAGACCGCAAGCCCCTTGTGGGCAGGGAACGTGTCTACCAACTCCGTTACATTGTACGGTAAATGCTCAGTAAATACCACTGAGTGATTATTCATCGAAAAAGAGTATCTGTAGAACTAATGTTTCTAAAAGAAGAGGAAAATACCATGGTGTGCTTTGAAGACATGGACTTTTATTTACACCCGCAGGCTCCACTTCTCCGATTCTCTCCTTAACCCCTTGAGATCTGGCTTCCAACCACTCCACAGAGGGTTGCAGATGGCGGTCAGGGAGGGAAGATGGGGGAGACTGGATAGAGCACAGGCCTGGGAGTCTGGTGGAGTCTGGGCTCCACCTCTTGTCTGCTGTGTGACCTTTGGGCGAGTTACTTGACTTCTCTGGGCCTCAGTTACCTCATCTGAAAAAGGGGGATTAAGACTGTGAGCCCTATATGGGACATGAACTGTGTCCAACCTTGTATGACTACAGTGCCTGGTATATAGTAAGCGCTTAACAAGTACCATTAAAAAAAAGAAGAGAGTGGGCAAGTGATAAGGTACGACGGGATGGGGTCGGAGGTGTCGGGTGGGGGGGGGGGGGATTTTAAGAGATGAGAGGTCTCATTTTGAGGTACTGCGGCGAGGGATGAGATAGTTGAGATGGGTGGGACTGGAGAGTTGAAGGGGAGATTTTAGGGGAAATCACAAAATTTGGATAATAATCCTTAGGGTATTGGTTAAGCGCTTACTATGTGCCAGCCACTATTCTAACATGTCATCTTTAGGTAAAAAAAATCTTAGTGTACATATTCCTTGTGCCATCACCAGCATTACTGTCCAGACTAAGACTACCCAAAATGTCATTTATGACTGGAATGAGCTGGCTTGAGCTGGAACGAGCAAGTTTCCAACTTGGTTCTGTCACACGATAATGACAGAGCAGGGAAAAGATCCAGATGGGTACATTGATGAAGGTACTAGGATAGTGTAGACTGGCTAGTTAAAATTTGGGACGTAGGGTTGTAAGCAGTATACGTTGTTCAGTTATTTTCCTCAGTAGGAAATCATAGCGTAGGTTAAGCTGGTTTTCCGAAGTCATTCCCTTCGGGCCACTCGTTGCCGGGAAAAGAGGTTTTCTGGGGTCTCGTATCTTACCCTAGTAAGGGGCCCTGCATAAAATAGGCACTCAGATACAGTTGCTTCTAATGCCCAGGGTTGTTAGCCAAGGGATCCTTTCTTTTAGATCCCATCCCTCAAGACCCCACACAAAGAGGGACCCAGGTGCCCCTGACTCTTAGATGCCCAAAACGATCGGGAAAAGGCCCATTTCTCGTAACTGATTTTTGTGTGCGTGTACCAGAAGCTTTGATGCCAGGTTGAAAAATACAAGAAAAACTTAAGGGAATCTGTGCCCCTCTGAAGAGTCCAGTTTCAACAGATTTCATCTGGTTAAGATTATTTTTAGCCGCTTCGGTTTCTCGTTTATTGCGAGTTGAATCCTCTTCTAGAAAATCGAAACACCAAATTGGATTGATTTGGTAAACGTGCTTGCCAGAGGTGTCCCGTTATTTTTTGCCTTTGCTCTCAGATTGGAAATAAAAATGACTTTTTCTCTGTTGTGCGTTCTAGTTTTTCAGCTGGTGGAGTAGTTATAATGAAGCCATCAACTACTTAGCCACAATGCCAAAGTATCGTATTCAAGCCACTGAAATTGCCAGGCAACAAGGATTGCTCAACAGGGGCAAAGAAAAAGGGAAAAACAGACGGTCCAAGGAGGAAATCCGAGAAGAGGAGGAAAACATCATCAAAAATATTATAAAAAATAAAATAGATATAAAGGGAGGCTATCAGAAGCCTAAAATATGTGACATTCTACTGTTCCAAATTATTTTAGCTCCTTTTCACTTGTGTATGTACATTAGCTGGTATTGTCAGTGGATTTACCGTTTTAACATCAAAGGACAAGAGTATGGAGAGGAAGAGAGGCTGTATATCATACGTAAATATATGAAAATGTCAAGCTCTCAATTTGACAGTCTAGAAGATAGTCAGAAAGAAACTTTTCTGGAACGAAAGCTGTGGATACGAGAGAACTATGAGGTGAGTTGTTGACCGTCTCTTTTCCTGAAAATGAATTATGATCCTCTTTCCTAGAAAGGGGTTTTCTTTTTCTGTTTTTATACAGTGTAAGGATTAGTGGTTGTGGTGTAAAGCCACAGTTGAAAAATTATCAGGCATCTTTGAAGGACCTGCTAGGCTCTGGGAACTTGAACTGCGTACGCGATCGGAAGTTCATCTGGGCTGTAAAGTTGTGCGTGTTCTGATGGTCGTGGAGACATGTCACACTTTGTGCATGTGGGGGAAACAGTATGCCCTTAATCCTAGCATGCACGTGCCCCCGACCCCAACCCTCCCGCTTCCCTGAGCCATGGAGATGCTAAACTGGGCCTAGTTGAAACAGTAATATCCGTAAAGCAAGTGTCAGGAACCATGTTTTGGGAACTGGATGGCAGGGTCAGGTCAGGCGGGCCTCTATCCTTGGTGCTTTACACACGGCTTCTGTAGAATTTCCAGGATCGCCTCTACTATGTTTTTCCCTAAGCAGTTGGACTGCTTTAAAGCTGATTTTTGTCATTGCGTTAATACGCTGCTTTTGAGGAGAAATAGGTAAGCTAAACTGACATTTGGTATGTAGTCCCTTAAATTTCATCGTACGTTCCGAAAGACCAGTTCCAGTTCTTCTGCCGAGAGGATCCTGCAGTTTCCTACCGTCCGTTACCTACTCTGTCAGTGCAGTAGGGATATTGGGCTGCCAGTCAGTGGTATGGATTGAGTGCTCACAGTGTGCTGAGCACTGGGGAGAGTACGGTAGAACAGTTAGTAGACACTTTCCCTGCCTAAAACGAGCTCACCGTCTAGGAGCAGCAGAGAGGGGCCGGGAGAGAACTGGCTCTCTTCTCTTTTCCCGCAAGTCCACCATTGTTCTTGCCCCGTGTCACACGGCAGGGCCCTCAGACTAGTTCTTAAGCTTTCTTTTTTATTCACTAATAGCATGATGCAGTTCAATTGATAAGATGACTTCGTATTCCAAATTAAATTGCCTCTGAAGAACAGCTAAAAAATGTCTTTAAGCATTTGCCCGACTGTCTCTCCTCCTAATTTGGCTCCTTTGCCTCACGCAGCCGATTTCCAGTTAGGTAGAGGAGACTAGACTGGGTTTCTTTCCCTGGGGAATGGTCTGCCTGTGACTCGTCTCCAAGGTAGAGCAGCATTTTCCCTACCTCTACAGGCCTTAGGTATAAGTCAAAAAAGGATGAGTGATGATTGTGGGCAAGGTGTCCTGGTTTTAGAGGTGTTCTTTAAAAAAAAAAAAAATGCAGAAGAATATTCTGGGAAAGCAGTATGGCGTAATAGAAAGAACACAGGCCTGGGAGGCAGAGAACCGGCCGGCTCTGCCTCTTGTTTGCCGCGCGACCCTGGGCGAGTCGCTTAACTGCTCAGGGTCTGTTATGACATCTGTAAAATGGGGTACAGATGAGGCCCTCTCCCCCCGACTTGGACTGTGAGCCCCATGTGGGACAGGGACTGTGTCCAACCTGATTATCTTGTGTCTATCTCAGCGCTTAATACAGTGTCTGGCCCAAGTTAGTAAAGACTTAATAAGTCCCATTAACAAAAGGGTTTGGGTTGATTATAATAAGAGTGTATCGTAACCCCGGCCAGCATCAAAAATTTTGTCTGAGAGTTCCTTATGGTATTAGTTATAATGAGACTTCACCTGTGGTTTATCTTCTAGTCCTGGTCCCGGCTGTGCAAACATTAAGCAAGACAACACAGCAAAGAGACAGTCTGGTGTTCAGTGGGGCTGGAACTGTGGGTCCTTTACTGGCCACACATGTGTACATAGGTGAATTTCACCATCAGTGGTGTGCTCTTTAAACATGAAGGAGCACGGGGTGGTGCCCAGAGCACGGGCCTGGGAGTCCGTAGGTCATGGGTTCTAATCCCGGCTCCGCCACTTGTCTGCTGTGTGACCTTGGGTAAGTCACTTCACTTCTCTGGGCCTCAGGTACCTCATCTGGAAACTGAGGATTGAGACCGTGAGCCCTAAGGGGGACAGGGACTGTGTCCAACCCCATTTGCTTACCCAGTGCTTACTACAGCACATAGTACGTGCTTAACAAATACCATTATTATTATTATTATTAATAATAATATAAGGACGACTATACATCTAGAGTTAATGTTATTTCAGTGACTGGAAAATTGAATCTCAGATGTTATTTTTAAGCGCAGAGAGATGAATGGATCCTTTTAAATGTCATACTACAGCAAGTTCTCATCTATGCATATTTAGACAGCCAGATTTTCAGACCAACTTTTCAGATATGAGACGTCAAGGAGAGGTTTCCCCCTTGCCCTATTTTTTTTTTTAAATAGTATGTGCCAGGCACTGTACTAAGCACTGGGGAAGATACAAGATAATTGGGTGAGACACAGTCCCTGTCCCACATAGGGTTCTCAGTCTTCATCCCCATTTTAGAGATGAAGTAACTGAGGCACAGAGAAGTTAAGTCACTTGCTCAAGGCCACACAGCAGTCTGGTGGCGGTGCTAGGATTAGAACCCAGGTCCTCCAACTCCCAGGCCTGTTTTGGACTTTTCAATCAATCGTATTTATCGAGCTCTTACTGAATGTACTGCAGTCAGCCAGTCCTATTTATTGAACGCTTACCGTGTGCAGAGCCCTAAACTAAGTGCTGGGGAGAGTTCAATATAACAATATAGCAGGCACATTCCCTGCCCACAACGAGCTTACAGTCTACAGGGGGAGACAGACATGAAGAAGAAAAATAAATGAACGAATATGCACATACGTACTAGGGGCTGAGAGAGGGGAGGAGAAAGGGTGCAAGGCCGATGCAGAAGGGAGCGAGAGGAGAGGAAATGAAGGCTTAGTCAGGGAGGGCTTCTTGGAGGAGATGTGCTTTCTATAAGGTTTTGAAGGTGGGGAGAGTGATCGTCTGTCAGATGTGAAGAGGGAGTTCATTTCAGGCCGGAGGAGGGACTTGGGCAAGGGGTCAGTAGCGAGAGAGGGGAGATTGAGGTACAGTGAGTGGGTTGGTGTTAGAGGAGCGGAGTGTGCGGACTGGGTTGTCGATTTTTGTCTACCTCGATCTCGTCTCTCGCCGCCGACCTCTTGCCCACGTCCTGCCTCTGGCCTGGAACACCCTCCCGCTTCATATCTGACAGGCAGTTACTCTCTCCCCCTTCAAAGCCTTATTGAAAGTACATCTCGACCAACCCTTTTCTCCTTTTCTTCCACTCCTTTCTGCGTCACCCTGATTTGCTTCCTTTATTCGTCCCCCTTCTCAGCCCCACGGCACTTATGTCCATAAATTACGGATAGGGACATAAGTGCCGTGGGGCTGAGAAGGGGGATGAAGCAGTCTGTCTCCCCCTCTGAACTGTAAGGTGGTTGTGGGCAGGGAATGTAAGCGCTCAATAAATACGTTTGAAGGAAATCAGGGAGCAGTAGAGTGAAGTGTGTACTTAAGTGGGGAGAGACAGGAGGCAGGGAGGTCAGCAAGGAGGCTGATATATAGTAATCAAGGCAGGCTAGGGTAAGTGCTTGGATTAATAACGATGGTATCTGTTAAGCGCTGACTACGAGCCAAGCACTGTTCCAAGCGCTGGGGTAGATACCAGGTGATCAGGTTGTCCCACGTGGGGCTCACAGACTTAATCCCCATTTTGCAGATGAGGGAACTGAGGCACGGAGAAGTGACGTGACTGGCCCGAAGTCACACAGCTGATAAGGGACAGAGCCGGGATTAGAACCCACGACCTCTGACTCCCAAGCCCGGGCTCTTTCCACTGAGCCACGCTACTTCTCTAATTAATGTGGCTAGCAGCTTGGATGGAGAGGAAAGGGTGGATTTTAGCAGTTGCAAGGGTTGAACCAACAGGATCTGGTGACACTAGATAAATGGGTTGAATGAGAGGGATGAGTTGAAGATAACTCCGAGGTTTTGGGCGTGCGAGACGGGGAGGGTGGCGGTGGTGGTGTCTACAGCGATGGGAAAGTCGGGGAGGGCAGGGTTTGAGTGGGATGATGAGATGAGGAGTTCTGTTCTCATCGTCTCATGAAGAGACTTGTGGCTCACTCATCCTTTAATTAAATCAGTCTACGTATTTTACACATTTAGGTCTACAAGCAGGAGCAAGAGGAAGAACTAAAGAAGAAGCTGGCCAATGACCCTCGGTGGAAGAGATATAGGAGGTGGATGAGGAATGAAGGTCCTGGAAGATTAACATTCGTAGATGACTAAAGATTGCTACAGAACTCAATTGTCAAACCGTGGCAACCTGTATGAGATGATTTGTCCTGACATTTGTGTTTTAGAATGTATTTATTAATTCAAGGCAGTAATGAAAAACTCAGGAAGCAGTTGCTCAGATAATATAATGTGAAATAGGAGCTCCCAAGAAATTTTGGAAGGTAAGTAGCTCATGATTGAAGGTCTGGCATTCACTGTGTAAAGGTTCAGAATGGAAAGTTATCAACTACTCCACTTAAAGCTAACCGCAGAATTTTGACCTCCAACTTTTTTGTCGTCGTCGTTTTTTATTCTCTTCCCTCATCATTCCCATTTTGCCCAGAACGGGTCTTAAAAGAAAGCATGACATTCAATTACAGGATTACACATTTGTTCAAAGGAGTCTCTCCCGAAGGATGATTCTACTGTCGTCCTCGTAGGATGATTTCTGGAACAATCATTATAGGGTTGTCAATGAGTTCCAAATATCTCTCCGGGAGAGAGAGTCTGCTATCATGTCCTTGTAGGATAACCTTTATTACAATAATTATAGGATTGTAAATGTATTCCAAAAATCTCTCCAGGAGGGACCTCATAGAACGTCTCTTATTATCACCGTGTGATCATGATGGATTTTCATGAAAAAGTAGATCTCCTCTCCTAATCCGAAACACCAGAACACTTCTACACCGTTGCTCGTGGATTGCAAAGCCCTTAAGGTTTAGAGAATCATATTTAGTTGAGAGTGTTGACATTTTAAAATTTGAGGACTAGAATCAAGTGGTGCATGAATGTTTATCAGTGTGGTAATAGACCTTACTTATTCTGCTTTGTTCTTTAGAACATTCAAATTAGGGTATTCTAGAAACCTATTTTTTTAAAACAGTTTTGTTCCTTAAAATCAGAGTACTTGTAAGGTAACATGCAAGCCAAGACACACAGCTTTACTAAACGTTACACATTATCTTGCAAAAGGTAACACCAAAGTGTTGGAATATCATCTTGTAGGGAGACTGATTCTCTTGTTAAAGGAGTTATCCTAATGCCTTATGTAAGTAAAACACTTTACTCTGTTACAGCCCTATTTGAAATTATAAATTAAAAACAAACTTTAGTAGTTTGTGCTTCATTTGTGTGACCGTTTTGAACTTTTAAGGAATCGACGTACATGATAGAATATAGTTTTTTGTATTCTGTGGTTCAAAAAAATATTTTTGGGTGATCTGGTTTTATTTATATTCCAGTAAAGGTAGGGTTTAATTTTTTTTATGCATTTGAGGTTTTATCACAGTGTTCATTTTTAAGATTTACCCACAGCATCTTCACGGCAAGTGCTTCTTGGGTAATATTCTTCCTTTTTGACATTTGCAAATGACACAGATAGTCAACAACATAGCTGTCGGCATACAGCAGCATTAAGGTAACCTTGCTTAATTTAGGGTATCGGATTCCGGTATCAATCCAAAGCTGAACGATAGTCAAATCTTGGTTTTGAGATGAGGGCTGTGTTTCAGAGCAAGAAGAGTACGGAGGCTTGACCAGGCAAAGTAAAAACTGACCACGGGCCAGTTACCCAAGGAAATTCCAGACTCTTTACAGCTTTAAGAAATGGGAAAAGCCCCAGAAAAACAACACACACACACACACACAAATACGATCCATTTAAAAATGATTAAACCTTCCAAATATCACGATCCAAAATACTTGAGTTTATTAGTGAGTGGAGATGGTGAAAATCACAGAAATGCAGTAAATTATTTTACATTGGTTAGGGAAGAATTAGGTGGGTTTATTATGCTATTTGATAAGTGCTTTTTATGTGTCAGGCACTAATCGCTGGGGTAGATACAGATTAATCATGTCGGACACAGTCCCCCTACCACATGGAGTATATCCTCCCTCCTACAGTCTGAGTAGGAGGGAGAACAATTTAAGGCCAGTTTGGTAGCGGAAATGTACCACTTTGAATTTTTTTTTTTCAAATTTAGCCCCGATTTTCCAAAGGGAAATGGGGAGTGGGAACTGAGTTAAATTGGGTGAAACTTTTATCCATATCCTATTGATCAAGGAGATGATACTTGCAATGTGTAATAGATGTAATGTTTGCGAAGTACTTAAAGCTTCTAGGATGAAAGAGTTAAGGTAGTCACCAGCTGGCTCAGCACCGCCCAAATAAAGTCACATATTGAGAAATGATATGGTGGATTTGAGAAAATTTTTGGTCAGCAGGAAGCAGTGCCTTTAGAAATAACCCATAGGAAAACATGGCGAAATGTAGAAATAAATGATAAAACTTTTGCTTTCTAAACTTTGTAGAAATTGAGGAAGAAAGCTTGTTGGGCTTAAAAGCATGGAGAATTGAACAGAAGCGTTCAGTGTACATTAGGAGCTCGTGATAAAAACTTTGTCACCTACAGCTCCGAATCACTTCAAAAGAACTCATATTCCCTCTGTCCTCCCCGTGACTTGCCCATCACTGTAGACAGCACCACCATCCTCCCTAATCTCTCAAGCCCCGTAACCTTGGCGTCATCCTCAACTTAACTCTCTCATTCAACCCACGTAATGTCCGCAAATTCTGTCGGTCCAGAACAACAACTTTAAAACCCACCCTTTCATCTTCCTCCAAACTGCTACAATCACTTATCCTATCCCACCTCGATTACCGGATCAACCACCTTGCTGACCTCCCAGCCTCCTGTCTCTCCCCACTCCAGTCCATACTTCACTCTGCTACCAGATCATTTTTCTACCAAGCCGTTCAGGCCACGTTTCCCTACTCCTCAAGAACCTCCAGTGTTTGCCCATCCACCTCCGTGTCAAACAGAAACTCCTTACCGTTGGCCTTGAAGCACTCAGTCGCCTTCCCCCTTCACCACCTCGCTACTCCTACTACGACCCAGCCCGCAGACTCTGCTCCTCTAACGTCAGCCTCACCGTAACTCAGTCTCCTCCATCTCTCTGCGTACCCCTCATCTACGTCCCGCCTCTGGCCTGGAATGCCTTCCCTCTTCATATCCGACTCTCTCCGCCTTCAAAGCCTAATTGAAAACACATCTCCAAGAGGCCTTCCCCGACCGAGCCCTCATTTCCTCTTCTCCCAGAGAGTACAACAGAGGAGCGTCTCGCCATCCTTGTTGTCAGAGGGACAAAAGTAACCCGGGAATGTAATCGGTTCAGTGGGGACACAGAAAGCTTCCGATTAATGCCATCGTCCTCATCATTAGACTCGGTAGGGAACAGAGCCACTAAAGCAGTTTAGCCTTCGGTGCGGACGGTGTCGGTCTTGCACATGGCTTTTCAGCCTTACAGCCGGGCTAACGTCTCGGCGGCAAGTAGCGTCGTCTTCGACAACGAAGGACAGGTGAGCGCGCACACAGATACACTGGACAAGGCTATGCTGTTCATTCGGCTTGGGAGGGATTTGAACTTTACTTGGAGCTTTTCCTGCACTTGACCCCCAGGGAGACCTAGGAGCGTTCTTGGAAGTGTTTGCATGGTAAAAAGGCCAGAGCCACAGCCTTTTCCTCCTCTTTTTCTTCCTCCCCCTTTTCTTCTCCCTAATCTTTCTCCTCCTTTTCCTCTCCCTCCTCTTTCTCCTTCACCTCTCTTCCAGATTCTCCTCCCTCTCCTTTCCTTCTTCCCCTCCCTCCTTCCAGCTCCTCCTCCTTTTCTTCTCCTCTTTCTCCTCTCCCTCCTTCCATCTCTTCCTCCTCCTTTTCTTCTCTCCTTTCTCCACCTCTCTCCTTCCATCTCCTCCTCCCCCTCCTTTTCTTCTCCCTCCTCTTTCTCCTCCACCCCTCCTTTTCTCCATCCTCTTCCTCCTCTCCTCCCTCCTCTTTCTCCTCCACCCCTCCTTTTCTCCATCCTCTTCCTCCTCTCCTCCCTCCTCTTTCTCCTCCACCTCCCTCCTTCCAGCTCCTCCTGCTCTTCTCCCTCCTCTTTCTCCTCCCCCTCCTTTCCTTTTCCCTCCTCTATCTCCTCTTCTCCCTCTTTCTCCTCCACCTCCCTCCTTCCAGTTCCTCTACTTTTCTTTTCCCTCCTTTCTCCTCCACCTCCCTCCTTCCAGCTCCTCCTGCTCTTCTCCCTCCTCTTTCTCCTCCCCCTCCTTTCCTTTTCCCTCCTCTATCTCCCTCTTTCTCCTCCACCTCCCTCCTTCCATTTCCTCTACTTGTCTTTTCCCTCCTTTCTCCTCCACCTCCCTCCTTCCAGCTCCTCCTCCTCCTTTTCTTCTCCCTCCTTCCAGCTCCTCCTCTTCTTTCTCCTCCCCCTCCTTTTCTCTTCCCTCCTCCTCTCTCCTCCCATCTCCTCCTCCTCCCATTACGTGAGCTCAGTTCCTGCTCTCCTTGCCCGCCGGGGGCGGGGAAGCGGCCTATCGCTGTCGGTTGGGAGGGAAACCCCCGCCTCTCTGCTCCTCAGTCAATTCGTCGGTCGGTCGGTCCCCAGTCCCTGGGTCAGCAGCAGCGAGCGGCATGTCTTCCAACTCCAACCTGAGCAGCATGCAACGTTTAGTGGAGCAGCTGAAGCTGGAGGCAGGGGTGGAGAGGATCAAGGTAAAAAGGAGGGGCTGCTATCCTTCCTGACTTTCTTTGGAGCAGGGTTCCATCCATCACTTCTATTTAATGAGCCCCTACTTGGCGGGGAGACCATTAGACCGAGTGCTTGGGTGGGGACAGTAGCACAAAGTTGATAAAGACACAGCTCTGTTGCAGCCTCTGTCCCTGGGTGACCCCCTTCTGCTTGTACCTGTTTGGGGGAGGGTCAATCCCCTGCCCTGGAGCTGCTCTTTCTCCCTATTGCTGTACTGTATTTTCCCAAGCGCTTAGTACAGTGCTCTGCACACAGTAAGCGCTCAGTAAATACGATCGAATGAACGAATGCTCTGTCCCCCCTGATTCTTCCCCAAGGCAGTGCCACTCTGGACACAACACAGCTCCGGCGCCCTGCATCGCTGCATCGATTTCTTCTCCCCTCTCCTACCCCCTCATCCTTTACTCCCCCTTCCCCATTTCTCCCGACAGGTTTATCCCCTCTCCTTCCACAGCTGCGCCCAGTTAAGGCCTCCAATGTGCCCAGCCGGCCATGGCACAGAAGTGGCTCGGATCCCAGGATGGAAGGACGGGACGTGCTTCCCGGGGGAGGGGGAGAGGGGCGACGGATGGAGGGCCCCGGGAATGTCTGCATTGTTTGGACGGTAGCTCGGGACCCTGTTCACGGACAAGGGGATCATAGTGCTGGTGGTCAGCTGGCCTGGATGTCGCCTCGGACCGGCACAGACCCTAGCCAAACCCTTGTGCTGTGAAATAGAGAGGGCAATATTATATTTTATCTCGGAGGAGGAGACTTCGGAGACAGGATGGGGATGAGGGACAGATTAAGGCTTTGCTGGGCTGGGCCACATAGAGTTGGGGAGCTCTTGTGCAGGAAACAAGGAGAGGTGGAGAAGGGGAAACGGGAAAGGAGGAAAAGGGGAGGGGGGACGACAGAAAAAGGAACAGGGAGGAGGAGAGCCTGGGGGAAGGAAAAGGGAGAGGAAGGGGGGAGAGAGTTCTGCTTCTACATTATCGCTTCAGTTGTTACATGGCTGGTGGCTCCATTATGGCCACTGTTGCCAACAGCCCAACAGCAGCAGTGGCGCCCAGCCCGGGAGTGACCGGTTGAGCTGGGCCACTGTGGCCTGGAAGGCAACCGAAAAACACAAGTGCTCCTACTACTGACAATTAGCTACCAGCATATCTGGGAAAGATGGGCTCATGGTGCACCCCACCTCTGGGCCAGGGGTGCGAGATGAGAGAAATCCTGTCTGGTTCCAGGCCTGGCGGGGGATAAAACGGGAGCACCCATCCCTTTTCTGACTCCCAGGATCTGGTTGGGCTGCCTCCCTGTAGCTATTAGCCCCGACTGGGGACCCCTCCATGATTGTGGTCCTGGACGTGTACTCTTTCCTTCCTCCCCTGCCCTCAATCTGGTTCTGGTGATGGAGCGATTCTTTCCCTCGTCTTAAAGTTCAAAGAAGTGTAGTGTTATGCCCTTTGGATTATCAGTGGCGTTGCCCCAAAATAATAGGACTTCTGCAGAAGTCCTCAAGCAGCGTGGCCTAATGGAAAGGTAATGATAACGGTGGGATTTGTTAAGCGCTTACTACGTGCCAGGCACTCTTCTAAGCGCTGGGATAGAGGCAGGGTAATCAGGTTGTCCCACGTAGGGCTCGCAGCCTTAATCCCCATTTTACAGATGAGGTGACTGAGGCACAGAGAAGTTGTGACTCTCCCAAACTCACGATCTCCGACTCCCAAGCCCGTGCCCTTTCCACTAAGCCATGCTGCCCAGGCCCGGGAGTCAGAGGACCCGGGTTCTAATCCCGCTCTGTCAACTGCTTGCTGTGTGACCTTGGGTGAGTCATTTAGCTTTTCTGTGCCACAGTTTCCTCAACTGTAAAATGGGAATTCAGTGCCTGTTCTCCCTCGTACTTGAGACTGTGAGCCCCCAGGCTGGATGGGGACTGTGTCCGGCTTAATTAACTTGTGCCTACCCCAGTGCTTAGAGCAGTGTTTGACACAGAGTGAGCACTTAACAAGTACTATAAAACTAACAAACAAAACAAACCCGGTAATCCTTTCAGCCCTGTTTGCCAGAGAGTGGGTGGGACGGGAGGATGTAGATGCCCAGAGCTGTGAGAAACAGTGCTGAGAAAGGAGGTGAGTTTATTCACTCAATAGTATTTATTGAACGCTTACTACGTGCAGAGCACCGTGTTAGATTAAAGGCTCTCAATCCTCACCTGGACCACCAATAGTTCGTTTCCCCGAGGAGTTATTTTTTTCTTGGGTTGAATGCCACTCTTCTCTTTAGAACCTGAAGGCATTTTGTATCCTCTGGGTGAGTAATGTTCTTGGTAAACGAGACTGTGATTTCTACCGCAGTGGCTGCTTTCTGCTCAGGCCTTGAACAGCACCCTACCTTCACCTGGAAATCAGTGGGAGAGGTTTTTTGTTGTTGTTCTTTTTTGAAATCATTTGTCAGAGTCTTGCTTTGTCAAAAAGAGTCTTCTAGGCCTTGGCGATCTTGTAACCCCTTTCCACAATAAGGAGAGCAGCAGAACAAAAGTGAAATCCTGATTTGAACAGCCCTTTTATCTGAACTGAAATGTTTTCCCTTTCACTTTTCATCTGTACTCCCAGTGCAGAGCTCTCTCCCTCCTTTTATCCAGTTTCTTCTCCCCCTTCACCTCAGTTCACCGTCTTTGGTTCCTCTCAAACTGACCTACTCACTGTGCCTTGTTTTCGTTTCTCCCACTGGGTCCAACCTCTGGCCTGAAACTTCCTCCCACTTTCAAGCTACCGGACCACAGCTCTTCCCATCTCCACTGCCCTTCTGAAAGGAGGGCGCTCCTCCAGGAAGCCTTTCCCAGTTAATTTATCTTCTCCTCAGATCACCCCTCCTCCGGGAAGCTTTTCCCAGTTACTTTCCCTTCTCCTCAACTATCATTTTGCCACTTCTGTACCAACTACTCACTTGTGTGTGCTCACCGATATCCACAGATAGCCCTTCTGTATCATCCTATTTTACTATTTAAGCGTTAATTCATCTTCCTATCCACTGTTCCTTCCCTCTCCCACCTGTAAATGATTTTAGTGTCTGTCTTCCCCACTAAATTGTAAACTCCTCGAGAGCAGTGATCGTGTCTACTGAGTCTACGCCTCTCTCTCAAGTGCTGAGTACAGTGTTCTGCACCTAGGAGTCCTTCAGTAAATAATTATAATGGTTTCGTCCGTCTGTCTCCGCCGATTAGACTGTAAGCCCGTCATTGGGCAGGGTTCGTCTCCTTCTGTTGCCGAATTGGACGTTCCAAGTGCTTAGTACAGTGCTCTGCACATAGTAAGCGCTCAATAAATACTACTGAATGATGATAGTTTTGTTACTTGTTAAGCGCTCACTATGTGCGAAGCTCTGTACTAAGTGCTGGGATAGATACACGTTAATCAGATTGGACACAGTGCCTGTCCCACGTGGGACTCGCAGTCCAACTAGGAAGGGAGTAGGGTTTCGTCTTCATTTTACCGATGAGGTAACTGAGGCGCAGAGAAGTGAAGTGACTTGTCCAAGGTCACACAACAGACAGGTGGCAGAGCTGGGATTGAAACCCAGGTCCCCTGACTCTCAGGCTCGTGCTCTTTCCACTAGGCCACGCCGCTTCTCCAGATTCTAAATACTATTGATTGGCATTCGTGTTGCCCGTTAACCGCCCAGAAATCCCGTGCTCCCATTTGGTCTGAGTCTTTAATTGCACACATACATACCCACACAGGAGAAATCATTTTATTTAAAATAATTCCACTATAACTTTGAGCATTGAGCTCCTCCCCCTTTTCTCCCACATCAGCCCCGGCCTCAGTCGAGCTGGGCAGCAGCACTGAACCCGTGTAGCCAAGGCCCAGCGGTGACACATCCACTCCCCAAATTCTGGAAAGCACAGCGGGGGAGAGGATAACAAACCAGCCCTGGGAATTCTGAAACTGGATTCCCGGGAATTCTGAAAGCCGTTCTTTGTTCAGTTACGGCCGCGGCTGCGCAGCCCTGAAGGACGGCAAAATTGAAGACCTAGATGTGATTTTGGCTTCGTTACGGGTGTCTAGGTTTGAATGGGGTGTTGGCCTGAATGGCCAAATAAGGAGGGGAAGAAACTGCCCTTGCATCAGAGAGCATCTCCCATCCATAGCGCAGACTTGTTTGACCTCCCTTTCCTGGCTATTCGACTTTGCCTCGGGTTGATTTGTTTTTGTTGCGTTAACTTCCTCTTCCTTGATTCCCCTCCCGGCCCCTCTTTCTTTTCTTGTCCAGTCCTTCCTCCTTGTCGATCGATCGATGGGTTAAAATCCTGCCTCTCCCTCCTTTCATTTCACTTCTTGGCGCAAAGTGCCCGCAGTCCAGTCGCGTTGAGGTGGAACTTGGACTGGGTTAAGCAGCCCGGAAAGGCCGGTGGACTCGTCAGCTGACGGTTTTGCAGCTTGCTGGCAGAATTCAGGGGTCAGATTCCCAGGCGACGGCGATCCGCCCCCTGTTTTTCTCACACCCCCGTACTTTTTCACTCGGGAGAGTTTTGCAGGCCCTGAAGGCAGCGGCTACTTGACAGTAATCCTTCTCCCCCCAGCTCTTCAACCCCGTTGAGCTGGAACAGCCCGTTTTTTTACTCAAGCGATCGATAAGCGAGGGGCCGGGTTCATAGTCCTCTCAGGGTGGTGTAACGTGATATAGCCTGGTCAGAAATAACAGGAAGATATGCCCCGGAGAGTCAGATGGCATAAACCCCACCTCCGTTCCTCTCTGCCTGGCTAAATACCTCTTCTAGCAGGTTGCCAGGCTCTGCGCCTCTGCCCTCACTCCTTTCCCCTTTAGCCCTAGAGTCCGAGCATATCCTGTGGCGTTAAAAGACAAGAAAAAAGAACGAGTTCGGTTGAAGTATTTTCCATAATGGGCCCCAAACCCAGATCAGGCGTCGCCTTTAAAGCCCGGTACGCTTACAGACAGTTTGCCAGGCTTCCATTTCTCTGGGCTTGACCGACTGGATCCACGCACCACCGAGGGGAGCGGAGAGTTGCTGGTTGTCCGGTTCGTTATCTAGCCGGGCGGGTTCCGGGGCCCAAGTGGTACGGTTTGGCCATCTTCTTCACGGAGCAGGTTAATCATCAGCCGGTGGTGGTTGTTGAGCACCTCCCGGAAATGGAACGCCGTCCTCCAGCTGCTCGGGAGGGGACATCAGATGCGTGTGTTGTCCGCTTGGAGGAACTTGCACTCAATCAGTGGTACTTGTTGAGCGCTTACCGTGGGCAGAGAACTGCACTAAGCGCTTGGGAGAGTATCCCGAGAGCCTCTGCTTGCTCGGAAGTGAACAGGCTCCTCCAGCATTCGCAAGGGCTGACTTAGAATGTGAGTCCCCCGAGGGATGATGATGATAATAATTATGGTATTTGGTAAGCGCTTACTATGTGCCGAGCACGGATCTAAGCGCTGAGATAGATACAAGATCATCAGGTTGTCCCACGTGGGGCTCACAGTCTTAATCCCCGTTTTACCGACGAGGGAACCGAGGCAGAGGGAAGTGAAGTGGCTTGCCCCACCCAGCAGACAAGTGGCCGAGCCGGCACGAGGACCCGCGTCCTCCGACTCCCAAGCCCGTGCTCTTTCCACTAAGCCGCGCTGCTTCTCTGGGACCATGTCCGATTCCCACCGTTGGGCACAGCGCTGTGCGCACGGTCAGCGTCTGATAAATCCTGTCGCTGTTAGCACGACTTCCGTGGCCCGGTAGGCTGGAACGATTCATCGACTTGGGGCGGATGCTACGCTTTTGAACGTTGTTATTTGCTTGGGTGTCTCCTTCGTTTGGATATGATATCAATTTTTAAAGGGGGGAAAGGTCCGGTCGGCACATCCGGGCGGGTGAGCTCATTTCCCGGGGTGGATTTTCTTTGGCGTGCAGGTCTCTCAAGCGGCAGCAGAACTCCAGCAGTATTGCATGCAGAACGCCTGCAAAGACGCTCTACTCGTGGGAGTCCCAGCAGGGAGCAACCCTTTCCGGGAACCAAGGTCCTGTGCTTTACTCTGAAGTCAGGTAATAGCGTTAATCGTAATAGTCCTGCTAAGTGTGGGGTTGGTTAAACCCTTACTCTGCGCCCAGCACTGTACTAAGAACTAGGGCGCACGGTCTGAGGGAGGGGGGGGAGAACAAGTACCGGGTCCCCATTTTACAGATGAAGAAACTGAGACGCAGGGAAAAGTTGAGGGACATACCCCGGGTCTCGCAGCGGGCAAGTGGTCGGACCAGGATTCGAAGCCGGGTGCTCTGACTCTTGGGCGCTCTGTTCAGTCAATCGCATTTATTGAGCGCTTACTATGTGCAGAGCACTGTACTGAGCGCTTGGAATGTGCAATTCATTGTACATTCTGTCTGCACGTCGTACTCTGTCCGAGTGGCCCGGGGCACTTTCCCAAGGCCTGCGCTCAGGTTTTGGGTTGGCCTGCACGACCACCTAGATTTTAAGACTGCTTCCGGGCCTTGAAAATCAGAATCAGCAGAGTTCTCAGCTTTACCTGTGGAAGTTACCCATCTGAGGGGTGAATTTCACTCCTCTGATTATCCTCAGAAGTGATGGATTTGCCCCTTTTCCTGTTGAGATATGTAACAGTAGCCCTCTCCCAACCCTGTATGTGCCTTGCCTGTTTCCAGCATGGCTTAGTGGCAAGAGCCCGGGCTTGGGAGTCAGCGGTCATGGGTTCTAATCCCGGCTCCGCCGCGTCTCTGCTGTGTGACCTTGGGCAAGTCACCGGACTTCTCTGTGCCACAGTTACCTCATCTGTAAAATGGGGATTGAGACTGTGAGCCCCAGGTGGGCCAGGAACTGTGTCCAACCGATTGCCTTGTCTCTACCCCAGCGCTTAGAACGGTGCTTGACACATAGTAAGCGCTTACCAAATGATTGTAATAATAATAATGGTGTTTGTTAGGCGCTTACGGTGTGCCAAGCACCGTTCTAAGCGCTGGGGGTAGATACAAGGTAATCAGGTCGTCCCACGTGGGGCGCACAGTCTTAGAGAAGCAGCGTGACTCAGTGGAAAGAGCCCGGGCTTGGGAGTCAGAGGTCATGGGTTTGAATCCTGGCTCTGCCACTGGTCAGCTGACTGTGGGCAAGTCACTTAGCTTCTCTGTGCCTCAGTTACCTCATCTGTAAAATGGGGATTAACCGTGAGCCTCCCGCGGGACAACCTGATTACCCTGTATCTACCCCAGCGCTTAGAACGGTGCTCTGCACATAGTAAGCGCTTAACAAATACCAACATTATTATTATTATTATTATTATTAATCCCCATTTGACAGATGAGGTCCAGAGAAGTGAAGTGGCTTGCCCAAGGTCACACAACAGACAGGTGGCGGAGCCGGGATAAGAACCCTCGTCCTCTGACTCCCAAGCCCGCGCTCTTTCCAGTAAACCACGCTGCTTTTCCTTTGTGCCCTCTTCCTGCCACTCCGCCTCCATTCCTGTAACTTAATTTCCCTCTCTTCAGCTCCAAGGCCGCAGATGTCGCCGAACCAGGCCCTCCCCCCATGCGAGGGCTCCTCCCCCTGGGGCTACCAAGTCAAGGCGCACAGCCCCATCAGAGCGGCAGGCGGGGAGCAGATCTGAGCCTCAGCCCTGCCCCTCTCCCCCTTTTCTTCTCCACCACCAGAAATGGGGAAGGCTGGGCTGGAAACATTCCTCTCGTCTTCCCCTTTTCCTTTCATTTCCCTTCCTTCTTCTCCTTTCCTTTCCTCCCTGCTTTCTTGGGATTTTTTTCTAGTCTGATTTGGGATGGCGCGGCTTTATCCCTTCACTCCGGGGCTTCCATGAGCCAAGTGCTATAAAACGTATTTATCATCGTCGGGAATGAGCGGTGCCTGAATAGCTTGCTTACAGTCAGGGGAGGCTGTGCCAGCCTTTTTTGAACAGCTACGGTTGCCCCCTAAGAAGACACACCTTGGCAGGGAAGGAAATGAGAGAAAGATGTAGTCACAGCTGAGAGAGAGAAATGGGAAGCCACTACTTTTGGTGTGTGGGTTTTTAATAATTGCTCGTTTAAAACCCTCTCCTTGGCAACTGGAAAGCATATATTAGACTTCTCAGCGGTACTTGCGTCCTGGGGTAAAAGTCAGAGAGCACTGCAGCTTTTTGTCCTAAAAATTCAATGCGAAGATCATCGAGCGTGTACGTACGTTGTTCAGCTCGCGCCGACCATAAGCAGCCCACGGGAACTCCTGCCGATAAAGTGTCCGGAAATACTCCGGCCCGTCGTTCTCCTTCCCTCTGTGTGGAGCCAGAGGGGGCTGCCTACGGTTAGAAGAAGCAAGCAGATGACCCTGACGCGTCCCGTGTCGTTCCTCTAGTTAATGGAGAATTACCACCATTCCAGAAGCATCGTGCTATTCTGGTACCAGGCCGTCCCTTGCCAACTGGAGAATCTTCCGCGTAGTTTTATAAAGCTCTTCTGTTTCGGAGCTTTTCTGTTTTTCTTTCGTTCACCTTTCTCCTGGCAATTTTGAGGGTTCGCTACCACCGGAACATGGGTGAAAAGCCAGTGACTATAAAGTGGGACATTTCTGGGCTGATGGCAGAATCTATTCGGGGTCTGAAAGGGGACTCTCTCGTAGGATAGGTAACTCCAGGCTTGGAGTGGGGGTAGACTAAAGACTAAAGATACCATTCCCCGTGCTCCAAGACAGGAACGGTTGGCTGGTGGAGAGGGGATGGTCCATCGCTTGCTTGGGTCAGAAACAGATTTTAGGGGCTCACGCCTCTCCTCCGAATTACCCCAAATAGACAGGGGAGCCCCCCCTGGGTCCTGACCATTTTGGATACCAGCGAGAGTGCCTGTTGGATGAAGATAAAAGCCAGCAAGAATGGAATGCTCCTTTTTGGGAAACGCAGGCATTTTCAGTCAGCAGGCATGTAAAATGAAAATGATGGGCCCTAAGAAAGGGGGAAAGCGTGCTGCAATCCAGGAAACCTTTCAACCGCTCTTTTCTTTTTGTAGGGGAGAAGTTGCTGGGAGAGGTCTCTTCAAGCCTGCGATGCTCGACGACTGCCTCCTTGTCTCAAGAAAATCCTTTCTCTATGCCCTTACTTTTGCGTGGCCCGAACAGTGTTTTAAGTGCTTACGAGTCTTTTTCCAATGCCTCACTGCAGGATATGCACAGGCCGAACCCTAACTCAGATAAACGAGGTTTCTGTTTGCCCGAGGGATAAACCGTAAAGGATTTACTGGGGTTTTTCAAACTATTGGTAATATCGGGAAATAATGGTTCTATATTTTTAAATATCCCCCAGAGATCCTCTTTTCATAATTGAGTTTCTAATAGAATACCAAATTTGACTTGCTTACTTGGATGTTTACATTTTGGGAAAAAAAACAGATCTTTTAGCAAATCGCTTTGCCTTCTTGTCATTCGCCTTGCCTAGATTTATACATCAATTCCCCTTGGAATTTATAGTTTTCTAAATGAAGATTCACCCAAGTGCTTATTAAAATGAAAAGGGAACTGGCTTTACTTGGCAACATTGTCATCATTTTCCTAAATGGGAAATGATCTCTTATTTTTAACACTAAGCATTCGGTGCCGTCTTTTAGACTGGTTTGGATTTTGAAAGCCCAGTAGAGTGCTGTGTATTAAACTGCCGGACGGTAAATTGCATGAGGCAGCTATGATTTCTGAGTGTTCAGTTCTTTAAATCTTCATCTGCGGCTTCTCTTCGACGCTGGTATTCTTTTTGTGTCTAAAACGTTATCGCGCTGTTTCTTATTTTTCACTCAACCAAACACATTTATAATATGACTAACAGAGATTAGATCGGAGGTACAACGAAAAATCAGTTAGCGTACGGAATTTCCAAAGCATATAACGTCTGACTACTTGAGCTATTCCAAGTGTTTCATTTGCGGCGGTGTGCCTTTGGAGTTTTGCAGAAGACTTTTAAAAGAATGCCACTTTCTCCGTTTCCAAAAGTTGTTTCATTTTGTTGATTTTTTTTTCATGTTTTGGCCTTTAGAAGCGTGAAAATAAAATTTCTTTCCTTAATAATCGGGTCCATCATGTTTCATTATAAGAAAATTTCACCATCGGCTGTGTAACGTTAAAGGTTTGGGGGTCAAAGGCATATGTCTGCTTGTCAGAAAGGAAGTGGTGTGGTCCTTGGTTTTCAGTGTTCTACAGATCCATTTCCAGGTAAATCCTGGAAATTATATAAGTGGTATACATTAAAGAAGAAAGTTAAACCAGGAGATAGCAAACTGGTTTTCTTTGGACCAGAACCATTGCTTTACTGAGAGAGTTTTCTTTTTTACTTCCACCCGAGTGTCTGGAGATCAAGCACCCTGTCAATAAATGGTGATGATAATTCTTGCCATCCACCTACCGTAATCTCTTAGGGTCAGAGTACCACCACAGGAGTCTAGGCGGTAACTTGATGGCCCGAAGAGATGCTCAAACTCATGACGGGCTCTTCTCTTTGTCATTCGTAAGGACGACGGAAACACTACCGTTCTTAGGGCAACATCTTGTCCCGTATTCTGACCCTGAGGGGGCAACAGAAGGTTTAGAGGAACAGAGTGAAGCTGTTGCCCTGGATCTCCATCCATCCTCACAGTGCTAGGGCTATCCTTAACTTTCCCTTCTGCATTCCCTTTTGGAAGCAGCGTGGCTCAGTGGAAAGAGCCTGGGCTTCGGAGTCAGAGGTCATGGGTTCGACTCCCGGCTCTGCCACTTGTCAGCTGTGTGACTGTGGGCAAGTCACTTCACTTCTCTGTGCCTCAGTTACCTCATCTGTAAAATGGGGATTAACTGTGAGCTTCACGTGGGACAACCTGATGACCCTGTATCTACCCCAGGGCTTAGAACAGTGCTCTGCACATAGTAAGCGCTTAACAAATACCAACATCACTATTTTTATTATTATTCCCTTCTTGCCCTCCACTAACCCATTATGGATCAGTCATCCTTGAATTATCCACACCCCTCTTGGACATACCCATCTTTTTGACCTGCACAACTTTCTGGTTTGCTTTTACCTAGTTTTAAAACCATTTTACAAGCAGTAGGTTAATCCTAGATCGTAAGTTCCTTGCGGGCAGAGATCGTGTCTGCCACCTCTGTTGTACTCTCAGCATGGCGTAGTGGATAGAGCCCGGGCCTGGGAGTCAGAAGGCCATGGGTTCTAATCCCAGCTCTGCCACTTGTCTGCTGTGTGACCTTGGGCAGGTCGCTTCACTTCTCTGTGCCTCCGTTCCCTCATCTGTAAAATGGGAATTAAGATTGTGAGCCCCGAGTGGGATGGGGACTGTGCCCAACCCGATACTCTTTATCTACCCCAGCGCTTACAACAGTAACAAATACCATTGTTATTATTATTATTATTGCTCTCCCAAGTGCTTAGTACCATATTTTTCACCCGGCAGGTGTTCGGTCACTGATCGATCGGTTGATAAGAATAACCGTGGGCAAGTCGAGGCCACACGGCAGACAGTGCCAGAGCCGGGATTAGAACCCATGACCTTCTGACTCCCAGGCCCGTGCTCTACCCACTACACCATGCTGTTGATTGATATTGCACTCTAAGAGACCTAGTTGTGTGGGCTGACTGGGGGAAAAAAATAATCTTAGGCCTCTTTCAGAAGGTCATCTCACCCTGCTTAATATCCGTGTAGAGGAGGGATTGAGAATCCAAGGCAAACAGTGTTTAATTCTGGCTCTTAGAGACTGTCTTCTACCCAACCGTGCTGTCACAGTCAGATCAGATCCACTCCTGTATTCTGAATATTGTAAAAATTAGATGAAACTCTGAGTATCCCACACCCAGCCCCATCGGGCTGAGAAAAGCCAGAAGCCTCAAGCTCTTGTTTGCATCTACTTTCAAGATTCCCTACTCCTTCACCCCCTGATCCTCTTCCTCACACATCTGAGAGTTTTGGCAGATGTTTCTGAGAATCCGGTGAAAGGAAAAGAGTACAAATACAGGCTAAGAAACAATAAATACCGTACTGCAACATCAAAAGGAGAATTAAAAAAAAAAAGATTCTCTGTGGCTGGATTCTTGCAGCCCAGTATTTCCAACCACGAAGCAGTTTCCTGAGTTTAGCCATTTTGAGACAGCTCCCGGAGCCCTGCCAAGCCTTGTGAGGCGGGTGTAGGAAAGTGGTTAAGTTACAGAGTCGACCAAAAATAGCAGGAGGAATGACCGGCAGGCCTCAGGTCTTACTCAAAACCTCCCTCTCTTCTGGGCTGGAGGAAAAAGATGCTTCAGAGTGAGAGGCTAGTTTTCTAAAGTTGATTTATAAAGGTAATGTTGGTATTTGTTAAGCACTTACTATGTGCAGAGCACTGTTCTAAGCGCTGGGGTAGATACAGGGTCATCAGGTTGTCCCGCGGGAGGCTCACAGTTAATCCCCATTTTACAGATGAGGTCACTGAGGCACAGAGAAGTTAAGTGACTTGCCCACAGCCACACAGCTGACAAGTGGCAGAGCCGGGAGTCGAACCCATGACCTCTGACTCCGAGCCCAGGCTGAGCCACGGCCACTGAGCAACGCTGCTTCAAGGTAGTAAGATTACTGGAATTTGGGATAGACTCCCAAGGATTTTTAAGGTCTAACCTGGGTGCTGTGTCTCTGTTACTTTACGAGTACAGCGCAGTGGCAGATATTCAGCACTTTTAGAAACGTTCCGGAACGGCAGTCCCCGTGAGGTAGAAGATAAAATCACCACATCCCAAAAATGTTGTATTTATTTTACCTCGTGACTGTTGTACCCAGGCCCCGAGGCTCGCTGAAAGAAAAACCACTATCCGACATGTATTGTTTAAATACTTTAATCACATTGTTTGCACTCTGCATATTTAACCTGGGAGAACTGAGTCATTCAAACTGAAAACCATAGTGCAGGCTAACATTCTGCAAACCATCAGCAATTCCTCAACAAACCACACACCCATTTCTGCAGCAGAAGGAGATTATTCTGGGCAGCCGAGACACACGGGAACATGCAGTATTCTTTCCGTTAACCGAGAAGTGATCGTCACGCGCTCAGATGGACAAAGGATTTCTTGACACATCGTGCCGAAACACTGTGAATAATGCTTCCAGAACACTTTGCATCCCCAAACCCTCAGAACGCTTTGCAAGTTGTGAACGGCTTTAAAAGAAAGAGTTTTAATTAGCTACTGCAGTTAGAGAGTCGACCAAAAATGGTGGAAGGAATGACCACCAGGCCTCAGATCTCATTCAAACCTCCTTCTTTTCTGGGCTGCAGAAAAACGATGTTTCAGGGTGAGAGTGTGCTTCTAATGCTTATGTGACAGAAGAGCATACTGTCACTAGAAACCTCCCTCTCACTTCCAGCAGGGTAAGATTTGTTTCCCTCCATTACTCGCCTCCGCCTCTCTCCCTCCTGACTTGTTCCCCCATTTAAAGTGGTGAAGCTGTCCCCGTGGCTCTGAGGTGACCCTCCGCAAACCCTTGCGTCTCTTCCCCGCTCCAAACTGGCCTTCCTCCCTGAAACCCCCCTGGTCTTCACAGCTTTGGCGCCCGCCCCAAAGCTGAGAGACAGGGACTAGGCCTCACTTTCCGGCTCTAAAGAGTGAAGATGGTTCAGGCCTAGAACGCTACACAGTACGCTAGGTTCCAAGCTAGACTGGCGTCCCTGAAGGGTTACTCCATTCACTGTATTTAGCCCTATTCTAAACAGCTCACTGAGGCTCAAGAAAATTGCTCAACTATCACTCACTTTTAAATGATTACAAACAATAGGGGACAGAACATTCCTTATGGACATTTTTCTACTCTATTAAGAACATTTTCTACTCTATTAAGAACATTTTCTACTCTATTAAGAACATTAAGAATGGCTTTGGTGTTTCTGGTTTGGGGGACCAGAGCATGGAGGTGGGGGTGACTCCCCAAAACCACAAGGAAGGGGACACAGTTCAGCTCAGAGCAACCTAGTATGGTCTCAGAAGGCACTCAGAGAGAGGATCGGTTTAAGCTGCATTTCCCAATTTGCTTCTGAAACTGAAGGTACTCTCAGAGCGGAGCAAATTGGGAAATAGAGCTGAATATTCAAACACAGAAGTGAGAAGTGCTCTAAAATAGGTAAGAGTCTGTGATCGAATATTAAGCTGTATTTCCCAATTTCTGGAATCCTCCTACAGATCTCAGAAGGCACCCTTAGAGAGGAGCAAATTGGGAAATAGAGTTTTAGATTCAAACACTGACTCTTAGGTGACTATTTTAGAGCACTCCTCACTTCTGTGTGTGAATATTCAGCTCTATTTCCCAATTTGCTCCGCTCTAAGGGTGCCTTCTGAGATCTGTAGGAGGATTCCAGAACAGTTAGGGGCTCTGAGCCTGGCCCAAGCGCGATTGGAGTTTTTCTCGGTTTGGCCCAGACTGAACCGGCCCCTGACCTTCTGCTTCGGGACCTAGCCGTTTGTTATGCGCTTGAGGTAGACTTAAGATAACCGGTAAGTGATTCGCCCAGGGTGGAGTCGGGTTTAGAAATCAGATCCTCTGACTCCCAGCCCTGGGCTCTTTGGGGTCTGTCCACTGGGCCACGGTGGCAGAAGAGATGGAAATGGCATCCCTCACTTTCCGGCTCTAAAGAGTTAAGGTGGTTCAGCCCTAGAATGCTACACTGTACGCTAGGTTCCAAGCTAGACTGGCGTCCCTGAAGGGTTACTCCATTCGCTGTATTTAGCCCAATTCTAAACAGCTCACCGAAGCTCAAGGAAATTACTTAACGATCACTCACATTTAAACGATTACAAACAAGAGGGGAGGGAACATGCCTTAAGGACATTTTTCTACTCTATTAAGAACATTTTGCCTAAGGGGTTCTAAAACTAACTTTATGAACTAAAATGCACCCCCAAATCCCAAGGAATACATATTCATTGCCTGGTACTTGGGGAGGTTTTCCTTAACATATGACTTTTTGAAACATAACTTTTGTTCTTCTGCGATATAGCCACTTTGATAGTAGATATGTGCTACTTTCGTTTCCACTTATTTCAGAACGTGAATTGGATTTCCCAGGAACTTTTACGTCTACGGCAGTCGTCATCTTCTGAGCAGCTGGAAATGTGGTTATTTCAAGTCTAGCAAGGAAGGAAAAGGAACATGTTTTCAGTTTTTTTCTAAACAGACTGTAGCAGCATGTTTATAGATGTGCAGAGCTCAAAGGCACTTGCTCAAAGCAAACGTAGAGAGCATCTGATCCAGCTCTCTGCCTCTAGGCAGATGGATAACGGCACGACCCAGGACTGGTGGTCACCTAATCTTTTAATAATAATAATAATAATGTTGGTACTTGTTAAGCGCTTACTATGTGCAGAGCACTGTTCTAAGCGCTGGGGTACATACAAGGTCATCAGGTTGTCCCACGTGAGGCTCACAGTCTTCATCCCCATTTTGCAGATGAGGTAACTGAGGCACAGAGAAGTTAAGTGACTTGCCCACAGTCTTCTTACAGATCTCTAAGGGTGGAGGTTCCTCAGCTCCTTTGGTGGCCTAATCGAACATTTTAAGTTAGAGCTGCTGGAGGAATATCCATGTGGAGAAAAATGTCCTGGAGGTAGGAGGAAACGCGAGACTGAAGAGAAGGAGAGGGATCGGGGCTGGAGAGGTGTAGATTTGAGAGGTAGTTCCCGTGTGTATATGTTATTTATTGAACTGGAAACACCTGTTGGACCATTTTTAATTTTTTTCTTTGCTCCTACTCTTGTTCCTATCTGTTCCAAATTTCAGTTGCTCGGTTTTCTGAAGAGGTGGCATAGCACCGTTGAACGATACCCGAAGCATCCGAACCGCTTTATTCGGAAAGACGTCATTCATCTCAAACGGGCAAGGGGGCTGGCTAAGGTGACCTTAAAAAGTACCCATGTCACCCACTTAAAATCAACTCAAACTGGGATCGCCGGGCCCTGACCTCCTGGGTTCCCAAACGATGAGAAAACTAACACGCTTGAAGAAAATAAAGATTGCGGCCTGAAACATTAGGACACTACACGATAACAGCGGTTTCTCAGAGAGGATAATCGTCTGGCCGCACGTAAGCTAGCCAGAGACGTCACGCTCGTTGTGGGCAGGGAACGTGTCTATCAGCTCTGTAGTAGTGTGCTCTCCCAAGCGTTCAGTACCGTTTTCTGCCCGCAGGAAGTGCTCAATAAATACCACTGATTGACTGATGTTACCACAGCACTGAGTGAAACTGAACTTCTGGCAGGAGAGGTCCCAGAAGTAGTTAGAAGATAGCCTTTCTCTGGCGAATCAACAATACATATATATTGAGTGCTTACTGTGTGCAGAACACTGTACTGAGCACTTGGGAGAGCGCTATATGACAGATTAGTAGAGGCGACCCCTGTCCACAGTGAACTTACAAGGTAGAAGGAAAAGTTTCACAGTTACTGGTTTCACACAGCACTTATTTTAGAACTGTCCAAACAGAGGAGTGCAGGAAACTTTTACATCAGACGTTACATTTGGGGGAAAAAAGGAAAGATTTGCATTACATATCCCGAAGCCAAGACCGCCTGCCTCGGAATGCAAATTTATGATTTTATGCCTATTTTCTAATTATTCCAAAATCCGATCACAGCAGTTCCTACTCAGACACAGGGACGTTTGCCTCAGCAAGATCTGAAGAACTACATCCAGGGCGCGAGGTTTTTCAACGAAGGAAAAAAAAATCCAACTCGATTCTGCCTCTAAATCTTTCAAAAATGGAAATTCTGACTATCGGTTTCACCAGTTACCAGCTAATTGCTACTTCTTTTTTCCCTGCGGTGCACCATTTCTGACTGCAGAGTCTCCAGCTGTTAGCTGAAAATGCAGTCTGCATCCATTTGGATTTACATCTGAATCATCATCAGAACATGAATCTACCCCGCGGGGCGATGGGTGATTCACTCCAGGAGGTCTTTCCAGCCACAATGTCTGGACTGCTGAAGGCCGCGCATTTTAATTCACTAGGTGAACATTCAGGGCTCTGCAGAATTGGAGGGGGAACTGAAAGCTACACAAGAAGTTTTTCTTAGAAAGAAGAGACGACGAGTCATTTTAGGTCTCACTGGCCCCATACTGCAAGGCTAAAGATTGCTTCTTTGTAGCCAGACTGTCAGCTGGTTGTGGGTAGGGAACTTGTCTACCAACTCTTTTTATACCGTACTCTCCCGAACGCTTAGCACAGTGCACACGGTATGATCGATTAACAAATATTATTTTCAAAATACCAGCGAGCAAGCTAGATGGAAATCTCCAAACATAAAGATGGGCAAATCTAACTTTCTTCACTTATCATTTCTTCCGTGACCCCTACACCCAGTTGTCCTATACGGTGGAGTTTGTGCCCTTATAAAACCCCACGTTGAGGAAAACCTGTGCTGTAGCACCCACCCGTTCTGAAGCAGCATACGTGTGTCCCGACAGGCCCGTGTGGTTGGACGAATGTTCCCTGGCAACATTCCAGCCGCAACACGGGCCGAAAACACAAGTTCTGGCGGAACCGCGTGCTTGGTCTTCTTTTGCTAACATAAACCTAGGGGTAGCCGTTTTCCGCGTGAAATCAAGCGATGGCACTGTGGTTGCAAAATTCACCGGGGCTGGCCCCAAACAAAAGACACGTGACACCGAATCGCTGAGACTGAGGCAGGAAGTACCTACCAGCTGCCTTCTCCGTTTCTACGCTCCTCCGAAGAGGATGATTTGGATCTCTCCCCCAGCTGTTCTGTCCCTAATACTCTGAAGCCATCGACACGCATCGTATTTCACTCGCTCCCACGACAGAGGAAGCCTCGCTCTGATCATAACCTGAAAACGGGCCTGGGACTTCCTGCCTTCTTTCAGAGGCAGTGAGTTGCCTCTGAAAGTTAGAGACTGAGGCCTCAGGAGGCCTGAGGGAAAATGGATCTGGACTGATGCTTACTTTCACGATGGGTGGCCTCAAGGTACCGTGATCCTGGTAAGAATAGTGGTGCAAAATTGTACGTAGAGGTGATGGCCTTAAAGAGCTGGAAAACAGAATGCAAGAAATCGAAGATCTTATGTTAGCCAAGGTAATGATAACAGTGAAGTTTAAAGCCTTCTGTAGGTAACGTGATTTTAGGAATAAATGAGCCGTGGCCCCAGGATGACAGCTCCTCCCCGCCGTTTCTTCTGTCTGGTGGCAAACATTCGAACCCGTGGTAGCTCTCCTACTGAGCGGGGTTAGCTACTACGACAAGAACGCGGCAGCAACTGTCCCCCCGACGACCCAAACGCGACATCTATTTCTTGACATCGAAGGCTGACTTTCGATAGATTGTGGCAAGGTATACTCAGCCTCCCCCCTCTACCCACTTCGCTTGGTTTCCATGGGAATCTGTTTTCACGGGAAAACTCTGGGCCAACCCACTGAACATTTTCATCGTCTAGCGTTCCGGAGAGCGGGAGAAATGGGTGGGACGAGGAGAGTCTGACTGATACAGATCTTGCGGGTCAAACAGAATTCTAGTAGGCCTGATGACCTGATGATCTGGGTTCTGATGGCGGCTCTGTCACCTGCCTGCTGTGTGACCTTGGGCAATTCGCTTGACTTCGTTGTGCCTCAGTTTCCTCGTCTGTAAAATGGGGGTTCAACACTTCTCCTCTTAGACTGGGAGCCCCATGTGGGACAGGGACTGTGCCCGACCCGATCATCTTGCATCTGCCCCGATGCTGAGTACAGTGCTTGGCACGTAGCAAATACTTAACAAATACCACAATTATTATTTATTATCATTATTACTTTTGGCAGTAAGACTATTAAGTGCTCACTGTGTGCAGAGCACCGTACTCAATGCTATTTTGAGTTTAGAGAAGCAGCGTGGTTTGGTGGAAAGAGCACGGGCTTGGCGGTCAGAGGTCATGGGCTCTAATCCCGCCTCGGCCGCTTGTCAGCTGTGTGCCCTTGGGCAAGTCACTTCACTTCTCTGCGCCTCAGTTACCTCATCTGGAAAATGGGGATAAAGAGCGTGAGCCCGACGTGGGACCACCCGATCACTCTGTATCTACCCCAGCGCTTAGAACAGTGCTTGGCGCAGAGTAAGCGCTTGACAAATACCAACATTATTATTATTATTATTATTATTATTATTTTGGAAACCCTTTACAAAGCTGACACTTTATCATTATGGTGTTGATTCAGCACGTACCTAACGCCAAGTTCTGGGGTAGAGACTTAACAATCAGATCAGACCCAATCTCTGCCCCACATCAGGCTCCCAACCTAAGAGGTAGAAAGAGCAAGTATCTAATCCCTTCTCCCCAAATGAGGTAAGTGAGGCCCACAGAGATTAAGCGACTTGCCCGAAGTCACACGGCAGGCCAGTGGCCAAACCGGTTTCAGGACCCAGAACTGACTACCAGGCCACGCTGCCCGCTTCTTTGCCACGGTGAAAATCCAAGCCGACTGCTGTGAAGATCTAATCGGTCGATGAGAAATTTTTCAGTTGACGGTGAGTAGTTCAAATGAACTGGAATTTCAGTACCATGCAAAACAAGAGCTGGGATCTCGACAGGGCCAAATTGAAGATCACTGATATGAATCTTCGTTCTCAAAAGTGAAGGTGGGAGAGATGAGCAACTTGTTCAAATGGGCATGCCAGCTGACTCACCAGTAACACCTTTGGTGGGACTTCAGGCAGAAGCTCTTCCAGTTGCCTTAAGGATGCTTTTATCAACCTGTACAGTGAAGTGACCTGAAACAACATCATCTGAGCCACCAAGGGATTGACGCATGGAAAACTAAGCAGGAACTCTTCATCCTGGGGTAAAGACAAATTTAAAAAAGACTGAGAAATACTCAGGGCTCAGCCTACTTGGCAACTCGAAGAAGGCTCAGGTGATCGTCACCCCTAAAGAATTCATTCGATCGCACTTACTGAGCGCTTACCGTGCGCTGAGCACTGTTCTAAGCCCTCGGAAAGTACAATTCGGCAACGGATGGAGACGATCCCTACCCAACAACGGGCTCACGGTCAGTATAGAGTGGGAGAGGGCGGGGGTAGAGGGAGGAGACGGGAGGCCTGAAGAAAGCGGTGGCCATCAGGTCGCCAGAAATCCGGTCAGCTCAGGAGGGGCCAGAAAGGGAGGGGATGAAAAGGGGGGGGGGGGAAGGAGCAAAGGAGGTACAAGGAGGGAGGGAAAGGTACGAGCAAAGGAGGAAAAAGGGGTGGGAGGGAGCGGGACGAGAAAGGCAAGAGGGCAGAACTCTCCCGCTTCCACCAGCACCTTCCAAACTCCTGCCTGGTGATGCCAGCGGACGCAGATCTCAGGATGGACCCGTTTAGCGGGGTCCGCCTCTTCTGGCCCCGTACGGTCCTGGACCGTGGCCCCTTCAGGTAGCGGCGGTGGAGGAGGCGGCCAGTCAGTCCTATTTACCGAGCGCTCACTGTGTGCGCAGCGCTGTCCAAAGCGCTTGGGCGAGGACAGTCTAACGACACAACAGACACAGCCCCTGCAAGAGGAGGATGGTGGCGAGTTGACCGGGGCTGGCCAGCTGCCGTGGGGTCTATGGGCAAAAGCAATTCCAGCAAGCCACCTTGCCTGGAATGCCCCCTGCTGGGATTATGAAGGAATAGGAGTTCCATAGTCAATCATATTTATTATTAATAATGATAATAACAATAATGATAATAGTAATTATGGTATCTGTTAAGTCCTTACTAGGTACCAAGCACTCTTCTAAGCGCTGGGGTAGAGATAAGATAATGAGGTTGTCCCACGTGGGGCTCACAGGCTTAATCCCCATTTTCCAGATGAGGTAACCGAGGCCCAGAGAATAATAATAATGATGTTGGTATTTGTTAAGCGCTTACTATGTGCCGAGCACTGTTCTAAGCGCCGGGGTAGATACGGGGTCATCGGGTCGGCCCACGTGAGGCTCACAGTCTTCATCCCCATTTTCCAGATGAGGTCACTGAGGCACCGAGAAGTGAAGTGACTCGCCCACAGTCACGCAGCTGACAAGGGGCGGAGTCGGGATTCGAACCCATGAGCTCTGACTCCCAAGCCCGGGCTCTTCCCACTGAGCCACACTGCTTCTCTTATTGAGCGCTTGCTGCGTGCAGAGCACCGTACTACGCGCTCGGGAGAGTACAATATAGAAACAGACACATGCCCTCTCACGGTGTACTCCCCTAAGTGCTTAGTACAGTGCTTTGCACACAGTAAGCGCTCAATAAATACGACTGGACGAATGAACGAGAGTCTGCAGACTGCTAATGTTAACAGGAGGATAAAAATCACTAAAATCCATGCTTTCCTCTCAGGCCAAACCGCTACCCTGAAGCGCTTATCCTATCCAGCCTTTATTACTGCATCAGCTTCACCATCAGTGGTATTTCCTGAGCACTTACGGTGTGCTGAGCACTGTATTAAGGGCTTGGGAGAGTACAACAAAACAGTTAGTAGACTTGTTCCCTGCCCACAAGGACCTTACTGTCTAGAGGGGGAGACAGCCGTTAAAATTCATTACGGATCTGTACATAAGCGCCATGGAGCTGAGGACGGGGTGGATAAAGAGAGGAAGGGAAAGGCATAAAGAAGCAGTGTGGCTTAGTTGACAGAGCACGGCGTTGGGAGTCAGAAGGACCTGGGTTCCAATCCCAGCTCCGCCACATGTCTGCTGTGTGACCTTGGGCAAGTCTCTTCATTTCTCTGTGCCTCAGTTACCTCGTCTGTGAAAGGGGATGAGAGGGTGAGCCCCAAGTGGGATGGGGACTGTATCCAACCTGATTAACTTGCATCTACCCCAGCGCTTAGAACAGTGCGTGGCACATAGTAAGCGCTTAGCAAGTACCACATTTATCATTATTACCTTGGGTAAGTCATTTAACTTCTCTGAGCCTCGGTTACCTCCTCTGTAAAACGGGGATTAAGAGTGTGAGCCCCATGTGGGACAGGGACTGTGTCCAACCCGGTCAGGGCTTCAGAACAGTGCTGGGCACAGAGTAGGTGCTTAACACGTACCATAATGATTAATTATTATTAGAGGAAGGCCTCTTAGAGGAGATGCGATTTTAACAAGGCTTGGAGGTGGGGAGAGGGGTGGTCAGTCAGATGCAAAGGGGGAGGGAGTTCCAGGGAAGAGACGAGGGGTCGGCAGTGAGACGGACGAGATCAAGGTACAGTGAATAGGTTGACATTAGAGGAGCGAAGCGAGTGTGCTGGGTTGTGGTAGGAAATCAGCGAGGTACTCTTCCCAGGGCTTAGTACAGTGTTCTGTACACAGAAAGCACTCAATAAACACCACTGACCGCTTGATTAATTTCACCTTCTTGCTGAATATTTTCCCCAAATCTCTGAGCAATTCCCATGACTCTAGAGAATGGCATCAGTAGGTTTCCCCGTACCGTATAAAGTGGCCTGCTCTCGGTCACTGATGCGAGCGGGAGCGCCATGACTGTATTTCTTTTCACAACAAAACGGAAAAAAAAATATTCCTGAGTGTTTGGGCGGTTTATCATGCAGCTCATATGTGTGGTGATAACACAGACCTTACTCAGTGAAGGAACGAGCCAGGATTTGTCCAGAAACTCAAAAACATTTCTCTTGGAGGATGTCAAAATTTGGTCCGCTATCTGACGAATCAGTGTGGCTGCTTCTTTCGCTTCTGGCACAAGGACAACCTAAAAATATATGTTTTCACTTGTTTAATCACAGGTTAGAACAAGGGGTGAAGCGTCACATCATTCAACAGTCTGCAATTAGGCAGGAAACTCACAAACAGAGAGATGGTTCGGAATCAGTATAAGAAAGCCAAATCCCCTGAAATACATTTGGTAACATTGATCTGCCTATGAATTATGATCATTTCTTCATTTCCCAGTGTCTTACTGCAACGTAACAGCCTTGAAACTAACTTTCAGTTCCAAACCTCAGTACCTCGCCTTCCTTTCTGTTCTTAGGCCACTTAACACTTAGGAACTAGAGCCTCTGGGAGATGTTCACCTGAGTGAAGCTTAGCTATTTCTAAAAGCTGGGGAATCAAGAGGGAGCTGCAAAAAAAAAAAAAAATTAAAATAAAGGGAATAGAGGGTAGCGACAAAGTCCTATATTCAGATGCATTTCTTTCTTGATAGACATTTTTTTTTTCGGTCCAGTAATGACCACGTGCAACCGTTAATCAAGTTACTCTAAAGAGCCTCCTCCACGTTAGGGGAAATAACACCTTTAATCTCAACATGGATTTTGTTTTTCCTCTAGAATTTACCTGATTCAAATCAACTCTGATACACACCTCTATTCTACATAACAGCTAGCACAAAGCAAGAGTGCTTTGATAGATTTCAAGACCTCTTTAAGCCCAAGTTGATGATGATGGTATTTGTTAAGCGCTTACTACGTGCTAAGCGCTGTTCTAAGCGCTGCAAATTTGAGAAAAGAAAAATGGACTTTTTAAAGACGACTGTCATACTGTGAACTGACCAGAGTTTTATTTTAGTGCCCTAAGAAAGAAGATGGAACTTTAAAATAGAGTTTACTTCCAAACCTTCAGGATGCTCATACAACTTGCACAAAATAAGATGACTGAACTAAAGAGCATCGCTTCAGCTCCGCAAATGACACAGTTTAATTAGAAAGAACAGCACAGTAGTTTATTCCGTTACGATATCGATCTTGGGGCCCTCTCTGTAGTGGGCTATAGGCTTGATCTGTGTAACCGAAAGAGGAAATATAAAGAAAATAGAGGAAACCATAGAGAACTGAACTCAATTCTAACTCAGATGGGACAATCAGAGCGCCTCTCTTTCTGCCCTTTTAAAACATGATTCCACAAGAGGATAAGAGGCTGGGAAGCAAGAGAAGGTTGCACGTTAAATGTATTATATCCACTGCAATACTGAACTAAAGCCATCATATAATAATAGTCCCTTGAGATGGTACAGTGCTTTTATTTTTCCAAAGTCCCTTGTCAATTTTATCTCCACAAAATCTCTTTTGAGGTAGGGAGAGCCTGGCAAGGTTATCCCATTTTAAAGAAGAGGCAATGGAGCCATAGAGTAGTTAAACAACTTGCCTGAGGCCAGACTGCAAGCCAGTGCCAGTAGAACACCTGTCTTTCCACCAGACTACGTTGCCTTATTCAATGATTTAACAGCATTTTACTGTAAGCTTACAAGACCAGATATTTAAAAGGAAAGTCTATATAGCGATATAATGGACCTTCTCCCTCTTTCCTTAGGTGTGCAATTCTACCACACTCTACAACATGGAATTCCGGTCTTTCCATTTTTCCAAAGCCTGGGCAAAGCCTAATGATTTCTCATTTTAATTTTCTCCTTGGCTCAGTTAATCAATTACGCAGCTACATGCTACACGATGGATTCCATGTCCCCTCTTTGTTTAGGAGAAACTCTTGTGTCTGGCAGAGAAAACTCACTCTCTATGTCCCGTCATGGCATTCTGGCATTCTCCAGCATTTTTGGAGACAGCTTTTTTTTTTAATGGTGTGCATTTTTTAATATGTGCAACACAGTGAATCTACCCTAGAGCCAGGGTAGATGCAAACTAAGCAGCTTGGACAGTCCCTGTCCCACAGGGGCCTGACAGTCTTAATCTCCATTTTACAGATGAGACAACTGAGGCAAAGGGAAGGTAAGTGGCTTGCCCAAGGTCACGCAGCAAGCAATTGGCAGAGCCGGGATTAGAACCCAGGTCCTTCTGACTCCCAGGCCCGTGCTCTGTCCCACTAGGCCACACTGCTTCTCAAGCTACTTTTCTGCTGCACAGTGTACTCATCTGATCGATTAATTCTTAGCCTATCTGGACAGTTGAGTGTAGGTGTTATTTTGATTTCTGAACAGTATGATTTTTAATTAAAGAAATACCTTCGCTTTCACTTCTTCAGTCTTCATCCAAGGTGAATCCATAGAGGCATGAATGATTGCTAGGTGACGGAGAATATTTTCTGGGAGGCAGAGCCTAAAAACCAATCAACGGTACTTACTGAGCACTGTACTAAAGGTTTGGGGGAGTAATAATAATAATGATAATGTTGGTATTTGTTAAGCGCATACTATGTGCAGAGCACTGTTCTAAGCACTGGGGTCGATGCAGGGTAATCATGTTGTCCCACGTGAGGCTCACAGTTAACCCCCATTTTACAGATGAGCTAAGTGAGGCATAGAGAAGTGAAGTGACTTGCCCACAGTCACACAACTGACAAGTGGCAGAGATGGGATTCGAACCCATGACCTCTGACTCCCAAGCCCGGGCTCTTTCCACTGAGCCACGCTGCTTCTCTACAATGTAATGGAGTAGGGAGTCAATTTCCCTGTCTCCAAGGAACTTAAAAATCAAAATACCTTATCCTACCGCTACTGATTCAGCATCTGAATGTGTCAAAGAATATTCCTCTCATGCTCTATCTGTAATGTTCTAGCATCTTCTCATTATGCAAAGATGGCATAATGATGACCGCTAAGATCTGGCACCCAAATGAAAAGCAATATATTCCTCGTCGATACCTGTAGCTGTTCGTTCTCGATCTTCCACAGGGAAGTTCCGCCTCCCCGGGAACTAGCACCGGCTCCCCTCCGCACCACCGAGGAGACCCCCACCCCATCCTGCTTTCCGCCACCCCGGCGGGAATGAGGGCAGCCCCTGCCGCACGAGACCTCCTTAAAATCTCCGGAAGGCTAGTGGATGCGCTAGCCGTTGCCGTGGCTTCAGTCGTGCCGTCTTCTCCGATCTCCGAATCACAAGTAGCCTGAAATTCTGCTCTTCCAGCCACAGGTCCCTGCATTACGGCCAGAGCCTGCATCAGGTTCACCCGACTCAAATTTTCCCGAGTGCCACCCTCGGCTTCTTAACGCTCTCCCGCTCCGTCTACTTCTCATCCTTTCCGGCTCTCGAGAGGTCTGACTGTTCTCTAAATCCAACCTTTTCATCTGTGCCTTGCACCCCGGACCCTCGCGCCGCTTGAAGGTAATTGCTCCCATCCTTTCCCCCGTCCCTTGGTCAACCTCTGACTCTTCGCTGGCACCCGCCCCTCTGCTCAACTCTCGACTGTCTCCTGAACTAGAAAAGGCCAATTTGGCCTCCCGCTACGCCCTCCAGTTATTGGCCCAGCTCACTGTTCCCCTTTCTGTCCCGAATTCTTGGAACAGGTGGTATTAGCCCACTGCCTTCACTTACTCTCCACCAACTGTCTTCTTGATTCACTGGAAGTTAATGATGTTAATGAATTCCTTTAGTATTTTAAATCCAAGGTAAGTGAAGTGCTTAGAATTATTTTTATGAAATTCCATTTGTTTAATCTTGAGCGACAACCAAAAATACGATCAAAAAAATGGAAAAGACCCTTTCGGCCCCTGGAAGCAAAGACGTAACTCTGGCCTTGGAAAGCACATTCTCGCACTGATGCTCTGAATCTCAAGATTAATGAATGTACAGGCAGAAATTGAGATGAGTAATCAAAACGGTCTGGCTCCTTAGCTCTTTTAAATTTCTGTAAAAGCACTGATTACCTTAAACTGAAAATGGAAAATCTCATTAAGCCATTCTCCCCATTAAAACCATTTCTTCGACTTTATGACACGGCAACAGAGGAAAAAAACAACAACGCTTACTTACCCTGGACTCTGTTTCTCTTTGGGATAGAAAATGATCCAGAAGTTGGTGTACTGAACCGATAGAGCTATCACTCTCAAAATGACATTATCTGGAGCCTCCGGACAATTTAATTCTTCTATATCCTACGAGAAAATGAACAGAATAAGAAGTCTGATTAATGTGGCTTCTATCATCAGAGTCCTAAGATTCATGAATTGCTTTTCTCTTCATTTAAGTTTCTTTTCTTCATTGTCGGTTGGCCTTACCTGAAAGATTACGGCAGTATCCTCATCAATGGTCATCAACACATACCGATCTGAAGTTTGAAGGCACCGTAATGCTTCATTGCAAGGCCTCTCCCATAAAGTGATATTATAGCTTAAGAAGAGGAAATTTGGAAAGTTTAAGTGATAAACCACAAAGGAAAGTTTCTGTAATGCAACCTTCTAAAATTCCACTAGGTCGTGAATTCCTAGAGGGCAGGGATGGTGTCTACCAACTCTATTGTATTCATTTATTCAATCCTATTTATAAAGCGCTTGCTGTGTGCAGAGCACTGGACTAAGTGCTTGGGAAAGTACAACAATAAACAGTGACATTCCCTGCCCACAGTGAGCTCACAATCTAGAGGGGCTTCGGACGGTCCTCTGCACACAGTAAACACTCGCTAAATACTACTAATTAAGTTCCGAAACGCCCTATTGGAGCGGGGCAGTGCTAGATGACCCGACTGGTCTGCTTTCCGGCTTACTACCGCAGGGGAGAAGCAGCACGGCCCGGTGGATAGAGCAGGGGTTTGGGTGTCAGCGGGACCCGGGTCCTAATCCCGGCTCTGCCGCCCCTCTGCTGAGTGACCTCGAGCAAGTCGCTTCACTTCTCTGGGCCTCAGTTCCCTCGCCTACAAAATGGGGATTAGGACTGTGAGCCCCTTGCGGGACACGGACTGCGTCCAACCTGATGAGCTTGTATCTACCCCTGCGTTTGGTACAGTGCCCGGCATATAGTAAGCGCTGAACAAATACCATAAAAAAGACCCCCACCTTGCTGGACTAGAGTGGGCCAAAGCTACTTTCCCAACCTTTCGAACATTAGTTAACGGTTGTGATGGTTTCGATGGCCTGGCTTGCGGCTGTGAGGTGCCCACAGATTATTTCCTCTCTGCTAAGGGTGCCAACTTTTCATCTGGGAGATGGCCGTGAATTTGGGGTGGAGCAGTGACGGAGCAGAGCACAAAGGCGGAACATGGGGACAAAGGGAAATGGAGGGGAGAGGGAGGAAAAGAGGGGGAAAGGGAGACTGAGAGAGAAAGGTGGAGAAGAGGGAGAGAGGGATGGGGAGCAAAGGAAGAGAAGAGGGAGAAAGAGAAACGTCTTCCAACAACCCCAAGGCCCTAGCCCTTCTTCAAGACCCCAGTCAACTCAGAGCTCAGCTTTTTCCGGGTTACCGGAGCATAACACTCATCAAGAGGCTCAACCAACAGAACTGAATTCCACATGCATGGAGTTGCTACGCCATCGTGGATTCCTTGGACCTACCTGGGGCTGCCCGATGGTCCAAGCTGACCCTGTTTCCCCTCCCAACCAGCACCCTGGTGTTGCAGGAGAAGCAGAGACGGCAGAATCGAGTGCCACGAGTATGAACCCAACGCAGACCCGCCTTCCCCACGGATAGAACGTCAGAACGCTGGCCTTTCCCGGATGCTCTACCCATAGAGCGCACCTAATTTCTCAACTGTGTTTCTTTTTGGCTCCCATCATTTACGACCTACCATTTTCTCTAAGTGTCTCTCCTTCCCCACTTAGATTGTGAAGCCTTTGTGGGACAAGAATGGAACCGTTTATGTGCATCTGCCTCAGCGCTCATCTCTCAGCGCAGTGCTCAGTACACAGCAGGTGCTTTATAAATACCGCAATCGTGATCGAAAAGGAGCAGCAGGAAAAGAGTTCCTGCTGCTAATAAAAGGCGAATGAGTAGCAGATTTGTTTAAGGAAGTTTTACCTTCAAAAGAGGAGTCTCCTGAGCACCAAAAGCTTAATTATTTTTCATTTAGAACCTTGGCTCACACTCACCGTTTCCGCTTCTGCTCCATTTCAAAAACGCTAGTGCTGAACACTGACTCTGCCATTTTACATACGGCATACATCTCGGTTCTGGCAGGTTGTGCTTAGGCTGTTTTTCTGAATAAGAGGCAATTTCAACTCCAAATACCGGAATGCCAGAATCCTGACTATCTTTAGAAAGGTAACAGCAGGACTGGCAGCATATATGAAACACAGACTATTTGGCATGTTAGCATATTTGTTTTTACCAAAGATTCCGGGCAAGTTGACTTACTTGGACTCTAATATCCGAAGCACTTCTGGCATGGTATTCCACCCTTTAGATTTCATAAACAGAAACACATAGGGAATCTTTATCTCCAGGGGAAAGCCACTAAACACGTTCAGCGTCGCATTTTCTAAAGAAGAGCAAAGTGTGAAATGTCTGAGAAACCTGAACACATCACAGTTAAATCAGACACGAAGAACAGCGGCGGTCTGTTTCAGGCACTGCTTCCTTCTGAGTGCTGGTCTTAGATTTCACACACCATTCTGAAAGGACTTCCGGGTCTCAGCCAGATGTCCCCAGTGATTTCAACCCTTTAAGGGTGGGCGGAAGTCTTCTGGTGGGATCCGTCCTCTCCTAAAGCCTAGCGGCTAGGTGGAGGCGGTAGAAGAGCTAGGGTGGAAGGGAAGTCAGTACTTAGCTTATAACTAGCCCAGTGTTTAGTACAGTGCGTGGCCCTTGGTAGGCACTCAGCACTCCTCCTCCTCATCATCACCGTTACGATTATTACCGTTAAGCGCACCGATTATTATGGGTCCCTTGCCGAGCAGGGTTCTCGATCCGAGTCGGAGGGTTATTTATTGCTCCTCCTCCCTGCCCCCTCCAAAAATATCTCTCCGGCCTGGATCCGGGGCCCCTGAATGTGGGAAGTCGTGGCGACTACTCCGAGAACCAAATAAAAGCGCTTTAATTCCCCAACACGGTGCTTTATTTAACCGATGCACCTACATGTGATCCAGAGGTTGAATCGAGAGGTGATGGTGGAATTGCACCAGCCTATGCACGTCAGATGTATGAAGCGATTCACCCCGGGGTAAAAGATTTATATCGGGAGGGAGAAATCAGGAATTTAGAGTCTTTACTTACTTTGTAAAATGAACTTGGGAAGAGTACACTTCAAGGCCATGTAATTGATACTCAGGTTTTGGCACAACTCAGTAAACCTAAACTTCTCCGAATAGTTGTATTCTATCACAAATGAGAACTGAGTCCATGGGAAGTCATTTCTAATATGCGTGCTACACATGAGAAGACAGGAACACTTTCTCAAACTAAAAGAAAAAGAGAAGAAAATGGTATTAAGTGTATGACTGAGCTGTAAGAGAAAGGATACTTAAATCATATTTATTAAGCACTTATTGTGTGCAGAGCACTGTACTAAACGTTTGGGAAAGTATAATATAGCAATAAAGAGTGGCACTCCCTGTCCACAACGACGCTTCCAGCCATGGCAGGAACTCCCATGTGTGTCTGGTTGGACCAGTTCAGGGGGTCAGTCAGCCAGTCAGTCGTATCTATTGAGCGCTCGCCGTGTGCAGAGCACTATACTGAGCGCTTGGGAGAGTACATTATAACAATAAACAGAAACATTCCCTGCCCACAGTGAGCTTACAGTCTAGAGGGAGGGAGACACATTAATATAAATAAAATCAGAGATACGTACGTAAGTGCTGAGGGGCTGGGAGGGAGGATGAATACAGCGAGTCGGGGACGCAGAAGAGAGTGGGAGAAGAGGAAAGGAGGGCTTAGTCAGGAAAGGCCTCTTGAAGGAGATGGGCCTTCGATAAATATCTGGAGCGGGGGGAGAGTCATTGTCTGTCGGATATGAGGAGGGAGGGCATTCCGGGCCAGGGGCAGAAGGCGGACGAGAGGTCGGTGGCGAGATAGACGAGAACGAGGTACAGCGAGTAAGGAGAGGAGTGTAGCTTGTAGTAGGAGAGTAGCGAGGTGAGGTATTTACTTATATTTATTTATATTGATGTCTGTCTCCCCCCTCTAGAGTGTAAGCTCGTTGTGGGCAGGGAATGTGGCCGTTTACTGTTGTATTGTACTCTTCCAAGAGCTTAGTACAGTGCTCTGCACACAGTAAGCGCTCAATAGATACGACTGACTGGCTGACTGACCCCCTGAACTGGTCCAACCAGACACACATGGGAGTTCCTGCCAGGGCTGGAAGCGTCGTTGTGGACAGGGAGTGCCGCTCTTTATTGCTGTATTATACCTTCCCAAGCGTTTAGTACAGTGCTCTGCACACAATAAGTGCTTAATAAATACGATTTAAGTATCCCTTACAGCTCTTTCTTCCTCTGAACACATCCTCTTATTTGGGGAAGGTGCTGTGGTCCTTTCCCTGATTTTTTTACCACCCCCCACCCCCGGCCCGCCAGCCTACTTTTCTCCTTTTTCTCTTAAACATAGCTCACTTTTCTCTGATGAGCTTGTTCTAAACCCTTGGGGTTTACTTCTTATCCTAATGTGAGAGCAGATTGTCTCCCTTCATTCTGCTGATTATTAGGATTCAGCAATGTTCCAGTCTTTGCCTTTCACTATAGATTTCTCTCTCAGGAGGAGTGGCTTGGGTCCTTAAGATTTTTCATGGCAGTGGAACCAGCATATTTAGAAAAATAAACTGACAGGATTTTTTTTTGAAGTGATTGATACTTAAATACCATCTGGCTCAAATGTCTTCATCTTCTGTATCATAGCCACAATAGTCATTACTTTAAAGGCTCTGAATTTTCCATTTACTCTTAATTGGTGTTATTTCCACAATATTCAGGATCCACATGATTAAAATCCATATGGATAACTGAAAATAGAAATCCGATTTTATGGCTCTGTTACTAACTTTTGTTATTCTAGAGAGTAGAAATGATGAATTCTAATCAAGTTCGACTCCTGGGGTCAGCAATTTGTAGATAGAGTAGCCTCTCACCTGACCTTAGGAGTGGACACTTGCATGGCAGTACAGGCCTGCTGATATCAGGCTGGTTCCCAAATGCAATTTTCTCAAATATTCCCTTCAAAATACATACTTGCCAGATGCAGACTTTGCCACTAAGGGTCACTAGTTACAAGGTGTGGAATGGCAACAAATCAAAGTGGACATTTTAAGGGGTCTGATCTTAGAGTGAACCATAACATGTATTAAACTGTAACACTCTTCCTACTGTATTTCTCCAAAACTAAGATGACCCTAGATTTAAGATGATCTTCCTAAAATTAGATGCTACAGAAATCAAAAGTAAATTCAGCCCCCTATTCACCTTTCCCCACTTCTCTGGCTAACTGCCACTTGCTTTCTACCTTTCTGTCTTTGTAAATTACCCCTGTTAAAGAGGGTTAGAAAACTGCTTTCACCTGCTCTGCACAGCAGGTGACCAATGGCAGAGAGAGAAAAGGAAAGACCAAGGAAGAGAAAGAAATCAGACAGTAGGAAAGGGTAGGAAGAGGTGAAGAAATTCAAGAGGTGAAGCCACCGGAGGGGAGGGGCAGAAAGAAGAAGGAAACCGAAAGGTAAAACCTTGGTATCTCCCTACTGCAGACAGCCATAATGGGTGAAAATAGTATATTTCCTTGAGGCTGTGGGAGAGATTACAACCCCCACAGCTCCCCCCTAACCTTGATTCTCCACCGTCTCCTGGAAACACTAACCTCGGTTTTACTGACACAGTTCTCTCCTGGTTCTCCTTTTACCTCCTTGTCAGTCTCTCGTGCCCGCTATTCCTCCACCTCCAAGTTCCAGGTGGTCTCTGCCTTATTTTCCACACATTCCCTTGGGGAATCCACTACCCTCCCCTTCTTCAAAACCTCCTAAAATCACAACTCTTTCAAGAGGCCTTCCCCGAGCCCTCTTGTCCCCTACCCGTCCTCCACCCTGTGTCACCTGTGCAGTTGGCTGTGTACCCCTTAAACATTTTGATACTTGCGCCAGCCACACAGCACATCTGTGCATAGTCTTATACAATGTTTTCCCTCCCCAAGGGTGGGGAGGAAAGGACTGCCTGAACTAACTCCTGCCTTACCAGAAATGGTGAGGGTCACATGACCAGGGAGAACAGAGCCTCAAGAACCTGCCCTGGTAAAGCCAGTTTGGGTAGGATAGAGGAGTTCCACGTACCCCTGCCCCAATTAATGGGTGGAGCCACCGTCCAGGCTGAACCCCAGGAGGAAATGTGGCTGGGTTGTACCGAGGATGGGGCCAGTGACCCCTAGAATAACATTTTTAGTAGCTAAGGAAAATCAGGGAAGCCTGAGGAGAGAATCTGGTATGGGTGCAAAGGGTTAGGAAGTGTTACTAAGCACTTGTGACTGGCGGTATTGAGGAGGAAGGCAGTATACGTATCTTACAGAGATCATTAATTTTACTCACCAATCTAAGATATTTAACTCCAGTACAGTGTTCTCAGGCATCCACACAAGAACACTTAAACCTACAGGAAAAAAAAGAGAGATCTCTGTAGTATCCTTATTTATATGCTCTTTTCTGGAGAGGCTAAAATCTTACCATAGCATTGCCAGCACCGTGACACAGCTGTAATCTGTTCATCACGGGGCCACTTTCCCCACAGACCTACAAGCAATTACTTAAGGTTCAGTTTCAGAACTGGCCCCGCTACGATGTCTGAGTTTCACCGGTAAGTCAAAATGACACCGAAAGGCCCTTCCCCACCCTCCGAGATTATCTTGATTTCCACGCAACCCAAACTCAGCCCCAACCCCCCTCACCCTCATCTCCCTAGGACTTATTTTTTTATAAACCAGAGCTGCACGTGTTACCCTAATCAAGCCACACAATATCGTCAGCACAAGGAAGGCAGGAAAATATTACTGGCATTTTCCGGCTGGGACCCTCCCGATGGCCAGGGGTCTGAGTTCCGGGCCTGACTCCTTGACTACTCAGGCACCATTTCACCCTTATCCTCACGGTCCCAAATGAAGTGGAGAAAGCAGTGGGGCAGGGGCGACAGCTGTCACGGTGGCCGACGAGGCTAGAATTAGCCCAGTTCAGCACAGAAGCAGCCCGGTGGGGGGGAATCCTGAAAAGATGCTCTGGATGGGGGGCGGGGGAAGCGGGGAGGCAGTGGAAAGCCAACTGACTTCCCTGTTGAGATTGGATACTGGGCATAACAACATCAGGGTCAAGATTTACAAACCTCGAAGAACATCAGCAAAGACCGCTGTGCTTTGCCCCAAACTGTACATATTGGGTGTGCGGGTGGGGGCGTGGAGAACCTGAGGGATGCTGCATTAGCATATATAACTGTCCTGTGGGGTTCAAAGATGCTGTGAATGACGATGAGACTTTAACCTCCGTGTGTGAGTATGGGTAACAAGACTGCTTTATGATTAACAATCTCTTCAAACCTGTGTTCATTTAAAACTGTGACCTTTCCCACCCTGAGGAGACGGCTGCCTCTTGCTGTGGCCCTATTTCCCAAGGCTCTTTTCTAGGAGAATACACCATTCTCTAATTGCTGTGTGTTTTCTGCTGCTGTCTTTCTGCTCTGTGGTGGTCTTAAAATAGTCTTCCTTGTTTCTACTTCCCCACTTCAGGCCGCCGCACAGCAACTGTTTGGACATCCTGCTTTCGTTCATTCTCCTCCCGTGAACTCCTCAGCAGAGGTGGGATTATGGCACGGCTGATGGCATACGCTTATGAGGTAATATTTATCATTGGGATACCACGAGGCAGGCTTGAAGAGAAGAGACAGGCCCCGTCTGATACACACCCATTGACACGGCGAGAAACCGTCTTTGCAGGCAAAGAATTTGGGAGGGTTAGGAGTTTGGGAGTCACCTGTCTTTTCTGCCTCACCTACCATCGTCTCTGAAAGTGAAGGACAGCCAGACTTGTGCATATAAAATCGTATTCTGTGTTTATTTTCTGAAATGCTAAATCTGAATTTATTAAAAATCCCAAATGAAATACCAAGCAATTCTGTGCAAATGGGCTATTGGCCCTCTATTATTTAGATCTGTCAAATGCCAAGGAAATATTTAGACCTGGGTTCAAGGTTGACTTGCCAGAACGCTTATTTCAATTTAGGAGGAAGGCTTATCTTTTCCTTTTGCCTCCCAGAATATATAAATATAATCACAAAAATACAGAAGACTCATGAAAAACAGATGTTTCCCACATTCATCGTCACTTCCCTCGCTTATCTTTTTTAGGGTTCCTATTTTATTCCCATTTCATTTTTACTAGAGTAATTGAAAATGGTACACATTAAAAAAATATGGCTGTGGGTAGTCCAATCTTCTTCAGCCTCTACACCATAAAGCATTCAGGATTTGGAACGGCTGACTAGTTTAGTTGGACTATGTGATCCTAAGTATAGTTAACCTTTCTGTTATAATCCTTCAAAGTCTGCCAAGGATTGGACTTATGATCTCGAGAAGGTACTCCATTGTAGACCTTAAAGTTCTAGTCGCATTTGACACTCTTTGATGCAGTGATCCACACGAGCTATACTCCTCAGAGAGATTAGATAATTACATTGATTCTGACCCCGTAAACATCCAAACGGAGCTGAGTGTGGATTTTCAAAATGCTGGGAAAATAAAGGCTCAAGAAAGGCGGTAGATGGGCTTTCTGGGTGCAAGAGACTCTTTCAAAGACACTGGCGCTCAAAACTATCAGCAGCAGCAACTCCAAACACAAAGACAGCTCTACTGCTCTTCAGTGGTTCCCATATATTAGCTGATTCTCAGCCAATTCTACAGCCGAAGGTTTGCTCATGTATTTGTAATATGGCAATCCACTTCTTGTCACACTAACTCAAAATTACATAAATTAGACACCAGTATTCCAAACGGCGTGGACCCCAGATCAATACTCCTAGATGACAAAGGATGTGGGATTCCAGAATTTCATGAACAGATTTGATGACGGGCAAAGAAGCGATTTCTCATTATAATACACAGATGTGTATCTTTCCTTCCTTGAAAAATTTAAGAACCAGTCAAGTGCATCTACTTTATTAAATGTATACTTGAATTTTTCTCGTTTTTATAAATAAAACATACATTTAAAGTACAATTTAATTATAAAGTAAAATGAGTACTTACCTATTTCTCTGAGGCAGTTATAAAGGACATAACTTTCTTCCTGTGATTTCAGTCTTGATATAATCATTACCTGGCCAAAGACAAAAAACAAGAAAAAACAACCCATGATTAAAATCCACCTAAAAAGAGATTTTCTACTTAAACACGCAGGGAACGACTGCTATTTATGCTGAACAGGCTTACTGAGAAAAATAAAAGACAATCGAAACCAAACAACCGGCCCCCCAGAACAACAAAAACTCTTTTGAAGCATTGTTGAGGGGGTGACTGATCACTGTTAAGTGGCAGACTTGGCTGGAACCCAACAATCAGAGTCAAGATGGCCAATCTGAGCACAAAGCTTTGTATTGAGTTTAAGGCTAAGAGGCAGAGCTAAAAACAGATTACCTAAATCCCAAAGAATAAGCACGGAGAGAACTGTAGGTCATAAAGTAGACAGTTCTGTCCCATTGACCTAACCACCTACTCTATCTATAAACTTGAAACCTTGATCTCCTCTGCACCTTTCCAGTCCAACCCTCCTCCTTCCCCCTTTTCTACTCTCCCGTCCTTCCCAGCAGTATCTCAAGAGGAGCTCGCCTGTCTCCTCTCAAAATCTACCTCCTCCGGCCGAACGCTTTCAAATGATGGTGATGATAACGGTACTGGTTAAGCCCTTACTATGTGCCGAGCACTGTTCTAAGCACTGGGGTACATACAGGCTAAGCAGGCTGGACACAGTCCCTGTCCCACATGGGGTTCACAGTCTTAATCCCCATTTTACAGATGAGGGAACTGAGGCCCAGAGAAGTGAAGTGACTTGCTCAAGTTCACACAGCAGATTAGAACCCACGTCCTTCTGACTCCCAGGCCTCACTAGGCCACGTTGCTTCTGAGCGCATACTATGTGCAGAGCACTGTACTAAGTGGTAAGTGTTCAATAAATACCGCTGACGGATTGACCTGGCTGAGGCACACAGGGAGCGCTGAAGAAATGTCAAAACTCTCGTTTTTATTGTTAAATTTCCTTCTCGGGCTTTGTGAGCCAGAGTCCTGACCACCACACTGGATTCGATCTGCTCCCCTTTGGTAATAATAAAGATAACTGGTATTTCTTAAGCGCTTTCTCTGTGCCAAGCACGGAGGGTAGATACAAAACAATGAAATCGGACACAATCTCTGTTCCACCTGGGGCTCTCGGTCTAATGGGGAGGGAGAACTGGGATTTTGTCCCCATTTTGCAGGTAAGGACACTGAGATCCCGAGAAACCAAATGACTTGCCCAGATCTGGTTTCCTCCCGCTTCGCTCCACGGAAACCGCCCTCTTCAAGGTCACCGATGACTTACGTTTTATCAAATCCAACAGCCTCTACTCCATCCTAATCCTCCTCTATCTCTCAGTTGCCTTTGAGGCTGTGGACCACCCCTTCTCTTGGAAATATCATCCAACCCCGGCTTCATGACGCGTTCCTCTCCTGGTCCTCCTTCTAGCTCTCTGGCCACTCCTCAGTCTCTTTTGCAGGCTCCTCCTCTGCCTTCCCCACTTTGTGTGGGAGGTCCTCAGGGTTCTGTTCCCAATATTTTTCAATTCTCCATCTACATGCACTCTCTCGAAGAACTCATTTCCTCCCAAGGCATCGACTGCCACCTCTACTTGTCTGCTGTGTGACCTTGGGCAAGTCACTTAACTTCTCTGTGCCTCATTTACTTCATCTGTAAAATGGGGATTAAGACTGTGAGCCCCATATGGTACAGGGAGTGTGTCCGACCCAATTATCTCGTATCTACCCCAGTGCTTAGTATAGTGCCTGGAATACAGTAAGCATTTAAAAAATACCACAGTTATTCTTAGTATTATCATTATTATTATTATGAGTCCAAATCTACATCTCCAGCCTTGATATTTTACCTCTGCTGTCTTGTATTTCCTCCTGCCTTCAGGACATCTCTACTTCCATGTCCCGCCGACACCTCACACTTAACTTGTCCAAAACAGAACTCCTCATCTTTCCACCCAAACCCTGTCCTCTGCCTTGTCTTTCCCATCACTGTAGACAACACTATCATCCCTGCCTCACAAGCCCATAACCTTGGCATTATCCTCAACTACTGAACTCACGTATTCAATCTGTCCCCAAATTCTGTCAGTTCTACCTCTGCATCATCTCTAGAATTCACTCCATCCTCTCCATCGAAACTGCTTCCATGCTGATCCAAGCACTTATCGTATCCCATCTTGACTACTGCATCAATCTCCTTGCTGACTTCCCTGTCTCTCCCCCTCCTTGCACTTCTCCCTCTCTCCTTACTCTGCTGTCTGGGTCATTTTTCTAAAAAAAAGTTCAGTTCACTTTTCCCCACACTTAAAGCCTCCAATCATTGCCCATCTACCTCTGCATCAAAGATTCCTCACCATTAGCTTTACGGTAATGGGAAGCAGCATGGCCTAGTGGATAGAGCATGGACCTGGGTTCTAATCCCGGCTCTGACACCTGCTTGCCGTTTGACCTTGGGCAGGTCACGTAACTTCTCTGTACCTCAGTTTCCTCAACTGTAAAGTGGGGAAACCTGTTCCCCTCCTACTTAGATTGTGAGCCCCATGTGGGACAGGGACCGTGTTAGACCTAATTAACTTGGACCTATCCCGGCGCCTAGAACAGTGTTTGACACATAGTAAGCGTTCAACAAATACCATAAAAAGGCACTCGATCAGCTTGCTTCCTCCTCTCTTAACTCGCTGACATCCTATTACAACCCAACTCACATTTTTTAATGGTATTTTTTAAGTGCTTACTCTGTGCCAGGCACTGTACTAAGCGATGGGGTAGATACAAGCTAATCAGGTTGGACACAGTCCACGTCCCACATGCCACTTATGCTCTTAATCCTACGTGCAGAGCACTGTACTAAGCACTTGGGAGAGTACAGTACTAGAGAGTTGGTAGACACGGTCCACGTCCACAAGGAGGTTACAATCTGCTGTGTGAAGAGCACTGTATTAAGCACTTGGGAGAGTAGACGACTTTACTCCTCTTATGTCGATCTATTCTTTGTACCTCAATCTCATCTGCCTTTCCAACCCCTTGTCCGCATCCTCCCTCTGGCCTGGAACCCCCTTCCCCTTAATATCTGCCAGACGCCCACCCTCCCCACCCCCAATGTCCAAATCACTTCTCCTCTAAGAGGCCTTTTCTAAGTCCTCGTTTGCCCTCTACCCCTTGAGCACTTGATATTCACCCCATCCCCAGTCCCCAGCACTTTTGCGCATTTCCTTGTACTCACCCCTTTCTCCTATCTGTAATTTATTTTAGCATCTGCCTCTGCCTGTAGACTATAAGCTCCTTGTGGACAGGGATCATATCTACCGCTTCTACTGTACTCTCCTAAGCGCTTAGTACAGTGATCTGATCCATAAATACTGATGAAGAATTGCTTAGCAGTATCTTCAAGTACTACGGACAGAGATGTACAGATCGGGGAAAACCATTCGGTGATTTAAGGGTAATAGCTAAGTGACTCTATGCGGGCTCAAAATTGAGGGAGTCTAGCCTTTGGGCAGAGCAATGAAACAGAAACTTCAAGACAGTGATTATCAGTGATGTTTCTCCAACAATTTAAGCCCATTCTCCCAGGTTCCATGCTACTTGCTGGCAGTATATTTGGGAATGCTGCAGTAATGCACTAAATAGTCTTTTAGGAGTAAATCTGCCTCTTGGGTACCCAACTTCTTATGAGGGAATGAAAGGAATATCTCCTCTTCTCTGCCAAACCTGAAACTGTCCTTGCTACAGATATTAACAGAATTAAGAGAACTCAAGGGCCCCCTCCAGCAGGAAGCTTTTTACATTTAATCTCATCTATTTTTTCGAACCTGAGAGCATTATACCTGACTTGGCCTGCCCTCGCAGCACTCACATAAAAGGGCCTAACAAGTACCATAAAAACATATAAAGGGCGCAGATCCAAGTGCAGAGGTGACGTAGAAGGAAAGAGAAGGGGAAATGAGGAAGGTCTCTTGGAGGAGATGTGATTTTTAATAAGGCTTTGAAAGTGGGGAGCGAGATCGTATATAGAGGTTGTAGGGGAACGGGGGAGGTCCAGGTGAGAGGAAGGAGGTGGCCAAGGAGTCTTTCCCATCACTGTAGGCTGCATCACCAACCTCCCTGACTCACAAGCCCCTAACCTTGGTGTTATCCTCCACTCAGCTTTCATTCAACCCACATATTCAATCCGTTACCAAATCCCGTTGGTTCAACCTTCCCAACGTCGCTAAAACCGTCATTTCCTCTCCATTCGAACCGCTACCATGTTTATCCAAGCACTTTTCCTATCTCACAGTCTTACGTCTTATTCTCAGAGCTTCAGGATATGAACCTTGTGGGTGCTCAGAAAGTACTAGCAAGTCAAGAAATACTCGCAAAATCAATCAATTAATAGTATTTATGGTCATTGAGTGCTGAATCTGCGAGAGCACCATACTAAGCATTTAGGGGAGGGAAACAGAGTTAATTGACATGATCCCTCATTTCGTTCAGTGCTCCAGTGCTTAGTACACTGCTTGGTACATAGTAAGGGCTTAACAATACCGTAATTACTATTATTACCCCTGCTTATTGTTTCTGCTTATTGTGGAAGGAACCACTGAAAGTTTTTGATAAGTGGGGAATGATGAACAGCTCAGCATTTCAGAAAAATGATCCAGGCAGCAGAGTGAAATATGAACTGGACAGGGGAGAGAATGAAGGCAGGGAAATCGGAGAGGAAGCCGATGCAGTAGTCAAGTCAGGATCAACCAATCAATCGATGGTATTTATTGAGCACTTACTATGTGCACAGCACTGTTCTAAGTGCTGGGATAAGATCAGTGCCTGGACCAGAGCACTGGCAATCAATCAGTGGTGCCTTCTGAGAACTTACTGTGTGCAGAGCATTGTACTGAGTTTGAATAGAGAGGAAAGGGTGGATTTTGGAAACGTTGTGGGGGAAATACCACCAGATTTTCCAACCGACTTGAATAGGGATGCTGAAAGACAGGGAAGAGCCGAGGACGGTGTCATGGTTGTGGACTTCAGGAACCGGAAGGATGGTAGCGCGTCAACTGTGATGGGAAAGTCTGATGAAGGGGAGGATCGGCGAGCAAAGATGATGAGTTCAGTTTTATTCATATTTATCTAAATGTGCCAGTGGGATATCCATGCCCCGGAGGCGGGAGGAAACCTTGAGACGGCAGAGGAGGTGAGAGGTTGGGACCGGTGAGCAAGATTTGGGATTCTTCCACACAGACGTGCTAGCTGAAGCCTCGGGAATAGATGAGCTCCCCATGGGAGAGAGGGTGAAGTGAACAGAAAAGGGGACCCGGGCTAGAGCTCTGAGGCACCCACAGAATGCCAGCTCTGCCACTTGTCAGCTGTGTGACTGTGGGCAAGTCACTTAACTTCTCTGTGCCTCAGTTCCCTCATCTGTGAAATGGGGATTAACTGTGAGCCTCACGTGGGACAACCTGATTACCCTGTATCTACCCCAGCGCTTAGAACAGTGCTCTGCACATAGTAAACGCTTAACAAATACCAACATTATTATTTAGGGTGAGAGGTAAAGGAAGAACCAGTAAAAGAGACTGAGGAGTGGCCTGGCCAGAGAGGTTTTGAGAAGAGGAGAACCAGGAGAGAACTGTGTCACAGTACACCACCATGAAAAGTGTTAGAAATGGATTATGGAATAAGTACTATTAAATTTCAAAATATTTTTCCTGTGGGATCTTCCTCTTCTATTTGCAATTCTTGGCTGCAATAGCAATTTCCCATTACACCGAATCTAGCATCGAGATGCCCTTTTACTAATATGTAATAAAAATACGGTCGATTCGACTTCACATTTCATTAGCAAGTAAGATTCCATGAATAATGTGATGCAACAGAAAATTGCTTTCGCCTTACCTCCTTATTTATTTGTGTATTCTGGTCACCTTTAGACCAGGTTTGGAATGCTAAAAAGTGGGAGCTTCCAATTTTAACCCAAATTACACGTCTAATGGATTGAGGCTACTTGTAGAACTGATTGATAATCTTCGTTCCCTAATTCCCCATTGGTGTTCTGTCCAAAACTTGTAGAGGAAGCATATGTTATGGGAGAACTACTTTTTTTTGCCGGATTTAATTTTTGGCAAATCCATTCTCTCAGGTCTGGCCTCCACTTCGAGGCCACAGATCTGGTAGTAACTGAAGTAGGTGAAATCAGCATGATTTGTCCCCTTCAGGCAACAATGCATCGTAATAATAACAATAACGATGGTATTTGTTAAACGCTTACAAGGTGCCAGGCACTTTACTAAGCGCTGGTGTGGGTACAAGCAAATGGGGTCGGACACAGTCCCTGTCCTACATGGGGCTCACGCTCTCAATCCCCACGCTGGGCCACGAGGAAAAGACCCCTTTTCTTCCCTAGCTCCTTGAATTTTCCCCATTCCAGAGAGTCATTAGCTTCCCCCCCACCACCACCCCCACTTTTCCGTTACTAAAACCCTCGCTTCCTTTCTTCGATCTCCTTCCTCCTGAGGATTATAACCCCAATCAGCTGGATTTTCCTTTCCTCTCAAGGCTTGTCCGGAGACCCCACATAACATGATTTTTAAGGTTTACAGTCTGTCGCTTGGCTTTAGGGAGCAGGCCCCCTTGCCTCTGACTGTTCCTGGTTTACCCTATTCTGTACTCTCTCAGCTCACAGTAAACCATCATGACACAGTAAGCGCTCAGTAAATACAGTTGATTGTCTGCTTGCTATGGGGCCTGTCTACAGTGAACCTTTAGTGTAAGAGAAGGCAGTTCTGGACACAGCTAAAAAATGGTTTTATTGGCTTTATTGCCATTGTTCTTGTCTGTCTCCCCCGATTAGACCGTAAGCCCGTCAAAGGGCAGGGACTGTCTCTATCTGTTGCCGATTTGTACATTCCAAGCGCTTAGTACAGTGATCTGCACATAGTGAGCGCTCAATAAATACTATTGAATGAATGAATAAAGAAGGTATTTTTTTATCATCGGGAAAAAACACTAACTGGGACTCCATAAGAGAAGTGCTTTTTCCCTATGATAAAAATTCCTTTCTTTAGCTGTGTCCAGAACTACCTTCCACCTACTATTCTAACTATCCTGGATGGGGAGGGGAGGCGGGGTGTTGCTAAAGCTTGGGTTTAAAGTTCCGGTCTAATATGGAGTATGAATCCACAAAAGTAATAGTAATCTAGTGCATCTTTTCGGAGAAGAGCAAAAAACCACTTGGGTAATTCCAGAGGTCTAGCTGCCCAGTTCCAGGAACAGATCAGGTAGGAGTTATCTCCAAAACTCAGGAAGAAATCGTCGTCGAGCCTGCTTTAACGCAGCTAAGCTTTTGGGGAGTTGCCAACATAGCGGTGATGTGAGTGGAAGACCTGGCCCAAGAATACAATTGCACTTTCTTTGAGCTTGACTCTATAAGTCAAGACAAGTCAAACATACACTTTCTTTGAAGAAAAGTGCCAGTCCTTATGAAATTAATGATGCCTTTGGTTGTGCATGTGGCTGCGGGGGGGGGAGGGGTGTCAAACTACCTCAATATTCCACCATTTCTCAGCTTCCAAGTTAAATATAACACTTCTTCTTACAAGCAGAATCACTTTTAAAGTAAAACACTTTTCTGTCTGCTACTGCTCTAAATTTAATTCCCAAGAACCTCTTGTTTCAGTTTCTCACCTTAAATTTATTTTCCATATTAATAGTCTTCATCCACCTTATCAGCCGCAGTTTCAATTCTCGCATTTTGTGGTTGGCTTCGGGCTTTTTCTTCTTGATGAACTGCACAGTCTCCAGCTTTCGGCAAATGTCATCCAAAGTGGGACCTAAAATGCCTCTGAAGCCACTTTTGATCGTGGATATATATTCTGTTATAAACCAAAGTAGAGAATAATGACATAAATCTGTTCTTTTGACAGATTTTGCAGCAGGCAAGCAAAAAAAAAAACCCCAAAGGAAAAAAGAAAGAAAAAACTAAACATTTACTAGATGTGTTCTTCCATTTCCCCAACATTTTTCTGGTTTTGCTTAAAGGCAATCTTAAAATGAAACCTGAAAATTGAGTTAAGCTGGAAAGATATCCTGAATGCTCCTAAGTTTTCTCTGAAGAACCCGACTCACAAAATTCTGCTAAATATAAACCAAACTTCTCAAAAATTCTAAATCCCTCACTGAATTCCGGGGGGGGGGGGGGGGGTGGGGGATCTTATTTTCCTTCCAGGAGAGAATATGCCAGGAGTGGCCAAATTGTGGCTTTTCTTCGCTTGCTGTGCAGCTTGTACAGTATCTCTCTGAGAACAGAGCTTGGCACATAAACACTTAACAAATACCCCATATGCTTTATTATTTAGTCATAATAATGATGGTATTTGTTAAGGACTTACTATGTGCCAGGCACTCTACTAAGCGCTGGGGTGGATACAAGCAAATCGGGTTGGACACAGTCCCTGTCCCATGTGGGGCTCACAGTCTCAATCCTCATTTTACAGATGAGGAAACGGAGGCCCAGAGAAGTGACTTGCCCGAAGTCACACAGCAGGCAAGTGGCGGAGCCGAGATTAGAACCCATGACCTTCTGACTCCCAGGCCCGTGCTCTATCCACTACGCCACGCTGCTTCTATTTCTCACTTTCCTATGGCAGCGGTCTCTGTACATGGAGAGTCTGTGTCTCTGTATACGTGGGCTCAGGGAGGAGTGCGGCTCCTAACTCCACACCCAGATCCTCCTCGGGCTTTCTCTTGTTGGCCACTGCCAGCCACCCTCTCTTCACTGCCCCTCCGGAATACCTGCTCGCCGTTCTAGGTATTGTGACCCTCGGCCATACTGCGTTTTTGGTCCGCAGCTCTTCAGCTCACGAAGGTTCGCCACTCCTGGAACAGGCCATTCCAGTGTGCTAAAGTGTCCGTGGCTAAATACCCTTCGCCGTCTAAACAGGATATAGGCGGTCCGTGGATTTATGACACAGTTGGGTCCTGAAAACTTCATCTGAAGTCAACACGTTTAAGTTGGAGCCAATTTTCTCATAGGAGCAATGCCACAAACAGGGGATCGGTTACTGAACCCAGCTTGGATACTCAGAGTCGGTTAGTCAATTAGAGATAAGTAATACATCTACATTAATGTACTCAAATTGAGTCAGAGGTTCCTCGGTTGGATAGCCAAGAGGCCTTCCCTTATAAGCCTTCCTTTCCTCTTCTCTCTCTCCCTTCTGGGCCTCCTTGACTCGCTCCCTTTATTCGTCCCCCCGCCCGGCCCCACAGCATTTACGTACATATCTGTAACTCTATGTATTTATATTAACGTCTGTCTTCCCATCTACACCGTGAGCTTGTTGTGGGCAGGAAATGTGTCTGCTATATTGTACTCTCCCAAGCGCTTAGTACAGTGCTCTGTGCACTGGAAATGCTCAATAAACACGACCGACCCACCGACTTACTCAGATGCCACACGGAAGTGCCGACCCTCCCCGGAGAATCTGCCCGGAGAGCAGTTAACTCATCCGTCTCACCACCGGCCTCTCCGAATCAACCCTCTTTCAATTTCCTCCCATCACCCCCCACCCCCCCCCGCAAAGCCCCAACACAAGTTTTAAATTATTTCCCCATTTCCCAGCCTTTCCAAAGACCCTGGAGCTAGTGCCATGAAGGAGGAAAGTGTTCTGAAGTTGAAACCGACGGGCTGTAACACTGAAACAGGGTGTAAATCTAGAAACTCTATAAATGCTATTCATGGAAATTCAAAACATCTTAAGTTGAAAGCTGCCCACATTCCTCTCGTAATTTCTTGCCGGACTCACTTTAATGTGAGACTCAGTCTTACGTAGGGCTCATTGAATTATTTAATCTTCCAAGGAAGTGAAAGCATTTTAGATGCAAGATGATTAGCCCGAAGTATGTCGGATTTCAAAAATGGAAAAAAAACCCCAAACCACAAAGTAATGAATTTTTTTTAACTCACCTAATGCTGAATACAAGTTACAAATTAGCAGGATATCTCGAACCGTTACCAGAAAATTCAGTAGGGCCACCTGTCTCAGTAACATCTTTTCTCTTTCATCTTCTTTATCTAAAGAAGCCAAATCAGTTAGATCCATGGCAATTTAGAATTTCAGTATACACTCTAGAATGATCAATTCTTAACAAGTACTAGTTCTACTATAGGACTTCCCCAATTCTTCCCATCTAGGGCGGGGGTGGGGGGAGATTAAAAAAAAAACGTTCAACAACTCCCTGATAAAGAAACAAACGTTTAAAACACAGTCAAGGAGAATTTGGCTCTTTACCTACGTAACCCAATTATTGCTCCATGAAACTGTGACAGGATCTGGGCGGACTTGTCTCTTGTAATTGATCAACTCCACTGATAACGAAAGGCTTTCCCAGCCTAGTGGATAGGGCACGGGCTTAGGAGTCAGAAGGTCATGGGTTCTAAATCCGGCTCCACCACCTGTCTGCTGTGTGACCTTGGGAAAGTCACCTAACTTTTCTGTGCCTCACTTCCCTCCTCTGTAAAACGGGGATGAAGACTGGGAGCCCCACCTGGGACATGCACTGTGTCCGACCCGATTTGCTCGTATCCATCCCAGTGCTTAGAAGAGTGCTTGGCGCATAGTAAGCGCTTAACAAATATCATCATCATCATCATCATCACCTTTTGATATTTGGATTCCTCCAAAAACCAACACTCGTTTGGATCCATCCCCCATCTGACCGGTGAGTAAATTTGCTTGTTGAGTTCTTGCCCCGCCCCCCCCTTTGACTGGTCTCTGTCGCCAGAAAGAGGTAGGTTAGAAAGCTAATTCAAAAAGAGTTCTGCTTTTAGTTTCACTTACTTTGCTTTATAAGTTCATTTACTTTCTTTTCCTGTTGCTGTAAGATAACTCGGACTTGGTCAAAGGTAATGGTGGCAAAATTCCAATTTTCTCCAAGAAGGATACCAAGGATAGTAAGTTCTCGGATGACTGGAGTAGCTGATGCTTCTAGAATAGTGTACGCTTGACACTGGCTGTCTGTCGAAGCGAGAATTTTTAAAGTCAGTGATAGTAAACCGTCACTGCTCCGTGATACCTATCAAACCAAAGTCATATCGTTTCTTTCATATCTCCCCCTCTAGACTGTAAGCTCGTTGTGGGCAGGGAAGGTGCCTACCACCTCGGTTGTTCTGTGCTCTCCCAAGTGCTTAATACAGTGCTCCGCACCTAGTAAGCGCTCAATAAATACCATCGATCGATCGATTGATTGAACCCCACTGTGATGAGGATACCAAGATACAATGCAGCAAATAATTGTCTTTCTATGTTCCCCCTATGTCTTTGAAAAGAAAGGGGAGAGAGCTGAGTGTGGAAACTATTGGAATCTCCCCGTTTGCCCCTGCCGGCAAGATTCCAGCCAGACCTCTCCAGGTCAGGCTACTGAAGAACATAGAATCTGTCGCTAAATTCCGTCCGTTCGGCCTCCACGACGTCGCTAAAATCCGCCCTCTCCTCTCCGTTCAAACTGCTATGACGTTAATCCAGACGCTTATCCTATCCCGCCTCGATTACGGTATTAGCCTCCTTTGCTGACCACCCTGCCTGCTGGCTCTCCCCACTCCAGTCCACACTTCACTCTGCAGACCACTAATCCAGGAACAGAGAGAGGCTGTCCCCTGTGAGAAGCAGCATGGCCTAGTCCATGGGCCTAGGACTCAGAAGGTCATGGGTCCTAACCCTGCCTCCGCCACTTATTTGCTGTGGGACCCTGGGCAAGTCATTTCCCTTCCTCTGCGCCTCTGTCACCTCATCTGTAAACCGCGGCACAGGGACTGCATCCAAACCAGTTTGCTTGTATCCACCCCAGCGTTTAATACAGTGCCTGGCACATAAAAAGCACCTAAGAAATGCCACTGTTATTTTTTTACCATTTGTTTTGTCATAATTGAGGTCTGCAGTGCCTGCCATTGTTTTCTCTTTTGCTGTCTTGTTTCTCAGACCATAAGAAGCTTCTGCTTGAAGGGAGCCACTCCCTTCTCGATAGAAGTGTTCCGTGCTGGCCTAGCCCAAGCAACTGAGTCCCACTGCTTGAGGTTTCTTCTCATCCGTCAATCGAACGGTGATTCAACGCCCGGTCTCCCTCCTACCGTGAGCCCCAAGTGGGACGGGTACCGTATCCAACCTGATTAACTTGTATCTACACCAGTGCTTAGAATAATACTAATAATTAAGGTACTTGTTAAGCGATTACTATGTGCCAAGCACTGGGGTGGATACGACAAGAGACAGGCGTTTTGTGTGCACAATGTGTCTGGGACTGTGGGTCCCGCGCTGGCTTTTTCAGCCACCCATATGCTCATGGGTTGAAATTCACCTTCAGTGGTGTCTTCTTCGTATACGAAGGACAATTAAACATACATTTACAGACCTGCAATTTCCAGATGACTACACAGCAAACCTAAGTAAAAGTTAGATAGCAGGTCTGGAGCCAGGGTCAAGAAAATGCGGATTCTTTCCTTTTTAGCTCTTCCTCTTATCAACGATAATACAGAACGCAAAGAAGGTGTTTCACGTAAGTTTTGTACAGAAGGGAAATGTCAATTCTTCTCTCACAAAGGACAGTTGGAGAGCAACTTCTCCGAGGCCAAAACCTATGCCTCACTGTTCATCCCCCTGGGGAGCAGACCAGTTTTGGAGTCTGGGTGATGTGTAAACTTGGAGGGAGTGTGGAGGAGTGGAGGATTTTTGTGTTTATGTAAGATAAAAGCTGCTTCTGTGGGATTTCTCCCCCTGGAAATGTCATCCTAAGAAGCAACTTCCCCTTTATAAACCATCACCAAAGACTAGGCGTGCCTCTTCCAGGCTAGCCACCCCTGGAAATAACAGGGAACAGAGCTTTCCTTCCTGGGTGACACATTTCACGACTCTGCAGAAACAATATGGGATGGAATTAAATACGCTGCTTTCCCTGGGCTAGAGACTTTATGAGAAAGAATTCATGTAGACAAAAACTCAAGATAATTATCGCAAAGCAATAATCAAGAATCAATAAACACAGTTTATACACCCCCCCCCCAACCCCCCTTCAGAGTTCCAAACATACCTGATGCTTGTGCTTCAACAAAACTAAGACCACTCTCCAACCTCTTTGGATAATTTATGTTTAGCTTACTTGTATGGGCTGGATGTGTTTGTTTAGTGTCCAGAGACTGCCCTAGTAAAAAAAAGATTAAATCTGACCTCAGCAAAAAATATTCACATCAAAAACAAATCACTCAAGTAAGCTTTCACTTCATCATTTTCTTCTAAACATATCACAATCCCTGCAGCCTTTAAAAACGCACAGAAAGTAGAGGCTTGTGGAAGGTGGGGCAGAATTCCTTTGGGGCAGCAAGAGCAGCCAGCTCGGGAGCCGGCGAGAGTCCATTCCTAGTGCTAGGGGCTTTTAGCCGAAGACTACTGGGGGTCTCTGTCTATACTGGCAACCTACTAAGAGCGAAGGTAGTCCCCGAGATGGGAGGAAGCCCGGGTGCTTACACAGTAAGTGACAGAAGTGTTTTTGCAGCCCAGATTGTTTTTAGACTTTGAGCATGAATAGTCGTATTTGTGCTTCACCATCAATCCGTCGCTTGCATTTCTTGACGGCCTATCGTGGGCAGGGCGCTGTCCTGAGCACTTGGGACAGTAGAGAAGCACTTGAGAAGCAGCATGGCTTAGTGGATAGAACACGGTCCTGGGAGTCAGGAGGACCCGGGTTCTACTCCCCAGCTCTGCCGCTTGTCTGCTGTGTGAACCTGGGCAAATCACTTCACTTCTCTGGGCCTCAGTTCCCTCATCCGTAAAATGGGGATTAAGACCGTGAGCCTCACGTGGAACTTGAACCATGTCCAACCTGATTAGCTTACATCTAGTTCAGTGCCCAGTTCGTAATAAGCACTTAACAAATACCATCGGAAAAAAAGCACAGGAGAAGAAACGGAGACAATCTCTGCCCAAGCCACAGGAATCAATTACAAACAGTGGGAGAAGGAAGAATGAAGAAACAATTGGCGGGCGACAGCACACAACACACACGCTGACGGTGGCTGTCGAGTTGGCAATGACCGGCAGTGGTGGAGATTAACTGGTGAACACTCCCTGATGGGAGTGGAATTTCTCAAGGGCTTTAAGAATGGGAAGAGCTTTGGACTGGCAGATGTGAAGGGAAAGGAAGTTTCAGACGGCCAAGATCGTCGGAGGCAAGGGACTTGAAAGTGAGTCCCAGTTGGACGGCGATCTTGAAAGGCGCAAAAACTGCAGGCTAGGGAGTGGTCGATGGAGACAGTTGGATGTAAGGAGACAACAGATGGAGGGGCTTGAAGCCAATGGACCGATGTCTCCATTTGACGGAGAGGTTTCTGAGAAGTGGACAGAAGTGTACTGACTGACGTTAGAGAAAGAAGATCTAGGCAGCAGAGTGTTGTGCAGACTGAAGTGGGGAGAGGTTTGAGGGAGGGAGACCAGTGAGGAGACCGACGCTGTAGTCTTGGCGGGAAGTGATGAGAACTTAAACCAGGATGGTGGCTGTTTAGGTGGAGGCAAAAAGGGGTGACTTAGGAAATACTGTGGAGGAAAAACCAGCAAGACTTTAGTGAGAGACTGAATACGAGACATGGCAAAAGATGGAGAGGAGTCAGAAATGACATCGAATACGTGAGCTGAGCCAGGGAGGATGGTGGTTTTTGGCAATTATATTATTTTGGGATAGCGAGATGCTCGGCAAGAGTCAAGCGGGGTGGGATTCTCATTCGTGCAGGGCAGTAACCACCCCAGGCCTCACATTTCTAGAGGTTGATGCACACTGGGAACTCCTTTACTTCTTTCTTGCTACTCAAATTGGTTCTGAGCCAAGGAAGGAGAGAGGCTCCTTGATTCAGATCAATTAGAGATTGTAAAGTAGACTGTAAGGTCTTTTAAGGCACATATCATACGTACTTACTCCACTGTACTCTCCCAAGCTCTTAGTTCAATGCTCTGCACACAGTAAGCATTCAGAAGTGCTTAGAAAAGTGCTCCAGCGTTCAGAACAGTGCTTGGCACATAGTAAGTGCTCCACAGATACCATTCCGACTCCGCCACTTGTGTGCTGCGTGACCCCGGGCAAGCCACTTAACTTCTCTGTACCTCAGTCCCCTCATCTGTAAAACGGGGATTAGGACCGTGAGCCCCACGTGGGACAACCGGATTACCTTGAATCTACCTCAGTGCTTAGAACAGTGCTTGGCACATAGTGAGCGCTTCACAAATACCATCATCATTATTATTATTCTTATAAAGAAGATAATCATTATGAGAGTGGCAAGGAATTTTCTCCCCTTCAAATCCTCTTTTTTCTGTAGTTCGGTCCCTGAAAGATCCCCAGTTGGGCCCTCCTCTAGGCTGTTGACTGCAGTTCTTTTACGACTAAACTCGCAGAGGAAAATAGAGAAGAGAAGCAGCGTGGCTCGGTGGAAAGAGCCCGGGCTCGGGAGTCAGAGGTCATGGGTTCTAATCCTGGCTCCGCCGCTTGTCAGCCGCGTGACTTGGGGCAAGTTGCTTCACTTCCCTGGGCCTCAGTTACCTCATCTGGAAAATGGGGATGAAGACTGTGAGCCCCACGTGGGACAAGCCGTATCCCCCCAGCGCTTAGAACACTGCTTTGCACATAGTGAGCGCTTAACAAATACCATCATCGTCATTATTATTATTATTATTATTATGAAGAGATGTATTTACACTTCACCCACGCGGGAACACCTGATCACCTTGTGGAAAGAGCAAGGGCTTGGGAGTCAGAGGTCGTGGGTTTTAATCCCGTCTCTGCCAATTGTCTGTGTGACCTGGGGCAAGTCACTTAACTTCTCTGTGCCTCAGTTACCTCATCTGTAAAAATGGGGATTAAAAAATGTGAGCCCCACGTGGGACAATCTGATTACCCTGTATCTACCCAGCGCTTAGAACAATGCTCAGCACATAGTAAGCGCTTAACAAATACCATTATTATTATTATCCTCCCCAGTGCTTAGAACAGTGCTTTGCACATAGTAATCGCTTAACAAGGGAGCAGCGTGGCTCAGTGGAAAGAGCCCGGGCTTAGGAGTCAGGGGTCACGGGTTCTAATCCCGGCTCCGCCACCTGTCAGCTGGGTGACTTTGGGCGAGTCGCTTCACTTCTCGGTGCCTCAGTATCTGGAAAACGGGGATTAAGTCTGTGAGCCCCGCGTGGGACAACCTCATTCCCCTGTATCTACCCCAGCGCTTAGAGCAGTGCTCTGCACATAGTGAGCGCTTAACAGATACTGACATTTTTGTTATTAAGTGCCATCATCATTATTATTATCCTTTGATAATCTACACCGAATTTCTAGTTAATGTTCACTGGGGGGCAGTGTAGGCTCTCAAGAAGTGATGTTCTGCTTTGATAAGCTTCCCCGGCACCTTTGTCTTTAGGGAGGATTTTGCTGAAAAATGGGGAGAGTATCTTGGCGGCAGCGGAAAAAATGGTCCCCTTGCCACCTCAAGAATGAGCGACAAGTACTTTCTATAGACACTCGACAACGAACAGTTCAGGAACGAAGAATGGCTAGTGGCTCTGGAAGAGCCTAAGCGACGGCCGGCGACGGCCGTCTGCCCTCGCCGATCTGCTGCGGAGGGAAAGTGATGGCTTTGAGGGGAAGCCAGGGGGGCATTTCCAGTCCTTGGCCTTAGGGCTGGAGGGCCGTGGCGCCCACAGATCAAGTTGGAACAAAGGGGAGCCCAAAAAGAGAGCCACTGGCCTGGAGCCTCCAGACTAGAGAAGCAGCACGGCGGAATGAATAGAACACGGGCCTAGGAGACACGAGGTCATGGGTTCTGATCCTGGCTCCGCCACTTGTCTGCCGTGTGACCTTGAGCAAGTCACTTCGCTCCTCTGGGCCTCAGTTATCTCATCTGTAAAGGGGGGGTTGAGACCGCGAGCCCCACGGGGGGCAGGGACCGCATCCAACTCGATCTGCTCGTACCCACCCCATCGCTTAGTACAGTGCTCAGTACAGTGATGGGTATTATTATACCCATCCTCCCTCCCTCTTAGACTGGGATCCCTGTGTGAGACAGGGATGGTGTCTGATCTGATTGTATTGTACCTACCCCAGGACTGAGCATAATGCCCGGCACACAGTAAGTACTTAATGAGTGCCATCATTATCATCTTCATTCTTCAGAAATTTGACATTCAACCATATGGGTGGTTTGGATGCCATTTTGCAATACTGCGGCTTTATTGTTGGCGAGTCCTTGGAATTTATCTGGCACTAGGTAATCCATCAAGTACAGCTATATTCATTCAATCGTATTTACTGAGCGCTTACTGTGTGCAGAGCACTGTACTAAGCGCTTGGAACGTACAATTTGGCAACAGATAGAGACAATCCCTGCCCAACAACGTGGTATTTGGTATTTGCTAAGTGCTTACTATGTGCCAAGCACTGCTCTAAGCGCTGGGGTAGACACAAGGTAATCAGGTTGTCCCACATGGGGCTCAGAGTCTCAATCCCCATTTTACAGATGAGGTCACTGAGGCACAGAGAAGTTACATGAGCTACACATAGGAGCAGTACCATACTAAAAGGAGATGGCATCACTGGTGTTTTGCTTTTACTAATTATAACATTTTCCTATAACCTACATTTTATAAGGGACAGATATCCAGAAAAATAGGAGTTATTTATACTTTCTTTCCCCCAAACCATGACTTCGCATGAAAATGCTGACTAAATAATGATGCAATTGCACTTAGAACAGTGCCCGGCACACAGTAAGCAACTTAACAAATACAATAGTAATAATAATGATCAGGAAAAAACCCCTGTCATTAATTTGGCAGAAGAAATATTTCTTATTTTCAATGGAGCTATCGTCTTACCCAGGACTCGAAACTCAGTGCAGGAGACTAAAATGCTGTTTGGTGATCAGGTTGGCGGGAACAGAAACTTTTCCTGCCACTTATCGTTTGTTAATACTACGTGTCTCGTCTTTTGCCGTTGTTTCCGGCCCATAGCGACACCACGGACACGTCTCCCACAACGCCCCGCTCTCCATCTGCAATCGTCCCAGTAGTGGATCCAGAGAGTTTTCTTGGTAAAAATACCCAAGTGGTTTACCATTGCTGCCTTCCACGCAGTAAACTCGAGTCTCCGCCATCTCTTGCCCAGCACGGGTGAGTTTTGACGTGTAGCAGATGGCATTCCACTCGCTAGCCCGCTGCCCAAGCTAGGCGTGGAAAGGATGGGCCTCTGCTTGACGCTCCGTCCTGTAGCCGAGGCTGGTAGAGTACTGGAAACTCTCCAGGTGCGACCCCGAGAGGCCTGATAATAATATTACTAATTGTCAAGCACTGTACTAAGCACTAGGGTTCTCTCTCCAAGTAGGAGGGAGAACAGGTACTGAATCCCCATTTTACAGATGAGGAAACTGAAGCACAGAGAAGTTAAGCGACTTGCCCGAGGTCATACAGCACACAAATGGCAGAGTCGGAATTAGAACCCAGGTCCTCTGACTCTCAGGCCCGTGCTCTTTCCACTAAGCCGCGCGGCTTTTCTCTAACCGACCACTCCCCAATTCCCGTCATCCCAGCCAGACCAGGAGCACAAACTGGTAACTGATTGTGAACGATCAACTAGGATAACTCACTGCCTGAGAGCCTGAGATGGAGAAAGTTCAAGCTACACCCAAGTAGAACCCACCTCTTTCGCTTGGAGGCAAAAAGTAACAGCAGGGATGTAGCGATTGTAAATTCTGAGTTCTGTGCATGCCAGAAACAGCTGTTCCTATTGTATCCTTACATTCTACCTTGGATTGTGTTATGGGCAAGAATACCTCTTTTTCAAATCTACAAACCGAGTGCTGAATTGTGGGCTCCTCGGTTCGGGCATTAAAAAGAAACAGAAGCAGTCCGCAACCCAAATGACAAGGAAATTTGACAGAAAGGAAAAACAAACCCAACATAGAAGATTTTGTTAATATTTAACAGAGGAGGGTCTCACTACAATTTTACTTGCTCTTAGTTCTAATATTCCTGTACTGATATATTTGATTACGTTGCATTTTGAAAACTCCATAATAGCATTTCATTTTAGGCACTTATTATTTAAATTTTAAAAACCAGATTATACCATATGAAGTGAATACCATGGGGTAAGTTTTTACATGGAGATTCATACATTCTTTAACAAGGACATATTTTGGCTTATACTTCCTTCATAGAGTTTTGAAAATTCTGTGTAGTCTCAAAGATCTAGATGGTAAACTCTTTGTAGGCAAAGAGTACATCTACCAACTCAGTTATACTGTACTTTTCCATGAGCTTCGGACAGTGCTCTGCACAAAAGCAGTCAATAAACATGATTGATTATGATCTGCACGTACTTTCTAGATCGAGTGTAGGCCCCCTTTCTACTGACTCAATCACATCACCTTCAAAAAGGAATTTAATCAGACATTCGTTACCTTTGGGTAAATCAGAGCTCTTCGAAATCTGTTTAGATTCTGATGGCAACCCCACTTGCATTTTCTTTGTAGCCTCACTAAAAAGGAAAAATGTCATGTTAAATAGCTTAATTTTATAGCTCTAACGTGTCACCGTGCATTATGCGGTTGAGAAAAGTAATTTTCCTAAATTGTGACTCGAATGTGGGTCAGGGTAAAGACGTTCTCAGACAACTGTGTTTAGGGTTGATTGAGAGGCAAAGGGGTCAGATCTCTGGCTTCTTGATTGCTTCTAACTCTGGGCAGGTTTTAGATACACACACACACAATTTCTGAACAAAATGGACTGGCAAACCGGGAAACCTGCCACTGAATCCTCCAATTAATGTTATGGCAAATTTTCCAGAGTAGTAGTCTCCTACAACTGCTCTAAGTCAGTGTCATCAGCACCTTTTTTCCATGTCTGTAATCCAGGTAGGATTGCCACATTCTCATCATACTGAGGACTCAAAACTCACGGTTTCCAGCTCAGCGATGGAGATTAAAATACCGTCTGGTGACCGGCCGATGGGAACAGGGGCTTTTTCTTTCCCTAATAACCCGGTGATTCGAACCCAGTCGTTGGGGCCAGAGCCGGAGAACAATCTTCCCAACACTTGCCGGGACAGTTGACAAGGTCCCCAAACGCTCGGGAAGATGTGGGACGAGGCCAGATTTTCCACCATTAGTCTCGGAATTTTGGGGGTTTCGCAGATCAGCTGGTTGGCAGTAAAAGCTCCAGAAACTGAGCGCACAACTTCAACCGCCCAGCCTTTGCCCGTAGCTTTGGGAACTGACCCCTGAACTACCAGTTCCTCTGGAAGCCATGAGTGTGGACCTCAGAAGGCCCCCCCTTCATCCTCCTCTTATTGACCACTGTCCTGTGCCCTCATGCTTTAACCAGGGGCCACGCACAGAAAATGGCTGCCTAGTAGACGGCAAGTTCAGTAGGTGTCTCTGGCACCAGATAAAGCCTTCCAGCTCAGAAGAATTAAAATCACACAAGACAGTGGTGACGATCTGGAGGGATGTCTTCCTTCACGAAGGTAGTTATCTTAGCATCCGGAAAGCTATGTAATTATGATCAAGACAGTAACTGTAGCGTTCGTTAAGCGCTTCCTATGTGCCAGGCCCTGTATTAAGAGCTGGGGTGGATACGAGCAAATCGGGTCGGACGCAGTCCCCGTCCCACATGGGGCTCACGGCCTTAACCCCCATTTTACAGATGAGGTAACTGAGGCCCAGAGAAGTGAGGTGACTTCCCCAAGGTCACACAGCGGATGCGTGGTGGAGGCAGGTATTATCAATTCTATTTTCACTTACTCAACAGAAACAAGATTTGGGTCCACTTGAAGCTTGGCAGCCCCAGGGTACACTTGAGGCTGTTGGGATGGCATCCGTGGCAGGGTTAAAGGTGTCTTAAACTCTTTGGAACGAACCTGGGCCTGGAAAGCTGAAAGTGGGAAAAAAATGGTTTCCTAAGTAAGTGAAAACTGAATGAAACCTAACTATTTTGGGGAACTGTTTTCATCTGCGAGATTTCGATGTACTGTAAGATGTACTGGGGTGCGAAGGTCTAGCCCTACCTTGTCTGATCTACTTTCCGGGGTATTTGCGCCTTAGCAATCACTTTCAACCAGTTACTTAATGTATCAGGGATACTTAGGTGAACACCGAATTCAGGAATGCCATTTTATCATGGAATTCTAAGCTCAAGTGGAAAGGGAATATAAATGTAAAGCCAAACTCCTCAGAGGCAGTGTCTACGCCACAGAGACATGTCCCCAAACTCATTAGGAGATAGCTAGATTCTACACTGTAAGCCCCGCTGTAAACTGTAAGCTTGTTGTGGGCAGGGAATGTGTCAGTTCCACTGTTCCACTGTACTCTCTCAAGCACTTCGTACAGTGCTCTGCACAGAGTAAGGGCTCAACAAATACTATTGACTATTGGTCATATTTGGAGATTTCTGACCGATGGACAAGAGTCCCAGAGGAGGCTTTTCAGGGACCAAGTTTGGGAACTGGGTCAACTAATCTTTCTACAGGGAGAGGAAAGAGTTTTCACAAGTGGCCGCGGCCTGTGGGGTCAACATCATTTAAAGGGGGAACCTCAAAGCCGAATCTCCACCATCCAGGGGTCATTCCACCTAGTCCCTATGCCCCATAACACCCGGGTAGATAGCAACCAGATCTAACGCAATAGGTTGTGTCCCTAGAATGCAATCACCTCTCACGGGTTGATGGAAACCAGGGCGGGATATCCAGCAATACTGGCTATATCCCTGGGTTGCTTGCCTTGTGGAGTGGCTATAACCTGAGTATTCTTGAATTTTGATTTCTTTGATACAGGAGTTTTCTTTGCCCTGCCCTAAATTCCAGTAGTCAGAATTGCCACCTCAAGTTTTATTCATATTTTCCCAACTGGAAAACAGGAGGTGGTGAAATAGCGGACAGGATGTCAGAAGTTCTGGGATCCATTCACTGGTCATTAATCAACAAATACCAACATTATTATTATTATTTAACCCTCTTTTCCCCCCATTTCCCTCTGCTCCTCCCCCTCTACCTTCCCATCCCCTCAGCACTGTACTCGTCCGCTCAACTGTATATATTTTCATTACCCTATTTATTTTGTTAATGAAATGTACAACACCTTCATTCTATTTAGTTGCCATTGTTTTTACGAGATGTTCTTCCCCTTGACCCTATTTATTGCCATTCCAAGGACTTAATACAGTGCTCTGCACATCGGAAGTACTTAATAAATATGACTGACTCCTGGAAGATTCCTTTCATGCTTTCTTATGCTTCCTTTTTCTTTCTCTTTCTCTCCCCCAGATTTTATATAAATACACTGTCCTATTTTTACAACTGGATGCTACACCTGGGAAAATCCTATTGAGACCATCAGTCTAATTAGTTCTGTGTATTGTTCCTGCATTTCAGTATACACTGAAATAAAAATCTTCCTTCCTGTGAAGTACATACCTGAAACTGTTTTTCTGGCTACAAATATGTCTATCAGTAATGCAAAAATAATGAAGAGGCTCTATTGATGACAGAGCATTATTCAATTTGTTCTTTTGCATTACACTGATGTCCCCTTTCCCCCAAATGTCCTGATTTCATTTCTTTGTGATTGTTTTTTTCCTCTCTATATTTTATTCAGGTAATTCAAGCATTCAAATTACACACTGGCCTCAATAATCAAGATAATTTGCCTGAGATAACCCATGCATATATAAACTCTTCCTTCTAAATGTCAAGATGTCAGCACTTAGTACAGTGCCTGGCACCTGGTAAGAGCCCAAGAAATACCACAGTTAAGATTCCTCAATTTAAAGTCACGCTGTTCTCAAGCTAAGGGACTGGTGTCTGCTTTTTATTTAATTAAAGCATTATGTTTGGCACCACAGGGAAAATATAGCGGAATAAAAACAGAATTCACGGGTATCTGAACATACTTTCTACATCCCTAATGGGAATGCTGTTCCATTCCGCGTGCACCTTTGGGATCTGAGAACACCCGTTTCCATTTATATAACCAATCAATGGTATTTATTGAGCGCTGGGTGCTGAGCACTGTAGTACGCACTTGGGAGAGTACAGTATAACAGAGTTGGTAGACATGGTCCCTGCCCCAGACCAGCTTACAGTCTAGAGGGTGAGACGGGCATTAATATAAATAATTTATAATTTATAGATGAGTACATATCTCCAGTCTCTACCCTTTCCAGGTTATATTTCACGCTGCTGCTCGGGTCACCTTCCTAAATCACAGTTTTACACACATCGCCCCACTCCTCAATCAACTTTAATGGTTCATCTCTGCGTCAAGCAGAAACTCCTGGGTATCGGCACTCTCCCTTTCCTTATTCATTCCCTTATTCAACTGCACTACAGTTCACGCTCTTTGTTCTCCTCAAGCCAATCTACTCCCTTTGCCGTGTTCTTCTCTCTCCCACTGCTGACCGAATAATAACAATAATGGTACTTGTTAAGCACTATGTGCCAAGCACTGCTCTAAGCGCTGGGGTAGACATAAGTTAATCATGTTGGTCACGGTCCTTATCCCACGTGGGGCTCCCGCTCTTAATCCCCAGTTTACAGATGAGGTAACTGAGGCATCGAGAAGTTAAGTGACTTGTCCAAGGTCACACAGCAGACAAGTGGCAGAGCCTGGATACTAGCAGGCCCGTGCTCTATCCGCTAGGCCACACTGCTTCCACTTGCTCAAGCCCTCTTTCCTGTCAAACTCCCTCCCTCTTCATATCTGACAAACCAAGGCTCTTCCCATCTTTCATTCATTCGATTGTATTTAATGTGTGCAGAGCACTGTACTAAGCACTTGGGAAAGTACACTAGAACAATAAACAGTGACACTCCTTGCCCACAACGAGCTCACGGCCATCTTCAAATCCTTTCTGAAATCACATCTCTCCCAGGATTAATTATTAATTTGATTAATCTGATTAATTTGTCTTCTGTAACCACCTCCTCTGAGCCTCTGCACCAACCATACACACTTCCGTCCTCTCGGAGCACCTCAGTACAGCTCCTGTTACTTAAGGACTCTCTCAACTCCCATATATCCACGTTTGCACGCGCTTGGGAGTCAGAGGTCATGGATTCAAATCGCTGCTCTGCCCCTTGTCAGCTGTGTGACTGTGGGCAGGTCACTTAACTTCTCTGTGCCTCAGCTACCTCATCTGTAAAATGGGGATTAAGTGTGAGCCCCACGGGGGACAATCTGATGACCCTGTATCTACCCCAGCGCTTAGAACAGTGCTCTGCACATAGTAAGCACTTAACAAATACCAACATTATTATTACTTATTCCTCCTATCCTTAAATTCTTTTTTGAGTGTCTGCCCCGCTAGCCTGTTGAGATCCCTGAGAGCAGGGCTCATGCATCAGGGAAGCAGCATGGCCTAGCGGAGAGAGCACTGGCATGGGAGTCAGAGGTTGTGGGTTCTAATCCCGGCTCCGGCGTTTGTCAGCTGTGTGACTTCGGGCAAGTCACTTCACTTCTCTGTGTCTGTTACCTCATCTGTAAAATGGGGATTAAGATCGTGAGCCCCACCTGGGACAACCTGATTACCTTGTGTCTCCCCCAGCACTTGGCACATAGTAAGCGCTTGGCACATAGTAAGCACTTAAATACCATCATGATGATTATTTTGTCTACTGACTCTAAAATATTCTCCTAATGGCTTAGTGTAGTACCCTGCACACAGCAGATCCTACGGGGACTTAAAGCAATTAATTCCCCCGCCTTTAAAGGAAAAATGTTGCTGAACAATAGAGGTAACAGTAAACGACATGTCATCCCAGCTTTCTCTGATGCATAAGAAGAATGGAGCTGTCAGGGGGGACAGAAGTACATGCGACACGAAGAGGAATATGAAGCCCACGAAGAAGATGATCTTATAATACAGGCATGCTCGGAGAAAAGTTTTAATATCCGCTAATTATGTGGCACATTTTATTCAATGGTTTTATACATAACATGTCAGAAAATTGATTTTTACCTGTTTCGTTGAACTCTTTATTTCCAACTATACCACCTATTATTTCTGGCTTCTTACATTCTGGGGCTGACAGAACAGCAACTTGCTTCAAATCTGGAGTCTTCACGAATGCTGATGTAGTAGGTAAACTCACCGGCTGAAAAGATAGACATACAAGAGGAATTACTAGGAAACAAATAGATGGCAAAACTTAAAATAATTAATGGTTATGGATTTAAAATCATATTTTTTTTGTATTTGTTAAGTGCTTACTATGTTCTAAGAACTAGGCACTGTTCTAAGTGCTGGGGTAGATACAACTTACTCAGATTGGACATAGAACCCTGTCCCACATAGGGCTCACAGTCTTAATCCCCATTTTCCAGATGAGGTAACCGAGGCACAGAATTGATGTGACTTGCCCACGGTCACACAGCAATTGGCGGAGCCGGGATTAGTTGACTATCTCTCCCTTCTAGACTGTGAGCCCATTCTTGGGTAGGGATTGTCTTGTTGGGAAGGAATTGTCTCTGTTGTGGAATTGTATTTTCCAAGCGCTTAGTACAGTGCTCTGCACACAGTAAGCGCTCAATAAATACGATTGAATGAATGAACCCAGGTCCTTCTGACATGCTGCTGCTTCGCTAAGCCAGGAAAATTTGTAAAATTTTCATTTAGACCTAAGTGAAGAATATTTTTTAAAGAAAAAGCGAGACATCACGGATCCCAAAGAAATGGTCAGGAAGCCAGTACTGAGCCAAATATGTCTGTGGACAGACATAGCATCAAAATCCAGTTTATCATTTGTTCTGAAAACAATTAGCCTTTAGTGCCTGTGATGAAGGCAACCTCAGCTGTTTTCCTTCCTGAACTACCTCTTTACAGAGATGACTTCCATATCCTCCAGAAACACAGCTTCACTCTTCTGGGGGGGAAAGTCCAGAACTGTCTAGAGTGGATGGCTTCCAGCCCGTTACTGGCACCCCTGAGCCATTTCCACTTGGGACCCTGCTTGCTGGAGCAATACAAATGTGCAGAGACCCAACTAGATGATCCTTTCTTTCCTTCCTTCCCTCTTCCCCAGCATATAAACTCAGTGACTCCCTCTCACAGTGGGGTGACACCAGGATAGGACTGGATTTAGTGATAGGGAAATTAAGCACATATTTGCACACACGTAGGACGGATTTTTTCACATTTTTTGTACATAAAGGGCCTGTGCATAAAAATGATCCATGGAATGTGAGTCCTGAAATCGAGCTTCTTGTTGCAGCTCTGTCTGATGAGCTGGATGACTTAAAGCAAGTCATTTAAACCTTTCTGGGCTACAGTTTTCATAACTATATTTTCTGGGGAATGATCCTCGCTCCACCTATTTCATTAGAACATTGGGATGATTGCTTCACTATTACCCGTGAAACACTCTGAAATCCTTTTGAAAAAAGGCAACGTAGAATAATGTCAAGGCATTTCTACGAAGAGCGCTGGATTTTTCAACTGCAAGTATATTGTGTTCAAAGATGAAGTCTTAAATCTCTTCTGCACACGTGCTTTACATGTTTTCAGACCAATCGCTAATTGTGGAGAAGACAGGCACTAAAATAAATTACAGGTAGGGGGAAGTAACAGGTTTTAAAGATGTGTGCAGAAGTGCTACCAGGGGAAGGAGGGAGCACCAATGTCTTCCAATACCAGCCACATATTACTTTTACGATAGCATCATTAGGTAATAATCACTAGAATGACAAAAGAAAGACTTTCAGAATACCTCATCTTGTTGTGGTTGTTCATAAACTCTCTCTCTAAATGTGTCTGATTCCATTTTGTTCTCACAGACTTCCGGAATGCTTGGAAAAATCAAAGCCTCCCTTGGAAAAAAAACAAACACGCAACCCATCATTATTTTAAACACAGCAGATGATGATTCTGAGGGAAACCCAGTATTGCTCCAATACTGCATTGCTTTAAAACAAGGACAATCCTAGATTTCATTCATTCATTCATTCTTTCGTATTTACCTCAGTGCGCAGAACACTGTACTAAGCGCTTGGAAAGTACATTTCAGCAAGAAAGAGAGACAGTCCCTGCCCACACCACACTCACAGTCTTGAAGATTTACAATGAACCTCCTGTAAACCAAGACTTGGAACGGAAAAGTAATTTTTATCCCTCCTTTTGCTTTCTCTTACACCCTTAAGTGTGTCACAACTCTCCTATTTCTTTAAGTTAGTCCCATTGGCCTCAGAGATAAACACAGGCGCCTGCTCTCTAGAGTGTTGTCTACAATTATTACTCTCATATGCCTTCGACATCTTTCTCTTTACATGACCTCTATCTTATAGTGTTGGAATTATGATGGTCCAAAAAGTATACTGGAGATTCGTCGCGGTTACAATTTTTGTTTTTTTGACCCGACTCTCCTAATATGTGATTGTAAGAGTTCACTGGGGAGTAGACGACTTGCATCAGCTGTCCGATCTCACGCAGCCCAATTATTCTTCTTCACATATCAGCATCATCGTCAAGGCAGTCGGTCTGGCAAGTAACAGCAGGCTACAGTGAATCTATCTAGTAGTTCCTAGACATTTTCTTTCTTTTCACTGGTTTCAATCCCAATCAACCGATGGGAATTATTGAATGCTTTCTGTGTGCAGAGCACTGTACCAAGCACTGTCCTCTGGAGAGGACAATATAATAGAGTTGTTAGATGCGACCTTGGCCCAGGTATATCCATGCTCACTCCTGACCTTGGGCAGACTGGGATGGTTGGAATCAAAATCTACACCTGCAAACATCTGTTCAGAGGAAAGAAGACCCCTTCAGAATACAATGTATGCAGGATCCCTCTCACTAAACTTTTCACCAGAAAGTTTGTTTCTCTCAGTGCTTCAAGATCAGCTTCCATATTTGGCTTCTCTTGCGGGCTGCCGGTAAATACCGCACTGCTTATCATGCGATATCCTGTTATTTTCTTTCAGTATTGGTAGGTCTGTGTCCCAGGTTTAAGGCCCACCAGTCATGGTCCTCTTTGGGCCACAAGGAATTATTAGGGACCCCTTTTCTAGTTCTCTCTCATTTGGAGTGAGCATTGCATTCTGACAGATCAGCCGCCCCGAGGGCTACTGAATGGTGCTGTTGCCTCTTCAGCAACAACTGAACAATATTCTGGAACGTCTGTTTGCTAAGCTCTTTCGTTCAGATTCTGCCACTGTCTCTGGAGTTATTTTTCCAGTAGTGGCGATACGACAGACTGTGCTGTTCGTAGCATCGCACTGATTCTGCTCTGAACAAGCCAATGTCTGCAAGACATCTAGTTGACGTTCAGGGTGCAAAACAATCAGTATTGAGCACTGGTCGCTTGGCCAACGTACCAAAAAGAAGTAAAAGATAGGATCTATGACCTTAGGATCATGACTTTAATGGAAGAGACAGACAAACGTTGATGAATATACCATAGTAAAGAGAAAGAGAATAGATACAAATAAGATGCGAGTGAATGAACAACAAATAAATACAAAAGTGCTGCTGTGGGTGACATGACAGAATGGAAGGCAAGAGTAAGAGAGTGGCTGGAATGGTAAAAACCACTGCCATACTTTTCCCCCCTAAAATCAATATACAGTAGTATCACTTTCAGATCTATAGCCAAAGATGTCGGTAAAATTCATTTCATCTTTAAAAATTCCAGAAGTTTGCCACGTTTTTAGAACCTTAAACCCCCAATTAGACAAACAAAATCAAATGCAGCAGATGTTAAGTATATCAGGCAATAGATCTGTACTTCTGCTGGTTCTTTCCCTTTCACATCAAAAATATGTAACGAATTAATCAACTAGAGTGAGAGCGGGATTGAATCTCTCTTCCCTCATCAAAATCCCAAATGCTGTAAAGGCAGACCCTGACTTACAACGGGGTTATGTTCCTGAAAATGGGGTGGGGTCGCCCGTCATAACCGATGGATGAGTCTCAATCCAGTTACCATGGCTTTGGGACCCAGATTCTGCATGAAAGAATCGATTCTAGTACCGGTGATCTGTGCAAGAGTTGTGCTCCTCCTCTCTTCAAATCTCAAACCGATGCAACAAATAAATGGTGATGAAACTGAGTGGGCCTCCAATATTTGGCTTTTGTTAAACAAGTTGCTACTAGGGGATTTTCTCCATGAAAGCACTGCCCTGTGCAGGGATAATCCTGAGGTAAAAGCCCCATTCCCTCAGCCTCTGTATTTGACACACCCATCCAAAGAGGGCAGTTCGCTACTCTCCGGGTGATGGATTGCTGTGGATCCTTTTTGGACACTTCTACGGCTGAACTAAAGAAGAGCATCTCCAAACTATTTTACTCAAATTCTGCTTTGATTTCCAGACTAATAAAACCACCCCTTTTCAACACAAAAGTGATGAAACCGACGATAGTTTTACACATTAAATCTAGTAGAGTTTTCAGGGGTAATCTTGAGCCCCACATACCCCATACATTTCAGGTTCAAAACTGGATGGAGTTGAAGTATGAATTTTAAAGAAAGGATCCTTGGCTTGATCCTGAGAGGACAACTGTGTCTGGTGTCTGGAAAAAGAATGTACGGCCCCCTCTTTAGTTCACAGGGGTTGAAGGGGCTTTGAAACTTTGAAATGTTTTCCTGGAGGAAATCACTTCTTTGCTTAAGGGGGCTACAACCTTCTTCCTCCTTCCTCCAAGGAAGGGCACTGGGGGCAGAGTGTGTGTGTGGATGTAAAGTGTCAATTTTAATGCAAGGATCAGATGATTTTGCATGCATGGAATCTTAGAGTTTTGAGTTCTTATCTGTTCGTGTTGCTCTTCCCTGTTCTCCATCCTCTATAACCCCACCAAAATGTCAGTGTCTGGTATTCATATGCCCAGACTGTCAGAAGCCACAGGGTGTTACTGCTTCCAGGTGAGAGACTGGGAGGATAATTTGGATTGTGTTGCTTGAGGAACTGGGCTGAATAGCTGGGGGGCCCTATTAAGACTCAATAAGCTAAACAGATCTCTGGTGTGGGTTAGGGTGTGTCCTTCGAGGACCCGAAGCACCCAAACGACATCACAAGATTCTGGATAGGGGCTATGATAAGTTGGTTAGCTCAAACCCCCGGACAACTAGAAGTTTCGAGAAACCTCTAGAATCTACAAACAGCTTACTCCTTAGGAGCTCTCCAAAAGGAAAAGCCATTTTAAACAACACATCAAACATGATGATATTAGCTGGATCACAGCCAATTGTAGGGGAGGGACGGGTCAAGGAGGCAAGAGCTAGAAAAGTGAATTATAAAGGGTTTTAGAGAGGAAGTAGGGTCAAATCCTACTCTGTTCCTGTAAGGAAAAGAAGTTAGCAATAGGTTTTCACCGAGACTGTGGCTAGCATGATGAACTGCCAAGGACCTGCGGAGGAGGTCGCCACAGGGGACCTGCTAAGGGATGTAGAGCAATATTTTGTAGGCGGGAAACTGCAGGGTTTAGGTGTAAGACCAGGAATAGTGTGCATTTTTTCTTGGAACTCATTTAAGATTTCTTTGTACAATGACTGCTGCTGTTGAAACTTCCATACTAAATAAACCGTGACTATCAGTTTATAACCAAAAAGAGTGCTTGAGTAGTCTCCGTGTGGCAAACCACAGTAATTAGAAGAGACTCGCTATTAGGGTATTTGGTATATCCTCCCATTCCTTAGGAACCAGCCCATGGGAACAGGATCTGTTAGTTAATTCCCAAACGCTTCCCATCTGACGGTGGTTGCCTACCTGGGCATTCTGGGGTGCACTAGTGTTTGAAGCCCTGAGGGTGTCCCCAAGGCCTTAAGAAACCACTCACAGATGGGACCCCAGTGAAAAGTGCCTGGCACCTCACAGGACCTCAAGCTAGTTAATCAGAGGAACCACTAGACCAGTAGACACGGTCCTTCCAGCCGAAGGCAGTGACCACCTCGCAAGGGTTCCACACAGAAGAGACACTTAAACAACTAATTACAGTATCTGAATACCTGAAACACTTTTGTTGGGTTTCTGCGATGGGAGTCATCATCACGTATCCCTTGATTTGGCTCAAGAAGATTTTCATAAATGGTAGCCACTTTTGATACCCTTCCATGTTACCCCTAATAATCAATTCCTTGTCAATGAATACACCTGAAATGAAATGGGGATTGCAATTAGCCAATTACAGGTATCAAAAAGGAATTAAACAGATCTATCGAGTTATTGAAATCATGAAAGATTGTTCAAATCAACTTTAGGAATGCTAGATTTTATTTTGTACATTTGGCAAAGAAGTCTTCCTTTTCCTTTTGTATATTTGTATGTGTCCTAAAGGAATGATATTTTCAGTAGCACCAAACCCCATGATTTGCATGAACAGCCGGAGGAAGGAGAGGAAAAGGAGGGAAAGGAATTTAAGACCCAGAGGAGGGTAAGGCAGGGGGCCTCTGCAGTCCTCTACTTTGTGAATTTAGCCCCACCTCAACAGGTATTCTGCACCGGGTTGAACCTCATTATCTGCAGAGATTTGAAATTGGTTTTGGCATGTGCAGGGGATGTGACACAATTGTTGAAGAGCAATTAGGACAAGCACCTACTTCAGTGCTCTGCATCCAGTAAGGGCTCGGGAAATACTGGTATTTGTTAAGCTCTATGTGCCAAGCACTGTTCTAAGTGCCAGAGTAGATGCAAGGTCAACAGGTTGTCCCATGTGGGGCTCACAGTTTTAATCCCCACTTTACAGATGAGGTAACTGAGGCACAGAGAAGTTAAGTGGCTTGCCCAAGGTCACAGAGCAGACAAGTGGCAGAGCTGGGATAAGAACCCATGTCCTCCGACTCCCAAGTCCGTGCTCTTTCCACTAAGTCACGCTGCTGATTGATTAATTAAGTAGGAAATGGGGCCCTGCTTTGAAGCATGAGAAAGGTAGGAGTGGATTTCAGGAGCTAGATTGAATCAGAAGTGCCATATGATAAATCCGGGATGGGCTGCCACCTGGAGAAAGGTTAATGATAAAATAAGCACAAGGGGGCTGGTCAAGATTTTAGGACTCAGGTTTGGCAGGCGGGATGACTCAAGTGAGACCTGAGGAAGGAATCTGGTAGAAGGTAAAGAGCAGCCAAACCTTTGGGAGATGTGAACATTGGCAATGGACGTCAGAGTCTGGCTGAACTAACAATTTGTAATCCTGATGCTTTGAATATGTGAGTTACATCTACCCGGTAGCTGGAATGTTCATGGTACGACTGTATGCTTAGTATGACTGTTAAAGATCTTCTTCTCCACCTTATGTGGCCAAAGGACTGAAATTATGAGAAGAGAAATCTCATGTTTAACGGTGGAGTGATTGGAGGTTGAGGAGAGTAAACCCTGACATTTTAGTTTGAATTTTACGCCTTTTGATGATTAGCTTTCACTGTGTAAGGCAATGAAAGAAAGGGCGTGGGGGTTGAGTTTTAAATCATGCTTCTTGAACTGGGCAAGTGTTAGATTTGGGGGAGGAGATGGTCACCAGTTTCAGTTTGGAAAGAACAGTTTCAGTGGAGAGGAAGGGGGCAGAAGCCAGATTACAGGGAGTCGAGGAGGGAGTTGGAGGAAGCATTTGGGACAGAAATAATAATAGTGGTATTTGTTATGTGCTTACTATGTGCTTAGCCCTGCACTAAGCTGAACAGGGCACTGTCCTAAGGAATGGTAGGAGGGAAAGAGGTCAGTAACTGGATGATGCAATGGGGTTGAGAGAGTGGTTGTTGGTTTTTTTTGTGGTAGGAGACCCATGGACAGATTTGAAAGCAGAGGGGAAGTAGCCTCAGAGAGTGAGCAGTTGAAGATGGTCAGGAAGGGGAAGAGGAGTGATCAGAAGTGTTTTTTATAAGCTCCTTGAGGGCAGGGATCCTGTCTACTTGCTCTGTTATATTCTCCCAAACACAGTACAGTGCTCTGCACAGACTAAGCAGGAATGATGAAGGCGTTGGAGAAGAGGGAGCCTAGAAGGCCATGGATGAGACGTCGGATCAGGAGATGGGGAATGATATCCAGGGCAAAGTGGAATATCAGGAGAGGACGCTACTGCAATCAGTCGTATTTATCGAGTGCTCGCTGTGTGCAGAGCACCGTACTAAACACTTGGGAGAGTACAATATAATACTGCAAGCAGCAGTGTGGTCTAGAAGTCATAATGACCTGGGTTTTAATCCCAGCTCCACCACTTATGAGCTGTGTGACCTTGGGCAAGTTACTTAACTTCTCTGTGCATGTTACCTCCTCTGTAGAATGGGGATTAATACTGTGAGCCCCATGTGGGACATGGACTGTGTCCAACTGATTAGCTTGCATCTATCCCAGTGCTTAGTACAGTGCCTGGCACATAGTAAGTGCTTAACGACTACCATTAAAGAAAAAGTACCACACAAGGAGATGTTAGAGAATCAGGGCCAGCGTCTGCAATGGGAAGGGGGGCCGGAGGAAGATGCAAAAGAGATTTTTGAGGCACTTGAATGGGGAACAGACAGACAACAGTTGGTCAATGATGCATGGAAAGTTGAGAGTAGGATAAAGCATGAAGGTGAGATACAGCAATAAAATACGCCCAAGAGCAGAATGTAAAGGGAGATAAATCAAGAACACCTGTTATCAGAATGTCAGTTGGCAAAGGATTTTTATTGCCGCAGGGGGAAGGAACTAGAAGATCCCAAGATGGGGAACCTGCAGCAGAGGATTACAATTTGTTGTGGGGGAGATGGAATGAGGGGGTTTTCAGGGGAAAGAACAGAAGTTAATGTGAGATCACCGAAAGAGCAATGCTATCTAGGAGGGTGGGAGGAGGGAATAGTATGGAATTTTAGAAGTTTTCTATTTTAAACATTTTATTAGATGCTGGTTTAAAAGGGTGACTTTAGCATTTCTACCTCTGAAGGGTGTTACGATGTCATACTCAAACTACACGATGGATTTGTAATTTCTGAACAGAAAGTTTTTGTTGTTGTTTTTTTTTAAATCTTAAACTGTCCTGGGCAAATTTCAGAGTTTATAGAGATACTGTCAGACAAGGAAACATTTGGAAGCATTGTGTCAGCTGCCAATATCCGAAGCCCAAACAAGAGGATAATGATGTCAGAATTGTTGCCCGATGCAGGATAGCATTTTTGGACATTCTCAGGCCCCAGCACTGACCTGCTGTCGCCTTATGGAGCTTTGCAGATATTCTCAGAATGCAGCTGGGCAGCAGCTGCCAACTGGGTAAAGAACAGCAATCTCATGGCCAATATACTCTACCGTTTGGCCTCAAACCAACTGCATTCGGCCCACCCGTAAGAATGATGACACGAACAACTTGTGCAAATCTGTCCTTTGATGGAAAATGGGGCTGCAAATGCTTATGACATTGAGAAATCTGTGGAGCCTTATCTATTTCTTCAAAATTACATTAATTTGGCTGTGTGTGGACACTGCTGTTGTCAGAAGCGAAAATCGGGGAAAAAAATTCACATTTGGATACCCAAGAAATACTTCAAATGCATTACCTGGATATGGTATTGAGTGGACTCTTGGGCGTTCTCTCCTGATAGTCTGCTCAGGTAAATACATCCCTTGACTGACAGTCAAAAGATTGGAACTTGGAATGATTTTCTTCTCTTCTTTACCAACCTCACGAGCTGAATCTGATTTTCTAAAAAGTTAGGAAGTTAATTTGTAAAGAGATATTCTAGATTAATGAACTCCAGGTGATAAACAGGTGCTGTACAATATCTAAACTGCTAGATATTCCCCAAATGCTCGTGGGTGCTGTTACTAAAACATCCCTTCTGGTGTTGTTAAGGATGGGGAATGAAGCACTATATGTCTATAAATCAGATACACTTGTTTTACTGATAACCCAAAAAACTTTATTTGACTTTGTTTATTATTGCCTTTCACGCTGGCAAGTTGGGCAGCCGTGCCCCCTTTTTTGATTTTTGACTGCTGAGGAGATAATGGGGAGAGTACAATACAAAAGAATTGGCAGACATGTTCCCTACCCACAATGAGCTTACTCTCAGGGCTGACCTGGATTTGTCTTTTAAGCCAACTCTGGCTTCTACCTATAAAGTCGGGGGTGGGGGGGAGTTAATGATATTTTTTTAAGTGCTTACTATGTGCCAGGTGCTGGGGTAGATAAATGTTATTCCTTAAGTATTAAGTGCTACTATTAAGTATTAAGGATGGGGAACGAATCACTATAAATCTATAAATCAGAGTAATAATAATAAGTCTATAAATCAGATGTCATATTCGTTTAAACGACAGCAACAGGGATTTGAAGGTGAACGTGGACAGAGACGGGACTGGTTAGAAAGAGCTACCGGACCAGAAAGCCGCCACCATTTGGGGTCTTTTGTGCCCTTATGGGAAACTCTCGGGCCTTGGTGGAGGTATTAAACGAAGCTGGAAGTTCCACTCAAGATATCATGGGGGCAATCGCCATCATCGAGCCCTGGGACTGGCCACCTACGATTCCAGCCCAGTACTCATGAGTCGGCCCCTTATTTACTTATATTAATGTCTGCCTCCCCCTCTACACTCTAAGCTCTCTGAGGGCAGGGAATGTGTCTGCTTATTGTTATGCTGTACTCTCCCAAGTGCTTAGTACACTGTTCTGCGCACGGTAAGCGCTCAGTAAATACGACTGCCGGACTGATTAAACAATGCATTTTCCATTTTCTTTATGGAAACAGTGGGCTGTTTGGCATTTCTGCAGTCTTCCCTGGATGGGCAGGGAATGTGTCTGTTTATTCAAGTACAAGGGTGACACAGAAGGGAATGGGAGAAGAGGAAATGAGAGCATAGTCGGGGAAGGCCTCTTGGTGGAGATGTGGTTTTAATAAGGCTTTGAAGGTGGGGAGAGTGATCATCTGTCGGATATGATGGGGAAGGGCGTCCCAGGCCAGAGGGAGGATGTGGGCGAGGGATCGGTGATGAGATAGATGAGATTGAGATATGCAGTTGTGTGGAACTAATGCAGGGCGAACAAATGAACAAACTAATACATTTCACCATCATTTCTGAACTCTTAGGAAAGATAGAGAATATAGACCTCTTTCTCACTTTAATTATTAACGATATCAATATTACTTAAAAACAAAGAAATTGTAAACCAATTATCCTACTTCTTCTGAAATGCAGGTGCCCTTGCTTCCTCCTCTGTTGACACAGCAGCCATTTCCTGAGGTGCAGAAGCTAAGTCTGCAAGAGAAAACAAGCTTAGTCCCCAGAATATTCTTTCACTCTTGGTTCCTTTTGAAGGAACCATATCTGTTCCCACAAATTTGCTTAATGATATGGAGAGATTAGCAAGTGGGATATCTGATGCAGAACTTACACTGTCTTCCAAATAAATACATGCGATAAACAGAAACAGAACATATCCAAAAGGCTTTGCTTTAATTCTAACCACAAAAGAAGTTTATACAAATTTTAAAAAGTTTATGGTGTGGGTCCTTCGCTTGCCTCCTTTACTTCCAGATAACCTGATTATCTTCATATGCCCTTTACAACATTTTATGGGCACCCTGGCAATCTGCTCTTCGTTTGGTTTTTTTCCTACCTTACAAAGGAGCTGCAAGGTGGCTTCTTAACAAAGTATATCAGTACACTTCATAGTTTTAATATTTCACTATTGCTTTGTCTAGAAAGTTGTCAGAGAAATAAATAGCTGATTTGGATACAGTGTGCTGTGGTGCTGGAAAAAACTGTAATTGGGGGGGAAAGTACTGGATGCTCTTTCTGGCTTGGGCTAGGAAAGGGACTCGGCTCCACCCAAATGCAAATGAGGGTTCGATTTATTTCCGTCTTATTTCTGTTTTGTCTTGTTTTGGATCATATCTTTGTTTTTCCTTTCTTTTTTTGTGTCAGACTCTGATATGACGTAGTCTCTGTTGTGCCTCCTTTTCTAAGTGTAATTTTCTGCCCCGTCCTCTGGGGTCCCTAACCGTAATCCTCAGCCACAATCAAAATGAAAAGTTGATTTCTATGCCCACCTACTCGCCCCACTTACTTTAAGAAATCTTGATAATCTTTTCATGGTTTTCATAATACTTTATAGGCAGTATGACAAAGTCTTCAGCAAAGCTACAAGATGATTTTATCAATATGCAAATCTGTGTACTGAAACTTGTTTTATTAATAACACTTGCTACATAAGTGTGCTCAATGATCCTGATTTACTATAAGACAGTGCATTAAAAGAACTACCTGAAAGGGAAGTCCATTTGAGCATTTCAATCTAGCTCTTTCTGAAGAGACAGCTAAAAGCACTATTACAATGTAAAACACCATCATACGTGTGGTGTGTTTGTGCATTTGTGTCTGTGTGTGTGCATGGAAAGGCATGGCCACAGATTTTTTGTTTCACCTAGAACTAAATTAGGCTGCCAGACTCCCAATTATTTCAATCAAAATATTAACCTGTGATCTTTCTGGCATTCTTCCACACTGACCCAGCCTCTTAGATGATCTGCCAAATACCACTCCAGACTTCGCCAGTGCTCTAAAAATAATGCTTTAAAAGTAAAATCTTTAAAAGAGAGAGAACACATACCTCCTTTCGTAGGATGCTGAACTGTCTCTTGAGACAAATGTTCTACTTGAGAAAAATTATGATCTTTTTTGGGAGCTGAGGGCATCACATTCTCGTAATCCTCACCCTGTGCAAGAAGGACAAAAAAAGTGGATTCTAATTGGCATTTAATTTGACATTAAGTGGTAACTTAATTCTTACTGGGGGCAGAGACACTAAAATACTACTGTTTGACTGATTAAGTTGTATTTTAAGCTCCTTCATTTATTCATTCAATCATATTTACTGAGTGCTTACTATGTGCAGAGCACTGTACTAAGTGCTTGGGAGAGTACAATAGAACAAATAAATATAAATCAATCAATGAATAAATTACAGATATGTATATATGTGCCATGGAGCTGGGAGAGGGGATGAACAAAGGGAGCAAATCAGGGTGATGCAGAAGGGAGTGGGAGAAGAGGAAAGCGGGGGGTTTAGTCAGGGAAGACCTCTTGGAGGAGATGTGCCCTCAAGAAGGCTTTGAAGGGAGGTGGGGAGTATTTGTCTATCAGATTTGAGGAGGGTGGGTGTTCCAGGCCAGAGATAGGATGTGGGCAAGGGGTCGGCGGTGAGGTAGATTAGACGGAGGCACAGTGAGAAGGTTGGTATTAGGGGAGCAAAATGTGTGGGCTGGGTTGGAGTAGGAAAGTAGCGACGTGAGGTAGGAGGGGGCAAGGTGATTGAGTGCTTTAAAGTCGATGGTGAAGAGTTTTTGTTTAATTCAGAGGTGGTTGGACAACCACTGAATTTCTTGAAGAGTGGGAAACATGTCCTGAGCATTTTTGTAGAAAAATGACCTGGGCAGCAGAGTGAAGTATGGACTAGAATGGGGAGAGACAGGAGGCTGGGAGGTCAGCAAGGAGGCTGATGCAGTAATTCACAGGATGCATTAACGTGGTAATAATAGCATTTATCAAGCGCTTACTATGTGGTAGACACTATTCTAAGCATCGGTATTAATCAGTGCTACAAGTTGATCAGTTGGGATACGGTCCCTGTCCCACATGGGGCTCACAGTCTAGGTAGGGGGGAGAATAGGTATTGAATCCCCATTTGACATATGGGAAAACATTTTACAGATAGTAGTTGAAGCCATGGGAGTGAATGAATTCTCCAAGGGAGTGGGTGCGGCATCCATTTACAAGAAAAATAATACTTGTGGTATTTAAGTGCTTACTTCGTCCCAAGTACTGTTATGCGTTGGGATAGATACGATATAGTCATGTTAGACAGGGTCCCTGTTCCACATGGGGCTCAAATCTAAGTGGAAGGGAGAAGCTGTTATTGGATAGAGCACGGGCTTGGGAGTCAGAAGGTCATGGGTTCTAATCCCGCCTCTGGCACCTGTCTGCTGTGTGACCTTGGGCAAGTCACTTCGCTTCTCTGGGCCTCAGTTATCTCATCTGTACAATGAGGATTGAGACTGTGAGCCCCGTGTGGGGCAGGGACTGTTTCCACCCTGATTTACTTGTATGCACCCCAGCGCTTAGTCCAGTGCCTGGCACATAGTAAGTGCTTAACAAATACCACAGTTGTTATTCATTATTCTTATTAGGTATTTAAACCTCTATTTTACAGCTGAAAAACGGAGGCCCAGAGACTTTAAATAGCTGTCCCAAAGTCACAAAACAGACAAGGAAACGAAGGGTGAGCGAGCGAGATACTGTTGTGTAATGGAAAGAGCATGGGATTGAGAAGCGGGAGATCTGGTTCAAGTCCCAGCACTGCCAAAGGCCTACTACAGGATCTTGGGCAAATTATTTAACTTCTCTAGGCCTCGGTTTCCTCATCTGTGAAATGTGGGGAAAAAAAATTGTGAACCCAGTGAGGGATGGGGACGGTATCTAATCTCACAACTGTGTACCTACCCCACTGTTTTGCATGGAGTATGAACTTATAATAATAATAACGTTAATGGTATTTGTTAAGCACTTACTATGTGCCAGGCACTGTTCTAAGCGCTGGGGTAGATACAAGATAACCGGGTTGGACACAGTCCCCGTCCTTCTTGGGCCTCAGTCTCAATCCCCATTTTCCAGATGAGGGAACCGAGGCCCAGAGAAGTGAAGTGATTTGCCCAAGGTCACACAGCAGACACTGTAAGCCCGTCAAACGGCAGGGACTCTATCTGTTGCCGACTTGTTCATTCCAAGCGCTTAGTACAGTGCTCTACACATAGTAAGCACTCAATAAATACTATTGAATGAATGAAGTGGCAGAGTTGGGATTAGAACCCATGACCTTCTGACTCCCAGGCCCGTGCTCTGTCCACTAGGCCATGCTGCTTCTAAGTAAATGGCATTATTATTATTGGAGTGGGCAGTACTGTTGTTCTGCTCCATTCCAGGCCATAGCATTTAGTTCCAAGTTGTCACTGCCTCCTCAATGTTCTAACAGTTTTAAAGGCTTCTGACGTCCCACTGCTCCGGGGAGCAGAGTCCGTGCTCCCACGGTGCCGGGCGAGGGGTCGGGGGGCTACTCTAGGCAGGGGCAGTTCCCAGAAGACCGAGTTGTCGGTTGTTGTTGTTGAACTGTACTAATATTTCCTTCCCTGTGAGTGTGTCCACTTTCTAAGATCATGGACCCCCTGTGGAACAAGGACCCTGACTGAACCAATATCCTCGTGCTTTCCTCATAACGGGGTCTTTGCAGACTGTAAGCGCCTGACAGATGTCATTACTTCTACCTTGTGATTCCCCTCTGTGTTTAATAGTGTGTTGCACTAAGTAGGCACTGAACCAAAACTATTATTCCTTGGGGTCTGAGGAGACAAGGATCATCAATGTGCTAAAAGTCAATTGCAGATAAACAAAAATGCTCTTTTAGGAGAGCCCAAAAGTCCTTGAAATGGCCTCTTGTGGGTCCGCTGTATTACCATAAACCATTTAAGTGCTGTTTTATGCCTGTTGAATGACAGAAAACTATTTTACTGTGGCTTTGTGCTGGGTGAGGGGCTAAAAATCATGTTAGTACAATACTGACAGCCTGTTGCACAAGCCAGAAACTATTAAAGTTCAGCTTTAAGGGTAGTAAAAGTGAACAGCCTGACTCTGAAGGGCTACAATAAAGTCACAGTTTATCTAATTTTGTTGTATTCCAGAGATTGTAAATTTCCCCCAGTATTGAGAAATTCAATTTAAGTATACAGCCCCAGTTAATCATAATCTTGCTAATATCACCCATAACCATACATACTTGTTATTTATGTACCGATTAATTGTCCTTTTAATGATATATTATTATACATGAATATATTATCCTTAAAAATAAACAAGAATAAAAGTCAATGCTCACAGGGCATAGTAAAATATGAACGCTTTTGTGTAAGCCAATTACAGTTTCAGAAACCGTCCTTTCAAACCACAGCGTGTAGCCGAGAGTTCAGACACACCAATAGAGGATGCTTATTTTAAAGGGCTGGGGAGGTAGGGACAAATTGGAGGGTGATAACAGAAATGGCACATGTGAAATGAAATGAGCCTTTTCATTAGGGTTACCATCTTTTATTTGGGTTATTTCTAACCTCAGCAAGAGCAGAAGGGGAGCTGCGCTCCATGACTATCTGGTGACTATCGATCAGAGACTCCACTCCAGGAATTTTATTGTAGTTTCCGGACCTGGTGCTTCTCAAGTCTGGAACATTCTGGAATCCAACTTGGTTTCAAAGCTCTGACTGTGGTGAGTTTAGTGGTGTTGACCTTGCAGGCCAGCATTTTCCATGAGGAAGATTCAGCAGGGGTGCGTCCCGTTAAAGTACCTGCCCCTGGTAATGTGCCTGATATACTGTACTCTTCCAAGCGCTCAGTACAGTGCTCTGCACACAGTAAGCACTCAAGAAATATGACTGACTAGAAGTTTTTCTGGGTCCAGAGCAGAGACTCAATGCCCTATATGGTTCAGATGAAACCCAAACAGGAGGCCATATTTCCCAAGGCCTCCAAAAGGGGAGCAAATAGGAAATGAAGTTAGGCAGCAGCTGGAACTGAGAAAGGCAAGAGTTCAGGAGCTTTCTAATAATAATAATTAATGGTATCTGTTAAGTGCTTACTACGTGGCAGGCCCTGTACTAAACGCTGGGGTGGATACAAGCCAATCGGGTTGGACAGAGTCCCGGTCCCACTTGGGGCTCACAGTCACAAGCCCCATTTTACAGATAGGTAACTGAGGCACAGAGAAGTGAAGTGACTTGCCCTAGGTCACACAGCAGACAAGTGGGGAATTTAGGATTAGAACCCATGACCTTCTGACTACCAGGGCCGTGCTCTATCCACTACGTCATGCTCCATCTTTATACTAGAAATTAGGAGAATGACATTCTGTAAATGTCATCTGGGGAAAAAAATGCCTACTTTGAAATATTTTTGGCTTCTGTTGACTGTTGATACTCCAAGTACTCTTCAGATCGTCTTTAACTGCAGTCAGCACTATAGTTTTCCATTTTTCACTATTGTTATCTTCTTTCACACACAACATACCTCAGAATACTGAGGCATTGTGGTGAGCTCAAAAGGTGACGTTGAAAAAGGAGAAGACTTTGGGGCTAGTTTAGCATGTGGAGTGACAAAGATGGAAAATTCTTTCCATTTTGGCAAACTAATCCATATAAGTATTTCTCACTTGCAGGACAGTCTTGAGAATTGAAGCTTACCAATTATATCCAATTTATCTTGAACGAAAAAGGAACAGGGAATCAATCTGCCTGGACTGCTACAGACCAGGGCCTGAGTACAACACAGATTTACTCAATTCAAATAAAAAAGGAAGACATTCATTTTGCTTTAAGAAAAATGAAAAGCATTAAGTTGATTTATAACGGGGGAGACACACAAAGATATATTCACAAAGAACGGAAGAATGTTCAATGGACTGTACATACATACGCACAAGCGCTGTGGATGTGCAAAAAGAAATAAATACTTGAGTGCTACAGGCAGTGAGTGGCTGATAAGATCTGGGATGCTGATAATTTGTTAGGAAAGGATTGTTGGAGGGGTTTGGGATGTTAGGAAGGCTGTGATCTAGAGGATTCGCAGGAGAAGGTAGGAACAGGTCCAAGTGAGCAAGGCGTCGGAAGCAGGAGAGACAGGATAATCTGAGGTGAGCTTGGGAAGAGTAAAGAATGACAACAGGGGACTGAGGGTGAGGAAGGCTGATATGTATGTTTGAAGAGAGCTGATGGAGAGTCTTAAAGCCAATAATAAGGAGTCTTTTTGCTTGATGCGGAGTGAGATGGGCAACCATTGGAGAGTTTTGAGGACAGGGGAGATGTGCACTGAGTGTCGTTGCAGGAAGATGATCTGGGCAGCAGTGTGGAGTGTGGACAGAAGGGGGGAGAGACTGGAGATAGGAGGATGGGTGGAGAAAGCCGATACAATAGTATCCGCCCCATTCCGGCACCAGCTTCTCCTCCGGGTCAGGGATTTTAGAAAGGGTAGGCGTTGGAAGGGAACAAGAGCTAATAGGCCAGAAAGCCTCCATTTTGGATCTTTTCAGCCTTGACTGGAATCTCGGGTCTTGTCACAGACCAGGGATAAGAAAGTGTAGGAGTCTTATAGGAAAGCAGCATGGTGTAGTGGATGGAGTACGGGCCTGGGAATCAGAAAGGTTAAGGGTTCTAATCCCGGCTCTGTCATTTGTCTGTTGTGTGACCTTGGGCCAACTTCACTTCTCTGTGCCTCACTTACCTCATCTGTAAAATGGGGATTGAGACTGTGAGCCCCAGGTGAGACAGGGACCTGTGTCCAACCCCATTTGCTTGTATCCACACCAATGCTTAGTACAGTGCCTGATACATAGTAAGAGAAGCAGCGTGGCTCAGTGGAAAGAGCCCGGAATTGGGAGTCAGAGGTCATGGGTTCGAATCCCAGCTCTGCCACTTGGCAGCTGTGTGACTGTGGTCAAGTCACTTAAATTCTCTGTGCCTCAGTTTCCTCATCTGTAAAATGGGGATTAACTGTGAGCCTCACGTGCGACAACCTCATTACCCTGTATCTACTCCAGTGCTTAGAACAGTGCTCTGCACATAGTAAGCACTTAACAAATACCAACATTATTATTATTAACAAATACCAAAATAATTATCACATATTCGAATAATGCTGGTTTAGATAGTTCCAAAGCAGATAAACTGAGCTTTAATTTTTAGGAAATGTTAAAAGCAAGTGAGGCTTGCTTTTAAAGGTACCCCGCGATATACTTATTTTAACTAGGTGAGGTCATGAGTGACGAAAGAATATTTAAATCAAGCAGCTGAGTAAAAATGATTTTAAAAAGAAACAACTTTGCTATAATACCACCTTCCAATGATATCAGTTGCATTAGCGGTTTCCAATATATGGCAATCTAGAACTTTGACCAAGGACAGCTGGCTTTTTTTTTTTCATTAAAATCATAATGAAATTCTGCAACTTCCACAAAGTCAAAAATAACCAATGGCTCTGCAAGTAGATGATTTTCAGAAGCTATTAAGGTTTGGGTTGTTTTTGTATGACGTGGAAGTCTATACACAAATTGAGCCCAGTTTTTTTTTAAAAAAAGCCACCCATCTTTTTTTTTTTAATACATTCCATTCTCCTGAGTTTCAGTGTAGACAAAATGGTGCAGATTTTTTTGCTTCACTTGAAGGTGTAGGGGGAAGACAAAACTTAAGAGAAGCAGTGTGGTTTAGTGGAAAGAGTGGAAAGTGGCTTGGGAGTCAGAGGTGATGGGTTCTAATCCCTGCTCCGCTACTTATCAGCTGTGTGACCTTGGGCAAGTCACTTAACTTCTCCGTGCCTCTGTTCCCTCCTCTGTAAAATGGGGATGAAGACTGTGAGCCCCACACGGGACAACCTGATGACCTTGTATCTACCCCAGCTCTTAGAACAGTGCTTGGCACATAGTAAGTGCTTAACAAATATCATTATTATTATTATTATTAAAACTTCAGATAGTTCCAGGTAACGTTTTGGCCAAAAGAGCTACGCAGAGGGATCCTAGCAAGTTCCTGGGATTGCTGGTCTATAAATACTGACTAAAAGGAAAAGGAAATGATAAACAGAACAAATGGAGGAGGATGACTCTGCTAGATTTTTTTCCATGTAAAAAGTAGACGAGAGAACAGCAGAGTCTGTTCCTGCAGAGGGCACAGAGATCTTTACGCTGTGAGCCCCATGAAGTAGAGCAGCTGTATCTGACCTGATTATCCTGCATCTACTCCAGTGCTTGGCACAGAGTAAATGCTTAAATACTACAATAATAATTATTATCATTATTATTATCTTCTACCCCATGGCCACACACTGCTGCCCTAAACCTAATGAGCCTCGCAATATTTACTGCTCCCTGGGAGATTGGGTGATAGAGTGTGGATGGCTTTATCCAAACCATCACCACTACTGGATAAACAATTCAGGTGCATGATTTACTGACAGGAAGCTACTATTCCTCTTCCTTACCCCTAAATAAAAGCCCTCAGCAAGTAGGTGGCTCCAGGATGGGTTATTCTGTTGCTGCTGAATTCTAGCAACACCTCGAATCTCTGAGCAGCAGGGATGAGCTATTTATCCAGAATGGGGAGGAGCTAGAAAGTCCTAAATATTATAATAATAATGTGGATATTTGTTAAGCGCTTACTATGTGCAGAGCACTGTTCTAAGCGCCGGGGTAGATCCAGGGAAATCAGCTTGTCCCACGTGAGGCTCACAGTTAATCCCCATTTTCCAGATGAGGTAACCGAGGCACAGAGAAGTTAAGTGACTTGCCCACGGTCACACAGCTTCCAAATGGCAAAGCCGGGATTTGAACCCATGCCCTCTGACTCCCAAGACCGGGCTCTTGCCACTGAGCCACACTGCTGGCCTTACTATACCCCAAACTGCCAAACCAGGGGGCTGCAACTGGTGAACTTTAGTTCTGCAGTCTTAAATATAAGAGCCAATGAACTGACAGAAAATAACCACTGCACTGCAGAACGTAAGGACATTACAGGATGAGGATAACCTTAAATGTTCCTAAAAGAAGGATGGCATTCCTTGCTCATGAATTGCTCAGATACGACACTGACTTTATTCCCTTGAGCCAAACCAGATTTCCCGATGAAGGATCTCTTACGGAGACAGGTACTAGATACCACTTCTTCTGGTGTGGTCTCCAAAACACGTATTTCCATTTATACCTCGGTTAGGGCTCCTAATTGGTTTCAGTGAAAGAGTGCTATATGAAGTGAAATTTCCCATAGGAAATAATATAAGTTGTATAAATGCATTCCCTAGATTTTTTTTTAAAAAAACAACCAAAGCATTATATTTAAAAGTATAAGCAAATTCAAAAGAATAATAACTTGATAAAATAGCACTGTATATATAAATCAAGTGAAAGATGCGAATTATATTTTGGGTACAGACATACAGATTGTGGTCAGGAGGACACCTTTTTAGGTAAATGCGGTGCTAAATTTTTCACAAAGTGTCATTTTTACACTCCCTCTTCTGTGAAGTTGATAACACGTTAAACAATCCACTTATATAGATGCTAACAATCCACTTATATGCTAAATAGATCTGTCATTATCAATGTTAAGTGAAGTGGGCAATAATCGCACCTTTCAGGTCGGCCACAACACTTCAAAGAGGGCGAAAGTGATTACCCAGAGTAAACGTTGGGACATCAAGGAAGCTGTAAACTACGATCATCATTAAAATTCAATAGCGCTCTAGCAAAGAGCTACCTACCTTGGGCTGCTGTATAAGAATACGCCGTAAGATTCAGGTTTTGCATTGAATAAAATAATAATAATAATAATATTGATGGTATTTGCCAAGCACTGTTCTAAGCGCTGGGGTAGACTCAAAGTTATCAGGTTGTCCCACGTGGGGCTCACAGTCTTCAACCCCATTTTACAGATGAGGTAACTGAGGCCCAGAGAAGTTAAGCGGCTTGCCCAAGGTCACACAGCAGATGTGGTGGAGTCGGGATTAGAACCCACATCCTCTGACTGCCAAGCCCGCACTTTTTCCACTAAGCCACCCCACTCCCAAAGCATTTCTGTACATATCCGCTTGAAATTGATTTCAGTGACTGTCTCCCTCACTAAGCATGACGTAGTGGATAGAGCACGGGCCTAGGAGTCAGAAGATTATGGGTTCTAATCCCGGCTCCGTCACTCGTCCGCTGTGTGACCTTGGGCCAACTTCACTTCTCTGTGCCTCAGTTACTTCATCTGGAAAATGGGGGGTGAGACTGTGAGCCCCACGTGGGACAGGGTTTGAGTCCAAGCGGAGTTGCTCGTATCCACCCCAGCGCTTAGTAAGTACAGTGCCTGGCACATAGTAAGAGTTTAACAAATACCAGTATTATTATTATAAATCCGTAAACTCTTTGTGGGCAAGAATCATCTCTACCAGCTCTATATTGCATTGTGCTCTTCCAACTGCTCAGAAGAGAGCTCTCCACACAGTTAAACGCTCAATAAATATCACTGACTGACAGAAATGTTGTTTAAAGTGTGACATTCCAAAATAATTACCAAATATATTGAATTTTGAAGACTTCACATATCAGTTCTTAGTTTACAAAAAAAAAAAAGAGAAAGTCAACCACGTGCACCTTACCTCCGGTGGGTTTTCGGCTGCATTAAGTTGTGATGCTGGGAACATTTTCTTCATCTCTTCTAGAAAACACTCGGTTCTCTGGGGAAAAAAAACCAAAAACCCCACCCCCCAGAATATCACTGCAAATTCTTTGGTAGGACAACAACAAAAAAAACACCCCATCTATCGCAGTGGAATAAAACATCCGTTAACTGTCTGCAACAAACTAACTGAAGGACGAGGCCTCCACGTATTTATTATATTTGTCCTTATCTTGCATGCTGTTTTAATGTATTGTTTCAGTGCCCTTATTTATCTCTCTCCAAGCCTTTTTCCCAAAGACTGCAAGCCCCTCGAGGGTGTGTCTAATTCCCCGGCCCACCCCCCACCCCGGCTCTGCCACTTGTCCGCTGTGTGACCTTGGGCATATCACTTAACGTCTCTGTGCCTCAGTTACCTCATCTGGAAAATGGGGACTAAGACCGTAAACCCCACGTGAGACAACCTGATGACCTTGTACCTACCCCGGCGCTTAGAACAGTGCTTGGCACATAGTAAGCGCCCCCACAAATACCATTATTATTATTATTATACTCTTTCCCAACGCCAACGCAGTCAGCTGCACCCAGTAAACGCTTAATACTATTACTTCTACTAAATAAGATTACGATCAACTCTTTCATCCCTGACTTTTCTTTAGGAGACCTGTGAAAGCCTAATTTACATATATTAACCCATTATTAGTCATTTTCTCAAAGCGACCATCACCTTAATTTGTCAATCTGTTAAAGTGATGATTGTTTTCTTTGGTCGTATTTAATGTAATCCACATACTAAACCTCCTTTAAAGATCGTCTGATCATTATTATTATGATTTGAGTGCTAATTATATGTCAAACACTGTTCTAAGCGCTGGGGTGGATACGAGTTAACCCAATGGGGCTCACAGTTTAAGTAACTTGATTTAGGAAGAATTTTTAACTCGACTGGAAAACCTGGGGTTTATTATCCAGATTGAGGCATTTACAAGCCCCACGTAAAATATCAACATCATAAAAGTAATTGCTGTAACAATCGGTAATAAAACGATGAAAAAAAATAAAATCGTTCATTTAACATTAACCCCACGCAAAATCTCAGCATAAGAAAATTAATCGAGCTAACGAAGGATGAATGGAGAATGAGTAACGATTTTTTTTAAAAAATAATACTTTCAAATGAAAAATTCGGGCTCCCGGGTCGTTAATTTTTCAGGTGTTCTAGAAAATTCCTCCTTCGATACCCTTAAAGTTTATACCCATTCGAATTACAGACTGATCCCGTTATCATAAAAACGAAAAATGCTAAAATATCAAAAGAAGCGTCGACGGGTAATTCTTACATTGAAAGTGCGTCCGAAATAAAAAAAAAATGAAAAAGGCGGGCGCGAGGGGAGAAGCCACCCGGGGAGGCGATTGACCGTTAAAGCGAAAAGAAAGTCACTAAAACCTTTTCGATTTTTACCAACAAACCGATTATTTATTTGAAAAAGAGTCAATTCATCTGAAATGCAAGTAGGCCCCTCTCCAGGGGCAATCCTGGGATTTCGGATAAAATACCAAGATTAGGGCTCCGTATCCTCTAATTCGGAAAAATTGCACGGGACTAAGAATCTTCCAGTTTTCATTAGTAGATAAGGCATAAAGATCTACTGCATTCTTTCTTTCTTTGATATCGACGGGTGTTTGAAAAAAATTTACTAAAGTAACTGAATTTGTATGGTGTTTCTGGCCTCTTCTCAATTCAATCGACGGTCTACGCACTAATTGCGCACGTGAGATTTTTTTTTTATTCGCACTAAAAATTAACATAAGGTATAAGTATAGAAGTATTATAACTACATAAGTATTAACGTAAGGCATGACCAACGGTAATATATTTAAAATCTTTTCCCAAAGCAATCTGTACACGCATATTAATTTTTAAAACGTTCGTCTCATCAGGATAGTCGCGTGAGGAAAATTTCTTTTGAGATGGCCTCAGGATCTCATATACGTAGTTGGGAAGAAAAACACCTTTCTGATAATTTTTTCCTTAATAGTTTTTACAAAAGGTCCACGATACTCAGCTAGAAATGATTGGTTTCATTTCCAGTTCCCTCACAGATTGGCGCCTAGGCCTGTCGTTTGTAAAATCTGGCTATTGATACCTACCTTTATGGGATCGATATGAAGAAATGATACCCGCAGAATGCCAAAATGCTTTAAAATGTTGGTCCGACACTCAAGGGGCCTGCCCACAGGCCCAGAAGGGAGACAGTTGCTTCGTGGACGACACGGACCACGCCCTAACTGCCACAAGAAGCAACGGCCGCAGAGACCAGAAAGGAAGTGTGCATCCCTCTATGCCCTCCCCAGTTGGGAGAGTAACTACGTTCTTTGTCCCCCGGATACACAGGGGCACGTCTAGGATCTCGGAGGTGCCAACTCAATGGTTGTGTTACTAACCCTTAGCCACAAACTATGGACTCATGGGTACTGGGTAGAGCGTGGGCCTAGAAGTCATGGCTTCCAATCCCATCTCTGCTGCATGTCTGCTGTTTGACCTTGGGCAAATCGCTTCGTTTCTCTGGGCCTCAGTTGCCTCATCTGGAAAATGGAAACTAAGTCTCTGGGCCCCACATGTGTCCAACCCCATTTGCTTGTGAACCTCAGCGCTATTATTATTATTATTATCATTATTCTCTCTGAAAGGTTTCCTCAGTCAATGATATTTATTTCCTCAGTCGGTTAGTCGATCATATTTCTTGAGCGCTTACCATGTGCGGAGCACTGTACTAAGCACTTGGGAGAGTACAATATAGCAATATGACACACATTCCCTGCCCCAAAGGAGCTTACAGTCCAGAGGGGAGGCAGACATAAATTACTGATAAGTGCTGTGGGACTGAGGGGGGAGATGAATAAAGGGAACAAGTCAGGGAGTCGGAGAAGAGGAAAAGTAGGAGGGCTTAGTCGGGGAAGGCCTCTTGGAGGAGATGGGCCTTCATTAAGGCTTCGAAGAGGGGGAGAGTCATCTTCTGTCAGATATGAGGAGGGAGGGCGTTCCAGGCCAGAGGCAGGATGTGGGTGAGAAGTCGGCAGCGAGATAGGTGAGACTGAGATAGGTGAGAAGGTTGGCATTAGAGGAGCGAAATGTGTGGGTTGGGTTGGAGTAGGAGAGTAGCGAGGTGAGGTAGGAGGGGGCAAGGTGATTGAGTGCTTTCAAGTCGATGGTGAAGAGTTTCTGTTTAATTCAGAGGTGGATGGGCAACCACTGAATTTCTTGAAGAGTGGGAAACATGTCCTGAGCGTTTTTGTAGAAAAATGACCCGGGCAGCAGAGTGAAGTATGGACTGGAGAGGGGAAGCTGGGAGGTCAGATTACCGTATTACCGATGAGGTAATTAAGGCGGGATTAGGATAAGTGGTAGCAGTTGGGATGGAAAGGATGGATTTCAGCCATGATTTTAGTTATGGCCTTGTGAGACAGGAAGGATGATGATGCATTTTACAGTAATGGGAAAGTCAGGGGGAGGACAGGGTTTGGGTGGGTTTGGGTGGGTTGGGGGGGTGGCTTCTTCCCCATTGCTTTCAAACAAGCCCATGTCTCTCCTATCCTAACCTCCTCTCCACCCCCCTCGAACCCCACAGTTCCCTCCAGTTATCACCCCCATCTCCCTCCTACCATTCCTCTCCAAACTCCTAAGCGCTTGGGAAGTACAGTACGACAATAAACAGACACATTCCCTGTCCACAAGAAACTCCAGTGGTTGCCCATCCACTTCCACATCAAACCTCACCTTTGGCTTGCCCCCTCCTACCTCACCTCACAACCCTCTACCACTACAATCCAGCTCTCACACTTCACTCCTCTAATGATAATCTTCTCGCTGTACCTCCATCTCATCTATTTCATGGTCAATATCTGGCCCAAGTCCTGCCTCTGGCCTGGAATGAACTTCCTCTTCATATCCGACAATTACTCTGCCCCTCTTCCAAGCCTTATTGAAGGCACATCTCCTCCAAGAGGGCTTCCCTGACTAGGCCCTCCTTTCCCTCTTCTCCGACTCCCTTCTGCATCACCCCGACTTGCTCCCTTTATTCATCCCCCCTCCTGGTCCCACAGCACTTTTGTACCTATCTGTGATTAATTTATTTATATTACTATTTGTCTCCCCCTTCTAGGCTGTAAGCTTGTTGTGGACAGGGAATGTGTCTGTTTAATGTTATATTGTACTCTCTCAAGCGCTCAGTACAGTGCTCCACCCATGGTCAGCGGTCAATAAATATGATTGAATGGATAATGAGTTCTGTTTTAGACATGTTAAGTTAGAGGTGACGGGAAGACATCCAAGTAGAGATGTCTTGAAGGCTGGAGGAAATATGAGACTGCAGAAAGAGAGAGAGAAATCAGGGCTGGAGATGTAGAGTTGGGTATCATCCGCATAGAGGTGGTAGTTGAAGCCATAGGAGTGAATGAGTTCTCCAAGGGAGTGGGTGTAGATGGAGAATAGAAGGGGGCCCAGAATTGAACCTTGAGGGACATCCACGGTTAGGGTGTGGGAGGCAGAGGAGAAGCCCACTAAGGAGACTGAGAATGAATGGCCAGAGAGATAAGAGGAGAACCAGGAGAGGACAGAGTCAGTGAAGTCAGGGTTGGATAACGTTTCCAGTAGAAGGGGGTGATCGACAATGTCGAAGGCCGCCGATAGGTCGAGGAGAATGAAGATGGAATAGAGGCCATTAGATTTGTCAAGAAGGAGATAATTTGTGGCCTCTGAGAGGGCAGTTTCTGTGGAGTGAAGGGGATGGAAGCCAGACTGGAGGGGCTCAAGGAGAGAACTGGAGGAGAGGAACTTGAAACAGCGGATGTAGACACCTCGTTCTAGGAATTTGGAGAGGAATGGTAGGAGGGAGCCATGGGGTAAAGGGAGGGTTTTGTTTTTTTTGTAGGATGGGGAGACATGGGCATGTTTGAAAGCAGTGCAGAAAAAGCCATTGGAGAGCGAACAGTTGAAGATGGCAGTTAGGACGAGAAGGAGAATCAGCTCTCCCTCTCCTACCTATCCTCACTCCTCTTCTACTGCAACTCAGCCCGCACATCTTACTTCTCTAATGCTAACCTATTCACTGTACTGGATCTCGTCTCTTTCGTCGTCGACCCCTTGCTCACGTCTTCTCTCTTGACTGATCTCTCTCCCATTTCACCACTCTTCCACCTTCAAAGCCCCACTAAAATCCCATTTCCTCCAGGAAGCCTTCCTCGAGTAACCTCTCATTTCCCCATCGTATTTGCCCTCCCTTCCGTGTCGTCTATGAACTTGGGTCTGTAGCCCTTCAGCACTTTGATATTCACCCAACCCCCAGCCCCTCAGCACTTCCGTTCATATTCTTACATCCCACTGTTTCCCGTATCTGTAATTTAATCTGTAATCATCTGTCTCTCCTACTAGACTGTAAACTGCTTGAGGGGCAGGGATCGTGTCTACTAATTATTTCATTATACTCTCCCAAGTGCTTAATTCAGTGCTCTGCACGCAGTGCTCAATAAATACCATTGGCTGATAGAACAGGGTTACAACTGGCAGTATCAAGAATATGGTAGAATGAAATACATGACTCAGTAGGCAGTATACTTAAATTAATGAAGTGGCATGGCCTAGTGGAAAGAGCACAGGCCTGGGAGTCAGAGGAACTGGGTTCTAATCCTAGCTTTGCTACATGTCTGCTGTGTGACCTTAGTTAGGCAAGTCACTTAACTTCTCCATGCCTCAGTTACCCCATCTGTAAAATGGGGATTAAATCCTACGCCCTCCTATTTATACTGTGAGCCCCAGGTGGGACGGGAACCATGTCCAACTTGTACCTACCCCAGTGCTTAGAAGTGCCTGGAACATAGTAAGTGTTTAACAAGTATAATAATAATCATTATTATAAAGTATAATCTAATATAAATTATTATATAGTGTAGGCCACATAATATATCACAATATAATATTATGATATTATATAATTATTATCTCCACTGATTTATCTATTGATATATACAAAAATGCTGAGGATGGGTCCAAATATATGAGTTTAGGGAGCAATGAGAGAGGTTAATGGGTTTCCTGTGTGCTCAGCAGCAGTAATATCAATCACAACATCCTAAACCTTGCACACAACAACAAAGGCAACACAGGTTCTCAGGGGCAAGTGAAAACCCTCCTTTAGAAATCTGGAACCAACCACGCTCTTTGGATTAAGGTACACTCCTGTGCCCTTCCAAAATCTGACTATAGATGTAAAATCCAGCCCCCCCCCCCTCAGGTAAAGCTAGTAAACAACATGCCTTATTCCATCTCTCTTGTTCCCTCCTACAGATCTAGCTCTGAGGCAAACAGTAAGCAATCCTGCTTACTACAAGATCTTATTGACAAGCGACTGATTTGTGTCTCAGGAGACCTCATGGTTTCCCCAGAGCCTTCCTGATTCCGCAAAAGTGGGGTTCTGAGCTACTAAGGAATCAGAGATGACCAGGATCCCCCTATTCAACCCCAATCAGCTTTACTTTGGTTACATTTCCATTCCCTTGCCTCGTGTATCCCCTGGAAATGGTAAATCTGTAATTACCTTCCCACTTAGTCAGAGAGAGCTTATTTTAGTTCTAAATCAGAAATTCAGCTGTAATGACTACATATTCCCAGAAGGACAGGCGATTTAGGTGGCTGTAACCCAACCCCAGGAATCACCCTCTCTTTACCTAGCAACCATTTTAGGAAGGAAAGAAGTCCTGTGGAAAAGTCCTTTTAATGTTGTCAGACCTCAAGATAAATCAATCCATCAATCAATGATAGTTATTGAGCACTTACTTGGTGCAGAGTACTGTACTAAGTGCTTGGAAAAGTACAATACAACAGAGTTGGGAGGCATGTTCCCCGCCCACACGGAGCTTACAGTCTAGATGGGAGACAGGCATCAGAATAAATTACAGATAGAGGAAATAGGCGAGTAGAAGGATATGTACAAAGTGCTGTGGGGCTGCGGGGAATAGCAAAGTCCTTAATGGTTATTCAACCAAGTGCAGATTCAGACAGGAGGGTGGATGGGTGAAATGAGGGCTTGGTCAGGGAAGGCCTTTTGGAGGAGATGATGGCTATTTCGGAGAGACGTCCGTCTTCCAGGCTGTCCTTTACCCAGATGAAGTTGTTCTCCCGGGCAGCTTGCATCACGCCAGTATTCTTTGCCTTTATGGAACCAACTGCTGGATAATCACTGACCTCCCCCCTTTTCCCATCAGTGGGACCCCATAGATGAAAGGTCAGGTTTGCCCGAACAAGCGTTTCCCTCGGGGTGCCCAACAGGTTATGTGTCGGAATGGCCGGCCAGGTCCCCTCAGAGTGCATTCTGTCCCCCGGAGTAATCCACCGCTTTACCGTGGGGGTCGAAGTCCTTGCTCCCATAGCCTCTTTCTGCTCCAGGCTTTGGATTTTGCCCAGATAGGATATTAGAGGCAGACCCACTATCAATTAGTAATTCCCGATCCTGGCTTTCACCTGCTACCATCCCAACTACTCAGTATCTGCCAGTGCAGCCCAGTTTCTTGGAGAAGCTGGGCCAACTCTCACCCCCCTCACTCTTTTAGCAATTCGGCCGTATGCTGGCTTGGCTACATTGTTCTCCTCCCTCCTGGTGCTCTTCCCAGATGACAGTCCCCATTCGTACAGTGTCACACCTAACATTTGTCATTCCTTGCAGAATTATGCACCCTGCATACCCCTTGGGGACAAAGCCAATCCCCAGGTCTCATAATCATACCAGCCCTTCCTTTCCTTCCGTTGTGGCCCTTGGTTGTTTGCGTCGGCTTTCACGGGTTCATCCGATGCTCTCCCGGGGTCTCTTGGCCACCTGTGATTATAGCTTGGCAAGTTTAGTTAGTGTACTCTGTAACTCATACATCTGAGTTTGCATCTTCGGGGTACCCCTCAACATTCCAACAATGCTCAGCGCTTAGAACAGTGCTTGGCACACAGTAAGTGCTTAACAAATACCATAATTATTATTCTTATTCCAACTATTGGTTTTTTTTCCCACCACCTTATTTCTCCACCAAGCCCCTGCCTTAGCCGGGTAACTGAACTGTTATGCTACCAAGTCTCCATTTCGCACCTCCAATTCCCTCCTAAGTTCAGGATCAATAAAGTTGCCCCCCATGCTTCACTGAGGCATTCCCCCCAGTCTAGTCGGTCCAACGAGCCCACCCTCCATTCTTCCGGGCAGGGTGGTATGATCCCACTCTTCCGTCCCCTCCACTCTACCGAAACTGCTCTCTCTAAGGTCACCCATGACCTCCTTCTTGCCAAATCCAATGGCTCCTACTCCATTCTGATCCTCCTTGACCTCTCTGCTGCCTTTGACACTGTCGACCATCCCCTCCTCCTCCATACCTTATCTCACCTTGGCTTCACGGACTCTGTCCTCTCCTGGTTCTCCTCTTACCTCTCTGGCCGATCATTCTCGGTCTCCTACGCTGGAGCCTCCTCCCCCTCCCATCCTTTAACTGTTGGAGTTCCTCAAGGGTCAGTTCTTGGCCCTCTTCTGTTCTCCATTTACACTCACTCCCTCGGTGAACTCATCCGCTCTCACGGCTTTGACTACCATCTCTACGCAGATGACACGCAGATCTACATCTCCGCCCCTGTCCTCTCCCCCTCCCTTCAGGCTCGCATCTCCTCCTGCCTCCGGGACGTCTCCACCTGGATGTCGGCCCGCCACCTAAAACTCAACATGAGCAAGACTGAGCTCCTCATCTTCCCTCCCAAGCCCGGTCCGCTCCCAGACTTCTCCATCACCGTGGATGGCACGACCATCCTTCCCGTCCCGCAGGCCCGCAATCTCGGTGTCATCCTTGACTCGTCCCTCTCGTTCACCCCACACATCCTATCCGTTACCAAGACCTGCCGGTTTCACCTCTACAATATCGCCAAGATCCGCCCTTTCCTCTCCACCCAAACGGCTACCTTACTATTACGGGCTCTCGTTATATCCCGGCTAGACTACTGTGTCAGCCTTCTCTCTGACCTCCCTTCCTCCTCTCTCGCCCCGCTCCGGTCTATTCTTCACTCCGCTGCCCGGCTCATCTTCCTGCAGAAACGATCTGGGCATGTCACTCCCCTTCTTAAACAACTCCAGTGGTTGCCTATCGACCTCCGCTCCAAACAAAAACTCCTCACTCTAGGCTTCAAGGCTCTCCATCACCTTGCCCCTTCCTACCTCTCCTCCCTTCTCTCTTTCTACCGCCCACCCCGCACGCTCCACTCCTCTGCCGCCCACCTCCTCGCCGTCCCTCGGTCTCGCCTATCCCGCCGTCGACCCCTGGGTCACGTCCTCCCGTGGTCCTGGAACGCCCTCCCTCCTCACCTCCGCCAAACTGATTCTCTTTCCCTCTTCAAAACCTTACTTAAAAATCACCTCCTCCAAGAGGCCTTCCCAGACTGAGCTCCTCTTCCCCCTCTACTCCCTCTGCCATCCCCCCTTTACCTCTCCGCAGCTAAAGCCTCATTTTCCCCTTTTCCCTCTGCTCCTCCACCTCTCCCTTCCCATCCCCACAGCACTGTACCCGTCCGCTCAACTGTATATATTTTCGTTACCCTATTTATTTTGTTAATGAATTGTACATCGCCTTGATTCTATTTAGTTGCCATTGTTTTTATGAGATGTTCTTCCCCTTGACGCTGTTTAGTGCCATTGTTCTTGTCTGTCCGTCTCCCCCAATTAGACCGTAAGCCCGTCAAACGGCAGGGACTGTCTCTATCTGTTGCCGACTTGTTCATCCCAAGCGCTTAGTACAGTGCTCTGCACATAGCGCTCAATAAATACTATTGAATGAATGAATGAATCCCGGCTGACTCCGGTCACATATCCTCCCAAGTTCTAACTCACGCCTGGATCCTGTCCACCAGCACCTGAAGATGTTCCCCCTCTTGCGATTTCATCCTCCCAACGCCGACACCCAGGCTAAATATCCCAAACCATGTTTTTACCACTTCTTTTGCCGTGTGGGGAAAACAGCCCCCTACCAAGACCCCCCAATGTCTTGTGTCCTAACGAAGCCTTCCACAACTTGTTCTGGTCAGCAGGACTGTATTCCACCATTGCTTGCTCTACTCTTACCAACCAACATGTGGAGGCATTCTAGTGTCCAGGGGTCCCCCCTAATTCATTATACAAGGCCCCCCTTTCCTATGGAGGCAGGGAAGTGACCACCAACTCCTTGGGGATAGTGGTGGAGGGTTCCCGCTCATCTGATAGATCATCAGGGCTCCCGCATGCCACAGTGTGATGTGAACTGGGGAGAGCAGAATCCCACTCATACCGGCCCCTCATACCTGGTGACCTGTCAAGTCTCCTGTTCCACTGCCATCAGTGACTGGCATGGGGGGGACTTGGGGTTCCCTGGGGACTGGTGGTAAGGTGGACATGAAGCCTCTGGTGGGGCAGGGGTGCGACACAGAGCATCTTGCGAGTCTGGATAAAGCCCCACCTTGGGTTTCCTCCCCCTCAGCGTCCTCACTTCTTCCCTCAGCCTCTGAACGTCCAATTCTAATTCCTTTTTATCCTCCAATTTGCCTCCTCCGTGGTAGTTGATAATGCTGTTACTGAGGACTGAACCAGTACCTTCTGTTGCTTAACTATGTCCGCCAAAGCAGTGATATGTGCCTGTAAAACATCCACTTCACTCCATTTGGGGCAGCTAAAGGGACCTCTCCATTTCTTAAGGGCCTTCTGGACAAATAACAACTGTGGTATTTGTTAAGCGCTTACCTTGTGCCCGGCACTATACTAAACACTGATAAGGATACAAGCAAATCGGGTTGGACACAGTCCCTGTCTCATGTGGGGCTCGCAGGCTCAATCCCATTTTACAGATGATGTAACTGAGGCCCAGAGAAGTGAAGTGACTTGCCCAAGGTCACACAGAGGGCAAGTGGTGGAACCTGGGATTAGAACTCATGACCTTCTGACTCCCAGGCCCACGCTTTATCCGCTAGCTGCTTCTCCAAATTTACACAAGTATTCTACAGCCCCGGGGGCTCCATCCTCCATTTTCTTGCTGACCTCACCAAAATCGACTGCCGACTCTGCGAACGATGCAATCATTTCCGGTGAGGTGTAGTGTGGAGAACACAGATACTCCAGCTCGCTTCCACGTCAGGCACCTTTAATTCCACTTCCTCCCGGGAGGGTTTAGCACACAGTCGCCCATCCGGGCACTGAGCGGTCCACGGACTGATATGTTGAAACCTCGCCCATGTAAATGGCCGGCTCTCAGGACCCGGTCCCATGGTCATGCATTTGAGTCCTCCCAGGAGGAAGTTGGATTAGATGTGTTAGACTTGGAACAAGTTGTTGTCCCTGTGTTCTCTACACCCCTCTGGGAGCGGGAGCATCATTGACACGTTCGGCTGTGAACGGGAGCATGGTAATCCTGGGACCTGAGTTTGGGACTGTAGAACACTTGTGGAAGTTCATCCAGAAGGTCCTTACGAGGTACAGGGTGGAGAGAAAAAAGGAAGAGAAGAAGAAAGTACTCCCATTTAGATGCAAGATAAATAGATCACAGACAGTCTCTGTCCCTCATGGGGATCCCAGGCTAAGAAGGAGGGAGGGAGAAGAGGTTTATCTAGCCCTATTTTACCGTTGAGAAAACTGAGGCACAGAGAGAGGTTAACTGGCTTGTCTAACCAGCAGGCAAATAGTAGAGTCAGGGCTACACCTCAAATCTCCTGACTTCTAGTCCTGTGCACTTCTTACTAGGACATTCTGCCTCCTTATAAAAGATGGAAGTGGCTGCCCTTCTGTTTTCCTCCCTGTTTCACTGCAATACAATCAGCAATCTCCACACCCCACGGTCCCAAGAGCAGAGTTATACAGGGCCTGCTGACCGTACCTACAGTTAGCACCGAGCTTGCCATAAGCTGCTGCAGTTGGAAGGGCATCTTCTTCTGCCAATAAATTGGCAGCTCAGATCTCTCCCTAAGGGCCAAAGTACACTGAAAGTGCAGGCACCAGTTTGGATTTTGTCCACCTCTATTTAAACCTACCTCGTGTCAAGAAAAGTAGTTTTATGTTGGGTCTTCACGAAAGCCTTGAATCTATCTTCTCGTATACCCGGTGATATATCTTGTTTTTAACCGTGATTTTTATCACATAATCAGGCTAGAGAATAATTCAGTTCTGCCTTTCTGGATTGATTGAAGAGTGAGTCACCGGGATGTAATGAGTTTTAAAGATATTCTTGATCGGCAACACTCAGCACGGGAAATTAGGATATACTGTAATTACTAGCCTGGTACCCCCTACTCATGCACATAGTTTTTGCTGTTAGCAAATGCAACCATCTAGGAAAATAGGGACTTACAGATTTCACAGAATAAATAAACTTCAATTGAGCAAGCTCTCCTACTTATCTTTGACGCCTTTTAGCTGCTTCTTCAACTCTATTTTAAGGAAATGGGGATTCAAAAGGCAAGAAGATGAGTGTTTTGAAGGTATTTCCAGGCAGGAATGGCTAACAGGTTTTTTATTTTTATTTTTTGTAATTAAGTCAGTGAGACAACCGACTGGTAGCTGTGGTCATTACAGGTCAGAAGCCAGAAGTCGCGGTTCTTGAGGAATCAGGATTTCACCATGACCCCTCCACCCCTTCCTCTGCAAAACCAGAAGAATGCGGCGCCTGAGTCTGCCATAAATCAACCCCATCAAGTGGGTGGGCGGGGTCTGGACTGTAAACTCCTTGTGGCCAGGAAACGTGTCCACCAATGGTGTGCTCTCCCAAGTGCTTGGTAAAGTGCAGTGCACACAGCAAATGCTGGGTAACTGTCATTGATTGATTGGAAGATGATTAGATATGGGCGCACAATCCATAGTCCAATCGATCTGGACTTATGTGTTACTGTATTGTATACTCCCTCTGCTCACGACATCCCTATTCTCCTTTCTCGGACATCATTTTGTGCATGTCCTCCCCCACTTCTCAAAACCCTCCTGTGGTTAACGGATCCTCGCTGTGTCAACATAAACACCTGACCCGCAGCTTTAATATCAGTGCTTCCCCCCCTCCCCCATCCCTTCCTATCCTTGTTCTTCCATTTCATTCCAATTGGCCCAGTTTTTTATGGTGTTTGTGAAGTGCTTACTATGTATCAAGCACTGTTCTAAACGCTGGGGTAGACACAATTACCCCAATCAGGTTTGACACAGTCCCCGTCCCACATGGGGCTCAGAGCCTCAGTCTCAAGCCAACCTACTTACCGGGCCTCATTCTCATTTCCCTCACCGCCAACCTCTTGCTTACCTCTTCCCAACTGTTTGGAATTCCCTCCCCCTTCACATCTGACCGACCACTGCTCTCCCCATCCATAAAACCCTTCCTAAATCACATCTCCTACTTAGTCTCTCATCTCCCTGCCTTCAAATGCCACTTCTGCACTTTGGTGTCACTCAAGCACTTGGGTACTTACACTCCTCTCTAGCATTTATGGACAGCAATCAATTAATCAATCCTATTTATTGAGCACTTACTGTGGGCAGAGCACTGTGCTAAGCGCTTGGGAGAGTACACGGTAACAGACTTGCAGCATTGCAATATATAGAGAAGTTCTGTGGCTTAGTGGACAGAGCACGGGCCTGGGAGTCAGAAGGACCTGGGTTCTGATCCTGGCTCTGCCACATGTCTGCTGTGTGATCTTGAGCAAGTCTCTTAACTTCTCTGGGCCTCAGTTACCTCATCTGTAAAATGGAGATTAAGACTGTAAGTCCCATGTGGGACAGGGACTGTGTCCAACCTGATTAACTTGTATCTATCCCAGCGCTTAATACAGTGCTTGGCATAAAGAAAACACTTAACAGATACCATTAAAAAATGAGCTTACAGACTAGAGGAGACAGACATTAATATAGTAAATAAATTATGGTCATGTACACAAGTGCTATGGGGCTCAGAGAAGGGGGAGAAAGGGGTGCAAATTCAAGTGCAAGGGTGATGCAGAAGGGAGTGAGAGAAAAGAAAATGAGGGCTTACTCGGGGAAGGCCTCTTGGAGGAGATGTGCCTTCAATAAGGCTTGGAAGGAGAGGAGCATAATTGTCTGTCAGATATGACGAGGGAGGATGTTCCAGGCCAGAGGCAGGATGTGGGTGAGGGGGTGGTGGCGAGATAGATGGGATCGAGGTACAGTGAGTAGGTTGGCAACAGAGAAGCAAAGGTTTTAGTAAAAAATCAGGGAGGTGAAATAGGAGGGGGCAAAACCGACGGTAAGGAGTTTCTGTTTGATGCCGAAGTGGATGGACAACCACTGGAAGGTCTTGAGGAGTAGGAGAACACTGACCGCTGGTTTTTGTAGAAAAATGATATGAAGTATGACCTAAAGTGAGGAGAGACAGGAGGTGGGGAGGTCAGCAAAGAGGCCGATACAGTAATCAAGGCGGGACAGGATAAGTGCTTGGATGAACTCGGTAGCGGTTTGGATGGAGAGGAAAGGTGGATTTGGGATTGTGAAGGTTGATCTGACAGGATCTGGTGACAGATTGACTATGTGGGTTGAAAAAAAAAGAACGAGAGAGATGAGTCAAGGATAACACCGAAGATACGGACTTGTGAGACAGGGAGGATGGTGGTGTTGTCTATAGTGATGGGAAAATCTGCGGAAGGACAGGGTTTGGGTGGGAAGATGAAGAATTCTTCATTATTTCTAAGTATCTGTAATTTCTTTTAGTGTCTGCCTCCCCCGGTAGACTGTTAGCTCCTTGAGGGGAGGGATAAAGTCCATTAATTCCACTTTATTCTCTGGGGCACTTAGTACCATGATCCACATGTAGGTGTTCAATAAATACTACTGACTGATAGATTGACTTTGAGCTTATGGGCCTGGGAGTCGGAAGGACCTGGGTTCAAATGCCGGTCCGCCACATGTCTGCTGAGTGACCTTGGGCAAGTCACTTATCTTCTCTGTGCCTCAGTTACCTCATCTGTCAAATGGGTATAAGAGTGTGAGCCCCACGAGGGACGGGGACTCTGTCTATCCTGATTAACTTGTATCTACCCCAGTGCTTAGAACAGCGCTTAGCACAGAGTAAGCACTTAACAAGTACCATTATTATTATTATTCTAGTCCTATTTTGCCAAGACAAAGAACTCTACATACCTACACATTTTTTGTCTCCTAATTCTAGTCATTCAAATAGCATAAACATAGCTAAATTATTTCAGTTTGCGAACAAGCCTCACTGAAGAGGGAACTGCCTATCCCTGTGTGCAGGTTTTATGGTGGATCTCAGCAGGGTAAGGCGGAAGAATCACAGCTGAACATGCATACATCAACACCAGTTCCTGATTTATTCAAGCCATGCTTCATTCCAAAAAAGTCAAAATTTCATATTTTTGGCCTTATCCTGGACTAACTTTTTCCTTCCAGGGTTAAAAAAAAAAATCAACTCAAAAAACTAAATTCCTTTTTTAACAGATACAGTTTTCCAGCTCCTGACTGGTCTTTGTTACCTTCCTGTGGACCCTTTTTATATTTTTCATACGGCTCAAGCAATCAGAGTGCAACACCAAGATGTAATATTCCAAAATGCGTTCAATATGTCATTCACATAGGACATTCAGTCTTGTTTTTATCTAGTGTTGTGTCTTACCTAACTAGTAAAAGCAGTTTATCGAACACCCACTTGATGCAGAGCAGCGTCCTAGGCACTTCACTATTCCTTCTGTTTTATTGGTGTAATTTACTGTTCTTCTGTATGTGTGCTGACTTTTAAATTTGTCCCTCATTATTTTAATTTGCCTCATTCCAGGCCATTTCTCCTAAAATTCTTTTGGCTCTCATGCAACTGAATCATAAAACCATAATTACAGAAAAGACTTCAAACTGTCAAGAAGAAAGGACTGCACTTAAAAAGAGTGGATTTTTTTTTTCCTTTAAAATCCCTAACCTCTTTTCATAGCCTATTATCCTGTCTCACAGGCCTGCTACTCAAGCAATTCTTATTAATTTCCAATAAAAGCTTCTTGCTTCTTTCTGCCTTCAGTGAAAACAGAATAGCAGCACCACCCAAAAGATATCCCATCAACTCAAGGCCTTAAATTCCCTTAAGCAGCCCCCTCTCTGGGGCAGGATCACAAGAGAAGGGAAATCAGCTAGTATTTGTTCTCCTCCGCCCTCGCAAGTGTGAGGCCTAGATCTTGTGATTTTTCTTAAGAATTCTCCTACCAGTTGAGGGCAGTAGCATCTTTAAGGAGAGGATAAATCAGATATTAAAGGGTGGCCCCCTGCACATCCTAGAACCCAGTGCAATGGTTTAAAACAAAAATGACAAGAAGAAGAAGAAAACTTTCCTTCTAAACTTACTAAAAACTTCATTATTTCTTAAGCATATAGGGCAAAGAAAATTAAAATAGGAAATGTCTAATTTGCTCCTAGCTTATCAAAGGTAATTCTTTAAGAGGCTTAATGGCACTAAGACTGAGACCAATAGCAGTAGAGTAAGCCACCCCCTCTTTGTTTATTTTTTTTTCTGCCTCCCTATCCTTCCACAGGGAAAGGTGATTCCCCTGTCCCATGCCTCCTGGCTGATTATTTTGTACCCTTCCAAGCACTTAGTACAGTGCTCAGCACACAGTAGAGCTCACTGGAAAAGAGTGTTAATTTCTGTGCGGGTTGAAGCGTGCGCAGACTCCACATACTTTCATTTTATTTCTCTTTTCCTCTCACTCTCTCCATCTGCCACTTCCATTACTGGACTCTTCTATTTACCAATACTTTGTACATCAGTAATGCGAGTCTCATTCAATGATACGCTACAGATTGGATTCAGCCAGCAGGAAAACAGGAAGGCAGTAAGCGGGGTAAGCATTTCTGGTTTTTATATGTCCTTCTACTGGCCTGACTTAAGACAGAGAGGCTTCTGAAAATGCAGGGCTGCTCTGCTCTTGGCTTCCTAGTTGGTGTGGTGGAGAATCTGACTTTTATCTTCCTTGGGCTTTTAATTTTTTCTATTCCACTAAGCAGGGAAGCAGCATAGCTTAGTGGATAGAGCAAGGGCAGAAGGGAGTCAGAAGGACTTGGGTTCTAATCCTGAATCTGGCTCTTGTCTGCTATGTGACCTTAGTGAAGTCGTTTCATGTGTCTCAGTTACCTCATCTGTAAAATAGAGATTAAGGCTGTGAGCCCCATGTGGGGCAGGGACTGTGTCCAACCCAGTCACCTTATATCTTCCCCAGCGCTTAGTACAGCGGCTGGCACATAGTCATTCATTCATTCATTCAATCGTATTTATTGAGAGCTTACTGTGTGCAGAGCACTGTACTGAGCACTTGGAAAGTACAGTTCGGCAACAGATAGGGACAATCCCTACCCAACAAAGGTCTCACAGTCTAGAAGGGGGAGACAGGCAACAAAACAAAACAAGTAGACAGGCATCAATACCATCAAAATAGATAAATAGAATTAGGGATATATACACATCTTTGATAAAATAGAATAATAAATATGTACAAGTATACACAAGTGCTGTGGGGAGGGGAAGGGGATAGAGCAGAAGGAGGGAGTAGGGGCGATGGGAAGGGGAGGGGAGGAGGAGCAGAGGAAAAGAGGGGAACTCAGTCTGGAAAGGCCTCCTGGAGGAGGTGAGGAAGTGCTTAATAATAGTGGTATCTGTTAAGTACCACTTCCATACTGTACCTTTTCTGATGAGGAGGATTATCCTCACTAGAGTGGTAGCTGACAGGGGATTGGCTTTGTGATTAGACAATTGCTAGGATCTGTTTAGAGAGAGAAACCTAAAACCACAACTTTTCTTACCTGTGTCCCGCCCCTGCTCTGAAGGTCCTATCGTTTTCCAACTTGGCCAATTTAGTCCTCTTAAGGACAATTTTTTTGTTTGTTTTCTTCACGGTTCTTGTTATTGGCATTTCACCGAGTTTTGCGAGGAAGTGAAAATCCCCTCCCCACCCCAACTTTTTTATATTAAGCCATTTTGAATATCAAACTCGAAAATGGCTTATTGGACGAGTCCAGTGCTCTGCACACAGTTAAGCATTCAATAAATACAATTGATTGATCCCCAGATGATGACTCCTGTGTGGGACGTGGAACATCTTGTAGTGAAAGACTGATGGATAATAAATGATGGGAAACCATTTTGGTTCTCAGGAAATACCTCTCGGCATGATGTAAAAAGGCATCCCTCAAATCTACCAGTAACTCTTACCAGATGTTCAAATTCAAATAGCATAATCATCATATTTCTTTCTTACCAATTTTGTAGATAAGAAGTTTGAACAGAATTCTATGTTTCCATATTTTACTGTGAATGTTTCAATATTCTCATACATTCTTGGTGTTTGGAAGTTTCCTTTTTTCAGTTAATTTTACTAAATGTTATCAGATTTGCAGGATCATATTTCCTGCATAGACATACGAAGGCTAGTCTACTCACTTCCTGTCTACCCAGAAGAATCAAAATTCAAATCTCTGGAGGAGTGTGGTGGGGCAGGAGTGTGGTAAAGAAGGATGGGCGGGAGGAATGGCTAAGTTAAAAGTTCTAGAGAGTAAGAGGTGAAAGTCATTACATCTCTATGACTTATATGCAAGTCATTAGTAAGCGCTCGATAAATACGATTGGATGAATGAATGAGCCCCTCTTTCTCCAGCTGCGCATAACGATTAGACTGTGAGCCCATCATTGGGCAGGGATGGTTTCTATCTGTTGCCAAATTGTACATTCCAAGCGCTTAGTACAGTGCTCTGCACATAGTAAGCGCTCATTAAATACTATTGAATGCATAACTTTCCCTACTTGCCTTACTTCTAATAATGTCTTTGGTTCCTACGGCAACATCGTTGGGTTTCATCCCCAGTACAAACAAATGGCATACCCACAAAGTGCTATTAGTTAGGAATTTAATTATAAAGGCCATCAGCTATGGAGGGAGTAACAATATTTCTGAACTCACTTCCTTAAGATATTATTAGGGAAGTCCTAGACTGTAGCTCACTGTGGACAGGGAAAGTGTCTACCAGCTCTGTTGTATTGTACTCTCCTAAAACCTAGTACAGTGCTCTGCACACAGTGAGCACTCAATGAATGCCATTGATGAAGTTAGTCATAATAATATTATGACTCCTCAGAGTACTAGTAGCAGGAGGAGGGGCATTTATTAAGCACTTACTGTGTGCAGAACACTGCTCTAGTGCTGGGAGAGACCACACATAATCCCCATCCCTTGGGCAGTGGGGGGTTCACAACCTAACAGTATAAATTAGGGGAGAGGACTGGAGACAGACACATCAGGAATAATGAAAGAATAAAACACAAGACAAATACACACATGAGGATGAAATCAGCAAGAGGAGTAGAATTTCAGACTCCTCATGACTCAGAGTTCAGCCTTCCTTCATGCTGTGGGTGGGTATTTTTCTCTTTCCTGCTGGGGTGGTGGAAGGTAGGACACGATGGAGTCTCCTCGATGGTGTGGATGAGAGCCACAGGGTGCTATTAGGGTGCAACAGCAGTTTAGATTCCTGTGGCCCAGGAAAGAAATACACGCATGAGATATAGACAGGGTCCTTGATCCCGAAGGGGCTCACAGTAAGGGGAGAAGAGGAACTGGCTTCAGCAGGTAGGGAGAAAGACAGCCAAAATAATATAAAAGACAAGGATGACAATAAACCTGAAACGAACAGCAAGGTTTAAGGCTCCTCACAGTTCAGGCCAGTAGTTACAGAAGTCACAAGAAATGATATAATGTTAATAATGGTAATTGTTAATAATTATAGTGATACTCGTTAAGCACATACTGTGTACCAAACACTGTACTAAGCACTGGGGTAGATCGGACTGAATCAGATGGGACAGAGTCCCTAGCCCACCTGGGGCTCACAGTCTAAGAAGGAAGGGGAGCAGGAATTTAATTTCCAGTTTACAGCACAGAGAAGGCAAGTGACTTGGCTAAGGTCACCAACAGACTGAGCCTCGCTTAGAACTCAGGTCTCCTGACCTGTGCTGTGCTCTTTCACTAGGCCACGCTGCAGTCACGATGGTGACCGTCTCTACGTTCTAAAAGTTGAGAAGGCCTCACACGGCCAATGTTTGAGTCCTTTCTGAGCCGGAGCAGGGGATGCTGATGCGCGTGTGGGCCAGGCAGTCTCTCCTGTTCCGGGCTCCCGGTGTCAGGTCTAAGGAGAACGGTGGCCAGCCCACACTGCTGCCCTTGTTTGATGCCCTTGCTGACCTTCCCAGGCTGTTGTTGAGAACTGTAAAAGAGAATAAACAGAACTGTGACCCTGCTGGAAATCACGTGAATTCTCCCGAAAGGTAAAGTAGCTATTGCATAACTAATCAAATATGGCCTTCAAGTTTGAAATATCACTGCTAATAAAAACAACAAATGAAAGACTTGTTTTTAATGAATTGTCCCTGGGAACATCACATTGTTTACTGCTGGTAAAGCAGTAATACCCTCCAAAATGTATTCCACAAATTACATTTGCAAGCTGGGCAAACTTGGCAGATTTAGATGTAGAAAAAGAATGCAGGATTGGAGCTATTGAAGAGGGCTTTAGGTTGAGAAGTAGCATGGCCAAGTGGAAGGAGGATGGGTCCGGGGGTCAGAAGACCTGGGTTCTAATCCTGAATCTGTCACTTGCTTACACTGTGACCTTGATTAAACAATTTAAAAAAATAAAAATAAAAAATAAATGGTGGTATTTGTTAAGTGCTTACTATGTGCAAAGCACTGTTGTCTCTGGGCCTCCATTTCTTCATCTGTAAAATGGGGAATAAATATCCGTTCTACCTCCTCATTAGACTGTGGGACAGGAACTGTGTTGGATCCGATTATCTCTGTCTTATATCTAGCCTAATGCTTAGAACATAGTAAGCACTTAACAGATACCACGATTTATTTTGCTTCTTTTTCATTGGCAATAACTTTGGCAGTAATATCAATTTTAGGAGTTTTATCTTGGGATTCGAGTATATTGACTATTCTTTATTAAACAGTTTTGAGATAGGTTTTCTAGATCCATCCAGAAGGGGGGAAAAAAATCAAATTTATTCTGGGATTTTCACACACGATATGTTGACTTTAATTTCCTTTCAGCAATGGTGAATATATGAATATATATTTATAAATCCGTCCTTCACTTTTGAAGATAAGGCTACTGATGGTGAGATCCAGGCAGCCAAGTGTGACTGAATTGAACTCTGTATGACCAGTCCTTCCTTCCATACTGAGTGCACATAAAGTTATATTTGTGTTAATCGATTTGTTCCAAACTGGGATCATCTCTGTTTTCAGGACTGTTTTTCCCTTTAAATCCAGGCTTATCTGGAGAAAGCAGATAGAGTAAGATTTTCCCCTCCACGCTTAAACACAACAGAGGGTATTTCTTGGTATTCCAATGTTCGTAAAGTCTGGTCAGAGAGAACAACCAGGCTTATCTGATTTTCTTTAACCCACTGCTAGTTCACTGGGCTTCATAATATCTTTAAATATTTATTCTGTCCTTCTGGCATTTAGTGCCCTCTTTTATTTCACCAATATTATTATTGTTATATTTTTATTTGTGACTTCTGTGACTATTGGTCCGAATTGCGAGGAGCCTTAAATCTTGCTGCTTATTTCACGTACCATTCCTTTTCAAACTCCTTGGGTGACTTACCTACACCTGCTGCCTCAACTTCCTCTCCTCCAATTCTCTCTTTGATCCCCTCCAATCTGTCTTCCTCCCCTTTCACTCCATGGAAACTGCCCTCTCAAAGCAAAAGTGATCTCCGGCTTACCAAATCCAAAGGCCTCCACTCCATCCTAACCCTTCTCGACCTCTCAGCTGCTTTTGACACTCTCGACCACCCCCTCTCCTGGAAACATTATCCAACTTCAGCTTCACTGACACTGTCCTCTCCTGGTTCTCCTCCTAACTGTCTGGCCACTCATTCTCAATCTCTTTCACAGGCTTCTACTCTGCCTCCCTTCCCCTAACTGTGGGGGTCTCTCAGGCTCAATTCTGGGCCCCCTTCTATTCTCCATCTACACTCACTCCCTTGGAGAACTCATTCGCTCCCATGGCTTCAACTACCATCTCTATGTGGATGATTCCCAAATCTACATCTCCAGCTCTGATCTTTCTTTTTCTCCGCAGTTTCGCATTTCCTTCTGCCTTCAGGACATCTCTTCTTGGATGTCCCACAGACATGTCAAACTTAACATGTCCAAAACAGAACACCTCACCTTCCCACACAAACTGTCTTCCCCCTGACTTTCCCATCCCTGTAGACAGCCCACCATCTTCCCTGGGTCAGAAGCCTGTAATCTGATTATCTTGTATCTACCCCAATGTTTAGAACAGTGCCTAGCACGTAATAAATGTTTACCAAATACCACTGAAAGAAAAAAACCCCCCAAAACCTGGCATTAATCTTGACTCATATCTCTAAATCCACCCTTTCCGCTCCATGCCACAGAACAGTGTACGATGGGAGACCACTGCAGTAGACAGAACAGTATGGTGGGCAGCAATTGGGAAAGGGATTGTTCTCTTTGAACGAAGACTTTGTGAAGATCAGGCTAACAAGAAACATTCTGGAAAACCAATACAAGCCCCTTAGAGAGAAAACACACCAAAGCTGTAAAAAATTGTGTGTGGAATAGAGTGTCAACCCCATCTGTCTTTGCAGCCATGACCATCTGCTCAAAATAGGATCTCATCATTAGTAATGCCGTGTTTGTGTCTCTCTCTCTTTAAATGATTTATTATTTTAGCCACTAGGAGATTATAAACTCTTGTAGGCAGTGATTGTGTCTACCAACTCTGTTATATTTTTCTCTCTCAAGCGTTTAGTACAGTGTTCTATTCATTCAATTCATTCATTCAATAGTATTTATTGAGCGCTTACTATGTGCAGTGCACTGTACTAAGCGCTTGGAATGAACAAGTCGGTAACAGATAGAGACAGTCCCTGCCGTTTGACGGGCTTACGGTCTAATCGGGGGAGACGGACAGACGAGAACAATGGCGATAAATAGAGTCGAGGGGAAGAACATCTCGTAAAAACAATGGCAACTAAATAGAATCGAGGCGATGTACATTTCATTAACAAAATAAATAGGGTAACGAAAATATATACAGTTGAGCGGACGAGTACAGTGCTGAGGGGATGGGAAGGGAGAGGGGGAGGAGCAGAGGGAAATGGGGGGAAAAGAGGGTTAAGCTGCAGAGAGGTGAAGGGGGGTGGTAGAGGGAGTAGAGGGAGAAGAGGAGCTCAGTCTGGGAAGGCCTCTTGGAGGAGGTGAGTTTTAAGTAGGGTTTTGAAGAGGGGAAGAGAATCAGTTTGGCGGAGGTGAGGAGGGAGGGTGTTCCAGGACCGCAGGAGGACGTGGCCCGGGGGTCGACGGCGGGATAGGCGAGACCGGGGGACGGTGAGGAGGTGGGCGGCAGAGGAGCGGAGCGTGCGGGGTGGGCGGTAGAAAGAGAGAAGGGAGGAGAGGTAGGAAGGGGCAAGGTGACGGAGAGTCTTGAAGCCTAGAGTGAGGAGTTTTTGTTTGGAGCGGAGGTTGATAGGCAACCACTGGAGTTGTTTAAGAAGGGGAGTGACATGCCCAGATCGTTTCTGCGGGAAGATGAGCCGGACAGCGGAGTGAAGAATAGACTGGGGCGGGGTGAGAAAGGAGGAAGGGAGATCAGAGAGAAGGCTGACACAGTAGTCTAGCCGGGATATAACGAGAGCCCGTAGCAGTAAGGTAGCCGTTTGGGTGGAGAGGAGAGGGCGGATCTCGGTGATATTGTAAAGGTGAAACCGGCAGGTCTTGGTAACGGATAGGATGCGTGGGGTGAACGAGAGAGACGAGTCAAGGATGACACCGAGATTGTGGGCCCGAGAGACGGGAAGGATGGTCGTGCCATCCACGGTGATAGGGAAGTCTGGGAGAGGACCGGGTACGGGAGGGAAGATGAGGAGCTCAGTCTCGCTCATGTTGAGTTTTAGGTGGCGGGCCGACAACCAGGTGGAGACATCCCGGAGGCGGGAGGAGATGCGAGCCTGAAGGGAGGGGGAGAGGACGGGGCGGAGATGTAGATCTGCGTGTCATCTGCATAGAGATGGTAGTCAAAGCCGTGAGAGCGAATGAGTTCACCAAAGGAGTGAGTGTAAATGGAGAACAGAAGAGGACCAAGAACTGACCCTTGAGGAACTCCAACAGTTAAAGGATGGGAGGGGGAGGAGGCGCCTGCGAAGGAGACCGAGAATGACCGGCCAGAGAGGTAAGAGGAGAACCGGGAGAGGACGGAGTCTGTGAAGCCAAGGTGAGATAAGGTATGGAGGAGGAGGGGATGGTCGACAGTGTCAAAGGCAGCAGAGAGGTCAAGGAGGATTAGAATGGAGTAGGAGCCATTGGATTTGGCAAGGAGGAGGTCACGGGTGACCTTAGAGAGAGCAGTCTCGGTAGAGTGGAGGGGATGGAAGCCAGATCGGAGGGGGTCCAGGAGAGAATGGGAGTTAAGGAATTCTAAGCAGCGATTGTAGATGACTCATTCTAGGATTTTGGAAAGGAAAGGTAGTAGGGAGATAGGGTGATAACTGGAGGGGGAAGTGGGGTCGAGAGCGGGTTTTTTTAGGATGGGGGAGACGTGGGCGTGTTTGAAGGCGGAGGGGAAGGAGCCATTGGAGATTGAGCGGTTAAAAATAGAAGTTAAGGAAGGGAGGAGGGCAGGGGCGACGGTTTTAATAAGGTGAGAGAATGGGGTCCGAGGCGCAGGTGGAGGGGGTGGCGCTTGCGAGGAGGGAGGAGATCTCCTCTGAGGATACTGCGGGGAAGGATGGGAAAGTAGGGGAGAGGGTCGGTGGGGGGGAGGGGAGAGGCGGAGGGGTGACTTTGGGGAGCTCAGACCTGATCGTGTTGATTTTCGTGAGGAAATAGGTGGCCGGATCATCGGGGGTGAGAGATGGGGGAGGGGAAGGAACAGGGGGCCCGAGGAGAGAGTTAAAGGTCCGGAACAGTCGGCGGGGGTGACGGGCATGGGTGTCGATGAGGGAGGAGAAGAAGTTTTGCCTGGCGGAGGAGAGGGCAGAGTTAAGGCAGGAAAGGATAAATTTGAAGTGCGTGAGGTCGGCTCGGTGCCTGGACTTTCGCCAGCGGCGCTCGGCAGCTCGAGCGTAGGAGCGTAGGAGGCTGACGGAGGAGGCGATCCGGGGCCGCGGGTTAGTGGAGCGAGAGCGGCGGAGGGAAAGGGGGGCGAGAGAGTCGAGATGAGTAGAGAGGGCGGAGTCGAGAGCGGAGACCCGATCGTCAAGAGTGGGAAGTGGGGACAGGGCAGCGAGGTGAGGAGAGATGCTTTTGGAAAGACGGATGGGATCGAGGGAGCGGAGGTCTCCGTGGGGCAGTAGCGAAGGTTTGCGGGGGGGAGGGAGTGTGAGAGATGAGGCAGGTGAGAAGGTTACGGTCGGAGAGAGGGATTTCAGAGTCGGTGAGGGAGGGGATGGTGCAGCGGTAGGAGATGACGAGATCGAGGGTGTGACCGAGTCGGTGAGCGGGCGCGGTACGGTGGAGGAGGAGGTCGGCAGAGTCGAGGAGGGATAGCGGGCGGGCGGCGGAGGAGTCGTCCGGTACGTCCGTGTGGATGTCGAAGTCTCCGAGGATCAGAGTGGGCAGAGAGAAGGAGAGAAGGAAGGTGAGAAAGGGGTCAAGGTGGTCGAAGAAGTCGGAGGTGGGACCGGGAGGGCGGTAGATGACGGTGACGGGTATCTGGAGGGGGTGGTAGAGGCGAACGATATGGGCTTCGAAGAAGGGAAAGGAGAGGGAGGGGGGAGGAGGGATAGTGCGGAAGTGGCAACGGGGCGAGAGGAGGAAGCCGACGCCTCCCCCCTCACCGGCGAGTCTGGGGGAGTGGGAGAAGGAGAGGTCTCTGCCGGAGAGAGCGGCGGCGGAGACCGTGTCTTCGGGAGTGAGCCGCGTTTCCGAAAGGGCGAGGAGGAGGAGAGAGCGGGAGAGGAAGAGGTCGTGGACGAAAGGTAGCTTACCTGTAATAGAGCAGGGGTTCCAGAGGCCACACTTGAAAGTAGCTGTGGGCGCAAGGGGGAGAGGGTGGGGGGAGGGGAGGGTTCGGATGGGAAGGAGGTGGCGGGGCCCTGGACGGGGAGAGGGGGATGAGGGGTGGCGGTGGGACGGGAGGACCGGGATGGGGCGTGGGTGGGGAAGAGAGAAGGGGGAGGGGGTGAAGAGGGGGTTTGGTGGGGGGAAGAGTAGGGGGAGGGGGAAGAGGGGTAGCGCTGGTAAAGTGGGGTTCTAGGGCGGGGGAGGGGAGGGGGAGAGGAGAGAGCGGGAAAGAGCTGAGCGAGAGAGGGGAAAGGGAAGGGGAGGATAGGAAGGGGCGGGAGGGAGGAGAGGGGGAGGAGGGACATGGCGAGGCCAGAGAGGTGGGTGGCAGCACTGACAACGATAAACAGTAACAAACGAAATCGGTAATATAGCAACATGATACAGTATGATACAATACAGTAGTGTTAATATAGCAACATGATACAGTATGATACAATACAGTAGTGTTAATAAGCGGGTGATGACCAGGGTCAGGGGTAGGCTCGATTAAGGGGCGACCTGATCAAACTCGAAGTCAGGCGGCCGGTGAGGCCAGAGAGGTGGGTGGCAGCACTGACCACAATAAACGATAACAAGCAAAATCGTTAATATAGCAACGTGGTACGGTAAGACACAATACAATAGTGTTAATAAGCAGGCGACGACCAGGGTCGGGGGACGACCCGACCCGACCCTACCCGATCAGACTCAAAGTCAAGCGGCCAGCGGCCGAGAGAGTCCCAGAGCTCACGACCAAACGTCCCTGTGGCGGCGGGGGGGCCCCGAGGCTGTCCGGGGTGGGTCTCACACGGTGAGAACAAGGACATGGTCGCCCGGGGCGGGGGCGGGGGAGATGAATCACCTCAAGGGGGAAGAGGGAGTGAGGGCTTCCCAAAATGGCCGCCTCAGGCGGAGTGGGGGCTTCTCAAAATGGCCGCCTCGGGCGGAGTGGGGGAGCGGTTGGGGAGCACAATGTCTCCGGGCCCGAGCAGGGGGACACAATGTCCCCAGAGGACACAATGTCCCTAGGGCCGAGCAGGGGAGCGCAATGTCCCCAGGGTCGAGAAGGGGAGCGCAATGTCCCCGGGCCCGAGCGGCGGGGGTAGAATGGGAGCTGGCGGCTGGGGGTCTGTGGGGGCGAAGATCCTTAGCGTCTGAGTTCCCGAGCGGGGGTGCGGAGGTCCAGGTTGGGAAAGGATGAGGCGGGCGCGGGTCCGGGCGGTCCGAGGCTCAGCTCCCCGGGGGAGGCGGAGGAGGCGCGGATGAGTCGGCGAGCGGCAGGCGAAGGGGGGGCTTGTCGGGAATCCGGGCCGGGCGGGCCGAGGCTGCGCCTCAGGGGAGCAGAGATCCCGCGCCCACGAGGTAATGGCTCCAAGGGTCCGGGCGATGACAAGGCTCGGCTTCCCGGGAGAGAGGGGCGGTCTCGGCGTGGATGAGTCGGCGGTCGGAGGCCAAAAAGCTGCTAGAGTCGGTGGTTGGTGGCCAAAAAGCAGCTAAAGTCGGCGGTCGGTGGCCAAAAGGCTGCTAAAGAGCTCCTCCTCTCTTGCCCCGCTCCAGTCTATTCTTCACTCCGCTGCCCGGCTCATCTTCCTGCAGAAACGATCTGGGCATGTCACTCCCCTTCTTAAACAACTCCAGTGGTTGCCTATCAACCTCCGCTCCAAACAAAAACTCCTCACTCTAGGCTTCAAGGCTCTCCATCACCTCGCCCCTTCCTACCTCTCCTCCCTTCTCTCTTTCTACCACCCACCCCGCACGCTCCGCTCCTCTGCCGCCCACCTCCTCACCGTCCCTCGGTCTCGCCTATCCCGCCGTCGACCCCCGGGGCCACGTCCTCCCGCAGTCCTGGAACGCCCTCCCTCCTCACCTCCGCCAAACTGATTCTCTTCCCCTCTTCAAAACCCTACTTAAAACTCACCTCCTCCAAGAGGCGTTCCCAGACTGAGCTCCTCTTCCCCCTCTACTCCCTCTGCCACCCCCCCTTACCTCTCCGCAGCTAAACCCCCTTTTTCCCCTTTTCCCTCTGCTCCTCCACCTCTCCCTTCCCATCCCCTCAGCACTGTACTCGTCCGCTCAACTGTATATATTTTCATTACCCTATTTATTTTGTTAATGAATTGTACATCGCCTCGATTCTATTTAGTTGCCATTGTTTTTACGAGATGTTCTTCCCCTCGACTCTATTTATCGCCATTGTTCTCGTCTGTCTGTCTCCCCCGATTAGACCGTAGGCCCGTCAAACGGCAGGGACCGTCTCTATCTGTTGCCGACTTGTTCATCCCAAGCGCTTAGTACAGTGCTCTGCACATAGTAAGCGCTCAATAAATACTATTGAATGAATGAATGAATGAATAAAGAGCTAGCCTGGAAATGGGGGGCAGGCAGTCCAAGGAACCGCCGCCTGGGAGGAGAGCTCCCGAGTCCATGTGGTGGCCGATTCAGCTGGGAAGAGGGGGACCGGCGGTCTGAGACTCACCCCCGGGGGAGCAGAGATCCCAAGCCCACGCGGTAATGGCTCCAAGGCTCCGGGCGATGACAAGGCTCAGTTTCCCGGGAGAGAGGAGCGGTCTCGGCATGGATGAGTCGGCGGTCGGTGGCCAAAAAGGCTGCTAAAGAGCTAGCCTGGAAATGGGGGGCAGGCAGACCAAGATTTCGCCGCCTGGGAGGAGAGCTCCCGAGTACATGTGGTGGCCGATTCGGCTGGGAAGAGGGGGACCGGTGGTCACTAAGCTTGTTGTGGGCAGGGAATGTGTCTGTTTATTATTATATTGTACTTCCCAAGAGCTTGATACAATGCTATGCCCACAAGAAGTGCTCAGTAAATATAACTGACTAACTGGTCTACACAGAGTAAGCACTCAATAAATGCGATTGATTGATTGGTAGGGGTAAGTAGTATTTTTCGAGGCAATGATATTAATATCAGAAGGGGGTCAGTTTTACTCTTCGGTGTAAGCCCACACTTGTCAACTGGTGATTCTCCTAGCCACGCAGCAGCTGTTCTGGCACCCCTACAGATCTCTCTTATTCAGTTTTTGAAGCGGGGTAGAAAAGCATTTCTGCCGGTAGCTTTGCAGGCAGCCAGCTCTAGGAGCGAAATTTTCTCTTTGAAGCCAGGCTTATCTGGAGAAAGCAGATAGAGTAGGATTTTCTCCTCTTCATGCCTAAACACAACAGAGGGTGTTTCTAGGGATTCCAGCAAATGCAAGAAGGAGAATAAAAGTGATCAATAGAAATGAGTGTATTTTCTCTTGTCTTTACCATTGTGGTGCTGCTCTCCTCAAACCTTTCACTCTGTCATAGATCATATTGCTCCTCTTTTCACTTCCTGAATTCTATAATTGATTATATAGAAAAAGTATTATCTAAAGCCAATTATTAGTCAGTCAGTTGGCTTTTCCTAGCCCAATGTCCTGTCCTTGTCATCAATTCATTTTGTATGAATGAACAGCACAGTTTTTTGGTTCTTTAAACTTCTTTTCTTTCTCCTCGAAACAGACTTTTAACATCTCTGCAGGATCATAAAACCTACATGAATATTTGATGATTCTAAACACAAGCTAGCTAAAATGAACTTAGCATGAATTTAGTAGATTAGAGGCTTAGGACAGCTCTGCTGATAAACTGAAGTGGACCACGCAGAAAAACAAAACAGTGGAGCAAAAAAGCTAATTGTACAAATGCTATGTGTAACTAGCTGATGGTTTCATTATTGTCGCCTTCAAAGTCATGCTCAAGCTGAAATGGCAGGACAGGATCAGCAACAAGATCTTGGAACGTGGTCCTCTCACCAGCTCTGAAGCACTGACAGGGCCAACAACAGCTCGGCTGGGAAGGACACGTGTGGGGAGAATGGCCGGATTCAGGATCCCCGGCCAGCTACTCTATGATGAACTGAATGGGAGCATTTGCAAATCGGAAAGCAGAACAAATTATTTCAGTGTATCAGTGAAGCACGGTCTTAAATCCTGTGACATAGCAGTTGGCCATCGGGAGGCCTATACGGCGGACAGGTTGGATGATCTGCAACTGGGAGGAGGAATGTGCCCTTGAGGAAAGGCTCTGGGAAGATCAGGATAACTGGAGTTCTTGTGAAAAACAGAGACCGGCCCAGGATGGGACACATCCATTAGAGCTGCAAAGATCCATCTTTCCAAAGATGGGGAGTGGTGTCTCCCCAAAGACAGTGGGGAGAGTGGTGGTCTGGTGTATATAGAGGGGGAGGGAATTCCAGGCTGGGCAGAGGATGTGAGAAAGGGGTCGGCGGTGAGATAGATGAGAAGCAGCGTGGTTCAGTGGAAAGAGCACGGGCTTGGGAGTCAGAGGTCATGGATTCTAATCCTGGCTCCACCACTTGTCAACTGTGTGACTTTGGGCAAGTCATGTAATTTCTCTTGCCTCAGTTACCTCATTTGTAAAATGGGGATGAAGACTGTGAGCCCCACGCGGGACAACCCGATTACTTTGTATCTCCCCCAGTGCTTAGAACAGTGCTTGGCGTATAGTAAGCACTTAACAAATATCATCATCATCATTATTATTATTTTGAGATCGAGGCACAGTGAGTAAGGGCATGCTAGAGGAGTGGAGTGTGTGGGCTGGGCTGTAGTAGGAGATCAGTGAGTCCCTTCTAGACTGTAAACCCAGTGTGGGCAGGGATTGTCTCTCTTTATTGCCGAATTGTACTTACCACATGCTTAGTACAGTGCTCTGCACACAGTAAGCGCTTGATAAATACGATTGAATGGTGGGATGAGCTGATTGAGTTCTTTAAAGCTGATGGTAAGGATCTTCTGTTTGATGCGGAAGTGGATGGGCAGCCATTGGAGGTCCTTGAGGAGTGGGAAGGTATCAACTGAACATTTTTGTTGAAAAATGATCCGTACAGCAGAGTTGAAGTATCGACTAGAGTGGGGAGAGACAGAAGGCCAGCAGGTCAGCGAGGAGGCAGATGCAGTAGTCAAGGCAGGTTGAGATAAGTGTTTGGATCAGCATGGTATTTTGGATGGAGAGGAAAGGGCGGATTTTACCAAAGTTGCGAAGGTAGAACCTATAGGATTTGGTGGCAGATTGAATATGTGCTTGGAATGAGAGAGATGAGTCGGGGAAAACGCCAAGGTTACTAGCTTGTGAGATAGGGAGGACATTGGTATTGTCTACAGTGATGGGAAAGACACGGGGAGGACAGGGTTTGGATGGGAAGATAAAGAGTTCAGTTTTGGACGTGTAGAGTCTGTGGTGTCTGCGGGACAGCCAGGTAGAGATGCTCTGAAGGCAGGAGGAAATGCGAGATCGCAGGGGAGGAGAGAGGTTGTGGCTGGAGATGTAGATTTGGGAATCAACTGCATAGAGGTGGTAGTTGAAGCCGTGGGAGCGAATGAGTTCTCAAAGGAAGTGAGTATAGATGGAGAATAGAAAGGAACCTAGAATCGAGCCTTGAGGGACACCCCCCTCCCCCCACCCAACACACACTGTCAGAGGGAGGGACGCAGAAGAGGAGCCAGCAAGAGAAACTGGAAAGGAGCCATCAAAGAAGTAGGAGGGGAACCAAGAGAAGACAGTGTCGGTGAAACCAAGATTGGATAAAGTTTCCAGGAGAAGGGGGTGGTCTACAGTGTAAAAGGTGAACGAGAGGCCTAGGAGGATTAGGATAGAGCAGAGGGCGTTAGATTTGGTGAGAAGAAGGTCTTTGGTTACTTTAGAGAAGGGCTGTTTCTGTGGAGTGAGAGGGGCCGAAGCCATATTGGAGGGATCTAGGAGGGACTTAGAGGAGAGGAAGTGGAGACAGCGGGTGTGAACAGCCCTCCCAAGAAGTCTGGAGAGAAATGGTAAGAGGGAGATTGGGTGATAACAGGAGAGAGCCGTGGGGTCAAGGGAGGTTTTTTTTTTAGGATAGGGGATACATAAGCTTGCTTGAAAGCAGAGGGGGAAAGCTATTGGAAAGTGAACAGTTGAAGATGGAGGTTGGGGAGGGAAAAGGGAGGGAGCAACTGTTTGAAAAATGTATGAAGGGCTGGGATCAGAAGCACAGGTGGAGGGGCTAGATTTAGAAATGAGGTGAGTTACTGCAGGGAATAGAGGAAATACAGCCTTCCCTCTGCAACAGCTTCTTCCACTGAGCTCTGTGGCTTGGAAGCAGTGTCTGTGTTCACAGGGACACGGGAGGGCCAATGCATGGGATCTAGAGGCTGTGGAGGTTCAGTGGTCATCCCACCCCTGGGGAAATAATTGAAGTTCTAGCAAACTGGCCCCAAACTCACTTCTGAGGAATCCTGCTGCCTGTGTATATTTGCCCCACAGGCCCATCAGCTGCGGAAGACGCGGGACACCCATACTGTTCCCCCAGAAGTGAATTTCATATGACTTCCAGTTTGGCCCCACCCCCTTCTCTTTCACCGCTGCTGAAGCACAGGCCCGTATAGGATACGTAGAGGTCTTCTGAGCTCCGAAGGTCCAGTGAGCTTTTCTCAAGATCCAGTGGAGTCCTAAGCTGGACCTTCTCTCCGACTGGACTTTAGGCTCCTTGAGGGAAGAGATCATTTCTACTGATTGTATTGTACTCTCCCAAGTGCTTAATACAGTGCTCTGCACAGAGCAATAATAATGATGGTATTTGTTAAGCACTCACTATGTGTCAAGCACTGTTCTAAGCGCTGGGGTTAGCTAATCAGGTTGGACACAGTCCCTGTCCCACATGGGGCTCCCAGTCTTTATCCCTATTTTATACATGAGGTAAACTGAAACACGGAGAAAGTGAAGTGACTTGCCCAAGGTCACACAGCAGACACGTGGCAGAGCTGGAATTAGAACCCAGGTCCTTCTGACTCCCAGGCCCTTGCTCTATCCACTAGGCTGCGCTGCTTCCCATGTAGCTGATCAACAAACACTGCTGATTGATGATTCATTGATTTTTATAACGGGTATCAATTTCACAGTAGAACCCCGTGTGCCGGACAAAATAGTTCATCAGAGTCTACCAGAACAAAACTCTCTCCAGCTTCAAACTCCCTCTAAAATCCTACCTCCTCTAGGAGGTCTTCCCAGTTAATTTCCTTTTCCCCAGCTCTTATGCTACTAAGTACCACCTCCGCATTAATTCTCTCATGGCCACCCTTAGCACTTTCGTACATTTTAATTTACGTTTTACCTTTTAAAAACTTATTTACTCATCTTCCTTCTTTTCATTCTCTTTTTTCTATCGGTAATTTATTCTGTGTCTGTCTTTGAGGGCAAGGATTTTGTCTTCTACCAGTGGGCTCACAATCTATTTTTAAAAATGTGAGCCCCACGTGGGACAATCTGATTATCCTGTATCTACCCCAGTGCTTAGAACAGTGCTCTGCACATAGTAAGCACTTAACAAATACCATAATAATTATTATTATTTTCCCCTCCCTTTACTTATGAGGAAACTGAGGCCTAGAGAAATTAAATGATTTGCCCAAGGTCCAGTGGTATGCCTATGGCAGACCTGGGACTTGATCTCCTGACTCCCAATTCCACGTTCTTGCCAGTAAGCCACACTGTCTTTGCTCTTCATTTTCTTCCTTGTTGTGTGACTTCGGGCCAGCCACTTAACTTCCCTGGGCCTCGGTTTCCTCATCCGTAAAATGGAGATTAAATCCTACTCCCTCCAATTTAGCCTGTGAGTCCCACATGGGACAGGGACTTGTATCTGACCCGGTTGTCCTCTATCTACCCCAGTGCTTAGTATAGTGCTTGGTGCATAGTAAGCACTTGACAAGTACCATAATAATGATAGTAGCAATGATAATAATTATATAATTATACATTATTACTATCATTACCACTATTGTACTTTCCCAACTGCTTAATAGAGGGCTCCGCACACAGTAAGCACTCAATAAGTACTATTGCTTGACTGATGAAATGTTACTTGAACGATTGTGCTCTGTCAGAGTGAGGGTTACCTTTTACTTGAAATAGTTAATTAGTTCCTGGGGGAAAACATCTGAAGCAATCTAGTGGTCTCAGCCAAAATCTTTCCAAGTGCTTTGGCTGGCAAATGGCCACAGCGAGTCTTGCCTGGCAGCTGTCAACTGCCAATGTAATTGAGCAAAGTGGCAGACTGCTCAGAAAAAGAAACACAGTCCTTCAGGTTAAGGGTTTTTAAATAAATGACGTTCCAGCTCCTCAGACTCCCTCTCACAGTTTAGGTCGGACCAGTTCGAGGAGCCTGGTAGTGAAAAGATGACAAGGAGTTTAAAAAGGCAAAGGAGTTTACCTCTCCCCCACAAGGTGGAGCAAAATATCTTAAAGTGAAAAGGGGAGGTTAACCTCCAGATTCACCACCCAACCCGAGGCACATTTAAGTAGGTGAAAGTTATCTAAAAGGTCGAAGAGGCAGGGTTGTACCTTTGTCATTTTCAACACTCTCAAAAGCTTCATGAGAGACATAATCTGAAGATTAATAGCCTATTCTAACTTTAATAAGCAGAGCCCAACTGGTTTTCAAACTTGAAGAGACTGGGGAAGCAGGCTAAAGCTCCTCTTTAAAGCGGTTGTATTTTTGTCTTCTTAACACTGGGCCAGAAAATTGGCGATCTCACCTGAGGGGTTCAGCCTTGTTTTGTGTGGCTAGATTTGAGGCGCCAGGACTAAAACATGGGTGCTCCCAGAATCTCGGTGCCTCACTCGGGAAGAGAGAGAGACCACCTGAAGCAGAGGAACGGTAGATAGCAGGATTTAAAGGTAGAAGAAGTTGGATTTATGCCTAAGGCTTATGCTTTTAACTAGCTCAGATCTGCTGGATACACTCAGTATGTCATGTCTCATTATGGCCAGGTTCTCCGAGGTCTATTGAACATAGAGAGAGCGGCAGCAGGGCTGTGGAAGTAAGCTGGAACCCGGCAGAACTCAGCTGCCATATAAGGAAAAATCCCAGAATGTGTGTCCTGGGGTGGTGGGGACTGTGGGGTATTGGGGAAAGCATAGGGTTAGCAAAAGATTTGCCCACAACCTCCCTCTGCCCTAGAAAACCCTCCCTTTTTGAATTTGATTGAGGATCACTCTCCCCAACTTCAAAGCCTTTAAAAACTCATCTTCTCCAAGAGGCCTTCCTCGACTAAGCCCTATTTCCTCTTCTCCCTCCCCCTTCTGTGTCACCCTTGCACTTAGATTTGCACTATTTGTTCACCCCTCCCTCAGACCCACAACACTTATGTACATATCTGCGATTTTAAAATTTGTATTCATTTCCGTATCCTCCTCTAGACCATAAGCTCACCGTGGGTAGTGAACGTGTCTACCAACTCTGTTATACCGTACTCTCCCAAGCACTTAACGCAATCCTCTGCACACAGTAAGGGCTCAATAAATACGATTGATTGATTGATCTACTGAAGAAGAGAGGGTGTCACCCCCTTCCACATAGGACCTGGACGGAGAAGGTCTGCTGCCATTTTGGTCACCACACCCTCGCCTGTCCCATTTATTCCACCCCAAAGTCCTGGGCTGTGTGCCTGGCATCGTCTTCAGTGGCTGACTGGCCACCTCCTTTCCAGAAAACCCACGAAATTTACCATCATGGTGGTCGCCAGCCCCCTCCTACATGGAAAGGCGGGGAAGGCGGGAGGGGTAGAGATGACAGGCAGAGACTGTGAGAGTTCGGGTTAGAGGTTTGTTTATTGGTTTGTTTTTAGCTTTCAGTCCTGGGTAGGAATGATCAAATCTATCTGTAGTGGACTTGGAGCCGCTTAGAGCCGCAGAGGATCCGACCTCATCGATCCGATCCATCTCATCCGATCCGATCTCTCACCACTGACGCCTCGTGCACGTTTTGCCTCTGGCCTGGAGCTCCCTCCCCCTACATATCAGATAGACCACCCACTCTCCCCACTCAGAGCCTTATTAAAATCACATCTCCTCCAAGAGGCCTTCCCTGACTAGGCCCCCATTTCCCCTACTCCCTCTCCCTCCACCTACGCCCTTGGATTTTCACCTTTTATTCACCCCACCTTCAGGTCCTCATCACTTATGTACATATCCAGAATTTATTTTAATATCCCTCTCCCCCTCTAGAAGGTGAGCTCCTTGTGGGCAGGGAATGTGTTTACCAACTCTGTTATATTGTACTCTCCAAAGTGCTTAGTACAGTGTTCTGCACAGAGTAAACACTCAAGCGATATGATTGATTTCCAATTTCCAATTCAAATTTGCCAATCGAATGGCAACCCGAATCTGTCTTGAATGAATCAGTGGAGAAATGTGGCCCATGCCCCTATTTTATTTTCCTCTGGAAGAACAGGCTTTCTGGGTAAACTACAGTAAATGAACAAGTTTGTCAAGCTGAGTCACTTCTTGCCTCTCATGTAGGCTTGGCTTGCCTTATTTTCCTTCCCGCTCTGACAGCTGGTAGTAACCAGGGCAGCTCTGGATTCCATATTTCTAGGATAGAGGGCAAAGCCTCTGAGAGGTGCAAGGCCTTCACAGGAATGAGCCTGAATGTCAGTTTAATTTCATTTTCATCTTTACAAAATCCTGATCGGGCACCTGAGCATTGGAAAAATTGCCTTCCCTTTGTGGCAGGAAATTCACTACCACGAGAAGTTGTGCATCCTGAAAATACCAGCAGCTTCAAGAGGGGGATGAGTAGTCCCTAACTGGTTACTAGAGGGAAAGCAAAGGTGTAGAGGTGAAAGTTAGGGAGATGGTTGATCCACCCTAACCATTTGGAGGATGTTAGGGAAAGTGATGAAAACCCTGTTGGAATTGTTCGATTCCTGATCTTCCTAGTTCTCATTACTGCTAACAGAAATGGTAAGACATCATAATCGAAAGGCTTTGTTAGCAAAACTTTTCTCTGCCTCAGTTTCCTCATCTGTAAAATGGGGATTAAATGCTTGTTCCCTGGACTGTAAGCTCGCTGTGGTCAGGGAAGTTGTCTACCGACTTTATAGTTTTGTAGTCTCCCAAGCACTTAGTACAGTGCTATGCACATGCTAAGCACTCAATAATAATTATGGAATTAGTTAGGCGCTTACTATGTGCCAAGCACTGTTCTAAGCCCTGGGGTAGATACAAGGTAATCAGGTTGTCCCACGTGGGGCTCATAGTGTTAATCCCCATTTTACAGATGAGGTAACTGAGGCACAGAGTAGGGAAGTGGATTGCCCAAGGTCACACAGCAGACGAGTGGCAGAGCCAGGATTAGATCCCACGTCCCCTGACTCCCAAGCTTGAGCTCTTTCCACTGAGCCACGCTGCTTCTCTCAATATCACTGATCAATTGAGGGATTGATTATTCTCCATCCTCCTTAGACTGTGAGTCCCATGTGGGACAGGGACTGTATCCAACCTGACTATCTTCTATCAATCAATCGACGGAATTTATTGCGCGCTTACTCTGTGCAGAAGGCTTGGGAGAGTACAGTGCAACAGTTGGGAGTCACGTTCCCTTCACTCCAGGATCTTATGGTCTAGAGGGGGTGATAGACATTAAAATAAATTACAGATATGTACGTAAGTGCTGTGGGGCTGAGGGAGGGGGGAGTATCAAGTTCTTAAGAGACACAGATCCAAAGGCATAGGTGATGTAGAAGGGAGAGGGAATAGGGGAGATGAAGACTCAGTTAGGGAAGGCCTCTTGGAGGAGATATGCTTTTAATTAAGGCTTTCAAGGTGGGGAGAGTGAGAGTCTGTCAGATATGAAGGGGGAGGGAGTTCCAGACCAGAGGCAGGATGGGGGAGAGAGGTTGGTGGTGAGACAGATGAGATCGAGCTACAGCGAACAGAAGAGTGAAGTGTTAGGGCTGGGTCGTAGTAGGAGATCAGTGAGGGAAGGTAGGAGGGGATGAGCTGATGAGCCAACGATAAGGAGTTTCTTTACCCCATCACTCAGCACAGTGCTTGGCACATAGTAAGTGCTTAACAAATACCCAAATTATTAAAATATGTGTTCTCTCCACCCGTTTCATTTCCAGCTGGAGACTCAGAATTCCTATATGTATTTTTATGAACCCTAGTTTAGCCATGGAATGGTTCTTTTATATTGCCTGTTTAAATTTGCCTTTTCTAAAGCACTAAGCTCTTTCTTTCAGGATTGTTTTTATACATAGCCCCTACTCAGTTGCGTTCTGGTTTCAGGTTCTTTACAGCTCACCCTTGAAGATGAATAATCCAGTGGGGAAAAAATCTAGGAAATCATTACTTGTCAGTCATTTTTCCACCAAACTGTGGTACTTGGGATTTTTCCCAACTAACTCATTCGTTCATTTAATCAATGGCATTTATTGAGCACTTACTGTGTGCAGAGCACTGTACTAAGTTCTTGGGAGAGTCCAATACAACAATAAACAGATATATTCCCTGCCCTCAACAAGCTTACAGTCTAGAGTAGGGGAGACAGACATTTATATAAATCAATCAATCACGGAACTGTACATAAGAGCTGTGGGGCTGGGAGCGAGGATGAACAAAGGGAGCAAGTCAGGGCGATTTAGAAGAGAGTGGGAGAAGAGGAAAGGGGGGCTTAGTTGGGGAAGGCCTCTTGGAGGAGATGTGCCCTCAATAAGACTTTGAAATCAGCAGGGGAGTATTTGTCAGATTTGAGGGAGAGCATTCCAAACCAGAGGCAGGATGTGGGCGAGGGGTTGGTGGTGAGATAGATGAGATCGAGCATTAGAGGAGCGAAGTGTGTGGGTTGAGTTGTAGTAGGAGAGTAGCGAGGTGAGGTAGGAGGGGGCAAGGTGATTAAATGATTTGAAGTCAGTGGTGAAGAGTTTCTGTTGGATGTGGAGGTGGATGGGCGACCACTGGCGTTTCTTGAGGAGTGGGGAAACATGCCCTGAGCGTTTTCAGTAGAAAATTGATCCAGGCAGCAGAGTGAAGTATGGACTGGAGTGGGGAGAGACAGGTGGCTGGGAGGTCAGCATGGAGACTGATGCGGTAATCCAAGCGGGATACGATGAGTGATGGTATTAATGTGGTAGCGGTTTGGATGGAGAGAAAAAGGAGGATTTTAGTGATGTTGTGAAGGTGGGACCAAAAGGATTTAGTGATGGATTGAATATGTGGGTAGAATGAGAGAGAGGGGTCAAGGATAATAATGCCAACGTTATGGGCTTGTGAGTCAGGAAGGATGGTGGTGCCGTCAACAGTGATGGGAAAGTCAGTGGGAGGACTGGATTTGGGTGGGAAGATAAGGAGTTCTGTTCTGTCTCAACTCTACCAATTGAAACTGAAGAAAATATTTGGTGAAATCCTCTCTAAAGAGAAATGTAACTCTTGACTCACCTAACGTATTTGCTTAACTTTTCATTTTATGCTCTCTTTAGAAAAAAATACAAAAGAAAATATTTTGGATTCAATTCCAATTGGTTATTTGAATTTAATGCATAAATATGACTAACACTATTGTACTCTCCCGTGTGTTTAGTATACAGTGCTCTGCACAGAGGAAGGGATCAACGAATACTACTGATGGCTTAAGCCAAACCTTAAACACAAGAGCCTCACCTACACATTGAAGATGAAAAGGTTAAAAAGAAAAAGCTTTTTCAGTTGATTAAACAGATTTTGCCATAATTGAATGGAATTAGTTAGCAGTTAATGGCTATTTTGAGAGCTGTAGCATTCTGAGCCAGAAATCTTTCTCCCGGTTAAAGCTAGATAAAGCGAAGGAGCTCCTAAATTTTGTTTTTGGCCGTGGTGGCAGGAACAGCCAAGGAGTTGGTGAGGAAAGCAGCTTCAGGTAAATTGAGCAGCTTCTCCCTAGATATTTACATTGCTGCTTCTGCCAGGGCACTGCCTTCTGGAGTTTCTCTGTTGATGCCTTGCAGGAAACCTCTGGGGAGCAGTCCCTGCCAGCAGCACTAGGAGTAGTAATCATAGCATTTATTAAGCATTTACTGTGTGCAAAGCACCGTAGTAAGCGCTGGGAAAAATACACAGGGAGGATTTAAACACGGTCCCTGGTCCCCAAGGAACTCGTGGTCTAAAAATGAGGACGGGGGAGGGTTGGGAATAGACACATAAGGAAAGATGAAACAAGACTGGGAGCCCGTTGTTGAATAGGGATTGTCTTCGTCTGTTGTCAAATTGTACTTTCCAAGTGCTCAGTACAGTGCTCTGCACACAGTAAGCGCTCAATAAATAAGAATGAATGAATGAATGAATGAATGAATGAATGAAAAAATGCAAGAGCAGTAGGACGTTGTGGTGAGAGAAGTGGAGTTTCAAGCTTCTCATGGCTCAGAATCCATCAGTCCCAAAGGTCACGGCCTTTATGCTCACAGCCTTTATGCCTCTTTGTCCCAATATTCTAAAAGTTGAGAAGGCCTCATGCGGCTGCTTTTTCTTCCCTCCCCCTCTCGGGCCTCCCCTGGATGGAGACAAAGGGGCCGATTGGAACAATAATAATAATAATAATAATAATAATGGTATTTGTTAAGTGCTTACTATGTGCCGAGAACTGTTCTAAACTCCGGGGTAGAAACAAGGTAATCAATTTTTCCCACGTGGGGCTCACAGTCTTAATCCCCATTTTACAGATGAGGTCACTGAGGCACAGAGACATTTAGTGGCTTGCCCAAGGTCACACAGCAGACGAGTGGCGGAGCCGGGATTAGAACCCACAACTTCTGACTCCCAAGCCTATGCTCTTTCCACTATGCCACACTGCTTCTTGGGTAGCTTCTCTCCTATGCAGCAGGCCCCGGCAGGCCGGTGTGAGGGGCCTGGGTGTGGGCTCATGCTGCTGGAGTTTTCTTCCCCTTCTGATTGGAGGAGAATTCATTCAATTGTATTTATTGAGCGCTTACTGTGTGCAGAGCACTTTACTAAGCCCTTGGGAGAGTATACTAAAACAATAAACAGACGCATTCCCTGCCCACAATGAGCTGACGGTCTAGAGGGGAAGACATTAATATAAATAAATTACAGATATGTAATTTTATTATTATTATTTTTATCATTATCATTATTTACATATATGTAAGAGACCAAAGGGAATTCCAGTGGTGCTGAGTGGAAAGCCTCTCTAGTTGGGAGCGGGGTTGCCAGCTGTGACAGGGGGACAGAGGGGATGGAGCTCCAGAGAGGGTCAGTCTCTTCATTAATTCAATCGTTCGTTTAATCGTATTTATTGAGCGCTTACTGTGGGCAGAGCACTGTACAAAGTGTTTGGAAAGTACAGTTCTTCTCTCTCCCTTTTAGTCTTAAATTCTTAAAAATGGGGCAGCCCACAAGCATTCTATTCGGCCCACAAAATACGAATCGCCTTAATAATAGTAATGATAATAATTACGGTATTTATTAAGCGCTTTCTATTGTGTCGAGCCCCGTTCTAAACACTGGGACAGATACAAGGTAATCAGGGTGTCCCACGTGGGGCTCACAGTCTTAATCCCCATTTTACAGATGAGGTATCTGAGGCACAGAAAAGTTAAGGGATTTACCCAAGGTCACACAGGAGACAAGGGGCGGAGCCGGGATTAGAACCCACCTACTCCGACTCCCAAGTCCGTGCTCTTGCCACTAGGCCAGGCTGTTCCTTAGCTGAACCCACGCCTCCTCCATTTGGGATCCCAAGCCAGCACCACCTGAGGAGAATGGCACTGGGATCAGGACCAGTGTCACTGACTGCTTCAGGTCAGTGATCAGGTGGCCCTGAGTCCTGGACCGTGAGTTGGATGGTTACTGTATAGGGATGCTTGTGAGTAGGTGAAGAGATCTAGAGGGGAGGAGGTTTGGGAGTGAGTACGTGGTAGGTGCGTGGGGATATGTAGGCTTGGGGAGGAAGCTGGGACAGTGATATGGTTGGGTGTTGGGCTGTGATTCTTTCCTGGGGGTTTCTGTAGGATTGCCAGGCATAGGCTAGGCCGACGAACTAGTTCAGACCCTTAAGAGTAGGACATGGCTTGGTTTTATTGATGTCTGTCTCCCCCACTCTAGACTGTAAGCCCGTTGTGGGCAGGGAATGTGACTGTTTATTGCTGTACTGTACTCTCTCAAGCGTTTAGTACAGTGCTCTGCACGCGGTAAGCACTCAGTAAATACGATTGAGTGAATGAATGAGTGCAGTTGCCATGGATCTATTCGATGAGCGATGAGGTGGCATAGTATTCATCGAATGTCTACCGTGTGCAGGACACTATACAGACATTTGAAAGAGTATGAGAGGAGCCTAAGACATGGCCCCTGCCCTTAAGGAATTTAAAATCTAATGTGGGCGCTTTGGGGAGGGGAGATAGACAAGGAGGCAGAAAACCGAACCAAAAAGAATAGTTTGTTTTTTACATTGGCATCTATATTGCATCGAGATTTGGACTGGGCAGCAGTAATGTCTAACCGTTTTTATTGAGAAGTGGCATGGATAGAACACGGGCCTGGGAGCCAGAAGGTCATGGGTTCTAATCCCGGTTCTGCCACTTGTCTGCGGTGTGGCGTTGGGGAAGTCACTTCACTTCTCTGCGCCTCAGTTACCTCATCTGTAAAATGGGGACTGAGACTGTGAGCCCATGTGGGACAGGGTCTGTATCCAACCCAATTTGATTGTATCCACCCCAGTGCTTAGTACAGTGGCTGGGGCATAGTAAGCACTTAACAAATACCATAATTATTATTATTATTATTATTATTATTATTTTGAGACCTTGATTGACCACAGATGCCACATTTGATTTCCAGAGCTATTATGGTATTTGTTAAGCACTTATTTGTTAAGCACTTACTGTGTGCCAAACACACTCCCTAACTTTTTAAAAATGGTATTTGTTAAGCGCTTACCATGTGCCAGGTGCCGTACTAAGTGCCGGGTTAGATCAAGCTAATCAGGTTGGTCATAGTCTCCGTCCCACATGGGGCTCCCGGTCTTAATTCCCATTTTGCAGATGAGGTAACTGAGGCCCAGAGAAGTTAAGTGACTTGCCTGAGGTCCACAGCAGACAAAGTGGAGCTGAGATTAGAACCTGGGATTAGGGTCGTTCTACCAATGTCATCTATGAGAAGTACTTAATACTAAATGGAAAGTCTGGATCACAAACGCCGAGGATTTGAAACGCCGTCAAACCACCACCATCTAAGCAATTGGTGATGCGAGATACTCAAACAACTGCTCTATGATCGGCCTAACAAATACCATAATTATTAATATGGGATCATTGTAAAAAAGGTGGTTAAAAGAAATGCTTGAGGAGGCTGTGAAACAAGCACTCAAACACGGGCAGAGCAGTGGGCAGCTGGGAGGCAGCCACAAAAGACAGATCGGCTTGGCATGCAGCAGGAAGAGATGGGGCAACCCTCTTAGAGCAGAGGTTTCGGGGGGATCCCGATACCAAGAAGGAGGAAAGAAAACAGTGGCAAACACTGAGAGTAAAATTTACAACAGTGAAACAGGGAATGATCTTTATGGGCCAACAATGTGAAAGAGATTGTCAGGTACATGTTGATCTTATCAACCCCACCCACGCTGTTAAAATTTCACCATCATTAGCATCATCTTTGAACCTGAAACGCACACACAATCACTCATGCACTTGTATATATTTTATCACTTGGCCTAGGTAATAGGGCTGTCAGTCACAACTTTTTTTCCCCTTTTTGGTTTCCTGGCTGGGTAAACTGAGGCACTGGGAGGGGGTGGGGAGGTAAGATCTTTTTATGACACTCGTTAAGCACTCACTATATGTCAAGCACTGTTCTCAGCACTGGGGTAGATACAAGTTAATCAGGCTGAATACTGGGGCTCACAGTCTCAGTAACTTGCCTTGTTCTACCCAGGGTGGAAATACCTGAGCCAGGTAGGGTACTGATGAGCTCCAACCTTTCCCGATCCTCTCGGTACTAAACAGCAGGTTTAGGTGCATACAAAATTGGAAGGCTTAATGCCCCCAAGGATGAGGAAACTTGAGGGTCTGATTCATTCTCACACATCCCATTTAATACTTCTTTAGTCTAAGGGAAAGCCAACCCTCCCGTTTCGATAAAAATCTCTTGTGTAATACAGTGTTGATGCCTGGGGACTCCAGTAGAGGATATCAGAACCTTCCCAAACAGGTTTTTATATATTATAATTAGTGAAGCTATATCACAGGGAGGAGGATTGAGAGGTTGTGACAACGATTGAATCGTCAAAGTCGCCGAGTTTGGCACAGATTAATGGTGCCAGTCAGGGGAAGTAGAGTGGCTTGGTGGAAAGACCATGGGCCTGGGGGTCAGAGGACCTTAGTTCTAATCCTGGCTCTGCTACTTTTCTGCTGTGATCTTGGGCAAGTCACTTACCTTCTGTGTGCCTCAGTTACCTTATCTGTAAAATGGGGATTAAATCCTACTCCTGCTTATTTAGACTGTGAGCCCATGTGGGACAGGGACTGCGGCCTACCTGATCATCTTGTATTTATGCTAGTGCTTAGGTCACCGACTGGCACGGAGTAAACACTTTACTTACTATGTTCTTTGTGGGCAGGGAACGTGTCTGTTTATTGTTATATTGTACTCTCCCAAGCGCTTAGTACAGCGCTCTGCACACAGTAAGCATTCGATAAATGCGACTGAATTGAATGAAATTATATAAAGATGAAGAAACAGCCCATCAATCAGAACCCGCGTTTCCTGAGGCTTTGGTAAATGAGGGAGAATTATAACCAACTAATTCAATTTGATGTGGCATTCAGTATCTCACACAGCTAATAGGAAGATCATTTTTTTTCAGCATTACTAGGAGCATTTAGTTGAAACATAATTTTCTTCCAGCAAATTTAAATATGAGGTTACGTACCAAGGGACACGCCCTAAACTTCCCGACATCCTTTTCTGGAGAACATCACTTTTGTCAGTGGCTGCAAGTCATGAACGGTTTGCTTGTTATTGCCACTGCTTGATGTGCTTTCATGATTGTTCTTATTATTGTATTTGATAATCAATTAATTAATGGTATTTACTGAGTGCTATTGTGTGCAGAGCACTGCACTGTCGGGGAGAGTACGAATAGAGAAGCAGTGTGGCTTAGTGGAAAGAGCACAGGTTTGGGAGTCAGAGGATATGTGTTCTGATCCTGGCTCTGCCACTTGTCTGCTCTGTGACCTTGGGCCAGTCACTTCACTTCTCTGGGCCTCGGTTACCTCATCTGTACAATGGGGATAAAGACTGTGAGCCCCACGTGGGACCACCTGATTGCCTTGTATCTACTCCAGGGCTTAGAACAGTGCTTGACACATAGTAAGCACTTAACAAATACCATCATCATCATCAACAGAGTTGGTAGAGACGTTCCCTACTAGCGTTTACTAAATTCTAAGCCCTGGAGTGGATACAAGTTAATCAGGTTGGACTCAGTGTCTGTCCCACAAGGAGCTCACAGTCTAAGTAAGAGGGAGAACAGGTATTTAATCCCCATTTTTCAGTTGGCAGAGGCAGCATTAGAACTCAGATCTTCTGCCTCTCAGGCCCATACTCTTTTCACTAGACCATGCAGCTTCTGATGGATTATTCTGTGTCTATTCGGCCAAAATAATACAACTACAAAATTCAATCTACAAGATGAACTCTTCAGGCAAATCCAGTATTTCAAGTGACCGTGGAATCACATTCTATTAGCAAAGGCCAGAAGCCCCAACTTGATTTCTGGGCTTCCACTAACTAGTCTGACTCTGGTAAAGACAATTTTCTTTTAATCTTTGGTTTTTCAGGAAAAAAAGAGTGTTCTTCTGAACTCGTGGGTGGGAAGGATCTCTAAAGGTACGTATTTATTACTCCCTGAGAATCAATTAATCAATAAATCAATGGTATTTATTGAACACTTACTGTTTGTAGAGCACTGTACTAAATGCTTGGGAGAATAAAATAGAGCAGAGAGTCACGTTCCCTGCCCACAAGGAGCTTAGAGTACTAATAATTGTAGTATTTATTAAGCACTTATTGCATGCCAGGTACTGTAGTTAGCATTGGGATAGATACAAGATAATCAACTCAGACACAGTCCCTCTCCCACCTAGGGTTTACAGTCTTAATCCCCATTTTTCAGATGAGGTAAATGAAGCACAGAGAGGTGAAGTGACTTGTCCAAGGTCATACAGCAGACAAGTGGCAGAGCTGGGATTAGAACCCAGGTTCTCTGACTCCCAAGCCCTTGCTCTTTCTACTAGGCCACGCTGCTTCTCTACCGTCTAGAGGAGCAGCTTATGGTCTAGAGAGAAAAAGCTGTATAGCTGTATGTGTATCCATAGAGTTTTCTTGGTAAAAATCTGGAAGTGGTTTACCATCGCCTCCTTCCGCACAGTAAACCTGAGTCTCCGCCCTCGACTCTCCTGTCCTGCTGCTGCCTGGGACAGGTGAGTTTTGACTTGTGGTGGATTGCCTTCCACTCGCTAGCCACTGCCCAAGCTAGGAATGGAATGGGCAGGCCTCTGCTTGACTCTCCCTCCCGTAGCCGAGACTGGTAAAGTACTGGAAACTCTCCAGGCGTGACCCTGAAAGGGGTATAATGGGAAGAGTATGGAAAAATGAATAAATGAGTGAATAAAGAAATGGAGTAGCTAAGTTGATACTCTTGCAATTGAATGGGAAATCAGAACCTAAAGGATTTTCAAATGCATTCTCATCTGCAATCCAATATGGAAGCTATGAAGGGATGGAACAGGTGACGGGAGCTGCCATGGATGATTAGACTTTTCTTATTGCTGGCCCTTGGGGAGAAAACCCCGAGCCCCTATCTCCCCTCTGAGATTTCACCTAATTTCAGCCCAGTGACAAAACGCAATTCGAGACAAGACAAGCCATTGCAGCTGTTCAAGAAAGGAAAGGCGAGCAGATCTCTGTCTGGAAAGGAGGTTTTTACCATCATAGATTAGGTTGTCAGTGGAACAGATGACAGGGAGCTTCAGCAAAAGGACAAGCAAGTGTTTGAAACAGGAGGTAGCGTCCTGTGGTAATAGAGGCAGTCACTAACTCTGATTATGTGCTGTATGATAGGGGATTGTGATGACTTATTTGGATGCTTAGAGGAAGGTTGGGACAATGTGCTTGAGTGTATGTGTGGGAAGTGCATATTATTCCATCATGTACTTTTATTTTCCTTATTTTCATTTATGAACTGTCTGCAAAGGAAAGCATAACATGGGGTATGTTGAATCATATGGAAGAATGGAGCCAGGAAAATCTAAATGACTACATTTTAAAATTGCTCTATTTAGTGTGGCCTGTATGGGTTGACTCATAAGAAAAACAGGTCTCTGAGTTCCTGCATTAAATGATAAGGTTTGTGTTGGATTGTGCAAGGACTGTAAGCTCCTTGTGGACAGGGACTGTGTCTATCAACTCTTCTATTTTACTCCCCCAGCACTCAGTACAATGCTCTGCACACAGAAATTGCTCAATAAATATGATTGATTAATTGATATTGTTTGGGAGTACTTGGTTTTTAATAGTTACAGACTTCAAAGCACTCAGTCACCTTGCCCTCTCTTACCTCACCTCACTACTCTCCTGCTACAACCCGGTCCACACATTTCATTCCTCTAATCCTAGCCTTCTCACTGTACCTCAGTCTCGTCTAGCTCCCCACTAACCCCTTGCCCACATCCTCCCTCTTGCCTGGAACACCCTCCCTCCTCATATCCAACGGACAATTACTCTCCCCTCCTTCAAAGCCTTATTGAAGGCACACCTCTTCCACGAGGTCTCCCGTGACTAAGCCTTCCTTTCCTCTTCTCCCACTCCCTTCGGCATTGCCTTGACTTGCTCCCTTTATCCATCGCCCCTCCCAGTCCCACAGCACTTAGGTATAGATCTGTAATTTATTTATATTAATGTCTGTCTAACCCTCTAGACTGTAAGCTCATTGTGAGCAGGAAAAATGTTTGTTTATTGTTATATGGTACTCTCCCAAGCACTTAATACAGTGCTCTGCACACTGAAAGTGCTCAATAAATACAGTTGACTGGCATTGTGCTTTGAGTGCCATTGATTGACAGGTGTAGGGTTGAGTACCAGGGCTTGATTCAACTCCTTCTCCTGGTCTCTTACTCTGAATTAGAGAAACCCGGGAAAATGACTCCTTCACATCTGGATTCGTTTTTCCTGACTCAGAGAAATGAAAACAAACCCCTTGGACCCATCAGCTTCACTATAGTCAGATTTCATTCAATTTTTTCCACTTTCTCAAAGTGGTCCTTCCCTCCAACCCACACTCCCTCCTACCCAGAGGAGAAGAGTGGAAACTATGCTTGCTTGGATATAGTCTAAAATTGGATAAAGTTTGGCTCAATCCAATTAGAAATTATCTCTAAATGAACAGATTCACTCTGTGATCAGAAGACGTTGGTCTCCGTTTTATCGGAGACCATCTCTGTTCTGGCAGAAATCATCTATGATTCGACAGAAAAAGCTGGTCAAGAGAGAATGTCTCATCCAAGAAGCATGGCCTAGTGAGAAGCAGTGTGGCCTCGGGGACGGAGCCAGGACCTGGTTTTTACTCCTGGTTCTGCCACTTGCCTGCTGTGTGGCCTTGGGCAAGTCACTTAACTTCTCTGTACCTCATTCACCTCAACTGTAATACAGGGATTAAAATACCTGTTCTCCTTCCCTCTTAGACCACGAGTCCCATGGGAGACAGGGACTGTGTCCAATCTGCTTATATTGTATCAATCCCACTCCCTCGTACAACGCTTTGCACATAATAAGCGCTTCACCAATACCACAGTTATTATCTTTATCCGGCTAATTTTGTCAGAGTGAGCCTCAGCTGTTGAATTTGATGGACTATTTTTCATTTGACACGGGTAGATGGGATAGATTTTAAAAGCGGGAAGGAGATTTCCTTCTGAGAAAGGGCTGGGAAAGAGGAGACGGGGGAAATGGGAGCAGGAGAGCAATGAGGAGGCAAAGGAAAAATACTTTACAGCCTCTCTTTCACCAACCAAGTAGCAAGATTGTCAGGGAGGCAGGAGGAGCCCTGAGGGCTACAGGAGGAAGTAAAAAATTTGGAATGGCTGTGGATGTGGGAATCAATGAGGGAAGGTATGCTAGCATGGCTGAACAGAGGAAAGAGTAGAATTATGAGAAAGGACCAATTTTAAGTGGCAGAGGTCATTCTGTTTCCTTGTTTCCTGTTTCCAAGTAGAGGCTGATGTGAGTGACAGGCTTCTTCCAAAGAGCCCTGAGCCCTGATAGTCTGGGAGCTGAGGATTGTGTGGGTCCAGACTAAGACTGTGAGCCCTATGCAGAACAGGGACTGTGTCCAACCCAATTACCTTGTATCTACCCCAGTGGTTAGTACAGTGTTGGGCACATAGTAAGCGCTTAACACATCCCACAGTGATTATTATCATTCTCTCCTCCAGCAGAGGCTGGAGCTTGGCTCCTGTGACAGCAGGTGGGAGAGAAGGAGGGAAGCTGATCGGGGTGACAGGTCTCTTCCAGTGGACTTACAGCTCATTCCAGTGGAATGAGAAAGAAATTCACTGCACTCCTCATCTATCTCCTTTTCACCCTCAAGTGCACTTTAATTCCACAATCAAATGGTCCCACTGATTTCCTAATCTGCATCCTGCTTTTGATATATTTGAAGAATCTTTTATTAATAGAATTAGGATTCCTTACATGCCATTTTTCAAATTCCTTTTGTGGCTGCCTGAGTTTCCTGTTTGCATCTGACTTGGACACTTTTTAGGGGTTAGCTTGACACTGGGAGGAATTTAAAGAATAGCAGTTTTCTCTTCAACGGTCCAACTACTCAACTATTATAAAAACTATGATCAAATGTGAATTATAATTATTATTATTATGGGCATGTTTGAAAGCAGCCATTGGAGAGCAAATGGCTGAAGACGGCTGTTAGGGAGGGAAGAAGAGAGGGGGCGAGAGTTTTGATAAGATGCGTTGGAATGAGGTCTGATGCACATGTGGAGGGGGTGACTTTTGAGAGGAGGCACATGGGGCTCAGAGTCTTAATCCCCCTTTTACAGATGAGGTAACTGAGGCACAGAGAAGTTAAGTGACTTGTCCAAGGTCACACAGCAGATAAGTGGCAGAAGTGGGATTAGAACCCAGGTTCCTCTGACTCCCAGGCCCAGGTTCTATCCACTAGACCACACTGGTTCTTTTAGTTACTCCAGCATTTTCCTAAAATTCATATTCGATCATAGTTTTTATTATAGTTGAATAGTTTAGTTTAATATAATATCCTCATGTTATTGGGTTTTTTCCCCCTCATTTCCCCAGGAAGAATGTGGAATAAAATCATTTGGTCACTACTGCCAAGTGGTTTCCTCCAATATACCTCCAGCCCACTACTTAGAATTAAATCCAGTATATTATCTTTCCTTGTGGATTCTAGGTCTAGTTGCCTCAGAAAACAATAATTTCTTGCATTCAAAAACCTTACCTCCAATTCTTGTCTTGATGGTTTGTTTTTTTTTAATCCCTTTGCAAGAGCTACAATCTCCTCCTCTCTTCTCTTAGCCATTTCCCTGAGCATCCTCAAAATCAACTATTCGTGAAAAGAATTGGAATGCTTGCCACAATGCGCTTGTAATAAAAACAATTTCCTCCCAAACAGCATGGCCTAGTGGATAAAGCACGGGCCTGGGAGTCAAAGGGGACGTAGGTTCTAATCCCAGCTCTGCCACTTGTCACTGTGTGACCTCGGGCAAGTCCCTTCACTTCTCTGTGCCTCAGTTACCTCAGCTGTAAAATGGGGATTAAGACCATGAGCCCCAAGGTGGAAACGGACTGTGTCCAGTCTGATTAGCTGGAATCTACCTCAGCGCTTAGTACAACTGCCGGTGCACATAATAAGTGTTTACAAACCCCATAAAAAATTATTAAGCTACTTGTACACTGTAAATCACTTTACAGAAGAAACCCAAATGGGAATTAAGGGAAATGAGGGAGGTTGCTTTTGTCTCTCCAGCCTTCTGGCCTTGCTCTCTTCGCTCTTTCCTGGAGATTTTGGAGTCTTACCGTGAAATACGGGGTATTGCCTGTTTTCTTCAGGTGCTTCTCTAGAGATGCAGAGGCCTTTGCTTGCTGGAGTTCCTGCAGAGCCAACTTCAAGTCCATATGCACTGTGAGGCAAGAGACCGCTTTCCATGTGATGTCATCACATGATATGCCCATACTGCAAAGCAGGGATTATCCTTTGGGGCCTCCCATCCTGGTCCAGATGCCAAATCCAGGGGCACGGAGGGGTGGGACACCAGTCACTCTGCTCTTTCCCATCACTATAGACAACACCACTAATCTCCTTCTCCCAAGTCCCTTAACCAAGCAGCGTGGCTCAGTGGGGAGAGCCCAGGCTTGGGAGTCAGAGGTCATGGGTTCGAATCCCAGATCTGCCACTTGGCAGCTGTGTGACTGTGGGCAAGTCACTTCAGTTCTCTGGGCCTCAGTTCCCTCATCTGTCAAATGGGGATGAAGACTGTGAGCCTCACGTGGGGTAACCTGATTACCTTGTATCTACCCAAGCGCTTAGAACAGTGCTCTGCACATAGTAAGCGCTTAACAAATACCAACGTTATTATTATCCTCACCTCATCTCTTTCATTCAACCTGTCACCAAATTCTGTCGGTTCAATCTTCACGACGTCTCTAAAACCCTTCCTTCCCTCTCCATCCAAACTTTTACTTTGCTGATTCAAGCACATTGTATTCCACTTTGATTACTGCATCAGCCTCCTCGCTGACCTCCTGTCTCTCCCCATTCCAGCCCATACTTCACTCTGCTGCCCGGGTCATTTTTCTAAATAAAAAAAATGCAGTCCCTATTTTCCTGCTCCTCAAAAACCACCAGTGGTTGCCCATCCACCTCCACATCAAACATAAATGCTTTACTATCAGCTTCAAAGTACTCATTCAGCTTGCCCCCTCACCTGCCAGTTTTTCACAAGTAGAAATTCGGCTCATTCACAAATTTGGGTTTCATACCCCAGGTTTACTGTAACTGTCTTTGTAGTTGGAAGTCCCGTAATGACCTCTCTAATGTAGCAAGCAGGCATGAATGAACTCTTTTTCTTTTACTAAATTAATACAACAAAGCTGCTGGTTGAGTATCACACACTCGTGGAGGAGTTTCTGGGCAATTAACATGTCTAGTGGCTTAGGGCCAGGGAGAAAGCCAGCTAGAGGAAGCTTCGGGAAGGAAAGGCAGGTGGTTCTGAGAGACGCCAGGCAATGGGAAGCCTAGGGGAGACTGGTCCAACTATCCCCAATTCCCCTGCCTCTCCTGCCCCAAGATCCCCTGTGGTTGCTTAAACTGCTGTCACCTTCATCACCCTCTGCTCTTGCTGCTCCCCACATCGCTCTCCTTCTCCGCCTCCTCCTCCTCCTCCTCCTCCTCTCCGCCATTCCCCAGAACGCCACACCCTTACCCTACCATCTTTGATAGGGCCTTTTGGCGCGTTCCAGTGAACCTGGACATTGAGATCGATACTGGACAGTGTTCAAATTGATGAGTTTTGGCAACCTTTACTAGAGCCTGCGAGCCCATGATAGTGCAGTTTGTGTAACGTCTGTGATATAACATAACAGATAACATAGCAATGGGGGAACGTAGATAGTGAGAACGCTAAACTGAGTCTGACGGGCCTCACCACCGAAGGCCCTTTCCTCTTCAGGAGGAACTGACTTTTATTGGTCAAGGCTTATTGGGTTCTATTAGTTGATATAAACAAGCAGATTGTAATCAAAAAGAACAGCAAAAATGCTGTCTGCTCCAGGCAGCTTTTAGAATTGTTAGCCAACCATCAGGGCTGGTTTGGTAAGAAGGACTTAGAGAGCAAAGAGTTATTTGCAGCGAAGTTAGCATCCAGTGAGAGTAAGGCCTACAGAGGAGAGAGCAGGCTCCTGGGAGTCAGAGCACCTGGGTTCTAATCTCTCATTTGCTCTGTGACCTTGGGCAAGTCACTTACCTTCTCTGGGCCCCAGTTACCTCATCTGTAAAATGGGGATTAAGACTGTGAGCCTCATGAGGGACAGGAACTGTGTTCAACCTGATTATCTTGTATCTACCCCAGTGCTTAGTACAGTGTCTGGTGCATAGTAAGCGATGGACAAATTCCATTTTAAAGAACAATTCCATTGTGAACACAGTACAGCTTCTCAAAATCCCAACAAAAGGGACAAAGAAGCAGCATGGCTTAGTGGAAAGAGCATAGGCTTCGGAGCCGGAGGACGTGGGTTCTAGGCCCGGCTCTACCACTTGTCTGCTGTGTGGCCATGGGCAAGCCACTTGTCTGTGCCTCAGGTACCTCATCTTTAAAATGGGGATGAAGACTGTGAGCCCCATGTGGGATGACCTGATGGCCTTGTATCTACCCCCGCGCTTAGAACAGAGGTTGGCACATAGTAAGCGCTTAACAAATACCGTAATTATTATTATCATTACATCTATTGTGATGTGCAGATCAAGTTAAGGATCACACAAATAATGGGCTTGCAAGGCTAAGACAACCCAGGCTATATAAAGCATCCTTATATACAGAAAGTTAGTTGTTATAGTTTTTTTTATGATATTCATTAAACACTTACTGGGTGCCAGACACTGAACTAAGCACTGGGGTAGATGCAAACTAATCCACGTGGACACAGTCCACGTTTCACACAGGGCTCACAGTCTGAATCCCCATTTTACAGATGAGCTTACTAAGGAACGGAGAAGCAAAGTGACTTGCCCAAGGTCACACTGCAGACAAGTGGTGAATCTGGGATTAGAACCCAGGTCTTTCTGACTCCCAGGCCCGTGCTCTATTAAGATTCTTTAGGGAGCCATACACATTCATACACTTTTGAAAAGACCTGGGAAGGACATGGCTAAAGGTAACCCTGGGAGACCAGCTTTATTGAATTAAAAGACAATCATGGGCAGTGACGGGGACAGATTAGCCTTTTCGGTCGTACCCCCACAAATGGACAAAATCTCATCATTAGTGTCATCTCTGAAGAGAAAGAACAGCTCTCTCTCTCTTTTACTCTCTCTGGCTCTTCCTGGGACGTTCTAGGAATTGTATTCTAAAATGTTTCTGCAGTCAGTTCAGATCCATTTCAGTCTATGCTATTATCACTGAGCTCCGTTCCCCGATCCAAGGATCCCAAGGGCAAAGCAGTGCAACTTGGAGAGCCTACATCCACAGTGACTTCCCTCTGCCTGGCCTTTGTTCTCATTTGGAAGCAGAGGGGTACAGAGAAGCAGATAATCAAGGAGAGAATCACCGCGAGGACATCGGCTGCTGTACCTACCACTTTCCCACCTCTATTTTCTGCCCCCATGTAGTTCTTTAAACTAGGTTAAGGAAGTGATGGAAGCGATGAGGATGCTGATGGACCCCTTACTAAGAGTATACTCTTCGCTCACCTCAGGTACATCCTGTGTCTTCCTATGCATGCCCTGAGTACGCATAACATAGCCCATAATATACCTGGGAACTTAAGTTTACGTAGACAACCCTTCTGTGACTTACGTGAGCCTCATTTCCCCTCTATCTTAAGTAGGAGAAAGAAAGTTGGTGTTTTTTACTCTTGCTGAGAGTCGTAATAGTATTAATGACATTAATAATAATTATTATTATTATGGTATTTGTTAAGCACTTAACTATGTGCCAGGCACTGTACTAAAACCAATGATAGTAATACTCTTTTAAGATGAAGTGGTCCCACGGGTACCCTTTGAGCCACCCAGGCCTCCCATATTTCCTCAGAATGTGGAAGAAAGACCAAGCGGAGAGAAAGGATCATCTTGGCAATCCTTTGCAAATAAAAAGTGTTTTGGCGGGAGACTCAGGAAAAAGGGGCCCCAAGAGGAGGGTTATTACAAGTGGCCTGATATCTTTAGGTAACATGCCGATGAGAGAAGTAGCACTCTAGGTTCCTGGAAAGTAAAGTTCTCTGTTTATCTGCAAAGTGAACATATCACAGGCCAAAGCAGACCTCTTCCTTATATTGCTCCAAACTGACCTGGAGTGGCCAGTTTCATATCTGCCAAACCTTACTTTGTGGGTAGTTTCAGTATAGAGACTAAGAACGGAATAGAGTATAACCATTCTACTCTAAAAATAAATGTAGGGCTCTGCTTTGCCTGGTGTATACTGTAAGCTTGTTGTGGGCAGGGACCATGTCCACCAGCTCTGTTATGGTGTACTCTCCCAAGTGTTTGCAATTTACTCTGCACACAGTAAATGCTCCATAAATACCACTGAGAGATATAGTCGTCAGCCAGCCTGATTCGGGAGGACCCAGATGTCATAAGTAGAGCGACATTAGATTAAATCTCAAAGAACCAAATAGAGTTATTTAAACCAGGGTGTAGGTCGCCGTTTAAATTTCCACACTCACTAGTTCAGTTCGTTGTTCTTCTGCAACATTACTCCCATAATCTCCCAGGACAGACCTTCTATTGCACCAGTACAATCACACCCACACCAGATGCAGTCAGATATAAAGGAAGATGAACAGTAGGTGTCCAACTGTTTGTTAACAAGGGTTCAAAAACTTGTGATAAAGAATTATTGTCCAAAAAAGAGGAAACTGTCTGAGGTGGTAGCTAAGGTCCTTGATAGATTGACTGTCCTATAGATTCAAATGTTTTCATTGAAAACTGGCTTTCACTTACTTTCTTTAAGGTAGAAAAGGAGCCGTGTTGGGGAATAAACACAGGATTGCACCGAAGGTACCCGGCACCCTTTATTTACTAAACTGTGGTAACTCAGAAATAGTAAGCTTGATGTCAGGGAGTTACATTTAGATGCAGGTTTTTTGTTTTTTTTAAGTATTTTATTGCAAACATTTGGGAGACTTAATAGGTGCTCCAGCCCTGGAGCGCTAGCAACTCTGGGAAAATACACCGGGACAAACAAGTGACTCACTCTTTAGTGAACATCCAATCTGATGCTTACTGAGGGAGTTTCTTGTTTAATGTAATTAGAGGGGCTGGAAACTCTCATGATGTTTGTTATTGGTGCAAAAGCCAGAAGAAGAAGAAGACAACGATGACAATGCCTTGCATTTATATGACGCTTGCATTCCACAGCAATTTCACATCTATTAGCTCAGTTTGTTAATGGTAGGGATCTCTGAGAATAGCACATCGCTCATCAGTGACTCATCTGATACACCCAGGAGGGGTTCTTCGGCTTCTAGATTTTAAAAGAGAGGGGAGATTGCTCAACACTGGCTTGAACTTTGGTTTTGCATATGATTGCCCTGCCCTAAATTCCAGTAGTCAGAATTGCCACCTCAAGTTTTATTCATATTTTCCCAACTGGAAAACAGGAGGTGGTGAAGTAGCGGACAGGATGTCAGAAGTTCTGGGATCCATTCACTGGTCATTAATCAACAAATACCAACATTATTATTATTATTATTATCAATAAATTGATGATCCAGGGCAGGTCTCCTAGCCGGTTTGCATTTCGGCTTCCCCCCTTGCCCGGGGTGGGGGGCTCGTGGCAGTTTGGCTGCTGGCAGCACCGTAGTAATGCTGTAAGGATTTAACAAACTAATTAATATTGATTGATTGATTCATGCATTCAATCATATTTATTGAGCACTTACTATGTGCAGAGCACTGTACTAAGCGCTTGGAAAGTACAATTTGGCAACAGGTAGAGACAATCCCTACCCAACAACAGGCTCACAGTCTAGAAGGGGGAGACAGACAACAAAACAAGTAGACAGGCATCAATAGCATCAAAACAGATAAATAGAATTAAAGATATAGACACATCATTAATAAAATAAATAGAATAGTAAATAAGTACAAATAATAATGGTAATTGTTAAAAGCATGGCTCAGTGGAAAGAGCCCGGGCTTGGGAGTCTGAGGTCATGGGTTCGAATCCCAGCTCTGCCACTTGGCAGCTGAGTGACTGTGAGAAGCAGCGTGGCTCAGTGGAAAGAGCCCGGGCTGCGGAGTCAGAAGTCATGAGTTCGACTCCCGGCTCTGCCACTTGTCAGCTGGGTGACTGTGGGCGAGTCACTTCACTTCTCTGTGCCTCAGTTCCCTCATCTGTAAAATGGGGATTAAAAGTGTGTGAGCCCCACGTGGGACGACCTGATTACCCTGTATCTCCCCCAGCGCTTAGAACAGTGCTCGGCACCTAGAAAGCGCTTAACAAATACCAACATTATTACTGTGGGCAAGTCACTTCACTTTTCTGTGCCTCATTCATTCATTCATTCAATAGTATTTATTGAGCGCTTACTATGTGCAGAGCACTGTACTAAGCACTTGGAACGAACAAGTCGGCAACAGATAGAGACGGTCCCTGCCGTTTGACGGGCTTACGGTCTAATCGGGGGAGAGAGACAGACAAGGACAATGGCAATAAATAGGGTCAAGGGGAAGAACATCTCGTAAAAACAATGGCAACTAAATAGAATGAAGGTGTCGTACATTTCATTAACAAAATAAATAGGGTAATGAAAATATATACGGTTGAGCGGACGAGTACAGTGCTGAGGGGATGGGAAGGTGGAGGGGGAGGAGCAGAGGGAAATGGGGGGAAAAGAGGGTTAAGCTGCGGAGAGGTGAAGGGGGGCGGTAGAGGGAGTAGAGGGAGAAGGGGAGCTCAGTCTGGGAAGGCCTCTCGGAGGAGGTGAATTTTAAGTAGGGTTTTGAAGGGGGAAGAGAATCAGTTTGGCGGAGGTGAGGAGGAAGGGCGTTCTGGGACTGCGGGAGGACGTGGCCCCGGGGGTCGACGGCGGGATAGGCGAGACCGAGGGACAATGAGGAGGTGGGCGGCAGAGGAGCGGAGCATGCGGGGTGGGCAGTAGAAAGAGAGAAGGGAGGAGAGGTAGGAGGGAGCAAGGTGATGGAGAGCCTTGAAGCCTAGAGTGAGGAGTTTTTGTTTGGAGCGGAGGTCGATAGGCAACCACTGGAAGTGTTTAAGAAGGGGAGTGACATGCCCAGATCGTTTCTGCAGGAAGATGAGCCGGGCAGCGGAGTGAAGAATAGACCGGAGCGGGGCGAGAGAGGAGGAAGGGAGGTCAGAGAGAAGGCTGACACAGTAGTCTAGCCGGGATATAACGAGAGCTTGTAGCAGTAAGGTAGCCGTTTGGGTGGAGAGGAAAGGGCGGATCTTGGCGATATTGTAAAGGTGAAACTGGCAGATCTCGGTAACAGATAGGATGTGTGGGGTGAACGAGAGAGACGAGTCAAGGATGATACCTAGATTGCGGGCCTGAGAGACAGGAAGGATGGTCATGCCATCCACGGTGATAGGGAAGTCTGGGAGAGGACCGGGCTTGGGAGGGAAGATGAGGAGCTCAGTCTTGCTCATGTTGAATTTTAGGTGGCGGGCCGACATCCAGGTGGAGACATCCCGGAGGCAGGAGGAGATGCGAGCCTGAAACGGGGATGGGGGGAGAGGACGGGGCAGAGATGTAGAGCTGCGTGTCATCTGCGTAGAGATGGTAGTCAAAGCCGTGAGAGCGAATGAGTTCACCGAGGGAGTGAGTGTAAATGGAGAACAGAAGAGGGCCGAGAACTGACCCTTGAGGAATTCCAACAGTTAAAGGATGGGAGGGGGGAGGAGGCGCCTGCGAAGGAGACCGAGAATGACCGGCCAGAGAGATAAGAGGAGAACCGGGAGAGGACAGAGTCCGTGAAGCCAAGGTGAGACAGGTATGGAGGAGGGGATGGTCGACAGTGTCAAAGGCAGCAGAGAGGTCAAGGAGGATTAGAATGGAGTAGGAGCCATTGGATTTGGCAAGAAGGAGGTCATGGGTGACCTTAGAGAGAGCAGTCTCGGTAGAGTGGAGGGGATGGAAGCCAGATTGGAGGGGATCCAGGAGAGAATGGGAGTTAAGGAATTCTAAGCAGTGAGAACAGTTCCCTCATCTGTAAAATGGGGATGAAGACTGTGAGCCTCACGTGGGACAACCTGATTACCCTGAATCTACCCCAGCACTTAGAACAGTGCTCTGCACATAGTAAGCGCTTAACAAATACCAACATTATTATTATTATTATTAGTATGTGCCTAGCACTGTTCTAAGGGCTGGGATAGATACAAGGTTATCAGATTGTCCCACCTGGGGCTTACAGCCTTAATCCCCATTTTACAGATGAGGGAGCTGAGGCACAGGGAAATTAAGTGACTTGCCCAAAGTCACACAACTGACACGTGGCAGAGCCAGGATTAGAACCCACGCCCTCTGACTCCCAAGCCCGGGCTCTTTCCACTGAGCCAAGCTGCTTCTCAGATTGATAAAAGGGCTTGGAAATTCTAGAACGAAAGGAAACAGCTTGAGGGTCAACTTTGGAATTATGATGCTGATGATGGTACTGAATCTTTTGGGGGTTATAATGGGACAACTCTAAATATCTTTGTGGCCTGGCAGGCTATAGTAGTAGTAATGGTATTTACTGGGTGCCCACTGGGCGCAAAGCACAGTGGAAAAAACACAGGCTTGGGAGTCACAGGTCATGGGTTCGAATCTTGGCTCTGCCACTCGTCAGCTGTGTGACTGTGGGCAAGTCACTTAACTTCTCTGGGCCTCAGTTACCTCATCTGTAAAATGGGGATTAAGACTGTGAGCCTCAAATGGGGCAACCTGATTACCCTGTATCTCCCCCACCGCTTAGAACAGTGGTCTGCACATCATAAGCGCTTAACAAACACCAACATTATTATTATTACTAAACACTTGGGAAAGTACTACAGAAAAGTGACCCATTCCCTGCCTACAAGGATCTCACCCTAAAATGGGGAAGACTGACATAAAAATATTTACAACGCAAAATAAGTAATTGAACTTAAATTGAATAAGCACATCTACAGAAATGCTGAAGATGGTGGGAGCTCCCCAAAGTCACCCCTTCACTTCTCCAACTCCCTCCCGCACCCTCATCCACTCTTGTCTTTCTCAGCTATCTCTCAAGAGGAGATCTCCTGCTTACTTTCAAAATACACCCCCTCTACTTTTACCTCAGGCCCCATCCTTTCTCACCTTCTAGAAACAGTTGCACATATTCTTCTGCTCTTTCTGGCTATTGCCTTCAACAACTTGCTCTCTGATGGCGCCCTCCTTCTGCCTTCAAACATACTCCCCTATTCTAAAACAAAACAAAAAACCCTTTTCTAAATCTCAAGACAGCCTCCAGCTGCTGCCTCATCTCCTTCTATCCATTCCTGTCCAAACTCCACCGATGGGTTGTATTTACACCTGCATCTCCACTTCTCCAGCTCCCTTCTTGATCCTTTACAATCTGGCTTTCACCATCTTCACTCCACTGAGTCCATTTGCTCCAAGGTCACCAATGATCTTTTTGAAAGCAATAGGTTCTACTCTATTATATTCTTCCAAGAGAAAGAAGTAGGTCACAGTGTGAGGATCACAGTGTCAAAGGAGCTGAGAGGTCAAGGAGGATTAGGATAGAGTAGAACCTATTGCTAATCCTCCTTGACCTCTCAGCTCCTTTGACACTGTGGCCTACTTCTTTCTTTTGGAAGAATATAATTTGCTTTTCTGGCAGTTCTCTCTTGGTTCTTCTCTTACCTTTCTGGCTGCTTTTTCTCAGCCTCTGAAGATGGCTCTTCAGGTGAATGCTCTGCACACAGTAAGTGCTCAAAAAATACCACTTATTGATTCCTCACTTTTTGCTCCCTAACTATGGCGTCCTTAAAGACTCTGTTTTTGGTGCGCTTCTCGTCCCACTTTACACTCATTCCCTTCGAGTTCATCTGCTCCCATGGCTTCCACTACCAACTCTGTGCAGATGACCCTCAAATCTACCTCAGTAGCCTCTATGTCTCACTTTCTCTGCAATCCCACATATCCTCTGGTCTCCAGGACATCTCTTTATTGTTGTCCCCCTGCATGTAAAGTTCAATTTGTCCAAAACTAAATTCATCTTCCCTCCCAAATTTTCTCCTCCATCTCACTTTCCCTTCACATCTAACACCAATGCCACCATTCTCCCAAACTCTGAAGCCTGCAAACCTGACATCATCCATGATACCTCCCTCTCTTTAACCCCCCAAATTCAGTCTGTTGTCAAATTCTGTCAGTTTTTCTTCCACAACATTTCCAGGATCTGCCCTTTCTTCTGCACCCAAAAGGCCACCACGCCGGTCTGGATATTAGCCATATATCTCCCCTGCTCTTCTCCAGTCCCTCCCTCCTCCCGCCCCTTCTTCAACTCTCCTGTCTTTCCTAGCAGTATCTCAAGAGGAGATCTGCCTTCTCTCAAAATCCACCCCCTCCACCTGTGCATCTGACCCCATTCCTTCACACCTTATCAAGGCACTTGCCCCCATTCTTCTTCCCACCCTGTACGACATCTTCAACTGTTCACTCTCTAATTCATTCAATCATATTTATTGATCGCTTACTGTGCGCAGAGCACTGTAAGCACTCAATAAATCTGAATGAATGAATGAATTAGTACTAAGCGCTTGGGAGAGGGTTCACCCTGTTTTCAAACATGTTCCTGCCTCCCCTATCCTAAAAACACCCTCCCTTGACCGCAGCTCCCTCCAGTTATCGCCCAGTCTCCCTCCTATCATTCTTTCCCAACTCCTTGAGCGAGTTGTTGACACCCACTTTCTCAAGTTCCTCTCCTCCAATTCTCTCCTTGACACCCCCCCACCCAAAATCTGGCTTCCATCCCCTTTACTCTGCAGAAACTACCCTCTCAGAGGTCACCAATGATCTCCATCATGCTAAATACAATGACCTCTGCTCCATTCTAATCCTCCCCAAACTCTCAACTGCTGACCACCCTCATCTGGAATCATTATCCAACCTCAGCTTCATTGACACTGTCCCCTCCTGGTTCTTCTCCAATCTCTCTGGCTGCTCACTCTCAGTCTCTTTTGCGGGCTCCTCCTCTGCCATCCTCCCCCTAGCTGTGGGACTCTTGCGAGGGTCAGTCCTGCGTCCCCTTCTATTCTCCATCTACACCCATTCCCTTATGAGCTCATTTGCTTCCATGGCTTCAACTACCGCCTACATGCAGATGATTCCCAAATCTATGTCTCCAGTCCTGATCGCTCTCCCTCTCTGTAATCTCGCATTTCCTCTGGCCTTCAAGATATTTCTACTTGGATGTCCTGTTGACACCTCAAATTTAACATGTCCAACCTACTCACTGTACCTCAATCTCGTCTGTCTTGCCGCCGACCCCTCGCCCACATCCTGCCTCTGATCTGGAAGACCCACTTCATATCTGACAGTTACTCTCCCCGCCTTCAAAACCTTATTGAAGTCATCTCCTCCAAGAGGCCTTCCCTGACTAAGCCCTCATTTCCTCTTCTCCCTCTCCCTTCTGCATTTATTTGCTCCCTTTATTCATCCCGCTCAGCCCCACCACACTTTTGTACATAATTGTAATTTATTTATTTATATTATTGTCTGTCTCTCCCTCCAGACTGTAAGCTCATTGTGGTCAGGGAATGCATCTACCAACTCTGTTATATTGTTACATTGTACACTCCCAAGCACTTAGTACAGTGCTCTGCCCACAGTAAGTGCTCAATAAATATGATTGATTAATATCTGCTTGACTACTGCCTCAGCCTCCTCGCTGGTCTCCTTACCACCAGTCTTTCCCCTCACCCAAGCATACTTCACTCTAATTTTTCTGAAGCATCATTCTGCACACCTTTCCTCACTCTTTAAAAACCTCCAGTGGTTATCCATTCCTCTTAGCAACAAATAGAAATTCCTGCCCAATGAGTTTGTCAGCTCTCACCTCCCTACTTATCCATTCTCTTCCCCTACCACATTCCGGCTTGCCCTCTTCATTCCTCTCAAGTTTAACGACTTATTGTGTCTCATTCTCATTTCTCCTGTCACTGACCTCTTGCACCTGCCTTTCTCCCTCCCTGAAATTTTCTCCTCTTTCAGATTTTACAGACCTCAGCTCTCCCCCTCTTTAAAGTCCTTTGGAAGTCACATCTCCTCCAGAAGGGCTTACCCAATTAATTCTACTCTCCCTAGGCTATATCCTCACAACTACCACTTCAGCACCACCTATGTGCTTCTGAGCTCGCAATCTCCCATAGCTCATTTGTACAGATATTACATACCCTTAGGCACCATGTACCATGTAAATACCATGTAAATACCATGTAAATATCCCATTTTCCTTCTTCCTCCTATCTGGAAATGACTTGAGTGTCTGTTTCCCCCACTAGATTATAATACCAACTCCTTATGAACTCCAGGACTCACTCCTGAACTGCTGTCATTCAGAAGCAGAAATTCATTAGTTTTGCCTCATAAATTTTACTTCTGCCTACAGCCCGGCCTGAATCCACAGTGACATCCTGGTAACATCCTGACATCCTGGTAACAACGACCTGTCTTTTTACATGTTAACAGTTGCCTGCCTTCACAACAACTCAGCCACTTCTTTACACTCAATGACACAGAGACCTGCGTTCAATTCAGCAGTTAATTAGGGGAACCCCCAGATCGAGGAGTTATTGCTGCTGACAACCTCTCCTATCCTTGAATCTTCTCTAACCTCAGCAAGCCCCCTCTAGCTCCTCCCTCTAATCAACCCATCCCTGTTATTCCTTCCCAGCAGGCCTCTCATTCCCCCCCATTCAACCCATCCTCACCCCATCTGCTCTGTCCCCTCTCCCATCCCTGTCCTCTTTTACCAGCACCTCCCCTTACCCCCCCTTCCAATTCCAGCCCCATCAGTTTACTCCCATCTAACTCCTCCCCACCCCTCGCACGGTTCCCTCCCCCGCACAACCCCTCCCAATATCCAGTGCGGCCTGTGGAACCCTGCTCCCTCATGGGGAAGCTTTCTGTCATCCTTGACCTGTTTCTGACCCAATCACTGCTCCTCCTCACCATCACTGAAACCTGGCTCTCCCCAGATTACAGTGTCTCCTCTGCCACTCTTTGTGGGGGCAGGAGGGGCATCTTTTTCCACTCCCCAAGACTCACTGGGAAAGGAGGAGGAGTCAGCTTCCTTCTTGGTCCCCATTGCTACTTTCACACCATCCCACCTCCCCCATCCCTCTCTTTCCCTTCCTTTGAAGCCTAAATCATCCACCTCTACCACTTACTCCAATTGCTAGTCACGGTCATCTCCTGCCCCCCAGGTCCTACCTCCAATTTTCAGAACTGGTTTCTGTCCTCCTTCATTCTTACATTGATCCTTGGGGACTTCAATATCTAATGTAGACTTCCCAGACAGCCCTTCTCCTGCCCATTTCCTCTCACTCCTCAACTCCACTGACCTCCACCTTCACCCACTCACCAACTTGGACACAAGCTCCATCTCATCATCTCCAGTCACTGTATAATTGCTATCTTCACCACTTCTCAAATTCCTCTATCTGACCACAACCTCCTCATCTGTCTTTTTAAAATCTTATTTATTGAGCGCTTACTGTGTGCAGAGCACTGTACTAAGCGCTTGAGAGAGGACAATACAACAATAAACAGACCCATTCCCTGCCCACAACAAGCTTCTCTCCCACACACCTACTTCCCTCAAATCTGTCCTGCTCTCTCACAGAGACCTGCAATCTATCGACCCCCACCGGTTTTCTAAAGTCATCAAGGTTCATTTGATCTCCACACCCGAACTCTTTTTGACACAATAATCGACATTCTCAACACAGTCCTCTCCACTGAATTCAGCTCCCTCATTCCCCTGTGTTTCCACTGATCACATGCCACTAAACCAAAACTCTGGATCACCTTCATAGTATGTATCCTCCGCTCCCATGCATTAGCTGTGGAGCTCTGCCAGTGGAAATCGTCCATCTACAATTCATCTTCACTTGCTTTAACTCTGCCCTCTCTTCAGCCTGGCACTATTTTTTCTCCATCAGTATTGATTTCCATGTCCACTGTCCGTGCCAGCTGTTTCAGACATTTAACTCCCTCTTCACACCCTTTGTTCCTCCTCCCCACCAACTCTTGCCCCTAATGAACTGTCCATGTACTTCCCTGATACAATTGAAGCCATCAGGCATGATGTCCCTACACTCTGTTTATAACTGTGTATATATCTGTAATTTATTTATTTATATTAATGTCTGTCTCCCCCTCTATTCATTCATTCATTCAATAGTATTTATTGAGCGCTTACTATGTGCAGAGCACTGTATTAAGTGCTTGGAATGAACAAGTCGGCAACAGATAGAGACAGTCCCTGCCGTTTGACGGGCTTACAGTCTAATCGGGGGAGACAGACAGACAAGAACAATGGCAATAAATAGAGTCAAGGGGAAGAACATCTCGTAAAAACAATGGCAACTAAATAGAATCAAGGCGATGAACATTTCATTAACAAAATAAATAGGGTATTGGAAATATATACAGTTGAGACTATGAACTCATTGTGGGCAGGAATATCTCTGATGTTGTACAATCCCAAGTGCTTAGTACAGTGCCTTGCCCACAGTAAGTACTCAATAAGTACAATTGAAATGATTGAAAAACCACTCTCCCTGCTTCTCTCCAGTCCCTTCCTTCTCCTGCCCTCTCTTTGACTCTCCCATTTTTCCCAACAGTATCTCAAGAGAAGATCTCCTGCCTCTTGTCAAAATCTGCTTCTTCCACCTGCCCCTCTGATGCTTTCCATTTGCTCCTTTCAAAAGACTTGGCCCCTCTCTTCTCCGCTCTCTGCTCATTATCGTCAACCGTTCACTTTCCAAAGGGCTTCTTTCTTATTGTTTTCAAACATCCTCATTTATCCCTTATCCTAGAAAAACTCTCCCTGGACCCCACAGCTCCCATCATTTAGCGCTTCATCTCCCTCCTACCATTCCTCTCCAAACTTCTTGAGCAAGTTGTCTACCTCCACCATGTCCACTTCCTCTCCTCCTATTCTCTTCTTGACCCCCTCTAATCTGGCTTCCACCCCCTTCACTCCATGGAAACCCCCCTCTAAAAGTTATTCAATGACCTCCTTCTTGCCAAATCTAATGACCTCTATGCCATTCTAATCCTCTTTGACTTCTAAGCTGTCTTTGACACTGTTGATCACCCTCTTCTAGAAAAATTATCCAACAATGGCTTTGCTGACAATGTCCTCTCCTGGTTCTCCTCCTGTCTTTCTAGCCACTCCTTCTCAATCTCTTTCGTAGACATTTCCTCTGCCTCCCACTCTCTAGTTGTCAGTGTCCTTCAGACTCAGTTCTGGGTCCCCTTCTATTCTCCAGCTACACCCCAGTTTCTGTTGGATGCAGAAGTGGATGGGCAACTTTTGAAGGTTTTTAAAGAGTGGGGAAACATGGACTGAAAGGTGTTTTTTTTTGAAAAATAATCTGGGCAGCAGAGTGATAAATGGACTGGAGTGCACAGAGGTAGGAGGCAGGGAGGTCAGCAGGGAGGTTGATGCAGAAATCAAGGTGGGATAGGATAAGTGCTTGGGTCATCATAGAAGTTTTGTTGGAGAGGAAGGGGAAGGTTTTAGCAATGCTGTGAAAGAAGAAATGAAATGATTTGGTGGTAGATTGAATATGTGGGTCAAATGAGAGAGATGTGTTGAGGATAATTCCAAGATTATGGGTTTGTGAGATGGAGAATGGTGGTACTATCCTCAGTGATGGGAAAGACACGGTTTGGACAGGAAGATAAGGAGTTCTGTTTTGGGCATGTTAAGTTTGAGCTGTCGGCGGGACATCCATATTGAGATGTCCAGAAGGCAGGAGGAAATACCAGACTGCAGAGGAGAAAAATTAGGGCTGGAGATGTAGATTTGGGAATCATCTGCAAAGAGATGGTAGTTGAAGCCATGGGAGCAAATGAATTCTTCTTTTTAATTAATTATTATTATTATGGTATTTGTTAAGCACTTACTATGTGTCAAACACTGTTCTAAGCACTGGGGTAAATACAGGGTAATCAGATTGTCTCATGTGGGGCTCACACTTTTAATCTCCATTTTACAGTTGAGGTAACTGAGGCACAAAGAAGTTAAGTGGTCACAGAGAAGTGAAATGGCCTAAGGTCACACAGCAGACAAGTTGCAGAGTTGGGATTAGAACCCATGTCCCCTGACTCCCACCAAACCCTTGCTCTTTCCACTAAGTGAATGAAGAAGGAGAATAGAAGGGGATCCAGACCTGAGCCTTGAGGGCCTCTCACAATTAGAGGGTGGGAGGCAGAGGAGGAGCCTGCAAAAGAGACTGAGAAGGAGTGGGCAGAGAAGTAGGTGGAGAACCAGGAGAGAGCGATGTCAATGAAACCAAGGTCAGATAATATTTCCAGAAGGGGATGGTTCCCAATGTTGAAGATGGATGAGTGGCTGAGGAGAATTAGAGTGGATTCGAGGCCATTTGATTTGTCAAGAAGGTGGTCACGTCCGTGGAGCAAAGGGGTCAGAAGCCAGATATGCAACGGAATCTGACATTTCCAGAATCTGTCTCTCTCCATTCAAATGGCCACCTCAGTGGTCCAGCCATTTGTCATCTCCCAACTTGATGCAGACCTTCCAGCCTCCAGCTTTCTTGCAGACCTTCCAGCCTCCAGCTTCTCCCTTCTCCAGTCCATACTTCACTCTACTGACAAATCCTTTTTCCTGCTTAACCATCCAGCTAATTTCTTCAACTGTCTTCTGTATCTTGGTCGACAAAGTCTCTTTATAGGATGGATACAATTTCATGAGTAATGAAATTGAATTTAAATTAATCATTTATGAAGCTGGCGTCTTCTCTCCATTAACATGTCATTTATGCTTATGTTTTCTATCTCCTATGTTATTTAAAAGAAATCTGAAAAACAGATAAAACCAAATTGCAGTCGAAGAATGCTTTTTCTGTTGTAAAGTTGAATTTTTTTCCTAGACTAAAGCCCCTCTTTGTAGAAAAAAAATGCACTGTCACTTGAATTTCCAAAGTTTTAGTACCAGTTAGTGGGATGATTTTTTTTTTAAACTCAACTAAGCCATTTGAGGATATCAACCCTCTGGGAAGATTTATGCACCACAGAATAACCATACTACCTCAGAGGGTTAATACGAAAATAAATCATGTGACTCATTCCAAGCTCCAGGCTGAATGTATTGGTATCTTTAACTGAATCTCTGTATGCCTTGCATATTTGGAAACTACAAAAATGTTACTGTTTTGGGGTTTCAGTGTTGGTTTTCTTTTCCCTAAAGTGAAAACAAGGGTGTGAATCCTTTGGGGAGAAGAAAACTGATATTGAAACCCAAATATAGTGTCCAATCTGTAATTACTTTGAAGTACACAAATAAAAATGTCTTCACTGAGAAACAAATCAGGCATTGTAGGCTTCATAAAAAACTAATTTAGTTATAGGATTAAAGTATTTACAAGTGTGTTTGGTTCTGCTTCACTGTCTCTACTGTTTTCTGTATTCTAAAACATTTTTCTCATAAAAGTATGCCAATACAATTGTAAATAATATCATTCACTTGTTCTCCAAGTTATTCCCAAATATGAGGTTGACAGACAGTAGAAGCATTATCATCAGTATATTTATTGAGAGTTTATTGCACATGGACTAATTGGAAGATCAGGGGGTCTGCGAGTCAGAGGCCCTGGGTTCTAATCCTGGCTCTGCCACTTGCCTGCTGGGTGACCTTGGGCATATCACCTAACCTCTCTATGGCTCAGTTTCCTCAACTGTAAAATGGGGATTAAATATCTATCCTACCCCCTGCTTAGACTGTGAGCGCTATGTGGGTCAGGGACTGTGTCCAACCTGATTAACTTGTATCTATCCCAGTGTTGAGTACAGTTCTTGTTATTTAGTAAGTGCTTAATGAACATAATAATAAGAATAAAAATAATAATAAAAACTATTAGATAACACTAGGGAGGTTGGGAGCCCCCCAGTATTCTTATACAGTGACTGGAACTGACGAAAAATCCAGGACATCAATCATGGTGAGACCAAGAAATTTTCCGGAAGGATACCTTCAAATATTGGTAGTAGCTCCCACTCGGCATGGTTTGTGCTGAACCGGGTGCTTGGGAAGGACAGAGTTAAGAAATGACACGTTTCCTGCTCATTATGAGTTTACACCCACCCACTCCCCTGGGGGGAGCCAAACATATTGATATTACAACTAGAGTTGCCAAAACGAATAATTGAGCTCCCAAATAGACATGAGCTCTAAAGAGGGCATAAATAAAAACATAAATGCTAGATTCCTACTGATTAAGCACAAAGGAAATCTGGATTATTCACTAGATTGTAGCCATGAAGAAATAGGAAAGATGGAGGGGAAACTTCGGTCAAATGATCGGTTAGCACAGAGGGCAGGCTCGCTGATATTTACTTACTTGAAAATGAAAAAAAGACTGTAATAGCATATTAAATGAAAGAAAATGTTAAAATGCACACTTGTGGGGTATCTGAAGTGAATGCTGTTATTTATTCCAATTTTTAGGACCACTGTATCTGCATTTAATGGGTGGCTGAGTCTAGACTTAAATGTTAGATAGTTCACAGTCACCTTTGAGCAAGTGGTTGCATCTTAGACTGCTTGTTGGTAATTCTGTGCCTACGTCTAGGGAATCTGCAATTTTGCAGTATGTTTGATCCCTGGTGTACAATCTGCTCTCTCTCCCCTTCCTATCCTCACTCTCTCACTACAACCCAGCCCACCCACTTTCCTCTTTTAACATCAACCTACTTATTATATTTCTCTTATCTCTCGCCGTCAACCCCTTCCTTGTCTCCTCCCTCCCCCTTCACATCCAGCAGGCCACTACTCTCCCCATCTTCAGTGCTCTGCTAAAAATCACATCTCCTCCAGGAAGCCTTCTCTAACTAATTACTCACCGCCCCCCCACCCTATAAACCTCCCTATTGTGTCACCCAGCAGGCAAGTGGCAGAGTCAGGATTAGAACCCAGGGCCTCTGACTCTCAGACCCCCGATCTTCCAGTTACGCCATGCATAATAAGCTCTCAATAAATACTATTGATGATAATAGTATTTGCCCCCTAAATATTTAGGTTCCCAGCCCACCTTCATCTGTACTTATCTTTAAACTAGGTTGCTTTCTCCAACTGTACTTTATTTTAGTGTTTGTCTTCCCACTGGACTGTGAGATCTTTATCTACTAACTCTATTGTACTCTCCCAAGACTGCAGAACAATACTCTGCACAGAGTAAGAGCTCAATGTATACTATCCCTTGACTGCGTGCTGGAAGCCAAAGGCTGTAGGAATCACATGAATTAGAGAAGTTAGAATGGGTAACGGAAGTCACCAGTTCATCTTCCTGCTTTCCACTGCTGGCAAGATTCCGAAAAACCTAACAATCAATCAATCAATAGTATCATATTGAGTGCTTACTGTGTGCAGAGCACTGTCCTAAATGCTTGGGAGAATACAACATAACAGAATTGGTAGACACATTCCCTGCCCACAAGGAGTTTACAGTCTAGAGAGGAGACAGACACTAAAATAAATAAATACATAATGGATCTGTACGTAAGTGCTGTGGAGCTGAGTGTAGGTTGATTATCAAGTGCTCAAAGGGTACATATCAAAATGTAGGCAGCTCAAAAGGGAAAGGAAGCTGGGGAAAAGAAAGTTTAATCAGGTAAGACCACTTGGAAGAGATGTGACCTTAATAAGCACATTGTTGTGAACTGGTAATGTCTGAAGAAAAGAGCAGTCACGTGTAGGCCCACACCTCCTATTACTGGACTCTTCTGGACTTCACAACCAAGTTATACATTTGCAGTCTGTAGCTGCAGAATTTCCAATTTCACTCAACAGAAAAATAGTTACGAAAACAAAACTACCAGCCCACAGAGTCCACTCAGCAAGAGAAGACACTGTCAGGACTTCTAAGGTCTAATTTTCTGAATGTGGAACTTTATACTCAGACTCACCTGGAGAAAAGAAATAATATTTGAAAAGAAGGCTCCATCTCAAAGGGAGAAGAATTGGTGGAAATATGCAGAAATTCTGAGGAGAAAAGTCTAATCACAATTCCACTGAATACAAAGATCCAGAAGTATATCAGCAGGGGGAGTGAATAGAAGGGTCATTCTTTATCAAAGGGGAGCTTTGAATGAGACATCAGTCAGGAACAAAGGAAAAACTGAAGGGTGTACAATGAGAAAATGGAAAACACATCACTGTTTCAAAACAGAGCATTCCAATAAGAATCCGCTGTTCTAAAGGCAAAGATAATGCATTTGCAATTTAGTTATTTGAGTTGAAAAGTGGCCATATAAGAGGAAGGGCCATTTGAACTGGACTAGAGGATCCTATTGAGCTAGGGAAACTCGAGGAAATGCCTTTAAGCAGGACTTTAAAAACCTTCATGGTGTAAGTTAACCAAACAAAAATCATTTATGGCTCCCAGGCCTGAAAAGCATCAGGTTGGTTCTCAAAGAAATTTGGCCCAAAGCAGATATTAGTCTGATACTTATGCTTATAGCCCATTAGATTCATTCTCACCTTTGAAAGTGGTAAACTCTTTGAAGGCATTTCCAAGGCTGACTTAGGCATTCTGATTGCATTGGTGCCCAGTAATATCCATCATTTGATAAGCATAATATTTATCATTTTTAATGAATGGGGAGTAAAACTAAGAACAAATGTTGGCAATCAAGGCTATGTCTAGAATGCCAGATTTTGGATAATAATATCACCAAAATGAATTTGATGATGCATTTCGTTGAGAAGGAATCTAAAGATAAGCCAGGTTAGGAAAACCAATATTCTAAGGCTCTGGACAAGAGAATTAGAGACTCCCCAAAATGAGGAATTTACAATGTTATACTATTCTATAAGAGGCAGTGTGGCACAGTGGAAGGACCACAGGCCTGGGAGTCAGAGGGCCTGGGTTCTAATCCCAGCTCTGCCACTTGCCAACTGGGTGACTTTGGGCAAGTTACCTAACTTCTCTGAGCCTCAGTTTCCTCATCTACAAAATGGGGATTAAAAAACTGCTTTCCCACACCCTAAAACTGTGAGTCCCATGTGGGGCAGGGGTTGTGCCCTACATAATTATTATATATAATAATAATGTTGGTATTTGTTAAGCGCTTACTATGTGCCGAGCACTGTTCTAAGCGCTGGGGTAGACATAGGGGAATCAGGTTGTCCCACGTGGGGCTCACAGTCTTAATCCCCATTTTACAGATGAGGGAACTGAGGCACAGAGAAGTTAAGTGACTTGCCCACAGTCACACAGCCGACAAGTGGCAGAGCTGGGATTCGAACTCATGAGCCCTGACTCCAAAGCCCGTGCTCTTTCCACTGAGCCACGCTGCTTCTCCCCAGTGTTTAGCACTATCAATCAATCAGTGGTATTTATTAAGTGCTTACTGTTTACAGGGAACTGTTATTATTACTATTGTTATTAGTAGTAACCTAGTGCTCTACTCGCCTGGGATCCACGGAGATCAACAGTGCATCTTTCCCCATACCAGATCAGAGATAAACCCTTGGCAAAACATAAATGCCTGTTAGATCTTGCTCTCATTTCCTAGGTAATTTCATCTGGATGCAGAAAAAAACATTTTAAGTTAATAAAAGCAATTATTCTTGTAATACTTTGAAATATTTATGTTCTACTTTCCCTCATTTACTGTTGCATTTTAAATATACAAATTGGTTGAGAATAATTAAGTTTAAGCACATCTCTCTTAGTCATGGTTTCAAGTATATTCAGTTGTCTCCATTTTCTTATTGAGAAATTTGCAAATCGGGAGCTCTGTTTCGGGTGGTGTAATTGTTGTATGTGAAACTGGGTGATGACAGCTGTAATTGGCCCCTTCGGAGAAGTGGGAAGGCAAAGAGGAAAGAGCACAAAACTGGAAATCAGGAGAACTGGATTCCAATATAGCTCTGCCACTTACCTGCCGTCTGACCCAGGGCAAGTCAGTTAACTTTCCTGCACCTCAATTTCCTCACCCAGTAAAATACCTGTTTTCCCACCCCCTTAGAATGGGAACCCCATATGGGACAAGGACTGTGTCTGATCTGATTATCTTGTATCTACCTCAGCGCAGAGTACAATGCTTGGAACATAGTAAGGGCTTACAAATAACACAATTCTTCTTATTATTACTGGCTCTTATAGAGAAAATTTGTGCAGTTGTTTGTGTCTATGATAGCTAATCTGGTGTCTGTAAGCCCGTCAATGGGCAGGGATTGTCTCTATCTGTTGCCGAACTGTACATTCCAAGCGCTTAGTACAGTGCTCTGCACAGTGTAAGTGCTCAATAAATACTGTTGAATGAGTGAATGAATGTTCAAAGTCACATCAACAACATTATTGATGAACTCCATAGTGAGGAAAATCAATCAATGGTATTTATTGAACATAGAGGGCAGATCACCGTACTAAGTGCTTGAGAGAGTACTTGCAGTAGAGTTGGTAGACACATTCCCCGATTACAAGGAAAACTTGTTTTAGACTCCCCAAACCTCAACTGATGCTTTGTACATCAGTGGGGAAGCAGCATGGCTCAGTGGAAAGAGCCTGGGCTTCGGAGTCAGGGGTCATGGGTTCGACTCCCGGCTCTGCCACTTGTCAGCTGTGTGATTGTGGGCAAGTCACTTCACTTCTCTGTGCCTCAGTTACCTCATCTGTAAAATGGGGATTAACTGTGAGCCTCACGTGGGACAACCTGATTACCCTGTATCTACCCCAGTGCTTAGAACAGTGGTCTGCACATAGTAAGCACTTAACAAATACCAACATTATTATTATTATTACATGCATACAACCATCCTTCCCTATATCACATTCATTTATTTATTCATTCAATCATATTTATTGAACACCTACTGTGGCCAGAGCACTGTACTGAGTGCTTGGAAAGTACAATACAGCAATAAAGAGAGACAATCCCTGCCCACAACGGGCTCCCAGTCTAGATGGGGGAAGACAGCAATATAAGTAAACAGGCATCAATACGAATAGATAGAATTATAGATATATACATATATACATAAGTGTTGTGGGGCCAGGACGGGAGGAAGAGCAAAGGGAGAGAGTCAGGGTGGCGGGGAGGGGAGTGGGAGCCGAGGAAAAGTGGGGCTTAGTTTGGGAAGGCCTCTTGGAGGAGGTGTGCACCTTTACTAGGGTTTTGAAGGCAGCGAGAGTGATTGTCCGTCAGATTTGAGGAGGGAGGGCTTTCCAGGCCAGAGGTAGGATGCCTCACCATCTATCCAGATAGAAGCTCTTTGTGGGCAGGGAATGTGTCTGTTTATTGTTGTTTTGTACTCTTCCAAGCGCTTAGTACAGTGCTCTGCACACAGTAAGCGCTCAATAAATGTGATTGAATGAATGTGCATTATCGGAAGAGCATTCCCTGGTTGTCTAACAGCATGATTACCAAAACTCTTAGCAAAATGGAAGAACTGAGCGTATTTGTAATAGTATATTTCTACCATCTATAATAGTAACAATAATGTTTATTAAATGAATAATAATTTATTATTATTGGAAAGCACTGTATTAAATAATGAGAAAAAAGTACACGAGTAAGGGTGGGGCTGGGGGTTAGCAACAGACAGATAAGGAAAGATGAAAACAAAAAATATAAGAGATGAGGGTTATGCGAAATGCTACAAGAGTGGTAGGACATGGTGGCTAGAAAAAAGCAGAATTTAGGCTCCTCGTGGTTCACTCCAACAGTCACAAAAGTCACAGATGCTACCTCGGCTGTATTCTTCCCAACGTCCTAAAAGTTAGGAAGACATGCAGCACGTTTATGAGTTTGTGAGTTTGCTGGGCTGGAGAAGGGACCAGTGGGAATTGCAAAGGAGTGTGCGGCTTCTCTCATCTTGTGAAAAAGATAGGGCTTTTTGTCATTAGGAGTTGCACCTAGATGGAGTATCAGTTCCTTTATTAATGGGTGAAGAGAAAAGCACACACAGTAGATACTCAGGAAATCTGAACACTTAACAGCAGCCAGCAAACGATATGTAGAAGGAGGAATTTGGTAATATTTGGTAAAAGCCAGCTCTGGTTCTGAATTCAAAACTACTGAAGAACTTTGCTTATTCTCTCCCCCCTCAGCCCCCGATCCCACAGCCAGGTTTGGACCTAGAGGGAGATTGTTCCAAAGCTATTTTTGCAGAAGTAAAACACATTCTTCTAAATCCAAAGTCTAGTAAAAAATAGGAGCATTATCGGTCAGTAGAATGAGGCACTCTTGCGGATGGTTCCAGTGGAAAGCATGTATATTCTAATCCCGCTTCTGTCTGCGGGGGCCAAGCCGTCAGTAGTGAAGGTTTCGGACTCAAGGACCACAAAGGGCATTCACTGAGGTGGACAGACCCAGCTGAAATCCTGTAAAGTAGCTGGCCACTTTAGGAGGCCAAAACCGAAGCAGCTACCAAAGCAACAGCCTGTCCGGTCGTAGGGCTACGGCACAGCAGTGACTCTAAGCTGCTGTCACTTTGGTTGGAAATTCATTCATTCATTCATTCAATCGTATTTATCGAGCGCTTACTGTGTGCAGAGCACTGTACTAAGCACTCGGAAAGGACAATTCGTAAATATGCCCTCTGTGTTAGTGTGCATTTCACAATGGGCTGCGTCTCTGCCACCTATTGGAGAAGGTAGCAGAGGGAACGAGACTGGTAGAGGAGAGAGGTTACAAGTATAAGCCGCCAGAAGTAGAGTCAATTCCTCCATTCAGGCTCTCAGCCCTGTAGGTCCGGCCGTTGCTCTCGACAGGAGACTTCATCTTGAGAGTAAGGCATTTTGAAGAGACCGCCTATTTAAACTTCTGACCTGGGAAGCTTTCTTAGGAGGAAATAGGACATTATGGACAGAGAGATTGGACTTAAATATTTAAACATAGCTTGAAGGCAAACCTTTCTAGGCAGAAGCTATTTGAAACATTTTTTTTTTTTTTACTGCATTTCTCTCTCTTTTGTTCCTACCGTACAGTCTACATACTGTGAGAACTAAAATTCAGGAGAACTAAAATTCATAACCCTGGGATTAGGCCCTTCATGTCCTGAAGGCATGAATTCTGTATTATCATTTTACCATTTACTGAGCACCAGTTTAGTGCAAGGGTAAGAAGGCCCGAGTGAGGTTGAAATTAATGGAAGCTTTGTCTATTATAAGCCCACAAGGTTGACACCTGAAGTACAGTCATTCCAGGTTTTTTTGCTTCTCCTCCTTCCCCTTGCTGCTTCCATTTTGGGCCTTTCACTGCTTATTAGAGAGTGAGCTGGGAAACTAAGATCAGGCTTTTTGGAAAAGAGGTTGGAAATCAACTTATCTCTAAATTATATTTATATTAATGTCTGTTTCTACCCCTCTAGACTGTAAGCTCGTTGTGGGCAGGAAACATGCCTATCAACTCTGTTGAATTGTACTCTCCTGAGCGCTTAGTACAGTGCTCTGAACACAGTAAGCGCTCGATATACCACTGATTGACCGATTGATGGCAGAGGACACTGAAACTGGGGCAAAATGCGGTTTTTGGACTTCCTATGGATTTATACATCTTCCTTTGGCATGGATACCACCTATGTGAAGAGACAAGCTTTAGAATTGATGCTCTTTTGTTTGGGGAATTTGCCGTTGCTTACCTGCTTACCCCTGATTTTCCGTGGAGGGGCTTGTAAGTTTTTCTTGAAGGAGATGGGTGTCTTGGTCAAACCTGTTGTTTGGGTTTGTCCAGCCCGAGGGAGAGGGCTCGATTTGCTTCAGGAGAGCTGCCGAAGCTCTAAAATCCACACCTGTCAGACTGCGGGCCACTGGATTTTAGGGAGAGGATTTTGAGGAGCGGAACCTCCTTTATATTTGAGAAGAGTGATGCATGAACTCCATGAAGCAATGCCAGCTCCAAAGAAGGGCAGTGTTCCTTAGGGGCTTTGTGAGGGAATAGCCCTTGCAAACTCACAGCCCACATATCCAGTTTACGGGCAGTGCTGAACTGCAGGGTAGGGCTGGGGCGGTGAGGGGCGGGGGTAATGACCCAGCACAAATTAAGCCCTGCAAAGGGAAGTGGTTAGTTCACTGCAAAACTCTGGGGCCGTGCATATAGCAAAACAATCAATCTTGGGGGAGGGGAAAGGCTGAAGTATCTGGCTGAGTTGTCTACACAAGACCAGTCAACTCGATAATTGCTCAAAATCCTCCATTTCACCTCACCTGGACTGAATGGGGGTCAATTTCAGGAGTCAATTCATGACCGAAAGAGAAGATGCGCCACTGCCAACTGAAATTACAGGGGAGTTTAAGTGAGCAGAAGGGAATGAATCAGATGGAATCTGGCCAGGATACCAAAGGCAACATGGCTATTATGGGAAAATCACTGTTGTGTTAGTCAAAGGTTGTTTTTTCTCTCTTCAGTGTGCTGGGAGGCTCTGGTTTTCTAATTCCAGTTCGTTAGACTGAAAAGGGTCTCCAGTTAACATGGAGAGAAATTCAAATGTTGGTTAGAGGAACAAAACTGCAAGTAGGAGCTTGGTGTTTGTTAAGCACATGCTATGTATCAAGCTTGTGTAAGGTAGACACAGGATAATCAGATAGGGCACAATTTCTGCCCCTCATTGGGCTCACAGCCTGAGAGGGGGAAGAACAGGAGATAAAATGCCTCCTGTTCTTCCCCCACTTAGGCTGTGAGCCCAAAAAGGTGAGGAAACTAGAGCAGTGAAGTGACTGGCCCAAGGTCACACAGCAGACAAGCGGCAGAGCCGGGATTAGAGTTTACTCAGGCTTCCTGATTCTCAGTCCCTTTTTGTAACCCTGTAAAGTCTCTGTTCCCCTGTCGAGTCGTTTCCGACCCATAGCGACTCCATGGGCACATCTCTCCTAGAATGCTCCGCCTCCATCTGCAATCATTCTGGTAGCGGATCCATAGAGTTTTCATGGTAAAAATCCGGAAGTGGTCTACCATGGCCGCCTTCCGTGCAGTAAACTTGAGTCTCTGCCCTCGACTCTCTTCCACGCTGCTGCTGCTCAGCACAGGTGAGTTTTGACTTCCACTCATTACCCCTCGCCCAAGCTAGGAATGGAATGGGTATTCATTCATTCAATTATTCATTCGATCATATTTATTGAGTGCTTATTGCACTAAGCGCTTGGGAGAGTATACTATAACAACACACAAACACATTCCTGCCTACAATGAGTTCACAGTCTAAAGGGGGAGACAGGCATTAATATAAATAGATAAATATAGGAATAAATAAATTACAGATATATACAGATATATACATGTGTGCTTTGGGGATGGGAGGGAGGATGAATGAAGGAGCACATAAAAGTGGTGCAGAAGGGAGTGTGAGAAGAGGAGAGCTTAGTCAGGGAAGGCTTCTTGGAGGAGATGTGCCTTCAATAAAGCTTTGAAGTGGGGGGAGAGCAATTATCTGTCTGTTATAATAATAATGTTGGTATTTGTTAAGCGCTTACTATGTGCCGAGCACCGTTCTAAGCGCTGGGGTAAATGTTGGTATTTGTTAAGCGCTAACTATGTGCAGAGCACTGTTCTAAGCGCTGGGGTAGATGCAGGGTAATCAGGTTGTCCCGCATGAGGCTCACAGTCTTAATCCCCATTTTACAGGTGAGGTAACTGAGGCACAGAGAAGTGAAGTGACTTGCCCATAGTCACACAGCTGACAAGTGTCAGAGCCGGGATTCAAACCCATGATCTCTGATTCCCAAGCCTGAGCTCTTTCCGCTGAGCCACGCTGCTTCTAGACACAGGGGAATCAGATTGTCCCACGTGGGGCTCGCAGTCTTAATCCCCATTTTACAGATGAGGTAACTGAGGCACCGAGAAGTGAAGTGACTTGCCCAAAGTCACACAGCTGACAAGTGGCCACGCTGGGATTCGAACCCATGACTCTCGGACTCCAAAGCCCGGGCTCTTTCCACTGAACCACGTGAGGGAGGGCGTTCCACTCCAGAGGTGGGATGTGGTCGAGAGGTCGGCGGCAAGATAGACGAGATGGAGGTACAGGGAGAAGGTTAGCATTAGAGGAACCAAGTGTGTGGGCCGCCTTGTAGTAGGAGAGTAGCGAGGTGAGGTAGGAGGGGACACGATGATTGAGTGCTTTAAAGCCAACGGTGAGGAGTTTCTGTTTGATGCGGAGGTGGATGGGCAACCACTGGGGTTTCTTGAGGAGGGGGGAAACATGGTGTGAATGCTTCTGAAGGAAACTGATTCAGGCAGCAGAATGGAGTATGGACTGGAGTGGGGAGAGACAGGAGGCAGGGAGGTCAGTAAGGAGACTATTCAATAATCAAGGCGAGATAGGATAAGTGCTTGCATTAATGTGATAGTTCGGACGGAGAGGAAGGGACAGATTTTGGCGATGCTGCGAAGGTACAACTGACAGGATTTAGTGATGGCTTGAATGGAACGAGATGGCTTGGTGGAACGAGAGAGAGGAGTCAAGGATAATGCCAAGGTTATGGGCTTGTGAGACTAGGCTCTCCCCCTTTCTAGATTTCTCCCCCCTTATTGACTGTAAGCCCGTTGTTGGGTAAGGATTGTCTCTATTTGTTGCCGAATTGTACTTTCCAAGCGTTGAGTACAGTGCTCTGTACAAAGTAAACACTCAATAAATACGATTGAATGAATGAATGAATGAATGAATGAATGAAAGGAAGGATTGTGGTGGTGGTGATGGTGGTCCCACTGTTGATGGGAAAGTCAGCAGGAGGGCAGGGTTTGCGAGGGAAGATAAGAAGTTCAGTTTTAGCCATATTTAGTTTGAGGTGATGGGAGGACATCCAAGTAGAGATGTCTTGAAGGCAGGAGGAGACGAGAGACTGCAGAGAGGGAGAGAGGTCAGGACTGGAGTTGTAGATTTTGGTGTCATCAGTATAGAGGTGATAGCTGAAGCCACGTGAGTGAATGAGTTTTCCAAGCGACTGGGTGTATGTAGATGGAGAATAGAAGGGGACCCAGAACTGAACCTTGAGGGAGCCCCTCCTGGGAGGCACAGGAGGAGCCCATTAAAGAGACTGAGAATGAGCGGCCAGAGAGATAGGAGGAGAAACAGGGGAGGTCAGTGCCAGTGAAGCTGAGGTTGGATAATGTTTCTAGGAGAAGGGAGCGGTCGACAGTGTCAAAGGCATCTGAGAGGTCGAGGAGGATTAGGATGGAGTCGAGGAGGATTAGGATGGATTAGGGTAGGTCTCTGCTTGACTCTCCCTCCCATAGCCAAGACTGGTGGAGCACTGGAAACTTTCCAGGTGCGATCCCGAGCGGGGGCCTTAGCATGTAGGTACCTATAAGCCAAATATATTCAATTATACATTTTGTTATTTATTCAGCCATTTGATCCTGAGAGATACATGCCTATCTGTCATTTATTTTAATGTCGGTCTTCCCAACTAGACTGTAAACTTCCTGAAGGCAGGGATCATGCCTACCAATTCCCTTGTGCTCTCCCAAGAGATTAGTACAATGCTCAGTGTTCTGCACACAGTAAGCACTCCATACTCTGGACTGTAAGCTCCTTGTGGGCAGGGAAGATGCCTACCGACTCTGTTGTGTTATACTTTCCCAAGTGCTTAGTAGAGTGTTCAATAAATACTATTGATTGATTGATGTTGGTGGTAGCTTGAGTTGGCTGATTCTTTAAAACACCCTTCTGCCACACACTTTTTCCTTCCTTAGAGATTTGCTTTCCTGCTCAGTTTGTTGCCATTCTTAAAACAGGAATATTGAATGTCCTGGCTCCTGCCGTGTCTTCATTGACACTATCACAAATAAAGGGCTTTACTAGTCTTAAGAAGCAGGAGAAGCAGTGTGGTTTAGTGAGAAGCCGCGTAGCCTACTGGAAAGACCAGGGGGTCAGGAGTTAGAGGACTTGGGTTCTAATCCCGTCTCTGCCGGTTGTCTGCTGTGTGACCTTGGGCAAGTCACTTTACTTCCCCATGCCTCAATTTCCTCATCTGTGAAATGGGGATTAAATCCCTGTCCTCCCTCCTACTTAGACTGTGAGCCCCTGTGTGGCAGGAACTGCATCCAAACTGATTATCTAGTACCATTCATTCATTCAATTGTATTTATTGAGCGCTGCCTGTGTGCAGAACACTGTACTAAGCGCTTGGGAGAGTATAGTGCAACAATAAACCCAGACACATTCCCTGCCCACAACAAATTTACAGTCTAGGTGGGGGGAGACAGACATTAATATAAATAATAAATAACAGATATATAAATAAGTGCTGTGGGGCTGGGAGGGGGAAGAATAAAGGGAGCAAGTCAAGGCCACACAGAAGGGAGTGGGAGAAGAGGAAAGGGGAGCTTAGTCAGGGAAGGCCTGTTGGAGGAGATGTGGTTTCAATAAGGCTTTGAAGTGGGGGAGAGTAATCGTCTGTTGGTTTTGCAGAGGGAGCGCGTTCCAGGCCAGAGACAGGACGTGGGCGCGGGTCGGTGGTGAGATAGACGAGATAGAGGCACAGCGAGAAGCTTAGCATTAGAGGAGAGAAGTGGGCTGACTGGGTTGTAGTAAGAGAGTAGCGAGGTGAGGTGGGAGGGGGGCAAGGTGGTGGAGTGCTTTAAAGCCAATGGCGAGGAGTTTTTGTTTGATGCGGAGGTGGATGGGGAACCACTGGGGTTTTTTGAGGAGGAGGGAGACACGTCCTAAATGTTTTTGAAGAAAAACGATCTGGGCAGCAGAGTGAAGAGTGGACTGGTGTGGAGAGAGATAGGAGGCTGGGAGAGCGGCAAGGAGGCCGATGCAGTCATCCAGGCGGGATAGGAGGAGTGATTATATTACGCGGTAGCAGTTTGGATGGAGAGGAAAGGGCGGATTTTAAGTGATGTTGTGAAAGGGGAACCGACAGAGCTTGGCACAGAATAGGTGCTTAACAAATGCCAAGATTAATGTTCAGAAAACGAACTCTCTCTTGCCCAAGTCATTTGTAGATGGAGATTGTAGGAGTGGCCAAAGCATAAGCTCGTGTCAGCTCCGCCAGTGCCCTGCCTCGGTAATCCCCCCAGATGGACAAGGAAAAAGCACATGCAGGATTTGACAGCATTGGTTGTAAAAAGGAGGGCGGTTGGATTACTCCGCACTGAACAGCCACACGATTAGGGAGGACATCCCAACCGAGGAATGTGAGAAGGAGTGGGATGTCCCTTTATCAGTGGATTGGGTGGGAAAGGCAGGGAGCATTCCTATCATTTAACCGGAGAGGTATTGTGCGTAGGAGCCAACACCCGGGGCCTTAATCCAGTCAGGATGACTTCCAAGATTTGGGGCAGGAGAAACTGCAACATCAATTGTGGCTGGTTTTACACACACACACACACACACACAAACACTTGTCCTTTGTTTTAGAAGAAGACACCACCGATGGTGAGGTTTGCCTGTGAGTGAGTGTGTTAGCTGGTTTTTAGACAGTTAAAACCCAGTTTTAGGTGCATGTGCATAATTGCTTTGCTGTCTGTCTCCCCCGTTTAGACTGCGAGCCCGTCACTGGGCAGGGATTGTCTCTATCTGTTGCCAAATTGTACATTCCAAGCGCTTAGTACAGTGCTCTGCACATAGTAAGCACTCAATAAATACTATTGAATGAATGAACCACTGGATTACTGGCCCATGCCGTCTAGGATTTGTGCCACTCACCACCTTCCCCACCCCCCCAAACACACACACATGCACATCGTCATCATCATCATCATCATCATCACAGGGCTCCGCTCCTGACCTGCCTTGTCTGAACAGGGCTGGAAGGACTCTAGCAGTGTGGAAGTCTATGACTTCCACAAAGTTTAGCACATTGCTCTTTCCTTACTATAACCTCCTCTAGGTGGTAAGCTCCCTGTGAGCAGGGATCCTCTTAACCAACTCTACTGTATTGTACGTTCTCAAGCGCTTAGTACAGTGCCCTGCACACAGTAAGTGCTCAATAAATAGCATTGATGGATTGCAAATTGCTCCTTCAACTGCAATATCTTTTAAATCTTGACTCCTTGAGGGCTTGAGACCGCATCTTCTTCATCCTCTTTTCTTCTCCAGCATTTAGTACAGTGCTCTGCACGCAGTAGGTGCTCAATAAATGCCATTTAATGAATGAATGAATTACATAGACATATGTGAGACAGGTCTATAATCATCAGTGAGCATAATGTGTCCCATTAAATTAGAATAATATTTTCTCTTGCAGGTGATGATTCTACAGCATCCTCTTAGAAAAATTTACCAGGTGGCATCTGTCTCCTTCAGAGTTTTTTCTATCAATCTAGGACTGTACCTTTAATATCTCTAAAAATCAACTAATGTTGTCAAATTATTGCCCGTGTTTTACTGGAACCTTCTACTTAACTGCACCCTTTGAGTCTCTTACCAACTTCCTCTGCTTCCCTCCACCTCCTCCTTCCTTCTCTCTTTTCCATCTGCATATTCTTTCTGGCTTCCTTCCCTCCCATCCAGACACACACATACACCCTCACGCACACTTTGGATTCTCCAAGCAGCACGGCATAGTGGAAAGAGCACAGGCCTGGGAGTCAGAAGGTCATGGGGTCTAATCCCGGCTCCGCCACTTGCCTGCTGGGTGATCTTGGGTAAGTCACTTCACTTCTCTGGGCCTCAGTTACCTTACCTGTAAAAAATGGGGATTGAGAGTGTGAGCCCCACACCGGACAGGGACTGTGTCCAACCTGATTTGCTCGTATCCACCCCAGTGCTTAGTACAGTGCCTGGCACACAGTAAGCGCTGAACAAATAGCACAGTTATTATTATTATTATTTTTCAGGCTTTACAGAAAATGGCCCTCGGACTTGTTGTCCTTTTCCATTTCTCAGGCAGTCTCTTCTGCCCCCAACTTCCTCCTAACATAAAATTCTCCCGTCTCACCCTTATCCCTTTTCTACTTTCCTTTCCACCTGTCTCTCCTCTTTTACTTTTATCCACTTTAGACTTCCTCTGATACTATTTCTAGCATTCCTGCCACTGCCAATTTACATTTTCCACAGTCCACTTTTCTTACTCCCCTTCTCTACATTCTCCATAATCCCATGATCTAGCTAACCTTCAAGGATCTTTCCCATTTTAGCAGTCATTTAAAACTGTGGTCTAGTTTCCACTGTAACAGTTCCTCTATGCAAAGACTTGGCACATATGTAATATTACACTGCAAAGTATTCAAATGGTTGTTTGTTTTTAGATTTTGGGTTTTTTCGTGGAAAATCACCAGATAAAATTGGACTCCCCTTCTCCTTCACACCTTAAAAAGGCACCGGTAACACACACCCCTTTAGATGCGGAAGGGACAAGAGCTTACTTCTGACTCCCTCTTTCATATTTTGCCTTAGTAAATAGTAAGGCATCACCCTAGCCTCAGCAGTGAGACTTGTTGTGCTGGTAGATTTGGGCCACGCCGGAGAGTCACCACATGGCATGGTTCTGAGCTACTAATAGTATTAACCTTTGGCCTCATGGTTTCCAAGGTGGGGCTCCATACCCAATCCATTACCGACCCCATCTCCACCATCTCCCACATCTGAAATCTGATTTCCAGCTTCGTCTATTAGCGACGGGACTTCTCTCTGCTGGCCTCTCTCTGACCTGGGGGGACCACTCACTACCAGCCACCAGGAAAACCCTTCCCTTCACCTCAGTTATTGCTGACAGAACATTTTCTTAACTGGAATAGGGGCCCCAGTCCTATTCTTTCTACGGGAGCGGAGCCCATTCCACCAGGATGCTGGCGGCACCAAAAATAAGGTGTCCACCGCCGGTACGCTATGGGAAATACAGTCGTGAACCCTTCTAGGGAAGAAACCCAGCAGAGTTGAACTACAGCGTGAGGGGGAAGGAGGCTGTCTCAGCCTGTTCCTCCCCCATTCTTTCCCAGGCCAAACCCTCAAGGCTACTCAGCTGAGCCGTGGTCTCTGTTTTTTTTGTAAACTGGTGCAACACCTTTCCCAATCCTTTATATAAAAGGAGGTGAGGCATCCCTTCCCTCAGTTTAGGATTTAATTAGGCTCCACTGATACAGTCCTAGTCAGCACACTTAAATGATTCCATAAAAATAGGCTGTTAAGCAGAAGAGTCCTAAATAAAGAATAGTAATAGGGAAACAATTTCAAGTCAATAAATGCATTCCCAAGATGCGAATAATTGCCCAAAAGAATGAAAAACTATTTTTTAGTGATCGAAACACAAATGAATGTAGTTACATGATCAAATAGCAATGTAGATATGTAGCAGTAATGTGATTATGAATTAGATGTTTTTGTGTACATATGTAAATATTTAATTACAAAGTATTACCTTTTGCATCCTATTCAGCAAAAAGACATCTTGCTTGCTTGCATTATCTGTTGTCAAACAGAGAAAACATGGGATTTCAATCTCACTCTTCAAGTCAGAGTACTTCAAAGGTTGAAGGGGAGGAGAGGGTAAAATTTGCACATGCAGCAAAAGCACCATAAGAAATACCAACTTTGAAATTCCCCAATTTTCAGTCCAGTTGATGGGAAGATCCCACACTCTTCATTAGAGGGAGATCAGTTTTTTTGACCATTGTTTGGATTCATTCATTCATTCAATCATATTTATTGAGCGCTCACTGTGTGCAGAGCACGGGATTAAGCACTCGGAAAGTACAATTCGGCAACAGATAGAGACAATCCCTACCCAATAACAGGCTCACAGCTTAGGAACTACCGACGTCGGATATATACCAGTAGCCATCCTTGGTTATTGTCATTATTGTATTTATTGAACGCTTACGTTGGGCAAGGCATTGTCAAAGGCAAGACAGCGACAAGGAGGGTTTTGCTGGGGCTGGGCTATGCCTGGCTAGTATCCCGACGCACGTGATACATGAGGCCAGCACATCAAATGGGGAAGCAGCCTGGCGTAGTGGATAAGAGCACAGGCCTTGGAGTCAGTAGGTCGTAGGTTCTAATCCTGGCTCCGCCCCCCCGTCTGCTGTGTGGCCTTGGCCAAGTCACTTCACTTCTCTGGGCCTCGTTTCCCTCATCCATAAAATGGGGTTTGAGACTGTGAGCCCCAAGCGGGACAGGGACTTTGTCCAAACCATTCTCCTTGTGTCCACCCCAGGGCTTGGTAGAGTATGTGGCACATAGTAAGCGCTTAACAAATACAAATATTATTATCCTGCAAGCAGGGCCCAGTGTGATGACATCATGTGGTGTGTCCTGTGTGCCATCATCGCACCGCACTGCCCAAACAGTAAAGGATGGAGCTTTCCCTGGGCACTCTGGTCTGGAGCAATGACACCTCCTGCCACTGCTAGTCATTCACATGGTCCCACTTGCTGTGATCCCGCACAGCACCCGGCTGAGAGATAGGCCCTGGAAGGATGGAGCAGGTACCAGAACCAGAGTGGTAAGGCGGGGAAGTCGGGTTCAGCCACGTCTCTAGAAATAGCGTGGCTTAATGGCAAGAGCATGGGCCTGGGAGTCGGAGGGCCTGGGTTTCAATCTCAGCTCTGCCACTCTCTTGCTGCTGCAAATCACTTCACTTCTCTGGGCCTCAGTTTCCTCATCTGTTCTCCTTCTCCCTTAGACTGTGAGTCCCATGTGAGACAGGAACTGCACCTGACCTGGTTATCTCGTATCTCTCCCTGTGCTTAATAATAATAATAATAATAATGATATTGTTGGTATTTGTTAAGTGCTTATTGTGTGCTGAGCACTGTTCTAAGCGCTGGAGTAGATACAGGGTAATCAGGTTGGCCCACGGTGAGGCTCACAGTCTTAATCCCCATTTTACAGATGAGGTAATTGAGGCCTAGAGAAGTGAAGTGACTTGCCCAAAGTCACACAGCTGACAAACGGCAGAGCCGGGATTAGAACCCACGATCTGTGACTCCCAAACCCTGGCTCTTTCCACTAAGCCACGTTGCTTCTCGCCACGTAAGAAGTATTCCACGTACTCACGCACAAACCAAAAAGGCAGGCTGGTGCTTCTGTGGCTACAACTCTTTTGACCGACATGATGCCCCGGGTCCAAATCTCTTATATCGTACTCTCCCAAGTTCTTAGTACAGTGCTCCGCACACAGTAAGTGTTCAATGAATAGGATTGATTGATTGGGGCTACAGGGCAAGTCAGAGCACCTCCACCCCACCCTGCACATTGCCTGCTCACTGCAGCTTTTGTGGGAAGGTGAGATTACCTGACTGATGGATTTCCTAAAGCACTCAAGTATAGGCAGCAAAACGTAGAGAGAAGCAGCGTAGCCTAGTGAGAGACGGCATGGCTTAGTGGAAAAAAGCACGGGCCTAGGAGTAGGAGGACCTGGGTTCTAATCCCACTCTGCCACTTGTCTGCTGTGTGTCATTAGGTAAATCGCTTAACTTCCCTGTGCCTCAGTTTTCTCAACTGTAAAATGGGGATTCAAGATCCGCTCTCCCTCCTACTTAGACGTGGAGACCCACGTAGGACAGGGAGAGTGTCCACCCTGATTAACTTGTATCTTCTCCAGCATTTAGAACAGTGCTGTTGCTTAGTAAGCATTTAACAAATACTGCAATTATTATTCATAATAATAATAATACTAGTAGTAATTGTATCTCAGAGCAGATCTCCATTTACATTATCGTCCTTTCTGTTATGAATATTAAAAAAAGTTTTTAAAACTACATTAGCAGCATTTATTTCCCTGCCACTCTGTCCTAAGTCAGAACTAAGTTCACCCCAAAGAACACAAAGAGCAGCTGTTTAGCAGGGCATGGCAAGGTCCTAAATCAGGAGAATGAACAACTAGTGGTATTTATTGAGCGCCTCCCCTGCACGAAACGCTGTAATCATCAATGAATCAAGGCATTTATCGAGCACTTACCGAGTGCAGAACACTGTACTAAGCACTTGGGGACGCACACTATAATAGAGTGCATAAGAGCTTGGGAGGGGCCAGCAGAAGCAAGATATATGTTCTCTGCCATCAAGGAGCTCACAAGTCTAAACGGGGAGACTGATACACAAAACGTATTTACAAATCATGTGCATAGAAGGATATAACAGGAAATGTTTTAAGTATATCAGGGTGAAATAGCAGAAAAAGTAATCAAATAAACAAATGACAATCAAATAAAAGCCTACGCACATTCCTAAGTCCTGATGTTTGGACTAAAAGAAGAGACATGAGTGCTAAGGGTAGATGCTGGATTGATGTCATTAGGGTGATGTGATGTATTTAGGGTAGGATTTTCGGAAGGCGTTGGAGGTGGGGAAAGCTGTGGCTGAAGCTCCCGGCTGGGGAAACAGTACGAGGAAGAGCACGCCGGGGGAAGAAAGAGTGTTAGCTGGAGAACAGCACGTAAAGAGAGCTGATATGTAGGATGAGAAGAGTTGGTGGAGAGCCTTGGAGACAGATGTGAGGAGATTTGGCTTGATGCGTAGAGAGATGGGGAGCCATTGGAGATTTCTGAGGAATGGAGAGATGTGTTCCGAGCGATGCTTCAAGAAGGCGATCTGTGTAACAGCATGGCTTAGCGGAAAGAACACGGGCTTGGGACCACCCTGGTCCAAACCCTGCTTCTAGTATAGTTTGATTATTGTGTCTGCCTCACCCTACTCTTCCTGCTTCCAGCCTCTCCTCGCTCTAATCTTTATACTGCTGTAATAATAATGGTATTTGTTAAGCGCTTATTATGCGCCAAACACTGTTCTAAGCGCTGGGGTAGATACAAGCTAATCAGGTTGTCCCACGTGGGACTCAAGCTCTTAATCCCCAGTTTACAGATGAGGGAACTGAGGCACGGAGAAGTTAAGTGACTTGCCCAAGGTCACACAGCAGATAAGTGGCGGAGCCGGGATTAGGACCCACGTCCTCTGACTCCCAAGCCCGGGATCTTTCCACTAAGCCACGCTGCAGTAGGGAAACTGGTGAGTAGCATATAGGCAAAACCAAGGTGCCCATTGTTGACGATCCATCTTGTCTTATGCTGTCGAGTCGTCTCTGATCCACAGCGACGCCACAGACACATCTCTCCCAGAACGCCCCACCTCCATCTGCCATCATTCCGGTAGTGAATCCACAGAGTTTTCTCGGTAAAAATACAGAAGCGGTTTACCATCGCCTCCTCCCGCGCAGTAACTTGAGCCTCCGCCCTCGACTCTTTGCCGGGCCGCTGCTGCCCGGGACGGGTGAGTTTTGACTTGTAGTAGATTGCCTTCCACTCGCTAGCCGCTGCCCGAGCTAGGAATGGAATGGCTAGGCCTTAGGCCTCTGCTTGACTCTCCCTGCCGTAGTCGGGACTGGTGGAGTACTGGAAACCCTCCAGCCAGGTGCGACCCTAAGAGGAGTCTGTTTGACCTACAGGTAAATGATGCCCGGCGAAGGTAACCTACTATGAAAGCCAGGTTTGGGCCATCTACCTGTAGTTGGCTGACATATGTTTCTTCTAGACCTCTGAGAGCAGGGTCTAATGTCCAAGCACACATAAAGAGAGAAAAGCCTTTGGAAGATTGTTAGAGAGCGGCGAGAGCTTGACAACAGATTCCAGACCAAACTGTGGTGCTGTCTAACCTTCTCTGTGGTCGTGAGACCCGGACCTCCACCAGACTAAACATCTAACAACCTGACTGGTTCTATCAGCAACAGTTAAGGGTCGTACTTGCTGTCAAAAGGCAAAATGGGATCACAAAAGATAAAGTCTGGGAACGAAGTCAATCTGGCATTGAAACCGTGCTCATCTCAAGAGAGGCAATGTGGCCCAGTGGTAAGAACGTGGGACTGGGAGCCAGGAGTCATGGATTCTATCCCCAGCTCTGCCACTGGCCTGTTGTGTGACCTTAGGCAAGTCACTTAATCTCTCTGAGTCTCACTTTCCTCATCTTTTCTCTCCTCGCCTCTTAGACTGTGAACTATGGGTAAGAATGATCTGTCCCGATTATGCTCTACCTACCCTGGTGCTTAGCCCGGCACTCGGGCCAAAATAAATTCTTAAATACCACAACTCTTGCTGGCCGAAATATATGAGGAGAATGGATGTCAGTAGGATACCCAAACAGCTGCCGCTTATTGAGCTGGAAGGGGGCAACTGAAATCAAGGAGGGCAAAGGAACCATTTTAAGGCCGCAGCTAAGCGACGCCTCGGACAATACGGTATCTCATCTGAAAATGGGGAAAGAGAGAGCTCTGGCAGACAGATCAGCAGCTCTTTTTTCGCAGACGCTCTGAGGGACTGTGCAACTGAAAGGCAAAGACTAAAATAGCATCCAGTACTGCAAAAAACAACTGTGACAGCTGGCCAAAGGATAATCTGTGTAGCAGCACACTGTGGTTCAGACTGTGGGCCCTTTTTAACCACACTTGTTCTCATCGGTAGACTTCCCCTTCAGTGGCATCATCTTCAAATACACAGGACAACTATATATGTACATCTAAAGAGAAAATTAACCGGAGAAGGGAAACATTCACGCAGGTAAATGAGATGGAAAATGTCTGCTTGAAATTCACCAAATTCAGGAGCATTCCCTGATTAATCACCCTCACTTTTCCAGTAATGTTCTCAGCCATTGTGTATTTATCTGTTTCCTGTTTATTCGTTCTTTCCTTTGGGTCTATTATTTATATCTAGTTTGTACCCTTAACTATGATAAATTTGTTCATTTTTGCCTACTGTCTCCCCCATTACACTTCTTGAAGCGGGGTTCTTCTCTTTTACTCTCCCAAGAGCCTAGTTCCATAGGTGCTCAATGAATGTTATTGATTCTTAGAGAGACCCAAAAGAGAGATAATACTAATAACATTAATCATCATCGTCATAATGATTGCAGTATTTGTTTAGTCCATACTTTGAGTCAAGCACTGCGCTAAGTTCTGGGATAGATATGAGTTAATTAGATCCGACGTGGGGCTCACAGTCTAAGTAGGAGGGAAAGCAGGTATTGAATCCCCATTTTGCCAGTGAGGCAACTGAGGCACAGAGATGTCAAGTGAGTTGCCCAAGATCATACAGCAGACCAATGGCGGAGCTGGGATTAGAACCCCGTTGGTCTGACTTTAGGCCCGTGCTCTTTCCACTAGGGCCAAGTGGCTTCTCCTACATACAAGTGAGGGTTGTATGTATGAACATACGTGTCGTATGAACGATCAGTTCATTTGAACGGGGCCTTGCCCTTGTAAGTGCTAGTTTCCTTATCTTAGTTGGATCACCGACGCTGTCTTGGGGAAACTGGCGGTGGTCACACTAGTCCCCACTTCCATGCACATCTCTGGAGTGAAATCAGCAGCGGCCAAACCGCAGCAGGGAATCTCGCAATGGTGCCGCCAGATTCCCGGAGCTCCACTTTCCCTTGTCCCCATTGCCACCAGCTCCTCATTCTCTAGAATGAATATAGAAGCAGCGTGGCTTAGTGAAAAGAGCACAGGCTTGGGAGTCAGAAGGTAGAAGGTGGGGGTTCGAATCCCAGCTCTGCCACTTTTCAGCTGTGTGACTTTGGGAAAGTCACTTAACTTCTCTGTGCCTCAGTTGCCTCCTCTGTAAAATGGGGATTAAGACTGTGAGCCCCACGTGGGACAATGTGAGTACCTTGTATCTACGCCAAGCTCTTAGAACAGTGCTTGGCACATAGTAGGCGCTTAATAAATACCGTCATTATTATTCTCTAATGCAAAAAGAACACAGGCCTGGAAGGCAGAGGATGTGGGTTCTAATCCCGGCTCCGCCACACGTCTGCTGTGAGACCTTGGTCAAGTCGCTTAACTTCTCTAGGCCTGTTACCTCATCAGTAAAATGGGGATTGAGACTGTGAACCCCATGTGGGACAGGGACTGTGTCCAAACCTGATTACCTTGTATCTACCCCAGTGCTTAGAGCCCAGTAAGCATTTATAACAAATACCACAAGTATTATTTTTAGTGAGTTTAGGATATCTGTCCCTATGCTGGCAGGCTACTTACCAGAGAATATTAGTAGGACCGCACATTTCAGAAACGCAAGGGGATAGAAACAGCCCCTTTCCTTCCCCTACTGCACTGGGCCCCACCTCCCCTAGCCACAGTCTTAGACTCACGGGCGAGAGACACACACATGAAAGAGCCACAGTGCTTGGCACATAGTAAGCGCTTAACAAATACCAGCATCATTATTAGATGAGACACAAGAGCAAGACAACCGCTCCTTTCATATCTCCACATTTCCTCCTCCCTTTCAGCCTGAGTTCCTGAGTTGTTGTATTGTTTCTGGTTTGTTTGCTTTCTTTAAATCCCTGCTGAGCTCTCGAAGCTGTAGGTCAGGGTGGGGCTGAGCTAAGGTGACCAGATTTTTGCTGCTCTGTGCAGTGGTGAGGACTCAAGCAGTCAATCAGGGGCAATTATTCAAGGCTTACTGCATGCAGAGCACTGTTCTAAGGGTTTGGGAGAGTCCAATGTAAGAAGAGTCGGTAGACATGTTCCCTGCCCTCAATGAGCTCAGTGACCATTGCCTGATTACCACCCAAACTTTCACCAAGGATGAAGTCTTGTAAAGCATCATATTCAGTCTACACTGACAGCGTAATGTCAGGCTCCCGGAGAACCGATTAACATGCAAGGGATTTCACCTTTGAAATCGCCCCTTCGGAACAAGAAATTCCATCTTCTCCTACCGATGCGACCAACAACTGGGTGTGTCAGTGGGCTAGTATCTGCCAGGCAGCCTCTGAGACTGCAGGTGCTGCCAGAGGAAACCCCAAGACTGGTTCGATGAGAAATGGCTCTGAGACCAGAGAGTCACTGGTAGCAAAAAAACTTTTGCAGGGGTGTCCCTGCCTGATTAAAGGGATGCTTCCAGAAGCCTATGTCATGGAATACAAACCAAGGTAAGACACCGGTGTATGACGTGTGTATGTGCCTGTGTGTGAGAGAGAGAGAGTTTCGAGGCTGAAGAGATACAAGGCTCTGCAGACTGAAACCGAGCCAGAAACGTCTACCCAAGCTCTTCAGCGCCACTGCAGAATAGCAATGCTTCCACTGACATCACAAAGAAGGGATCTGAGAGGCGATGACAGTGACCTCCTTAATCCACCACTGAGGATGAAATGCTAATAAGACTGTGGGAAGACATGACTCTCGTTTCAAAACTTGATGAAAAAGGGCACAGCTAACCTGATGGTGTATCAACGGAAAGCTTCGAGCAAGGAAGGGGACGAGCTCTCCTTCACCATATAGAACACTGAGTATTTCAGAGACGTGATCAACGTCTTCAAGGAGAAAGGGAGAGAGCTGATTTAGGAAATTATCTTGGGAGTTCACTGCTTTCCATTGCTGGCAAGACCCTAGCTAGAGGCCCATTGGGCTGACTAATAATAATAATAATAATGAAGCTAATGGGATTTGTTAAGTGCTCGCTACGTATCAAGCGGTGTTCTACGCGCTGGGGGAGATACAAGCTAATCTGGTCGGACACGGTCCTTGTCCCACATGGGGCTCACAGTCTAAGTAGGAGGGCGAACGGGTATTGAATTCCCACTTTACACATGAGGAAACCGAGCCACAGAGCGATTAAGTAACTTGCCCATAGCCACGTAGCAGGCAACCGACAGAGCTAGGGTTAGAACCCAGGCCCTCTGATTCTCAGATCCATGCTCTTTCCACTAGGCCACACTACTCCTCTTGAAAGAAATCCACGTTTCTACATCGATACGTAGAGAGGGTGCCTCTTCTTTGGAGTGTGAGAGGGTTTCCTGCCACTCTCTTCCACTTGACAGCACGAACATCATCAGCTCTTAGAACGGTCCATTAAGACCCCACATCCCTGGTTTCAGAGGGCCTGCTAGCGTGAAGCCAGCTTCCGGCACACACCCCTTCCCCGAACACAGGCATTTCCACCTCACTGGACAATTTCAGATCCTTGTTCTCTCGGTCTCTAAGTCCACATTCCGGTAAGAAAAGTGGGAAGCAGGTCACCATGACCAGGATCAGAGTGTGCGGCTGGACTCTAGCCATAGAGACTCCTCATCCCCTTGGCAGGTCTTTGTGACTGCCTGTGAGGGCAGCCAGCCGCAGCAGGATGTGGGAAGGAGGAAGGAAGCTTCAATTTCTGTTTTTGCAGTCACGGCAGCAGAAGAGGCAGAAATGTCATCTCCTTCAACCACTGAAGAACACTGCTAACTAAACCTTTCCAGAATTGCAGTGCCGTTTCAGGCCACAGTGGATCACAGTGGCCATTATGTCTGTGGCAGATGCGTTAATAGGAGTTAGGAGTTAGCAGTGTCCCTAGACCTATAAAATGCATTTGATGCCATCAGTAGACCTGGTCTCCAGCTGGTTTGACTGCCCTGAAAGGTTGACCAATCAATGATAATTGATGAGTACCTACTGTGTTCAGAATACTGTACTATCAATCAATGGTAGTTACTGAGCACTTACTGTGTGCAGAGCACTGTACGAAGCGCTTGGGAAAAGCCTCCCTTTCCCTCTGCTCTCCCTCCCTCCCCATGGCCCCCACTAGCTCCCTCTGCTCTATCCCCACCCCCCGCCCCACTGCACGTGTGTAGATACGTACATATTTATAATTCTATTTATTTTATTCATGATGTGTATTTATCTATAATTCTATTTATTTATATTAATGGTGGTATTTGTTAAGCGCTTACTATGTGCAAAGCCCTGTTCTAAGCGCTGGGGGGATACAAGGTGATCAGGTTGTCCCACGTGGGGCTCACAGTTTTAATCCCCATTTTACAGATGAGGGAACTGAGGCACAGAGAAGTTAAGTGACTTGCCCAAAGTCACACAGCTGGCGAGCGGCAGAGCCGGGATTAGAACCCATGACCTCTGACTCCCAAGCCCGGGCTCTTTCCACTGAGCCACGCTGCTTCTCTTGACGCCATTGATGCCCGTTTGCTTGTTTTGATGTCTGCCTCCCCCTTCTAGACCGTGAGCCCGTTGTGGCCAGGGATTATCTCTATTTGTTGCTGAATTGTATTTTCCAAGCACTTAGTACAGGGCTCTGCACTCGGTAAGCGCTCAATAAATACGATTGAATGACTGAATGAACACAGTAGAGGTAAAACACAATCTCTGCCCTCGAGGAACTAACAATCCAATACCAGAGACAGGCAGACACAAAATTATTTAGAGTTAGAAGGAAAGGATAGGTTTAACTGGTTATAACATGCAAGAGGAAAGATGAATGTGTGAAAAAATTCCTCTCTTATAGGAGGTGGGATTTTAGGAGGGCTTTGGAGAGCTGAGATCTGGTGGATGGATTTGAAGTGGGAGGGAGTTCCAGACGGGGGATAGGGTGTGATCGAGGGGCCCGAGGCAGGTTGCTTTGGAGATCATCTACCCGCCCCCCGCCCCCAGCTGGACCCTCTCTGATCCTCACTCCTCCCTTCTTCCCACCCCAACCCTCCTGTCCCCCCCAGCTATAACCCACGGCTCCCTAAAATGAAACAGTGAAGCGCAACACAGGTAGAGGGGTGAAGCTGCATGGTGGAGGAGAAGGGGAAGGCACAGCTTCATCCTGAGTGAACTTTCTGGTGCAACTCAATAAATCAATGGTATTTTTTGAGTGCTTAGTGTGGGAGAGTACAAGAGTACCCCAATTTATTTGTATTAAGGTCTGTCTCCCCTTCTAGACTGTAAGCTCTTTGTGGGGAGGGAATGTGTCTGTTATAGTGTGTTGCACTCTCCCAAGTGCTTAGTACAGTGCCCCGCACACAGTAAGCGTCCAATAAATGCAACTGATTGATTGATCAGTTGATTGACTGGTACGGTACAATAAGTTGGACTAGCTTGGTAGCAGTTTGGATAGAGAGGAAGGGGCAGATTTTAGAAATGCTGCACAGATAGAACCGGAAGGATTTGCTCACTGACTGAGTCTGTGGGTTGAAGGAGAGCGATGACGCGAGGATAATACCAAGGTTATAGGCTTGTGAGACGGGGAGGGTGGTGATGGTGTCATCTACGGGAAGGTGAGGAGTACTGTTTTGGAGAGGTTACCTCTGAGGTGTCAGAGGGACATCCAAGTAGAGAGGCCCCGGAGGCAGGAGGACATGCGAGAGTGCAGAGGAGGACTGCTGCAGAGGAGGACTTCCAGCAAACCCTTGATCCTAGCTGCTCCGGTCGTTTATTCATTCACCAGAATGCTGGATGCTAGCTTTTTCCCACTGGCACCATTCCTCAAACCCAAGCCCTATAACATTCCAGTTTCTTCTGCACCACCCCCTCCCCCCCAATCCCCACCCCAGGGAAAGTACTCCAGGGTTGAGGCACCCTCTCCCTTGCTCAATACAATCATTATATAATAAAATCCCCCCCCCCACCCCTCAAAAAACCACAGTACAGGTAGAAGCAGGATGGCCTAGTGGCAAGAGCACGGGCTTGGGAGTCAGAGGATGTGGGTTCTAATTCCAGATCCTCCACTTGTCTCCTGTGTGACCTTGGGTAAGTCACTTCACTTCTCTGTGCCTCAGTTCCCTCATCTGTAAAATGGGGATGAAGACTGTAAGCCCCATGGGGGGCAACCTGATTATCTAGTATCTACCCTAGCGCTTAGAACAGTGCTTGGCCCATAGTAAGCGTTGGGTAGGGATTGTCTCTTTGTTGTCGAGTTGTACTTTCCAAGCTCTTAGTACCGTGCTCTGCACACAGTAAGCGCTCAATAAATACCACTGAATGAATGAACAGTGCTTGGCACATAGTAAGCGCTTAACAAATACCATAATTATTATAAACTAACTCTTTATTAATGATAATTCATTAAATATAGTTTATCCATGTAATCAGGGAACAGAACTCTCAGAAAGGGAAGAGGAAGAGTCAATTAGCAAATCTCTATATAATAATAATAACAATGGTGCTTGTTGAGCACTTACTATGTGCCAAGCACTGTTCTAAGTGCTGGGGTAGATACAAGTTAATCAGGTTGGACACAGTCTCTGTCCCACATGGGGTTCATATTCTTAATCCCCATTTTACAGATGAAGTAACTGAGGCCCAGAGAAGTTGCCCAAGTTGGACTTGCCCAAGGCCACACAGCAGACATGCGGCAGAGCCAGGATTAGAACCCAGGGCTTCCTGACTCCCAGCTCGTGCTCTATCCACTAAGCCTTGCTGCTTCTCATTTCTGCTTTGCACATAGTAAATGCTTGGGAAATACCATTGTTTGGTTAAAAGTGATAACTGCTTTTAAAAGCTGATTTTAAGTCACTTAATAAGTGGAAATTAGTCACACTGATTTTTTAGTTAAACGATGACTCCACTGTCATGAAACCAATTTTGCTTCATGCGGAGAGAAACGGTTTACCACTGGAGGGTTTTTTTGTCTAATGTCGAGTCGTCTCCGACCCGTAGCGACGCCATGGACCCATCTCTCCCAGAACGTCCCACGCCCGGCTGCAATCATTCTGGTAGCGTATCCATAGAGTTTTCTTGGTAAAAATACAGAGGTGGTTTACCATCGCCTCCTTCTGTGCAGTAAACTCGAGTGTCCGCCTTCGACTGTCTCCCATGTCACTGCTGCCCAGCGCAGGGGAGTTTTGACTTGTTGCAGATTGCCTTCCGCTCGCTCGCCACTGCCCAAGCTAGGAATAATAATGATGGTATTTGTTAAGCGCTTACTATGTGCCAAGCCGAAAGGCTACGCTTCTGCTTGACTCTCCCTCCCATAGTCAAGACTGGTAGAGTACTGGAAGTTCTCCAGGTGTGACCTTGAGAGGGGTTGGAGGTTTTTAGGAGGGGCAAAATCTGAGCTGAATGACGTTTTAGGAAGACGATCTAGGCTACAGAGCAAAACATAGACTGAGAGGTTGGAGACAGGAGGATCAATGATGGGGGCTAAGCACGGTAATCTGATGTCCAGGGTGGTGGACATTTGGGTGGAAGGAAGGAGCAGATCCAAGAAATGCTGTGGAGAAAGAACTGACAGGATCTAGCAATGGGCTGAATGCGAGAGTTAAAAGATCACGAGAAGTCGAAGATGAAACTAAGGTTCTGAGCTGGGACAGGGAGGATGGTGGTGTTGTCAAGAGAAAAGGGGAAGTCATGTGGAGGAGTGGGTTTAGGAGGGAAGATGTGAAGTTCGTTTTTAGACAGGATGAGTTTGAGGTGCAGGCAGGGCATTCAAGGGGAGATGTCCTAGAAGCTGGAAGAGATGTGGAATTGCAGGTCGGCTGAGAGGTCAGGGCTAGAGAGATAGATTTTGGAGTAGTCCACAAAAAGGAAGTAGCTGCGGCCAGGGGAGTGGATGAACTTCCCAAGAGAGAGCAAAAACTGGTGAGCCCAGTTTTACACTTTAATAATATGTAGCTAATATGCAGGGCTCCTTTTCTAGTGTAGACGGTAAGCTCACTTTAGACCATAAATTCCCTGTGGGCAGACCACACGTCTATCGACTCTGTTGTAATTGTACTCTCTCAAGTGCTTAGTACAGTGCTCTGCACGCGTAAGTGCTCAATTAATACCATTGATTGAAAGAGAACAAGAAGTGCAAGGCACCCAGAATAAATCTTTAGAGGATGTCTACAGTAAAAGAATGTGAGGTGAAAGAGGATCCAGGAAAATAATAATAACGATGATGGTACTTGTTAAGCACTTCCTATGTGCCAAGAACTGTTCTAAGCGCTAGGGTAGATACGAGGTAATCAGGTTGTCCCACGAGGGGCTCACAGTCTGAATCCCCATTTTACAGATGAGGTAACTGAGGCCCAGAGAAGCGAAGTGGCTTGCCCAAGGTCACGCAGCTGATAGGTGGCAGAGGAGGGATTAGCACCCACGACCTCTGACTCCCAAGCCTGTGCTCCTTCTGCTAAGCCACGAGGACCAATCGGAGAGTTAATAGGAGGACCCCGTGAGGACTTTGATGATGAATGAGGATCTAGGAGTAGGATGATATCGAAGAGCTGAGAGTGGAGCTTGGGGAAAGCTCACGCTAAATGGTGGTTATGTTACCAAGCCTCAGATGATATGGCTGGAGGCGTCAGAATCGGAGGATCCTCGTCAGATCCTTTCCCCGTCACCATCAGAGTAACCCGGAGTCGAGTACTAGGTCCAGTCCTGTGCAACCTATTCTATTGGTTGAGAAGCAGCGCGGCTCAGTGGAAAGAGCCCGGGGTTAGGAGTCAGAGGTCATGGGTTCTAATCCCGGCTCCGCCACCTGTCAGCTGTGTGACTCTGGGCAAGTCACTTCACGTCTCTAGGCCTCAATTACCTCATCTGGAAAATGGGGATTAAGACGGTGAGCCTCACGTGGGACAACCTGATGACCCTGTATCTACCCCAGTTAATAATGTTGGTATTTGTTAAGCGCTTACTATGTGCCGAGCACTGTTCTAAGCACTGGGGTAGACATAGGGGAATCAGGTCGTCCCACGTGGGGCTCACAGTCTTAATCCCCATTTTACAGATGAGGGAACTGAGGCACAGAGAAGTTAAGTGACTTGCCCACAGTCACACAGCCGACAAGTGGCAGAGCTGGGATTCGAACTCATGAGCCCTGACTCCAAAGCCCGTGCTCTTTCCACTGAGCCACGCTGCTTCTCCAGTCTTAGAACAGTGCTCGGCACATAGTAAGCGCTTAACAAATACCAACATTATTATTAGTATTATTATCAGCCATGCTCAAGGAAGAAACGCGGGACCTGGTGTCAGAGTACAGTTCTACAGGAGACAGGGAACCAAATCAAGAAGGCAAGTGTGTCCTTTCGGAGGCTCAGAAGACAAGCATGAGAAGGACACCAATGTGGTATCAAGTTTGAGACAAAATTGGAAAAGCTATGCAGGATTGTTGTCATGTCCCAACTTTCCCTATGGCTGGACCTACCCCATACACCACATCTGAATTCCAACAATGCCACTTACCTATAATACTTCCCAGCCAGTGGCAAGACGGGGCTCCAAAAATTGAGGTCCTGGAATGCAGTCAGGCCACCAGCAACAAAATAATAATTCAGTGTGTGTCAGTTAACACCTTCACCAGGCAGGACACGGAGAGTGAATGGAAGACGGCAGGATACACTACCAACTGCTCTCTGCTGTGTTAAAATAATCACTGTAGGAAAGGCAGACAGGAGAAACACTTTAAAGACACAATGAAGCAAAGCTTCGAATGTTGTGGCATAGCAACAGAGAGTGGGAAGCAGCTGCGGAATCAATCAATAAAATGTATTGAGCAGCTATTGTGTGCAGAACACTGGACTAAGAATCTGGCAGCGTACAAAAGAGCAAATAGACACCAACGCTGCCAACGAGATTTATTGTTATAGTGTACTCTCCCAAGGCCTTAGTACAGTGCTTTGCACACAGTAGGTGCTAAATAAATACGACTGAATGAATGAAAGAATGAATGAACAAGGAGCTTACGATCTACCAGGGAAGCCAGCTGTTGGGGATATTGAACTACCCCTCCTTTTTTCTTCCTCCTTTCTGTTATTTTAGTGACAGCTGGGGTGGGAAAGTGATGGGAGTGGGGGGGCGGTTGTGGAGCCAGTGACTCCGATGGCAACAGCTGTTGCCATGGGGAAAGTTCAAACTTAAAAGAATAAAATACTGGAGCCTAGGCAAGGGAGGGAAGAGGACTAGGAAGGTAGGGGATGGGTTTGGGTGAAGGAAACCCCTTAGGAAAAGGGGATGTAACAGAGAGGGAGGGGAGGTGGTTGGAAGTGATTTGCAGTGTCGTCGTTATTCATTCAATCGTATTTATTGAGCGCTTACCCTGTGCATTGTACTAAGCGCGTGGGAGAATACAATGCACCAATAAACAGAGGCATTCTCTGCCCATAATGAGCTTACAGTCTAAAGGGAGGGCGACAGGCATTAATATAAATAAACAAAATACAGACACGTAAATAAGTGCCGTGGCACTGAGAGGGGGTGGAAGAAGTCAGGGCTACACAGAAGGGAGTGGGAGAAGAGGAAAATGGGAACTTAGGGAAGGCCTCCCAGAGGAGATGTACCTTCATTCATTGATTCGTTCAGTCAATCAAATTTATTGAGCGCCTACTGTGTGCGGAGCACTGTTCTAAGCTCTAGGGAGAGTACAATACAACAATAAACGGTGACATTCCCTGTCCACAGTGAGCTTATCGTCTAGAGCGGGGGAGAAAGACATCAATATAAATAAATAAAACTCTTCTTCAGTCCATACTCTACGCTGGTGCCCGGAACATCAACAGTCGACGGTATTTAGAGAGTGATTACCGTATGCATCATACCGAGCGGTATTTTTACCTACTGTAGTGTCCCGGTCCGTTCATTCATTCGTTCACTCAATCGTATTTATTGAGCGCTTACTGTATGCGGAGCACTGTACTAATCGCCCGGAATGTACAAAGAGAGACAATCCGGTTGTCATGTCGGGGATGGTTTTGTCACAAAATCTACCAAATTGCCTGTAGCTCTGCGTGGAAAACGCACTCCTCGCTTCGGCCAGCTCACGACGCGACGTCACTTTCGAGGAACGTATTGTGGGGTGCGCCTGCAAACCGATCCCTAATAAAGGATATATTCTAGCCTGCCTTGTTCTTAGCCACCAGAGAGCGCTTGAAACCTTGGTCGGTTTCAGGAGACATTAATAGCTATTCAGGACTTGTTTTAAGCACATGAATAAGCATTTTTAACTTTGCATGAACCTGTTGTGAAAACAGAGCCTTGAGGAGGCTTAGGAAGGATTTCTGGACATCCTGTAAATGTGCGAGGGATTGTTCCTCATTTCAATGCGTTGCCCTGTTTTCCTCGAAAGGAGCAGGTAGGCGATTGTCTCCTATTTGAGTGGCGTGAGCCCCACCTCTCTGCGAGAGTGGAGGGTGGCGTGAAATCGGTCTCAGAGCAGTGTCCTGTATTCTCGAAACCGAAATATTCATTCACTCAATCGTATTTATTGAGCGCTTACCGGGTGTGGAACATCGTAGACTTACGACGTGGCAAAACGAAGGTAAAAGGGAGAAGAAGCAAAAGAAGGGGAACCTAACCTCATAGGGAGTTACAACTCAGATTCCAATTCGCTGCAAATACGTCCTCTGAACAATCGTATCCCGGGCTATTTTCTCCAGGGCTCTAGCCAACCAAGAAGAGCCTACAGAAAGGTGAGCTGCTGCTGTGATGTTGGCATGGAATCCTAAGGGATTCGGCCAAGGCAGTCCCAGCCACCTTTATCATGCTAGCTATGATGTCCCCCAGCAATAGGCCTCGGGCCTTCTGCTTGTGGAAGGAGAGAGCCCGTGGAGTTCTAACTAATGGAGTCGAGCACTGTGGGGCAGGAAAGTGGGAAACATTTTATTTGATTTACGGCCTCTCTTCCTAGGGCTGACTTGGATCTGTACCCTCTAAAGCATTTGATATTCACCCCACCCTCAGCTCCACAGCATTTATGTCCACATCCCTAATTTATTCTCATGTCGGTTGCCCCCCTCTAGACTGTAATCTCGCTGTGGGCCGAGAATGTGTCTGTCAACTGTGTTGGTGTTTTACTCGTCCACAGCACTTGACTGATTGATTGATTGTCAGCTGGAAGTCCAGAGCTCAGGGGCCCTCTCTCCCCCAAAAGTTGTGACTTTCCCTCCTGTCGATCCTTCCAATCCCTAGAAATCCGGATTGATCCTAAGGCCCTCTATATAGCCTAGGCCCGAGCTTCAAGACCTCCCTATTATGTTGGGAAATCCTGAGCTAGGTCTTTTAATCTTACTCCCCAGGAAGCCACTAACTCCTTAGCTTGCCTACAGTTGCCCTGGCACATATTTCTCCTTTTATCATTTAGATCTAGCCTTTCACTTCTTTGCTCTCTTGGCAGACTTACTCCTTACTGCTTGAGGCTCTGAGACAAAAGGGGGATGAGAGAGCGCATCTAAATCGTAATTAATTGCACATAAAAGAAGATAAGGAAATAGGAGGTTTTTTTCCTTCGGTGACTACCCTCCTCTCCTGGGTTCAAACCCCTCTCCACATAATGGTCAGGGCATTTCTTTATTTATTCCACCATTTATTTTACCGTAGGTCAAAGCAAAGTGGCTCCAAATCAAGAAAATGTTCTGGCAACAAATTCAGAGCAGAGCACCACCAGAAAAACAGAGCAGAACAGCCCTCAGAAAAACTGGGGCTGAAAAGAGAGCTGAGCATAGAGTCCGGGACAATATCGGTGTTGTGGTCGGTCACATTAGCCGTTGGGAGAAAGTGGTTATTGAAACGAAATCGATGGAAGGTTCTATCTGTGCCCCACGACATATCTTGAACTTCATTCTTCCTATCTCTGAACGTGTCAATGTTCTCTTAGGGCCTTGCTATCATATGTCTGTTTCGAAATTTCATTGTTTTCACAAATTTCTGTTGAAGTTAGGGTGGCATATTCTATTGTGCTTATTCTACAGAACTGAGGCACTTGGAAATTGATAATAACTGTGGTATTTGTTAAGCGCTTACTATGTGCCAGGAACTAAGCACTGGGGTAGATACAATATAATCAGGTTGGACATAGTCCGTGTCCCACGTGGGGCTCACTTTACAGATGAGGTAACTGAGGCCCAGAGAAGTGAAATGACTTGCCCAAGGTCACACAGCAGCCAAGGGGCAGAGCCAGGAGTAGAACCCAGATGCTTTTGACTCCCAGGCCTGTGCTCTACCCCTTAGGCCACTGTCATCTAGAAAACCAACAAGAGTCAGGTATAGAAATCAGATTTCCTGACTTGGTGAAAGACCTGTTGCTACTTTCTTAGAGAATTTAGGAGATTAAAAAGGAATCACCTTTTTCCCCTGAAGGATTTTTTTTTTTTGACCGTTTGCATGTTCTCTCAACTTTTTCATCTTTCTGTCTGGGGGATATGGGGCAAAAAGCTGTAAGTTAAACTTTTGTGGCCAAATAGATGTCCCATTCACTGAAGGCATTGCTGAGTGCGCATGGCTGAAGTCCTTGTTTAAGGACAAAGGATAATGAGAATGTTTTCACTGGGAAAAACATTAAATCAAATATTCAGCCCGTCTGTTTTGGGTTTCGACTTGGTTGGTGCCACTCCACATTGAGCAGATTTTCTGAATCACAGAATTAGAGCAAATGTCTCTAGCATTTTTCCTTCCTTTTAACCTTCAACCATGACCAACCTGATCCGATTCTGAAAACAGAACTGAGACTGAGAGAATAGGAGGATATAGCCGAAGCCTATCTGACTTGGATCAACAACATTCACTTAAGGAATGTAATTCCAGAGCCAAAGCAATTGGAGATGGTTGAGACCTATTAGTACAGTTTTCAACAAATTCTGTCTTGAGTTTCTTCATGCCTTAGTGGGCCCAAGCAACACTATACTCTTCTGCTTCACAGATTCCTTCATTACAAGCACTTAGAACAGTTCTCTGCTCACAGTAAGCACTCAATAAATATGATTAATTGATTGATTAGCTAATGGAAAACATTTCCCCACCACTCAGTCCATACCTTCTTTTTGACAATTTCACTCCACCACCCGGCTCTGAGCCATGCTAAAGAGCTAACACATACGATACCTAATTTATTGCTTCGGCGCACTAGAGCTGTAAAGTCTACATATGCCAAGAGAGTCGATTTCTTCTCCCTGTTTTTCTTTTGAATTATACCTTTTTTTCCTCCTCTTCCACTTTCTTCTGGTTCGCTTCACCTTTCCCTCTTTTTAAAAAAATTTTCATTGAATGCCGACAACGTTCTATGTCCTGGACAGAATATCACCCAAGTGAGATAAATGAATGGCAAAGATATGGGATTACCTTGTAGAGATTTCATTGTCAGTCACCTTCAGGACTGTGATCTCAGGAAAGTACCGTGTACAGCAAGATTACGATTGTTTACAGAGATCCAATAGGGGATGCCTAGGACTAAATGAAGTGGGGCGAGGGGCGATTAGGAAGATTCTGGTGAATTATTGGAACAGTTGCCTCAGATTCAGGTCTTTCAAACTGTGGATTAGCCTCCCAAATGGGATAGTAGCAACCCATCATTTGAGTTTCCCTAGTTAATCCACAATTATTTACCTGTGTGGAAGTTCCAGGCCCAGTTGGACTGGGTAAGGCCTGGGATGTTTTTCACTTGGAACTTCTATGCTTCCAGGATCATGAAAGTGAGGGGAGTCCATTGGGGTTAAGGAAAACTAAGGAAATTGAAGAAATCCAAGACATCCCTAGTTGCTGAGTCCCCACCAGGCCTTACCTTAAAGTACATGCACACAAAGTGTGCTTATCGGAGCGGATGCCCTTTTATCACAGAGACTTCTGTTATAGTTACCCAGACTATAATTAGGCAGAGATTCAGGGGCACTTATAGGCACTTTTGATGCATCACATCACAAGACACAATGTCTCCATGTTCCTTTCAGATGATAAGAATTTGCTGTAGAGTCAGGGAGAGAAAAATCTTGTAGTAAAATGAAAATTATCCCCCTAAAAATGTCCAATATAGAACAGCTATCTGGAAAACATAGTGTCATGGACAACGGAGTTGCCTTCAGCAAGTATGCAGTTTTTCTGTGTGAAATTAACACAAGTGTTGTCAGCTTTCTTTTATGAAACAAGATAGTAACAAAGGCTCAGGCTAGGGAAGCTCATTTAGTAAAGAAGGGAAAAAAAGAAAGATTGAATGGGGAAGGGAAGTTTAGAAAGTCCTCAGGGCTCAAGAAGTAATGGAGGAAGTCAAAATGCAGGAAGAAAAAGGAGCCAATGAATGTAATTTCTGTTCATTGTGTGATAGTGAGTGACAAATCTGTGTTGCAGGCCGTCTTTTTTCGTTCTCTACCACATCCCCTCAGTGGTAATGACAGTGCTATTTCATAGATGAGGTAACATTCTACTGAAATCAAAATCTGATGGCAGCAGTGGGGCTTAGTGGATAGAGCACGGGCCTGGGAGTCAGAAGGACCTGGGTTCTTATCCCGGCTCTGCCGTGTGTCCGCTGTTTGACCTTGGGCAAGTCACTTAACTTTTCTGTACCTCAGTTACCTCATTTGTAAAATAGGGATAAGAGTGTGAGCCCCCGGTGGGACAGGGACTGTGTCCAACCTGATTAACTTGTATCTACACCAGTGCTTAGAACTGTGCTTGGCACAGAGTGAGTGCTTAACAAGTACCATAATTATTATGATTATTACTAAGGGTGGGTTTGGGGGCTCAGGGTGAGAATTTCCCTTTGTAATGAACACACCAAACACCGCAAAATGACTATCGTTCTGGCTAAGCTGAAAGGAAGATAAAAGGAAGGTCAAAGGAAGATGAAATGGTGCAAGAACTCAGACATTAAGGTGAGGAGATACCGTGGCACACCCCCTGACTTGGGGTGGGGAGGGGAGACCTCTCTAGAAGAACTGGGCCTTGAATAGGGAAGAGCATCGGATCTATTCCTTTCAAAGACTATTTGCTCATAAACCTTTCTTTTCCCTTTGCTTTGCCTTTTGTTTCTAAGGGCTCCTATTTTCTCTGCCGTCTTTAATTCATTTCTTTTTTCTTCTTTTTTTTCCAGTGGTATTTATTAAGCGCTTACTCTGTGCCAGGCACTGTACTAAGCACTGGGTTAGGTACAAGTTAATCAGGTTGGATACAGTCCATGTACCCCACCGGGTCACAGTCTTAACCCCCATTTTACAGATGAGGTATCGGAGACACAGAGAAGTGAAGTGACTTGCCCAAGGTCACCCAGCAGACAGGTGGCGGAGCCGGGATTAGAACCCAGGTCCTTCTGACTTCCGGGCCTGTGCTCTATCCACTAGGCCACGCTGCTTCTTCCAAGTATTTCTCTTTCCTTCAGGTCACGCAGCGGACAAGTGGAGGAATCAGAATTAGAACCCACGTCCTCTGACTCCCAAGCCCATGCTCTTGCCACTAGGCAGTGCTGGTTCTCCATCAGAGATATGATCACACTGAAGGTGAAGAATTCCTATGGGGTGAGCTTGGCTGAAAAGTCTGTCATGGGGCCATACCTAACTGTGCTACCAGCTTTACTCTCTGCAAGTCCTGGTGCTGTTTTCAGTTTTGCTTCTGTCTCACCAATGGATGATTATAATACTCAACAACTCATTCAATCAGAATGTATTTAGCGAGCACTCCACAGGTATTTATTGTGCATACTAACCCCTGCAGTTGCTGCTCAGGTGAAATTAGCCAAACGTACAGAGCGAGGAGGTTTATGGTATTTTAATTTAATCCCTTCACCTACTCAACAATTACTGACCTCCTTCTCAGACCCTGAGAGCTCATTGTTGAAAACATTCTGGTTCAACCAAAGAGGAAGGGGAAACAACCTGTTAGAAGAGGAAACGAAAAAAATGTTGTCGTCTCCCAATCACTCAGTATAGTTTTGGCCCACAATAGAAACTCAATAAATCCTGATGATATTGATGATGATGATGAGAGATCTGGGTTCTAACCCTGGCTCTGCCACTTGCCTGCTGGGTAACCCTGGACAAGTCATTAACATCTCTGTGCCTCAGTTACCTCATCTGTAAAATGAGGATTCTATTTAGACTATTAGCTCCCTGTGGGACAGGGCCAGTGCCCGATCTGATTGCCTTGTCTCTGCCCCAATGCTTAGTTCACGCTTGGGGCATAGTAAGTACTCAATACTACAAGTGTTATGATGATGATGATGAAGGGCAAGAGGGAAGTGGCTGATTTTAGACGTCCTGATGGTAGTTTGACGTCATTTGGTAGTTTTTCATGAAGTATTTACGTAGGAAACGTGAAAGCGAGGCCAGCCGACATCTGCGTAATAAGGGAAATTCAGGTTTTGCCAGAGTCATAAATTCTGCCCAAGCAATCTCTGAAGTGTGTGTGTGTGTGTGTGTGTGTGTGTGTGTGTGTGTAAGGGCCAGGGGGAGGTGTTAGAGAGAAAAGGAACCAAGAGGATGGCGGCCCATTTTCACTTCTTTCCCCTTTATACTCTCCAGCATTATTTTTTTATCATGCCATCGTCCCGTTAGGCCACAGAAGCAAATAGAGGGGGAGGGAGAGATGCTGAATATCTTGGTAGCAATAACCGTACATCTCCACTCTGAACAGGAGTTCTAAGGAGGAATGGGCCCCTTTTCTCGGTTTTGCTAGCCGGACTCCAGTTTTCAATTTACAGCACTGCCAATTGAAATTATGAATCAAATCTCCAGAACTCCATTTTATCTGCATCTTTAGGGTCAAGCAGTGGATTGGCTGGTTACCGTGTGTCTTTGTACAGAAACGCGCAGAGTCCTTAGGGGTGAGTAGAGAAGCAGAGGAATTCCTCCTCGTGTTTCTGTCCCTCTCCCTAGGGACCCAGTTCTTCTTCCCAGTCTTTCCTATGCCTTCACCTTCCCCTGGCATTCTGAAGGTTACCCACATAAAAGCATTCAAATGTGTTCTGACCATGACTTGGACTCTATTTCCAGTTTGAACTTGGAACTGCTTGAGCTGTGGTTTCTGCTGAGTACAAAATTGCTTGTAGATGCAGTTTCTGGCAGGCCTAGAATTTCTGGGAGGAAATTGATAATTCTTGCTCTCTCCTAAGAAAGGAACCTAGTGATACTCACTCAAGTCACAAGCGATTATACAGTTATTAGAAAATGGAAGGTTTTCCAACACAGCGATTAGTACCGTCCTTTGCATACAGTGGGTCCTGTATTAAATTCTGCTGACTGACCAAAGTAGATTTTGGCATGATGGAATACCAACGGAAATATCTTCAGATGTTTGCAAACCAACAAGCAGATTGTTTCTCAGTGTAACGCTATGAGAGTTTGAGTATATACATACCTCACCGAAATCCAGATCAAGGTTAAATAGACTACAGGTACGGTCCAGATTCATTCATTCATTCAGGCATATTTATTGAGCGCTTACTATGTGTAAAGCACTGTACTAAATGCGTGGGAGAGTACGATATAACAATAAACAGACACGTTCCCTGCCCACAGAGAGCTTGCAGTCTAGAGGGGGAGACAGACGTTAATATGATCGATTGCAATGATCAGTCATATTCATTGAGTGCTTGCTCTGTGCAGATCACTGTACTAAGCGCTTGGGAGAGTACAACACAACCGAGTTGGTAGACACGTTCCCTGCCCACGAGGAGTTTACAGTCTAGAGGATATGACCAACCTGAGGAGACAACCATTGTTCAGTACCTTACCGCAGATCACACTGGGGCTCTCAGCGTGGTGTAGTGGACAGAGCCCGGGCCAGGGAGTCAGAAGGTCATGCGTTCTAATCTCGGCTCCGCCACTTGTCTGCTGTGTGATCTTGGGCAAGTCACTTCACTTCTCTGTGCCTCAGTTCCCTCATCTGTAAAATGGGGATTAAGACCGTGAGCCCTATGTGGGACAGGGACTGTGCCCAAGCCTATTAGTTTGTATCTGTGCCTGGCACATAGTAAGCGCTTAACAAATACCATAATTATTATTATTTAAGTACCCCATGATACAGCCACCCTGGGACTTCAACCTGTATTGCTTGATAACCTTACTCCACCCATATCCTTAATAAGCCCCAGTGTTCTAGCAGAGCATTATAGGTAAATCAATCCCTCCCTCTTACCGACATTAAGCAATCATTTATGAATGGATCTTGAAGGCAGCTCTGCCCACGATTTGTCAGATTTTCAAGGCGTTGGAGAGATTCCCTGAGCAGATATCCTAAGATGCTGTTGAACTGGGGAGGCAAATTAATTTAGAAATGGATGTTACAGATGTCAGTGAGTTAATTCCTTCTCATTCGGAGGAATTGTTGTCCAGCAAAGACCTCATCAAACTTTTGACAGTTGAAACAGTTGAAGAGGAAGGTAAGGTGTCACCCCCACCAGCTAAAATCTTGGCAAGAAAGCAGATGAACTTATAGACATGACTAAAGAAGATTCTGGATTGAGATAAGTCCGAAGGTGCACGGAAGTGTTCGAAACGAGTTCACCTGCTACAAAGCGCTCTGTGAAGAAAATCAGAAGGCTACTCTTCGACTCAGCTTGAACAAATTCTTTACCGAAATTGAAAACCCGCTGCCTCAGTCAGCCGAACAAGCTTTTCCTTCTGCAACCTCCTGTAAAGACTGATAATAATAATAATAGTGGCATTTGTTTAGCGCTTACTTTGTGTCAAGCACTGTGACTAAGCACGGAGCTAGACACGGGCTAATCAGGTCCCACAGTGGGCTCACAGTCTAAGTAGGAGGGAGAAAAGGTATTGAATCCCCATTTTTCAGATGAAGGAACTGAGGCCCAGAGAAGTAAAGTGACTTGCCCAAGGTCACACGGCAGGCAAGTGGCAGAGCCGGGACTAGAACCTAGGTCCCCTGACTCTCAGGACAGTGCTCTTTTCACCAGACCGTGTTGCTTCTCTTATCATATTGCAGATCCTCATTTGTTAATAATAATAATAATGTTGGTATTTGTTAAGCGCTTACTATGTGCCGAGCACTGTTCTAAGCGCTGGGGTAGACACAGGGGAAGCAGGTTGTCCCACGTGGGGCTCACAGTCTTAATCCTCATTTTACAGATGAGGTAACTGAGGCACAGAGAAGTGAAGTGACTTGCCCACAGTCACACAGCTGACAAGGGGCAGATCTGGGATTCGAACTCATGACCCCTGACTCCAAAGCCCGTGCTCTTTCCAGTGAGCCACGCTGCTTCTCTAATCTTATTTGTTTATAAGGGACATGTTATGAATTACTTTAAGAAAGATTAAACAATGCATGTTACTTTTCCAGAGGTACTGGAATGGAGCCTAATTCATAACATTTGGGAGAACGTATCCCACAATACCCCATTTTCAAGGAACAGAACCTGGTCATATTGGGAGGTGTGCATGTAATTTGTAAACTTCCTCATCCATTTAAAATGGCCTACTGTTGCAGAGGCCCAGATGATGTGTCTAAGGGATTTGTCTACGGCTCTCTAATAGCTGACTAGCAGGGCGGTGGAGGCAGATGTGACTTTTAAGGATTCACATCATCAGCAGACCACGCAAAGACTTCAGCCTCTTCTAGATCATGCTGCGAGGAAGGAAGATCATCTAAATAATGGCGATAGGCTCACCAACAGAAATCCCCTTTCATGGAGTAGAAGAATTAGTCTCTGGAATCATAGCGTTTCCTTCACATGCCTGGTGAAGGTCCAAGAGGGAAAGTTGAGAGGGATCACTGGACCAAAATGAAGAGAGACAATGCCCAGATTTTATGGACCCTGAGCAGACACCGAGGTCATGAATAAAAGTTTACAAATCTCGTATGATATCACGGTATTCAAGTCATCCCAGTTGAGTCCTTATGTACCCACTCAGAGAGATCTGAATGCTCCCGAAGAGAGGGACACCTCTGTAGGATACATGAAAGCATAAAAGGATAAGGGAAAACCAAATCAAGAGCTGAATTCTGAGTCCCGTAAAAGCAGGTCCCTAGATATTTTTTTTTTTTTAACACGTGGGTCCAAGCAGAGAGGTGTCTAAGCCATTGTCATCACGTAGGAAAATGTTTTTTATTTCTCATAAGCAGGCATCTCAAGGAGGGAAGTGCTCTTCGGAAGATTTCCTTCCATGATGATCTTCCTGCAAGGTGATAATTGTAGCACCACCCAATGAAAGTATGACTTCAATGCGTGGAGCACGGTTTGTTAATCAAGAATAATTATTCAAAGCATTTGTTAATTATTGGGGAGGGAGGTGGGTCATTGTAATTATTCTCTTTTTATATGGGAGGAAATAGAGGCCCAGAGAGGTGAGGTAACTTCCTCGAGGCCACAATAAACCGGTGACAGAGCCAAAGGTAGAACACAGTCCTAGAGTCTGAGGCGAAGACCATTCTGCCCTTCGGTCTCTGTTTCTCTTCCAGCCACTTGTAGTTTCTCTTCTGTGATAGTGCTCATAACATGCTCTTGCCCCCACTGATATTTCAAACTGTTCTCTCTGGGTGTTAGCAGAGGTCAAGCATCTCAACTTCTGTTACTCCCTCCTGTTGCGACTCGTCCGGTTTTTATTTGATATTCGTTTCCGAAGCCGCCGGCTAGCATTCCCTATTTAGCTGCCGTGTTGTTTTCTGGCTTTCCTGGCCCCGGTGGAATTCAGGTCAGCTCCCAAGCGCCTCTCCGGATGATTGTCATTCAGATTCGGCCTATCACCCCCGAGTCGTCTTTTAATAAGGGTCACGGCCATGCGGGGAAGAATGCAATAATCCAGGAATGTCTCACGGGCCCAAGAAAGGTGCTGCAAATTGGTGCCGTCAGGTTTCACTCAGACATCTGAAGCGTGATTTTCGAAATGCCAAATAGTCTGTCAATTACACATGTGGTGTTTTATAGCTTCCTTTTGACGGAGCCCAGGGACCTGGTGGGTATGCACTGGTATCTGAGAAATAACTAAGCATCACATAATAGCATGCTTCCCACACCTGATGCAGTGATTGTTTAATAGGTGTTTATGCCACCCCAAGAGTCAACTTCTTCCAAGCCCTCTACACTTGCAGATCCTAAAACAGAGAAAATATGAGAGTCTTGGCAAGGTGCGATCCTTAAAATTTGCTGCCCGGTGTCTTTTAATAACATCATGCACACTTCGGGCATGTGTGGGAGCTAGAATTGCATGTGACTCTATTAGCCATCTTCTGTGAGGGGGTGGAACAGCCCAGTGGGAGAGAGGTGTGTGGGATCACTAGTATTGTCCCATCCCTGCTGGGAAATGAACAGTATCCTAGGAAAATTAGGGAGCCGACTTTCGGTGAAGCCAAAACCCTGATTGGTGCGGTAGGGGAAGGGGCCTGCCTGCCTGTTGAAAGGATCTTCCGGTTTGGAATCTTAAGGCAGTCGTTACTGTGACAACTTCAGTCGGCCCTAACTGTGATAAGCTATGAGCACTCCTCTCTCGCTCCCTCACGGTCCCCGACCGAAAATTAGAGAGGAGATCTGTTTGACAGACCCGAAGCTTAAAGCAGATGGGAGCATACAGAATCTCAACTTCAGTGACTTTTGTCAAGAGCTGCTGCACTTTCTGTGTGTGTGGACGCGGGAAAATCAGTGCTGGGAAATGGGGCCCCGAGAAGCAGCACGGCCTAGTGGACCGAGCACGGGCCTGGGAGTCAGAAGGTCATGGGTTCTAATGCCGGCTCTGCCACTTGTCTGCTCTGTGACCTTGGGGAAGTCACTTCCCGTCTCTGGGCCTCAGTTCCCTCATCTGTAAAACTGTGAGCCCTATGTGGGAAAGGGACCGTGTCCAACCCGATTATCTGGTATCCACCCCAGCGCTTAGAACGGTGTCTGGCGCATAGTAAGTGCTTAGCAAATACCATAAGCATTATTATCATTATTATTATGCTGGGGGAAGAGGGATTCAATCAGGATCACTAGTTAAGGTCTGTCAGACTACCATACACTGACATACTCTTCCCCTCAACCCCCAACTTCCCATGTACTGCCTATGTTATTGTGTAGTTTGTGTACAGTCTCCTGGACATTTAATTTCTGCTTTCCTTTGCCGTTTCCTCCTCATCCCCCCCCCCTCCTTTTCCCTTTAAATTCTTCAGCTCAGTCCTAACTCTGCTTGTTGTTTCTGTCTATCACCTTTGGCTGGAAGGTTTTGTCAGTCTCCCCCATTAGAGTGTGAGCTGCTTGTGGGCAGGGACAGTGTCTCTTCGTTATTCTGTACCCTCCCAAGTGCTGAACCAAGTGGACGCTCAATAAATGCTGCTACTATTATTATTAAAGAAGCAGCGTGGTCTAGTGGATAGAGCACGGACCTGGGAGTCAGAAGGACCCAGGTTCTAATGTCGGCTCCGCCACTTGTCTGCTGTGTAACCTCGGGCAAGTCACTTCACTTCTCGGTGCCTCAGTTTTATCAGCCATAAAACGGCTGTAAGCCCCATGTGGGACAGGAAGTGTATCTGACCTGATTTGCTTGTAATAATAATGATAATAATGATGGTATTTGTTAAGCACTTACTTTGTGCCAAGCACTGTTCTAAGCGCTGGGGTAATTGGGCTGTCCCACGTAGGGCTCACCGTCTTAATCCCCGTTTTACAGATGAGGCAACTGAGGCACAGAGAAGCGAAGTGGCTTGTCCAAGGTCACACAGCAGACTAGTGGCGGAGCCGGGATTAGAACCCGTGTCCTCTGACTCCCAAGCCCGGACTCTTTCCCCTAAGCCACGCTGCTTCTCGTATCCACCCCAGTGCTTAGTAGATTGCCTGGCATATAATAAGCACTTAACAAATACCCCAATTATTATTACTCTTACTCTTACCACTGCTTCTTAAAAAAGAGTGAGGGTAAGTCTAAATGAACAGAGGATGGCCTAGCGTGGAAGGAAGGAAGTCTGGACGTGGTCAAATAATATATGTTCCAGCTGGGATGCCACAGTGGGGAAACTATAAGCATACTTTCAAACCACAGCCGGTTCATTGATTTTTTTGGCCAGAAACTTTGAGGTCTTGGTTGGCTTCAGTGGATATTTCTAGCCTACGCTGATATTGAGACAAGAACAGCACTGCTTTCTTTGGCTCATGATATGTCGAGAATCTAGCCTAGAGGTTAATTTGTAGACCAAGTCAAGGATTTCTTGGAAAATAAATGATCCACTGGATATCTGGCCAATAAGAATTATAAATTCAGGAAGCAGATGGAACTGAGATATATGGCATCTAGCTAAACAAACTCCATAGGCCCCAAATGGTATTTTCTTTTTGGGACTTTCTAATTTAAATAGACTGCTGGAACTCACAGTTTTGCTTTACATTTGAAGATTTCAGTATGATGAAGATTGTCTGGAGGCAGGGATCGCTTCTACCAATTTTGTCATGTTGTACTCACCCAAGTCTTAGTACAGTGAGAAACAGCATAGCTCAGTGGCAAGAGCCCGGGCTTGGGAGTCAGAGGTCATGGGTTCTAATCCCCGCTCCACAACCTGCCAGCTGTGTGACCTTGGGCAAGTCACTTCACTTCTCTGTGCCTCAGTTACCTCATCTGTAAAATGGGGATGAAGACTATGAACCCCACGTGGGACAACCTGATCACCCTGTATCTACCCCAGCGCTTAGAACAGTGCTTGGCACATAGTAAGCGCTTAACAAATACCAACGTTGTCATTATTATTATTCCAGTGCTCTGCACACACTAAGCACTCAGTCAATGCCACTGATTGGTTGACTGGAGGTTAAGGGGAGGCATCTGAGCCCTCTTCCTTGAGCACTTTATCTTTTTTGGGTCAGATGGAGAATGGGAATAATGGGAATTCTGCTACCTGGGACTGAGCGCTGGCAGTCCTTGGCAGTGCCAGGCTCATTACCCACCACATCGGACACCATCTCTGGTGTTGGTAGGCTGACGAGTATACACCCATTTATGTAATAAGAGCGTCTATTCAACTGTGATGGCGTAAACGCTCACCCTTGCAGCTTTTCCATTTAGTTCAACTGAAGGGATAAATGACTAAGGGCATATGAGGGTGCATGTATAATATACGGCATGGCCGTGTGGTCAAATGGAAAGAGCCCAGGGCTGGGAGTCCTGGAAGATCTGGGTTTTAACCCCAGCTCCACCACTTTCCTGCTGTGCGACCTTAACTTAATTTTTCTGTTTCTCAATTTCCTCATCTGTAAAATGGTGATTCCAGTACCTGTTCTCCCTGCCCCTTAGACTGTGAGCCGCTTGTGTGAGAGAGTCTGTATCCAAATTCAACCTGCTTATTTTGTATCTGCCCCAGTGCTTAGTATGGTCCTTCATATAAACTCTTAACAAATACCACAATATTAATCCTAGAATATTATTCTGTTACCAGTACCCCTGATAAACTAGTGATATCTACACACCTTCTCACCAGGTTTTACATCCTTGGAGAGAATCTGAAATGGTGTAAGCATATTTGGCTTCCTCATCTGCAAAGCTCTCCCTCCAATTTAGACTGCGAGCCCCATGTGGGACCTGATTATCTTGTATTTATCCCAGCACTTAGTACAGTGCTTGGCACCTAGTGAATATTTAACAAATACCACAATTATTCTTATTCTTATTCTTATTCAATCTTATTTATTAAGCACTTACTGTGTGTAGAGCACTGTTCTAAATGCTTGGAGAGTACAATATAACAGAGTTGGTAGACACGTTCCTTGCCCACAGTGAACTTACTGTCTCTAGGAGGATACAGACATCAATAGAAATAAATTAATTACCCGATATGTGCATAAGTGCTGTGAGACGGAGGGAGGGATGAATAGAGTGCAAATCCAAGTGTAAGGAAGATATAAAAGGGAATGTGAGAAGGGGAAATGAGGGCTTAGTTGGGGAAGGCCTCTTGGAGGAGATGTGCTTTGAATAAGGCTTTGAAGGTGGGAAGAGCATCTTTGGGGAGAGAGAATTGAAGGAGAGTAACTTGAGGGAGCGTGTGTCCACACCTCACTCAAGGTGTTTGGAGAACGGTGGTAGGAAGGAGATAAGTCGATAACTGAGGGAGCCAGAGGGGGTCAAGGAAGGGCTCTGTTTCTTTTTAGGACTGGGGGGACTTGAAGATGTTTGAAAGCAGTGGGGAAAAAGCCATTGGAGAGTGAACAGTTGAAGACGAAGCTACCGATGACAATAATAATAATGATGTTGAGGAAGAGCCTGTAAAGGCAAGTGTGCAGCACATCTCCGTACCTGCAGCTCTCAGCAGATATGGCATCGGATCCTGAATCTTCACCATTCTCCATGGCTCTGACTGCAAGAATGACTTCATCAAGTGTTAGAGTGAAAGCAGTGTCTTCACATGTTGACAGGCAAATTAGTTAGTCTCGGTATTGCTTTCATAGGACACCTGGCAACTCTACTCCCAAACCTCTCTTTGGATAATCATCCTTCCTCCTCAGTCCTTTGAACAACAATCCTGTCAAGAGTTTCACTTTCTTTTCTTTCTCATTCATATTTCTTCTCTAGTGGAAGTGTGAATGAGCTCCAACATCTCCAAAAAGTAGACACCAAAAGAGATGAGGGGAATCCAGAGGCATATATCACCCCCATATTGGGATAATCCATTTAGTCCAATGACCTGTACACCTGTACAGAGAAGCAGCATGGCTTAGTGGAAAGAGCACGGGCTTGGGAGTCAGAGGTTGTGGGTTCTAATGCCGGCTCGGCCGCTTGTCAGCTGCGTGACTTTGGTCAAGTCACTTCACTTCTCTGTGCCTCAGTTACCTCATCTGTAAAATGGGGATTAAGACTGTGAGCCCTACGTGGGACAACCTAATTACCTTGTAGCTACCCCAGCGCTTAGAACAGTGTTTGGCACATAGTAAAGCGCTTAACAAATACGATCATTATTATTATTATTGGAAGCCCAAGAAATTCTGTTCACTGACTGTAGAACTGTGAGTCCTTCTCAAATTTCCATCCTACATCCACTGGTCAGTGGCAGCCATATTGCTGCCACCCCCAAGCCTTTAAGTGTTTAAGTAAAGAAAGAGATGATTTTTCTTTTTTTGCTTTAAGGAATGGCCACCAGCACTGATCATAAAACAAATCAGTGTCCTTTGTACAGTGATCAGCATACAGTAGACGCTCAGTAAATGTCATTGATTCATTGATTCCAAGTGGTAGTGGCTTCAAATGTGAGGTTGTTCTAGCGCTGGAGGAGGAGAAAGAGCAAGGCGTTAGTATCTTGAGATAAGAGGAATTTCCATGGCAGGGAAAAAAGGAAGCAATGAGGCTGAGCGGTGAGAAGAGAGAGGTGGAAAGAGCCAGGGTGACCACTGGAGCCTGAATAGTCTGAGGAGTCTAAGATCTGGAAGTTAGACACCAGGAGAGAGAGAGGCATAGAGAGACACAGAGAGAGATGGAGAGATACAGAGAGAGAGAGAGAAGTATAGGGGAATCTCCATTTTCCACCTTTTTGCCGTAACAAAGCGCAGGCCTAACCGTTTGAAGAAACAGTGGCGCAGTACTAAAGCGACTCCTAATCCAGAGTACTGCTATGCTGATGGTACTATCCAACTGACAGAAGAGTTCATCCAAAGGTTTATTTGCAATTTTGTTTATTTTTCATAGTTAGCCTCTCTGCACATGATGCATTAGGAAGTATACCAAGTCAGCTCTATGGAAGTTTCACACTCATAATTCATCAGATGACTAGTTAATATTAAAGGAAAATAAATCTCATATCCTCTGTTTTTATTTAAATATTAATTACGATTCTCATATAAAATGTTGTTTTTATCCAACGCTCTTGAAAAACCCCTTCATCCTCATGTACCGGGATAGCATTTACATTATGAATTTTACTAGCAGTATGAGATGATAATCTTAGGAATAAAAATGAATGAGTAAACTCAGGATAATCCATTTAAAACCAACCCTATTAAACACCATCTGGCCTACCCAAAATGTTAATGATTGGGGAAAGAGGAGAGCGGGAAGAAAGGAAAAAAATAAAGCAGATTTGATTAAAAATTGTGGTCGAATCACATTCAACTCCTCCGTAGAATACGCATCTTTATAGAAGCACGTATTTCTGCTTCACCATTGGTAAAATATTTGTTTGTCACATGAAGACAATTTGTATCACAGTGAGGAATATTGGTGATTTAACGTCCATTCCACCTGTGATAATAATAATTGTGTTGTCTGTTAAGCGCTTACTACGTGTCAAATACCGTACTAAATGTGGGGGTAAATTCGAGATAATCAGGTTGGACCTATAAGCTTATGAGGGTGGAGGACTGGGGAGCATATCCAGAATATTCTGTTAACTAAAAATAGTCACTCAAATTTTTAAATATTCATTGGATAATCCTCCCCGCCCCCCCTTTTACGGTCTTGTTGGAAGGAGGGTCCAACTGAAATGATGATAAAGTACTCGGAAAATATCATACGAGTGTGCTAGATATTTAAGTGCTCATTTGTTCGTACTCCAAGAAAAGTATTGGATTGAATTTGGAATGCTCATGGAAAGACCTTTGGATTCATAAGTCAAATGCTTTTTCCTAGCTAAATTTGATGACTCACTGTGTTATGAGGTGATGTCACTTATGACAGATCTGGGAAATGTCGACACAGTATGTAGGGTAAAGTGCTGAAATACTGCAGTGTGAAATGTGTCACTTCTCTTTCCTTCCTTCCTGCTCTCTTCATCCGACAAGTACTTCTGCTCGATACCAGTTGGTCAATTTCCTAACAAAATTGCTGCTTTCTATTTCCTGTAACTGAAGCTACAGGAACCCTAACATTAGAGTTAGAGTGGGAAGAATTCTCATTTTCTTAAGATGTTACAGTAGATTTTCAGAGGTCGAAGTCACCAAGTTTAACTTCTGGGTCCCTAACACAGTCTAGAAGGTAGAAACTGAGGGAAAACACCCCTCTACAGACCGAGAAACCAGATAACGGAGATGTTCTTTTCTTCTTAGCATTGCATCAGATTATTTTTTACATAAGGAAGATCTTCATCCATCCATTCATTCAATCGTATTTATTGAGCGCTTACTTTTGCAAAGCACTGAACTAAGTGCTGGGGAGAGTACAATAAAGCAACAGACACATCCTTGCTACAGTGAGCTCACAGTCTAGAGGGGGAGGCAGACATTAATATAAATAAATAAATAAATAAATAAATAAATAAATAAATAAATAAATGTGCTGTGGGGATGGGAAGGAGGGTGAATGAAGGAGCAAGAGCAGTGCAGATGGGAGTGGGAGAAGAGGAGAGGAAGGCTTAGTCAGGGAAGGTTTCTTGGAGGAGATGGGCCTTCAGTAAGGCTTTGAAGTGGGGGTGAGCAATTATCCGTCTGAAATGAGGAGGGAGGGCATTCCAGGTCAGAGGTAGGATGTGGACGAGAGGCCGGCAGCGAGATAGATGAGATCGAGGTACAGTGAGAAGGTGAGCATTAGAGAAACGGAGTGTGTGGGCTGGATTGTAGTAGGAGAATAGCAAGGTGAGGTGGGAGGGGGCATGGTGATTAAGTGCTTTAAAGTCAATGGGGAGGAGTTTTTGTTCAATGCGGAGGTGGATGGGCAACCACTGGAGTTTCTCGAGGAGTGGGGAAACCTGGTCTGAATGTTTTTGAAGGAAAATGATTGGGGCGGCAGAATGGAGTATGGCCTGAAGTGGGGAGAGACAGGAGGCAGGGAGGTCAGCGAGGAGGCTGATACAATACTCAAGGTGGGATAGGATAAGTGCCAGAGAAAGACTGGCGATGGCAGCTTTCCCTGGCTCTCCAGGGTAGAGAGCTGCAGGTAGGAGCCGACTGGCTACAAACCATTCTGCTCCAGTGACTAATGGAGAAGAGAGGAAAAGAGTGAGGCGGGAGAAGTGGAAAAAAGGAGGGAAGCAGGACAGACGAGGGAAACAGGTGGGGGAAAGAAAATCTCATAACATCAGGACTGTTAGACAGGGATTTGGTAATTAAGGCTTGATGGTATGTATTAACTGCTTATTCTGTGCCAAGCACTGAACTAAGAACTAAGGTAGATATGAGATAATCAGGACAGATAATCCCTGCCCCACATGGGGTTCACAGTCTAGAGGAGAGGGAGAACAGGTATTTAATCCCCATTTTACAGATGAGGAAACTGAAGCACCGAAAATTTAGACGACTTGCCCCAGGTCACGCAGCAGACAGGTGGAGGAACGGGGATTAGAACCTAGGTCCTCTGACTGCCAGGGCCGTGCTCTGTCTGCTAGGCCATGCTGCTTCTCATACTAGGTTTCCACTAGGCTTCAAATACCCTGCTCATTTTCTTTCCGCCACGGGCGTGGGAGTAGCAGAGGAGGCAAAGAGTTGGCAGTTTGGGGCACTTGACCCTAGCAGTTCTACAGAAAAGCAGCATGACCCAGTGGAAAGAGCAGGGGTCTGGGAGTCAGAGGACTTGGGTTCTAATCCTGGCTCTTCTACTTGTCTGCTCTATAACCTTGGTCAAGTTGCTTAACTTCTCTGTGCCTCAGTTTCCTCATCTGTAGAGTGGGGATTTGTTACCCAGTCTACCGCCTACTTAGGCTGTGAGCCCCAGGTAGGACAGGGACTGAGGTCTGACCTGATTATCCTTTAATCTATCCCAGAACTCAGTACAGTGCTTGGCAGATAGTAGGTGCTTAACAAATGCTGTTAACATTATTGTTATCGTTGTTGATAATAATAATAATAATAATAATGATAATAATGAAATACCAAAAGTGTTTAAAGCCATGTTCGAGAGATCAATGCATCTCCCTGCCTCGCGCCTTTCTCTCCCCTTCATTCTATACTACGCGTTGCCGCCCGGATCATCTTTCTGAGACAGTTCGGCACACGTGACTCCGCTCCTCAAACACCTCCGGTGGCTACCCATTTCCCACTTCACCAGACAAAAGCTCCTTACTTTTGGCTTCAAGGCTAGGCACTGCCTCCACCTTTTATATCGACTCTCTTCACTCACTACTCTCCAATTTGCACTCTTCACTCCTCCCAAGCTGAACCTTGGCCTTGACCCTCCCACTTCTCACCTCTAGCTCACACTGTTCCCTCAGTCTGAAACTCTCCTCTGCATAGATATGGTAGCCGAAGCCATGGAAACAGTCGAGCTCCCCAAAGGAGTGAGTTTAAATGGAAAAGAAAAGAGGACTCAGAACAACGTTGAGGGACCCTCACAGTTAGCGGGCGGGAGGCAGAGGAAGAACCCGCGAAAGAGACTGAGAAGGATCAGCCAGAAAGGTAAGAGAAGAAGCAGGAGAGAGCTGTGTCAGGAAAATCAGGGTTAGAGCACGTTTCCAGGAGCAGCATGCCCTAGTGGGAAACAGCACGGTCTAGTGGATAGAGCACGGACCTGGGAGTCAGAGGATCTGGGTTCTAATCCCGGCTCTGCCACTTGCCTGCTGTATGACCTTGGGCGAGTCACTCAGCTTCTCTGTGCCTCAGTTTCCTCAGTTGCAAAAAGGGGGATTCAATGCCTTCTCCCTCCTATTTGACTATGAGCCTCATGTGGGACAGGGACTGTATCCTGCTGACACGCAGTAAGTGCTTAACAAATACCATTAAAAGGGAGAAAAAGAGAGAGACAGACAAAGAAAGAAAGAAAAAGAAGGGGGTAGATCTCAGTGTCTAAGGCAGCAGAGAGAGCAAGAAGGATTAGGATGAGTCAAATTCATTAGGTTTGGCCAGAAGGAGATCATTAACAGTTTCAGTGGAGTGAAGGAGGCAGAAACCAGATGGTCAAGAAGGCAGTTGGAGGAGAGGAAGTTGAGGCAGGAGGTTCATACAATCCATTCTAGGAGTTTGCACAAGAATCGGGGGTGGGGATTGGAGCGAGAATTAGAAGGTGCAGTGGGATCCAGAGAAGCCTTTCTTTAGGGTAAGGGAGATGTAGTTGTGTTTGAAGCAGAGAGGAAGGAGCCATTGGAGAAAGAGTGGTTGAAGATAGTGGCCAGGGAGGGAAGAAAGGTGGGCACAAGTATTTTTAGCAGGTGAGAAGGACTGGGGGAGAGGTGCAGGTTTTGGGGGGGGGCGGTGTTTGAAAGGAGGGTGATCTCTTGAGAGATGGCTGGGGAGAATGAGAGAGTAGAGGTTGAAATAGCAGGTTGCTGGGGAGATAAAGGGAAGATCTTTGGAAGCTCCCCCCTGTTGGTTTATTTTTTCTCAATAAAGTACTTGGCAAAGCCATTAGGGCCCAGATGGGCGGCGATGAGGTCACTGGGGATTTAAGAAGTGAATTATAGACCTGGAATAGTCGGTGGGAAAATGGGGATGACAGTCGATGAGGGAGGAGAATTAGAGGTGTTGAGCAGAAGAGAGGGCAGAATAGAGCAAATAAGAATGAATATGAAGTGGCTGAAATTGGCTTGCTGCCCAGATTTCTGCCAGCGACACTCGGAGGCATGAACTGTGGAGGTGATCCAGGGCTGGGAGTTGGTGGTGCTTTTCTCATCAACAGAAAGTGAGGAGTTTAGGGCATGACTACCAGACCACAGCTCTCCTTATCTTCAAAGTCCTCCTAAAACCCACTTCCTCCAAGAAGCCTTCCCTAATGAACTCACAACATCTCAGTAACATCAGTCTCATACCCAACCTTATCCCCTTTGTACTTTATTCCCATCCTTGGCACTCCTGTATGTGTGGTTTTTTTTCATTTATTTATCTATTCTGTTAATATAATATAGTTCTATGAATGCTTCCTGTGGGCGGGAATCATGTCTACCAATATTGTATTCACCCAAGCAATTAGTACAGTGCTCTAGACTCTGTAAGCTTTCAAAAATTACCATTGATTAGTATTCAATTTATATATTTATCAGTATATTCAGTTATTTGTTCATCAGTTTCCCCCCGATGCTTTTATACTGCTTTCGGCTTCATCCTATTTATTCCTTCTCTATTCATTATCTGTAAAGAATTTTGTCCGTCTCCCCCATTAATTTGTAAGCTCCTTGAGGGCAGGACACGTATGCCTTGCTATTTAGTACAGTGCCTACCGGTCAATAGGCACTAAATAAATCATATTGGTCACACATTTGATTGATTAAGGATCTTAATTCTGTTCTTCAAACGGCAGCTGGGTGTGACTAATGGTATTTAACAAATCAAAACTGGAAACGTTTGAAACCTAGATTTGAAGAAGGCTTCAGAAACTCTAGTTCTGAACTGCTTTAGACCCCGGATAATATCTTGAAATATCTTACAAGACAGGGCTTTCTTTGAACACTTTCTCATCAAGAACTGACTGGGAACTGTCCCGGCAATTTGTCCTGCCTTTGGTAGCGTTTTAAGCTGCAAGAGAAAAATCCCTGAAGAGTCTCAAAGATATATAAATGGAAAGAGAGCAAACAAAGTCTATGGTTTTTTGAGATTGTTGTTTTTTTGTGTGGGGGGGTCTGCGTGTGTGATTCATATTTCTTACTTTGCAGCCTGAAGTGAGAACCTGTAGCATTCTCCCGTTTGCAAATATAAACCTGGACTATATAAACTACCTCCCTCTCTGTGTGCCCAAACGTGGGGAGTTACAAAGGCATGGGGATTGTTTCTTTTTAGGGAGGAAAAAAAAAGTGCTTTTTTTTTTTTCTATTTGGCTTTGTTCATTTCCTCCAGTATTTCTGGAATCCTTTGCTTCACTCAGAAGGAAAATGATGTAATGGTTGAACAGGTTATGAAAAGTCATGGCAGTTAACTAGATTTATTATTGGAGCCAACTCAGCCCCAGGAGAGGACTGACAACAGTGGCATGGAAGTAATGTTACTGAGTGACTAGCCCCATCAAAGCAGAGCCAACATTTTGGAGGTGTTGTCTCCTCCAAGAGGCATTCCTTGATTACCCCTCCACCCCCAGCCACCTTCCGGCTCACATCACCCAGTCAACCACCTTAGCACTCATATACATAGCGATTATTTAACTGATTGACTGATTTCATTCCTTCTTTTTCTTTCCATGATTTGTAGCTGTACTTCTCCTCTTTTACCACTTGAATTTTTGGCTGTTTACGCTCACTTCTCTCTCCTACAAGATTTTAAGCTCCTTGAGGGCAGGGGCCATGTTTTTTACTTCTGTTGTATGTTCCCAAGCACCTAGAACAGTGCCCAGCACCCAGTAGGGAGTCAACGAAGGCTGGTGATGAGGCTAAATGCTGCTGCTACTGCTGCTGCTGTTGTTATGGATGTGAATCGAAAGCATTCCAAGACGAATCCCCGAGTTCCTCAATATTTGTTAGCTGGCGGGAATAATTTCTCTTTCCTTTTTCCTAATGGTATTTTATTGCCACAAAGTGGAAGACATAGGAAGTTAAAAAGCACAGTCACCATTACCTTTACTTAGAGCTTGTTGTCTTACTGGCTTATCCTGTTTCTGCTGAATGAGGTAGCTTTGGTAAAACAATGCTGAGCCCCCTTTTGTCATGGTTTTGGATGAGGAAAGACCTCTGGACTCTTCACCTCAGTGCTGCTCATACTTTTAAGAAACCTGTATTGGCAAGAGTTTCAGTGTAATTTAGCTTAATATGCCCTTTTGCACTCTTCAGGTTCCAAGGATAGGAATCAAAAGCAGGAAATCATGAAGACCAGTTAATGGGGTTTGGGCACAAATTAAGATTGAGGGCTTGTGGTTTCCATTGTTTCCATGAACTCACTTTAAGTCCTTCTGCAACTCATACAACTTTTTTTTTTGTCCTTTTCCTCACAGGTGTGTTTTAAAGAGAGAGAGAGAAGGAGTGTCGGAAGGACTTGGGTTCTAATCCCGCTCTGCCACTTGTCTGCGGTGTGACCTTGGGCAAGTCACTTAATTTCTCTGTGCTTCAGTTACCTCATCTGTAAAATGGGGATTAAGACTGTGAGCCCCACGTGGGACAGGGACTGTGTCCAACCTGACAACCTCGTATCTACCCCAGCGCTTAATATGGTGGCTTGCTTGCTTAACGAATACAAGAGAGAGAGAGAGAGGGAGGGTTCTGTCCTTCAAACTTGGCTCCACTGAAAGAGCCAACTGGGTGTGTATGTGGCTGAAAAGGCCAATGTGGGATCCACAATCATGACCACACAACCAGCTTCTTAAAAATGTTTTACCAGCATAGATCATATACAGTGGCAATTGGCAAGCAGCCAAGCTATTGCATCCTTGGAACAAGCACAAGGATCCAGCTAGATACAAAGTTTTGCCAAATGGCTCCCTCACTAGATTGTAAACTCCTTGAGGATAGGAATGCATATCTACTAATTTTCTTGTACTCTCCATAGCACTTAGTACAGTGCTCTGCACACACTAAACACACAATAAATGCTGTTGATTACTGTCAGCTAATTCTACTGCTCCTATCTCCCTTTTTTTGTGTGAGTGGAATTACTGCTCTCACCATGATCCTCCACTGCTGACACATCCAACCTCTGGCTCTAAAGGACTAAATGTGAGCAGCCGTTTGTCAAAGCTTCCAAGCTAGTAGGTTGGGTTTTTTTTCAGTCCATTCTCAGGCACAACTTCTGCCTGCCATGGGTGATGGGATTCAATTGAATTCACTGGTTTGGTGGTACTGTGAAGGGTATTTGGAAACTGGAAAAGACAGAGACTTATATCTGTGGAAGAAAGTGCTTAAATTGCCTTATAGTTTGCTCATTTATCCTCACTTCGTCCTTCTGGTTAGCTAAAGAAAGTATTATTATTTTAGTTTTACAGATTGGAAAATTAATAATAATAATAATAATAATAATGTTGGCACTTGTTAAGCGTTTACTATGTGCAAAGCACTGTTCTAAGCGCTGGGGGGATACAAGGTGATCAGGTTGTCCCATGTGGGGCTCACAGTTTTAACCCCCATTTGACAGATGAGGTAACTGAGGCACCGAGGAGTGAAGCGACTTGCCCAAAGTCACGCAACCGGCAGGCGGTGGAGCCGGGATTAGAACCCATGACCTCTGACTCCCAAGCCCATGCTCTTTCCACTGAGCCACGCTGCTTCTCTAATTAATGCACTTATTTCAAGTCTGAACCATTCCATTATCTACATTCCCATTTGATCAATTCAACTTTAAAGTTAGTTAGTTTTTTGCTCTCTTTGAATAACAGCTGTAAGAGAACAAGTCACCCAACCCCAAGTTAATTGATACCGATGCTCCTTGATGAAGTGAATGCCTCCATTTGGAATGGATGCTTTACGCTGGTCCCTGGAGTGTACGACAAATGCCTTTGGAAAGAGGAATAAACAATACCAAAAATCTACCACCAAATCTTTAAAAACAAATGACAAGATAGTCATTTGTCTTGGATGGTTTTGATACTCAACTGCCTGGAGGCAGGGGGCTGGATTAGATGACCTCATGAAGTCTCTTCCAGCTCTTTGATTCTATGATTCAGGTAGTCTATCTCCAGACAGTCGGCTGATGAGTTGTCCACCAACCCAATTAATCATCCATACCTTCATTCGCCCTGGGAGGAATGGCTCTCACCTAGGAGAGTGGCTAAGACCGATACTGCAGAATCAGAAACAGCTCACTGAGAGTGTTTTAAGACAAGGCCCATGAAAAATAAACCATCATATTAGCTGACTTAAAAAACAGTGTGCCTTGGGCTCCCTAAATACCAGATCATGTCAGGCCTGTGAAGATAATGCCAAATGGGCGTATCAAGAGTTTGTGGACAAACTCTGTTTGAGAGTACGCCTAGAGTTATGACCAGTGGTCAGACACTTCTTGACCCCATAGAGACCTAGGCATTATGGATTGCGCCCCTGATACCTCGTCACCTTGATAACGTCCAGCTCTACACTAAAAATGCCTTCCTCTCTACTGCTTTAAGCCACCCTCTCTTTCCTTCTTCCCCTCTCTCATGTACCTTCCCAAACCCTCTATGTTACCTTCCCCAAGTGAGGGCGTGAGATGAGGATTCTTCTCCTTCACCTATTTCATCAAGGGTATTTATTGAATGCGTACTGGGTGCAGAGCAATCTTTCAGTGGTATTTATTAAATGCTTACTATATGCAGAGCACTGTACTAAGCACTGGGGAGAGTACAGTATAACCGTGTTGGTAGACACGTTCCCTGCCCACAACGCGCTTACAGTCTAGAGGACTCTTTTGGACATTCATTTTCATTGAACATTCAGACAATTGCATTCTCTGGACCAGAAGCCATGAGCACTAAATTCTCCTTCCTGTGCTCCTTCCTCTCTTCCCCTGTTCCTTTCAATCCTTTCTGCCTTCTCATTTGCACTGCTCCCAGTTTGTGCCAAGTTCCCCCCGGGGTGATGACAGATTCCGAAGATTGGCTCTAGGCATTCATATTTGGGGCATACATTTAAAGTTGCTTCTTGGGGATTTTCTCCATGAATTTTCCCCAGAGATGATGGGAAAAATCGCTGCAGCACTGTATGCCTGTGATATTCACCTCACCTCCAGGCCTGCAGAACGTATGTACATATAAGCAGCGTGGCTTAGTGGAAAGAGCCCGGTCTTAGGAGTCAGAGGTCATGGGTTCTCACCCCAGCTCTGCCACTTGTCAGCTGTGTGACCCTGGGCAAGTCACTTAACTTCTCTGTGCCTCAGTTACCTCATCTGTAAAAATGGGGATGAAGACTGTGAGCCCCACGTGGGACAACCCAATTACCTTGTATCCAGTGCTTAGAACAGTGCTTGGCACCTTGTAATCGCTTAACAAACACCAACATTATTATTATCATTATTATTATATCCTTATATTCCACCATATTCCCATCAATTAATTTTGATGCCTGTCTTCACCCTCACAACAGTCTAAACAGTCATGTCTACCAACTCCATTGTGTTGTACTTTCCCAAACGTTCAGTACAATCCTCTACATACAGTAAGTGCTCAGTAAATACATTGATTAATTGGTTAGCAAATTGATTGGTTACCAAACCCCTCAGAAAGGCATAGACTCTCCCCATTGAGTTTACTGCCTCTGGGGCTGATTAAGTACAGGCCTCCATTCCTCTGAGAGCAAATTGTCGGGGATCCTATCGTTCTCTAGGTTTTTCTTCCCCTTCAGCCTGAAAGCTCCTCATGGGCAGGAAACATGACTACCAACTCTTCTGTATTGTATTCTCCCAAGCGTTTAGTACAGGGCTCTGGACGCGGTAATCACTCAGTAAGTACCATTAATTGATATTACTGTTGTCTAAGATTCAAAAGGCTAAGAGATCAGGAACTTGGCTCCTTATCAAAATCGAACAGCAGCCACCTGCTGTTAGCAACATCCTGTTACCGTTGGTAGATAGAACAGGATAAAGAAGCACAGAAGAGACAAAACCAGAGCCGGGGGAGGGCTTATATTCATGACGTGTCATTACTGAACCACTCAGACAGTCACAGAGAAAATATGAAAGGCCTACACTTACTGAAATGGAATGCTACATAAAATGAACAACAATCCAATCGCTTGTGTGGAATGACTCTTAGAATGTGAATTTGTTAGATTATTTCCATGACCATTGGTATGTGATAAGGCATAGGGAAATGCCCCGAGACTAATTCTCACAAGGCCATGAGATCTGCAGGTGGGAGCTTCTCCATCTCTTTGGATGGAGCGCATGGCTAGCCAGTTCTACCTCATGGGGAGATACAGCCCAAAGGTTTTGCTGGGAGAGGTGAGTTTTTACTTCTGTCATCATTATCACTATCATTAACAATATTTGAGTGCTCATTTGTGTAGAGCATTAAAGCATGATGAGGAATCAGAATTCCTTTTTTTAAAAGGCAGGTCCCAGTCCTTGAGAAGGTTTACAATCTAATATCACTGGGGAAGACAGAATAAAGCAAAAAAAAGGGAACCTGAAATCATCCCTGGCCAGGATCTAAAATTCAAGGGTTCAAATAAACAAAAGATTTATAGGAAAAAAAAACAAAACAAGCATAGGTGTACGAGCAGCTGAAGTCCCCTGACCAATAGACTTCAAGGCAAGAATGAGAGAGAGAATGGTGAGAATGGTGAGAATGGTGAGAATGAGGCATCTTCCAGACTGTAAGCTCACTGTGGGCTGGGAAGAGGTCATCGATGCTGCAACAAGGAGTTAGAAGAGGAGAGGAGAAATTACCCACCCCTTTCATCTTTTTTTTAATAGTATCTGTTAAGCACTTACTATGTATGGGCAAGTCACTTCACTTCTCTCGGCCTCCGTTACCTCATCTGTAAAATGGGGATTGAGACTGTGAATCCCAGGTGGGACAGGGACCGTGCCCAACCGGATTTGCTTTTATCCACCCCAGTGCTTAGTACAATGCCTGGTACATAGTAAGTGCTTAACAAATGCCATCATTATTATTATTATTATGAAGAATAGTAATAATAATTTTGGTGCTTAATAAGTACCACGGTTATCATTGTTATTTCTCCTCCTCCTAACATTACTGGACAGGCCGAGTCTGCTTGGCAGATGCCACAGGATCTGAATCTGGGAGGCTTTATCAGGTCAGCATAAAGCCAAATCCATTTAGGTTTGGGCCGGGACTCATTCATTTTCTCCCCCCCCACCCACAGTTGACTGTCCACTGCTTGACTAAGCAGTAAGAGAGAGGGACATGAAGGGGACTAAGTTCGTATCACCTGCTGAGCTAAGACAAGATAGAAAAGAACATGTTCTTTTCCTGTAAATCCCTGCTGCTACTGAAGTCCAGAACCAGACTACGCACAGAAAAAAGCATAATATAAATGTTAATGGGTCCATTCCCACTCTAACACGGCTCTGCTTAAACTAGCAATTTTTTAAAAATGTGGGGTTCAGTAGGCCAAATCTCAGATTTTGCCATGCCTATTAGACTCTAGCCAGACTTCTAGGTTGAGTCAAAGCAGGCCCTCAAAATCCAGTTCAGGTAGGGTTCTAATGGGTTTCTGCTTTCTGATGTATTTCCCTTTTAAAGAATGGTGTCACTGTGTCATCTAATGATTAAACACTCGGCAGTGCCATTTCCAGACTTTTCCGTTTCAGGACCTTGCGAAGGTCCATGCTTGACACATTTATGTTTTATACCTGATTTGTTCTGGCATCATTCGTAGCTCCTGAGTGTCATAATTCTCTCCTGTGCCAATGCATAACTCTCTCATCTTAAGAGTCCTAGAGCTCCTTCTTCCCTTAGGCTTGGGAGGCCACTAAGAAGGAAGAAAAGAAGGAAGGCCTGTAAAGAATAGATGATGTCTTAGTCATCCGCTAACCAAAAATTCAAGATGATATCCTCACCAGAATGGGAGGACCAGAAGAGACTGTTATCTATGGTTAGGATTTCATTAAAGTGAATTAAATTTCAAAGTCTCATCCTAGCAGTGGGGCAGAAATTGGCCTTTCTATTCTGGAACCGATGAGTGGTGCTTTATATGAAAGCATCAGATTGTAAATCAAAACTCCTCCTCAAAAAATAGAACCCTGATGAAATATCGTGTGACTTTGGATAAGTCATTTACCTTCTCTGAGCCTCAGTTTCCTCATCCGTAAAATGGGGATTTAATTCATTCATTCATTCATTCATTCAATAGTATTTATTGAGCGCTTACTATGTGCAGAGCACTGTACTAAGCGCTTGGGATGAACAAGTCGGCAACAGATAGAGACGGTCCCTGCCGTTTGACGGGCTTACAGTCTAATCGGGGGAGACGGACAGACAAGAACAATGGCACTAAACAGCGTCAAGGGGAAGAACATCTCGTAAAAACAATGGCAACTAAATAGAATCGAGGCGATGTACAATTCATTAACAAAATAAATAGGGTAACGAAAATATATACAGTTGAGCGGACGAGTACAGTGCTGTGGGGATGGGAAGGGAGAGGTGGAGGAGCAGAGGGAAAAGGGGAAAATGAGGCTTTAGCTGCGGAGACGTAAAGGGGGGATGGCAGAGGGAGTAGAGGGGGACGAGGAGCTCAGTCTGGGAACGCCTCTTGGAGGAGATGATTTTTAAGTAGGGTTTTGAAGAGGGAAAGAGAATCGGTTTGGCGGAGGTGAGGAGGGAGGGCGTTCCGGGACCGCGGGAGGACGTGACCCAGGGGTCGACGGCGGGATAGGCGAGACCGAGGGACGGCGAGGAGGTGGGCGGCAGAGGAGCGGAGCGTGCGGGGTGGGCGGTAGAAAGAGAGAAGGGAGGAGAGATAGGAAGGGGCAAGGTGATGGAGAGCCTTGAAGCCTAGAGTGAGGAGTTTTTGTTTGGAGCGGAGGTCGATAGGCAACCACTGGAGTTGTTTAAGAAGGGGAGTGACATGCCCAGATCGTTTCTGCAGGAAGATGAGCCGGGCAGCGGAGTGAAGAATAGACCGGAGCGGGGCGAGAGAGGAGGAAGGGAGGTCAGAGAGAAGGCTGACACAGTAGTCTAGCCGGGATATAACGAGAGCCCGTAATAGTAAGGTAGCCGTTTGGGTGGAGAGGAAAGGGCGGATCTTGGCGATATTGTAGAGATGAAACCGGCAGGTCTTGGTAACGGATAGGATGTGTGGGGTGAACGAGAGGGACGAGTCAAGGATGACACCGAGATTGCGGGCCTGCGGGACGGGAAGGATGGTCGTGCCATCCACGGTGATAGAGAAGTCTGGGAGAGGACCGGGTTTGGGAGGGAAGATGAGGAGCTCAGTCTTGCTCATGTTGAGTTTTAGGTGGCGGGCCGACATCCAGGTGGAGACGTCCCGGAGGCAGGAGGAGATGCGAGCCTGAAGGGATGGGGAGAGGACAGGGGCGGAGATGTAGATCTGCGTGTCATCTGCGTAGAGATGGTAGTCAAAGCCGTGAGAGCGGATGAGTTCACCGAGGGAGTGAGTGTAAATGGAGAACAGAAGAGGGCCAAGAACTGACCCTTGAGGAACTCCAACAGTTAAAGGATGGGAGGGGGAGGAGGCTCCAGCGTAGGAGACCGAGAATGATCGGCCAGAGAGGTAAGAGGAGAACCAGGAGAGGACAGAGTCCGTGAAGCCAAGGTGAGATAAGGTATGGAGGAGGAGGGGATGGTCGACAGTGTCAAAGGCAGCAGAGAGGTCAAGGAGGATCAGAATGGAGTAGGAGCCATTGGATTTGGCAAGAAGAAGGTCATGGGTGACCTTAGAGAGAGCAGTTCTCCCTCCCCCTTAGTCTCTGAACCCCATTTGTGACAGGGACTGTGTCCTACCTGATCATCTTGGTTCTACCTCAGCGCTTAGGATAGTGCTTGGCACATAGTAAGGACTAAACAGATATCATCATCATTATTATTATTACTATTATTGTTATTACTGTTACTATCCCTCACCATGTTCAAGAAGAACGTGTGAGAGAACAGGATATAGAAACTAAGATTTCCGTATCTGGCAAGATTCTCACCAGGATACGTCTTCTCCTACCATCGGAATGAAACGGAACTACCAATCATCCAGGAACTACGGTGTGCTGATGCCTGGACTCTTGGGGCACCCTCACAGGAAGAATTGCAAATTATTATGACTTGCTTAGCAAAACATTCCCTACGGCAGGACATGTGAGGAGAAGGATACAAGCAAGCTGCGGAAAAAGTGATCCGGGCAGCAGAGTGGAATATGGACTGGAGAGGGGAGAGACAGAAGGCTAGGAGGTCAACTAGGAGGCTGATGCAGTAGTGAGGGCGGGATAGGACAAGTGCCTGGATCAGCCTAGCAGCAGTGTGGATGGAGAGGAAAGGGCGGATTTTAGTCATGTCGTGAAGGTTGAACCGACAGGATTTGGTGAAAGATTGAATAAAATAGGGGGTTGTGTGAGAGGGAGTAGGGGAAACGAGGGCTTAGTCGGGGAAGTTCTCCTGGAGGAGATGTGATTTTAATAAGGCTCTGAAAGTGGGGAGTGCGGTGGTCTGTCAGACATGAAGTGAGAGAGCGGCCAGAGGGAGGAGGTGGGGAGGGGTCAGTGGTGAGATGGACAAGATCGAGCACATATCTTTCGGCTCTGTTGCTTCCTTCTACATGTAATTTTTTTTTAGTGACTATCTGTCCTGCTAGATTGAAAGCTCCTTGAGGGCAAGGATCATATCTAGTAACTCTACTGTGCCCTCCCAAGTGCCAAGAATGTGCTCTGCATAGTGTAGGCCCTCAATAGACATGATTAATCGATGGAATGATTGAAAGGCAAAGGTGGAGTAGGATACTGACACTCCGTCCTGAGGCCCTCATACCCATGGGATGTAGAAAAGTACTTCCTCTTTCTACCTTCAGTGTTTCAACTGTCCCCTTCTAACTTGCCAACGTAAGGAACGATCTAGCTACCTTTTGGTTCTCTAGTTCATTCATTCATTTAATGGTATTTATTGAGCGCTTACTATGTGCAGAGCACTGTACTAAGCGCTTGGAATGTACAATTAGTTCTCGGTTCCCCTCTCAGGGTAGCACCTGGAGAGTTCCCAGTACTCTACCAGTCTCTACTACTGGAGGGAGAGTCAAGCAGAGGCCCGTCCATTCCATTCCATCCCTAGCTTGGGCAGGGGCTAGCGCGTGGAAGGCCATATGCTACAAATCAAAACTCCCCCGTGCTGGGCGGCAGCGGCACGGGAGAGAGTCGAGGGCGGAGACTCGAGTTTACTGAGCGGAAGGAGGCGACGGTAAACCGCTTCCGGATTTTGACCAAGAAAACTCTATGGCTACACTACCAGAATGACTGCAGATGGTGGTGGGGCGTGCTGGGAGAGATGTGTCCTTGGCGTCACTATGGGTCGGAGATGACTCCGCAGCGTAAAGGAAGCAAGTTCTCAGTACCAGAAGTTTCCTTTCCAAAGGCACTTCCGAACATGTACCCAACACTGGGAAGTGAAATCACTGTAACATATTAACCAAATAAACCTATCATCAAATACCTTAGATATCAGTGACCCTGAATGCAGTAAGCGCAAAACTCCCCGTATTCTGGGCATTAAACCATAACTGTTGAGAAGAACTAGCTGCGTTTTTAAATTTCATGCCCTCTATTTTTGTCTAACGTTTCTTGGGATGCTGGGGATTTGAAAACATTAAGTAAGGAAATGTACTTGTGAAAGTAAAATCACCTAAAAAATGTTCTCCTTAGAATATTCTGATAGTGACTGTGGAATGCTCAAATCAGTCAGCGGGGTATTTTTGTCATCATTAAGAAGCGCAAACTAAATGCTCACTTGCCTATGCTAGGCACCATACAGAGCAAATTCAACAGACACAATAATAAGAATGATAGCATTTGCTAATAATAATGATAATAATTTGGTAATAATAATAATTATGGTATTTGTTAAGTACTTACTATGTGCCAGGTACTGTACTAAGCTCTGGGGCGGATACAAGCAAACCAGGTTGGACACAGTCCCTGTCCCGTGTGGGGCTCACCGTCTCAATCCCCATTTTACAGATGAGATAACCGAGGCACAGAGAAGTGAAGTGACTTGCCCAAGGTAACACAGCAGAGAGGTGGTGGAGGCGGGATTAGAACCCAGGTCCTTCTGACTCCCAGGCCTGTGCTCTACCCACTAGACCACACTGCTTCAGATGGCTGAAGCAGGGGCCAGCGTGCATGCCAAAGGGTACAGTGTGGCCTGGTGGAAAGAGCACGGGTCTGGGAGTCAGAGGACATGGGTTCTGATCCCAGCTCTGCCACGTATCTGCTGGGTGGCCTTGGGCAAGTTACTTAACTTCTCTGGGCCTCAGTTTCCTCAGCTGTTAAATGGAGATTCAATACCTGCTCTCCCTCCTACTTAACCTGTGAGCCCCATGCAGGATAGAGATTGGATAAAACCTGATTAACTTGCACCTACCCTAGCACTTAGAACAGTGCTTAACGCATAGTAAGCGCTTCATAAATGCCTAATAAGAACAATAATAATCATAACAAAAGAAGCAGCGGGTAATGGAAAGAGCATGGGTCTGGGAGTCAGGTTAAGTGACTTGTACAAGTTAAGTGACTTGTCCAAGGTCACACAGCAGACAAATGGCAGAGCGAAGATTAGAACCCAGGTCCTCTGACTCCAAGGCCCGGGCTCTTTTCGCTAGGCAACACTGCTTCTCTCAGTTCATCATCAACGGTAGTTATTGAGCGCTTACTGTATGCAGCGCACTGTACTGAATGCTTGGATGAGTATAATAGAGTTGGTAGAATTGATCTCTCTACCTAAAAGGTCAGAGACCATTTTGGGTCATTGACACCTGCCCTAGAAGCTTAAAAATAGTTGGTGAAAATAGTCTTCAGAAATTTGCATTTGGGGATAGAGGCTAATTAGCTCAGAAAATAATCTCTTGGACCCAAGCTGTTGAGCAAGGGCTAATTTTCATAAGCATATGTACTGAAAATTATTCAGGTGATCATTTTTGGTTCCAGTAAGAGGCCACGAGCTCAGGCAAGTGGTGACAGAGGCCTCTGGCTTTGTAGATTTCACTGTAAAAATTGTTACAATTTCCCAAAAAGTTGGCTAATTTTTAAAAGTGGTCAAATTCGAAGGTTATATTGCAGGGACAGTGGTTTATTTGCTTTTAGGGATGACCTCATAAAAATAATAGTGACATTTTATTATGTTTTTAATAACATTCTTTGCATGGTTATTTAGACAACTTTCTCTTTCTTTAGCCTGCCTTCCTCTCTTCCACTTACCTGTGGTCGTTTTCTTCCTCAATATTTTTTCCTTTCCATTTATTCTATGCTGACTGGCTTTGGTTTCACTGCAAGGATTAATAGCAGTAATAATAGTCGTTGTTTTGCTAAGCTCTTTCTCTGTGACAAGAACCGTGGTAGATGGAAGGTCATCAGGTCAATCACAGTCCCTGTTCCACATGGGGCCAAGTCTACAGGGGAGGGAGAACAGGTAATGAATCCCCATTTTACAGACAAGATAACTGAGGCCCAGAGAAGTCAAATGATTTGCCCAAGGTCACACGGCATGATGTAGTGGATAGAGCACAGGCCTGGGAGTCAGAAGGTCATGATTTCTAATCCCGCCTCCACCACCCGTCGGCTGTGTTTACCTTGGGCAAGTCACTTCACTTCTCTGTGCCTCAGTTATCTCATCTGTAAAATGGGGACTGAGACGGTGAGCCCCACATGGGACAGGGATTGTGTCCAACCTGGTTTGCTTGTAAACGCCCAGGGAGCTTAGTACGGTACCTGGCACATAGTAAGCGCTTAACAAATACCACAATCAATATTATTATTATTATTAGGTGGCGGAGCCAGAATTTGAACCCAGGTCAGTCAGCCAAGGGTATTTATTGAGCGTTTACTGTGTGCAGAGCCCCGTACTAAGGGCTTGGGAGAGCATAATATAACAATAAGCAGGTCCTCTGACTCCCACACCCATGCTCTTTCCCCTCGGCCGAGGTTACTTTTTCCCGGTTTTGTATTCCTTTTTTTCTGACTTTATTTCAAACATTTTTGCTTTTCCCTTCCTCATTTAACTCCCCCAAATAAGTATGGGGTAGATGGACATCATAGAGTCACTACTTGTCACAGGGTAGCAAAAGAGATATTTTCTTTCCTGTCATCCAGGTGAGTCTTAAACACTTTTGGGTGGTTTTTTTTTACTGCCCCATCCTCGTCCCACCTCCATCCCTCTCACCCTTCTTTTAAGTGTGGGTTCCCATGACACTCCTGCCCTCCACTGAGGCATTTGGCTGAAACGCTGGACCTGCTTCCTCCTCCTCCACCCCCTGAAACTCTGTACCCTCCCCGTGTACCTTTACTTTTTTAAAAAACTTATCCTGACCTCCCCGTCCCTGTCTCTGTTTTCTGCCATGAATTTCTCTTCCAGCCGTCATGGCCAGGATGGGCGGGGTGGGGTGGGTGGGAGGTGACGGTGATCCCCTCTGAGCCTGGCGGAGAGAGGAAAAGCTGTGGGGACGGTAGGTCGTGTTCCCCCAGATAGGTGCGTGAGCAGGTTTGGGAATTCAGGGGTAGGGGCCAGAGTCACAAAGGGTTACAGACGGGGGGCGGGGGGGAAGGGTAGGGGCTCCGAGGGACTCGTTTCGCTAGGTGGGTGGACAGGGAACTTGCAGAGACACAGGAGAGAAGGGCAAGTAAAGATGAAAATATTTTAACGAGTTGCCTGGGTGACAGCTGGCAATGACAGGAAAATTTCCATTCTTCTGGCCAGTGGCAGCTAGGAAAAGTGTCCTGCCGTCATCATGGAATGTCCCCCTTCCCCCTAAACTTCCCCAGGAGGGCAACGCTCTGTATTGTGTGTTTGTGTAACTGTGGCTAAAGACCAATGAGATCACCCGGGGCCTTTTGGAGCAGACTCTTTTCCCTCTCCTCTTTTGAAGTTTTCTTTCTGTAGCTCTTCCTCTGCTCTTGCTCTCTCCTCACCTTGATCTTCTCCATTCTCCTTTTCGGCTTCCCCTATTCTCTTCCTTGACCCAATCCTCTATTGCTACTCTATCTCTCATTCATTCGTTCATTGTCATACTTATTGAGCGCTTACTGGGTGCAGAGCACTGTACTAAGCACTTTGAAAGTACAATTCGGCAACAGATAGAGACAATCCCTACCCCACAACGGGCTCGCAGTCAAGAAGGGGGGAGACATACAACAAAACGAAACAAAACAAGTAGACAGGCATCAATAGCATCGATAGAAATAAATAGAATTATAGATATATTCGCATCATTAATAAAATAAATACAATAACCCAACCCCCTTTCCCCCCCACTTCCCTTCTCTGGCCCAGAACTGCCTTTGAAATCATAGCACTGAGCCGTCCAGCTGAAATACAGAAGGTTCATGTTTGTATTTATCCCCTCCTTTTTCAAGCAGTGAATCTCAACTGGAATGCACATACATTTAAAACCAAACAGGAAGTTAAAGCTCAGGCAGCCTATATTTTAACACTGGCTAGAGTATTTATATAGGCACACACAGATTACAATCTATTTACACAACATCTTTCCATGAAGATCAGATCGCTTTACAAACATTACTTCACTAGGACTTCTTAGTGAAACCAGGTGGGAAGTGTGATTATCGCCCTCTTTTTATAGACTGCAAAAACGGAGGTCCTGACATTTTCCATGACTTACCCAATACCACAGTCAATGACAAGCATGGAGAAGTCTCTCTGTCTCTTGGTCTCGTCCAGGGTTCTATTCATCACAGCGTGCGTCCTTCAAGGGCCCGGTACTTTCCCAGATGCACCTTTTCATGTCTTCCCTCCCCTAAGCCATGCACTTAGATGGTTATCTTAGATGTCCCGAGATAGAGGGAAGATATCTGACCCCTTCAGTGCTTCTACTATTCTGATTTTGGTGGAAACCTTACAACTAGGGCTTGTACTAAGCGCTTTGAAAGTACAACTCGGCAACGGATAGAGACAGTCCCTACCCAACAACGGGCTCGCAGTCTTGGAGGGGGGAGACAGACAACAGAAGGAAACAAAGCAAGTAGACAGGCATCAATAGCATCGATAGAAATAAATAGAATTATAGATCTGTGGACATCATTAATAAAATAAAGAGAATAACCCTGATTCATCTCAAACTGGATTGATAGTCTTTTTCTATTCAAATGATCTGTTTGTAATGATATTTACTCTTTATTCCAGCACACCTGGGCTTTAAGATGCTAATGTTATCTACAGATCTTCGTTGCTCTATATTTTTGCTTAGAAATGGAAGCCATTAACAAACTCCGCTAACTCTCTCTGGGTGTGAGTATTGTGGTGCTCATTTTATTGATGACCCAGAGAAGCTAAATGCTATATGTGATCGGAGACAAAATTGCCCTGTTCCCTATGAGCCGATTCCTGATCAGTCAATTTCGAAGGGAACGGGGCACCGATAACTCAGATTTACAGATAAACCTTAAATGCTTCATTTGAGCCCTTTGATTCAACCTCCTTTCACCCCAAACAATTTATGAAAACTGCAAGAAAATGGCAAAATCAACTAGTTTGAGTTACCTCTCCCTGGCCCACCCTGTAATGAAAGTAACCACAGGCAGTGGCATTACCCAAAACCGGTAAGACAAAGGGGAAGAAGTCTGTGGGCCCCTCGTGGGACAGGGACCGCGACTGATCTATGGTCTCGTATCTACCCCAGCGCCGTGTTCGGCGCTTTTCACATAGTAAGTGCTTAACAAATACTATTAAAAAAAATAAGCAAACACCTGATTGTCCTTCCCAAGCAGGCGAATCAGCCTCTAAATAATGGGGAAAGATTCCTTGTGAGGTACGGTCCAGTGAGCTTGGCACGGGTGTTTAAACCTCAGGCTCAGCATGTGAGTTCCACCCCATCCCGGAGCCTCTCTGGACGGCCGGCAAACAAAGAGCTCATTTTATGGAAAGGCAGAAGCCTGGATCCTCATCAATGCCGCTGGAGCTCTGAGAGCCTCAGGGGCCACCCAAAGGCCAAGTCTCTTCGTGAGAAGCAGCCTGGCTTTGTGGATAGTGCGCGGGCCTGAGACTCGGAGGACCTGGGTTCCAATCCCAGCTCTGCCACTTGTCTGCTGTGCGACCTCGGGTATGTCGCTTCACTTCTCTGCGTCTCAGTTTCCTCATCGGTAAAATGGGAATTAAGGGTGTGAGCCTCAGGTGGGACAGGGACTGTGTCCAACCCGATTAGCTGGTATCTGCCCCAGCACTTAGTACAGTGTCCGGCCCATGGCAAGCGCTTAACAAATGCCATCATTATTATTATCATCTTCCTCCCACCCGACACCGCGGACATTAAGGCCCACCACCTACAGAACTAAAAAAAGAGGCAGAATTCACCTTCATCATAACAGTGGGGATGTTTTTGGCAGTCTGGACCAGAGTGGCTCTCCTTGGAGGAGTGAGGAGCTGAGGAAAGCAAGGTTAGGTAACTTCAATTTTTTGGTCCATACCAAGGGCCGAGTACAACGCACCATATCAATAGACTCCTCCACAGATGCTACCCTAAAGCTGCAGTTACAACTACTGCAGCGTGGCTCAGTGGAAAGAGCCCGGGCTTGGGAGTCAGAGGTCGTGGGTTCTAATCCCGGCTCCGCCGCTTGTCAGCCGTGTGATCTTGGGCAAGTCACTTCACTTCTCTGTGCCTCAGTGACCTCATCTGTAAAATGGGGATAAAGACTGTGAGGCCTTCATGGGACAACCTGATTACCTTGTATCTACCCCAGCTCTTAGAACGGTGCTTGGCACACAGTAAGCGCTTAACAAATACCAACATTATTACTACTCCTAATAATAACTGTGGTATTTGTTAAGTGTTGCTATCCACCAAGCACTATAAGCTAAACACTGGGCTCAACAGACCAAACACAGCCTCTGTCCTACAAGGGACTCCCAGTCTTAGGGGCCGGGAGAACAGGCATTCAAGTCCCATTTTCTAGATGGGTAGACTGAGGCCCAGAGAAGGAAAGTGACTTGCACAAGGTCACACAGCAGGCAAGCGGCAGAGCCAGGTTTAGAATCCAGGTCTTCTGACTCCCCGGCCTGAGAAGCAGCGTGGCTCAGTGGAAAGAGCCCGGGCTTTGGAGTCAGGGGTCATGAGTTCGAATCCCCACTCTGCCACTTGACAGCTGTGTGACTGTGGGCAAGTCAGTTAACTTCTCTGGGCCTCAGTTACCTCATCTGTAAAATGGGGATTAAGACTGTGAGCCCCACGTGGGACAACCTGATTCCCCCCGTGTCTACCCCAACGCTTAGAACAGTGCTCTGCACATAGTAAGCGCTTAACAAATGCCAACATTATTATTATTATTACTAACGCTACCTACTACTATCCTCTCAAACCAGTGATTTTTCCTGTTGTTTCTGATTGACTTATTTTAACTTGGATCCTTCTGTTTTCTTTTTATTTCCCTGGCTGCGTGTGTCTGTCCTCTACACCAAGAGAATGCGAGCCCTTTGTGGTCCAGGAACCCCATATCTTAATTGATTTCCAGGATGCACATTAAATCCTCAATTTCTATTATTACTGATAGATTGATTACTGGATGTTTCTCTGACCAGAATCTTAGGGGAACATTTTAGAATCAGCATAACTCAACTTGGACCTGGATCTGTGCCCTTTGGGTATTTGATATTCACCCCACCTTCCCCCTCCCCTGCTAGACTGCAAGCTCCTTGTGGGACTCTGTTATATTGTACTCTCCCAAGTACTTAGTACACAGTGAGCACTCGATAAGTACCATTGATTGATTCAGTAAATACAGAAATTAAATACTGCAAAGCAACCTAAAAAGAGTATATTCCAACCCCACTTTCGCCGGATGAATCAAGCTGGGGCCTTGGCTCTGTCTCCTCCTTCCAGTTCCCCGTAAAAACTTAAAAGGAGTATGTGTTTGTAAAGAGATACATTTTTTTCTTTAAAAAAGATAATCTCTTCTAATACTCATTATTCTGGAGAAGTCAGGACATGCGATAAAAGCATGGGATGACCCACAACCTTCAGGCAACCAACACTGTTTCGCCAGTTAGACCTGTACGGCCCAAATTTTCTCAGTGGTTGCTGGCAAAACAAGAAGAAAACAGTTGCAATCATGTATTCATGAGCTGGCAAGAAAGAAACCGCTCTCACTGCTGGCTCAGATTTCTTGCCCATAAAAAGGTTGCAATGGGCATAAGGCATATTGGCATAGCTCAGCAAGTGTTCTTTGCTGCTCCCACTCCGTCCGAGGGCACCAATTTCAGGGGTGAAATGGAGGCAATTATCCCTCCCCTCCTCCCGTTTCCAAGTAGCCACAGGGGCAGCGCTATTTTTTGATTCCCAGGTCAACAGTCTTGGCCCGCTAGGGACAGCTGAAAGTGGAGGACAGCCGGCCCAGCGCTCAGAACCGTGCTTAGCACATAGTAAGCGCTTAACAAATACCATGATTATTATTATCAGAAAATAGGATTGGGATGCCCTCCCTCTCTACAGTGGTGGGCCTGCCTGTATTCACTCCCCTTTCCCCCCTACTCCTTGACACAAGCTCTAATACGGAGTCACTACTGAAGGGATCGCTCCCGCCCAAACTCACTCCCCGTCTTATCTCGTCCCCATGCAGAGGAATAAAAATAATCACTGTGGTATTTGTTAAGCCCTTACTGTGTACTATGCACCGTACTAAGCCCTGGATGGATGTAAGATCATCATATCTGTCCCACGTGGTGCTCCCAGACTGAGGGGGAAGTAGAACAAGCATTTTATCCCCATTGTAAAGCTAAGGAAATCGAGATATAGCGAACTTCAGTGACTTGGCCAAGTTCACACAGCAGGCAAGTGGCGGAGCCAGATTAGAGCCCTGTTCCTTCAACTCCCAGGACCCTACCGTTTTCAGCAGGCCACGCCTGGCTCATTTCTTATCATTCAAACCCTGGCCTGGATTCACACCACCCCGTGCTCGGGAGGCTGGAGCTCAGGACATAGCAGGAGTGAGTTAAAGGGGCAAAGGGTAAGGAGAGAATTAAAATGACCCAGGATAGACCCTGGTGTTTGTTGAGAGTTTCTAGAGAGAGTTGCCCGGTGTTCCGTTTTATGTGATAAATACTGAATGAGTTAAACGTGCCCTTATAGAAAGAACTGGGCCTTGAGCCCTAGGGCTGGAATGGAATGTTCACCTGTACGGATCGTGAATGGTCTAGCGTGATATCTGATGAGCTGGTTGTCTTCTGGCTTGGGCAGGTCAACTTTGAGCCCTAGGAGGGGAGAATGGAATGTTCATTTGAATGGAGCATATGTGAGCCTAGACCTCTGGATTCCTCGTTGTTGTCTTATGCTGTCGAGTCGTATCCGACCCATAGCGACGTCATGGACGCATCTCTCCCAGAACGCCCCGCTCCATCTGCAATCGTTCTGCTTGTGTATCCATAGAATTTTCTTGGTAAATATAGGGAAGTGGTTTATCGCCATCGCCTTCCGCGCAGTGAACTCGAGTCTCCGCCCTCGAGTCTCTCCCATGATGCTGCAGCCCAGCACACGGGAGTTTTGACTTGTAGCAGATGGCCTTCCACTCGCTAGCCACTGCCCAAACTAGGAATGGAATGGGTATGCCTCTGCTTGACTCTTCTTCCTGTAGCCGAGACTGGTAGAGTAGTGGAAACTCTCCAGGGGCGATCCTGAGAAGGGCTCCTACCCCTCCTCCTAAACAAAAATCCTACGCGAGGATATGGCTCAGGGTTTCGGTCTTTCAATCGCTTGGTGAGACATAGGGGCATTTGGCATCACTCTGGGTGGCTGAACAGCCCTATTTATTAATAATAATGATAATAATGATGATGGTGGCATTTGTTAAGCGCTTACTATGTGCCAAGCACTGTTCTAAGCACTGGGGTAGATGCAAGGTAATCGGGTTGTCCCACGTGGGGCTCACAGTCTTCATCCCCGTTTTACAGATGAGGTAACTGAGGCACAGAGAAGTGAAGCGGCTTACCCAAGGTCAGACAGCAGATAACTGGCGGAGCGAGGATTAGAACCCAAGTCCTCTGACTTCCAAGCCTGTGCTGTTTCCACTGAGCCACGCCGCTTCTCGGTTAAGGGATGTCTTCCTTCTTCCGGATTGGGGAGGCTGTAGAAAAGGTGCCCTTAATAGTGCCTGCCTCACGGGACCGTGTCCGATTTCTTTATTCCCATCTACCCCAGTGCTTAGTAGAGTGCTGGGTACATTGTAAGCCTAAGAAATTCTATTATTCTCATTATTATTATTCTTATCATCATCGTCGCCGTCATTATTCTTGTGCCTGATTAGCTTTAATCTGTCCGGAGGCTTAAGCCACCATCTGCTGTCTCGCTGCCTTCCTCTAAAGCAGGAGTGCTTTGCTATCATCATCAGCGCATTTGCCCCAGCGATGACAAGTAACAATGAAGAGAGAGAGACAGTCTCTCAGGAGCCGGATATACTCATCACAGTGACTCCAAAAGCCGAGAAACTCCGAATCTTGGGAGATTCGAAGAAGAGGTGGGCAAGAGCTGTCGGAACACGGACCGGAGTGATTGGACCGAATGAGATCGGAAAGCGAAATAACAAAGGCCTACTTCTCCTCCGTGAACATACCAAACCAAAACCATCTGCCGCCACCCAGGTAGGAAGAGGAAGACATCTCCAGGTTGCACCCAAGGTCTAAAGAAAAGCATCTCATAAACTGTATCAGTAATGCTCGAAAGACAGATCAAGCAACCATCAAGTCAGTGGGTGTGGCAGAGATAACCTCAAGGCTGGGTAGAAGGAAATGACTCAGAAATATAAGAACCACTTAAAAACAAAGCAGGAAATGCATTAAAAACACCCCACAGCTCTCCGTAATCACAACGAAACTGAGGCCCGCGGACTCCTGCAGCAAGACGCGTTCGTCAGTCCGAGAAACGTGGGGGACCGGTGGCGGGATGCCAAAGCTGAAGAGACGTGGGGATATGCTGATCACCGAGACAAACTCCCGTTCTAAACTAAGGAATTCTACGGTCCCATTCGCCCAACCACCGTGCTGCCGACAGAGAGGGAATCCTACCGAAACTGTGCACGGGGATATGTACTGTTCCTTGTGCGCACACATCCCCACTTGCTCCTCCCCACCCCGTTAAGTGACTTTTGACAACCTGGCTGCCTGAACCAGGCTCAGGAGGCTCAGGGGCTACTGAGGCTGAAGTCTGGGGGATCCCAGGTTTTTTGGGGGGGGCCCCAAACACTGCATAAGGCCACCCTCAGCCGCAAGAGCCGCCTGTATTGCTGCAGCTGCCGAAGCATGCCCGCAAGCAGGGCCAGATGGGGCCGGCTCTCCTCCCCAATCTCTCTCCTTCCTGCCGTACTGGCCTGTTTGTTACCGGGGACAGCTTGCATGAGACAGATGGAAACCACAGCCCCCAGCTCGGAGGGAGCCAAAGTCTCCTCCAGCTGTGAAGGAGACACAGCCCCCACTGTGCGGGAGAAATTACTCGTGCGGGATCCGCAGCCCTCAGAAGATCCCACGCTCAGCTTTGGCAAGACAGGAGAGGGAGGGAGCCCCCAGACCCTTAGTGAGAGAAGCAGGGATGGCTCCCTGTCCCCCAAAACCTTGGCTATGAGGGAACTGGCCGGATCCAAAGACACCAGCTGCCTCCTCAAATAAGTCCCAGGCCTACAAAGCGTAATAGCCCCATCCATTAGCTGGCTAATAGCATTAGCTAATCATTCCATCCATTAGGGTTAATTGTCCAGGGGATTAGTGAATGTTAACGGTGGAAGCTAGAGCTACCGTGGTCATACACTCTCCTCTCACCCATCAGTAGTTCCCCCTACGCTGGAAAAGTGACCCAGGGGTGCCAGCCTGGGGAGGGGGGGGGAGACTCCTCATCAGGTGCCAATCAGTGAAGTGAGGGGATTCAATGTCCTCATATAATAATAACGATAATTACGGTATCTATTAAGCGCTTACACTTTAGGCCAGGCACTGTACCAAACCCTGGGGTGGATCCAAGCAAATCGGGTTGGACATGTCCCTGTCCCACGTGGGGCTCACGGTCTCAATCCTCATTTTCCAGATAAGGTAACCGAGGCCCAGAGAGGTGAAGTGTCTCGCCCCGGGTCACACAGCAGACAAGTGGCAGAGCCGGGATTAGAAAACATGACCTTCTGACTCTCGGGCCCGTGCTCTATCCACGACCCCATGCTGTTTCCCATATGCAGCATACTTCTCATATGCAGCAAGATGGGGTGATAGCATGTGTCACGTGCCCCCCCCCCCCCGATTTTCAGTATGGACAGGCTTATCGGGGGATTAGCACAACCCTGCCGTTGGTGAGACCTGTGCCCGATCTCATCAATCAATCAATCAAGAGCATTTATTGAGTGCCTGCCGTCTGCAGAGCACTGTACTAAAAGGCTTAGGAAAATACAGTACGAATTGGGAGAAACGATCCCTGCCCATAAGGAGTTTACAGCCCAGAGCAGGAGTCAGGCCTTAAAATAAATTACAGAAAGAGGAACTGGCAAAGTCCAATGATATGTACATAAGTGTCTTGGGGCTGTGGGTGGGGTGAATATGAAGCGCTTACGGGGCACAGATCCAAATGCATAGGCAACACGGAAGGGAGAGTGAGTAGACGAAATGAGGACTTATTCAGGGAAGGCCTCTTGGAGGAGAGGAGATTTTTAGGAAGAGTTTGAAGGTGGAGAGAGGGGTGGTCTCTTGGGTATGATGGGGTGGGAGCTCCAGGCCAGAGGGAGGACATGGGCAAGGAATCAGCAGTGAGAAAGAGGAGATAGAGGTCCAGTGAGCAGGTTGGCGTTAGAGGAACAAAGTATAATAATAATAATAATGATGGTATTTGTTAAGCACTTACTATGTGCCAGGCTCTGTACTAAGCGCCGGGGTGGATACGAGCAAATCGGGTGGGATGCAGTCCCTTGTCCCACTTGGGGCTCACAGTCCCAAGCCCCCTTTTACAGATGAGGTCACTGAGGCACGGAGAAGTGAAGTGACTTGCCCAAGGTCACACAGCAGGCAGGTGGCGGAGCCTGTGCTCTGTCCACTATGCCAGGCTGCTCCTCTCATGCAGGCCGAGTTGTAATAGGAGAGCAGCGAGGTGAACCTAGAGGTACCCGGGGCTTTCCGGGGGCTTGGGAATGTCCAGGTCAGGGGGTAACAGTCTAGCAGGGACCGAGAGCTCTCCCTGCCTCGTGCTTATCCTGTCTTTGGGATTGGCCTGTGCATTAGAGATGGGAAAGGGGTGAGGCACGGTTAATGCCGGCCTCGCCGTAACTCGCGTTTAATGAGGTTATGTTCCAGGCAGAACCGTCTGAGGTGTCACTCACTGGCAAGTAGACTCGGTTTCTGATGCCTGGAAGAAAGGATTTTTCTAGCTCATTGTGGGCGGGACACGTGTCTGCTTATTGTTATACTGTACTCTCTAAGCGCTTAGTACCGTACACGCAGTAAGCGCTCAATAAATACTGACTGTCGTATTTGAAGACTGTTTAAGCGGGTCGCTATCGCAACAAATCATGGGTCTACAGGTGAGAGCTTTAGAGATAATTGAGGCTTAGAAATTACCACGACATTATGACCCAAATCCTTTGTATAGTTCAGGCTAAAAAGACACTTCTGCCTATAATCAGATAATTGAGGCCAAAGTGCACGTCTGAGGTCTGCATTATCCAGATGAATTGCATGTAAAGAGAGAGTCAAAGCAAAATCAATCAATCACATTTATGAGCACCTACTGTGTGCAGAGCTCTGTTCTAAGCCCTTAGGAGGGTATAAAAGAAGCTTAGTGGAAAACGTGATCCTGCGGCTAATGAGACCTGGGTTCTAATCCTGCCTTTGCCACTTGCCTGGTTGTGTGTGTGTGTGTGTGTGTGAAAGAGAGAGGGAGAGAGAGACCTTGGGTAAGTCACGTAACTTTTATATGCCTCTGTTTCCTCATCTGTAAAATGGGGATTAGACACCTGTTCTCTCTCCCCTTTAAACTGTGAACCCCTTGTAGGGCGGGGACCATCTCTGATCTGATTGTATTGCATCTACCCCAACAGTTTGCACATAGTAGGCACTTAACAGATATTATAATATTATTAACTGCTGCTACTACTACTACTACTAATAAGAAGAATCAAAAGATACAGTCCCTGCCTTCCAGGGATTTACAATCTAATGGAAAAATCCTGAGTATCGCCGATTATCTGATGGGGCTCGAAGGGCAGCCAGAACACATAATTTCAATGATTAAAAAGACTTTTATTTTGTCCTTAAGTTATCTTTTTCAGCTGTCTACACAGCCCCAATTCACCATCTGTTTTTCAACCCTCTCCTCACAGAGGACTGCGTGGATCTGGCCTTGATGGAATTCTTCATGTCTGTCTAATTTCCTCAAACAATCATGTGTGTGCCGTTCAATTTCTTGTGTCAGGGCTACGGAAAAAGACAAATGGTCACAGAAGCCAGGCTAATGATCTTTCGGCTGCTAAAGGAGAGCACTTTAAAACTTCCTTTGTTTCGGTACCTTCTGATGTCCCTGTTTCATAGAGTGTTATAATAGGTTCATTCTGTAATGGAAGGGCATCTCAGGGAAATAGGGGGGGTTTAGGTTCAAGAGTCTCAGAGACACTTAAGTACACTAATTAAAATGCTCGAGGGAGAGGCAAGGTTGGCAATCTTCTATTGTCTTCCCTCTCTCAATCTTTGTATCCTATTCCCGAGTCTCTCATCCCATGACCCCTCCCCCAGCCTTCTTCCTCTGACTCACAAAATTCTTGCCCTGTAAGCTCCCTTTGGGCAGGAAACTTGCCTACCAACTCTGCTGCACTGTACTCTCCTAAGAGCTTAGTACCGAGCTCTACCCACGGAAAGGCCTCAATAAATGTGATTGATGGATAAAGCCTCCCGGAGAGGCTGCTCCTGGGAAGAAGATCTGGTTACTGAGCTGCCTGGAAAAAGAAGTTAGGGGAATTGGGTCAAGGGCAGAAGTCAGCAGGAGAACAGGCCAACTCCCCAAATCCTGGCTACCCAGGCCAGAGCACAGCAGGCTTAAGACATTCAAATTTCCCGTTAGGGGTATGTGTTGCTCCTAAGTGTAAGTGATCTTCCTGCACTGATTTTCCTTCTTCAGGGAGAAACTTTACTCAAAGAGGTTGAAAGGTAGAGAGGTATGACTGGATGAACAGAGTTGCAGTTTTTCATTCAAGCTCTTGTTTTGCCTGGCAGCAAACACATGTAATACCTGTGCAGAGGAAACAGCAGATCTAAGCAGTCTCGGATGGAGATTTTGGTACAAGTATCTTTTTGTTTGAACTGCAGTTCAGGACTGATGCAAAACCAAATGTAAAACATTGGCAGGAGCTGCAAGGGGCAAAATAATAATCTGTTTGAAAACCAATGCAGAAGTCACACACCTCTTAATGGCACAGATGTGTGCATCGGTGTTTTCCACTGAACATGGGCTTGGGAATCAGAAGAACCTGGGTTTTAATCCCAGCTTTGGCATTTATCTGCTGTGTGACCTCGGGCAAGTCACTTCACTTCTCTGTGCCTCAATTACCTCATCTGTAAAATAGGGATTAAGACTGTGAGCCCCATGTGGGACATGGACTGTGTCCAACTCGATTAACTTGTAGAGAAGCAGCGTGGCTCAGTGGAAAGAACGCGGGGTTAGGAGTCAGAGGTCGTGGGGTCTAATTCTGGCTCTGTCACTTGTCAGCTCTGTGACTTTGGGCATGTTACTTAACTTCTCTGGGCCTCAGTTACCTCTTCTGGAAAATGGGGATTAAAGACTGTGAGCCCCACATGGGACAACCTGATTACCTAGTATCTCCCCCAGTGCTTAGAACAGTACTTGGCATGTAGTAAGCACTTAATAAATACCACCATTATTATTAGCACATAATACTAGCACATAGAGCTTAAAAAATACCACGATTATTAACAAATACCATAAAAAAAAGAATGGCGAAGTCCATTTGAATGAGGTCCTTCAGAAAGGTTTTTTTTTTTTTTCCCAGGATGATTGCATCCTTGGCTTGGGATGTGGTTGACAGTATAAGTGTGGGGATTTGTGGAGGGACTATTGTGTGATGAGCAATCCCTGTCCTCAAGGAGCTTTAAGAGAAACCGTACTTACCTCCCTTGCTGCGGAAAGCAGCACGGCGTAGCGGATCGAGCACGGCCCTGGGACTCAGAAGGTCACGGGTTCTACTCTCGCCTCTACCGCTTCTCCGCTGTGTGGCCTTGGGCAAGTCATTTCACTTCTCTGGGCCTCAGTTACCTCATCTGTAAAATGGAAATTGAGACTGTGAGCCCTATGTGGGACAGGGACTGTGTCCAACCCAATTTGTTTTTATCCATCGCAGCACTTAGATGCCTGGCACATAGTAAGCGCTTAACAAATACCACATTTATTATTATTATTTCTTCTAGAAATGATAGCAGCAGCTCCCCCAACCTCCCCTCCCCCCCCCACCCCTGGACTGTGAGCTTGTTGTGGGCAGGGATTGTCACTGTTTATTGTTGTGTTGTACTTTCCCAAGCGCTTAGTACGGTGCTCTGCGTGCAGTAAATGCTTAATAAATACGATTGAGTGAATGAATGAATGAATGAGTGAATGAATGAATGAATGAATGAATGAATGAATTCATAGCTTTGAACTTTGCCCGATTTCTCCTGTTCCGGGCAGCCCCAACAGCAGGCTGCCTGCTTCAGCGCTTAGAACACTAGCAACTATCCTGGTTCCCCCAGGGATAATAATAAAAATAATACTAATAATAATAGCATTTGTAAAGTGCTTACTATGTGCCTGGCACTGTACTAAACTCTGAAGTGGATACAAGCAAATCGGGTTGGACACAGTGCCTGTCCCGCACAAGGCTCACAGTCTTTATTCCCATTTTACAGATGAGGTAACTGAGGCTCAGAGAAGTGAAGTGGCTTGCCCCAAGGCCACCTAGCAGACAAGTGGCAGGGCCAGGATTAGAACCCATGACCTTCTGACTCCCAGGCCCGTGCTCTACCCACTACGCGGGGCTCCCTCAGGGGAAGTATGGATAAGCTTGCAATGCAGTCCGTCGGTCAAGTGGACGGGCTAAATGCCAAACCACTCCGCCACATGTCTTCTGTGTGACCTTGGGCAAGTCATTTAACTTCTCTGGGCCTCAGTTCCCTTATTATGTGCCAAGCACTGTTCTAAGCGCTGGGGTAAATACAAGGTAATCAAGTTGTCCCATGTGGGGCTCACAGTTTTAATCCCCATTTTACAGATGAGGTAATTGAGGCACAGAGAAGTTAAGTGACTGGCCCAAAGTCACACAGCTGATAAGTGGCGGAGCCGGGATTAGAAACAATGACCTCTGACTCCCAAGCCCGTGCTCTTGCCACTAAGCCATGCTGCTTCTCCGTATCTGTAAATCGGGGATTAAGACTGTGAGCCCCATGTGGGACATGGACTGGGTTCAACCCGATTCACTTGTATCTACCTCAGTGCTTAGTACGGTGCCCAGCACATAGTAAGCACTTAACAAATATCATAAAAAGAATATTGTAGCTCTGATATATGGGATAGCGATATGGTGGTGAAAAAAAAAAATGCCAAATCTAACTGGGGCAAAACAAACAGTCATTTGAAGGGGAAAAGGTCTCAAAACCACGCCATGCTAACCTACTTACTGCACTTTGATGTCGCTGCCTCGCTGCCCACGTCCTTCTCTCGCTGCCCACATCCTTCCTCTGGCCTCCTCTTTGGTATCAGATAGATCACCACTCTCCTCAGCTTCAAATTCATCCTAGCATTCCATCTCTCCTAAGAGGCTTTCCCTTCGTTTTCTCTGCTCACTCTCCCTCCTTCCTCACCTAGGCACCTAGATCCATTCCCTTTAAGCACTTGATTTTTTCACCCCACCCTCAACCCCACAGCACCTATGTACATATACTTATATTCCACCGGTTCCCCTATCTGTAATTCAGTTTAATGTCCGTCTCCGACTCCAGATTGTTAGCTCCTTGTGAGCCGGGATGTGTCTACCGATTCCAGCATATTGTGCTCTCCCAAGCACTTAATAATTAATAAAAATTACGGCATTTGTTAAGCGCTTACTATGTGCCAGTCACTGTACTAAGCGCTGGACTCTGCACACGAATGCTCAGTAAATACCATCGATTGACTCAGGTGTCTAAGTTAACGCTGGATTAACTGCCTATCTACTTGTTTTGTTGTCTGTCTCCCCCTTTTAGACTGAGAGCCCGTTGTCGGGTAGGGATTGTCTCTATCTGTAGCCGAATCGTACTCTCCAAGCGCTTAGTACAGTGCTCTGCACACAGTAAGCGCTCAATAAAGACGATTGAATGAATGAATGAATGAATGACAGTTGTCTGTGGCGAGATATAAGGGTTTATTTTAATGGTAAGGTTTTGTCCTCGGGTTGAGTGACATAGCTGGAGGTGGGGATGAGGGGGAGACACAAGAATGAAGAGAAGAAAACGAGCTTAAAGTGGGGGGAGGATTCTCACCAGAGGTTGTTCCAATCCTTATCATGTCCTCATTTGCTCTATTACTTAGTAACTAATGGGCACATTCTTATCAGGTTGGTGCTAATTCAAGCAGGTTGTAAACAGACCTCTTTTTTGAACATGCATTTCAGCATTAAGAGAGCAGAACTTGGGGTTGGAGAGGAATGTTGGACACTCGAACTATCAATCAATCAACGGTATTGGTTGGGCACTTACTGTGTGCAGAGCACTGTACTAAATGATTGGGAAAGTACAAAATAGTCAAGAGAATCGCTGATGTCAAGGATCCTCGGAAAGACTCCGAGGCAGGACTTGAGCATTCTCTTAGCCCTGGGTAATCTCCAATCGATCAATCAATCAATCAATCTATCATACTTATTGAGGGCTTACTGTGTGCAGAGCACAGTATTAAGCACTTGGGAGAGTAATCAATCGATCGTATTAATGGAGTGTTAGCTCTGTGCAGAACACTCTTCTAAGTGCTTGTGAGAGTATGATACAATAGAGTTGGTAGACACATTCCCTGCTCATGACGAGCTCACAGTCCAGAGTGGGAGACAGACATCAATATATAAATTTTAAAAAACCTGATATATACTAAAGTGCTGTGGGGCTGAGGGAGGGGTGAATAAAGGGTGCAAATCCAAGTGCAGGGTGACGCAGGAGGGAGTGGGAGAAGAGGAAATGAGGGCTTAGTCAGGGAAGGCCTCTTGGAGGAGATGTGCTTTTCAATAAGGTTTGGAAGAGGGGAAGAGTGATCATCTGTCAGCTATGAAGAGGGAGGGGGTTCCAGGTCAGAAGCAGGATGTGGGCAAGAGGTCGATAGTGAGATAAACGAGATCAAGGTACAGTGAGTAGATTGGCATTAGAGGAATGAAGTGTGCGGCCTGGGTTGTAGTAGGAAATCAGGGAGAAGAGGTAGGAGGGCAAGATTTAAAAGACAACGGTATGGAGTTTCTGTTTGATGTGGAGGTGATGGGCAACCACTGGAGGTTCTTGAGGAGTGGGGAAACACGGATTGAACGGTTTTGTGCAAAAATGATCCGGGCAGCAGAGTGAAGTATGGACTGGAGTGGGGAGAGACAGGAGGCGGGGAGGTCAGCAAGAAGGCTGATGGAGTAGTGAAGGCAGGATAGAAGGCCTTGTCTGAACGTGGCAGTGGTCTGGATGGAGAGGAGAGGGTGGATTTTTAGCATTGGTTTGAAGGTTGAATCGACAGGATTTGGTGACAGATTGAATGTGTGGGTTGAATGAGAGAGGATTTGAGGATAATACCAAGGTTACAGGCTTGTGTGACAGGGAGGAAGGTGGTGCCGTCTACGGTGATGGAAAAGGCAGGGGGAGGACAGGGTTCGGGCGGGAAGATGAGGAGTTCCGTTCTGGACGTGTTTAGTTTGAGGTATCGGCCGGATATCCAATTAGAGATGTCTTGAAGGCAGGAGGAAATATGAGACTGCAGAGAAGGAGAGAGATCAGGGCTGGAGATGTAGATTTGGAGATGTAGATCTCCACAAAGATTGATTTGGTGCCAGGGCTTTGTTTTGCGGACTTGGGGAAGGAGCAGTTATTTTCATCCCAAATATTTTCTAAAAAAAATTTACCCTTTGCAGACATGACCACAGACTTTGTGTTAAATGGAGCAAGCCCTACTAATGTTCATTTGTAGCCAAAGGCTGAATTTGCCCCTCGCAGATTCAGGCCAAGAATTGATTTTTATTTTTTTCCACTAGAAAAATCCTTTCCAGAACTACGCCTTTCCTCCACAGACTTGGCATCCAACTTCAGGAGTCATGCCTTCAGTCCTTTGGAAATTGAAAAAGAGGTATTTTCTTGTTGCGTGCCTGCTGAAGTACAAGAGGACTCAGGTTTATAACTGAGCAAATCTGCAAGTCCGGGGCTTAAACTGAATTCTAAATTAAGCCTCGGTCATGGTTTATCAATTTTCCTTCCGGCTGGTGGCTTCTATGTCATGGTTCTGCAAACCTTTTCTGCTTCCTCCTGATTTTTAGTCTAGCCCTATCCGGGGGGGGTTGTAGGGGCTGCAGTGGTTGGGGAAATCAAAGGTAGGGAGAGACAGGTTGCTGTGATGTTGTCGGTCTGGAAATTTCAGAGCCTCCTGCCCTGTCCCTGCCTCTTCCTTACCTGAGGCTCCGGGCTGTGGGAAAGTACCCGGTGCTTCTCCTCCTGAGCACTTCCACCGCCCTGTTTCAGTGAGAGAGTCTCAGATCGTAGGAATTTAAGGATCTGTCCCATGAACTATGTTAGAACGATGCCCCCTCCTTCGTTACTCCCCCGATTTCCCACTACAACCCGGCCTACACACTTCACTCCTCTAATGGCAGCCTATTTACTGTACCTTGCTTGATCTCATGGAGCTTGTCCATGTCCCGCCTCTGGCCTGGAACACCCTCCCTCTTTCTATCCAACAGATGATCACTCTCCCCACCTTCAAAGCCTTATTAAAAGCACGTCTCACCCAAAAGGCCCTCCCTGCTAAACCCCATTTCCTCTTCTCCCAATCCCTTCTGCGTCAGCCTAGCCCTTGGATTTGAACCCTTGTTCACCCCTTCCTCAGCCCCGCAGCACTTAGGTACATAGCAGTAATTTCTTTATTTCTATTAATTTCTGTACCCTCCTCTAGACTGTAAACTCCTTGTGGGGAGGGAACATCTCTACCAACTCCGTTATAGCGCACTCTCCCAAGCACTTAGTACAGTGCTCTGCACACAGTAAGTGCTCGATAAGTATGATTGATTGATCGACCAGAGTTTCTTTATGCTATTTGTTAAGTGCTTACCATGTGCCGGGCCCCGTTCTAAGCCCTGGGGTAACAAGTGAATCAGGTTGGACACAGTCCCTGTCCCACATGGAGTTCACAGTCTTAATCCCCATTTTACAGACGAAGGGACTGAGGCCCAGAGAAGATACCCAAGGTCACCCAGAGGAAAGTGGCAGGGCCAGGATTCGGATCCAGGTCCTCTGACTCTCAGGACCGCGCTCTATCCACTAGACCACGCCACTTTCAGTTTCGGGGACGTACGCGGATATGTTTTCCGCCTCCCCCTCAAAAAAAAAAATTGAAGAAGGAAGTGATGTGTATCCCAAGCCAATGGAAGTAATGGCATAGCGAAGGAGAGAGGTGCCCACGTCAGCGTGCATTTCCCACCTTGCTTAGGGGGACGGTAGGAGGGTTGGCTTCCTTCCACCACCTGAGCACGGGAACGCAGAGGCCTGGCTTAGACCACCATTTTCCACCTCCACCAATACTGCCGCTCAACCAAAGCAGTGGGTGGAAGCAGCTTTGGCAACCTCTGTGATCTGGCCGGGGATGGGCCAGATGAGCTTAGCACAGCGCTCCAAGCGCCTACTACAGGGCCCCCAAATGCTCAATAAATACGATCGACTGGTGAGGTGAGGCCACCGTTACCTCCGCCTCTTGCGACAAGGTCTGAAAGACCCTCCTGGCAAGTGGTGGACGCAACAGCAATCCCCAGCAGGCAGCAAGGAGATGGTGGTGGTGAGTGTTTGGTTCGTGGGTATCCATATGTATCGGTCTGTTGGTAGTAATCGGTCAATTAATCAGTAATATTTATTGAGCATGTTCTATGCCCAGAGCACAGGTCCTTATGTTCCTCCAGGAGTTTACAATCCAGTGGGAGAGACCCATCCTAAAATTAGTTCCAGAAAGAAGAAGGAAGAAGAAAAAGGGGATATGTACATACGTTTTATGGTCTTTGTTAAGCACTTACTGGGTGTCAAACACTGTTCCCAGAGCTGAGGTAGGCACAAGTTAATTGGGTCACACCCAGTCCCCGCCCCACCTGGGGCTCAAAGTCTAAGTAGGAGGGAGAACAGGAATCCCCATTTCACAGTTGAGGAAAATGAGCGCAGAGAAGTGCGGTGACTTGCCCAAGCTCACACAGCAAGCAGTTGGCAGAATGGGTTCAGAACTCAGATCCTTCTGACTGCCAGGACCATGCTCCCGGTCCTGCCCCTCGTCTGCTGCGTGACCTTGGGCAAGTCACTTCACTTCTCTGTGCCTCGGTTCCCTCATCTGAAACGTGAGGATTAAGACTGTGAGCCCCATGTGGGACATGGACTGTGTCCAACCTGATTACCTTGTATCTACCCCAGCACTTTGAACCGTGCCTGGCACATAGTAAACACTTAGCAAATACCATGATTATTTTTATTATCGTTATGCTCTCTCCACTAGGCCATGCTGCTTAAATAATAGATAGGGTAGGTAAGGTACGTACAGACAGAAGTGCTGCAGGAAATCGAGAGTACTTAGGGAGCACAGAAGTGCCGAAGAGGCAGTTGGGGGAATAAAATCAGCGGAAATTAGAGGTGAATCGGGGAAAGCCTCCTGGAGATGCGATCTAAGAAGGGTCCTGAAGATGGGGAAAGCAGTAATTTCCTGGATGGGAAGGGGGAGGGAGTTTCAGGCAGAGAGGAGGTTGAAAGCAAGAGTTCTGGGGTAGGAGGGACAAGAAATAATAATTCGATTATCCGATTCACCTGAGTGACAATGAGTAGGTCCTTTTCATATTTTCTATCCATTTCCGACTCTCCATCTTTCCTGCCTTTCCAGCCCTGCCCCCTGCCTCTGCCCCTCTAGGTCCCCCCAAGTTTGATGGCCTTATTCCAACATCTCTCCCATTGCTCCCGCATTTGCCCACCCCTTTCTCTCGGCTCCCTTGGCAGGGATCTTGGCAACTGGGGCAAAGGGGAGAGGAGGCTGGGCAGGGCAGGGTAGTCTGAGCTGGGCTGGGTGGCCTTGGAGGAGCTAGGTTCAGAAATTGCCCCTCTTACCCACCGCTGCTTTCTTCTTTTAGTGCTCAGGGGTCAGCTGTGGCAGACTTCACAGTTGACTTGCGATGGAGTCCTCGGACCTGGTTCATATTTTCTCTCAGTCCCCGGGGGAGGGGGAGCTCTCTGCACCACGATCAGCCCCCGTGCAGCGGGAAAAACATTGGCAGGCAGAACTGGGTTTAGAATAGGTATACGAGGATACGGGCAAAGCAGGTTAAGGTATAGAATAAGACAGGGTGAGGATGGAGGGAGAAGGGGACTGTGTTAGGGCTATTCATCTGCTGTTACAGAGCTGGGTCGTATCATGGGGTTTGGCACGCTACGTAATAATATGATGATATCTGTTAAGCGCCTACCAAGCACTGTACTAAGCACTGGGGTCGATTTGAGATAATCAGGTGGGACACAGTCCCTGTCCCACATGGGGCTCACTGCCTAAGAGGGAGGGAGAACAGGCATTGAATTCCCATTTTACAGATGGGGACACTGAGGCACAGAGCAGTGAAGTGACTTGCCCAAGGTCACACAGCAGGCAAATGGTGGAGTTGGGATTAGAACCCGGATCCTCTGACTCCCAGGCCCGTGATCTCGCCACTAGGCCACGCTGCTTCTCAGGTGTCCGCTTACAGTCTTGGGGTTTCATCAGGGGTTCAACGGAGCCCACCCTGAGGGTTAAGATACTCCAACCCGGGGCAGGGGAGGGCTACCTCTGTCTGACACTTTCCACGAAAAGGTCTGAGACCTGTTGTGTGCCCACACCCTCAGGAGGATCCAGGCACCTGAACTTGCACCCACTGGGAACACTGGGGAAAAGAGAAACTGCCAGCGCCCTAGTCGGGCAGGTGGCCTGAGAGGGAATGTTGACAATTAAAACAGGACTGTTTATGCTTTTCCTTATCAGTTCTTATTCCGTATTGTGGATGTTTTCCACGGTTTTTGAGCGGGATGTTTATCCATGTGGTTTGTCTGCCTTTGTTTCTGACTGGGAGTCTCTTGATTACTGCTCTTCATTGTATTTCTCCCAGTCTCTAGTTCAGTGGTTAGCACAGTGTAGTACAACTGTGATGATGCGGATCTTGTCCTGTCTTGTTGTCTTACGCTGTCGAGCCGTGACCGACCCATAGAGACGCCATGGACACATCTCTCCCAGCACGCCCCACCTCCGTCTGCGCTCGTTCTGGTAGCGTATCCAGAGAGTTTTCTCGGGAAAATACGGAAGTGGTTTACCGTCGCCTCCTTCCGCGCAGTAAACCTGAGTCTCCGCCCTCGACTCTCTCACGCCGCTGCTGCCCGGCACGGGGGAGATTTGACCTGTAGGAGATTGCCTTCCACTGCCCAAACTAGGAATGGAATGGCTAGGCCTCTGCTTGACTCTCCCTCCCATAGTCGAGACTGGTGAGTCCTGGAAACTCTCCAGGTGCGACCCTGAGAGGTGCTTGTCCTGTCACTGAATACCAAGTATGGTTTGTTAGTGAACGGATGAAATTGCGTGAGAAATCAGGTGTGCCTTCTATGGAAGTAATATCCTTATACCCTGCGGCTTCGCCTACGTTTTAATGTCTGTCTCCTTGAGGTCCCGGCCTATGGCTACCAACTGTGTTGCACTGTACTCTCTCAAGTGCTTAGGAAGTGCTAAAAAATTGCCTTTGATTGATTGATTAGTTAAATAGTAGCAGTAACTCTTATCTGATGTACTGCACTGTTCTAGGAGCTTGGGAAGTTCAGAATGATGACGTGATACATTTCCTGCTCACAAAGAACTTACACTCTAGTGGAGGAGACGGCATAAAGATATTTACGAAACGGTCAAAACAAACCAAAATGACCAGACATGCACGCCTGAGTGCAAAGGAGGATATAAACAAATTCATAGGTCTGGATCTCAACATCAACTGCAACTCCAAGGTCCGAATCAAAAGCCCAAATTGTGTCCTTCGCAACGTTCAGCCAGAGGCCACGGGAAAATCAGTGAGGAAGAGCAAGTCGTTTCAGAGCGCTGTGGATGACGATGGCGTTTGTTAAGCGCTTACTATGTGCCAGGCATTGTAGTAAGCGCTGGGGTAGATGGAGGCTAATCAGGTTGGATGCAGTCCCTGTCCCACATGATGTTTGCTGTTTTGGGGATCCCCCAGATAATTCTCTAAAAGAGGGAACCAGCTATACTGGGGTGAAGTCCCTGAGAAAAACCTAACTTATAGAGAGGAGCTCTAGACCGTAAGCTCACTGTGGCCAGGGAGTGTGTCTACCAACTCTATTATATTGTACTCGCCTAAACGTTTAGTATAGTGCTCTGCACCCAGTAAGCGGCATGGCTTAGTGGATAGAGCACGGGCCTGGGAGTCAGAAGGACCTGGGTTCTGATCCTGGCTCTCTGCCACATATCTGCTGTGTGACCTTGGGCAAGTCACTGCACTGCTCTGTGCCTCACTTACCTCATCTGTAAAATGGGGATAAGAGTGGGAGCCCCATATGCATCCAACCTGATTAACTCAGGTTAATGTTAACACGGCACTTATGTACACATCTGTAATTTTTTTTTTTATTTATTCGTACTGGTGTCTGTCTCCCCCCTTCTAGACTGTAAGCTCATGGTGGGCGGGGAATGTCATTGTTCATTGCTGTATTGTACTTTCCCAAACTCCAGGTACAGTGCTCTGCACACAGTAAGCGCTCAATAAATACGATTGAATGATTGAATGAATGAATGAACTTGTACCTACCCCAGCCCTTAGAAGGGTGCTTGGCACATAGTAAGTCCTTCCCAAGTACCATCATTATTATTATTATTATTATTGTTATGTGCTCAGTAAATACAATTGACTTGGAGCCCCCAAACTGGGAACTGAAAAATCGTTTTAAAGGCATTCCTGGGTGGAAAGACAACAGCTCTACTCCCAGAGAGCATATGCGCCGTAAGCGTGGGATGGGAATGTGCTGTGCACAGGAAGCGGCGTGTGTGGCGGATAGAGCCCAGGCCTGGGAGCCAGAAGGTCATGGGTTCTAATCCTGGCTCCGCCATTTGCCTGCTGTATGACTTTAGGCAAGTCACGTCTCTTCTCTGTGCCTCAGTTACCTCATCTGTAAAATGGGGATTGAGACTGTGAGCCCCACATGGGAGAGGGACTGTGTCCAACCTGATTTGCTTGTATCCGCCCCAGCGCTTAGTACAGTGCTTGGCACACAGTAAGCGCTTAACAACTACCATGATTATAATAATCATTATTATTATTATTACAAATCTGGTGCATTTTCTTTACCCCCAAGGGAAAATGCTTAACCTGGCAGGAGACAGGATTTAGCATTTTTAGGCTGTCTCCCCTTTAGGGACTGCAAGCCCTTTGAGGACACGGATGACGTCTACCATCTGACGTCTACCATTTGACGGCTACAGTTGTATTGCATTGTACTCTCCCAAGCATTTAGTACAGTACTCTGAACACAGTAAGAGCTTAATAAAGACCACTGACTGATTGATAGACAGGTTGGTTTTCTGCCAAGTTGCAACAGGCCAGTCAGTGTTCCAGGATCAGCTTTATGGCTATGGGATTTTTCTGAGTGCTTTGCAATTAGCCTAAGAGTCTGCCTACCTGCCTGCTGGCTGTCTCCAAAGAATCCCGAGAGATCTGCACCGCTCCTCTTTCTCCGGTGCCAGGCTGCCTAGACTCTGGGAACTGCCACCCGGACTCCTAAGGGTGGCTTCAGAGTAGGGGCTCAGAGCGTCCGATTGCAAAACCTGGAATTCTTCCTGGCAATTAGGTGGATGTGCCAATCTCCGGCTCCTCTGGCTCAGATGCACTGAATTGCATCTGGCAGATTGTGGCTCCAGAAATTCTACCCTTGCCCGAATGGATGGCAGGTTCCCAATTCCCATTGGTTTGGAGCCAAGGTTTAGATTTCTCCTAGGTCCCGGACAGAGTCAGGTCCCGAGGCTTTTCATCTGAAGTCTCCTCTCAGAAAATCAGCCTTACCGTACACAGACCTGGCCTCTAAGTGAGTGATGAAATCAGGAATTGAACCCTGATATTACGAATTGTGGACTTGATTCACTCCTAGACTGTGAGCCCGTCGTGGGCGGGGATTGTCTCTGTTGCTGAATTGTACTTTCCAAGTGCTTAGTACAGTGCTCTGCACACGATATGCGCTCAATAAATACGTTTGAATGAATTGAACGCTTATTATGTGCCTGGGATAGATACAACGTGATCAGGTCAGACACACTCCCTCCTAATCGGAGGGAGGAGTACTGAATCCCCCTTTTAGCCGTGAAGTGACCTGCTCAAGGTCGCCCAGCTGGCAAGTGGAAGAGCTAGGATTAGAATCCAGGTCTTTTGCTCTCCTTCCACTAGGCCATGCTGATGTCTTGGTTTCCAGCATGATATGGATTTAGAATGGTACGAGTTCCTAAACGACTTCCAAACCAAAATAAGTCAAAACGCACAGGAAGCCCTGGGAGAAATTAGATCACCATCATTTTTCTCAGCTGAGACCGTTAGCGTGGTGGAAATCACTAATAAATTTGTCTGCTTTCTTGATTCATGTGGCTTTATTACTGTTTACTAACTATACATATCTGAGTCATCTCAATAAAACTAGACAATTGTAGTCAACAAAGCAACCTGATACTCAGTAATCACAACAAACGTATGTTCTTGTAGACAAGTGAGCGGGGCCGATTCTAGTTAATATTCGAGTGTTTCGAGAATCATACCAATTCAAGATTTCATTTCCTGCCGAGATTTGATTAATTACAAAAACAGGGAGCGAAGTAAACCCAGCGTATTTTTTTTAATTTAAATAGAAGATTATACGGTTTAGTGGAAACGGACCCCAGCGGAACAAGTCTTTTATTGATCGATCGATTGATTCCCCCTTACCATAGAGACTGCATTGTTATTCGCTTCTTGTGTGTTGAAAGGAAATCTATTTTACCTTCCTGTTTACTAGCTCCAAATGACTTTACTTTAGAATACAATGATAGATAAAATGAATCGTAAAATATACGTTCTGAGCCAGAATCCGGAGCTTTGGTCGTGAGGCTCAGTTGCCCTTCTCGTCTGAGGCCTCGGCCATTAGTTTGCATCCGGCAACCGCTGATTCTCTTCATTTCAAAGTTATCCGTCAGAGGCGGGGAAAATGGAATGCATTCACTTTTTCTGGAAACTAAATGGCGGAATTTAGGCCGATGGCAGACATTACCGCTGTACAGTATTTTCTTTCTTGAGACTGGTTATTTGAGATGTCGTGCGTCTTTGCAGACACGGGGGGGAGTGTTTTCTACAAATGTTCATTTTACCCCAAAATAAAGAATGTTCTAGTTCACTATACCAGCTCACTCGTCAACCCTTTGATTGCCTGTTATTTCATGCAAGACCCCCTGGGAGAAAAAATATTTCCTTTAGAAAAAAAGATTACGGTTCTTCTACTCCTTCCACCGTGTGATTAGCTTTCTCTCTGGCCTGCCCAACCTCCAATTCCCGTCCTTTGTCACCAGCCTGACTAAGCGGTCAGGTATGTTGGAGAGAAGGTGAGGCTGAACAGGGTGTTCTGGTTATTAAGAAAACTGGGTTTAGAGTGGGTTTTGTTTCCGTTGCTAGTACGTTGCTTTCCCAAAATGACTTTTTTTTTTTACCTTCCAGGCAATTATTCTTTTTAAGAAAACACATACTCAACTGTGACAAGCTGTGACCGCATGAGAGTTTTTTGGGTTTTGTTTTTATTTCATTTTTTTAAGGACATTTTCCAGGGAGCCATCCTGGTTTTGTCCTGCTTCTGCCTAGGGCCAGACCGAGGCGTAGCTTTGCAGTTTCAATAGAACGGATTGCCCTGCACAGACTTAACAACATTTATCAGGCCCCCCCCTTCTTTTGAACCCCTTCTTAGCCCAGTCCCCCGGCCCCACCCAGTTCCCATGGCTTTCCTTGACCTTCTATCCACACCCCAAACTTACCCCCTCCCCCCCCAGCTCTCCAGCACTCCTCCACTTCCCACTCTGATCTATATCTGATGATGGTGGTATTTATTAAAGAGCATGTTGTGCATCTAACACTGTGCCAAGCACTTCGGCCAGTTCACAATCACCAGATTGGACAGAGTCCCGGGGCTCACAGTCTAAGAGAGCCCTCTGTTGCAGAAGAGGAGACGGAGGCTCCGAGAAGTTAAATGATTGGCCCAGCAAGGCAGCAACGAGTAACGTTTTTTAACTTTCGTTTCTTTTTTTTTTTCTACAGTTTCATTGTGGCTGGATCCCATGTGGGGAATTTGCTGCTGCTGCTGCTGCCGTTTGTATCGCTTTTGCACCTGGCAGCTTCTGCCTTCAGGGGTTGCAAAGCTGAGGACCAGGTTCAGACCCGACTGGGGAGGGATGAGAATAGAGAAGCAGCGTGGCTCAGTGGAAAGAGCCCAGGCTTGGGAGTCAGAGGTCGTGGGCTCTAATCCCGGCTCCGCCACTTGTCAGCTGTGTGACTTCGGGCGAGTCACTTCACTTCTCTGTGTCTCAGTTACCTCATCTGTAAAAGGGGGCTCCGTCACTTGTCCCGGCTCCGTCACTTGTCTGTTGTGTGAACTTGGGCAAGTCACTTTACTTCTCTGGGCCTCAGTTACCTCATGGGGATTGAGTCTTTGAGCCCCCCCTGGGACAGCCTGATAACCTTGTATCTACTCCAGTGCTTAGAACAGCGCTTGGTACATGGTAAGCGCATAACAATTACCATTATTATTATGAGGAGAGGGAAGGCAGTGGTGGAAGAGGAGGGAGGAAGAGCGACATGGGGAAGGAGGTCTGAGACTCTTCCCCGCCTCACCTTCCCCATTCTCCTTTTCCTCAGCTCCTGCGACTACCTTCCTTTCCCTCATCCCACCCTATTCCATCCCTGCACAGGGTAAGCGCTTAACGAATACCAACATTGACTGTCTCTATCTGTTGCCGACTTGTTCATCCCAAGCACTTAGTACAGTGCTCTGCACATAGTAAGCGCTCAATAAATACTATTGAATTATTATTATTGTTATTATCCCCAATTCCTCAAGATGCTGAGCATCCACCAGCACTGAAGAGGGGGAGAGGGAGTGTGAAAAAGTCCCAAGCAGCAGAGCAGCTACCAGGAAGAGGAAGAAAGTAGGGGAAACCGCCCCTTAGGATGGATAAAGCATCTTTCCCCTATCTAATGAATGACTCCAAGGAGAAAGGAAAGCACGATTGGGAACTTTCCTTAAATATTCCAAAGTTCCCAGGAAGGAGAGATGTTGCAAGTATATTTAATTCAGAAGGTCACGGGCTCTAATCCCGGCTCCGTCACTTGTCTGTTGTGTGAACTTGGGCAAGTCACTTTACTTCTCTGGGCCTCAGTTACCTCATGGGGATTGAGTCTTTGAGCCCTACATGGGACAGGGACTGTGTCCAACTCGATTTGCTTGTATCCACCCCAGTGCTTAGTACAGTGCCTGGCACAGAGTAAGTGCTTAACAAATACCATCATCATCATCATCATCATCATCATTCATAACGATTGAATTATTGTTTTTATTAAATTATTGATTATTAATATTACTGATGGTTATTCACATCACCAGTTATTAATAATAATGACATCATTCGAAATTATTCTTCAGACAAAGGGACTAAGAGCTGATCAACCCTACCGGGGACTTTCACTGAGTCAATAAAACCCAGGGATCTCCCTCTAGACTGTAAGCTCCTTGTGGTCAGGGAACGTTAACTCAGTCGCATTGTACTCTCCCAAGCGCTTAGAACAGTGCTCTGCACACGGTAAGCGCTCAGCAAATTCAATTGAGTGATCAAGCCACACCAGGCCAGACTCAGGCCGGCCTTGGATAACTCTTCGGCTCCATTTCAGGTCAAACCTATGTCGGTATCGTAACAGAGGAGTCGCTTGAGGGAAGGGATTGCGTCGACTTAATCTATTATACTCTCCCAAGTGCTTAGTACGGTGCTCTCCGCAGAGTGAGCCTTTAATAAATACCACTGATTGATCGAGTGTCCAGAAATTCTCTTCGGTGGGATCAGTCTCCTTTTTGCTGGGTTAAAGATGCGGCCGGAATTGCGATGACAGTTAAGCGACGAGCAATATTGTCTGCAAGTCTGTCTATTTTTCCAAACTGCTGTAGGAAGTGGGAGAGAGGCGGAAATGGGGATGGCGGGGGAGTAGTCCATATGAAGAAATCCTTGAACCTTATGCTCACATTTGGAGCTTCTGAGAGATCCAGAGAGCCATCCTCGGAAGTGGCAAAGGGGAAAACAATCTTCCTCCACCTCCTCCTAAATTCTTTATTTGAACAGGCATAGTCTAGTGGATAAAGCACGGGCCTGGGAGTCAGAAGGACCTGTGTTCTAATCCCGGCTCCGCCATTTGTCTGCTGTGTGACCTTGGGCAAGTCACTTCACTTCTCTCTGCCTCAGTTACCCCAACTGTAAAATGGGGATTAAGACGGTGAGCCCCATTTGGACTCTGTCCAACCTGGTTACCTTGTATCTACAGTAGCACAGAGCCTGGCACGTAGTAAGTGCTTAACAAAAAAACATAAAAAAAAGTAGGGTTCCAGGCTGGCCGCTGCTTTGCGTGACAAGCCTGCTCTACTATACCCCAGTGATGCTTAGGAGATTTTGGCAGAGAAGCAACCACCGTGGTGGAAGAATCAGCAGATATAGGTATCTCCCGTCCTTCCCGGATCCTGCCATGACCTAACCCTCAAATGTCACGATGGTCTTCTGCCTCCTCTCAAAATCCACCCTCGCCACCTGCGCATCCATCCCCATTCCTACACACCTTATCAAAACACTTTCCCCCTCTCTTCTTAATAATAATAATTATTATTATTATGGTATTGGTTAAGCGCTTACCATGTGCCAAGCACGGTTTTAAGGGCTGGGGGAGATACAAGGTAATCAGGTTGTCCCACGTGGGATTCACAGTCTTAACCCCCATTTTACAGATGAGGTCACTGAGGCACAGAGAAGTTAAGTGGTTTGCCCAAGGTCACAGAGCAGACGAGTGGCAGAGCTGGGATTTGAAGTCAGGTCTTCTGAGTCCCAGGCCCAGGCTCTTTCCACTAGGCCATGCTGCTCCTGACAATGATGATGGTCCCTTAGGACCCTGCATGGGTGGCGCTTGGTCCGCAAGGTCTGAGCCCGGGGCCAAATTAACTGCCCCAGGCCTTGAATCTCTAGAAGCCATAGGGTCGGACCAGAAAACTCTGGTCAACTGGCCAGTGTGAGCTCTGTCATCCCCATGGGGTTGAGAGGCGCAAGGAAAATCTTTCACTTCGGACACGCTATTCTAATTGGCTCTGAGCCAAGGAGCTGCACGGAGCCACAGAAGCAAGGCAACCTCTGTTCCTCAAACCCTCTCCCCCACCCCCTTACTATCAAGTCTCTTACTGGGACTTCCCATTCCAGCCCTGAGGGGCTCCCCAACCCATTTCTTGTTCCAGGGAACTGGCCCTGCCCATGATCGCGGGGTTGGATTACGTTGGAACAAACCTGAACTCTGTTCAGCTCAGGCTGGGTCTGGCGGGGAGTGCCTTAGAAGCTCACAGCCCTGTGTTTCAGGTAGAGAGGGCCATGGCACCCCCAAACTGGAAATGGATTGGTCCAACTGGAAGTGGTCCAGAAGTTACTTCCCAGGGGTGCTGGGAAGTAAGTGTGTGGAATTGCTCAGTGCCTGCTGAAAGCAACAATCCATGGGGCGACCTCACGTGCTACCCTGTAGCCCCAGGAAGGGAGCACAGAAATCTGTTGTTACAACTCTCCTCTTTTAGTGCTTTTCTGCTATAGTGTTTTTGAGTTTTCTGCCCGGATTCTTTACAACACTCTTGCACTTTACAATAGTGCTCTGGTTTTACTGTGCTTGTTCTGAAAACAGTGTATGTGCGTTCTGTGTATTGGCCTCCTCCTCCCCCCCCAACCCCTCCACACACACACGCGCCCTTAATTTTTGAAGATGGTGCTACTGCTGGAAAGATCCTATCCGAAGCATAGCTGCTATATAGCTGCTGTAGTTAATTTCCCCTCAGGTATACGCATTATGGTTTATCATGACCATAAAATAAATCTCATATAGTGCAGCAATTGGGTGACGCTTTGAGCAGGGTCTTACAATCTGTTTTCATGTAACCAATTGAGGGAGCTAACCAGGGTTTTCAGTATTCAATCAGTTGGTATTTATTGTGTACTTACTGTGTGCGAGAGCACTGGACTGATACTTGAGAGAGTACAATACAACAAATCTGGTAGACGTGTTTCCAGTATGGACCATCTCCAGCGTGGACTGGCTCATTTCCGGGTCAATCAATCAAAGCAGTGCGACCCAGTGGGTAGAACACGGCCCTGGGGGTCAGAAGGACCTGGGTTCTAACCCCTGCTCTGCCACTTGTCTGCTGTGTGACCTGGGGTAAGTCACTTCACTTCTCTGTGCCTCAGTTACCTCATCTGTAAAATGGGGATTAAGACAGTGAGCCCCGTGTGGGACACGGACTGCGTCCAACCTGATTTAGCTTGTATCTACCCCAGCATTTAGTACAGTGCCCAGCACATAGTAAGCGCTTAACGAATACCATAAAAACAGAACAAAAATAATGGAGAGCACGCTATACCCTAGCGGTTGTTTTTTGGCAAGAAGAAATCGGGCAACCGAAACAAGGACAGAGGCAACCTTTTAAGGATGCAGGAAAATAAAGCGGCAGAAAATTGGGTATCTCAGCTGAAAATGGGGAGACTACTGTGGCAGACAGATCAGCGTGGTAAACTGAATTCAAAAAAGGAGCAGTTCTCCTTTTGCAGAAGCTTTAAGAGGATCACTAGGCGGAGAACCCATAGCTTGGGCTCTCCGGCCAAGTGGCTCCAGTGGTCGAACTTTGCCACTAATAGCATCATTTTCAAATGTGAAGAAGAATTTTTCACACGCACACACACGGACAGAAATGCCGGATAGTGCTCTGATAGATGATTGAAGGTTCTTGAACAATAGTGAATACGACTGTGCCATTATTGACAATAATGACAGTATTCCCAAGGGGGCTGTGTTTAATCAGGTAGTGTGAAGTAGAGAGTTGAGCAATTTTCTAGTTAAGTTGATCAATGAAGATAACTAATCTACATCATTGACACCTCCAACCCACCCTCACACCTACCTTCTCCAAACTGCCTTTTTCTCATGTGTTTACAACCTTTTCACATCCCGTGGAACATTTTTATTAGGTAGGGAGGGGATATTCTGGAACTTGGATTTATTATTGGAACTCAATTCAAACAAATAATCAATCAATAGCTGCCCTCAGTAATGGAATAGGTTATGTTCTTAAGCGGCTCAAACTATTCCAGGATTTGGGGATTGTATCAAACAGTACTGGCCTCTGCCTTCCGCATATTTTCCTCCTTAAGCCACTAAGTCACTCATCATTTTCTTTAATGTTTCACCTGTAATAAATCGATAAAAAGTGTTTGTTTAGAGTCTTGTAACAGAGTCTGAGCTAGTTTAATGATAAGGCCTCAAGCTCCACCTCTCAGGAGGAATTCCTTGTTGGCTGGAACGAGATCATGTCTAATAATAATAATAATAATGTTGGTATTTGTTAAGCGCTTACTATGCGCCGAGCACTGTTCTAAGCGCTGGGGTAGACACAGGGGAATCAGGTTGTCCCACGTGGGGCTCACAGTCTTAATCCCCATTTTACAGATGAGGTAACTGAGGCACCGAGAAGTTAAGTGACTTGCCCACAGTCACACAGCCGACAAGTGGCCGAGCCGGGATTCGAACCCATGACCTCTGACTCCAAAGCCCGTGCTCTTTCCACTGAGCCACGCCGCTTCTCTCTGCTGCTTGTCTATTAAGTCTATCGTACTCTCCGAAGCATATAGTACAGTGCTCCGCACAGAGCGAGAGCTCAAGAAACACCACCGACTGATTATTTGAACTGAGTTCCAATAGTAAATCCTACCCCTCTCGGGATCGCACCTGGCGAGTTTCCACTACTCTACCAGCCTTGGCGATGGGAGGGAGAGTCAAACAGAGGCTTACCCATTCCATTCCTAGCTTGGCCAGTGGCTAGCGAGCGGAAGGCTATCTGCTACAAGTCAAAACTCACCCCGACTGGGCAGCAGCGGCATGGGAGGGAGTCGAGGGTGGAGGCTCGAGTTGACTGCACGGAAGACGGCAATGGTAAACCACTTCCGGATTTTTACCAAGAAAACTCTTCGGATACACCACCAGAACGATTGCAGATGGAGGTGGGGCGTTCCGGGAGAGATGGGTCCGTGGAGTCGCTCTGGGTCGGGGATGACACAACAGCATAAGACGAGACAGGTAAATCCCGGTTCCAGAATATCCCCTTCCTATCTAATAGCAGTGTTCCAAAGGATGTGACAAGGTGTAAACACATGAGAAATGGTTAGTTTGGAGATGGGAGGCGTGAGGGTGGGGTTGGGGATGTCTGAATGATCTAGATTAGTTATGTTCATCGATCAACTGACCCAGAAAATTGCTCAACCCTCTACTTCACTTTACCTGATTAAACCCAGCCGTCTGGCGAATATATAGCCCTTTAAATGGCATGGTCATATTTATTATTGTTAAAGATCCTTGGCATAATCTAAGAAATAATGACAATACCAGCTGAGACTCAGGAAAAATCTAAGGGGTTTCTATGCTTTCATTTTCTCATTGTCTCTGGCTCCTGGTTTGTGTCTCTTTTCAACTACCAATAGCTGGCCTCTCTCTTGCAGGGCTCCAGAGTACAGTTCATTAGAGTTCATATTATTCACAGATGACTCATTAACTCATTTCCACATTGCTAATTCAGTGTATACCAAACGCTCCCTATGGAGTCCCCATCAGTCAGTCAATAAATCAGCCAATCAATGGTATTTATTGAGTGCCTACTGAACGCATGGCGTCGTACTAAATGCTTGATGGAGTACCACAGGGCAAGCCACACGTTCCTTGCCCTTGAGGAATTTCTAACACTAAGTAGAGACAGATGGAAAGTATTTACAAATAGTGGGAGCAGGAGGAAGAACAAATAGGTCGAGATGCAGTAGCTGAGGAGATGGTCGACCAAGTGGATAAATGGTCAGACGTACATAGGTTCTAAGGCTAGGAGTAAAATGTACATTTTCTATTGTGATGTGACTTAAAGGGCTGTGTATTAATCCGGCAAAGCTCCCTGGAGGAGGTAGAATTTTAGGAGGATTTTGAAGCGGAGAAAAGCTGGGGGATTTGGAAGGAGGGAGTTCCATGCCAGAGTAACAGTGTGAGTGAGGGGTCAGAGGTGAGAGAGTCAAGAGCGAGGTATTTGGGAGACGTGAAGGGTGCTAACTGGAGTAGTGGGTGAAGAGAGCCAAGTAAGATGGGAAAAGATGGTGGAGAGCCTTGAAGCTAATCGTGAGGAGTTTTTGCTTGGCGCAAGGGAAATGGAATGTCGCTGGGGGCTATGGAGGAGTGAAGGGGTGTGTGTTGATCCTTGTACTTTAGACAGAAAAGGGATGAGGCTGGAGGCAGGGAGACCAATGAGGAGGCTAATGCAGTAGAAAACCAAGACTGCAACAGGCAGATTCAGTGGCAAGATTGGCCAGCTTTGACCTCAGAATGCTTACGATAGAATACAAAGTGCGTTGGTTACTTTAGCTTGGGGAGTAACGAATGAGGATGGATGGGGTATCAGGATTAAGATCAATAAAGCTCAAACAAGCTTAAGATTTCTGAGATCCCTACAAGAAAAACGGAGGGCAGATCAGTATCAGGGGAGTAAGATGTGTATTATGTCAGCCATTTCCACCATATGAGAGGTGATAGGAATTTATACTAAAGGTAGCTACTACCCAGGACATTGTCTCCCCTGACACCCCTTGTGTCTCGTAAGAAAATACTGGCATTTAATTAATGCATTAATTAATTAAGGAATTTTGTGCTTACTTGCCCTAACATCGTATCTTTCACCTCAGTTAGGGAGAATTCCATGAAATGTGTTTTACAAAACCACCTATCGTTATTATTATTACCTCAGTGCATATTAATAATAATAACTGTGGCAATTGTCAAGTGCTTACAAGCTGTCAAGCACTCTACTAAGCTCTGGGGTAGATACAAGACACAGTCCCTGTCCCACATAGGACTCACAGTCACAAGCGCTTAGTGCAGTGCTCTGCACATAGTAAGCGCTCAGTAAATACGATTGATTGAATGAATGAATGAATGAGGTGCAGAGGCAGAGCAATTAGAGGAGTTGCAAGGGAAGAATTCCCTTCTAAAAATAAATACTTTGCTTCTTTGTGAAAGGAATTCAGGAAATCGCTGTTGTAATAATATTTTCTCTGAACCGTCATTTTTTTTCTACCCGTGGATTAAAATTCTCCTCTTAGGACAACAAAAAATGACGTTCATTTTTGCGATTTTCAGAAGTTTCTTCTTCAGCATGAAAAACACGGGGACTGTTAATGAAAAATTAATGGACCTTCAGCGGAAAAATTTAATAAAAGTACAGGATAAATTGAGTTCTTGGTCATTTAAGATTTCTAGTTAGATCACAGAGCAAGGGGGCAACATCTTTGTTTAATATCCACTTGGGGATTGTCTCTGACTTAATCTAGTGGTATTCCTTGGGTATGAAAAGGACGGAAAATCTCTGTGGAGATGTCCGTTGAGAACTTTTGAGTGGGGGAGAATTTGTCTCTCTCTTTTCTCCATTCCTAAGCCCATGCACTATCCAAGGGCTTTGTCAGTCATTCAGTCAGTCAGTCATTTATATTTATCGAGCACTTACCGTGTGCAGAGCACTGTATTAAGTACTTGGGAGAGTACGCTATAACAATAAACGGGCACATTCCCTGCCCACAGCGAGCTTACAGTCTGACGGGGAGACAGACATTAATATAAACAAATAAACTCTAGACTTTGTACGTAAGTGCTCTGTACATAAGTCCTTTTCTTCGTCTGTGTCCAGAGGCTAGTAGGTATTCGAGTGAAACATAGTGGTTGGGTGCTGCTGGACCCACAGCGCTTATGTAAATATCCTTACCCTCTACGATTTCCCCTACCCGTAATTTATTTTAATGTCTGTCTTCCCCTTTATTCTGCAAGCTCCTTTTGTGGCCCTGGATCACATCTCCCAATTCCATTACCTTCTACTTCCCCAAGCATTTAGTACAGTGCTCTGCGCCCAGAAAGTGCTGGATAAATACCATAAACGCTCACTATGTGCCAAACTAATCAGGTTGCGCACAGTCCATGTCCCACAGAGGGCTCACAGTCTTAATCCCCACTTTACAGATGAGGTAACTGAGGCCCAGAGAAGTGAAGTGAGTTGCCCAAGGTCACACAGTAGACGAGTGGCGGAGCTGGGATTAGGACATAGGTCCTTCTGACTCCTAGGCCCGGGCTCCTCCCCCCCTAGGCCGTGCTGCTTCTCATTCTCCACATATGTCCCATCCAGCGAAGGAGTGTTGAGGCGAGGAGAGTTTCAGCGTGGCTCAGTGGAAAGAGCACGGGCTTTGGAGTCAGGGCTCATGAGTTCGAATCCCAGCTCTGCCACTTGTCGGCTGTGTGACTGTGGGCAAGTCACTTAACTTCTCTGTGCCTCAGTTCCCTCATCTGTAAAATGGGGATTAAGACTGTGAGCCCCACGTGGGACAACCTGATTCCCCTATGTCTACCCCAGCGCTTAGAACAGTGCTCGGCACATAGTAAGCGCTTAACAAATACCAACATTAATTAATAGACCAAGTTCGTTCCCAGATTTTATTATTTGTGATACGGTGTTGCCGTTTGATGTTCAGCATGGTCCACAAGCGATGCTAAAAAGTTCAGTAGGAAATCTGTGGCGATTCCAGGTCTCAAAATCATTCAGAAGGTCAGACAGGGTTCTGTAAACCTTCAGTTTAGCCTGAAGAAATGCCGCATTTTTGCTACATTCTATCTCCCACATCCTGCCTTCTTGATTCCTCTCCTAGTCACTTATGTACTTACCAGTTTACATATTTGGTTATTTAAGCACTTCCTTGTCTTTCTATCTGTAAATTACATTGTGTCTCTCTCCCCTATTATGCTGCAAGCTCTTCACAGGCAGAGGTTGTGTCTTCTTCCTCTTTTTTTAATGGTACTTGTTAAGTGCTTACTATATTCCAAGCACTGTTCTGAGTGCTGGGATAAATACAAGATAATCAGGTCGACACCATCCCTGATCCATTTGGAGCGCTTCGTATTTGGGAGGACAAATATTGAATCCATGTTTTAAAGATGAGGAAACTGAGGCACAGAAAAGTGAAGTGATTTGCCCAAGGTCACACAGCAGGCAAGTGGCAGAACCGGGTTTAGAAGGCAGGTCTTCTCACTCCCAGGCCCATATTCTTTCCTCTAGGCCATGCTGCTTCTATTGTACCCCCAAGCTCTTAGTAATCAATCAATCAAACAAAAAATCATATTTTTTGAGCACTTACTGTATGCAGAGCGCTGTGCTAAACACTCGTTCGATACAACAGAGTTGGTAGACACAGAAGGGAGAGGGAGTCGGGGAAAAGAGGGCTTCGTCGGAGAAGGTCTCTTGGAGGAGTTATGACTCCAATAAGGTTTTGAAGGTGGCGAGAGTGACGGTCGGTAGGATATGAAGAGGGGAGGGGGTTCCAGGGGATAAGCGGGATGTGGGCAGAGCTCTGATCAATGACCGGTTGATTTTTCTAATTTTTTGTTCATCGTGTGCTGCCTAAGTAATGAAATTATGTGACGACGTTTAGTTCCATAAGGCTAATGAAGATCTTTGGCTGTGTGTAGTATTCCCCTGACATGGGCTGATTGGTTGGATTTTTTCAGATGCATGGTCTGAATTCATAGCTCCAGGCTGACTCTGCATAAGCGGTTCGCAACCATCTGCATATCTTCTGGGGGATGTGCCTCTAGGTACCGTCAGCTGCATATAGCAACTTTCGAATGGCGGTCTCTAAGACTTTTGATGGTGCTCGCAGGGAGTTTGAGTGAGTCGTTTCCCAGAGGAGCAGAGGCAAATTCTAATGTCAGTATTCAAGTCCCCTTGTTACATCTCTCAGCATGGCACGGTTGCGTGGAATAAATTGAACAAAACTGCACCTGCTTTGTTATTCTGCTTTGCCCCACTGTTGGAATGGGAATGGGGACTGGTGGGGCGGGGGGGGGAGGGGAGGGGGTGGAGATGGGGGAGGTGTAAGGTGGGAGGGATTCATTAGGGATTAGGGATCAGGATTAATCCTGGAGGAGATGTGACTTCAGAAAGGTATTGAAGATGGGGATAACTATGGTCTTTTGGATATGAATGGAGAGGGAGTTCCAGGTGTGTGTGGCGGGGGCGGGGGGGGGGGGGGGAGGTGGAGGGGGTGGAGGGCGTGAGCGAGAGGTCAGTGTTCAGAGAGTCAAGCATGAAGCACATTCCCTACTGTTCCTCTAGTAACCTATTATGGACCACTCATTCACAAAATGTCCTTCCCTCACGCTTCACTCCGATAATGCCAACCTGTTCAATGTATCTTGATCTCATCTATCTTGCCGCCAACTTCTCGCCCCACATCCTGCCTCTGGGCTGGAATGTCCTCCATCTTCATATCTGATAGACAGTTGCTCTCCCCACCTACAAAGCCTTACTGAAGGCACATCTCCTCCAAGAGGCTTTCCCTGATTAAGCCCTCATTTCCTCTTTTCCCACTCCCTTCTGCATCACTCTGATTTGCTCCTTTCATCTCCCCTCCATCAGCCCCACAGCACTTTTGTGCCTCTCTGTAATTTGTTTATTTATATTAATGCCTGTCTAGACTGTGAGCTCGTTGTGGGCAGGGAATGTGTCTACCAACTCTGTTGTACTGATCCCTACACTTAGTACAGTGCTCTGCACACAGTAAACGTTCAATAAATACAATTGATTGATTCTTAGTTTTCTAAAAACTTTCTGCCTTTGATGAAATATGAAAGTGATATTATCCAAAATGGAATTTTCCGGGAGACCTTTCTGTTTTAGACCTCACGTCATATAGGACAACCCTCATGTGCAGAGCCCCTCTCAGGGTCGCACCTGGAGCCTTCCCGGTACTCTACCGGTCTCGACTACAAGAGGGAGTGTCGGGCAGAGGCATATCCATTCCATTCCTAGCTTGGGCAGCGGCTAGTGAGTGGAAGGCGATCTGCTACAAGTCAGAACTCACTTGCGCCGGGCAGCAGCGGCATGGGAGAGAATCAAGGGCAAAGACTCAACTTTACGGCGGGGAAGGAGGCGGTGGCAAATCACTTCCGCATTTTTACTAAGAAAACTCTATGGATACGCTACCAGAATGAGTGGAGAGGGAGGAAGGGCGTTTGGGGAGAGTTGTGTCCACGGGTTGAAGACAACTCAACGGCCTAAGGCAAGACAATATGCAGAGAGAGATGCACAAACCCAGTCTTTGTGATATAAGTATATATCCTATACTATTCTATTTTATGGTATTAAGTGGTAATTATGTGCCAAGCACCGTACTAAGCTCTGGAGTAGATACAAGATAATCATGATGCTCCCAGTCTAAGTAGGAGAGAGTAGGATTTAATCCCCATTTTACAGAGGAGGAAGTTGAAGGAGAGAGGTTAGATGACTTGCCTAAGGTCACACAGCAAGTGGCAGAGCTGAGATTAGAACCCAGGTCCTCTGACTCCCAGGCCCATCCTCTTCCCACTAGGCCACGCTGCTTCCCATACTTCTGAGCCCCCACCAAGAATTTTGGCGCATCGACATGACTTATGGAATTAATCAATATTATTCACTGAAAAATGACTGTGTGCAGAGCGCTTTACTAAGGGTTTGAGTGGAATATAATTAGTAGGCATGATCCCCACCCTCAAGGATTTTACAATCTAGAGGGGAGATAGACACTAAAATAGATTACAGATAGGAAGAAGTAATAGAGCACTGAGGGTATGGGAAAGCATGAGTACCTAAATGCTCGCGTGACACGGAAGTGCTGAAATGGCAGCTGGGGAATATGGCGTTGGGAAGCAGCGAGGCCTAGTGGAAAGAGCATGGGCGTGGGAGTCAGAGGACCCGAATTCCAATCCTGGCCCCACCACTTGCCTGCTGCGTGACCTTGGGCAAGTCACTTCACTTCTCCGGACCTCCAGTTACCTCATCTGTAAAATGGGGATGGAGACCGTGAGTCCCGTACAGGGTACAGGGACTGAGTCCAACCTGATTATCTTGTATCTGCCCCAGTGCCTTAGTACAGTGCACGGCCCAAGGTAAGCGCTTAACAGTTACCCCCAAAAAAGAAAAAAAAAACCCCAAATACTACCGATCGATTGATTGATTAAAAGTATGGATTGAGGAGGGGAAAGGGTGGAAGCTGGAAAGTCAGTGAGGAGGCCGATGCAGTCCAGGTGCCTGGACCTGTCTCTAGATGATGAGATGAGGACAGATTCTGGAAATGTCGCGGAGGAAGAGCCGAAAGGATTCAGCGCAGACTGAATTTATTTGAGGGTGGAAAGGGAGAGAGGAGTCATGGATAATGCCAAAGTTATGGACTGGAAAGACAGGGTGGTGGGGGTGTTGTCAACTCTGATGGGAAGATAAATGGGATTGCCTCTCAAGTCTTAGCCGGGCCTGCTCACCAGCTATTTTTCAGTATTCTTGTAGGGCCTGTCCACCTCGTAGAACTCCTTAGGTGGTTCTTCGATCAGAAATCTTCACAGACACACCCAGGCCTAGACCCCAGGCCTCCTGATTCCCAGAGCGGCGTTCTTTTCCCTAGACCAACAGCAGAGTCGTTGGACAAATACCGTTGATGGCGAAACTTGACTTTTGAGGTGAATTGTAATGAATTTCTTCATTTCATTAGAAAGACTAGATATCAATCTGTCTTGTTGGATGAAAAGGAGGCTTGGATTGTAACTGCCATAAAACAGCAGGTGGAATCTGCTCAGATTCTTATTATTTTCAAACTTCTGTGATGCTTGCCTGTTGTAGACACAATAATGTTTAATGGAAATCTTTTCAAGCAGAAATTGGAGGCATAAAGAAGTAAACAGTCTCTCTGCAGAGCAACGGAATCTGTTAAGGTGTCAAATTGCCAGTCTGACTAAATTGCTTCTCTGTGGTAGTTCATGCAGCTGTTTCCTCTGAGCTTCCCGCTTGCTTTTCCTTTTCGTAACCTAGGATAAAAAAGATGAATCAGTAAATTTTTCAATTCGGTTCCAGTTCATGTTCAGCTGTGAGAGCAATGATAATGGTTTGGTGCTGTGTCTAGCCCAGACCTCTCCCGTTCGGAAAGTTCTGGTTCTAATTTAAAGAATTAATGGCTCAGGTAAAGTTTCAGTTCAAGACAAAATAATGAAGAGGGTCACTTTTTTATTTGAATTTGATCTCAGCTCCACTTTCACGGAAGAGCGGGTACATGTATAGGCGTACGGCATTTTCAATTATATTTCAAGAGGATGCTACTGCTGGTGAAATTTATCTGTGGATGTGGGTGTGGCTGAAAAGACCAGTATGGGACGGAGAAGCCTGACCATATTTATAGATTGACATAGCTCTATAGGGCTCTGTAGCTCAGGGGTAAGAGCACTGGTCTCGCAAACCGGGCTCGTGAGTTCGAATCTCACTAGGGCCGGCCAGCCAACATTTCGAGAAGCAGCGCGGCTCAGTGGAAAGAGCCCGGGCTTTGGAGTCAGAGGTCAGGGGTTCGAATCCCGGCTCGGCCACCTGTCAGCTGGGTGACTTTGGGCGAGTCACTTAACTTCTCGGTGCCTCGGTTCCCTCATCTGTAAAATGGGGAGTGAGACTGTGAGCCCCACGTGGGACAACCTGATTCCCCTGTGTCTACCCCAGCGCTTAGAACAGTGCTCGGCACGTAGTAAGCGCTTAACAAATACCAACGTTATTATTATCGACATCTGCAGCCCCTAAAGCTCTTGCGCCGTTATGGCCATCATCAACATCATCATCATCTTCATCCTTTCAGATGAGCCCCCCCGCCGCCGCCCCCCCCGCCCCCGATAAAAGTTTTGCCTTGAAATAAACTGTACCCATCCCTGAGTATTTTTTGCAGCCAGGCTATTTTGGTCTCAGTGTGCAATGACTTGGGACCATCCTGTGTCAAGCAATGACACGTACCCTTTCGTCTCCTGGTGGCAGGGAGTTTGGGGAATACCGTGCATCTTCACCGATCAACTAGGTCGCCACATTTTATTAAACAATTGCTTATTTCTAAGATTTAACTATGTAGCCACGAATCCCTCTCGTAAGGGGAAGCAGCGTGGCTCAGTGGAAAGAGCCTGGGCTTCGGAGTCAGAGGTCATGGGTTCGACTCCCGGCTCCGCCACCTGTCAGCTGTGTGACTGCGGGCAAGTCGCTTCACTTCTCTGTGCCTCAGTTACCTCCTCTGTAAAATGGGGATTAACCGTGAGCCTCGCGTGGGACAACCTGATGACCCTCTCTCTACCCCAGCGCTTAGAACAGTGCTCTGGACATAGTAAGCGCTTAACAAACACCCACATTGTTATTATTAGAATTTTAAGTTCCCCAAATGCCGAGCATGTCCGTAATCCCCAAATAGCCACACGGTCCCCCTTTACCAACGGTAAATTGTACAATTCCCTTCTTATCTTTAAATATAAACGGTAAATTACAAATTACAAATGGAATAGTATTTACAGGCTACCACTTCTGAACACTCGAAGAGTTCTGGGTTTAATTTTTAACCTTTACACGAGCATCTGGTTCTCGTGTGTGGGCCTGGAAGTCAGGTGCATTACGTGGAAGTGGGCGGTGCCTACTTCTGATCAGGACGTATCCTGGACTGAGCAGTAAGCCTCGGGGCAAGAGTTGAAGGAGGCAAGTAACCAAACTTCCTAGGCACTGCGATATTCCCCACAAGCCCTGCTGTCCTGAAGGAGGAAACCAGAAGGCCCTCCCCTCCTCCCCGTAACCTTTGGAACCGCCAATCGAGGAGTCTATCGCTACGTTAATTTTACTACAATCCCGAGGATGAGAAGGAGGGGCCCCTCTCAGCCACCAGCTGCCTCTTCAGTGCACTCCCCCACCTCTAGACTGTGAGCTCGTTGTGGGCAGGGATTGTCACTGTTTACTGCTGTATCGTACTTTCCCAAGAGTTGAGTTGGGTGCTCGGCGGCACACGGTAAGCGCTTAATGAATACGATCGAATGAAAGAGTGAATTTCCTCAAAAATCAAAGCCATATACCTGTGTCCACCCACATCTTCCCAACTCCAACTTCAGTCCCTTGGCTGGCCTCGGTCACTTCTCCCTCTACTGGGCCGAAGCTCTCGCAGACTTCTACGCGTCTGATGGTCCCGGGGTGAGGCGGCGGGGGTGTGTGTGTGTGTGTGTGTCTGTTTTTGTGTTTGGTTGTCTTCCTTCAGTGTCCCCTTCTTGTCTCCCTCCCATTCTGAGTTGGGCAGGCGGAACTGGGAAATGGAGGAGAAAGAACTAGAGTGCAGGATCTCTGGTGACCGGAGGTTCTGCTTTCAGGGGTACTGTCTCGGATCCCAACAGGCTGTTGTCGCTGCTGTTTCGGCCCCATCCGGGCTGGCTTTTCTGGGCTGGGAGTGGGAGGTTTTTGCCCTTGATCGTGTTGGAAATTCCCATTACCACCCAGGGATGACTGGGACGGGGATAACCAGCCCGAAACTGACATCCAGGGTTCCCCACTGCCGCTGAAAGCCCTGAAGCAGCTGTGCTTGCTGGAGCAGTGGCACGTGGCCCAGGGGCAAGAGCATGGGCCTGGGGGTCAGAGGACTGGGTTCCAAACCCAGCTCCGTCCCTTGCCTGCTGTATCGCCTCGGGCAGGTCGCTTCACTTCTCTGGGCCTCGGTTACCTCATCCGTAAAATGGGGATTCATTCATTCGTTCATTCACCATTTTAAAAACACACAGGGAGTCGATAAAGGAGCTAAAACTCCACGTGCCCATAAGAATATTTTGCCGCCCTTAAGCACCGCAGTGGCGGCGGGCTTCCTCAGCGGAAAGAGCACTGGCTCGGGAGTCAGGGGACGCGGGCTCTGATCCCTACCCCGCCGCTCCGCTGCGTGACCTTCGGCAAGCCGCTTGACTCCTCCGCGCCTCGTCTGTAAAACGGGGATTAAGACCGTAGGCCCGTCCCGTGGGACGGCCCGATGACCCGGCGCCTGCCCCAGCGCTCGGAAGAGTGCTCGGCACATAGTGAGCGCTGGAGAGATACCATCGTCGTGGTCGTTATCATGCCGTGAGTGCCTGCCCCGGCGCTTTAAGCGGCAGCTCTACGAATTTAGAGATGCCAGTCGGTGGCTGCGAACGAGGCTCCGCCGGGCCGTGGCAGGAGGGACACCTGCTGCCCTCTTGTGGAGCCAAACCCCGCCATGGCGGTAACGGTGACTTGGACCACAACCATTTGGCACCTGACCCAGGGCGTCTCCCTGGCAGGGCCGGGCAGTGGTCAGAGCAGCAACACCCTGACACTGGCAGAGATCCCTCGGTGGCGACGATGAGATCCGGGCGGGCCTAAATCAGCGTCCGACCCCCGTCTCCCCTCCTCAACGCCGGTATATTGTAGTCTCCCAAGGGCCTAGTAATAATAGTAACGTTGGTATCTGTTAAGCGCTCACTATGTTCTAAGCGCTGGGGTAGATACAGGGTCATCAGGTTGTCCCGCGGGAGGCTCACAGTTAATCCCCATTTTACAGATGCGGTAACTGAGGCACCGAGCAGTGAAGTGACTTGCCCGCGGTCACACAGCTAAGTGGCAGAGCCGGGATTCGAACTCATGACCTCCGACGCCCAAGCCCGGGCTCTTTCCACTGAGCCACGCTGCTTCTCTGTACAGTACAGTACAGTAAGTGCTCCGTAAATATGACGGATGCTCTTTGACCTCCCATTCCCTTCCACTCCCCAGCCGCTTGACTCCCATCCTTGTTCCCATCCCTCTCCCTGTTTCCTTTTTTTCCTCTCTCCCTCTGTCACTGTTTCTCTCCTTGTCTCTCTGCCTTCCCCCGCCCCCCCCCCCTCCCCCGGTTTCTCTCTTGTTCTGTATCTCCCGTCTTTACCGCCTTTTCGGCTCCAGCCCCCGGCCCACTTCGAACTTCCCGAAACGTGGGGAGGAAGCCTCGTCGGCAGAAGCGAGAGGACGTGTGGCTGTAGGTGCCGAGTCGGAGGAGGCGAGAAGGCACCTCGATCCTCCTCCAGAAATTGTACCGTGGAACCGAAGCCGTTAGCTTGGCCCCCACGACTTGTTTTTCGTTCCGCGGGGGTGTCGGCCACAGCCAGCCCACCCCGACCTATGGAGGCGGCAAGCCGGGGCTCCTCGATCCCGGCGGTGCGGGCGGTCCCGGGGGGAACGGGACACATCCTGGTGGGGTTCCATTCATTCGATAGTATTTATTGAGCGCTTACTACATGCGGGGCACCGTACTAAGCACTTCGACGGCCCCCCTTTCCCCGGCCCTGCAGCCCGGCAGGTCTTCCGGGGGTACCTCTCTTCCCTGCTGAGGCCTAGACAGTGGGGCTCTTTGTTCTCTCGCCAGATCCTCGCGCCGACTGGGGCCCTTTTGCAACTCACTGGGTTCCGGCTCTGGCCACTCCCTCACTGGATCTGGAAGCTTCTCTAATAATAATAACGTTGGTATTCGAGCGCTTACTACGAGCAGAGCGCCGTTCTAAGCGCTGGGGAAGATACAGGGTAATCGGGTCGTCCCGAGGGAGGCTCCCGTTCAATCCCCATTTTACAGATGAGGTAAGTGACTCGCCCGCAGTCACACAGCTGACAAGTGGCAGAGCCGGGATTCGAACCCATGACCTCCGCCTCCCAAGCCGGCGCTCTCGCCACTGAGCCACGCCGCCCCTCTAAGGGCGGGGAACGTGTCTACCGACGGGGTTCTAGGGCGGTCTCCCAAGCACTTAGTACCCAGTGAGTGCTCAATCAACGTGACCGATCGATCGACTTAGCCCCGGCCCGGCTCTGAGGTCCCGGGAGGTGTTTTTAGGGGGGGGGGGCTCCTCCACCGAGCGGTGGGCTTTGGGGGGGGGGGGTCCTTCCGCACCCCAACCTGGGAGTCGGGCAAAGGACGCTCCGATTCGGTCCCAGATTTGGCACTTTAAGACGGCGGCTTCCAGTCTCCGCTCCTTTTCCATCGTCGTTTTGGGAAAAATTGACTTTCCTTTTTGTTATGCGCACGGAGCCTGACGGAATGCTCCCACAAAAAGGGGAACGAGGAGATAACGCGGAGCAGGGGAGGGAGGGAGGGAGGGAGATTTTTTTTTTTTTCTTCCCATGTGAATCCCGAAGTTCCTACGAGACTCCCGAACTCTCCGGCCGTTTGGAGAGGTCATCGAGGGCACCCCTCTCTGTCGCCTGGATAGATCGGGGCGGGGGGGGGGGGGGAAGACACCGAGCCTCCCTTCAGTGCAGGAATCCGGAGGCGGGGGCGGGGGTGACGCCACGCTCCGCCGTGTGGCAGGAACCGGGGCGAGAGGAAGGGGGTGGGGCCCCCCGGTGGGGGTGGGGGTGGGGCTTTGGGGGGGCGGGGCCGGAGGAAGCCGAGGGGCGGGGGCGGAGGAGCGTCCCGGCTTCTCTGCAACGAAGCCGGAGACTGGCTTTCAGTTGGTGCGCCGAGCGGAGACGGTGGGGGTGCCGGGCTGGGCGCACGAGACGCAGGGAGACAGAGGAGGGAGGAGGAGGAGGAGGAGGAGGAGGAAGCCCCGGCCGTAGGCCTCGAGGCGGGAGGACGGAGAGGAGGAAGAGGCGCCAAAAGAGCAGGCGGCGGCTCCAGCCTTAGGCATCCGCCGGAGTCCGCGATTTGGGGACGACGCGCCGCGTTCTCCCACTCTCCCCCCCCCCCCCTTCCCCAGCCCGTGCCTCCTTCCCCCCGGGACGCCCCCCTCCCACGCGCGGACCTCGCTCGGAGCCCCCGGCGGGGGCGGCGGCGGCGACTCCGCGGGCGGCGGCTGGGCCGGAGCGGTGGCCCGGCCCGGGCGGTCCCGGCGATGGCGGTGCTGGACCTGGCGCTGGAGGGAATGGCCGTCCTCGGGTTCACCCTCTTCGTCGTGCTGTGGCTCATGCATTTCATGTCCATTATCTACACGTGAGTTGGGACGCCCCCCCGGACGAGGGGGCGACGGGGACCCGGGGTGGGGCGGGGGGGGCGGGGAGGGGGAGCGAAGGAACGGCGGGGCCTCCCGGGGACGGTGACAGCCCCGGGCGGGCCGAGACCCAAGTTGCCGAAGGAAGAAGAGATAGAGGAGAGAAGGGAGGGTCGCCGCGCCAAAGTCGGAGGCGGGGGGCGGGGGAGGCCCCGGGAGCGGGGACAGGTGAGGACTCACTTCGGAGGGGGCTCCGGGAGAGGCTCGGAGTCGGGCCGGCGGCGCGGAGAAGGGACGGCGGGGAATCGGGGGGAAGGATGAACCCGGCGCCGGGATGCGGGAGAGGCTGCTCCCCACGAGGACGGTTCGGGAGGGCTCCCCGGTTTGGGAGAGGGGCTTACGGGGGCCGTCGTGCCCCGGTGGGATGGGAGCCCGCGGTGGGGGTCGATGCGGGGGGTGGAGGGGGAAGGAGGGAACTTGGCGTTGGAACTTGCGCGGAGGGACGGATTCCTTTGTCGGGGGAGAAAGTGGGGGGAGATGGGTCGCCCGAGTCGGGGATGAGGGAGCTCGCTTCTCTTGGGCCAGATGTTGTGCGTTTGGGAGGTGGTGTGGGGCTGTGTGTGTAGGGGGTGGGACCGATCTATTGTCCTCCTTTCCCACGGAGGTGATTGTTTCCTCTCTTCTGGAAGCTGCGCCAGCCACCTGCCGGTCACCCCATTTATGTCTCTTCTGTCGACGTAGGTGTCGCACCTGTCCCCCCGGGCAAGGGGGGATCTCCACCGCTCCCCCTCAGCGTTCCCCCTCCTCTCCGAATTCTTTCATCCTTCGTCGTCCGGGGACAGTTCCCCCCCCCCCCCCCTCAATAGGGTCCCTAACCTTTCCCCATCCCTCCCCTCTTTATTTTCTCTTCACTGGAATGATTTCTTGTCGAGGTGGGAGAGCCCCAGTGCACCTTTTCCCTCTCTCGCTTGGAAGTTTCTGCAGGCTAGATCTGACTCGGGAAAGGCAAGAGGTGTTTGGTTTGGGGGTGGTTTTTTTTTTTTTTTTTAGATCTTCCAGCTGCTTTCTTTAGTCGACAGAGGAATCGCACTGCTCCCGGGAGTGGAGGAATCTGCCATCATCCTGTATTTGGGCTTCGGGAATGGGGGAGGAGAGGGGATTAGGAAATGGTTCGTTGTATTGCAGGTCTGTCTTGTCTTTGACTAGTGTTCTCTCCCTCCCCCGCCCCCCGCCCGATTGTCGGATTTCTTTCCCACCCCGGTTATCCATGGTGAATAGAGTTTAAACTCTTTTCTGATCGCTCTACAGTGTCTGTTGCCGGAGGAAAAAAAAAAAAAATGCTACAGCGTAAGGAAGGAAAGGATCACCGAAAATCGGAAAATGCGTCTGGTTGGGATTGCCTTGTACCGGCTTACTGACACTGTCATCCACTCGACTCTTAAGAATAGGGGGCTTGGGGTTAGGGAGTCATACTGACTTTAATTTAGCCCGTGTGGTGTAATTGGGATAGATTTTTTTATTAACAGATATTCAGTGTTTTGAAGATTAACCTGGTATGACCTCCGTATGATTGGTGTGTGTGTGTGTGTGTTTTAACAACGTCGGTGATTTAGAAGAAAAGATACATTCAGAGTTTTGTCCTATTTTTGTGATTTCATGTGGAGCCCATGATAAAATCCTAATAGTCTTTGTCATTTGGGGGCTCATGCATTTCATGTCCATTATCTACACGTGAGTTGGGACGCCCCCCGACGAGGGGGCGACGGTGGGGAAAAAAAATGCAAGTATTTAAAGGAGGTTAGGCATCTCTCCCATGTTGATTGTAGTTTGGGCATTTCCCAAACTGAGTCAGTTCTCTGCTGCTACATCCTTTTTTTTTTTTTTAAGCAACGATCCCACCTGGCACACTGTACGTATTTTTAACTTTGTTTCTACCTCGTTGAAAACTGACAGTCTAAAGTTTGAGACGCGAGGAGCTTTTGCTAGTTTATATTTGAAAAAATAATGGAAATTTCCATTTGTGGTGGCAAGATATTTAAAATGTTCCAGCTTTGTAAGGCTTTTGAATAAGGAAAACTACTACAGAGGAACGGTAAACTTTTAGGAAAGAGGAAAAGATTTGAGGGACTAAAAAGCAGCTCTTTTGGTTAAAATAGCGTGGGAGAGATGCATGGTTACATAATGCTTGGCCTGAAATCTCTTCTTCGTCACATATCTCTTCACAAGGGATATGTTTTTAGGTGACATTGTTGGAAGTGCTCCTTGGTCGTATAGGCGTGTTTTCTTTCTGTTAATAGTTTAAATGCTCTGACCCCGTGTATTAAAAAAATGAGCCCAATTCTCCCAGTGCCCAAAGTCACACCCCGGATTTATGGTGTTAGGCCCTTGGAAAGAGCATCTACTGTTTCATTCCACTAGGGGACTGTTCAGTGAATTTCTGCAGCGTGTGCACATTGTGTCGGCGGTGTAGTGGTAGATAATCCCTTGTTGGTTTGAAAGAGTTTATGCTTCCGAAAAGGCCTCTTACTACCAGGGAGTAACTTCAGGGACTGGGAGAATTAGACTCACTTCCTTTGAAATCTGTGAGCCTACTTGCAAGAAGTTCCCTGCAACTTTCTTGGTAGAAGATCGTATTTATGGCTCTATGGAGGCTTCCAATTATGGAGCATATCAGTGCCATCTGTAGAGCCAGCCATCGGCTTGAAAAACGTATACGGGTGAAAAGCTCTATTTAAAAAAAAAAAAAAAAGCGCCCCAGAAGCATCGAAATGGAAAGCATCAAAAGGTGCAAGTGGTTGCATTTCACCGGCTTTAAGTTTTTCAGATACCGAGTTTGAGGAACGTTTCCGAGGCGTTCGGAATCGACTTCCTACCATGAAATTTTCCTTTGAAAATCGGAGAGAGAGTGTGAGGTGGAGTTTTGTGCTCTAATGAGGTTCTGGACATTGAACTAGGATTCTACAGTTTAATAGTAGAGAGCTGTGTTGTCAGATTTGAAAGAGGGGGACGTTTCAGGGAGGGAGAAGAGTTTGAACCAAGGGTTGGTGTCAGAAGAGATGAGAATGAGACATGGTGAGTAGATTATCTTGAGAGGAATGAAGAGGGGCAGCTGGAGTATAGTGGGAGAGAGTGGATAAGTTGGAGAGCGAAATAAAGCTGATTGAGTACTTAAAAGCAAAAACGATCATTTTTTGCCAGTCTCCAAGAGCACGGACATCAGCCTTTAATGGTTATAACCGGTCCCGGCCTTTAACTCAGTCATGTGCCCCACAGATCTTTATCCTCTCGGGAGGAGGATAACTTTGGTTACGTCTTGGAAGAAAGAAGCACTGTCCAGCAATCAATCAGTGGTAATCACTGAGCACTTATCATGTGCAGGGCGCCGTATTAAGTGCTTGGAAGAGTTCAGCACACGATGGAGTTGCGATCCTTGTCCTCAAGGAATCTACAGTCTAGAGAAGGATGAGGGAATTAACTGACAGAGATGCAAATGTACGTTATAATCGATATAGAAATGGCAATGGGAGCGAGGATGCCACCTTTTCACTTTGAGGGTGGAGCCGATCTTAGGAGCATTGGGGGAGAGGGAGAAGGCGTGGAAAATGAGGGCACTTGAGTGCATATCTCGTACTTCTCTCGTGCTCCCCTAAGTACTCAGTGAAGCAACTTAGCCCGCCTGATGCTGCCATCGATGCCACCCCTGCTCTTCCTCCTTGGGGCTGGGCCGGGCTGGCCCTCTCATTCTCAGCCCCTGCCGCCCTGAGCCGCCTAGGGCCGCGATGGTGGCTCTTTAAGCCCCACAGGGCAGATCGGTCTCCCGGTCCCTTCCTGGGCCGGCGGCATTATTGCCACCGTCAGCCGGGTGACCCTGGGGCTGGCCCAGGACTGACCAGCCGAGCTGGAGCTGCTCACCCCGCGGTCGCAGACGGTGAGCTGACGGCAGCAGCGGGATCCCGACTAACAAGGGGCCTTAAACGACCTCTGCGGCGACTCTGGCCCAGCCTCGCAGCCCCGGTGAGCGTGGTCGGGAACCCTGCAAAGCGATCGATCGATCGACGGCATTTCTTGCGCGCTCTGTGTGGAGCGCGGTACTAAGTGCTTGGGAAAATTCAGTGCAAGTGAAGTAGCGGGCGGTTCCCCGTCCGTAACGAGCTTACGGTCTCAAGGGCCGGGTTGGGGTCTGGGTCCTATTGGCAGAGTTCGAGAGATGGCGCCGTCAGCTTTCTGCCACTGAGGGATAGGGTGAGCATCTCCAGCTCGACTACCTTACCTAAAAAGCGATGCCAAGCCCATGGGGGCCAACACCCTTGGTCCATTCGGAGTTGGTGCCTACGATTCGGAAGGGCCCCTCCGAATTGCAGTCATTGCCCTGATGCTGAGAGGTGTCCGGCAAGTGTCATTCTGGCCCCTTGGAACCTCCTGGGCATCAACAAGGTCTGCAAGGATTGCCAACTTGGCTCCGTTACCGATCCTGTGAGGAATTCTGGTCGTCTCTAGAGAGATGGGATTGTGGCAGCTGACTGCAGGAGGCCTCTCGGTTCCCTTTTGAACCCAGTTCCAGCTTTTGACATGGCAGACGTTGTGTCAAAATTTCATTAGGGGAAGATCGTGCTCTTCCAGATGCCGACTTGACATGCGCATGTTTCAATCGAAGGGAATAATACATTGGACAGTGATCGGTGTTACATCCGATTAAATCACTAGGCAATCGGCCCTGCAAATACCAACTTACCCAGGGCAACTAATAATATATGACTGGTGAGGGCTGAAGAATACTCATTTTTGTTTACTAGCTACAGGGACAAGAGAGGTGGTCAAGATTTGTGGAGGCAGGGAAACATTGAGCTTATTTGCAAGATTGATGTAAGTATTAATGTATGCATTAAGCTTGTGGGCAAGGGAACGTGTCTACCAACTCTGTTGTATTCTGTTCTCCCAAGCGTTTAGCACAGTGCTCGGCACACAGTAAGCAATCAACAAATAAGATTGGTTGATGCAACAGAAAAAAAACTTTTGAATGTGTTTGAAAGAAAATGAACGTAATTCTAGTAGTGAGATGAAAAAGATAGAGCATTGAGGTCTGATGGACAGAATAGAGTATTTGGGTATAAGCATTTGTTTATTTCTTGAGTATTAAAAACAGCCTGTTATACAAACTTAAGCAAATTTTACTGTTAACTGAAATAGGAAGCGGTATTAATTATTTTTCAGATTTCAAAAACATTGGGTGAATTATTTTGTTATTCCCTTGTTTTCTACTAAAATGTATCGGACCGTAAGCGATGGCAAAATGAAAAACATGAGCAGTTATACTATAGGCAAGCTGTTTGCCATATTTAATAAAACTATACCTTTTTATTTAGTATTGCTTGAAATGAATTTCTTATTTTACTAAGGATGAAATAAAATTCATCATTTCATCGGGATGTAGGGGAAATACAGTTCTCATCTATTTGATCCTTTCTTTCAGCAAAATCGTTTTGCAAGACATTCTCACAGTGGCTTATAAGAATAGGCTAGCTTCTCCCTTATGGACTGGGATCGTGCTTACCAGACTGTTGTATTATACTTTTCCAAGCGCTTAGTACAGTGCTCTGTACACAGTAAGCGCTCAGTAAATCTATTGATTGAGGAATTTCCTTGCCAAAAATAAGCTCTCAATAGTAGCAAATTGAATCAGTAGTAGGGTTTCTTTAATTCATTTTTTCCCCCTCATTACCCATGACAAAATTTGTTTCCTGGGCAAAATAAGCTAACCGTAAGCACAAGTTAAAGTTCGTGAGAATTTTTCAGTTGCGACTTACAAAGAGCCCAGGAGTGTTCTTTCTATACACAGTAAGTGTTTCAGTCAATTAACATTCCCCCTCTTCTCTGTTGTTGCCTTCCCCTCCTCCTCTTTGTTTTCATCCTCCTCTAATGCTACATTTGCTTAGGTTGTACTTGCCAGGCTTCAGAGCCGGACCCGGAAATAACTGGACCTATTGATTTGAGTATTTCTGGAATCATCCGAGTTTAAAATCCTCCATGTGTGTCATTTGGGTAGCTGGAATCATTTCTCAGAAAGTAGAAGGAATATTTGAGTAAAACTATACCGAATTACAAATTGCACAGTACACATTAGAATGCCTTATTGGTCAAGACCAATGATACGTCGAGCCCAGCATCTGATGGTGGTAATCAGAGGACACTTGGAGGAATGTTTATTAAGCAGCCGTGGAGTGCAGAACACTGTATTAAGTGCCTGGTAGAGTGCACCAGAAGCAAAACACATATTCCAAACCCTCAAGAAGTTTACAGTCTACTGGAAGATGGTTTTTGACCTGTTGAATTTGAGGTGCCGACCAGACATCCAAGCGGAGAGAAATACCACGGTAATAATAAAAATGAAAAACTCCCTCCTACTTGGACCGTGATCCCCACGTGGGACAGGGACTTTGTCCGACTCAATTAATTTGTATCTACCCCAGCCCTTAGTTAATAGGCAAAAGCGCCCAGCAAACACCATAGTAATAAGAAGAAGAAATGAATAAGGAAGAAATGTGAAATGACATAGCTGAGGAGAGGTTGGGACTAGTTAGGTAGATTCAGGAGTCAGCCACATGGAGGCTGTAGCTGAAGTCATGGGAATGGATTAGCTCCTAAAAAGAGGGAGTGTAAAACGAGATTAGGGAACTCGGTAAATAACTTTGCGCGACACCCACAGTTAAGGGATGAGAGGTGGAAGAGGAGCCAGGGAATGAAAAGGAGGAGCCATAACAGAGGTATGAGGAGAATCAGGTCCATACCTGTGTGTGAAACCTGGTGATAGCCAATAGCAATTTATAAAGGAGAGAGTGGTCCACTATGTCCAAGGTGACCAAAAAGTTCAGGGGGATTGAAAGACGAGAGCCCGTTTAATTTGGCTCTGAGAATGTCATTGGTGATTTTGAAGAGTGCAGTCTCAGTGGAGTGTGCAGGTGGCTAAAACCCAATTTCGGTGACTCGAGAAGTGAAGTTAGGATGTGTCCAACCTATTCACAGAGTTTGGACAGAGGTGTCTCCCAAGCCCGTAACCTTGGCGTTATCCTTGACTCCTCTCTTTCGTCCCACATATTCAAGCCATCGCTAAATCCTGTCCGTTCCACCGTCACAGCGTCGCCAAAATCCACCCCTTCCTCTCCGTCCAAATGGCTACCGCATTAATGCAAGCACTTATACTCTCCTGCCTTGATTATTTTATCAGCCTCCTTGCTTGATCTCCCTGCCTCCTGTCTCTCCCCACTCCAGTCCGTACTCCATTCTACTGCCCGGGTCATTTTCCTTCAAAAACGTTCAGACCATGTCACTCTGCTCCTCAAGAAACTCCGGTGGTTGCCCATCCACCTCTGCATCAAGCAATAACTCCTCACCATTGGCTTTAAAGCAGTCAATCGCCTCGTCCCCTCCTACCTCACCTCGCTACTCTCTTAGTGCAACCCAGGCCGCACACTTCGTTCCTCTAATGCTAACCTGCTCACTGTGCCTCGGTCTCGTCTCTCTCGCCCCCGACTTCTTTGTAGTGCTTTGCACACAGTAAGCGCTCAGTAAATATGAATGAAGGAAGGAAGGAAGGATGAAAATACAGCATGATAGCTGGAAGTAGCTGTTGTATCTAAAGTCTAAAATAATCTCCTTCTGGCCCACCCTTTGCTCGTTGATGGTTATCTGGAGCTTGGACCTAATGATTGAGACTTATTGAATTTACCTCCCCTGTTTCAAGTTCTGTAGAGAAATTTATGGGGCATGGGAAGGGAAGAGTTTAATCAGTGCAGTGTAATAGAAAGCTGAACTTTAAGTGCTGAGTAGTAATAGGTTTAAAATACAAGGGAGTTTATATTGAGGCTCTTAATTTGTCTTGTTAAAAGCCTTAGACCTTGGGTTTAGGAACTGTGAGAGGCAAATTTAGATTAGGCAAGCAAATGAGGCTAGTTGATCACTGAGGTGACTTTTTTTGTTGTTGTTGTTGTTGTTGACTGAGAGAAATCAGGGTCTTTCATAGAGGCCTCTTTTTGGGTTATAGAGCTAAGGTAAGATAGTTCTCTGGTTACCTGCTTTCATATTTGAAAATATGGGATTCTGGCAAAATCTGATTTCATTAGTTAGAGAGATCATAATCTGGGGTGTGGAGGGAGAAGAGATTGGACAAGTAGGAGAGGGAGAGAGCTTATTGAAAACTTAAAGCCAATGGTTAAGAACCGAGAGAAATGGTTTATTTACCCTTTGAGGTTATGGAGAAGTGGGGAAATATGTGCAGAATGATATTTCTAGACTGTGAGCCTGCTGTTGGGTAGGGATTATCTCTTTTTGCTGAATTGTACTTTCCAAGCACTTAGTGTTCAGTGCTCTGCACACTCTAAGTGCTCAATAAATACTATTGAATGAAAGAATCTACCTTCAGCTCCTATGCACACGTGGGGCTCGTGCCGGTCAAATAGGCTCTCCGTGTGCTACTCCTCAGCTCGGGCTCTTTGCTCCTCCCAAGCTCCCCTTCTAACTGTCCTCTAGTCTCTCCTCACTCGCCTCCGACTCTTTGCTCATGCCGTTCCCCTGGCCTGTAACTCCCTGCCTCGCCAAATCGGCCAAGCCACAGCTCCTCCTGTATTCCGAGCCCTCCTGGAAGCCCACCTCCTCCCAGAAGCCCTCCACATTTAACCACAGTCCCCTGAGTCACATCAACATACAGCCACCTCTAGCACTATGTATTTGCTTACACCCGTCCTCAGCACCTGGGCACGTATGCGTATTAAGTGATTTATCGGGAATCCACTATTTATACCAGCTTGGGAGTCAGAGGTCGTGGGTTCTAATCGCGGTTCCGCCACTTGTCTGCTGTGTGAGCTTGGGCGAGTCGCTTCACTTCTCTGTGCCTCAGTTACCTCCTCTGGAAAATGGGGATGAAGACTGTGAGCCCCACGTGGGGGCAACCTGATTACCTTGTATCTTCCCCAGTTCTTAGAACAGTGCTTGGCACATAGTAAGTGCTTAACAAATACCACCATTATTATTCTCTGGACCTCCAGGTACCTCATCTGTACAATGGGGATTGGGACTGTGAGCCCCATGTGGCTCAGGGACTGTGTCTAACCTGATTACCTTGTATCTATCCAGCGCTTAGAACAGTGTTTGGCACATAGTAAGCACTTAACACATACCATAATTATTATAATTTTTATTATTTCTCTGTCCCCCTTCAAAGTGTCAACTCTGTATGGCCAGGGGTACATTTTATTTGTCTCTGTTCTTGGTTCTAATGATACTGCATGGCAATTATTCATCTTCTGCCACTTGACCTTCTATGGAAAGCAGACCGAGGCACTTTGGTGAATTTGGAAATTAGATTTGTGAGTCTAAATTTTGGTGTCTCTCTTTTTCCCAGTTTCAATTCTCAGGCCACAACTACCTTGTGCTTTGGGGGAAATAATTTCAGAGTACAGTAGTGCTGTTCTGTGGAATTATGCTTAATTTTTATGGCTCTTGAAGAATACTTAATACTGGCAGATTCTTTAGATTTTATTATTGAGAATTAAATCCCCAAGAGCCCAACAGAGAAATCAGTGAATCAATCCATGGTATTTATTGGGTTCTTACTGTGTGTGGAGCATTGTACTAATAGAATCATTTTCTTATCGTCACAGAGTATGTTTAGCAATTGGCATCAGATTATTTTGTCAGATTGGGAGTATTTCGTAGTTGTTGAATTAATGTGCTCTCTCCAAATGCTGGGATTCTGTGGCTTTAGCAAAGGGAAATTTTTATCTTAATTTCTTCAAGACCTCTAGTTATTTTAATAATCAGGTCAGGTAGGTAATCTTTTTCTTATCACCATCTTTAAAGATTACTGTTCCATATATGCAGTATGATCCTGTAAATATACTATTTACCGAAGCAAGGGTGATGTTCTAATAATTTCTCCCCCATCATCCTGCTCAGGAGGAAAAACAAAAACAAAATATTTCAGGATAGGCTCTAGGAGTATTTACAGAAACCAAATTAACAGGCGGTAAATGAGCCACGTGTTATATTCTTTCAATAAAGTACTGTAACAAACTAGTGAAATTCCTAAATGGATGGACATGGAATTGGAAGACTAGGTTTTTTGAGGGCAGGGATCTGTGTCTACCAACCGTCCTCTCCCAAACATGCAATACAGTTCTCTGTACAGAGAAAAGCACTCAATAAATAACATCGGTGGATATAAAGGGAGAGAATATTTACATGGAATTTAGGACAGTGACTTTTGAAAACTTGTTCGAGTCTGATGGTTATTTTTCGTGGTCTCGTGATCAGCGGAGTGGATATCCTCTTTGCAGGTGACTTTGAGCTTCTTTTGTACATCAGAGCACACCTCGGTATTTTCCACCTGCTTGGCTGGCTGCGTCACTATTGCCTGACAAGAGAAAAGTCTCTACCCCGGGTGACCTATGAAGTTAAGTGACCTATGTGGTCCATCTGAGGACTCCCTCCTGTTTTTTTCTTTCTTCTCCTTCTTCCATTTCCGCTCTATGCCTTTTTTTTTTTTTTTTGACCCTTCTGCCATTTCCCTCTTGCCTGATCTTTAGGCCTGGCAAGTCAACTAACCGGTATTGCTTAGCCCTCTGCTGGAGAGGTAGACGGCGGACTAGCCTGGGCCAGTAACAAATATTTTGGGATTGCGAGCAAAAGTTTGTGCAGCAATACTCATGCTCTCTCGTCCCCACCAGGAGCGATCTCTCGGTGGCAGTGTCCCACAAGTGAGGAGGTGAACAAGGGACTCCTTGGGGTCAGAGAGGTTGTATTTTCTCTATTTTTTCTCACACTCTATTGTATTTTCCCAAGTGCTTAATACAGTGCTTTGCACAGAGTAAGTGCTCAATAAGTACCACTGATTGCATGCTAGAATTTTATGTACAAAACCCATTTTTGGCCAAAGCGTAGTGCGGCTGCTTGTTGCACCTGCATTAGTCAGCTCTTTTCAATATTCCTGCTGATCCTGTCCGTTATGCGAGATGTCCTAGGTGGATCTTTGGGAAGAAACCTTTGGGTCGCTAAAGGCCTATATAGCCCCTACTTCTGGATGTGTCACCTCCCCCCCTCCGTGGGAGGGAGTGATTATTGTGTGCAGAGTACTGTATGAAGTGCTTGGGAGTATAGTATAACAGATATGGAAGACATTCTCCCTGCCCACAAGGAGCTTATAGTCAGAGCCATCATAGAGAAGCAGCGTGGCTTGAGAGTCAGAGGATGTGGGTTCTAATTCCAGCTCTGCCACTTGTCTGCTGTGTGACCTTGGGCAAGCCACTTAACCTCTCTGTGGCTCAGTTACCTCATCTGTTAAAATGGGGATTAAGACTGTGAGCCCCACGTGGGACAACCTGATGACCTTGTATCTACCCCAGCGCTCAGACCGGTGGTGGGCACATAGTAAGCGCTTAACAAATACCATAATTATTATCAGTCCAGACCAGCACATGCTTTGTTTTAAACATGCCTCTCTCTCCCCCCCATCCTCCCCACATTGATGGCTCATATGGAGTAAAATAAATGGAAAAAAAAAACAATGTTCTCACCTGGCTTGTTGTTAATAATGGGTGAATCTATGAATAGTTATTTGCAAGAATGCTTTGCTAAAACTCTTCCTGGACTATTCTTAATTTGTGCATATGACCCATCTGAAACTTGCATCATGGCAAAAGAGACGAATTCACCCATGTCACAGAATATGAGCAGAATACTCAACCTATTGATGCTTAATGGCGAAGGTCTTGTGCAGATTCAGTTGACTATAATACAAGTATCCTTCGTGACATATTAACACATCCTGATTTTTATCGCCATTGAGGTGGGGGAAAATGGCCATTGAAGCACTCAATTCTCCCACTCTAATCCTGGGAAGTTCCATTGAAATCAGACCCGTGGAAGCAAATTAGATGCACAGAATGGTGGCAGAGAGTTCTTTTTGGCTTTTCTGAGAGCCAAAGGTCCATTGATATTCATAAATGGCTGAAAAAAGTGTATAGTCCCCAAATTTGTGCATCTCATTAGTAGTGCTAGTGTTGAATGAACTATTCTGAAGGTGCTGAGAAGGGGAAAATTTGAAGGATGAGAACATGGGTTGACCAGTGCTTCAATAGGCAGTTTTTCACTGGTTGATGGCTAATTGGGGCGATAAAGATCAGTCGAGCATTGTTTTTTGACAGAACCATGAGGAAATATATTCTAGCGAAACCATTTTTTAAATGTATTATGCTTATTGGATTTTAAATGAAATTTTTCGTGTTTTTTGGTTTGCTTCAATTTCATGTTCCAGTGGGTAATAAAATTAAATGTGATAAAATACATTTTAAAAATGTGAAAATGCATTGGAATGAGCAAAAAGCAGCAGTTTGTGTTATTTTGGTTATGTAAGTTTGAAATATCGATTGCAAAGTACATTAGGGCAGTAATTTTATTGCTTTCAATGTTAAACAGCATTTTAACTTAAAGATAGTAAAAAAAAAAAACCAACAACCAAAATAAAGGTTCCTATTTAGATTTGACTTGCTAATATGGATTTCCAAGGAGGAAAAAGATAAAGCGATAAACTCCGGAGTCCTTTCCGATAGATTCCACTCTCCTCCCCCTCCTCTTGACTCTTTTCCTAACCCTGTTCTATAAATGTTTTTTCCCTTATTGTGAGATGCCAAACTGACCTTGGTGATTAGTCAGAAATGTTGTGTACTACAGACCAGTGGCAGTGGAGAAGCACTGATGCATAAATAACTCCAAATATCTCTTTTGAAAATAAGAAACCTGGAGGTAAATTATGACTGGGACTGAAACTTTTGAGGAAGGCTTCTTTTTAAAATTTGAATTCCATTAGCCTGACTGCTAGCATTGTTATTCTTAATGAAGTTGTCTGTGATGGAAGCACATTTCCTAAGCAGCATTTAAATACCAGTGTTACTAGCTGTCCGTGGGAAAAGTATTATTTGGGAGGAGCGTATACCGTTCTCAGAAAGCTTAAGAAACCTATATAGGAAGATGAGCCCTGGGAACAAAATTCTTTGGTGTGGAAAAAGTGCATAATGGTGTAGTTACCGCCAGAACTTAAACTGTTTCTGCCCCTTAATCTGTAACCTGCAAATAATACAAAACCTGTATTTTATCATTTTTTTAAACAACCATTTGTATTTTTCAGAAAAACAAATATTTGTTATTCAGAAAGTTACTGGACTCAAAAAGCATGATGCCAGTGTGTTTAACATTCTTTATTATTTCCATTCATTTAGACTGTAAAATCCTTGAGGGCAGGAACCATTTCTTTTTCTTTTATTGTACTCTCTCACGTGCATAGTACAGTGTTCTACGCATGTTAGACACCCAATTAGGATGAAGGAATGACTCATACTTTTACATTTACAAGTGTAAACCAAACCCATTCTTCGTGTTGCTGTAACTTTAATTTAAACCTGAAGGTTATATTGGAGTTTCTCATTTCTCATTCTTTCCTCTTTAATTTTTTCTGGGTTTTTTTTTTTTTTGTCAGTTTCCTTAAATTGCCTTTCTGTTGAACTGTGTCTTTTTCTTATATCTATTTAGCTGCCTCACTCTTCTAACTGCAGGAAAGAGTCAACTTGAAACATCCTCGTTAAGAGGGGTGACACAGCATTTTTATACTTTCACTCTATTTCGGCTTTAGGATACATTGGTTTTAAGTTTATAGCACTACTACGGTGCTCTTTCCACAGTAAGTGCTCAATAAATTCCGTTGATAGTTTTCTTTAAGGCAGTAGCTCTGGGGGGCCTGGGAGGCAAAGTGGGGAGGGGATGGATTGGAACCATGGGGAAATAATATTAAAAGCCATGATGGGTGGTGTTGGGGATGAAGGGCTGGAAAATTTAAAGAGGGTGGTGAGGGAGTGGTTGCCCGATTGCCAGAATTGACACCATTTTACTGATGATGAAGTCAACTGGTCACCCTATTGTGGAACCTCTCCGTTTCAATATAAATACACAACCGTGGCTATGTTACTCATCTATAATTGATCTCACAAATCTGGGTCCGTAGTAAGTGCTTAAATTCCACAATATAGTAATGGCAATAATATTGATAAAAATAGGATGTCGCTTTTTGGTTCAGGAGCCAATCCCCCATTAAGTATTGTTCCTATGAGAAAATTGGCTCTAGTTTACATTTCAGGAAATTTTGAGTGCTGCCTTTAGCCTGTTTTGCCACAGATGACAAGACAAAAATCTTAACTGTGCTCCTGTCATTTCCTTTCCTTTCTGTTTTCTCGAATTCTAAGTAGCAAATAAATGTTTCTTCCATCTTTAGATCTACCTTCTGCTTTAGCCCTCTAGCATAGTTTATTGCAAGTTGTTCAGGAGCAAATTTTCCAAAATATTATTTAAACCTGTTTTCTCAACACTACATTTTTGAACTGCGTTCTGCCATTCTTGGTAATTTGCCAAGAGTATGCAGAGCCTATGCTTATGCCACATTATTTTTTTCAAAAATTTCCCCTCATGTAGTGAACATTGCCAGAGGAGTTCCCTGGGATCTGGAAGTCATTATTACCTCTCCAGAAAATGGAGAATTTTGGATCATTACTGTGTGCCTGGAGCTATACTGAATACTGGTTTTATCACGAGTTTGAAGGCCATGGGTCTCCTACCATGTTTTTCTCTCCTTCCCTCCCACCTCCAATTAGCCAGTGCAAACCCTGAGAACCCACGCAGCCATTCTAGGGTCTTTGTGGGTAGCAAGGACGCAGGCAAGGGCGACAGGAGAAATAGCACGTAGTGGAAGTGTGGCATTACTTATGATTTCCTTCCAAGATAATGGCACGGCACCAAATTACCAGACCAGCTCCTCCTCTCCTTCCCGCTTCCTGTGACCCTACACCTTTCTTGCCTGTCACGGAAAGCCAACGATACACAGCAACAGCCCAGATGGATTCCCGCACTAGCCTCCATACTGGTCTCCCAGTCTCAAGCCTCTTCCCTCTGTCCTACACACAAATGTTCTGATCGTCTTCTTAAATTGCTGTTCAGAGTGCATTACTCCCCTCTTCAGAACCCTGCAATGGCTACCCATTTTGTTCTACATCAAACATAAATTTCTGATTATTTTAATTTGTCTCCCTACCAGCTGCTTCCTTACCAAAAATGCTCTCTTTTATTGTTTGTTACACCACAGCTTGCACTCAATTTTCCCCAAATTCACCTTTAAACTGTACCTGGTTCTTGGCACTCTCTTTTCCACTGTGTGAAGTTCTCTTCCCCTTTAAACTTGCCAAACAAACTACTTTCCTTCCCATCTTAAAAGAGCTCCGAAAAAGTCTCTTCCAGTAGGTGTTCCCTTATTAATCCTCGTTTTCCTGGTCATGTTATTACATCAAGGTCTATTATTATTATTCTAATAAACAGCATAAGAATAATAATCTTAAAATAATAATGGTGCCAACCACTGAGCGAAGTGCTGGGACAGGTAGAAAATAATCAGATTGACACAGTCCCTGTCTTTCACAGGGCACACAATCTAAGAAGTGGAGAGAGCAGGTATCACATCCCCATTTTACAGATGGGGAAACTGAGGCCCAAAAAGGTTAAGCAGCCTGCCCAAAGACATTCATTCAGTTGTGTATGAGTGCTTTCTGTGTGCAGAGCACTGTACTAAGCACTTGGGGGAGAGTAAAATGTAACAACCAACAGACAATCCCTGCCTACAACAAGCTTCCAGTCTAGAGGGGGAGACAGACATTAGTATAAATAAACTACAGATATAAATAAATTACAGATAGTTCTGCCACCCAGAAGACCAGAGGCAGAACTGGGACTAGAACTTGGTGGGTCTCTTGACGGGTGTATCTCTGTTTACTTGATTATTTCAATTGCCAAATTTGAGTCCGCTTGCATCCCCCTTCTGGGCAGGGACTGTGTCATGTAGTTCTGCTGTACGTTCCCAAGGGTGTAGCCCAGTGTTCTGCTCATAGGAACTCAATAAATGCTGCTGGTGAAATGCCACACTAGGATTATAAATTGTCCTCACTATTCCCTCTTTTGATAGTTCAGTCAGTTTTGCTATAATGCAAGCCTTCATTATGTACTCTGATTAAAATGCCATTGAGAAATTAGGTGGCAGTCCCCTGACAACATGTGGCCATTTGAATTGAACACAGCTGGGAGGCCGAAGTGCCACATGATTTCGCTTAACGTGGGTTCAAGAAAGCAACTCCTGCACCATGGGAAAACTGACGAATATCTTACGGGACTCCAGCAGCTTAGCAAAATTTCATCGTTGGGCACATACAGCACTTACACTAAATTGTAATCAAGCTTGGAGGGTGAATTATGAGTATGTTGCAAAAATAGTATTATAATTAAAACTTCCAGACTTGGTTCAAAATTTCCCTATAACATTTTCGATGTCCTCAACAGATTAAGGACAGTTATTGTGTTTTGTGACAAATCTCCCCGATCAACCTCTTAGATTAAAATAGCTTTGCTCCTTTTACTGGAAGTAAAACATTAAACAGGGTGTTCATGTGGTGGATAGAGCACAGGCCTGGCAGTCAAAAAGTCATGGGTTCTAATCTTGGCTCTGCCACTTGTCTGCTGTGTGATCTTGGGCAAGTCACTTCACTTCTCTGTGCCTCAGTTACCTCATCTGTAAAATGGAGATTGAGACTGTGAGCCCCACGTGGGACACGGACTGTGTCCAACCCGATTTGCTTGTATCCACCCCAGCACTTAATACAGTCCTTGGCACATAGTAAGTGCTTAATAACTACCACAATTATTATTATCTTGTCATATTGGAACATGGGTAAATAACTGTTCAGAGGAGCAGTAGGTCTTTGCAGTTTTCCTGTTTTTTTCCCCAACTCAGAAATAGCACAGAACCAAGAGAAATGACCAGAAGCCTACACATCTGACATCAAACCAGGATAATTTATATGATATATTTAATATCTTCTAATTATTTTAAAAGAAAAATAACTGCAGCACAACAAAGAACAGTGCAAGTAAGAGATTAGAAGGGGAAGAAGGGATAACACAGGTATAGGGAGGAGTTCTGCTGGGGGAACTGGATCAGTTAGCTTGTTTTATTCATTCAAGATTTGGAGGTATTGGTAGAATTTGGGAGGTGAGGGTGAGATAAGAAATTTAAATATGAAGAACTGTGATTCAAAACTACCCAAGAGAGAGAGACACACACAAACACGAAACCCAAATGCCTACAATCTAATTTTGAAACAGGAATCTTATAGACAAAGAGGAATTTGACTGGTCTGAAATACCAAAGGGCAGTTGAAAAGTATCTATTGATCGGAAACATTTCATGTCCTCTGGGTGCCCATTCACTTACTGGGTTATTATAAATCAGGGAGAGAATTTATAATTTTACTATTTGAGTTCCCAGCTGATTGATTGTTGTCCCGGTTGAGAAACGGCATTGCCTAGTGAATAGAGTAAGGGCCTGGAAGTCAGAAGGACTAGTTTCTAATGCCGGCTTCACCACTTGTCTGTTCTGTGACTTTAGGCAAGTAACTTTCACTTCTCCGTGCCTCAGTCACCTCGTCTGTAAAATAGGGATTAAGACTGTGAGTCCCATGTGGGACATGGACTATGTCCAACCTGAGTAACTTGTTTCTATCCCAGTGCTTAATACGGTGCCTGGCACATAGTAAGTGCTTAACAAATACCATTCAAAAAATTGGATAAGAGGTCATCTTGTGTGTGTGTGTGTGTTTGTATTCCTATCACTTCCTCCCCACAAAAAGTTATTCTGCTACTTTAAAGGATAATTCATATCCTCCTTACCCCCCACCCCTCGATTATGGATCTAAAAAATGGATAATGAACTGGAACGGAACAAACAACTCAGTTTTACTGCTATTCTTAGTGTCATACAGCATCCTGATGTTCCATGACAAAATTGTTATTTACTTCGTATTCGATAAGGTGTGTTGTTTTTTTTTTTTCTTCCTCCCACTTTCACATAAAGGCTTACGATTGTCTGGTGAGCTTGGTTTGGGTGCGGCAGGCAATTTTTAGAGATCCCATTTCTAGATTCCTTCCCATTTGGGTGTCAGCAAAGCATTCCTAAAAAGGGATGCCAAGAGTGCGATCGTTCATGCATCAAGTCATATTTATTGAGCACTTATTGTGCTCAGTGTTACTGTCTCTTTTAGCAACTGAGCAGTGCCATGGACTGTCTACTCATTTAAAACTTTGGATGAGGTTTTTTCATTGCCAGCATATGTGTGCTTGAGTTGTTCCTTCAGTAGTATTGATGGCTGGTGCTGAGCTATTCATCCGGTTCTGTCCATTACTCCTATTTTCGACATCTCTTTCTTCCCATCCTCTCTTTTTCTCCCTCCTCTCTTTCGTCCCCTGACCCCCACACCCTCTGGGTCACTCACCATCCAGTGATGGAAGTAGAAAACTGAATCAAGAATGTTACTACTATTCTTTGAGAGACTCAAAGATAGTGTGTGGCATTTATATCAAGATTCGGACCAAACTGATGGTGTCTAAGACGACTGTAGTCTTTCTACCCATTTCATATCTGACAGTCCACCACTCTCATCTTCAAAATCTTCCTTAAAATCACATCTCCTCCTAGAGGTCGTCTGTGACTAAGCCCTCATTTCCTCTGTCTGCCTTCCGCTCTGTGTCGACTGAACTTCAGATGCAGGGAAGCAGCGTGGCCTAGTGGATAGAGCACATGGACCTGAGAGTCAGAGGGACCTGGGTTCTAATCCCGGCTCCACCGCTTGTCTGTGTGACCTTGGGCAAGTCACTTAATTTCTCCGGGCCACAGTTACCTCAACTGTAAAATGGGGATTCAGACTGTGAGCCCCATATGGGGCAGGGACTGTTTCCAACCTCCTTTGCTTGTATCTACCTCAGGGCTTAGAACACTGCTTGACACATAGTAAGCTCTTAACAAATACAGTCATCATCATCACTTGGCTGTCCCCTGAAGCACACTGATAGTCCCCCTAACTCCACAACACTTACATACCTATCCTTATATTCTATTATTTTCCCTATCTGTAGTTGATTTTAATGTCTCTCTCACCTTGGAGACTGCAAGCTCTTGGGCACGGATTGCGTCTACCAAGCAGTTAATACAGGGCTCCGCACCATAGTAAGTGCTCAGTAAATACCATCGATTGATTAATTTCATCTCCTTTATGGCCGTAAGACCTGCGTCCACCGCAAACGTTGCATTCGGCTTTTAGAGCAGTTCCTCCAATGCCCGCCACCTATGTTCAAATGCTTAGCATTAAGTGGTAAGACAGGATGACAAATATGAATCAGTCATTTACTGAGCTTACTGTGTGCAGAGCACTGTACTGAGAACTTGGGGGAGATTACAGTATACACGCTCCCTGCCAGCAACAGGCTTGCAGTCAATCCGATCACCAGCACTGAGGCGGTGCTTCTGACATCGTCCTGGAATGCCCTCCCTCCTCACCTCCGCCAAACTAATTCTCTTCCCCTCTTCAAAACCCTACTTAAAGCTCACCTCCTCCAAGAGGCCTTCCCTAACTGAGCTCCCCTTTTCCCGCTGCTCCCTCTGCTCCCCCTCTACCCCCCCTTCACCTCCCCTCAGCTAAGCCCTCTTTTCCCCCCTTTCCCTCTGCTCCTCCCCCTCTCCCTTCCCCTCCCCTCAGCACTGTACTCGTCCGCTCAACTGTATATATCTTCATTACCCTATTTATTTTGTTAATGAGATGTACATCACCTTGATTCTATTTATTTGCTATTGTTATAATGAGATGTTCATCCCCTCGAGTCTATTTATTGCTATTGTTCTCGTCTGTCCGTCTCCCCCGATTAGACCGTAAGCCCGTCGAAAGGCAGGGACTGTCTCTATCTGTTACCGATTTGTACATTCGAAGCGCTTAGTACAGTGCTCTGCATAGAGTAAACGCTCAATAAATACTATTGAATGAATGAATGAATATCTTTGCTGAGAGGGAAACGAGAAGAGAAAGGACGACACCAGGATGTCCAGACTTGATGTAGCATAGCAATGGAAAGTTGGGAGGTGGTTGCAGAAGACAGATAGCTTGATGTGCAGCAATCTGAAATGAGGAGCAGAGAGTTTGGGAAATTCATGATACTGTGAGGAAGAAGCAAAAGCAGCACTGGGCACTGTGAGTTAGAAATGCAAGGGGATAACGATGGACAAGTTTGGTATGTACAATAATACGGCAGCGATTATCAGTCTCATCTACACACTGATTAAAATTTCACTGTTATGTCATTTTCAAACTTGAGTGACAGATACTCTCTCCCCCCCCCCCCCCCCCCCAATACAATTCCTTTCTTCCTAGAGCTGATTCTCTAAAGGCAGCATCTATCCAGGGCAGCATTTATCCAGGGTAAATTATAGTAAGTAACCTATGAAAATCAATAGGAGGATAGACTGCTGATGGCATAGAGAGTGACAAAAATACAGAATTACTAGATAGTAAACACAGCCCTTATATGCGTGTTGCTTATGTTTTTTGGGTAGCTCTAGTATGCCTGTTTATCTTATGAACATATTGGCACGTAGGGGTCACTGATCTGTAGTAGAGAAGCAGCATGGCATAGTGGATAGAGCACGGACCTGGGAGTCAGAAGGTCATGGGTTTTAATCCCGGCTCTGCTACTTGTCTGCTGTGTGACCTTGGGCAATTCACTTCACTTCTCTGTGCTTCAGTTACCTCATCTGTGAAATGGGGATTGAGACTGTGAGCCCCACATGGGACAGGGACTGTGACCAACTAGATTGGCTTGTATCCATCCCAGCTCTCAGTACAGTGCCTGGCACATAGAAAGCACCTAACAAATACCATCATTATTGTTATTATAATTCTCTCTTATTATTCTCCCAGGATGGAAGGGAGAAGAGTGTGAGCCCTGTGTGGGACAGGGACTGCATCCAACCTGATGAACTTGTATGTATCCCCGTGCTTAGAAGAGTGCTTGGCACATAGTAAGTGCTTAAGTACCATAATAATAATGATTATTATTTTAACAGGACATCTAGCTCCATGGAGGGTGCCCTCCATGTGGTAGAGTGGACATGGGGAATTCCTTCTCTCTCTGTCCCCAAACTATGCCTTAGGATCCTAAATCCTGATCTTGGCCTCTAACTCACACAAGACCCTTTGTTTGGTTCAGGTTACCCCAGATGCCCTGGCATCTAAGATTTGGGGACAGGCTGGGGAGTGGGGCAAGGCCACTGCTGCTCCTTGGAGGATTTGATCAATTTTGGAGAGACTGGGGGGGGAACCGATACAGTTCTCCTGAACTGAGTCCCAGACCCAAGGAGGATCAGTTCTGAGGGACCATCTTGGTGCCTTTTGTGAGCTTCTGGAAATCTCTGAATGACCCCGATTTATTTCCACTTGCAGATTTCTTAGAAGTACCACCCCTGGGGCTTAAGGACTCCAGCACTGGTTGAGCATTGCACTTTGTATCAGGGAAGAGGATTTAAGACCGTGAATAAAGATCACAGCTGATCAAGGTTCTGGCCATTCAGTTGGTACACACCTGCTTCAGATAAGAAATCCGGAAGGGAGGGTAGCCAGACAACATTCCTCTGGTTGCCTTTAGGAGTGACAGAGATGGGGTTTCTAGAGAGAATCAGTTACAGGATTAACACCTCCCTTACACTGAGGGACTATTTTGCTGAGGGGGAAAAGGTGTCTCAGAAATAAGTGGTGTGAAAGAACACGAGTGCTATGAGAGGAATAGAAGAATTAAATGAATAGAGGGAGTAAGTAAGGAATTCTTAAGGAGTGGGGGTGCCAAGATTTAGCCCATCTGTTTTATAGGATGTATATTCGTTCCATCAGAGAGCAATGTCCAAGTTCAAGGATGATAACAGAGTTCACGGTACACCCAGCTCTTCTTTATGTGCTGCAGTATGTGATGGCTGAGCTAGGCTAAGGATGGGTGGGTGGGTGGGGCTCGAAAGTTGTTGATATAGGAAATTACCTCCTTCCAAAGGGCAAGTGAATCTGCTAAAGTGCCAGTTACCTGTTAGCTCCACTTGGGGCAAGGCCAGTTAGAAAGAAAAAGAAAAGGGGTGTTGGGGTACCTAGTTGATGGACGGGCCATTTTCTGAGAAGGGGCTGAGTTATCCTTGGGAAAGGATCCTGGAGGAGGGGAAAAAAAAGGTTCTCGATTTTGTGGGTTTAGAGGCCTGGGCCCAAGAGCGAGGCTCTTTCTGAAGAGTTGCGAAAGCAATCCCGAGGCTAGGCAGTAGCGTTTGCCCTCTTATCCAGAAATCTTGAGTGAAGGAATCTGGTGGAGACAAACCTGTAAGTAGGCTGCATTTTTCTTTTCCCGGTATTTAAGTGCTTACTATGGGTTAAGCACCGTACTTTAAGTTTACAAGTTTATACACTGTCAGAAGATCATGGGTTCTAATCCCCGCTCTGCCACTTGTCTGCTGTGTGGCCTTGGGCAAGTCACGTCACTTCTCTGTGCCTCGGTTACCTCATCTGTAAAATGGGGATTGAGACTGTGAGCCCCACGTGGGACACGGACTGTGTCCAACCCGATTTGCTTGTATCCACCCCAGCGCTAAATACAGTAAGTGCTTAACAAACACCACAGTTATTATTCTCAGATCGGACACAGACTGAGGCGTACAGTCTAAGTAGGAGGGAGAGGCTGAAAATAGCAAATGGGGGACGACCAGGGCAAAATTCACTTGGACCATTGAGAGGAAAATGAGAGGAACCTGGGGAAAGGAAAGTAAACTCCGAGGGGGTAGGTGGTTTGGAAACGGGACTTGTTTTGCAGTTAAGTGACTAAAAATATTACAGTTAAGTTCATCAGCTATTAAAAAGCAGTTAGGATCGCTACCCTTGGTGTTTCAATTAAGAAGGATGGGGGTGTGAGGCTTGCTCAGTGGAAAGAGAACGGGCTTTGGAGTCAGAGGTCATGGGTTCCAATCCTGGCTCTGCCACTTGTCAGCTGTGTGACTTTGGGCAAGTCACTTAACTTCTTGGTGCCTCAGTTACCTCATCTGTAAAATGGGGATTAAGACTGTGAGCCCCACGTGGGACAACCTGATTTGGGACAACCTGATTCCCCTGTGTCTACCCCAGCACTTAGAACAGTGCTCAGCACATAGTAAGCGCTTAACAAATACCAACATTATTACGTTTGCTAGAAAGAAGCATTACCTTGAAAAATGGAGTGTATAATAGGGGAAGAAAGTCGCTCTCAAGTCCCTCAGGAAGCAAGGCTGGCTGGGTCCCCAAATGATCCCTTTGCCCTTTGAGGTTGCTTATCTGGAGAGTCCTGGGAGGGTAGATAGGAGAGCTCCAAAGTCTGTCTCTTCTAGGAAGGAAAAACAAAACAAGGTCTTTAGCACCCTGGGGACACCTCTGGGCATCCAAGCCCCCTGGCGAGTGGCTTTGGGAATAATTTTGACCAGGAGAAGGTGCTTTCCCTTGTCAGTGCCGTAGGCGTGCATACAAGCAGTTTCTTCCTATAGTGTGGAATGGTGAGCCCGAACAGGCTCACACTGTTGGAAGAATGTTCCTTAATTCCCTAACTGCATTCTAGCCAAAGCCTGAAGTGATGTGTTGCGGCCGAACTGAATGTATTTCATCTTCTAAAGTACTAAAGGACTAAATAATTGGTGCTATAGAAGAAATGGCTAGCTTTAGTGGTTCGAAACAATTTAGCCTAGGTCTGTTGAGGTTTGTTGCCGGCACTTAACTTACCGGTGAGAAAAATCGTATTTCCCGGTGGTTTTGTGGAGGTTCATGTCTCCTTTTAGTGCAGCAAAATGATGTAAACAGTATCTAATGTAGAAACTACAGAAAATGTAGAAATTACAGAAAACCTCCAGTGGTTGCCCATACATCTCCACAACAAACAGAAACTTCCCACCTGGGGCTTTAAGGCACTCAGTCAGCTCTCTCCCTCCTGCCTATCCTCACTCCTTTCCCTTTACAAGCCAGCCTGCCCACTTCGGTCCTCTAACACCAACCTACTTATTGGGCCACAGTCTCATCTTTCTCTATTCTGACCCCTGGCTCACACCCTCCCTCTTGCTCGGAGCTCCCTCCCCCACCGTCTGCTAGCCCACCATCCTCCCTATCTTCAAAGTCCTACTAAGATCCCATCTCGTCCAGGAAGCCTTCCCTAACTAACTTTGCATCTCTCCCCATCCTTCTCACCGTGCACTTGTTTGTATCCCTTGAGCACTCTGATAGTCACCCAACCTCAATCCCTACAGCGTTTATGTATATATCCTTATATCCCATTACTTCCCCTATCTGAAATTTATTTTAATATCTGTCTCCCCCACAATCGTAAGAGACCGTAACCACGCTGTGGGCAGGGAATGTGTCTGTTTATTGTTATATTGTACTCTCCCAAGTGCTTAGTACAGGGCTTTGCACACAGTAAGCACTCAAGAATTCCGACTGAATGAAAGAATCCTTGAGGGCAGAGATAGTGTCTACCTACTTTATTGTATTCTACCAAGTGCATAGTACAGTACTCTGAACACAGTAAGTTCTCAATAAATATCAATGATCCGGAAAGATACGCTTATCTCGTATCTGCCCCAGTGCTTAGCAAATGCCGTCATCATAATTATTTTTGGAATAGTGTTTGCCATTTACTAACTAGTAGTATTCAAAGACGTGCATAGTCAATCAAGAGCCCATCTCCTTCAGGAGGCCTTCCCAGACTGAGCCCCCCCTTTCCCTCTGCTCCTCCTCCCCTTCCCCCCACTGTGCTCATTTGTATATATTATTTATTACCCTATTTATTTTGTTAACGAGGTGTATATCTCCTTGATTCTATTTATCTTGGTGTTGTCTTGTTTTGTTCTGTTTTGCTTTGCTGTCTGTCTCTCCCGTTTAGACCGTGAGCCCGTTATTGGGCAGGGATTGTTTCTATCTGTTGCCGAATTGTACATTCCAAGCTCTTAGTACAGTGCCCTGCACATAGTAAGCGGTCAATAAATACTGTTGAATGTAAAACACCTGTTGATGAAAGCTTCATTTCGATAGCTGTGCAAAAGACTTAAACAAGAAGCAAAACTTTATTGGCTGCTGAAGGAAAAAGTATGCCGATCAATCACCGGTATTTATTGAGTGCTTACTGTGTGCTTGGGAAAGTATAATAGTATAAGTGGACACAATCCGTGCCTTCAAAGAATTTACAATATAGTGAGGGCAACCAACATTAAAATAAAGATAGGGGAAGCAGTCAATCTGAATGCAGAGCACTGTTCTAAGCCCTCGGGAGAGTACAGCATATCAGAGTTGGTAGATGTGTTCCCTGCCCACAATGAGCTTATAGTCTAGAAGGAGAGACGGACATCAAAATCAATTTGGGATATATACAGACGTGCTGTGGGGCAGAGATTGCGGTGAATATCAAGTGCCTAAAGGATACAGATCCAAGTGCTTAGGTGATGCAGAAGGGAGAGGGAGTAGGGAAAATTCGGGCTTAGTTAGGGAAGGCCTCTTGAAGGAGATGTGACTTAAATAGGGCTTTAAAGATGGAGAGCATGGTGGTCTGTTAGATATGAAGGGGCTGGGAAAGGGAGTTCCAGGCAAGAGGGAGGACATGGACAAGGGTGTGGGAGGAGAGAGACAAGACTGAGGAACAGTGAATAGGTTGGCATTAGAGGAGCGAAGCGTGCGGGCTGGCTTGTTGTAGGAAATCGGCGAGGTAAGGTAGGAGGGGGTGAGTTGATTGAGTGCTTTATAACTGATGGTAAGTACGTTGATGTGGAGGTGGACAGACATACTTTTAGGAAACGATCTGGACATCAGACTGAAGTAAGGACTAGTGGGGACGGGACAGGTGAGGAAACGTTCAGCACATGTGAAACCCCCCCCCCCCCCAATAAATCTCCAGTGCTTGCCGATCCACCTCTGTATCAAATAAAAACTCCTCACCATTGGCTTTAAAGCAGACCGTCACCTTGCCCTCTCCCTACCTCTCCTCGCTTCTCTCCTTCTCCAACCCAGCCCTCATACTTTGCTCCTCTGGTGCTAACCTTCTCCATGTGCCTCGATCTTGCCTATCTCGCCGCTGACAACTGGCCCATGTCCTGCCTCTGGCCTGGAATGACCTCCCTCCTCAAATCCACCAGACAATTACTCTCCCCATCTTCAAAGCCTTATTGAAGGCACAATTCCTCCAAGAGGCCCTCCCAGACTGAGCCCCACTTTTCCTCATCTCCCACTCCCTTCTGCATCACCCTGAGTTGCTCCCTCTGCCCCCCACCCCACCCCACCCCCAGCTGCACAGTACTTATGTATATATCTGTAATTGTATTTATTTGTACTGATGTCTGTCTCCCCCTTCTCTAGACTGTTAGCTCGTTGTGGGCTGGGATTGTCACTGTTTATTGTTGTATTGTACTTTCCCAAGCGCTTACAGTGCTCTACACACAGTAAGCGCTCAGTAAACGCAATTGAATGAATGAATGAATGAATGAATGAATGAAGCTGATGCAGTAGTCCAGGATGGGGTAGGATAAGTGCTTGGATCAGCACAGTAGCAGTTTGGAGAAGGAAGGGTGTTTTTTAGAAGTGTTTTGAAGGTAGAACCGATAGACCAAACTGACGGGAAGCAGCAGAGTATAAAGATCTGTACATAAATCCTGTGGGGGTGAAGGGAATGATGAATGCCTAAGTGCTTGTGTGTGTGGGTGATGCAGCAGGGTGGGAAAATGGGGTGGGGAGATGTGATTACTTAAAAGGGTAAACTTCTTTCTAATCAGAATTGCCTTATGCCATTTCCTTTTTGGAAAATGAACGTGTTCTTTTGAAATAATGGGTAACTGAGAAAATGCAAACCTCTCAGTAAAATCTTTACTAATGAAAGCCCAGATATTTTCTTCAGTGATCATTTAACTAACTTGCCACTGGTCCCGGGAATAGTTTGATGGAATTCTGTTGGCCTCTACATCTAATCTGACTTGTTACAAGGAAGCACATTAATCAATCAGTGGTATTTATTGAGCACTGACATTGTGCAGAGCACTGTACTACGTGCTTGGGAGAGTACAGTGCAACAGAGATGGTAGACACGTTCCTCTCCCACAAGTGGCTCACAGTCTAGATGGGGAAACAGGCATTAGTATAAATTATATATGCATAATATATATACATGTATACACATTATTATTGGGGATATATATATATATATATATATATATATATATATAAATTGGGGATATGAATATATAAGTAAACATTCTCAGTCAAATACGATAGAAATTGCTACTACCTTGCTTATTATTTGTTCTGAAGCATATCTTGCCCTTGCTAAATAGTTGATTGACCCTCATTTTTTTCTCTTGGTACACCCAAGGGATTCTTAATGGTAATGCTTAAATCTAACTTAAATCATAAAATCGTTTTCCAATTTTGATATTGTGTGTGCACTTTGCGTTTGAAGATGATGCTACTGATGGCAGATTTTAGCAATGAGCACTGCTCTAGCTGATAAGGCCTGACTATTTACCCCTTTGATATCTGCTGTATGTAAACTCTTTGAGGTCAGGGATTGTGTGTCTTTGCTCTCTTGCACTCTCCTAAAGCACTTAGTCCAATGTTCTGCACACAACAAGTGCTCGATAAATACCACTGACTGACTGATTAGTCGTGTTTGTAAAGGTTACCCATTGCTGTACTATTGCATTTAGTACTAGAGCGTGGGCCTGGAAGTCAGAGGTTTAAGGGGTCTAATCCCAGCTCCTCACTTGTCTTCTGGGTGACCTGGGCAAGTCATTTCACTACCGTGCTTCAGTCACCTCACTTGTAAAATGGGAATTGACACTGTGACCCCCACGTGGGACAGGGACTGTGTCCAACCCAATTTGCTTGCATCCACCCCGACGCTTAGTACAGTGCCTGACACATAGTAAGCGCTTAACAAAAATCATTATTATTATTATTATCATCATTATTATTTTGTTTCTTTGTCTTGGTACCATGATCTTCCTGAAAACGACTCTCCAAGGCAATCCCTCATTTCTGATTGCTGCTTGCCAAGCTGACCAATCTTGTGGGCAGTACCAACTTGTACTCTCCCAAGGGCTTAGTCCAGTGCTCTGCACACAGTAAGCGCTCAATAAATACCATTGTTTGATTTTTGCTACTGTTTACCAACTGGCCACTGCTATGTTACATAGTTGGAAGTTTTGCTTCATATATCCCTAAGGTGTTTCATCTGGTCGTCTATGCCAGGAGAAGCAGCGTGGCACGGGCCTAGGAGTCAGAAGGACCTGGGTTCTAATCCCAGCTCTGCCATATGTCTGCTGTGTGACCTCGGTCAAGTCACCTCACTTCTCCGTACCTCCGTTACCTCATCTGTAAAATGGGGATTAAGAGTGTGAACCCCATGTAAGACAAGGACTATGTCCAACCTGATTAACCTGTATCTACCCTAGCGCTTAGAGCAGTGCTTGGCACATAGTAAGCACGTTTTATTCCATTTCAACCCAGCATAGTGTCCTGATGGGCAGTGCAGTGACAGGCCAGTGGTATGACTGCCTCCCAGATCCTCACTGGTTGTGATCCCGTCTTACCACTTTATTTTAAGTATCACAGATAGGTAATATTAGTGGCCTTACTGTAGAAGTCATAGCCATAAAGTTGGTTGGACACTGCAGTTGAACTCTTTCAGCTTGATCTGAATTATGATGCCACGTTGGTACCATGTTGGGAAGCAGCATAGCCCAGTGTAAGCGTCACTTGTCTGCCGTGAGACCTTGGATAAGGCGCTTCACTTCTCTGGGCCTCACTTCCCTGGTTGGCAAAATAGGGCTTCAGTGCTGGCTCCTCCCTCTCTTATTTAGACTGAGTCCCATGTGGGACCTGATTATCTTGTATCTACCCCAGTGCTTAGTATAGTGTGTGACACACAGTTAACGCTTAGCAAATACACAATTATTATTATTATTATTATTATTATTATTATTACCACACTCTGCCTGTAAGGCTTTATCTTCTGTCTGTTTCCTCTCCCTGGCACCACCCCCCTCCGCCCCCACCCCCCCCGACCCCACCAGTAGTTAGATGCCCCTTTGGAATCTTTAAACTCTGTTGCTTTCCTGTACCTGTGATTTTATTTGTGTCTTATGCACAGGACTATAAATTCTTTGAGGATACAAATCAGATCTATTAGGTTTTATTGTATTCTCCCACAGGCATAGTGCTCCGCATAAAGTATGTGCTCAATAAATACTATTGATTGATAACTCACTGGACTCTCATCCAGCCAGGAAACAAGAATTCAGTTCTGGGTCTCAGTTGTATGTAGGGTTTGCCAGATGTCAGCTGGTACAGTACCTTAGATTTTACTGATTCAAAGAAGCAGTTACAATCACCTCCATGTTGTTTTATGTATGTTCTTCCAAAGCACAGCCCTCATCATGTAGGAGCTCCAGTATCAGTGATGATGTTCTCATCCTTTTCAGTTGAGTCTCCCAGAAGATCAGAATCAAATTCTGACACGAGCTTCCACATCCCTCATTCCATCCTGGGGAATTCTGTGTAGAATATGTTGAATGTCCTCCTTTATTCCATGGTGACAGGATAAGCCCTCAGAAGGCCTCTGCAATTCTGAAGAAGCCAGCCACATCATGTAGAGAAGCTTTAAACTCTTGTTAACCTTCCAGGGCAGCTAAATCTTTTCAGTAGTTGCCAGGGGCCAGGTGTGCTGATGGTCAACATGCTTTTGTAAAGCCTACGAACACTGTAAATATACAGACCTCTCCTAGGTTAAGGCCATCCCACAGTGCAAACAAGACAACCCGGAGGTGTAGCTGGTATTGTTTGATAACTTATCCCATGCAAAAACCTGACACCCTGATGTTCTGGCTGGGTGTTACGGGTGAGTAAATCTCTCCCAACCCCGGCTGAGATTCATTTATAACATAAATCTATGGGAATTATCTACTTCAGGGTACAGCTATATTTTCAAGGATCTTAACCCATGCTACATCTTGGAGTATGCCTGCATATCTAGCTCCGTTTTTGAAGATGGTAAGGTCCTATTCTCTGCTGCATTATTTGCCCTCAGGGATAGATCTTTGCTGCATTAATGGGTCTGTCAGATTACAGGGCCTATCTCTGTTTTCAAGCCTGCCTCTTGGCCTTCTGGTTTTTGCAAAGCTTTTGCTGAAAGAGAGCATGCCCTATACTAATTGCTACACATGAGGTTGGTCTGTCAACTGGCGTGGTCTCCCAACAGTCCACCGCTATTTCACGTTGTGTGAGATTTTGCTTCACTATGCCTTTATAGCATTTATTCTGCCCTGCTGGCTTGCATTTGTCAGCATTGCTTTGATGCTGGCGAGCTGTGTTCCAGGACATCATTGTTGGTAATCTTATCCTGCTATTTGATGTTCAGCATACTCAGTGTGGTTTGTCAATGGAACCGGTGAAACCGCTCCAGAAGCGGATATGTCTCGGGCAGCAGGTCCAGGTCTTACTGCCGTATAAGAGGTTGGGCATCACAAAAATGGTATAGACCTGCAGCTTAGTATGGAGTTGGATGCCCCTTTGGGGCCACATAATGTTTTGCAGGCTGCCAAAAGCCATGATGGCCTATTTTATATTTCTTTAACAATCTGTGCCTCGTTGGACAGAGTATTGCCTAGGTAGCAGAATCTAGTGACAGCTTTGAATTCAGTATTGTTCATGAAAACTGTTGGTTCTCCCCCACTAGATTGTAAACTCCCTGAGAGCAGAGATTAAACTCCCTGAGAGCAGAGATCCTATCTACTAAATCTGTTGTATTGTGCTCTCCCAAACACCTAGTACAGTGGACCGCTCACAGTAAGCGCTCAGTAAATACCATCGATTGGCTGTGTGTAAGGTATACTGGGTGTGGGCTGGTACATAACTTTCACTTTTTTCGGACTTGTCATTCCAAAGCACTGGGCTGAAACTGCAAAGTGATTCGTGATTATTTGCATCTCCTCATGTGTGTGCTGCTAGAGTAATGTTATCTGTATGAAGCAGTTCTTGAAAGACTCAAAGGCCCTTGAATATTCTTAAAGCCTGTTGAGAAGGGTTCTTAGTGAATTGGAAGCATATTTTGACCCCAGCTTGCCTCTTCAAGCATGACAGCAAACGATAATTTGAAAAGCGTCAACTCTGTGGGGATGTGTCTGTTTATTACTATAATGTACTCTCCCAAGCGCTTAGTACAGGGCTTTGCACACAGTAAGCACTCAATTACTATAGAGATCACAATGAGCCCCCACCTTCTCCTCAGTTAGACATGCGGCAAAGGTCTTGTTGGCTGTGCCCTGTTATGGCCTGAAAACTTCCTTGAGATTCTGCCAGAGCGTGGTTAATGGTGCTCTTCAGTAGTTTGCTCAAGAGTATTCTCACTCAAATCCTGCCAGCATTAAATAGAGAACAGTGGATATCCTACAATAGTTTACACATTAAGCTCTCTTCTCTTCCTTCTTGAAGGCAGCAGTGGCATTGTTGAGATCCTCTAACATTTTCTCAGTGTTCCATATGTCGAGGAAGAGCCTGTGAAGAGAATTGAGCAGCATGTGTCTGCGTCTTGCTTGTACAGCCCAGCAGGTATTCTGTCATATCCGGGAGTTTTGCCAGTGTGCATGGCTCTGATTGTAGTGTTGACTTTGAAGTAGAAGTCACGTCGGTAGGCAAAATATCCTTTTTAAAGCTCATCCTAAATTTCGTTAGGAGTACTAAGAAGGTGATTAAAGTGTTGTTACCATCTCTCTGAGATGCCTTCCTTTGTCTGTGATAAGGGCGGAGCCATTCTTACTCCTCAGTAGCGGTGCGAAAGGCACCCTTGGGATGAGCAGGACTCCTTTGTTCGGTTTCAGTCTATGTAGCCCCGTCTCTCCGAAGCCTTGGCATTTCACCACTTGCCACTCATGTGTCTTAGCTTGTCCTGCATTAATCAATCAGTGAGCTTGACTGAGTGTCTGCCGTGTGCAGAGCGCTGACCTGACCCTTGCTTACAATCTGGTCGGGGAGGCAGGCGTTAAACTCAATTGCAGAGGAGGAAGGGGGAGAGTCTGAGGATATGCGCAGTGGGGTAAGTGTCAAAGGGATGGAGACCCAAGTTCATAAGCGACACAGAAAAGAAGAGCCGATAGGGTGGGGAGATGAGAGGTTAAGTCAGGGAAAGCTTGGAGCAGATGTGATTTTAGTAGGGCTCTGAAGATGGGGAGAGCGACGGTCTGTCAAATTCTATTTATTGCGATTAAGTTGTCTTGTTTTTGTCCGTCTGTCTCCCCAGATTACACTGTAAGCCCGTCAATGGGCAGGGATTGCCTCTATCTGTTACCGAATTGTACATTCCAAGCGCTTAGTACAGTGCTCTGCACATAGCGCTCAATAAATACTATTGAAGGAATGAATGAAAGTTATGAAGGGGAGGGAGTTTCAGGCGCGGGGGAAGGTTGTGAGCAAGGAGTCGAAGACGAGAGACGAGAGTGAGGTACAGTAAATAGTTTGGAGGAACCAAGTGTGCGGGGTAGGTTGTAGAGGGAGATGAGTGAGGCCAAATGGGTGTGAGGGGCTGAGAGCTGATCGCCTTAAATCCAGTGATGAGGAATCTCCGTTTGACGCAGAGATGGATGCGTGACAATTAGACGTTTTTGAGGAGGTATTCCAAGGCTTCGGCTCAGTTTCCTTCCGGAGCTGCCAACAGTCTTAAAGGCTGCCTGGAAGAGAGAATTAATTGGAGGACACCCGTGGTCCTATTGGAAGAGGCAGAGAGGGTTTCATTTTGATGCCACGGTGCAGTTCCGTCCAAGTTTATTTTTTTTTGCCGCTCCAATGCAGCGGAGCATGCTGGCACCACCCTGGCCCTTTTTGCACCTGGCAGTCCTCACCCCTGGCAGTCTGTGGCCAGGATGGACCTCGCCCACCTTTGGAATCCTCCTCTCTCCTTAGGCTGATGGGGTTCCACTCTCCACTAGGGATGGCTCTGCTTGTCTCTACCCACTTACCCCTTAGCTAAACTGACCTCTCTAGGTACTCCCTTTTCTTGAAGAGTATTAGGACGGCATAGAGTCTGTGGGAATTTCAGGTGCCGTCCCCTAATAGAGTTGACGCTTGCTGTTAGAAAAATCCTTGCTAAGTTTTTGGCTCTTAGAAGCCCCTAGAAAGGCCACTAATAAATTATTCCAGCTGATGGGAAGGAAAGGCAGATGCGGAAAGAGCACGGGGCTGGGAATCAGAGGATCTGGGTTCCAGTCTTAGCCTTGCCACTTGCCTGCTGTGTGACCTTGGGCCAGCCACTTAATTCCTCTGTGCCTGTATTTCCTCAGCTGTAAAATGGACTTAGTCCGTAAGCCCCTTGTGGGACAGGGACTGTTTCTCACCTGATTATCTTGTCTCTGTCCTTGTGCTTAGTACAGTGCATGGCACATTGTAAGTGTTTAAAAAATGTCATCACTGATTGCTCTTGAACTTCTGTTGAGGCTGATTGGAAATGGGAAATGTGATTATCCCACAAGTATGATCTCTGGACTCAGTAATGTACATATGTCCCTGAATCTTCTTCATTAGTAATTATCAGATATTAGAAGCAGCGTGGCTCAGTGGAAAGAGCCCGGGCTTGGGAGTCAGAGATCATGGGTTCTAATCCCCACTCTGCCACTTGTCTGCCGTGTGACCTTGGGCAAGTCACTTAACTTCCTCTGTGCCTCAGTTACCTCATCTGTAAAAATGGGGATTACAATATGTGAGCCCCACATGGGACAATCTGATCACCCTGTATCTACCCCAGCGCTTAGAACAGTGCTCTGCACATAGTAAGCGCTTAACAAATACCAACATTATTATTATAAAGAATTTCTGAAACTGATATTTTCTCCTTGTTAAATGCCATGTTGATGTAGGCATAATTAGATGCTGTGTATCTTATACAATCGAATTATGCATATTTTACATCTTAGCATGAATTTTGAGAATCTGTTTTAAGAGCTGTGGCGTTAATTCATAAAGCAGCCTACTCCATGAAGCCTTCTTCGAGTGTCCTGTACGAGATCGGTTATAGTTAAATTAATCCCTTTAAAAGGTGAAAAAAATTCCATTAATCATCAATCCGTGCTTCTTTTGTAAAGCTTTACACATTATTGAAGCATTTAAATGGTTGTCAAACCTAATTTTCATGGGTGACCAACAAAAAGATCGACAGTTTATAGGGGACATTTTAATGATTAAGTTGTCTTTGTGGTGAGTTCTATGGAAGAAAAGAAAAAAAACCCTCAAAAAACACTTGAGGATATTGAGCCATCTCTTACTTGTTAGACAGATACCGCAGAGGTAGTCAATGGTAAGATATTACACTTTGTATAGGAGAGGTTGCGCAAAATGGACGAGGTTTCAAATCATAGGGGTGTTTATTGATTTTTGGAAGAGGAGAAATGAGTAATCTCGTCTACGGTATTCAGAAGTTGAAAGGGTCAGTATTACGACGGGTTGAGATTTTATACTCGTTCTTGCCTGGAAGTCTTGTTAAGTAGGATCTACAAATCAGTAGATATGCCTGTTCAGTGTGGGATTATATAGATGATGGCAGTGATTTTTCTCCTCTTTTGCTGTACATTAGTTTTCCCTTTACAAAGAAACTTCCTATTTTGACCCCCTCACTAAAAAGGTACATTCTCAGACTTGCACTCTGATGCACCATCACAGACCCACATATTCAAGCGTGCTTACCCCTGTTCTCATACAATCACTTACATTTTGTTTTGCCCACAGATACACAAGCTCCCAGACATACACCCAAACTAATACTCTACCTATCTGGGTTTTGCTATGATTCATGATGCTCAGAGTAGGGAAGACAGAATTTGGGTGGCCAGGGAGTGTGAGCGCTGGGGGACGGGATTTGGAGGGAGAGGGCACACAAAGAGAAGAGGGGATTTGAGGGTAGAGGAAGATCCTAGGGGACAGGGGCTTCATGGGGGACGGAGAGTCCAAGGGGGATAGAAACCCCCCGGTTAGACTTGGAAGCATTGAGACTTGGGGGGTGGGGCGGGAAGGTCTGGGAAGGGGGTGGCATACTGATCTGACTTGCTGAAAACAGGCAGGGAGAACCTGAGAGCTGCAGTGCTTGGCCTCGGCAGCTTCTCCGCCGACGTCGCCTTGGGTGGGTTCCGACCTGCCTCGCCGATGCCGGATGGGGAGAAGCCGAAGAGGCCGTTCGTCCGCCAATGGATTCCACGGCGCACCACCTTGGGGAGATGCTGCCGACACCTGCCCCCGCCCCAGACCTTCCGGGGGATTCCGACGCGCTTTGCCGAAGCCGGGCAAGCAGGAGCCGAAGCGGCGGCACGTGGCCTCGGCTGCTCCTCGCCATCGGAGTGCCCAGGCACTGTTGCCCATCCATCGAGCCACCCCGGGGCTGGGGGTTCCGACCTGCCTCGATTGAGTTGAACGGGAAGAAGCTGAAGCGGCAGCTCCTCTGCCATCAAGGCGCCGGGGCACGGTCCCCCCCGGGGAAGATGCCACCTGGGCAGCGGGTTCCGACTTGGCCTTTGCCGGAGCTGGGCAGGGAGAAGCTTGAAGTGGCAGCCCGTGGCCTCGGCTGTTCCTCCACCACCGGAGCACCGAGGCACGCTGCCCACCCCTTCCCCCTCCCCCATTCCCTCCCGTCCCCCACCACCACCAAATGTCATCCAGGCCCGTTGCCCGGAGCCGGGTAGGGAGAAGCTGAAGCGGCAGCACGTGGCTTCGGCCACTCCGCCCATGGAGCGCCGAGGTGTGCTGCTGCTGCCCCCCATCCCCCCCTTTCCCCAAGCCACCTGGGTGGTCCTTTCCTGCCTTGTCGGAGATGGGCAGGGAGAAGCTGACGTGGCAGTGCGCCTTCTCATCATTTAGAACATGGGGACGGCTGTGGCTGTTAGATCTGTTGGACTCTGGACGGCCCTGCCTGAGCGGTGAGGACCTCAAACTCTGCTCTTTTTAGCCACAATGTTCTGTTGTTCTTATTGTATTGTTGTCATCTGTTGTTTTGCTGTTTTTTTAATTTTTCAACCTTTCCTTCCGTGTCCCTCGCCAACTCCCAAATACTCCCTGCCCGCGAGGAACTTAATGCTCTAACGGAGCGCTCCGCACAGACATTCAGTAAATGCCTGACTACTGCAGCTCAGTAGTCAGGCATTCAGTAAAAGCTGACGAACGAACGAAGAGGTGGAGGAAGGCATTCTCAGGTCTCGATGCCGTCTGGACCTTAAGGTTCCTCAGGTGGCTGGCCTTCTGAAGCGTTGAGGTTCGGGGAAGAGCAGATGGTCAGAGGAAGAAGAGGATGTAGCTTAGCACCTTCTCGTTCAAGCTGGGCCCACCCTCTTCTCTCCATTTTCAACTGGCTACTGCTCTTCCCTGGGCTTCAATGCTACTGAGATATTAAGACCTTCCCAGAGAGCCTTTCCCCCTCCTGTGCTGTTGCTTTCTCAGAACTGCCATCGACAAGGGTGGTTCTTTTAGGGTTCGGAGGGGGCAGTCGACCTCAGCACGTGTTATCTCTGAATCAGGGAAGGAAATCAAAGTCTAGATTGGAATACTGGTTTAGATTAGGGCAGGAACTCAGACAGCTTTATTTGAATACCGCCTACATTTTTATAGGTGTAGTAGTCCAAATTTATTATGAAACGATGGGCACATTTTTTAATTCAGTTACTAGCATCTAATGATCCAGTTGACACAAGGTCAGAGACACTCATTTTTAGCAGCAGATTGTATTACATGATGTGCCGTGCTATTTGTTGACTTCAGTTTGCACCAAGATATTTTGCTGAAATTCCAGAAATGCATAGGAACTCTCATTTTCATCAGGAGTACAAATGGCTTTGTTTTAAAACTTCTTCTACATTTCTGTAGACAAATAACCCATCCAGGGGAAATCTAGTCAGGGTGCAACCAATGTGCTCCTCGATTAGTGAAAGTATAAAATCCAAGTTAAATGAGTGGGTCATTTTATGTAGAACCAGTCACAACTGAAAGACAGCAGAGGTTTTGAGAAGATCTCAAACAGAAAGAATGAGAACAGCCAAAGATGGCACACAGGTAGAGGACATCTGATTTACTCTCATTTTGTATGTATAGGGGCGGTTACTTCCTTTCCCTTTGGTGTGGCTCTTCTTCCTCCTCCTCTCCCTCCTCCTCCTCCTGCCAAATTTTGCTCATCTCCCTCTACTAGAAGCTGAGAAGTTGTCAGGGAAAGGGGTGGGGGAGGGAGAAAGAAGATGTTGGGGAAAGAGGAGGGGAAGTAGAAGATGGGAGCAGGTGTTAAAGGGAAAAGAGGATGGAACATAAATGTGATGCAAAAAAACGGAAAATGGTGCCTTTGTAGGTAGAGTGGCACTAAGGATGAGAAAGAAAAGGGGGTTAAAGATGGGCAGGTGAGAGAAGTAGAGAGAATAGTAGGATTGGGGGAGTGATGAGGATGAAGAAATAAGAGGATGCATTTACGACCAAGGGCCAATATTAGGATAATCTTTAAAAGTCTTCTTTTACGGATCATGATTCTTAAATCGAAAGAAAATGCTTAGAAAAATACTTCATCCTGTAGCTTGGAACTTAGAAGATAGAAACTAAAAGGGAGATGATTGTAGTAGTTGTAGATGCTGGTTATCAGAGGCTGCACTGAATTCCGTGGTAGCCTTTAACGTATGTCATCAATTTATTATACTTATTGAAGGGAAGTTTTTTTAGACTGTATTTTGATCTATCCCATAGATGCCATTTTATTTGTCTGAAATGGATGAAAGAGTGAGATTGAAGATTTTGACACTATTCCTCTCCTTTAGGCTCATTTGACACTGATTTCTTTTTTTCAATTTATCCTTGTCTGAAATAAAGGGTAACTGTTAAGCTGTATGATTCCCAAAGTCGCAATGATGTGATAGCTGTAATAACACTCCACAGTGTGATGTCCGCCTGCTTGCTCACTGCACTCTATGCCCCAGCAGGAACATGACAGGCAGAGATGAGAGAGAGAGAGAGAACGAGAACACGGGCTTGAATGGCTCTGGGCAAGCCACAAACACTGGAATCGATTCTTCTGCACAGATCCTCGGTCCTGAAAGCTCAGGACTGAAACTTATTTGTCTTTCCCGACAGGAAGCTCCATCGCTACTTAGCAACTTCTTGATGATTTAATAGATAAGGGGCGTGCATGCTCTTCAAATTGCCATTCAACAATTGCTCCCATTCTAGTAGTAGGCAGTATTCTGTTTGGATTAATCAATCAGTGGTATTTATTGAGTGCTTGCTATGTGCTAAACACTGTACTAAGCTCTGGGGTAGATACAGGCTAATCAGGTTGGACTCATGGGACTCAGAGTCTTCATCCCCATTTTAAAGATGAGATTACTGAGGCACAGGGAAGTTGGGTCTTGCCCAAGATTACACAGAAGATGTGCTGACCACTGTACCAAGCCCTTGGGAGAGTATAATGCAACAGAGTCGATAGACACGTTCCCTTTTCACCAGGAGCTTATAGTCTAGCCAGGAAGGGAGACATTCGAATAAATTACAGGTACGTGTATAAATTCATTCAATTCAATCATATTCAGCGCTCACTGTGTGCAGAGCACTGTACTAAGCACTTGTGCTGTGGTACTGAGAGTAGGGTGAATACCAAGTGCTTAAATGGAACAGAGTGAAGTACGTAAGCAATGCAGATGGGAGACAGAGTAGGGTAGTAATAATAATACTGGTATTTGTTAAGCACTTACTATGTGCAAAGCACTGTTCTGAGCGCTGGGGGGGGGATACGGGGTGATCAGATTGTCCCACATGGGGCTCACAGTCTTCATCCCCATTTCACAGATGAGGTAACTGAGGCACAGAGAAGTTAAGTGACTCGCCCAAAGTCACACAACTGACAAGTGGCGGAGCTGGGATTAGAACCCATGGCCTCTGACTCCCAAGCCCGGTCCCTTTCCACTGAGCCATGCTGCTTCTCTGTGAGGGCTTCATTAGGAAAAGGCCTCTTGGAAGAGATGTGATCTTTTTTTTATTTAAATAAGGCCTTTAAGGTGGGGAGGGGGTGGTCTCTCGAATACGAAGGGGGAGGGAGTTCCAGTTCAGAGGCAGGATGTGGGCGAGGGGTCGGCACCGAGATAGATGAGATCGAGGTACAGTGAGTAGTTGGCGTGAAGTGTGTGGGCAACAACCGGAGGGTTTTTTGAGGGGTGTGGAGCTGTAGACTGAACTTTTTTTTTTTTTAGAAAAACGATCCAGACAGTCGAGCGAAGTAAGGAGTGGAGTGGGGAGAGTCAGGAGGCAGGGAGGTGAGCGAGGAGGTTAGTGCCTTAGTCAAGATGGGATATGATAAATGCTTGGATCACCGTAGTGACGGTTTGAATAGTGAGGAAAAGGCGGATTTTAGCGATGTTGTCAAGGTAAAACCGACAGGATTTGGCGACACTGAATGTATGAGTTGAATGAGAGAGATGAGTTAGGGATCATGTCAAGGTTATGGGCTCGTGAGACAGAGAGGACAGTGATGTTGTCTGCAGTCATGGGAAAGACAGGAGGAGGACCCGGTTTGGGTGGGAAGATGAAGAGTTCGGTTTGGACATAGTAAGTTTGAGGTGCCCGTGGGACATCCAAGTAGAGGTGTCCCGAAGGCAGGAGGAGATGCGAGACTGCAGTGCAGGGAGTTCAGGGCCGGAGAGGTAGATTTGACAATCATCTGTGTAGAGGTGGTATTTGAAGCTATGGGAGCGAATGAGTTCTCCAAGAGAGGGGGTGCAGGTGGCGAATAGAAGGGGACCCAGAACCGAGCGTAGAGGGTGGGAGGCAGAGAAGGAGCCTGTGAAAGAGACTGGAAAGAAGGTTGGATGAAATTCGAAATTATTTTATATAATAATAATAATTATGGGATTTGTTAAGCAATTACTATGTGCCAAGCTCTGTACGTAGCACTGGAGTAGTTCCTGTCCCAAATAGGATTCACAATCTGAGTAGGAGGGAGAAGAGGCATTGACTCCCCATTGTACAGATGAGGAAACTGAGGCCCAGAGAAGTGAAGTGACTTGCCCAAGGTCCCACAGCAAGCCACTGGCAGAGCCAGGACTAGAACCCAGGTCCTCTGACTCCCAGCCCTCTGCTTTTTTAGGCCACGTTGCTGGTTATCAGAAATTCCTGACCAAGCAGCGTTTGCCCTCTCCCTTATCCGGGTGAGGGGGGAAAGTTCGGGAAGCACTTCAAAAGGGGCTGGGAAAAACCTGGCACAACCAGACTCCCAACATTTGAGTCTCCCATCAGGCCTCTTGCCTCACCGCTAAAACTCCCTGAAATAACTTTCACCAACCACATACCCTGCTGTCACCTTTAGGGTTCCACCCATCTTGTTATAGTTAGTGCTGCCATCACTCCTGCTGTGGTTTCTGCAGCTCCTCCACATGTCTCCCCCACAGGGCTGGACAGGGTGTGTTGTATAGTTTTCTTTGGGCCTTGGAGTTTTGCGGTCTCACCACTCACTCGAGCAGATATGGAGATTTTAGTGTGACCCTCGTTTGGTTTGAGGGTGCTAATCAACGGTGTCATTCTTTCTAAAGTTTGCGTTTCATATTTCCTTGGCCTATGCAGAACGGATCATTTCTGTTTAGTTTTAGAGAAAAAGCTATAGATAATTCTCTGTTTCATTTTAGAGAACAAGCAAGAGATATTTGGGGATTCTTTTTTAAACACAGCAAGGTTCATACCGTTTTCATTTAGTTAGTGGAACGGAAAAGAAATTCCTTAATGTTCAAATTTTGCTACTTGTTAAATAAACACTTTCAGTTCACTTATAAACTCTTTTGTAATTTTTAGACTTAACATTTTCCCGATCTCCTGTAACGCTTTGGAGGGTAGTTGTGAGTTTACCTCTGATTTGATTTCTAGACAATTTCTATTTTTTTCCAATACCGCCATTTTGAAGAATAAAATGATCTTGGTGTCATAGAAGCAAATGGCTCTAAGTTTTTTTTATTTTAATTGGAGTAATTTTTAAATTATAAAATATTCAATCAGGTGTCAGTGGATAAATGGTCAGTACTTTCCTTTTCTGTTTGCATAAAACCAAATTCTTTCCATTTTTAATTTTCAGTTGTGCCTACAAATGCCACAAAAGTAGAGCCATGTTCCCTGGTCATGAATCTAGGGGTAGTGGATTTTTTTTAATGGTACTCGTTAAGAACTTCCTATGTTCCAGGCACTGTACTAAGTGCTGGCGTAGATAGAAGAGAAGTTGGACATGAAAAGTCTCACATAGGGCTCACGGTCTGAGTAGGAGGGAGTAGGATTTAATCCCCATTTTACAGATGCCATAACTGAGGCACAGAGAAGTTAAGTGATGACTTGATCGAAATTACACAGCGGGCAAGGGGCGGAGCTGGGATTAGAACCCAGGTCCCCTGATTCCCAGACCCGTGCTCTTTCCACTAGGCCACACCGCTTCCCCGGAACTGGAGTCTTACCCCTGAAGTTGCTTATGGCTGCACCACTCCCCTCCCTTGTTCGGCCCCTCACCTTCTTTCTCAATGGTACCGTTGAAGCAGGCACGAAGCTACTTAACGGGCAGAGTGACTGAAAGCTCTGTGCTCGGGTGGAGAGCTCATGCAGCCGTGTAAATAACCACTCACTAGTTTGCTTTCGGTCACAGCCTCAGAATGAGGAAGGGCGAGTAACCGTTTTGAGTATCGGGAATCCCCATATATCACTGTGGGATTAGGTGGGCCTGCCGTCATCTCTCGGCCTACTCATATCGACTTCGTGCCTTTCCTTACCGGCCTCCTTCCCATGCTCGCCTGCCCTTCCAGAATAGCAAATACCAGGCAGATGAGTTGTGGAGATCACAGGTTGATGTCGCTTGGCCTTGCCGTTGACTGTGTGCACCGGAAGAAATGTATTAAATAGCATGGTGCACTGAAAGAGTAATTCATTTTCATAGAGTGAGCAATTAAATCTCAGTAGCATTGAATCCTCACAGTCGCCACAACTAATCTCCTACAAATCATCACTCAGGGAGCAGCTACAGGCCTTTAGGTGACCCAGGTCTGTGGTGAACAACTGGTCTAACCCCAGAAGCCTACATGTGGCGCATAGTTGAACCCCAGTAGACTCTTTGATTGCGAACAGGCTTTAGAAGCACTCTGAACTATCTGGTGGTTCACTTGAAAACAAACAAACAACTGGAGATTTATAAACTAAGAAAGTGGAATTTAAAAAAGGAAATTGTCTTTTTTCTCTTTTATTTACTCGGAGGATTCATTGAATTCTTGATTTTTCATGTTTTCAGCACCCATGTTTTCCCACTCCTCTGCTAGATTTAAAAGATCTAACAGTAGAGCACGGGCCTGGGAGTCAGAAGGTCATGGGTTCTAACCCCAGCTCTGCCACTTCATTCGTTCCTTCATTCAGTCGTATTTACTGAGCGCTTACTGTGTACAGAGCACTGTACTAAGCGCTCGGAAAGTACAATTCGGCAACAGATAGAGATAATCCCTACCCAACAACGGGCTCAGTCTAAAAGTCTACAGTGTGCTGACACAGCACACTTGTCTGCTGTGTGGCCTTGGGCAAGTCACTTCACTTCTCTGTGCTTCAGTTTCCTCATCTGTAAAATGGGGGTTAAGATTGTGAGCCCTATGCGGGACAGTGTCCAACCTGATTTGCTTGTATCCACCCCAACGCTTAGTACAGTGCCTGGCACATAATGAGCACTTAACAAATGCCATACTTATTATTATCAGCTAGTGAGAGCACCGAAAAAACAATGTTTTCTCAGCGTTATTTCACATATTTGATATGATTATGGTGCCTGGTTGAAAATCAAGAAGCTAGACGCAGCCATGGTTTCAGGAAAGAGGATGAAGGTCTCTCTCCTAATACAGTCAATTTTAAAGCAGGAAGTTGAATTGCATATGATGATAACTTTGGTGCTTTTTCATATTTCAAATTCCATTACAGTCAATTCTCTCGAACACGTTTTCACATTTTGAATAGGGCCCACTGCTAGGAAATCAGGAATGTTCTGACAATATGTGCCTAACCAAATAGAACATGATGCTATGTCTAAAGAAATGGTTGTATGCATGGTATTGATCAAGGCGTATGGGAGTTTTCTGTAATTCAGGGTTTGCCAAAAATGTAAACCCCATGTTAAAGGAAAACTGACCATATTAGGATTTTGATTTCTACTTCTAGATTTTACCTTTTTTTTTTTTACAAACTAGAGGCAGTCCTCAATTTTTAAACTGTCAAATTAAGATGAAGGGCATATACAATGTTTATAAATTTTACACCGTTGCGGCTTTATGTTACTAGCTCTGGGGGGATCAATCAGTCATATTTATAGAGCGCTTACTGTGTGCAGAGCACTGTACTGAGTGCTTGGGAGAGGACAATATAACAGAGTTGGAAGACACATGCCGTGGTCACAGCAAGCGTACAGTCTAGGGATCAGGGATGGTGGGGAAATGGGGAAAGAATTTTAAGAGCTGTGATTATTTGGGGGTGTCGGGAGGAGATGGAAGATTAAAGGGTGGGGTTTAGGAGTGGGGGATTGCCTGATTGCCAGGCGGAGTTACTAGGAGGGTGGACGCATCCGTTTAACCTCCGATGAAATAAAAGCCAGTTTCTCTATTGTGGAACTTTTCTGACTCGGTATAAATATATGAATGTAGCTACTTCACTCATTTATAATTATTCATTCATTCATGCAATAGTATTTATTGAGCGCTTACTATGTGCAGAGCACTGTACTAAGCGCTTGGGATGAACAAGTCGGCAACAGATAGAGACGGTCCCTGCCGTTTGACGGGCTTACAGTCTAATCGGGGGAGACGGACAGACAAGAACAATGGCGATAAACAGAGTCAAGGGGAAGAACATCTCGTAAAAACAATGGCAACTAAATAGAATCGAGGCGATGTACAATTCATTAACAAAATAAATAGGGTAACGAAAATATATACAGTTGAGCGGACGAGTACAGTGCTGTGGGGATGGGAAGGGAGAGGTGGAGGAGCAGAGGGAAAAGGGGAAAAAGAGGAAAAAGAGGGTTAAGCTGCGGAGAGGTAAAGGGGGGACGGCAGAGGGAGTAGAGGGAGAAGAGGAGCTCAGTCTGGGAACGCCTCTTGGAGGAGGTGAGTTTTAAGTAGGGTTTTGAAGAGGGAAAGAGAATCAGTTTGGCGGAGGTGAGGAGGGAGGGCGTTCCAGGACCGCGGGAGGACGTGACCCAGGGGTCGACGGCGGGATAGGCGAGACCGAGGGACGGTGAGGAGGTGGGCGGCAGAGGAGCGGAGCGTGCGGGGTGGGTGGTAGAAAGAGAGAAGGGAGGAGAGGTAGGAAGGGGCAAGGTGATGGAGAGCCTAGAGTGAGGAGTTTTTGTTTGGAGCGGAGGTTGATAGGCAACCACTGGAGTTGTTTAAGAAGGGGAGTGACATGCCCAGATCGTTTCTGCGGGAAGATGAGCCGGGCAGCGGAGTGAAGAATAGACCGGAGCGGGGCGAGAGAGGAGGAAGGGAGGTCAGAGAGAAGGCTGACACAGTAGTCTAGCCGGGATATAACGAGAGCCCGTAACAGTAAGGTAGCCGTTTGGGTGGAGAGGAAAGGGCGGATCTTGGCGATATCGTAGAGGTGAAACCGGCAGGTCTTGGTAACGGATAGGATGTGTGGGGTGAACGAGAGAGACGAGTCAAGTCAATTAAATAGCCACGTTTTAAAAAATGGTGTCTGTTAAGTGCTTACTATGTGCCAGGCACGGTTTTCAGCATTTGAGGTAGATGCAAACTAATCAGTGTGGGCGCGGTCCGTGTCCCACATGGGGCTCACAGTCTCAATCCCCATTTTCCAGGCGAGGTAACTGAGGCACGGAGAAGCCAAGTGACTTACCCAAGGTCACAGCAGACAAGTGGCCGAGCCAGGATTAGAATTTAGGCCCTTCTGGCTTCCAGGCCCATGCTCTAGGCCACGTTGCTTCTCCCACTATTACCACTTTATCCAAATTGCCCAGGCCAAATTACCACTTCTGGGTAATTTGGGTAACGGTAGTGTGTCTGACTGTGTTTCAAGGACTAACTTCCCATTTATAACGTTCCTCTGAAGAAGTTGGTCCTGACTTAGATGTTTTGACTTAAGGCACAATTTTCAAGAACAAATTGTGTTATAAGTCCAAGAACTGCCTGCACAGTCTGAAGATGAAAGTCTTAATATTCACATTATAAAGCAGTTCATTTACTTAAGCTCTTTGTTCAGTCTCTCCTGTTGTAGCTATGTGTTTAAGAAATGGCCCATCATTTATGTAACTAATAATATTCTCAAAGCTCGTGTCAGTGCTTCTCTAGCCTTCCCCTCTGCAAATAGTAAAATTTTAAACATTTCCTTTACTCGTTATACGTAGTAGTCTGAGCTTTTCTAGTTTAGGTTTCATTATCGCATTTTCTGTAGACCACTATATGCATTTATTTATTTTTTTCTTTTCTAGACGGTTGCACCTCAACAAGAAGGCAACGGACAAGCAACCATATAGCAAGCTTCCTGGTGTCACACTTCTGAAACCACTGAAAGGTGTGGATCCCAACCTCATCAACAATTTAGAAACATTCTTTGAACTGGATTATCCCAAAGTAAGTACGATACTGCTCCTTTGAAAATTTCAGGAATAAAACCTAGACTGGGTGTTTTGGAAAGGTAGTCCACCGGTGACCACGGTTTTTAAGGATTTGGAACCTCATCAAGGTTTTTCATGTGATTTGGAGTGGCAGAGAATGGTGTGCTCCCACTGTCGGAGTCACAGTCTAAAACACACCAGGATTCAGCATTTCCGGCCACAGTGGTCTAATTCATGTGATTCATTAGCGAAGGGACAGGAGACGAGCAGACACAGCTATAGCAGTGGAGAAACAGGGCCAAGAGCCCCGAGATGAAGATACAAGACAGGTATTAGTGAATTTCCTGAGAGCACATGGGGCTTCAGTCATTCAGTAGTTTTGATACTGAATGCCTACTGTCTGTAGAGCACTGTAATAAGCCCTTGAGGGAGTACAATACAAGAGATTACAATCTAATGGAGAAGACTGGCTGGCATAAATTGTATGTATATAGTAGGAGTAGGAGAAAACACATACGAATAACTGATAACAGGAAGAGTCTGGGGAAATCAATCAATGTGATAAACCTATCAATAGGTCCCTGAATGCTAAGAGTGACTATTGGAATGAAATGATCAGGATTAATAGAATTTAGATGGAGGGAAGAGACTGAGCTGGGGTGTAGAAGAAGGGGAAGAGCAGATAGGAAAGGAGGAGAGATCTGGTGGAGAGCTTCGAAGCCGTTGTTCAGTAGATTCTGTGGGATGTGGAGGGAGACGGATAGCCCCTGAAGGTTTTTGAGTTGCGGAGAGATGTGTTCAGAATGCCATTTTAGGAAGATGATCAGGGCAGCAGGCTGTAGACTAGACTGAGAGGGGGAGAGGTTAGAAGCAGGGAGCCAGACTTAGTAGTTTAATTGGCAGGTGACAAGAGTTTGTCATAAGGGTGGAGGGGAAAGGGCAGATTTGGGAAATATTGAGGAGGAAAGTTTCGCAAGGATTGGTGACAGACTGAACACGAGGTGAAAGAGGAAAGTCACAGGGTGGTGGAACTGTTGACCGTAATGGGAAAGTCAGAAGAAGCCACAGATTGATTGAGGGAAGGTGAGTTGGGTTGTAGCCGTGTCGAGTTTAAGGTGCCTCCTCATGGAGGTGTCCCGGAGATGAGAGGAGATGGGACACTGTCAAGTAGAGAGGTAGATTTGGGAGCATCCACATAGTGGTGGTAAACTAAAGTCATATGAACAGATAAGCTCCGCGAGAGAGGAGAGTAAGCCATCCAAAATAGAGCTTTGTGGGACACCCACTTGAGAGGATGAGAAGGAGCAAGTGAAGGGAACTGAGAAGAGGCAGTCCAAGAGGTAGAAGGGAAACCAAGCACCTACCGACTCAGTGAAACCAAGGTACGGTAGTGTTTCTAGAAGAGAGTGTTCAAGCAGTGGTGTAGGCAATAGAGCTTCAATCTCCTGTTCGGCTATTGAGAACTGCACAAAATATCCACCAACGAAAGCTAAGATTTCAACATTTATGTACAAAAATGTCAATGATTTTCCAAAATTAGAATTTGTTTGCAATTTCCATAAGGCTGCATTGCCTCCGAAATACTCTGTAGTCGTCCGCAGGTCCTCCTTTGTATGTGCTCTAGAGCACAGATCATGCGGTATCTCCTGGTGATTAGCTCAAAGACTCTCGATGATGCTTGTAGTCTAGTGAATTGGGAGAGTCGTCATACTATCTGTTTCACCCGTTTATATGAAGAGCAACTGATGACTTGAAAGTTTGGCTACTTGAAAATGCAACGTTAGGTCTGTCGTAACTCTTCAAGTTTGAAGATGAGTCTCCTGACAGGGAGCTTGGATTTGCATGTCATTGTGTCAGAAAAGAACAATGAAGAGGGAAATGGGGAGGACTTCCTCTCAGTTCACAAATAAAAATAGTCTTTTGCTGGATGTAGTGCCTGGAGCTATTTCTTTAGTTGTCATTCTGCTGTCATTATTTTCTCAAGGCCTCTACTCTAAAAGAGCTACCCCGTTTCCTGATGTCTGTAGTCAGACCGTCTGCCAGTGATGCAGATCCTTTATAGTCCTGCTTCCCGGTTTCTTTAAAACGCTACTTCTTCCCTCCTTGTTGAGCGTTCTCCGACTTCAGCTTACCGTTCTAGCAAGTACTCTGATATCCTGCTGTGATTCATTTTCAGCGTACATCCCTTCCAGCAAATTTGGATCATGATAAGCATCACTTGTTTACCGGGCAGACCGACTACATGCCAGAACTTTATTGACTGTGATCCTTTCTTGACATTTTGAGTTCTGAATGGCACAAGAGAGGATGCTGAAAGTGCTCCTTGAGAAGGCGGATGTGACGTTTGGGGTAGTCATTCATTCTCAGTGGCACATAGAGAATGTTGAAAGTGCACCTTGAGAAGGCGGATTTGACGTCTGTGATAGTGATTTCATTCGTTTATTCAGTCGTATTTATTGAGCACTTACTGTGTGCAGAGCACTGTACTAAGCGCTTGGGAGAGTACAAGACAGCAATTAACAGACACATTCCCTGCCCACAATGAGCTTACGGTCTAGAGGGGAAGTGGGATACTACAAGTGCTTTGGTTGAAACCTTCGGTGTGATCTGAAGCTTCATGCCACACTTTCTGCCCCCCAAAGGGCACTGTTGCCCTTTGATTTTGCTTTCTTTTGGTTGGCCAATCAGTGGATCACGTGCTGTAGTGCTGGCAAAATTGGTGACCAGATTTGGTTCTGTGTTGCCAGTGGAAAACCTTGGATTGTGAGTAGAGCTTCCTAAATGCAGGCTGGTGCAAAACACCTGAGAATTTTTCTGCCTTCTTGCTAGTCCATAACTCTTGGCGGCTTCTTGCAGAGTGGTTATTGGGGCACATAATTCTTTGCTTGTCCATCTTGGGTGTGCTGCAGAACAGCCTCCTCAGCTCCTAGATGATTGATCCTTGATTGCTCTGCACACAGTAAGCACCCCCCCCCCCCCGCCCCAATCCCCCTGGGGCCGCCCCGCGGGCTATGGGGGGGGGTAAGAGGGTGGGCCCGGGGGTCACGGCCCGGCCCAGGCCGCTCCGCACCAACCGTCGGGGAAAGCCCCAGCGGAGAAGCTTTGCGTGGGCCTGATTGAAAGTACCACTGATTGGTCCAAGCACTTGAATTGTGCTCATGACCTAGTCAGATGGACTAATTTTCTGGATGATCAAAGGTTTAATCTAGTTCCGATTTTCACATCCCTTGTTGGCCTCAAATATGGCAGTATAGAGGAGGTTGAATTAGGCTTCCCCAGGTGTACGGCCGTGCTGGGGTTTACTCCTTAAGTGCTAGGAAAAGATTCAGATGGGGTACTGTCATCTCTGACAAGACCTGCTTTGTAGGCTAGAATCTTGGCAAACCTCTCAGAGCAGCCAAACCTGTTTTAGTAGCTGCCAAAGCCTAGATCTAGTCAAACACTTTGATCAAGTCCAGCGGTACAATGGCATTCCCTGTATTTTTTCTTTAGCTGCAGCGACGATGATGCCTGCTGGGCCACAATGCTAACACCGCATTGTGATCCCGGGAGTCTGTGGTGAATAACAGGCTTCAGTGGCCTGTCCAGACTGAGTCCTATCTGGGGCAGGGACCGCATCCAACCTGCTTACCTCGTATCTACCCCAGTGTTTAGAACAGTGCTTGGCACATAATAAGCTCTAAACAGAAACCACAGTTATCATTACTGTACCGAGGCTCTTATCAGAAACGGAGAGGAGTGTACTCCCACAATAGTTTTCAGAATCAGTTTTCTTGACTTTTCACATAAGATGGTTTGGGTGGGAACCAAGGAGTTCTGTTTTGGACACCCCAAGTTTGAGGTATCAGCAGGACATCTAAGTAGAGATGCCCTGAAGGCAGGAGGAGATGCAGGACTGCAGAGAAGGAGGAGAGGTCAGGGCTGGAGAGGTAGATTTGGGGGTCCACATAGAGATGGTAGTTGAAGCCGTGGGAGTGAATTGAGTTCTCCAAGGTAGTGGGCATAGATGGAGAATAAAAGGGGACTCAGAACTAAGCCTTGCGAGACTCCCACAGCTAGAGGTTGGGACGTAGAGGAGGAGCCTGCGGAAGAGACTGAGAAGGAACGGCCGGAGAGATAGGAGAACCAGAAGAGGGCAAGTGTCACTGAAGCCAAAGTTGGATAAAGTTTCCAGGAGAAGGGGTTGGTCCACGGTGTTGAAGACAGCAGAGAAATCGATGAGGATTAGGGTGGAATAGAGGCACAAGATATTGGAGGAGAGATGTTGGTTTCAGCAGGGATTCTGTCATTTTGAGGGTCAACCTGGCTTTTATAAGCCAGTCATTCAAATATGGGAACAGTGTTACTGCTGCTTCCATAAGTCTGCCTCTAGGGTGGTAAAGCATTTCAATCAGTCAGAAGTATTAATTTGAGCCCCGATGCATGCGGAGTACTGTGGAACCGACAGTGCTGTACAGTGGTGCTGTGTATTGGGATCCTCATATGTGTGGGATCTTCAGTACTATACAGATGCTTTTGCTTTGAAATTGGTCTTTGGGGCTTTGAATCCCTTCGGCCTTTGTAGCTCGCCACCCTTCGTTTATGTTCCTTTAATAATAATTATGGTATTTATTAAGTGCTTGCTATGTGTCAGGCACTCTGCTAGGCGCTGGGGTGGATACAAGCAGATCGGGTTGCCCACGTGGGGCTCACAGTCTCAATCCCCATTTTACAGATGGGGTAACTGAGGCCCAGAGAAGCGAAGTGACTTGCCCAAGGTCACACAGCAGACAAGTGGCGGAGCCAGGATTAGAATCCATGACTTTCTGACTCTCAGGTCTGTGTCTATCCACTATGCCATGCTGCTTCATTACTACGTCATGCTGCTTCCTTTGAGTTGCAGGTCTTGACAAAGACTCCCTTCAGGAGCTTGGCATCGCTTGCTCTGCAAAGAATAGCTGATTTTTTAGCTGTTTTCCTGGTGGTATTTGCCTACAGTGCCCACAGTTTTAATCACTACTTAATAAATAGTACCTTGTAGACCCACCTATTCCCTCATTATTTTGGTAACGGTCTTTGCCGCACAAATTATTTATTAATAGAAACGTTCAGTCCATGTCTCCCCACTCCTCAAGGGCCTCCAATGGCTGCCTATCCACTACTGCATCAAACAGAAACTCCTGACCATCAGCTTTAAAGTCCTCGATCAGTTCACCCATCCTACCTTGCCTCACTAATCTTTTACTAAAGCTCAGACCTCACGCATTGCTCTTCTAGCAGCAGTTTACCAGAAGACGATTTTTCCTGTCTTGTCATCCACTTTCCCGTGTCCTCCCCCTAGCCCGGAACTCCCCCTCCCCCTCCATATACTCTCTCCACCTTCAGAGCATTGCTAAGGTCACATTTCCTCCAAGAGGCCTTCTCTGATGAAGCCCTTTTTTCCTCGGTTCGTTCTCCTTTCCGCATCGTCACTGGACATCTGACATTCGCCCTACCTCCAACCCCACGACACTTATGGACAGATCTTTAAATTATATATTATAAATGATGTATATATTATAACTGTCTATCTCCCCCTCTAGACTGTAAACTTCGTTACAGGCAGGGAACACGTCTACTAATTCTGTTGTCTTCTCCCCAGCGCTTAATACGGTGCTCTGCACGTAGTAAGTGCTCCATAAATGCCATTGATTGATCGATACTCTAAATTTTGCCATGAAGTTCCTTGCAGGTAGGCGCTATCTGAACGGTGCGGATGGCGCACGTGATATGTTTGTTACATCACTAGAACGAGTTTGAACTATTTTAGGTAATGATCAGCCCATTTGAGCTTAGTCAGCAGCAATTTGAGCATCCTTTAGGTCTCTTTTAATGATATCCTCATGGTAACACTATAGATATTGGGCCCCTGCAGATGCCTTTTTCTTATTCAGTAAGCAAACGATAGTAAGCAGAAGGACCTGGGTTCTGATCCCGTCCCCACTACTCGTCTGCTGTGTCACTTTGGACAAGTCACTTCACTCCTCTTTGAAGTGTCCAACCTGATTGGCTTGTACCTACCCCATCGCTTAGTACAGTGTCTGGCACATAGTAAGTGTTTAACAAATGCCGTTGCGTTGATGAATTCAGACCGATGCTCGACCCACTTGATAAACAAGAGTAATTGTACTCTCTCAAGCACTTAATACAATGCTGTGCACACAGTTATGCACTCAGTCAATATGGTTGATTGATCGATACTGTGTTCCATGTGATTTATTTTTCACTATTGCCTTCTACAAAGAAGTCGAAATCTTCCACGACAGATTTTCAGCTATTTGCAGAACAGCGATGAATCTGTCCAAATCACTGTAGAATACTTTTTTCTTGTGCATTGGTTTCTGTCTCAGTGGGATCATATATACTGATCAGGGTAACAGAGCTTGTGTATTTTAGCAGTAGGGGCCAGGCTGTTGGTCTTGATTCCTTTGAGTAAATTTGAAAGACCTCTAAGAATTTAAGCAGTGTCATTACTGGGTCAGCTCCCTTTGTCCACCCAACCCACTGTTATGTGTCCGACAGTGGCAAGAGGCAGCTGAAAGGATGCCATTTTTGATATCCATTCTAATGTCTTGACCCTGAATTTTGCCAAATTCCCCTGAGCAGACTGGTATACTTAGTTCTGTGTTAATGGAGTTCCTTCCTTTAGCACCCGCTCTGTGAAGAAATGTTTAGTTTTTTTTAATCTCAAACTTACCTTTTTCAAACTTGAATAGGTGTTCCCTCAGCCAGCATTATGGGATTCGGGGATCCAGCAAGTACGGAATTGTGGGTCACATCTTTTAAGATTTTGTAAATTTCAGTTACGTCCCTTTCAGCCTTCATCTTTATAGGGTGCAGAGATGTCATCCTTTTTCGATCTCTTCGCAAAGAATGATAATAATAATAATTATGGTATTTGTTAAGCGCTTACTATGTGCCAGGTACTGTACTAAGCGCTGGGGTGGATACAAGCCAATCAGGATGGACACAGTCCTTGTCTGATATGGGGCTCCCAGTCTCAGTCCCCATTTTACAGATGAGGTAACTGAGGCCCAGAGAAGAAGACTTGCCAAAAGCCATACAGCAGACAAGTGGCGGAGCCGGGATTAGAGCCCATGACTTTCTGACTCTCGGGCCCGTGCTCTATCCACTACACCATGCTGCTTCTCTAAAGCATATGGAAGTTGCTCTATTCCCCCTAATTATCTTTGTCAGCCTCTGAATCCTCTCCAGCTTTATTATGTCCTTCCTAATACCACAACCAAAATTGCATACACTGTTCCGAGCACAAACACGCATTTGGTTATATATAGAGGCAACACTATGCTTTTAGTTTTTCTATTTCCAGTCTCATAGTGCTTAGCAGTTTTCCTACCATCTATTAAGCCAATAATTTGAAGGAACAGTTGACAATAATTATAAGATTTCTTTCCTGAATTATGACTGATAGATCAGAGCCCATCCTCTTGTAGTTATTGCTTGGATTCTTTTTCCCCTTAGGTGCATTAGCGAGTGTTTGCTCCCATCGGAGTTCATCTCTCATTTTCTACCCAACCCTTCAGCTTTGTGAGGTGGTCCTGCAGTTTCAGGAGGGTTTGATGCCATAGCAACTTCGGGGATTTCACTTCATACTTCATACTTCCTCTTTCACATCATTTTGGAACACATTAAATAAAACCATTCTTGGCACCAGTTCCTCAGGGATTCTGCTGTTTACACTCCATCCAGAAAAGTGGCTATTCATCCCTAACTTTCGTTTTCTATCTGCCAATATCTAATGCCAAATGAAATTGGACTTTAGCCTCTCTGTCACATCAAAGTATTTCAGAGGTTGAGGAGGAGGGGAAAGGAGGTATTTGTCAAGGCAAACTTTGCACAAGCCTCGAGCAGAGAAGCAGCATGGCCTAGTGGATAGAGCACAGGCCTGGGAGTCAGAAGGACCCACGTTCTGATCCAGGCTCTGTCATTTTTCTGCTCTGTGACCTTGGGTATGTCACTTACCTTCTCTGTGCCTCAGTTACTTCAGCTGTAAAATGGATATTGAGACTGTGAACCCCATGTGGGACATGGACTGTGTCCAATCTTATTAGCTTGTACCTTGCCCAGCACTTAGAACAGTCCCTGGCACATAGTAAGTGCTTAACAAGTACCATAAAAACAACAACAAGAAAAAAAGCCCCAGCTATTTCAAAGGGGGAGAAATGCCGACGTAAAAACTCAATAGCACTATTGCAAAAGAGCGCTCGATGAAGAGTATTATAATGAAAGATCCTGTAAATGGGAGTTACGTCAATTTCCAGCTCTTCCGAACAGTGGCTGTTCCTAACAAGTTACGCTCTCTTGCCAGGAATTCTCCCACTTTTCTGCCGAGGCCCTGTAGAACTCTAGGGTGGATGTCATCTGGTCCTGGATGACTTGCTTACATCTAGTTTATCAGTTGGAGCAAGCTAAAACACCCTGTGCTTCCATCACAGTTTCATTCAATTCCTCTAACATCTTTCTCATTAAAGGTTGAACTAAAGATTTCACTGAGCCTCTCAGCTGTCTCCTGATCGCAGGGTCGATCAGACAGAAAGGCAGTTATACCCGGGCCCTGAGGAAGGGGTAGGAGAGGAAGAGGTGGCCCACACTCACCCATGTGATCATCCCACCGGAGCACAGCCTCATGGCAGCAAGAGAAAGATGCAGCAGAGGGTATCCCCTTCCCCCCGCCACTTTCTGCAATCTGGCTCTCAGCTGGATTGGTGGAGTTGCTCCCACTGCCTCCAGTGCTAGGGCCGCTCTCGGGGGCTTCCAGTGTGGTGGGAAGCTCCCTGCATAACTGGGAAACCCAGGAAAATAGCCCGGGTCAGAGGTGTTTAGCAGGACTGGCAGTGGGTCCTACTGGCCAGAGCAAGGAAATTGGCTGCCAACTAGAGTCAGGAAAAATACCACCTCAGCTGTATCCCTCTTTGCTTCTCCTTCCTTGTAGTGGCCGCTGTCCTCTTTGTTCCCCTGACATCCTAGCAGCAGATGCAGCCACGCAACCCAACGTGTTTGACATATCTGCTGTAGCTTGGCAGCATTGCAGCGTGTTGGTTTCCCCGCTTCCGCTCAGGCTCAAAAACGCCTATTAGAGATAAGGCCCTCACTAGCCGCTAAACATTCTATGTCCCACATTCTCATTTTTAAGCTTTGAACCATTAGTTATACAGGCATTTGCATATTTTGACGTTGCGCTTTGCCCTATTTCTGCATCTGTCAGTTTCTCCATTCGATAAGTAGTCCAGTTTCCTTTCTTTGTTCGCCTCAAATACCTCAATGGGCTTCCTCCGTACTTCCAAGGAGTCCCTTCACCTTCATCCATCTCTTTCAAGTGGTTGTGCCAATCTGGGTCTCACATTCCTCCCGTCACTGACTTCCTCTGAGCAAATTTCTGATTGTGCAGCTTGAAAATAGAAATAGCACCTGAAAAAAAAAAGTATCGGTGGAACTAGAGGTACTAGAGTAGGCGGCAAACAGGGAAGGAAAAGGAAGGATGTTCACTCCTTCCTTCCTAGGTTATCATTTTTTAGATTAATCCTCTTCTTCTCTATCTGTGAAACCCTGAAGAGGATTGAGACTCCATGGATTCCTGGGTCCCTACCAGCCAAGAGTAGACATAGTCAATTATTAGTGTGGGTCACAACGTGGGAGCTTTTGCACTTTGGCTGTTCTATGGTGGATTTCTGCCTTCAGGGAATGAGGCAGGTGAACAAAATGTGAAGGTATATTGAAGTAGTAGATGTCTCATCTAATACGCTGAGAACTTCTTTGCACATCTTTTCTTCTGCTGTGGTTGCATTGCCCTAAGATGAATCAGGTCAACTCTCAACTTCATGAGAAAGTTGAAAGGATGACTATTCCAGTCAACTAACTAAAACTTAAGGTAAACTTTTTTTTCCCTAGAGAAAGGAAAAGTTTGCCCCCCGATCTAATACCAGAGCAAATGAATGTGTATTTTATAACTGAAAAATTAGAGAGTAACTGCCTAATAGTGGAGACCGTTAATTTAATAGAGCTTAGGTTATCTTCTGCTGATTAGGGTCACACTGTCCGGGACTAGTAAACCACCTCTGGTTTTAATCGGTAGGATATTTGGAAGTATCGGCTAGCTCTAGGCCTAAGTCAAGTTTCAGTTTTTAAGTAATCAGGTAGCCAGGTAGATTTGTCAAAATGTCAGAGAGGTCATTACAAGGAACTGCTTCTCAGGGTCTTGCCTTCTGCAGTCAATGGTATTAAGAGGTGGTAGGCTGATGATTCACTATCTCTGCACACAGGAGCTTATAATAAGCCTCTAGATTGTAAGCTTGCTGTGGGCAGGGAACGTGTCAACCCATTCTGTTACATTGTACTGGCCCAAGTACTCAGTACAGTGCTCTGCACACAGTAAGCGCTCAATAAATACAATTGATGGATAAACCCAGGCCTCTTTAGAGGCTAGGGGTACCCCAGGTAGGAACCCCAAAGTCTTTTTTTTTGAGTAGGGATTTGGCCCAGCTCCTGATTCTAGAATTCTCCAGGCTGCAGGGAGTTCTTCCTCCTTCAAAGAGTTTTGGAGAATTTTAAAAAAGGCAATGTCCTAAATGACAGGGAATCTTTGCTTCATTCATGCAGTGCCTGAGATGCCAGAACCACACCTTTCAATTTTCCTATTTTGGATTTCCAAGTTTAAAAAACATGTGGTCTTTGGTTTGATGGGGCTTAGTGACGCTATTAAACGGCACCCTGTAGAAATAACAATTTAGGTATTTCCCCCCCCATCTGTCTCTTTATGATAGTATTTCAAAAGTCCCAAAGCCCGCAACAGTTTTTTGGTTAAAAACAAAATAACAGTGGTGAGCATGTTTTCATTATTAAAAGCATGATCTGATTACTTGCAGTCTGGGTGACTGTGTACTCAGTGGTGGGCAGTACTTCAGGCTCCACCCTAAGCAAATATTTCACTTGAACATGTGATGTAGTAACTACCACCTTTAACACTATTCATAAAGTTGAATAGTATGTATTTTTAAGACAGTTTCCATTTTTACAGGGAAAACAGCCAGCATTTTACTAATAATTAAAAATGTTTGTGTGCTGAGTGCCTTCGTGGATACTTTCTTGTAAATATATTGGATGCACACTTAAGTAAAGTGCCTTCCATTTTTTTTTCCCCATAGCAGCCAAAATAAAAAAAAAATCCCTCCCAGATTTCTGAAAAATCCTTTTGCCCAGATCCAATACTGTGCACACAAATTTTCCCACCCGGGGATGGCTCAGAGGACATCTAGGATAAGACTTATAAAGAGGGCGACAGGAAGATGTGAGTATAAGCGAGAGGAGGACTGTGGAGAAGACTGGGAAAAGACAGGTTGTGGCCATTGGGAGGAGAGGAGTTCGAGAGGGCAAGGAACTAGAGGTAGATGGCAAACAGGGAGGGAAGGACATTTAGAGGAGCAAGAGGTAGAATCAGTCAATCACTGGTATTTATTGAGCACTTACTGTGTACAGAGCATAGTACTAAGCACTTGAGAGAGTACAATACAACAGAGTTGGTAGACACATTCCTGGCCCACAACGAGTTTACAATCTATAATGTTCTTTGGACTATTTTAGTCCTTTAGATGGAGAGAGGAAAGGAGAAGAGAGGAGATCGGTGGGAGCAGTGGATGTAAAATGAAAAAGAGAAGGTTAGGCATAGACAAAGGAAATATGGTGATGGGAAGAGAAGATGAGCAATGATTTGATGAGCGGGACGGAAAAGCAGTTAGGCATGAAGAAAAGGAAACAGACATAATGAGGAGAGGTGAGCCCCCCCTCACCTCCTGGCTGATGACCAAAACAGCTCCCTACCTCCAGCCTCTCCCCTTTTCTGTCTTATCTTAATTCGGCCGCAGGTTTCATCTTTCTAAATTGTTGATCAGTGCACATCATTCCCATTAGCCTCCTGTTTCTTCTTGCATAAACCAAAAAAATCACTCCATCGTATTTATTGAGTGCTTACGGTGTGCAGAGCACTGTACTAACCGTTTGGGAGAGTCCAATGTAACAGACACATTCTCCGCCTACCAGGAGCCTACGACGACCTAAACAATCTAGAGGAACTTATAATCTAATGAGAAAGGCAGACCTACAAAACTAGAAATAGCGGGAGTAGTGGGAAGAATAAGGATTGGCTAGGTAGAAGGAAAAATATGATGAGATGAAATAGAATAAATAATCAAATGTTTAAATAAATGCATATGTCATGTGAACTGAAAGATGATGGCGTGGAGAGTGGGATTTCTTTTGTGGATGCACATGTGGTTGAAAAGACCAGTATAAATGCTGAGAGTGGAGAGCCATCCAAGTGCTAGGTAGTGGCTCTTGAATTGATATGACTGAAGGTGTCAGGTCAGCCATTCAATCGGATTTAATGAGTGATTATTGTGTGCAAAGCACTGTACCAAGCGCTTGGGAGAGTACAGTGTGACAGACACATTACCTGCCCGGTTTGGGGCGGGGAGGGGACTGGACTCTGTGTGTGTGTGTGTGTGTGTGTGTGTGTGTGCGCGCGCGCGCGCGTGTGTACACGTGCATGCCCTGACTCCATGCGGAAGTGTGCCGCCTCTTTCTTTGTTTTATTTTTTAACTGAGGCCCACCTCGATTTGCCCCTGCCTTCAAAATAAAGAACCATTACCCCTCTGCAACGCTCCAATATATAGAGGACCCCCTGAACTCTGACACACACCTTACCACGTTGGGAACGCATATGACCGCTAAAAGTCAGGGAGTACTTTTCGGGCTGTGGTTTTTAACCGAAGAGCCACGTAGGCCGTTTGAGGTGGACGGGCCCGGCTAGAACCCTGGAAATATTTGGCTATGGCGGGCAGCGAAAACCGCAGTGGCTGCTGGTTCGTGGCATTAGGGTAGAGCATTGGCACTGTGCGCGGCCACTTCAATCCACATGTAAACTCTTGCGTGCCCTTTGATGTGCTGCACCTGTGTCCGCTCAAGCGTTGTACTTCATGCTCCAGCAGAAACACTAAAGGCACGGAACGGGTGGTTGTCCCTCAGGGTTCAGTTCTGGGTCCCCTTCTATTCTCCATCTACACCCACTCCCTGGGAGAACTCGTTCGCTCCCTTGGCTCTAACTATGTGGATGATACCCCAATCTACATTTCCAGCCCTGGCCTCTTTCTCCCTCTCTGCAGACTCGCATATCCTCCTGCCTTCAAGACATCTCTGCTTGGATGTCCTCCCGTCACTTGAAGCTTAACATGTTCAAAACAGAATTCCTTATCTTCCCACCCAAACCCTGTCTTTCCCCTGATTTTTCCTGTCACTGTAGACAGTACCACCATCCTTCCTGTCTCACAAGCCTGTAACCTTGGCATTATCCTGGACTCATCTCTCTCATTCAACCCACTTATTCACTGTCACCAAATCCTGTTGCTTCAACCTTTCTAAAAATCCATTCTTTCCTCTCCATCCAAACTATTACCTCATTAATCCAAGCACTTATCCTATCCCGCCTTGATGACTACATCGGCCTCCTTGCTGACCTCCTTGCCTCCCGTCTCTCCCCACTCCAGTCCATACTCCATTCTGCTGCCGGGATCATTTTTCTGCAAGAATGTTCAGTCCACATTTCCTCACTCCTCAAGAACCTTCAGTAGTTACCCATCAACCCGAGTCAAACAGAAACTCCTTACCATTGGCTCTAAAGCACTCAATCACCTTGCCCTCTCCTACCTCACCTCCCTGATTTCCTACTACAACCCAGTCCGCATACTTCCCTCCTCTAATGCCAACCTACTCACTGTATCCCCATCTCATCTATCTCGCCGCTGACCTCTCGTCCATGTCCTGCCATTGGCCTGGATCGCCATCCCTCTTCTTCTGTGACAGACAATTATTCTCCCCACCTTTAAAGCCTTATCGAAGGCACATCTCCTCCAAGAGGCCTTTCCCGATTGGGCCCTCATTTCCTCTTCTCCCACTCCCTTCTTTGTCACTCTTGAACTTGGATTTGTACCCCTTATTCACCCTCGTCCCTCAGCCCCACAACACTTACGTGCATAACCGTATATACGTATTATTGACGTGAGTGTCAGTGACCGCTCCCCCACCCACCCAGACTGTAAGCTCTTTGGGAAAGGGAACGTGTCTACCAACTCTACTATACTGTACTCTCCCAATCGCTTAGTGCAGTTCTCTGCACACAGTAAGCACTCGATAAATGCGATCGATCGATGTTAAAGAATAGGCAAGGAGTGACTTCCATATGAGGATAGCGTGAAAAGCTTGAGTCTTCATTTTGGAAAGAGGAAATTTGATAGGGTACATGATAAAAATTTATGTCGTCATAGAGGCTGTGGTTGGAGTGATCGTGAAACTGTTTTCACTCAGTCTCTAAAACCAGGGCAAGAGAACACCCATTGTAGCCTGAAGGTGGTAGGCTTAAAACAAAGACAAATCCTTTTCACACAGCAGGTGGTGAGCATTTGGGATTCGTTACCATAGGAAGTTGTGAAGGCAGAAAATATAAATAGATTTAAGAAGAGTTTGGGTAAAGTCATGGATGAATGGTCCATAATGGGCTATTAGAGGAATATCACAGATGTTAGGCTCAAGAAAGATTCATTACATTCATGGAAAATAGGTCCCTGATATGTTATTAGAAGGGAAAAATTAGATGGTTTATTCCTAATCATTACACCATTCTTCCAAATAAACTCAGTACTCCGGTGTAGGGGTTAGGTTCCTGACAAACCACTCCTTCAGTAAAATGCCTTGATTGATACCACCCACATGTTTTTTCACTTTTTTCCACTATCACATTGCATCACATTTTATCCAGACAGACACATGCTATTGGAAGAATGTCCCCCGTGTTCTCTTATTCCCCGAACAGTTTTCTGTCCAAAATGCATTGTGAAATCACTCACCATGAAAGAACAGAGTGTATTCTTTGCTGGCATAGTCAGACACAGAATACTGGACTATGTGAGGCAGCACGGCCTGGTGGATAGAGGACGGGCCTGGGAGTCAGAAGGACCTGGTTCCCATTCCAGCTCCACCCCTTGTCTGCTGTATGACCTCGGGCAAGTCATTTGACTTCTCTGCGCTTCAGTTACCTCATCGGTCAAATGAAGATTAAGACTGTGAGCCCCATGTGGGACATGGGCTGTGCCCAACCTGATTAGCTTCTGTCTACCCCAGCATTTAGTACAGTGCCTGGCACAGAGTAAGCGCTTAAGAAATCCCATTAAAAAAAAATGAAGAACCGTTAGTATGACCCTGCGCAGCATTGCATCTGTTTTCAAGGAATGAACAATTATTCCAGCTGCTGAGTGGAAGACAGCTTGTAGGGAAAGGCAGGTTAGGCCAGATCCAGTTAAATTTGATCTCCTTTTTGGCCTAGTGGAATCTCAGCCATCCTCCTGCAGCCTCCTGCCCCAAATGGAGAGGCTACTAAGAGACTTAGAAGACCATCCAAAGCCACTCTGAACCTGAGTTTAGCTTTATGCTGGCCCACCTCAGCCCCAAATGCGTGGGATATGGAGAAGGAAGCAATTTAGATTGAAAAATCAATATGAAGGATTTGGTAGAACCATGGAAATCCAGGTTGGAGAGTGGCTTGATCATGCCTAAAGATGAAACATTCAAGGTGGATAATTTTAGTTATTTTGTCATTTTTTTTTTTAAAAAAAAAGGTGGGGGTAGCAGCATTCCCCTCCAATATGGAAATTCTAGTATACTTCTTTGCTTTCTTTTTTTTTCAATTGAGTGCTAAAGACAGATCACAGCCAGAGGCCAATTATCAGAAGATTGTCTAATGAAACAGTCTGAGACCATTGCTTTAAAATATTTCCTATCCCCAGTAGTTGTTGAATTCATTATTAAGGATTCATGTCTTAACTTGGGTTCTTAGTATGTAGAAATTTGGTTCTTTATTTTTTACAGGTCATTAAATATGGTGCTTAATTTGAAATATGTTACTTGTTAATTTACATGAGATCCTTTCTTTGACTAGTATGAAGTGCTCCTCTGTGTACAAGATCACGACGATCCAGCTGTTGATGTATGTAAAAAGCTGCTTGGCAAATACCCAAATGTGGATGCTAGATTGTTTATAGGTAAGTAAAACATTTTCCAGTTCATTACATGTTTGTTTTGAGGTTATATATTGTGAAGTTCTTTTCAGTCTTGAGCTATATTAAGTTATATATGGGGCTTTTTTTAGGAACCCATTCCATCTTGTAAGAAAAGTTTCTTTAAAATTGAAGTCATTCATCTACAGGTTTACCCCAAGTTATGGTTACTCCATGGTCCTTAGAAGCCAGGGCTACAACCCATATGGTGTGATGCTATTCAAAAGCTCAACCACTCTGACATTCTGAGCAAAGATTTAGAGATTAGTCCATGTCCATGTCCTCCCCAGCTTGGTTGAGATCAAGCAGTCAACAATGAATGAATCTTTGGGGTAGCTCTACCCTCAGTTTGTGGCAGATTTTTCAACAGACCCCTGAGTAAGTAACCGAAGAAGTCATTGATGATGAGTTAATTGCATCTCACTCAGAGGAATTGTTGTGCAATGAGAACCTCATCAAGCATCAACAATCCAGTGCTTCATTGCAAGATGTTGAAGATGAAGAGGTGTTATTGTCTCTCTACCATCAGCTAAATTTGGGAGTTTAAGAAGTCAATTGTCAAGAAAATAGGAGAATTTATAGCATGTATGAAGCTCGTTGTGGGCAGGGAGTGTGTCTGTTATATTGTACTCTCCCAAGCGCTCAGTACAGTACTCTGCACACAGTAAGCACTCAGTAAATACAATTGACTGGCTTTTTGAGAGAGGAGTTCTGAAGTGTGCAGAGGTGTTCACAAGTCTTTAACTTGCTACATGGTACTTTATGAAGACAAAGAAGAAGGCTATTTCCATCCTAAATCGGACACATTCTTCACTAAATTTGAAAAACCACTACTTAGGTCAGCAGAAGAAGCTTCTACTTCTGCAAGCTCTTGCAAAGACTCATAATTATACCACAGCTCATTTAGTTAAATCTCTACTTTGAATTAAAAAAGATTAAACAACTGTTTAACTATGGCACATAGGGAATTTAATACAATATAGTATTTTTCCCCATGGTTCTGGAACAGATCGCAATTTATTACACATACATCTGTGGGATGTGCCCACGTATAAATTATGCCAAACAACAATTCATTCAATTGTATTTATTGAGCGCTTCCTGTGTGCAGAGCACTGTACTAAAGACTTGGGAGAGTAAATTATAACAATAAGCAGACACATTACCTGCCCACAATGAGCTTACAGTCTAGAGGGCCTGGGTTCATATCCCAGCTCTGCCATTTGCCTGCCGTATGACCTTGGGCAAGTCACTTAATGTTGCAGTGCCTCAGTTTGCTCATCGAAAATGGGGATTCAATACCTGGTCTTCCTCCTGCTTAGACTGTGTGCCCCATTTGGGACAGGGTCTGTGTCTGACCTGATTATCTTGTATCTATCTATCCCAGCACTTAGGACAGTGCTTAGCACATAGTAAGCACTTAACAAACTACCACAATAATTATTGATTGTTATTATAATGTAGTGCTTGCGTTCTTGCCAAACCACATGTTAAGAAAACAAGTTAAGGATAAAATAAAATAGTCATATTTACTTGTACATGTCCTTAAATCTTTAGGTGGCAAAAAGGTTGGCATTAATCCAAAGATTAATAACTTAATGCCGGGATATGAAGTTGCTAAATATGACCTAATATGGATTTGTGATAGTGGAATCAGAGGTAATGTTTTCTATTTATTTGTATAAAACTACCGAATTGGGAATAAGTGCAATATGAAAGTGAGCTATTGGCTGTCTCTTTTTTAATTAACAAAGCAATGCCAAAAAGATGGTCATTTGTTTGTCGATTTCCTGCATTTTCCCTTTTCCTCGGCTCGATCCTCTGCCTTTATCCCCCTGCTCTGTGTCATCCCGTCTCACCCCCGCCTGCCCATTCTGTGCTCCGTCCCTCCCTTCTAGCTCACACATCCCCATATCTCCTTGCCTGGGTAGGTGTGTTAATATATTCATGCCCTGGTGTGTGGGTATATATGTGTTGATCTGCATATCACTGGGCTTGTTTCTGCTAGTATTGTTCTAAAACTGTGAATACTTGGATAACAGAGACCTACTCTGAGCTACACTCAGTATTTCCCAATGACTGTTAAATGCACAAGGGAAACACTATTGCTAGTCTATAAATTTTCTGATACATTAACTTGTGTTATTAAATTGCGTATTTGTGGAACTTGGGTAGCAGTCAAAAATGGGAGGATGTAAATTCATATTAGTACAATTGATATTGTATGGTCCATTAATGTTTCAACTAGAAGCAGCGTGGCCTAGTGGATAGAGCACGGGCCTGGGAGCTAGAAGGACCTGGTTTCTAATCCTGGCTCCACCACTTGTCCTCTGTGTGACTTTGAACAAGTCACTTCACTGCTCTGTGCCTCAGTTATCCCATCTGTAAAATGGGGGTTAAGAAAGTGAGCCCCATGTGGGACACGGACCGTGTCCAACCTTGTATCTACCTCAGCGCTCTGTACAGTGTCTGGCACGTAGTAAGTGGTTAACGAATCCCACAAAAACAAACAAACAAAAACCTAGCATATTGAGCAGTGCTGGCCATGTTCTAAAGCTTTTTTCTCCACCCCCTTTTTTGGTAGTAATTCCAGATACACTTACTGATATGGTTAACCAGATGACAGAAAAAGTAGGATTGGTCCATGGATTGCCCTACGTTGCAGATAGACAAGGTTTCGCTGCCACATTGGAGCAGGTGAGTGTGGTTCTTCTAATTTTTGGTTTGGTTTGGTTTTGGGGTATGAAATCTTACCTGACTCTTGTAGCCATTTCATTCTATTGAAACTATGTTGCTTCAGTTCAGGATCTGTTAATCTGAGTTGAACAGTCATTCTAGCTGTAAATTAATCAATTGTATATTTTGAGCAGCTACCATGTGCAGAACACTGTAGTAAGCAGAGGTCAAAAGTGCAGTAGAAGTAAAACTTCTACTCCTTTAGAGGGGGCGGAAAGGCGTCACGTATCGTTTAGACCGTGAGCCCGTCATTGGGCAGGGATTGTCTCTAACTGTTGCCGAATTGTGAATTCCAAGCGCCTAGTACAGTGCTCTGCACATAGTAAGCGCTCAATAAATACTATTGAATGAACATATTACCTCCAGCTCTTCCATAACGTGTGTGAAAACTCTGCATTTTGGCTAGTATGCTTTTAGCAGTGATGGAGTAAGCCAGAGCTCTGCTCTGGTAAAAGGAAATTTTCTAGAACAGTCGGCCCAGTTGTGAAAATAGTTCTGCAGCGATGGCAACCCGCCCCACCGCCCCCAGGCCAGAAAGAGACTGGGGCACCCTGTCTCCTGCCCCTGCTGCGTTTGGGTTCAGGGTTGGCAATGGACTGGGTCGAGGCAGTCCTCCCACCCCCCCGGGCTCTTCAGGGACTGCATATCTCCAGGGTGGGTGGTCGTACCCCGTGGCACCTCCCCAGCACAGCCCAGTCAAACCAGCTTGGCACTTGAACGGCTGCCCTCCCATCCAGGTACCCACTTCTACTCTCCAGCTGCACCCGCCCCACTCCGTCCACACACACACACGATGCCCAAGCCTGTCTTGGGGGGTGAAAGAGGTCCCCCCGCCCTGCCTTCCTACTGTTGCCATCACCACTGGGATGCTGAGGGTCTGAGCTGGAGAGGTGTTTCAAGGAAGAGGAGGGAGACCCCAGGCTCGAGTAGGAAGGGCCGACCCAACCGCGTAGTCCTTCCGACCCAGACCATGACCCGTGCTCCCACTGGGCTGAGGATGGAGGGAGAGACAGACGTTAAAATAAGTTAGGGCTATACACCTAAGTGCTGGGGAGTAGAGGGTGGGGTAAATATCAAGTGCTTAAGAGCCAAGTGCTCGGTGACCCAGAAAGGAGTGGGAGTAGGAGAGAAGAGGACTTAGTTGGGGAAGGCCTCTTGGGGGAGATGTGATTTTAATAAAGCTTCGAAGGTGAAGAGAGTTGGTGGCCTTTAGAATATGCAGGGGGAGGAAGTTCTAGGCCGGAGGCAGGGCACGGGCCAGAGGTCGGCGGTGGAGCCGGGATTATTCATTCAGTCGTATTCATGGAGCACTCACTTTGTGCAGAGCACTGTACTAAGCGCTTGGAAAGTACAATTCGGCAACAGATTGAGACAATCCCTACTCCACAACGGGCTCACAGTCTAGAAGCGGGGAGACAGACAACAAAACAAAACAAGTAGACAGGCATCAATAGCATCAAAATAGATTAATAGAATTATATATCTATATATACATCATTGATGAAATAAATAGAATAATAAATACGTACAAATATACACAAGTACTGTGGGGCAGGGAGCGGGGTAGAGCAGAGGAAGGGAGTAGGGGCGATGGGGAGGGGAGGAGGAGCAGAGGAAAAGGGGGGCTCAATCTGGGAAGGCCTCCTGGAGGAGGTGACCTTTCAGTAGGGATTAGAGCTCAGGTCTCCTCACTCCCAGTCCTGGGCTCTCTCCACTAGGGAAAACCTCTGTGGGGGCAGGGGGGAAAGGGCGACAGAGATCACTGGGCCCTTTCTGTGGCCCAGTCAAGTCCCTGCTTGACTGGTAGAGGCTGATGGGAGAGCCTGGTATACCTGGCCTCCAGTCCAGTCTTTGACATAATCGTGCTCCTAAGTGTAGCATGGGGGTTCTGATTAGGAATGGGTTTTTTTTGGTTTGTTTTTCTTTTTTAGTTTCAGCACTGGCTGTTAGGGAATTAGGGACCATTTTTCTGACAACTTGGATCTATCTGGGTAGAAAGTAGTGTGATGTCGTAAGAAATGGCTGCGGATACCGAGAGGTGAATTTTCCTTAACGCTGTGTTCATTCAAAATGCCACCCCTGCATCATATAGTTGTCATCATCATCAACAGTAACATTTATTGAGGCATCTGCTAAACGTTAGGAGAGTACAAAAGAGAAGACATAATCCCTGCCCTCAAGGGCCTTAAAGTCTAGCGCGGGGGACAGACAAATTACGGTAAGGATAGTTATAGAAAATACAAGCTATATGTAAATATTGGGGGCGGGGAGGGGGATGGAAAAGCTCTGGTAGCAGATGGGGAGTACAAGGAGAGAAGATTAGACATTACTCGGGTAAGACCTCCTAGCAAAGATAAGATCTCAGCCTTTGGAGCTGGGGAGACCTGTGGTCTGTCAGATATGAAACGGGAGGAAGTGAGCAAGAAGTCGGTGGTTCGGAAACATGAGAACGAAGCAAATGAGTAAGTTAGCTTTAGAGGAATGGAGGTTGTGAGCTGGGATGTAATAGGAGAGAAGAGTGGATGGATTTGCAAATAGTGGGAGTAGGAGGAGCAGGGAAAGCGGAGTGACCTAGTGGAAAGAGCAGGGCCTGGGAGTCAGAGAATCTGGGGTCTAATCCCGGCTCTGCCACTTGTCTCTTGTGTGACCTTTGGCAAGTTATTTTGCTTCTCTCTGCCTCAGTTTCCTCATCTGTACATTGGGGATTAAATCCTACTCCCTCCTACTTGGACTGTGAGCCCCATGTGGGTCAGGGACTGTGTCCAACCTGATTATCTTGTATACCCCAGCACTTAGTATAGTGCCTGGCACAAAGTGAGTGCTTAGCCAGTACCACAACGAACAAGCAAAACCAAAAAAAAAAAAAAAGACAGCTATTAGTACGAAGATGGAAAGAGGAATACACGAATGAGTAGTGTTTATGGGTGGACATATATAAGTGCCAAGGGTGACAGTCGGGTTGATGCAATCTGGGATGGTGACAGAGAAAGCCTCCTGGAGGGAATGGGATTTCAGGAAGGTTTTGCAGATGGGGGAGAGCAGTGGTTTGGCAATTTTAAATGGGATAACTCTTGAAGAATTCGTTATAAGTCTCGATTAATACCAAAAAAAGATAGGTGATCAGTGTGTTATCTAGCATTAATGAAAAAATTGAATATTGGACCATATTTGACTGAAACGTTTTTACTTGTAATTGTCTAATTTTCTCGTTTAAAGGAAGCTGAAAGCTAAAATTATAGTTCTGAGAATGACAAGTTTATATAAGGGAGAGTCAGATCCTGGCAAGTAAACTACTTCCCGGATGTAAATGGGACAAAGTCTATGTAGGGGCTAATGTCACTGGTGTTAATCCAAGTTAATTTTTAACTCACTTTGAGCCCTACGTTTTCCTGGGGGTTGTGTTTCTTTTCTATTTCCACACAATGGCTCCCAGCTGGTGATATCCTATACTATGAATTAATATTCTTTCCGGACTGAATGAAGAAGTGGGGAAGTGGGAGGGACAATTCCTTCCCCAATTTGTTCATCCTAGATTTGTGTGTTTATTTTTCCCACCATCAAAGATAATTTGTGTCTCTTACATTTAGCTCTTGCCTTTTTATTTCCACATTAACTTTTCTAGTAGTTTCTTGGCTCAGTTTTAGAAAAGAAGAAATACAAGCTATTTTATAAGGTGAAATAATCATTGGTCTTTGTATTGTCTTAAATATCTTTTCGTCCAACTTGGTTCTCCATATTTTGAGCTAATCATTTTGTGCAGATGTGGTAGAGTGCAAGATTATGAAAATTTTTTAATAATTGGATAAGGAACTTTGCACATGGGTGATATTAAAGCTTCTAACTTTTACATTTTTGGTAGGTTTATTTTGGAACTTCACATCCAAGGTCCTATATTTCTGCCAACGTAACCGGCTTCAAATGTGTAACAGGAATGTCTTGTTTGATGAGAAAGGATGTCTTAGACCTAGCTGGAGGACTTATAGCTTTTGCCCAGTACATTGCTGAAGACTACTTTATGGCCAAAGCAATAGCCGACAGGTAAGAAAATGACTCATTTAGACTGGGGGTTTTCAGAAACCAAAACAATGGTGAGTCTGTGATATGTTGAATTAAACAGGTTCATATGTAAATTTCTGAGGATTTGGGAAAACTAAAAGTCCCTTAGAAGTATGTTAAAGTGTAATTGGAATTTCAGGGAAAACACTTTTAAAATCTGGAGGAAATGCACTTGGGAAACTTAAGTGTACTGTTTCATTTGTTTTATTAGAACAAAATTGCTCATGGTGCCCCACCCCCACCCCCAGATTTCAGTCACTTAGAATTCAGTCTTCAAGGTGATATATGGCCTGGAGGATTATTCTTCAGGATTAAAGCACAATGAATAAAATACTTTTCTCATTATTGGATTCATGGTATGGGTGAAAATGCTGAATTGCATTTAATTTTTAAATTTCCCATTTTGCAGATAATTCAGGAATCTTTTTTTTTGAACCCATAAATGTGAATGGTGAATAAGGAAAACAGTTATTCATTTGCTAAATGCCTAATATATCAGGTTTGGGATAAGGTTGTTATCAGTAATACTTGACATCAGGGTAGAATCTGTTCTCATTTGATAATCATCTTCTCTTGCAGAGGTTGGAGGTTTGCAATGGCCACTCAAGTTGCAATGCAAAATTCTGGGTCATATTCAATATCCCAATTCCAATCTAGAATGATCAGGTAAATTCACGTATCTTGTTCCCACTCCTTGGTGTGATTTCAATTTAAGTTGGGCAATGCATGTTTCCAGAATGTGATTCAGCAAATAACGACAACAAAAAACCCCAAATTTTCAGCCAGGGTTTGAGGGAGAGAGTGGAAGTTATTTAGTGCATATTGAGAAGTTGAGGGACCTTTATAAAACATATTTTCAAATAAACTATGCTATCTTTCAGAACTTAGAAAGTATTCGATAAAATAACTATGGTGTGCCCTTTGTCTTTTAAACCATTTTTTAAGATTAGTTTAAAAACTCAAAGAGCCTGTTCCCAAAATAGTTAAAACATGTTTAATTTTAAAGTTGAATCCTATTATGTAGCAGAGTTGTGTTTTTTCAAGAATGTCCCTTCTTTTAGGTGGACCAAGTTGCGAATTAATATGCTGCCTGCTACGATCATTTGTGAGCCAATTTCTGAATGCTTTGTTGCCAGTTTAATTATTGGATGGGCAGCTCACCATGTATTCAGATGGGACATTATGGTATTTTTCATGTGTCACTGCCTGGCCTGGTTTATTTTTGACTACATTCAACTCAGGGGTGTTCAGGTACGTAGATAAATGAGTTGTTTGGCAATTGCCAAACAATTGATAGAGCTAAAAATGTTTTCATTTGGAAATTGTTTTGTAAAGTCAATTGCATTGTTAGACCCAGGCTTAAAAAGTTGAGAAGTAGCGTGGCCTAATGGAAAGAGCATGGGTTTGGGAGTCAGAGGACCTAGGTTCTAAACCCCTCTCTGCCAATTGTTTGCTGTGTGACCTTGGGCAATTCACTTTACTTCTCTGTGCCTCAGTTCTCCTGTTCTTCCTCTTACTTAGACTATGAGCTCCATGCAAGACAAGGGACTATGTCCAACCCAATTCACTTGTATCTACCCCAGCACTTAGAACTATGTTCACATAGTAAGTGTGAAACAAATATTAAAAAAAAAAAAAAGAATTTTCTGACGTAAAAGCAGAGGTTTGCGGTAAACTAGGTCGGTAGCAGCACGTCATCTAAGCGTATGTTCTAGTTCACTTAGAGCAAATACAAGATTCTGAATAGTTGAAAGAGAAACAATTTTCAGAAGAAAATAATTTGGACCTCCCTAACTTTTCTCTGCCATTTATGTTTGGAGGACATGTCGTCAAATATCTCATTTGTCTCACTTTCCCTCAAGAGGGTCCCGATTTTTCTGTCGCAAAATAACGTGGAATGACCTTTTTTTCCCCTCTCCTACTTGCTCAGAAGGAGTTGGAATTCACTATTTGATAGTGGGGGGGGAAAAATCCTTGAATAATTGGAAGAAAAATTTGAAACTGGGGTTGAGCTTTGGGAATTTTTGAAGTACTAAATGGGAATGCTTATTGTCGTTGAGGGCAAGTATAAATTACGGACAGGTAGATCATTAGCACAGCAGATATGCTTGCCTCTTTTATTCAGACTGCTAAAGAAGGCATGTTTTAGAATGAGTGAGAATCTTGTCTTACTCCCTCCCTCTTTCTTTCTCCCTTTCTTTCCTCCTCCCCCCTCTTTCTCCATCTCTTCTCCCCTCTTCTTTCTTTTCTCTTCCCCTTCTTTCTCCTCTCTTCCTCTTCCTCCCTCTCTTCCTCTCTTTGCTTGTTCTCTCTTCTTTTTTTTTTTTTTTTAACAAAGTGAAGTCTGTGCTATAATCTCTTCATCTGCTCTTCAAATTAAGTGTAGTATTGAACACAAAATGATTTTTAGGTGGTTGTAAACTAGATAATCTTTAGTCTGTCTCTGGATAGACTTCATGGAGTATTCTATTGCTTGCATCAGTCAATGGTATTTGAGTGCTTGCTATATGCAGAGCACTGTCCTAGGTGCTTAGATAGAAGAGTTTCTTTGCAATAGGTGTCCTACTATTTCTTTTTTCTCCCTTTGTGAAAATTTGCTCGCTGAATATATTTACCAGATATTTGAGAACTTTTAAGTAGTACTGGAGAAGCAGTGCGGCCTAGTGGAAAGAGCCAGGGGACTGGGAGTCAAAAGGACCTGGGTTCTAATCCCGCATTGTCTGCCGTGTGACCTTGGGGAAGTCACTTAACTTCTCTGGGCCTCAGTTACCTCATCTGTAAAATGGAGATTAAAACTATGAACCCCACATGGGACAGGGACTGTGTCCATCCTGATTAGTTTGTATCCGCCCCAGCGCTTAGAACAGTACCTGGCACATAGTAAGCACTTAACAAATACCATTTTTTTTTTAAAGTTAAAATCAGTTTAGAGGATCAACTTGCATCCTATAGTAAATCAGGTTTCATGAAGAAGTCTTGAATTTAATGGCAGTAAAAGCAGGGCTCACTGTTTCTAACCATGTATACAACAATGTAAATGTGGCTTTTAATAGAAGAATGATTATGTATTTGTTTATATGATTCCTAGGGTGGCGCTCTGTGTTTCTCAAAACTTGATTATGCAGTAGCTTGGTTCATCCGAGAATCTATGACAATATATATTTTCCTATCGGCTTTGTGGGACCCCACTATCAGCTGGCGAACGGGGCGCTACAGGTTACGCTGTGGAGGCACGGCAGAGGAAATCCTCGATGTATAACCACAGCTTTGTGACTGTATTTAAAAGAGACAAAAAAGGAAAAAAGAGAAGTATTATAAATTATGTTTATATAAATGCTTTTAAAAATCTACCTTAGATAGTTTTATTACTTGTACATTTTGGTATCTGTACTTTAATTTATTTTGCATGGCACTTGCATCTGTGAAAAACATACACCTGTAATTCTTGGCCATATGGTACCTTTTTTTTAAAAAAATAGATAATCAAGGACATGGTTCCAGGACACTTTTTTTTTTTTAATCAGTGCTCTGCAGCAAACACCATAACAATATCCTTCAGTAGAGAAGTTTTTGACTTAGTTGTTCAGTGTTCCAAAAAAATCGTGGGCTAAAATTAGCTTTTTCCAATTGACTTGCACAAGTTTAGAGGCTAATTAATTCTTCATCAGCAGAGAATCCCTGATAGCATTGTGCAAAGAACTGCTAACCATGGGGTACTAACAGACATTTTTTGATGCTTAATGCCTACCTCTTGTAATTGCTGCAGAGCAAATAAAAATTACAATATGTAACTAGGCCTTGCAAAAACAAAGAGAAAAAGTAATAAAAAAGCTGGAGTCTTGTATTTATATGTATATATGAGATATTTTTTGGTCTCACGGCAGTGAACCAAAAGTGGACTGAGTTTGGTTTTTAATAGTAGCTATATGTCGATGGCATCTTCTGGGCCAACTCTTATTGGTTCTGGCTTAAACCATTGTGAATTACCATAGCTGTAATTAGTGAGCTAACTTTCCCCCCAACTCACTTTACCTCTCGTTTCCTTTTTTCAGTGGGTGTTGGCTTTGTTCAGAGTGAATGAAAGTTTGGAGAGTTGTGGTGGGGGGGGGAAATGCATTTCAGAACCATTTCACACATGAACTGTTTTCTTACACGGTGTGTCTTGTTAATAAGAATGAAATCTCATGACGCAGGTATCTTTAAAATAAGCATATGAATCATCAATAAGTACAGTTGCAGTAGGTATTCAAAGGTGCAGGGTGAGTTTACTGGTAAATTGAACAAACTTAGTCCACTGATGGTTTTTTGCCTACTATAGTTGCTCTAGTTGTATTTAAATTGATTTTTGTATTCCAGTTGTATGACTAAAAGGACTAGATTAATGCAAATTGTAAATGCATGCTGAACCTCACCCTTCCTCATCCCAGTCTTGAACTTACTTTCAGCTCCCTCCCCAGCTTGTTCTTAACTTGTGGTGAACTGGACTTGTTTTTATATAAAAAAGGCAAAAAATTAAGGGACAGTACGTAAGCCTTTCATTTTTAGGTATCTATGCTTCTCTTCAGAGTTGGATGGCATGTTGTCAAGATGAATGTTTACTGGCTAACTGCAGGGCTAGCTGACAATATGGCAGCTTTAAATCCTCAATTACTACAACTTCCATGTCAAAGCATAATGTGTAGCATATTAGCAATAACTACATGTATTTATATAAAATGAACACTTTTTTCACCTTACTGAGCCAATCCATTTAGCCGTCTAACCAATATACACACGGTTTAAAAATGTATATATCTGTATGTATGTGTGTGTATATATATATACTTTGTATGCACATTATATAGAAACATTTCTCTGGGCCAAAATGCTTCACTTAGTTCAATATTATTTTGCCTTTATGATATCACTGAATTGTTTGAAGGGCATTTTCTATGTGAACAAAGGCTTTGATGCGTGTTCTGTTCTTTATGTGAATCGGGAAATACCGTTTCCTGAGGAAAGTTGCACAATGAAAAGCAGTCTAGTTGTGACCCACGAAAAGGTTTTGTTGCTTTTTTTTTTAAATTTTATTTACTTCGACAAATCAGTTTTGCAGACCATGTTTGTATGTCTAATGAAGTTTTGTTGAGGCCATTCTTTGTGCTGCCAGAAGTGAAGCTTCGCTTACTACTTAGCTCTGTGCTGATTTCAATGTGGGCAGTGTAACAGCAGTAAAACCAAAAAGCCTGGACAGATTTCTTACGTTATATTTTGTAGCTCTGATAAAGTTCCATACTGTTTGTGATCCTCTTAAAGTAGTAAAGCCTATCACAAAAGAGAAGCTTCACTATTGCAGGGTTTTGGAGTCAAAATTGGAGGCGATTCTGGTGTAAGTACTCTACAGAAATATCGTAGGGAGTATCACAACAGAACTTCAGGAGTCAAAATGAATTTAATAAACTGACTTATTACCAACTAGTATCTAGAGTAGACTATGCCATGTTTTATTATTTAAAATTGTTGTCTTGAGGTTTCTTGTTCAAAAATAAAATTTTGCATACAATCAAAATAAGTTATTTGTCCATGCTCATCTTTTCCATACTAAATTTGCTAAGAAAGCCAAGCTTTCAAAATTATACATACCTTGAATGGAGGGCAAAAAGGGAGCAGGATTTTAGGAGAGAAGGGGGAAGGCTTCAAAGAAGATTCCAGAAAAGCCACTATTTTGGACCTTGTCAGTCCTGACTGGAAACTCTCAGGTCTAAATTTTAAAAAGGTGTTGGACCAGTTACTCTCCCCCCACCCCCCCAATCACAATCCAACTGGAGTCACACTCAACATGATGAGCTCCCATATTTTGAAGGGTGTGTAATCTCAGCACTGAGGGACTTTATAAGGTTGCCAACTGGGCTTTACACCCCCCTGGGGTATTTTACAGCACTTTAGGGCCGTTGAGCCAATATGACAGACAATTCGGAGAAATAATGAGAACTCTAGGGGCCCAGCAAGAAGCAGCAGCAGACCAGAAGCAGTTGATGAAAGTATTCCAGACATCGAGACATACAAGCAGTTTTCTGTTGTCACCTTCTTTGCTCTCTCTTCTGCTGTTATCCTCCAGTAGGCTCTGGTGAGTATTTCTCTGCCGGGTGTGTGGGTTGGGGGGAAAGGGAGAGGCAGCTGTGTGGGATAAAGTGTGTGAATTGCATGGGTGGAGATAACTGCTGCAGGGGGAAGGGAGTTTTAGACTCAGAAGCACTTGCTTTGGGATTTTGCAGGGGCCGCCTTGCTGCTTTACACTAAACAAGGATGCAAATTAAAATTAATACCGACCCTCATCTATTTAGCCCACTCCGGAGGAAAACAGAGGATCAGCAAAGCTGGCCAGATGCTGCAAAACCTCTGGTGACAGTGCCTGAACTGGGTTCCCAAGCAGAATAATGGCCAAAGTCAATGTTTAATCAGAATTGCAATTCGAAAGAATACAAACAGAAGGATTCAAGCGAAAGTTACAACCAGATGGCGATTTAAAACTGCACACCATGAGTTCAGGCCACATGTGTACTTCACACTGAGGCTTTTGTTTGGGGCAGGTGGGGAAAGCGGGGGAAAGGTGGAATCTAGCATTCCACAAGGCAGTCCTTATGTCTCTGGGATATTCTAGCAAAGATTTTGGTTAATAATCAGACCTCACGAAAATCAGCTTCTGGCAGGGGCCCAGGCAACACATCAGGGAGCAGCCAGAGAAAGAGAGGCTTTCTTTGGGAAACTAAGCTCCACCCCTGGACTGCCTAGAGGGAGGTGGTGTAGCAAAGCTCTCCCCTTATGGCAAGAGAAGGCAAACTCCTCCCCAAATGTCCCAATGGCCTCTGGGAGAAGTAGTCTTTTTTTTTTTTCCTTTCCTTTCCTGCAATTCCCTCGTCAGCTTACAGCTAGACCTATTTGGAGGATTTGAAAGCACACCACTTTGGCTGGGACCCAGCTGTCTAACAAGGAGGCCACAGCCCCTCATGTGATCCAAACTGAAGTTGAATAATCTGTGATTGTGTGGACTTTGCTTAGCCCCCTGAAGTCGGGCCAGTTCTAGCAGACGCAAGTTTTGGGAAGTTTTGCGGTACTGTCCGTTGGCAGGGTCTGCCTGGTTATAGCTTAGAGGGATTCAAGAGGCCTCGTTTCAGCCTAAAAGGATGTGAAACAACCCCTTTTTATTCAATGTAAAACTGGATTCACTTTACAGCTGATTGATTTTGCTGATTCACTCATTCATTCGATCGTATTTATTTAGCACTTACTGTGTGCAGAGCACTGTGCTAAGTGCTTGGAAAGTACAATACAGCACTAAAAAGAGACAATCCTCGTCCACAACGGGCTCACGGTCCGGAGGGGGGAGACAGACATCAATACAAATAAACAGACATCACTGCCCTTTCCCAGAATTAGCAGAAGCAGGGGCAGATGTCATTCATTCATTCAATTGTATTTATTGAGCACTTACTGTGTACAGAGCACTGTACTAAGCACTTGGGAGAGTACAATACAACAGTAGACACATTCCCTGCCCACAACGACTTTACAGTCTAGAAGCGGGAGGGACGGACATCGATGCACACTATATTACAGATATGTACGTAAGTGCTGCGGGATTTCTGCAGAAGCCAGTGTGTAGGGCAGCAAATTTTATGGGGTGAGAGATTTTGCCGTTGCTTGGCCACCCTTCATTCTTCTCCTCTCCATTTTGACGCGTAGCATTGTTCGGAGACTACACCTCCCCACCGTCTGGCTTGATCTTTGTCTCCACCTGTTCATCTGCTCTTCAAACCCTCTTCCTTTCTAGCTCATGCTGTCAAGGCTACCACAAGGCTGGCGACACCTGGATCAGGCCCTGCGCCATCTTCTGCTGTGCGAACATATCCATCCCGATGAGAACACCGCAGCCACTCAGAGATCTACTATGGATGGTATATTTCAGACTTGCGTTGAGCTTGGCAAATCCTTAAAATCCACCCCTGAATGTGAGGGAGAACATAAGTGCTGTGGGACTTCGTGGTGTATCTTCATAATGGAATCTTCTAGATTGAAGTCTGAGCTCACCCATAGAGCTGTTAAAGGCCAAACTAAGTAAATCTCCATTTGTAGTTATGGTGTTTGTCCTTTAATAATCATTCTGCCGAGGAGAGTAGTCCTGTTAGGTACTCGTGTGGTTTTTCTGTCCATTACCAAAGTTAAAAATGTGGGACACGTCTAAGAGAAGTCTCATTTTATCTCCGTTGCACTGGAGAAATGCCATTTCCAATTCTGCAAACATAATTTGTCTTATTATTTCACTTATAAGCATATCCCCATCTTATCAAGATGTACTTTTTGCATTTCTCCTATGCTACCATTCATTTCTCTGCATTTTTTTATGATAGAAATGTGGGATAAAAGAAAATAATATATTTCCAGTCACAAGACCGAAGTTAACACTAGGGGCCTAAGGTGCCCATTCTTGAAAAGAAAATTTTCAAGATATTTTTCTTTCTGTCTCGGGACCTAGCTTCGAGAGGAAATATTTCCTCAGTGAACACTGATTTGAACGGATGCTCATTTCCTCAACCTGGCTACTTTTCTTGCCAATCCATCACCCTTGAGGTTCATTAAAGTTGCCCAAGCATTGCATTTATACATGAAAGCTGAACAGATGCCTGACGGTGACGCTGATAAACAGAAAGGTAATAGATGAGAAAATTCATTTTGAAGAGACAGAGGAACATTGTAAAGAAAGGATGGGCAGGTTAGCGCACAGAGACTCTTTGAAACACAATGCCACTGAATTGGTTAGAGAGTATTTAGTGAAGCCACCTTCCCTTCCCATACTTGAGTACGTATGGATCCTCCAGTTCTCTGTGTACCTCTAAGTTACCTGTGCTTTGGAGTGAGGCTGCTCTGATTATCTCCATTATAGCTGAACGCGGAGTGGAATTGAAGTGTAGCCCCCGTGCTTATGAGTAAACACTGTAAAGCATCTCAACTCAACCTGAAGTACTTAATTGAGTGTCTTTGCACAGGGCACTGTGCTAAGCGTTTGGGAGTGTACAGTTGAATAAGGGATACCCTGACCTCATGGAAATTTCAATCTAATGGAGAAGCAATGGCATTAATAAATTCTGTGGGTGTTGGTAGCAAAAGTGTGAAAAGGCACATAGATAAATAAGTGCAAATGAATCTAATTTGAGACTAAGTGCTAGGGAAGCTCTGGGATGGCCTCTCCCTGGGAAGGTTGAGCAAAATCTTCCAAAGGAGGTGGAATTTCAAAAGGGCTTTCCAGGTGGGGAGAGCAGGAGGAAGAACTTGCACAGAGGGGTAGGAGGTGGGAGAGTTGAGTACATCTGTGTATCAGATGAATTCTTCACCCTAAAGCCCATCCTGCTCTTGATTCTGCATCCATCTACTTCATGAAAGAGAAACTCCACATAGGTCCAGTGGGAATGTCGGCTCCTAGATGCTGGGGGTGGCTGGCTCAATGCACATGTTCAAATGTTGCCTGCTTAGAGTCTGCCCCTTCTAGCGAATTTCATGTAATGTAATGGTACTGTTGTGCCATGCAAAACTTCTACAAAGGGCAGAGCATTCCTGGGGCTCGTAATACACGGGGTCTCCCATTGGCAGAATGTAAACTCGTGTCTGCGAGGCTCTGCTTTTATTTCAACTGTGCTGCTTTGGGAACTGTCATGCTGAGGAGAGTTGTGTGGATGTGTCAGGGTGGAAATGGCAGGGCAGGTGGTTCCATGACAGCGGGGTGCCTCATTTCCTGCCGCTGGTGTACCCAATGCTATTCCTCCTGAAGTTGCTACTTGTCTCCCAGTGAATTTTTCCTTCACTTGCCCCACACCCCATTGCCCTGCTCCCCTTCAAAGCTTTAAGCCTCTGCCCATAAAGCTCCCTGTAAGTCAGTCGGTCAATCGTATTTATTGAGCATCTACTTTGTGCAGAGCACTGTACTAAATGCTCACATTCCCTGCCCACCACGAGCTTACAGTCTGGGGGAGGGGGAGCATCTCCTTCCTCCTGTTAGCACCCCACCCCCGCGCCCCCAAACCACCCCACGCAGGTTTTTTTGTGTGTCTTCCCTCTGGTGCACCATGATCACCCTTCCAGGTGGGTCACTTCCAGCCCATGTAGCCCGAGTCCCCTCCCCACAAAGACTTCAGAGCAAGCAGAAATGGGACCACATGGGGGAGAAAGAAACTGGTGTCATCTCCCCCACTCCCTTGCCATGGTCACAGATGAAAGGAGGGCAGGGTGAATGGGGACGAGGCATAGGAAGGGGACAGAAAGAGAACGTGGCTAGTAAAGAGAAAATGTTTAAAAAAGCCAAACCCGGTCAGTAGGAGACAGCATCATAACGACTTACCTCAGATGCCTCTGATGGGTTGAGGCAGCTCCCAGGATACCCTTCCTCTTAATATCTATCCACCCATTCAGAATAACAGCCTCATTTTAAAATGACAACTCAACAGTGGACAGCCTTTTTGTTGGCAAAATGTGGCCTGGACTGTGGATCTCACATTGCCCATTTCAGCCCCAGAGCTCATTCAGGAGAAGTTCACCATCTGTGATGTCGTCTTCTAATATTTTAGGGTTTAAACTGGAAGGTAAGGTCCATGAATGTTTTGTTGAGCTGTATGCTGCCTAATGCAGAACGGGCATTTCCGTAATTGACAATATGTATACGTTAATCTCTGTTCAAGAGAATCCTGCATTTAGGAAGTAGGAAGGCCACCTGAAACCTTGGTAATTTCATCAAATTGTTCACAGGATTTTGTTTTCTATTTAAACATAGATTGGCATTGAAATCGGTCTAAAGAATAGTACATTTGGAGGATAAAATCCAGCACTCTCTGGGAACATAATCTTTAAGTGTTTGAACTTATGGATTTATAAAGGCGGCTGATAACAAACCCTGCTTGCCTCCTGTGAAAAAATTTCCTGAAGAGAACTGGAGCCCAAAGGTCCCAGTGGCTGTTAACTCTGTCTAATGTGTTGTTTCTTTTGGATTTGGTTTTTGGTTTTTCGTTTTAAGTAGCAGCAATTGCAGATCAGAGGTGAAATGAGAATGTTTCAGTGAGAAAATGTCATTGTGTGAGAGCAGTTCTCCGAGAAATCTGCATAATAGCCTGCATTTAGAAGGGAATCTTATTTTCTCCTATAATCAGATGCCCTGACTTCACGATTTAGCATTTTTCACGTAAGAATAGCCAGCATGGAAGTATCCTGCTGCATGTTTCTGGCATTCTGCAGTTAAGCCATTGCCTAAAGCAAGAGCCTAGTAATAAAAGGAATCTTTCAACAATCTGTCATGCTGATGACATGAAAGACAGAAAAGAAGAACTTGGAAAAACTTGAGTATCTTTGCAGTGATTTGTGTAATCTTTTACAAGGGGTCTTCATGAAGCTAAATTCATTTACAGAAATATGTTTTGGGAATGGATCATCTTCATCATCATCATAATAGCTAAGTGAAAGTAATATTTTAATATAAAACACTTTACTGTATAGGCAGAGTCAATGGTATTTATTGAGCACTTACTGTTTGCAGAGCACTCTACTTTCCTCCTCCTAACTTTCTTATCTCTGTAGACAATATCGTTATCGCCGTCTTTCAGCTCTCACATTCAGTTAACTGCTCAATCTCGCTTATTCTTCCTCCAAAATATTACCCTGATCTGCCTCTTCCTCTCCACCTGGTCACTTCCATGGTTCAAGCACTGTCATACCATGGTTAGGTTACATTGGTCTCCCAGCCTCCAGCCTCTTCCCCCTACAGTCATTCATTTATTCATTCATTCAATTATATTTAATGAGCGCTTACTATGTGCAGAGCACGTACTAAGTGCTTGGAATGTACAGTGAGGCAACAGACAGAGACAATCCCTGCCCAACAGCGGGCTCACAGTCTAAACTGGGGAGTCAGACAACCGAACAAGTAGTCTGGTGTCACTATCATCAAGATAAATAGAATCATAGCTACATACACATCATTAACAAAATAGAGTAATAAATAATATATACAAATATGCACAAGTGTTGTGGGGAGGGGAAGGGGGAAGAACAGAGGGCGGGAGAACACACCATGCTCCACACTGCTGCTTGGATCATCTTACTTACAAATACCATAAAAAAAAGTCTGTTTCTTTAGCCCCTGAGACTAATATTACGTTCACTACTTTGGGTTTTAGTGGATTTTTTTTATGGTATTTGCTAAGCGCTTACTATGTGCCAATCACTGTATTAAGCACTGGGGTTGGACACAGTCCCTGTCCTGTATAGGGCTCACACAGTCTTAGCCCCCATCTTTCAGATGAGGCAATAAGCTCAGAGGAGTTAAGTGACTTCCCCAAAGTCACACAGCAAACAACAGGCAGAGCCGGGATTAGAACCCAGGTCCTCCTGACTCCCAGGTCTGTGTTCTATCCACTAAGACAAGTTGCTTCTCCCAAAGGAGAAGCAGGAAGGGGAAGGAAAAGCGGGAGAGGAAGGACATCCTACTAGTAACAGGACACGGGCTTGATTTTTCTAATAGTGGTTATGCATTGTGCTTAGTTCTCCTTCCCACCCAGCTACACACCTTGCAAGGTGCAAGACCCATCTTCAAAGCCCTTTTAAATCCCAACTCATTCAGGTGGCCTTCCCTGATTAATCATTCATTTTTCCACCCTATTTCCCCAGCACAGACACTTCAACACCTCTACGTCACCTAAACACTTGGGGGTACGCACAAGGTGAGGTTTTAGGCTTTAAATAGGGGGAGAATGCTCATCAGGTGGATGTGGGGGCAAAGGAGTTCCAGATCGGGGGTACAGCATCAACTAAGGGTCAGCTGCAGTGCACTTGAGAGTGAGGGCCGGGTAGAGAGTGAGTTTGGGAGGGGTAAAGCAATCGATCAACCAGTTTTATTTATTGAGCACTTACTAAGTGCAGCGTACTCTACTAAGCGCTTGGGAGAATACGGCAGAACTAGCAGACAGGTTCCCTGCCCATAAAAGCCGGGAGTAGAGGGTGAAGATTGCTGATATGTTAGGTAGAGAGAGCTGGTACAGAGCTTTAAGTCTTTATCTTTGTACCCAGTCAGTTTTCCCTATCCTGTATTATGGAGGTAGTTTTCCATCTCTAAGAGTGTCCCTTTGCACTTGTCCCCATTGAATTTTACTCTGTTTTTGTAGGATCATTTTTTCCAATTTGCCCAAGTCATTTTGGATGACAGGAATCAAATTCAAAGAGTTGGCAACGCCATCTGACTTTGGCTCATCCTCAGATTTGCTGACTGTGCTCTTGGTTTCTTCATCCATGATAAAGGTAGATATATCAGTCCGAAGGATACCAGGGCAGATCGCTGTGGGACATCACTCAGCCACTCGATATGTTTCCTTGCCCTGCCCCTGAGTCTCCTCCCTGCCATTGCCAGGCTGGCTGACCCAACTCATTGATGACTGTTTCTGGGCTACCTGTGCACCCACCTACTGTTCATTGGTCAAGATCCTATTTTTCCAGCTCATCAATGAAGATTGCCTTGGGGAATGGACTCAAAGCCAAAGTAGATGGATGTGGCCAATTGCTTTTCCCTTATCTATGCAGTCTGTCACTCTGTAGTAGAACAGTCTGGCACAGTCTGCTTTTCACAAAGCCATGTTGTTTTATGATAGTCTACGGGTTGCAGATTGATGGATAATTTCTTCTAGTGTCTTCCCAGAAGTGAAGTGAACTGGGTATATAACGTTTGCAATTTCTAACCCTCAGGGGTTTTTCTTGTCTTCTCTTGAGTTCTCAGAAATGCTAGCTGGTGATTTTGCAATAACATCCCCTAATTCCTTAAATACTGTAGATTGTGTGTCATTTGGCCCTGCTGATTTAAATACATCCTGTTTTTAAAGATACTCTTTAACCTTTTCCTTCCCTATTTTAGTGTGGTTATCTAACCTTTCATTTAAGGTGAGATTCACCGTTTCAGCCAAGCACACTTTGATCTCTTTCCTGAATATAGAAAGGAAAACATTATACGCTTATGTCATTTCACCGTTCTCTATTATCAGCTCTATTATCAGCTTTCTTTTCCTTTGTTACTAGGTAAGTGAAGTGACATTTTTCCTGGTCCTCTTATTAAATAAATGAAGAATTTTTTTTTAATACCATTTATGCCTCATGCTAGTTGCATCCTCCTTCCTTAGTTTTGCTTTTCTCAACACAATAAGGTTATGTCTTTATATTCTTCTTCAGTGATCGGGCCAACCTTCCACTTTTTGCAGCCATTGACCCTTCAGATCTCTCAAGAGTTCTGGGTTTCAATCAGTCAATCGATAGTATTCATGAAGTACTTACTGTGCACAGAGTTACTTCCTGTGTACTGTTATGATGTATTTCTGAGCTCGTCAAACAGCCAACTTTTGGAAATATTGACTGAAAAGTTCCAACTTGTCCCCAGTCCTTTGCAGGATGGAAATGTGGTAATAGGATGAACCTGTCATCGGCCTACATTTGGCAGGAACATTCTTTGTGCTTTGGGATTCACTTGGTTCAAGGGTCCAAAAAGAGAAGATCCGTACTTCTGTTTTGCTTGGCCAATTTTTAATATATTATCTTCATATTAAAACACCACTGGAACAACCTAAGCCCAAAATTGGGGCATAAAAAGACCAAAGAAAATGCTTAAATGCCTCTAGACCAATTCCCAAATCAAGAGGTGATGTCTCAGGCTTTTTTTAGCCTGAAAAACCCAAACCTCATCAGGAAATTGGAATCTAAGCTCAGGTAAGAAAGCCAGACAGCGAGGGGCATGTGAAGTGGTCTTAGTAGTAAGTAATAGTAATGGTAGTAATTTATTAAGTGCCTGTTGTGTTCAAAGCATTGCGCTAAGTACTGGGGAGAAAAACATGAGGGAGAATGACAGGGTCCCTGGCTCTATAGGAGCTCACAGTCTAAGAATAAGAGGGGGGAGGGTTTTCCCTTTGCAATAGACTTCAGTCTCAGAAATCATAGTTACAATTGAAAACGCCTAAGGAAAGTTTTTTCTCCCTGCTCCATTCTGACCAAGGATGGAGAAGCAGCATGTTCTAGTGGAAAGCTCACGGGCCTGGGAGTCGGGGGACCTGAGTTCTAAACCTGACTCAGCCCGTTGCCTGCTGTGTGACTTTGGGAAAGTCACTTAATTTCTAGGTGTTTCTGCTTATTCACCTGTAAAACAGTTTTTAAAAACTGGTTCTTCCTCCTACTTCAACTGTGAGCCCCATGTGGGACAGGACTTGTGCCCTCTCTGATTATTTTGCATCTACCCCAGTCCTGGGTATAGAGTAAGTGCTTAACCAATAGCACAATTTAAAAAAAAAAATCAATCAATAGTATTTATTGAGCACTTACTGTGTGCTGATGACTGTACTAAACACGTAGGAGAGTACAATACAAAAAGCTCTGTAGACACAATCCCTGCTCACAAGGGGTTTACAGACTAGAAGGGGAAATGGACATTGAAATGTTACAGATGAATATGTACATATGGTCTCCGGGAGGGATGATCATCAAAGACCCAAGTACACAGAAGACACAGAGGAGGTGAGGTCTTAGTCACGGAAGGCCTCTTAAAGGAAATGTGATTTTAGTTTGGCTTTGAAGGTAGGGAAAATGTCGGTCTGTGGGATATGAGTTGGAGGGGAGTTCAGACCTCTCTTCTCTGCTGTCTTGCATTTCCTCCTGCTTTCAGGACGTCTTTACTTGGCTGTCTCACTGACACCTCAAATTTAACATGTCCAAACCAGAATTCCCCCCCTCCCAACCCCACAACACTTATGTATACATCTGTAATTTATTTGTATCGATGTCTATCTCCCCCCTCTACACTGTGAGCTTGTCGTGGTCAGGGAATGTGCCTGTTTACTGTTGTACTTTCCCAAGTGCCGGGTACAATACTCTGCACACGATAAGCTTTCAGTAAATATGACTGAATGAATGAACTCCTCATCTTCCTACCCAAACCATGTCCTCCCTATAATAATGATAATGATAATAATTATTATTATGATATTTGTTAAGCGCTTGCTTTGTGCCAAGCACTGTTCTAAGCGCTGGGGTAAATACAAGGTAATCAGATTGTCCTACGTGGGGCTCACAGTCTCAACCCCCATTTTACAGTTGAGGCAACTGAGGCACAGAGACGTTAACTGACTTGCCCAAGGTCACACAGCAGCCAAGTGGCGAAATGGGGATTAATAATTATGGCATTTGTTAAGTGCTTACTATGTGCCAAGCACTGTTCTAAGCGCTGGGGAGGATACCAGGTGATCAGGTTGTCCCACGTGGGCCTCACAGTCTTCATCCCCATTTTACAGATGAGGTAACTGGGGCACAGAGAAGTTAAGTGACTTGCCCAAAGTCACACAGCTGGCAAGCGGCTGAACCGGAATTAGAACCCACAACCTCTGACCCCCAAGCCCGTGCTCTTGCCACTAGGCCATGCTGCTCCGGCTGCTCCCTGTGCCTTTCCCATCCCTGTAGACAACACTGCCATCCTCCCCGTCTCACAAGTCCGTTGCCGTATTATTATCCTTGACTCACCTCTCTCCTTCAACCTGCATATTCAGTCTGTCACGAAATCCTTTTGGCCCTACCTTAACACAGTCTCTAGAATCGCCCCCTTCCTCTCCATCCAAACTGCTGCCACGTGAATCCAAGTACTTGGCATATCGTGCCTCGACTACTGCATCAGCCTCCTCATTGACCTCCCTGCCTCCATACTCTCCAGTCCCTACTAAACTCTTCTGCCCAAATCATTTTTCTGAAAAACTGTTCAGTCCACATCTCCCCGCTCCTCTGAAAACTCCGATGGTTGCCCATCCGTCTCCGCATCAAGTAGAAGCTCCCGAACATTGGTTTTAAAGCACTCAATCAGCTCTCCCTCTCCTATCTTACCTCACTGATTGCCTGATACACCTAGCCTGCATGCTTTGTTTCTCTGACGCCAGCCTACTTACTCACTGTACCTAAAGACGCTCAACTCGCTCCCTTTGCTCTCCCCCCTTGGCCCCACACAGCACTTATGTGTATATGTATATGTTTATTTTGATGCCTGTTTACTTCTTTTGATGTCTGTCTCCCCTCCTCTAGACTGTAAGCCCATTGTGGTCAAGGGTTGCCCGTCTTTATTGCTATATTGTACTTTCCAAGTGGTTAGTACCGTGCTCTGCACAGAGTAAGCACTCAACAAATATGATTGAATGAATGAAGAGAGAAGCAGCATGGTGTAGTGGATAGAGCACGGGCCTAGAAGTCAGAAGGTCATGGATTCTAATCCCGGCTCTGCCACTTGTCTGCTGTGTGACTTTGGACACGTCACTTAACTTCTCCGTGCTTCAGTTACCTCACCTGTAAAAGGGGGATAGAGACTGTGAATCCCACGTGGACAGGGACTGTGTCCAACCCGATTTGCTTGTATCCATCCCAGCGCTCAGTACAGTGCCTGGCACTTAGTAAAAGCTTAACATACTAATTATGCTTATTATTATCTCACCACCGACCCCTCGTCCACTCCCTGCTCTGGCCTGGAACTCCCCCCCACCCCCTTCATCCAATAGGCCACCACTCTCCCCACCTTCAAAGCCATTCTAAAAGCACATTTCCTCTTAAAGGCCTTCACTGACTGGGCCCTCACCTCCCCATAGCTGCAGGAAAAAAAAGAGTTGGGAAGTTCGGTGGAAGAGGGGAGGGGAGCAAGAGGAGAGCAAGGATCAGTTGCATCTGAGTGACCCCTCCAGATATGCCCTTGTGGCCTGCTGAGGAAGCCAGTTCAGGGAGGAGAGCATGGGGCAGTAGCCACAGTAATGGTTTGTCCAAGATGAAAAATTGTAATAAAAGAGGTAAGTGTCAGTGGCTGGGAAGAGTAAGCATGCCGGAAGTTAGAAACTCAACTTCCTTCCCAGTGTCTTCTTAGGAAAGGTCACTGCAGGAAAAATGGCAGATGAGCTTCATTGTGAGCAGGCAAAGGTTAAATGACCCAGGAAATCAATCATCCAATTTACACCTACATGATGGCAGGCTCCACACTATCAATCATGACAAAGGGAAGACTCTGGGATTCATTGTGAATGGTTTTTTCAAATAATTGATTCAGTGTGCTGCAGGAACAGCAGCAAAGAAGGCCAATTAGACGTTGGGCATCATCAGGATAAGGATAGAAAACAGAAGCACAGGTCTGCATTATATAAAACACTGACTGCTTGCCCCTGGAAGACCACATGCGGTTCTAGCTGATGAATTGTAGGAAAAATATAAAACAAATGAAGATGGTTCAGGTTCAGAGAAGGGGCAACTATGATGATCAGGGGGATGGAGAAGCTAGGACTCTTCCAGGATGGAAAGATGGGGCTGAGGGGTCTTGAAGTCTACAGAACCATGAAGGGTGTGGGTAAAAGGGAAAATATGTTCACCAGCTCCCAGTTCAGCTGGATGAGGGAACCCTTCCTGAAGCTTGAAAGTGGTAGGTTCAGAACAAACCAAGGGGAACACTTCTTTGCCCAGTAGGTGCAGTAGCTCTGCAGAAAGTAAGCACCCACTAAATATTGACTGCTTAATAGAGGGAAAGTTCAAGATGTAAGAGCGGCAAAGTTAGGGATGTTATCTGGTGTATCGGTTCCTCTACGAATCTTGTTGCCACCGTCAGACTCAATATTGGGCTGGATGGATCATCTGTAAAAAATAAATAAATTATGGTGTTTGTTAAGCGCTTACTATGTGCAAAGCACTGTTCTAAGCGCTGGGGGATACAAGGTGATCAGGTTGTCCCACGTGGGGCTAACAGTTTTAATCACCATTTTACAGATGAGGTAACTGAGGCACAGAGAAGTTAAGTGACTTGCCCAAGGTCACACAGCAGACAAGTGGTGGAGTCAGGGTTAGAACCCATGACCTCTGACTCCCAAGCCCGTGCTCTTTCCACTGAGCCACACTGCTTCATCGATCTGACCCATCAGTTGTATTTATGTTCTTTTGTAACAGCAAATCGTAGATGAATGCCTAAGAGTTCTGAAAAGGCAGAGCAGATGGCATGATCAGAAGCACCTGGGGATTGATTGGGGGATGCCACCTGGAGGAGGTGTCATTTTAAAAGAGCTTTGAAAGAGGAGAGAGGGCTAGGTTTGTGGAGGAGCTGAGGAAGGAAGCATTCCAGGCACGAGAAGGGATGAGTAAGAGAATATTTTAAGGACATGGGAAAGAAAATTCTGTCTCAGAGACAACATACAACAGTAGCTGCCAAACCCGACTAGCACAGTGCCATAAAAAAGAAAAAAAAAAATGGCTCTTTTTGAATAGTATAATACCGATAACTGTGGCATTTGTTAAGCATTTATTGTATGCTAAGCACTGTACTAAGAGCTGGGGTAAATCCAGTCAGACGCAGATCCTGTCCCAAGCGGGGCTCATAGTGTGAGGGAGGGAGAATGGGTATTTAATTTCCATTTTCAGATGAGGAAAGTGAGGCACAGAGATGAACAGTGACCTCAGGCAAGGGGCGGAGCCGGGATTAGAGCCCAAGTCTTTTGACTCCCAGGCCCATGCCCTTTTTAAAAGGACACAATGCTTCAAAATGATTCAAAAATATTGTGGGCCAAGGAGGTTGGGCAAGGAGGTTTTTGAGGAGGGGTGAGATGTGAAGTGAGTTTTTGTTTTTTTTTAAATGATCTGGGTAACAGAGTGAAGTGTGAACTAGAGGAGGAGAGACAGGAGGTGAGGCAAGATAAGATAAGGGCTTGGACAGTGTGATAGCTGTTTGGATGAAGAGGAGGGGCCAGATTCTAAAGTTGTGGTAAAGATGCTTCTGCTATATATAAAGGAGAATTTGTCACTATCTGAGTCATGAGCTATGAAATTTTGATGGTTTAGCATGTGACCTCAAGACAGCGATGGGTTAGGAGGGCTAGGACTTATGGGGAACATGTGACTCTCGAATAGCTCTTCCCCAGCTGTTGCGGACTTGTCTCTGGAGAAACAGAACTGTGACAAAAATGACTCTGGCCTCAGATCCTCGGGCCTTTCACTAGGCAACCGTTGCCTCAGCCTCAGATCTACTTTCCTTAGGACCCAGAACTGGGGCTAAGACTGGCAGGACCCAAAGAATTCCCCATTTGCTGTTCCAGCAGACATTTGGGGGGCAGGGGAACAGATGTAAGTCTTTGCGTCTCCCTGCCACCCCGGTGATGGGCTTAGGGGAAGGATAGCAGGAGATCATCTCTTCCCTGTAAATTATTTGCAAGCTTCAACTAGTAATAGCGAATTTTTTTATCCTGGAACACAAACCAAAAAGGAGCAATATCTACTGAACATGTTTGAGAGAAATAGGGCTTCTACATCACCCTTCAGAAATCCAGCATGTTGCTTTGGGTATTTTGATGTTTACTTATGTACAGTTTTTCCTGCCTTGCCACTTAGGCAAAGCTAGTGTTTACCTGTAATCATATCCTATGCTCTCATAGTGCCAAGTAGCTGGGCATGTGACCTGCATTTCTCCCTCTGAAGAAGAACCAAGCCCCTCTGATTTGCCAGAGAAGATAAACTAAATCCCCTCTGCACTGAATGTATTCTTTTCAAGGGGTGGTACAGTCTGAGGTGGTTAAAATCAATCCTGCAGTGAGTGTTTTTATCAGATGAGGCTTGTTTGTACAGGAGAAAAGCATTTCAAGCAACTTTCCTTACTGTAGGGAATTCAACTCATTTGTTTTAAGTGAAGATAGCAACCTTGATTTCCCCAGGAGAGCATCAAGCAGGAGCTTCAGTTGTTAGCTAGAATCCTCTGAAGACAGGAGCCCTAAAAATGCCTGCCAATCGAAACCAGACACGACTAATTGTACAGTTGCTGTATTTGTTTGTGGGCTGAGCGCAGTAATAATTCACTTTGGAACTAAGTTTCCCAGAGCAGAACTTCCACACGTCAACATTCTGCAATCTATAAAGGCCCATCTTTTTTGAATGAAAAGTTCTGAAACCTGATGTTCAGGATAATCAGATAACGAGATTCAGCCCAGTAAAATGCAGGTACGTGAAATGAGCCAGAATATTTCAGTGCTGTGCAAATAGGGAAACGGGAGGTAGAATTCTGTTTTGGTTTGCTCTAGGCTCTTCTCATGGATTCCCTTATGGACGATGTTCAGGGCTCATGTATGGACGGTGAGTACTGTTAGAGACACACTCTAAATGACCATCAGGTTGCTCCAGGAAGCTCCTCTTCACCAACTTGGTTACTTTGGTCCAGAACATTACTCATCCTCCCCCCTCACTCCAGCACCTCCTCTCCAGTCAATTTTCCCATCTCTATACTAAATTGATTAATAAGTACACTCAGTTCTCCCATTCCAGTGTAGTCTAGCAGAAAGAGAATGACTCTGGGAGTCAGGAGACCTGGGTTCTAGTCCCAGGTTCCCCACGAACCTACTGTGTGACCTTGGGTTAGTCACTTAACCATTCTGGGCCACAGTTTCCTCATTTGTAAAATAGGGATAAGATACCTGCTCTCCTTACCTCTTAGATTGTGAGCCCCTTGTGGGACAGGGTTTGTGCCCAGTTTGACTATCTTCTATCTACCCCATTGCTTAATGCATAGTAAGCATTTGCTGAATATCAGAATCATCGTGTTTTATTACTCACCCCATATCCAGCACCGTGTGCATGTGCACAACTATTTCTACCAACATCATGTTACTTTCCATCAATCAATCAATTGGTAGTATTTATGGAGCACCTACTGTATTCAGAGCACTATACTGAGCATTTGGGGTAGTACAATACTTGGATACGATTCCTGCCCTAGTTGGGGAGACAGACGCTAAAATAAATTATGGATCTATCTGTCTATTTAGCTGACAGAATGACAGACATGTGCTATGCGGGCTGTGAGGCAGTGGTTAGGTGAGGCAGAAGTGATGAAATGGAAATTAGGAATATAAGGAGAGAAGATTAGAAATAAATCAGGGAAGGCCTCCTAGAGGAGGATTTCAGAAAGGCTTTGAAGATGGGGAGAAGAGTGGCCTAATAGATGTGAAGGGTGGGTGGGAGAAGAGAGTGGATACTTAGGAGAGGGGAGAGTTGATTGAGTGCCTAAAAGCCAGCGGTCAAGAGTTTCAGCTTGCTGAGGAGAGGAATGAGCAGCCATTTGAGGTGTCCGATGGTGAGGAGACATATGCTGAATGACATTTTAGAAAAATGATCCGGGCAGAGGAATGAAGTATGGACTGGAGAGGAGAGGCTGGAGTCTTTTTCCATCCAGACAAATGGGTATTATTGGAAGAATGTTCCCTAATTCCCCAACAGCGTTTTATCCAATACACACAAGATGCTTGCCGTTGGGTGATAGCTATGAGACCATGATTCTTGGGATATAAGAAGTGCTCTTTGGCAGGAAAAACAAACTTGTTATTTTCTCACTGCCCTCAGCCCAGATGTGAAAGATGAGGCCGTTGCTTTGGCTTTCGGTGAGGCACCCAACTTGCCTGAGAACCCAGGGATCTCTACCTGTGCCTGGCTGTGTCCCAGACTTGTTTTGTGTCAACGGACCTGTCATTCTGTGACTTGATACTTCAGCTTCTCCATTTGGGTAGTGCAACAGCTGAACCTACTTTACCAAATGCTCCCTTCCTCCACTCCCTGCCAAAGCCCATGGCCCTTCCCCCACCCGGCTGCTGCTTTGAACATTGCTTTCGGTCACGCTTCACACTGTAGCTGGCCCTTAATAGACCTGGCCAAGCCCCGTCTCCGTGATTAGGGTGGTCGCTGCCAGGAAAAAGGTCAGCCATGGCCAAGAAACTAGTTTTCCTTGGTTTGACATTGAGGAGTTAAGTGAATCACCCACAGCAGACAAGGAGCAGAGCCAGGATTAGAACCCAGGTCCTTCTGCCTCTGCTCTCTCCACAAGGACACCCTGCTTCCCAATCTAAGCTGCTTCTTGCTGGACTCCCTCCAAAGGCAAGCAGCAACATAAGCAGAAAATAATATAAATCAACCCTGGCCACCCTCCCCTCCCAATTTGTGGCACCTGTGGAGAGGTCAACCTAGGGAGCTGGGAGCAGCTTCTCTTCGTACATGTTCTAGCGACTGTTAGGGTCCATTATTCAATAGTATTTATTTGTGTGTTTACTTATTTAGGGTCCATTAGGAGAATGTGGGCTTGGCTCAGGGGGTATTTCAGTGTGTGCGTGGAGTAGCTTTTGTTGAGTGACGTGTGGGTGTTCTGTTTGTGTGCATGGGAGGGTTATATGGTGTCAAGGAGGAAAACTATGGAATGTCATCCCTGTCTCTATCTCCCTAGCCCCAAATAAAACTGGGCCTTTCTACTAGTGTTTTACATAGAAAGCACCATATATGTCCCAAATCAAGCAGGAAGATTTCATGATTCAGGGAATGGACCCATAATTCACTTGAGGTCCTGCCTACTGTTCCCCGGTTGCTATAGCAACTTTTGTAATTACCCTGTCACTCTATCATTTAAGATATTGCATTAAATGGGGAAAGTGAATTGAACTTGGCAAAGGTTGAATTAGTTTAGCTTGGCCCATCTAAACTATGCTGAAGCTGCCAACCTGATATGGATCCAGAATGTTGCTAAACAAATGGTATGTGATGCTGCTTTAGCTGCTCCTGATGGATGAATGCTGAAAGACCAAGGCAAGGGGCTCCGACCAGTTATAATACAGTCCTTTTTGAAGTGCAGGGTAAGCACAGAATAGTCCATGGGATTAGAAACCATAATGATCAGCTGGCAAGATATGCCCAACTGGGACATGTCTTTTTGTATTGTGTTGGGGGGGAGGGGGGCTGTCTATCACTTTACAGAACCACCTGTTCATCAAGTGATTGATTTACTTGGCTCTGTCCTTTTTCTGTCTGTGTAGCTCAGATGAAGAATTCTTTTCATGATTTAGTTTTGCTTCTGTCGTACTCTCCCAAGTGCGTAGAGCAGTGTCATGCACTCCATAAGTGCTCAATAACTACCACTTATCGATGAGAAAATAAATCACCGAGCCTATGCAAGTCTGTGCTGAGTAAAAGAGCCTGGGAGATTTTAGAGTGGGAATTTTAGCGAGAGCGTGCTGATTTTTTTCTCTTCTGTTGGGTTAAGTGGAGTAGCAGACCCAGGGGGGTTTCCTCAACTTCCACTAAATTTAGTTTCTTTTCAACATGTGGAGGAAGAGCTGTTGTTTTTAGTACGATTTTAGAGCCCAGGATGGTGGAATAAGAGTCAGGGAATAAAGATCGGCTAGAAATAAAACATCTGCTTTTCCTATTCCGTGACGAAAATAATCGAAACGAGACATACCCAGAGCTGCAGGAGGAGGTTAAGATGAGGAACTTTCCATCCCCCGGAATTCCTCTAAAACCAGGACACCACACTCCCTCATATCAGATGCAGCTTCGGAAGCATCGTCTGTTCGGGGTTAGTTCATCTTCAGAATATACCCATTAAGGAAACTGGGCTTCAGGTGAGAGGTAAAATCTTTTCAAGGAGTTATTTCCACTTGGAACAGGCCTCCCCAAATCCTGAGCTGTAGCTTATCTCGTAGAATTGATGGTGAGTGGGGTTGATCTCCAAGGTGGTATCTGGCCTTTGTCTTCTGCAGCGGCTCAATGACAAATTCTCCTTAGTGTCTAGAAAGGGGAGAGAGAGCTTGGCGGATAAGGGAAATAGTCTGAAGGGCTGAGAGGCCAGTGCCCTGTGAGGAAGCGTTAATAGAGTCTGGAGTTGTGTGGAGTGCTTACTACAGTGCATGGCACTCAGTAAAAGCCTAACAAATACAATTATCGCTATTGTTTTTGTTAAGGGATCTCTAGAGGAAGGCGATTTTTCTAGCTCTTTGCCAGGACCCTTCCACTCCCCCAATCTGATCACAGTTAAGCAATTATAGCACAGTCTCTCACTGCCACTGGGTCTTACGTTATGGGGGCTCTAGTTAGCTGACCGATTTTGCCCAGGGGGAGCGTTCCTCTATGAAGGCTCAAAGGTCAAGCCAAGAATCAGCATGGGGGAGGACCTGCCTCATTGTACAGTTCTGCAGCTGCCACTGGAAACTCACCAGGAAGTGGAAGTAGGGGGAACTCAACTGCCTGTCTCCAGAAAAAGCTGCCCAGGGTGATTGGCCCAGTGCCCTTCCAGAATCAGACAGACATTAAGGAGCCATCCCATCAACGAGTTTGTGTCAATTAAAGAAAAAAAAGCCTCCGCTCTTCCACCTGGGATGGGGCTGCCCTGACTGGAAAGAAGCAATGTGGCTTACTGGAAAGAGCACGGGCTTGGGAGTCGGAGGATGTGGGTTCTAATCCCAGCTCCGCCACTTGTCTGCTGTACCTTGACCTTGGACAAGCCACTTAACTTCTCTGTGCCTCAGTTACTTCATCTGTAAAATGGGGATTAAGATTGTGAGCCCCATGTGGGACAACTTGATTACCTTGTATCTACTCCAGCGCTTAGAACAGTGCTTGGCACAGAGTAAGCACTTAAATGTCGTTATTATTATTATTATGAGAAATGAGGAGAAACCTATGTGCTCTCCAACCTCAGCTGCTCTCTCTCTCTCTCTCTCTCTAGCTGAGTGTTGGGGTCTACTGAGACTTGAGAAGCTCCCAGAACCTCTCCCCACATCCCACTACCCATCACTTGGTACATGCCCTGCCCACAAGAGGAGCTTAATGAATACTATGGGATGAATGAAAAAGTCTCCTTTACCCAGCCCAGATGTCCTTGTATTCGAGATGAAGTGTTATCTGCCTGTCAAACCCATTATTGCCCAGTGCTTATATACATCTGGAAAACTCTCTAGCAAGCTAAAATGCACCCTCCATTGATTTTATTAAAAAAAAAAACCACAACTGAATGTATTCATTTATAAAGATAGCTAGCCTCTGATTAATGTGGCCCAGTTATTAACTATCTGCTATTATCATCCGCAGTGCTTCTTGTTGGTTGGATGCAAGTTTGAAAATTTTAGGAGAGAGAAATAATTTGAGAGTTACTTATTCTAATTTACTTGGTAAGCCCACTGAGCTGTAATTCCATGTTCTTTAAGGTACAGGTAATAATCATGGGTATTAGCCCTGTCTCCCTATTTAACACTTCAAGTGACGTCTCAAAAATAATGGGTTAGATTTTCTTTTTGGCTCATTGTGTAAATCCTAAATTGGTTATAGACAGGGTAGAGCAGTAATCTGGCTGGTGATTAGGAAATCAAAAGCTGGTTTTTTGGCAGAGCTAGGGCTCCATTTTTGGTGGTAAGGCGGTAATTTACTCAGAGCCAGCCTGGAGGAGTTAAAGTCCAGAAAAAGGACAATCACCCAATTTGCCCGCTCCGAGACCTTCATGTCATGCTTCAACCTATGCTTCTCCCTAGGAGAGGAGAAATCTATGGCGCATTTGGATTCCTACCCACTTACGACCCTGACATTTTTAACCTAGAACTAGGTGGAAGGTCTGACAAACAAAGCCACATTTTTAGAGGGACTGCCCTTTGGTAGCTGGCAAGTATGTAACTCCACTTGTTGGCTTACTCACTCCTCATTCTCATAAGACCCTAGACCACACCTTCTGCCCCAGCCAATAAGCTTCCCAATTAGTTGGGCAGTTCCAGTGGCTGTGCCCAGCTAATTCATCATGCCAAGGGTATCGGGTACTTTTGATGACTCACTGTGAAGCCACTATGAAATTGTAGGTAGCCGTAATGTTATCACACTCGCAAACATGCGCAAGTGGGCACAGGCAAACCAGCTCATAGAAAATGTTCTTTGACCTATGAGTCTTTCCCTTCTAAAGAAGTCCAACTTGGAATGAAAACATTAGGCCAGTTATGGGGTATTCAGAATTTGCCAAAGGAAATTCTTCCCCTATCTAAGAAGATTTCATCAATCAGGCAATCAATCAATAAAATATACTGAGCAGCTTGTTGGTCCAGAGAGCTGTGCTGAGCAGTCGGGAGCAGCTGCTAGAGTTAGTAGACACAGTTGCTGCCCTGAATGAGCTCTAGCCAAATTCACTAGTCATAGAGCCTTGGGAGGCCACTGTGCCCATCTGTGGTGTCAGGGCGGCTCATCTTCAACCACTCCTGAAAGATGATGACGTACCCTTTTCTTCAAAACCTCCAGGAAAAAAAGTGTTCCTTTAGGTTGGGATTTACCTGTGCTTTAAGCCTTTCCAGTGTGTAGAAGGTTTAAGAAATTCACAAGGCAATGGGCTTTGTTTTCATGCTGCGTTTCCATTTTTCTAGTATCAGAACTATTAGAGCAAACAGCAAAAGACAAAGAGGTTGAATGTTCTTGGCCTTTTTCTGTTCGTTGCTATTTGGTTTTCTTTTAGTGTTGGTCGGGGTGAGAGAATGTGAGGAATCATACAGTAGCCGGACACATGTCTTTTCAGATGTCCATTACCACAACTCTATTCAAGGACTTGCTGCTCAACAAGGCAGTATGACCCAGTAGAAAGAGCACGGGCCTGGGAGTCAGGGGGCCTGGCTTCCAATCCCGGCCATGCCGCTTGCCTGCTGTGTAACCTTCAACAAATTCCTGAACTGCTCAGTACCTCAGTTTCTTCATTTGTAAAATGGGGATTCGAAACCCATTCTCCCACCTACTTAGACCGTGAGCCCCAATGTGGGAGAGGGACTGTGTCCAAACAGATTATCTTGTGTCTGTCCCAGCACTTAATACAGTGCTTGGCACTTAGTAAATGCTTAACAGATGCCACAGTTGTTATAAGAAACAAACACAGCAACAGGCTCAGGAGACTCATTTAATTTTTTTTTTTTAATGACATTAATAGCTCCTCTTCATCAACAGTTACAGCAGGGGCTAAGTGAAAGGGATCTTTGACTGGGCTTCCAAAGAATGAGGGACTCATGTGGTTTGGCCTCTGAAAGTTTAGATTTCACTTCATCATTTTCTGTGTTTCATTAGCCTCAAAGAGTCAACCTACTGGAGAAGGGATTGCATTGCATCGGAATTCAGTTGGGCTGTCTCTCTGGGAAGACTTTTCTGAGTCTCCATGAGATCCATCAGTGGATTAGTACAGCCTCAGTCCTGTTTGAATACCCCCGGTCTCTTTGCTATCCTGAATTTAGCCTGTCAGCCCTCTGGGCCAAAATCGAGTTTAATTCCATGTGTGTTAAGCATCCGGTGTCCCGCTGGTAGCTCCATCTAGATTTAATGGTTTTAGCAGAGCTCAGAGGAGCTCCTCAGGGGTGCTGTAGCCTACATCTGGGATGGAGCTCTGAGTTCCCTGTGAGAGAGAAGTAGCAAAGTCAGAAATTTCCTGTCACATGACAGCACGGGTCTGTGGTGAACTCGGAATGATCACCACAGAGACTGACTTGCTGAAACCTGAAATTATCTGTTTGCTTCCTCTTGTCATTTTCTGGTTTTACTTCACTACAGGCCCAAATTCGCCTTCCATCTCGACATTCGGTTTTATCTGGCTGGTGAGGTGAGTAAGAGTCGAACCGAACTGCTGCATTTTTCGAGTGCTGGAGACTTAATTACCACCTCTGCTAGATACGACTGAAGAAATCAAATCACCTAAACGGTCTATAGATGTCTAGACCATTAGTAAGTCTAAATATGTTCCTGTCTTTCTCCTCTCCTCATTATCATCGGTATTTATGAGCACCTATGGTGTGCAGAGCACTGTACTAGGTGATTAATCAATCAGCGGTAGTTAGGGAGTGCTTATTATGTGCAGAGCGCTGTACTAAGCACCTGAGAGAGTACAACAGAGTTGGCAGACACGTTCTCTGCCCGCGAGCGAGCTTACGGTCTAGAGGGGAAGGTGATTGGGTACATGTAATAAAAGTAGAAGACCTGGGTTCCTGCCTTCCAGGAGTTTACCATCTAATGAGGGAGAGAGGCAGAGGTCGGCTGTTTACGTACAATAGGAATGAGAGTAAGAGCCAAGACACAAATGATAAAAATGAAGTAGGCAGTTCAATAAGATGTTTGAAATAGACAGCAGCTGCACACATGCATTTTAAGGATGGCTTGTGGGATGACATGACCAGGGAGGTGGGGATTAGTCAGGGTATAGGCCTCCCAGTGGAGGAAGAGACTTTTCAACAAGGCTTTGAAAGCCAGGAGGGCTGCGGTTTGTGGATTTGAGCCGGGAGGGAGGTTTCAGGCAGGAAGAGACATCCCACCCTGTTCATCACATTTGGACTGTGACATGAAAGTCTCCTGTTTTCTGCTCGCGGGGCCTCCCGTTCGAGGATTCAACCCCTTAGAGTTAATTGAGCATTTCCCGGAGTTCAGATGCGGTTGCTGCTCATGATGTGTTTATCAATCAGTCTGGGTTGTGAAAGCCTTCTGTGATGAGTTCCACTACATTCCTTTGGATACCTGTTTTTCTGCAGGAAAGAGCCAGCCACATGAACAAAAGCTCTGCTATTCCTCTCACAGAAGGCACACTGTGACCGTGGGGCTTTGGGCTACTTGCACTCTGTCTGGCTCTCCCAGAAGCTTGAGGTAACTTAGTAAACCGGACAGGGCTGGGAGTAATTTCTGCTCCCTGACTGTTGGATAAATGCTAAATAAGGTGACACCCTCTCTGGGGGTAGAGCCAAAGCAGAGTCTGAGCAGTGCCTCTAAAGGGAGCTGGGCAAGAAGCTTTTGGGCGGTGAGGAAGGAGGCCCTGAGTGCCATCGGGATCGGGCTGGGGAGTGGAGAAGTACAATGATTCATTTGTATCTGTGAACTCTGGGCATTTGGTTTTTGCTCCCTCCTCAACCCCATGGCACTTAGCTACATATCTTTAAATTACACATTATAAATTACTTATTTACATCAACGTCTGTCTCCCCCTCTAGACCATAAGCTCACTGTTGCACTCTCCCAGATGCTTAGTACAGTGCTCTGCACATAATGGTTGCACAGCTGGAGTACGGGGAGAATCCACGAACCCCAGTTACCTCTCCTCCCAAGGCCATGCCAGCCACATCCCCTCCCCGCCACAGGCAGCTCCATCCCCTACCCAGCAATTGAAATCGTCCGCCTGGGCCCTGATTTCTTGGTCTGGAAAATAGGGGCTGAGACAATATGCCTGAGTGTGAGGCTGAGATGAGGATTGCTGACTGCAGAATTTTGAAGTATTTTGGAAATAGGTGCCGCACAGAGGATGAATGACTCCATCCATCATGTGCCAACCAGGCCTTTGAGACAATACAGCATCCAATTTGGAAAGGAAAAAGACAGCTTTATATTGTATTTATTTCTGCCGTGAACAGATCTGAGGTCAGATGCAGCACAAACAAATGATGTTTTATTAAATGGCAGCTTGCTTCATCCCATGTTCTCCAATGAAATCACGCATGTGCATGCATGTACACACACACACACACACTCCCCCAATCTGGAAACACCTCTTTCTTCGCCTCTTTCTGAGCTAGCTATGTCCTGCCCCTCTCTGATCTCTGATTAACTTCCAAATAAATACTCAACAGAACCCTCATGGCAATAGAGAGGGATAGTGCCTGGTGGCTGGTGATGGGTCAATTGCTAAAACTACCAGAATTAGTGCGGTGACCTCAGGGAGATATTAGTCAGTGGACAAGCGGTTTGCTGCCAGAAATACTCAGAACTTAACTTACTCCCCAGTGCCGCTCAAGAAAATCTTAGTAAAATCACATCTCCTCCTCCTTCCCCACCCAAGCCCTCATTTCCCCTACTCTATATTGCCTACGGACTTGGATCTGTACCCTTTAAGCACTTGATATCCACCCAACCCTCAGCCCCACAGCACTTAGACAGGTATCTACAATTTCTTTTAAAGTCTGTCTCCCCCTCTATACTGTAAGCTCCTGGTGGGAGCATGTTTACCAACTCTGTTGTAATGTACTCTCTTAAGCACTTAGTTCTGCACACAATAGGTGCTCAATAAATACCAGTGATTGACTGGAATTTAAATTTGAATCATGGAAATCAGAAGCAAGGTAGGCTTAGTATCTTTTCTGGCACTTCCTCCTGTCAGGAAAGAATCTTCCCCCCACCCCTTATAATCTTCCCAGTATGCCTGGGTTAGCCTCCCTCTCACTCCCTGCCTTCTCTCTTCTAGTAGAAGTAGTTCTACCATTTTGGGGGTGCCGGCTGGGGGAGATGCATTGTTCTAAGAATTTAGGAAAGTACAGCAGAGGCAAGAAGCACTTTCCCTGCCTCATTAGAGCTTACACAAGAAGATCATTATTATTAATCGTATTTATTGAGCGCTTACTGTGTGCCAAGTGTTATACTAAGCGCTGGGGAGAGTACAATATAAGATCAGATACGTTCCCTGCCCACAACAAGCTCACTGTCTAGAAGGGGATCTCAAAGTATTTGCAAGGAAACAGAATAAATAATTCAATGTTGAGTTGGAAATTTCTCTATGCTCAAGGGCTGAAAATGGTTGTAAATAAATATGAAAGACCTAAAAGTGGCCATTGGGTTGCATGACTCAGGGTTTCGCGAATTGATCAGGGGAGGTTTGTTGGAGGAGGTGGTTAAAGAGAGCTGATACGTAAGATGGGAGGGTTGGCGGAAAACCTTGAAGCTTATCATGAGCAGTTTTTGCATGATGCACTTGGGAATGGGATGCTCTTCTTCTCTTATACCAAATCCACCCTTCTTTGGCTAACGAGACTAAAGTGATCCCGATTCAAGTGAGTTCAGATAGGACAGGGTAAAGCTGGAGGTAGCACAGCCAAGGGAGGAGACAGAGAGAGAGAGAGGAGACGGGGTAAAACAGAAGCCGGAACAGATGGGAAAAGAGGTAGCAGGGGAGGAAGTACTCGCCCTTAATGGCCAACTTGGCCCATCACCCTCTGCAGGGCAGCATCTAAGGTGGCCTAATGGCCAAGGGGCCAGTTGATTCAGAAAGGCTGCCAGGGGCACGGGAGTTCCACATGGATGATGATAGCTCTGGCTGAGCTCAGATGGCCCATCCTAGGTGGGGCTACTGAAGCTGCTGCTGTCTCCACTATCTCTGTCAGCCCAGCACAGAGCAGTCAAGCAGGAGCTCCTTCTTCCACTTCCCTCACTTAGGCTGAAGCAATCGTAAAAGGGGTCTTGGTGGCCCAGCCTAGAACGAGCCAGTGTCGGAGCCAGGACCCTTGCATAAGGGTGACATAAGTGCTTATGTGATGTGGAAGAGTTGAAGTGGTAGAAAGGAAGGGAGGGGAATTTGAGGTTAAATTGCCTACAGTTCTTGGGGGTCTCTAGACTTGTAAGCTCCTTATATCAGGGACTGTGCCTGGCAACTCTGTTGCACTGTACTCTCCCAAGCGCTTAGTACAGAGCTCTGCACACCATAAGTCCTTAATAATTACTATTATTTGATTGATTGATCAATCAACTAGGCAGAAGTACAGCAACCCTGGCTGTATGGCCCGTTCAGACACAGGGCCATTGTACAGTGAGGAGTTTCTGGCTCAAACAATGCTCAGTACACTGTTCTGCAAACAGTAAGCAGTCAACTACGATCGATCGATCGGTTGAAATGAAAACATGTAATTCTGGCTCTGCCACCGACTTCTATTGAATCCAGCCTCCAGAGTCAGCCAGCGACTACTGAAAAAGAGTATTTCCTTCCCGCTGCCTGCTGCCTTCAACAGAAGAATCTCCTCCCAATTCCTTGACTGACGGTGAGCCCATTTGAATGGCAGAATGGGACACTGAATTTTGTGATTTTTCTTGTCTACTTCAGGATATGTGGTCCCATTAGATAGGATCCACCCTTTCCAAGCTATTCCTAACAATACCTCTACGTTGTCTGCTTGTTTTACTTCAACTGTGAGCACTTTAGAGGGCAGCTATATATTCTTTGATTGCTCCATTCAGTGTCTAGCATGGAGATGGAGGGCAGGCCTCCTGAACCAAATAGAGAATAGAGCCAAGAGTCGCAGATCAAAAGCCAGGGAGAGCAGGTGCTCTGGGTGGCAAGTGGCAGGTGGCCGCTGTTCACCTGGGAGCAGTTGACTGGATTCAGGACAAACTCCAAAGTGGAATGGGGTAGTGGCGAGGGAGGATTTAGCTCAGGCCAAGGAGGAGCACTGGTGGGATGACCCCCTGGAATTCTGCTTAGAGAAGCAGCGTGGCTCAGTGGAAAGAGCACGGGCTTTGGAGTCAGAGGTCATGGGTTCGAATCCCGGCTCGGCCACTTGTCGGCTGTGTGACTTTGGGCAAGTCACTCAACTTCTCGGTGCCTCAGTTACCTCATCTGTAAAATGGGGACTAAGACCGTGAGCCCCACATGGGACAACCTGATTCCCCTGTGTCTACCCCAGCGCTTAGAACAGTGCTCGGCACATAGTAAGCGCTTAACAAATATTAACATTATTATTATTGCTTGCTGCTGCCTTGATCGTGCTCCCTCCAACTCATTGAGGCTGGCGGGAGGAGGGGATGGGGTTGCTGGTATTTACTTGTCCTCTTCCCCACTCACGCTGTCTCTTTAAATCGCCCCATCACTCGAGAAGCAGCATGGCCTAATGGAAAGAGGACTGAACCGGGAGACAGGAGACCTGGGTTCTAATCCCGACTCTGCCACTTGCCTGCTGGGTGACCTTGGGTAAGTCACTTAACTTCTCGGTGCATCAATTTCCCCACCTGTAAAATGGGGATATAGTACTTGGTCTCCCTCCTACTTGGCCTGTGAGCCCCATGTGGGACAGGGACAGCGTCAGACCTGATTATCTAGTTGCTAACCCAGCGCTTAATACCATGCTTGGCACAGAGTAAGTGCCAAGGCCATTAATAACATTAATAACAAGGCTGCTATTGTCAATATCTCCTTTAGTATAGATATAATACTCATTACGATCATTAGTATTTTAAATTAATGCAGACTGTTTATCTAGGGAATACGGAAATTTTACATATGCAATTTAAGGAATCCTCAAAACATTCATGCATTTAATAGCATTTGCTGAGTGTTCTCTGTGTCCCAAGGATTGAATCAGGCTCAGATAGTATGATCACAATTTCAGATTTTCATTTTCTTAATTCCATCCCATTACTTCTCCTATTTCCTTGGTAAGTGATTCTTTTTAACACAAAAGCGGGTTTAATTTCTTCCATCCCTGAAAGAAATCAGGCTGTAGGCTAATAGGAATTGGAATAAGTAAATGAGCAATTCAAATGATTGTCCTAGGCTTGTCATTCAGGCTTTGTTTTCTCACTGCTATCAAGCATATGTATGGTCACTGTGAAGCAGAAAATGATTTCGATTTTTCTAGGCTAATAGAAGTGTTATGGGGAGGAGGACTGGATATTGACTAAAGAGCTACGTGTGAAACCAGCATATTTAATTTTGCTCAAAAGATGGAACTGTACAAAATATATCTGTGAGGGAAGCATGTACACTCAGTTCTGTTAGGACACATGTCTTCATTACCCGATTTGGATGTAACACGATGGCAGCAGGACATGTTCTTCCCACAGCACAAATCTGTTCTGGTGAAACATTATCCCCAAATTGACGCCAATAGATCTGGTGTAGGGAAGAAGAGTTGTGTACATGTACATGGTGTCGGTCAAGGCATGATGCTGTTACGCTTCTTGGCTTCTGACCCTTCACCCTGTTCCAAGCAGTACTTTTGGTTTCTTTGGGATTTTGCAACTTTACAGCATTTAATACAGCAAAATTACAATGAGCGGAAAAGGTATAAAGTTTTTTTCCTAGTGGTGGATATCGTAAAAAGCAGGGTGGCCTGGTGGAAGGAGCACCAGTCTGGGAGTCAGAGGACCTGGGTTCTAATCCCGACTCTGTTGCTTGTTAGCTGTGCATCCTTGGGCAAGTCACTTAACTTCTCTGTGCCTCAGTTCCCTCATCTGCAAAATAGGGATTTGCACACAGTAAACACTCAATAAATACAACTGAATGAATTGAATGAATGATCCCTGTTCTCCCCCATACTTAGGCTGTGAGCCCCATTTGGGACCTGAGTATTTTGTATCTACCCCAGCACTTAGTACAGCATTTGGCACATAGTAAGCACTTAAATACCACAGTTATTATAAGACAGGGATCTGAATTAACAAATATCAGCCACGATGGTTTCTACATGCTGATTTGGCTGAAAAGATCTACGTGTGACCAGGCCCCCAGGCCCCCATGACCCATCGGCCGTTGATGTTTTCCATTCTGATTTTTGGTCTCCCGACATTCAGGAAGTCTCGGTCCAAGGTGAGTAACTGTTCCTGATCGCCACTTGCCAGGTGGGTCTCACAGCTCCAGTGGTCTCCCAGCCGCCTGCTGGTCTACCACATTATTTGAAATGGTCTTTCTGTACCCCAGCTCAATAAAGACAAGTGGGGTTGGGGTGGGGTTGGTGGGGTAGGGGAAAAGAGAAAAACATAGTCTTCTGGAACTTGGATTGATGTGTGATTAGAATTTGAACCAAAGCCCATAAGAGAGAGAACAGGGCTTCTGTATGTTGACTGCAGGGAAAGCTTCATCAGTGGCTGATTTTCCAGAACTGCAAAGAAGCTTCATCGCAAGGTATTTGAACAAAGGGATATGAAACCATCTGAATTTAGACAGCCCAAAAAATACCCTCCTTTGAGGGTAAAACAAACACTTCCCCACCCCACCATAATTTCCACTTCTGTAAGGGCACAGCTCTGGGAAGAAAATGTTGTGTTTTCCCAGATGTTTCATTGTTCTGGTCTGACACGATGTCTGATGGAGGTGGGAGATGTTTTTCCAGCTGGAGAAAAGGTTTTTTCAGTAGGCTAGAAGCATTCTCAAGCAGATGTGGTTAGCAGTGACAGGAAGCTTGAGACGATGAAAGGAAAGAGGAAAGAAGTGCTCAATTGAGAAATTTAATAATGAACTTTATCGAAATGATCTAAAACAAAACAAGTTAGACAAAGGGCTGATTTCCCATCAGAGAGTTTCTTGCTGCTTGGTGGTAACAATTCCCAAAACAGAAGTGACCACTACTTGAAGTTTAATATGCAGAAACCTCAAGCTAAGATACACTTAAAATATTCACCTCTTTCCCAGGTGAGGCATAAATGAATAGGGGAGATTCCTGATTACATTTTAGTAAGCTGTCTGCTTCCGTTGAGAAGGCAAACTAGCACACGTTTGACCCTGGATTGATTTACCAAAATAAAAGCGTACGCCAAAATCGGAAAGCACTAGAAGTTCTGGATGCAACCGTATGGACTCTGTTCTAATCCTTCTCAAACTCTTGGCTGCTTTTGACTCTGTGGGCCACCCCCTTTACCTGGAGACACTGTCTAACCTTGCTCTTAACTGACACTGTTTCCCCCCCCCCCCCCCATTCTGGGAATGTATATCTATCAACTGTTGCTTTGTACTTTCCCAAGTGCTAAGGACAGTGATTTGCACACAGTAGGTGTTCAGTAAATGTCCCTAGTTGATTGGTGTTCCTCCTACCTCTCTGGCTGCTCCTTCTCAGTCTCTTCCTCTGTCTCCTACCCGAACTGTGGGGTTTCCTCAAAGCTCAGTTCTGAGTCCCCTTCTCTTTTTAATCTACACTCACTCCCTCTGGGGTGACTCTTCCGTGACTTCAACTATCACCTCCATGCCAGTGACTCCCAAATCCTCTCTCTCTCTCTCTCTGTTATTTAACACTTCTTAGTCTCTAGTATATCTGTACATAAATAGCCTGCAGGGACCTCAAGTTCAACGTACCCAAAACTGAACCCATCTTGCCTCCCAAATCCCTTACTCCCCCTAACTCTTCCTTCATAGTTGATAACACCATCATCCCCCTCCCCATCTCCCAAGCTCATAACCTTGGCATTATCCTCGACTCCTTGCTCGCTTTCAAACCCCATATCCAGTTTGTTCTCAAATCTTGTCATTTCTTTCTCTACAGCATTTCCAAAATCCATCTTGACCACGTCCCTCTCCCACACGGAACTCACAGTTTATGGGGCAGGGAGAACAGTATTGAATCCCCATTTTACCAGTGGGGAAATTGAGGCACAGAGAAGTTCAATGACTTGCCCAAAATCACAGAGCGGGTAAATGGCAGAGCCGGGTTTAAAACCCTGATCCTCTCACTCCCAGGCCTATGCTCTTTCCACTAGGCCATGCTATTTCTCAGATCGTCTCCGCTTTAGCAAATTCATTTTGTGACCCAGGAGATAAGCCCCATGGAATGTTGGGCGAGGGGAAAACTGGGCTGACAGCAGTGAGGTCTGCAGCAGAGACACTAATGGGGCTTCTTGCATTGGACCCGTGCTGTGAAGGGGCAATGGGGAACTGAAAGGTGGGTTTGGAGTGCCAGGAGAAGAGCCAGGAAAGCCCCCAAAGCACAGAAGCCCAGGGCAGAGGAAGAGGAGGAAGGGGCGGGACCAGCTTTATGTAGCTTGACAGGAAACTCGTGAGCAGGAAACGTGCCTACCGACACTGTTGTTTTGTTCTCTTAGTTTTGTACGCTTAGTACAATGCTCTGAACATAGTAATCTCTCAAGAAATATCATTGATGATGATGAAAGGAGTTGTGCTTGTAACTTCTGAGGTTCTAAGCCCTCCTCTCCTCTTCTCCCACTCCCTCCTGCATCTCTCTCACGTGCTCCCTTCATTCGTTCATCCTCCCTCCCATCCCCACAGCACATAGGTATATATCTGTATATATCTGTAATTTATTTATTTAGGTTAATATCTGTCTCCCCCTCTAGAATGTGAACTTGTTGTGAGCAGGGAATGTGCCTGTTTGTTGTTACGTTGAACTCCCCCAGGCGCTTTGCACACAGTAAGCACTCAATATATCCAACTGAATGAATGCACGAATTAGGTTCTGGGGGAGTAAAATGTGCAAAATCTACTCCTCTGATGGAAACTCTGCCCATTTCTCAGGAAATATCACCTGTCCAGTAAAAGGTATGTGCTTGTGTGGGGGTTGGAGGAGCGGTTCTTTGGGTGTATACGAGAGCAGGGTTGGGTGAATGAAGAGCCGCCTCTATAGAGGAGTGCTTTTTTGTGGTAGGGCAGCTGACAGTCCTATCTCCAGCTTCTCCGACAAGGACCTTAGTGTTCTCGATACATTCCTATAGGGAGGAATAGTTCAACACGAAGCACTAGGTCGGCTGAAGATCATGAGGTATCTAAATGCCCGGGGGTGTCTGCTGCCAGAGTTGAAGTGGCTAAACTTTTCTCTTCCATTCTCTTCTATCTTCCCCTTAGACTCACTATGGACCCAATGAATAAACACGAGCCATCATTCTCCATCTTCATGTCCAGGTGAGGAGAAAGAAGTGTTTTTTTTCTCTTTTTTTTTTTACTTGTTACTGGATCGCTAGTGAACAGGATAGGCAATGAAATACCTCAGCAGGGATGGAAATGGACACGATCAACTCTGGAAACCCCGTTCACTATTCTCCCATCTCCAGGGAAGTCTCCAAGCATCAGGGGGCCCCTGAAATCTAATTACCGCTGATGATTTGCACCTGCAGTGGCTTCACCTGCTTTGTCTCTAGCTAATAGTAATGGTGGTATTTGTTAAGCCCTTATGATGTACCAAGCACTCGGCTAAGCGCTGGAGTAGATAAAGATATTTAGGTCAGATGTAGTTCCTGTCTTACATGGGGCTCATGATCTAAGGGGGAGGGAGAACAGGTATTTACTCTTCCATTTTACAGATGAGGCACAGAGCAGTTGAGTGATTTGTCCAAGATCACACAGCAAAGTGGCAGAGCTGGGCTTAGAACCCTTGACCTCTGGCTCCCAGGCCTGGGGGTGGTCTTTCCTTGCTGCTTTCCATTTCTTCATTTCTACCCCAGATGTCAGTAGCAGAGTCCTGCTTGTCCAGCGAGGGTGGGAGAAAGTTTCCGATTTCCACTCATTGAGAAAGCCCTTCCTGAGGCAGTACGGTTGAAAATTGCCTCATGCCTTCCATGCTCAGCAGGCATGGGTAAAAGTAAAAATGGACTGGAATGGCAACGGCCACATGAGTACAAAAAGCCCCCTTTGCTACAGCTTGGTGAGGATCAGAGAAACACTATAGGTCCCTGGGCTGAGTCTGAGGCTGCATCCTGCCGGCTGAGCAGGAAAGTGGGACAGATTTTCCCCCTTCTTTACCTTGGAGCAGTCCCCTCACCCTATCCGGAATCATGCCAGTTTGCCCCCAGAGCCGATGGTGCTGCTGGTGGCCACGTGGCTGGCTGACTCGCCTGCAATTCGGACTCCACCCCTGGCCAGAGATTATTTCCCTAATACTTTTCTGATTGAGTGGACGAGGATTTCTCAATCAGTCGTGTTAAATTCTACCCATCTCACTCCTACCCTTTTCAAGCCTGACTCTCTTCTCTTTCCCTCCCTCCCCAACTCTAGGACCGGAGGCAAACATGAAACACAGTAGGACCTGTCTTCTTATAGATAATGAAAATAAATGAGATCGAATGAATGAATGAAAACTGAAAATGCTATTTCCCACATGGTGCTTGACTGGACTCAGGCAGGTAATTATGGTATTTGCTAAGCACTTTCTATGAATCAAGCACTGTTCTAAGCACTGGCATAGATACAAGCTAATAAGGCCGGACACCTTCCTTGTCCCATGGAGGAATTCTTGCTCCAACTCAAGTGGGGTTTGGGAGCAGGAAAAGTACCAGAGCATATTCTGTTTCAGTTTTAGAGAGTTGAGCCAAGGAGTCAAGGTTTTATTGGAAACAGCCCGATAATCTACTGTATAGCAAAAAATGAATTAAAACCGGCCTGGCCTGATCAGTCGTTCCAAATGAGAAACAGCAGCACCCTGGCCTCCTGAGAGACCAGGAGTTCACCATGAAGAGAACTGATGGTGATGATGATCAGGAGATGATCCAACCTCAACTGGAAGTCTCAATAATAATCATGGTATTTATTGAGCCCTTACTATGTGCCAAGCACTGGGCGAAGCCCTGGGGTACATATAAAATAATCAGATTGGACACGGTCTCTGCCCCACATGAGGCTCACAGTTTAAGAGAGTGGAGTGACCCCTATCGCTCTTATGCTAAGAGGGAACCCCTAAAGCCACCATCATATTCTTGCCTCACTGGATGGAATTGGAAGGGCTGGGAAAGGTATGAGTCAATTACTAACACTGTATAAAGGGCAAGTTTCCCATGATCAGTGGAGTTTTCCTAGTCGAGAGTAATTTTAAAAAGCTCTGTAGGCAGCTCTTCTCACCTCCTTATCACTCAGGTACCCTCTTGGAGGGCCTCCTCTCCCATCTCCGACTTCTTGGATGATTAGCAGGAAGACAGGCCAACTAGCAACCTCCCCAACAGTTTCAATGGAGTCGAAACCGGGCAATTCCGGGCTATTTTTGTCAGGAAAACAAATTACCACCGCCTGAGCTGATATGAGCAATTTCAGCTGCCCATTAGGTCTCTCCTGATTGCAGTTCTCAGGGCTGTGGGGCTCGTAAAACAGCAGGCCCTCGCAGGAATGCAACACATTGGGAGGAATGAGGAAAGCAAAAAGAGCTCTGCTCTTTTCTGAGCCTGAGAACCTGATATCCAATTTCATTCCCAGTCAGGAACCTCTCAGCAGGTTAAATGCACACTCTGCCTACATCTTTAAGGCAGGTATTGCCTCTTATGGAAGCAGTTTATCACAAAGAGAGAAAAATAATTTTCCATTGCCCTCCTCTCTAGTGTTCCAAACCAGAGTGGCTGCTGGGTTTGAAAAGAGCATATTCCCATTCTTTGTCAATGCTCCTCAGAGGCTCCAATGCAGATCTCTGTGAGCGAGAACTGGGTTAAAGGTAAACCCGCTAAAAGCAGTTTTGCCTCTAGTAGATTGAAGATACAGTAGCCAGCTGATTTTCAGTCTTCCTTGATGGATTTGAAACACCCCAGGGGCATCAGACCACGCAAAGCCTTAGCATCTGCATGATTAAATTCCATCCTCAGCACACCTACATAAATGTATCAATCAGTCAATCCCTCAGAAATATTTATTGAGCACCTACTGTGTGCAGAGCACTGAACTGAGCAGTTGGGAAAGTACAATACCATCAGTAGACATGATCCCTGCTGTAAAGGAGCTTACGACGAAGTAGCCAGACAGGGGAGACAGAAACTTCAAGAAGTTACAGATGAGAGATACTTTCTGGACTGTAAGCTTGTCTCCATACTCTAAACTCACTGTGGGCAGGGACTGTGTACTCTCCTAAGCACTTAGAGTATGTAAGATATTTACAAAAGGGCTTCAGGATGTGGTGAGTATATAAGTGCTTAGGTGATGTGGAAGTGCTGAAGTGGCAGCTGGGAGAGAGAAAATCGTGGGATTAGACATGGATGAGGGAAGACGTTTTGTTTTATGCTGTCGAGGTTCCCACCCATAGCGACTTCATGGACACATCTCTCCCAGAACGCCCCATACTCCATCTGCAATCGTGCTGGTAGTGTATCCGTAGAGTTTTCTTGGTAAAAAATATGGAAGTGATTTATCATTGCCTCCTTCCACTTAAGGATTTTATATTCACCAGTTTAAGCCTGTTTACCCTCCCAATAGACTGTAAGATCCTTGAGGGTGGAAATCACGTTTTTACTTCCTCTATATCAATCTAAGGACACATGTCCCCAAGGGTATAGAGCAGAGCTACTCCAAAGTTTTGTGGAGGCGGGCTGTTTGTCTTACTCGCTGGGGTAGTGTTGGGCAGGTGGGATTGGAGGTTCTTCGGTGATGTGGAGGAGAGTTGGGGTGGGTTACCGGGGAGGCAGCGAGTCGGTCGGATAGAGGAGGACGCCAAGGGCCTTGGCGTTGTGGTGGGAAGGCGGCATTCATTCTGGACTGTGAGCCCGTTGTTGAGTAGGGATTGTCTCTCTTTGTTGCCAATTGTACTTTCCAAGCACTTAGTACAGTGCTCTGCACACGGTAAGCGCTCAATAAATACCATTGAATTCATTCATTCAGTGGTATTTATTGAGCACTTACCGTGTGCAGAGCACTGTACTAAGCTCTTGGGAGAGTACAATACAACAGTAAACAAGACGCATTCCCTGCCCACAAGGAGCTTGCAGTCTAGAGTGGGGGGAGATAGTAATATAAATAAATAAAATTACAGCTATGTACATAAGTGCAGCGGGGCTGGGTGGAGGGAAGAACAAAGGGAGCAAGTCAGGGTGACGCAGAAGGGAGTGGAAGAAAAGGTAAAGGGGGGCCTAGTCAGGGAAGGCATCTTGGGGGAGATGTGCCTTCAATAAGACTTTGAAGTGGGGGAGAGTCATTGTCTATCGGATTTGAGGAGGGAGGGCGTGCCAGGCCAGAGTCAGGATTGGGGCGAGGGGTGGGAGGCGAGATAGACGAGATTGAGGCACAGTGAGAAGGGTAGCATTAGAGGAGTGAAGTGTGAGGAATGGGTTGTAGTAGGAGAGTAGTGAGGTGAGGTAGGAGGGGACAAGGTGATTGACCGCTTTGAAGCCAATGGTGAGGAGTTTTTGTTTGACGAGGAGTTGGATGGGCAACCCCTGGAGTTTTTTGAGTAGTGGAGAAACATGTCTTGAAAGTTTTTGCCTAAAAACGATCTGGGCAGCAGATCCAAGTATGGTCTGGAGTGGGGAGAGACACGAGGCGGGGAGGTCAGCAAGGAGGCTGATGCGGTAATCTAGGCGGGATAGGATGAGTGATTGTATTAATCTGGCAGTTGCAGGAGTCACGTTGAGAGGATGGGGGACAGGCTCCCAGTGGATTCGTTCAACCGTAAAGCAGAGAGAGTGGCCGGACGAGAGGAGAGAGAGAAGCAGTGTGGCTTAGTGGATAAAGCATGGGCATTGGAGTCAGAAACCCATGGGTTCTAATCCTGGCTCCACCACTTGTCTACTCTGTGACCTTGGGCAAGTCACTTAACTTTTCTGGGTCTCAGTTACTTCTTTTGTAAAATGGGGGTTAAGAGTGTGAGCCCCATGTGGGACAGGGACTGTGTCCAAGCTGATTAACATGTACCTTCCTCAGTGCTTAGAATAGTGCTTGGCACTAAGTAAACACTTAACAAGTACCATTATTATTATTATTATTGTTATTATTGCCTCAGCTTAAATCCCCTGCAACCCAATGTGCACAGAACCTGTCAGGAGCAAAGACTCAGGGAGTCGTCATAGAGCAGTGACAGGTTCCCGGAGGAATGGCTTGGCCTGACAACTACTACTGGCTATTTCAGCCAGGCGAGCACCCGACTTTGTTTAGACCTACTCTTTTTTGTTTGGTCATCTGAAATTGCCTCTAGTTGGATAATTGTCATTTGGAGTACTGGCCCTTCAGCTTCATTGGCTTCCTGTCAGTTTTGATGAGTACGCTTTTTATGAAGAGCCATCAAACATTTGATTCCTGCTCCCTCTTCCTCACTTCTCAGCTCTGTCACTGTAGGAAGATTGGAGTGAACCTGGGAGTCAGGAGGTCACGGGTTCTAATCCTGGCTCTGCCACTTGTCTGCTGTGTGATGTTGGGCAAGTCACTTAACTTCTCTATGCCTCAGTTACCTCATCTGTAAAATGGGGCTAGAGATTGTGAGCCCCACATGGGCCAGAGACTGTGTCCAACCTGATTTGCTTGTGTCCAACCCAGTACTTAGTCCAGTGCCTGGCACATAGTAAGCGCTTAGCAAATACCATTATTATTATTATTATTATTATTGTGGGATCGGATAAGTACTTGGATTGACATGGTAGCCCGTGCTCAATCCACTGTGCCATGATTGCTATATCAGCCTCCATGCTGGCCTTCTTGCCTCCTGTCTCTCCCCACTCCAGTCCATACTTCACTCCGCTACCTGAATCATTTTTCTTCAAAAATGTTCAGTCCGTTTCCCCACTCCTCAAGAACCTCCAGTCATTGCCCATCTACCTCTGCATCAAACAAAAACTCCTTACCTAGGGCTTTAAAGCACTCAATCAACTTGCCCCCTCCTACCTCACCCCCCGCTCTCCTATTACAACCCAGCCCGCACACTTCACTCCTCTAACGTCAACCTACTCACTGTACCTCGATCTTCTCTATCTCACTGCCAACCTCTCTCATGTCCTGCCTCTGTCCTGGAACGCTCTCCCTCTTCATATTCTTCAGACAATTACTCTCCCCGCTTTCAAAGCCTTACTGAAGGCACATCTCCTGACTAAGCCCTTCTTTCCTCTTCTCCCACCTCCTTCTGCATCACCCTGATTTGCCCCCTTTATTCACCTCTCCTTCAGCCCCACGGCACTTAGGTATATATCCATAATTTACATATTTATATTAATGTCTGTCTTCCCTTCCTGACTGTGAGCTCGTTGTTAGCTGGGAATGTGTCTGCCAACCCTGACACAAAAAAAGAAATATTTTACTTTCCCAAGCTTTTACTTTCCCAAGAAATATTTTACTTTCCCAAGAAATAAAAAAGAAATATTTTACTTTCCCAAGCTCTGGACACAGTAAGAACCCAATAAATACAATCGATCGATTGATTTAAAATGCCAAACCAAGAAATGTCAGACACCTTCCACCCCCTCCCTGAGTTGTCAACTGGCTTTTTGGAGGGTGGGGTGAGGGAGAGTGGTGAAGGCCGAGTGGTGACCGAGCAGGTTTTTCAGAGAGAAGGGACAGATGACCAGCCACAGAAAAGGAGGCTGTGAATGTAGCCTTAGGGAGGAATAAAATGCCTGGCACATAGTAAGCACTTAACAAATACCATAATTGTTATTATTAATTACAAGCTCACTCCCATTTCCCCGGCTTTCACACTTACCTGGTGGTGGGTGTACAAGCTAGAGCCTGTTCTAGGGGTGGGCAAATTGTTTGTCCCCCAGGACTGTCCATCTGTGTGGGGACAAATTGGCGTATCTTTCCAGGACCCCTGGAACTAATGTCATAAAAGTTCAATCCATCTGGAGAGGGACAAGGATGTTTCCTAAAGAGCGGAACTACAGCAACAGTAAATCCCTCTCCCGGTATCCATCCTGCATGGGAATATCCCAGGACCTGGGGTTACCAGGGATTCAGGGGCAGCACTGGGCCAGACATTGCGGTTCTAATGAATCTATATGAAGAGCTGGTGAAGTGACTGAGAAGGAGCGGCCAGGATGATAGGAGAACCGGGAGAGGAAAGTGTCAGTGAAACCGAGGTTGGATAATATTTCTAGGAGAACGAGGTCATCCACAGTATCGATGGCACCTGAGAGGTCGGGGAGGATTGGGATGGAGTAGAGGCTGTTGGGCCCTTCTCGGGGTTGCATCTGGAGAGTTTTCAGTACTCTATCAGTCTTGATATGGGAGGGAGAGTCAAGCAGAGGCCTACCCATTCCATTCATAGCCTGAGCAGTGGCTAGCGAGTGGAAGGCTATCTGCTACAAGCCAAAACTCACCTGTGCTGGGCAGCAGCAGCACGGGAGAGAGTCAAGGGCGGAGACGCAAGTTTACTCCACGGAAGGAGGCAGTGGTAAACCACTTCCGTATTTTTACCAAGAAAACTCTATGGATACATTAACAGAACGATTGCCGGTGGAGGTGGGGCGATGTGGGAGAGACGTGTCCATGGCATCGCTATGGATCGGAGATGACAGCATAAGACAAGAAAAGAGGCTGTTGGATTTGGAAAGAAGTAAGCCACTGGAGACCTTAGAGAGGGCAATTTTCATGGAGTGGAGGGGTGAAAGCCAGAACTGGAAGGGCTTAGGAGAGAATTAGAGGAAAGGAAGTGGAAGCAGTGGGTGCAAACTCACAATGGAGTTTTGGAAGAATGATAAGAGGGTAGGGGAGATAATTAGAAGATGCACGGGGTCAAGCGATGATTTTTTTAGGCTGGGGATACATGGGCATGTTTGAAAACAGTGGGGAAGGAGCCACTGGAGAGTGAGTGGTTTCAGATGGTGGTCAGTGAGGGAAGAAGGGAGGAGGCTAGAGTTTTAATAAGGTGTTAAGGGATGGGATTGGAGGAGCAGGTAAATTTTAAGAACGATCAGGAGATCGTCTCGAGACACTACTGGAAAGGATAGATTCGAAGAGAGGGCAAAAGGAAGATGGAACTGGAAAGGTACACGGGAGGTTTTAGGTAGGTCACGCCTGATGGTTTCAATTTAATTGACAAAATAGGTGGCAAGGTCATTATGGTCAAGAGATGGGAGAAGCCCAGACCAGGGTGTTTAAGGAGGGAGTTAAAAATCTGAAACAGCTGGCATGAGCATTGGACATAGGAGTCGATAAGGCCAGACACTTATTATTGCCTGACAGGGGGAAGAACCAGACATATAGCAGGTGAGGTTGAAGTCACTCTCACTGTAGACAGCACCACCATCATTCCTGTTTCACAAGCCCGTAATCTTGGCGTTATCCTTGACTCATCTCTCTCATTCCACCTACTTAGTCAATCTATCACTAAATCCTGTCGGTTCACTCTTCAGAACATCGCTGAAATCCTCCTTTTCTTCTCCAGACACACTGTTACCATGTTAATTACACTTATCCTATCCGGCCTTGATTACTTTATCAGACTTCTCGCTGACTTCTTTGTCTCTGTCTCTTCCCATTCCATACAATCCATACTTCACTCTGCTGCCCAGATCATTTTTCTACAAAAGCAATCAGTCCATGTTTCCCAATCCTCAAGAACCTCCAGTGGCTGCCCATCCACCTCCGCATCAAAAAGAAATGCCTTACCATCGGCTTTCAAGTACTCAATCACCTTGCCCCCTCCTACCTCACCTCATTGCTCTTCTACTACAACCCAACCTGTACACTTCATGTACACTTCATTCCTCTAATGCCAACCTACTCACTGTACCTCGATCTCATTTATCTTACCGCCGACCTTGCACCTACATCCTGGCTCTGGCCTGGAACGCCCTCCCACTTAATAATAATAATAATAATAATAATAATGTTGGTATTTGTTAAGCGCTTACTATGTGCCGAGCACTGTTCTAAGCGCTGGGGTAGACATAGGGGAATCAGGTTGTCCCACGTGGGGCTCACAGTCTTAATCCCCATTTTACAGATGAGGGAACTGAGGCCCAGAGAAGTTAAGTGACTTGCCCACAGTCACACAGCCGACAAGTGGCAGAGCTGGGATTCGAACTCATGAGCCCTGACTCCAAAGCCCATGCTCTTTCCACTGAGCCACACTGCTTCTCCATATCTGACAGACAATTACTCTCCCCACCTTCAAAGCCTTACTGAAGGCACATCTCCTCCAAGAGGCCTTCCTCGACTAAACCCTCATTTTCTCTTCTCCCACTCCTTCCTCAGCCCACAGGACTTATATACATATCCGTAATTTATTTATATCAACGTCTGTCTCCCCCTCTAGACTGTAAGCTCCCTGTGGGCAGGGAACATGTCTACCAACTCAGTTAAATTGTACTCTCCCAAGCGCCTAGTACAGTGCTTTGCAAATGGTAAGCGCTCAATAAATACAATTGATTAATTTGATTAATTGTTAATTGGGGGCAGAATGGTGGCAAAGTGACACTGAGGGACAAGAAGCAGCATGGCTCAGTGTAAAGAGCCCGGGCTTGGGAGTCAGAGGTCATGGGTTCTAATACCGGCTCCGCCACTTGTCAGCTGTGTGACTTCGGGCAAGTCACTTCACTTCTCTGGGCCTCAGTTACTTCATCTGTAAAATGGGGATTAAGACTGAGCCCCACGTGGAACAACCTGATCATCTTGTATCCCCCCAGGTGCTTGGCACATAGTGAGCGCTAACAAATACCATAAAAAAAAGCCAACTCCTCCCCATTTCCCATTGACTCTTGGAAAGTGAGAGAAGATGAGGCTCCTGGGGAGAGAGTGGCGGGAGAGATAATGGTGCCTGGAGAGAGTCAAGTTTCAGTGAGGGTAAGATTGTGAATGGGAAACATTCATTTGAATAGCAATATGCAATCCTTTTCAATTTCCAGTTGTCACAGCTGGAGATAATAATATTAATGGCATCAGTTAAGCACTTACTATGTATCAGACACTGTAGTAAGTCCTGGGGTAGATACAATCCGATCAGATAGTCACCAGTAGTAAACAGGGGATGTGGTTGTGTCATTCGGGAGGCTCATACTAGATCTCTAAGGCTCCCTGAACCCCACTAAGCATACCTGTGGAAACAGATTCCTGCTTGGGCTTGGGTCAACCCTCAGGTTTTGAAATACCCAGACTTCAGTGACTAGCTACACTAGCACCAAACCACTTCCACTGGGGATTGGACTGGACTTGGACACATTCCACAAACCTCAAAAGTCAGTTATTCATGCAGAGTCAGGGAGAATTTGGTCGGTCTTCAAATTGGAGAATGCAGCCAGTAAGGCAACTTTCATTGATCTTTCAGTGGAACGGAGGGGACCGTGCATTCTCAGGCTCATAGTCGCCCCCAAATCCAGGGGTTCCGCTATGGCATGTGGTTCTGCCATCCTATGAAACTACGGTCCGTCCGTACCTGGAATGTGGAATGCAGTTCTGGTCGATGCCATCTTAGGGAAGGCCTCCTAGCATTGGAGAAGGTGTAGTGAAACGTAACCATTATAAGGACTATTGCTATTTATCAAGTGTTTATAATGTGCCAAACATTGCTAAACCCCCGTTTGGTCGGGAAAAGTGTAGGGGGGCAGCGGGTATGATGGCAAATGAGGGAAGAGAACTAAGGTTGCTGTGTGGAAGAGAGGGCATATGAAAACAAACCTGAAGTTACCCAAGTCAGCCTGGTGCCTGAATTTCTGCCAACAACGCTCTGCATTGTAGGTATGTGAGCCAAGAAAGTGTACAGCAAGAGGGGATTCAGGGCTAGGCGTCGGTGATGTGAGACTAAGACCAGGTCAGAGGGAGAGGGAGTTGAGTTCAGTTGAGAGGGAGGATTTGAGGGCCTGGATTCATATATAAGGGCATAATAACAATAATGGTTAAGCACTTAGTACGTGCCAAGCACTGTTCTAAGCACTGGGGTAGTTACAAGGTAATCAGGTTGTCCCACGTGGGGCTCACAGTCTTAATCCCCAATTTTAATAATAATTATTGTATTTGTTAAGCGCTTATTATGTGCCAAGCACTGTTCTAAGCACTGGGGAAGATACAGGGTAATCTGGTTGTCCCACGTGGGGCTAAAGCTTTTAATCCCCATTTTACAGTTGAGGTAACTGAGGCATAGAGAAGTTAAGTGACCTGCCCAAGGTCACAGAGCAGAAAAGTGGCGGAGCGGGATTAGAACCCATGACCTCTGACTCCCAAGCCCGTGCCGTTTCCACTAAGTCACGCAGGCCTGGGCTAAGCGGAAGAGAGTGGAGGTCTAGAGATTGGAAGTCTCTATGGAGGAAGAAAACCGGAGTCAAGGGGAATATGGGAGAAAAGGCAGAGAGCAGGCTGCAACCAATGAAAAACGGGCCTTCGATTGCATGTCTTTGATATAGCCTGAAAGTAAAGAATATTATGGGGGAGCATCTGTAACCATTCATTTATTCAATCAATCATAATTATTGAGCACTTACTCTGTGCAAAACACTGTACTGAGTGCTTGGGAAAGTACAATACAGCAATAAAGAGAGACAATCCCTGCCCACAACTAGCTCACAGTCTGGGGCGGGGGGGAGACAGACATCAGTATAAGTAAACAGACATCAATATAAATAAATAAAATTACAGATACATACAGGGTAGATATCAAAACTGTAAGCTCGTTGTGAGCAGGGAGTATGTCTACCAACTCTGTTACATTGTACTCTTCCAAGCACTTAGTACAGTGTTCTGCACAAAGTAAGTGCTCAATGAACATGATTGATGGATTGACTGATCGATTGAAGGGCAAATATCACACAGTGCTTCCCAGCATCCTGCTGCCAACTCAGAATACTGGGCTAGATGGACCATTAGCCTGGCCTAGTAATGGCAGTGTCTGTGTTCTTGCAGGTTGAGTGAATAGTCAGAGCCATTCCAAAGGGCTACAGCCTTTTTAAGAAGTCAGTTATGTTGCCCTAACCACTTGTAAACTATTGAAAAATCGGTTGGGGTTCAGGAAAGCCAGAACCTGAATTTGACTCTGAATGTTGAGTTGAATCTGGGTTTGGCAGGGGGGAGGGGTCAGGCCAGAACCGATGGATTCCTCCCAAATCTGGCCCTTGCAGAGCTCCACATGGAAATCTCAGAGCAACTCTAAGTACTGGATGGCTCTGAAAACTCAGGTTTTCATGTGCGGAGCTTGAGCCACAAGTGCAAGTTATAAACCTGGAGCTTTAAAGCCTCCTTCCCTCTCCCAACTGCCACATTCATGAGGTTGTAAATCTTTCCTTGGGGCCTTGGACTGGGTTAATCTGCCACTCGGAGTGGGCCAGATTCTGTTGCGGGCAGCGTCTGACAAGTCACTATCGTGTCATGAGGACATAGGCTCACTCCAGGAGGGGGTGATTCGGAACTCCACTTCCATGCCACTTCCCCTGCAGAGTCTTGACTGCTCTTGCTTGGGCAGGTCTTCCTGCCAGGAAACAGTGTTGCCCTCTGCCTCTTCTCTCAGCTGTTTGGACGGTGGTAGCCGTGCCCCCCGTTGGTAGTCCACGACCAGGCCAGGATAGCCTGTGGAGGCAACAGGTGGACGGGAGCAGGGAGGTGACCTTCAAGGAGTAGTTGTAGTCTCCTTGGCCCACATGGGGGTCTGGCTTGGCAGTAGGCCGGCCCACCCCCTCTCCCCGTGGCCCTGCCACTATTATTTGGAGCGCCGTTCAAGAGTGAGGGTAACCTTGGGGAGGCTCTCTAGCTGCCATGGAACTCTCTGGAATGTCACCTCTCGTTACTGGGCTGCCATTTTTGCTGTCCCACATGGAGACATGAGTGTCCCTGAATGTGAGAGGATCCTTTTCTCTCAAGGCCTCCGCAGTGGCGTCTCAGCCCTCCCCAGTGGACATTTCTTCATTTCATGAGGGTGCAGGAATTGTGTGTTGGTTCTGTCAGTCAGTGTGCTCTGCCTAGACCCTGAAGGGAGGGTGTTGGTGCAATATCTTTCTCGTGGGACTCGTCAAGTAATTACGCTGCTGATACTGCTAATTCTTTCCTGTTCCCAGTTGTGTAAAGCCAAGAGCAGGGCCTTTGGCAGGGTGGGGAGGCCCTCGTCTTCATTTTGGAATGAGATTGTGGGAGTTTCAATTGCAAAATATGCTTTTCATTTGGGAGCTGCCACCTACCCCTGAAATACTTTATGGTCTTGTTAGCTGAGTCTCAGGGACAAAACAAGAGGTGCAGGTTGTGAAAGAGTTGCCCGGGCCGGAGACAAAATGTGTGACTCTTCCGCTTGGTCCGGTCGGAAAAAGGATGGAATCTGCTGTAACACATGGGGAGGAAGAGATGCCGGGCGAGGATGGTAAGACACATGCTGTGTCATTTTACCTTGGGGCTCAAGCATGACCACACGTTGAGCATCCCAGGCAGCCTATCCTGTTGGTGAAGACCTCCAGAGAAAACCTCCTTCCTTTCTTCATTCTAAGAATTGAATCAACTTGGCGGGTATCTAAACTATTCTTCCTCGTATCTGAGCTAAATCCCTGATTCTGAGGCTTAAGCTCATTTAATCCTCCTCATCACCATCTTCGGTATTAAGTACCCAGTGAGTGTGTAGCCCTGTACTAAGTGTCTGGGAGAGTTTAACAGAGGCAAGACACACACACTGACCTCTAGGACCTGACAATTTAATGGAGTGGACAGGCAGATGAAAATGATTGGCAAGTAGTCCAGCATCACAGGATGAAAATAGCTGAAGCAGTAGCATGGTGTAGTGGATACAGCACGAGCCCAAAAGCCAGAAGGTCGTGTCTGCTGTGTGACCTCAGGTGAGTCAATTCACTTCTCTGGGCCTCAGTTACTTCATCTGTAAAATGGGGTTTGAGACCAGGAGCCCCATGTGGGACCGGGACTGTGTCCAACCCATTTGCCTGTGTCCACCCCAGCACTTAGTACACTGTCTGGTAAACAGTAAGGACTTAACAAATACCACAATTATTACTGAATATACAAACGTACCTATTTGAGCAAAGTATGCACAGGAACATCCAGTGCCGAGGATAGGAATAGAATATGTACAGTCTAAGGGTGGTGTTGGCTGAGTGTGACTGCAGGCGCTGTCGAGAATTAATTAGGGAAGGCTTCCCAGAGGAGGTGGAATTTTAGGAGGACTTTGAAGATGGGGAAAACTGAGGTCTGGCAGAGTCTGGGGGGACAGGGAACTCCAGTGTGGGGGAACAGTGAGCCAGAGGTTGGAGTTGGCCAGATCGAGAGAAAAGTACAGTTAGAAGGTGAGTTTGGGAGGAGAGAAGTGTGTGATCTGGGGGGTAGTGGGTAGAGAGATCTGAGAGTTAAGATGGAGAATGCTGGTAGAAAGCTTTGAAATCAATGGTGTAGACTTTCTGGTTGATTCAGAAGGAGATGGGTAGCCACTGGAGAAACAGCATGGCCTAATGGATAGAGCACAGGCCTGGGAGTCTGAGGACCTGGGTTCTAATCCAGACTCTGCCACTAGCCTCCCGCTGGGTGACCAAGTCACTTAACTTCTCTATGCCTCTGTTTACTCAACTGTAAAATGGGGATTCAATTCCTGTTCTCCCTATGACTTTGACTGTGAGCCCCTTATGGGACAGGGACTGTGTCCAACCTGGCTATCTTGTATCTATCCCCGTGTTTCATACGGTCCATGGAATGTGGTAAGTGCTTATCAAATGCCACAAATGATTAATTAATTGGAGGTGTTTGAGGAGTGGGGAGGTGTATGCTGAGTAACGCCTCAGGAAGACTATTCATGCAGCAGTTTATAGTATGGACTGAAGCAGGAAGACTTGTGAAGAGAGGAATTCAATAATCTATCATTGATATGAGAAGATCTTGTAACAGGGTGGTAGTTACTTGGGTAAGAGGAAGGGGCAGATATGGGAAATGTTGTGTAGGAAAAATCGGCAAGATTTAGCAATTGATTGAATATGGGGCTGAAAGACGATGAGGAGTGGGGGATGATGCCATGGTAACAGGCTTCTGGGATAGTTAGGGAGGACTCTTTGACAGTGATGGGAAAGTTAGGAAGAGGAGAAGTGAGTTGAAGAGGGAAGATGAAGAACTTCAGTACTGGACATATTGAGTTTGAGGTGCCGGTGGGACACCCAAAAAGAAAAGTCCTGGAGGAAAGAGGAAATAAAGGACTATAGATTTGGTGAGAAGTCAGGGTTGAAGAGATAGATTTGGGTCATTCTTACAGAGATGGTAGCTAAAGCCATGTTAACAGATTCATTCATTCAATAGTATTTATTGAGCGCTTACTATGTGCAGAGCACTGTACTAAGCACTTGGAATGAACAAGTCAGCAACAGATAGAGACGGTCCCTGCCGTTCGACGGGCTTATGGTCTAATCGGGGGAGACGGACAGACGAGAACGATGGCAATAAATAGAGTCGAGGGGAAGAGCATCTCGTAAAAACAATGGCGACTAAATAGAATCGAGGCGATGTACATTTCATTAACAAAATAAATAGGGTAATGAAAATATATACAGTTGAGTGGACGAGTACAGTGCTGAGAGGGTGGGAAGGGAGAGGGGGAGGAGCGGAGGGAGATGGGGGAAGAAGAGGGTTAAGCTGCGGAGAGGTGAAGGGGGGGTGATAGAGGGAGTAGAGGGAGAAGGGGAGCTCAGTCTGGGAAGGCCTCTTGGAGGAGGTGAGTTTTAAGTAGGGTTTTGAAGAGGGGAAGAGAATTAGTTTGGCGGAGGTGAGGAGGGAGGGCGTTTCGGGACTGCGGGAGGACGTGGCCCAGGGGTCGACGGCAGGATTATCGACGGCGGGATAGGCGAGACCGAGGGACGGTGAGGAGGTGGGCGGCGGAGGAGCGGAGCGTGCGGGGTGGGCGGTAGAAAGAGAGAAGGGAGGAGAGGTAGGAAGGGGCAAGGTGATGTAGATCCTCGAAGCCTAGAGTGAGGAGTTTTTGTTTGGAGCGGAGGTTGATAGGCAACCACTGGAGGTGTTTAAGAAGGGGAGTGACATGCCCAGATCGTTTCTGCAGGAAGATGAGCCTGCAGGGAACAGATGAGTTCCCTGAAGTAGAGCAGGAAAAACAGAATAGGGGACCCAGTTGGGTGATGAGAGGCAGATAAGGAGCCAGCAGCAAATAAGCCTGAGAGGTAGGAGAAAATCCCATTGATTACCGTGACGGTGAAATCTGTTAGATTTAAGGAGGAACGAACGGCCGCAGAGTCGAAGTCAGCGAAGAGGTCAAGGAGGCTTAGAATAGATTAAGACTCATCTGACTTCCCTCTAGAATTTAAACTCCTGGAGGTCAGGGAATGTGTCTATCAACTCTGTTATATTGTACTCTTCCGAGCGCCTAATAGTATAGTACACTGCACACAGTAAGCGCTCAATAAATACTACTGATTGATTGACTTGGTTATGAGAATGTTATCAATAATCTTGGAGAGTTGGAATCCTCTTGCTCTTCGCTAAATAGAGATCGTGGCATTTTTGTCCCAACCTTTTCGGGGTATGCTATTTTGATGTCCCTACTCACCCTTCTATAGAGGTTGATATCTTCACAAGCTCCTCCACTTTTAAAGAAAACTGGTCCGGGGCCAAACTACCAGGCCCACCCTACCGGCAATTGCCAAAATAGCCCTCGGCCTCCTACCCCACCAGGCAGCCGAACTACTAAGCCGGTAAGCCACGCCTCCTCATCCTCTCTTCCTCTCATCCTGGGGTCTCAGTCCCAAGCTGTGGTGGTTACTGTGGCTGCAGCTGGGACTGTTGGACTCTGCATCGCGAGGAGCCCAATAGCCAGTTGCATTTAAATTTTATTTTGTGCATTTGTCCTCGTCATCGTCTTTCATATTGTTTCATCTCTGTGTGTCCCCCTTCATTCTTAGACTGAGGACTAGGGACTGTGCCTAGTTCTCAGCAGAGTATTTTTTCCCAGCACTTTGTACACGGTAAGCAGTTTTAAATACCATTCTTACTGAAAATGTTAACTACGGTATTTGTCAAGCACGTACTATGTGCCAAGGACTGTTCTAAACACTGGGGTAAATATAAGATTAGCAGGTTGGACACAGTTCCTGTCCCACATGGGGCTCACAGTCTAGGTAGGAAGGAGTAGGATTTAATCCCTATTTTATAGTTGAGGAAACTGAGAACCAGAGAAGTGAAGTAACTTGCCCAAGGTCCCACAGAAGACAAGTGGCAGAGCCGGGATTAGAACCCAGGTCCTCTGACTCCCAGGCTGCTTCTGCTACTTCTACTGTGAAGGCAAATCCCTTTCCATTCACCGCTGAATGTCCAGAGCTGACTGCAGGCTCACGGAAGAAGGAGCCCCACTGAACAGGGATGCCCAGGATGCCCACACATGAAGCCAGCAGGAGCACTTTTGATTACATTTTGATCAATTTTCCTCCTCCATCCTTAATTGTGCATTTAACATGCACTTTGAAAATGAACAATTAGGGATGGATGAGGAAAACGGGAAAGTCAGAGCTAATCAGAATGATTTTTGGAAAGGTAATTGAGAGGTATCATGCAACTGAGTAACATTGGCTTCTGAAGGTAATTTGATATACTTGCTTCAGCCTCTGGAGGGAAACTGCAAAAAGGCCTCTGACTAGCTATGTCAGAACAGGCATTTTATTTCTAAAGGATCACCAAAGGCTCTCAGGTCTCAGGGGCAGGTTTTAGCTTGGAGGTCTTGAGAGCAAGGCTGGGACTGGTAGACATTCCCCTACACTGACCCATAGCGGGGTCAGGAAATGGGACGGGGTGGAGAACAGGCATGGAACCGTTCTCTCTTTCCTGCCCTGGCTAGGTTCTCCCTAGCTCCTTCACCAAGCCCCATTTCCCTCTCACGTCTCCGCTTTGCTCTGCCTGGACCCTTGTCCTTCTCCAGGAGCGGAGAAGGCCCTGAGTCTTCCCCAAGGCCGTACACCTAGCACCCTGCCAGCACCAACTGCTCTCTCTCCCTTCCCTCTCACTGTGGCACCTGCTTTGGATGCTTTAGAGCATAATTGTTACTGGAACAAAATCAATCACATTTATTGAGCGCTTACTGCGTGCAGAGCACTGTACTAAGGACTTGGGAAAGTACAATACAACAAAATTGTAGACTCGATCCCTGCCCACAAGGAGCTTAGCCTCTACAGGGGAGACAGACATTAAAATAAATTGCAGAGCAGGGAAACGGGGTGAGTAGCAAAGTGCTTAAGGAATACACAGCCAAGGGCAAAATTGATACAGAGAATAAGGTGGATAGGGAAAGTAAAGGGCTAAGCTTGGGAAGGCCTCTTGGAGGAGATGTGATTTTAGGGGAGTTTTGAAGGAGGAGAGAGTGGTGGACTGTTGGAAATGAAGCGGGAGGTAGTTACAAGCCCCAGGCAGAATGTAGGCAAGAGGTTGGTGGCGGAATATATGAAACAGAGGTACAGGTAATAGGTTGGCATTAGAGTAGCGAAGTGTTCGGGCTGGGTTGTAGTAGGAAATCTGCAAGGTGAGGTAGGAGGGAGAGAGCTGATTGAGTGCTTTAAAGCTGATTGTGAGGAGTTTCTGTTTGATAAAGAGGTGGATGGGCAACCATTAGAGGTTTTTGAGGCATGGGAAGATATGGAGAGATATGCAGAGAAGCAGCGTGGCTCAGTGGAAGGAGCACGGGCTTGGGAGTCAGAGGTCATGGGTTCGAATCCCCGCTCTGCCACTTGTCAGCTGTGTGACTGTGGGCAAGTCACTTAACTTCTCTGTGCCTCAGTTATCTCCTCTGTAAAATGGGGATTAAGACTGTGAGGCTCACTTGGGACAACCTGATTACCCTGTATCTACCCCAGTGCTTAGAACAGTGCTCTGCACATAGTAAGTGCTTAACAAATACCAACATTATTATTATTATTATTATAATATGGACTGAAAAGTTTTTCAGAAAAATGAACTGAGCAGCAGGGTGAAGTATGGACCGGAGAGAGGAGAGACAGGAAACAAGGAGGTCAGCTAGGAAGTGATTCAGTAGTCAAGACAGTAAATGATGAATGTTTGGATCAGCATACTAGAAGTTAGGATGGAGAAGAAAGAGTGGATTTTAGCAATATTGTGAAGGTAGATGACAGGATTTGGTGACAGTTTGAATATGTGGGTTGAACGAGAGAGATGAGTCAAGGACTATGCCAATATTACGGGCTCATGAGACAGGGAGGATGCTGGTGTTGTCTACAGTGATAGGAGAGTCAGGGAAGGGACAAGGTTTGGGAGGGAAGATGAATCCCAGGGAAGGCGGGGGGGATGGGATGGGGTGGGGACTACCTGGGCCATGAGCTTATCAATCAACCAGTGGAACTGGGCCAATGTAATGCCAATATGCCCTTTGAGAGAGTACAGTAGAGTTGGTAGATATCTTTACCTTCAAGGAGCTTAAAGTCTATGGATAGAATCAATCTATTAATTAATAGTATTTATTGAACGTTTACAGGTTCAGAGCATTGTAATAAGGCTTGGGAGAGTACAGTGCAGTAGAGTTGGTAGACACGATCCCTGCCTACAAGAAGCTTATAGTCTAGAGTGAGAGACAGACATTAAAATAAATTAGAGTTAGGGAAAGTGGCAGATTACAAGGATATGTACATCAGTGCTGTGGTTCTGGAAGTGGGGTGATTATCAAAATGCTTAAGGGATACAAATCCAAGTGCATGGAGAATCGAATGAAATTCCAGGGAAGGAGACCCTCCCAAGCTACAGATACACGAGCCATCGGCATGTTGGCTGCCTGCCCAGAATGATTCTTCATGGGCTTCAAGAAGGATTATTGTCATTTTGAACTACCACTTATCTGGTGAAGTCCTTCAAGATAAGCGGAGAACTGTTGCAGGGAGGGGTCGCTGCCCTATGGGACCTCACAGCAGGACCTTAGGGGGATTCCCTATTTCCTTATAGGGTCTCCGGCTGGTCCACCTGGTGGCACGGGGCTGCCCCTGCTCAGGGCCTTGAGGGGGGCCCCAGGATCTCCCTGGACATCCTTATCTCCTCCGTGACATGACCCCTACCTCACTCCACTGAGGAGCTGGGACTCAGTGTTGTGAGGCTCACAGGGAAGGATACTTATTTTGATTTTCATAACCATTATCTCTGTCTCTCTTGATTTCACTGTGTCAAAAGATTGACAGATTCTCCAATCTCCATCTGCAGGAACCAATCACAGGATGTGGCTCATGAGTGTGTTGTAAATCAACCCCTTCAACTAGGTGGAGGACAATCAGATATGGGCGTCCAGGAATGGTGACATTCCAAACAAACGTACCTTAGGTAATGTGTACCTGTATTGTGTACCCTCTGCATGCAGTGGGGCTGAGACAAGGGCGTAGCTGTTCGTAGAGTAATTTAAGGTATGGGGTGGGTGGGCAGGCAATTGTACCACCTCCTCTTTTTCTGTGGCCACTGCAGTTTCCTGACTTTCTGCCAACATCCATTCTCCTAGGTTCTGCTTCTAGCCACGGTAGCAACCTCCTCTTTGCCCCTGCCCTCTTAAACATTAAGCACAATGCTCTGCGCACTGTAAATGCTCAATAAATTCCACTGATTGATTGAACGCTGCTACTAGTTTAGGTTGGGTGGCTGAGGGGGACCTGGATCCAAATAGCCAATTCCACACTCTGAGTCACAACTTGCCCTGTTGTTGATGTTTCCAGGGAGCCTTGTAAGCCAAGCTTAGGGAATAGCCTGTATATTTTATTTTTTTTTGCAAGGGGCCATTTCCCTGCTTTTTTTTCTAATTGTATTTGTTAAGTGCTTACTATGTACTAGGAACTGTGCTAAGAACTGAAATAGATCAAACTTATTGAGTACTTAATGTGTGCAGAGCACTGTACTGAGTACTTGGGAGAGTACTATAATATATAGTATATGTATATAATATTTATTATGTCTCTATAGACAGTATGGATACAAGCTAATCAGGTTGGACACAGTTCATGTCCACAGTGGGGTCTCAATCTTAATCTTCATTTTACAGATGAGGTAACTGAAGCCCAGAGAAGTCAAGTGATTTGCCCAAGGTCATAGAGCAGACAGTGGACAAAACTATGATTAGAACACAGGTCCTTCTGACTCCCAGGCTCCCACATTTCTTTCCCCAGCTCAGAATCCATGTTGGACTTTAGCCAGTATGGTAACTGGGCTAGGTGTTAAGGTTAAAGTTAATGGTAAGCTTGGGCTTGTGTGAAGGTTAAATGGAATCTGGGTTATGTGATGGAGCTGGAGTTCAGGGCTGAGGTAGGGACCAGGGGTCACCTTTTGTCATTTGCCTCCTGAAGAAAGAAGCAATGGAAACATCTTTGCTCAACACCCGTAAGACTAACTTCCAGACTTGGAAGGGTGAGTTGTTTTTGCAGCAGTTCTTTCCTTCCTCCTCCTCCTCTCCCCCCTGACTCAGGAGGAGCCAACTTTATCTTTAATCTCTATCCAGCCAGGTTGCCCTCACAGTTTTGTAAATGGATCAGAGTTGGTGTCGATGACAATTTCCTTCCCACCTGCTCAGGATACTTAAAGCCCACTCAAAAGCCATTAATCAAGGGACTGGGCTTTTGGTATAGTGGGGCTCTCCCAAGGGCTGAAACCATCTGAGCATGACCAAGGATAGCCTGTCTTACTGTTCCTGTGTCTGCTCTGGGTTTGGTTTTGAGGTCTGCTGAACTCAGCCCACCAAACCCCAACATCTGTTCAAGAGGTAAGAATGGTGCTGCTCTGTCCTGAGGCAAAGAAATGTGATTTCACCATCAATTCTCCTTAACGATCTTGCCAGCGCAGTCCTCCTGACCAGAGAACTTAGTAGTGGTGAGAGCCAAGGCAGAGTTTGGTTTGAAGAATGACCTCAGACCTGGAAGGTAGCTGAAAAACACAAGCCATTCATTTGTTGACTTCTAATCCAAGCAGAAGAGACTTGGAAATGAGAGTTACCTCAGGTCAATCTCCATGCCTCAGTTTCTTCATCTGTAAATGGTATTAATACCACCCACCGCATGGGGATATTTGGGGGTTGGGTGGGTTGATGTTTGTAGATGCTTTTAAGCTTCTTGGATGATGATGATGATGATATTAATAACAATAATACCATGAATTTGTATTGCATTTTAATTTTTCTGAAGTGCTTCCATCTCATTTTATCTTTACAACCTCTTTGTGAGGTGTGGCTCATACTGTTTATTATCTCTAGTTTATAGACAAGGAAGCTAAGGACATGGAGGGGTTAAGAAACCTGCTTCAGGTCATTCAGCAGGTCATTGGCAGAGGTGGGATGAGAAGACAGATTCCGTGCTGTTCCCTTAGACCATGCTGCCTCAGCACAAGGACCCTGACCTCACTCAGGTAACTAGTTGAAATGTCTAAGTCGGTTATGCTCAGTCACACTTCCTCCTCAGGCTATGGTTGAGGCAAGTGCCGATGGATGAGGAAAGGGAGAGCTGAAACACCAGGGCCACAAACCCCTGGCCAATTCCAAAGGCCCCAAAGAGCATAATGGAGAGGCGAGGAAATAGAGGAGAAGCTCTGAGAGTTCTTCACCCCTACCCTACAGTGCTCACGGTGGGTTCAGGGGGTGGATTCCACTGAGGATAAAAGCACAGGAATCGCTGTATAGGTTCAGTTCAGCAAGAGATGAGTTAAGTCATTTCACGAGTGCTTAAGCTTAACAAAACCATCATTTTTAAGGTTTCGTGTTGGCAAATATCTCCAAAGAATAAAGTTAAAGATGATTCTGAGTTAAGATCCCATAACCACCACTATTTTAAAATAGAAGCCTCTGATATTTATAAACATATCCTCCTTTGCTGAACTAAATTCCATGACTAAAAAGTCAGGTCTTTCTGGGGAGATTCCTGTCTAAAGAAAATTTCAGGGTCACTGAAATTTTGAAAGCATCAGTCCATGTGGAGGTAAAATCAATTAATGACATTTGCTGCTTCCTTCCTGAGTTCAGAGCACTGTACTAAGTAGTTGGGAGAATACAAAACAGTGGAGTTGATAGGCATGATCTCTGCCCACAAGGAGTTTATAGACTTGAAATAAGTCCTTCACCCCTAGTGACCGTCATGAGTACACAGCTGACCCTTTCTATCCTGAAACAAGGCATGACATCTGGGACTGAATAGGCAATAGGCCTGGCAGTGCAGGTATTCAGTCACAAGTCCTGGGATGATGAAGAAAGAAGCACGATCTGAACAGTAGCCTGCAAAAGAGATTGGCAGGCCTTCAACCTTTGAGATGAGAAGCCACCGAGACACAAGCTCAGATCCTCTTCGTTAGGAGCTGTTCCCTCAAAGCACAACATCCGTGGCTAGTGATGGCATTCAAGGATACCGGGCGCTGAGATGCATATGATATCCCATGTGTTATGCCAGGCACGGAGTATAACACGATGACATCGAATGTGCCATTTTGCAGAAGTATGCCAAGTTCAGCCAAACCTAGAATGTCTCTCCTGGGAAATGCCTGACATTCCCAACACACAACTGCTTTGTTTTCCCTTCCCAGATCCCTTAGAACACAGGCACTGCTTTCGAGCCATAGCATTTGGTAGAAGGTGTCAAGGGGAAGGGAGGCTAATGGAAAGAAAACAGGCCTGGGAGTCAAAGGAGCTGCATGCTAATCTCAGCTCAACCATTTGCCCGCTGTGTGACGACGGGCATATCACAACCTCTCTGTGCTTCAATTTCCTCATCTGGAAAGTGAGGATAAAATACCCGTTCTCCTTCCGGCATGACTTTGAGCCCCATGTGGGTCGGGATCTCTGTCTGACCTGATTATCTGCCCCACTGCAAAACTGCCTAGCAACAGACACCTGAGACCCTTCTGGGTCTTTATTTTCTGAAAATAGCAAGGAAGGAGAATGGTGCTGGCTACCAATTTTGCTACACTCATTCTAACAATGAGTCGAGTTCTCATTGCTGAGCTAAGCAGTGCTGGCCAATCCCCTATGCCTTCATGTGACTTCTTATCACAGTGATGATGCAATTGTCAGAAGACTAAACAAGGCAGCAGGCCAGAATCTAATAGCCAAAACCACTCTGTAGCCTTCCATATGGACAAATAGTGCTTCTGAGCTCTAATCTACTCCCCTGAGCCACTTGATTGCCTGATTCCCAAGTGACAGTGCTGGGAATTTCAGGGTCTCCTTTTCAAAAAAAAAAAAAAATTGGTAAACAAGAAGAAAGGGGACATTAGGGAGAAGAGACTAAGAAAATTCTGAGGGAATGGGGTAAGGGAATTTGGGGGCAAGGTCAGAGGCCAAAAAAGCAGGAGGCAAAGTCAAAGCTGGCATTTCTTGTCCTCAAAACAGGATTGTGCTGGAGAAACTGGGATAGAGGCCATTCGGTGTCCAAATCCTACTATTCTTTTCCAACTAGCCAGGTGACGGTTGTGCGCAAAATAGTTAAGGAAAAAGCGGAGCCATTCTTTTTCCTTGGTGGGCTGGAATGTTCCCTGTTGATAGCCTTTGATGTTGCTCTTTTTGGTTTCTAGACACTGATCGGCCTTGTGCTCTTCACCAAGACTATAGATAAGAAATTTTTGGAGAAACTCAAGATCATTTTAAGACAAGGTAATGTAAACAATCTCTACAACACATTCGAAAATAAATTACATCACTGGTCATTTCCGGGTTGATTTCCCAAGTGAGCCCAAGTGAGGAGAGGATGGGAGGTCTTTTCTTAGAATCTGGACCTTTCCTGATTACTTGAAGGGTCATTGGGAACATCCACGTGGATAAGGAAGTCCCCATGGATCAGTGAACAGAGAAAAAAAGAAAGAATGTGAGAAGAGATCAAAATGTTACTAAAGTCAAAAGGAGGGCCTCTACAGCATTCTTTCTTTCTCCATCTCTACACTGATTCTTGAGGACTTCAATATCCACGTGGATCTCTCCAACGACCCTTCTGCTGTCTGCTTCCTCTCAGTCCCCAACTCCCTGCTCCACCCCACCTCACCCACTCACTAACTTGGACACACACACGATCTCATCATCTCTGGTCATTGGGTATCTCTACCCTCTCCAACTTGCTTCTCTCTCAAATAGCCCCTTCCTGCAACTGTCCTGTTGCTCCACGGGGACTTCTGATCTCTCGACCCTCTCGATTCATCCCAAGTCATCCCAAGTCAGAGAAGCAGTGTGGCTCAGTGGAAAGAGCACAGGCTTGGGAGTCAGAGGTCATGGGTTTGAATCCCAGCTCTGCCACTTGCCAGCTGTGTGACTGTGGGCAAGTCACTTCACTTCTCTGTGCCTCAGTGACCTCATGATGACCCTGTATCTACCCCAGCACTTAGAACAGTGCTCTGCACATAGTAAGCGCTTAACAAATACCAACATTATTATCATGCCCCATTTGGTCTCCATACCCCAACCTACCTTCTCTCAACCTGCAAATCCACGTCCTCAACTCCGCCTTCTCCTCTGAACTCAACTCCCTTCCAACCCTGTCCCTCCGTCGATACCACTGATTGATTGAGACCAGGTAGGTGACTACCGGATCCGGAAGCAGACACTCTTGACACACCAGTCAAAAGAGTTTTAACCATGAGACTGCCTCATTAGAAAATAATATTCAGTTATCAAAGCTCTTAGATTGTGAACCCTTCGAAGGACAGGTACCGTGAATAATTCCCACCTGGGTATTCTCTCCTAGAACATAGTACAGTGTTCTGCACACAGTGCTTAAATAAATAATATTACTATAGTGTAGTGCTTAAATACTATACTATAAATACTATTACTATACTCTACATTTAAAACTCCCAACTGTTGTCATAAAGGAAGTGCTTCTTACCTGATGCTGTGATGATTTCTTGTGGTATATAATGTGCTTAGTGTATTTCAATATGCAGTCATACCTGAAATACTATTTAACTTGTGTTTACCTGTAAACACCAACAGATTTCATCAGGAATTCTTATTATACAAGTAAATAGAGAAGCAGTATGGCTTAGAGGATAGAGCACGGGTCTGGGAGTCAGAAGGACCTGGGTTCTAATCCTGACTCCGCTACATGTCTGTTGTGTGACCTTGGGCAAGTCACATAACTTCTCTAGGCCTCAGTTACCTCATCTGTAAAATGGGGATTGAGAGTGAGCCCCATTTGGACAGGGACTGCGTCCAACCTGATTAACTTTATCTACCTCAGCACTTAGAACAGTGCTTGGCACAATGTAAGCACCTAACAAGTACCATAATTTTTTTAAATGGGGATTAAGACTGTGAACCCCATGTAGGACATGAAATGTGTCTTTCAATTAGCTTGTATAATAATGTTGGTATTTGTTAAGCGCTTACTATGTGCCGAGCACTGTTCTAAGCGCTGGGGTAGACATAGGGGAATCAGGTTGTCCCACGTGGGGCTCACAATCTTAATCCCCCCTTTTACAGATGAGGGAACTGAGGCCCAGAGAAGTTAAGTGACTTGCCCACAGTCACACAGCCGCCAAGTGGCAGAGCTGGGATTCGAACTTATGAGCCCTGACTCCAAAGCCCAGGCTCTTTCCACTGAGCCACGCTGCTTCTCTACTTCAGAGTTTAGTACAGTGTCTGGCACATAGTTAACACTTAACAAATACCATTAAAAAATCCAAGTGACTAGTGATTTTAGTAATGCAACAAAGAATAATTAAAATATGTATTTACATTTTTTGTGACTCTATGCATTCTGGAAAAAAAATCAGTTAGATAGGTAACTCTCTAGATATAGGGGTGCACGGAGATTAAATCCAGCCATTCACCATAGTGAATAGTGGCTTGGGAGTCAGAGGTCTTGGGTTCTAATCCCGGCTCCACCACTTATCAGCTGTGTGTCTTTGGGTAAGTCACTTAACTTCTCTATGCCTCAGTTTCCTCATCTGTAAAATGGGGATTAAGACTGTTAGTCCCACATGGGAAAACATGATTACCTTGTAACAACCCCAACGCTTAGAACAGACCTTCCCACATCGTAAGCGCTTAACAAATACCATCATCATCATTATTATTATTACCACTCTTCTCCAGAATAATAACAATACAATAACAAGGACTGTGCTAAGCAATGGGGTAGATTAAAAAAACATTCAGATCAGACACAGTTTCTGTCTCACATTAAGGCTCACAGTCTAACAGAGAGGGAGAACAGGCATTTAATCCTCATTCTGCTGATGAGGAATCTGAGGCACAGAGAAGTGAAGTGACTTGTCCAAGGTCACACAACAGGTAACTGGCAGATCCGGGTTAGAACCCAGGTCCTCTGACTCCCAGGCCCGTGCTCTTTTCAGCGGGCCTTGCTGTTGTTGCAAGGAGTTGGTGGCTGGGCATATGAAATAGAGGTTGGTAGAGAGAATAGGTTGGTGTTAGAGGAGTGAAGTGTGCAGGCTGGGTTATAGTAAGAAATCAGTGAGATAATGCAGGAGGGACAGCTCTGGCCTGGCTTGGCCTAACTTGGCCTGGGTTAGCCTGACTACTTTCCACTTCTTGGAATCAGAGTTGGGATGGAGGGGAGGGGATTCCCACATGCTCCCTTATCCCCAGGTCCAGCAGGGAGTGTTTCCCTTAAAAAACAACAACACTCAAAATGACCTGAAGATGATTCAAACCCATTTCCTGTTGGAATTCATAAATGTGTGCTCAAAATGATGTCTGTTTCTTGCAATTTCCTCCACTAGACTTTTCTTCCCCAGTGTGACCTACACATAATTTTGTTCTCTTTGGTGATGATATATCATTTAAAACATAGAAGTATTTGGAAAGCGAAATCCTTGGACAGATCAGGGTTTGACTTCATGTGGGTCAGACTTCTGCTTTTGCTGTCCCAAACCATGATCTGGAATTCAGGGTTGAAATGGGTGTGGAACTGGAGGAAACATATAAAAACTATAACAAGGCTCCATTTCTCAAGGTGTCTGGGTTTCCCTCAGAGGTCTTTTTGTCATCTGGGCTCTCTGTAAGATGTTGGAGAAAAAGCCCCTTGGGAGCATCTTCCTCTCTTGCTCAACAGGATGTACTTACTGTATTGACTCACATAATTGCTCTGCTTTTGGCAAACGTTTTGTTGCATTAAAACACAGGTGGGGCAATTTACAGGTCAAGTAAGAATTAAATCTAGCAATGGCGGGGGGTGGGGGAAAAGTAGAAGATGGAAATGAAGAGGAGGAAATCAAGGGGGAAGGAAAAGGAAGGTAAGAGGGCACTCGAGAGAGCTTCTCCTACTTCTATTTCACTCTCCCAAGGGCTCCTTCACTGAGTGAACTCCCTCCCCACTTTATCGTCTGTGTTTTTATGAGAAGCTTATGAGAAGCAGCATGGCCTAGTGGATAGAGCATGGACCTGGGAGCCAGAAGGTCATAGGTTCTAATTCCAGCTCCCCCCCACTGGTCTGCTGTGTGACCCTCAGCAAGTCACTTCACTTCTCCGTGCCTCAGTTCCCTCATCTGTAAAATGGGGATTAAGACTCTGAGCCCCATGTGTGTGAGCCCCACCTGGGACAATCTGATGACCTTGTATCTACCCCAGCGCTTAGGACCATGCTTAGCACATAGTAAGGGCTTAACAAATACCATTATTATTATTATTATTATCAATCAATCAATCAGTAGTATTTATTCAGTACTTACTGTGTTCAGAGATACGTACTAAGTGCTTGGGAAAGTACAATGCAGCAAAGTTGGTAGACGTGGTCAAAGAAAAATGATACTTAATAGGGGGAATAAAGCCCTGTACCTATGTATCTTAGGGGTGCTGGCTGTGAGGACTCTGATATATATATATGTACATACATGTATATGGCGGGGGGGCCTTAGCCAAATCCAGACCAGTTCTTCATGCTGATGCAGGACAGTGATCAATTATTCTTTTCCACTTGGTCACCAGACAAAACATCCAGAAAAGATAAAGAGGCCTAATCTGAGAATTCATTCATTCAATCATATATTGAGTGCTTACTGTGTACAGAGCACTGTACTAAGGACTTTGGAGAGTACAATATGACAATAAATAGACATATTGCCCGCCCACAAAGAGCTCACAGTCTAGAGGGGGAGACACACATTAGTGTACATAAATACATTAAAGATATATACATAAGTGTCTTGGGGTTGGGAGGGGGGATAAATGAAGGGAGCAAGTCAGGGTGATGCAGAAGGGAGTGGGAGAAGAGGAGAGGAGGGCTTAGTCAGGAAAGGCTTCTTGGAGGAGGTATGCCTTCAGTAAGGCTTTGAAGCAGAGGGAGAGCAATTGTCTGTCTGATATGGGGGGGAAGGGCATTCCAGGGAATCTGCTAGCTAAAGTTGTAGTCTGGATGCTAAGCCCAATTATATAATAATAATTGTAGTATTTGTTAAACACTTACTCAATGCAGAGCACTGCACTGAGATTTCAGGTAGATAATACGATATTTAGGTTGGATTCAGTCCCTGTCCCATGTGGGGCTCACAGTCTAAGGGGGAGAGAGAACAGGTATTTCACCCCCATTATACAGATGAGGATACTGATGCTCCTTGTCGGGTATAGTGTCTACCGATGCTATTATATTCGACTCTCCTCAGCCCTCGGTACAGTGCTCTGCACACAATAAGTGCTCAATAAATACCATTAATTGATTGACATGGGTTCTAATCCCGCCTCTGGCACTTGTCTGCTGTGCGACCATGGGCAAGCCACTTCCCTTCTCTGTGCCTCAGTTCCCTCATCTGTAAAATGGGTATGAAAACCGTGAGCCCCTTTTGGGACTACCTGCTTACCTTGTATCTACCCCAGCGCTTAGAACAGTGTTTGGCACATAGTAAGCGCTTAACAAATACCATCATTAATTAATAATTAATTAATTGAGGCACAGAGAAGGGAAGTCACCTGCCCAAGATCACAGAGCAATCGAGTGGCAGAGCCGGGATGAAAACCCATGTCCTCTGATTCCCAGGCCTGGGCTCTTTCCACTATGGGCAAAGATCACATCTACCAACTCTGCTGTATTGTATTTTCCCAAGTTCTCAGTACAGTGTTCTGCACACAGAAAGTGCTCAATAAATACCACCAATCGACTGACAGGACATGCCGTTCATTACATGATGCTGGGCAAATCATTGTCTTTGTTTTACGGATGGAGCAACCCACGTTCACCATCCACTCTCTGCCCAAGGATGTTGGGAAATGAATGAGATTCAGAATAAGAAGTGCTCTGAGGTCACCACAAGTAGGGATGCTATATAAATGCAAACTATGATTATCCCAAGCATCGATACCATCAATAACAAGCATCGATCACCCTGCCTACTCCTTGGCTCTCCCTGTAGGTGGGGCAGAAATCTCTCCCCATTCAGTTGGCCTAGTCACACAGTGAACAACAAACTCTTCAGGCTTTCGGGAGTTGGAGAATGTCACGTTCCATTTCCTGATCCACAGCCCAGTGTCGTTCATCAGCGGTGACACTCCCTAAACCTTGCCCTTCCTGCTCTGTAAGATCCTAGGAGCAATTCTTGGTCTTGATATGATCTAACTCAGGAAGGAGGTAGTCCTCTCCATCCCGCCTGTTAACGTCGGTCCAATAGCCTAATCCCCTTCAACACAAGCCGGCCTCTGGCTTGCGTTCTGTCGAACCTCCCCTTCTCCTGGAAACATTATCCAACCTCGGCTTCAGTGACACTGTCCTCCCCTGGTTCTCCTCCTATCTCTCTGGCTGCTCATTCTCAGTCTCTTTCACGGGCCCCTCCTCTGCCTCCCACCCCCTAACTGTGGGGGGGGGGGTCTCTCAAGATTCGGTTCTGGGTTCCCCTCTATTTTCCATCTACACCCGCTCCCTTGGAAAACTCATTCACTCACATGGTTTTAACTACCACCTCTATGTGGATGATTCCCTAATCTACATCTCCTGCCCTGATCTCTCTCCCTCTCTGCCGTCTTGCATTTCCTCCTGCCTTCAAGACATCACTACTTGGATGTCTCACTGTCACCTCAAAGTTAACGTGCCTATAACAGAACTCCTTATCTTCCCACCCAAACCCTGTCCTTCCTCGACTTTCCCATCACTGTGTATGGCACCACCATCCTTTCTGTCTCACAAGCCCATAACCTTGGCGTTATCCTTGACTCCTCTCTCTCATTCAACCCACATATTCAATCCATCACTAAATCCTGTCGGTTCAACCTTCACAACATCGCTAGAAGAGGCCCTTCCCTCTTCAACCTGCTACCTTGTTAATCCAAGCACTTATCCTATCCCACCTTGATTACTGTATCAACCTCCTTGCTGACCTGTCTCCTGTCTCTCCCCACTCCAGTCCATACTTCACTCTGCTGCTCGGATCATTTTTCTACAAAAACGGTCAGGCCAAGTTTCCCCGCTCGTCAAGAACCTCCAGTGGTTCCCCCTCCACCTCCGTATGAAGCAGAAACTCCTTACCGTCGACATTAAAGCACTCAAACATCTTGCCCCCTCCTACCTCATCTACCTACTCTACTGCTGCAAACCAGTCTGCACACTTTACTCCTCTAATGCCAACCTATTCACTGTACCTAGGCCTCGTCTATCTCGCCGCTGACCTCATGCCCATATCCTGTCTCTTGCCTGAAATGCCCTCCTTCTTCATATCTGACAGACAATTACTCTCTCAGACTTCAAAGTCTTATTGAAAGCATATCTCCTCCAAGAGGCCTTCCCTGACTAAGCCCTCCTCTCCTTTTCTCCCTCTCTCTTCTACGTTGCCTTGACTTGCCCCTTTTATTCATCTCTCCTCCCAGCCCCTCAACACTTATGTACAGATCTGTAATTATATTTATTTATATTAATGTCTGTGTCCCCTCTCGACTGTTAGCTCACTGTAGGTAGGGAATGTATCTGTTATATTGTCGTATTGTATGCTCCCAAGCTCTTAGTACAGTGTTTTGCACACAGTAAGCACTCAGTAAATAAAGGATGGAGAAGTGATTTGATAAGGTGCTAAGGAATGGGGTCAGATGCACAGGTGGAGGAGGTGAATTTTGAGAGGAGGTAGGAGATCTCCTCTGGAGATACTGTTCGGAAGATGGGAGAGTTGAAGAGTGGGCAGGAGCAGGGAGGGACTGAGGAGGGGCAGGGAGATTTTAGGGTGATCACGCCTGATAGTGTCAATTTTCTTAATAAAATAGGTGGCCAGGTCACTGGGGTCTAGGGATGGGGGAAGAGGGGGGACAGAGGACCTGAGGAGGGAGTTGAATATCTGGAACAACTGACAAGGGTGATGGGCATGGGTGTCAGTAAGGGTGGAGAAATAATTTTGCCAGGCATATCTTGCTGCAAGCCACACAGTCATTTTAAAAAGCTGTGGGTTCAGGCCAGGGCAGTGATGAAGGGAAAAGGGGGTGGGGAAGGAGACCGGGAGTGGGCAAAAAGGAAAGGAGGAAAGGATGGGGTGATTTATGCAAAACTCACCTACTCACCATTACTGTCACTTCAGCCTCAGTTGCTTCATCTGCCTTATCCACCTGGTGGCCCTGGCAACGACACAGAGCAGGAAAGACCAATTTAGCCAGGACCGTGTTTTGCACACAACAGTGATAGTGATTTCAGCACCAACGTGGACTTGCACAGACCAGTCGGTTGGAATTTCCACCGGCGTCTCTTCCTTGCAGTGGCCATGGTGGGAATCTCAGCAGTCCCAGCTAAATCGACCCATCCTGTCCCTTGTCTTCACTGGAGCCCCTAGGTGGAAGCCGTGTCTGAGATGGCAGAGGAGAACGCAACAATGGGGAGCGCTTACCCCTCTGATAAGCGAGGTGGGTCCGAAGTCAGAAGGTCACAGTAGGGGGTGAGGGCTGAATTTAAGGGGAGAGGAGTCATGGGTTACGTGACAAGTTAGAAGACTGCGATCAAAGAGCGGTCAGAGTTGTTGAGTTTCGGGAAGAGGCCTTGTTTCAAGATGATGTGCCCTAGTTTGTATCCATGCTGGTTGTGTGGCTGAGGTGGGGTGAAGCAAGAGGTCAGCTGACTTGAGAAGCGAAAGGAAGTGGATGGCTGGGGCATCAGAGGCATCACCAACATGGAGGTTGAAGTTCCCCAGAATCAGAGTCGGAGAAGGGAATGAGAGCGGGAAGGGGAGAACTGCATCGATTTCAGTAAGAAATGCAGAGGTGGGACCAGGAGGGTGATGATGGAGTCTCCTGTCAGAAATGACACCCTTGGTCCTGAGTCAACAGAGGAATTGATTCTACTATTAGAATGAAAATTAGAATGACTCGCACAGTGCCACTCACACACTCTTTCCTCCCAGCCAGGCATATTCCTGCTGGCAAAGTCAGTCAGTCAATTGTATTTATTGAGCGCGTACTGTGTGCAGAGCACTTTACTAAGCGCTTGGGAGAGTACAGTATAACAATAAACAGACACATTCCCTGCCCACAACGAGCTTAACAGTCTAGAGGGGGAGAATGCACTGAGCAACTAAGAAGAATAGGGGTAGGAGGTGGGGAAGAGTACTTTGAAAAATGCACATGTCCACATTAGCCACTTGGGTTAGAACTCAGGTCTCCTGAGTCCCAGAACAGTGCTCTTTTCACTAGACCAAGAGCCGAGTTAGGGCAGCAACTAGTAGCCGTAAAGGGTGGCAGAGGCAGATGACTCTGGAATCACAGGAAGAGAAGGAGAGAGAAGAAGGGGGAAAGATAGTGTGAATGTGACATTTAGAGGCAAGGGGCAGACCAACTCCTCCCCCGTTTCCCGTGGAGGAATGGGAGAAGGTAAAGCCCCCCCCTCAAGAAAGAATGAAGATAATGTCATAAGGCGAGAACCAAATCTTAGTCACCGTGAGGTGGAGGAGTGAGCAGGCCAGGAACAGGCTGAGGATGAATTGGAGGTTGTCCAAAGTGAAGCAGGGATTTCACAGACCATAGCTCAAGTGGAGTGGTGGAGGAATTGATTGATTGACCACACCTACTGTTAGGGGTCTTCTCTTGGGTAGATGTGGTGATCAGCTGCTGCATCTTTACAGCATTCTGAGAGTCTTTTAGGATGGGTTCCCTGAACTTTGCAACCCCTTGCTCCTTTATGGGAGAGGGAGCATGCAGCTTCAGTCTCCAAAGTTGGGGGTGGAAAGAGGGCTTTGCTGCTCCTCGAACCCTCTGATCCTTTTTGGGAGAGGCGGGGCATGCAGATTCAGGTGACACCCTAATTGTCTGAGCCTTGCTCACCCTAGATGAGGGAGGGGCTTGAAAAATTGTCCGAAACATTGCCGGCCTCACCCGAACTCGAAACTGGTTCATCGGAGGACCACACCTAGGGAATCTTTATCTTGTGGTGCAACAAATGTAAAACCAGTGGTTTATCTACCCCAGAAGCCCTATTGGAATGAGGAGCAACCAGCTACAAGTTACGACGTGAACAATAAATGAGTTCTTCACAGAGACACCATGGATATATAAAGTAGCCATCAAGACTTAGGGTACGCTAAGGAGCATCAACACTAATTTGATGTCTCAGGGACCCAGAGATGGAAAAACCTCTCGTGATAAAACAGAAAATGTTACAAGAGCTCCTTGCAGCTCCTTATGACTATAATAACACGGAGGTTTACAAAAGGTTTGATGGAATATATGGAGGAAAGGCCAGAGAGGAGGAGAACCAGGAGAGTACAGTGTCGGTGAAGTCAAGGTTAGACAGTGCTTCTAAAGGAGGGTGGTCCACGGTGTCGAAAGCAACTGAGACGTCGAGGAGGATTAAGATGGAGTAGAGGCCGTTGGATTTTGCAAGAAGAAAGTCATTGGTGACCTTAGACAGGGCGGTTTCTTTGGAGTGAAGGGGCCGGATTGGAGGGGGCCAAGGAGAGAGTTGGAGAAGATGAAGCGGAGGCAAGAGTGTAGACAACTCGATTGAGGATTTTGGAAAGGAATGGTAGGAGGGAGATGGTGCAATAACTTTTACAGATGAAGGAACTGTGGCACAGAGAAGTTAAGTATGTCCAAGATCACACAGCATGCAGATGGCATATGGCAGAATCGGGACCAGAACCCAGGTGTCCAGACTTTCAGTCCTCTGTTATTTCCACTACATCACACTGCTTCTTTTGTTGGAACGGAACGCGTCTCATACTTCTTTTCAACTTTCCCAAGTGCTTAGTAGCATGCTCTGCACTCAGGGGATATTCTAGGAATCTCCTCTCCCATTGTCATTCTCTAAACTCTGGTTTAATGTGGCCAAGATTCTGAGGGGGCCCAAGGCGAAATGGGTGGAACCTCCAGTGCTTAAAAGCCAAAAAGTCATGGGGACGAGGGAGAAACAGAAGGAGTTAATAGTGTCCACATATCACTGGCTTTCCTGCAGGTGGCTTAGTATGCTCTACGGCAGGGGCGGCCCAGCCTAATGAACTGAAGAGCTGCCATCCAAAAGCTTAATGGGGCTGAGAATCACAGAACAAGTGGAAGGTGGCTGTGCTCTGCACACAGTAAGCGCTCAATAAATACGATTGAATGAATGACTACAGGCCCTAAGGATTTATAATCCTAAGGAGTGAGGCCAAAGAACTGGAGAAAGGTGCAGACCAAAGCAGCCAGTGACCGAATGTGATACAGCAGACAAAGCTATGGCTGGGAACCAATGAACGGATCTCAGGGGCCAGCGCCTACGGAATCAGAAACCAACCAAGAAAAACAAAAGATCATGCAGATGGTGAGTTGCCAAGCTGAAAGAGGAACAGAAGAAGGTAGGGTTTTGTTCCAGATGTCCTCAGCTCTTCGGGGGGTGGCTGGGGAGGGCGCAGGGAGGGGACTAAAATTCAAACTCTGCCCCTTTTTAACCCCCCACCTACCCCTGCCAAACCCTCCTATTGTTCACTCAGGGCCAAAGAAGTGGCATGTCAGACTGTGAAGCCACTGACCTCTTCCCTTGCCAGGCACAGACAACCACCGGAATCCAGAAAAGGCCCACACACAAGAGATCCACCAATTCTGGAAGGTGAATATCATTGACCTGAACATGGCAGAGATGCCATGGGGAATGTCATGTGTCATTTTCCCCTTTGCGAAATAAAATGGGAAAAAAAATGAGAAAATGGAGGATTTCCTTGGTGTGTCTTTTCCCCCCGCAGGCAGCTGTTCTCACCAATCAGGGGTTTGGGGAGGAGATCCCGGGGTGGGACAGGGATTCAGACAGACCAGGGATTGCAGCCCACTGTGTTGCCAGGAGCTTTGGGAGGGAGGGATAGGAAGGAAAGTTTCAATTGGGATCCACTTTTCCTTTCTGGGAAAACTGACATACCCTGGGAAGAAAAAACATTAACTCTCACATCGGAAACACACAACATACTAGAGGGTCTCTGAAATCTTGTGAAGGGAAATAGCACCTAACTATTCCAATTTATTACTAACCTCAGCGTTTAGGTATATTTTAATTTGGCATCTCATTTATAAATACTACTATTCTATTTCATCTGGCTCTACTTAATCACCTCCAATTATCTCCTTCCACACCTATTATTTGTGAATAGCTTTTGTCTGTGTTTTGGGTTAAATTTTAAGCTTCCGCCATCATTTCTTCCACCATCATGGCATCCTGAATCCAGACAGATGGACACTGTTGGACGAATGTTCCCAAATTCTAGCCAAAGCATAGAGTGAGAATCCATGCTGTGGCAGAACTGGATTACCTGCAAGGGACAATACTGCTTATAGCCTGTCTTAAAGTTGAAAGACCAGATTGAGAAAAAGTGAAAGATAATGAGGCAAGAAATAAATGCATCAGGGAATGTAAAACGGAGCTGTTGCAAAGAGTTTGACCCACAAATCAGATGAATCCCATTTCTGTGGAAATGAGTTCATTACTGTTAATTTTTTTTCAAGCTTCTAGTTGATTCATGAAGTGCTTTTCCAATTTTTCTAAGTGCTTCATGAACCACTAAAAAACATTTAAGCAAAATATACGGTGTCGGTGATTACCAACTCTCTTCAATGCATCATGATTTACACCACCCACACCAGTGCTTCAAAAACTGCGTGGAATTTGTTCCTGCACCTGGATTGAGGGGAAGCTTAAGAATACTTGCCCTCATAGGTGAACAATGACAACATGATGTGGTGTCTGCGTTGTCCACTGTGTTTACTAAAGCCTTCATGACCACTATGGGCTAGTCTGTAGTCACAATAGTGATGATAGTATTATTTATCGAGTACCCTCTGGGTGCAACACACTGCACTAAGCACTTGGACATAATAAAACAAAGAAGAGACACATTCCTTGTCTATGAGAATCTTACACTCTTGTTGGGAAAACAGATATAAAATATTTATAGAGTTGTAAAGATAATCAATTGACTGTACAGTTGAACAAATATATGTAAAAAGGGCTGACTGATGGGTTTCTATGAGAAGCAGCACAGCCTAGTGAAAAGAGCCAGGCCTGGGAGGCAGAGGACCTGGGTTCTAATCCCAGCTTTGCCCCTTGCCTGTGCTATGGCCTAGGGAAAGTCATTTCCCTCAGTTTCCTCATCTGTAAAATGCCTTTCCTCTCTCCTATATAGTCCATGAGCCATCATGTAGGACAGGGACTGTTTCTTGTATCTACACTAGTGCTTAATCCAGGGCTTAACACATAGTAAGCATTTAATGACTACCACTAAGATTATTATATGACCAAGTGCTGGGAACTAATCAGGGGAGGCTTGCTAGAGAAGGTGGGATTTTAGAAGGGCTTTGAATGTGAGGAGAGTTGTGGCCCGTCTGACAGGGAGAGGGAGGGGGTTCTGAGCCAAGGGAACGGCATAAGCAAGGGGCCAGATATGGGAAGGTCGAGAACAAGATTAAAATACCATCTTGGGAGTAAGAAAGAGTGAGCTGGGGAATAGCAGTTGAAGAGAACAGATAGGTAAGGTGGGGAGGCTTGGTGGTGAGCCGGGAAGCCAATTATGAGGAGGTTTTGTTTGCTGCAGAGAAACACAGGAAGCTAACCGAGAGTTTTGAGGAGAGGAGAGACGTGGGCTAAGTGATGATCTGGGAAGCAGTGGGTAGTAGAGATTGGAGGGGGGTGAGGCTGGAGGCAGAGAGAACAGCAAGGAGACTGATGCAGAAGTCTTGCTGCAGTATGATCAGAGCTCATTCCAGGGAGGAACCTGGAAGAGATGTAGGAAAAACCGGTAGGCTATACAGTAGATTGAATGTGAGAGATGAAAGACAATGAGGGTGATGCCGAGGTTGCAGGCTTCTGGTACAGGGAGGATGGTGGGGTTACTGACTGAGAAGGGAAAGTTAGGAGGAGAGATAGATTTAGGGGGAAAGATGAGGAGTTCACTTTTAAACATGTTGAGATTAAGATGCTGGCCATATATCCATGTGGAGGAGGCAAGATAGAATGTATATTTGCAGATCAGGTGAGAGGACAGGGCTAGAGAGATATTGAATTGAGACTTACCCACAGAGATGTGGCAGTTGAAGTCACATGAGTAGGTGAGCTCCCCGAGTGAGAGCATGTAGAGCGACAAAGGTAGGGTAGCCAGAACAGAACCTTACGGGATGTCTGCCGTAAGAGGATGAGAGGAAGAGGTGAAGCTAGTGAACGAAACTGAGATGGGTGGTCAGACGGATACCAAGAGAACCAAGCTAGTACTGTGTCCGTAAACAGAGGCCAGATATTGTTTTGAGGAGGATGGAGTGGTTCACAGGTTCAAAAGAAGCTCCGAGGTCGAGGAGATGAGAATGGAGTATCCCCCTTTGGGCTTGACTCTAAGGCAGTCATGGAAGTTCTCCAGGTGGTGGTGGAGTACTTATTGTAAGCTTGAGAAAACTAGCTCAGAAAAAGGATGGGTAGAAAGGGCAATGGATTATAGGCAATTCTGGCCCTCTTCCATTCAGACCACATGTGCACCTCAGAAAACAGTCACATAATAATAATGCTGGTATCTGTTAATGGCTTACTAGGTGGTAAGCTAAGTGCTGGGTTACATACAAGATCAGTAACGCAGACACAGTTCCTTTCTCCAGATGAGGAAGCTGAGGCCCAGAGAAGTTAAGTGACTTGCCCAAGGTCACCCAGCAGACAAGTCTCAGAGCAGGTATTGGAACCCGAGTCCTCTAACTTCCAAGCCCATGCTCTTTCCACTAGGCAACTCTGCTTCTCATCGTCAAGAAAGGCTTCCCTCCCCTTTGAAGTCCTATGCCCTGCCTCCTAAACTTACTCTATCACCTCTCTGCCTTCAGAGCAAATAAAACAGGACAACTCCTTCTCTGTTCTATTTCGTGAACAGCTGGCCAGCAGTGGAAGTATCTTTTTCATTCCCCAAATCCCACCCAGACTTCATGGCTATCGCTTGAAGAAACGGTGGCAATTCTTTGAAGGGCATCATTTTCCCCAGTTAATAAAGGCTTAGACCCCTGACGTACTAGAAGAGCAGGGCGGTTTCTATACAACACAACAACAAAGAGAATTACACTATCAGAATTAAGTGGGGAAGATCTAGGGGGAAGTTCATGGTTTTGTTCATCATTATAAACCACAATAACTTGAGGCCCAGGGATGTAGGTTTAATACCCAGAGAGAGAAAGAGGAGAAAGACCACCCAGGATCCAAATGCTTGCAATTGCTTAACTCTTCAATTATTCAGTAGATACACAACTTTCGATAAACACACAAGCTGACTTCCATAAATAGATGAAGTTCTATTAACGTACAGGCTTTCTTAAATTTAGGAGAGGCAGTTTGGCCTAGTAGAAAAAAACACAGTTCTGATGTCAGAGAGACCCAGATCTTATGCCCAGCTTGGCCTCTGGTCTGTTGTGTGACCCTGGGCAAGTCACAACAACAATAATAACTGTGGTATTTGTTAAGTGTTTACGACGTGCCAAGCACTGTATTAAGCACTGCAGTAGATATGAGAATAACCACACTGAACACAGTCTAACCTCTCTGGATCTCAATTTCCTCTTCTGTAAAATGGGGTTAAATTGGATTGTGAGCCCAGAGTGGGACAGTGATTGTGTCTGATCTAATAACCTTACAAGTACACAAAAGTTAGCAAGTATTAAGCATTTTATAAATTCCATAATTAGCATATTATGCCCATGTACTCACTCTTCATCTGTGGAAGGTCCTGGAGAAGATCCTTCAGAGCTGCTGGCAGGGAATGAGTCGGCCGAAAGCTAGGAGCAGATAGGAGCCTCTCCCCCCTGAATTTCAAAGCTCCGCTCTACTGGCCCATTAGGTAGCTCCCATAGTTAATGTAATTATGGCATATATTAAGCACTTACTATGTGTTAAGCACTGGGGTAGAGACAAGATTATTAGGTTAGATACAGTCCCTGACCCACACAGGGTTCACAATCTATTTTATCCCCATTTACAGATGAGGAAATGGACAGAGAGCAGTTAAGTGAAGTTAGAGCAGTTAGAGAAGCAGCGTGGCTCAGTGGAAAGAGCACGGGCTTGGGAGTCAGAGGTCATGAGTTCGAATCCCCGCTCTGCCACTTGTCAGCTGTGGGACTTTGGGCAAGTCACTTAACTTCTCTGTGCCTCAGTTACCCCATCTGTAAAATGGGGATTAACTGTGAGCCTCATGTGGGACAACCTGATCACCCTGTATCTACCCCAGCGCTTAGAACAGTGCTCGGCACATAGTAAGCGCTTAAATACCAACATTAAGTGACTTACCCAAGGTCACAAAGGCAAATGGCAGAGCTGGGGTTTACAACCCAGGCCCTCTGATTCCCAGACCTGAGTTCTTTCCACTAGGCCAGGCTGCTCCTTGTGACTCCCACTCCCATGCACTTTCCACAAGGTCATGTTGCCCGCCATTATTGCTGATGTAGTTCCCAGGAAGAGGGAAGGATGAGCTTTCCTCTCTCCCCTCTCCTCGTTAATCCCCAATCACCTGCTTTAAACCTCACCATTTCTATAGCCAGATTCTGCCAACACTACTGGAGAAGCAGCGTGGCTCAGTGGAAAAGAGCACGGGCTTTGGAGTCAGAGGTCATGGGTTCGAATCCCAGCTCTGCCACTTGTCAGCTGTGTGACTGTGGGCGAGTCACTTCACTTCTCCGTGCCTCAGTTCCCTCATCTGTAAAATGGGGATTAACTGTGAGCCCCACGTGGGACAACCTGATTCCCCTGTGTCTACCCCAGCGCTTAGAACAGTGCTCTGCACATAGTAAGCGCTTAACAGATACCAACATTATTATTATTATTATTACTGTTTCCAGGAAACCTACTCGTAATGCCTTGAAGTATCTCCAGTTTGCTACCATCTCTCTTTTTAAATCACAAATTTGTTTCAGCTAGGAAACTACCAGAGAATCTACCACAAATCTACTCTCCATTACTGGCAAGGCCTTACCTGGTATTATTCTGAGCAAGCTACAGAAGAATATGAAATATGGTGAACAGTGCGCTTCCTGGATTGTTATAGGTCTCTAGACCAAAACGTAGCACAGTAGACACAATCCGTACAGCATAACAGACACAGGAAAACTTCCTGTGGTAGATCCTATGATTGCATTTGACACCATCAACGGCCTTGGGCTCTGGCTAGGGTGGCAAATGATGGCCCTTATGAATATGAGACGAGAAGGCAGGTGTGATGTGATGTCGCAAACTCTTGTGACAGATCAGGGTTCCCCCAGCTCTCGTTCCGATGTGGAGAACACTGAGGGTACCCTGGAAAGAGCTTTGGGACACCTGGAGAAATCTCCAGAATCCCAGAACTCTCGGGGGTTTACCCTCTTGAGACAGTCCACAATCAGAACCCCCAAGAGCTCACCCCCAACTTAATGCTCCACTGCCTTGACTTTTCAGTTGGACAATCCAAAAGACAAGGGAATTTTCTGAGGTTCAGCCAGCCTTCCCCTACTCTAGAGGGCTTCTGGTGATAGCTCACTTCCTCGCTTTATCTATAATGTAGTGTGTTTTTCCCCCAGTGAATGTATGTCCTTTGCCACTTCCATGATACACCCGCAAGCTCTAATGAGTCACAGTAATTGGGTATATACATACATGCATATCCAAGAGGCCTTCCCGGATTAAGCTTTCTTTTCCATGAGTCTCTCGCCCCTCTGCGTCATCCACCTCCCTTGGATCTTTACCCTTTGGGCACTCGATATTCAATTCACCCTCAGCCCCACTGCACGTAAGTATGTATCTATAAATTATGTATTTATATTAATGTTTGTCTCCCCAATCTAGATTGTAAGCTTCTTTTGGGTAGGGAACGTGTCTACCAACTCTGTTGTATTGTACTCTCCCAAGTACAGTGCTCTGCACACAGTAAGTGCCCAATACATACCAGTGATTGATTGATATAATGTACGGAAAGCATATAGCATTTCTTCGTCACGGTAACAATTGAAAATAATGCATTATAAATCAGTCCTAAATTAGACAGTTTCTGCTATCACAGTTAATTCTGCCTTTCACTCCAATGCCCTTCCTACTCTCTCTGCAAGAAGTCCAGGGTTCTGTCTGGTCAATCCGCTTCTGCTTCATTGGTGAATTCCAAAATGGGGATTAAAACTGTGAGCCCCACGTGGGACAATCTGATCACCCTGTATCCCCCCAGTGCTTAGAACAGTGCTTTGCACATAGTAAGCGCTTAACAAAGACCACCATTATTATCCTTTGGTTACATCCTTCAGGAAGACCAAAGATCAGACTTTTCATGTCTAAAGCCTAATACCTTTTTACTATTTTATTATTAATACTATTATTACTGATTTTTATACTATCTCTTTCTCCTCTCTAATTTTCTTTTCCCTGCTCATCCAGGAGTGTCCAGTGGATAAATTATTGCCACATCCTGCTAATTGTTTTACTCATGACTGTCTCCCTTATGTTAATGCGTTTCTTTTGAGGACGTTTTTCCAAGTACTAATAGGATCCTGGGTATTGTGTCCTGGAAAACAGTCACTTAGAATAATCAATTTAACTAGGACAAGGATTTTCCTGTCTCTTAGTTTGGAAGTAGGAAATAGACTCCCCTTCTCACTTTTGATCATTCTTAATCAATATTTGAATTTCTTATTTTCACTTCCTGTAGTATTGTGACATTTAATTCCCACACTTTGGTGGCAAAATCAAATTGGGGTGTCCATCACAGCATTACACTAGGCATGTAGATTAACATCATGATGTCGCATGTGCCATTTGGGGGAAGTACTCCTATTTCACACAATTCTAGCACATTTCTCTTGGGAGGCACTGGAAATTCCCCTCCCCATCCTCCCTCCATTTGCTCCAGAGCCTTGGCAGTTCCCTCCCAAGTCTACATGAATCTGGCACCATGTCTAAACTATAGGCCTAGGTGGCAGGAGCCATGGCAGAAGGTGGTTTAAAGATGAAATTTTCAAAAAGGGCCAACAAGTAAAGTCAGCATCAATAGCAGACAAGCAACAGACAAGCTGAGAACCAAACTTTCCATCATAAAACTGGCCACAGCTCCTAAATGAATTCGGCTTCTCTAAGTTCATTAAGGTCCACAGGCTATTCCATGATGGTGTGGTCTGTCATGTTTGAGTAGAAAGCGTTCATTCTGACCCCTTCCCCATCACAGCCCTGTTCAAGCTATTCTATGCCAACGGATTTAAGGATGCAATGAGAGATAGGGAAACTGTAGTGAGACTATGTCTCCGTTCCACTGGAAAGCTCTTCCAACTCAACAGGATATGAGTATCACCCAACATCTTTGTGACAATCGTTTGAGAATTGTTCGGGTATGCCAGTGAAGTAAGCGCTTAACAAATACATAATTCTTTAGACTGTGAGCTCACTGTGGGCAGGGAGTGTGTCTATTCATTGTTGTACTGTACTCTCCCAAGGGCTTAATATAGTGCTCTGTACACAGTAAGCATTCAACAAATATGATTGAATGAATGACTGTGCCTACGCAAAAAGACGTGCAGGTGATCCTGAATTGCTTTGCAAACTGAGTACAGCAATATGGATTGATAATAAGCCCAAAGAAAATTTGGGAATATGTACTAACCTAAACCCGGGAAGCCGTAAACTCAACTAAAAGTTTTCAACAGCAACTCAGAACTTAGTGCAGTCGCCAAATTCTGATATCAATCAATCAATCAATCAATCGTGTTTATTTACCCAGAGTATAATACAACAGAGTTGGTAGACAGGTCCATTGCCCACAAGGAGCTTACTGTCTGGAGGAGGAGAAAGATACTAATATAAATGATGTAAATAAATTATGGATATATACATAAGTGCCATGACTGGAGTGAATATCAAGTGCCTAAAGGATACAGATCCAAGTGTGTAGATGATACAGAAGGGAGAGGGAATAGGAGGAAAAGGGCTGAATCTTGGAAGGCTTCTTGGAGGAGATGTAATTTTAATAAGACTTTGAATATAGGGAAAGTGGTGGCCTGTTTTATATGGAGGAGGTGGGAGTTCCAGGCCAGAGGAAGCATGTGGGCAAGAGGCCAGTGGCGAGATAGATGAGATCACAGCACAGTGAGCAAGCTGGCACTAGAGAAGGATGAGTGTGGACTGGCCTGTAACAGGAAATCAGCAATGGGGGTGAGCTGATTGAGTGCTTTATAGCTGGTGATAAGGAGTTTCTGTTTGATGTGGAAAGGGATGGACAACCCTGGAGGTTCTTGAGACATGGATGAATTTTTTTTTAATTTTTATTTTTTTTTAGACAAGTGGTCCAGTGAGAGCGAAGAGTGAAGTATAAACTGAAGTGGGAGAGACAAGAGATTCCATCAGCAAGGAGGCTGATGCAGTAGTTGAGGTACGATAAGTGCTTGGAAGTGCTTAGTACAGTGCTCCGCACACAGAAAGCACTCAATAAATACGATTGAATGAATGAATGAATGAATAGCAGTTGGGATAGAGAAGCAGGGGTATAGTCTAGAGATGTTGTGAAGACAGAAAGAAGTGACAGGCTTGGGTGACAGATTGAATGGGCAAATTTAATGAAAGATGAGTCAAGGACTGTGAGATAGCGAGGACAGTGGTGTTATCTACAGTGATGGGAAAGGCAGGGGAAGGAAAGGGTTTGTGTGGGAAGATGCGGATATGTTAAGTTTGAGTTGTTGGTGGGCCATCCAGGAAGAGATGTCCTCTACAGCATTCTGCTCAGAGTAAACGTTCAGTAAGTGCCATTGGTTGACTGGTTTGTTCTTAACTATGAGGCTGGGTGACTAGGAGGGCAATTCTCACGTGGTTCCTCCAAGAACCATGGTGCCCCATTAGAGAAGAGACCTGGGCTGGCTGGACCTTGTGGCCGACCCAATAACGGCATTCCCTGAGCTTGAAAAAATAATGGCTTTTTAGCTCGGTGGTGGTTAAGTCCTGATTTGAAACGCTGTGGTAATAGGAACCGAGATACGTGACTTCTACCCTCTTTGGACTTTTCCCACCAGGTAACGATAATAATAATAAGGATGGCATTTGTTAGCGCTTACTATGTCTGTTGCATCCATGGGATCTAACCTAACAAATCCAAGTTTTTTTCTGTTTTTTTGTTGGTATTTGTTAAGCGCTTACTATGTGCCGAGCACTGTTCTAAGCGCTGGGGTAGACATAGGGGAATCAGGTTGTCTCACGTGGGGCTCACAGTCTTAATCCCCATTTTACAGATGAGGGAACTGAGGCACAGAGAAGTTAAGTGACTCGCCCACAGTCACACAGCCGCCAAGTGGCAGAGCTGGGATTCGAACTCATGAGCCCTGACTCCAAAGCCCATGCTCTTTCCACTGAGCCACGCTGCTTCTCGTTCTCTGAGCTACTCAATCAAACTGGAATAAGCAGTCCATATTATTTCTTCTGCTGTTCTATATTATTTCTTCTGCAGTCAAAATGCATTTGGAATTTAAATGGCTATGTAATGTTCCCTCCAAGGTTCCCAAAGGAGACCATTTATGATTTACCAAGAGTATTCCCGTTTTTGAGCACTTTTGTGCTATTCTTATACTTATAGCATGCAAATCCATTGACATTTTTGTAATTGGGAAGGGCCAATGGGAGCACTTTAATAAACTGAGATAACGCTGCAAATTACGGAAAGTAAAGTAATTGTTCAATTATTTTAAACTGTTAGGCCTGGAGACGCCATCTGGGAGGTTTTCAGAGAAATTACTTTCACCAATTAAATGTTTATCCCTAAAAGAAGCAATACGAATAAAGAGGATTTTAATTTTAATTCCAATTTACTGTACCTTCACCTGTAAATTTTAACCATATGTTTTATCATCTTGTTAATGCTGTCAAACATCTTCTATTACGGTTTTCATTAACATCGACTGAGAAGGTTTAATGAAGATGGGCAAGCCTTATTCAGGTCACATCTCCTCCAAGAGGCCTTCCCTGATTAAGCCCGATTTTCCCTGACTCTCTCTCCCTTCTGCATCATCTATGAACTTGGATCTGTACCCTTCAGGCACTTGGTATTCATCCCCTCCATCAGCCCTGCAGCATTTATGTACATATCCATAATTTGTTTATATTAATGCCTGTCTTCCCCTCTGGACTGTAAGCTCATTGTAGGCAGGAAACATGTCTACCAGCCCTGTTGTATTGCACTCTCCCAAGTGCTCAGTCCAGTGCTCTGCACATGATAAGTGCTCAATAAATACCATTGACTGATGGCAAGCCATTACTTCTGGATTTAAAATTGGCCAAGGAAACCCTTCAACTCCCAGTTGAAATTGTTGTAACATTTTAATACCTAGGAATTGTTTCACACACAGTGTAATATAACCTCTATCTTTGCCAAGAGATATGAGTAAGAAGGCATACTACAGATTAAAGACAAGTTTCCAGCTTTCAAGTCAACACCCCTTCTGTAAATACAGTGCATGATACAGTGCTCTTGGTAAAGAAAAGTAGACTTCAGGCTTTCCAATAGCCCATGATGTATTTCCTCATGATTGTCCATATTATCAGAGTCTGGAAGTTCTGTACACCACTGAACATTACCTTGTTTTGTGTTTCAACTGAATGTAAAAACACATATTTTAAAGTGTGTCTGCACTCTCTCTATAAGAATATTCAGATATGTTCATTCATTCATTCAATCGTATCTATTGAGCACTTACTCCTGTGCAAAGCACTGTACTAGGCGCTCGGGAGACTATAATATAACAACAAACAGACACATTCCCTGCCCACAACGAGCTCACAGTCTAGAGGGAGAGACAGGCATTAATATAAATAAATAGATAAATAAATTACAGATATATATAAAGTGATAGGAGAGAGGACGAATGAAGGAGCGGTGCAGGAGAGAGTGGGAGAAGAGGAGAGGAGGGCTTAGCCATGGAAGGCTTCTAGGAGGAACTGTGCCTTCAATAAGGTTTTGAAGTGGGTGGGGGGAGCAATTATCTGTCTGATATGAGGAGGGAGGGCCAGAGGTAGGATGTGTGTGAGAGGTCGGGGGCTGTGGTGAGCCCACAACATGCTGCTTTGTTAGTGACTGTTTGTGATCCCGTGAACAACAACAAGGAGGAGCCTTTGTGAAGCCACTGATGGGCTCTACCTGATAGGTGATTGCTGGCCTGTGGGGGCAGAGCCATGGAGGGAGGCGGGGTTTTCTCTCCTTGTTCCACCCCATAAGAGGCCTGGACCAATTAGTAACTGCCACATAGCGCCATAGCTGCGATGCCTAAGGCAGGTAAAAGATGGATGCTTTGAGTCATGAGGGGGCACCTGGAAGCATGCAGAAGGGGCAGAAGCATGCAGAGAAACAAGAAGGAAGCCCACTGAGAGCAGCAGAAACAGCACTCAGAAGCAGAAAGAAGAAGCATCGGCAAAACGGGCTCCTCTGACCACCGACTGGTATTGGACCCTTGGTGGAGTGGAATGAGTGAGTTTGTGTATGGGTCACTCCCGCGCACTCTGGTAAAACTAAGTAAAAAAAAAATTCCACAGTAACCTTGGTGATCAGGGGTGTGGTTTGAACTCTACTATGCGTCACTGAGACTCCCCCCAGTCCAGGAAGGTCCTGGTTGGTACGAACGTGACTGGGGCGAGATAGACGAGGTCAAGGTACAGTGCAAAGATGAGCATTAGAGGAACAAAGTGTGCAGGCTGGGTTGTAGTAGGAGAGTAGCCAGGTGAGGTAGAAGGGGACAAGGTGATCGAGTGCTTTAAAGCCAGGGGGTGAGGAGGTTATATGTATAAAATTATAAATTTATAATATATATTATAAAACGTGCCAGGGTTGGAGCCAATATTTCAGATACATGAAAGAATAACGGGTAGGTGAAGTGACGTAAAGGTGAAGATGGTAAGATGAACAACAGTCAGGCCTCATCCCTGCAGGACAGAGACCCTGTGAAAAGGAATTGATTGTAGAGATAGTGGTTTGTGCGTGCTGCCTATACTCTCTCAGCTCTGACAGGCATGTTCTCACTGGGGAACGGAGTGAAATTGGCAAGTCGGTAGGCAAGAGTGCAGACTGTAGCAAAGGGAACGCGACCATTTTATTTTTTTTTACATGCAGGACCCATTTATGATAAAAGTGATGAGCACGGTGGTGCTGAGTTATTGAAGATGATGTAATGAAAATATCAATAGGATCAATGTTTATGTGTATTCGTGGGCAGCAGAGCCTTAAGGAGTTCTTCGATGGCAAGATTAGGGATGTTATAAGGCTCTTGAAAGGTTAGATAGATTGTCGGGATGAGTTCTTGGAAAATTAATGATATAAGATGCCCCATCCACATCCCTCACTTAGAGGACCATGTATGTCAAGGAGGGCAACCATCCTATTATACCTCTGAGCATCCTTCGGTGATGATGATGATGGTATTTGTTAAGCGCTTACTATGCGCCAACCACTGTTATAAGTGCTGGGGGAGATTCAGGGTTATCAGGTTGCCCCACATAGGGCTCACAGTCTTAATTCCCATTTTACAGATGAGGTAGCTGAGGCATAGAGAAGTTAAATGATTTGCCCAAAGTCTCACAGCTGATAAGTGGCGGAGCTGGAATTAGAACCCACAACCTCTGACTCCCAAGCCTATGCTCTTTCCACTACACCATACTGCCCAGATAGAACATTCATCTAGAGGGACCAGAAGGAAGACCAAGTCTGGCTTTCCTTTATTTTTTTTTAAGAAACCAGAACCATCTCAGTTGAGAAACTCTCCCGTTCCTGAAATCCTTCCTCAGTTCTTGCTGTGTTTTCTGAAGTATCATGTGACATCTTTCCTGACTCTTGACATGAGCTGGATTGCTAGGTATCTCTCCTGGCTGATGATCGTTTATATCTTTCCACTGCCTGAGAACCTTGAGCTAGATTTCATTTTCTCAGAAGTACTAAAGTGCCAGCTGTGGAGCCTTCACTCACACACACGCACAAAAAAAGGTCCGGGGTTATTTGTTACACTTTTCTCCAAATAGACATATCAATATGAAGAGTTCAGCGTAAGCCCAGAGCCAAGGTACGGATCTTAATAACAATAATATGCATCAAAAGGGGCGGGGCGGGGGGAGAGGCAATCCAGCTTTTTGTTTGGGTGTTTCCATTTTTCCTCTCACCTAGGACTGAGCGGGAGAGGATGAAAAGTCAGTGCTTCATTCTGCACAGGAATGAATGATGAAAACTGTGCTGAGTGCTGCCCTGAACCCCAGCAGGATTTAGGAATAAGGGCAGACCTAGGAATGAAGTGACAGCACAGAAAATACTAGGAGGAAGACCATTCTTTTTGCCACTTACTCTGTGCAGTGCACCAGACTAAGCATTTGGGAGAACACCGAAGATGGACGAGATTCAATCCCTGCCTTTGAGGAATTTATAATCTAATGGATAACTCCCATAATTGCCCTTGGAGAATCCATTCCTGAACATTGTTTTTCTGTCTATGGGGACCTCATTTTGTTCTAGGTCTGGAAGATGGTTTTTCTGTGGGCTCTACTAGATTCTGAGCCCTTCGTGGGCATGGATCATGTCTAGCAATTCTATTGCCCTCTCCCAAGCACTTATTTATTGAGTGCCTGCTGTATGCAGAGCACTGTACTAAGTGTTGTGGGGCTGAGGGAGGGGCGAATGTAGGGAGCAAATGGGGATGATGCAGAAGAGAGTGGGAAAAGAAGAAATGAGGGCTTAGTCAGGGAAGGCCTCAAGGAGGAGATTTGCCTTCAATAAGGCTTTGAAGGTGGGGAGAGTAATCGTCTGTGGGCTATGAAGAGGGAGGACATTCCAGTCCAGAGGCAGGATGTGAGCAAGAGTTCGGCGGTGAGATGGGAAGCAGTGTGCTTTAAGGCTTATTTATTATTATTATCATTACTATTTTGACTACTATTTGATAAGCACTTACTATATGCCAAGCACTGAATTAAGCCCTGGGCTAATCAGGTCAAAGTCCCTGAACCACATGGGGCTTACAGTCTAAGTAGCGGGGAGAACAGGTATTGAATCCCCATTTTACAGATGAGAAAACTGAGGCATAGAGCACTTTAATGATTTGCCCCAAATCATACAGCAGCCAAGTGGCTGAGGTAGGGATTAGAATCTAGGTCTCCTGATTCCCAGCTATGTGTTCTTTCCATTAGAACATGCCGCTCCTCTGTTATATTGTCCTCTCCCAAGTGATTAGTACAGTGCTCTGCACACAGTAAGTGCTCAATCAATATGATTATGTGTAATTTATATTAATGTCTGCCTCCTAGACTGTAAGCTCATTATGGACAGTTTATGCGTCTATCATATTAATTGACAGACACATTAACTCTGTTACGTTGTACTCTCCCAAGCACTTAGTACAGTATACTCAAGCAGCATGGCTCAGTGGAAAGAGCCTGGGCTTCGGAGTCAGAGGTCCTGAGTTCGACTCCCAGCTCTGCCATTTGTCAGCTGTGTGACTGTGGGCAAGTCACTTCACTTCTCTGGGCCTCAGTTCCCTCATCTGTAAAATGGGGATTAACTGTGAGCCTCACGTGGGACAACCTGATTACCCTGTATCTCCCCCAGCACTTAGAACAGTGTTCTGCACATAGTAAGCGCTTAACAAATACCAACATTATTAAATATGATGGATCTCACTGGGTTAATTCTTAAATTATTACCTTTATCATCATATATGGCATACTGCTCACACTCTGTTCATTTCATAACCCTGCCCTGGCTTGTCTCAGCCTACAGGGTGAAGAGGGAGGGAGGCAGGTATATGGCACCTCCCCACCGGGTCCAGGGCTGGGGGCAAGAAGAACCCCGTTCACACATAGAACGACACTGTGCCCAGACCCTGCTGCCCAGTGAGAACCAGAAACAGGGCAGTAGTGTCCTCATCTTCTTCCTCCTCCTGTCAGCTATGGGTAAGAGATGAAGCTGCCATCTTAGACATCCCCTCTATTAAAAGAAATTATCTTCTGAATCCCACTGCATCATCCAGGTACCATCCTTCTCTCTCCTAATAATGTTGGTATTTGTTAAGCGCCTACTATGTGCAGAGCACTGTTCTAAGCGCTGGGGGAGATACAGGGTAATCAGGTTGTCCCACGTGAGGCTCACAGTTAATCCCCATTTTAGAGATGAGGGAACTGAGGCACACAGCTGACAAGTGGCAGATCTGGGATTCGAACCCATGACCTCTGACTCCCAAGCCCGGGCTCTTTCCACTGAGTCAAATCTAACTCACTAGGCCCCGACCCTTCTCCTCTGCGATCTTGCATCTCCTCCTGCCTCCAGGACATGTCTGTATGGATGCCCTGCCAGCACTTTGAGCTCAACATACCCCAAACCTAACTCCTTATCTTCCCTCCCCAATCTCCTCATGGTGATAATAACTGTGGTATTTGTTAAGTGCCTACTATGTGCCAGGCACTGTACTCAGCACTGGGGTGGCTACAAGCAAATCGGGTTGGACACAGTCCCTGTCCCATGTGGGGCTCACAGTCTCAATCCCCATTTTACAGATGAGGTAACTGAGGCACAGAGAAGTAAAGTGACTTGCTCAAGGCCACCTAGAAGACAAGTGGTGGAACTGGGATTAGAACCCATGACCTAGTACAGATGAGGTGGGAGGCAGAGGAGCCAACAAAGATCGAGAAAGATCAGCTAGAGAGGTAAGAGAAGCAGGAGAGAGTCGTGACAGAGAAACCAAAGTTAGGTAATGTTTCCAGAAGAAGGGTTCATAGTGCTGAAGGTAGCTGAAAGGTTGAGAAGCATTAGGGCATAAGAGAGGCAGCATGGCCTAGTGGAAAGAGCACAGGCCTGGGAGTCAGAGGACGTGGGTTCTAATCCTGCCTCCGCTACATGTCTGCTGTGTGACCTGGGGCAAGTCACTTAACTTCTCTGGGCCTCAGTTACCTCATCCGTAAAGTGGGGATTAAAAGTGGGAGCCTCACTTGGGACAACCTGATTACCCTGTATCTACCCTAGCACTTACAACAGTGCTTGGCACATAGTAAGTGCTTAACAAATACCTTTATTATTATTATTATTAGGGAAAAATAGAATCTACTAGAGATGACATCGGTGATCTGGGGAAAGAGAGCGGTCTCAGTGAATTGGAGGGGGCTGAAACACGACTAGAGGGTCGAGAAGCCAGTTGGAAGAGAAGACGTCAAGACAGAGTGTATGAAACTGCTCCGGGAGTTTGGATAGGAATGAGAGGAGAGAGTTACACGGGAAATCTCATAATATATGGAGTTTTGTGGCAAGATGATGAAAACAACTTTTTCCAACTTTAGAAGGTACTTGATCTGGATGGAACTTCAACTTCCAAGTTAAACTTCAGCCACTTAAGGTTCCAGTTCTGTTTACTCTTGGAAAAGTTTTCTCCTTCAAAGAAAGGTTTAAAATGCTAGATTGAAAAAAAACAACCTATGAAGGCTTAAGCCATTTTTCACATCAAATAGATCTTACAGATCAACATTTTGATGAGGTAAATGGAAATGCAGCAGAAGCATATGGAATACATTTACTGCAAAATGTACTTCAGTTGAATAATAAGGAAGAAAAGTTCTTGGCAAAAGAAGTTTAGGGTTTTAATGAACCTCAACCATTTTGCTCAATAGAGAGATGTAGGGCTTTCAGTTTGGTGAAATACATGACTTGCCTTTCTTTTATGTTTGTTACTGAACAACCCGGCACTCTTCTGCCTTTAATGAAATGATAGTTACTCTTTATTGTGGTGAAGTTAATTTACCATGATTTCCTTAATTATCCTTTTCTCTCCTTTAAATTGGCATAACTCCCAGAATGCCACAGAATATCATTTCTGATTTGAGGTACTAAACTGCTTATGGCAATGAATCAAAACTTCATTAACTATTTAAAATCAAGAGGAAATATTTTAAAATGTCTCCATTCAAAATGAGTCCTCCAAATGGGATAGGGGATGAATTCAAGAGGTTGATACAAGATTTTGCAAATCAACCGGTCAATCATCAATATTAATTGAGCACCTGTGTGCAGAGCAGTGCGCTAAGTATTTGGCAAGCAACAACAGAATAGGAAACATGATCCCTGCCCTCATGGAGATCATCATCTACCTGGGTGGGAGACACAAAGCGATACACAATTGGGAGGAAGAAGAGAATGAATATGTGGATAAATAAATGATTAAATAGTAAAGTTAAAGTATGTAAAGAGGCAGAGAGAAAGCATAACTCATACAGAGGGGTTTCGAATGGCAAATCTTCTCTGTGTCCAAAGGTAGATAGCAGTCGATCAATCGATCGATCAATTAATCAAGGATTTAGTATGTGCCAGGCACGGTGCTGTTCACTGGTTTAGATACAGGCTAATCAGGTTGTACACAGTCCATGTCCCACATAGGGCTCAGTCTTCTTCCCCATTTTACAGATGAGGGAGCTGAGGCACAGAGAAGCTAAATGACGTGCCCAAGATCATACAGCAGACAAGTGGCAGAGCCAGGATTAGAACCCATGTCCTTCTGACTCCCGGGCCTGCATTCTATCCACTAGGCCACGCTAAATGCGGTGGGGCTGAGGATGGGTTAAAGGGTACAAGTGCTTAAAGGGTACAAATCCAGGTGCCAGGGCAACATGGAAGGGAGAGGGAGTAGAGGAAATGAGGACTTAATTGGAGAAGATCTCTTGGAGGAGGTGCAGTTTTAATAAGGCTTTGTAGGTGGGGAGAGTGATGGTCTGTCAGATATGAAAGAGGAAGGGAGTTCCAGGCCAGAAGCAGGATTTGAATGAGAGCTTGGACAACGAGATAGGTGAGAATGAGAATAGGTTGGCATTAGTACTAAGTTGCTGTTAGTACTAAGCGCTTAGTACAGTGCTCTGCACACAGTAAGTGCTCAATAAATATGATCGAATGAATTAGAGGAGTGAAGTGACCTTGCTGGGCTGTAGTAGGAAATCAGAGAGGTAAGATAGGAGGGGCCAAGATGACTGAGTGCTTTATAGCCTATGGTAAGGAGTTTCTGTTTGATATGGAGTTGGATAAGCAACCACTGGAGGGTCTTGAGGGATAATAATACTAATTATGGTATTTGTTAAACTCTTACTGTGTGCCAGGCGCTGTACTAAGCTTTGGGGTGGATATAAGCTAACTGGGTTGGACACAGTCCCTGTCCCACTGGAGCTTGCAGTCTCGATCCCCACTTTACAGATGAGGTGACTGAGGCACAGAGAATTTAAATGACTTGCCCAAGGTCCCACAGCAGACAAGTGGCAGAGCCGAGGAGTGGGGAAAAATGAACTGAATTTTTTTTTAGAAAAATGATCTGGGCAGCAGGGTGAATTACCTTCACTTTCAGTATAAAATTAAAGTCATTTAGAGATCTATATTTGAGTCACCCCCAGGTTTCCCTAAAAGAATGACTCTACACCCATATCCTGGGGCCCCTTAGGCTTTCCAACTCTTCCTGACACTTGGATAATATATCTAATTGCCCCCTTAACCTCTAGCACATTCTAACCTGAGCCTAGTGGGGCCAAACACTAACATTTCCAGAAGAGTCCAAACACTAACACTTCCAGAAGAGACTGATGGAAGGAGAATTAAGGCCCACCTCAAGATCTGGCCCTGTCTGCCCACCTGCCACCCAGAAACATTGCCCATGAGAAAGATGCTCCTGGGATCCATGCCGCCTTAAGTGCAGAATCAGAGCGAGGCACAGAAAGGCTGCACTGCCGGGATGCAGGCTTGATTGTGCCCTCCCTTGCGAACTTAATCCAATGAGTGAGATGAAATAGGACCACTTGATGGATTTGTTCAAATCACAGATTGTTTCATTAGGTGGTCGTTTCTTCATATTTCCTCACCCTCACTGTGTGCTCTGTCTCAAACTGTCAGCCCTTGGGAGTGGAAAGCAGCAGGTAGAATAACAGTGTTAATGGGGAAGGGTTTGGGGATAGGAGTGACCTAGTGATAGGACAGGAGAGAAAAATAGGATAGATAGTGAAAGGAGTGATATAGGGTAGGACAGAAGCAGCATAGCCCAGTGGAAAGAGCATTGGCTTGAGAATCAGAGAACCTGGGTTCTAATCCCGGCTTTGCCACTTGTCTGCTGCGTGACCTTGGGCAAGTCCCTTCTTCTCTGTGCCGCAGTTTCCTCATCTGTAAAACGGGGAGTAAGACTGTGTGCCCTTTGTAGGACAGGGACTGTGTCTAGCCTGATTATCTTGTGTCTACCCCAGTGCTTAGTACAGTGCCTGGCACATACTAAGCCCTTAACCAACACCATTTAGAAAAGAAAGAGTGATGGACGTGGAGATGGTAATAAGTCACGGTAGTAGTACAATGATAATTATTAATTGTTTAGAGAGTTCAAAGAACGGTACTAAACACTTGGAAAGTACAACTGAAGCACAAGACACATTCCCTACCGACCCAGAACTTACACTCTGACGGAGGAGATAGACCAAAAAATATTAACAAGCCTCTGGCAGGTTTGTGGGGGAACTGTGCGAGCAAGAGGTCAGAAGAGGGTGAAATTAGAACAGGGTACAGTTGGGAGATGAACTTGGGAGGAGCTGGGAGCTAGCGAGTAAGGAGATCTGATTTGTTCAATGAAGAGATTCAGTGGGGATAAGGAACTTTTTGTTCGATGAGGAAAATGATGGGGATTGGGAATAATAATAATAATAATGATGGTATTTGTTAAGCACTTACTATGTGCCAAGCACTCTTCTAAGTGTTGGGGTCGATACAAGGTAATCAGGTTGTTCCACATGGGGCTCCCAGTCTTAATCCCCATTTTCCAGATGAGGTAGCTGAGGCACAGAGCATAATAATAATAATTTTGGTATTTGTTAAGCGCTTACTATGTGCCAAGCACTGTTCTAAGCGCTGGGGTAGATAAGGTCATCAGGTTGTCCCACGTAGGGCTCCCAGTCTTCATCCCCATTTTACAGATGAGGTAACTGAGGCACAGAGAAGTTAAGTGACTTGCCCAAAGTCACACAGCAGACAAGGGGTGGAACCAGGATTAGAACCCACGACCTCTGACTCCCAAGCCCGTGCTCTTTCCATTGAGCCACACTGCTTCTCAGGGGAGGATGATGGCCAAAGTGACGGTGAGGACATTTAAGTGGATAATCCTGGCTTTTCCGAGTTTACCCATTTAAAGTATTTGGATTACAGTACAACTCCAGGTATTTAATTAATTTGCGCCCAGAGAAAATTAGATGGGACTGAAATCAACCTGCTCCCATTTTCAATTACATCTTTATTTAAATCTACATTCATGAAGGCTCGCCTAAACAATGAGCAAATGAATTCATTACAGTAATTTCTGTTCCATAGTAGGCACGTAGTAAATGCCATTACTATGGCTACGGTCAATAGTGATTGATTGAACGGAATCTATACTGAATCTGAAATCCGGCTTCATGAGTAGCAGCTTCACAGAAATGGATCCAAAAGCCATTTTTGTGGCTATGGAAATGTCTGTTCAATCTCCCTCTCATCCAGAATACCAAAAACACAACTGTGGAAACCAGGGGATAATGGTTTTTGGACAAATTACCATCCTTGTTCTCTATTCTGGAATGCCATGATTTCCAGATGATGTCATTATTTAGCATCCGTTTTCAATTCGACACTTCCTGTGTCCCAGGGAGCTAGAGCTTACAAACGAGCTAATCCTCTCCTGGAGAAGTTGAGAATCTAAGAAAGCCTAAATAATTAGAATTTGCATTGTTCCCCCTGTTCCTCCTCCCGAATGGAGTTTCCCTGACAATCCCCTCCCTCCTCTTCCCTTTCTTTCCCTATGATCGCTTCCTCACTGGGGTCATAAGAGACCCACCCACTCCTAGAAACAAACCCACTTGGACTTCTTTTCCCCAAAGCCCCAGGTCTAACCAAAGGGATGATGAAAGGTCATCAATGGGCACACCGGCACCTGCGAATTTATTTATAGAGTCATCCTTATGGTTATCATGAAGTAAACCTTTAGGAATAAAATCAATCACTTTCTAAAAAAGTCCTGGAAAGAGTGTTAAGACTGCAGGATGTAGAAGCAGAGATTTCAGACTGGAAGGCAGGAAGTTTAGGAGAAGAGATGACATCCTAATTATGTAATGAAAGAACAGAAAATCAGCAAACACTAACTACCAGGCAACACACCAAAAAACCCTCCTCTGAATTCCAGCTTCTGGTGCTTATTTTCTTTTCAAAATGGCTACTTATGATTTTATTCTAAACACATCATCTCCAATCCTTTGCTACTCTATCAGAGTATATTTTGACAGATTACTATTTATAGGACTTTTTCATATTCATGAGATATTAATATTTAGCTTTTGACAAAACATGCAAAAATCCCCAAATTGCAGAGATGATTTGTGAATTTAAGTTTAAATAACTGCTGAAAAATGTTTTTGGTTTTTTTTTTCACATCACATCATAATATAACCTCTGGACTAAATAGTAATTAATTTGCCACTAAAGTCTGCTGATAATCAGTTGTGTGTCAGCATACGTTCCAAGTAACATTTAAATTATAAAGTATAGTGAGATTATCGCCTCTTGAAAATTATCTCTTTATAAAGTCCAAGTAAACACGGTATGCCCACTGGAAGTGCCATTATCCTCCTGTTTACTCTTGTCATGGTTCTCTGCATTAAAGCTGGTCTTTTCATCTTGTCTCAGACTCTAATGCTGCATTCAGATGGACCACATTTAACAAGATTTTGGGAGTTTTTAAAGTCAATTATTAGGGTTCTTCATCCTGTTTTGTCAATGCAGTTTATACAGAAAATGGCTCCAGTTTCAAGAGGGTTCTGTGTAAATTCCTTATGGATGGGAGGTCCTTAAGGAGGTACTAGAGGGAAAGTCAGGAATGGAAAGAGGAGAGTCAAGAGCGACGGATGGTCTTGGCTTGGTCACTGGAGGGAGAGGGAGAGTCGGAGAAGGAAGAGCTAGGAGTGTCGGATGCTTCTTTGATTCACTTTGCTGCTCCCAGCTTGATTGAGTGAGTGGAGCCACTGAAGAGAGATCAGACTCACCCCCACTAGCAACCTCTTGAGGGGGGAAGACACTAGGTAGCTACAGCGCTCTGCCTCTTCCAGCTCCCATTTTCCTTTGCTCCCAGGACATCGCCACATGGACGTCCCTCTGCCACCTTAAATTCAATATGCCCAAAATCGAATTTCTCATCATCCACACTTCCACTTAGCTTTCCGCTCACAGTTGACACCACCACATTCTTCCCTGTCTCTGAAGCCCACAGCTTCAGTATTATCCTTGACTCCTTGCTCTTTTTCAACCCTCACATTTTCGGTCACTTAAACCCGCTGATTTTTTTCTCCATAGCATTTCCTGGATCCACCCCTTCCCCTCCATCCAAACAGCCACCACCTAGGTCTAAGCACTCATCCCAGCTTGCCTCAACTACTGTATCAGCCACCTTGCTGAACTCCTTGCCCCTACTCTCTCCCCTCTCCAGCTCTTACCTCACTCTACTGCTCGGATCGACCACCACCTTCTCTTGGAAACGTTATCCAACCCTCGGCTTCACTGGCATTGCCCTCTCCTGGTTCTCCTCCTATCTCTCCGGTGGCTCATTCTCAGTCTCTCCCTATTGTTTTAGTGGTATTTGTTAAGCACTTACTCTGTGCTAGACCCTGTACAAAGTGCTGGGATAGATTACAAGATAACTGTGAGCGTTCACAGTCTTAATCCCCATTTTACAGATGAGGAAACTGAGGCACAGAGAAGCCAAGTGACTTGCCCAAGATCACAAAGCAGACAAGTGACAGAGGCATGATTAGCACCCAGGTCCTCTGATTCCCAGGCCCGTGCTCTTTCCACTAGGCCACGCTTCTTCTTGCAGGTTTAGTCTCTTTCACAGGCTCCTCCTCTGCCTCCTACCCTCTATGTGGGAGTCCCACAAGGCTCACTTCTGTGCCCCCTCCATTCTCCATCTCCCCCCATTCCCTTGGAGAACTCATCTGCTCCCATGGCTTCAACTACCACCTCTGTGCAGATGACTCCCAAATCTACCTCACCAGCCTTGACCTCTCTCCTTACCCACAGTCTCACATTTCTTCCTTCCTCCATCTTACTTGGAAGTCCCGCTGTAGCCTCAAATTAGACACGTTCCAAAACAGAACTCCTCATCTTTTCATCCAACCTGTGTCCTCCACCTATCTTTCCCGCCACTATAGGAAACACCGCTATCCTTCCTGTCTCACAAGCCTGCAACCTTGATATTACCCTCACTGCATCTCCCTCACACAACCCACACATTCAATCTGTCATGAAATCCTGACAGGTCTACCTTTACAACATCTCTAGAATCTGCCCTTTCCCCTCCACCTAAACTGCTACTATCCTGATCCAAGCACTTATATTCACCTTTAGTGTTGCATCAGCCTCCTTGCTGACCTCCCTGCCTCCTGTCTCTCTCCACTCCAGTTCATGCTTCACTCTGCTACCCGCATCATTTTTCTAAAAAAAAGTTCAGTCCACTTCTTCCCACTCCTCGGGAATCTCCAGGCGTTGCCCATCCTCTTCCCCATCAAGCAGAAAATCCTTTCCGTCGGCTTTAAAGCACTCAATCACCTTGCCCCATCCTGTCTTTCCTCACTGATTTTCTGTTAAAACCCGGCATGCTCATTTTGCTTCTCTAGCACCATCTTGCTCACTGTAGCTCGATTTTGTCTATCATCTCACGGCCGACCCCTTGCCCACATCCTCCCTGTGGCTTTGGAACTCTATCCCCCTCCGCTTTTCCCACCTCCAAAGACTGATTACAATCACATCTCCTTCAAGAGGCTTTTCTGACTAAGCCCTCATCTCCCATACTCCCACTCCCTTCTGCTTCACCAATGCACTTGAAGCGCTCGATGTTCATCCCGTCCTCTCCCCCGCAGCACTTAAGTATATACCTGAAATTTATTTCACTGTTGGTCTCCCTCTACGAAGCAGCATGGCCTAGTGCAGAGTGCACGGGCCCGGGAGTCAGAGGACGTGGGTTCTAATCGCGATTCTGCCACTTACCTGCTATGTGGCCTTGGGCAAGTCGATGACTAGCTCTGTGCCTCAGTTTCCTCATCTGTAAAATGGAGATTCAGTACCTGTTTTTCCTCCCACAGAGAAGTGAAGTAACTTGCCCAAAGTCATACAACAGACAAGTGGCGGACCCGGGATTAGAACTCAGGTCCTCTGACTCTCAGGCCTGAGTTCTTTCCACAAGGCCACGCTGCTTCCCACTTTAGTGACTTGCACTGATTTCATTCATTCTTTCATGCAATCGTATTTATCGAGCGCTTACTGTGTGCAGAGCACTGTACTGAGCATTTGGAAAGTACAATTCAGCAACAAATAGAGACGGTCCCTGCCCACAACAGGCTCACAGTCTAGAAAGGGGGAGACAGGCAGTAAAACAAGTAAATAGGCATCCAGAGCATCAATAAAATAGAATTATAGATATATACACATCATTAATAGAATTATAAATAAGTACATATATATATCCATATGTAATGTGGGGGGAGAGAGGTAAAGCAAAGGGAGCAAGTCGGGTGATAGGGAGGGGAAGGGGAGCAGAGGAAAAGGGGGGCTTAATCTGGAAGGGGCTCAGTCTGAATTCACACTGCAGTCAGTTCTGTTCTAAAGGGTGCTTTCATTATATGATTTGAATGGAATGAGATGGAAATATAGCGCTATATTGTTACCATAAGAGTAGATCCATTAGACTATAAACAGCTTAGAGGCCAGGTACAAGGGTTTTGCTTCTGACTTCAAGGCTCTCCAAGAGCTCTCGGTATTTTAGATATCATCATCATCCATGGTATTGAATTGTATTTTCCAAGCGCTTAGTACAGTGCTCTGCACAGAGTAAGCGCTCAATAAATACAATTGAATGAACGAATGAATTTATGGAGTGCTTACTGCGTGCAGAGCAGTAAACTAAGCACTTGGGAGAATACAGCGCAACAGAGTTTGTAGACGTGTTTCCGGCCCACAAGGAGCTGACAGGCTAGTGATGTTCTGCTAACCCCCAGTTCACTTGTTCCGCCCAAGCTCAGCTTCCAACTCTATCTCGCTCTCGATTCTCCTACCTCTGCCCCTGAGCTTGTGCTGTTCCTCTGGCCCGGATTTCCCTTCCTACTGCCCCCTCTCAGCCCTCCCCCAGCACCCAACCTACTACTCCAAATAGCAAAATGTCCAGATTAAGAGATCCAGGAATACTCTGGCTACCACCCAACTAAGGATCTCCCTCTCGGTAGCATCATCTTTGAAAAGGGTGTAATAATAATAACAATGGTATTTAGATTATGGTACTCTCAGTTCTGTCACAACACCTGTTTTCCCAGTGGGTTTCGGCTAGAACGTAATTAGGGAAGGCGAGCCTCTTAGGGTTGTGTGGCTGGGGTCGGAATAGGAGAGCAGTATAAGCTTTCCATAGTGCAAGATTTCGCCGGCTTGCAAGCTTCACGTTATAGAAGAACTGGGTGCATTTATTAAGCCTTTTACTATGTGCCCTGAATGTAATGAGCACTCAGTACAGTGTTCTACCCTCCCTCCGCGCCCAGAAGGCACTCGAGAAATGTCCTTGATATTGATGCCGCAAATGCTTTTTCCCTGCATGGAACACCATGTCCCCTTACCTTTGCCAGATCATGTCCAGCCCCTCATTTCCAAAAATCCATGCTTTTTTAGGCATTCCCTGCCCCCTCCAACCTGAACATGCCATATTCTCAGCCACCAGAGGCTTTATGAATTCATCCGCTGATCTATTTATTACTGATTTATTTATTCACTCGTGTTGGCTATTTTTTTAATCTCCTGCTTAGGTTAGGACAGGTTAGGTCACAGTCCTGGTCAGGGCTCTTAATTGGTTCCGTGAAGACAGACTGCTAAGTTAGACAAGAGATAATCAAATTATAGTCTACTATAGGAAATAATACAAAGTTTCGTAATACGCTCCCAGCATACAAAAAATTGATTAAGACAATACTTAAAGCAATGATAAAAACAGAATATACACCTATGTGTCTTGTATATGATGATGATGGTATTTGTTAAGCACTTACACTGTGCCAGGCACTGTACTGTTAATAATAATTGTATTGTATATATACACTGTAATATCACTACATGATAATACAGCAATGTAAATGTGTATCATAATTAAATATTTTGATTTGGATATTTTACATGTGTGTGCATATATGAATACTTCACATATCATTCAGAAAATAGACAACTTGTGCTAACCAAAACAAGATATGCCATTATCTATGCTTTATAGATTTATCATGACCTAATTTAGCTAAGTGAAAAGGGCTCTAGCTATTCAAGTCAGTCAACATACTGGGAAAGGGAAGAGGGAAGGGAAATGCCAAATCCGAGGTAAACTTTGCAGATTATCTGGAAGTGAGAGAACACTTTCAGTAATACATTAATGCATTTAATGTCTTAAATGTCCAGGGCACTATCAGAAAGCATTTAAAAAAGAACATTATAATGAGGGGATGGTACTTTAAATTGTACTTTAATCAATCAGTGTACATCTGCTCGTGATTCATTCATTCAGTCGTATTTTTTGAGCACTTACTGTGTGCAGAGCAACGTATTAAGGGCTTGGGAAGTACAATTCGGCAACAGATAGAGACGATCCCTACCCAACAACGGGCTCACAGTCTAGTTGTCATCTCCATTAAACTCTATGCTCCTCTTTGTATTATACTAAGCCAAGTGCATAGTATAGTGTTCTGCACACAGAAAGAGCTCAATAGATAGATAGGGGGAATTGTATCCTTTATTTCTCCTGTATGTGACCCAAGCTTCCAGGTCAGGGAATGTGTGAGAAGTAGGGCAGACAGCAGTCTATCCAAACAGATACTGTATGGTGAGCTGAAATTGGGAATCTGAAAGCAGGGAGAACAAAGGAGGTGTTTAAAGAATAATAAAAAATAATAATGATAATAAACAACAATAATAATAATGTAAATGACACTGGAGTAGATACAAGGTTATGCCAAGGACTGAACTAAGCACTGGGGTAAATACAAGCTAATGATAATAATAATGGTATTTGTTGAGTGCTTACTATGTGCCAGACACTGTACTAAACACTGGGGTGAATCCCAGCTCTGCCACTTGTCAGCTGTGTGACTGTGGGCAAGTAACTTCACTTCTCTGTGCCTCAGTTACCTCATCTGTAAAATGGGGATTAACTGTGAGCCTCACGTGGGACAACCTGATTAACCCGTATCCCGTAACCCGTAACCCAGCGCTTAGAACAGTGCTCTGCACATAGTAAGCGCTTAACAAATACCAACATTATTATTATTATTACAAGCAAATCGGGTTGGACACAGTCCCTGTCCCACGCGGGGCTCACAGTCTCAATCCCCATTGTACAGATGAGGTAACTGAGGCACAGAGAAGTGAAGTCACTTGTCCAAAGTCACCCAGCACACAAGTGGCAGAGCCAGGATTAGAACCTGAATCCCAGGCCCATGCTCTAGCCACCACATCATGATGCTTCATCAGTTTAGACACAGTGCATGTCTCGCATGGAACTCACAGACAATCACAGTTTAAATCCTCATTTTACTGATAAGGTAACTGAGGCACAAGGAAGAAAAGTGATTTACCCAAGGTCACACAGCAGACAAGTGGCGGAACAGGGATTAGAACTCAAGTCCTCCGACTTCCAGGCCCAGGATCTTTCCATTAGGACACACTACTTCTAGACGCAATGGATTGATTGCTATCCACTGAGTCTAGTGTGTGCTCAATGGAACCACTATTCATAGATTCTGGCGAGAAAGGTCCTTAGAGGCCTATTCGCTTCTATGGGAGGAACTGATTTTCCCTCCAAGTGAATGTTAAGTAAATCCTAGTGTCTGTCTCCCCATCTAGACTGTAAGTTCCTTGTGAGCAGTGAACACGTTTACCAACTCTGTTATACTCTCCTAAGTGCTTAGTACCGTGCTCTGCATACAGTAAGTGCTCAATACATATGATTTTTTTTTTGATTGATAGATTGATTCTATGACAGTTCTTACCACACTCCAACACTCAGGTGTATGACATGTTGGCTAGACTCTGAAGAATTCCACTAAACCTTTAAAGAATTCATTCCGATCCCTCTTGCAACAGATAATTAGATCGGCAATTATCACCAAGATTTTTCAGATTATGATTATGCGCAATGTGTTTATGCTGCTTTGCTAAAACAAACTCTTTATTGCTGTTGGTGATCAACTCTTTTAGAATGCAGAACACTGAATTTCAAATCCTCCCTGAGGCACAAGTGTGTAACTGGGAAACTTACCAGCTCTTATTCATAACTAAATTGATTATCCTTTCTTCATCTTTAATGAAATGTATACGACCCAATTGTTCAGTTTCAGCCTAAGGAATACAGATTAAGTCAAACACAAGCATTGTTCTTCATTACTCAATTGGAATCAATCAATCAGTGGTATTCACTGAGCATTTACTGTTTGCAGAGCACTGTACTGAAGGTTTGGGAGAGTATCATAATTAAATATTTTGTAAATGTGTATCATAATTAAATATTTTGATTTGGATATTTTACATGTGTGTGCATATATGAATACTTCACATATCATTCAGAAAATAGACAACTTGTGCTAACCAAAACAAGATATGCCATTATCTATGCTTTATAGATTTATCATGACCTAATTTAGCTAAGTGAAAAGGGCTCTAGCTATTCAAGTCAGTCAACATACTGGGAAAGGGAAGAGGGAAGGGAAATGCCAAATCCGAGGTAAACTTTGCAGATTATCTGGAAGTGAGAGAACACTTTCAGTAATACATTAATGCATTTAATGTCTTAAATGTCCAGGGCACTATCAGAAAGCATTTAAAAAAGAACATTATAATGAGGGGATGGTACTTTAAATTGTACCAGCATTGTTCTTCATTACTCAATTGGAATCAATCAATCAGTGGTATTCACTGAGCATTTACTGTTTGCAGAGCACTGTACTGAAGGTTTGGGAGAGTACACTACATCAGAGTTGAGGGGGAGGCAGACATTAAAATATATTCTGGGTACCTACATTGGTGCTATGGGGCTGAGAGTCGGCTGAGTATCAGGTGCTCTAAGATCCAAGTGCTTAAGTGATGCAGAAAGGAGAAGGAGTAGGGGAAAAGAAGGCTTAATCGAGAAAGGCCTCTTGGAAGAGATGTGACCTTAATAAAGCTTTGAAGGTGAAGAGAGTCCTCTTTCGGTGATAACGATGAGAAGCATGGTAAGGCAGTATAGTCTACTGGTAAGAAATGCTCCTTTTAGGCCACAATAGCTCCCAACACTTAGAACATCAAGGAAGAGATTCAGTAGTGGATCCAGTGGGTCCTAGAAGCCTATTTTTGGAAGAGGAGAGTCACAAGTCCTGGTGCCAGGGCTAGGAACTGCTATCCCATCTGACCAGCCACCTGCATACTCGGGATTATGCTGTTAGTTTGGGAACTCTCTGGCTTTTGAACCTTTCTCTTTTTGAGAGTTCCACTCACTTTCATTCAATCATTTGATCGTATTTATTGAGTGCTTACTGTGTGCAAAGCACTGTACTAAGCACTTGGGAGAGTACAATATAACAATAGACAAATTCCTGCCCACAATGAGCTCACAGTCTAGAGGGAGAGACAGACATTAGTATAAATAATAAATAAATGGGTAAATACATAAATTACAGATATGTACAGTTTATATGTGTGCTGTGGGTATGGAAGGGAGGATGAATGAAGGAGCAAGTAACTCACACTGTCCCACTCCTCCAGAGGTCTTCTAGTGAGAGGAGGGAACAGTTTTTAAATCCAGAATGGGGAAAGAAAAGAACATTTAGTTTGGGAAATCTCTGGCTTTTGAGGCTTTCCCTTTTTTTAGAGTTCCACTCACATTATAAATGGTCCTTGTCTCACTCCTCTGCAGGTCTTCTAGTGAAAGGAGGGAATGGTTTTAAAATCAGAATGGGGAATGAAAAGAACACTTACAAGAACCTAGAAAACTTTCAAAAGTGAACAGGTTTTGGGGGTAAAGCAACCACAAGTTATCTAAAGTACACAAGTCAGCAAGCAAAACACCTCCCACGCTCATAGGAGAGCAACCATCATAGAAAGGTTTGACCATGTGCCACCAGATTCACGTTGTGAGGTCACCCTAACTGAAGCAGCCTCGTTGGTCGAAAAGGAGGAAGTATGGCATAGAGGAAAGAGCATGGGGAGGGAGTCAGAAGATCTGCGATCTAGTTCCAGCTCTGCTGCTGCTCTGCTTTGTGACCTTGGGCAAGTCAACTTAGTAATGCTCTGAAGGTGGAGAGAGTGGAGGTCTGGCGCATATGAAGCGGGGAGGGAGTTCCAGGCTAGGAGGATGATGCGGGAAAGGGGATGGCGCTGAGATAGGCAAGATCGGGGCAGAGTGAGTAAACTGGTGCTAGAGGAGTGGAGTGTGTGGGCAGGAGATTAGTGAGGTGAAGTAGGGTGGGGCCGATCCGATTGAGTGATTTAAAGCGTAAGGAGTTTCTGTTTGATGCGGAGGTGGATGGGCAGCCATTGGAGGTTCTTGGGGAGTGGGGAGACCTGAACTGAACGCTTTTTTTTGATAAATGATTCATGCGGCAAAGTGCAGTAGAGATTGGAGTGGGGAAAGGCAGGAGGCCGGGAGTTCAGCAAGGGGGCAGATGCTGAAGTCAGGGCGGTTTAGGATGAGTGCTTGGATGAGCATGTTAGCAGATTGGATGGAGAGAAAAGGGAGGTTTTTAGCAGTGTTTTGAAGGTAGAACTGACAGGATTTGGTGACAGGTTGAATGTATGGGAGGAATGACAGAGATGAGTCAAGGACAACGCTAAGGTTATGGGCTTGTGAGACAGGGAGGAGGGTGGTGCCGTTTTCAGTGATGGAAAAGTCAGGGAGAGGACAGGGTTTGTGGGGGAAGATGAGGTGTTCTGTTTTTGACATGTTATGTTTGAGGCGTCGGCGGGCACGTTCATTCATTCATTCAATCGTATTTATTGAGCGCTTACTATGTGCAAAGCACTGTACTCAGCACTTGGAATGTACAATTCGGCAACAGATAGAGACAATCCCTGCCCAACAACAGGCTCACAGTCTAAACGGTGGCACATCCAAGTAGAGATGCCCTGAAGGCAGAAGGAACTATGAGACTGCAGAGAGGGCGAATGAGCAGGGCTGGGAGATGCAGATTTGGGAATCATCCACATAGAGATGGTAGTTGAAGGCATGGGAGTGAATGAGTTCTCCAAGGAAGTGGGTGTAGATGGAAAATAGAAAGGGTCCCAGAACTAAGCTTTGAGGGACTTCCACAGGGATGGCAAGCAGAGGAAGAGCTCATGAAAGAGATTTAGAATCAGCAACCAGAATCAGCAGGTAGGAGGAGAACCAGGAGATGACAGTATCAGTGAAGCCAAGGTTAGAATCAGGACTCATAAGTTCGAATCCCAGCTCTGCCACTTGTCGGCTGTGTGACTGTGGGCAAGTCACTTAACTTCTCTGTGCCTCAGTTCCCTCATCTGTAAAATGGGGATTAAGACTGTGAGCCCCTATGTCTACCCTGCTTCCCCTATGTCTACCCAGCGCTTAGAACAGTGCTCGGCACATAGTAAGCGCTTAACAAATACCAACATTATTAGATAACCTTTCCAGGAGAAAGAGGTGGTCCACAGTGTTGAAGGCAGCTGGGAGGTCGAGGAGGATTAGGATGTGAATGCCTAAACTGGTGTGGGAGTGCTGAGGTGGCACTGGGAGCTACAGTTTGGGGAAAAGAAAAAAAAAATGCAGGACTTCTGGAAGAGATGTTATTTGAGAAGGGCTTGGTAGACGGAGAGAGCTATGGTCAGGAATAATAATGATGAAATTGGTTAAGCATTTGCTATGTGCCAAGCATTAAGTGCTGTGGTAGATAGAAGATAATCAGGTCAGATGTAGTCTCTGTCCCACATGGGACTCACGGTCTTAAACAGGAGGAAGAATAGGTAATAATAATAACAACGATGGTATATGTTAAGTGCTTACTCTGTATCAAGCACTGTTCTAAGCACTGGGGTAGATAGAAGCTAATCAGGTTGGACTCAGTCCCTGTCCCACATGGAGCTCACGGTCTTAATCCCCATTTTACAGATAACTGAGGCACAGGGAAGTTTAGAGACTTGCCCAAGGACACCCAGCAGATGAGTGGCATAGCCAGGATTAGAACCCTGGTCCTTCTGACTCCCAGGCGGTGCTCTTTCCACTGCCTTGATTAAGTTGCCTTGAAAGAAGTGAAGCACGTGAGCTGGGGTATAGTGGGAAAAGAGATGGATGGGTAGAAGGGAGAGAGCTGATTGAGTTGTTGTTAAGCTGTCGAGTCGCGTCCGACCCATAGCGACGCCATGGACGCATCTCTCCCAGAACGCCCCGCTTCCAACTGCAATCGTCTGGTAGGGTATCCATAGAGTTTTCTTGGTAAAAATATGGAAATAGTTTACCAATGCCTCCTTCCGCGCAGTAAATGAGTCTCTGCCCTCGACTCTCTCCCATGCCGCTGCTGCCCAGCACGGGGAAGTTTTGACTTGTAGCAGATTGCCTTCCAATCACTAACCACTGTCCAAGCTAGGAATGGAATGGGTATGCCTCTGCTTGACTCTTCCTCCTGTAGTCAAGACTGGTAGAGAACTGGAAACTCTCCAGGTGCGACCCGGAGAGGTACTTTAAAGCAAATGGCCAGGATTATGTGCAGAGAGGACTGGGTAACCATTCAAGGTCTCTGAGTAGTGGGGTGATGTGTACTGAGCATTTTCCAAAAATAATTTGGACAGTTGAGTGAAATATGAACTAGAGAGGGCAGGGAATGATGGCCTGGGGACCTGTGAATGAATGAGATTGAACAGGCAGGGCTCCTGGACAGTAGACTAGCTTTCCAAGTAATAACTAACCCATAAGCGAGGTAATGATAACGCATATTGTTCTCAGAGCAAGAGCTGCTGATTTTGTTTCTGTCACTGTCTTTTCTAGGTCAGACAGGAAAGAGACCAGAGCTGGTCAGATGACTTGACTCTGCCAGCAAATTACTGCCAGGGGTCAAGCTGCTTTTTCAATCTTCACTTCCCCAAATCACTGACTTCCCCCACCAAGCGTTTTGCTATTAAGCTGCATTTTCCTCGGGCCCTTATCCATTGGGCCTGCTGGTAGATAGGCTACTGACATCAAATTGCTGTTTCATTTGAAAAGTCTGGATTGTCCAGGAGCTGCATCACTTTTTGGTTGCAAAGTTGCACGTATTCTAGCTTCATGCTTTTTATTATTATTACGATTTATATTAAGCCTGGCCATGGTGTCCTAGGAATGCATTCCAACCTGTAAAGTTCCCGCTAATCCTTCAGGGAGTAATAGAATTAGTAGTAATGATTATTATGGTATTTGTTAAGTGCTTACTATGTGCTGAGCACTGTTCTGGTAATAATAATAATAATGATGATGGCATTTGTTAAGCGCTTACTATGTGCAAAACACTGTTCTAAGCGCTGGGGGGATACAAGGTGATCAGGTTGTCCCACGTGGGGCTCACAGTCTTCATCCCCATTTTGCAGATGAGTTAACTGAGGCTCAGAGAAGTTAAGTGACTTGCCCGAAGTCACACAGCTGACAAGTGGTGGTGCCGGGATTAGAACCCTTGACCATTAGTGGTACTAATGGTGATTGTGGAATGCCACTGGTTCAGTGTACGAAACTAAGTGCTTGGGAAAGTACTGGCTTGGGAAAGTACTGGTTCATGATTGGTCTGTGGCTCACTAACCTATGCTTCCCACGACAAATGAAAAGCTTCTGGGAAAACTTTGTGTTTTCAATTTGTACAATTAAAACATCCATTTATAATCCACCCCCTCGCCCCCTCATTCATTCATTCAGTCGTATTTGTTGAGCGCTTACTGTACTAAGCACTGTACTAAGCACTTGGGAGAGTACAATACAATAATAAACAGACACATTTCCTGCCCATAACAAGCTAACAGTATTGACAGGGGGAGGCGGGCATTAATATAAATAAATGACAGATATGTACCTAAATGCTTTGGGGCTGGGAGGGGGGAATAAAAAAGGGAACGAGTCGGGGCCGATTTTAGCAATGTTGTGAAGGTGGGACCGACAGGATTTAGTGATGGATTGAATATGTGGGTTGAATGAGAGAGAAGAGTCAAGGATAACGCCCAGGTTACGGGGCTTGTGAGGCAGGAAGGATGGTGGAGCCGCCTACAGTGATGAGAAAGTCAGGGGGACGACAGGGTGTGGGTGGGAAGATAAGGAGTTCTGTTTTGGACATGTTAAGCTTGAGGTGACGGGAGGGCATCCAAGTAGAGATGTCTTGAAGGCAAGAGGAAATATGAGATTGCAGAGAGGGAGAGAGATCAGGGCTGGAGGTGGAGATTTGGGAATCATTTGCATAGAGGTGGCAGTTGAAGCCACTGGAGTGAAAGAGTTCTCCAAAATTGGTGGAAAACATAAGGGGACCCAGAACTGAACCTTGAGGCACCCCCCCCCCCCCCCAGTTAGAGGGTGGAACGCAGAGGAGGAGGCCGCAAAGGAAAATGAGAATGAACAGCCGGAGAGGTAAGAGGAGAATCAGGAGAGGTCAGAGTCAGTGAAGCCAAGGTTGGATCATGTTTCCAAGAGAAGGGGGTGGTCCACAGTGTCGAAGGCAGCTGAGAGGTCAAGGAGGGTTAGGACGGAGTAGGTTGTTTCTCCTCGGATTCGTTCTCCCAGGCATGATCTGTTGAGTGTTCACTATTATCTGATTGGTGAAAAATTCTGTCTCTGGAGTCCTGATCCCTAGGACTGAAACCAGGGCAGTTTGAATTCATTCATTCATTCATCTTTATTGAGTGCTGTGTGCAAAGCACTGTACTAAGCACTTGGGAGAGTAAACTATAACAATAATCAATTGAATTAATCAATGATATTTATTGAGGATTTACTGAGTGTAGAGCACTTTACTAAGCACTTGGGAAAATACACTGCAATGGAGTGGCTACACTCGATCCCTGACCACAAGAAGCTTGCAGACTAGATAAAGAGACAGATAGTAAAATTAATTACAGATGGGTATGTACATAAGTGCTATGGGTCGGGGGGAAGGGTGACAATCAAAGTGCTTAAGGGTAACAGACCTAAGTGCATAGACAACACAATCAATCCAATTTATTGAGCGCTTACTGTGTGCAGAACACCGTACTAAGTGCTTGGGAGAGAATATAATAATGATGATTATTATGCTATTTGTTAAGTGCTTAACTATGTGCAAGGCACTTTACTAAGCGCTGGGGTGGATACAAGCAGATCGGGTTGGACACAGTCCCTGTCCCACATGGGGCTCACAGTCTCAGTTCCCATTTTACAGATGAGGTAACTGAGGCCCAGAGAAGTTAAGTGACTTGCCCAAAGTCACAAAGCTGACGAGTGGCGGAGTCAGGATTAGAACCCATGACCCCTGACTCCCAAGCCCGGGCTCTTTCCTCTGAGCCACGCTGCTTCTCAGACAGACATTCCCTGCTCACAAGGAGCTTACAGTCTAGATGGGGAGAAGACATTAGTATAAATAAATTATGGATATGCATATAAGTACTGTAGGGCGGGGGGGAGGGGGAGTGGGGATGAATAAAGGGTAATGTGGAAGGTAGTGGAAGAAATGGAAAAGAGGGCTTAGGGAAGGCCTCTTGGAGGAGATGTGCCTTCAGTAAAGCTTTGAAGTGGGGGGAGAGTAATTTCCTGTCAGATATGGAGAAGGAGGGACTTCCAGGCCAGAGTCAGGATGTGGGCAAGAGGTCGCAGGCATTTCCTCACCTATGTAATTGAAGCTCTTACAATACCAAAAAAAAGATCAGTTTTCGGGTCCTGTGGAATACACCTTGATTTAAGCTCTAGTCCTACAGTTGCCCCTTCCGTCTCTGTTTACTGCCTGTGAAAGGGTTGTTCCTGGCGGCTTCTCTGCTTGGAAATCCAGTGCGATCTTTGAGCAAGGGCCAAGCCTTCCCAAGCAGCCAGCCTGCCCGCCCTTCTATCCGGGGAAAAGTCTGCAACTCCAGGCACCAATCAGTCTTTCCCCATGCTAGAAACAGAAGAAATGATTGTAGTGTTTTGAATCCCTTCCTGAACTTGAATAATGGTATTTATCTGAAATGACAAACTTTAGGGCATAAAAATATTTGACTTTCAAACAAACATGTAGGCTTGTTTAAATCACCCAGACAGGGACTGTAAATACTGAACCTTTCAGGGGAGCAAGATCTAAGATAAGCTAATGCCAGCTAGGCCCACCCTGGTCTTCTCCCAAAGGGAGAATATAGCACTCCCATGCTGTCCTGGATCCAGATTCTTGAGCCTACTGCTTCACTCTTTGGAGCAAGACAAGGAGTCAGGGAGTTCTACTGGCAAGAGGACAGTTTGCTCAATGCCCCCCCTCTATCCCCCCAGCCTTTTTAAGGTATTCATTAAGTGCTGACTATTTGCCAGGCACTGTACTAAGCTAGGGGGAAGATACAAGATTGGAAACAATGTCCCACATGGGGTTCATAGTCTTAACCTCCATTTTACCGTTGAGATAACTGAGGCATAGGGAAGTTAAATGACTTGCCCGGGGCCACACAGCAGACCAGTGGGGGAGATGGGATTAGAACCCAGGTCCTTCTGACTCTCAGGCCCGGGCTCTATCCTCTAGGCCATGCTGCTTCTCTTCACCCCTAAGCTTCCCCCCAAGTTCAGGTCAGTGTTGTGAGCTCAACAGCTTGGGAGCTGTACCCTCTTGAAGAAGTCATTTCTCCTTTACCATGGATTTGCATTCTTGCAGGACCCTTGGTTAAAAACATTCCAGCTGCAGTACTTATTGCATGACCGATGCGACTTATGCCACTTGCAAGAACACAACTGTTTCATCAACAATGCAATCGTATTTATCCAGATAAGTGGGCATGGTTGAAAGAAGGTTCCCTAATTCCCTGGCAGCCTTCTAACCTTCTAACCAAAACATGTCGTGAAAACAATTATGAGAGAACTGAGTGTATCCTTTTGGTTTGTTTTGTTTGTATAATTTTATAATAGGGGTTTATTGGTTGGGTAGACTCCTTATTTACTGCTTGTTTTATTAATTTACTACTCTTATCCTCTTGAGTGTTTTTCTTTCTCCAGTCTCACTGGCCCATTGGTAAGAGAAAGGCGGATGGATGAGACGGAGAAAGTACTGAATCGTGTTCCTTTCCTAATGCTTGGGCTCTGGGATATCTTTTCCTAGAATTGTTGTCTGTGTTCAATTTATACTGAGAGAGGTGCCGGGATTCACGGAAAACAGGCCCTCTCCCATCGAGTAGTCAAAGTGCTCAGCCTAAATGTTAGAAAGTGTGGGAAGAGAGAAGAGTCTCCAGAGTCTAGACCGGTGGCTGGCAACCTTTTTTTTTTTGCAGAACAAAATCAAACCTTTGAGCATTTGGCATGCAAAGAGACCCTCATACAATTCATGCACCCCCTCCCTGCACATGACATCATTATATCCTGCTATGCAAGGCTCATTGTGATAATGTCACTGTACCATGCAGCTGCTTCATAGCAACAGCTGTTCATAGCAGTAGGCTGCCAGAATGGATGGGAAAGAGGAGGGAAAGGGATAGATGGGAGGAAGGGAGGTGGAAGGGAAGGGAGACAGGAAGGATGAGGGGAAGGAGGCCAGTGAAGGCAGATGAGAAGAAGAGAAAGGAGAGGGAAGGAAAGGGGAAAAGAGAGGGAGAAGGACAAGGAAAGGGAAAAGGAAGAGGAGGTGAGGGCAAGGAGGAGGAGAGGAAGGAAGAGAAGAAGAGAGGGAAAGAGAAGGGGGGTGGGGAGGAAGGAGGGGGAGGGAGAACAAGGGGGAAGAAAGTCAGCAACAGGCAGCCCCCCGCAAGGCGCCTATTAGCAACCAGCAGCTTAATGACATTATTAATATTATCAATAATAATAATGATAACAGCGATTAGACACTTATGTGCTAAGCACTGGGGTAGATACAAAGTTATGAGATCGGACACAGTCTCTGTCCCCCACAGAACTCATATGGCACCATGGGATATAGGTGCAAAATGAGATTTGGGGAATATCAACTGCCATTCGCTTCAGCAACTCAGTTCCTCACCCCTAGCTAAACACTGGGATCAGAATCAAAGTAGCATAATAAGTGCAAATATGCCTAGGCACGGTACTAGTTTGGAGTTCTCTGCTCTAAAAGGCCACCATTTTGGAATGGCCAACCTTAGGAAGCTCAGTGAGTCTACCTTTTCTGTGCTGGAAGAAAGTGATATGTACGTCGCTCATCTTCCACTGGGTAAGTAGCAGGAAGGAGGAGGAGGAGAAGAGCTCCCTTCCTATCCATGCCCTTAGCAATCTCCTCAAACACAACCCTTTTGGACCTGTGGCCCAACCCTGAGTCAACTCTCTAGACAACCGTCTCATTTTAGCTCCCATCAATGGCAGTCCTGCCGAGTTTATCTGATCAAGGATTTCAAGATCTTGCCGTCACAGGGAAGCAGCGTGGCTTAGTGGAAAGAGCACAGGTTTAGGAGTCAGAGGATGTGGGTTCTAATCCCTGCTCTGCTACTTGTCTGCTGGGTGACCTTGGGCAAGCCACTTAACTTCTCTGTGCCTCAGTTACCTCATCTGTAAAATGGGGATTAAGACTGTGAGCCCCATGTGGGACAACCTGATTACCTTGTATCTACCCCAGTGCTTAGAACAGTGCTCGACACACAGTAAGCGCTTAACAAATACCGTAATGCTAGTAATAATTTGCAATAGACATCGGATTGCCCTAGAGGGTACAAATGCGTTAAATCAGGGGTTCTAGATACCTTTTGTGCAGGATCAAACCAGCTATCCTTTCCCATGATCAACCTGTCCCTCAGGCCAAGGTTGGGGGCCTCCCCCCTTCTGTTAACCTTTCCTATTCCATTCTTCCTTCCAAAGTCCTCCTGGCTACCTAAGGGCACACCCCTCTCTTATTAATGGGCACCTGATTTTTGTGGTCTCTGCTTTAAAGGGCTACCTGAGAGCAATCCTATGCAGTTCTTAAATCAAATTACTTGCGCCACCCACTTCTAGGGTCTTTAACCCTGTCCCTGTCTTTTTATGGTGTTTTTTCTTTCTTGTTGTTTGACCTTTACTTATTGGCTCTGTTGTCAATGTTCCCCCATTTATTCTTGGCTGGTGAGCCATTTTGCACCAGAGACCGTGTCTAATTCTCATCCATCTACTTTTTCCCAGCGCAAATTAACAAATAGTATCACTGCTACCTCAGTAAGTAAAACAGCTAAGTCACCTCTTTGAGTCGAAAGATCCTTGGGCACCTTAATGGCCATGATGCCATGTTGTGGGCCAGGAACCTGTTTGTTAACAGGGCCAAAAGGATTAATCAGATTGCTTGATTTCACCATCCTGAAGAGAGGGCCAACCTGCCCATCGAGGTGGTGCGGGTTTGGACTACAGGGGAATACATTTTGCCCGAGGCTGCTGCCTTAGTCGGGCATCTTTGCTTTGGTTACCACTTGACGTTCCGTGCTGAACTACAAATGCTCTCATTATTGGCTGTAAAATGATCTGGCTCCCTTTAAAGTCCAGCCCCGACATGTCACAGTGAAACAACTGACCGTACTCAAAGAAAGACTTGCTGGCTGTATGCAACACAGTCACTGGCTACGATTTCCCTAACTGAATGAAGGTATTCAGTCTGATGTGGTGGTGGTAGAAAAGAGCCCTAACCACCCTCCCCGCCCCCAGCCCCTTGGTAATTTCTCCCCAAAGCACACTGTGACAGGGCATTCATCACTTGAATAGAGAACCTATCATTTTAGCTAATGGATACATCCAGGACTTGCTTCCCTGGACTCCCCAGGGAGTAAAATTTCATGGCAGTTTTAGGAGAGAGTGCCAAGTAAACATGAAACTGTCTATGGCTGCTGTATTCTATGGTTGCCAGGCTTTTGCGTGGTGAGTAAAGAGATCTTCATTATACTACTGGTCACATTGAAGCTAGTGAGAAAAATACCTGCACAGGATTTGGCTGCTTTTCTTTTTTTTTTTTAAATGGTATTTGTCAAGCGCTTAATATGTGCCGGGCACTGTACTAAGCGCTGGAATGTATACAAGCAAATTGGGATAGACACAGTCTCTGTCCCACGTGGGGCTCACAATCTCGATCCACAGTCTACAGATGAAGTAACTGAGGCCCAGAGAAGTGAAGCGGCTTACCCAAGGTCACGCAGCAGACAAGAAGCAGAACTGGCATTAGAACCCATGACCTTCTGACTCCCAGGCCCGTGCTGTAGCCACTAATGCCATCCAGCCATTGGCCCAAGTCTCCTCTTCCTCACCAGTACTCTGATGTGTCACTCTTGTAGAGTTCAAGAAAAGTTATTTGCCGTAAAGAGACATATTCCCATACGAACCTATGTACTCTACATATGAAACTGTTGGGGGAAATACTGGAATGTGGAAACCACGAAGGGGCAAGGGGCCGAGGAAAAACAAACCAGGACTTGCTGTAAAGGGCAGCAGGGAATTAATTATTATTATTATAATGCTAGTGGTGTTTGTTAAATGATTACTATATGCCAAGCACTAGCCTAAACATAATAATAATGTTGGTATTTGTTAAGCGCTATGTGCAGAGCACTGTTCTAAGCGCTGGGGTAGACATAGGGGAATCAGGTTGTCCCACGTGGGGCTCACAGTCTTAATCCCCATTTTACAGATGAGGTAACTGAGGCACAGAGAAGTTAAGTGACTTGCCCACAGTCACACAGCTGACAAGTGACAGAGCTGGGATTCGAACTTATGATCAATGGCATCTATTGAACACTTAGCATGTGCAAAGCACTGTACTAAGTCCTTGAGTTGGCAGACGTGTTCCTTGAGCACGGGGTAAGATACAAGACAACCATCATGACATCATCATCAATGGCATTTACCGTGCGCTTACTATGTGCAGATCACCTTACTAAGCGCTTAGGAGAGTACAACAGAGTCAGTAGACGCGTTGCCTGCCCACAGTGAGCTTACGGTCTAGAGGACAAGCTTACAGTCTAGACAGGTCAGGTCACACACAATCCCTGTCCTTCATGGGGCTCTTTCCTCTTGGCCATGCTGAATAAGAGCCTTTAACGTGATGGAATGATTTGAACACTCTTCCAAGTCCACAATTTTTTAAATAGGGAGAGGAGCATAGGAACTTCTCCAGAGTGGCCAAGGAAGTAGACTTCAGAAGACTGTGAGGCATGTCTCGCCAGTAGACACAAGCCTTCCTTATTAAATTGGGCCTTTTAAAGCAATCTGTGACTAGAATTGAGCATTTCATTTCTTCCTTATCGAATTCGCCATTATTCCTCCTTCCCAAGGATTGCGCAGTTAAGTGGGTAGGAGTAAAAGCCAGTACTTCCCAACCTATGACTCAGCAAAGGTCTCTAGTAGCCCTGGCCTCCTCCCATCCTCCGCTCTATGGAATAATTAAGGAATTTAGTATATTGGCATATTAATGCAGAAGGGTACCTCATGAACATCGAGATACACATATGGAAGACAAAGAGTCCTCAGAGGGCTAGTCACACTTACAGTACAATTCCAAAGCCCAGTGCTGGCATGTTTAGCTTCTGAAGGCAAGGTCTAGCATCGTTTATGGAAGCTTGAGAATCTCCCAGTTATTAACTAGTTATTCTTTTCAGTGAACTGGACATCGGTTTCCATTGAGAACAATACTGGCATCAGAAGCCAAACATGCCAGCATCCGGCTTTGGAACTGTGCTCTACATGGGACTAACCCTCTGTGAAGTCTTCACCTTCCATACATGGTATCTGGACTGTCTTGCCACCTATTTACAATTTCTAAAACATTGATCAACCAATTAAGTGCCTACTGGGTGCAGCACATTGTACTAAGCGCTTGGGGTAGTAGACATGATCCCTGCCCTCAAGGAGTTTACAAAATTGCGTGGGAGACCGTTATTAAAGTAAATTACAGATAGGAGGAATAGAGTGAGAAATCGCATGGTCTGAGAAGCAGCGTGGCCTAGTGGATAGAGCAAAGGCCTGGGAGTCAGAATGTTCTAATCCCAGCCCCGCCACTTGTCTTCTGGGTGACCTTGGGCAAGTCACTTCACATCTGTGGGCCTCAGTTCCCTTATCTGTAAAATGGGAATTAAGAAAGTGAGCCCCATGTAGAGTGGGTCCAACTTGATTAACTTGGGTCTACCCCAGCACTCAGTACAGCACCTGGCAAATAGTAAGCACTTAGTATTATAAAAAAAATATAAAAATACGTACATAAGGGCTAAAGTAATAATAATAATAATAATGTTGGTATTTGTTAAGCGCTTACTATGTGCAGAGCACTGTTCTAAGCGCTGGGGTAGACACAGGGGAATCAGGTTGTCCCACGTGGGGCTCACAGTCTTAATCCCCATTTTACAGATGAGGGAACTGAGGCACAGAGAAGTTAAGTGACTTGCCCACAGTCACACAGCTGACAAGTGGCAGAGCTGGGATTCGAACTCATGAGCCCTGACTCCAAAGCCCGTGCTCTTTCCACTGCGCCGGGAGGGTGGAATGGGAGTGAGTATCCAAGTATTCACAGGTGGTACTGAAGTGTGTAAGTGGGAGTTGGGGAGATCACAAATTAATTTGGGATGAGCAACTGGAAGGAATATGATTTTAGAAAGGCTCTGAAGAAAGTGGTGCAGTGGTTTGCCAGAGATGAAAGGGGAGGAAGTTCCAGGCTGGGAAGAGGGTGTGAGCAAGCAGTTGGCTGTGGGGGAGATGAGAACGAGACCCAGTAAGTTGGTTTGAGAGGAGTGAAGCATACAAGCTAAGAGAAAAGAGTAAATGCAAGGGAGTGCTAATTATGTTCCTCAGAGCTTATGGACAGGAATTTCTGCTTGATGGAGAAGAACGGGCAGCTATTGGAGGTTTTTGAGGAATGAAAAGATGTGCCAAATGAAGGCTTAAGAGAACCATCTGAGCAGCTGAATCAAATATGGACTGGGAAGTCAAGTCTGGATGTGACATATGTCTGGATCAGAGTGGTGGCTGTTTGGATGGAGAGGCAAAGACATTCTGGAAATGTGGGGGAAGAAATGATAGGATTTGGTGACAGACTGAATATGGTGGTTGAAAGAGTGAGAGGAGTCATGGATAATTCCAAGGTTACAGGCTTGAGAGATGAGGAGGATGGTGGTTCTGCCAAACTATGATGGGGAAAATTGGGTGGAGGAGAAGATTTGAATGGAAAGATTTCTGTTTTAATTATAATTGTATTTCCTGTCTCTTAAACTTACATTTGAGTAAAGAAAATTCACTTCCAATATTACTCTTCTTCTCTCCTAGACAGGAGGCAAGTGGATCCAAAAGAAGGTTATTTTGAGCAAAATAGGAGAGTCATGAAACCACTTTAACTAGAATCCATCAATAATATTTTTTACTGACTACCTACTGTGTGGAGAGCAGTGTACTAAGCACTTAGGTGCGTACAACAGATGTAGAATATTTGATTCCTGCCTACAAGGAGCTTACAATCTAATGAAACACTGAGAAGGAGTGAATTTCAGCGTTTGGCAGCTCTCCTTCAGTATCTTGGTTGCACAAATGGCCCTGATGTCTGAACAGATGCTGATGTACTTTATTTTTGAATTTGTCAAATGCAAATGACTATTCTGTGTTCTGCCTGCATGAGCCTTAACATTCCCTTTCAGATAAGTGGAGCTAGAAAAAAATCCCAGGGGGGACAGGGAATACTAGGAGTGAGCAAAGCAGGAGGTATATGTGGAGAGCCATTGAACCCATAGTCGGCATTCTAGGGGGGCAGCAAGGGGTGGGGAAGGAGTTGGTGGAAACCTGCTGTTAGTGTCTGTAGCGCAAAGCCCCAAGTGATTCCACCAGATAGGAATGGGGATGAACTGAAAGCATTCTCCTTCAGGTTTGGAAGGGGGGGCGGGAGGAAATGCACCCATGATAGCTGGAGCCTAAGGCAGTTTCTCTAATTCCTTGCTCTGCAAAAGCTTGAAAGCTTTCTCCTACCAGGAAATGTAGCTCCTGCAGCCAGAAAAAGGTTTTTAAGTTGAGTCTTATGAAAGGAATCCCGCTTCCTGCCCAAGCTTCTCCCAAGTAGAAGAAACCTCAGCCACATGGCAACCCAGGCAGGAAACTCTTGAAGACAATGCATCTCCCTCAGGGGGGTCATTTAAAATGAATGGACCTCCTGGCATTTAAGACCATCCAGGGGATCTGAAATTGTGAACAACAGTGCCCAGCCTTTAGGTACCTACAATGAAATCCATTTCCCTGTTTCCTTCGCTGCTCTTTCCTGTAAAGTCAGGAGTGGGAAATTCTGGAAAAGGTGACCTGCACTCCTTCCCTTTCTTCTCCAGCTTCTGTCTCCTTTCATTCATTCAGTCATACTTATTGAGCGCTTACTGTGGGAGAGTATGACGATGCTCCCTCGCCTCCCCCATCACTCCCCATTGTCATTGCATATAAGCCTCTCTGGGTGGCCATGGTTGTGAAGAGCTGGCTGGGAGCATAATGGCTGTGACTTTTCCCTTGAGTGGGTGTCTCCGGCAAATGTTAGTCCTACCACACCTTTACTATCTGAAGGCAGCCCAGATCCTCTAGACTTTAAGCTCCCTGTGGCCAGGGAATATGTCGACCAACTCTGTTGTACTGTACTCTCGGTCAAATTTATTGAGAACTTACTGTGTGCAGGGCACTCTACTAAGCTCTTGGGAGTACAATACAATGTGACATACATGACCTCCCCACAATGAGCTTACGGTCCAGAAGGGGAGACAGACATTAATATGAATCAATAAAATTATGGATATGGACATAAGTGCTGTGAGGCCAGGCAATGCAGAAGGGAGTGGGAAAAGAGGAAAGGAGGGCTTAGTCAGAGAAGGCCTCTTGGAGGAGATGTGCCTTCGACAAGACTTTGAAGGATGGGTCAGATAAGAGGAGGAAGGGCGTTCCAGGCCAGAGGCAGGAAGTGGGCGAGAAGTCGGGGGCGAGGTAGACGAGAATCGAGGTACAGTGAGTAGGTCAGCATTAGAGGAGTGAAGTGTACAGGCTGGGTTTTAGTAGGAGAGAGGTGAGGTAGGAGGGGGCAAAGTGATTGAGGGCTTTAGAGTTGATGGTAAGGAGTTTCTGTTTGATGCGGAGGTGGATGGGCAGCCACTGGAGGTTCTTGAGGAATGGGGAAAACGGACTGAACAAGTCTGTAGAAAACAGATCCAGGCAACAGAGTGAAGTACGGACTGGAGTGGAGAGAGACAGGAGGCTGGGGGTGGTCAGCAAGGAAACTGATTCGGGAACGAAGGTGGGATAGGATAAGTGCTTGGATTAACGTGGTAGCAGTTTGGAGAGGAAAAGGCGGATTTTAGCAATGTTGTAAAGGTTGAACTGACAGGATTTATTGCTAGATTGAATACGTGGGTTGAAAGAGAGAGGAGTCAAGGATAACTCCTTGAGAAGCAGGGTGGCTTGGTGGAAAGAGCACGGGCTTGGGAGTCAAAGGTCGTGGGTTCTGATCCCAGCTCCGCCACTTGTCAGCACTGTGACTTTGGGCAAGTCACTTAGCTTCTCTGTGCCTCAGTTACCTCATCTGTAAAATGGGGATTAAGACTGTGAGCCCCATGAGGGACAACCTGATTACCTTTTTTCCCTCCCCACCACCCCCCGCCCCGGCACTTAGAACAGTGCTTGGCACATAGTAAGCACTTCACAAATACCATCATCATTATTATTATGATGCCAAGGTTATGGGCTTGAGAGACAGGAAGATGGTGGTGCTGTCTACAGTGATGGGAAAGTTAGGGGGAGGACAGGGTTTGGGTAGAAAGATAAGGAGTTCTGTTTTAGACATGTTAAGTTTGAGGCACTCAATAAATACCACTGATTGATTAGTTGATTGATTTGGGGGAGATGTATGGTTAACCCCCCACCCCCACCCCAGCATGTTAAGTGCTGCTTGTCTGACATGGTAAGGAGCAAGGCTCAGGCAGCTGGCTCCCAGATAGAAAGGCTAAAGGCAACTGTCAAGAAACAAGGTAAGGAAGCAGTGTGACCTAGTGGAAAGAGCACTGGCCTGGGAGTCAGAGGACACGAGTTCTAAATCCAGCTCCGCCACATGTCTCTGTGTCTGAGTTACCTCATCTGTTTAAAAGGGCATTAAGCCTGTGAGCCCCATGTGGGACAGGGACTGTGTCCAACTACCTTGGGGCTTAAAACAAGTGCTTGGCACATAGTAAGTGCTTAATGAATACCACAATTATTATTATTTCCTAGAGAGATCCAGAACTCACTGTGCCTACCAGGAATGAACCCCACTTCACACACCTTGGAAAGCCATAGGGTTATCTTTTGCCATACAGAGCTGTGGCCACTGGAGCCTCTAAGGGTTCCCCAAACCCTCCTTTCGTACCCCTCCCCAATTTTCTCTACCATTCAACACCTAGGCCCAGTCTTCCCCTGGCCCTTCAGTGGGGCTAGCTATTGGCTGGCTGGAGGGAGATTCGATATGGATCCCAGAGGAGAGCAGATGGGCCTCTGGCTGAAGGAATTTTAGTGACACTGGAATAGAGCCCTCTGAAATAAGGGAGTTTGGGGAAAAGGCAGAGATGGGGTTAAACTTCTAAAGCATACTCAGGACACCCCAGCAAAGCCCTTGCTTACTACCAGCTGTTAGTTTGGAAACTTTGCACTGAAATAAGTCAGGCCTTGCTGACTCCACCACTGTCTCTTTGTGAGATCTGGATGAATTCGCTTAGCCTCATAGTAGGCTAGCCTACTATGCCTAGCCTACCTACTATTATGCCTACTACCTACTAGCCTACTATTCCCTTTATAAAATGGGAATCATACTAATACCTTCCTCTACCTACCTCACAGAGACTTGTGAAACTAAATTAAGTAAATGACATTTTATAGAAACTACGGCCAATAATCAGAATGGACAGAGTGGGCCGTGATGCAACATGAATCGTCTATAAGCTCCTCTAGGCAGGGACTGAACCTTTTATTTTGATTGAACCCTCCCCAGTGCTTAGTCCAGTGTCTTGCCCCCACTGGGTGCTCAATAAATACCACCGAATGAATGAGTCTAACTTCCGTTTTCTTATAACCCCGATCGCCATCAGCATTTTCTGGGTGAGCAGATAAACTGCAACCTCTTCCCGATGAACCCCGAGCGTGACACACTCCAAACAAAAGACAGGACTTTGTTATTTGTTTCCAACCATCAACTCTGAAGCAGAATCTCCTTGCTTGAAGAGATCTGTGGAGGGGTTCAAAGACAGATGAAGTGAAAAGCCTCGCTTCTAGTGGGGCGGGCAGGGGCTAAAAGCAAACTTGCTAATGGGTGTTTGTCCTTGTCTCATGATGTCTGTGTGTTTTTACCATTTCATCTTTGCTTATGTGTCCGTTGTTCTCACCCTCATCACCCACTAAGAACATACGCCTTTTCTAATTTAGTTTTTGAGTCCCTTGAGGGCCGGGAAAGAATAAGCCCACCTGGTATTCTTTCCCAGCACCTAGGATAGTGCTCTGCACTCAGTAACTTCTTAACAAAAACTTCTACTACTAGAACTTCTGATGTTATGTTTTCTCTGGAGACATAATGTTATGTTTTCTCTGGGAGTGGTAACTGCAGCAATCCTGGGCAGAAAAACCAACCAACCCAAAAGGCCATTAAAGCAGATACGACTCTTCCCTCGTCCCTCTATCTCAGTCCACGTTTGATATTTGTACAAATCAACAGCACCCTCTATTGCTTAGCAGCAACGCCACATTGTGGAGGCAATGGCACTGAGGGGGATGACCGTGTCAATCAATAGCATTGATTATAATGATGGTGTTTGTTAAGTGCTTACTGTGTGCCAAGCACTGTTCTAAGCACTAGGGTAAAAACAAGGTAATCAGGTTGCCCCACATGGGGCTCACAGTCAATCCCCATTTGACAGATGAGGTAACTGAGGCACAGAGAAGTCAAGTAACTTGCCCAAAGTCCCATAGCTGACAAATGGTGGAGCCAAGATTACCTACTGGGTGTAGCTTGGCAGAGCACAAGAGAGTTAAAGGACACAGTGCTTGCCCTCAAGGGGCTTACAATAATAATTATAATTATAATAACAATAATGGTGACATTTGTTAAGCGCTTACTATGTTCTAAGCGCTGGAGAGGATACAAGGTGATCAGGTTGTCCCACGTGGGGCCTACAGTCTTTATCCCCATTTTACAAATGAGGTAACTAAGGCTCAGAGAAGTCAAGTGATTTGCCCAAAGTCACACAGCTGACGAGTGGCAGAGCCGGGATAAGAACCCATGACCTTCTGACTCTCAGGCCGTGCTCTATCCACTACGCCATGCTGCTTCTTTCTTGCGAGGAGACAGACAAAATCATTTACAGATAGATGAGAAAGGAAAAATGGACAAGGAGTTGATCAAGTAGACGAGCAAATACACAGGAGGCTATTTAGTCGAAGAGTACAGAGGTGCTACTGGTTGGTATGAGTACATAACTGCTTGGTTGGCACAGGAGTGCTAAGGTGGGAGTTGAGGGGATATGATCTGATGAGAGGAAATATTAATCGGAGAAAGGCCTCCTAGAGGAGATGTGATTTCAGAAGGGTTTGAAGATGAGGAGAGCTGTGGTCTGAAGGGTGAGGGAATTTTAGACAAGTAGATGGGTATGAGGAAAGGGCTAGAGGTAGGAGAAACAAGAACTGGACACAGTGAGAAGAAAAGTGCCATAAATCATTTGGACAAACAGTACGTATCACAACAAAAGACGATGGATTTTGAGTTTCTCCCATCTTCCAGTGTCATAGACCTGCCAAGCCCCTGAGACAATACCACATCCGTTCTACTAGGGATCTGCCCAACTTCATGCTTATTTTTGTGTGGGAATGATGTTGAAGGAAACTGACCCTTGACCGATGCAGTACAAACAAGAACTGTTTTTATGAAGGAGCAGCTGGCTGCAATTAAGTGGCTGTTTCGCTTGAGTCCCCAAACAAAATCAATTTTTCCCTAACCAAACCTTATCCCACATTTATTCCTCTGCTAGAACCTGCTCTGTTCATACTACCTATTTCTCCCCGAGTCCTCCTGGGGCCGCCCAGTTTTCATTACCTTGCACAGCCGGGGTCATGCTTCTGGGTTTTCTAACATTACCCTTCTGCCTCCTTTCCCAGGCATGAAGGTGAAAAGAGATAGCCTAATAATATTGATGATGATAATAATTACAATTATAAGTGATATTTATTAAGCTCTTACTATGTGTCAAGTACTTTGGTAGATACATGATAATCAGATCGGACACAGACCTTATCCCATGAAGGTCTCACGGTCTAAGGGAGGAGGAAAATGGATATTTAATTCCTGTTTTACATGAGAAAGCTGAGGCACAAAGAAGTAAAGTGACTCGCCCAAGTCAGAGACCCGGGATTAGAACTCAGATCTCCTGAATCCCATCCTGCACTCTTTCCACTAGGAACGCAGCAGCATCAAGGCCAAAGAGACCTCAGCATGATACCAGTGGTGACTGTGACCTAGTAACTGCCAACTTTCTGTAAAGACTTATTTTTTTCCCAGTCCTAAACCCTAGAGAGGGGACATTTTGAAAATCATCCAAATACGTGTTTTTGCCAGATGCCATTGGTATGGCATCACAGCAGAGTTGCGTTGGGCTGTGCTGATGTTGTCTCAGTTGTCTAAACAAAATTCAGAGCTCAGTTTGAATTCCTGTCTGGCAGGTATAGATTGTCCCTTAGGATAAGACCATCATCCTTGGAATTCTGTTACGTAGCCTAAAAGTCCAGTCCCTGGGGTTTCAAAAGAAATTCAGTTAGCTTTCCTCTTCCCCCTGCCACCTTGCTTACTAGTACCTGTTACCCCATGCTTTGCAAAGTAATTATGTCTTTCAATCTCTTCCCAGAACCTAAAGGAATCCCTAGAATTATTTAGGTGTGGTTCTGTCTGAAAGAAGGGAGGGGGCGATTCAAGCTCAGGATAGCCACCTAAAATCTCTTACACCTTCAGATTGATTATTCGATATCTCAGATCTAACACTGTTAACCCCTCAATATCAGGTTGCTTCCCCAGGATCCAGTGCATTCTGATCTCAGCTATAGCATCCTGCTACTCTGATTCAGTCAATCAGTGCTATTTACTGAGTGCTTATTATATGCAGATCACTGTACTAAGCACTTGAGAGAGTGCTTGAGACATGATCCCTTCCCAAAAGGAGTTTACAGCCTACAGGGATGGCAGACATTAAAATGGCAGACATTGAAATAAATAATAATGTAAGTGCTGAGAGACTGAGGGTGAGGAGAGCTGATTGACTTAGAACTAATGATGAGGAGTTTTTGATGCATAGCTGGATGAGCAACATTAGAGATTTTTGACGAGTGGGGAGATGTGGACTGAACATTTTTTAGAAGAATGATTTGGGCAGCAGAGTGAGGTACAGACTGGAGTGGGGAGAGACAGAAGGCAGGGAGATCAGAAAGGAGGCTGAGGCCATACTGGAATCAGGATATAAGTGTTTTGGTCAATGTGATAGCTTGAAAGGAGAAGAAAGGGAGGATTCTAAAGATGGTGTGAAGATAGAACCAAGTGAGAAGATAGAACCAACTGGATTTGGTGGACAGATTGAATATGTGGGTTGAATGAGAGAGATAAGTTAAAGATGATTCCTTGACTATAGGCTTGTGAGACAGGGAGGATGGTGGCGGTATCTAGTGATGGGAAAGCGTGTGATAGGATAGGGTTTGGGCGGAAAGATGCGGAGTTCTGTTTCGTACATGTCAACTTTAAGATGTCGGCAGGGCATCCACGTAGAGATGTCCTGAAGGCCGAATAGACATTTCTAGGGATGCTCTGTGAATTGTGAAGTTAGAGGAAAGAGATTGGCTGGAAACTCCAATCAGGCTCATCTGCTTGGGACATCTTTCAGCCTTGAATGCCCCAACCTTTCTTGCGGAGGTAGTGGGAGAGAATGGGGGTGTGAGGTCTATTTAGCAGAGAAGATGGCACCTTTGCCATCTTTCCTCTCTCACCTGACTCCCTCTCAGACCAAGTCCTTCCAGTGACAGAGTCGAAGCACAAACCTGCTTCAAATGGGAACTTGTCTGAGGAGCTGTGTGCTGGCTATCCACAACACTCAGTCCCTCCCAAGCAACTCTTTAGGTAGGATTGAGGAGACTTGGAACAGGAGCAGAGAAGTGAAGGCCATGCTGATGAAAGAGTTGCCTGCCATCTCCTGCCCAGGCTAGGAATCTCCCTAAACAGACTACATGTGTGCCTTTGAATCCTGCTTCAGCTTAGACAAGGAGCTCTGAGCATGGAAAGGGAGGAAGGACAGCCGAGGGTCTGTGCAATTTAGACCGACCGGTTTTACTAGAATAGTCCTAGTTCTGGGATGCTGGTGTATATTTTGAACTATTTCCCTGGGAAAGTCTAAAAAACAAAATCCAAGATTGCCCTGGCCAAATCAGGTTATTTCTGCTTTTTGCTTGGTTATTTTAGGCTTGCTCATGGGAAAGCTGTGATTGGGCTGTGTTTGCTTTTTGTTTTGTTTTCTTTCTGGGGGGGAGGGTTGGGGGTTTTTTTTGCTAAATTTGTGTGCTGGTGTTTTGTTGTTGGACTGCTTGGCTTTTGAGCATATTCATTTGATTTTGAAGGATACGAAGTCTCACTTTTACCAATTCATCATCTAAAAGTACCTTTATGCCGATAGACCACTGCTTTCCCCACCTTCAAAGTCTTATTAAAAATCAAGCTCCTTCAAGAGGCCTTCCCTGACTAAGCCCTCATTTTCCCTACATCCCTCCCTTCTGCATCACTCTTGCACTTGGATTTGTTCCCTGTATTCTCTCCACCTTCAGTTTCACAGCATTTACGTAATCATAATTTAATGTCCGTTTCCCCCCTGGAGTGTGAACTCCTTGTAGGCAAGGAACATGTCTACGAACTCTGTTCCACTGTACTTTCCAAAGCACTTAGTACGTGCTCTGCAAACAGTAAGTGCTCAAATTTGTAGACTTGTGTTGGGGCTAGTTGGATACTGAAGGGAAGCAGTGTCAAGAAACGGAACAAGAAAATAAAAATGAAATGGTGAATTGAAATCCTCTTTCTTCCCTGGGTTATTTTTATTCATTAGTATTCATTTAACACAATAATAATGTTATTTGTTAAGCGCTTACTATGTGCAGAGCACTGTTCTAAGCGCTGGGGTAGACACAGGGGAATCAGGTTGTCCCACGTGGGGCTCACAGTCTTAATCCCCATTTTACAGATGAGGGAACTGAGGCACAGAGAAGTTAAGTGACTTGCCCACAGTCACACAGCTGACAAGTGGCAGAGCTGGGATTCGAACTCATGAGCCCTGACTCCAAAGTCCGTGCTCTTTCCACTGCGCCACGCTACACTTATTATGTGCTAACTCCTGGGATAAGCACTGAAACAGATACAGTTAATCAGATCAGACACAGTCCTTGGTCCACACAGGACTCCCATTCTAAGAGGTAGGAAAAGAGCTGTCCATTTTCCAGGTGAGGAAACTGAGGCATAGGGCAGTTAAATGATTGGCCCATGATCACACAACAGTCCAGTGGCAGATTTCCTGACTCCTAATCCCTATGCTCTTTCCCTACTAAGCACATTTACCTCCCTTGCTTTTTCTTTGCCCTTGATAAAGAATATGTTGTGTATTTTCTGTCTGTGTTGTCAATGTAATACTGAGATGCTGAGGACTGATTCCCATTTGGCAGTTTTGATAATGTTGAGGTGTTCCTATAACAACTAGGAGTCATGTTCGTGTCTCACTACAGTGAACTCTCAATTACCCAGGGTTTGGGGGGCATGGATTTCAGCCATTTCCACAGCTTTCAACCACTCCTTTATATTAAGGACGTTAAACTGGCTGGTGAATTTTCTTTTTTGCTTTCTTCCTACCCTCTGGTGGTCATACTGATGAACAGAGAAATGGTCAAAAGGCAGGGACAGAAGAGAGAAGCCAAAACAGCAATGGGTCTGATCATCCACCAAATGACAAGTTGATTCCAGAACAGTTGAAAACTGACTCTCTGGGTTTGCACTTTGGTTGTGTGTTTCCATGCTTGTTCACCCTGGTTTAACTGTTTATGGTCATATGACCTGACCGGGGCTGGTTTTATGGTCATATGACCCAGCCGGGACTGGTTTATTTTGGGAGCAGATCAACCCAGAGCTGAGCCTTCAAAAGCCTGTGGTGTTCCCTGGTTTGCACGAGACTCCTTGGGACAGGAGATGAAAGACCTTTATTGGGAGGACTGTCTACTGTGCTCCCTATTAGTTGTTCACATGTGGTTGTGATGAATGTCATGACAGTAAGCTCTAGGAAAAATAACCTCTTCTGGGCATATGACTATTATCTACCTGGGATTGGCAACAAGGGAGTGAAGTGTGACTTTTGAGGCTGGGCAGGTAACCATAGCTAACGCACTCTGCCCTGCCGGTTGAAGCCAGAAAGAGATCAGAGAGGGCATCACCATCTTGGCTTCTGATGAGAGGAAGAGGAGGAACGAAGAGAAGGATAGTAAGGAGGAGGAGGAGGATGACGAAAAAGAGGGGTAGGAGGAGAAAGAAGAGAAGGTGAGGGGAGCACTTAGGTCTATTTGTACCCTATTATTTAAACACTAATTCCCATACATTTCCATCTTTCCTCCTTCCTATCTGGAAATGCTTTTTGTTTCTGTCTCCCCCACCAGATTGAAAGTTTCTTGAGGGCAAGGATCATGACCACTAACTCTATTTTACCCTCCCAAGTGCTCTGCACCCAATAAGCACTTAGTAAATGCTATCAGTGGTGAAAGGAGAAGAGAGAAAAGGAAGAGGACATTGTCTCTACTACAGTTCCCACTTTTCTATATCTCAAGGCCTGATCATTCTCCTTTTCTGCAGGGTCAATTTCTTCTGCCTTCAGGACATCTCTACTTGGATATCCCAAGGACACCTCAAATTACCATGTCCAAAAGAGAATTCCTCATTCAATTCCTGTCCTCCCCATGACTTTCCCCATCACTGAAGACAGCACCACCATCTCAAGCCTGTAACTTTGGCATTATTCACAACACATATCTCTCATTCAACTCACATATTTAATCTGTCACTAAATCTTTTTGGTTCTACCTTTACAATGTTGCAAAAATCCTCCCTTTCCTCTCCATCCAAACTGCTACCATGCTGATCCAGAAGAAGCAGTGTGGCTTAGTGGAAAGAGCCTGGGCTTGGGAATCAGAATGTGGGTTCTGATCCCTGCTCTGCCACTTGTCCGCTGTGTGACCTTGGGCAAGTCACGACTTCTCTGTGCCTCAGTTACCTCATCTGTAAAATGGGGATTGAGACTGTGAGCCCCACGTGGGACAACCTGATTACCTTGTATCTATCCCACTCCTTAGAACAGTGCTTGGCACATAGTAAGCATTTAACAAATATCATTATTATTATCCAAGCACTTATCCTATACACGCTTAACAAATACATCATTATTATCCAAGCACTTATCCTATACTCCCCACTCTAGCTCATACTTCACTCTGCTGCCCGGCTCATTTTTTGAAATATGATATCTGTTAAGTGTTTAGTATGTTCCAGGCACTGTATTAAGCGCTGGGATAGGTACGAGTTAAGCAGGTTGGACACAGTCTATGTCCCACATGGAGCAGTCTTAATCCCCGTTTTACAGATGAGGTAACTCTGAGGCCCAGAGAAGTTAAGTAACTTCCCTAGGATCCCACAGCAGACAACTGGTCCACGTCACCCCACTCCTAAACAACCTCCAGTGGCTGCCCATCCACCTCTGCATCAAACCGAAACTCGTTGCCATTGACTTTAGAGCGTTCAATCCCCTTGTCCCCCGTACCTTACCTCACTGATCTCCTACTTCAGCCCAGCCCACACACTTCACTCCTTTAGTACCAGTTTGCACACTATGCCCTGATCTCACTATGCTGACCCTTTTCCTACATCCTCCCTCTGTCCTGGAATTTCCTCCCCCTCCATATATGCCAGACTACAACTCTTCCCACCTTCTAAGCCTTATTAAGGTCACATCTTCTTCCCCAGTTAAGACCTTTTTCCCTGACTCCCTCTCCCTTTTGCTTCATTTATGCACTTCAATCTGTATCCTTTGGGCACTTGATATTCACCACACCATGTAACATCTATTTATATTAAGATCTGTCTTCCCCTTTAGACTTAGAGAAGCAGCATGGCTCACTGGAAAGAGCACGGGCTTTGGAGTCAGAGGTCATGGGTTCGAACCCCGGCTCTACCACTTGTCAGCTGTGTGACTTTGGGCAAGTCACTTAACTTCTCGGTGCCTCAGTTACCTCATCTGTAAAATGGGGATTAAGACTGTGAGCCCCACGTGGGACAACCTGATTCCCCTGTGTCTACCCCAGCGCTTAGAACAGTGCTCGGCACATAGTAAGCACTTAACAAATACCAACATTATTATTAATATTATTAGGTTCATTGAGGCCAGGGAACTCAGTTACCAACTCTGTTGTAGTGTACTCTCCCAAGTGTTTAGCACAGTGGTCTGCATACAATAAGCACTGATCAGCTTGTACAGTACAGTAAAATGGGGATTAAGATTTTGAGCCCCATGTGGGACATGGACTGTGTCCAACCTGATTATCCTGAATTTAATTCAGCACGTGGCACAATGCCTGGCACATAGTAAGTGCTTAAGAAATACCTTTAAAAGAAGTGTTCAATAAATACCACTGATCGATTGACTTTCTCCTCCTAATTGAACTTTAGAGTTGGTTGCAAGCGATTCCTCTCACTCCAGCCTCAAAGTCCCATGAAAGAATAGCATCAATAATAATAATAGTTATGGTACTTAAGCGCTTATGGTGTGCCAAGCACTGTTTTAGGTGCTGGGGTAGATACAGGGTAACCAGGTTGTCCCACCTGGGGCTCACAGTCTTATTCCCCATATTACAGATGAGATAATTGAGGCACAGAGAAGTTAAGTGACTTGCCCAAGGTCACACAGCATACAAGTGGCAGAGCAGGGTTTAGAACCTACAACCTCTGACTCCCAAGCCCGTGCTCTAGCCACTAGGCCATGCTGTTTTATCAATCAGCCTCACCCCAGCACTGAGTGCTAGGGTCCCTCTTGCTTTTTGCCTCCATGAGGCCACAGAGTAATTAAGTTTCTTTTCAGCCAGGGTTGACTGGCCATAGCTTGCCATTTCAGGTATGGAAAGTAGAACACAAATCTCTTTTTGCTTTGTATAGCTGGAAGACACGTACTGTGCTCTAGTAGTTTGCTCAAATGAACATGTAATTACTTAATGTGCAGGAATAATTGTCACCATTGTTAATGGTTAATGACAATATTGCTGCCACATATTCAAAGTGATTAAAATGGAAAATTTCATGAGAGCTTCAGCCTGGAACCTCTTTCAGTAATAATAATTATGGAATAATCAGGATATTTGTTAAGTGCTTTCTGTGTTCCTGGTGCTATATTAAGCACTGGGGAGGACACAAGCAAATTGGGTGGACACTGTCCCTATCCCACATGGGGCTCACAGTCTCAATCCTCATTTTACAGATGAGGGAACTGAGACCTAGAGAAGTGAAGAGACTTGCCCAAGGTCACACAGCAGACAAGAGATGGAGCCGGACAGTCACATCTTCGGTGATGTTAAATCGTCAAAGGTCAGTGCTTACCAACTAAAGCAATTGCCATTGAGTTGGAGACAGTCGGATCAGCTGCAATGTACAGTATGTGCCATCCTTACCCAACTACTTTTCTCTGCTCAGCTGAATCCCCGATGTCAGATGATTAACATTCCAGCTTGCGGCTACATCCTGGATCACTTTCCTTTAGACAGAGCTGCCTGAATGAGTTTTGAATTGTCAGCTGAACAGGATATTCACAATTCTGGGAGGGTGAGTCAATATCCTAAGATTGGATAATGCTGGTTTTTATGTTTGCCATCTTTGCAGATGAACACACTTCTGGTGACCGGATGCCCAGTTTCTATGAACCTCGATTTGAGGCAATTTCAAAAATATAGCCAGCGTGAAGGTCATCATCCTCTAATAAATACTCTAGCAAGATTAACACTGTTGTCCTGGGTCACCTAGGACTGAAGGAGGACCTGACCTCTGTAAAGTTGATTCGCTGCAATCTAGGAAACAGAGTGCAGTACGAACAACCTACTCTATTGGCATGCTGAGATTATCCTCCAACTTTTTATTCTCAAACCCTAATAGTCTTCCCACATGGTTCTAGCCGTGTGTGTATGTGTGTGTGTGTGTGTATTGGGTAGAGAACATATTCCAATAGGCTGCATTAACCCCCTAAACTTCAACTCACCCACCCCTATAGTGAGAAGGTGAAACAGCCAGAGGTTGGGCAGTGTCTCCTGGGGCGAGGGTCTCTTGCATGATGGACGAGTTCAGCTGGAATCCTGAAAATCGCAGGTTTAACGGGAGCAACGGAGACTTCAGTAGCTACTCGGGTAGCTAACCTGGCTACCACTTGCTGGTCTGTGGTGGGCGAGCACAAGCATCAGTGTTATGGTACAGTTACTTTGGAGAAGCAGCATGGTGCAGCCGATAGAGTACGGGCTTGGGAGTCAGAAAGTCATGGGTTCTAATACCGGGTTCACCACTTGTCTGCTGTGTGACCTTGTGCAAGTCACTTCCCTTCTCTGTGCCTCAGTTCCCTCATCTGTAAAATGGGGATTGAGACTGTGAACCCTAGGTAGGAGAGGAACTATGTTCAACCCGATTTACTTGCATCCATCCCAGCGCTTAGTACTGTGCCTGGACATGGTAAGCGCTTAACAATTACCACATTTTTTTTCATAAATTAGTTTTGTACTTGTATGCACTTCTCATGTGCACTTTGCAATGTGCTGCAAACCTGCTCATCTACTTTCTCGATACACTCTGTGCCCCAGAAGGAACATGGTTGGCCAGAAAGGTAATACAAGTGGCAATCATTACACTATAATAATTTCCTCTGAGCAGGTTCTCGGTCTTGAAGCCTTTGTGACTCAACTGAGGCTTTTCTGGGATACTCCATCTCCTCTGCTTCTACACCCCTGGAGACCTAGCAGCGTCATTCAAACTCCTGAAGAAACCAGAGCCTCAGCACAAGAGAAAAGCAACTCCACACACCTGCCAACTCGGGCATTTTATTTGGCATGACTGGCCCATAGTGTGCTCTGTGCTAGGTTTCCTGTCCTACCCTTCTGGATTTTATCCCTTGCTTTCTACTCCATCTCTCATAGTACACAATCTTTGCTGTTGAAGAGCTCACAATACATTCCTTTATTAGGAGCGGCAGCTGTGTTTTCCTATAATGATGGGATACTTTTCACGGGAAGCAGCATGACCACGTGGGTAGAACATGGGCCTGGGAGTCAGAGGATTTGGGATCTATTCCCGGCTCCACCACTTATCTGCTCTGTGTGACCTAAGGCAAGTCACTTCACTTCTCTACATCTCAGTTACCTCATCTGCATAGTGGGGATTAAATCCTCCCTCTGATTTAGACTGTAAGCGCCACTCGAGACTGGGGCTGTTTCCAATCTAATTGTCTTGTATCTAACCTAGCCCCTAATGTGATGTCTGGCACTTAGTAAGTGCTCAACTGATTAATCATGAGAGTGTTTCTTACCGTGGAGGTCTACAAGAATGTAAACCCCATGTTATAGGAGATACTCAGTGTACCATCTGTATCAAGCTCCATCTTTTTCAGACTCCATCTAGAGGGAACCTTTTGGCCTTACATTCAGGGGAAGAGAGGGAGAGAACTCAGCTCCTTCCAGTAACGCATCAAGATATCTGTTAGTGGCACAACAAAAATAGAGCCAATCGTCCCAGTCCAAACTTTCAAGTCGGAGATGCATCCCCATTTCTTCCCCAAAGTGCCCTTCCTAGCCTTCTGTTTCACACTCTGATCCTTCTTTCCACTGAAAGTGGCTTTCCATTCTAGTGCGGGCTGTCCTCGCCTCCCTGGAGTCCCACATTCCCCTGCCTTTTAAGGCCTCATACCCCAGAAATTTACATTTCTGTTCTTTGCTCTCCACTGGAGAGTCAAATGATGCAACCCTTCCAGGCAGAATAAGATTTACAGTAATGTTGCTTCTGCTAGAACCTGAATCTAGGGGAGGCTCCTCAGAGGAATCCCCAGTGGGAACTAAAAGCACTCAAAGAAGTGACTTTGAAAATGCTGCCTCTTGATTGGGGAAAATAGGAACTTAAAAATCAATAGGAGAAATAGGGACATTTTTCACCTGGATTGGACCAGTTTGTGGTGCAGTCTGGAGTATACAAACATCCTCTTTTTCAAGGGCAACCACTGTTCCCCCTGGGAGTTTTCCTAAAAACAACTCTGAGTAGGAAAAGATAAACAGAGCATAAAGAGGATGAAACTCAAGACTCTTTGGGAGAACCTAACTATAATTGATCAGTTTCCTTTTTGCCAGAGTAGAAGGCCTAACTAAGCCTTGGGGGATGTGACCAGGGCCAGGGGATGACATCTTCATGGATTCTGGGGACATTCAATTTTGAGTCCCATCACCCCCACCCACCATAACATCATTACATCATGCTTCTCACTCTTTACTCAGGAGATGCAGCCCAGCTTCCTCCATCGCTGTATTCTCCCCCTTCCCCCCATTCATTCCCTTTGGTCTCTTTCAGACATCCATCAAGATAATTAGAGCAGACATAGTCCCTCTCCCACATGGGGCTCACAGTCTAAATAGGAGGGAGATCAGGTATTGAATCCTCATTTTATAGATGAGGAAACTGAGGCCCAGAGAAGCAATGTGACTTGCTAAGGTCACATAGCAACCAGATGGCAGAGCTGGGGTTAGAGCCCAGGTCCTCTGACTTCCAGGCCCAGGCTTTTTCCAGTAGGCCAAGTAGCCCATTGCCTTGACTTTTAGAAGCAGGGCTCCAAACCGAGCTCTGTAAATCTCACTCTCTTGCTCGCACATACTCACTGCAACAGGGGATCCAGATCCAACCCTGGCCAAGGGGTCGGGGCCGGACAGGGAATGGGAAGGAGTGAGCGATCAGAGGCCAGTGAGAGAGAGCAAGAGAGTGAGCTACATGCATCTGGGTTTGGATACCCGCTAGCTAAATTCCAGTTCACCATACCTGCCCCCTGTTCCCCAGCCATCCTAGTGAATGGACACTGCCCCCACACTCTGGAACTTCAGGCACCCTGAGGGGGGTCCGATGGGATCCAGGATGGGGAGGGGAAGCAGAGAGAGACATCCAGGCCCCATCTTGTGACACACCCATCCCCTAGCCCTCAGCCCTAGGTGGTCTCCCATTTAAGAATCAGTCACAGCAGCTCCTGGGGCTCATGTGAACAGCAGGCTGTGTGGTGAGGGCTAGACTTACTGCTTGGTCTCTGGGGCTGTGCTCAGCAGGGAAGGTGTGGGGTGGGGGTGGTGGCTAAGGGAAAACCTGAAGGCTCAGCTGAGCATGAGGCCCCATCGCTCCTTCATCCACCAGCCTCCCCTTCGCAGAGTGGAGGGATTAAAGATGGCTGCCCTGCATGCGTAGCATCAGAGGGAGCGGGAGAAGGATTGAGTAAGAGGGATTTCTGGTCAGCTCCAGTGCCATCCTGCTGATATTGTGCCTGTGCTGTAGCCATCTTGGGAAGGTCTGGTTCAAGTACCATCTTAATGAGGCCCCAGGAGGGGCCAAGAGGTGTGTAATTACCATCTGAAACAGTGGCTCACTTCACTTGTCCACTAGGCCCTGAACTTGACCCATCTGCCCCAATTTTCCCAGTTATATCTTTTTAAAATTTGGAGTCTAGCCACCAAATCGGTTCGCAAGGCTCCACCCTAACCCTGTGGAAGCCTGAAGGCTGATATACTGCCTACCTGTGTGCTGCTATCTCTAGAGCCAAACCCTCCTGCTAGTCCAGTACAAAGAGCACGACTCTGAATATCAGGAAACCGGGGTTGGTCCCGGCTCTCTAAGTAGGGCAAGGCCTGCTGGGGTCTTCTGATCGAGATGAAGGTTTCTGACCGACATAGACAGACCTTACAGGAATCCTGGAAAACAAGTGGCTAAATGGGCAGCCATGACTGCAGCAGCTACCAAGGCAACCACCTACTGAATTATGACTACCGAGTAGCGGCACTATGCTGTGGTCACTTTGGCCATAAACGAGTCCTGCATTAAAAAAAATTAAACCTGCTTATGAGTTCCATTGTGATTTGCTCTCCTCCCAGTCTACTCACTCCTATTCCATGCCCCATTATCACTGTAATCAATCTGTGCAGGTCTTTGGTCCTGAAGTCTCAGGATCAAGCCTTGTCCATCATCATCAGTGTCTCTAGGATACGTGAATGTTAATGTGAATTGTAAGAACTGAATTGTGCTTTCAACCTGTCCAGCCAACCCCACTAAGCAGATGGTCAGAGGCAAAAAATAGCTGGCTCAGAATGGTAGAGGGAAGTCCTTTTGCACATTCAGTTTCCTGGCCAGGGTCTGGCCTGAAAAGGGAACTGAACAAGGAAATGGGGGAAGAAGCCTGAAGATACAGTTGCAGCTAAATCAATCAATACTGGTATACAGGAAATGGGTCAGGCAAATAAGGATAGATAAAGGCAGAAAACTACTATGAATGAGAAAACTATGAATGAGGCATAAAATAGGATGTTTTGCCAGGAGAGCTAAGGTACCTTAAGAATGAATTGCCAAGGACAGACACTTGGGAGAAGCTGAGGGGGAACCTAATGAATGAAGAGAGAGAAAATTAAAAGCCAGACCTAGAAAGATAAAAAGCTTTGCAAGGTTTTTGGAGCAGGGAGTTATACAGAGCTAGGAAGACATTTGCAGTTTGTGATTGGATAATACTAACAATTATTATTACAATATTAAACTCTATGGGCTTAATACTAAGCACTAGTACTTCCTAAGCATTGGGGTAGATACAAGATAATCAGATCGGACACAGTCCCTGTCCCACTTGCAGCTCACGGCTTAAGGGAGAGGGAGAAAGGGTACTGAATCTCCATTTTACAGATGAGAGAACTGAAGTACAGAGAAGATAAATGACTTGTCCAATGTCACACCGCAAACACAAGGCCTGTTGCGGGCAGGGAACGTGTCTGTTTACTGTTGTATTTTACTCTCCCAAGTGCTTAGTAAAGTGTTCCACACACAGTAAACACTCAATAAGTACCAGATGAAACAACAACAGAGCTGGGATGAGAACCCAGGTTTTCCCACTAAGTTCTGTGCTCTCTCCATTAAGCCACGCAACTCCTCATTTATGCTCTTCTGACATTAAACTCATGCAACCTTGTTATCTAATGTAAACTTGTTCGATTCTGATTGCTAAACTACCAAATATTTAAACTAGCTTATTTCACCTATAGTTAAATATTTTTCTAGTCTAAAAAGGGAATGTTTGTATACCTTGCATTCAGGGCACACATCCTTACTGGGGCTACAGGATATAAGGAGAGATTTAAAACAGCCAACAGCCTCAACTCGGCATAGGGTTGGATAGCGAAAGCTCACCCGACTCCTGTGCCTTTGGAGAGTTATAACTTTAAGTCCAGAGATGATGGTGGTGATTTACCTGAATAATCTCAGAGGGCTTTAGCCGGGAAACATTTCTGAGGGAGCGTAGAAGGCCAAGGACCTCAAGATTATAACACACTCGGAAAGATCGTTCAGGTCAGGGAAAACATCTGGCTGCTGTGGGCAGTAGAAAGCCTTTGAATGGGCTTTTGGGAATTTTCTTGTAGGACACTCCAAGGTTGTTATCCTAAGCAAATGGGTTCCTTCACACCATGAGAAAACAATATCATTCCTTTTGGTTGGTATCCTTTCAGGAGACAGTGAGGGCTGGTATTTTGAAGGCTGGTGAATTCCACAATGGTAAATCTGAATGAGAAATCAATCGCTCAGTCTACTGGTCAAGCCATGCAGGACATTGTGCTCCTGCAAAGTGTTAGGTACTATATTAAGCCTTCCAGAAACTTTGACAGTGGTAAGACATATTCTCGGCCCTCAAATTTACTACTTAATGGGAGAGACAGACAAAAATTAGTTACAGTGAAATCTGCCCCTGTTTCCTGATCCCCTCTTACTCACAGGCTCCAAAACACTGCTAAGTTGGAAGGGAAGGAGATAAGTGGGAAGCCACTTTCCAGCTTCCTCCCACTCTTGCCTGGCCTGAGAGGCTGATGCAAGAGAAATCCTCTGCATTTGTCCCAGCAGAAGGTGGGTGAGAAAAAGGAGGGTGGGTTTGGTAAGATCGGTGTTTGTTGGAAAATGGGGAAGGGAGAGAGAAAATAACATCTGTTAAGCTCTTACTGTGTGCCAAGTACTGTACTAAGCACAGCGATCAATCCCAAGATAATCAAATCAGGCACAGTAGTCCCTGTCCCACAAGTAGGGAGAGAGATGGGGAGAGGGGGAGAAAGAAAAAGAAAAAACTTACATCTGGTTGATTTCTTCCTTCTCCTGCACCACCGCTATTTTTGCTTCACTTGGCTGCTCTGGAAGCTGAAAGGTGGACAATTACACCTTCCAGCACAGGGGCTGAATTCATCCTCTGCCCCAGTTTTTTCCTGTTCCATGTACAGCCCACCTGTAACCACTATCAGTGACCACAGTATCCATCTTGTGGCAAAGGGACTGTTCATCACCCATGCGTGTATTGGGGCACCCCACTTCCCTGTCTGACTTGACTTGTCTACCACAGGACTGCTACCCCTTTCTGCAGGCAAATGGGAATCATACATGAGGAGCAAAAGAAGACCATGTGGTAAAGCATGGAGCAGCCATTTTGCCTCCCCCACCCACTCACTCACTCAAGGAGGTGAAAGACCCAGCGACTTCCTGCCCAGCTTTGGGCTGTGGAGTCTAAATTAATGGCATCACCCTCTTGCTATTGAGTCTGCATGTGTTCAGGAGCTACCTCTGATGCCAACAAATGCCAAGTGTAGCTCCTGAGCCAGAGCTTCCCACCCCAATTTCAGATTGTCATGATATCACACCTGTGGGGTCCAGCATCTTCAGGTAATGTAGGATGAGGGATAAATGATACTGATAACAGTAACAAGCCAATTACAGGCTGGATATTAGATCCTCGGTGATGAAGGGTTGCCCTTATCCTCCAGCTTTAAAGGAAGAGATTGAGATGGCTGAAGGTAAGTCTTTGGGGATTCTACTGGCTGTATTTTGGACAAATTTGAAATGGTTCTCCCTAATGTGGAAATCTTGATCACATTCAGTATCATCATTTATAATTGTTATCAACTAGGGGTTGCAATAGGAATGTCATTTTCCCTGACTCCTTAGTTTTAAGGCAGTAAAGTAATAGAAGCTCTATCCTGGATAGGAAGATATAGATTGATGTTAGACCATTTCACAGGCTGAAAATACAGCATTTTAGCTGAGGTCTCTAACTCCAAAACATCAAATAATCCAAGAAAGAAGAGAGAAATTGCATATCTCCAGTTTTATGGGTATCTATTGCTTCTATCAAGAAGCAGTATGGCATTATAAGTGCTCAATAAATACTATTGAATGAATTATGGTTAGAGCACAGGCCTGGGAGTCAGAGGTTCATGGGCTCTAATCCCTACTCTGCCATTTGTCTTCTGGGTGAGCTTGGGCAAGTCATTTCACTTCTCTGGGCCTCAGCTACCTTATCTGGAAAATGGGGATTGAGACTGTGCCCAACCCAATCTGCATGAATCCACCCCAGTGCTTAGCACAGTGCCTGGCACATAGTTAAGTGCTTAACAAATACCATAATTATTATTATTATCATCTTCCCTCTTTACTAGCCTCAGTGTGATTATGGCAATACCCAGAGACCTGCTCATGGGTAAAAAAAAAAAAACCAAACCCAAACTCCTAATTCTTATTGGATTTGGTCATCTATTTGCTCCAAACCTCCAGCAATATTAAAGAGTATAGGCCGAAGTTTCCTATATGCCCTGATTTAGGAGAAGAAAAGCAATTGGTAAATACTGAATTATCTTTCTGACCAGTAACTGCTGCCTGCCATCTAGACACCCCAGCCCTTCCCCTTTCCTGAAAAACAGTGCAAGTGTGGATCAAACCCCATTTCCGTCCACAGCTGAGTAAACACTGGGAGATAAAAGTCCTCGTTTGCATAGCTTCCCTTTTAGTCGGATGGTTCTTACTCGTATTCAAACACAAAGCTATTCATGGTGATCACTCTCTGTCTGGGTGGATTGGTACGTGCAGTTGAAATGACTGACAGTCCCTCCCCCAATGTACACATGGAAAAATGGTCCTGGGACTGCAGTTTCAGGATGAAGTGCTGATTTTTGACTTTGCTTATTTCAATCTGCCATTCCGGCTTACCAAAGAAAATCTTTGGTTGTCTGCAAGATTTCCCTCAGGCCTATTGGTACATATCCTTAGTTTTCATCAGGTTCATTGTCAACATTTGGCTCTCTACTGGATCTGCAAGCCTGGTCATAACTGTTTGAATATATTTTTGAGTTGTGCCTCTGGAACAGAGTCATTAGCATTCAGGAGTTCCTGGTAACTATTTCTAATACTCTGATGTTAATAAAATGGGACTGTGTTCAACCTGATAAATGTGGATCTACCCCAGCCCTGAGAACAGTTCTTTACACATAGTTAAATACCGTTAAAAACAAATGTTTAGATGACAGAGTTTTCTGCTGGGTCAGAAGCATAGCGCTGTTCGTAGTGTTACCGGTATACTAATATCAACTCTCTGTTCTCTTGCTTCATCCGCAAGGAGGATAATATACAATGGTTTGAACTGGACTGGAATCGCTAGGTTGTCCTGTTTTATTATTCCGACGATAATGGGAAGAGAGTCAGGGTACCTCAACTTTGACTCAACTGACCACGCCATCTTGGAGTAGCCAAGATCTAGGTGAAATTCTACAGTGAGATTTGTTTAGAAGCCCACGCTTGCTGCTGGAATAAAATGTTTTATGAAGTTTACAAAAAACGCGTAGGGATTGTGATGTTGCTCCCTACATTTTTCCTGTCTCTATGGTAATGACTCCTGGAAATTAGGTCCAGGACCTCTTCACCTCCTCTTCACCTCTGGCCGAGCAAAACATCTGGTAATTGCAGTCTTGCCTCCCTGTGTGACCCCAACTACACCCCCTCATCGCCCCCACCCTCCGGCACTCCACCACGGCTGAGAAGCTCTGCCTCTGCATACTCTGTGCATGCTGGGCTGGGTATAAAAAAACCACTGCTGTGCTTTCTCAGCCCCTCTTCACCTCTGGAGCTAAAGAAAAAATCTGGCACCTGGAATTTGCATCCTCACCCCGACTGAGCAAACTGCCTTCCCTCCCTGCCACCCAGAGCTGGCCCCAGCTCCCCTCCACACCATCAAGCCCCCCCCCCCCCATGGCTTAGTGGAAAGAGCACAGGCTTGAGAGTCAGAGGTCATGGGTTCTAATCCCAGCTCCGTCACTTGTCTGCTGTGTGACCTTGGGCAAGTCACTTAACTTCTCTGTCCCTCAGTTACCTCATCTGTAAAATGGGGATTAAGACTGTGAGCCCCACATGGGACAGTTTGATCACCTTGCATGCCCCCCCCCCAAGTGCTTAAAACAGTGAATAGTAAGCCCTTAACAAATACCATCATTATTATCATTATGTGCTAAATGTTGGGGTAGATATAAAATAATCAGATTAGACACAACCCCTATCCTTCACGGAGTTTGCCATCTAAGAAGGGAGAGGTAGGTATTATTATTCCCATGGTATATTTGAGGAAACTGAGGCCCAGAGAGGCTAAGTGACTTGCTCAAGATCACACAAGAAATCAGACACAGAACTGGGATTAGAACAGAGATCCTCAGCAATCCCATGCTCTTTTTACCAGGTCATCCTACTTCCCCAAAAGCCCAAAAGAAAACTTCTTGAAAGAGTACCAGCGAGATGCCTTAACTCACTCTTTTTTTAAACGTTGTGCCAGCATCATGAAAATAAACCATAAATAGATTCAGGCCATTAGAATTTTCTACAGGAACATTTATTTCCACAACCACATCTGTTCTGAACAGGCACAGCTATTAACTCCCACCTTATCCTCCTCTTCTCCAAGTCCAACAGCTCCCATTTCTTTAACTTTTTCTCCTGAGATTCATTTTCCTTCCTTTTAATCATTTTTGTTGCTCTTCTCTTGACGTTTCCACCACTAAAAGCCCAGAGTCTGGTCATAGGAAGCAGAAATTTGTAAAATGAAGGGAAAATGAAAGCTTGTGCCAGAACCTTGTCTCCTTTAGGAAAATATTCTGAAATATATACACAGGTTTCACGGGAATTTAGTTCTGGTCTAAACTAAATCCCAATATGTCACATCTCAACAGCAACATTTCAAACAGGTGAATGGGTTTAACCCATTCATCTGCTTAAGTGACTATCACCTGAGTGGGTTGACTACTTCACCCTGGTGACTTCCTGAGGTAGAGGGAAAGATTTGGAGCTCTGGGGTTACAGGGTTGTTAGGACTCTTTAATAGCTTACATCTCCATTTTGGCAAACCCCAGGTGAAAAGGACTTTGAAAAGGAAAATCATTTCAGCAAATACAAAACAATGAGCATTTACTACAGTGATATTTATAATTTAGTCTGTCCAACTTTTTTTTAAAGGGTTAGGATTGCTGTGGCTCACAGGCTTCTTAAAATAGGATATTCTTATTATTGCTTGTAATAATAAACAAGAATATTTATATTAAGAAGCCCTTTGTGAGGTAAAATAAACTCCCTTTGAAACTGCTGGTTGCAAACGCTCTATGAATTGAGCCATCCTCTGCTGTTGATTTAAACTGAGCCACATGGGTTTTGTGTAAACAAGAATGTTTATCAGCCCAGCTTGCTATTCCAAACTATCTCTGTGGCGCTGCCAGCAGTCTGAACTCGGCTATGCTATATGTTGGACCCAAGAAGATTTACAGTCACCTGGAGGTGATCCAGATTGATTTCATTCTAAAGAAGAGGAAAGAAGGTCCCAGGTGACAGACCCACTAAGAAAGACTCCTTTGGGGGGTGAAGACAGATTCACTTTGACTTGAAATTACTAATGACCCATTTTAGGAGAACCAGAATTTCAGCGTGGCTCACTGGAAAGAGCAGGGGCTTGGGATTCAGAGTTCATGGGTTCTAATCCTGGCTCCACCACTTGTCAGCTGTGTGACCTTGGGCATGTCACTTAACTTCTCTGTGCCTCAGTTACCTCATCTGTAAAATGGGGATTAAGACTGTGAGCTCCACATGGGGCAACCTGATCACCATGTATCCCTCCCAGCGCTTAGAACAGTGCTTTGCACATAGTAAGTGCTTAAATACCAACATTATTATTATCTACTTTTCTGTTTGAGGCTGGGCAGCAGAGTATTGCAAAAATGTCAGAAAATGTAGTAATGCCATTTATGCTAGGTTCCTCATCAAACAGCTTCTTTAAAGGATCTTCAGTCTCCAAATTTCCTTTGCCTGGGGGAACAGAAAGGAGGGAGATTCAGAGTGATGGTGGAATGATCCCAGCTGATTCCTGCCTACAGTAGGTACCTACATTTTGTGGAAGCTGAAATCTATAGAAATCAGATCTGAGGCATCCTAGCTCTGGGGAACCCTGAGGCTAGGGGTTTGGGAGTAATGGCCATCCATCCATATCTAATACACAGACCTTTGGTGCAAAATTAGCTTAATAGTATTTATTAAGTGCTTACTGTATGCAGGACACTGTACTAAACACTGGAAGGTGGGAATTAGACCTAGTCCTTGTCCCGTGGAGGGCTTAGAATCTAAGAATTCTAATCCTATGGCTAGAGCCTGGGAGATACTGGGCTTCAGACAGGCAGAAGTAGAGTGACAGGTTCTAATCCCAGCTCCACCACTTGTCTGCTCTATGACCTTGGGCAAATCACTTAACTTCTAATAATAATAGTAATAATAATGTTGGTATTTGTTAAGCGCTTACTATGTGCCGAGCACTGTTCTAAGCGCTGGGGTAGATACAAGGGAATTAGGTTGTCCCACGTGGGGCTCACAGTCTTCATCCCCATTTTACAGATGAGGTAACTGAGGCACCGAGAAGTTAAGTGACTTGCCCAAATGGCCGAGCCGGGATTTGAACCCATGACCTCTGACTCCAAAGCCCGTGCTCTTTCCACTGAGCCACGCTGCTTCCTCAGCCTTCTCTGTGCCTTAGTTCCCTCATCTGTAAAATGGGGATTAAGACTGTGAGCCCCATGTGGGACAACCTGCTTACCTTGTATCTACCCCAGCACTTAGAACAGTGCTTGGCACATAGTAAGTGCTTAACAAATACCACCATTATTATTATTATTGTCCCTGACACTAATTTTTTCCAATAATGGCCATATTTGATAAGTTCTTACTATGTGCCAGACACTGTACACTCTAGACTGTAACCTCCTTGTGGGCAAGGAATGTGTCGATTTATTGTTATATTGTACTCTCCCGAGCATTTAGTACAGTGCTCTGCACACAGTCAGTGCTTAATGCAATTCATTGAACCGTACTAAGCATTGGGGTAGGTATAAGATAATCAGGTCAGAAACAGTTCCCCGTCCCACATAGGATTCACAGTCTAAGTAGGAGGGAGAACAGGCATTGAATCCCCATTTTACAGTTGAGGAAACTGAAGCATAGAGCAGTTAAGTGACTTGTCTAAGGTCCCGCAGCAGGCAAGCGGGAGAGTTGGGATTAGAATCCAGGTTCTCTGACTCCCAGGCCCATGCTTTATCCACTAGAAACACTGCTTCTCAACTGTGATATTCTAGAGACACAGACGAAGGAGGTTTGCAGCAGGGATTCCCCATAGCACCTCACCCCACTCATATGGTGTGCATGTATGTCTTAATAATAATAATGGTATAATAAAAATAATGGTATTTAAGTACGAAGGTAGGTGTTATCATTCTCATGGCGTATTTGAGGAAACTGAGGCCCAGAGAGGTTAAATGACTTGCCCAAGATCACACAAGAAATCAGTGACAGAACTGGGATTAGAACAGAGATCCTCAGCAATCGCATGCTCTTTCCACCAGGTCATCCTACTTCCCCAAATGCCCAAAAGAAAGCTTCTTGAAGGAGTACCAGAGGGGTGCCAAGCACTGTTCTAAGAGTTGGAGTAGATAAAAGGTAATCAGGTTGTCCCACGTGGGGCTCACAGTCTTCATCCCCATTTTACAGATGAGGGCACTGAGTGCCAGAGAAGTTAAGTGACTTGCCCAAGGTCACACAGCAGACAAGTGGTGGAGTCGGAATTAGAACCCACGACCTCCGACTCTCAAGCCTGTGGCCATGCTTCTCACGCTGCTTATGGTGTAGTGTCTTTGTGGACTCCCCACATCATGAATTGAGGGTATGAATCTCTCATGACCATACCTCCAAGGCACTCCGGAGGAGGATCTGGTGATTTGTTCCCTCATCTTTGCTTGTTTTCAGGCAGCTAAGACTTTGAACTGTAACTGCTCATGAAATATTATTACACTCACCAAGCTGTAGCTTACCACTCCTGTTGTTGGGACAGCCATAATTTAAACAGCCCCACTCTGCCACAGGCTGCAACTGAATACATAAAAAGTTTCTCTCACCTAATTGGAACAGGTATGTTATTAAACTAGTTTGATGACATACAGAAAAAAAAAATTACAGGGAAGTCAGAATACATGTGGGACTGCTAGTCTAGATGAATTTGGCATAGAGTTCTACCCTCAGTAAACACTGTTGATTAATTAGAAACTGTGGGCAAAATGGGGGGGGGGGGGCAGAAAGAAGACTGAGGAGAGGACAGAGAGAAGGAAAATGGGAGAAAAGGAGGAAAGGTTTAAAGGGGAAAGTGGAAAAAAGAAAGAGGGAGGAAAAAACCTCCGGTCATTGCCCATCCACCTCTGCATCAAAAACTCCTCACTACTGGCTTTAAAGCACTCCACCACCTTGCCCCCTCCTACCTCACCTCGCTACTCTGATTCAACAACCCAGCCTGCACACCTCGCTCCTCTAATGCTAACCTGCTCACTGGGCCTCCATCTCACCTATCTCACTGCCGACCCTTAGTCCGCATCCTGCCTCTGGCCTGGAATGCTCTCCCTCCTCAAATATGACAGACACTCTTCCCCCCACTTCAAAGCCTTATGAAAGGTGCACCTCCTCCAAGAGGCCTTCCCAGATTAAGCCCCTCCTTTCCTCTTCTCCTACTCCCTTCTGCACCACCCTGACTTACTCCCTTTTTTCTTCCCCCCTCCCAGCCCCATAGCACTTATGTACATATCTATAATTTATTTGTATTGATGTGTGTCTCTCCCTTCCACCCCCACCCCAAGCTCACTGTGGGCAGGGAATGTGTCAGTTTATTGCTGTACTGTATTCTCCCAAGTGCTTAGTACAGTGCTCTGCACATAGTAAGTGGTCAGTAAATACAATTGAATGACTGAAAAGGCCAAAGGAAGAGAAGGGGAGGGGTGTGAGGAGCAGGGGAAGCATTATGATGGCCAGTTGTCCAGTTTTAGTAACCCAGTTTTAGTTTAGTTTGCAGCTGTTCTTTTCCCTGTCCAGTACAGAAGTTGGATTGCATGCTTTCATGTCTGGTAATTTGATTTTCAGTGCCCTGCATCCCTTCACAGTACTCAGAACTGGGGCCCATGTCTGCAAGGACCTGGGAGGGGAATGAAAAGGCCCTGGAGAAATCTGTGGGGAAGAGGGGAGGGTGTCAAGGATTCTCCTAGAAAAAAATACTGGGGTGAGTAATTGTACTTCTGCAAAAAGGTGTGTTTGATGCCGTCATGTTGCACTGTGTGCCCAGTGACTCACATCCGATTCATTCATTCATTCAATCATATTTATTAAGTGCTTACTGTGTGCAGAGCTCTGCACTAAGTACTTGGGAAAGAGCAATACAACAATAAACAGTGTCAATCCCTGCCCACAATGAGCTCATAATAATAATAATAATAATAATGTTGGTATTTGTTAAGCGCTTACTATGTGCCAAGCACCATTCTAAGCGCTGGGGTAGACACAGGGGAATCAGGTTGTCCCACGTGGGGCTCACAGTCTTCATCCCCATTTTACAGATGAGGTAACTGAGGCACCGAGAAGTTAAGTGACTCGCCCAAAGTCACACAGCTGACGAGTGGCCGAGCCGGGATTCGAACCCCTGACCTCTGACTCCAAAGCCCGGGCTCTTTCCACTGAGCCGCGCTGCTTCTCATGCTCATGGTCTAGAGGTGGGGAGACAGACAATACAAATAAATAAAATAACAGATACTTATCCAGGAGATAAGTGCTGTGGAGCTGGGGGGGGGGGGCGGGGGAGAGCAAAAGGAACAAGTCAGAGTGATGCAGAAGGGAGTGGGAGATGAGGAAAAGTGAGGCTTGGTCTGGGAAGGCCTCTTGGAGGAGATGTGCCTTCAATAAGGCTTTGGAGTGGGAAGGGAGCTGGGGGGATGGAGGGAGAGTAATAGGTGTATCCCTCTCTGATATTCATAAAAACTGACATTGGCCATTCTAATAATAATGATAATAGGGGTATTTGTTAAATTCATTCAATCATATTTATTGAGAGCTTACTGTTTGCAGAGCACTGTACTAAGCTATTTATCTGTTTTGATGGTATTGATGCCTGTTTACTTGTTTTGGGTTTTTTTGTTGTCTGTCTCCCACTTCTAGACTGTGAGCACGTTGTTGGGTAGGGATCGGATCGTCTCTGTCTGTTGCCAAACTGTACTTTCCAAGCACTTAGTACTGTGCTGTGCACAGAGGAGGCGCTCAATAAATATGGTTGAATGAAAGCGCTTGGAAAGTACAATTCGGCAACAGATAGGGACAGTCCCTACCCAACAATGGGCTCACAGTCTAGAAGGGGGGATGCTCACTATGTTAAATGTTCACTATGTTCTAGTTGCTGGAATAGATACAAAATAATCAAGTCTGAAAGAGTCCCTGAGACCCACTTGGGGCTCCGAGTCTAAGGGGAGGGGAAACAGGTATTGAATCCCTATTTTTCAGTTGAGGAAAAAGGTAGCTAGAAGTGAAGTGACTTGCCTAAGTTTTCACAGCAGCAGACAAGGGGTGGAGCTGGGTTTAGAACAGGTCCTCTGATTCCCAGGCCCACGCTCTTTCCACTAAGCCATGCTGCTTCCTCTTCTTCCTCCTCCACAGCATCTGTCTGGCAGGCCCAGCAGAGACATGGCCCAAGACAGGGAAGAATATCCAGGTCCAGCACCACTGAGTTTGGTCTTGACCCCAAAGTCAATACAGGCCCTGGGTCACAGAACTGTCAGGGCTGCCATAGGCATCCTTCCTTGACTTCCCCTTCAATTCCTTCCTCTCCTACAAAGGGAAGGAGACATGCTGATCTGGGCATTTTTTTCCCTCCCATCGTGACTCCTCCCACCGGCCCCCCACCGCAAAAAAAAAACCCCAAAAACACCTGAAATACACACACTTCTTATCCCACCATTTCTTTTCTTTAGCTTCTTCAGGACTCAGAGAGCAGGGAACACCACAAAATCTTGTATTTCCCATCTAAATCGGACATCTGGTCTCCTTAATTCAGATTCATTTTAGAAGATAACCAGAGAAAAGGAATGAACCCATCACGAAACCATTCTGTTTTATCCCAGAAAGATTTGACTCACCTCTTCCAGGAAGTGAAGGGAATAAGAATTTCCTCTCTGGAACCAAAGTCTTCCTCCAAACCTTGAGCTGGCTTTCAACTCCCTTATTATGTTTAAGGGGAAAACTAGAAACCATAAAGCAATCATGCCCTTGCCTCTAAATAACTATGGTAATTGATCCTCTTTCTAGGATCCTCCTTACCCTCCCTTCAGCAATTCCTGTCTTTATTCCCTTTGCATCCATTCACAGCGAAGAGGGACTTTGATCGAGAAAAATGTTGCTACAGACTGTGAATTTCTCAATTTTCTTGTAGTCAGAGATGCAATTTTGATGTGATTTAGTTTCTGCTTCTGAAGAAATTTTACAACAGAAAGCCACTATAATAATTTCTTAAACTGTTTTGGCAGGATGCCAGTGTCCCTATAACTATCTCAGGGTACAGTTTATCATTTTTTCACAGGGAAACCTCAGTTTTCCTGGCAGTACTAATCTAGTTTTCTTCCTACCTCTCTGATCACTTCACAGTTCCTTTCTTGGCTCCTCCTTTGCCTTTCATCCTCATATGGCAGGTGTCCCCCAAAGCAATGTTTGGGTTCCTCTGCTCTTCTCAATCTTAAACTCACTTATTATGGTATTTCAATCAATTATATGTATTGAACAGATACTGTGTGCAGAATATCATACTAAGTGCTTTGGAGAGTACAATATAAACATTCCCTGCCCGTAATGAGCTTACAATCTAGTGAGAAAGAAAGACATTAATATAAATAGATAAATTATCACAAATATGTACTTAAGTGCTAAGGGGCTGAGTGAGGGATGAATGAAAGATGCAAATCCTAATGACACAGAAGGGAGTGGGAGAAGAGGAAATGAGGGCTTAGTCAGGGAAAGCCTCTTGGAAGAGGCATGTTTTTAATAAGGTTTTGAAGGTGGGGAGAGTGAATATCTGTTGGATATGAAGAAGGAGGGAGTTCCAGGCCAGAGGCAGGAAGTGGGTGAGGAACTGGCAGCAAGTTAGACCAGATTGAGGTACAGTGAGTAGGTTGGCATTATAGAAGCAAAGTGCCCGGTCTGAGTTGTAGTGGGAAATCAGGGAGTTAAGGTAGGAGGTGGCAAGGTGATTGAGTGCTTTAAAGCCTATGGTAAGGAGTGCCTGTTTGATGCAGAGATAGATAGGCAACCACTGGAGGAGTGGGGAACATGGATTGAATGATTTTGGACAAAAATGATCCAGGCAGCAGCGTGAAGTACAGACTGGAGTGGGGAGAAACAGGAGGCAGGGAGGTCAGCAAGGAGGCTGATAGATAAATCAAGGAGGGATAGGATAAGTGCTTGGATTAACATGGTAGCATTTTGTGGAGAGGAAAGGGAGGATTTAGAGATGTTGTGAAGGTTGAACTGACAAGATTTGGTGACATTAGTTATGTGGGTTGAATGAGAGAGATGAGTCGGGGATAATGGCAACCCATCAGTCAATTCTAGCACTTATGAACTTGTTCATACCCATTCTCTTCACTCTTGTGCGCATGTTTATTCAAAGTTCCTTGTGGGCAGGAAACATGTCACTTCATTATTTCAGTCCCTAGTCCAGTGCACCACATCCAAGCGGGCTATTACTACTACTAAAACTGTACATTCCATTATTTATTTTGACTACTATAATATTTGTAATTTGTCTATCCTATTAGAGTGTAAGTTTCTTGTGGGCAAAACCCTGTTATTTTGTTATTCTGTACTTCTTAAGTACCAAATGTAGCACTAAAAAAAATACTGCTACTGAATTCTTAGCTTTTTTTTTTGAAAAATGTCAAGGAATTTAGGAATCATTATCCCTTAGGGAAGCATTATTCACCACCAAGTTGTGGGAAGATTTTCACAGCCACCAATTATCGTGTATCTAGTGTCGTGTATCTAGTTCTTGGCACACAGATGCTAGTACCATTATTATTATTCACTTAAATATCAAGAATATTGTCCTCTTGAGCTGGTGAATGGAGCCCCATTTTGTTCAGGCCACGGTTTGGGCATCTCTGTTTCCCCATCTACCAAATGTCAATACCTGGAAATAAATTTTTTCAAGGAAATTCCTCCACTTGGGGATTTGCTAAAAAAACCAAACCTACTGCCAACCTCCCCTTTTGGAAAATGGGGGCTTTCACCTCAACTACCTGATAGTGGTTCTTTTGAGCTCCTTGATGGTTTTCACTACTTGTGAACAGGATGAAAAAAAAAAAGTTACCCCCATATGTCATTTTACTTCTCTCCCTCTGTTCAGCGTTTAACGTTTGCAAGGGACTTAACATTCATGTATATGTTGGTCCTCGCAACAGCTTGAGGTGTAGGTGGCTGCCAGTTGTCATTCTTTTTCTACAAAGACTTTGCAGACAAGGATGGAACTTGACTGGAAAGAAAACTTGCTCCAGCAAATGATGTAACTTTCCTTTATTAAGAAGAGCAAACTGTTTTTTCTTCAGCTACAAACCAAATAGAAACAAATCTTTGTGAAGAGTAATTGGAGGTTTGATCTCCATGGTCTTCCTAGATTTCTATAGACTTTGGGAACAGTTTCATCACTTCTGGTTAACCGATGATCCCCAGAATAAACACCACCCCTATTAGAGAGGTGATGGAAATCAACCTACTTTTCCTTAGCCACCTATCCTATCATAGCTTTGCTCTTCATCTTCTTGTCATCCTTCCCCCATTAAATGCCATCTCCCTCACTGGTTTCATTTCTGAATTGTTGGAAGGTTCGTTCTCATGTTTACTGCGGGGAAGTTGGCAGCGGTAAACCACTTCTGTACTTTTACCAAGGAAACTCTACGGATACACTACCAGAACGATTGCAGATGGAGGTGGGGCGTTCTGGGACAGATGTGTCCATGGAGTTGCTTTGGGTCACAAACGACTCGACGGCATAAGACCAGACAAGTTTGGATGGAGAGACGAGGGTGGATTTTAGCAATGCTGTGGAGGTAGAACTGAGAGGATGTTTAGTACAGTGCTTTGAACATGATAGGCACTCAGTAAATACCACCCTGCACACAGTAAGTGCCCAATAAATACCATTGTTTGATGACTGACCGACCAGGACTCCTAACCTTAGCAAACCTCCACACATCCCTTCTTTCATACACTACCCTTCTCTCTCCTCTTCCTCTCTACACTTTATACCTACAACCATTAACTTCCCACTCAGACAGAACCGGTCTGAGTCAAAGGGTGGGTCCCATCTGTTACTGGCTTAATCTGACAGTTCTGTCATAGGCTAAACCCCACCTAACTTTCCTGAATGAATCCTCAGGGTTATCGACAGGTGAGGAAGCCTCTCTGACCAGATCTAGCCCTCTCTGATTCTCCACAGGATTACCTCTGGGTTTCCAGCTGACCAGAAACCATGAAAAAGTTGTTCATTTGCCAGCGATTTTTCCGGTCTTGGCTGGGGAACCTAAAAATTCCCCAGAGCCCCAAGATTTTGGTGATCTGTGGCATAGTGAATCCTGGACACTTGAAGCCGGACTGAAGTTACACGTGAGTTTTGTATTGTTCACAGCTCTTGTATAATGATGGCAGTGATCTGAAAGATTTCTCTCTTTCCACTGCCCACCCCGCCCGCTCCGCTCCTCTGCCGCCCACCTCCTCACCGTCCCCCGTTCTCGCCTATCCCGCCGTCGACCCCTGGACCACGTCCTCCCGCGGTCCTGGAATGCCCTCCCTCCTCACCTCCGCCAAACTGATTCTCTTCCCCTCTTCAAAACCCTACTTACAGCTCACCTCCTCCAAGAGGCCTTCCCAGACTGAGCTCCCCTTCTCCCTCTACTCCCTCTACCCACCCCCCTTCACCTCTCCGCAGCGAAACCCTCTTCTCCCCCCATCTCCCTCCGCTCCTCCCCCTCTCCCTTCCCATCCCCTCAGCACTGTACTCGTCTGCTCAACTGTGTATATTTTCATTACCCTATTTATTTTGTTAATGAAATGTACATCGCCTTGATTCTATTTATTTGCTGTTGTTTTAATGAGATGTTCATCCCCTCGATTCTATTTATTGCTATTGTTCTCGTCTGTCCGTCTCCCCCGATAAGACTGTAAACCCGTCAAAGGGCAGCGACTGTCTCTATCTGTTACCGATTTGTAACATTCCAAGTGCTTAGTACAGTGCTCTGCACATAGTAAGCGCTCAATAAATACTGTTGAATGAATGAAAGCAAATGTAACAAGCATTCTTGCCAAGGGGGTTGGGGGTTTTGCTGCTATCCAGAGGCTAAACCGAGCTGTTACCCGGCTGCTTCCAGAAAACTCCTGATTTGCATGTCACCCTAGGATTTGTATGCTATCTTCCTACTAAGGTATTTGGATAACAAATGCCAAGTTGGGTCACCTGCTCCTCTGGCTCTCAGAGAATGACTGCTGGTGCAGAAAATGCAGGCACAATGAAATGAAGAAAACAAAGTTCACCACGAGTTTAAAGTATGATTCACACCCTCAGAGGCTCTGATGGGTCAATAACATCCCTAATCCGAGCTCAGAGAAGATCATATTGATTTTGTCATTTTGTCTCTGGGGACCAGGAACCATTCAACCACTTGAACTTGAATACTGGGTCCCTTTTCTAGAACTTCCTTTTTTCCCCTCTGAAAAGGGCTTTAAAAAAAGAAGCACACTGGGGGAGAATGGGGCTGTAATTTTTGTGTCAGCTGCTTTCTAAGATGTCTTTTCATACCTAAACTATGTCAGAAGCCATCTTAATTCGACCCTGGAATGTATCCAGTTAGGGAGGTTGGCATGTGATGACAGAGGCATTCAAGTCAGCCTCGGGTAAGCCCGGTAATTAATACAGCAACACCATTTGGTGGGGCTCAGGGCACTGGGCTTCCTTGACTTTCAGAAAAAGCTCCCAAAACAGTTATTTTCAAACCAAAATGTCACCCCCTGCAGATAGCACAAACACAACTCTACTGCTTCATATTCTGACAGTGAGTTTTCTTCTCACTTGAGCCTCTTTCTCACCCTCCTCCTAGAAAGTGCTGAAGAATACATTCTCTGGCCTTTTATCTTCTAGGTGCGGCACAGTCTCTAAATTTCAACCTTGTAAAAATAATGATCGTAACACTACTTTGTGTTTACTTAGCACTTTTCAGGTAGGTGCTCAGAACTTGCCACAGAGATTAACCCCTCTCACCTCACAAGAGTCCCTTGAAGTAATGACAAGTGCACCCCTGTGTAACTGCTGGTGAGATATTCGATTCCAAGAACCACAGTTCTTTTAGGAGACCTCGTACAGTGAAGCTCTGAAGTGTTTAATGTCCTCAATTGGACAATGACTTCATGATGATTGCCAAGAAAGAAAACATTTTGCTGATCCCGTTTTAAGTTGTAGCTTGGCAAAACATTCCATTTCAGGGCCTGCAAATTGAATAATAAGATATAAATAATTATTATGCTGCTGCTGATGGTGACATTTGATAAGCTCTTACTATGAGTCAAGCACTGTTCAAAGTGCTGGGGTAGATACAAGTTAAACAGGGCTGGCATAGTCCCTGTCCCACATGGGACTCACAGTCTAAGTAAAAGGGAGGACAGGTATTGAATTTCCAATTTATGGAGGGGAAAACAGACACAGATACATTTAATGACTTGCCAAAGGTCACACAGCAGGCAAGTGGTGGAACTGGGATTAGAACCCAGATCCTCTGACTCTCTCACCTGTTCTCTTTCCATTAGGCTTTAGAGCAGTCACCTTGCCCCCTCCTACCTTACTTCCCTGATTTCCTACTACGACCCAGCCTACACACTTTGCCCATCTAATGACGACCTACTCACTGTACCCCTCAATCTCATCCATCAGGCCGCCGACCTCTCGCCCAGTAATAATAATGTTGGTATTTGTTAAGCGCTTACTATGTGCAGAGCACTGTTCTAAGCGCTGGGGTAGATACAGGGTAATCAGATTGTCCGACGTGAGGCTCACAGTCTTAATCCCCATTTTACAGATGAGGTCACTGAGGCACAGAATTTAAGTGACTTGCCCACAGTCACACAGCTGACAAGTGGCAGCGCGGGGATTTGAACCCATGACCTCTGACTCCCAAGCCCGTGCTCTTTCCACTGAGCCACGCTGCTCCTCTCCCCAAGTCCAGCCTGAGCCTGAAATGCCCTCTCTCCGACAGTTACTCTCCCCCACCTTCCAAGCCTTATTATAGGCACATCTCTTCCAAGACTCCTTCTCTGACTATGCTTTCATTTCCTCTTCTCCCTTTCCCTTCTGCAGTCGCCTTACAGTGTGATTTGCACCCTTTCTTCACCCCTCCCTCAACCTCATAGCACTTATGTACAGATCCATAATTTAATCTATTTATATTCATGTCGGTCCCCACCTCTAGACTGTAAGCTTGTTGTGGGCAGGGAACGTGTTTACCAACTGTTACATTGTACTCTCCCAAGTGCTTAGTACAGTACTCTGTACACAGTAAGCCCTCAATAATATGATAGATGAATTATGCTCTCAGTGGTGTCTTTGAATATAAAGGACAACTCTATATTTAAAAGTGCAAATCCCAGGCCCTGGAACCAGGGCAAGGGCTGAGGGACCTGGAGAATTGGATTATTAGTGCAGTTTAGCGCTCAATAAATAGGAATGAATAAATGAATGAACCGTAAAGGATAAATTTCAAAAATCTGGTAACTGGTTTACAAATCCTTTAGTAGAAACTTGAGGGATCTTCAAAACTATAGGGCATTCCCCTCATTGGTCCATCCAGGTCTTCTCCCCTGTCCTTCCCTTCCTTCCACGCATCTGTGTCTGTATCTCATTTCAGCCCAACTGTCTTTATTAGCCTGTATAGTCCATAACCCTATTGGGAAAGAATTAGCCTGGAGCCTCAATTCTGTCTTGTGTTTTCTCGGTCTTCCGATTTTTTTTTTTTTATGGCATTCATTGAGCAATATCTTTGTACCAAGTACTATGTTATGAGCCAAGGTAGACATGAGATAATTAGATCAGAGACAGTCCCTGTCTTACACGGGGCTCACCCTCTAAGAGGGGAGGGAATTAGAGCAGGTATTTTATCCCCATTTTACAGATGAAGAAACTGAGGCACAGAATTTAAGTGACTTGCCCAAAGTCATGCAGCCGGCAAGTAGGAGGGCCAGGGCATCTTCCTCTCCTTAGAGATCCCGGGCCTAGGAAAGAGCCCGGGCTTGGGAGTCAGAGTTCATGGGTTCGAATCCCGGCTCTGCCACTTGTCAGCTGCGTGACTGTGGGCAAGTCACTTCACTTCTCTGTGCCTCAGTTCCCTCATCTGTAAAATGGGGATCAACTGTGAGTCTCACGTGGGACAACCTGATTACCCTGTATCTACCCCAGCGCTTAGAACAGTGCTCTGCACATAGTAAGCACTTAACAAATACCAACATCATCATCATCATCATCATCAACTCAACTGGAAAAGGGGATCACCCGAAGGGATCAGTCACATTTCCATCAATCATATTTATTGAGTACTTACTGTTTACAAAGCACTGAACGAAGCGCTTGGTACAGGAGAAGATAATAGAGTTGGTTGACATGTTTCCTGCCCACAGTGAGCTTACAGTCTAGTGGGGGAGACAGACGTTAATATGAATAAGGCTCAGAAAACTAAGCTAACATTGCCTTTTGAGGCTTCAAAAAAGCATCCTCAACCCCAATCCCAGCATCTGTGCCTTATTGACAATTTAGTTTGCCCAACCAAAGCTTTGTTTATTTTGCTCTGTTACTTGATTGGTCAAAGAGAGGTGGCTTCTCTAATGAAGGGCTTAGTATAGTGCCTGGAACATAGTAAGAGTTTAACAAATACCTTAAAAAGAGTTGCCGAACATGGAGCCACAGGGGCCCAGCCTGATCCAAATCAGAGGGCTGTGAAGGCAGGTGAGATGGGAGGGTGGAGGGGAGGGGAGGGGAGATTTGGTGGTGTGATGAGCTTAACATCTGAAAGTTACTCTCAGCCTTTGATAGTGGCCTCCAAGAGTATACCCACTCCATGGGGATTAAGGAGGAGGGAATTCCAAGAAGAGGAGGCTGTGAAAAGCAGGGGCATGTAGTGTGCATGATAACTCTAACGAGGAATCTGAATTTGAATATCAAGAATAATTTTTCCTTCTCTGTCTTTTCCCTCAGCATCAGTTAAGGTAAAACATCTAATTTAGGGTCAGAGATCAGAAAGAGGGACTTTCAAGGCCAGCCTCTGCCTCCTTGCATTTGATGCTCGTGGTTAATGAAATCTCTGTGGTCTGGTGTGTCTGTCTGTGCCTCATTAGTTTTTGCGGTCTCGGTGAGAAGCCTGCTTGGGGACTCATTAGTGACAATCAGCATTATGAGTGACTTGTTCCTAATTTGTTCCCAAAGCATATTAGCTCATTCCATGGTTATTATTTTTCTGAGAATCACAATATGAAAATGGGGAAAACAATCCAACCTGCTGCCTTCTTGGTGGCGTGTGAGGTTCCAGATTTAATGGGAAAGATTGATGAGATTAGTTGTGGAGTCCCATGACTAGAAAGGAATTTTCTTCCCTTTTTTCCCCCACCTTTGAGATCCATGAGAAATGCCAAAAAAAAGGAAGGGAGGAGCAGTAAGAGCTAAACCTGAGCTGCCATCGTGCTAGAGGGAGGGGCCAAAATCAGATTGCCATTTTTACTGAAGACGATTCCCAAAGAAGAAAGCAGCTGATGGCAGGCAAAACTATCCAAGATGCCTGAGGATCAGGAGATCAAGGGTTCTAATCTCTGCCCTCAGTGTGGGTGATTTACAGCTAAAATTCCTTGGGGCTTGGCTGGGTTCAGCTGCTTTCACCTATTCCTGTGAAATTCAAGAGCAGCCATCCAGCCTTCTCTCACAGGGACGTTCCATACTCGGGATTGCATTTGGGCATTTTCACCCCAAGACCAATAACTTTCTAATCTAACTCTCTTTCCTGTTTCCAGTGATGATCCGTCATCAAGACACATTGTTTGAATCCCGTTTGCTCTTTTTTCTGGTCTTTAGCTAAAAAGTTAGCCTTAACTTTATATTCAGAGCTATGAAGTGTCCCCACTATATTTTTTCTGTTGCCACTGTAACCTTCCAACTGCAAAAAAAAAACAACCCCAAAAACCATACAATAATTGCATTCATGAATCCCAAAGGTCATTTTTCTTTTCTCTCTAGACCGTGTGCTCTTTGTGGACAAGGAACATGTCCACAAACTATTAAATTGTATTCTCTCAAGTGCTTCGTACAGTGCTCTGCATTCAGTAAGTGTTCAATAACTGTGAATGTTTGAGAGATTGATTTTGATGGACCTGCTAGGAAAATCTAACTCAGTGCTCTTTTGCTGAGATGCACCAAAGTTAGAGCTTTTGGAGAGAATCTGGCTGCTTTTCTTTGTCCTGCATGTGTGGGCTGTAGTCCCTTGTAGAACTCTGCTTTGCTCTAAAATGGCTTTCTCGTACTGAGAGATTCTTTAGTTTGTCTTTTTCCCCCCTTAATGAGTCCCTCTGCCCCAAAGGCAAGCTGGCAAGAATGACTCGATCCAGCAATAAACCAGTGGCTTTGATTGAGCCGAGCACTGTGTGCAGAGCACTGTACCATGTGCTTGGGAGAGTACTGTACAAAGGAGTTGGTAGACCCAGTCCCTCTCCTCAAGGAGCTTTCAATCTCGTCAGGGAGACAGACATTAAAATGAATTTCAAGTAGGTGAAGCAAGAATGAAAAATAAACTCTTTTTTGATGGGGGAGAAAGACTTACCTTAGGTTTAATCCCCGTTGCTATACATCACAGTACAAGCACCTGTGCAACAGGGATCCATTGCAGCTGGTCATGAACAACACCATGCTGCTTAAGACTTGCAAATCCTTGATGATGATGCCAATAATGATGGTATTTCAGTCAGTCAATCATTTATTGAGTGCTTACTGAGTGCAGAGCACTGTACTCTTAAAAGCTTGGGAAAGTACAACAATAAACGGACACATTCCCTGTCCAAAACAAATTTACAGTCTAGTGGGGGAGGCAAAAATTAAGGAAAACATGTTGTAATATTCACTGGTTCCACTGCCATGTGCAAGTTCATCTGTGCACAAGGAGCTTTTTTTTTTCCCCAATGGTATAAAGTGCTTACTATGTAGCAGGCATTTCTGGGGAAGCAGCGTGGCTCAGGGGGAAGAGCATGGGCTTTAGGAGTCAGAGGTCATGGGTTCTAATCCCAGCTCTGCCACCTGTGAGCTGTGTGACTTTGGGCAAGTCACTTCACTTCTCGGTGCCTCAGTTACCTCATCTGTAAAATGGGGATTAAGACTGTGAGTCTCACGTGGGACAACCTGATTGCTCTGTATCTACCCCAGCACTTAGAACAGTGCTTGGCACATAATAAGCACTTAACAAATTCCAAAATTATTATTATTATTTCTCTGGTAACTCAGCATGCCAAGTCCAAACAGTCTTGCGTTGTCAGAAGAACATCTAATTCCCTAATCACCTCCTACCTAAAACGCTTATTGAAAGCATACGTATGGCAGACCCGAGGGTACCTCTCCATTCATTCAGTCATATTTATTGAGCGCTTATTGTGTGCAGAGCACTGTACTAAGTGCCTGGAAAGTACAATTCAGCAACAGAGAGATACAATCCCTACCCAACAACAGGCTCACAGTCTAGAAGGGGCGAGAGAGACATCAAAACAAGAAAACAGGCAGACTCATCTGAAAGACTAGAAGGGGAATCAGAGGGAGGGAGGGCAGAGGGTGGCCAGAAACCCTACTAATTCACCACTAAGTGCTGTGGTCCCAGACTTTACTCTGTTTTCTCCCACCTGGGGTGAAGCTGAGCTGGATCAAGGAAAGCAAACTCCTCTTCCTGTTTAACAGAGAGGTCAGTTCTGGACTGCCCTCTTTTTTTGTTTCAGTTTGCTCCCTAACACCCTGGTGTTCTGTCCAAAAGACCTGGGGAAGAGCCCTGGGCAGTTAGGGTGTGAATGAAACGCTCGATTTAAAATGTTGAATTTCATAATGATAATAGTGGTATTTGTTAAGTGCTTACTATGTACCAGGTACTGTACTAAGTCCCGGGGTAGATATAAGATAATCGAGGGACACAGTCCCTGTCCCACATAGGGCTCACAGTCTCAATCCCCATTTTACAGATGAGGGAACCGAGGCACAGAGAAATGAAGTGCCTTGCCCAAAGTCACACAGCAGACGTATGGAGGAGCTGGGATCAAAACCCGGGTCCTCTGACTCCTAAACCCCTGCTCTTTTGTCTGCAAAATCCTCAACTTTGGGGTGCTGGTGGGCTGGAAAATGTTATTTCTCTCTAGCATCCTAATTACAGCTGAGTCAGTGCATTTCTGTTAATGGTTTCCAGATTTACATTTGGATGGCAGCAGCATTGTTCTGAGCAGGCTGATCATAAATCATGAAATGAGGTAAGATCATAAAGGTTCTCACTCCTACCAAGACTGCGAGCCCCATGCAGAATGGGGACTGGGTCCAACCAAATTAACTCATACCTACCACGGTGCTTAGAACAATGTTTGACACATAGTAAGCACATAAATACTGTTAAAAAAAATTAGAGGAGCCATCCAGTGGAGGCCTTTAAAATTTCCATGGCTATGAACAGCAGTATTCAAACACCAAAGGCAATTTTGACAGCCAATAAGTCATCAAAATACTCAAGTACGAGCAAATTAACATGAGGAAGAACAATTTCCTTTCAGATTGTTCTGAGAATGATTGAGAACTAATTAAACCTTGAGAAATTCCATTCACCAAAAGAGTAGGCAAACTGACAGTTCGGCAAGTAGGACACAAACCAAAGAGAAAGAAAAGAGAAACAAAGAAAATTCCTTTCTCCATTTATCTAAGCATTCAAATATTGTCTCAGCCAAGTCTCCATTATCCTGGGATCAGTTATCCAGTTAATGGATACAACTTAAACTCCTTGAGGGCCCGGATCATGTCTACTTGCTCTATTATATTCTCCCAAGCCTTCAGTTGAGTGCTTTGCAGAAAGCAAGCCTCAATAAATACTATTGTTAGATTGTTTGACTGTCCCTCTTCCCTCATGCCCTGACCCCACTCTAGTCTTCTTCTTCTTCCTTCTAATCCTTCTCCTATTTATTGCTGAGTTGCAGGTTTCCCATTCTCCCAGTTGTTCTAGGTTTTATTGTTCCTTATCACATATAGTTTCAGGCTGGAGTAAACTTGGCTATTTCGAGAAGTATCTCACAGTAAAATTTGAAAGCATGTGCTGAAAATCTGGCAGGTTTCTTATTTTGTTTTTTTTTCCTGCCTTGTCCCCCAAGTAATTTCCTGCTGAGTTAGGTTAAAATGTGGTGGTCAAATGGAATCTTTTGGAGGTGGACCACTGAGTCTTCTGGGTTTGATAAATTAGAGCAGCAGCAAATCAAATCTCCTGTTGTTGTTTATGCATGGTTTTTCTTTATAATCCTATTAAATCCCCACTCTGGGGCACTAAATTCAGTTAGTATTCCTCCTGGTGTTAGTAAGGCTTTTAAACGCTGAATGGCTTCTCTGTCTGTTTTGTGTATTTTTTCACTCCCCCACCCCCCCACAAAGTTTTGGATAAGTCACAGGATGAGGACACCTCCATTAAGCTCTAGAGGCAGAGTCACAGGGCCCTCTCTGAGCTTGGGAGGGTCTGAAAGCCTGATCTTGGCAGAGGATCACAACACAGGCAGCCCTAGCCTTCTAACAAGGATGATGTGTTTTGGGTTGTGACACTGAAGGTCTTTAAGTTCCTGGGTTTGATAGGCTTCATCTTTCACCTTTCCCCACAGTGGATGATTTATAAGGATATTTATTCTCTTTATTTGCTAAAGGGCCGGCCAACAGCATCCCTGGATGAGTAGTTTTTCAGGGTTAGAGGAAAGGGGTTAGAGTAAGTTCTTTAACTGTCAGAAAGCAGAGGGAGGGGTAGGGTGCGGCCTTATAAAGAATCAGCCATCATGCGATTTACGTTTTAAGCAATGTACTCAATCAACAACAAGACAAACTTCGACCAAACCAAGGACCCACCTTAACCTTTACTGTAACCCTTATCTAGGGACTGATTTAGTCGATGATGAAACTTAGATTTTTGTCATTGTGACATGAGATATTCTTGTTGATGATTAACTTTTTCAAGGATTTGTCACAAGGGATCCTTGTAATTCAAGACAAATGGCTTGAATCCAAGCCTGCTGTTGATTCTCTCCACCTCGGCCTCGACTCTTCAATTAAATAATAAATGGAGGTGGCAGTGATGATTATGGTAATGATGATGCTCTACTCAAGAGAAGAAGTGTGAACCTAGTGGGCAGAGCATGGGCCTGGGAGTCAAAGGCACTGGGTTCTAATTCCAGAGCTGCTGCTTTCCTTTTCAATGGTTTCTGCTAAGTGCTTACTATGTGGCAGGCACTGTATGATGTGCTGAAGTAGATACAAGCTCATCAGGTTGGACACAGTCGAACCTGAGAAGCGGCATGATGTAGTGGGTAGAGCATAGGCCTGCGAGTCAGAGGGTCATGGGTTCTAAATCCCGGTTCCACCATTTGCCTGATGTGTGACCTTGAGAAAGTCACTTCTCTGTTCCTCAGTTGCCTCAACTGTAAAATGGGGATTTAGTCTGTGAGCCCTATGTGGGACGGGGACTGTGTACAACCCGTTCTGCTTGTATCCACCCCAGTGCTTTGTACAGTGACCGGCACATAGTAAGCACTTAATAAATACCATCATTATTATTATTCTGTCCCACCTGGGGCTCACAGGCTTTAATCCCAGTTTTTCAGATGAAGTAACTGAGGCACAGAGAAGATAAATGACATACGTAAATGACAAGGCCATAGGGCATACAAGTGGCAGAGTCAGGATTAGAACCCAGATCCTCTGACTCCCAGGCCCATGCACTTTCCTCTAAACCATGCTGTTTCTCAGACAGCAGTCACTGGTCTGCTGTGTGACCTTGGGCAAATCACTTAACTTCCCTGGGTCTCAGTTTCTTTATCTGTAAAATGGGGAATCAGTTGTTCTCCCTCATACTTAGACAGTGATCACTATGAGGGACTGTGTCTGACCTCAATCATAGTTATTAAGCGCTTACTGTGTGCAGAGCACTGTACTAAGCACTTGGGAAAGCACAGTACAACAATAAACAGACACATTCCCTGCCCACAGTGAGTTTACAGTCTAGAGGGGGGAGACAGACATCAATACAAATAAATTGCAGATACCTACTTATAAGTGCAGTGGGGCTGGTGTCGGGGAGAGGTGGGAAGAACAAAGGGAGCAAGTCAGGGAAGTGCAGAAGGGAGTGGAAGAAGAGGAAGGGGGGCGGGGGGCTTAGTCTAGAAAGGCATCTTGGAGGATATGTGCCTTCAATAAGACTTTTGGGGGGTGAAGGAGGAGTAGCTGTCAGTCGGATTTTAGGAGAGAGGGCATTCTAGGCCTGAGGCAGGATGTGAGCGGGGGGTCGGTGGCGAGACGGAGACACAGTGAGGGGGTTAACACTAGAGGAGCGAAGTGTGTGGGCTGGGTGGTAGAGAGGGGAGGGGAGGTAAGAGAGAGCAAGGTGGTGGACTGCTTTAAGGCCAATGGTGAGGAGTTTCTGTTGGGTGCGGAGATGGATGGATAACCACTGGAGCTTTTTGAGGAGTGGGGTGACATGTCCTAGACATTTTTGTAGAAAAATTATCCAGGCAGCAGAGTGAAGTACGGACTGGAGTGGGGAGAGGCAGGAAGCTGGGATGTCAGCAAAGAGGGTGATGCAATAATCCACGCGGGATAGGATGAGTGATTGTATTAAAGTAGTAGCAGGATGGATGGAGAGGAAAGGGTAGATTTTAGCGATGTCGTGAAATTGGGACCGACAGGATTTAGTGATGGCTTGAATATGTGGGTTGAATGAGAGAGAGAGAGAGAGAGAGAGAGATAGAGAGGAGTCAAGGATGACACCAAGGCTACGGGGTTGTGAGAAAGGAAGGATGGTGATGCCGTCTACTGTGATGGGAAAATGAAGAGGAGGACAGGAAGAACCTGATTATCTTGTACGTACTCCAGTGCTTGGTACATAGTAAGCACCTAAGAGATTCCACAATCATTATTATTAGTAGTAGTACTCTGAACCGCTACACCCTCACTTCCTAGCCCCTGCAGTAAGCACTGACCCTTGACTCTTCTTGCCCTCCTGTTCCAGAGGCTTAACTTGCTATAAGATCAAAACCCCTCAGACACACCTTTTGCTACATAGGTGGGGGTAGCACAAGGAGGATTACTCTCTTGGATCTTTTTCACTTGGCTTTAGACCATCCTGTAGTGAAAGTCTTCAGGGTATTTTAGGTCTCAGACCCTTTGCACCTGCAAGGTGAAGCAGCAGGACATGGTGAATGGAAATTGAAATGACACATCAATCTATCGTATTTATTGAGCACATACTGTGTGCAGAGCAATGCGAGAGTACAGTGTACCAGAGTAGGTAGACATATTCACTGCCCACAGTGAGCTTACAGTCTAGAGGGTGAGACATATTAAAATTACAGATAGGCACATAAGTGCTGTGGAGCTGAAGGTGGGTTGAATAAAAGGTATAAATCCAAGTGCAAGGATAAAGCAGAAGGGAGAGGGAATGGGGGAAATGAGGGCTTAGTTGGCGAGTTTCTCCTGCCTCTCCTCTCATTTCTATTGATTGTAAGTACGCTTTTTGTGTTGGGATGGATGGTTTTCCCTACGTGATCATTGGACTGCATATTCTCTCTTCTGATAAAGAGGGCCAGAAAGGCCCTGGAGAAGGTCAGCAGAGCAGAGTCCAGTCAGCAGAGCAGGAAGTCAAAGTTAGTGCTAAGAAATCCCTACTAAGGAATTGAGTGTGAGGGCCAGGAAGTCAAGTGAAGCAGTTTTCCCACTTCTCCCACTGTCAATATACACCCTCCCCAACTCCAGAGATTTTTCTTTTTTTAATCAGCATCCTAAAGGCTCAGAAAGGGAGGAGTGTGCATTGTGGACAGTGTCTTTCCCACCATTCTGTCCCCAGGATTAAGAGGTGTTCATTTGTCTTGGTAGAACTCTGGGAGAACTATCTGGAAGACCCATGGACCAGGGAAATAAAAATCTGCTTCAGAAGAGTTCTCCACAGAATGAGATAAAGAAAAGAGAGCTAGTTACCCCTTCCAAAACTTCACCTTAGTCGTTCTTAGTGACTCCTTAGTGTCACATATAATAGAAGTTATTTACAAAAGCATCTAACATAAGCAGCAGTAATAAATGAGGATAATAAGGACACTGCCATATTAGACTTACCTTACCCCAGATAGGAATCCCTCTGGGAACTTTGGCTGGAGATAGGGGATGGGAGGATGAGCAGGCTTTGGTTATTTGCTTTGTCTTGGGCCAGATCACATGCTCCACCCATGCTACAACAGATTTCCATGCCGTGGTCTAGGCTGTAAGATCATTGTGGGCAGGAAATATGTCTACCAACTACTCTGTTGTATTGTACTCTCCCAAGTGCTTAATACAGGGCTCTGCACACAGTAATTGCTCAATAAATACCACTGATCGATTGATAGAGGTATTCATGAGCCTTTCTGTGTCATGACTGTGAGTGATGACATGCTCAGGTGATGTGTGTCAGTGGTGCCCATTTGGGGCATGTGGTTATGGGCATGGGCCGGCAACATTATTAAAATCCAGGTAACCATCCTTCCCATGTTTACCCATGGAGCCTGTTCTATATTTTTCTCCTCCAACCAAAGTTTTTCCTTCTTACTGTGCTCGGTTCTACCAGTTACCCTAACATTTCTGTGGTTAGAAGGGGTTGATTTTGAGATAAGGCAGGAGTTCTCCTCTTGAGAGAAAGTGAGAAGAATGAGAAAGTGGAGGTGGGGCCAGGAGGGAATTGGGGAGGTGAGGGGAAAACTTCGTGGAGCTCACACCCAAAGGTTTCTATTTTTTCAACAAAGTAGTTGGCAAAATCACCAGATGTAAGAAGGGGGAAGGTGGGAGCACCAGAAAGAAGTTTAAGATCTGGAATAATTGGTGGGGGCAAAGGGCCAAGAAGTTCATAAGGGAGGAAAAGTAATATTGCTGATCAGAAGAGTGGGATTAGGAGAGATGTCCTAGAGGCATGAGGAGATGCAGGATTGCCAAGAAGATGAGAGGTCAGATCTAAAAATAGATTTGGTAGTCATTCACATTGCGGTGGTAGTTGAAGCTATGTTAGTAGATGAGGTGCCCAAGAGAGTAAATATAATACAAGAGTAAAGAACCTACCTAGAACAGAAACCCACAGCAAGCGGATGAGTAGAGGAGCCAATAAATGACACTGAGAAGGAGTGATCAGAGAGGTAAGGTAGGAGAACCAGGATAGTACTGTGTCAACAAAATCAAGTGTTCTTTTGAGGAGGAAAAAGTGATCCATGAGGTCAAAAACAGTCGAAGGATCAGGATGAAGTAGTCTTTTGGACTTGGCTACAGAAGGTCATTGGTGACTTTGGAGAGAGCAGTCTTGGCGGAGTGAAGGGATCCAAAGGCAGATTGCAGAAGGTCAAGAAGAGAGTAATGGAAAGAAAATGAAAACGGAATGTGTATAATACACATTCCAAGAGTTGGGTCAGGCATAGGAAGAGGTAGGTGGGGCGATAGCTGGAGGAGACCTTGAGAAAGAGAAAGGACTTTTTGAAATGGGAAGGACTTGAAAGTGTTTGAAGGCAGAGGAGAAGGAGCCGTTGGAAAGTGAGAGGTTGAAGATGGCAGTGTGGGAGGGGAGGAGGCTAAGAGGGAGTGATAGCAAAAGAAAAAGTTAAGTTAAAGAAGGGGAGTGTGAATTTGTAGTGGGAGAAATTGTCCTGGAGCTTATATTTCCACCAGCTGAACTGTTGCAGTGATACAGGGCTTGTGGGTAGGAGGTGAGAGAGTGATGAAGGGATAAGGGGCTGAGGGAGCTGAGATTGCTGGAGAGGGAGGAGCTGAGGGTGGGAGAGATGGAAGAGAGTCCAGGTGAGCTGAGATGATAGCCTGGGATAGGAAGAGTCCAGAGGTGGTGATAGGTGAGGACCAAATTTGAGGCATGAGAGTGTGAGTGAGGTGGCAAGGTTGCAGGTTGTGAGCAGAAAGCGGTAGTACAGAGTTAGTGCTCAATAAATAAGATTGAATGAATAAAAATTCATTCAGTGCACATCTCCCCACTCAGAGAAACCTCCAGTGGTTTCCCATCCATCTCCACATCAAACAGAAACTTTTTGCCATTAGTTTCAAAGCACTCGATCAGCTCTTCCCCTTCTACCTACCTCTCTGATTTCCTACTACAGCCCAAAAGACACATTTCACTCCTCCAGTACCAACCTTCTCAATCTCAATCAATCATATTTATTGAGAGTTTACTGTGGGCAGAGCACTCTATTAAATGCTTGGGAGAGTACAATATAGCAAAGTTGTTAGACACTCCCTACCTAGTCTAGAGTGGGGAGACAGACATTTATATATATAAATAATGAATATAAAAATAATAATTGTGATATTAAGCACTTACTATTTGCCAGGCACTGTACTAAGTGTTGGGGTGGATACAAACAAATCGGATTGGATACGGTCCCTAACCCCTATGGGGCTCACAGTCTCAATCCCCATTTGTGGGGCTGAGGATGGGGTGAGTGAAGGGTTCAAATGCAACTGCAGTGGTGATATAGAAGGGAGTGGGAGAAGAGGAAGTGAGGGCTTAGTCAGGGAAGGCTTCTGGGAGGAGATGTGATTTTAATAAGGTATGTAGGTGTGGAGAGTGGGGTTCTGTCTCCAGAGGCAGGAGGTGGGCAAAGGATCGGCAGAGAGATAAATGAGATTGAGGTTCAGTGAGTTAGACAGGCATTAAAGGAGCAGAGTGAGCGGGCTGTGTTGTAATAGGAAATCAGAGAGGTAAGGTAAGAGGGGGCAAGCTGATCGGGTGTTTTAAAACCAATAGCAAAATGCTTCTGTTTCATGTGGAGATGGAGGGGCAACCACTGGAGGTTCTGAGGAGTGGAGTAACATGGACTGGAAGGTTTTGTAGAAAAATGATCCAGGCGGCAGAGTGAAGTTTGGATTAGAGTCGGGGAGAGACAGGAGGCAGGGAGGTCAGCAAGGAAGCTGATACAGTAAACAAGGCGGGGTAGGATAAATGCCATCTCATCAATCTCACCCTTTCTCTGGACTGGAACTTCCTCCCCCTTCTTAATCTGACAGATCACCACTCTTCCATGTTCAAAGCCCTACCGAAAAAAAAAATCACATTTCCTCCAAGAAGCCTTCCCTGATGAACCCCTCATTTCCTCCCCCTATTCATCCTTCCTTCTAGGTTGCCTATGCTCTTAGGTCTGTATCCTTTGAGCACTTTAATACTCACCCCACCCATAGCTCCACAGCACTTATGTACACATCCTTACATTCTGCTGTTTTCCCCTGTCTGTATTTTAATGTCTGTCTCCCCGATTAGGGATCAGGTCTACCTATTCTGTGGCATTGTGGTCTCCTGAGTGTTTTGTATAGTGCTCCGTCATGTCTTTTGTGTGACCTTGGGCAAGTCACTTAACTTCTCTGGGCCTCGGTTACCTCATCTGTAAAATGGAGATTGAGTGTGAGCCCCATGTGAGACAGGGACTGCGTCCAACCTGATTAACTTGTACCTACCCCAGCTTGGCAGATAGTACTTAACAGGTACCGTTATTATTATTATTATTACCACCAATAATAATTATATCATTATTGACTGTGGGGGATCTCAGGGTCATTTGGGCATTGAAAATGGTTTGGTGATTTTGTATCTGGTTACATATTATACTCTCCCAAGCACTTAGTACAGTGACGCTCAATGAATATGATTAATAATGAATAATATTTGGTTACTTCCCTATGTCCCACTCTCTAAGTTCCCTACTAAGTCAGCCAGGTCCTTTTTGTCCCCCAGCAAGGGCTTTGTGTGAATGATCTGAACAACTGCTTTAGTTCTCCTCTTTCAGTCAAGGAGCCCCGGCTTAGCAAAAACTCCATAGAGACATATCCCTTACCAGGCAAACCTCAACTCCTTTCCCCTTCGGTGCCTTTAAGTATGCTGGGTCAAAGGTCCAAAATAACTGGATTTTCTAGTTTCTACTCTTCCTCCAGGCAAACAAAGAATGATTCACCAGGATGTTCCCAACCACACAGTTTTGACAAATGGGTGTTAGTTGATATCTGCCGAGGAACTAAAAGGGTGAGAGGAACTGCAGGGAAAAGGGAGGGAAATTGAGAAGTCCCTGGAACCCGGGGAAAGGAAGCCTTCTGATTGGCCTCGGGGTGGAAGGGGGAAGCTGGAAAATATTAAGCTTCTTGTAGCTCCTTTACATAAATACATATTTTAGTATTGTCACATTTCTCATTGATTGAACCTTCATAACACGTTGAGGAAAGAGTCCATCATAGGGACCCAATCTTGTCTTATGCTGTCGAGTCCTCTCCTGCCCATAGCGACGCCATGGACACATCTATCCCAGAATGCCCCAGCTCCATCTGCGGTCGTTCTGGTAGTGTATCCATAGAGTGTTCTTGGTAAAAATTGAACTCGTCTCTCTCATTCAACCCCCGTATTCAGTCTACCACCAAGTCCTGTCAGTTCTGTCTTCCAGGGACCCAACACGCGCACATATATTCACTCTCCACAGGTCTTTCACATCACATCACAATATGAAGCTAGCAAGGAAAATACTAATGTGGCAGGCATGGAACTGTGCTAACAGACTACCAGATTTGGTGATGGGGAAGAGAGTTGAAATTAGGAGCATGAGGATTAGAACCAAGTGCTATAGGACAAAAGAGAAAAGAAAGAAAGCGGAGGGGTAGAGGAAGGGAAGGTGAAGCTATCAGTGAATCTAGCCTTTCTGGGTATTGGACTCTCCTCTGGCCCAAATTCTGAGACCCTGGTAGATGCTACTGAAGAGGATACATCTTGCAAGTTTGAGTCATCATCGAAAAATAAGAATGAGTGTCTGTTATGAGAAAACCGTTGTGTTACAGGATGGCCTGGGCAAAAATGGGTTAGCTCCAGCACTCTTCAGAGACACACCGGTGGATGGAGATCGACTGTACTGCTGCTCCTCACATTACAGTAATAATGATAATAAGAATGATGGCATTTGTTAGGCGCTTACTATGTGCCAAGCATTGTTCTAAGCACTGGAGGAATACAGGGTAATCAGGTTGTCCCACTTGGGGCTCACAGTCTTCATCCCCATTTTCCAGATGAGGTAACTGAGGCACAGAGAAGTGAAGTGACTTTGGGCAAGTCACACAGCTGACAAGTAGCAGAGCTGGGATTAGAACCCGTGACCTCTGACTCCCAAGCCCGTGCTCTTTCCACTGAGCCACATTGCTTCTCATAGACCAACCCCTGAGATGGTCTTCTCAGTAGACCAACCCCTTCCCCTCGAAACTCTGTTTAACCTTGGCTTCACCGTTACTGTTATCTCCTGGTTTTTTTTTTTCCTATCTCTCTGGCCACTCATTCTCAATCTCCTTCACTGCCTCCTCCTCTGCCTCCCACCAACTGTGAGAGTCTTCAGGGCTCAATTCTGGTTTCCCTTCTATTCTCCATCTACACCCACTCCCTTGAAGAACTCATTCACTCCCATGGCTTCAACTACCATCTCTACATGGATGATTCCCAGATCTACCTCTCCAGCTCTGACCTCTCTCCTTCCCTGCAGTCTCTCATTTCCTCCTGCCTTCAGGACAGTATGGCCTAGTGAATAGAGCACAGGCCTGGGAGTCAGAAGGACATGAGCTTTATTCCTGGCTCTGCCACTTGTCTGTTTTGTGACCTTGGGAAAGTCACTACACTTCTCTGTTCCTCAGTTACCTCATCTGTGAAATGGAGATTAAGATTGAGACCTCTGTGGGACAGGGACTGTGTCCAACCTGATTACCTTGAATCTGCCCCAGCACTTAGTACAGTGCTTGGCACATAAGTGCTTAACAAATGCTATTATTACTATTACTGCATCCGATCCTTGCTGACTTCCCTGCCTCTGCTCTCTCCCATTTCCAGTCCATACTTCACTCTCCTGCCAGGATCATTTTTCCAAAAAAAATTCTGTACATGTCTCCCCACTCCTCAAAACCCTCCAATCACTTCCCATCTATTTCTGCATCAAAGAGAAACTCCTCACCCTTGGCTTTAAGGCATTCGATCAGCTCTGCCACTCCTTACCTAACCTGCTAATCTCCCACCACAGCCCAGTCCATACATTTTGCTCCTATAACAGCAACCTATTTAACTCTACCTCGATCTTATCTCTCTGACTTTCAACTCCTTGATCACTGAGCACTCCCTTCCCATTCATAGCTGAGGGACCACCACTTCCCCATCTTCCAAGCCCTACTGAAACCACATCTCCTCCAAGAAAGTCTTCCTTAGTAACCTCTCATTTCCCCAACCTATTCGCTCTTCCTTCAGCATTACCTAGGCACTTGAGTCTGTACCCCTTAAGCACTATGACACCCCCACAGTGTGCTGTTTTCCTTATCTGCAGTTTATTTCAATGTTGACCTCCCCCACTAGACTGTAAGTTTCTTGAGGGCAGGGATCATGTCTACCAAGTCTATTGGATTGGACTCTCCCAAGTGCTTAGTACAGTGTTCTGTACACAGTAAGCACTCAAATATCATTGCTTGATTGTCTCCTGTCCTCTTTGGTTTAAGACTGGGGATGGGGATTATTTCAAACCCAACTCAAGACTGTGTTTCTTAGTCTTTCCTTGGCCTCCTTCATTCTTCCTCCACTTCTGTATTTATGTTAAAGTCCTCAAAGCCCAGGCCACATCTAATGTCTGGTGACTAAATAATGATTTTCATCATGGCTCTTTAACACTCTTCTGCAGAAAGAAGCTACTGGATCAATAGTAGGCATAAGGTGGAGGGAATAAAGGCAGCTACCCCTCTGAGATATTTGTCAGTCAACCCTTATTTCACAGGCTCTTGCCTGAGGCGAATCTCTCTGTCTGGACATGGGGACTTAAGTATCAAAGAACAATTGTCACTGTTAACTCATGGCAGGACAAGCACTATCAGTTAATCAGTAGTACTTATTGAGTGCTTACTGTGTGCAGAGCACTGTGCTAAGCATTTGGGAGAGTACATTACAGTGTTAGTAGATATTTTCTGTGTCCACAATGAGCTTACAGTGTAGAGGGGGAGACAGCTATTATTATAGTTTATAATATAGACTTTATAGATATGTACATGAGTGTTGTGTGGCAATTGCCAAGTGCCCAAAGAGCACAGATTCTAGCATAAATGATACAGAAGGAAGAAGGAGTTGGAGAAAAAAAGGCTTAATCAGGCCTTCCAATCTTACCAGAGATATGCCTAGCTTCTGGATCATTTTTTATGGATTTTCTGGATCATTAATATGAAAACTTTGCATCAGCAGAGCAAACAGTGCACAGCAATGACTGTACTTTTTTAGGCCATTAATGCATCAATCCTGCCATCAAATGTATCATTACTCTGGCACTGGTACAGTCTGGGCTGTTGCAAATGTTGCTTAATTGCATTTGAAACTAATCAGAAAGAGCCAGCTCTCATTTCATAACGAGGACAGTTACTTAAATTTAAGGAGCTGCATTCTTCTGAAGCTCCCTGAGCAGCTCACATTCAGCTTTGAAGGATTTTGAAACTAAAGTAGCAGAGTTTTCAGGGGGCTGTTGCACCACAGCCTTGTGATTGGGTTGTGAAGCTAAGTCTTTATTCATTCCACTCATTCCTTCATCTTTTTACACCCTGTTTATAAAGGGCTTTGTTTGAGTTACTCTTGGGGGTGAAGGTACTTATCTTGGTTCCCTGATAAATTGGTGCCTTTTGCTCTGTTATACAGGTGAAATCCTTCAAAATGATATGTTAAATGGGCAGTTTATAAAGGCTACTGATTGAGCTTCCTCAGTTTAAATTACTAGGTCGCCCAGTCTTCGGAGAAGGGGATGGCACTGGGAAAGAGGAAGGTGGGACTTTCCTTGAAGCTCCATAGAAAAAAGGGTCTCGCATGTGGGGGACAGACTGCCCCCCAGCAACATGAATATGTATGCATTCCTCTGATTCCCAATGCCATGCCCACACCAGAGTGGATGGAGAGGCCTTTTTGGGAGGAGTGGGAGCCAGGGCTCTTCCAGTAGGGCACAGTGCTTAGTACAGTGCCTGGCACATAGTAAGTGCTTAAAAAAACCATTAAAGGGTGGCTCTAAGAAAAGCTGTGAAGGAAAAACCAGCAGGATTTAGCCACAGTCTGAATGTGAGAGGTTAGAGAAGAATCAAATTATTACTAAGGTTGCAGGCTTCTTTCTCCTCCATGCAGTGATTTGGTGGAACCCTATGTAACAAGGAGAGCTTAACTCACATAATAATATTAAAAATTGTGGTATTTAAGTGCTTCCTATGCACCAGGAACTATACTAGGCGCTGGGGTGGATACAAGCAAATCAGGTTGGAAAGAGTCCCTGTCCCACATGGGCCTCACAGTCTTAATCCCCATTTTTCAGATGAGGCACAGTGAAGTGACTTGCCCAGAGTCACACAGCGGACAAGTGGTGGAGCTGGGATTAGAACCCAGCTCTTTCTGATTTCCAAGCCCGTGCTCTATCCATGCGGTCAGGCTGCTTCTCCAACAGAAGATACAGTTTCTGCCCTCAAGGAACTGTCAATACAAACACAAGGAGACAGGCTGTGGCAGATTGCATGTCTGTAGTCAATCATATTTGAGTGTTTACTGTGCACAAATAACTGTACTAAGTGCCTGGGAGAGTACAATATAACAGACATTCCCTGCCCACAACGAGCTTATAGCCTAGAGGGGGAGATGGACATTAATATAAATAAATAACTATAAATGCAGATACAACCGGTTGCCATGAGCAATCCGTGTGATACCACTGGCCATCAGAAGGGCCAGGGGTGGCTAAGTGGTTTTGAATGTTCACACCACCCAAGGATTTGGGGACATACAAGTAGGAGATAAAATCCCTGCTCTCCAGAGGCTTCCAGTCTAACAGTCCCTGCAGGATGGACTCCAATGCTGATATCCCATCCCACTCTTCCACTGGTGCTGCATCTCCGCTAGGGCAAGCCACACGTTTTCATTTGTCGACGACACACAGATAATAATTATGGTATTTGTTAAGCACTTACTGTTTGCCGGGCACCGTACTAAGTGCTGGGCACTGTGACGGCCCTGCTCTCGTGGGGGCTCGAAGTGTCAGACAGGTCCAAGGTTGTGGTGGTCCCCACCTTAGGGGGCTCATTGTATGGGATAGGCCCTCAGAAGCCTCAGGGCCAGGAAATGGCTGACCTGCCTGTCATTTATTGTGCAGAGCACTGTAATAATAATAATAAAAAATATAATGGCATTTGTTAAGCACTTACCATGTGCCAGGCACTGTACTCAGCACTGGGGTGGATACAAGCAAATGGGTTCGGACACAGTCCCCATCCCACATGGGGCTCTCAGTCTTATTTGTGATGTTCATCATGGTGTCCCACAAAGGAACGGGTCGGGATGCAGTGGGGGCCATAAGTGATTTGTGCAGTCATGTCAGGTCTCAGGCACACCATGCTTCACCTTGTTTCTGTACTTCAGTACTTCAATCTCTGCCACTCCTAATTGGGGATTTGATTACACTGATTGGTTTAAAAAACAGTTAGGAATCTCCTGTGGCCTACCCTGAACATTGGCTTGACAACAACAGCAATAGACTGTCCTCATTATTGTAATTGATTTCATTTTACACACTTGGAGTTATGACCTCTTGAACTTAATATGCAAATGAACATGGTGGCAAATGGTATGCAAATTAGTCCTTGCACAGACATTTCAGCTTAGCAGGACTGCAGTATAAGGGTCTGGAGACAGGCCACCTGTGATACTTTGCTGCTAAACCAGTTCTATCAGAGTAAAGAAAAATGAAGAGCTTCTCCTCTGAAACCAGCTCCAGACAGGAAGTTACTAGGACTTGGATGATCGAATCTGAACTCTGAATAAGAGCCGAAATGGGGTCAAAAAATCCGACAGAAGACTTTCAAATCTATCTCTCCAATCCTGACCTTTTGTCTGATCCACATGTGGCATTCATTTGCCTCAGGACATCTCCATTTGGATGTCCAGCCTGCACCTCAAAAATCTGCATATCTAAAACTTAATTTCTCATCTTCTCTTCAAAGCCTATTCCTCCTCCTAACTTTCCCATCTCTGTCAACAGTACTACCATCCCTGTTATGGTATAAGAGCCACAACCCTGATCCCCAAGCTATCATATCGCTGTTAAACTACTTTATCGACCTCCTCACTGATCTCCTTGCCTCCAGCCTCCCCGCCTTTAGGTTATTCTGCTTGACACACATCTCTCCACACCTCCGAATTCTCCAATAGCTCCTCATCTCCCTCTGCATCAAGGAAAAATTACTTGCAATTGCTTCAGGATCTCCTCCAGTTCTCATTATTCAACTCATCCCAAGATAACCTTCCAATTATACTATGCTCTCAACTCTCCTGCCTCCAACCCCTAGCTCATGCTCTTTCTCCAGCCTGACACGCCCTCCTTCCAAATCTTCCAGGTCACAGCTTTTCCCCTTTTCAAAGCGTTCCTAAAATCGCATCTCCTCCAGGAAGCCTTCCCATATTAATTTAGAACTCTTTAGCAACCTAACAACCACCCTTATCATTTATGTCCATATTAATCACTCAAAAGCATTTACTGAGGACCTACTGCATGAAAAGCTCTGTGCTATTAATGTTACTACTAAGAATAATAATTATATTTGTTAAACTTTTACCATGTGTCAGGCACTGTACTAAGCATGGGGGTGGATACAAGCAAATTGGGTTGGACACAGTCCCTGTCCCACGTGGAGTTCACAGTCTCGCTCCCGATTTTACACATGAGGTAGCTGAGGCCCAGAGAAATGAAGTGACTTGCCCAAGGTCACACAGCACACAAGTGGTGGAGCAGGGATTAGAACCCATAACCTTCTGACTTCCAAGCCCATGCTCTATCCACTATGCCATGCTGCTTCTGTACTACTTTGTACTCTGGGGTTGATACTAGTACTATAGCTACTACTACTAATAATAAAATTAATGATAATATTACATTATTTCAGTATTTCTTAAGCATTTACTATGTGCCAGGCACTGTACGAAGAGCTGGGGTGGATCCAAGCAAATTGGGTTGGACACAGTCCCTGTCCCATATGGGGGCTCACAGTCTTCATCTCCATTTTACAGATGAGGGAACTGAGGCCCAGAGAAGTGAAGTGACTTGCCAAAGGTCACACAGCAGGCAAGTGGCAGAGCCAGGATTAGAACCCATGACCTTCTGAGTCCCAGGCCTGGGCTCTATCCCCTATGCCATGCGGTAGTAATAGCAGTAATAATACTACTACTACTAATAATAATACGTGTGGCATTTGTTAAGTGCTTTCTATGTACTGGGGTGGATACAATGAGATCCCCGATATGGAGATGGAGAATAGAAGGGGGCCCAGAACTATGTCTTGGGGACCCCCCCCCCCCAATTAGAAGGTGGGAGGCAGAGGAGAAGCCTGTGAAAAAGACTGAGAAGGAGAGGTCAGAGAGATAGGAGAAGCACAAGAGAATAGTGTCAATGAAGCCAAGGTTCGGTAAGTTTTCCAAAAGTGGGTGGTCCGCAGTGTCAAAGGCAGCTGAGAGGTGGAGGAGGATTAGGATGGAGTGAAGGTCCTTAGATTTGGCAAGATGGAGGAGGTCATTAGAAGGTCATTGGAGAGAACAGTTTCGGTGGAATGGAGGGGCCAGAAGTTGGACCTTCTTTCCAATCCAGCTCCATCTGCTTTCCCAGACTCTCCACCTATGGTCTGATCACAGCCCTGCTACTCCTAGACTCTTTTTTGGTTTTTGGCTCCAAGAATAGCCCCAGCTCTGCACATCAGAACAAAGTTACCAGAAACCTGATTATCTGTCCCTGCCTCGGAGGAAGGGGCAGGGCCAAAGTGGTTGTGGCCAAACAAGGGGATGGATCGTGGAAGTGAGGTGATGCAGAGAAGGAACAAAGGGGAAAGGGGCAAAGGGGAACCGAAGGAAGAGGACAGAACTCACCTGCTTCTTCCGCCACTGCTTCCGCCCAGGAGGGAGGGACTGGAGAGAAGCAGGGGAAATTTTAGGGAGATCACTCCTGACAGTTTCAATTTTCTCAATAAAGCAGGAGGCCAGGTCATTAGGGGCAAGAGGCGGGGGAGGCAGGGGGACAGGGAGTTTGAGGAGGGAGTTAAACGTGTGGAACAACCGATGAGGGCAATGGGCTTGGGAGTAATAAGGATGAAGAAATAACTTTGCCGGGCAGAGGAGAGTGCAGAGTTAAAGTAAACAAGGTTGAACTTGAGGTGGACGAGGTTGGCCTGGTGTCTAGATTTCTGAGATCAGCGTTCTGTAGCTCGTGCACAGGAGCGAAGTCGACTACGGAGGTGACCCATGCCTGAGGGTTAGCGGTCCGAGATCGACAAAGGGATAAGGGAGGGAGGGAGTTAAGTTCAGTAGACAGAGTGGTGTTGAAGACGTCAATTTGGTGGTCAAGGAAAGGTAACTTGGGCATAGAGACTAAATGGACACAATGACTTGAGACAATTGGATGGGGTCAAAGGATCAGAGGTCTCTGTAAGGGGAGCGGGACTGATTTGTGGAGAGAGAAGGCAAGTGAGGAGATTGTGGTCAGATAGAGGGATTTCAGAGTTTGTGAGGGAAGAGATTGTACAGTGGCTAGAGATGATGAGAAAGAGTGTGTGTCCAAGTTGGTGAGTGGGCAAGCTGGGGTGGAACAGGAAGTCAGTGGAGTTGAGGAGTGATTGAAACCCAGGTAGTGAAAGAATTGACAGGAACATCTACGTGGATATTGAAATCCCCAAGGATCAATGTAGGGATGGAGAAGGAGAGAAGGAATGTGAGAAAAGGATCAAAATGCTTCAGAAAGTTGAAGATGGGGCCTAGGGGACAGTAGTCGACCGTGACTAGTATGTGGAGTAGGTGGTAGAGGCGGGTGATAAGGGCTTCGAAGGAAGGGAAAGAGAAGGATGGGGGAGGTGGAATTGGTGTGAAAGTGGCCCTGGGGAGCAAGAAGGAACCCTCCATCTTTTAAGAAGTAATTTAAATAATGTTGGTATTTGTTAAGCGCTTACTATGTGCCGAGCACTGTTCTAAGCGCTGGGGTAGACATAGGGGAATCAGGTTGTCCCACGTGGGGCTCACAGTCTTAATCCCCATTTTACAGATGAGGGAACTGAGGCACCGAGAAGTTAAGTGACTTGCCCACAGTCACACAGCCGACAAGTGGCAGAACTGGGATTCGAACTCATGAGCCCTGACTCCAAAGCCCGTGCTCTTTCCACTGAGCCACGCTGCTTCTCAAATTTGGAAAGACCCCCCCCCCCATCCCATGAGACTAAACCAACCTCTCCTCTCTAGAAAGCTTGGCCTCAGCAGGAACTCTTTTCCTCCTCCCAGCGGAAGGAGTCAGACTTCTCGGATTCAGTCGTGCGATTCATCAGGTGACCTGAACCCCAAGGAGTTTACCAAGATAAAGGTGTTTTTAGACCAAGCTCCCCCCAGAAGATGGACAGCTTGGGGGGGCGGCTATTTTTAACTTTAAATATAATCACGAGAGAAAGAAATGCTTTGGGAGAAATTAGTCATGGTTCGAAGAGATAATCTGTGCTAATGAGGGCCAGGCTAGCCGCCAAAACAGGGCAAATAATGAGGTACCGAAATGTTCACAAACCCCAGGAGACTTCATTAACTGGGATTATAGAAGTCAGATATATAGACAAAAGATAAAGATGTCAGCTAGAAGGGGGATGTCTTCATGTCACCAGGCAACAGAGTCAGGGAGAGAGGGACCTTTCTCTGAATTGACATTCCACAGTGCTATGCCTTTTTGCCTCTTCCATATCCACCCTCCCACACTCACTTTCTTTTTCCTGACTTCTTTTGTCTTCCTGCCTGCTCTTCCATGCAAATCGCTGTGCTGCGCCCTCTTTCTTAATCTCCCGGCTCCTTTGGCCTGGTTGTCGGTTGCTCTCCCACTACGTGTTAGGTCCAGTCTTGTTCGATCGATTCTATGATGTCATGATTGAAGATACATTGAGGAATCAGGAAGATGGAATCAGAATGCACTTCCGAGCCTTCGGCAAACTGTACTAGGTCAGTAAGCCACAAGCACCAGTTCAAGCCCTTGACACAGTCATGCGGGAACTGCTGTTTGCTAACGATTGTGTTCTAGAGGCATATACACAAAAAGACACATACGTGGCTAAGAGTCTCTTCACGGATTCGGTACATTGCTCTGGACTGACAATCCCAGATCATATCCCCCCAAATACTCGAGGAGCGACATGGCCTACTGGATAGAGCATGGGTCTGAGAGTCAGAAGGACCTGGTTTCTAGTCCTGGATCTGCCACTTGTCTGCTGTGGGACCTTAGGCAAGTCAGGTCACGTCTCTGTGCCTCAGTTACCTCTTCTGTAAAATGGGGATTATGACTGTGAGTTCCATGCGGGACATGGACGGTGTCCAACCTGATTACCTTGTATCTATCCCAGTGCTTAGAGCAGTGCCTGGCACATAGTAAGCACTTGAGAGATACCATAAAAACCACCACCTCAACACTGATTTTCCCTGGGTCTCTCATGCACTTGGCTCTGTACCTTTTAAACACTTGATATTCACCCTAGCCTCAGCCCCACAGCACTCAAGTACATATCCATAATTTATTTTAATGTCTGTCTCCCCCTCTAGACTGTAAACTCCTGGTGGGATCTGCTGTATTATGATCTCCCAAGTGCTTAGTACAGTGCTCTGCACACGGCATTCAATAAATACCCTTGATCGATTGATTGAAACCCAGGTCTCCTGCGAAATCTGAAGGGTAAATTGCTGCAGAAAGTGGAAGGTAGGTCAGCAAGGAGGCAAGGAAGAATAGGATAAGTGTTGGATCAATATGGTAGCAGTTTGGACGGAGAGAAAAGTGCTGATTTTAGCGGTGTTGTGAAAGAAGAACCGACAGGATCTGGTGACAGATTTAATATGTGGGCTGAATGAGAGAGCTAGAAGCCAGGTCCTTCCGACTCCCAGGCCTGTGTTCTATCCACTAGACCCCACTGCTTCTCAGGGTTCCAGGGTATTCATTCAGACACTGTCCCTGATCGCACGACTGAATCCAGGGTATTCAATCAGACACAGTCTAAAAGCAGAAACACCAGAAGGGAAGGGGAGGGATGGACACACAGGGAGAGAAATAATTGAGCAAATCCGTTTAAAAAATAACAATTTAATTATGATAACAATGAGAAAAGAAGCCGGGCATTGCTGCTGAGATGAACTCAGCACAGGTTTAGGTTCTCAGTATCTCAGCATTTCCTGAGATTGTTATTTCTACAATCTCTGGGGCTGATCTACAGGAAGGACCAGTGTAAACTGGGCTGCTCCCTGTGGGAATGGAATGGTTTGGTTCCACTCCCGCACCCCCAAGAGATCCCAAGTGGAAGCTAAGCCGTCGCTCTGGCAGTGGCTGTCTTGCTCCTTGAATGCTTGGAAAGGATGCCGTTGCAGGGGGAGTCCACTATTAGCAATTAGCAGCGTTAGCAATTCAGGGCTGGTTTTAAGTTCCGGCAGGCCTTGGCCAGTGGAAGCCACCTGGTCACGTTGGCTTCAACCCACCTTTCCTGCAGTGGACACGCACCTTTCTTTCCACCTCCACCCTTCCCTCTGCATTAGCCCTTCACTCTCCAGCATGACCAAGGCTTTTTATAAACCCGGAGCAGACCCTGGGACAGAGGTGGGAGGTTCTGTCAGGGTAGTGATGATAGGATAGCTAACCTCTAGACTGTAAGCTCGTTGTGGGCCGGGAATGTGTCAGTTATATTGTTGTACTCTCTCAAGTGCTTAATACAGTGCTCTGCACGCAGTAAGCACTCAATAAATACGATTAAATGATCCACTATTTGCCCACTCGCTAAAGAAGCCCTGTTGATAATAATAATAATGATGATAGTATTTGTTAAGCACTTACTATGTGCCAAGCACTGTTCTAAGCACTGGGGTAGATACCAGGTAATCAGGTTGTCCCACATGGGACTCACAGTCTTAATCCCCATTTTCCAGATGAGGGAACTGAGGCACAGAGAAGTGAAGTGACTTGCCCAAGGTCACAGCAGACAAGTGGCGGAGCTGGGATTAGAACCCATGACTTCTGAATCCCAAGCCCGTGCTCTCTTTCACTAAGCCATGCTCTAGAAGTGCTGGGTAAACAGGATGGCCTGATGGAAATAGAACAGGACTGAGTGTCAGTAAACCTGGGTTCTAAACCCAGCTCTGCTACTTGCTTGCTATGTGATCTTGGATAAGCCACTTAACTTTTCTGTGCCTCAGTTTCCCCATCTGTCAAATGGGGATTCGATGCCTTTTCTCCCTCTCCCTTACATTGAGACCCATATGAGATAGGGACTGTGTCTGATCTGATGGTGTTGTATCTATCTCAGAGCTTGGCACAAAGTAAGTGCTCAAGAAATACCACTATTATTTTACAGAGACACAGAGCTAAATAGGACACCACTTCTGGACATATTATTATTGTTATCAAAGTCATTATCATTATTATTATTGATAATAATAATAAGTGCTTACTGTGTGCCAAGCACTTTAATAAGCACTGGGCTGATTGCTGGTGGGCAAAGATGCACCTTTTTAAGATGTTGACTTTATTCAAATTACTTGCAACTTTCATTCATTCAATCATATTTATTGAGCGCTTGCTGTGTGGAGAGGTCTGTACTAAGCACTTGGGAGAGTACAATACGACAATAAACTGATACATTCCCTGAGGAAGAAAAAATGTAAGTGTGGAATTTTAGCAATTTGGAGATTTGGAGACAACATGGCCTAGTTGAAAGAGAATGTGAGAGACTTGTGTTTTAGTGTCAGTTTTGGCACTGGTCTGCTGGGTAATCCTGGGCAAGTCCCTCAGACTCTTTGCGTCTCAATTCCCTCATCTGTAAAATAGAGGTAATTATACTATTCTCCCTACATCTCAGAGTTTGGGTTCTGTGTCAAGCACTTAGTACAGTGCTCTGCACACAGTAAGCACTCCGCCGCTTGTCAGCTGTGTAACTTGGAGCAAGTCACCTAACTTCTCTGGGCCTCAGTTACCTCAACTGTAAAATGGGGATTAAAACTTTGAGCCCTACATGAGACAAGCTGATTACCTTGTATCTACCCCAGTGCTTAGAACAGTCCTTGGCACATAGTAAGCACCTAACAAATACCATCATCATTATTATTATTATTATTAATAAATACTATGGAATGAATGAATGTGTGGGACTGGGACCGTGCCTGATTTCAGTGTTTAGCCCCAGTGCTTGACTCATAATAAATAAATACCACTAATTGACTGATTGATAAATACCAGTTGTCACTTGGAAGTGCGTCAATAGGAAGCCAGGAGAATTTGCCACTGCCGATTAGCCTAGTGATTATTATTGTATAGCCTAGTGATTATTATTGTAATACAATAAGCACTTTTATTTCTTTATATGTATATTCAGTTTTTCAATCAATGATATTTAGTGAGCACTTACTGTGTGCAGATCACTGTACTAAGCACTTGGGAGAGTACGATACAATAGGATTGGCAGACATATTCCCTGCCCACAGTGAGCTTACAGTCCAGAGGGGGAGATGGAATTAATGTAAATAAATAATTCATAATATAAAATTTAAAGATACGTACATAAGTGCTGTAGAGTTGAGGGTGGGGTGAAAGTCAAATGCCCAAAGGTCACAGATCCAAGTGCATAGACGATGCAGAAGGGAGAGGAAGTCTGGGAAAAGCGGGCTTAATCAGGGAAGGCCTCAGAGATGAGACTTTCATAATGCTTTGAAGGTGGGGAGAGTGGTGGTCTGGTATATATGGAGGGGGAGGAAGTTCCAGGCTAAGGGAAGGATGGGGGAAAGGGGTTGGAGGTGAGATAGAGGTCATCGGGACACAGTGAATAAACTGGAGCTAGAGGAGCAGAGCATGTGGACTGGGATGTAGTAGGAGATCACTGTGGAGAGGTAGGAGGGGGAGAGCTGATTGAGTGCTTTAAAGCAATGGTAAGGAGTTTCTGTTTGATGCAGAGGTGGATGGGCAGCCATTGGAGGTTCTGGAGGAGTGGGGAGGTGTGGACTGAACCTTTTTTAGAAAAATGATCCATGCAGCAGAGTGAAATATGGATTGGATTGGGGAGAAACAAGAGGCAGGGAGGCCAGTGAGGAGTCAGATGCAGTTTTCAAAGCAGGATAGGCTAAATGCTTAGATCAGCATGGTAGCAGTTTGGATGGAGAGGAAAGAGTGGATTTTAGCAATGTTGTGAAGATAGAACCTACAGGATTTGGTGTCCAATTGAAGATTTGTTTGGAATGAGAGAGAGACAGAGAGAGAGAGAGATGAATCGAGGACAATGTCAAGGTTATGGGCTTATGAGATAGGGAGTATAGTAGTATTGTCTACAGTGATGGGGAAGATATGGGGAGGGCAGGATTTGGGTGGGAAGATAAGGAGTTCAGTTTTGGACATGTTAAGCTTGAGGTGTCGACAGGACATCCAGGTAGAGATGTGCTGAAAGCAGGAGGAAATGCAAGATTTCAGAGAAGGAGAGAGGTCCAAGCTGAAGATGTAAATTTGGGAATCATCCACATAGAGATGGTATTTGAAGCCATGGGAGAGAATGAGTTCTCCAAAGGAGTGGGTGTAGATGGAGAATAGAAGGGGGCCTTGAAGGACCCCCACTGTCCGAAGTGGAAGGCAGAAAAGGAACCTGTGAAAGGGACTTAAGAAGGAGCGGTCAGAGAGATAGGAGGAGAACCATGAGAAGACAGTATCAGTGAAGCCACATATTTTGCTGAGGTGAGAGAAAAGTAACAATTCTAGAATTACTGCTGGGAGGGAAGAGTCCTCAGACTTCTCATGGCTTGAAGTTTAAACTGGTTTAAACTGCCCCAATGTTTTAACATCTGGGGAGGGAGCTTCTGGCCAACCCACTAACAAGTTGGTCACTGTGGGAGATTTTGGAGTCGATACGATGGAGTCGATATATCCAGATCCTTATAGAATTTTCCTTATCTTTATTGTTATTTGTTGTCATTGGGGCATACGTGCTCATGGCGGTAGTAAAGGGCTCTGGCCATAGAAAGAGGCACATGAACAGCAGTTAGTCACTTATGTCTTGAGCCCAGAGACTAAGCCTGCAAATCCAACCCCTGAGTGCTTTCTCTCTGAGGAGGAGAGGTCTGTCCAAAGGAAAGCGTAGCGAGCACCTTTCTCCTGGAGCTGCCCTTCACCAGGGACTCTGGTTTCACTCAATCACTGCGATGTCGAGGCTGCATCTCTGCTCAGTTCATGAACAATGAGTTCTGTCCTTCTCTGAGGACAACTTTCCTTACTAGCATTAAGCAGCATCCGGATGGTCCATAATACAGTGGTTATTTTCTTTCCATTTCTGAGTTGAGTCTATTACTGAACCACAGAATTAACGCTCACTGAGTTGTGTTCTATGTGAAGGGTGAATTGTCATTTCAGCACCTTAGAAGCACTGTCTAGTCAGCTGAGCTCAGCCTGAAACTCAGGAATCCCCGAGTACTCATGTAAGCAGATACTGCTGGAATAAGACCACTAAACCAGTCGCTTTGAACGAGGACTGTTATCTCTGTGCCACTTAGATTCTCCGGCCATTAAATATGAGTAGCACTCTTTTGTCTAGGAACTCGATGTGGCTGTCATGTAGATGGATTAATGAGCGTGAAAAATTTAGAAAATTAAAAGCACAATACACAGCAGATTTTGTTATTACCTTAATGTTTCTTTGATGACGATGAGGCATATATTATTGTTCCCCCCGCTCTGGTAACGATAAAATATCCTATGTCCCCTCTTCTTTAACTGTGAGCCCTGTGTGGGGGAGTGTCTATGTCTGATCTGAGAATTTGGTATTTACCCTAGTGTTTAAAATAAGCTGTTTGGTGCATAACAAGTGTGAGACCTAGTGGAAAGAGCACAGGTCTAGGAGTCAGAGGGTCTGGGTTCTAATGCTGACTCCACCATTTGTCTGCTGTATGACCTTGGGCAAGTCACTGACTTTCCCTGTGCCTCAGTTACTTCATCTGTAAAATGGGGATTAAGACTGTGAGCCCCAGGTGGGACTTGGACTGTGTCCAACCTTGTATCTACCCCAGCGCTTAGTACAGTTCCTGGGACTGAGTTGTCTCTAACTCAGGAGTATTGGTGAGGGTGAACTTAATATGCATGCAAGATTCCTAAATGAAAGCTACCATCCAAGTTTTTAAATGAAAAATCCCCGTGTATGCTCAGACTTGTCATTATGTAAGAGATCATTTAACAAATGTTCTTTTGCACTCGTTGATATTCTGCGGCTCAACAATTTAAGAGCTAGTATTTGCAGAGGTTAAGCCACTTGCTCCCATGCTCAACATTTCTGACTAATGTGACAAATTCCTAAATAGTAAATTATTTATGTGTGATATTTATACAGCTCTTGTTCTCTGGCAAGGGCAAACAGATGACTATTCCCCAAGCAGGGGAGCAAATGCTTTGTCCAGATATGTGCTGAGTGTGGAGCCCTGGAACATTAAATACGTTTGTCCTTGAGACTCCTAAATCACAAAACCATTGCCAGAGGAAGAAGAGGAACACTAGAATGAGCAGACATCTTCCAGAACACCAGTCTTACAATAACAGGATGTGCTGAGGAAAGCAAACTACTCTGGTTATCATGTGTCAAAGTAGTGGCGTGGTCACCTTGTCTGTTTACTGACCAGGAAATCAAGCGGGGGAAAGAAAATGTTCAAACAGGCAGTCAACCCACACAATGCAAAAGTTCACCCTTTGTCTGGAAGATAACCGTCTGCAAAGATGGTATAGGTCTCAGTGGCCCAACGGTGCCTGGGAAGCATCCTAGAAAATGGAAGCAAAGCAGAAATAGCCCTTTTGAAGAGGTTCAAACTTGAGCAGTTCAAGCTGCCGTCACCCGATAAGTCACAGTGAGTCAGGGAGGAAACCAAATCAACTGAGGCAGGTCTGGGAAGAAAGAATCGGTGTAAGAAAGAGTCTGGGCTTCTATTTTTCCCGTATTTTACCGTTAGATTGCCAAGTTTCTTTGAGCCACCAAGTCAACACCCTGCAGTGTCTTCTGTTCCTGCTGCCTATTCCCAGGCCCTGATCCCGTCCCTCATTTCCATTTTCCCCAACCTCTCTAACCCTAAGTCCACACCCACGGAGCCTTCCAATTGGCTTGCCCCATTCTTTGGGCCCCAGAGGTCAGCGCAGAACGGAAGCAGCACTGAAATGTAGACATAGACTCCCACGAGGTGTTAGAAGGTTGTCACGAATGCTGTTTGAGAAGCAGCTCTATCCAAGGGCCAGAGAGAGGGGACTGAGATCAAGGAATCCTAAACTCCATTACGGCCTTGCCCAGAGTCACCATAGGGCTCTAAGGTAGTTCTCCACTCTGGGCCCCAGTTTTCCCCATCATTAAATGGAGATGACAGATGCCCGCAATGTGGACCGGGGGGTGGAGGTAGAGGGGGGCATGTGCAGAGACCTTCATCCAGATGGTGCTCCAAAGTAGGAAGTTTGATCAGTATCTCAGTTTTAAAGACAACAAGACTTAAGGGTTTCAAAAAAAGGGACCTCTTTTTCCTTCAGGATGTTCATCCTGCCTTTTGTTTGACTCTTGGCCCACTTCCAGAGAAACTCCTGAAGAGGAAGGGGAATACTGGGGTGGGGTCAGTGTGGCGATGGAGGGAGGTGGTGGAGGGGTGGAGGGGAGTTTTCTCCTTCTCCTGGAAAACTCATTTTGCCCTTCAGAAAGCTCTGTCCGGAGTGTCTGTTTCTGCACCAGCAGCCGATGGACAGAGAGCTAGGCGGCGGAGGGTGCCTGGGTCCCACTGAGCAGAGCCCACCCAGGGCAGATCTATGACCTTCCTACTCTGCTTGAGACCTGCCAAACTTGCATCTCCCACTTGCAGTTCAGTGTCAGGTTCCTAGTCATATGATTAGGTCACACTGGGGACAGTCTGGGACTTAGGCTATGTCATCCGAAACCCAGAAGGAGCAAAAAATAAAACCGCTCTGATGGACCAGACCCCCCAAATCGCCCCTCCTCCCCTCCACTGCCAGTCAGAATCCAGTTCAAATGCACGGTCTGGAAGCCCGCAGAACAATCTCTCCATGCACTCGCCAACAGAACAGTAGCACTGATTGTAAGGGAGAGAAAAGCCTCTGTCGGGAAGCCGAATTCATTAGTGGTATTGAAATGAGGCTAGGGCTGCCTGACTTGGGAGCCTGACACCAAACTTCAACATTCAGAGCACACACACGGCTAAGCTAGCACAGACACCCCCCATCCCCCTGCCCTGCTGCCCTCCTTTGCCCCTGACCACTTGGGGGTTGCCAGCCCCTGCTCTGGTCTGTGACTTATTCCCTGCAAACGTCGCATTCCAATCAACTTCTCAGGCATCGGGGAGGGAGGAGGGAGGAGGTGAAGTTCCTTAACTCTGTCTTCTCCCTCAGTATGAAGGCATCGTAACAATGGCTCACACTCTCCCAGTCCTTATTTCATGGACCACGTGGTCAAGGTTCAACGAAGGTTGGCTGTTCTCATGCTGACTGTGACTATTACTCTGGGCTCTCGCAGTGGGAGTCCACTGCCAAAGCTTTCCTAGATAGGCAGGACTAGACTGCAGGCTTCTTGAGGGCAGGTATTGTTTCTACCCACTGTATTGTCCTCTCCCGGGGGCCTAGTACAGTGTTCTGCACCAAGTTAGCGCACACTAAATACCATTTGATTGACTGAAGGCTGTAAAACTATCAAGTTCTAATCTACCAACCACTCCCCCTTTCGATAAAAGTCCCCTTGGACCTCTGCTCAGTTAAGAAGCTTTTTTTTAGGGTATGTGTTAAGTGCTTAGTATGTGTCTGGCACTGTTCTAAGCGCCAGAGCAGATACAAGGTACTTAGTGGAAAGAGCCTGGGCTTCGGAGTCAGAGGTCATGGGTTCGACTCCCGGCTCTGCCACTTGTCAGCTGTGTGACTGTGGGCAAGTCACTTCACTTCTCTGGGCCTCAGTTCCCTTATCTGTAAAATAGGGATTAACTGTGAGCCTCACGTGGGACAACCTGATTACCCTGTATCTCCCCCAGCGCTTAGAACAGTGCTCTGCACGTAGTAAGCGCTTAACAAATACCAACATATAAGTTGGACACAGTCTCTGTCCCACATGGGTCTCAGTCTTAATTCCCATTTTACAGGTGAGGTAACTGGGGCTCAGAGAAGTGAAGTGACTTGCCCAAGGTCACACAGCAGACGAGTGGCAGAACCGGGATTAGAATTACAGTCCTTTGACTCCCAGGCCAATGCTCTATCCACTAGGCTGAACTGTTTAAAGTCAGTGAGTTCCAAGAGGCTTCAGAGAGTTCTTGCTGAGGTAGGTAATGGTGTGGTGAATTTCATTTCCCGGCCAAGCCATGTTGACATGATGTCCCATCCTGACACCCGCCTACTGTAGACCAAGGGAGCCCTGCCCCTTTCTGCCTTGAGGAGTGGGGAAACATGTCCTGAATGTTTTTGTAGGAAAATGATCTGGGCAGCAGAGTGAAGTGTGGACTGGAGTGGGGAGAGACAGGAGGCAGGGAGGTCAGCAAGGAGGCTGATACAGTAATCAAGGTGGGATAGGATAACGTCAAACGCCACTCTTCTGCTCCGTTTATTCATTTACCTCCACCACCTGCCACCAGAGTCAACCCTGCACCAGTCACCTGACCTGCCCCATGTGGTTTATTTATTCTTAATTTGTCCCTCCACCACGGCAGCCCTACTCCTTCTTCTGCCACGTAGTATCTTACAAGCCAACCTTCTTAGGACCCCCTAAGTCAGGAAGGGAAAAGACTGGGAGCAAGAAGAGGCCTGGGAAGGAATTGCCACTTTCACCCCCCCCCCCCCCCTGCAGCTGTGGCAGGATGTTTAAAAACACATTGTTCAGAGTGGGGTCAGCCTCGTCTGGTGGATGGGGGTGGGTGAGGGAGAATGGAAATGGGGAAGAGGGAAAAGGCAGGGCAGGGCTTATGTGGTCGACAGGTGGGACGAGTCAAGGGGTGCCATGTCCGAAGATAGCCAAAGTGCTTCCTGAAGATCTTTCTCCTTCTCTGAAGTCTCATTGTTCCTCCTGACTTCAGGACATCTCTACTTAAACGTCCCGCCGATACCTCAAACTTAACATGTCCAAAACAGAACTCTTCATCTTCTCTCCAAACTCTTCTCTCCTCCCCATGATTTTCCCATTGCTGTACACAACACCACCATCCTCCCTGCCCCACAAGCCCGTAACCTCGGTGTTATCCTTCACTCATCTCTCTCATTCAATCCACATATTCACTCGGTTTCCAAGTCCTGTTGTTTGAATTTCAAAACATCGCTAAAATCGCCTTTTCCTCTCCAACCAAACTGCTACTACTTTAATCCAACACTGATCCTATCCAGCCTGTGACTACTACATCAGCATCCTTGCTGACTTCCCTGCCTCTTGTCTCTCTCCACTCCAGACCATACTTCACTCTGCCGCCTGGATCATTTTTCTAAAAAAAGTTCAGTCCTTGTTGCCCCAATCCTCAAGAACCTCCAGTGGTTGTCCATCTACAGCCACATCAAATAGAAACTCCCTACCCTAAGCTTCAAAGCACTCAATCACCTTGCCACTTCTTATCTTACCTCTGTGATTTCCTTCTACAACCCAGCATGCTCACTTCACTCGTCTAATGTCCCCCAACTCGCTGTACCTCAGTCTCATCTATCTCGACACCAACCCCTTGCCCGTGTCCTGCCGCTGGCCTAGAACTCACTCCCCCTTCGTATCCAATAGACCGCCACTCTCCCTACCTTCAAAACCTTATTAAAACCACATATCTAACAAGAAGCCCTTCCCGACTAAGCCCTCATATCTCCTACTCCCCCTCCCTTCTGCATCTCCCTTCTCTATACAGTGAGCTCGTCTCTAGACTGTAAACTCGTCGTGGGAGAGAAACGTGCCTGCTAATTCCGTTGTACTCTCCCAAGTGTTTAGTACAGTGTTCTTCACATAGCGCTCAAGAAATATGATTGATTGATTGCACCACCCTTGCACTTGGATTTGTAGCCTTTATTCACCCCACCCTCAGCCCCACAGGACTCAGGTCCATACGTCATTTATTTTACTGTCTGTCTCCCCCTCTAGACTATAAGCTCCTTGTGTCTACCGACTCTGTTATATTGTACTCTCTTCACTTGGTACAGTGCTCTGCACACAGTATGCACTCCATAAATATAATTGATCGATCCATGAAGTGAAATTTGCTACGCTTTAATAGAACTCTCTATCCTTTGCCAGCCCTGTTAACTGCTGACCCCTTAGAGCTGTGCTAGAACCTTTTCCCTCCCTCTCCCCTTCTCTCTTTCCTCTTTCCTTCAAATTCCTTAGAAGTTAAAGGGTCTCCTCAGCTAGCCGAATTTGGGGCATGGCCACCAGACAGAGGTAAAATCCGTGTACATTGTAACGTGCGAATCCCGTGTCACACCGTAGCCCCCGCTAAGGCTAGGAGGATGTGATTCTGGATACTGAACTGGGTCACAGTTCAGTACGGTCAGACACTAGCATATATTGAGCTGCCCCAGGGCACAGAGAATGTTTCTGCCAAGGGATTGCATCATCTGCTTGCCTTGTGGCTGGCCCAGGGGCTTACCTGCTAATGACTACCGACCTGAGATGTCGTCGGCTCTGCACTGCTCCCCTCACCCCACTGCAGCCTGCCTGGAGTCTCCAAGATGGTGAGTGAAATTGAAGCTTTCACTCACAGTGCGTAGATCTGGAAGCCAATGTGCTGATGTCAGGTTCCTGGAACAGGCAAGGAAGTGGTTTTGGTGGTTTACAGTCCCCCAAAACAGCAGTCCTTTTGGTAAGATTGAGTAGGTGCTCATTAGGTCTGACCCGGACAGAGGGGGGTAAAGTACTGAATTTTCCACAGGAAAATTCCTTTCGAAAACCAGGTCTGACCCATGGTGACGAGGCCTGCTGCAGGAAATTCAGGGAAATTCACCACAGTAGAAGACAAACCACAGCCCTTATTCTTTGCAGCATATCAGAACCCAAATGTGATCAGAACAGGGAATTTAGTGACTTAAAAAAAAAAGGGACAGGAATGCTCCATAATTGTCCTGCTGGGAGAGTGTGTCTTTCAAGCCCCTTGCTTCAGTGTCCACCGTGCAGAGTCACAAGACACAGAAACCAACTCACTACCTCACTACGGCGAAAGCCGACAAGCTGCCATCCTCAGTCTGAGTCCTGAAGAGACCCCCTGAACCCTGGGTAAGGAGGAGAGGGTAGCAAGAATCCTCAATCGACTGGCACCCCCCACCCCTGCCAACCCCAGGGGGTGTGTGTGTCCCTCAGTGTATGTCTCTTTCAGTGCATTCAGGATGTAATTAAATCGTCGAAAAATTGCCCGCGCCATCTCCTGTGACATCATGCCCTGGATAGGGAGCTGGAAAACACTTGCAGCGAGTTGCGCTAATCGGTGAGGGTTTATTTTCCAAACAAGGACTGGCTACCTCTTGAACTTCTACATAGATTCATGCAGATGTTATTCAAAGGAGAACCCCAGCACCACATTCTAACAGGTCCGTGTGGCTGACGCAGCTTCATGGCATGGCTGCACAGTTCTTGTGAGCTCCTGCCCAATGTAAACCCTGCCTTGAATAAGGTCAGACTATGCACATCCACAATAACCCCAGTGCAGATGTCTGACTAGTTGCACAGGATATTCATTGCACATGTAGACAAAATGTGACCGAAAGATTTATTTCAACTAGGCGGGGGATTGACACTAAAAGCTTGAGAAATGCTAATAGTGAGGGTTGGGATCATTCATCTTGCCAAGAAGGGCCCCACATCAAAGAGAATAATGAGGGCTGCTGCAGCATCTGAACTGACTCACAGCCTCTCGGTTGAGAAAGGTAGAGCTGCAATGGAAGAACAGGTTAAGGTTCTTCGGTCTCTGAATTGGCTACAGCACTCCATCAACTTTATAACCCTGGCCCTAGACAAATAGAGAGTCTGCTTATTATTCACACTCAAGAGGTCTGTGAATGCCAGACTGTCTGAGGAGCTCATGTTTAATTATCCTGAAATCAATCCCTGGGTGCCCAGTAGCCCTGGAGATTCTCATCACGAATGTATTTCAGGTTAAAGTCTTCACAGGGCTTGGCCCCTAAATAATTCATGCTATATTTTCAAGAAATTGTAAATGAGAATAATTACGGTTGCTTTCAAACTCCTCGTGAGGCATAATTCACTATGAAATGTATCAATTAATTCATCTTCTACACCCTTTCGCTTGTCTGATGAACTCATAAATTCATGTAATTAGACAAGATAAGACTTTCCATCTAGTAGGTAAAAATTCATTATTGCAGAGCCATTGAGCTCAAAATGTACCTGAAATCACTTAAAGACGAGTGTAAAAAGCATTTATTTCATTTAGTCAATGGTAGCTTCCCAGTGTATTTATAAATCCCACCAATGTGTGGTGAATGAATTGAAAATTCTTTCCCACCTGAGCAAATCTTCCTCCTCATCAACTCTTCTGTACTCTCACCAATTAGCTCCCAGAAGCAAACAAGAAGCAGCTGTCTGATGAGCTATAGATGGTTTCACAAAAGGAAGTACACCCAGTTGCCAATGTATAAGCCATCTTTCCACTGTCATCCTTTTCAAGGTCTGAGAATACACCTGAGCTATCTTTTCCATTTGGGCTGAAATACATAGGCAGGGAAACAAATGTTTTCATCTTCAAGAAGGACAAAATGAGGAAAATGGGCTGAAATTGTAGGACAGTAGAGCTAGATCGTATGAGTTTAATGTCAAAAGAGCGTAATCGAGGAGCCGTGTGGTTTAGTGGAAAAGAGCATGGGCCTGGGAGTCAGAGGCCCTGGGTTCTAATCCTGCCTCTGCCACTTTCCTGCTGTGTGACCTTGAACAAGTCACTTCACTTCCCTGTGCCTCAGTTTCCTCATCTGTAAAATGGGGATTTTAATACCCGTCCTCCCTCCTACTTAGACTGTGAGCCCCTTTTGAGAAAGGTAGATTTTTCCAACCTGATTAGCTTGTATCTACCCCAGCGCTTAGTACAGGGCCTGATACATAGTAAGCGCTAATGAATACCACAATCATTATTATTAGAACTGTACACCTCCTGTCCCAAGCAAAGCCAGGGGGACAGGGTTGGATTGGGTGGGCCGGAAGAGAGAGGGTGATAATAATATCTGCATCCCCTTTGCACTTAGATCTGTACCCTTTAAACACTTGATAGTCACCCCACACTCAGCCGCACAGCATTCATAACAACCCTACGTAAGTGGAGAAGAAAGACGTGATATTATTCCCATTTTGCAGAAGAGGAGAGTGAGGTACAGAGAGATTAAGTGACTTGCCCCAGATCACAGGAGCAAGCCAGTGGCAGAGCTCAGACTCAAACCCAGGACCTCTGGCTTCTAAACTGGTGCTGTTCGACTGCACCAGGGTGATCCTCCCCTGGGCTTCCTGTGTCACTTTCACCGCATCCCACACTGAGGCAGTTCCATGCCCCTGGCTTTAGCCAAGGTTGGAGGAAGGGGAGGGGAAATTAGCAGCAGCAGCATCTGCTAAGTTAAAACTAAAAGCTAAAAAAGAGAAAAACAAAATCTAGGCCAGTTACCAGGGAGACTTCCGGGTACATGGAGGAGGATCAGGAAAGCCATGCTGAGAGGGAGGGAGGTGGGGAGGGAATCACCCGATGAATCGGCTATCGTGGGAAGCTTAGCAAATAGCGCTTTAATAAAACTAGCATGGCCTAGTGGATAAAGCACAAGCCTGGAAGTCAGACAACCTGGGTTATAATCCAGCTCGGCTTCTTGTCTGCTATGAGACCTCAGGCAAGTCACTTTTCTGAGCCTCAGTTACCTCTTCTGTAAAATGGGGATTAAGACTATGAGCCCATTATCTTGCATTTACCCCAGCACTTAATACAGTGTCTGGCACATAGTAAGTGTTTAACAAATACCCTTAAAAAAAAAATATTTCCCCCTCACTTTTGTAGAATCAGGAGGGAGTCCCCTTGCTGTCCCCATCCCCATCTTTCATGCCTCCAGCTTCCCTGTTGATAATGCCACCGTCCTCCCTGTCCCAGAAGCCTGTAAAACTGAGTTTCATCCTCGACTCCTCGGTGTCTCTTAGTTTTCACATTCAGTCAACTGCTAAATCATGCCAAATGCCAATTATTCCTCCAAAGCATATCCTAGATCCCCTCCTTCCTCTCTGCCCAGTCGCTACCTTGCTTGGACACTATCTTGTTGTATCGCAGTGAGACTACTATATTAATCTCCTCACTGGTCTCCCAGTCTCCAATCGCTGTCCATTTGTCTCCACATCAAACAAACATTGGTTTCAAGGCTTCCCACCAGCCTTTTCCATCTCACACATCGTTTCCCTTCTCCTCCATTCTTCCCAACCTCCCTTTCTAACTGTCCCCTGCTTTCAATTTTCCCACCTCTGACCTTTTGCTCACAGTGTTACCCCAACCTGGAACTCCCCCTCCCACCTCAAATATGTCTGATCTCAGCCCTTCCCATAGCTGGAGCCCTTCCTAAAAGTCCACCTCTTCCAGGAAGTCTCCCCTGATTAATTCCCATCAGCCACCCCTAGTACTTATGGATTGATACCAATTCTCAGCATTTATATTTTTGTGTACAATCAATTGTTTATTCAATTATTTATTCTGATTTACTCTGCCAGCCCACCCTGGCGATTCATTCTAAACATAATCATAATATTTGTTAAGCACTTACTATGTACCAAGCGCTGTTCTAAGAACTGGGGTAGATAGAAGTGAGATTCTTTTTTTAATGTTTGTTCTTTCCACTGCTCTCACTATTTGTCAGTATTTTGTATATCTGTCTTCCCCAATAGCCTGTAAATTCACCTTGATCAGAGAATAGGTGTCTTTTGCGTCTCTCGTACTTGCCTGCACGCTTCTCACTTCTCCCCCAGCTGCCAGATGTTTCAGTCATTAAAGAAGAAGACAGGTCTTGTGTAAGTTTGCTTCAGACAGAAAATAAAAGGTTGCTCTAACAGGTTAGTCTCCACATTAATTCTGTGTTGTCAGGGGTCCTATGATTGGGGCATTCGTATGAGAATAGCAAACTGTTTTAATGACTCGGGGTTGAATTCAGTTATTTTGGAATGTCCTCCCGTCACCTCAAGCTTAATATGTCAAAAACAGAACTTCTTATCTTCCCACCCAAACCCCGTCCTCCCCTTGACTTTCCCATCACTGTAGACGGAACCACCATCCTTCCTGCCTCACAAGCCCGTGACCTTGGCGTTATCCTTGACTCCTCTCTCTCATTCAACACACATATTCAATCCATCACTAAATCCTGGTAGTTCTACCTTCACATCATCGCTAAAATACACCCCTTCCTCTCTAACGAAACTGCTTCCACGTTCTATCCCACCTTGATTACTGTAGCAGCCTCCTTGCTGACTTACCTGCCTCCTGTCTTTCCCCACTCGAGTCCATACTTCACTTTGCTGCCTGGATCATTTTCCTACAAAAATGTTCAGACCACGTTTCTCCATTTCTCAAGAAACTCTAGTGGTTGCCCATCCACCGCCACATCAAACAAAAACTCCTCATTGTTAGCATTAAAGCACTCCATCACCTTGCCTCCTCCTACCTCACCGCACTGCTCTCCTACTACAACACAGCCCACACACTTCACTCCTCTAATGCTAACCTTCTCATTGTACCTCTGTCTCACGTATCTTACCACCAACCTCTTGCCCACGTCCTGACTCTGGCCTGGAATGCCCTCCCTCCTCATAACTGAAATACAATTACTCTCCCCCACTTCAAAGCCTTATTGAAGGCACATCTCCTCCAAGAGGCCTTAAATGACTAAGCCCTCTTATCCTCTTCTCCCACTCCCTTCTGCATCACCTTGATTTGCTCCCTTCATTCTTCCCCCTCCCAGCCCCACAGCACTTATATACATAGCTATAATTTCTTTATTTGTTTATATTAATGTCTGTCTCCCCCTCTAGACTGTGTACGCAGGGAATGTGTCTGTTTATTGTTATAATGTGCTCTCCCAACCACTTAGTACAGTGCTTTGCACATAGTGAACCTCAATAAATGCCATTAAACAAATGAATGAATCTGGCCCCCTTAAATATTGCCAGCCAAAGCATTTGATCCAAATGTGTTAAAAAATCAAAGAATTTTGATCTGAAAGTCTTCATTTTAGCAACTTAAATGAGATTAAGAATTAAGACTGTTCACAAATGTACTTAAATCCAATTGAGGGGGAAAAAGTGGTAAGAATAATTTAAACCAGAGAAAATAAATTTGGGGTTAATTTTTCACCTTTAATCCAAATTTTAAGAAACTGACACAGGAGCAGAAATCAGATAAAATGGTATAAAATTCCCAACTTGTAGTCAATAGCCGGCACTTTAACCAGCAGCAGCCAGGTGATGGCATTCTTTCTGGAAAGATCCATAGGGGTAATTAAGGAACCGATCTGTCTCTCCTGGGTTTGTAACTGAGGTACTGTTCTATCTTTTCATGGGCACTCCCCATACCTAATTCAGCTTCTAAGTGTGTTGTCAGCCATGGAGAGGAAGCAGGATCCCATCCAACCCCTGTTGGAACAGAACCACCCATTCCAATACGAGGAGATGCAGTGCCCAGAAATGGTCTATGGAAATGACAGTCAACATTGAAGGATCAAGGTGGAGAGAGTCAGCCCTGGAATCTTTTGACCTCATCAACATGCAAACCTTGACCAGTATGCAAATTATCTTCTGGCACTAGGTAAGAATTCCCAGAGGAAATTATTTCCTGTCCTCTCCCTGAAGACAAAGAGGAGCTTTAACCAAAAGAAGCCACAACTGCCTCTAAGTGGCTATTCAAACCAAGAGGAGGTTTTGTAAGATGAGGAGTTTGCTCCACTGCCTTGGACCTGATTCCTAAGTTCTAGCTGAAAACCAGGGTGGCTTTTAGAAGCTATTGTCTCTCTAGCCCAAGAGTTGAGTGGGCGGCCGGGACTGCAGTTTACTGAATATTGATGAAGTGGAAACAGAGACTGGGTTCATGGAGTTAAAACTAGCTCTAGAGACCCTTTCTTGCTTAATAAGCAGCATGGCCTTGTGGAAAGACCACAGGCCTAGGAGTCAGAGGTTGTGGGTTCTGATCCCGCCTCTGACACTTGCCTGCTGTGTGACCTTAGGCCTGTCACTTAACTTCTCTGGGCCTCAGTAACCTCACCTATAAAATGGAGATAAAATGCCTGTTCTCCTTCCCTCTCGGACTGTGAGCCCCATGTGGAACAAGGACTGTGCCTGATCTGTTCATAAAATGCCTAATACAGGGGCTGGCACGTAGCAAGCACTTAACAAACACCGCAGTTAATATTTACCTGAGTTTGTCACTGATTCCTCCTCCTCAGCACTACCCTCCTGGGCATCAGATTCATAGACATTAGGCCTTCCCTGGAGAATAATAATGATGGCCTTGGTTAAGCACTTACTATGTGCCTAGCACTGTTCTAAGCGCTGGGGTAGGTACTATGTAATCAGGTTGTCCCACGTGGGGCTCACAGTCCTAATCCCCATTTTACAGGTGAGGTAACCGAAGCACAGAGAAGTTAAGTGGCTTGCCCAAGGTCACACAGCAGACAAGTGGCGGAGCCGGAGTTAGAACCCAGGTCCTCTGACTCCCAAGCCCGTGCTCTGCTCTTCCCACTAAGCCACGAAGAACAGTGGAGTAGGTCAGATGCTGTTCATTTAGCACATGGGTTGGCAATTGAAGAGGAGGTTTGGGAAGGTAAAGTAGGGGAAAATATTAAATCAAAAGTCATCAGGAAACAAAGTGATTCAAGAGCATCCTTTGACATGAAGCATGAGTGCAGACCACAACCACAGCCATTCTCAGAAGGAAAGTTAATTTGGGTGAATATAGAATCAGCCGCAAGACCTTGGGTCCCGTGGACATTATGTAGCCCAGGGTAGCCGGCTAACTAAATGAAGCCCCTAGCCGGCAGGATAGATTCATAAAAGCTATTGAACCCTTTTCTCCCACTGAGAAATCTCAAAACTCTTGGGAGTTGTGGAATGAGAAAATATCCACTCTCCACCACCTCTCTTATCCCCACGTGGAGAATCGCTCCTTGGGCAGTAGCATCATTCCTCTAGATCCTGTCCCTCTCAGGTGTGTTGAAGGGATGTGGGAAGGTTTGTGGGGGTGTCCACCTCCTGTGAAGACACTGTGTAGTGGGGATCCATCTCAGTTGCTCCCTTTCCAGCAGAGCGTGTGGCCTGCTGAGCTTCAGAAGTCTCTGGAGCCTCCCCTCCCCTCTCTGCTACCCAGGGGCATCTGCCCTGCCCTGGTAGGAACTAGGGGAAAATGTTGCCACATATTCCATAGAACATTTGGACCTTTAGGAAAATTCTGCCTGTTGTGCCTGGCCCACAGAGAAGAGAAACCTGTAAATGTGTCCCTTCTCTGTAACTTATATTAGCTATTTTTGTTTTTATTGTTGATTTTTTTTATGCGATTTCATTTTTTTCCTCACTTCAATCTGTCCTGTCCTTCCTACCCCACCTTAGTCTTAGATTGTACACCCCTGTGTGGGTCTAATTTCTAATTTATCCCTCCTTGTTCTCTTCCCCATGCTTAGAACAGTGCTCAACACACATTCTGTGCTCAATAAATGTTACTGAGAGAATAAATGAATGAATGAAGTGTAGGGGTGTGGCCTATTTAGCCAGGAAAATGTTTTGACATTGTGTAATGAATACAATTGATTACTTTCAAAAGAACTCAATATGCCTCTCAGACATTGACTCCTCTTCACAATATCCCTCTGATTAGAGTAGGAGCCAGGATCATCAATCCCATTTTACAGAGGAGGAAAGTAAAGCACAAAAAGAGAGGCTAAGTGAGAGTAGAAAGCCTAAAATCCCTAATTCCTGACCCCTTTAGAGTATCCTGCAGATAGATTTGGTTCCGTTTCCATCCTGAAAGATGTAAGCCAATAGTCCCAGTTTATTAATATTAATATCTCATGTTCTGGGTCCCTGACCCTGAAATGCAAACTCTCAGTTGACTGGAAGGAAAATTTTCTGTGATTATGCCAAATCATTACCTAGCAGTAAATCTCAGGCTTTCCAGGCATGCTAATGGCGAGAAACACTTTCTGCATTTGGCTGGTGGCAGCTAGAAAGACAAAACCCATAAACATCAAGTGTTCACTTGGGGTTTCTGAGAATCCAGCTTTTTGAGCTCCTAACACAGATGCCAGAAGAGTGAGCAATGGAACTGTTAAAATTATTACTGAAGTTTGGTGAAAACATGGGTCAGAGACTCTGAGTGCCGAATTCATCACAACAATCATCATGGTATTTGTTAAGCACTTATTTTGTGTCAAGGACTGCTTTACGTCCTGGGGTAGATACAAGTCCATCAGATTGGACACAGTCCCTGTCCCACGTGGGGCTCAAGGTCTACGTAGGAGGGAGAACAGGTATTTAAATCCCCATTGTACAGATGAGGAAACTGAGGCATAGAGAAGTGAAATGACTTGTCCAAGGTCACACAAACAGGCAACCGGCGGAGCTGGAATTAGAATCCAGATCTTCTGTCTCCCAGGCTTGTCCTCTTTCCATTAGGCCGCACTGCTTCTCTACCTGCTGGACTCTGGTCTCTCACATCCTACCCATCCATGAATTTCCACATGATCTCTCATCCTGGCTTAGAGGGAGAGGAAGGAAGAGAGAATGAGCGTGATGGGGTTATATTTGCCCCAAACCAAGGGAAAGCACCTTTCTTCCATGACTTTACTCCAAGAAAATAGCCCAGGATAGGATCAGTTGAGTCCAAATGTGAAATATTTCTCTCAGGTGGGAATGTGGCCTGGGACCCAGTGTTTCTTTCTGTTGAGCAGAGAGGAGACAACACGCCAAACCCCAGTCTCTGCTCTAACGATAATAATGATAATGATGATGATGATGTTTGTTAAGTGCTTACTATGCGCCAAGCAATGCACTAGGTATAATACAAACACGACAGGCTCGGTCCCTGTTCAACTTTGGGATTCTCACAGTCTAAAAGGGCTCCATTTCATAGATGAAGTAACTGAAGCACAGAGAAGTTAAGTGACTTGCCCAAGGTCGCAGCAGAAAAGTGGCAAGTCGGCAAGTAGAGAAGCAGCGTGACCTAGTGGAAAGAGCACGGACCTGTGAGTCAGAGGGCCTGGGTTCTACTCCCAGCTCCACCACTTGTCTGCTGTATGACCTTGGGCAAGTCACATAACCTCTCTGTGCTTCGGTTACCTCATATACTAAATGGGGATAAAGTACCCGTTCTCCCTTCCTCTTAGACTGTGATATTTCCATGTGGAACATGGACTGTGCCTGATCTGTTTGTATTAATAATTATGGTATTTATTAAGCCCTTATGTACCAAGCACTGTTCTAAGCACTGGGGTAGATACAAGGTAATCAGGTTGTCCCACGTGGGGCACACAGTCTTAATCCCCATTTTACAGATGAGGTATCTGTGGCACAGAGAAGTTAAGTGACTGGCCCAAAGTCACACAGCAGACAAATGGAGGAGCGAGATTAGAACCCACAACCTCTGACTCCCAAGCCCGTACTCTTTCCACTAGGCCACTCTGCCGGTACATTGCTTGGCACATAGGAAGTGCTAAACAAAAACTATCATTACTATTGTTATTGTCATTATTATTAGAGCAGAGAATGTCCAACCTAATTATCCCTCACATCTTCCCTAGCTACAATGCCTGACACATGGTAAGCGCTGAAGAAATAACCCTGAAGAAAAAAAGTAATGGAACGGTGATTAGAATGCAGGTCCTCTGACTCCCAGGCCCATGATGATTCTTTTTCACTCCTTCTTCCTCCCTCCTCTTCTTTTCCCCCCTATTTGATCTTGCCTCAGAGATAAGGTTTTTAGCAATTTTTTTCCTGAGTCTTTGGTGTTATGGCATTCTTCCCAGAAGTCGGGGTGCTTTAGGTTGAAGGTTTATTGCCTGCTATTTTATTGCAAAAGAGAAAATGTAGGTCTTGGCCCAGATTTCCCAGCAAATTGATCTTCCTCTCCGTTCACTACCCCATAATTACCCCTCCATGCCAGCCTAGGGCCCCTTTTTCCCCAATCTTCCAAAACAAAAGGTCCTAGGTCAGAGAGCGTGTAAGATCTCACCCAGTGTGCATTCTGGGGTTGGGCCAGCTGTAGCGATCAGCACACTTTGATTTCCCTTTAGCCTGAACCTTTCTGAAGACTATCAGGCACCGTCAGGGAAATCAATCAGTTCCAGAACCCCTTTAACATCTTTGGCAGATGAGAGCCATTTCCCACAAGGCCCTCCCCACACCAAGCAAGAACAATCTTGGATCTGGTTCAGTGAGATTCCTTTCTCTCTCCCCAAACATAAACCCCAGACTCCAGAGATCTTTGGGTTGAGACTGAAGGGATGAAAACACACACACTTCTTCAAGTTCCCAAAAGGATCACATGAGATCAAAAGGCATGAGTTGTTTTGGCCCACTTTTATGTAATGTTTTAATTTTTAAAGGAAAAGGAGTGAGGCTGGGTAACCGGCGAGGCTTGAGAAAGCTCCTCCCTTCCACCTGTGTCATTTTGCCAGGGCTTCCAAAATTGAGCAACATCAAAGCCATCTGGAAATGTCATACTCTAACCGAACAAAGGTTCTCCATTTCATTGGAAGCAGGGATTAAAGGGCACAATCATCCCCATATGTTTCTTGAAAAAAGGCCCGAAAGGGGGAGAAATAGTGCCTTAGGTCTGACTTACTGAAGTAGAAAAAAACCAAAATGAATGGATACGGAGCTCAGGAGAACAAAAGAGCCAAGAGAAAGCTAAAAGGTATTCAGAGTTGGAGATGCCTGGAAGGAGCCAAGGGACCCGTTAATTAAGTGATTTCTTGGCCCCTCTCATACCTCCTGACTCTTCTATCCTGTATTTCTCAAGAAGCAACTATGCAATTTTGTCAGCCAAGAGGAACAAGATGGATGCTGGGAAGGAGACTGGAATCAAATTGACTAATTAGAAGAGAAGAATTGAAGAAATGATTCTTCCTCTACCTTAGACTGTGAGCCCCATGTGGGACAGGGACTGTGTCTGACCCCGGTGCTTGGCACAAAGTAAACAAAATCCCCATTTTACAGATGAAGTAACTGAAGAACAGCCCGTGCTCTTTCCTCTAGGCCACCCTGCTTCCCAGGGAACAATTCCAAGGAATGGCATTTGGGCTCTGTTGTGATTCTCACTGCCCCTTGACTGTATCAGCCTGTCCCACAGCAATCAGGAAAGCAATCGATAAGCAGTGTGGCCTGTGGAAAGGACATAGGGCAGGAAATCAGAGGGCCTGGGTTCTAAACCCGGCTCTGTCACTTGCCTGTGTGACCTTGGACAAGTCACTTCACTTCTCTGTGCCTCAGTTTCCTCATCTGTAAAATGAGGATTCAAAATCTGTTCTCCCTCCTACTTAGACCGTGAGCCCCATGTGGGACAGGGACTGTGTCTGATCTGATTAACTTGGATTTGCCCCAGCACTTAGTACAGTGCTCGATACATAGCGAGCTTTTAACAGATACCATAATTAAGTGTACAAGCTGGGAAAGAGTGGATAAGCAATAGGGACATTGCCAGTCAAGTGCTTTGAAACCACTGGTAAGAAGTTTCTGTTTGGTGCAGAGGGGAACAGGAAACTATTGGACATTTTTGAGGAGTGAGGATATGCATGCAGAATGGGATATTAAAAAAACGATCCAGACAAGTAGAGTGAATTATGGGCCGGAGAGAGAAAAGGCTGAAGGGAGGGAGGTCAGCAAGGGAACTGATCTATGCAACAACATGTTAAAGGACTGCCTTCAAATGCACGACTGTGGAAGAGAGTGTTAATGGCACACATAAGTATTTTTAGACACACACACACACACACACAAAAGATCTTAGCATCGGTAGCGTTCTCCTCGTGGAAAGGACAATGGTAGGCTCTCACCCTCGTGAGGAAAGAATTGGTAACTAGTGAAAGTTAGCAATTCAAAGGAAAAACTTGATTTCGTCATCCTAACAGAGGGTGACCCCTGGCCACAGGATTTGGGTCTTTCTAGATCCTTGTTGTGGAACTGTTCACATACTAACTGGCGTATTAACCTACACAGCTGATTGCCAGAACACTATCTCTGTTACAGCTTTACACACTGAGTGGGAAGCCTGGCCCACTGATAAGAATTCAGTATTAATCCCTGGATCTTCAAAATGAAAGTCAGTAAGAAATACTGCTGCCATAAAAAAAAGTATTACTGAAAGGCCAGAACAGGTGGGAGGCCCCAACAGTAGGTGGATAGATACCCAAGGCGGCCTCATAAATCAACAGAGGAGATTCACTCGTTCATTCAGTCATATTTATTAAATGCTTACTATGTGCAAGCGCTGTATTAAGCACTTGGGAGAGTACACTACAACAATAAACAGACATGTTCCCGGCACCCAACGTGCTTACAGGCAAGAGGGTGTCAATACTCACTCTCCTTTTCCAATTAGAGAAAAGTCACAATGGAAATATGATTCCCCTTTCTTGTAGCTGGTCCAACTTCTGATATTTCAAAGTGTTTCTTTGATTCATTTATTCACCAACAGTTGAATTTCTGCACAAGGTGGCTGGGAGGGTCTCATGCATGTAGAATTTGGGCTATGGATTCTAGGATCAGTAAAGTATTCAATTAGTTAGATATGGAGTTAATACATTTCAAACATAATTCTGATTTTAAATGGAAAACCTCATGAAGTCAAAGTAGTGTCAAGGAGGTTTTGCCAAAGTCATGAATAGCATAAGTGTTTGGTCATGCCTATTGCTCCTGAAGAAGAGTCCTCATAGGATTCCAAGGCTAAATAAAAACCCCCACAAGTATTTCTTTCCTCCACCCTTGCTTTCATTACAAAAAAATGTAGTTTGGCTTTTTTTCCCCACATATGGTTTTAAAGAAGCATATCCCCGAAGTGAAATAATATCAAGTCGATATATCAAAATCAACTCTAAAATATCTGAAATGAAAATTTTTCCTACCCAAAAGTCCTCTTTTTTTAAGAGGCTAGGAGAACATTTAGGATAAGATTTCTTTCCACCTCCCAATTTATGACATCAAACTAAACCATCACTCTAGTAGTGAAGGAAAAAGAACATTTCTCATCTTCTATATTTTGGCAACAAGTTGATTTTACTAAAGGTTAATCCTTCTTTAAAGATGATTTCCAAATGTCCATCATTAAATGTAAGTCACTAGTTACTGATGTCTAATGTTTTCACATGGGATTTCTAGCCCTCCCTCCTTCGGAACACTGGACTCCGTTCTTCTCTGTGATCATTTTCATTGTTTCAAAATCCAGTCCTCGGTTCCAGGTCTCATTCTTTACATTCCGGAATTTGCAATCAACAATTTGGTGGCCATTTATTTGCATAGGAATCCCTCCGATTTAATGTTGATGTAGAGGGTTGTCCTTGCTTGTCTAGGACCAGCTGAGAATTATAATTTTCAGGGAAGCAGGCTTGGCCTACCGGAAAAAGCTCGAACCTGGGAGTCAGAGGACCTGGGTTCTAATCCTGCCTCTGTCACTTCCACCAGCATGACTCACCCCTGGCTCTGAGCCAGCTTACATGAAGTTTGCAACTCCTGCAGGCTGAGACCCGAAGAGCAGCAAACTGCAGGGATTCTGACATACGTTGCTGAAAAGATGTGTAGAACCAACACTCCAATCCACACTGTTTGGGTGACATAAAGAAGCAGTGAGGTCTAATGGAAAGATCAGGGAATTGGCACTCAGGAAACCTGGGTTTTAGTCCCAGCCCTGCCATTTGCCAGCTGTGTGACCCTTTGGCAAATCACTTAACCTCTCCATGCCTCAGTTTCCTCACTGGCAAAGGAGGATAAAATACCTGTTCCTCTCAAAAATACCTGTTTTTCTTACCTCTTAGGCTGAGTCCAGAGTCCTACTCCAGACATGTACTGTGTCCAATCTGATTTAGCTTGCCTCTACTCCAGTGTTCAGCACAGTGCCTGGCATATAACATTTGGGCTGGGAAAAAACGTCTCCAAAAAGGCCTATCTTTTCATCTGAATCATAATTGTTTCTATCCGGGCATGTTTTCAGGTAGAGTTTAATGTAGAGAGTTTTAATGTGGGTTTCATTTCAATAAACTGGGAAAGTAATAAATTTAAGATTGCCTAGCAGTTGTTTTATGTGGCTGCCAACCTGGCTGGTAACATTCTTAATAATTGCCAGGAACTGAAACATTTTCCAAAAATGTGATTTAGATTTTAGGATGATGTGTAGTCTCAGCCCCCATCAGCTGGATTGATTGGCAGTTATCTGCGTGCCTGCTCTGGTGGCTGGCGAAAGAGAGGAAGTTGCTCTTCTGAAAACAAGGTACCCAATCAACAATTGGGAGAAAGTGAAACAGCGTTGCCGAGTGGAGAGAGCATAGGCCTAGAGTTGGAGAACCTGGGTCCTAATTCCGGCTCCATCACTTATGTGCTGGTTGACCTTGGGCAAATCCCTTCACTTCTCTGTGCCTGTGATCCCCAGTGGGACAGGGACTGTGGTCCAACTTGATTATCTTGTATCTATCACAGTGCTTTGCATAGTAAGTGCCTAACAAGTACCATTCAAGGGAACCGGGAGCCAGTCATTCAAACCACCTGAGGAGAGAGGTGGCTGATTTCTTCTTAACAGAAGGGCTCGAACTCGATCCAGAGTGATGCTGTCTCTCTTTGTGGAAGGGCTTCAAGCCACTCCTCAAATTTAACCATTCTCTACCCCTTGACTCCAAGCTCGTTGTGGGCAGGGAACCGATCTACCAACTGTGTTGTACTGTACTCTTCCAAGCGCTTAGTACAGTTCTCTGCACACAGAAAGCTCTCAATAAATTCCACTGGTGATGATGATGATTTCTCTCTCCTTTTGGTGCAATGAGGGGGCATCTTTTTGCCATTGGGAAAGTTTCCAATGAGGTTCAAAAAAGTGCCTGAATCTGCCATGCAGGTCTTCTGGACATTCCTTCACTGACATGACACAAACATGAGTGTGGCCCATTAGTAGTACAATGCTCTGCACACGGTAAGCACTCAATAAATACGATTGAATGAATGAGTAAATCTGACTGAAATAGAGTTAAGTAACTGGCATCTTCATCGTTCAGAAAAAAGCCAAAGATAAATAGTGGTGTAACATGACCAGAAAGGGGACAGCCAAAGACTCTCAACTTTTCACTGGCAGTAAGAGCAATAATTATAGCATGTTTAAGCACTTATTAGGTGTCAAGCACTGAGGTAGAAACAATACAATCAGATCAGACACAGGCTCTGTCTCACGTGGGGCTCACGTTCTATCTACAAGGGAGGGAGGGAGAAGAGGTAGTGACTGAATCCCCATTTTGTAAAGGAAGAAACTGAGGCACAGAGAATTTATGTGACTTGCCCAAGGTCACGCAACAGGCAAATGGCATTGCTGGGATTAGAACCCTAGTGCTCTGACTCCCAGACCCATGCTCTACCACTAGACCATACTGCAGGACCTCAGTTTAAAGTTTAAACTGTTTAAAGTTAAGTTAAACTGGGGATACATATGAAGGAGTGATGGTTCTTACAGACTGAGTATTTTTCTGCTAAAGACTTCTCAAGGAATGAGACAGATCATTGAAGAAGGCAGTGCATTTAAGAATTCCATCATTCAATCAATCTCGATCCTGGGGGCATTCCCAACAGCAACCAACTAAAACTCTTCCCAGTCAGTTCCCTGGGCAGCAACTAAAGCAATCAATTAATCATTGGCATTTATTGAGCACTTACTGCATACGGAGCACAATACTAAGCACTTGGGAGAGTACAACAGAGTCGGTAGACACGTTCCCTTTCCAAGAGGCGCTTACAGTCTGGAGGGGCAGACGGACAGTGAAATAAATGATGGATATGTACATAAGTGCTGTGGGGCTGAGGGTATACATCCAAAAGCATGGGTGACATAGATAAGAGAGGGAGTAGGGGGAAATGGGCGCTTAGGCCACTTGAAGGAGATGTGATTTTAATATGGCTTAGAAGGTGGGGAGAGGGCTGGTCTGTCGGATACGAAGGGGGAGGGAGTTCCAGGCCATAGTGAGGACCTGTACCAGGGGAGATAGACCAGGGAGATAGATGAGATGGAGGCCCAGTGAGTAGGGCATTGGAGGAGCGAATCGTGCAGGTTGGGTTGTAGTAGGAAATCAGCGAGGGAAGATAGGAGGGGGTGAGCTGTGCTGTAAAATATAAACAAACATCAAACACTACCCATATCGATAAATAGCTTTCCTACGTCAGGAAACAAGCCAGGGCAGTGTTTGGGTTACTAGGATATTTTATGGTTCCTTCTACTTCCCTTTTTACAATTTAGTAGCCGTTCAAAATGAAAGTGGATTAATACCCCTCATTTCCTAGGTTAAATTAGTGTTTCCATGAAAACAATATCAAAATTGGGCTTGGAGATATCTCCTTGGAGATATATTTCCTATGCACTGAATATAAAAGTATAAAGGGCAGGGTGAAAGAAAAAACACATGGATTTAGTCACATCAACACTAAAATCTGAAGTTTGAAATGGGATAGTACTTTGAAATGCCATTTAAAGAAAAGAAAAAGGATAAGAGATGTATTTTCTTATTCCTTGGCCTGAAAAGCTTTTGACATATCCTGTTAAGTGTCAATTTATCATCTCCTTGGAGTAGCCTATTCCTTATTTCACAGATGGTAAAAGCAACCCAGAGAGTTGAAGTGACTTGCGCTAGATTTGCCATGAAACAGAAGTATGGCTAGCCCCTTCAAAGTTTTGTCAAAGAAAAATCAATTCCCTATTTATTTCTTCTTCATTTACGCATCTCTTAGCATGGCTCAGGTCAATCTGCTGCTTCTACCCCTTTATTGTGGCTATCGATTTCTCCTTCTGGAAGAATAATTCCTCCTTCCCTCATTTATAGGACCAAGAGATAAATGCACACCCCCCCAGGAAGGTATACAAAAAACAAATCATCCAACTATTAAGATGGTTGTGGGTAGGGAATGTGTCTGTTTATTGTTACATTGTACTCTCCCAGTGCTTAGTACAGTGCTTTGCACACAGTAAGCGCTCAATAAATAAAATTGAATGAAAGAATATTACAGGCTGATGGTAAGTCTCAAGAAAACTGAAGGACCGCACAGCCTGCACTAGGAAAGCCATACATACAACCCAAAATCTATTTTGGCAATATTGAGCTAAACACTGTGACAGAATTGTTATCTAGGCAGCTCATTGACCAACAAGGGAACAATAGACAAGGAAGCAGAAGCAATGTGGCCTAGTGGAAACAGCACGGCCCTGGGAGTCAGAGGACCTGGCTTCTAATCCTGCCTCCACCACTTGTCCACTGGGTGACCTTGGCCAAGTCACTTCACTTTTCTGTGAAAAGTGATGTTAAAAGTGATGCAGATGATACTGCATCTTTTACAGAGACTGTGAGCCCCACATGGGACATGGAATGTGTCCAACCTGGCTAGCTCGTATCGACCCCAGAGTTTAGTAGAGTGACTGGCACATAGTGTTTAACAAATACCATTTTTTTAAAATAAAAAAAAGCAGAATACCACATCAAGCAGGCCAGCATATCCTTTGGGAAGCTGTTAGAGTATGGCCACAGTCTGGTATAAGGCATCAGACCAAATCATAGGTCTACAGAGCTGTAGTGCTGGCCAATCTACTCTACCTTCTGGTGCGAGAGCAAAATCCTACACAAACCCCACATCTGACTTCTTGAGCAGTTCCATCAAAGGACCAGACTGAGCATCAAATGGCAAGACAGGATCATAAACACTGAAGCTTAGGAACAAAGTCACAGTCTCCCAGCACCGATGCTATGCTCCCTTTAACACAGCTACACAGGGTAGGGCACTTGAGGAAAATGTACCACAGTAGGATACCCAAACAGCTGCTGTGTTGGGAGAGCTGAAATTGGGAAACCGAAAGCAAGGACAGCAAAGGAAGCATTTTAAGGACACAGTAAAGCAAAGCCTCAGACAGTGCTGTATCTCAGATGAAAACCGGGAGTCTTTTGCCGCAGACAGACCAGCGTGGTGTTCTGCAATCAAAAAAGAAGTGGCTCTTTATGAGCAGAAATTCCCAAGTGGATTGAGAGACAAAGTAGCAAAAGCAAAAAGAATGCCAGGAGCTGCAAACATCAAACATGATAGCACAACAAGCGGCCCATTGTTCTTATGATCCTAGGCGAATTTCACTGTTCATGTCATCTATGAGTATGTAGGACCACTAAATATAAAGACCAAGAGTACACTGAATTAATGGATTGCTAAAGCTTCACTTCTCTATGCATTCAGCCCCCTTCCTCATTTATGGGACACAGGGTTTTATCAGAATGGGGGAGTCCAGAGCTCTAAGTAAACAAGCTGCTCTCTGTATCTGTAACCAGCTGATTTCATCTGGGGTCTCCTGACAGTTCACCCTCAAATATTCCCTTACTAATTTATGACTCTGCCAGGAGTTCTATTTCGCTTATCTCGGAACACCCTCAATATCTTCATTTAGAACCCAAAGAAGACAGTTCATTTTCTTTCAGGTTGTCTGTCGCAGTTCCCAAGATTCCACCAGTCTAAATACAGCTAAAAATAGTGGTTTGGATCTCAGGTCTATCTGAAATCCTTTGGACTGAATCCAACATGCCTTTAAGAGAGAACTTGCTTTTTACAAAAGTAACTAGGTTATTAATCAAACAGTGGGTTCCTTCTGAGTTTCCAAAAGGATCACATTTGAGGTGCATTCTGTAGTCATATTTACTATAAATTTGGAGCACTTTCTGAGTGCTTTAGAAACCACGTGATGCGGGGAAAATGCAAAGGACAGGAAGCCGGCGGAAGGTTTTGATGAGAGGAGAGGTGTCGGCTGAGCAACACCTCAGAAAATGTCACTGTTGACTTTTATACTGTACTCTCCCAAGCACTTAATACAGCGCTCTGCACACAGTAAGTTCTCAATAAATACGATTGACTGAATGAATCTACACCTTCACTTTCTCCAACCGGCAGATGCTCTTTATTTCATGACCTGTGATTCCCTCTCCCCTAAAAAGTGCACCCCTTGCATTTCTACCACCTGCAAGAACTAAATCCTTTACAACTCTGAAGTGCTCTGTCCCAAAGAGGACACGTGAAGCAGGAGAAGGGCTTGAATGTGACCTGGAATTAGCAAGCAGCTGTCTTAGGAAATACAAATGAAACTGAGAAGCTAACTATAAAGGATTCTAGAAGAGACATTGTTCAGCAGTTTCCTAGGAGGCAGAAAGTGCATCCACTCAACGGTCCCTGATGCCTGGAATGCTATTTATATTGGCTGTCAAGAGCAATTTAAAATTATCTGCATTTCAACTTGTTTTCACCAGTCAGGACACCAAATGTTTATTTTGAGTGTCTCTCTCCCGTATCTATTTCCAATAGGAAACAAACAGAAAAAAAAAGTTTAGTTTGAAGCAAGAGGGGCTACCCAATGCAGAGAAAACATCACCAATGGGATTTTAACTTCGTTTCACCTAACCAAAGCTGCATGTATACATATATAAAGATTATATACGTTATTACCATGAGACAGACACTTGGTGGTTGTATAGGAAAAGAAATTCAAAGTCTAATTGAAGCATTAGGCACACAAATGAGCATTATAAAATGGAAAATTTTGCATCTACGGAGCATTTTCCAACCAAAGAAAATGAGCAACATTCTTAGTCCCCCCAGCAATATCCCTGTGATTTAAAAATTCACTTTATAACCCTCATTTTCTTGTAAAAAGAAATTGAGAACTAGAGGAATGTTCACCATTATTGTTACCTATTAACCACACACAATGGGCTAAATGTTTTGACTATCCTAATAAACTGCCCTCATTCAGTTTGGTGGCATGATCAGAATAGTAAGTCTCAGCTCTCCACACGCAGAATAGCAACCCAGACCCTTATTTAAGCAGAAGGAAATGGTTCCTGATTTGCACAAGAGTCTTATTTCCATTGGAAAACTCAAAATTTAGGGAAGGTGAAGAAGGGAAGGATGGGCATCACTGTTTCATTCAGACTGTGAGCCCCATGCAGGACAGGGACTCTGTCCAACCTAATTGACTTGTATCTACCCCAGGGCATAAAACAGTGTTTGACACATAGTAAGCACTTTACAAATACCATTAAAAAAATTCCCAAAGAGGCTTGTGGTGTTTGAGAAACATAAACACCTGTTTCATCAGGGCTGCTCGATGGTGCTGACAGGGAGGACCTCTGTGATTAGTGCAAAGCAAAGCAAAGTAGGACTGCTGGTGAACTGCAGCTAAATGATAAACTGAACTCAAAGAGACATGAACAAACATAATAAGTGCTTAACAAATTCCATCATTATCAAACAAGAGAACATGGCTCAGTCAGCACTCTGCCAAAATCCAAGAAGTAAAACTGGACCTACTGCCAACCCCAGATTGTCTGCCTTAAAATCTCAGTGTTCATACCCTTCCTGCCACCCACCGTCTTTTTACCAACTCAACCATCCCAACCTCTCCTGTCAGTGCTTCAGGCATCCAGGAATATACTCTCCACGGCTTTCAACACCCAAGGTGGGGGTGAGAACCCAGAGGATCGTTTTGGGGTTCCTGAGTCGTTCCAGCCTCCCCGAAGCCTCTAAAAGTATAGTGAAAGTAGACCGGCATAGCTGCAGCATCCACAGGTCAGCTCTCTTAGAAGCCGCAGGTGAGGCTAAAGTTTCTAAGGGATTTTCTTATCTGTGTTGTGAGCACCTAACAAGCCAGTCTGAGGACCGGGAAAAGACAGAAGCAATGTGTGAGAGTCTGAGAGTTTTTTGGAGGGACCCAAATTGAGAGGGTTCATGACAGATGGGAATACCATGCAGTGTGGAAGGGATTTGATTACGGTAAATACACCCACTTCCGCCTCACCGATATTTCTGTGGGCCCGGCATTTTCACCTAGTTTCTTCCGGGGAGGTCTGATTTGTGCTCACCATTGGTCAAAATTTCCTCAGCGAATAATGCAATCTTCACCACTCTCATTGTCAACAGTGTTCACCATTTGAGCTCTCAAACAGTGGCTAGCTTCATCTGGGGTAATAGTCTCCAGAGACATCCTTGGTGGGCATGTCTTGGAGCCATCGTCATGGTCCTAGGTATCCAGAAAGCCCTTCGTACTGCACAGTAGACTTTAGAATGAGCATATGGATCGCTCCTTCAGCCGAGCTAACCTGTTTCCTAAAGTGATTGCTTGGTCACATGTATTTTCTAATATTCCCTTAACCTAAATCAATACCAAAAGCCTGACTTCCCTCAACATCCATACATCTATGTTAGCAGTCTGCCCCTGCCTATGGATCAATAGTAGTGAAATTAATGGAAATACATCTTTTATTTCCCTACTCGCCCTCCTTGGGTGAGTGGCTATCTCTGAAGCTGCTGTAGAAAGGTTTCATTTCAGGTAGAATCACATTGTAGGATTTTATTTTTTGATGCTTGCAATGCTAAATGCTTGCTCTCTTCAGCCACGTTCTTGCATTATTCCTCTGGTTCCGCTTTGGGGATATGATCAAGACAGCTCCCAGGTGGTTCTCAAAAAGTGATTTCATGGCCAGGAACCTTCTGAGAGGGGGAAAAAAAAGAAGAAAGTCTATTAATCCGGCTGGCTTGCGTTCACAATGTTCACTGCTGTTTTTAGACCTCACAGAAATCATTCTGTTTAAAAATCCTTTTGACTTTCCAAGCTAAGCAAAGGAGTGCCTGGGGATTCAGAGACTCCTAAACACTGCCAATTGTGGTAAAAGTGACCTCTACCTTAAGCAAACAAGCTAAAGGCTTTTTTATATCATTTACAGATCAAACTAGGCCCAGGGCTATTTCATTCTCATTTCATGAAGGAGTTTCTATGAAAACAAGTCACTATTTTCATTTTGCCTACAGACTGCCCCTTAAGAAATACGTCATACACAAATTCAATGGTGTTTGTGGCTTTTATTCTGTTTAGAGCATATTCCCCAGTTTCAAAATGTCTTGTAGGAACAACTCAGTTTTTAGTAGTCAGTTTTCCTCCCAAGAACCCGAGGTTGCAGTCTTGAGGAACTCTGGATTTTCAGCCCATCTCTGTCGCTGCATACACAATGCCCCAAAATTGTGCTTTCTGCGCCACGGTCTGCTGCATCCAGACAGATGTGTGTTGTCAGAAGAACATTCTCTGTTCTATATGAAATGTGTAGCGAATACAGAAATGGCAGAATGGTATCGCAATATATTGGGTCTTAGTCACATATTTATCGAGGTACCCAAACACTAATAAAATCTTTAAACTGGATCCTTTAACTCTGCATGTGTCCTCACTCTAACCGTAGATTAACTATTACAGTAAGTCATTTTAGTCTGAGATAATAATAATAATAACGATGGTACGTGTTAAACGCTTACTACGGGCCGAGCACTGTTCTAAGTGCTGGGGTGGATGCAGGGTAATCAGGTTGTCCCACATGGGGTTTACACTTTTAATCCCCATTTTACAGATGAGGTAACTGAGGCACAGAGAAGTTAAGTGACTTGTCCAAGGTCACAAAGCAGACAAGTGGCAGAGCCGGGATTAGAACCCACGTCCTCTGACTCCCAAGCCCATGCTCTTTCCGCCAAGCCACTCTGCTTCCAACTAAGTTTGAGATATGCTCAAACTAACCCAGTAATCTATTTCTACACATATATCAAAATACTTTACAAACAGCATTGCCTAGCGGGAAAGGCATGGGACTAGGACCGTTTGAATCCCAGCTCGGCCATTTGCCTGCTGCATGGCCCTGGGTAAATCACTTAACTTCTCTGTGCCTCAGTTTCCTCAACTGAGAAGCAGGAACGGCCTAGTGGATAAAGTACGGGCCTGGGAAAGTCAGAAAGTCAGAAAGACTTGCATTCTAATCCCGGCTCTGCCCCTCTCTGCTGTGTGACTTTGGGCAAGCCACTTGACTTCTCTGTGCCTTAGTTCCCTACGTGGGACAGGGACCGTGTCCAACTTGGTTAACTTGTATCTACTCCAGCTCTTAGGACAGTGCTTGGTACACAGTAAGTACTTAACAAATACTATAAAAAACAAACCAAAAAAATATGTAAAATGGGGTTTAATACTTCTTCTCTCTTCCCTGTAGGAAGGCGACTGTGTCCATGCTGATTATCTTGTCCCTACCCTAGCATGTAGTACAGTGCTTGGCACACTGTAAGTGCTTAATAAATACCACAATTATCAGTATTGTTGCTGCTACGCTGTAAGAATGCATGGTATCAATGAAGACCAGGGCCATTCCCATCCTCCCACCCAACACTGTGAAAAATGAGCCCCTTCCTTCCAGGACCATAGAGCAAGCAGAAGTCCCAACAAAGAATAGTATATTGGGAAGGTTGTAACTCTTTCTCATCTAGAACTGCTTGCCTGGATCAGTGAAGTACCCAAAGATTGCCCACGCCAAGCGCTGTGTAATTTACCTACTCTACCGTGGTTATTTGTAAACTATTGAATTTCAAATGGCACTGCTGATTGGATTCTATTCTGATTGGTCAAAGTGTCTGTCCTTCTCCCCTTAAATTGTGGGCCCCCTGTGTAACATAGTCACCTGTGTGCTTAATCTAGTGCCTTGTGTATTGTAAGCACTTAATAAATATTAATGAGATCATAATAACAAATATTTTGCTAATGTCTGCAAATATAGATGCTAATGAAAAACATTAGGTAAATCAAGTCCTGTCTGTCGCATGCTCATGTTATTTTCTTCTTACTATTACTATACACATCCAAAACTACTTTTGCAATATCTGCTAAATTGTAGGACCATGTCTACTTACTTTATTGCTTCCCCCCAAGAATTTAGTAAAGTGCTCTGCACACAGTAGGTGTTCAATAAACTCCATTGATTAATCAGGACTGATTGATCTATACTGACCAATGTGGGGTATAGTGGTATGATTAGTTCCCAACATTTCTAGGTCATACTCCTGTTACTAGGTTCTAGTGCCAAATTGCCTTTTTCAATAATAACGTGAGATTTCTCACTCTGCTTTTCTAACAGCCTTTCTGTTTTTGTTTTTCTCATTTTTTCTGTGTTTACCTAATACCTTGCATTTGTCTTATTGAATTCCATCCTGCTTTGAAGGGCCCTTTGTCCCATTTGTTTAGTTTGCTTTGAATTTCTTTTAATTTCCATGGAGGGTTTCCCAGCAACCTAGGCTGATGGAGACCCGGTTTATTGATTTTTTCCGAGGGCTAATGCAAAATCTAGATTTTCAGACTGGCACATGTAAAATGCTCTGGCTTTAGTGCAGCTGTTTAAACATTTTATGAATTAATTGTATGCCGAAGCATTTTCTAAATCTTTCCTGATAAATGGCCCTTTTACAAATGAATCAAAGCCAACGGTATCCTCCGGCACTCCCAAAATCATGACAGGAATGGCTGATCCAAAATGACATTGGGAAAAGTCCTATAAAAAAGTCATTGTAGCTTCAAACCCTTTACTCTTTTCTATAAGCCAAATGTTATATGCCTTGGGTAAGAACCAGAAATGGTGAAAGATTGAAAGTGTAGCTGCAGAAAGCAAGAGGGAGAGCTACTATAGATAACATTATGCATCAGAAAACAAAGAGAAGAAAATGGAAAGCACCAATTCACAAGGACGTCTTACAATTGGGAAACTTCTTCATTACTTATTTCCAGAAAACCACTAGAATTCGGCTAAAGCAAGCAGTATGACTTTAGAGTGTGTATCCAGGGTTCTAAAGGGCTCAGGTTCACAGATCTGCGTGAGATGGTTATTTTCCCAGAAATACTCTTTCTCAGAATTGTTCTCCCTATGTTCTCTTTTTCTTTCTTTTCCCGAGTCACAGTTTTCCTTCAAGATAGCTGAAAATGTTTAATGGCTGGAAGTGTGCCCAAACTGGAGAATCTCTGCTGCTCCGGGGGTCAGGGAGGGACCTAATGGCCAAGGGAATCATTCCCAGTCCAAGGTCTAATGACGTTATTTTGAAGATAACTAAAGCCTGGTTTGGCAGAATCCATTCATCATCCCGGCAGTTAATAAACATGTCTTTTCATCACAATATCTAAAAAGAGTCAACATGTCTGTCTTTTCACTAATCTTCTTTATAACATCTAAAAGTAGTGAATATGTACTATTAATATCCCTGCTTTATTGTTGAGGCAACTGAGGCAGAAAAAGAGGCTGGACCCTCCCCATGAATGCTTATAGCCAAAATGTCAAGATCAGACCCAGAATTGGCATTTAGTTATCCCGACTCCATGTCTGATGCTCAGGTTGTTAAGGTCCAACCGGTTAGTAGCAGCAGCAGCAGCAGCAGCAGCATCACTGCAGCAACAGCATTAATTGAGCATCTATCGTATGCAGAGCCTGTACTAGGACACTGGGAACAGCACTAGAAGAAAAGGACACCGTCCCTGCCCTCAAGGAGATTTCAATAATAACAATAATTACGTTATTTGCTAAGCGCTTACTAGGAGGTGGGGTGCATACAAGGTAATTAGGTTGGACACTGTTCCTGTCCCACACGGGGCTCACAGTCTTAATCCTCATTTTACGGATGAGGTAACTGAGGCCCAGAGAAGTGAAATGACTTGCCCAAGGTCACACAGCAGGCAAATGGCGGAGCCGGGATTGGAACCCGTGACCTTCCAACTCCCAGGCCCATGCTCTATCCACTGCGCCGTGCTGCTTCGTGTCACTAGGCCATGCTGCTTCAAGAAATAGACTAGAAAGTTCTGATGAAGAGTGGCAAAAATCCCATGAAAATATTTTAAAATATTTTGAAAAAGCGGCACAGAGGTGGTAGTGACACCCGAGATCTGCTTGTAAAACTGGAGTCACAGATGCTAAAAATAAAATAAATAAATTGTGGTATTTGTTAAGCACTTACTATGTGCAAAGCACTGTTCTAAGCGCTGGGGGATACAAGGTGATCCGGTTGTCCCACGTGGGGCTCACAGTTTTAATCCCCATTTTACAGATGAGGTAACTGAGGCACAGAGAAGTTAAGTGATTTGCCCAAAGTCACACAGCTGGCAAGTGGCGGAGCCGGGATTAGAACCCGTGACCTCTGACTCCCAAGCCCGGGCTCTTTCCACTGAGCCACGCTGCTTCTAAGACCATCAGGGCTGGTTGAAACCAACTCTCTAAGGGAGGCTTGTTGTCAAGCTGGGGTAGCCCCCAGGAGATTGCCTGAGGATGATCTCAATATCAGCATCAATGATGAATCAATCAATGATATTTCATCAATCCATTAAATTTACCGAGCGCTCACTGTGTGCAGAGCACTGTGCTAAGCACTTAGGAGAGTACAATACAACAGAGTTGGTAGACACATTCCCTGCCCACGATAAGCCTACAGTCAAGAGGGTGAGACAGACATTAATACAAATAAATAAATTATGGATATGGATTATAGGTGCCGTGGGGCTGAGGGAGGGGTGAATAATGGGTGCAAATCTAAGTGCAAGGATGGCATGGAGGGGAGTGGAAGAAGGGGAAATGAAGGTTTAGTCAGGGAAGGCCTCTCGGAGGAGATGTGCCTTCAGTAAGGGCAGGGACTAAGTGCTCACCCTGGACCAAGTGTGATTACATGACATATGATACATGTGATTACATGTGATACATGACAGGTGATTAAAACTCCATCCCAGGCCCACAAGAAACTCCTCACAATAGGAGAAGACAGATAAAACATGATAAAACATAATTCAAAATCCAATCCTCCATAATTCAACAATTGAAAGGCTTAACAGTAGGAACTGGATGGTTCACTGCTGCCAAGTGGGAGTGGGAATCCCAGTTTTTGGCCTTCCAGCTACTCCAAGGAGAACCATCCCTGATCAAAGGACTTTCCCAAGTGGTCATTTTGGTGCTCTGCCCACAGTAAAAACTCAATACTCTTGATTATCAGTTCTTTTTCCACATTCCAAAAATTCCTCTCATGACGGTGGGAGTGAGGCCTTCCAATCTTCAGACAGCCCCTCTTTACATTTCGGCTTTCCTCCCCACCTGTGCAAGCCCCCACTACTCCAATTTGTAAGGACAAGAAAATATAGTTTAATATGTAATACTTAAAATTATTCAATTATTTAATGTCTTCTTCCACGGCTTGGATGCAGCCATGGAAAGTATGCTCATCAAGTATTTGTCTGGATCGTTACCATAGAAAATAGCCATAAAGATGAATGGTTCCTCAAAAATAAGATGACAATAGGGACAAATGAAAAGGAATACACTCAGGATGAAGGCTCAGATAGAATACTGGAAATGATTGGCTTGGCACAAATCCAACATAAATAACCCATTGGAGGAGTTGGCAATGAACTTCTGCTCCCACACGGTACTAGGGAATATTATAAGAGTCACACTCACACCCCTGGATAGCCTCTTACTGTCAGCAGCAGCAGCATCTTCCAAAACAAAGAACCAGCGGGTACATAATAAAAAGAGTAGGACATACAACTGAGGGCATAGGGAAAAAAAATCCTGTCCTGCAACAGGCCCCCATTAGCTGATGTGTCCAGTTTGTGTCTCCACATATTATGAAAGGTCTGGAGAAACAGGAGAAGGCTGAGAAAAAACCAATAAATGAGGCATCTTGGACAGCATCCTCCAAAGACATAGCATATTCGTCTTGGCAAAGCCTGGAAGCAGGGTGACCAAGAAGGCTAGATTCGCCTATGGAAAGTCACACAGAGATGGAGACAAATATCTTAATGCCAAATCCTCCGGCTCGCACCTTGCTATTTCTCGTCATCATCGACATCTTCATCGTCATTCACATTAAACCCATGCAATCTCTGCCTAGAGCCCTTTGGCATCAGATATCAATTCATTTAAAACCACCAAATGGTGTCCCTCAAGTAACATCTTCTGGGAGTCCAGATGCCAAGGAGGCTCGGGACATGTTTTTTCAGGGGGAGGCTAGAGAAGTGGTCAAAAAAGGCCCATGGATGAGATATTGTGAAGTTTTCCTGCTGATTCACCCTTTTTCACAACATTCATTGCTGCTTGCTGTTCACTTGACTTTCCAATTCGAATGTAATCTCACCCTGGTATTTCAACCATTTCTCTGGAACCGGGCACATTTTGAGCATCCCCAGATTCTGAGGTGACATAAATCTATAGGCATAGTTGGCCAGAAAGTTGATGGATAACACTTTTTTGTCGCTTGGCTTAAGACAACCCTTTTGAAAGGAGCGGATTTTAGGGATGTAGCCTATTGGAGCCCAATCAATCCATCAATCAGTGGCATTTACGGAGTGCATACTGTGTGCAGAGCACTGTACTAAGTGCTTGGGCATTGCCAAACAACACGAATGATCATTTTTGGAGGGTTGCCAGAAAGTTTGTCCATTACAGTATTCCTCGCACAGTAAGCACTCAATAAATAATAATAATGATGGAATTTGTTAAGCGCTTACTATGTGCAAGGCACTGTTCTAAGCGCTGGGGGGCATACAAGGTGATCAGGTTGTCCCACGTGGGGATCATAGTCTTAATCCCCATTTTACAGATGAGGTAACTGAGGCACAGGGAAGTTAAGTGACTTGCCCAAAGTCATACAGCTGACAAGCGGCGGAGCCAGAATTAGAATCCATGACCTCTAACTCCCAAGCCCGTGTTCTTTCCACTGAGCTAGGCCGCTTCTCAATACGATTGATTGATTGATGGGAGAAGAATTTGGGAAGGGGAAGATTTTTTCTGTTCCCTTTACGTTTACCCCCTTTTACCAGACCGTAAATGATGACCCTCATGCCTAGGGAAGCAGCAAGTTAAAAGTTTAGGCAGGCTTTTTAAATTCTCTCTGAAATGAAAATGAGGGGCTCTCCAATCCAGAGTTCCTGGTAAATCCCATCCTAACCCACAGCTTCCCCTAACCTTCCATATATCTTATTACTACACAGAGTACAATCTAAGAATCAGATCTGCTTCCATCCCTCAATTTTACAAACTCATTGCAGAAGTCAGAAATCTTAAGTTTTCTCCTAAGCTTCTGAAGATTCTAAATGACCTAAAAAATTCTCAAATTATATGGAAGTTTGTAGAAATCCAAATTGTCAACATCTAACGTTTTAGCCACCATCGAAGGGACTGGAAAGGTCTACTGTAGAAGCTCTGGAAGAAGAACTGGTTCTCATCTCAGGGCATCTGACTTGTTGATTGAGGATTTAACAGAGAGCTTATCTCGAAATCCAAAAACACGCAGAAGGAAACTGCAAACTGGGTAAAGGACTGTGAGGATCAACAACCTAAAGGGAAGTAATTAGGCAACAACTTACAGAAATGCCGGTAGAAGGTAAAGCATAACTTTGATTGTTCACTATCTTACTTCTGAAAAGTAAATATAGCGGGAGACTAGAGGGAGTTGAGAAATAATTACGGGGAAATTCCAATACAGACATGTAAAAGTGCAGGGGGAGGGAGCTGGTTTGAAAGGCAGAAGTTCCTCTATAGGCACGGTCTCTGAGTACAAGTCAAAGAGGAAGAGAGAATGCAATGTGTAGACGTCACTTCTGGGTTTAAAAGAAGAAGAAAAAGGTACAATCAGTTCACCCTTGCAGCACCCTGAATCAAGGAAAATGTACCCCATGACCAACTCTGGGCAGTTAAGAAGAACCATTTCTTCTGACACCACGTTGCTCTCTATTCGGACAATCGTGTATTGTCAGAACGATGTCCTCTAATTCTCCCAGCACATTCTATCCATCAGCAGGGAAATCATATGTTCTGGTAGAACTGACTGTGCCATAATAATAATAATAATAGTTGTGGTATTTGTCAAATACAGTATAAGTGAAAGTGCACGCAAAGTGCTTGGAGATAACTCAAGCAGAAAAATCTTCTATGGGTATCTGTGGAATGGTAAACTCTTTGGCTACTTCATATGTCGGACCCAGGACTTTGGCAAGCAAGAAACAAACCAAGGGCTGGGTTGGTTTAATCAATCAATCCATTATATTTATTGAGCACTTACTGTGTGCAGAGCACTACACCTAGTCGTTAGGAGAATACAATAGAGTTGGTAGATGTGATTCCTTCCCTCAAGGAGTTTAGAGTCTGATAAAGGATGACGGCCAATTCAACTGAATGAATTAATGCAGTCCTGCTACATTTAGTCCAGATATATGGACAGCATAATAAGGGTATTGTCCAGGACCTGACCCTTTCTATTTGAACTCTAAGAATAATTCATTTAACTCTATACCTCACAAAATAAATTATTGGTCCCAAGATTTGGCATAGGCTACTAAAGGACAGATTACTTGCGTTACCAACCCACACACCAGGAAAGTCTATTTCTCTAGGGCTCAGTTGAAAAGGCTCTCTGCTCCAGAGGATAAAAATCCAAGACTTAAAGACTCCTGGTGCCTTGCCTAGGTATAATATCTTTACAGAGAACCTGCGATTAACCTTGGAGGTGGAATACTTTGGAAAAAAGGCACGTCTCCTTACTCAGAAAAGAGTAAGTCAGATCACTTTGAGGTCCAGATTTCTCACCGTTGTCATCATCCTCAAACTCTTAATAGTACGTCTGGCACTATTTTGGGAATTGGCCTACTGCTTGGGGCATGATTGGGAGTCAGAAGGTCATGGGTTCTAATCCTAGCACTTGTCTGCTGTGTGGCAGACGGCACAGTGAAGACACTCTGCCGGGATTCCCTCTCGGAACCCAGGCTAGAGGAACTATCCTCTCTCTAACAAATTGAAGACAGTGAGTTATCTCAGTTCATTGTTACACTGTTTATATTTTTGTCCTACCAATTCTGTTATATTGTACTATGGATTGATTTATCTCATGGTTTCCTAGAGGGAAATCCAAAGTCACCTCCTTCCTAATGCACACTTTAGATTATCTTTTTAATCAAGAAGTTTTCAAAGTTGTGTATTGCAAACCCTTTCCTCCTACTTAGACCGTGAGCCCCCTGTGGGACAGGGACTGTGTCCAACTTGATGAACTTGTATCTACTCCAGTATTTAGTACAGTGCTTGAGTGCTTGACACACAGTAAATGCTTAACAAATGCCATAATTATTAGTATTATTACTGCTATTTCCAATTTCCAAAGTAAGATATGAGGTGTGGGGAAGGGGAAAGGACAGGATGGATAAAGTCCTCGTGTAACCTATGTTTTTAGCTTATATAAAAAACTTCCCTAGAGTTCTCCCCCTCTAGACTGTAAGCTCGTTGCGGGCAGGGGACATATCTACCAACTCTATTGTATTGCACTCTCCCCAGCACTCAGTACAGTGCTCTGCACACAGTAAGTGCTCAATAAATATGATTGATTATTATTATTAATAATAATGCTATTTGTTATGTGCCTACTATGTGCCAAACACTGTACTAATGCTGGTGTAGAGACAAAATAAAGTCAGACACTCTACTTGTCCCACATGGGACTCACACTGTAAGTAGTAAATCAGGTATTTAACCTCCATTTTACAGATGAAGAAACTGAGGAACAGAAAAGCTAAGTAACTTGCTCAAGGTCAAACAGCAGACAAATGGCAGAGCTGGGATTAAAACCCCAGTCCTCTGAGTCCCAGGCCCGTGCTCCTTCAACTATTCCGTACAGCCCCGCTTTTGTCTAAGAAACCGTAGTCTAAGACCCTTGCTCAGAAAATCTTAGCCTAGTCTAAGAAAGGCAAAGGCAAAATGATTTCTTCAAGACAAAGAACAAAACTTCTAATAAGGTAAAAAGAAAAAAATCTACTTTCCTGTATAATGGAAATTTCAGAGATTTCAGCCTCATCGTCATCACCATCAATAACAAGTATTTATTGAGTGCCGCACTAGGCACTTGAGAATACACATTAGAAGAATGAGACATGGGTCCTGCTCTGAGGAATTTACCACTTTTATAGTGCAGGTCTTTAAACTTCAAGGTGAATCTGAAGCATGGATTCAAGGCATCAAATGTGCACCTTCTAAAGCAATTTAGAGCAATGAGAAGCAGATGAAAAAAAAAACTAAATTCAGCTACCAGCCTTAGGAAGAAAGCATTCCTCATCCTTTATTATACTGCTGCTTCCCAGAGGAAAATCCAAAGTCAGAAAACTAGTCAGACAAGGCACTTGCTTAATTTACTAGAAAACTAAACCCCACAAAAGATGTGTCGTGTGTTAATGTGTTCTGATACATTCCCTGGGCAGCCTGGGTTTTAGAACGAGAGTAGTGAGGTGAGGTAGGAAGGGACAAGGTGATTGAGTGCTTTTAAGCCAGTGGTGAGGAGTTTCTGTTTGCTGCTGAGGTGGATGGACAACCAGTGGAGTTTCTTTAGGAGTGGGGAAACACGGCCTGAATGTTTTTGTAGAAAAATGATCCGGGCATCAGAGTGATGTATGGACTGGAGTGAGGAGACATAGGAGGCAGGGAGGTCAGCGAGAAGGCTGAGAGAGTAATCAAAGTGGGAGAGGATAAGTGATTGGATTAAAGTGGTAGCACGTTGGATGGTGGAAATGGTTTGGGAGGGGAAAAGGGCAGGAGCAAGTGTTTTTAGAAGGTGAGAGGGGTGGGGGTCAGAAGCGCAGTGAGAGGGGGTAGATTTTTGAGACCAGGTGGGCTTAGATCATCAGTCGAACAAAATGACCACCCATCAGATGTCTTCGCCTATTTGTGTCTCCATTGGCTAATCACCTTTTTGTTTGACGTTTCATGACAAAACTTTTCTCTGTTGTTGTGTTTGATGATTACACATCACCTTCCCGGGGATGTCAGCTCATCAGCCATCATGAGCACTTGTGTGTTGCTGTTATTTATTTGCCTACCTTTCTTCATTTTTTTTCATTTATAGCTCTCCTCTTACTCATTTTCCTATATAAAATTTGCAATTTTTGCCTACTTGCCTCCTCCATTAAACTGTAGTACTGAACATTCCAAGTGCTTAGTACAGTGCTCTGCACATAGTAAGCGCTCAATAAATACTATTGAATGAATGAATGAATACTTGCACATAGTAAGCTTTTTACAAATACCATATTTAAAATCCTCATTATTGTTATTACTATAAATATAAGTTTCTTGAGGGCAGGGCCCTAACTTCTACTGCACATTCTCAAACACCTGGTACACTGCTTTGCACACAGTACTTGGATCTGTTCCCTTTGGGAACTTGGTATTCATCCCACCCTCAGTCCCACAGCATTTATATACATATATGTAATTTATCTATATTATTGTCTGTCTCCACCTCAGCTTAGGAAGGGAACGTGTCTACCAACTCTCTTGTATCATACTCTCCCAAGCACTTAGTACAGTGCTCTGCACACAGAAAGCACTCAATAACTACTACTTATTGACTGAGAGCTCAGTAAACGCTGCTGAAGATGATCCAGAAAACTTAATTTGCAACACTAATGTAATTCTGCGCCTTGCTATTTTTCTGCCTGTGGAAATGGGAGCAAATTGCCTAATTTGATAACTCTACATAATGCAAGCATCCTGATACATTAAAAATCGTACTGAATTTCGTAAATGTATTCTGTCCCCTGAACAAGATCTAAATGATAATTAAGACTCAGGTTTGTTTTTATGTTTTTAACTTTTAACACTGACAGGAATTACATAATACATTATGCTTTGCATACACTTAAATGCAACACAAGGGAAAACAGCTTTTAAAAACATAAATTAGAACTGTTGTTGGTACATTCAAAACGACAAAAAGAACATCCCTTGAGATGCCGACTGCAAAACCTTGTGGCCAATATACATTTTCATGACAGTCTGAAGCAAAACGAGTATTGTTCTGCCCAGTCTATAGACGGAGAACTGCAGAGGCTTGTAGAAGCCCCAATAGGAAATTGGCGGCCAGGTCAGCCCGCCTGTCGGTCAGTCAGCTGAATGCATTGAGCGGTCCCGCCTGCCTTTTATGCAGCTTCAAGTCCTGGGGCATTCCTGGATGGTCTACCTAATGCTAGTAATCCCACACCTCGAGAACCTCTAATGGTTGCCCAGTCCTCTCCTCATTGAGCAGAAACCCCCGATCGTTATCTTAAAGACACTCTGCCGGGATTCCCTCTCGGAACCCAGGCTAGAGGAACTATCCCCTCTCTAACAAACTGAAGACAGTGAGTTATCTCAGTTCACTGTTACATTGTTTATATTTTTGTCTTACCAATTCTGTTATATTGTACTGCTCCAAGCACTTGGCTTTGCACACATTAAGGGCTCAATGAATATCACTGACTGATTGATTGATATTGTTCACAGTCAGTTACAGATCCATCTCCACAATTATTAACAAAATCGCTGCAGTCCCTTCTCCTCACACCCCAAATCTGACCTGCCCCCAAGGCCAAGTCAGGTTTGGCCAATAGCTTCAGTGTCCAATGATGTTAATCTTTCGGCATTATCTTGAGACTTCCCACTGTGAATACGATCTCCTGCATCGTGTGACATTATATTTCAGTGACACTACTCCGATATAAATCTGTCCTGCTGGATTGTCTCCAAGACATGATAGCTTTCCATGTCTACTGGAGTGACCAGTCTTCCATATGCATTCAGTCATTAGCCCTCCTGCCAAATAAGCTCAAATACTACCACTATCTTAGACTGGGACTCCCAGAAGTCACTGAGAAGATGTGTCCTGCGATCCAGTATCACCCGATTTGAAACATAATGTGGAAATATTCTATGACGGAAATATCAGTCAAGGGCTCCTCCCCACCCTCTGCTATTCTCTACCCACCGGAGTCCGGGGAAAACGTCTAGCCAGAGAGGAAGGAAGGAGGGTGCGTAGTCTATCTGGGTCCACATCTTGATCTTCTATTGAGATCTCTCAAGGAAACAAGACCAAAGTTGTGGCTTAGAAACTGAAGCATTCAAAACTCTTGAGAAATGAGTAATTATGCAAAAAAAAATTAATGGGAAGTGTTGAGTCATATGTTTTTACAGTCACAGAGCCCAGCTATGAAAATAAGCCCTCACCATGAAATCAAACACAGGTAATGTGCCCTTCAGCAAAAGGAAAATAAGGTTGGTGATACAAATGCACACACAAACACTCACACGCACACAGAGCAAAATCAAATCCTGATTCCAAATGAATCTGATAACTTAGTTGTGGCCATCACAGGACTAGACAGCCATTTTGTTCACCCTATGCCCCCCTTGGGAGTCAGGGGCAAGGAGTATAAATTAGCTTCTGCTAGGAACATATAGCTGTAACTGCTGCTGGCTGGCCAGAGGCTGTGTGAACACCTAGATTAGTGGGAAGCAGAAGAAAAACTTTGTATTACTTTAAATTTAAGTTAGGATAAGTCAGACTCTGGCAAAGCCACAAACAACTGTCTGCCATTACCCATATCCCTGTTTCTGCCCGGCATATGGAATCCATGTACGGAAAGGGGGAAAAGGAACAGAGGCACAGGCGGGAGTCAGAGTAAATCACTCAGGTCTAAGTGGGTGTCTGTATACAACGAATGTGTAATTTTTCATTGTTTTGATTTAAAAAGAGAATAATTAATCAGTTAGCAGGGCTATCTCTCCTGAGATATGTGGCAAAACAATATGTTGAGAAACAACCAATTAATCTAATTTGGTTAAAGAACTGGAATCAAAGCCAAGCAACCTGGGCTCCAGTCCCTCCTCCGCCACCCACTCACTAAACAACACCGAGCAATCGTCTAATGTCTAAAATGCTTTCCTCCTCTAGGCATCACAGAGGCATGGTGAAGACTCAAACTCAAGTCTGGCATTTTTAGCTTCTTAAAAGAAAGAGACAACCTGCACACTCTTCCAAAGTTGAAAGAGGGTCAACAGAATTTATTGAGCACTCACCAAGTACTGGAGAACAGAACTTCAGTCATTAGTGAGTTTTAGAAAAGTAGCATGGCCTAGTCTTCTTGGTCCTGGGAGTGGGAGTCAGGTGACACACATTCTAATGGCTCAGTGGAAAGAGCCCGGGCTTGGGAATCAGAGGTCATGTGTTCGAATCCCGGCTCTGCCACTTGTCAGCTGTGTGACTGTGGGCAAGTCACTTCACTTCTCTGTGCCTCAGTTACCTCATCTGTAAAATGGGCATTAACTGTGAGCCCCATGTGGGACAACCTGATTTCCCTGTATCTACCTCAGCGCTTAGAACAGTGCTTGGCACATAGTAAGCGCTTAACAAATACCAAGATTATTATTATTATTAATTTCAGCTCTCTCACTTGTCTCCTGTGTAACTCTGGGCAAGTCACTTAACTTCTCTGTGCCTCAGTTTTCTCATTTGCAAAATGGGGACTCAATACCCGTTCTCCCTCCTTCTTAGACTGTAAACCCCATCAGGGACAGGGACTGTCTAATCTGATTATCTTGGATCTACCTCAGCACTTAGTACAGTGTTAACTACACAGTAAGTGTTCAATATAGGCCACTTTTATGGGTTATGTTAAGCTCTTAATATGTTCCAGGCACTGTACTAAGCTCTGGGGTCGATACAAGTTGATCAGATTGGACATAGTCCCAGTGTCCCACATGGGGCTCACATTGCTATTAATTGCTATTTTACAGATGAGGTAACTGAGGCCCGGAGAAGTTAAGTGACTTGCCCAAGGTCACACAGCAGACAAGTGGGAGAGTTGGGATTGGAACCCAGATCCTTCTGACTCCCAGGCCCCTGCTCTATTCACTGTGCCACACTGCTTTTCTATTCAGTTGAGAGGCCCAATTCATCCTCACATATTCAGTGAAATAAATATATTCTACCCACATGATATTTGAGGAAACGGAGATGCAGCTAAATACTTGCCCTAAAAGACAAGAGCAGGAAACAGAAATCGCTAAAGCCACCAGACTATTCTCTTTCCCATAATAATAATAACTGTGGAATTTATTAAGTATTTACTATGAGCCGAACACACAGTTTGATAGTGCATGTGGAAGAAAAATGCCTGCCTTCTTCCTGTTACCATTAGCACAACGCTTTCCACCCTTGTCACTCATTGTCATTTTACTCTATTACATACTTTAAATTGCAAATTCGGGAAGAAACACCAAGTTCTGTGCAAATTCTGTAACACCAAGTTACTTTACTGCTCTCCTACTACACCTCAGCCCGCACACTGTGCTCCTCTAATGCCAACCTATTCGATGTACCGCGATCTCGTCTATCTCGCCGCCGACCTCTCGCCCACATCCTGCCTCTGGTCTGGAATGTTCTCCTGCTTCCTATCTGACCGTTACTCTCCCCACCTTCAAAGCTTTATTGAAGGCACATCTCCTCCAAGAGGCCTTCCCCAAGTCCTCATTTCCACTTTTCCCACTCCCTCTGTGTCACCCTGATTTGCTCCCTTTATTCACCCCTCTGTCAGCCCCACAGCACTTACGTAGAGGTCAGTAATGTATTTATTTATACCAATATTTATTTATATTAATGTCTGTCTCCCCCTCTAGACCGTGAGCTCGTTACGGGCAGGGAATGTGTCTACCAACTCAGTTGTACTGTACCCTCCCAAGTGCTCAGTACAGTGCTCTGCACACGGGAAGTGCTCGATAAATATGATTGGTTTATTGATTGGTCGATAGATCGTCTGTGGAAGACCCTTCAGTTTGGCTTCTGTGGCTCCAGAGCCAACCAAGAAAAACAAAAGATCATGCAAATGGTGAGTTGTCAAGCTAAAAGGGGAACAGAAGAAGGTAGGCTTTTTCACCCAGATGCCCTCAGCTCCTGAATGAGCTCGCCCAGCTATTTGGGGGGACGGGAGCGTCAAGGAGGGATGCAGTGTAGGATTCATTCATTCAATAGTATTTATTGAGCGCTTACTATGTGCAGAGCACTGTACTAAGCGCTTGGGATGAACAAGTCGGCAACAGATAGAGACGGTCCCTGCCGTTTGACGGGCTTACAGTCTAATCGGGGGAGACGGACAGACAAGAACAATGGCACTAAACAGCGTCAAGGGGAAGAACATCTCGTAAAAACAATGGCAACTAAATAGAATCAAGGCGATGTACAATTCATTAACAAAATAAATAGGGTAACGAAAATATATACAGTTGAGCGGACGAGTACAGTTCTGTGGGGATGGGAAGGGAGAGGTGGAGGAGCAGAGGGAAAAGGGGAAAATGAGGCTTTAGCTGCGGAGAGGTAAAGGGGGGATAGCAGAGGGAGTAGAGGGGGACGAGGAGCTCAGTCTGGGAAGGCCTCTTGGAGGAGGTGATTTTTAAGTAGGGTTTTGAAGAGGGAAAGAGAATCGGTTTGGCGGAGGTGAGGAGGGAGGGCGTTCCAGGACCGCGGGAGGACGTGACCCAGGGGTCGACGGCGGGATAGGCGAGACCGAGGGACGGCGAGGAGGTGGGCGGCAGAGGAGCGGAGCGTGCGGGGTGGGCGGTAGAAAGAGAGAAGGGAGGAGAGGTAGGAAGGGGCAAGGTGATGGAGAGCCTTGAAGCCTAGAGTGAGGAGTTTTTGTTTGGAGCGGAGGTCGATAGGCAACCACTGGAGTTGTTTAAGAAGGGGAGTGACATGCCCAGATCGTTTCTGCGGGAAGATGAGCCGGGCGGCGGAGTGAAGAATAGACCGGAGCGGGGCGAGAGAGGAGGAAGGGAGGTCAGAGAGAAGGCTGACACAGTAGTCTAGCCGGGATATAACGAGAGCCCGTAATAGTAAGGTAGCCGTTTGGGTGGAGAGGAAAGGGTGGATCTTGGCGATATTGTAGAGGTGAAACCGGCAGGTCTCGGTAACGGATAGGATGTGTGGGGTGAACGAGAGGGACGAGTCAAGGATGACACCGAGATTGCGGGCCTGCGGGACGGGAAGGATGGTCGTGCCATCCACGGTGATAGAGAAGTCTGGGAGAGGACCGGGTTTGGGAGGGAAGATGAGGAGCTCAGTCTTGCTCATGTTGAGTTTTAGGTGGCGGGCCGACATCCAGGTGGAGACGTCCCGGAGGCGGGAGGAGATGCGAGCCTGAAGGGAGGGGGAGAGGACAGGGGCGGAGATGTAGATCTGCGTGTCATCTGCGTAGAGATGGTAATCAAAGCCGTGAGAGCGGATGAGTTCACCGAGGGAGTGAGTGTAAATGGAGAACAGAAGAGGGCCAAGAACTGACCCTTGAGGAACTCCAACAGTTAAAGGATGGGAGGGGGAGGAGGCTCCAGCGTAGGAGACCGAGAATGATCGGCCAGAGAGGTAAGAGGAGAACCAGGAGAGGACAGAGTCCGTGAAGCCAAGGTGAGATAAGGTATGGAGGAGGAGGGGATGGTCGACAGTGTCAAAGGCAGCAGAGAGGTCAAGGAGGATCAGAATGGAGTAGGAGCCATTGGATTTGGCAAGAAGGAGGTCATGGGTGACCTTAGAGAGAGCAGTCTCGGTAGAGTGGAGGGGACGGAAGCCAGATTGGAGGGGGTCTAGGAGAGAATGGGAGTTAAGGAATTCTAGGCATCGATTGTAGACGACTCGTTCTAGGATTTTGGAAAGGAAGGGTAGTAGGGAGATAGGACGATAACTGGAGGGGGAAGTGGGGTCAAGAGTGGGTTTTTTTAGGATGGGGGAGACGTGGGCATGTTTGAAGGTAGGATGAAGGTAGGAGGTGCAAGGAAGTGACTAAAAAAATCAAGTCGACAGCTCTGACTCTTTATAACCCCTCCCCCAAACCGCTCCTCTCGAGGCCACCGATCCCTTCACAACTGGGCATGGACAACCCCCGGGCTACAGAAAAGGCCAATACATAAGGGCTCACCAATTGTGGAAGGCCAACACTGCAGAAGATCTATAGGGAATGTGTTGTATGCCGTTGTCCCCTACGCAGAATAAAATGGAGAAAAATTAGGAGACGAAGGGCTTCCTTGATATGTCTTCTCCCTTTTGTGGGCAGCCTTTCCCATCAATCAGGGGTTTGGGGAGGGGGTCCCCTGGAGGGGCAAGGATGAAGGGCCAGGGATTCCAGTCCAGAGTGCCACAGGTTCTGGCACCGTGTTGCCAGGAGCTCAGGGCAGGTAGGAAAGTTCCAGTGGGATCCATTTTTCCTTTCTGGGAAAACTGACATGTCCTGGAAAGAGAAAACATAGACCCCCCCCACACACTGGAAACACACAAAACACTAGTGCCTCTCTGAAATTCTGTGAAGGGAGGTAGCATCTAGGTATTCCATTTTTACTTTCTTCAAGATTTATGTGTATATATATTCATGCGATAGCTCATTTGTAGATTCTGTTATTCTGCTATTCATCTCCTGTTAAATTGGAAGCTCCTTGAGAACAGGGATTGTAGGGAAGCAGCCTGGCACATTGGATCGAACATGGGCCTGGGAGTCAGTAGGTTAAAGGTTCTAATCCCGGCTCCACCACTTGTCTGCTGTGTGGCCTTGGGCAAGTCACTTCACTTCCCTGTGTCTCAGTTACCTCACCTGTAAAATGGGGATTAAGATTGTGAGCCCCATGTGGGACAGGGACCCTGTCCAATCTGATTTGCTTGTATCCACCCCAGCGCTTAGCACAGGGCCTGGCACATAGTAAGTGCTTTACAAACATCATCATTATTATTATTATTACGTACTTACTCTATTGCACTCTTCCAAGCACCTGACACAGTGTTCCGCACCCAGTAATTGCTCAATAAATACCACTGATTGACTGAGCCTACAGTACACACTCAGTAGGCACTCAATAAATATCATTACTACTAGTACATAGGGGAAAATGCAGTGAAGTGAAAATCACATTTAAAACCCATAAGGTCTAATAAAACGAGTCCTTAAAGTCTTTTTTCCTTAAAGGTAAAAATCACCTACAAATGACTTTCATTGATTTCCTCTATGTTCAGACTCTTGAGCAAAATACACAGACAAAACTGTTTAAACAAAAAGCCTGGTGTGTTGTATTTATGGAAAATTAATTATTTTACCTTAATGGAATGACCATTATGAAAGAATAGAATAGAACAGAAAGAATAGAAGTGGCCTACAGGGCTCATTTACATGGTCTCTGTTTCTATCGCTACGAGTCCTTTTGAAATACACATCTGTACTGTCTACAAGGGAAGAAAATAATAATGCCACGGGGTTTGGTTCAATCATTAGTCTTTGAGGCAGACCTTCTTCAAAACATTTGGATTATTATGATTTGTTTTCCTTCGGGTTTATTAGAGATATAAAATCAAAGGGATAACCTTCTGGCGAATTCCCAAGTGATGTTGAAAATTAGATTAGAAACAATAGGCAAGTTTCACAATTCCTTAGTTGGCCTAGCGGCATGACCTGGTGGAGGGTTCATGGGCTTGGAAGTCAGGGGACACGAATTCTTATCTCTGCCTTTTCTAGTCCAAATATCAAACTGCATATTCCCACACCCAATTTCAGTTTCTCACACATACACTCACATACACACACACTCTCACCCACATACACACACACTCTCACCCACATACACACTCACCCACACATACACACTCACCCACACGTACACATTCACACACCTCCAAATTATCCTTTTTCCTTAGACAACCTGTGGGCAGTATGTTGTGGGCAGGGATTGTCTCTCTCTGTTGCTGAATTGTAGAAGCAGCGTGGCCCAGGGGAAAGAGCACGGGCCTGGGAGTCAGAGGACATGGGTTCTAATCCCGGCTCCGCCACTTGTCAGCTGTGTGACTTTGGGCCAGTCACTTCACTTTTCGGGGCCTCAGTGACCTCATCTATAAAATGGGGATGAAGACTGTGAGCCTCATGTGGGGCAACCGAATTACCTGGTATCTACCCCAGCGCTTAGAACAGTGCTCAGCACATAGTAAGCGCTTAACAAATACCAACATTATTATTATTCATTCATTCATTCAATAGTATTTATTGAGCGCTTACTATGTGCAGAGCACTGTACTGAGGGCTTGGAATGTACAAATCGGTAACAGATAGAAACAGTCCCTGCCCTTTGACGGGCTCACAGTCTAATCGGGGGAGACGGACAGACAAGAACAATAGCAATAAATAGATAGATTATTACTTTCCAAGTGCTTAGTACAGTGCTCTGCGTACAGTAAGCGCTCAATGGGATGAACGTGGCTCAGTGGAAAGAGTCTGGGCTCGGGAGTCAGAGGTCATGGGTTCGAATCCCAGCTCTGCCACTTGTCAGCTGTGTAACTGTGGGCAAGTCTCTTAACTTCTCTGTGCCTCAGTTACCTCATCTGTAAAATGGAGATTAAGACTGTGAGCCCCAGGTGGGACAACCTGATTACCCTGTATTCACCCCAGCGCTTAGAACAGTGCTCTGCACCTAGTAAGCGCTTAACAAATACCAACATTATTATAAATACGATTGACTGAATGGTAGAAACAGGAGAGAAACACAGTGGATATGGCTCTTTCCCAAACTCTGCTGGTAGCTAGGGTCTCTTCTCCCTGGCTTTCACCATGGGGGATCGGAGAGAGTTAAAACAGTGACCCACCCCCACCCCCACCCCGCAGAATCGCAGAGAGCAATCCTCCAGCAGGGAGCAAGACAGACGTGGACAGAAAGGGTAGTCTCTGCTGCAGATGTCTTCCCGAATTTCCTGCTGCCAGTGGAATGGCAAGGTGGGCTTTTTATTTGACTGTCCTCTTTTAAAATGATTAAAGGAAAGTGATATAAGGTTTTCTGGGTGTCTGTGGGAGGGGGAGAGGGGGAAATAATACGAGATTCATGTGAAAACTCACTTTCCAAACCGATTTTTCTGTTTACCTAAATCTAGGTATCTTGCATGGCTCTTACTGGTTCACAGATCAATTATCAATCAATCAATTGTATTTATTGAGCACCTGCTGCGAATGGAGAACTGAACTATGTGCTTGGGAGAGCCCAGTAGAATGAGTAGATATGATCCCAGGCCTCAAGAAGCTGATAAATATACGCCTCAAATGAGGAGGTCATATGTTTAGAGAAGCAACATGGCCTAAGGGAAAGAGCATGACCTAGTGAAAAGAGCACGGGCCAGGGAGTCAGAAGACACGGGTCCTAATCCCAGCTTCACCACTTGTCTCCTGGGTGACCTTGGGCAAGTCACTTAACTTCTTTGGTCCTCAGTTCCCTCATCTGCAAAATGGAGATTCAATACCTGTTGTCCCTTCTACTTAGACCGTGAGCCCCGTTCATTCAGTCGTATTCATTGAGCGTTTACTGCGTGCAGAGCATCGTACTAAGCGCTTGGAAAGTACAATTCAGCCACAAACAGAGACAATCCCTACCCAACAAGGGGCTCACAGTCTAGAGATGTGGGAGTTGATTATCTCGTACCTACCCCAGAACATAGAACAGCGCCTGTCACATAGTAAGCACTTAACAAATGCCACTATGGTTATTTAAAACTCAAACTGAATCGGGAACTCAATGGACAGTATTTAGGGAGAAAAGATCCATTTTAGTATAAAAGTTGACATTACATACCACACTGCGATGAAGGACAGGAGCACTAAGACAACAACAGCAGCCAGTGAGCCCAATCCAACGCCCATCATCTGCTGCAGACTGAGTGATGAACCTGAAGAACACAACCGCAAGAAACTGAACAAAACTAACACTAGACGGTCTCCGTCTGGAGAATCAGGGATGAACCCAATCAGAAGCCGAATGGCCTAGTGGAAAGAGCACGCCCCTGGGAGTCAGAGGACCTGGGCTCTGCCACTTGTCTGCTGTGGGACTTTGGGCAAGTTACTTGACTTCTCTGTGCCTCAGTTACCTCATCTGTACAATGGGGGTTAAGACTGTTGGCTCCTATGTGGGACGGGGATGGGTCTAACTTGATGGTCTTGTAATAATAATAATAATGATGCTGGTATTTGTTAAGCACTTACTGTGTGCCAACCACTGTTCTAAGTGCTGCCCAGTGCAGTGCCTGACACATAGCAAGAACTTAATAATTACCATGAAAAAATTGTTTTCTTAGAGCTTTATGATGTCTTCAAACAAATGGAGGAAATGGTGGTAAGGGTCCAACTATAGACAGGAGTTGGACTTCTTTTCCAAAATAATCACACTTCCCTGTTTCCCCAAGAACGCTCACAATGATCTCAAAATGATCAGGATTGCTCTTCTCATCCGGAGACAAAGCAAGCACATGTGCACGGCAGCTCAGGTTCCTCTTCCTGTTGCCTTTTTGGACTGGTCCATGACTCTGCCCAAACGATGTCCCTAAGTGGCTAGCTCTCTGTCCCCTTCAACTTCTCTCTACTTGGTCACAAGTTCAACTCCTGACTGAGAATGGGGAAGTGAAAAACAGCAGGGAAAAGATTTATGAGTGGCATGATGCATTCTAGTTCCCATATGGTAGTTGTTCTGTTTCTCTCATGAGGAGGTTCCCATGGGACTGTGCGCCCCATTGGGACAGGGATTGTATCCCACCTAATTAACTTGTACTTACCCCCAGCGAGAAGAACAGCGTTTGACGCACAGTGAGCACTTAACAAATGCAATTGAAATAATATCACTGCTTCAGTTCCCCAGAAACCCTCTTCTCAAGCTAGAATTGACAAAGGGGCCTTGCTCTAGGGAGCCTCTCTGAGCCAACATCCAATTCTACCCTCACCAGCTCTGAAATCCCCCTATCTGACCACAACCTCAACACCTGCCTTCTCTCCCACGTACACTCCTCTCAAATCTGTCCTGTTCCCCCACAGGGACCTCTGATCTTTTGACCCCCATCTAATTTTAGGAGGGTAAGGTATACTGAGGCTTAACTAAACTAATTGATCTTTTTGATTTGAATCCCTAGGAAGAACAGTGACTGAAACAGGTGCTCTTTGAGTCATCTCTAACAGATTCGTGTAAGATCAATGGATACGAGCTGTAGAAATCAACGATTTAATACTCCTTTAGTTCTATACAGGAGCCTGAGGCCATGGAAAGGAGAGGAACCTCACTTCTCCCTCTTCTACTCCTTCTGCTACAGTCCAACTCCCAAGCAGTTGCAACCTGTGAATCACAGAGACCCAATCTACAACCCTATCCCATACTGTGCACCATCAAGCAGTGTCTGACAGACCCCAGCCTCAGAAAACATGGCCTAAGGTGTTCACAGGGTACAGTGAGGGCAAAAAGGTCATAGATTCTAATCCCAGCTCCGCCACTTGTCTGCTGCGTGACCTTGGACAAGTCACTTCACTTCTCTGTGCCTCAGTTACCTTAACTGTAAAATGGGGATTTTGAGACTGTGAGCCCCATGTGAGACAGGGACTGTGTCCAACCTTATTATCTTTTATCAACCCCAGTGCCTGGCACGTAGTAAGCGCTTAACAAATACCATCGTTATTACTATTATTACTACTAATACCCTAAAGAATTACTGGGGGAGCATGATCACATGCGATACATAGGTATCTAGGGTGTCATTCACAGGGCCAGCATGCAAGTGCCCTGCAGTTGAATGTAGACAGGGAAAAATATTCCTCACTTCTCTTTCTTTTTTTAATGGTATTTGTTAAACACCAAGCACTGTACTAAGCACTGGGATAGATACAAGATAAATAGGTCAGACACAGTGCCTGTCCCACATGGGACTCACAGTCTAAGTAGGAGGTAGAACAGTATTTAATCCCCATTTTACAGATGAGGGAACTGAGGTCCAGAGAAGTGAAATGACTTGCCCACCATCACACAGCAGGCAAGTGGTGGAGATGGGATTAGAACCCAGGTCCTCTGGCTCCCAGGCCCGTGCTCTTTCTACTAAACCGCTCTGACTTCTCTCTATGAAGAAAGCTGCAGAGTCCCAGGAAACTCTTCAAGAGCAAGGATCGTGTCATATGTACTTCTGCATGGCCTAGTGGAAAGAGCACAGGCCTGGGAGTCAGAGGATCTGGGTTCTAATCCTGACTCTGCCACTTGCTTGCTGTGTGACTTTGGGCAAATCACTTAACTTCTCTGTGCCTCAGTTTCCTCAACTGTAAAATGGGGATTAAATACCTCCTACTTAAACTGTGAGCCCCATGCGGGACAGGGATTGGGTCTGACCTAATTAACTTGTACCTACACCAGTGGTTAGAACAGCGTTTGACACATAGTAACCACTTAAATACCAAAAAAAAGTAAATCAGTAGTAATCGTTGAGCGACTACTACATGCAGAGCACTGGATTAAGCACTTGGGAGAGTACGATGGAGTCAGTAGACATGATATTGGTCTTCGAGCACCTCAAAATCTAGCAGAGGAGAAAGATGTTTGTCTTCGCCACCCCCCCAAGACTGTGAGCTCATTGTGAACAGGGAATGTCACTGTTTATTGTTGTATTGTACTTTCCCAAGTGCTTAGTTCAGTGCTCTGTACCTAGTAAACGCTCAACAAATACGACTGAATGAAAGATAAGATAAATTTTAGATAGGAAGAAGCAATAGAATATATGGATATGTACACAAGGGCTGCAGGAAGGTGTATTTAGGAAGCACAGAATTGTTGAAGTGTCAGTAGCGGGGATATATGATCGGGAGAGTGGAAATTGAACAGGGAAGGCCTCATGGACAAGATGGGATGGGCTTTGAAGAGAGGGAGAGCTGTGGTCTACGGGATGTGAAGAGGGAGGGTGTTCTGTGCAAGGGGTAGAGCTTGAACAAGAGATCAGTGGCAGGAGAGTCAAAACCTTAAGGTGAAAGAAGTTTGTGAACTGGGGTGTAGTGGGAGAAGAGAATGCTAATGTTAATGATAAAAATTAGGCTCGGCGTGCCTTTACATCTGGGTTAGAATAACTCCGTTTGAACCTTGGAGATGAATAATAATAACAATAATAATAATGATTGCATTTGTTACGGGCTTACTCTGTACTAAGCACCATCCTAGGCACTGGGGAGAATACAAACCAATCCAATCGATACACAAGTTTCAAGGCAAGAGATGTGACAATAATAAAACTGTAGAGCGATTTCAATTTTCCCACAGCACATTCCCATAAATTACCTCATTTTAATGTCATATCTATGAAGTAAGAAGAGGCAAGTATCACATTCCCCATTTCACAGGTGAGGAAACTGAGGCTCAAAGAAGTTAAAAGACTTGTCCGAGGTCACCCAACAGGCCAGTGGAAGAGTTGGGACCAGAACTCAGTCCTTCTAATAGTAGAGTGCTCTGCACACAGTGTACACTCAAAAAATACCATGGATCGGTTGACTGACTGATTCTGACTCTTAGACCTGCACTCTTTCCATTATACCACAATAGGACATCTTCAGATTTCCTAAAGTTAGCATCCCAACAAAGCCGAGAAAGACAAGGGTTCAATTATTCTGTAAATTAAGGAGGAATCGTGACTAAACAACTCAGAAGCTAGAGTCCTGGGAGTGATGGTCCAAAAAGTTGGGTTGGTCTCAGAAAATGGAGGCTCAGAATCTGTTTTGGAGAAAACATGAAATTGGGGGACACTGACAGAGGCAAAAAGTAGGCAGTTGCCAACACTGATAAACCAGGGGAATTGAATTGCAAGGTTGAGAAAGGGAAAATTAAAGGTCCAGTGTTTAAAGGGCACAGTGAAAATACTACTGATTTAGCTACCTCAAGGGCATCTGGGACTATAAGGACACAGGAGATTCTGTTTGGAATGAGGCTAATTTACTGAAGCTGTTTTGATCACAAATCAATTTACAGATTGCACCTATGTTACTCAAGTCCTATGTCTTACAGTTTTCCCCCATCTAAGGATAACTGAAGCAGAACACGCCTCAAGAAACGACTGGAGTTGCTCCAGAGCAGCTCTGAAAGACTTTTTCCCAGTTGAGCACTTTGCTAAAAATGGGAAGCGATGCTGAGGACTGAGGGAAGACTTGGGCCCTAAATGAGGCTGATAGGAGGTCAGAGCTACCTCTTTCCTATCAGAGTGGTTCCAGAAATTACCTCCTCTGCAGCCCCATCTTTACTTCCAGAGGCAAAGGGGGAAACCCCCAACCAATGGAGCAGAAGGAAGATTATCTGAGCTTTGCTGTGCAGAACCATGGTGTCCCAAATAGGACCAGGTTGGGAAGCATATCGCACCCAGGTCCCTGAAGGAACTGGAACGAGAGGGCAGTCAATTTGCTCTAAAAGGAATTTAGACTATTTTTAATTCTGGGCTAACTTTTCTTTGCTTGATTTTCGAACTTATTGGCAGCAAACCCTCTTAGCTACTACTGTGCTTTCAACTGAAAATTGTGAATGCCATAAAATCTATATTCCCATTACCTTTGGATGGGTCCAGGACTTTAGCATCATCTAGTGGAAAGAGCAGAAGCCTGGAAGTCAGAGGACGGGTGTTCTATTCCCAGGTCTGCCATTGCCTACTGTGGGATGCTGAGCAAATCACATTTCTGGGCCTCAGTTTCCTCATCTGTAAAACGGAGATTAAATAACTCTTCTCCCTTCTTCCTAGACCTTAAGCTCCATGTGGGACAGGGACAGTGTCCACCCTGATTTTCTTGCATCTACCCCAGCACTTAGGACACTGCTTGGAACGTAGTAGGGAATGTATCTATCAACTCTGTTGTATTGTACTCTCCCAAGCACTTAGTACAGTGCTCTGTATTATAAATAAAATCATCAATAAATATCACTAATGATGAGAATAAGTGCTTAACAAATACCACAATTGTTATCATTATTATTATCATTATTTAGTTTTAGAACAAGGCAAGTTCTTGTCCAAGAAAATCAGGAACAACAGCAAGGTTAGATTCAGTCAAAGATATATTATGAGATGAATGGTAAAATAAGAATCTTAAATCTCTCCTAAATGGGGATTTATCAGAAAGAGAAATACAGCAACAAAATTTGCCTCAGCTTTATTTGGAATTGTTCCAGCTTTGGGCCTCTCTTCAGAGGACTTTAATTTTGCAGCGTTTAAGGTCACATCTGAGAGTACACAGTGGCGTGGGACCAAAGGCCCAATTTTTTTTTCATTTCTGTATAAAAGGATAATTAAGGAACCCAAAAAACAGAAGTAGCCAGAAGAAGTTTTTTTCAAACCGCAACCAACATCAAGAATTACCCTGAAAAAGTTCATTTCAGAATCCTGGAATCTTTGTAAGTAAATGCTATGGATGTAACAAAGTGAAGGTGTTGTCCAAAGCCCAAATTTATCCCACCATCATCGTCATGAGCCTCCTTGCAAACATATAACTAGTGGCACACTAACCAAGAATCACTGCGAATGATGAATATTTCTGTGCTGCTCTTGAAGGTAGGGTTGTTGTTTTTTTAATGGTCTTTGTTAAGTGCCAGACACTGTACTAAACACCAGGATTGATACATCATAATCAGGTCAGACACAGTCCATATCCTATATGGGGCATTGCAGTCTTGATCCCCATTTTTCAAATTTGGTAACAGGCATGGAGAAGGTAAGTGACTTGCCCAAGGGGACACAGCAAGCAAGTGGCAGAGCCGGGATTAGAACCCAGGTCCTCTGCTTGCCAGGCCTGTGTTCTTTCCAATAGGTCATGCTGCTTCTAAGTAGGCCATGGTTCTTGCAAGAACTGTGTAAGAAGTATTTTGTTAAATGGTGAATGGTCTTACCTTTAATTTGGGCCCAAACTGCACAGGACTGCGTCCTGACCTGCAAAGGAAAATATGTTTCACACCATTATTTTCTCTACCTGGTACTTTTCGTCTATACATGGCACCTCGTCCTAAGCATCGACTGGATCTGAGTCCCCTTTTATCGTCCATCTACACCCACTCCCTTGGAGAAAGCATTTGCCCCCATGGCTTCGACTGCCATTTCTATGTGGATGATTCCCAAATCTACATCTGCAGAAGCAGCGTGGCTTAGTGGACAGAACGTGGGCCTAGGAGTCAGAAGGACCTGGGTTCTAATCCTGGCTCCTCCACCTGTCTGTTGTGTAACCTTGGGCAAGTCACTTAACTTCTCTGGGCCTCAGTCACCTCATCTATAAAATGGGGATTAAGACTGTGATCCCCATTCAGAACAGGGACTGTGTCCAACCTGACAAATTTGTATCTACCCCGGTGCTTAAGTACAGTGTAAGCATTTATCAAATACCATTGTTATTATTATTATTATATTATTCTTATCTCCGGTCCTGATATCTCTCCTTCTCTACAGTCTCACATTTCCTCCTGCCTTCAGGACGTCTTTACTTGGACGTCCTACCAACGCCTCAAAGTTAACATGCCCTAAATAGAACTCTTTATCTTCACACCAAAACCCTGTCCTTCCCTGGCTTTCCTGTCACTGTAGAAAGCACCGCCATCCTCCCTTTCTCACAAGCCCGTAACCTTGGCATTACCTTCAACTCATCTCTCTCATTCAACCCACATATTCCGTCTATCACTAAATCCTGTCGGTTCAACCTTCACAACGTTGTTAAAATCCACCCGTTCCTCTCCCTTCAAACTGCTACCAGGTTAATCTGACCACTTATCCTATTCCGTCTTGATTGCCGAGTCAGTCTCCTTGCTGACCTCCCTGCCTCCTGTCCTCCCCGCTCCAGTCTAGACTTCAGTCTGCTGCCTGGATCATTTTGCTACAGAAATGTTCAGTCCATGTTCCCCCCTACTCAAGAACCTCCAGTGGTTACCCATCAAACAGAAACTCCTTACCATCGGCTTTAAAGCCCTAAATCACCTTGTCTCTTGCACCTTACCTCCCTGATTTCCTGCTACTACCCAGCCCACACACTTGGCTCCTCTAACGCCCACCTACACACTGGACTTTGATCTTAACTGAGGTAGCAGCATGGTGTAGAGGATACAGCATGGGCCCGGGAGTCAGAAGGTCATGGGTTCTAATCCCGGCTCCAGCACTTATCTGCTGTGTGACCTTGGGCTAGTCACTGAACTTCTCTGTACCTCAGTTACCTCACCTGTAAAATGGGGATTTAGACTATGAGCGCCAGGTGGAACGGGGATTGTGTCCAACCCGATTTGCTTGTATCCACCCCAGTGCTCAGTACAGTGCCTGGCACATAGTAAGCACTTACCAAATGCCATAATAATAATAATGATCATTACTATTATTAATCTTTCTAGCCTCAAATGTCTCACCCATGTCCTGCCTCTGTTCTGAAACTCCCTCCCTCTTCATATCCATCTCTTCCCACTTTCAAAGCCTTCTTAAAATCACATCTCCTCCAAGTGGCCTTCCCCAACTAAACCCTCATTTCATCTTCTTCCACTCCCTCTACATCTCCCTTGCACTTGCATTTTCTACCTTTATTCACCCCTCCTTTAGGCCCACGGCACTTTATATATATAAATTCCCAAATTCATTTATTTATATTAATGTCTGTCTCCCCCTCTAGATTTTCAGCTCGTTGTGGGCCGGGAATATTTCTACCAACTCTGTTATATTGTACTCTTCCCAATGCTTAGTACAATGCTCTGCACACAGTAAAAGCTCAATAGATATGATCGATTGATTGATATGACCACTTATTTCAAAGGGTGCTTAAGAATGGACTACAATTCATATTCTCCACCCTGCAGGTTCTACAAGGGTCTCTGAATATAAATATTAATAATAACAATAGCATAATAAATAATAAATAGGGCAACTCTACAGAGGGTGCCATTCTTCTCATTTTGCCAAACTTCCGGAAGCTACAAAACTTCTAAATTTGCCCTAATCTCCCATGGAATAGCCAATAAAAAATGCAATAACCTACACAGTTTAGGAGCACAAGGTAAAATATTTTATGGTCACTCTTCTTTGAGTGCTCTCTTGACACATTGCTACAGAATTGTTCTGCTTTGCAGTGCTAATACACTTGACACTGTTTCATAGGGAAATTGTGCTTTGTTTTGCCCTCTTTCACTTTAACACTCTATTTACATGAAACTAATTAAGAGCTCTATCCAGGGTATATCAGTATAACAAGGCTTTGCTAGGTCTAGGATACTGCAAAATTTCAAAAAAAACACTTTCTAAATAACAAGGCCACCTGCAACCGACACTTGTAGAGACAGATCGATAAAATGAAAATCTTCATTTAGAGATCTGCCTCTAACATTTGTTTCCATGCAAACCAGGCATACTATTTTCGTACAAGGAAAGACTGCTGTTTGAAAAAACTGACGCAATGTGTTGCAAGCATATACTGTACAGTTATAAGTAATGAGAATTTGGTACTCTTTTGTTACAAACTGGGGTAGAACAGTGCTTGACACATAGTGTTTAACAAGTACCATAATTATTATTGTTATTAGACATATCAGAAAGTAAATTTAAGATAGAGGAGAGAGAGGATAGGAGGGACACAAAGCAGACCTTTTTGTTGTTGTTGTTAAATGGTATTTGTTAAGCGCTTACTATGTGCTAGCCACTATAAGATAATCAGGTTGGACACAGTCCATGTCCCATGTGGGGCACACAGTCTTCATCCCCATTTAGCAGAGGAGGTAACTGAGACACAGAGAAGCGAAGTGACTTTCCCAAGGCCACACCTCAGATAAATGGTGGACCAGGGATTAGGACCCAGGTCCTTCTGACTACCAGGCTGATGCTCTATCAATCAATCAATCAATCAATCAGTCATATTTATTGAGCACTTTAGTTGTGCAAAGCACTGTACTAAGCGCTTGGGAGAGTACAATATAACAATGTGACAGACACATTCCCTGCCTCCAGCGAGCTAGGCCACGCTTATTTTTGACTTAGTTTGGCTATTAATGAAGGTAAACAAGCATCTTATGAAAGTAGAAGTGGGTAGTGCACATGGGCAGTAAAACATTTGTTTCCAATTTGGGCATTCTGCCATTATGAGGGAAGATTTCCAAACAGGTGTTTAATTAGTGACTAATCAAGACTTCCCTGGATTAGAATATGATTGGCTGTGCATGGTGCATATGTAAACAATGAGCTAACTGGCAGAGGGAAGACAAAAGCTTGATTCCCCACAGGGTGTTAGGGCAAACAGAGTTGGAAGGCAGAGTAAGGCAGACTTTGAAAAATATTAGGGGTGAACTTCTGAACTTGGTCTGGATTCTGAAACCCCACCTTTTCAACCAAGTATATCACTACCCTTTCTTGTTTTTAATACCCCCTTTTTTTTAATACCATTTGGTTTTAAGCAATAGGGTTGAGTTAAATGAGGTTAGACCTGCTGGCTTCAGGTTGAGGGTGCCTGAGTCTGGGGTATTGGGCTCTACTTGAGAAGCGAAGAAAGTCGATATGTATCCATAACTAAAAGAGGTGGAGACAGAGAAAAATGGTAAATATAGGTAGATGGAAATGTAGGAGACTGCAGTGAAAGTAAGAAAAACATGAAGGAGATTCAAAAAGGAAATGGAGGAAAAAATAGAATGTGAAGATAAACAACAGCATTCCTGAAGGCCAAAAGGGGAACTGAATAAAGCAGGACAGTGGATAACCTCACAAGTGAAAAAATTAGAGAGAGACTGTTGGGAAGAACAGGAAGAATGAGAAAAAATGAAAACCAGATAACTGAGCACACCAACAAATGGGATCAAGATTTGGGTGGAATCTTCTGTTATTGGAGTCCTTTCCCTTGGATCTAACAACCAAAACAGACAGCAAGCTGCCCACACCCACCCACCCAAAAAACCACCTTCAAACCACCAAGTCAAAACAAGGATTGTCATTTCTTTTAGATTTTGCTACAGATAGCAGCAGAAGGGATGTTACTGGAGACTTGCTGGATAGATGCCCTACCAGCGGCCAAATATCGATCAGTCATAGTATTTTTTGAGTGCTTACTTTGGGCAGAGCACTGTACTAAGTGCTTGGGAAAGTAATAATAGTAGCAATAATAATAATAATTGTGGTACTTGTTAAGCGCTTATTATTTGTCAAGCACCATTCTAAGCACTGGTGAAGATACAAGATGATCAGGTTGGATGCAGTCGCGGTCCCAAACAGGGCTCACAGTCTAAGTCAGAGAGAGAACAGGTATTGAATCCCCATTTTACAGATGAGGTAACTGAGGCACAGAGAAGTTAAGGGATTTTCCCCAGGTCACACAGCAGCACGTGGTGGAGCTGGGATTAGAACCCAGATCCTCCGATTCCCAGGCCACTAACCCACGCTACTCCCCAATGCAATACAATCCACGATTACAATGTAGCAGAGTTGGTAGACGAGACCCCTGCCCACAGAGACCTCACGGGGGAAACAGACATTTAAATAAATTACGGATTGGAGAAATAGGAGAGTATAAGGATGTATACATAAATGCTGTGGGGCTCTGGTAAGCAATGAAGTGCTTTAGAGGTACATAGCCAAGGGCATAATCAATGTAGAGGGGAGGACAGATAGGAGAAATGAAGCCATAGTCAGGGAAGTCCTACTGGAGAAGATGTAATTTTAGGTGGGCTTTGAAGGTACGGAGAGTGGTGTTCTGTTGGTTACGAAAGGCGAGGGAGTTCCGGGCCAGGATTGCGGTCATATATATGAGTTCAAGGTACATTCTAGCTGATGTGGAGCCAGACTTTTAGAGCAAAAGTTAAGCCAGAGTTGGAGGGTCTAGTGATTCTCCCGACCATCTGGAGAAACCATGGAAAGAAGGCAAATCTAGAAGGCCAAAAAGACAAAGGTGTATATACCAACAAATAACCTGACTTGGCCCATGGGTACCTGCCACAAAGTTGCACATCAGGCCAGGTAAGGAGACAGTGTTTGAGGGGATGGGATGGGTACGGGTGGAAGGTCTGTAGCTGCAGCATGAGTACAGCTACTCAATACCCGTGCGGCTTTCTTATCATTATTAAGTGCCATCGAATCATTTCCTATTCACAGTGACTCCATGGATATACTTTCTCCAGAACGCCCTGTCCTCTGCCATAATCCGCAACCTTTCTAACGGTTCTTCCGTTATCGTCGTTAAGGTCTCTATCCATCTAGCTGCCGGTCTCCTCTTCCTCGTTTTCCTTGGACTTTTCCTAGCATTAGTGTCTTCTCCAGAGAATTAGTCCCCTGATTATGTGTCCAAATTATGCTAATCTAAGTCACGTCATTAGGCCTTCCACAGACTACTTTGGCTTAATCTGCTCTAAAATCCATTAGTTTGCTTTTTGGGCAGTCCATGGTATTCGCAAAAGCCTTCTCCAACACCACATTTCAAAAGAATCGATGTTCTTTCTAGCCTGTTTTTTCACTGTCCAGTTTTCGGATCCATACATTGTCACTGGAAACACCAAAGAATTGACAATTTGTATTTCTGTGGCAATTGTTACATCAGCACATGCCTTCTAGCCAAAGATTAATAAAGTAAGACCGGTAGTAGTTTTTCAAATAAGCCCTGTACAAACACTTGGTCAACCTCCAAATAAGTGAGAGCAGCCTCAGTCTCCCTGGTCGTAGCTCAGACGGCTCAGTCGAAAGAGCATGGGCTTAGGAGTCAGAGGTCACGGGTTCTGATCCCAGCTCCGCCACCTGTCAGCTGTGTGACTTTGGGCAAGTCACTTAACTTCTCAGTGCCTCAGTTACCTCATCTGTAAAATGGGGATTAAGACTGTGAGCCTCACGTGGGACAACCTGATTACCCTGTATCTACCCCAGCGCTTAGAACAGTACTCAGCACATAGTAAGCACTTAACAAATACCAACATTATTATTATTATTATTATCAATAATAAAATAAAGATCACTTCCTCTACTTGCCCTCCCTTCTGCATGGCCTTTGCATTTGCATGGGTACCCCTTAAACACTTTGATACTCACCTCACCCCCACACCTCTTACGTACATACCCAGGTCTGTAAACTCCTTGTAGACAGGGATCGTGTCTACCTATTCTACTGTACAGTACTCCCCCCAAGCACTTAGTACAGTGCTCTGCATCCAGTAAGCGCTCAATAAATACCACGGAATGATCCATTGCTGGATTTACTACTCACCCAGCAAAAAATGTAGCTTGCCCTAGGAGGAGGGGCACGTTGCTATTAACAGGCCAGCAGAATCCCAGAGCACAGAAATGTCTGGCCTTATGGGAGTCTTTCTTCCCCATAGCACAACATGAGCAAATGAACTGGAAACATCAATGAACAGAGGAAGAGTGTGACTAACTGGGGTGAACTAAGCCATCCTAGTACTGAATATTAATAACAGGAAGCAGTTCAAGATGAAAGGAGATAACAGAGTATACAAAACATCAATGAGAACCAATTTAGCTCACTTTATAAAATTAATGATCTCAGAGAAAAAACCCAGAGCAGCCTTACTGATGCAAATCAGGGAAAGTAAATCATTGCCTCGAAGGATAATAAATATACCACCAAGTCACTCAAATTAGAAGCACATGATTCTTTTCTAAACTCAGAGATTACAAACCTTATGACTAGTACTTTGATAGGAATATTGGAGTAGAAATCCTAAGGGGCAACAGAAACTGATTGGGGGATTGAATGAGTTCTTTTAACACTATCGCCTCAGGCACTATTTAGGATCATTGGGTTTCTAGATGCTCTCTCTCTCTCTCTCCCTCTCCCTCACAGGTTGGGAAGTAAAATCAAGACACCAAATCTAGATAAGGGCAGTGACTAAGCAAGTGACTTTAGTAATCAAAGCTGCTTCTTTCTATTCCCCTACAAAGCACAGATTGTAGGAGTGTAAATGGGAGCAACGTGAATAGATATGGGTATTTCCTAAGCCTGTTCGACTGAAATATATAGTAGACTCCAACCTCCTCAAGGCCAAACAGGTCTTACAGACTTGACATCAGAACCCCCCATCAAGTGCAAAGTACCAGCACTGTTATCATTTTCTCAGTTATCTTATTTACAAATTCTTTATGATCTACAATTTGGCAGGCGCTCACAAACTAGAGAGCTGATTTGTCAGACGTTGCAAATGGTTATTGCCCAAGATTTCAATACCCAATGATCATATTTTTTTAGCTTTTAAATCAATAAAAAACAATCAAAATCATCTTGCAAAAATTCTTAAAGAAACATACCTTTTCCCATTCACTTGTGATTCGCAAAACAATGCAATAATCTTTTCCCCCTTTCAGGGGGCCATTATAAAACTTCCCATAGTATAGTCTATCTCCAAGAGAGACTTCCATGTTATCAGTAACATCTTTAGCCAGGAATTCCGCAGCCACATATCCCTCGGCATGAGCAGTAGTGCTAAAGTAAGTTGTAGCCCTCAAAGAGTCGCAAGTAAATGTGCTTTGTACATCCAAGGGAAGCACCAGCAGTTGGTAAGAACTAAAATAAAACAGAAAAGCATCCATCAGGTCCTATTCAACTGAATAGCTCGACAGAGAGGTGGGGGGCGGCGAGGGGGTTGAGTTTGGCTGCTATCCCCTTACCCACACTGTTCTCCCAGCCAGGAACTTCTTCTCCCTAACCCCAAATCCCACAGACCACAGCACCCCCCGTGTTCAAAGCCCTCCTAAAATCCCACCTCCTCCAACAGGCCTTCCCCAACGAATTTCCATTGCCTGAATCATATCATCCCAGCAACCATTCTAGTCCTTCAATGTATTTTTTACCCTTCCTCTGCACTTGGGCATATACCGAATTTTAACTGTGCAGTTGTTTCCTCTGTTTATTCCATTTGTAAATATGCTTACATGTCTTCCCCATTGGAGGATAAACACCTTGTGACCAAGGAATGTTGTTTGCGCTACTGACGTGCAATGCCTCGCACCCAGTGGGGGCTCAATAATTATGGTTACCAACAGCATCACCACCAGTGCTATTTTTCTAGCTGGTCTATGAGCAATAGGGATGCATTTTCAACAAGCACCCAGGCAATCAGGCATAATCTCTCCATGCCACTGAATAACCTGTAACCGTCATCATCAAATTAGTATTTATTGAGCAACTGAGGTATGAATAGCAATGGCCTTAAAGTAAGTAGCTGCCTTTACTAATGTCTAGGCACCTTCAAGACTAGTCTTCATTAGGTGGGCCAAAGATAAAGTGTGTGGCAATCCAGTGCATTTTCTCAGCAAAGAATTCACCATCAATGCACCCATCTCCCAGAATTATTCAAGAGGCACACTCAAGGACATAATCTCAAGTGTGAAAATGCTCTGTTTGCACAGCCTCCCCCCATTAGCCCTTTAGCCCTTCCTCGCTAAATTGAGACAGAAAGTACATTATCGAATCACTCTTAGTTCACTAACAAGTCATCACTCATCCCGAAACCCAGGTAGAATCTCTGAAGTTTTTGCAGCGTGATGTTTAGTTTGCCCTATTCAGACAGAGCATCTGAGTAGTGTTCACTTTGGGGATAAGCAACGCCTCATAGCCAGGACTCCCGCCTTGTTCATTTGCAATTTGCAGATTCTGGAGGGGACCCAGTCCTCTCTGGACTCTGAGGGACCTTTCTGGCTCTATTGGAATTCAGAAAAGGTTCCCAGAACCATCAGGGGCACCTTAACGGAGGAGCCATTTTAGGTAAGGGCAGACCACTGTAGTTGTTGCAGGCAAGAGGCAGTCCCCTAGCCCTTCTGTGATCCTTTTCCAGACCCTCAAATGCTTAGCGTCCAGCCGGCCTCATTCAGGAAGCCAAATGTCACCTCGCAGAAAGGTGGGGAGAGGGACTTTCCATTTAGACCCAGAAAACAACACAACTTATTCATTATCCCAGACTGCAGCTACTCACACAATTCTATTTCCTCCTCAGAAAACACCAGTGGGCAAGTAGCCAAGAGAGTAGGTGGTAATTTAGGGGCTCAGATACCTGCTAATACATTATTTAGCCTAAATGCTGAATCTGAATTTATAAATTCAACATTTTCTCCCGTATTGTATGTAGGGTCACGAGCTCACTTCTGTTTTTTGAACTCTCCTATCGTCCCAGAATTAAAAACCCTTACCATAATGTACATTCATTCAAACATCAGATACTTGTCAGCATGTCCCCAGAGACTTTCTTTTGAGTTGTTTAAAGTTGTTTAAAGCATAGATTTTTAGCTTGGTTTAAAGATTTCATTCAGTGTGACCCCTGGAGAGCCCCTTGTTCACTCACCATATATACATTCATGGGGCAATTGGAAAAACTCACATTTTCAACAAGCATACATGCAGCTAGGCATAATCTCTACATACACTAACCCAGAGTCTTCCTTTTGACGATCACTGGAATAAAAAGGGTAATTTAAAGGGAAGCGAAAGAGAATATAGCCTGGTGGACAGAATCAGCCGGCCTGGCTTCTGCCCAGCTCTACCACAGGCTTTGTTATGGATCTTCCCTGATCACAACCCAGTCTCTGGATGACTTATTGTATTTTCAAACAAGAAACTTGAACATGCCGTGAATTTATGTGATTTGACTTATGAACATCTGTCCTCTCAGTTCTTCTCTGCTCTTGCTGGCTCTCCTAGCACTTCTTGTCCTTCTCTTGGAACTGTTCCTCTCCAAGGTCTATCATTCACATTTCTTCTCCTGCCTGGAAAATACTTGCACATTTGATATTCAAAAAGGAATACATGATTTAAATGCTTTCAAGAATTCCACGTTCTCTCACAGCTGTCTACCCACTCATTCAATCGTATTTACTGAGCGAGTACTGTGTGCAAAGCACTCAAGTTGACCTTCTCAGAGTATCAAAATCCTGGTTCCACATGGCCTGGAGTCCCCTACCATCAGAGCTTTAGGGTTCTCTGGAAGCACCTGTGAGCTAGGGTCAGCTTCATCCTCCCGAAGTATGGGGGGTTCGGGAGTAGCCCTGAAGCGGGGGGGGGGGTGGGTAGAAGCCCCTATAAAATGCCTAGAGTACTAGGACAGTTATGGGAGTTTGGAGGAGTGTGGCCCAGACTAGTGCCGTGAAGAAATGGAGAAGGAACTGTCTGGAATGAGGAATGAACGTCTGCTGTTGTTTGGCTTCATTTAGAGCCTATTTTTCAATCAATCCATCAATTAATCAAAGGCATTGATTATCTATTGCATGTGAGGCACTATCCTAAACACTTGGGAGAGTACAACAAAGCAAGACACATGCTCCCTGCCCACAAGGAGCTTACAGTCTTACAATATTTCCCCTTTGTGTTTGCCCTCTCCTCTTTTTAGATGATAAGCTCCTTGTGGATCAAGGTTATAGTCTGAAATAATAGCCATGTATTCTTCCCAGCCTCTCTCAGGGTCGCACCTGGAGAGTTTCCAGTAATCTACCAGTCACAGCTGCAGGAGGGAGAGTCCAGCAGAGGTCTACCCATTTCATTCCTAGCTTGGGCAGTGGCTAGTGAGTGGAAGGCAATCTGCTACAAGTCAAAGCTCCCTTGTACTGGGCAGCAGCAGCATGGGAGAGAGTCGAGGGTAGAGACTCGTTTACTGCATGGAAAGAGGCAATGGTAAACCACTTCCATAATTTTACCAAGAAAGCTCTATGGACACACTACCAGATCGATTGCAGATGGAAATGGGGTGTTCTGGGACAGATGTGTCTGTGGCATGACTATGGATCAGACACAACTCGACAGCATAAGATGACAACGACAATCCTTCCCAGAGCTCAGTACAGTGGCTTTCAGATCGTAAAACCTTAATTCATGTTCTTATTGCTTCATACCCTGTTTTCTTCATTTCCCTCATCTTTATCCTCAGTGCGGTCTTCATTCTTTGTTTTCACTTGTTCTCCAGCATTTTATGGGATATGCTCATTCTACTTCTTTGTATTACGTTTCTGTTGCCATGCCTTTCATTATATCCTTCATTCATTCATTCAATCGTATTTATTGAGTGCTTACTGTGTGCAAAGCATCGTACTGAATGCTTGGGAGAGTACAATACAACAACAGACACATTCCCTGCCTACAATGAGCTCAGAGTCTAGAGGGGGAGACAGACATTAATATATATACATAAATAAATTACAGATATATACATACGTGCTGTGGGGATGAGGGGGATGAATGAAGGGAGTAAGTCAGGGAGACACAGAAGGGAGTGGGAGAAGAGGAAAGAAGGGCTTAGTCAGGAAAGGTTTCTTGTAGATGTGCCTTCAATAAGGCCTTGAAATGGGGGGAGAGCAATTAAACTGTACTGGACCTTTACTCTACTAGGTACCATCACACATCATCAATTCATTTTCTAAGGATGCCATTTAGGAGCAGAAAAAAGGTCTTCTCTCAGAGTGCCTAATTTACTCTCCGGAAGGGAATTGGGTTCATTATTTTTCAGAGTTTAAAATACCATATCATCTGATGTGCAGAAAAAAGCAGATTCTCCCTTGTGTTTTCTATGCATTCACAGCAGTAACTCACCTGATGGGCCCATTTCTGTCCTCGGATTTCCGCAAATTCAGGGGTGGCAAAGCCCCTTCCACTTCTAGGAATTCAATCTCTGGAAGTGGTGGCTCTGAAATGGGAAAGTAATAAAGTCTAATTTACAGATATTTACATAACACATCTTGGGGGTAGGGATAAAACGGTATTGGTTCAATTGGGGTAGCCAATCTTAGTTTGGAGAACCCATTCCATATTTCCAGGGGTTCATCATCAGTCCTCGAGGGCTAGCAGTCAATTCTTGGGTCTGCAAAGACCAACATGGCAAGTGCTTAGTACAGTGTTCTGCACACAGTAAGCACTCAATAAATACCAATGACCGACTGATTGATTGAGAAACCCTTTGAGACTCCACTGTGGAGCCCCATTTGTTATGTTCCACAGCCAACAGAGATTGAACCATAATATATTACTTCCTTCTATATTTTGGAAGGAATATATATCTTCCTCCATCTCCTTCCTCCATTTGTAAATTTTTTTTTGTCTGTCTCCTCCATTAGAGAGTAAGCTCCTTGAGGGCAGGGAACAAATGTATCACTTCTGTTGTACTCTCCCAGGTGCTTAGCACACTATTTTGCATTCAGTGCTCAATAAGTAGCATTGAATGATTGGTTGATGGATTAAAAATGCAAATCTCATAGAGTAAATCCAGCCAATTAAGAAAATGGAACGATGGTAGAGCTTTCATGCACTTCAGGATCAAGGGGAGGGGAGATTGGGAGGGAAAGGTATTGGATCTTCTTAGCTGAGGATATATTTTCCATTCAGTAAAGGAGCAGGAACAGATGCAGAAGTATATAACTTCTACTTTTGGTTTCTTCTAGCTCCATGCAGCCAAACCTACTAAAATGAAGACTGGGCCAGATGTAAAACCTATCTTAAGTCTGAGGTGTAGATGTTGAATGTTGCCTGGTCTTCACTGTGGCATAATAATAATAATAATAATAATAATAATAATGATTACGGTATTTGTTAAGGACTATATGCCAGGCACTGTACTAAGCATGAGGGTGGATACCAGCAAATCGGGTTAGACACAGTCCCTGTCCCACATAGCGCTCACAGTCTTAATTCCCCTTTTACAGATAAGGTAACTGAGGCACAGAGAAGTGAAGTGACTTGCCTAAGGCCACACAGCCTACAAGTGGCAGAGCGAGGATTAGACCCATGACTTTCTGACTCCCAGGCCCTTGCTCTATCCAGTAGATCATGTAAGAACAGATTCTTAAGGCATTCAAACCAGATTCTCCCCGAAAGCCATGATTTGTCATACTAGAATGTTAGAAAGTGGGAAACGTGCCTGCCTCACAGCCTTTAGAGTGTGGATTACTGGGAAGACAGACACTGTGATGGGGCCTGTAGGGGGCAATCCTAAAAAAAGTTGAAAATCATTTCATAGCATCCATCTGTTTCATCAGCTCAAAGTACCCTGCCAAAATTAGAGAGATTAAATACTAGTATTTGTATCCCACTTCAGGCCCACCCTCTTTAACCTGTGGCCAGCCCATCTAGACTCTGGGGTTTGTTCGGAGACCTATTTTGGGCAGCCCTGTGCTGGGAGTATAAGGCTTAGATTGGGGAAAGTTTAAAATGTCATCAGTCAATCAGGCAGGATCATGATTCCTCAGGATAACTTGGAACTCTCCAGACTAGTGTGTGACCAGAAGTTTGTCACTACAAAAGTGTGGGTCCTTCATCAACAGTATTGATGTCTACTAGGATTTGGTAGGTATTTAACATTAGATTTGCCCAGGGCAGATTTGGATCAAAACTATAATTTCCTGGAGAAAAAATTATCTTACAAACAAACCTTTGCCCAGTACAGATATGATCACCGAGCAGGGTTAGAGAGAAAAACCCTCCCCAAACCAAATTCTTCCTCAGTGGTCTTAAATGTGCATGGCAAACAAAATACAGAGCTATAAAAGGCTGCATTATTCACCTCAAAGAGTGTGAAGGTGCTTATTATGATCTTTATTACACAGGAGGAACTTGGCCAGTGGAATGTTATTTTTCAGTGTACTTTATCTTGAGGTGAAGACTTGCCAAAACTGCACCTTGGCTCTTCAGCCTTTAGAATATCCAATTGTAATAATCTGCCTGGAAAAATAAAGTCTCCAGAACCATATCCATGAAGCAGAAAGCAAACACAGCCACGCGTGTTGAAAGGAACACTGCCATAGGACAAAAAACTAGAGACTCTAGTCATCAACCTGCAATGAACCACTCTGCTCCCTAACCCCAAGATACGTAAAGATTCCCACCACGGGGCTGCACCTTTGCTCACAATTGCAAAGTTTACATTGACACCATAAATGTATGGTATTAGCGTAACAAAACCACTCCCTTTACTATTGCTCTGTGCAAGGTGCCAAGGAATTTTCTTCTCTCCTCTTATGCTGTTGAGTCGTTTCCAACCCATCGTGACTCCACTGGACACACCTCTCCCAGATCGCCTCACTCAACTGGCAATCGTTCTGGTAGTGTACCCGTTGAGTTTTCTCAGTAAAAATACGGAAGTGGTTTACCACTGCCTTCTTCCATGCAGTAAATTTGAGTCTCCACCCTTGACTCTCTTCCAAACCACTCTTGTCCAGAACAGGCGAGTTTTGACTTGTACAAGATTGCCTTCCACTCACTAGCCGCTGCCCAAGCTAGGAATGGAATGGGTAGGCCTCTGCTTGACTCTCCCTCCTGTAGCCAAGACTGGTAGAGTACTGGAAACTCTCCGGGTGCAATACTGAGAGGGGGCCAAGGAATTCTGCAGCAATAACATTTATTTCAGATTGGGATTTTAGTCAGCTGATGACAGATCAACAAAGAAAGTAATAACTCCTACTCCAGCATTTAAAATGTCAAAAATGGAATTTCGGTGATTTACAAAATCAGTTGCTAGGACCAGTGTTAGGGAAAGAGTTACTATTAGGATTCTAAAAAGGTTTTAATGGTAGACCCGGTCGGGTTCTGACGCATTGACTGATCGGCCGAATCAGTGCTTAACCATCAGTTGTTCTATTATTGATGATTTAACAAGATGGCAAGACTAAATGCCAAAAAAACACCATCTGAAGCCAAAAGTCGTGTTTGGGGTAGCCTGAAATGGCAAGCAGGAAGAGAGAAAGGGAGGCTGAACAGAGATGATACTTTTTAAAATGGCAATACTTATGTCATTTGTAAGTCATATACTACCAAACTGCTGGTGCTGAACAGGTTCAGTCAGAATCCTGAAAAACAGTTGACTAATGGGGGCGGCAGAGGCTGCAGCACCTAACAGGGCCAGCTAGGTCATAGGGCTGTCAGGCAGGGCTTCGGCATTATACTAGGGTCACCTCTCCTATCGTGGGTCCTGTGGCCCGCCTGTGGACCATCACTCCATGTTCCCCCACTCCTCAAGAACCTCCGGTGGTTGCCCATCCACCTCTGCATCAAACAGAAACTCCTCACCGTCGGCTTTAAAGCCCTCCGTCACCTTGTCCCCTCCTACCTCACCTCGCTACTCTCCTACAACCCAGCCCTCACACTTCGCTCCTCTAATGCCAACCTACTCCCTGTACCTCGATCTCTTCTATCTCACCACTGACCTCTCGCCCACGTCCTGCCTCGGGCCTAGAGCGCCCTCCCTTTTCATATCCGACAGACAATTACTCTCCCCCTCTTCAAAGCATTATTGAAGGCACATCTCCTCCAAGAGGCCTTCCCGTCTAAGCCCTCATTTCCTCTTTTCCCACTCCCTTCTGCGTCGCCCTGACTTGTTCCCTGTATTCACCACCCCTATCCCCAACCCAACAGCACTTGCGTACATATCCGTAATTTATTTATTTATATTAATGTCTGTCTCCCTCTCTAGACTGTAAACTCTTTGTGGGCAGGGAATATTTCTGTTATATTGTTGTGTCATCCTCGCCCAAGAACTTAGTACAGTGCCCTGCACACAGTAAGTGCTCAATAAATATGATTGACTGGGGGGAAAAGCATTGCTCTGGTAATCAGGAGACCTCCTCCCTGCCTGGAACTCCCTCCTGCTTCGAATTCCCCCAGAACCACTTGCTCTCCCTCTCTTCAAAGCCCTCTGTAATCTCCCAAGAAATCGCTCATCTTTCCACCTTATATCATCTAAATGGCAACTGGACCCTTCCACGACACCTAATTAATTTGCTTTAGATCCCGCTGTGCTTATGTACATGGCTTATTCACTCGATATTCCCCATACGTCTATTTTATTTTCTTTAAGTGTCTGGCTCCCCCTGCTAGACTGTAAGCTTTGGGAGGCCAGGGATTGGGTCTCCATCCTCTTTGTACTCTCCCAAGTAAGTAGTACCATGCGCTGTACACAGTAAGTGCTCAATAAATGCTACTGATGATGATGTAGAGGAAACCTAGGTTCCCTCTAGACTGTAAGCTCTTTGTGAGAAGGGACCGTGTCTACCAACTCTGTTGTATTGTCCTCTCCCAAGTGCTTAGTACCGTGCTCTGCACACAGTAAGCACTCAACAAACCCAATTGACTGATTGATTGATAGCCCTGGTTTGGCCAGGAACTGGTTGACACGGTCAAGGGCTGTACATACATTTTGCAATAATAATAATGATAATAATAACAGTGATGATGATTATATTTGTTAAGCACTTACTATATGCCAAGCACTGTACTAAGTGCTGGGGTAGATAAAAGGTAATCAAGTCGGACCCAAACCCTATCTAACACGGAGTTCACAGTCTAAGGGGGAGGAAGAACAGGTGTTGAATCCCCATTTTCCAGATGAGAAAAAGGAGGACCAGAGACGTTAAGTGAGTTGCTCAAGGTCACACAGCAGAGCCAGGATTAGAATACAGGCCCCCTGACTCCCAGGTCCATGTTCTTTCCACTAGGCCATGCTGTTACGCACGTCACCCCTTCCTACCTACTAGTCTTTACGCTGCAGGCCCCAGCGGGAACATGACTGAAAGGGACGGGAGAGTGCGAGTGGCACTGTGCAATCAATCCCTTTGGGAAAATTCTCCATCCTGAAGCCTCGGGTCTGAGGCTTGTCCGTCATTCTCGATGGCAGACTCTATTACATGTGAGAATCTCTGACATTTACCAACAAAAGCACAGGTTCAATTTGCTCTCTAATCTTTTCCTCTTTCTTCAAAGGAATGATTTCCTTAGCTCGATTATTGGGTGAAAAAGATGCTATTTAAAAAAGGGACATGAAAACCATATTTTAAATTATAGACCTGTCCTTTGAGTTTAACGATGATGTCACTGATGGTGCGATTTTTATCAGTATGTGTGTGTGTGTGTGTGTGTGTGTGTGTGTGTGAGAGCATGACTGATAAGACCAATTTGACACTGATAATCTCTTCTGCATCTTGCATCTGAAAAGATAAAGCAGCAGCATGGCCTAGTGGATCAAGCAGAGACCTGGAAGTCAGAAGGATCTGGGTTCTAATCGCAGCTCCGCCACATGTTTGCCATGTGACCTTGGGCAAGTCACTTCACTTCTCTGGGCCTCAGTTATCTCATCTGTAAAATGGGGATTAAGATGGTGAGCCCCATGTGGCATAGGAAGAAGCAGCAAGGTTTACTGGAAAGAGCACGGGCTTGGGAGTCAGAGGACGTGAGTTCTAATCCCAGCTCCACCACGTCTGCTGTTTGACCTTGGGCAAAATGGAGATTACGATTGTGAAGCCCACGTGGGACAACCTGATTACCTTGTATCTACCCCAGTGCTTAGAGCAGTGTTTGGCACATAGTAAGCGCTTAACAAATACGATAATTATTCTTATAGGGACCATGTCCAACCTGATTACCCTGTATCTACCCCAGCATTTAGAACAGTGCTTGGCACGTAGTACGTGCTTAGCAAATATCATAATAATCCATACCATTATAATGATTGTTCCCCTGCTGCACTGTTGCATTAAGTAGAGATGTTAATAGTAGTAAAGCAGTAATAGTATTATTAACGAGAAGGAGCGTGGCTCAGTGGAAAGAGCCACCTTCGAATCCCAGCCCTGCCACTTGTCAGCTGTGTGACTGTGGGCAAGTCACTTAACTTCTCTGTGCCTCAGTTACCTCATCTGTAAAACGGGGATTAACTGTGAGCCTCACATGGGACGACCTGATTACCCTGTATCTACCCCAGCGCTAAGAATAGTGCTCTGCACATAGTAAGCGCTTAACAAATACCAACATTAAATTCAATTCAAATTCAAATTATTAAGCACTTACTTCGGTCAGAACACGGTACTAAGCTCTGGGAAAGAATACACAGATAGGAATCAGTCATGGTCCCTACCCCTCGGGGGACTCACAATCTAAAAATAAAAAGGGGATGAGGGGACTGGTGACAGCCATATAATGAGAGCTGAAATAAAATACGAAGGCAACACGAAGATAAAAACAAAGCTAAGTAGGGCACTTTGGTAAAAGGAGCAGAACTTCCAGCTCCTCGCGGCCCAGAGGCTATGGTCACAACCATGGCCACAGTGGCCGCTAAAGCAGCAGCCCCCACAATTTTTGTGGGGGTTTTGTGGAGGTTGCACGGGGCCGTGGCTGCTGGGGTCTGTATCTCTAGGGTGGTGCAGGCCAGGTGGAGGTGTAGGTTTTCAGTTCAGACGGTATCAGTTGAGAGGCAAAGGCCAGAACGTGTTGGTTTCTTCAGAGCTGGTTTAATAATAATAATAATAATTATGGTATTTGTTAAGCACTTACTATGTGCCAAGCACTGTTCTAAGCGCTGGGGTGGATATGAGGTATTCAGGTTGTCCCACGTGGGGCTCACGGTTTCAACCCCCCTTTTACAGATTAGGTAACCGAGGCAGAGAAAAGTGAAGCGACTCGCCCAAGGTCAGACAGCAGACGAGTGGCGGAGGTGGGATTAGAACTCACATCCTCTGACTCCCAAGCCCGTGCTCTTGCCACTAGGCCGTGCCGTTTCTCACGTTTTGACTCTTTACTCAAACACTGCCTGAAATGGTCCCCACGATGGGAGGGAATTTTCACAGTACAAGCTCCTAATAGACCGCCCAGATGATGTGATTGATGAAGAAAGTTCTTAAACCAGCCACATCATTTCTGAGGTACAGTAGCAGAAGAAGTCAATATGTACAAGCCGGTAAAACCTAGAAATAGGAAGTAGTAATGAGGGTTGGGAGTAGAGAGATCTGTGGAAAGCCTCAGAATGCAGACAAGATGTGCAAATGGAAAAGATACAAAAGGTCAAGATGTGAATCCCTGGTGATTCAAATTTTCTAAGTCCTTTTATCGCCCTGTAACAGTTGTAATGACAGGAGAGGGAGCAGGAGAGACAGAATGAGGGAGAGTGAGAGAGAAGGTTAAGAATGCACACAATCAGTTTTGTTTATGTGGGAGAGGTGATAGCACTTAGCTGATTCAGCTGAAGATGCCTGAGAGATCAGTTAGTTAACATGTTTATTAAATGCTTACTAAATGCTGGGATACACGCAAGATTATCAGATCAGGCACAGTCCCTGTCCCACGCAGAAGAGCTCACAATTTCAAAGATTACAAAAGCCAGTATTATCTCCATTTCATAGATGAGGAAACTGAGGCCCAAAGAGGTTATTTGATTTGCCCAAGGTCACATAGCAGGCCAGGGGCAGAGTTTTTTCTGCACAGGTAGCAAGAGCACTGTGGGGATCTAAGGCAGCAATACGTGTCTTACAACACTTTCTGGGAGCCCAAGATACTTCCTGCACTCTTAATAACCGTGGTATTCGTTAAGGTCTTACTACATGCCAGGAGCTGTACTAAACGCTGGGGTGGATACAAGATAATCAGGTTGAACACTGTCCATTTTCTACATGGGTCTCACAGTCTTAATCCCCATTTTACACAAGAGGTAACTGAGGCACAGAGAAGTGAAGTGACTTTCCCAAGGTCACAGAACAGACAAGTGGTGGAGCTGAGATTAGAACCCAGGGCCTCTGACTTCCAGGCCCTTGCTCTTTCCACTGGGCAACACTGCTTCTCTAAGAGTTGGATTCGAATCAAGGTCTCCTGAAACACAATCACATGCTCTTTTCATTAGCCCATGCTGCCTCTTTAAGGCCTCTCTTTAAATCATCAAACTCAAATAAGCCAGGTAAGAGAGCTATGTGAAGAGTTAGCAAAGCCAAGCACGACCCTTTGGGATCCGCAAAGTTCATCTTCCCAGAATATCAAATCCAAAATGCCATTAACTTTAGAGATTTGTGTGTCCATGGGCATGTTTGCATACACATGTATCCATGTGGTTTCAACCAGAAAATGTGCTAATATTCCCTGCATACCTCTCCAAATCAGCTGGTCAGTCTGAAATACGATTTGTCTCCATGCTCCCTTCCCCACAAACTCTCCCTTCCTCCTGACACAAAGAGTACCAAAGTTAGTTTACTGGTAGTTAAACTAACAGGAAAAGTAGGGGACAGAGATGAAGAGGACTTGACCGGCTCTGAAATTCTTACTGGAAGGGAGTCCAGGAGGGTGTTGGCAGAGGGTGGGAGAGGGGAACAGTTTGAGGAGTGGATGTTTCCTTTACTTCTACACTGTTCTAACTGGCTAAGAGCCAACTAGGAGAGTGGCTTTTTTGTTTCAGAGCAGTTAGAGCAGTGAGGTGGAAGTAAAGGAACTTCTGTAGGTCGAGTATTAGCCTACCAGGTCATCCTGCCTCTCTAAGAACACCTTTTAAAAAAGAGCAAGCCACCAGTTTCTTAATCTGCTGCCCTGCTTAGATTCCTGAATATGCAATATTTCCCAAAGGAAAGTCTGCCCTTCAAGCCCTCGGCTGAAATGTTCTTTTTGAAGATATTTCGCATCTTTAATCAAAGATAATGTTACCACATGTTTTCTTAGTTCAGACTCCCATTAATGGTCTTACTCTGAGATAGTTGGAAACCCAGGGGCAGGGGCTGGAATGAAATAGAACTAAGAACAACTATGGTACCGTAAATGGAACAAGGCAAGATAAAAGGAAGATTAGATGGAAGGTGAGCCATGGAGCTGAATAATTTCTTTGGTTTTCAGGGCAAAAGCAAAAATCAATTAGCCTCATGCAGTGAGAAATAGGTTTTAAAACAAGGTAGGGCTATAGCCCAAGTAGGAAACCCTTATGGATGTCAATCAATCAAATCAATCAATGATAATTATTGAACAGTTACTGTGTGCAGACTCTAGTAGATATGATCTCTTGCCTCAGGGACCTTACAATCTGCTGGGGGAGACAGACACTAAAGTAAATTACAGATAAGAGAAAAAAGGGAAAAGAGATATGTACATGAGTTGGTGCTTAAGTAATAGCGTTTGAAAGATATGTAGGTAAGCACTGTGGGAGGTTGGGAGCAGGCCAGTACTTAGGTGGCAAAGAAGTGCTGAAGTGCCAGTGGGATGATGTAAAATGGGGAGATTAGAAATACATCAAGGAAGGCCTCCTGGAGGAGAAGTGATTTCAAAAAGGCTTTGAAGATGGGGAGGGCTGTCTGTCTCCCCCAAAGAGTGTAAGCTCCGTAAGGTCAGAGAACATGTCTCATGCTTCTCTTTTGCTTTTTCCAAGCACTTAGAACAGTACATTTTACCCCCTGGGTGCTCAATAAATACTATTACCACTAATAAAGGAACCCAGAGCTTGGAGCCAGCGATACCACAACCAAAGATGACATATTTTCCTTCTCAGCACAAACCCTGACATTATAAGTGGTCAAAATGTGATTCAGATAGAAGAGGACTCTCTTTGGGCCTCTGAAAAAGGCTGAGTGGTTTCGTCAGCCCTGGGTGTAAAGATGTCATTCCCCCAGTTGAACCGAATGGTCAATCCCTCCTCCCCCATGCCATCACCAAGTAGTTTTTAGGAATGGGACAAGAAACATAAATTCTTGAGAGGTGTGAATGGTTCTCAGAGCCTCATACTGAATGATCTTGAGCAGATCCATTCAGACGATATATTCATTGCTCTGTTTGCCAGACAACTTAGGCCACAACAAACCAAGCCTCCACTGGCGGCTCGAGGCTGAGCACATTAAAATAAAAAGCTCCAAAACGGGAAGTGCTATCTGAAATCTGGGTCGGAGTCCTGGTGAATATTTGTTGCAGGAATCCTTGGCCAAGGCCAGGTACCTGATTCAATTAAGCGCTTAATACAGTGTTCTGCACACATTAAGCGCTTGGTGAATACGACTGATTGATAATGCTACACAGATCAGAAAAAGAGCTTACTCGGTAAATCTAGAATTGGATCTTTGTTTGTTTCACACCTCCTCTCCCTACTGTCCCTACTCCAACAGGAATACAATCCTTGATTTAACAAATTTATGTAGAATGTCAGCTCCGGTTCATGGCAAATTACCCTTTTGATTTGCTTGATTTCCAGATTTGCTCCAACATTAAAGATCATTGATCAAGTGCCCATGTATGCATGGTCTTCACCTCAGGATTATATTGGGCCAGACCCGATAATGATGGCATTTGTTAAGCGCTTATTATGTGCCAAGCACTGTTCTAAGCGCTGGGGGGTGGGGGTGGGGGTACAAGGTAATCAGGTTGTCCCACATGTCTTAATCCCCATTTTCCAGATGAGGTAACTGAGGTCCAGAGAAGTGAAATGACTTGTCCAAAGTCACACAGCTGTCAAGTGGCGGAGCCGGAATTAGAACCCATGACCTCTGACTCCCAAGCCCAGCTCTTTCCACTGAGCAACGCTGCTTCTCTAATAGCCATGAGTTTTTAGTTGAAGATGTTTCTGAGTTTTTCATCTCATTGCTTGTAAATGAATAGACCCACTTCTCTCTGAAAAGAATTTTTGCTTTTAGGGTCAACTTTCTCACGTGTTTAGAAGCTGAGAAAAGGTTCAAAGCACAGATTTTATGGTTTTTGGAATCTAAGATCTGAACAAGATCTGGAGAACTCATCTAATCCATACCTCTGCTTTCCAGAGAGTTAGAAGTCTAGCCTATTTTCAATGTCTTCCAGAGGAAGAAGATTTCCTCAACATTCTAGTTGATTTCCCATGTCTAACAACTCTCACTTTCAGGAACTGTTACCTTAGGTATGAACTGAAATTGTTTAGGTTACAGTTTAAGCTCATTTGAGAGGCAGTGTAGCCCAGGAGTCAGGATGGGTCTCAGAGTCAAGAGTCATAGGTTCTGGACCAGTTCTTCTGGGAATGTGTCTGTTTACTGTTGTATTATACTCTCCCAGGTGCTTAGTACAGTGCTCTGCACACAGTAAGCACTCAATAAATGTGACTGAATGAAATGGCTTGCTGGGTGAACAGGGCCCTTTCTGGGCTTCAGTTTCCACAACCATAAAACAGGGATGATAAAGAAAACTTGCCTCTCTATCTTACTGGAGTGTTCTAAGAATAAAATAAGTAATATGAAAGTCTTGGGAAAAATAAAAGCCCTCTTTAAGTACTATTTCCTCTTATTCCAATTTTTTGTGGAAATCAAAAGAAGGGGGGGCAGGGGAGCCACAGTCCTCTTGGCAAGAGCCCTTCAAACTCTTGAAAACCATTAGTCTCCATTCTCCCATCTGAGCTTCAACTCAGTTTACCCCTAGAAGCTGCAGAGAGGAAAACATTTAAACTCCTTCACTCCCCTGGACATTTTCACCCGCTATCGTCAGGGAAGCAGCGTGGCCTAGTGGATAGAGCACGGGCCTGGGAACCAGAAGGAACTGGGTTCTAATCTCAGCTCCGCCACTTGCCTGCTGTTTGACCTTGGGCAAGTCACTTAACTTCTCTGTGCCTCAGTTACCTCATCCGTAAAATGGGGATTAAGACTGTGAGCCCCATGTGGGAAAAGGACTGTGTCCAACCTAATGATCTTGACTCTACCCTAGTGCTTAGGAAAGTGTCTGACACAATGTGATTTGCTACAAGGTCCTGTCCTCGCTAAAAATGGGCACAACGAAGTCTTCCACCCCCTAGAAATCTGCAGAAGGAAACCTCCTGAGGTTTATGAGAACATTTTTTCCCCTCCAGAGGAAGAAGAATTGGGTTTGCCATTAAACTGCTCCTTGGTTTTTTTTTTCTTTTCCAAGTTAAAAATCTCAGTTGCTTGTAGCTTTTGTTTTATATTTTCAATCCTTTAATTATTTTGTTGGTCTCCTTTGAACTTTCTCCAAGTTCTCCTCCACCTTAGTAAGGGTCTGAGCCTGAATTTAATGAGAGGATTATCTATAATGAGAAAATTACATCATAGCTTTTACATTCTATAATTCTATTTAGGCATCACTGGATCATGCTTATTATAATTACAGAGCTCTACTGCTGCTATCTACTATGACTTCTAGATTTTTTTCTACCAGATCTGCACATCCTCAGTCCTTCTCCATCTTGCATTTGGGGAACTTATTTTTTCCTTCCCAGGTGTACTTCCTGCACCTGGCCTTATTGAACTTCATTCAGTCTGCTTCTGATCACATCTCGACTGGATCGTGTTGTATCTATCCTAGTGCTCAGTACAGAGCTTGGCACATAGTAAGCACTTAAAAGATGCCACCATAATTATTACCATTATCTTCGATTTCCCAAAGTCAATTTGATTTCTGCCCCCATATTCCAAGATATTCTTTTCCTCTCCAACCCCAGTGGGTGCTGCCTGTGAAGAAATTTATTAAGTGTGCTCTCTAGTCTCTCACCCAGATAGTTGATGAAGATATTAAATAACAATGGATACAAAACCAACCGCTCCAGAACAGCACTTGCTTGTGTCTCTCCATGGAGCAGCTGACCCTGTGTCTAATCTCCTTATCTTGGACCTATTCCAGTGCTTAGCATGGTGCTTGGCTCACTGTAAGCTTTAACAAATACCCCAGATATCATTATTAAGATATGCTCTTCCAAACAGTTTTGCCCCCACTTAATGAATGGTCTAGGCAGGGGTGTCATCTTTTCATTTTGAGTGTGGGAGCAAATTTGGGGCAGGGAGGGACACTTTGAGGGCATATGGAGTTAAGGGGTGTGTCATCAAGGGAACCTCGGATGAAAGGAAGGAAACTCCCCTGGGCTCCCGTAGAGATACATAAAGCCCTCCGCTGGCCCCAGAGTGTGGCTGAGTCACAAATAGACTCTGGCCAGTGCCAGGGCTCAGAGGAGCCTTCACTTGGTTCCAGAGCCCTCTGGAGGCAAGAGAAACTTGTACTCATTCCCAGAACCCGGTGAAGAAAAGGAGTTAGTTCTTGGCTCTGCTATCCCAGACCCAACCCTGGAGCCTAGCTAGGGCAAGTGGAGCTCCAATCTCTATCGCAAAGCCTTTCCAGGCTCTGAATCTAGGCCAAGGGCAAGAGGAGCCCCAGGTTTTCCCCCAGAATCCTCTACAAACTTCCCGGTTTGAGCGGGGTGAGAATAATCTCAGTTTGCCCTTGGAAACCCCTGCTGGGCTGCTTGTCCGGGTAAGAGATGAGAATCCAGAACCCGGCATCCAGCAGAAGTGATAAGAAGCCCCTCCCACTTCTGGGGGTGGGCAGGAGTTGAATTACGGCCTGCTGCCAGGGGATCAAAAATTGAGGCATCGTCTTGGCTCCAAGGGGTGGGTGGGCTACTTTCAATTACCCAGCCTGACTAAAAGGTTTGGGGGGATGGGGCCGGAGGGAAGCCATCAATCGCTACCTCTACCCCATGGCATGGGCACCCCTGGGTTATGTCCATATTAATTCCAGCCTATTGATGAATATTTCTGCAGGACATAATCAGAGGCCCTGTGGGTGCTCTGTTCTTAATTAGCAGTTCCCTCATTTGGTAAATATGGGGGCAAAAAATTCGTCCACCTTTTTGACCTCAAATATTATCAAGCTTCATTCCTTATATAATAAAGGGCCAACGTTTTCCTTGTCTTGCCTGAGTTTGAGGGTGGAGGGGAGATATTTCTCTCATTAATTTCCTGCCTTATTGCGGGAAGGTCACGAGGAAGGGAACCAGGCTTCTCCTTATCTTTTTTCTTTTTTGCATTTTTATTCCAGGATAAAATTTCATTACATAAACAGAATCATGGTCCGTTAACTTAATAGACCTCAGACTCACCTCTAAATCTGATCACAATCGTACAGGAACCATTTTTAGCAGAAAGGGTGGGCATATTTACAGGCTTGACCAGAAAACAGGATGGTCACTGTTTGATTTCCATGAGAGTATACACTTCCCTCATCACAGATCTGGGGGCACAGGCTAGGAAGCTCCATCAGAGAGAGTCAAGGAGACATAATTTTACTGCTTCCCTGATGAACACATGGATTTCCAGAAACATTCTTAAATGTCTGAATCACCCATCACTTGAGTAACTATATCCGACATGGGTCATACCATTCAGCATGTCCCAAGAGAAACACTTGTTTCTGTCTTTCAACATTCTTAGAACACTGACTCCGTATGTCGTCATTAATGCATTCAAATGACTTGCTTAATCCAGTTCCCATCAGATGGATTAGGGTTTAAGTAGAGTTCACTGGAAAGAGAAATGTAATTCTCTACTTTCTGGCAATTCAGCTATGGCATTTTCCAGGTCTGAGCTTCTCACTAAACAATTCCAGTTACATGAAAAAAAGTCCAAGATATTATGGAAATAAATCTAGGACATGGAAATCTATCCTGAATAATCACACTCACCATTATAGATTTCTTCTTCTGAAACCTAAAGAAGATTCTGTCTTGGATTTTAAAAGTCAAATTTTAAAGTATCCCAGAAATGGAAAATACCGTAGCTAATTCTGGCTAGTCCATTCTGGACATGACAAAAATAAGCAATGTCGCATCTCCCCCTAGTGAAATGAAAACTCAGTTACAGGGGCTCGAAAAACCTGCTTGCTTCGCCTGTGCCTCTCTGCCTATACAAAAAGAGAACAAATGGGAAGAACAAAATGAAGGAAAAGGAACCCTTCAGAAAAATCTCATTTACAAACAGTGCTACATCTGGGCAAAGAGAAAACTCTAAGAATTCAACCCCAAACAATACTGGCACCTTATTAAAACACTTACCCAGTGCTTAGCACAGTATCCGGCGCATAGTATTCGCTTAACAAATACCATAATTATTATTACCCACTTTCTTCTCCCATCCATGACTGCTATCTGTGGACAGGAAACATGTCTATCAACTTCTCTGCTTTGTCATCTCCCCAGTGTCAAATAATGTTGGTATTTGTTAAGCGCTTACTATGTGCAGAGCACTGTTCTAAGCGCTGGGGTAGATACAGGGTAATCAGGTTGTCCCACGTGAGGCTCACAGTTAATCCCCATTTTACAGATGAGGGAACTGAGGCACAGAGAAGTTAAGTGACTTGCCCACAGTCACACAGCTGACAAGTGGCAGAGCCGGGAGTCAAACTCATGACCTCTGACTCCGAAGCCCAGGCTCTTTTCCACTGAGCCACGAGCAGTCAATATATACCACTGATTGAGTGATTGAATGATTTTTGAAAGTAGATGAACGAAAACATTCGTATTGGCATGAAAAGTTGTTGAGTCAAAAGATTAGAGAATGCAAAACCTAGGCCTACAACCTCTAATTGCTCCCCAAATGAACTATGGGCTTTTGATTATAATATTTGTTTAAGGTTTCTGTGGGTCTAAGGTGATAAGGTTTTTCCTAAATGTCACTGCCCACCACTGGCCAAGCATATTTTGTCCCCGCCACAATAGCTGATTCCTCCAAGAGGCCTTCCCTGACACAGCCCTCATTTCCCCTTCTCCCACTCCCTTCTGTGTCGCCCTCGCACTTGGATTTGCACCCTTTATTCACCCGACTCTCAACCCCATGGCACTTATGAACATATCCATCATTTAATTTATGTATTCATATTAATGTCTGTCTCCCCTCTAGACTGTAATCTCCTTGTGAATGTGTCTACCAACTCTGTTATACCGTACCCTCCTATGTGCTTCGTAGAGTACTCTGCACACAGTAAGCCCTCAATAACCTAACGGATAGAGCAAAAGCCTGGGAGTAAGAAGGACCTGGGTTCTAATCCCCACGTGCCTATTATGTGACCTTGGGAAAGTCACTTAACTTCTACCTCATCTGTAAAATGGGGATTAAGATCGTGAGCCTTATGTGGGACAGGGACCGTGTCCAACCTGATTAGCCCGTATCTACCCCAGCGCTTAGGACAGTGTCTGGTACATAGTAAGTGCCTAACAAATACCACTTAAAAAATCGATTGATTGGTTGATTGATTGAAAGGGCACCGGCAGGAAAGCAAGGCTCAAACAAATTTCTGGAGCTCCGAACAGTGACTCTTCACTGAAAGAGAAGCATACCAAATTTACTTACCCTCACTTCCCAAATCTAGTTTGGAGTCACCTTGCTGTAAGTGATGGCAACATCAACACCTACCAGATATTTGTGTTGTCATGGTGACAATCACAGGAAAACCAGAAGAGGCTGCTGTGATATTCACAGAGTAGTTGGTTCCTGGATGTAGGTCTAGGCATAACTCTGGGGTTCTGCTGCCTGAGGTGATGTTAAATGCCACTTCCTGAGCAAATTCTTGCTGATACCATCTCTGCCCCTGGATGTGGATCTGGAATACAAAGTTCATCAGGTCAGACTCCCTGACATTTCAATTCTGAATGCTTACAGGCACCCCAATTTTCTGTAAAAGGCACAGGCACTCAAAAACACACATCACCACATATTTTCCAAGTTTTTTGAGATCCCAGAGGTTCAGAAACCTACCGGGCCACAAACCCACAAAGATGCCCAGGAACAAAGCATCTTTAGAAAAGTGGGGAAAGGCTATGGGAAGTTCATCCGGAATAATTCCTAGAGAAGCCTTGCCAAAAGTTCTCCTGGGGTGAAGGCGAAGTGGATCCATGAGATGAGAGAAGTGTTTCCTCTCCCCTGGTAAGAGGAATTGATTCTTTCCCTTTTCCCATCTGGAATCACATGGCTCAGCTTTTACGGGCCACTTTCTGTTTTTGCAAAGTTTATTGGTTGTAGGAGTTTCCTGACTCTGTCCTTTCACATTCCAGCCACCCTCAGAGTGGTTCTATTCCTCACCTGCCACAACACTGCATCTATCCATTATTGTTTCCCTTTCTTCCCCAATCTAGTACAGTTCCAAATCCCATCAAAGATGTTCTGCCTAGCCAGACCACCAGTGCAGACCTCGGCGGGAATCACTGGTATGGACCAATGGTCGCTCTGTCTACCTGTCTTTGTAGCTGTCTGTCTTGCTCTTCACCTTTCCTCTCTCCCCCACAAACTGGCACTCGGCATTTTTTTTTCAATTCATTATGCACTTAACTCCGGATTAGAACCTTATTTGTTGTGGGCAGGGAAGGTGTCTACCAACTCTGTTGTATTGTACTCTCCCAAGTGCTCAGTACAGTGCTTGGCACACCGCAGGCACTCAAAAAATGCTATTGATTGAATGATTAGTACTTACTTTCAGGAATGCATGGGTGGTTCAAGTGGTCTGGCTACGGAAAACAATTGGCATTAGCTCAATTAGCAGTACACTTACAAAATACATTTCTGGATCAGTTTTCTTTACGTCTCCCTTCCACATCAAGCAGGTTTCATTTTTTATCGACATGTTACTGATTATTTCCTTTACTGCAAAGAAAACATAAAAGAGGCATCCATTTATGGTCCACCAAAACAATTCCAGCTCTGTTAATGCCTCAAGGCAAACCCTCCTTCACCAGTCTACAAATACATAGACAGCTGAGCTCAAGCTCTCCAAATTGACCCAGAGTTGGAAGTCTTATGATGCATCCTCGCCAGTGGCTTCTTTCCCACTGCTTTCAAACAGGCCTGAGTAACTCCTAAGCCTAAAAAGCCCTTCCTTGACCCCTTTTCATCCTCTAGTTATTGCTCCATCTCCCTCCTACCATTCCTTTCCAAATTCCTCAAGAGTTGTTTACACCCAACGCCTCCTCTTTCTCTCTCCTCCAACTCTCTCCTCGGCCACCTGTAATCTGGCTTCTACCCCCTCGGCTACACTGACACTGCCCTCTCTAAGGTCATCGATGACTTTCTCCTTGCCAAATCTGATGGCCTCGACTCCATCCTAATCCTCCTAGATCTCTCAGCTGCCTTCGATACTGTGGACCACGACCTGCTTCTGAAAACAGTGGCTTCGCTGACCCTGTCCTCTCCTGGTTCCCCTCCTAGCTCTCTGACCACTAATTCTCAGGCACTTTCACGGGCTCCTCGTCTGCCTCCCACCCCTTAACTGTGGGAGTCCCTCAAGGTTCAATTTAAGGCACATCTCCTCCAAGAGGCCTTCCCTAAGCCCCCCCTTTCCTCTTCTCCACTCCCTTCTGCATCACCCTGACTTGCTTCCTTTTTTTCTTCCCCCTCCCAGCCCCACAGCACTTATGTATATATCTGTAATTTTATTTACTTGTACTGATGGCTGTCTCCCCCATCTAGACTGTAAGCTCGTTATAGGCAAGGAATGTATTGATAATTGTACTCTTCCAAGTGCTTAGTACAGTGCTCTGCACACAGTAAGCACTCAGTAAATATGACTGAATTGAATTGATTCCCAAATCTACCTCTCCAACCCTGAGCTCTGCAGTCTCACATTTCCTCCTGCCTTCAGGACTTCTCTTCTTGGATGTCCCACTAATACCTCAAACTTAAAATGTCCAAAATAGAACTTCCCATATTCCCACCTAAACTCTCTTCTGCCCTTAACTTTCCCAACACGGTTGACAACACAGCTATCTTCCCTGATTTACAAGCCCGCAACCTTGGCATTATCCTCAACTCATCTCTCTCTTTCAACTCACGTATTTGTTCTGTCTCCAAATCCTATTGGTTCTACTTTCACAACAACTATAGAATCTGCCCCCTTCTCTCCATCCAAACTGCTGCCATGCTGGTCTAGCATATGTCATATCCTGCCTTATCTCCCTCATCAGCTTCCTTGCTGACTTCCCTTCTCTGCCTCCAGCCTTTCCCCTCTCCAGCTGCCCAGATCATTTTTCTAACAACCTGTTCTGTATATATTTCCCCACTTCCCATATGAGAAGCAGAGTGGCTCAGTGGAAAGATCACGGGCTTAGGAGTCAGAGGTCATTGGTTCTAATCCCTGCTCTGCCACTTGTCAGCTGTGTGACTGTGGGCAAGTCACTTCACTTCTCGGTGCCTCAGTTCCCTCATCTGTAAAATGGGGATGAAGACTGTGAGCCTCACGTGGGACAACCTGATTACCCTTTATCTACCCCAGCGCTTAGAACAGTGCTCGGCACATGGTAAGCGCTTAGCAAATACCAACATATACCAACATCATTATTATTATTATCCATCACTGCACCAAGCAGAAATTCCTTAACTCTGGCTTTAAAGCACTTAATCAGCTCTCCCCTCCTACCTGCCCTTGCTCAGCTTTTACTACAGCCTAGCTCGCACACTTTGTTCCTTTAACACCAACTTACCCACTGTACTTTTATCTCATCTCTCTCACCGTCAGCCTCTTGTTCAAGACCCCCCTCTTCCCTCGAACTCCTTCCCACCTGCTTCATATCCAAAAGATGATCACGCTCTCCATCTTCAAAGCCCTACTAAAATCATATCTCCTCCCCGACTAGTTTCTCATTTCCCCACCCTATTCTCCTTTCTTCATTGCCAACACAGTTGTGTTCATACCCCCTAATACTTTGATACTCACCCCACTCCCAACCACATAGTACCTATGTGCACATCCTTATACTCTGTTCCTTCCCATAGCTGATATTTATTTTATTGTCTATCTCCCCACTAGATTGCTAGCTCTTTGCTGGCAGAAATCTATTCTCCTAAGCACTTCGTACAGGGCTCTGCACACCAGAAGTACTCAGTAAATACCACTGATTGATTGATGCCACACAGCTCCCTGAAACAACCATGCTTTGCCTGCATATGCCCTGTTCTGATGCTCCTGCTGATTTCTACCTCCGGTCTGTCTACTTATGCGTAAGACAACTGTATGTTTTTTGTTGTTGTTATTGTTGTCCATGGGTCTTTTTGCTTTTTACTTTTTCTTTGTTGTGTGAGAGAAAATGGAAAAGACCTCCTCTTCCTCCACCACCACCCCTTACTAAGCCAATCTGAGTATCAGACTCAAAGATGACTTACCAAGTTGGGTCAGGGGATACTTTTGAAGTTGCAGAGATATTCTGTTCTGTGGCCCAGTCTCCCTACCAAGTCATCTCACAGTACACGTCACCGGGCATAAAGTGAGAGAGTATGGATGGATCAGTGCAATCCATCACCACGACAGTAAAAACAACTCAACCACCTGACCTGCCAACGGTAGGACATATCTTTCCCTTCGTAAACACGGACATCTGAGCAGTGCTTCCCTGAATGGCATGGAGCTGGAAAAGATGCACTACTGTATTTTCAGGGGTCCAGGATGCGAGGGATTCTCTCTCGGAGACGGTCTTGCCATCGGCAATGATCTTCGAAACACAGGACAACTCTACTCCATGTGGCATCTTAGGAAACAACTTCTGGGCTGCCTTGTTTCTGGTCTAAAAATAACGGCACTCTGTGTCACAGTTTCAGGTCAGTAGCCCAGGCCACAAGTGAAAAATGTTTGCTTCAAACCTGCTGTGTTTATAGGAACGGCCCAAATACGCACCGAGAAACTGAGCCTCTCAAAACACATCCATGGGCAGGAGCAGACCCAGAGTTCAGGACTAGAGTACAGTCCACTTTAATTCATCTCACAGCAACTCCACCAATAAATCAGTGAAAAGAATTAGCTTTTCCCTGAGTTGGGGTTATATCGAATAACTGAATGAAACTGCCCAAAAGGAGGAGAGGGTCAGGGTCAAGAAGTAAGTGTGTCTCAGTGGAAAGAACACAGGCTTGGGAGTCAGAGGACATGGGTTCGAATCCCAGCTCTGCCACTTGTCTGCTGTGTGACCTTGGGCAAGCCACTTCACTTCTCTGTGCCTCAGTTACCTCATCTGTAAAATGGGATGAAGCCTGTGAGCCCCACATGGGACAACCTGATTACCTGGTATCTACCCCAGTGCTTAGAACAGTGCTCGGCACATAGTAAGCACTTAACAAATACCATAATTATTATTATTACGTCAAGGCTAAATGGAGACTCCTGTTGGGATGTAACTATCTTTTTCAGTGGGGCGGGGAGAGAGAACATTCTAATGGTTGTGGCCTGGCATTAAATGCAAAACATCATTAGGCTCAGAGATCCCAAGCATTAAACAGCTGTGAGTCATTTTTTTTTATGGTTTTCGTTAAGCACTTACTATGTGCCGGGCACTGTACTAAGTGCTGGGGTAGAAGACACAAGCTAATCATGTTGTATATAGTACCTGTCCCATATGGGGCTCACAGTGTTAAACCCCATTTTTCAGTTGAGGTAACAGGCACAGAGAAGTTAAGTGACTTGCCCAAGGTCACACAGCAAAGTGGCAAGCTATCAATCAATGGTACTTTGGGAGTGCTTGCTGTAAGCAGAGCACAGTATTAAGTGCTTGGGGGAGTACAGTAAATAGACAATCTCTGCCCTAAAGGAGTTTACAATCTAATGGGGAAGATAGATGTTAAAATAAATGAAAAATATGAAATATATATCTACGTTCTGGGGGTGGGGGGGATGAGGGGGTGGCATGGACACCTAAGTGCTAAGGACGTTGATACAATAGTCAGAGCAGGATCAAATTTACCGAGTGTTACTAAGCGCTTGGGGAAGTACAATACAGCGATAAAGGGAGACAATCCCTGCCCACGGCATGATAGCAGTTTGGATGGGGGCCGATTCTAGGGGTGTTGAAAAGGTAGATTCCAACAGGATTTGGTGACAGATTGAATATGTGGGTTGAATGAGAGAGATGAGTCAAGGAAAATGCCAAGTTTTCAGGCTTGTGAGACACAGAGGCTAGAGGTGTTTTCTGCAGTGATGGGGAAATCACGGGCAGGACAGGATTTGGGTGGGAAGATGAGTTCTGTTTTGGACGTGTTAAGTTTGAGGGGTCAGCAGGGCATCCAAGAAGAGATGCCCTGAAGGCAGGAAGAAATACGAGACCGCAGAGAAGGCGAGAGGTCAGAGAGGTGGATCAGAAACTGTATCTGGGTGCTCTTTCCATTCCCTCAGCCCTGGTGTCTGGGTTAAGGGAACCATTTCTAGCCTGTTTCCATCTGAGAATTCAGCTGCAGGAGAGGAGGGGAAGCCTGGGATTCTCTTTTCTTATCCTAGGGCAGAACTGAGGTATGAGAAGGCAAATAACCTTGTCCTTATAACATTAGATTGTAAGCCTCTCGACTCCAGGAACCATTTCTTCTACTTCTATTGTATCTTGCCAAGCCCCTGGTATAGTTATCTGCACTCAGTCACTCAATAAATACTGATAATGAGGATGATGAAAACCATTTGGTAATCGGATTTTACTGTATGACAACAGATCATCTATCCACTATATAAAATTGGAACCAGGTAAAATGGACTCTTATTATGTGTGGCAAAGCTCACCAATCCATTTGTCTTTTTTTGCCTTTCCTTGTTTCGAGTTGGCTTCAATTAGATGTTTCCAGAATTCTGACAGTTGGGGGCTTGAAATGGCCGACTTTATTGCTTTTAACTTTAACACCCTACTAACCCTCTTTCATAAAGTCTATTTCACGATACCTTAGACACCGCCTTAAATCAGCTCTTCCCAACATTATCTTGGAGCTTTCTGCTCACTCGTTTAAATAATTGTGGCATTGGTTAAGCGCTTACCGGGTTCCAAGCACTATACTTAGAACTGGGGTAGATACAAGATAATAAGGTACCGCATGGGACTCACAGTCTAAATAGGAGGGAGAACGTGCACTGAATCACCATTTTACAGATGAAGAAACTGAGGCACAGTGAAGTGACTTGTCCAAGGTCCCTCAGCTGATAAGTGGTGGAGCTGCGATTAGAACCCAGGTCTTCTGACTCCCCATCCTGCTCTCTTTCAACTAGGGCACTCTGCTTCTCTGTTAAACACATTGGAGCTTTGAATGAGCTGCCTAGTAGAATTTCTCTGCCTCCTAGAATTCACACTGGCAACTTGATCCAGTTCTCCTTCCTTCCATATTGTCTTCTACCTCCACCATATGCAAATTTCCCCGTAGGAGTCATGGGGAGTCTTTCAGTGGGTTGGGGTTGAACACTGTTTGGTTCAAAGATTGGGGATCAGGCTTTCTTTTCATGTAACTTGACTCTCACTCATTTCGGATCATGTATTTCTTCCAAGTTAACTAAGAATCATTATTGCCTCTTTTGTGCCTTTACCCCTCACAGGCACTCCTACGTTGGATACAGTGAAAGAAACTGTAAGTGTTCATAAACAATATAAAACATCTTATGTCGGTCATTGTCAGATTAGTGTGTATTTGAAAATTATTCAGTGGGTGTGCAAAGCAGCAGCTGAAAGAGTAACCTGACTTACTGCCTTTATATGCACACCTGTTAACTTGGAAAGGCTTTAGAAACCCTACTCCGTCCAGAAATTAGTTGTTTGAAAAGTACATTTTTCAAATTAATTTGTTTCCTCCAGAGTGCTGCTTCATGCTTCAAGGAGACGAAGTAACTAGAGAGAGCTGAAATGAAAGTACTAAAAGGTCCCCAACATTCCTCCCCTCTATTCATGGGCAAGGAGATTGATGTAATAACAGGGAAACAGTGTGACCTAGAGGAAGGCCTGAGAGTCAGAAGGACCTGGGTTCTAATCCCCAGTCTGCCTCTTGCCTGCTGTGTGACCTGGGGCAAGTCGCTTAATTTCTCTATGCCTCAGTCTCCTCATCTGTAAAATGGGGATTCTCCCAGCCCCACATGGGACAGGAACCGTGTCCACCCTGATTAACTTGTAACTACTCTAGTGCTTAGTACAGTAGTTAGTACATAGTAAGCCCGTAACAAATGCCATTAATTAATCAATCATATTTATTAAACGCTTACTGCGTGCAGAGCACCGTACTAAACGTTTGGGAGAGCACAATATAAGACAGTTTGGTAGACACACTCCCTGCCCGCATGAACTTACAGTCTAGAAGTGGAGACAGATATTAATATAAATAAATTAAATTACAGATATGTACATAAATGCTGTGGGGCTGAGAGTTGGGTGAATGAAGGGTGCAAATCCAAGCGCACGGATCCAACTGAGATTGTTATGGTTAAGAAAACAATTCCTAGAGACCTTATAAAAAAGAGAATGTCAACATGTGTTCCAAATTCCAGGTTTTACTGATGGATTATATTCCTCATCCATTTCCAAACCCCTAAACTACTCAAAATGTCCACTTATTTTGTCACCTTTTCTCTGAGGGCATAGCCATCCTGAAAATGGATTACAGGATCTTTACTCATGCCTAGTGGCAAGAGCATGGGCTTGGGAGTCAGGGGCTGCGGGTTCTAATCCCGGCTCTGCCACTCGTCTGTTGTGTGACCTTGGGCAAATCACTTCACTTCTCAGGGCCTCAGTTACCTCATTTGTAAAATGGGGATTGAGACTGTGAGCCCCATGTGGGACAACCTGATTACCTTGTATCTACCCCAGCGCTTAGAACAGTGCTTGGCACATAGTAATAATGTTGGTATTTGTTAAGCGCTTACTATGTGCCGAGCACTGTTCTAAGCGCTAGGGCAGACACAGGGGAATCAGGTTGTCCCACGTGGGGCTCACAGTCTTCATCCCCATTTTACAGATGAAGTAACTGAGGCACCGAGAAGTTAAGTGACTTGCCCAAAGTCACACAGCTGACAAGTGGCCGAGCCGGAATTCGAACCCCTGACCTCTGACTCCAAAACCCGTGCTCTTTCCACTGAGTCATGCTGCTTAAGCACTTAACAAATACCATCATTATTATTACTATCATTTGTTCTCTCCACTATCCCTCATTTTACCATCACCACACATCTCCATAACAAACAACCCTGGGAAAGTCACTTGAATATTTGGTGCCACCAATTTGCTAAATCAGTCAATCAATCAATAGTACTTATTGAGCACTTACTGTGTGCAGAGCACTGTACTAAGCGCTTCGGGGAGTACCCTATAACAGAGTTGGTAGACCCTTCCCTGCCCACAGTGATCTTGCAGTCTGAGGGGAACATAGATGTTAAATAAATAAATAAATAAATTACAGTTAACTACATAAGTGTTGTGGGGTTCCGGGTTGGGTAAATATCAAGTGTTCAAAGGTCACAAGTCCAAGTGCATACGCAATACAGAAGGAAGAGGAATTGGGGGGGGGGGGAACAAGAGCTTAATATGGGAGACCCTTAGAGGAAATGGAATTTTAATAAGGTTTTGAGAGTGGTGGTCTGGTGCATTTGGAGAGGGAGGAAGTTCATGACCAGAGGGAAGACATACCCCTGACCCCCTTCAGTGAGATAGATGTGATCAAGGCACAGTGAGTAAGCTGGTGCTAGAAGAGTGAAGTGTGCAGGCTGGGCTGTAGTAGGAACTCATGAAAGTAAGGTAGGAAGGGACGAACTTTAAAGCCGATGGGAAGGAGTTTCTATTCGATGTGGAGGTGGATGGGATACCACCGAAGATATCTTGAGGAGTGGGGAAACATGGACTGAACTATTTTCAGAAAAATGATCTGAGCAGCAGAGTGAAGTATGGACTGGAGTAAGGAGAGGCAGGAGGCAGGGAGGTCAGGGAGTGGTCAAGATGGGATATGATAAGTTTGTGGATCAATGTAATACCAGTTCGGATGGAGAGGAGAGGGCAGATATTAGCGATGTCATGAAGGTAGTACAACATTTGATCATAGATTAAGTGGATTTAATGAGAGATAAGTCGTGGATGATGTCAAGGTTACAGGCTTGTGAGACAGGGAGGCTAGTGGTGTTGTCTACAGTGATGGGAAATACAGAGGGAGGATGGGGTCTGGGTGGGAAGATAAGGAGTTCTGTTGTGGACATGTTTAGTTTGACATACTGGTGGGACATCCATGTACGTTATCCTGAAGGCAAGAAGAAAGGCGAGACTGCAGAAGAGGAAAGAGGTCAAGGCTGGAAAGATAAATTTGGTAATCATCCATGTAATGAGGGTAGCTGAAGCCATGGGAGTGAATAAATTCTCCAAGGGAGTGGCTGAAGATGGAGAATAGGAGGGGATCCAGAACTTGAGAAAACCCCAATGTCAGAGGGTGCAGAGGAACCTGCAAAAGAGATGGAGGAGCAGCCAGAGAGATAGGAGGAGAACCAGGAGACGACACTGTCAGCACAGCCTAAGGTGGTTAACGTTTCCAGGAGAAGGGGGCGATCTATAGTGTCAAAGGCAGCTGAGAGGTCAAGGAGGATTAGGATGGAGTAGAGGCCGTCAGATTTGGAAAGAAGGTCATTAGTGATCTAAGAGCGAGCAGTTTCCATGGAGAGAGGAGGGTTTCGGGGGGATTGGAGGGGATCGAGGAGAGAATTGGAGGAGAGGAAGTGGAGGCACTGAGTCTAGACAACTCTCTAGGAATTTGGAGAAGAACGTTAGGAGAGAGATGGAGCAATAACTGGTGGGAGCCACGGGAGTCAAGGGAGGCTTTTTTTTAGGATATGGGATATGTGAGCATGTTTGAAAACAGTGGGGAAGAAACCATTGAAAAGTGTCCAACACCATTACCTTGTTTCTACCCCCGTGCTTAGTACAGTACCTGGCACATAGTAAGTGCTTAAGACCATAATTATTATTATTAATAATAAGTGAACTTTTGAAGATGACAGTCAGGGAGGGAATGAAGGGAGAGGGCAAATGTTTTAATAAGGTATGAAGGAATGGGGTCACAGATGCAGGTGGAGGGAGTAGATTTTGAGAGGAGGTGAAATCTCCTCTTGAGATACTGCTGGGAAAATTAGGAGAGTTGAAGAGGGCACAGGAGGAGAGAGAGACAGGAGATGAGAAGGGGAGTTTTTAGGTGATCACACCTGATCAAGGCCAGGTCATTAAGGGAAAGAGTTTGGGTGAGGGGAGGGCAGAGGAGGGAGTTAATCATCTGGAATAGTTGGTGTGGTCAACAAGTATGGTAGTCAATAAGGATGGAGACCTATTGTGGGGAGGGAGAGAAAAGGGAAGAATTAAAGCAGGTGAGGGTGAATTTGAGATGGATGAGGTCAGCCAGGTGCCTGGATTTCCACCAGCAGCATTCCGCAGCTCAAGCCCAGGAGCAGAAGAGGTGAGCCAGGGGTTTGGGTTAATAGTATGACATTGGCAGAGGGTCAGGAGAGTGAGGGAGTTGAGTTCAGTGGAGAGTGTGGTGGTGAGGGAGTCTTTATATATATCAAGAAAAAGTGGTTTGGGTATGGAGACCAAATGGGGCATGATAACTTTAGAATATTGGAAGAGGTCAAAAGACAGATTTGTGGGAAGTGCGTGTGTGGGAGAGAGAGCAAGTGAGGAGGTTGTGTTCTGATAGAGGAATTTCAGAGTTGGTGAGTAGAAGACTATCGAGAGTTTAGTGAAGCCTTCGAAGCCATTCTTATGGTAGTGTGTTTATTCTCACAACCTCACTTGGGCAGTAGAAAGAGAACAGGATCATTTTACAGTGAGAGAAACTTGGCAGTACATCTTTGTGCTTGTTCAATAATTCAGTAGTAGAACAACCATGAAACTCAAAACTTGAGTGTCCCAAGCTTTTGACCCTTGAACCCCATTTCACAGGGCCCCATTCACAACAAGAAACAACACTTATCTTACATACTAAATAGCCTCCAACTCCCACATAGCTCATCTAATGTGTTCAGTGGGACCCCATTGTAATGTTAGGCTGGGGTACAAAAAACAACAGCCACATAATCACTCTGTCTTTAGTATACTAGGTTACCTTCCCCTGAGTAAGGTAGGGAGAAGGGGATCCTACATGTTTCTCTGACTTCCCTCCATGCTTAGATGTTGAGTGTGTCCATTAATGTGTGTGTATGTTTGCCCATGGACTTTCAAGAAAAATTCAAGGGACTTGAATTTTCCCCAAGACCCCAAATGTAGCTCTACCTCTTTTCCCTACTACCTTATTTTCCCAGAACTTCTCTTCCACCATTGCCCTATAATGGAGGCAACTAAATTAGTAGTTGGTAGGGGTTTTCTGGCCTCACTAGTTCTTCAGAGCTCTGGCGACACAATGGGTATATTCCTGGCACTGGGAGGAACTGCCTCTTCTTGGAATTCAAAAATCCCTTTTAAAAAAATGGGGTCCATCAGAGCAGTACTAGAACAACTTGTACAGTTTAACCAAGCCACCTTATGACTTGGGGTATCACTCTATAATTTTGTGAGCTATACATTTTCGAATGCACCACTGGAAAGATAAGATTAGAGACAGTATATGCTCTTTTCCTTACTTTAAGAAATGATTCCCACAGCACCTTAAGATCTCTACCTTAACTTTTCTTCAGAGTCTCTCTAATTCTAAGGACATTGAGAAGCATAAATTTTAGCAGCGAATGTTTTTGTGGAACCACCTTTAGGGTTCAAAATCAAGGTGGAATTTTAGTATTAGTTTGCCAATACAAGAAAATGAGGCACTTACCTCCTCTTGGAATTACTATGGGAATAAGGGCAGAATGCTCGGAAGATGTCATAAGGGAAATATTCACTAAATAATTAGTTCCAGGATATAGATCTAAACACAACTCTGGAGCTCCATCACTGGTAGTGAAGTTGAACGTCATTGCATTAGAGAAGTCATTCTGATACCATCTTCGTCCCAGGATAGAAAACTGTTTGGGGATTTAAAAAAAAAAAGACAATGTTAATTTTCTATGGATTCCCCCAATTAGAATTCTAGCCAAATAAAGTTTACACTTTTCCTTTCTTCTGATCCATTTTAAAAATACCTGTAGTCCGGACCTATTTTTTAAATGTAAAAATGTTGGCAGTGAGAGCATCAATACTAGTGCGGCAGTCTCCTCTACCTGGTCACCCAAATTCCAGAATCTGCTACTTTCTGATAATACACTGAAGTTGATATACTCAAGAATGTTTGAGCCACATTCAGCTATTCTTTGAGGGGTGGCCAAGAATAGTGAAAGACAAGACAAGCTTCTCCTGTGCTAAGAAAAGAGAACATTACTGTTGTCACCACCCTCCCTTCCCTCTATAGATCTCAAAGCACTTTATAAATTTGCATTTACGAATTCACAGGGGCTTTGCAAGCCAGAAAAGCAGGAAGAAAACGGTGATCTCTGCTGGTTGGTGGAAGGGTTTTCTAAATAAAATCAACTTCACCTTCATGGACCGCCCTGCTTTCAAGTTATCTCTGGTTGGCCCTGTGGAAATTTAAGTCAGTTATCTCATGTGTGCTAGGCAAGTGTGCCCAGCTGCAGTAGATTATGGATTGGATGATGGCATTTGTTGATGGTGAGACCATATACAGGAGTGTGAGTGTATCTTTGAGAGAGACTCACTTGCACACTATGTGCCCATGAAAATACAATTGGGCTTCTTTTATGGTCCCTATGCCATTCAGGGAGAACACCAACAATTAAGAAGGGCAAGGTATATCCTACCACCCATAAGACAAGCCCCTGTGTATATCTGTAGAGTCAATATTTCTACATCTGTCTCCCCTTTTTGAGCATAAGATCTTTGAGGGAAAAGATAATGTCTTGTATTTCTGCTGTACTTTAAGTGCAGTGCACTCCACTAGTAAGTGCTCAATAAATACTATTACTACTATTGAGTTTGGTTTTTTACAGTAGTGATGGTTTGCACTGAGACAACCCCACTCTCTCACCTAAGCATTGCAAGACAGCCAGTAGGGAGCCTGGAAGCAGTCTGTGCTAACTGGACAGAATATTTCTTAGATCTCAATAGCAGTAGAGACCACTGCTCTCACCCACTTGGTAAGCTGTCTTTGGGTATGACAGAGGGCTTTCCTTTGCATCGGGAGACTCTTTACTACTATCTTGGAAAGACCGAAAACAAAACCGAAAAGTCAAAAAAAAAAAAAAACCACCAAGACAACAAAAAAGAGACACGGTTGTTATGTGAACAACTAGACAGAGCAGAGCTGGAAAATTGTAGGCACTTCAGAGCCCGGTGGAGGTAGGTAAAGCGAGCTATTTTAGTGAGAGAGGTTCAGCATCAATTCAACAGTAGCATTCTCCTCCCCAGAGATCTACCCTGAAGATGAATTTCAAACAATTCAATCGGCACAGGGAAATAGATCCCTGTCACGGGAGATACAGTTAAGGTCCTGAAGGTAATTAGCTGCTATCAGTCAACAGGTGCAAATCACTGGGCTGTAGATGTCTGCTATAGCAACAGCTTTGCTCTATCAGCCCCAGGGAAACCAGGGTCTAAGAATACCAAAAGGATAGCTAACCGAGGAGGCAGTTGTAAAATAGACAAAATACAAACTACTTTAATTTAAAGGCCCTGCCCTCATCTACTAGATTGTAAACTCCTGGTGAGCAGGGATGGTGTCTTCTGTTGTACTCTCCCAAGTGTTTAGTAAAATGCTTTGCCCTCAGTAGGTGCTTAATGAATACTGTTGGGAAGCAGCATGGTGTAGTGGTTAGAGCATGGGCCTAGGAGTCAGGAGGTCATGGGTTCCAATCCTGACTCTGCCACTTTTATTATTCTGGTATTTGTTAAGCACTTACTGAATGCCAAGCACTGTTCTTATCTGCTGTAAAGACTTGTCTGCTGTGTGACCTCAGGCAAGTCACTTCACTTCTCTGTGCCTCAGTTACCTCACCTGTAAAATGGGGATTGAGACTCTGAGCCTCACGTGGGTCAGGGACTGTGTCCACTCCAATTTGCTTGTATCCATTCCAGCATTTAGTATAGTACCTGGCACATAGTGAGTGCTTAAAAAATACAATGTTTTTATTATGGGTCACTGAATAGTGACAGTGGGGTAAAGTATGTCAAACAATAAGTAATAAAATCAAAATAATGGCTAAAATTCTCCTTATCTCTTTAAGACTGTCTCAAAGCACCTACCTGCTGTAACAAGGTGATAATTGCATCTAATAATCTATAAATACACTGGCTTTGGGGAAAATATGCAAAAGAAAACATCCACTTTAACACCTGAACTCTTATATTTACTCCTTCTTCTTTGGGGTCTCTGCTTTTTTGTGTTCAGTTTTAGAAGGCACAGTTTGGGAAAGAAAGGGATGGGAGGTAGGGGAAATCAGGTGAAAAGATCCAGGTCTGGAAAAGTCATCCAGAGTTAAAAGTCAAATGCAATAACCCAGGGCACCTTTCCTGGAGAGGTACTCCCCTTTTCCTTTCCCCTCCATTCTCTCCACTCTCTATTAAACTTCTGTGAGGTGAGTATACAGCAAACTCAGAAGTTTTTTAAACTGAGGAAATAGTTACAGAGAGACACTCAAGGTCTCCCAAGGTAATGACCGAGCCAGGAAAAAAACACAACAACACTTCGTATCTCCTGCCTGCTCACAGATTTTTGGGGATCTCCTCACAGAATTGGGACCAGCAGTTATCCGGGAGCAGAATCACAGACTATTCAGAGGAGAACAACATAGCAGTGCCCTCCCCTGCTTAGTTTGGTTCTTAGGGAAGCAGCGTGGTTTAGTGGAAAGAGCCCGGGCTTGGGAGTCAGAGGACACGGGTTCTAATCCCGGCTCTGCCACTTGTCTGCTGTGTGACCTTGGACAAATCGCTTCACTTCTCTGGGCCTCAGTGACCTCAGCTGTAAAATGGGGAGGAAGACTGTGAGCCCCTTGTGGGACAACCTGATGACCCTGTATCCACCCCAGCGCTTAGAACAGTGCTCGGCACATAGTAAGCGCTTAACAAATACTATAATTAAAATAATAGTCTCAGGATATACCAGCAGCAACTCCGTAGCGTGAGTCATGAAGGCTGCAGGGAAACATATCAATTTTTGTTCTTCTTTTTAAAATGTGGTCATCTTGCCCTCTGGTGGCCAGTTAATAATAATAAAAAAAGCTTATCCAGACAATGCAGAGCAGAAGTGATTGCCAGTTGATTCTGCCCTGCCTTCCACTCTTTCCAGAAAAAGGAAAAGAATATGTGACATCATCATTGCACAGGGGAATGCCTGTGTCAAGTCAATTAGCCGGTTTAAAAAAGTTGAAAATTCGTGTTGACCCAGCATGAAGGGGGGGCAAAAAAAAGCCCAGGTGTCTTGGTGTGTGATGTGCGCGTGTCGTTGCCCCTCGTATCGAAAGAAGACACCACTGACAGGGTAATTCATCGACGTGTTTGTGTGTGTCTGAAAAGGATAATGCGGTATACACAGTCCCGGCCACAGTGGCTACACAAAAAAGTTGTCCCTTGTTATGTTGCTGAATATAATGCTTGCAGCGCCGGGTGCTATTTTCTCTTTTGTCTCCTTTCTTTTTTTCATTACAAAACTTTTGATCAAAGAGAACCACTCCCTTCCTGATGGCAGTGCACCATACAGGTTTCATTCAATAGTATTTATTGAGCGCTTACTATGTGCAGAGCACTGTACTAAGCGCTTGGGATGAACAAGTCGGCAACAGATAGAGACAGTCCCTGCCGTTTGACGGGCTTACAGTCTAATCGAGTCCTCAGCAACTGACTCCCAGTTCTCAGCTGGAATACAGCATTGCCTGGGAATTTGGTTTTTTTGGTTTTTTTAACCTTACCCTTAAAACATTTCCTCTGACTTCCTTGCTTTTGGTTTTCCAATTTTGGCTCGCCATACGGCAGCTGTTCGGGTATCCTACTGTCACTTATTCCTTGGTACTAACTAAAACTAGTTAAATGGCATTCCGACTCGAATAATTGCCCATTCCTTATCTAAAGAATCTTCTCGAGTATTAGAAATCATAGAATTTCTGGGTGAATACAGGTAAGAATTTTTCTTATTTTTTAAGGTCTCTTAGTAGTTCAGGCTCCTTGATTAAAATACTAATGAGTTCTGATAGGGCCCCAATTCAGTCAGCACGGTCTCTATCCATGCATGTTATATTCTCATTTAAGTCCCTAGAAATAGTAGGCAAACGGGAAGGATTAGTGACCTTGAAAACTGATGCTGTTACACTCTTACACTCCCAAAACACACCCAACCACACATACACAGAGCTAAATTCTCTGTCCACTAATGATGATGATAGAATTTACCATTAGAAATGACAGATGAGCCTCAATCCTGAGATTTAGGGAAGCAGCATGGTTTAGTGCCAAGAGCACAGGCTTGGGAGTCAGAGGTTGTGGGTTCTAATCCCAGCTCTGTCATTTATCAGCTGTGTGACTTTGGGCAGACCACTTAAATTCTCTGTGCTTCGGTTACCTCATCTGTAAAATGGGGATTAAGACTGTGAGCCCCACATAGGACAACCTGATTACCTTGTATCTACTTCAGCGCTTAGAACAGTGCTTGGCACATAGTAAGCACTTAACAGAATACCACCATTATTATTTCAGGACTGAGAACTCGCTCAGAGAAATTGGTTAGAGTGTCAGTGGACCTTGTAATGCCTTTAGCAGTCTCTCATCCTGTCAGTCATGTTTCCACTGGGGCAGAGAGTACAAGGAGTGAAGAGGTGGACAGGGTGGAGCACATTATGATGTGCATGCGTGGTCTTCATCCACTTAGCCACAAGCTAAAGACAATGAGGAATGGCTTTGCCTCTTAGAAATCAGCAGACAAAAAAGGATACATTGCTAGGATTTATGACAATTCTCCTGAGTCAAAGCTTCCACTTTTAGCTCCAAAGTCACTTGTTTAAACCTCAGCAGGAAAGGGGTCCTCAAAAGTGATTAGTAATCTCCAGATAAGTTTCAAATTCCATGGCCTGTGAAAAACTGTCACCTACCAACCTCCACCCAACAACTCCCTCTCACTATTCTCCATGGTTTAAGAGTAATAAAATGTAAGTAATGCGGCAGAAACATGGTCTGGTAGAAAGAGCATGGGTCGGGAAATTGGGTTCTAATCCCAGCTCAACCATTTGTTTGCTGTGTGACCTTGGGCAAGTCACTCAACTTCTCCATGCCTCAGTTATCTGTAAAATGGGGATTAAAACTGAGCCCCACGTGGGACACAGTGTCCAACCTGATTAGCTTGTATCCACCCCAGGGCTTAGGACAGTGTTTGGCACATAGTAAGTGCTTAAAAAGAATCATTAAAAGAAAATACAGCCAAATTCAGCTAGTGTGATCCAAAAACATTCAATTCTATGATAATACAACAAAAAGTAATGAAAATTTTAATTATTTTTGTTCTGATTTCTTTTAGCCTTAGCAACTTATTTCCTTTGGATCTGAGTCATGGGGATACATGCTATTTTGCATATTTGGTTTTACAGGAAGCAATATGAGGACTACCCAGAATACACATTTCAAGACATTCTGCACTGCTATTTAAATCTTTCCTTGCATCTCCATCTCTTTGCCATAAGAGCTGTGGCATAAGGGCATATACCCAATCCTTTATCTCTTAAAATTTCTCATGAGGAGAAATTGTTCTTGATCAAACTAATAAGCTCCAGGAAAAAGTCAACTTCTTATTCATTCAGTGGTATTTAAGGAATTAAAAACAGTATTCTCAATACTGTGTGTACAAAGTACTTTATTAAATGCTAGGAAAAATAACACACATATACTTCTCTAAACTGTAAGCTCCTTGTGGGCAGGGAATGTGTCTACCAAGTCTGTTGTATTGTACTCTCCTGAGTTCTTAGCATAGTGATCTGCACTGAGTAGGCTCTCAATAAGAATAAGGGGAGGAAGGTTTGTGATGACAAAGACGGGGAGATGAAACAGGAAAACCACATAAAAAGACAAGGACAACAATGTGTGCTGTAAGATGCAGAATGTTGTGGCTAAAGGAACAGCTTCATTATCCTCACCACTTAGGTAGGACTGTTCAGGTTTCCACAATCACAACAGCCACAGCCGAAGCTACAGCCATCCCACCCCCAATATTCTAAAAGTTCAGAAGGCATGCTGTCACTTCAATCTCACCCTACCATGCTGGAACAAGGCAGGAAGAGTGACTTTTCTTCCATGGAGTCACTTCGCAGCTTGTTGATGACAATCCTACTCTCCATACCAACCACCAGTGGCTAATATCCTGTAAGGATCGACACACATTTTAGCCATATTCAGTTTCCCTTTTGTCTGCCTGAAGGTTAACTCACCTTGGCAGCCTCTCTTTCCCCTGCATGAGATTTGTTATGAAAAGCCCTGTTGACACTCAAGGAGCTATTAAAACATGTCACTTGAATGATTTCCCATCATTCCTACTTATTCCAAAATGAAACAGGAACATGAGATGTCAAGGAAATGATTCTAATTCAAGATTTTTCTTCAATGCCTCAGTTTGCCTTCAAAACAAAGGTCATAGCAAAGAAACAGGTTGAGATTTACTCTCATTAATGTTGGAAGAGTGCTTTGAGATCCATATAAGTAAGTTTTGATGATTTAAAGTGCCAATATTTCTTTCCCAACAGTATTTTCTAGAACAAAAGTTCTCTCACTTACTTGGTACATTTCCTCTATCCCAACTTTCCCAGTCCTCCTCCATTTCAAACAAGTTTCATTAAATATCAAAACATTGAAGAATTCATTCTCTTCTGAGAGGTGAAAGAAAAACAAAATAAAGGAAACATCACCACTTGGTTCCAGACATTACACTTATAAATGGTTCTATGCTCTAGAACTTCTTTACTATATACAACTCAGTCCAGTATACAGATTTATGGTTTAGCTATTCCCTGAGCAAAGAGGCATAGAGAAACACAACTCTGCTATGCAGAAAAAATGAAATTAATTACCCACAAGGGAGTAAAACATCAAAACACTTTTCTACAACCCTAAGGATTGAATATTTTTAATCGAGAGGAAATATAAAAGCAGGAAGGCCAGAGGGGAAGACTTGATCTCCCTGGGCTGAGTGCGACACAAAAACTACTCAATCATATTTGCTTAAAATGCTGCATTATTGAGCAGTTTTGTTTAATGTTATCTTTTACGGAACGATTAAAGTAGTTTCTATGACATAGTCCAGGTAGAGAAAGCCTTCTCCTCTGGCCTTCGGAAATGTATCTTTCTAATAGACTCTAAGCTCCTCCTCTAGACTGTAAGCTCCTTGTGGGCAGGGAACATGTCTACCAACTTTGTTATACTGTGCTCTCCTAAGAGCTTAGTACAGGGCACTGCAGAGAGTAAGTGCTCAATAAATATAATTTGAAACGCATCTTGGAAAAAGTATTTTCATGCCTCTTCTGGGTCCCTTTCTCTTCTCAATTAACCCTCACTCCCATCAGGGAGCTAATCCCCTCCCACAGCTTTAACCACCACCTCTACACAGATGACTCCCAAATCTACCTCACTGGCCCCGACCTCTCATCTCCTCTGGAATCTTACATTTCTTCCTACCTCCAGAACATCTCTGTATGGATGGCCCACCGCCACCTCAAGCTCAACACGTCCAAAGCTGAACTCCTCATTTTCCTTCCCAAATCTTCTTTTCCAACTAACTTTCCCATCAGCAATAACACCACCATCCTACCTGCATCTCAAACCTTTATCCATGGAATTATCTCTGACTCCTCCCGCTCTTTCAAACCCCATATTTAGTCTGTCACCAAATCCTGTTGGTTCTTCCTCCACCACATTTCAAGAATCCAGCCTTTCTTCTCCCTGCAAACTGCTACCAAGTTGGTTTGGGAAATTGTCATAATCCAAATGAACTGCTGCTGATTTCCCTGCCTTGAGTCTTTCTCCCCTTCACTTTGCAGCCTAGATCATTTTTCTCAAACATTGTTCTGGGAACTAAACTGCCAAGGGTTCCTTATTCCTCTCTGCATCAAGCAGAAACTCCTGATCATTGGCTGTAAGGCACTCAATCAGTTCTCCCCGTACTTGTTTTCCTCTCTTCTCCCACTACACCCCAGCCAACTTGCTTCCTTCCCCTGTGCTTCTTTCCCACCTCTCCTACCTCCAACCTCTTGCTCACATCCTCCCACTTGTTTTGAACTATTTCCCGTTCACATCTGACAGTCCACTTTACGTAGCGGCTGGAGAGGTTAGTTCCAGCAGGAAGTCTGTGAGGACACTTTTAAAAAAATATTTCAATTAAAGGCACACTATTCAGGGCAATCTCAAAATCGTTGTGCAGTTTTTCAGCAAACTACACAGGTGCCTTATTCTTAGAATGAACCAAGGTTAAATCACAACAGATGCTAGAACGGTCTACTTGATTGAAGTGGTACATTTTTCTGAACAATATTAAATATGTTGAGATGTATGGGGCTGATTCCCAGAATTTGTTTTGTTAGAACACTTATTCCTTGCAATACGTCCACACAGACTTCTGATTATCTTGTAAATTTAGTAATAATATTAGTAGCAGCACTAATAGTATGACTATTAAACATGTACTGTATTCCTCTTTCAAATATCTATCTCTAATATCCCATTTTATCTTATTGGCCCTTTCATCAGATGAGACCTCACTCTCTATTCAGCTCTGCTTTTTCAGTCCATTCCCTGCCTTAAACGGTGATCGTATTTTACACTGAAAAGAGACCAAGGCTGACACCCAGGTTAGGGACTCTACCACATAGGATACTAGGGCCTGATTTCAGAAACCCTTACAACCGTTCAGATTTCCTCCCTGGGGGTCCATCCCATCTACTCGGTATGTTAAATTCTAAACTACCCTAGCACTCCTTATTACTGGTCATTTCCACCCCTGGATCCACGACAAATGGGCTTTACTTTGTAAGACTGTGTTTCTGACAGCCAAGTGGTGGGGGGGGACGGTGGGGGGACGTGGGGAGGAGAAGGTTACTTACCAGCTGTTTGGATCATGATGGTAACTGGCACTGAAATCCCAGGAGAGACAGTGGTGATGTTCACAGTGTAATTGGTACCCTGGCACAGATCTAAGCAAACCTCAGGAGCCTCACTCTCTGTGGTGAGATTAAACATCTCTTCATGAAGGAATTCTTTCTGATCCCAACATAGTCCTTGCACATTTATCTTTGAAAGGAAAAACATGGGGGAAAGATTCAGCTCACCAGAGGATTACAACGTTTAAAAACATACAATGGGAGAGTGGACATGTTTAGGGAAACCCATGGATTTTTGGGGGTCCAGTTTCCCTTCCGTAGCCTTGTGACATGCAAATCTATTGAACCCGAGGAGACAGCGTCTGAGCTTCTTAATGATGTACCTGACCGGAGTGCCTGATACAGCTTATACACTCTGAGAACAAGCAATAAATGTCGGTTGATTCCAATGAAATGTTATCTAGACCCCACAGGATCAGATTGTGTTACTTTCTATATGGCTAAACTCAATAAAACTATGTAAGCTATATAATAATAATTGTGGTACGTGTTAAGTTCTCTCTATGTGCTTACTGGGGCAGATACAAGTTAAGTTAGACACAGTCCCTATTCCATATGGGGCTCACAGTCCAAGAGGGAGTTCTTGAATCCCCATATTACAGATGAGGAAATGGAGGCACAGAGTAGTGATAGTCACACAGCAGATAAGTGGCAGAGACAGGAGTAGAACCCAGTTATTAGAAGACACTCCTGAAAGCAAAGCCCACAGTCCCGTCCACATAGTGTTGAACGTAATATTTGCAGCACCGGGTTTTCTCTTTGGCCTCCTCTTCTCTCTTTCCAGATGAAGCTTTTGCTCGAAAGAGCCACTCCCTTCTTGTTTTACTGTGTTCCTTAAAACATTTTCTCTGCCCTCCTGGCAATCGGTTTCCCAATTTCTGCTCTCTATATAGCAACAGTTTGGGTATCTGGCTGTTGCTCATTCTCACATTATTCCACCCATTGTAACCGGGTTAAAGTGAGCATGTCTTTGACACTAGGAAGCTGACTTCGTTGCAGAACTTCACGGCTGCGGTGCAGAAGGAAAAGATGCATCTACCTGGGGCAAAGGAAGTATATTGATTGGAATCCCCCAATTATCCCTAGAAATCGGACATCGGGAGTGTGCAGGGAACTAGAAGGGTTTCTCCTATCCAGGCTTGGATGTTCTGCATAGCTCCTGAACGGCTCCAAAATCCCCATTGTAGTGACATGTTAATAATAATGGTGGCACTTGTTAAGCACTCACAATGTACTAATCACTGTTCTAAGAACCGGGGTAGATACAAGATAATCAGATCTTTTGCCCCCCCCCCCTCCCCCGGGCATTGTCCTTAGCAATGTCACCCCTCTGCAATTCACCTATTAATTGCCACCCAAACCTGGCCCAGAAGTTACTGCATATCAACTAATGAATATGCTTGAAAACTCTTATCTTACTGTTGGGGAAGACAACGAAATCCCAGGAAACATTAGGAGAGGAGGGACTCTCAGATCATTCCTTGTCCAACAATAGCTGTATCTGTTGGCATTTCCCTCTCCCCCTTTATATTTTTAGATTGTGAGCCCCCACCAAGGAACAGGGACTATACCTTATTCCTACTTGTGTATTCTTTCCCGGTGTTTAGTACAGTGCTCTGCACCCAATAAGTGCTCAATAAATACTATTCCTCCTACTACAATTACAGTAGTTTCAGAGGCTGCTGAAAAGTTCCTCCAAAGATTCTCACAGACACAAGTCACCCGCTGTGGGCAGGGATTGTCTCTGTTGCTGAATCGTACTTCCCAAGTGCTTAGTACAGTGCTCTGCACTCAGTAAGCACTCAATAAATACGATTGAATGAATGAAAGTCACAGTTCCATTCTCTGACCACCCCATTCCATATCTCCCTCAAAGAGTAGTCAGTCAATCTTATTTATTGAGCGCTTACTGCTCAATAAAGCAACAAGAAGGGAGTGGCTCTTTTGAGCTAAAGCTTCATCTGGAAAGAGAGAAGAGGAGGCCAAAGAGAAAACCCGGTGCTGCAAATATTACCGGAGCTTGGGAGAGTACAATATAACAATAAACAGACACATTCTCTGCCCACAATGAGCTTAAAGTCTAGAAGGGGAGACAGACATTAATGTAAATAAATAATTCCAGATATATACATAAGTGCTGTGGGGCTGGGAGGGGGTGATGAATAAAGGGATCAGGTCAGGGTGATGCAGAAGGGAGTCAGAAAAGAGGAAAGGAGGGCTTAGTCAAAATATTGAAAGCCTTTTGCCCTTAAAAAAAAGTGAAATGATTTGTGACCCACAGAGAGGATCTTTGAGCCTGAATTTTCTTCTCTCTATGATAAAAATAATGACAGACTATGCTGACCTCCAGCTCAACTCAGCCTGCTCTCAGGGACAAACACTTTCCTAATTAGAAGAAGCAAAACAACCGTGCAACTCACCTTGAATTGACCTCATGTTTGAATAATGGATATGATAGGGGAACAAACCCTGATTTTTCAAAATACAAGAAGCACTGTGGCCTAGTAAAAAGGAGCAGAGGCCTGAGAGTCAGAGGACCTGGGTTCTAGTCCTGACTCTGCCACTTGTCTGTTGTGTGACCTTGGGCAAGTCTCTTCACTGCTTTGTGCCTCAGTTACCTCATCTGTAAAATGGGGATTAAAGCTGTAAGCCCCAAGTGGGACCTGGACTGTGTCCAACCTAATTATCCTGTATCTGCCTCAGTGCTTAGTACAGTGTCTGGCACATAGTAAGCATTTAAGTACCATAAAAATATTAAGTAGCAGTAAAATTGTGCAATGAAAGGAGACAGAATCTACCATGTCCTTCTTTAATTGGATTTAAATTCTAATGTTCTAACATTCTGCACACAGAGGGCGGGAAAAGAGTTATCGGACTTACCATATATACCTCCTTCCTGTCTGATCTTCTAGTACTTTTCCTCCATCTCACACAGGTGTAATTAAATACGGATACATCGCTGATTGCGGCCTTTCCTGGTGATTAAAGAAGGACAAATTAGTCAGAAAAGATCTCTCTTGGGAGTAGAAGAGAGAATTCCAAACTGTGATTAGTGCGGCAAGCCACTGGATGACACTGTTGTTCCAGAAAACTCATAAGGAGGGAAATCTGACACTGAGCCAGGGGCTGAAATATCCATCCGAATGTGAGTCATCCAAGTAAAACTCACTTCCTCTTCTCAGCCTACCTGATGACAAATCACCACACTTTTCTGCTTTGGGAATTTCTGAAAGCCAGGAGGCTGTGGGATGCTGCACTGCAGATGGAGGATTACCTAAATTATTCAGTCAATCAATAGTATTTATTGGGTATTTACTCAATGCAGAGCACTGTAGTAGAAGCTTGGAGGAATCCAGATAGAAAGGAAAGACATGACCCCTCCCCTCAAGGAACTAACAATCTAAGAGGGGAGATGGACACTAAAAGAAATTACAGGTAGGGGGAAGTCAAGGAGTTTTTTCCAGTTTGTTTCTGGTATCTAAACACTGAAAAATCCTCTTCCTCCAGAAATCTGTGCCTGTGGTCAGCCCAGGTTCTCTCTCTTCTTTCCTCTCCCCTCAATATCATCAATCTGTTCCGGGAATCAAAGCCACCACACTTATAGCCTCTCTAGCTAAATAAATAGGCTCAACAAGGGGTACTCAGTCATCCCTTTTAGCCCTCGTCTTTCTCGCCACCGACCCCTCATCCACACCACCCTTCTGGCCTGGAATTCCATCCCTCTTCATATCCTCCAGGCCACCACTTCCCCCACCTTCAAAGCCCTACTAAAATTCTATCTCCTTCAAGAGGCCTTCCCCGACTAACCTCTCATCTCTCTACCCTTTTCTCCTTTCTTTCTGCATCACCTGTGCAATCTTAGGGGGTCTGTAACCCCTAAGCACTTTGATGCCCAGCGCCCCCTCAGCCTCGCAGCACTTACGTATTTATCCTTACATTGCCATTTCCCCTATTTTAATGTCTATCTCTCCTGCTAGATTGTAAACTCTCTTTGTGGAGAGGGATCAGATCTACCGACTATGTTGTTTTGTAGTCCCCGAAACACTTAGTACAGAAAGTGCTCAATAAGTACACTGATTGATTGATAGATAGCCACTTCAGAGGCTTTTGTTTCGCATAACTCCATAGGCAGAAAATCTGTTATCCAGGTAGGGCTGGATGAGTCAGATTCTCTCAAAGCCTAAACTTTCAGTGGTGCCCAGCTTGTTTCCAGAGAGGAGTTGAGTGATTGACCAAGGTACTACTTAGTGCCTGGAGATGGAAGCTATTAAGTAGTGCCTTTGGGAGCCTGATGAGTTAATGCATCTATCAACAATGACGAACAACCAAAGAATAACAGGCACAAGCAGAATCTTACTCCTTTAAGCTATAAAAATTAATATCCTGCTGGTGGAAGGCACCAGACTACCAAACCCAGAGAATAGAGTGGACAGGTCAGAACACTGTCTAGAATTGGTCAGTTTTTTCACTCCACTCACATAGTAACCACAGTCATAGTATTTATTAACCTCCTACTGTACGAAAAGCACTGTACTAAATACCGGGAAGAAAATCTGCTGATGAGAATTAGCACGGTCCCTGTCCCTCAAGGACCTCACTGTCTAAGGATAAGGGTGGAGAGAGATTTGGCATCTGACACATAAGGAAAGATGAAACACTGAAACATAATAGCATAAAAGACAAGGGTAGTGAGAATTATGAAAAGAGCAATTGGGAACTGCGGGTAGCGGAGCAGGATTTTAGCCTCCTTGCAACCTCACAATCCAACATTCACAACAGTCCCAGCTGCAGGTTACAGTGGCAGCCACAGCAGAAGGCAGGGTAAGGGAGGACATAGCAAAGTCCTGAGTCCCGAGGGATTGCCGCTTCCCGATATTCTAAAGGATGAGACTGCCTTAATCAACCAGTGGTGTTTACTGAGCATTTGCTGTGAACAGAGCACTGTACTAAGCACTTGTGAGAGTACAATGCAACAGAGTTGATAGATACGATGCCTGCCCACAAGGCACTTACAATCTACAGGAGGCTTACTGCCTAACACGGCTGTTGTCTCTTCAACCTTTCCAGGCTGGAGCAGGGGCTGATGTCCTGATGTCATGGAAGCAGGACAGTTTCTCTCGTAGGCTGCAAGCCCAGGCAGTCTGGAGGCACAGGAAAGGGGCCTCACAATACTGCAGCTCAACTTGTCCAGAGTCCAATGGGCAAAACCAAAGTTTTCCTGACATTCAAACTTCGGGGAGGCCTCTCATCACCCTCTGCTTAGAATTAATAATGGTATTTGTTAAGCGCTTACTGTGTGCCGGACACTGTACTAAGCGCAAATCGAGTTGGACACAGTCCCTGTCCCCTGTGGGGCTCACAGTCTCAACCCTCATTTTACAGATGAGGCAACTGAGCCCCAGAGAAATGAAGTGACTTCCCCAAGGTCACACGGCAGACAGGTGGTGGAACCAGGATTAGAAACCAGGACTCTCTAACTCCCAGGCCCGTGCTCTATCCACTGGGCCAAATCTCCACATCCCCACTGACAAAGACCAGGATGGTGAATGGGGAAGATTGCTTGGCAGTCCAGGGGGTGGGAGGCTAGGGCGGGGAGTTTAAACCCCTCACAATCCCCTTGGCATAGGATAGGTCAAGCTTAGGTGGCAACTTCTCATTTTCAGAGAAAGGGAAAAGCCGAAGTGAGGTTTCAAGGAGATGGGGTTCTAGAGCTTTCCAAGAGAAGGAAAGAGACAGAGAGATATGCAGGGGAAACAGAGAGACACCCAGAGTAAAACAAATCAAGCACAGAGGGGTAGGTGTAAGATAAACAGAGACAGACAGGGGATCAGGCAACCTACTGCTCCCTAGCAAAACTCCTGCTCCCTGTGAAGGGAGGGCAAGACCCCGCATGCTGCCTAGGTGAACCAGACAACATCACAAACCCCTCCATCTGTTAAAAGCTGAATGAGAATGTCTCAGTGGCCTTCACTGGGGTGGTCTTTGGGCTCCTTCAGTGACCGGCAGGCAGAGGAAAGCCTTTCAGCGGGGTTCAAGGAGGCTTATGCGAAAGGCTGGAGCACACGGCAATATTATTATAGTACTTGTTAAGCACTTACTATGTGCCATACCAACAATATAGCAGAGTTGGTAGACATGTTCCCTGCCCACAAGAAGCTTACAGTCTAGAGGGGATTCAGATTTTAGTCCCAGTTCGGCCACTGGTCTGCTGGGTGACCTTAGGCAACTCACTTAATCTCACTGGTCCTCAGTTTCCTCATCAATAAAATGGGTGTAAGATGCACTGTGAGCCCCTAGTCTGATATAATAGTCTTCTATCTACCCCCAGCAAGTAGAGGCCTGTCCATTCCACTCCATGCCTAGCTTGGGCAGTAGCTAGCGAGTGGAAGGCCATCTGCTACAAGTCAAAAGTCACCTGTGCCGGGCAGCAGCAGAAGCATGGGAGAGAGCCGAGGGCAGAGACTCAAGTTTACTGCGCAGAAGGATTTTTACCAAGAAATCTCTAATGGATCCACTACCAGAGCAATTGCTGATGGAGGCGGGGTGTTCTGGGAGAGACAGTGTCCATGGTGTCGCTATGGGTCGGAGACGACTCGTCGGCGTAAGACATATCTACCCCGGAGTAGGGCACAGTGCTAGGCATATAGTAAGTGCTTAAAAAGCACCATTATTGTCATTATTCTCAAAGGGAGCAGGGAACAATAAGCCCTATATTTTATGGGTCATCCCTTTTTCAGCCAATTTAATCGTAATGATAATCATATATATTGGGAGCTTACTGAGTGCATACCACTATAATAATCTCCTGGGAGATAAAGCAGAAACCCAAGGCAATTTGTCTTCACATGTCCTAGGTCCTGTATGAAATCAGTATGGGATGCACTTTGTCTCACAATTTTTTTTTTTTAAATAAAATTAATGGGTCTGTGTGGAGTCAGTTCTGCCTCCGACTTTGAAGCTTATGTTCCGCAGAACTCTTAACATATCATAAATGCACCATTATCTAAGCCGCAATTCTCCCTGCCTTCTGGAAAACCTAGTGAAATTGCCACTTGAGGGAGAAGAGAGGGAAGAGAGGAGGAGGATGTTCGAGATTTCAGATTGTTCTGTTTCATTTATAAGTTATTGTTTTTAGTCATACATTCTTATTGTTTTATGTATCTGGCTTCCCTTTCTTAGACGTGAACCCCATATCTGATCTATCTCATATTTTCTGCCGCACTAATATATAGTACGTACTGGTAAATGCTGTTACTATTATTACTGCTATTATTACTACTACTACTATTAATAATAATTGGGATATTTCATTCAATCATATTTATGGAGCACTTACTGTGTGCAAAGCTCTGCACTAAGCACTTGGGAGAGTATAATACAAGAGTACAATACCACAACAAATAGACATCCCCTGCCCTAAACGAGCTCACAGTCTATTTGTTAAGAGCTTACTATGTGTCAAGAGCTGTACTAAGTGCTGGGGTAAATACAAGATGATAGGTCCCACAGTCAAAGTAGGAGGGAGAACTGGTATTGAATCTCCATTTTGCAGGTAAGGGAACTGAGGCACAGAGAAGTGAATAATAATAATAATAATAATAATGATGATGACAATAGTATTTGTTAAGCCCTTACTATGTGCCAAGCACTGTTCTAAGCTCCGGGGTAGTTAGAAGGTAATCAGGTTGTCCCACATGGGGCTCACAGTCTTAATCCCCATTTTACAGATGAGGTAACTGGGGCACAGAGAAGTTAAGCGGCTTGCCCAAGGTCACACAGCAGACAGGTGGTGGAGCCGGGATTAGAACCCACGTCTTCTGACTCCCAAGCCCGGGCTCTTTCCAGAAACTCTTCCGATACATCCAAGGGAAGAATGAAAAAGGTAAACACAGGCAGGTTGAGCCCCGGGAGGCTTCAGGGCAGTTCAAACGACTTTTCTAGCTCCTTCTGCTGACTGGAGCCCATCACGAGCAGAAAGTTATTTCGTTTTCTCCCCACACAACTCTACTTCCCAGGAGTGACTCGCCCATGGCCATACAGCAGATAAGTGGCACGGCGGGAAGTAGAACCCAGGTCCTCTGACTCCCAAACCCATGCTAACTATTACTACTACGACTATTATTACGACGACTACTATTATCACTTCTACTGGAAGGTACAAGGCAGAAGCCATAGGTCAAATTCTAGCAGTGGGAACGTCACTAACAACCCACACTTAAGGCTACTGAAAGGCTATTTACCAGGCTCCTCTAATTTAGAAAAAGAAGTTTAGAAGCAAAATGGTCTCAGTTCCCATTTCACTTTGAAAGAGAGGGAGTTCATCCTCCCGGAGCTCGGCTGTTACCTCTCCGAGCGTTTTTTCAAAACAAGAATATGCCACCACATCTAGCTTCTCCTCTGAAAAGTGGTTAAAATGAACAGCCAACAATATTTGGATTCACTCCTTTCCTCAGGAAAAACAAACATTAGCATTTTCTTCCCCATCTCCCCTATTGCTTTTTCACTGTAACAACTGCAAATGACACAGTGCAGATACCATCTGCTACAAGCTTGTGCCATTCATTCTCAAGAAGGAGAACCAGAATTCCAGAAAACAATACAGCATTTCAAAGACAGTTTAAGCACTTATATAGGGTGACGGAGAGATGGCAGTAATATTTTCTCTGACCCTAATCTTAAAGAACCAATTGTATCCATGTTTTACTATCAAAAAGAAAGCAGAGCTGTGGGAGTACAAATATGCATATCCCTTATAACTTCCTTTTTTTCTTCGGCTCAAATGTTGTTTGATTGATATGGAGCAGTGACTGTGAGGGAGACAGCTATACCCATACAGCAGCCGATGTGGCTGAGCATCTTAAAAGATCTTTCAGTAGACATCATTATCTTGTTAAGAGACAGGCGCTAATTATGCAACGTGACTGGATCGAGCAGAGACGGTGAATGCTCCCTGTTTCAGCCAAGGTATTACTGTTAGGAACGCCAGTGTAGTAATCATCAATCTTATACTTATTAACTAAGGTTATAAACATAAAGAGCAAAATTAACTCCTCTGAATAAAAGCCAGGAGTAGTCTTACCAAATGTGAATCACATCTCTTTGATCTAAGAGAAACTGGCTTACCAAACCCAGAGTCCCTGCCAGGATTTTCCCAGATGACTACAGCAGTTACCCAATATTCAGGTGTCTGGAGTTACCGGTCTGAAGTGGTCTTTTATAAAATAATTCAGATATATTAGCTCTTTGATGGCGTACAACTCCTAGACAAGATGGGGAAACTAGTATTGCTGAATAATAACTGAGGTGATTTTTAAGCGGTTATTCTGTGCCAAGCACTGTACTAAGTACGGCGGAAGATACAAAATAATCAGGTTGGACATAGCCCCCAACCTGCATGGGCCTCCTAATCTAAGTACAAAGAAGAACAGTTCTTGAATCTCCATTTTACAGATGAGGAAACTGAAGCAAAGTTGAGTGACTTGTCCAAGGTCAACCGATCAATAAATCATATCTATTGAGTGCTCACTGTGTGCAGAGCACTGTACCAAGGGCTTGGGAGAGTACAGTATAACAGAATTAGTCAACTCTTTCCCTGCCCACAACGAGCTTAGGGTCTAGAGGGTGAAATAGACATTAAAATAAATTATGAATAGATACATAAGTGCTGTGGGGCTGAAGGTGGAGAGAATACAGGGTACAAATCCAAGTGCAAGGAGTGTGAGAAAAGGGAATGAGGATTTAGTTAGGGAAAGCCTCTTGGAGGAAATGTGCTTTTAATAAGGCTTTTAGAATGGGGAGAGTGATCATCTGTTGAATATGTAGAGGGAGGGACTTCTCTCCCCTCTCTCTCCTACCAGTCCTCTCCAAACTCCTTGAGCGAGTTGTCTACAGCAGCTGCCTCAAATTCCTCTCCTCCAATTCTCTCCTTGACCCCCTCCAATCTGGCTTCCATCCCTTCACTCCACAAAAACCGCCTTCTCAGAGGTCACTAATGGTCTCCTCCTTGCCCAATCCGATGGCCTCTACTCCACCCTAATCCTCCTCAACCACTCAGCTGCCTTTGACCCTGTCAACTATCCCCTTCTCCTGGAAGCATTATCCAACCTGTCAGCTCAACCTTCACAACATCGCTAAAAATCCACCCTTTCCTCTCCATCCAAACTGCTACCATGTTATTACAAGCTGACAGCGTGGCTCAGTGGAAAGAGCCCGGGCTTGGGAGGCAGAGGTCATGGGTTCGAATCCCAGCTCTGCCACTTGTCAGCTGTGTGACTATGGGCAAGTCACTTAACTTCTCTGTGCCTCAGTTACCTCATCTGTAAAATGGGGATTAACTGTGAGCCTCACGTGGGACAACCTGATTACCATGTATCTACCCCAGTGCTTAGAACAGTGCTCTGCACCTAGTAAGCGCTTAACAAATACCAACATTATTACAAGCATTTATCCTATCCCGCCTTGATTACTCTATCAGCCTCCTTGCTGACCTCCCTGCCTCCTGCCCCTCCTCAGTCCAGTCCATACTTCACTCTGCGGCCTGGATCATTTTTCTATAAAAACATTCAGGCCGTGTTTCTCCACTCCTCAAGGAACTCCAGTGGTTGCCTATCCGCCTCCGCATCAAACAGAAACTCTTTACCATGGGCTTTTAAGTACTTAATCGCTCTGCTCCCTCCTACCTCACCACACTCCTCTTCTACTACAACCCAGCCCACACACTTCGCTCCTCTAATACTAACCTTCTCACTGTGCCTCGATCTCATCTATTTCACTGCTGACCTCTCGCCCACGTTTTGCCTCTGGCCTGTAACGCCATCCCTCTTCATATCTGACAGATAATTACTCTCCCCTGGCTTCAAAGCATTATTGAAGGCACATCTCCTCCAAGAGGTCTTCTCTGACTAAGCCCTCTTTTCCTTTTCTTCCACTCCCTTTTGCGTCGCCCTGACTTGCTCCCTTTATTCACCCCCATCCCAGCTCCACAGCACTTATGTTTGTATCTGGAATTTTATTTATTTATAATAATGTCTGTCTCCCCTCTAGACTGTAAGCTCGTTGTGGGCAGGGAACGTGTCTGTTATATTGCTATATAGTACTCTCCCAAGCACTTACTACAGTGCTCTGCACACAGTAAGTGCTCAGTAAATAATGATCGACTGTCTGAGTCAGAAGCTCCCATGACTTGTTAGAGACCTGAGTTGAACGAAGCTTGGCAGCAATCAATCAATGGTAATATTGAGTCCTCACTGTGTGCAGAGTACTATAGTAAGCACTTGGGAGAGTACAATGCAACAGACTTGGTAGACACCATCTTTGCTCACAAGGAACTTACAATCTAACTGGGGAGTTAGATATTAATAATAATGTTGGTATTTGTTAAGCGCTTACTATGTGCAGAGCACTGTTCTAAGCGCTGGGGTAGATACACGGTAATCAGGTTGTCCCACGTGAGGCTCACAGTTAATCCCCATTTTACAGATGAGGTAACTGAGGCACAGAGAAGTGAAGTGACTTGCCCACAGTCACACAGCTGACAAGTGGCAGAGCCGGGAGTCGAACCCATGACCTCTGACTCCGAAGCCCAGGCTCTTATAAATTATAGGTAGGGGAAGCGATAAGGACATGGACATAAATGCTGTTGGGGTGGGGGAGACGTGTCACAGTACTTAGAGATACAGACCAACATGCGTAGGTGATGGAGAAGGGAAGGAAAATAGTATAGGGTGTGAGAGATTAGTCAGGGATTAGCTGCAGGTGAAACTGTGAGCCCCACCTGGGACAGGGACTGTGACCAACCCGATCTGCTTGTAATAATAATGATAATAATGATGGCATTTGTTAAGCACTTATTACTTACTATCCCCACTGGGGAGGGGGGATATAAGGTGATCAGGTTGCCCCATGTGGGGCTCACAGTCTTAATCCCCATTGTACAGATGAGGTAACTGAGGCACAGAGAAGTGAAGTGAATTGCCGAAAGTCACACAGCTGACAAGTGGCGGAGCCGGCATTAGAACCCGTGACCTCTGACTCCCAAGCCCTTGCTCTTTCTACTGCTTCCCTTATATCCTTTGTATCCACCCCAGCGCTTAGTACAGTGCCTGGCACATAGTAAGTGCTTAACAAATACTGTTATTATTATGCTTAGCAACCATTCTGGCAGCTGCATTTTTAGGGTCCCCCATTGTAGGAGCTGAAAAAATAATAGTATTTTTCCAGTGAGATTTGGGAGATAAGGTATAAATTGGTAGGTGATAGGATTTAAAGATAAAACAAGGTGGAAAGTGACTGTGTCAAAGCTGACAGGGTGGGTGGGAAACTGTAAACACCGATTACAAAGGAACACCTTTGATGATATTAGTACTCCTTGCCTAAGCCTTTTTTCATTTTATTATTGTTTTTGTCAAACTTCATAGGCATTTATTAATCCTTTCCCTCTCCAGCCCAGGGCCCAGCCTGGACTGGCTCCCAGCACCCCATTCTTGAGACAGAAACCCAGTGTGGAGTCAGAGCAGAAAGTATGACAGCTGCAACAGGACCAAGTTAAATGCGTCTCTCTGGTGTCTCTTCGCTCTTCCTCCTTTAAAAATCTGGAAGCAGTGTGACCTGCTGGAAAGAGCACAGGCTGGGGAGGCAGAAGACCTGGGTTCGAATCCAGGTTCTACCACTTGCCTACTGTGTGACCTTAACTGCTCTATGCCTCAGTTCCCTTATCTGTAAGATGGGGATTCAGTACCTGTTCTCCCTTTGACTTTGAGCCTTTTGTGAGACAGGGACTGTGTCCAACTTGATTATCTTCTCCCCCTCTAGACTATAAGCTCATTATGGGCAGGGAGCGTGTCTGCTAATTCTGTTGTATTTTACTCTCCCAAGCATCTAGCACAGCATACGGCACATAGTAAGTGCTCAAGAAATACCACTGATTGATTGATGTACCACAGCACTTAGTACAATGCCTGGCACATAATAGGCACTTAAAGACCACAATTATTTTCATCTGCTGGGTGACCTTGTCAAATCACTTAACTTCTCTGGGCCTCAGTTTTCTTAAAAGTAAAGTAGGGATTGGATCACTCTCTCCGACTTAGACTGAGAACCCTACGTGTGTCTGGCCTGATTATTTTATATCTACTACAGTGCTGCGCATATAAGTGCTTAACAAATACCACAATTATTATTATCTCCTGGGTCTTGGCATCATCAATTTCCTGGCTTTTTGTCCCACCCCCTACAAGAGCAGTCCCCCGGAAAAGTCGGCATCCAATGCAAAGGGACAACTGTCGCTGTCACTCTCATGACAGTGAAAAATTGGGGATAAACAATTCAATCTAGTTTGTCCCTAAACATCAAAGTATAGAGAAAAAGAGAGATAGGCCTGGGAGGAGAGGATAACAGAGAAAAGAGAATTTAGAGGATGGGGGAGGAGAGAGGAAAAAAAAAAAGGATGGGAGGGGAAGAAATCCGAGCAAGCATCCACAGAAAGAAGTATTCCAAATACAGATCCAGAAGCTACCGTCATCAGAGAAAAATATGCTTTGCTCCAAGCTTGAACTACAGAACAATTGCCCAAATAATTGGCTGAAATGAAATTTAACTGAAAATCTGGAATGAGTCCGTGGAAGAACCATTACAGAATAATCATAACAATCTGTGAGATTAGTCCTTCTTTGGCTTTCTTTCTTCAAATCCAAGATGTGGAAAGAACCAGTGAAAACAGTTGCAGCTGGAGTCCCAGCCTCGCTAAAGGTGGCACTGATGATGATCATTATAATTAGCAGTTCCAAAACATGTTTGTGCTTCAAAAACGCTTGACAAGCATCAACTAATTAATATGTCACTATCCCCCATGCAGCTCCGCCAGTCTTAAGCACAGAGCATGACTACTCTCTGAATCCCAGTGAATTCTAGAGGAAGCTGAAGCAGTCATCGCTGTTCCCACATGAGCAGCTGCCTGGGCTCCAAAGACCACACTGAAGAAGTCGGAGGTAGGAGCAGAGCCGAGGATATCCAGCTCTCTAATCAGGGCTCGCTTAGGACACTTGACGGAGTTGGGGTTGGAGAAAAGGGGGTAGTCCCCTTCCCTTCCCCAAGATAGCATGTAATGGAATAAAAGTAATGATGGTATTTGTTAAGCACTTCCTATGTGCCAGGCACTGTATTAAGCGCTGGGGTGGATACAGTCCCTGTCCTGGATGGGGCTCACAGGCTTAATCCCCATTTTATAGATGAGGTAACTGAGGCCCAGAGAAGTTAAGTGACTTGTCCAAGGTCACACAGCAGACAAGTGGTAGAATCGGGATTAGAACCCAGGACCTTCTGACTCCCAGGCCCGTGCTCTAGCCACTATGCCATGCTGCTTCCCAAGTTCTCTCAAGTCCAACTGAATTTCTCTGGGGAGGCCACAGATCCTCCCTCTTTTGCTCCAGTGTCACCGCAACCCGCTCCCAGATGCCAGGCACAGCTTCCGACTTCAGTCCGTACCTTTAAAGCACTTGGCACTCACCATCAAACAACTGTATTTATTGAGAGCTTACTATGTGCAGAGCGCTGAACTAAGCGCTTGGGACAGTACGAGAGAGTTGGTAGACACCTTCCCTGTCCACAATGAGCTCACAATCTAGAGGCGGAGATAGACATTAATATAAATATATTATTTAAGTGCCCTACAGCACTTATGTACATATCTGGAATTTCTTTTAATGTCTGTTACCCTCTCTAGACTAAGCTCCTTGTGGGCAGGGAATGTTTCTTCCAACTGTGCTCATGGTAAGCACTCAATAAATTCCATTATTTGATTCTGACCCAGGCAGAGGGAGGCTGGCTGCTTTGAAATTTTCTACCACAGCCACTTTCTCTGATGCAGCACCCAGAAGCGGTTACTTCAATCACTTACCGCCTAATCCGGCCCCGCCTCTAAGATGAGGCAGCCTCCCCAAATATAGGAAAACAGCTTTACCCCTCCGCCCCCCAAAAAATCTGGAAAGGTGTTAGGCTTTCTGTTATCTTTTGCCACATAGATAGATGACTTTGACCACTTCAGGGAACGCAGAGCGTGCTTTTGCTACAACTAAAAAAATATCAGGGTCAGCTCTAACATCATCCCTCAGAACGTGAGGCTCAGGTTGGCTTGGCTTTTCAGGATTTTCTTTGCTCTAAGGTCACAGAAGCCCTGGCTGGAATACAGTCCGCACCTGTGCATACTAGAGTGCTTTCCATCCAGACACCCTCTTCCGTGCAAAGTGAAGAATTGGTCCCTCCGGTGCTTTCAAAGCCATCTTGACAGGCATAGTGTACCACGCTTCCCACGCTGGAACTGTGATTCCACATCAGGTCAGCATGCTGAATAACAGGAGGAGCCCCACAATTTAGCTCTGCAACAGAAAATCAAACACTCTTATTTTCAGGGAGAGCAGGTGAAGGGAAGAGAGGAAGGGGGAAAGAGAGAAAGAGGGAGCTCACTTTTCTCAAACCTGCACTTCCAAACTGACAGCTTAATCAATTGGCATCTAATTATGAAGACAATTGAAATGTTAGGAGCAAATCACTCTTCTGTTTTCCAGCTTGGCTGTACGCTTAATTGCCGGATCTGTGTTTCAAATTAGTCTAGAGTGCATAATAGTTTTTACAGGGTTTTTATCACCTTTACAAATCAAATAAACACTTTCCTACCTACAGCCTCTGCCACTGGCTCCGAAGATTTTCTTCCCATCCCACTCGAAATATGAATCGAATCAATTGATATTATTTAATGAGTGCCTAGTACAATCAAATGAGTGGACAGGATCCCTCGAGGGATTTACAATCCAGCAGGGGTGACCGACAGTAGAGTAAATTACAGTAACAGAGTATATATGATCTGTACAGAAGTGCTAAGGGGTTGTGGTAGCTTAACTGCTGAGTAGGTGTAGAAAGCTGAAGTGGCAGCTGTGGGACTGAGATTGCTTGGGGAAGGCCTCTTCGAGGAGATGTGATCTCAGAAGGGTTTTTACAGAGTGGAGGAACTGAAGTACAGAGAAATGAAGTGACTTGTCCAAGGTCACAAAGCAGACAAGTGGCGGAGCTGGGATTAGAACTCATGACCCGACTCCCAGGCCCGTGCTCTATTCACGAGGCTATGCTGCTGCATTTGTGATTCATTTTCATTGAGCTGGTAGCAAAAAGCTTGTGAGTGGGTCTGAGAGAGTGAGTGCATAAGGAGAGGAGGAGAGGAACCAAAATTGAGCCTTGTGGGATGCTCACAGTTAGGGATTAAGAAATGTGTGACCTTGGGCAAGTCACTTCACTGCTCTGGGCCTCAGTTACCTCATCTGTAAACTGGGGATTGAGACTGTGAGTTCCACATGGGACAGGGACTGTAGCCAACTTGATATGTTTGTATCTACCCCAGTGCTTAGTACAGTACCTTGCATATAGTAAGCGCTTAACAAATGCCATAATTATTATTATTATTATTAGAGAATGAGAGATTGATGAAAAGCAGTAAGAGAAGGAACAAGGGTGGGAATATGGGTTTTTAAATGGTGAGAGCATATAGGGTCCGGGCAAAAGTACAGAGGTGGATTTAGTAAGCAGGATGGAAAATCTGCTGGCAAAAAAGTTAGAAAAGAGAAGAATGTGGACGCCGAGGAGGCAAGGATAGCCCTGAAGAAAGTACACATCCAATGTCCGATTCAGTCGGACTTTTATTTTAAATCACTTTTGCACTAAATTATATCATTGAGCTTGAATTTTCAACATCAATTATTTGAATAGTGTGGTCAAATGAATCAAGAGAATTTTTATTGCAATTACTCTGAAAAATCTAGTCAAAGAATACATCCTCAGGAGTAATTTATTAACCTCATCAATGGTGCTAATTAGGTTATTATTACCAAATAGTTCATTTTCTTTCAAAAGCACAGAAAAGGTTTTCTGACATTTAATAAATTATTCTGAAGCCATGTCGGTATTTTTCTCAATTAAATGACTGTTGATTAACTAACAGTACATTTTCTTTAGATCTCACTCACCTGAAAGACTCAATTAAGCAAAGGCATATTTCCATTCAACAGAAAAAAAAACACCCAGTCTCCATGGGGATTCAAGGCCTTACCCTTCTCTCTTCTATCCCAGCTAATGACACTATCTTCCCTACTTCTACCTGGAATAATAATTAATGACAATTGTGGTATTTGTTTAGCACTTACTGTGTGTGAGGCACTGTACTAAGCACCGGTGTGGGTATAAGCAAATCGGGTTGGACACGGTTCCTGTCCGACATGGGGTTCCCAGTCTCTATCCCCATTTTACAGATGAGGTAACTGAGGCACAGTGAAGTGACTTGCCCAAGGTCACACAGCAACAAGTGGCAGAGCCGGGATTAGAACCCCCAGCCTTCTGACTCCCAAGCCCATCCTCTATCCTCTATGACATGTTGCTTCGTATGGCTTCTCATGGAAGCCAAGGGCCCCCCCAATTCCCACCTGGGGATGCCAGTCCTGGGAGCGGAGTAATAATGATAATGATAACTGTGGTACTTGTTAGGCACTTACTACATGCCAGGCACTCTATTAAGAATTTTTGGAATTGACTGAACGACAGGGGAGGGTAGGCATTCACCAGGCTGCCCTAAAGATCCATAATGCAACTGATTTCTAGATTTTGTTTGATTGTTAAATCTTTAAATTTGAACAGTTGATTGGGTTTGTCTTTCACTTTTATAATGAACTCTCTGAGGGCAGGTAGCAGGTCTAATAATTTCTCTGTAGCTACCCGAATGCCTAGTATATTGCTTTGTGCCAAAAAGAATTTTATTTCAATTATAGTGAAAAGAGTCTCAGCACAAATAAGTGTTCAGTAAATTCTTTTGGATAATGACAGTGTAAAAAATCACAGTGCGTACATGTTTAAAAGTTAACAGCCTGTGTTTGATAGGTGGGTGATACATAAACCAAACACAATAGGAATTTTACCAGCCTATCTGCTGCATTCCTTCTTGTTGTGGAGAATTTTGTTTGGGGGTGGAGGGATGGGGTTTGAGTTGCAAATTAAGAAAGGATGCTTGCCTTAACAATTGTAAATGATCAAACTTTTAAATGAACGTTTTCAGAAAAATCAAAATAATAATAATAAATTACATTTCCTGTATTGTCAGAGCAGGAACTACACAATACGGTATCTAGGATGCTGTCCTCACACTCATGGATATTAAAAGATAACTGACGATGATGCTTACAAAAGTCAGAATTCAGATAAGACAGGTAGGTTCTTTTATTTCCTTTTGAATATTGCTCAACAAATGACATACTCCTTTTATTACATTTCTCCTCTCACCCCCTAACCCTCGAAATCATGGCCTGGAGCCGGGTCCCAGAGGCTCTCAGAGGAAATGACAGGTGGAAATAGCCTTCTGGGAAACCCCACTGGGTTTGGGGGGAAGGGGGAATCCCCCCATTCCCAACTGGGGATGCCAGTCCCGGGAGTGGAGTAATAATAATGATAATTGTGGTACTTGTTAAGCGCTTACTATGTGCCAGGCACTGTATTAAGCGCTGGGGTTGGAACAAGTAAATCGGGTCCCTGTCCCACATAGGGTTCACAGACTTGATCCCCATTTTACAGAGGAAGGAACTGAGGTACAGAGAAGTGAAGTGACTTGCCCAAGGTCACACAGCAGACAAGTGGCAGAGCCTAGATACAAACCCATGACCTTCTGACTGCCAGGCCCGTGCTCTATCCACTACGCCATGCTGGAGTAGTGGAGAGGGAGGTCCTTTCTCCTTGTTGAGGTATCAATCTGCTTAAGTTCTGGTTTCGGTGTCAACAGTCAAGAAATAGAACATGATTTTTTAGTTCAGCACTTGCCTAGTACAGTGCTCTGCACACAGTAAATGCTCAGTAAATACTACAATTGATTGAAAGACCATCTCTCCCAGCAACTGCCAGTCCCACCTTCCCTCAGAGAGGATTTAGGGAGGTAGGACCTGAAACCAGAGGGGCTGCACAACTTGCTTAAAGAAACACAGCATTACCGGAGCAGCAGTAACCAGCATCCCAGGCTCCTAGCCCTGTACACTCTGCACTCTACGACCAGGGATTAGGGGTCTGAGAAGAGCAGGGGGAGAGGAGGAGGATCGGGGCAGAGCAGAAAATGGGGGGAAAGGGAAAACCTGGGGAGAGGAAGGAATCCAAGACCAACTACCTTGTGTCCAGCGGGGAAAACAGCAGGCTGAGAGACCACCTCAGAATGTCTTTAAGAAGGTCAGGGCCCCACTACCAGAGAGTGACAAATTCACAAGCAGCTCGCCACTTCAACCGAGGGTTGGATAGGAAGAAATGGGTGTCAGCTGCAGCAGGAGGGATTTAGGGTTTTTTTGTTATTGTTGTTTTTGTTTTTATGGTATTTGTTAAGTGCTTACTATGTTTTAAACACTGTTCTAAGTGCTGGGGTAGATACAAATGAATTTAGGCTGGAAACTCCTGTTCCGCATGGCGCTCACAGTCTAAGTATGGGGGAGAATGGGAGAACTGAGGCACAGAGAAGTTAAGTGACTTGCCCAAGATTATCCAGCAAGCATTTGGCAGGTCGTCTGAATCCCAACCTGTGCTTTTTTCCATTATTCCATTCATTCCATTCTTCGAGAAGTAGCGTGGCCTATTGGATAGAGCACAGATAGAGCCTGGGAGTCAGAAGGAGCTGGGCTCTAAGGCTGGCTCCGCCACTTGTCCGCTGTGTGACCTTGGGAAAGTCACTTCACTTCTCTCTGTCTCAGTTCCTTCATCTATAAAATGGGGATTAAGACTCTGAGTCCCACGTGGGCCATGGACTGTGTCCAACCTGTTTAGCTTGTATCTACCCCAGCGATTAGTACAGTGCCTGGCACATAATAAGCACTTAACAACGGCCATTACAAAAAAGACCTAACAGTGACTGTATTCTTTTATCCCCAAGCAAAGGGGAAAATGGAATCTGTGTAGACACACAATCAGGATTATCCAGACGCTCACGTAGATGTGCTGGCCTAGATTATCAATCAAAGGTTTTTTTTAAGCACTTACCATGTGCAGAGCACTGTGCCAAGCACTTACAATATAACAGAGTTGGTAAACACAATCCCTCCCCAAAGCCATCTTATCATTTTGAGGAAGTAAATTATCTTTCTATTAGCTGCCTGTGCCATTCAATAAAATTGCCAACTCTCCATTTCATTTTGTGCTGGCTAGGCCAAACCAAAAATAAATTCCCTATTAGGGAATCCATTTTCTTCATAGTCAACTGTAATTTATGTGTTTGAGATTTCAATAAATATTCATCTAAGAAGGGGGCAAATGGTCTTTAAGTTGCAAAATATCACTGGGCTAAATTGTACTGATGCTGCAAACTTTTTAATTCCACGTCTCCAGTCCTTCCGAGGACCTTAGCAGCAGTTCGGAAGAGAAATTCTGCAAGTGACAGTGTCTTGTTATCACAAAGGGGCAAATAGAGTCACAAAGATAGCGTCTGAGAAGGCTTGTGACTCTCCTGCCCCAGCCACTGTAGGGTTTATTATTGGAGACAGAAACTGCAGTCTGCAACATCTGTTCCTCTTGAAAACATCATATTATTAGTGTGTCACCGTCAGCAGCCTATGCATTTGCATTTTAAACACACGGTTTGAAGGGCTTTAGACCTCTAAGGGAAAAATACACTCCAGTCTGCTATCTGTTTAGTATTCAAGCTGGAAGACCTGGAAATAAGTTTGAAAAGAGATGGGTGATAGAGCATGAGGAAAATATACCTTACTTTAAGAGGAAACGTGTAAGTGGTGAAGGAAAAGGGGAATGAAGGGAAAGGGAAAAAAGAAGAGAAGAAATTTGTTCTCAAAGTGTTCTTTGAAAAGATATTAAGATTTATAAAATCATTCTTCTCAATACTTGAAAGCTTGACTTGAAACTATAATCCAAAACCCCTTTATCTAGGCTGTGAATTCATTGTACTAATTTTAAATTGATTGTTTCATTTCAACATGTAGCACAAGATCCGTGTTTTTTTATCCGCTACAATTAGGCATGATGTGATCTGTGTTCTAAATTTTGAATAATTCATTATTTTAAACTCTTATGTGTAAATCACTCTTGGAATTAAATTACTAAAATAGTATTATGAGGCTGGAGCCAAACTGCTAACAGTAAAGTATTTTTCCATCAGAGAAGCCATAAACATAACTACAAGATTGTGCCTGGATGTTTTAATACCCACATCACATTCTCAATTATTAAGCATGACATTTGTTAAGCATTTACTACTAATAATCATAATAATATTCTGGTATTTTTAAGCACTTACTGTGTGCCAGGCACTGTACTAAGCACTGGGGTGCATACCAGCAAATCAGGTTAGACACAGTCTCTGTCTCATATGGGGCTCACAGTCTCAAACCCCATTTTACAGATGGGGAAACTGAGGCACAGAGAAGTGAAGTGACTTGCCCAAAGTCACACAGCAGACAAGTGGTAGAGCCGGGATTAGAAGCCAAAGCGTTCTGACTTCCAGGCCTGTGCTCTATCCCCTCCACTACTATGTGTCAAGCACTGTTCTGAATACTGGGGTAAATAAAAGTTAATCAGGTTGGACACGGTCGCAGTCTAAATAGGAAGGACAGCAGTTACTGAATCTCCATTTTACAGATGAGGAAACTGAAACGCAGTGGAGTTAAGTAACTTGCCCATGGTCACACAGCATTCCTCTGACTTCCAAGCCCATGCTCTTTCTTCTAGGTCATGCTGCTACCCAATTACATTTTTTTTCCACCACCATGGTGAGGAGGAGATGGGGCACCATCTTGGGCACATCACTTGACCTCTTGTGACTCATCTGTAAAATGGGGATAAGATACTTCTTCTCCTTTCTTCTTAGATTATGAGCCCCAGGGGAACTGGACAGTGCTGATATGGTTATCTTATTATCTACCCCAGTGCTTATTATTATTATCATCATCATCACATTATTATTATCATTCTCAAATAGTCAATAGAAGTTAACTATCCGTGAGGAGGAATGTGAAGAGTCCAGAAATCCTGTCTTGTGGATATAGAATGCAACAGATACTAACATTTGAAATATAGAAAGAACAAGAACAATATCATATTTACTTGCATAACTGCCTCAATTTTTTGTCTGATTTTTGCAAGCCAAAAACAGGGGAGGGGCTATTACATGGGGAATTAAATCTAACAAAAAAGGAAGCAGGAGCAAAAAGAGAAGTACAAGAAGGAGGGGAGAAGGAAGGGAAAGGTAAGAGGGCATTTGAGATCGCTTCTCTTATTGCACTCTCCTAAGTGCTGCATACAATAAATTATAGATGATAATTCATCCCTTCCCACCCCCAGCATGCCCATTTTAAAGAGAAACTTTCGTTCCCCAGTGTAAACCTATCACTTTGAAGTTGTCACCCTTCCCCTCTTCCTACTGTAGACTATGCATCTTTCCTATTTGGCCACATACGCTATTCCTCTTTATAATTTATAATTACTGATAGGTGGTACCAAAAAACATATTTCTGCCTCCAAAATTTGAGGTGAGGAGGGGAATTGTGCAGTGGAGGCAATTATGCAAGAAAATACGGTATGTTTCAAACTTTTCTGTATTTATTTTTCTATAGAGGAAAGAAGGGACACCAAGAGAGACAGCTTGATCAAAAGCTTGAAAACCTAATTATTTCATCAAAAATTCAAGTTTCTGTGACACCATGCACCATTTTCAAATCACTTTTGAGGAAAAATAGAGGAAGATATTTTTGTACCACTGAAAAATTTTGTTAAACTGTACTGCAGCAGAGAAATCCATTTTTGTTAAGAGCTTTGGGATTCCACAACAGCTTATCAGAAGTCCCATTAGAGGTAGCAAAGGTGCTGTGGAGAAATAACACTGCTGTGGTATTGCCTGATGTCTGCTGTGTGACCTTGGGCAAGTCACTTAACTGCTCTGTGCCTCATTTACCTCATCTGTAAAATGGGCAATAACACTGTGAGCCCCATATGGGACATGGACTGTGTCCAACCTGATTAGCTTGTATCTACCCAGCACATAGTACAGTGTACATACTTAACAAATGCCACTAAAAAAATGGGGTGGGGGTGGGAAGGACTACATTTCCTACCATGCAAGGGGGGTGATTTCCATTTTACAGCAGAGAGGAACTGTTCTAGATGGAACCCAAATGCTTAGTACAGTGCTCTGCACACAGTAAGCGCTCAATAGATACAAATGAATGAATGAATGAATGAATGAATGAATGAATGAATGAACCACTCACAAGAGTTCTCTTGTAGAATTTTGCTTTGCTCTGAATTTTGACCTGAAACATGTAGTTAAGTCATCTTAACCACTCTTAATCAATCCTTGTAGGAAAGGTTAATCAAAGCAATAAAGGACTGGCTTTTAGATTTTGTGGTTTAAATCTGAATTTCCTTTTACATTCCTTTTAAGTCAATCCTTGATTAAAATATTATTTTCTGGTACTGACTGTGGAAGTACTCTTCCAGACATGTTCACAGCCTGCTTTACAGCTCAGGCAGAGTTCCCATTCAGATTCTGACTAAATTTCACATCTCCTGTTTCCTTTCTGAAGGCCGAGATTGGTGAAGGGCCCCTTTGGTTTCACATTCCATAATAACCGTGATACTTGTCAAGAGCTTACGACGTGTCAGGCACTGTTCTAAGTGCTAGGGTGGATACAAGCTAATCAGGTTGGACACAGTCGCTGTCCCACATGGAGCTCAGTCTTAATCCCCATTTTACAGATAAAGTAACTGAGTCCCAGAGCAGTGAAGTGACTTGCCCAAGGTCACGCAGTAGACGAGCGGTGAAGCCGGAATTAGAACCCATGTCCTTCTGACTCCCAGGCCTATGCTCTATCCACCAGGCCATGCTGCTTCTAGATACTTTAGCAAAATGGTTAGAGTCTCACAAATCAAGTGCATCTAATAATTCTGTTTTCTGGAATTATTTTTAAAACTAGCATTGATTTGGGCCTATGCAGGCATGGCCTCTCTAATCCCTGACCTTCCAGATTTTGTCACCCCATCAGCCACTTTAGCACTCATGGGTATATCTGACTGCTTATTATTTATTTAGTTAAGTGCTTATTTTGGCTTTTATCATTTCTATTATGCTCTTACTCTTTCACCTATCGTACGCATGATAATCTATGCCCTGTCTCCTCCATTAGATTATAAATTCATTGAGGGTTGGAACCATATCTTTTACTTCTGTTGGATGTTTCCAAGTGAAAGGTGGAGGCTTTATATGGGTCTCCTAAGCATGGACAGATTATTACAAGATGGTGGAAATGGTGGGAAATGGATGGTGGGAATCTCTCGGTTCCCCAGATATTGCTGTTGAAGCCTGATTTCTGCCTCCAAAATATTCCCTCTTCCTCTGGGCCCATAAAAAACCACCACTTTACTTATTTATTTATATTAATGTCTGTCTCCCCCTCTAGACTGTGAGCTCGTTATTGGGGATTAAATACTGTTCTCCCTCTTCCTTAGACTGTGATTTATTGCGTTATTTGAAATTTGTGCTTCACTAAGTCTTTTAAACATTGGTTCTGGTATACCAGTTCACATGTGTTCCCTTTCATTTCAGCATACAGCAGTTGCTTAAATTCTGCTGTCATCCATTCTTCTCTCACTTTCCATCCAGGTTGCTGTGAGCATTGCTCTGATGCTGATGAGCCGACTTCTTTCCAGGCCTTCGTTGTCTGTAATCTCGTCCTGCCATTTGATGTTGAGTGTGATTGGTGGAAGAAAGAAACCATTGGAGGCAGTGTTGCCAGGCTATGAAATCTCTAGAAAAAGACTCCATAGGAATGGGTAAGCAAGGGTCAGGACATGTCACCCCGCTCCTCAAAAAACTCCATCGGTTGGTTGCCCATCCTCCTCCGCATCAAACAAAAACTCCTCACCATTGGCTTTAAAGCACTCCACCACTTTGCCCCCTCCTACCTCACCTCGCTACTCTCCTTCTACAACTCAGCCTACACACTTCGCTCCTCTAACGCTAACCTTCTCACTGTGCCTCTATCTCGCCTGTCTCGCCGTCGACCCCTAGCCCATGTCCTGCCTCTGGTCTGGAATGCCTTCCCTCCTCAAATCTTACAGACAGCTATTCTCCCCACCTTCAAAGCCTTATCGAAGGCACATCTCCTCCAAGAGGCCTTCCCTGACTGAGCCCTCCCCCCCATTTCCTATTCTCCCACCCCCTTCTGTGTCACCCTGACTTGCTCCCTTGGTTCTTCCCCCCTCCCAGCCCCACAGAACTTATATATATTGATTGGTTGAACAGCTCATGCAGACAAGAGGAGGTACACTTTTTGGATAAGTGATTATGTTATGGAATAGCTAGTCCCAAGATCTAGACATAATCATCCCAGCACTAAAGCCGCTAGACTGTAAGCTCACTGTGGGCAGAGAATGTGTCTGTTTATTCTTATATTGTACTGTCTCAAGTGCTTAGTACAGCGCTTTACCCAAGTAAGGTCTCAATAAATACGATCGAATGACAACTACATAGCAATGACCTATTCTGTCCAGTGAAGGTGCTGAACTTCACTGAACTTCAGGGCTTGTAACCACTGATAGCACTAAATGATGAAACACAGGTGTTAAAGAGGTTCTCACATGCTTAGCAACAGCAAGAACAGTCCAGGATAGAGAGGCAAATCTTCCACATACTCCCTGTCCCAGGATTATCTGGACTGACCAATGTCCCTTAGTTGGTCTCTGTACTTTATCTCTGGCCAACTCAACTTCCCTGCAACATGCACTACTTTCTTAAGGGTCTGTGTAACATATCTTTTTATTGTTGTATTTTACTTTCCCAAGTGTTTAGTACAGTGCTCTGTACACGGTAAGCGCTCAATAAATACAACTGTCTGCGACCGACCCTTTGCCCCAGGATCGGCTTAGCTCCTAACTCCACAGCTCCCTCGCTTATCTGATCCTGCCCGTTTCAGGATTTCTGCAACAGGTATTGATCCCGCTTAACTCCCTGGAGAATGGCTCTTAGACCTTCCCATCCCAGGCCTAACCCTTTCTTTTTTTTAATGGTATTTGTTAATCAATCAATGGTACTTACTGAGTGCTTACTAGGTGCAGAGCACTTTACAAAGCGTTTGGGAGAGTACAATATAGCATAATTAGTGGACACATTCCCTAAAGGGATCACTGTGTGTCAGACACTGCACTAAGCTCTATGGAAAATGTGAGCTGATCAGTTTGGACACAGCCCATGTCCCACATGGGGCTCAGGGTTTTAATCCCCATTTTACAGATGAGGTAACTGAGACCCAGAGAAGTGAAATGACTGGCCCAAGGTCACACAGCAGGCAAGTGGTGGAGCTGGGATTAGAACCCAGAATAGAACGCTGACTCCAAGGCCTGTGCTCTTTCCACTAAATCACAGTGCTCCTCTTAACTCTTGTGCTCTAGGACCAGGTTCCAGACCTATTGGATAGGTTACTTGGGGGGATACCCTACCTGGTCTCCCCTAACCCAAGGGACAACCCCTCAAACAGCTGAGGAGCGTTTTTTTCTGCTCTTTCTCCAAAACCTGACGAATAATAATTACAGTATTTATTAAGTGCTCACTTTGTGCCAAGCACTGGGGTAGATATGGGACAATCGGTCAAGACAAAATTATCCAGTTCCCTACTAAAGAAGGGAATGCAGCTGACTGGAAAACCTCCCTTCTCCAGCGTATTTACTTCCTCTGCTAGCCAGCCAGATATTAGACGCTCAGGGAATGGCCCTAGCTGACCATTTATTATGGATAGAAAAAACAAACTGGAAGCACATTCTTGGCTGTGATGCCCAATATATTGATGGGAGCAATTTGACTTTTCTGGTTTTCAGCATGTATGAGGGGTTTTTAGGGGGTAGGGGGCTATAATTGACATAGCCATATGTCAGGCGTGTGACCTTCTCAGTTTCCTATCCTTGGCTTCTTTCCCGCATTCTGTTCTTACTGATAACGTGGGTCCATTCTGTGAGAAATTCAACTGAAAGCTTTGAGATCGTATCTTGCTAATTATATTAGGCACAAGGCCTACCACAGCTGTCTTTTCATGTATATTTGGCAAGAGACCATGGAACTGTCCTTTCTTTTTATATATCTACCAGCTGAATAGTGAGGGCTTTCAATTTGTTTCAATTAGAAATGATTTTTTTTCCCGCTCTACCCCCAACAATCATCAGCCATTTTTCACTTGGCGGATAAGAGAATGAAATCCTGGCTGCACCCAAGATCTAAGCAGGGACATCTTACTGACTCTCTCATCTTCCCACAGTGAGACCTGAAAAATGTCCACCACTGCTGAGACTTGCCATCGCCTGATAAATTTCAAACTTTTGTTAGAGATGAAGCCAAAACATTGTCCAAATAACCCAGCTGGCTGAAGAATAAAGATATATGCAAGCAACTTTGTATCATTGAAGTAGCCCTCCCTGCTTGGTTGGCTCTACAGGACACTCTCGATTCTTTTACGACCATGATAGAAGATGCCAGAAGAAAACATCGAGACTGGTTTAATCATTACTCTGAGATCAAAGAACTACTCGCAGCATAACAAGCAATGCATCTTCAAACCCTTAGAGACCCTCAAAGACCCTGACCAAACAGATGCTTATCAAAACTTAAATCCCGGAAAACAGGACAACTTAAAAATAACACGTGCCAAAACGTGAGACATCAAGGCTAAAGAAATACAGCGCCAAAGAGACTGAAACCAAACCAAGGACTCCTACACATTATACATCCCTGAAATGTATACGGACATATCATCCATATTGCCACAGCGCTACTGAAGAGTAGAGATGGCTCCATCTTTATCACGAAGAGGGAATCGGAAAGGACTATTAACAACACTTCAGTGACCTCCTCGACACATCTTCCCTCTGCAGAGAATAGGTGGCCTGCCAACACGTGAAGATATGGGTCTCGTTCCAACATTTCAAGAAGTTACCAAAACAGAAATAGCACCAGGCAAAAATAGCACTAGGCAACAGATGCAAGAGTTCAACAAGGGGCCATCTCTGCCTGCACAAGATGCGGAAGAGATTGTCATTCATTAGTCTTACCAGCCGCTCTCACAAAAAAAATACAATTTTCACACCGTCCTAGAAGCCGAAATGTTGCGGGGCGGGAGGACGGTGTGTGTGTGTGTACACTGAGCACTAATTCTGAGTACTGGAGAGATAAAGAAGGAGAGACTGTTAACAAGGAGTATTAGAAGCCCAAGGAAAATGTTTGCCCAGAACTACAACAACAGTGAAAATGGTAGGTATGCCCCAGACCAAAATAAAATTAGAAGCACTCTCCCAGAGATCATACAGAGCATAAGGTATTTTGGGTATCCTTCAAGACACTTTGCTAATTCAAACTAGCTCCAACAGTGCTGTTAATGAATTGAGTAATGAATGCAGTTCAGCACTTGGCAAATAAAGTACTAGAAATGCATAAAAATTATAACAACTATGAAAGCAGTAAGTGCCACTCTAGCAGAGAGTTAACATTGGCGTTCAGGCTCCTTTCAATGCACTCTTACACCAAAAGGCAGAACCTAAAATAAATGGCCTGGTATGTTATGGAAGATCCACATAAGAGGCATTGATTTTCCTCTGGACTACACTAGGCCAGCCAATTTACAAACCAATTAAAACCTCACTCTCTAGGGAATTCAGCTTGAAAAAACATCAGTAACCAGAAAATTAGATGTTTTGTTGGGGGATTTTTCCCCTCCATTCTCTATTTCTGTACCTTACGCCCAGGCTAACCTTCTCACTGTGCCTCGATCTCACCTATCTCTCCGCCAACCCCTAGCCTACTTCCTGCCTTTGAGCTACAAATAAATAAATTACAGATATGTATATAATAGTGGCATTTGTTAAGTGTTTACTCTATGCCAAGCACTGTTTTAAGCAATGGGGTAGATACAGAGCACTCAGGTTGTCCCATGTGAGGCTCACAATCTTAATCCCCATTTTCCAGATGAGGTAACTGAGACACAGAGAAGTTAAGTGACTTGCCCAAAGTCACACAGCTGACAAGTGGCGGAGCCGGGATTAGAACCCACGACCTCTGACTCCCAAGCCCATGCTCTTTCCATTAAGCCAGGCTGTTTCTAGTACGTCTGTCTTCCCCCCCAGACTGTAAGCTCATTGTGGGCAGGAAATGTGTCTGTTTATTGTTGTGCTCTCCCAAGCTCTTAGTACAGTGCTCTGCACACAGTAAGTGCTCAATAAATATGCCTGAATGAATGAATTACACGAATGAATGAAACTTGATCTCATTCCGAGAAGCCGCATGGCGTGAAGGATAGAGCACGGGTCTGGGAGTCAGGAGGTCATGGGTTCTAATCCCAGATGTGTCACTTGTCTGCTGTATGACCTTGGGCAAGTCACTTCATTTCTCTGGGCCGCAGTTCCCTCATCTGTAAAGTGGGGATTGAGACTGTGAGCTCCATGTGAGACAGGGACTGCGTCCCAACTCAATTTGCTTGTATCTACCCCAGCGCTTAATAGAGTGTCTGGCACATAGTAAGCGCTTAACAAATACCATCATTATTATTAACTATAGAGTTCAATTATCTCACAGTCAACAATTCTATGGAACTGGACATACTCTGGGTAACAACATGTCCCTCCAAATACTATTTTCCCCCGCCTACAACCTGATAGGAAACCCAAGCACCTCTTTTCTCCTCTGCAGTTTTATTCCCTGAACTGAAGATGGGACTATTTTAGGGTGGAGGGAGGGGGAAGAGAGGACCTATTTCTGACTCTGGGGTCCCCAAAATCTCACTTCTTTTAAGTCTTATACTAAGGCTTTAACCTTTGATTGAGAAAGGCTGTGTTCCCCGGGATCCACCTTATAATTGGAGTTTGCTGTATTTGTAGGTATGATCAATCACTAATAGTAATAATAATCATAAGAATTGCAACAATAATAATAATAATTGTGGTATCTGTTAAGCGCTTATGTGGCGAGCGCTGTACTAAGAACTAGGATAGACAAAAGATCATCACATTGGACACGGTTCCTGTCCCACATGGGGCTCACAGTCTAAGTAGGAGGAAGAACAGGTATTAAATCTCTATTTTACAGATGAGGAAACGGAGGCATAAAGTTAAGTGACTTGCCCAAGGACACACAGTCAATCCGGTTCTTGGTTAAGGCCCACTGGGGTTCTACAGGTCTTCTGGTATTTTGGAATCTAAGACTTTGTGATATTGGTAGGTTTTTCACTTTCAGCAGTCTCATCATCTGACTCGAATAATTCAAAGCAGGGAAAAATATTCTATTTTTCCTGATTTATAATACCTTGCATTTGTACAGTGCTTTCATTTTTTTCAAATCATCTTCACATCAGTGATCTCATTTTATCCTGTTATCATCTCTGTGAGGTAGGGAGAGTCAGATAGGATCATCCCCATTTTAGAGATGAGGAAACACAGAGAGGTTAAGTGACTTTCCTGAAGTCACACAACCACCTTTGCCAGACTAGGATTAGATTCCGGAACTCCAGACCCATACATTTCCTACATGCTCCCTCCCTATTATGCTGCCAGGGTAAAAGACACAATTATATTGTGCTCTGCCCCAAAATACTCTTGCTTAACTTGATAAGCAGCAAGGCCTCCTGGAAAGAGCCTGGGACTGGGAGTCAGAGGACCTGGGTTCTAATTCTGCCTCTGTCCCTTCCCTACTGTGTGACCTTGGGCAGGTAGCTTGACTTCTCTGTGCCTCAGTTACCTCATCTATAAAATGGGGATTGTACTGTGAGCCCCAGATGGTACATGGACTGTGTCCAACCTGATTAGCTTGTATTTACCCCAGCATTTAGACAGTGCCTGGCACATAGTAAGCGCTTAACAAATGCCATATAACTAACAATCAATCAATGGTATTTACTGAGCACTTCCTGTGTGCAGAGCACTGTTCTAAGTCCTTGGGAGAGCACAACACGACAGAGTTGATAGACATGTTCCCTGCCCACAAGGAGCTTAGAGTCTAGAGGACCACCTTCTTAGCTTCTCTGTGCCTCAGTTTCCTCATCTGTTAAATGAGGATTCAATACCTTTACTCCCTCCCCCTTTAGATTATGAGCCCCCTGTGGGACAGGGATTGGGTCTTTAATCTTCTATCTACCCCTAGCACTTAGCACAGTGTCTGGCACCTAGAAAGTGCTTAAAAAATACCACCATTATCATCATTCATTATTATTGACTGAAACCGCTTATTACATGGCAATCATCAACAGTAACCGTCTCTATCCAGACTGTAAGCCTTTTATGGCAGGAATCACGTTTACTGTCTCTTGTACCCTTCCATGTGCTTAGAACAGTGTTCTACACAGATTAGGTGTTCAATAAATACTACTGATGGCTTGCTTGCTTGATCTTTTACCTAACCAGAACTCCTTTTGAAACCTCCAAGAATAAGTAACGAGCTAAATTTTGAGGTCCTATTAAAACACAGGAAACTGAGTCCCCATGAAACCTTACCTTCACAGGTTAAATCCGGTATTTCCCAGGACCCACTGGATGTGCAACGTGACAGCCTACTTCCTGAAGTGCTGGAAAACCCTTTTTTGCACACGAAGTGTACTTCACTGCCCAGGATGGTCTGGCTGTCCCAGATCCTGTCCGTGTTTGGGATGACTGGAGGGATGCCACAGTCTGTTGCTGAAAATGACCACAGTTACAAAATAGATTGGTTGACTGGAAAGTGCTACATATGACACAGTGAAGTTAAGGAAAATTATCCGATTGGAAGACATCAAGTGTGAAATGAGAAGAAAAAAAAGGCTGTTTGGCTTATTGGAGAAAGCATGGTCCTGGGCTTCAGAGGTCATGGCTTGTAATCCTAGCTCTTCCTGCTGTGTAACCTTGGGCAAGTCACTTAACTTCTCTGTTCCTCAGTTTCCTCATCTGTAAAAGGAGGATTCAACACCCTTTCCCCTTTCCCTCTTAGTCAAGTGGGACCTAATCCTCTGTCCCACATGGGGCTCACAGTCTAACTTGTATTTACCCCAGTGCTCAGTACAGTGCTTGGTACATAGTAAGTGCTTAACAAATGCCACAGTTAATCAATTGACTAATTAAAATGGGGGGAGGAAGGTTATTTTATTAATTATATCGACCCCAACAATAACACACTACATTTGAGTGCAATGAAATGTCTTACTTAAAAAAAAAATCTGAATATTACTAAAGTGGGAGGAAAAGGTCTGCTAAAGGTCAAATTAATTTATCAAATCAAACAATTCTAGGACCTGGTGAGGTCATTTAGTCTGTTCCCTGGCCTTCAAATAGGACCATACCTCAACTACTGCCAGTAAATTTATAGAATGCATCTGGTTTTTAAAGAGCTTGAAATAGGAAGACCCCAACTTCCTTAAGAACTCTCTTCCAGTGTTTTACAATCTTCACTACTGGGAAATTCTTTCTGATCTGATCTAATCTGAACTCCTCATGCTTTAATTTTAGCTAATTTTTTTGTTCCTATTTTAAAACCCATGGGAGGAAACCAATGTGATCATCATCATCAGCGGTACTTGTTGAGTTGTTTGCTGTGTGCACAACAGAGTTGGTAGACATGTGATAAACTTAAAATTTCTAACATCATTCTCAATATTTTTACACTTGCTTTATGGCAGCAGAAAAATCTATTCAATGCTTGTCTAACACTCAATAATGGGAAATGATGCCTATTTAAAGGAAAATAGTCCTGTCTTGCTGGGGACCCATTACTAATAAGATTTAGATAAATCACATAAACATGCATAATTGCAAGTCTATACACAGTAATGAAGCCTAAGGTACAGTTACCTATATTGTGTTCAGCCCTATGTCTTTGAATAAACTCTAAGCAGCATGGCCTAGACTGTTTTTGGTATTTGTTAAATGCTTACTCTGTGCCAGGCACTGTACTAAGCATTGGGGTAGATACAAGCTAATCAGGTTGGACACAGTCTATGTCCCACATGGGACTCACGGTACTAATCTCCATCTTACAAGAGGAGGTAACTGAGGCACAGGCAAGTTAAGTGACTTCCCAAGGTCAGACAGCAGACAAGAGGCAGAGCTGGGATTGGAACCCAGATCCTTGTGACTCCCAGGCCCATGCTCTATCCACTAGGCCACGCTGCTTAAGAAATACCACAAAAAACTCACCAATAAAACTAAATGTGAAATTAATTCATTTATAATGTGGCTAATTTAATTTTGGCTCCCAAAGATATTGTGAGGCTTTAAATGGGCTCTGTTTAAAGTGGCTCATCCTGGAAACAAAGTAGAGTTTTCTTTTAGCTGGATGACGGTGCCGTCACCGCTGAGACTGTGAGCGCATTGTGGGCAGGGAATGTGTCTGATTGTTGTTGTGTTGTACTCTCCCAAGTGCTTAGGACAGTGCTTTGCACACAGTAAGTGCTCAATAAATACAATTGAATCAATGAATGAGACTGCCTCCTTGAGCGTGAGCATCTTGCACTTGCAAACATCATCCATGAAAATGCACTACCAGGAATCCAGTGGAATCTGCTACTCCCAAACTCCCTACTAGCCATATTGCGGTGTGTGCCATTGGGCACAGGGAGAATGGACAAGAGAGAGTGTGGATGATGCGACACAAACCATCCCCACCGATTCAAAAAAACCCAAGAGTTCGTGTCCTGCAGGTGGTAGGACATATCTTTTGGTTAAGACCTCACAAAAAATTAGAACTTGCCCTGCTTTGCAGGACTCAGTGTCTCTCCATGTCCACCTCCATCAGAAAGCTCCATCTGTACTCCAGACCACCAGCACAAGCGCTGACCCACTTCTTCCACTAATTAACTCTTGTCATTTCCCTGTCTGTTGTGTTGACTATATATTTGCCTTTCTCCCCTATTAGAGCAGCAACTCTGTCTAGTCACCAATCGATCCATCAATCAATCATACTTATGGAGCACTTACTATATGCAGAGCATTGTGTTAAGCTCTTGAGAGAGTACAATATAACAATATCACATAGTCAGTACACTTTCCCTGCCAACAACAAATTTACAGTCTAGAGGGGGAGGCAAACATTAACATAAATAAATAAATAAATTACGGATACAGATATAAGTGCTGTGGGGCTGAGGGAGGGATGACTACATGGAAGAAATCCAAGTGCAAGTGTGACACAGAAAGAACTGGAAGAAGGGGAAATGAGGAGTTAGTCAAGGAAGGCCTCTTGGAGGAGATGTGCCTTCATTACATCTTTGAAGGTTGGGGAGAGTGATTGTCTGTCTGATATGAGGAGGGAGGGCGTTCCAGGCCAGAGGCAGGACGTGGGCGAGAGGCCGACAGCGAGAGAGACGAGATCGAGGTGCAGGGAGTAGGTCGGCCCTAGAGGAGTTAAGTATGCAGGCTGGTTTGGAGTAGGAGAGCAGCATGATAAGGTAGGAAGGGGCAAGATGATTAAGTGCTTTAAAGCCGATGGGAAGGAGTTTCTGTTTGATGTGGAGGTGGATGGGCAACCGCTGGAGGTTCTTGAGGAGTGGGGAAACATGGACTTGTGTCTACCCCAGAGCTTAGAACAGTGCTCTGCACATAGTAAGCGCTTAACAAATACCAACATTATTATGGACTGACCGTTTCTGTAGAAAAATGACCCGGGCCACAGAGTGAAGTATGGACTGGAGTGGGGAGAGACAGGAGGCAGGGAGGTCAGCAAGGAGGCCAATATAAGTAATCAAGACGGGATAGGATAAGTGCTTGGATTAACACCGTAGCAATTTAATAACGTGGTAACAGTAGGCTGTAAACTCATCATGGGCAGGGAATTTGTCTGCTTATTGTTATATTTTACTCTCCCAAGTGTGGAGTTCAGTGCTCTGCACACAGTAAATGCTCAATAAATACGACTGAATGAATATACACCTTCACGAATCTAGTACAGGGCTGTGCTTCCTGTGGGCATTCAATTAATATTTGTCAATATTATGTTATTATGGTGTTAACATGCCGAGTTAAAGGGCACTTGACTAAGTAAAGGAGGGCAGACCTATCTTTTTGTTCCAGGTATGTTGCCCCGAAGCAAGTGGGATGATAAGCTCCTTCCCTAAGTAGCCTCTAGCACTAAACTTCTGACTGGCATATACACTAGGTCTTCCAATCTGGAAGGAGCACTATGGAGCACCTTGAATAATAGTCATAATAATTGTGATAACTAAGTGTTTACTATGTGCCAAACACTGCTGAGGTAGATAAACTATAAAGAGATTCCCTGTCCCTCATGGAGCTCGCAGTCTAAGAGAGAGGGAGAAACAGGTACAGGTATTCCCATTTTACAGATGGCGTAACTGAGGCACAGAGAAGTTAAGTGGTTTGCCCAAGGTCAGGCAAGTGGCAGGTCTTCCTGACTCCCAGGCCTGTGCTCTATCCACTAGGCCATGCTGCTTCTCATAAACGGGAAGTCTCTGCTTCAAGGCACTAGGTATTTCTGGGACTCGAGCTCCAAAAATAGAGCATGTGTATGAGGAGTTTGAGGCCCTGTCGGCACCATGTCAGAGCTTTTTGCTTTTTAGAGGAAAAGAACCCACAAAGGAATGTAGTTAGTCCCCCTTCCACAAAAATCCCCTCCCTCCCACCCTCTGAAAGTTTCCAGGGAAGAAGACATAAAATCATAGAGAAGTGCTATTAATCATTTCAGGTTAAGGTATCTGCAGTTATTTTTCTTCACCGACTGGACCACAATAGATTTGGAAGTGAAAAGTTATAAATCACAATAATAAAATAGCCAAGCCTAGTGATTCATGAAAAATTGGGGTGTTAAGTAACGAGGCAACCCACATCCAAACACTTCAAAAAAAATTAAGCACCCTCGACAGATTCTCCTAAAAACAATGGGAACCAACGTGTTGTAGAACTTTGCTTTACCCATAAATTATGCCTACGTCCAGTCTGCCATTCCACAGTACAGCTAGTATTTTACCATCTGTACGTTTTACTTAGATTTTAGCCTTATAATTACAGAAAAGAAGCCACAGACTTTAATCTATGATAAACATTAACCACCATACATGAAATCCCCAAAAACTGGTGAGAGGAGAGGGAGGGAGGTGTTGGAAAAAAAAAATCAGTTTGCTTTTGTCCTTCAAAATGCCAATTGAATAAAGTTCCTTTTTCAATCTTCAAAAAATTATTGGAATAGTAAAAAAATCAGCTAATGCATAACACAATTAAAAATCACCATAGAAAGGGAAATAGCAAGAACTGTAAAAGGCAAATGAATCATAAACCGTGTAATTTTATAAAGGGTAAAAAAAATGATAAATGAAAATAATACTACTGCCACTATCTAAAGAAACAAGAGCTCTAACTTCAAACAAGAATTTGTAACAATAATTGAAGGAGAATAGACATAAAACAATGAAAAGAAGAACCACCACCAATAATAGAATGATAATGGGCTTGAAATGGAAGAAATGATTTCTGGATTGTGCATTTTAGAAGAGGTGTGTAGAAATGCTTTCTGTAGAATGTGTAAATGATGAAGCATTTAATTATTCTGAATAGATTTTGAAAATGCAACCACATATTTTGAAAATTTCCCAATATGCAGGGTAGTGAAATAGGGGAAGAAATGAGCTATTTTATAAAATCCAACAGACCATCACTCTCCCCATCTTCAAAGTCCCACTAAGATCACACCTCCTCCAAGAAGCCTTCCCTGACTAACCCCACATCACTCCACCCTATTCTCCCTCCCTTCTGGGATGACGTCTACCGAGTCTTGTACTCTACTTTTACAAGCATTTAGCACGTTGCTCTGCACCCGGTAAACATTCCATAAATATCACTGATGGACTGATTGATTTGACTTGGCCACAAGAAAGTGATATTATCCTATTTACGATCTTTTATCCACTGGGAGATGTTACACCCCTCTGCTGCTGGGAAACGCCTCCCCATGGAACTATTCAGGGTTGGGAGATCGATCAATCGATTGTATTTACTGAGCACTTACTGTATGCACAGCACTGTACTAAGCACTTGGGAGAGTACAATATAGCAATATAGAATTGGCAGACACATTCCCTGCCCGCAAGGAGCTTACAGTCTAGAGGGAGATCAACTCAGCACTGCCAACAGTCTGTTCCTAAGGGAAAAAAACCCAAATCAAATGCATAAGAGTTAATGAGTAGTGCTTATTACAGTGTCTGGCGCATAGTAAGCATTTAACAAATACCATAATTATTATGTTTTTTTTAATTAGAGATGGGCCACGAGATGGAGAGAAGCCACACTGATCACTTGGAACAAAGGCCCTCTCATTTTTGTACTTATTGACTTGGAAAGCAAATTGTAATTGCCTTTCATAGCCAATAATTCAAAAGCATCTCAGGGCAAGAAGAAAAGTAAAAGAAAGAAATTCCTACCAAAGTACAGAACAGTAACCCTCAGGTCCAGGAAGCTTAAGTCCTGTGGTGAATAGCAGGGGCCAATTATGTTGATTTACGGACTAACCGGGCAAAGGCCGTGTCAGGCTCAGGGAACATGTTGGTTCCAACCTCTTCCAGAGAACCATCAACTGAGATCATGCCAGTTTGCAACCTCGATGACTTTCTTTGTCTTCCTCCTCCCCGCCCTACCCCAACCCCACCCCTGACGAAACAGATGAATCAGATGGCTTTTGTCTGCTCATGAGCTCATGAGGCATGAAGTTCCTCCATTACTTAAACAAAAGGAAAAATGAGATTTACGTTTTGCCAACTTCATGCACCAGTAGTTATCAGCAAGCCGGAGTCTGATTCTGCCATTCTTGAATTCACCTTAAGCATGTGGGGGCAAGATATTTTTCTAAAAACAGAATCTCAAATAAAGTGTGGGGTGGGGCTTTTGTTTGGTTTCCAAAATAGCCATCCATCCAGTGGGAAAGTCATAAAAGGGACCCGATAAAACCTCAGGGCTTGAATCCCAGTCTAAACAATACCTTGGGTTGTGCCAGCTACAGCTATGTTCTGAAACTTCTTCCCCTTCGGTGCTTTCCCACAGCATGTTTAGCTCAAGGTTTCCCTCTACCACACCCGAGAGCAGAGAGACACTCCATTTTGAAAAAGCAACTGCAGTAACAAGACCTGAGCAACAAAGCTATTCCCCGTGAAGCAACTTCTAAGAGTCTTCACTCCTCCCCATAGACTCCGGTACCCCGGAGATGGTTTCCATGGGCATGGCAATAGTTTGGGGGTAGAGGGGACAGTGCCAGTCCACCCTCCCTGCCCCTAGGAGCCAGATATGTCTGGAGGTCGCACTGTCAGCTCCACCTCTTGCCCCTGCCAGCAGGATGCAGTTTCCAGGCTGGGGCCTATGAGAGCGAGATGTCTGGAGTGGCTGTTTAAGCCCAAGGGACAAAACAGACCTCATATCCCTTGCCCTCTGGGTGGTGCCGCTGCCCTCTGGTTGCTGTCCTCTATCAGCGGCAGTGGCTTTGGCTTGGTTTCCCCATCACGGGCTGACCCTGAATCCCCGCCTAATACCAATGGCAGTCAGGAGCAGGAGCGATGCCAGGCCGAGAAGGAGTACAGAGACTGATCTGCTTTGCAGAATTTCTAGAGGGCTCATTCTAGAGGGCCCAGCAGCCCAGGTAGGATGAGCCGAACACCGGCGGCAGAAGAGAGCAACCCCCATATTGGGGCTGTAGCCAAATCCTGTCAGTTTTGAGCAACCCCCATATTGGGGCTGTAGCCAAATCCTGTCAGTTTTTCCCCCACAGCATTTCCAGGTTCCACCCCTTCCAATTGCCACCACACCGGTCTAGGAACTTGCCCTTTCCCGACTCGACTATTGCATCAGCCTCCTCACTGATTTCCTTTTCTTTAGTCTCTCGCCTCTCCGGCCTATTCATTACCACTGCCTGGATCATTTTTCTAAAGCATCATCCCGCATCCTCTAAAACCCCCAAAGATTGCCCATTCCTCTCTGCATCAAAGAGAAACTCCTGCCTATCAACTTTAAGGTATTCGATCAACTCTGCCCGCCCCCCTTCTTATCCTCTCTTCTCTCATTAAACCCCAGCTCACACATTCTGTTCCTCTCAAACCAACCTCTTCTGAAATTATAAAACCACTATATACAATTTCAATTAATTAATCGCATTTATTGAGTGCTTACTGTGTGCAGAGCACTGTACTAAGCACTTGGGAGAATACAATATAACAGAGTTGGTAGACACAGTAGAGAAGCAGTATCGACTAGTGGATAGAGCACAGGCTTGGCAGTCAGAAGGACCTGGGTTCTAATCCCAGCTCTGCCACTGGTCTGCTGTGTGACCTTGGGCAAGTCACTGCACTTCCTCTGTGCTTCAGTTACCTCATCTATAAAATGGGGATTAGGACTGTGAGCCCCATGTGGAACAGGGACTGTGTCCAACATAACTTGTACCTACCCCAGCCCTTAGAACAGTGCCTGGCACATACTAAGCACTTAACAAATACCATAAATGAAACAAAACAATCTAATCGCTGTGTTTCAATTTTGTCTCTCCAGTCACCAACCTCTTGTTCACACCCTCCCTTCTCCCAGGAGCTGCCTTCCCCTTCACACCTGACAGACCCCTGCTCTGCCCTTCTTCAATGCCCACCTCACCTTCTTCATGAAGCCTTCCCTGATTGATCTCTGTTCTCCCCACTCTGTATTCTCCACTCCCACTCCAGCATTTCTGCATCATTTGTGTACTCATCCCTCTGCCCTTCCACCTGTTTTAGCACTTAGGTACCTATTTTAATACTCCATCACTTCTTCCTATCTATAATTTATTTTAGCATCTCTCTCCAGCTAGATTGTAAATTCCTTGAGGGTAGGAATCAGGTTATCTAGTAGTATTGTACCCTCCTATGTCCTTAGTACAATGTACTACACCGAGTAAGTGCTTAATAAATACTATTGATCGGTTGATTGATTGATTGATTGGAAGCAGCATAACATAGTGGATAGAGAACAGGCCTGGGAGTCAGAATTTCATGGGTTCTGATCCCAGTTCTGCCACTTGTCTGCTGGGTGACCTTGGGCAAGTCACTTCACTTCTCTGGGCTTCAATTACCTCATCTGTAAAATGGGGATCGAGACTGTGAGCCCTGCATGGGACAGGGCCTGTGTCCAACCTGATTTGTTTGTATCCACCCCAGTGCTTAGTACAGTGCCTGGCACATAGTAAGTGCTTAACAAATACCATTAATTATTATTATTATTATTATTGGAAGAAGGCACACAGAGAGCGGATAAGTGTTTTCACTGAGCACATGGGTGAGAATAAGAGAAGAGAAACAATCCAAGGGCCTTCTTACCTTTCTCTTCTTTCCCTCCTCTCCCCTTTCCCTCCTTCCCTTTTCTTTTCCTGCTTCTCTTGCTCTTTCTCCTCCTTCTTCCTGTCCTTTTCCTCCTCCTTCTCCTCCTCTACTCCCCTACTCTCCTCTCCCCTCTTCTTCCTTTGTTTTCTTTCCCTAGCCTCTCAAAGCCATGTTCATGCACTATGCATGGACGGGCACTTGATAAATGCTTCTGTTATTAAAATGATGATTATATCCCACTGTATAGTTCTCAAAAACAGGGTGAAATGGGTTTTCTATTTGCCTGCTGTAGGTCAGGGTCCTTAATGCCGATTCAGCTTTCAAAACACTCACTCACAATCGTCCTTTTAGATGACTCATTAAAAGCGCAATTTGCTCCACTCTGACCTTCTGGATTTGATTCCCTGCTTCCTTTATTACTATTGCATTGCTGTAGAGTCTGATGTTTAGGGAGCATTATTCGATGATGGCGTTTAGTTCTGGATTGCCAGTGAAGGTTTTCCTTGGGTGTAGGGGTTCCTGAGTACAGGCTGATGCATTGCCTGGAACTGGGATGGGAGAAGCCTCAGGCCCTCTGTGTCAGCTCTGGCTAGGTAGGAACAGCCCTGGAATTAATAATCCAGTCTATCTCCTGAATGTATGGGCCTGGCCTGAGAGTTATTCATTGCTTAGCAGGCTCTTTACTGCTGGCAGGGCCAGACTTGATCAGATTTGTTCAATTCTCCTTCTACACCCACCACCCCGGTCCCCCGTTCATCATCATCATCATCAACAACAACGTTTATGGAGAACCTATTGTATGCAGTGATTTATAACCAGAGGATTCAGTAGCGCTGAGAGAGCAGAGTTGCGCACATGCTTCTGACTCCCCATGGCCACCACACACCAGCAAGAGGGAAGGGAACCTATTCCCCCACTGCCCTATAAACCTCCCCCTGCAGCAGGAAGGTTGAAAGCAAGGGACGGCAACTCCTGCCAAGAGATTGGCTACACCATCAGCCCTGCTCTGCTGGTGCTTTCCACCAGAGCAAAAACTGACATGCGTAGCCTTCGTTGGGAACGACAACCAAGGCCATCTCCAGGCGCAACTTCTTTACCCCCATTCCGACCACTTTCCCCTCCTGCTTAACTCAGTCCTGTAAATGAGACGACCCAGGACCATCCGCTGTTCTCAAAAGTAGATTCCATCCATCCATCCGTTCATCTTGGCAGCAGACCTCCCAAAAGAATGGCAGTGCTAATGGGGGAAGGAACACTTGCCTGTCTCCGGAGTGAGGAAATGCCTTCGCTTCACCTCCACCAAGGCTGTGGCACGAAAGGCAAGTGCCATCTTTGCCATACTTTCAGCAGACTTGTGATAAGAACTTTCCCAAAAAACACGTTCTGAAAGAATGGCATTAGCTGCCATAGGTTGGCATTTATATTTTCTTTACCTGTACAAATGAAATTGGGACCTTCCCATTGTCCTTTGGCATTGCAAAAAGCAGTTGGGTTTCCACTTTGGGGGATATAGCCCTCCTGGCATTTAAACATAACTTGGCTTCCATAAGTGCTGTTGCTCACATAAATTGGATGGGCATTTGGGATTAAAGGTAAAGCCCCACAATCCACAGCTGCAGGAACAAGAACAAGGAAAGGGATAGAGGAAAGAAAAACAATGCAAGGACATTAGAAAAATCACCACACAACAGCAGCATTGAGGCCTTCTGTTCAAATTAAGGCCACGTAATAAACCAGAAGGAGTGGAGATTCACATAAACACTTTTCTGTACTATTGCTGGGCTATAATTTCATAAAAATCAACACGGAATACAGTGAAGAGGAAGAGGAAAAAAGGTCCCACCCATTTCCCAACCCCTTCTCTACTTTGTTCCTTTTAATGAAAGCCTTTCACGAAGACATGCTATATTTAAATTTGCATTGAAGAAGTTCCCTTCTTCTCTACTCTCCCCTCCTTATCCAGAGCACACCATGATTATGACCCAAACTCACTCTGATCATTAAAGTGAAAATGAAATAAAGATACCTTCTAGGCACCCAATATCACAATCATAGGTGTGAAATAAGATTTAAATACTCAAGACTAAGTGCTTTTTCAAAACTCCCTCCCTACCACTCTTCTGCTTCCCCTCTCTTACTGACACATTCATAGAATCTGTCCTCTAGTAAAAATGGCAAGGAACTCAAGTTTTTCATACAAAGGTAAGCAAATTAAAAAATAAACCAAACCTTTAAAGTGCAAGGGGGGAGTCTTCCAAGGAGGAATGAGTTTTTTGTTTCATTTACTGCCCAGTGACAAATCTTTACCCCTCTCACGGTCACACCTGGAGAGTTTCCAGTACTCTACCAGTCTCAACTACAGGAGGGGGAATCAAGCGAGGAGTATCCATTCCATTCCTAGCTTGACCAGTGACTAGCGAGTGGAAAGCAATCTGCTACAGGCCAAAACTCACCCATGCTGGGCAGCAGCGGCATGGGAGAGAGTCGAGGGCAGAGACTCACGTTTACTACGTGGAAGGAGGCAATGGTAAACCACTTCCATATTTTTACCAAGAAAACTCTATGGATCCACTACCAGAATGACTGTAGATGGACAGCGGGGCGTTCTGGGAGAGATGTGTCCGTAGTGTAGCTGTGGGTCAGAAATGACACGACGGCATAAGACAAGACAAATTTTTCTTTTTTACACTGATAGCATTTTCTCCCTTCCCATAATTCTTCCATCCTCTAGAATTACTCATGGTTGGGGCAGCTGGTTATTGCTCTTTCAATCTATTAATGGAATTTACTATTCACGGCTCTGCCACTTGCCAGCTGTGTGACTGTGGGCAAGTCAATTAACTTGTCTGTGCCTCAGTTACCTCATCTGTAAAATGGGGATGAAGACTGTGAGCCTCATGTGGGACAACCTGATTACTCTGTATCTACCCCAGCGCTTAGAACAGTGCTCTGCACATAGTAAGTGCTTAACAAATACCAACATTATTATTATTAAGTGTAGAGCACTGTACTAAGTGCTTGGAAGAGTTCAATATAACAGTTCATTCATTCATTTCATTTAATCATATTTACTGAGAGCTTACTATGTGCAGAGAACTGTACTAAGCACTTGGAATGTACAATTTGGCAAGAGATAGAGACAGTCCCTGCCCAACAACGGGCTCACAGTCTAAACGTGGTAGACATGTTCCCAGCCCTCAAGGAGCTTACAATCTAGAGGTGGGGGAACATCAGTGTGACTTCTAGGTTACGATAAAACCCCAGGCCTAAAGAGACGATGATCACATCCTTGGACCTTTCACAGAAGAACTGTCTTTTTTAAGCAAGCTACACACTCTCATAGATTATTTTATCCATTTTGTCTTCTTTCACGCTGTCAAGTCATCTCCGACCCATAGCGACACCATGGACGCATCTCTCCCAGAATGCCCCAAGCCCATCTGCAATCATTCTGGTAGTGTATCCATAGAGTTTTCTTGGTAAAAATACAGAAGTGGTTTACCATTGCCTCCTTCCACACAGTAAACTTGAGTGTCCGCCCTCGACTCTCTCCAATGCCACTGCTGCCCAGCACAGGGGAGTTTTGACTTGTAGCAGTTTGCCTTCCACTCATTAGCCACTGACCAAGCTAGGAACTAGGAATGGAATGGACATGCCTCTGCTTTGACACTCCCTCCCGTAGTCAAGACTGATAGAGTACTGGAAACTCTCCAGGTGCAACCCTGAGAGGGGATTTTAACCATCCAGGTATATTAATGTGGGCTCAGATACCCAGATCCTAAAGAAAGTGGGAAGTGCCTAAAAATGAAATAACACAGTTACCATTATTTTCCATGCAATTGCTACTTAGTGCCCTCAGAGGCATCAACCACACGCCACTGGAAACTGGGAAAATGTTAGTAACGTTTTAAATGTAATGCATCAGGTTGGAATTCCTACTTAGGCTGTGAGCCCCATGTGTTCAACCCGATCCACTTCAGCGCTCAGTACGGTGCCTGGCACATAGTAAGAGTTTAACAGATAGAATTATTATTATTATGACCTGTTCTCACTCTCCCTTAGACTAGCCTAAGGATACATAGCTTGGTATCTGGTCAAGGCTGGAAATAGGAGGTTGGCAACAAATAAGGACTAGGGACTAAGACATTTTATCGAATTCAGAATGAATATATACATGTCCTTTAGGCATACAAACATACTATTGTAGAGTCTGTCTCACCTTGACATTGAAACAAAGGGGATTCCCACACACCAGGATCTGTGCATATCGCCACTTGTTTTCTGCCATCACTGGAAAATCCTTCTTTACAGGAATAATGAGCCTCACCACCCAAACCAGAACTGTAGCCTCCTGAGATATAGGCGTTGGTGACCTCAGGCGGAATGCCACAGTCTATTTCTGCAAGCAAATAAATGCAAAGTTAATCAATTCTTTTTAAAAAAAGGAAAGCTGGCTGCTTGGGCCCTATTCTAAGGAAGCTGACTCACTCTTGCCTGGCTCTTAAATTCTGTTCCACCCATTTTCCAGGCTATCTCCCATCTGTGCCCATGTTCTGAGCTTACCTTCCAATTCAGTAGTCCCTCTGCGTAAGTGACACAGAGTTTTTTTTTAGCTAAGCCGCCACTAGTAAGGGAAACGTCAAAAAGAAGAGCTCAGCTCAGCTGTAGGCTCTTCATTCAAAACAGCAGTGTAGAACAAATCCCTTTTAGGAGCAGCAGCCCAGACAAAGAATGGAATGAGACAGTATAAACTGAATGGATTCCTAGAGTTATATCCCCATGCTAGACAAACTCCTCAACTGGGAAAAAAATCCCATCTCCTCCATCAAACTTTCCCTGATTAACTTCCCAGCACCTGGAGTTATATCATCCCTTTAGCCAATTCTAGCCTTTATGCACTTCTTTACACTTTCCTTAGCATACAAGCTTTTATGCCTGCTTTCAATGTATTTATTTTGACCACTCTAGTTGTATTTTATTCTAGATTCTACTTATTGCTACTAGAGTCTATTTATTGCTGTTGTCCTTGTCTGTCCATCTCCCCCGATTAGACTGTAAGCCCATCAAAGGGCAGGGACTGTCTCTATCTGTTACCGATTTGTACATTCCAAGTGCTTAGTACAGTGCTCTGCACATAGTAAGCGCTCAATAAATACTATTGAACGAATGAATGAATAGTTGTAAGGACTGTTCTGTTCATCTTCCCCATTAGAGTGAAAGCTCCTTGTGGGCAGGGAATGTGTCGCTTGGTTATTATGTACTTCCAAAGCACCAAGAATCACACCAAGTAGGTACTCAAGAAATGCTAGAGAAACAGCGTGGCTTAGTGGAAAGAGCATGGGCTGGGGAGTCAGAGGTCATGGGTTCTAATCCCGGCTCCGCCGCTTGTCAGCTGCGTGACACTGGGCAAGTCACTTAACTTCTCTGTGCTTCAGTTACCTCATCTGTAAACTGGAAATGAAGACTGTGAGCCCTACATGGGACAACCTGATTACCTTGTATCTACTCCAGCGCTTAGAACAGTGTTTGGCACATAGTAAGTCCTTAAATACCAACATTATTTTTTTTTTATTATTATTACTACCTAGTGGATAGAACACGGGCCTAGGAGTCAGGAAGACCTGGGTTCTAATCCCGGTTCTGCCCCTTGTCTGCTGGGTGACCTTGGGCAAATCATTTAACTTCTCTGTGCCTCAATTGCCACATCAGGAAAATGGGGATTAATACTATGAGCCCCAAGAGGGACAGGGACTGTATCCAACCTAATTTGCTTCTGTCTCCACCAGTGCTTAGTATAATGCTTGGCACAAAGTAAGTGCTTAAAAAATACCACTATTACTATTATTATTACTACTACTACTTTACAAATATATGCTCCAGGGAGAGACTTCCCTCCTACTGCTCTATGAGGGGTGAAATGGTGACTTCTAATTCTCTCCACTCACCCCCTCAGCCCTCTAGCACCAACTCCACATGCCTCTGCCTTCTTTGAAGTGGAGCACTCCAAATTTGTTCTTGACTGCCTTAACTCTGCCCTCTCCTCTTCCCAGCAACATTATTTCTCAGTCCTTATTGACTCCCATACCCATTGGCCTCATCATGACCTGGCCATGTATGTTATTGAGAGAATTGAAACCAGCAGGTTTAGGTTCTCCCTAAAATGCCCCCTGCCTCTCCTGGCCCTTCTTCTACTCTCCCATCTTTTCCTGCAGTATCTCAAGAGGAGATCTCCCACTTCCACTCATAATCCTCACCCTCCACCTGTGCCTCCCTCCTCACCCCTTTGCACCTTACCTCCCTGACCACCATATTCAACTGTTCACTCTCCAATGGCTTCTTCCCCACTGCTCTCAAATATGCTCGTGTCTCTCCTATCCTAAAAAAACTTCTTCCTTCACCCCTTGGCTCCCTCCAATTATCACCCCATCTCCCTCCGCTGCCTCCACCGCCTCCACTTCCTCTCCTCTAATTCTCTCCTTGATCCCCTCCAATTTGGCTTCTGCCCCCCACCCCATCCACACGCCACAGAAACTGCCCTCTCCAAGGATACCAATGATCTCTTTGTTGACAAATCCAATAGGCTCTACTCTATCCTAATCCTCCTTGACCACTTAGCTGCTTTCCACACTGTCAACCACCCCCATCTCCTGGAAACTTCACCGACGCTGTCCTCTCCTGGTTCTCCTCCTATCTCTCTGGCCACTCATTATCAGTCTCTTTCTCGGTTCCTCCTCTGTCCCCCACCCCCTAACTGTGAGAGTGCCTCAAGGTTTAATTCTGGGTCCCCTTTTATTCTCTATCTACACCCTTAGAGAACTCATTCACTCCCATGGTTTCAACTACCACCTCTATGCGGTTGATACCCAAATCTACATTTTCAGCCCTGAACTCTCTCCCTCTTTGCAGTCTTGCATTTCCTCCCGTCTTCAGGACAACGCTACTTGGATGTCCCACCAACACCTCACATTTAAAATGTCCAAAAGAGAACTCCTCATTTTTTAATAAGATTTTGAATGTGGGGAGAGTGATCATCTGTTGGATATGAAAAGGGAAGGACATGGGCAAGAGGTCAGCGGCGAAACAGAGGAGATCGAGGTACAGTGAGTAGGTTGGCATTACAGGAGTGAAGTGTGTGGGCTGGTTGTAGTAGGAAAGCAGCAAGGTAAGAGGGGGCAAGGTGATGGAGTGCTTTAAAGCCAATAATAAGGAGTTTCCGTTTGATGCGGAGGTGGATGGGCAATCACTGGAAGTATCTCACCACTGACCCTTCACCCACATCCTACCTCTGGCCTGGAATGTCTCCCTCTTCATATTTGACAGACGATCACTCCCCACCTTCAAAGCCTTATTAAAAGCACATCTCCTCCAAGAAGTCTTCCCTAACGAAGCCCTCATTTCCTCTTCTCCCACTCCCTTTGGCATCACCCTTGCACTTAGGTTTGTACCCTTTATTCACCCCACCCTCAGCCCCACAGCTCTTACATACATATCCATAATGTATTTATTTATATTAATGTCTGTCTCCCCCTCTAGGCTGTAAGTTCGTTGTGGGTAGGAAATATGTTTACCAATTCTGTTATATTGTACTCTTCCAAGCCAGTCAGTCAATTGTATTATTGAGCACTTATTGTGTCCAGAGCACTGTACTAAGCACTTGGGAGAGTACAATATAACAATATAACAGACACATTCCCTGCCCACAACAAACTTCCAGTCTAGAGAGGAGCTGCTGCTTAGTACAGTGATCTACACATAGTAAACGCTCAATAAATATGATCGATGGATCGATTGATCCACTGACTGAGGAGATACTGCCTCTTTATTCGACGATAACCGTAGTGCTCCTCTCCCACAACAAGATTTGCTTAGGCAGCTCTGAGGCCATTTGAAGGCCTTGGGGAATTCAAAATCCATCACATTTAGGGAAGAGTGCCCCTGCACCGATCGAGAACAGATAAAGTCCATTCCCGGAGAAATGTTCCTTCCCTGCCCCTGTGGGTTATTTAAAGCAGGCAAGGCCCCAGCCTCACAGATTGATTCTTACCCTTAGACTCTGCACTGACTCACTTGTGCAAGGAGCGACATCTCCGGCAGGATGGAAAGGTTGTGTCCCATTCTTCGGTCGGTATCCGTCCATACAGTAGCACTCGTAGCTGCCATCGATGTTTACACACCGTCCCCCAAGTCCACACTGGCTTGAAACTTTACACTCATCCACATCTATAGGCCCCAAGAGGGGGGAGAGGAGAAAGGGGGAGAGTAGAAAAGTAGAGGGGAAAAAATATTGACCATCAACATCTCTCATCCTGTTCTGTATAGCACTGTTAATCTGCGATTCGTATGTCTCCTGACTTTAATCAGTCTTCCTTTACGTGACAAGCAAATAAAAGGGTCTCTAGTTATCCAGAAAAAAAAAACATTTTTCAAGGCACCACCACTGTCTCTTAAGTCCCGATCTGGATTGTATTTTTAGTAGGCCAAAATGAAATACCTTCTATTCCCTAAAGGGTCCTCCTTCAGATGAAAGAAAAACAAAAAACAAACCAACAATAGCAAAATCAGTAAAAACAACTGTATAAATCCAGCCTTGCCCCAGAATCTTTAACGATAGAGACCAAAGGAGCATGAAAAAGAGCCGGAAAAAGAGAGTCACTGGTCTAAACAGCCCACTCTGAAGTAAACCCTACCACTGTAGACACAATCTGCTCTGCGTCTGCTCCAGAAGGGGAAAGTCATACAATGTAAGGCCAAACATTCCCTTCTCTCTGCTGGGTATCATTCAGTCTTGACTCCTCTACTAATTAGTGAATGTTTCATCATCGTCAAGGTTACCACCAGGCTTTCTGACAAGGCCCTATCCTGCTCCGCTACCATCCTTCTACTTCTTAGCAGAGCAAGAGGGAAAGCCAGAGTAGGGGTAGGCAAGAGAGGAGAGGAAAGGTTAGAGTAAGGGTGGTGCTCCAGAAATGCATCCTTTCTCCCAAGTATATCTTCCTTACTGGCACACACACATATACACACACAAACGCACGCACGCACGAACGCACGAACGCACACATGCACACACACTGAGCCCTTTCTCTGAATTCTTCAGAACGGGAAGCAAAATGTTCAGAGTGATGGGCTTTTTACCTTAGCCAGGAGGGATAAGTGGGGGTGTGAAAGGACAACTGCTTTTTGAGAGGATGCCACAATGAGAAGTTGCAATGTACAAATGAAAAGAAGTTAGAAAAACAGAAAACCTTTGAAGAAAACTCAATTCCACTCAAATACTCATGTCACTGAAAAATAAAAGTACACCCATCTGAACAGCTTTCTTAAACATTATCACTCTTTCAACCCCACAAAGAATGTGCAGACAAAAATGATTTCCTCACAACATTATACTAAAGCTCTACAAGTTAATTCCTGAAAATTGCCTTTCCTCAATTGCAAATCTTCATCTACACTGTCAACCTTAAGGCACCACTCAGAGATCGTGAGCGCAACCACTTAAAACAAGAAATTCTAGTCTATTAAATCACCTCACTGCTCTCTGTACTTTATGCTAAAAAGCAATCTTGGATTTTCTAAAAACTTGAAGCAAGATGAAGTCGAATTCTTCCTGAAGTAATATGCAGATGGGCTAACCCAATTTGTTTAGACAATGAATGAAGCTGCAGCATACTCATTGCAGTCGACACAACTTAAATTAGCACTCGGTGCTGAAAAGAACAGAAAATTGGGATAATAAAAGCCTTATAGGAAGTCTCTTGTGGAGGGGGTTAGACTAGCTTCATTCAGAGTCTGACGGCCTTTTCTGCAATTTTGATCTACCTGACAACTATATCTCATCAAAGCTTTTCATCAAGTTTTTAAAAAAAACCTTCCCTGCAAATAAAGTTTAGGGCAAGAAATGTGGGAGACAGAATAGAAGGTCTCACCTGCACTCTTTCCAAAAGCAGCAGCCCCAGGGTTATCTGACCCATGGGTGCCAACACCAGAACTTTATGGGCAGTCAGGAAGAGATCAATACATGCCACTGATTGATTGATGGATTGATTGACAGGCAAGCCTTAGCCTCTTCCCTTGCAGCTGGAAAAGTACCAGAGACATTGGATTCATCCCTTTGCTATGCAGCCAGGCATAGGGCTAATCTCCGTCTCCTCCTCTAGACTGTAAACTCTTTGTGGACCAGGTTACCCCCTCTATTGTATTGTACTTTCCCAATCTTTTATTACAATGCTCTGCACACTGTAAATAATCAATAAATACCACTTATTGATCGGCTGATTGACTGAGAGGAACCAGTTCGGTCCAGCACACCAGCTGCCTGCCAAACATTTCTTTCAGCATGGCCTAGTGGAAGGAGCATGAGCCCGGAAGTCAGAGGTCGGGGGTTCTAATCCCAACTCTGCCACATGTCTGCTGTGTGACCTTGGACAAGTCACTTAACTTCTCTGTGCCTCAGTCACTTCATCTGTAAAATGGGGATCAAGACTGTGAGCCCCATGAGGGACAAGGACCGTGTCCAATCTGATTACCTTGTATCTACCTCAGCGCTTAGAACGATGCGTGGCACACAGTAAGTGCTTAACAAACACCACAACTGTTATTGTTGTTGTTTCAGTGCAGTAAAGCCAAGCCAAAATCATAGCAAAAAACACTTGCTCTTTTTACAGAATACTAGTAAATCAAGGCTCCAATGGCCTTTTCAGGGTCTGGGACATGAGATATGTCAATCCCGTTTCCTGCTCAGGGCCTGGCAGGTGAGTTTTCACAAACAAAACACTCAGAATCACTTGACAGATCATTCTAATCTGCCTCTTGGCTAACTGGTGTTTCTGAAAAGGTCAGGCAAACTGTCGTTTTCAACAGCCATCTCTAGGCACCAGGCAGGCTCTGTCTATTAGGGGCTGAGTTTCTAAAGTAAAAGACAAGTGCTATGAAGGAGGATGTACTTTTGTCATCCCAAAAGAAACAAAATGCTCTAAGAAGCTAAACCCCAAATGGGAAATTGGATCGTTTCAGTGTCCGCCTCCCCCTCTAGACTGGAAGCTCGTCGTGGACAGGGAATGTGTCTATCGCATCGGTTATGCTGTACTGCTGAGAAGCAGCGTGGCTCAGTGGAAAGAGCACGGGCTTTGGAGTCAGGGCTCATGAGTTCGAATCCCAGCTCTGCCACTTGTCGGCTGTGTGACTGTGGGCAAGTCACTTAACTTCTCTGTGCCTCAGTTCCCTCATCTGTAAAATGGGGATGAAGACTGTGAGCCCCACGTGGGACAGCCTGATTCCCCTATGTCTACCCCAGCGCTTAGAACAGTGCTCTGCACATAGTAAGCGCTTAACAAATACCAACATTTTTTTTTTTTTTTGCTCTTCCAAGTGCTTAGTACAGTGCTCTGCACACAGTAAGCCTTCAATAAATACCACTGATTGATGGATTCAAATTCTCAGCCCAGATCTGCGGTGAAATCACCAAGGCCACTCTTAGGACCGGAGAGATCAAAGGTGGATGTTCATTTTAGGACTCTGGCAGATGAAGGGGTTAAGTGCGAGGGAGGAGAGGTCTTTGCTTAAAGGTGCCAGTCTGTAAGCCAGAGAATGATGGGGTGGTCTGATTGAAGTGCCCCTTAACACCACTTTTGCAGAGCCATCACTCTATCTTCTGTGTCTATCTCCCCCCCGTTTCTTCCCCCGCCGCTCTATACCACTCAATATACATCGGAGAGAGGGAGAAGAGAACAGTACAGACTTCCTCTGCTCTCCTTTTCCTTCTCCTCTTCCCCCTCCCCAAGCCTGTTTGGTCAAGTGAGTCAGAAAGGCAGTTCTATGGAGTCCCTCCATCTAGAGGGCTCAGAACATTTGCCCCTACTTGCCCCGGGTTCACTTAACCTTACTTACCAGTCTGAGTTTTCCCTTTTATCAAAGGAGACAGCCAAGAAGACCTAGTTACATTTTGCCAAATAAACAACCTTGGGAACGGAATGATTAGCTTGGCCAGAGATCATAGAGAGCCCTTTAGCATCTAAAAATTAGCCATTACTATGATTGATATGGGCCTGCAAATAATTATCTGGCTCTTTCAAAAACTAAGTTTCAAAACAACCCAGTGACTCAGCTCGGAATTATTACTCCCATATTTCAGATTGGGCAAATAGTTACAGAAAAGTGAAATTACCCAAGAAAGGTAGAAGCCAGGTCATTTTAGCCCTAGCCAGTATGCTTTGTCCTGAATCATGCTGCTTCTTGAATAATCTGAACCCCAGAGAGATTGTTTTCCTTTTATTCCTCTTTCAGAATGACTGACCCTTGAGAAATCCTATAATAGCGTGGCTTTGTGTAAAATAAAATAAAACAAAAAAAAGGTAAGCACAAGTACTCTGGCGATCTCCTTGTCAAAAAAAAAAAAAGATTAACACGCTAGGAAAATCAACAGTCATGCACAATAACCAGTAAATTGAGGGAATTCGACAGAATGGCATATAATCTTGCAATTTCCTGCTACGTTTCTGCATCTCCCAACCACCGAGTTTAATTTCTCAGCAAGTCACATGTGCAGTCATGTGGAAAATAATTTGCTCCAAAGAAAGGCACTCAAGATGTTATGAAATATTTTCTTTCAGTCAATCTGTACATTCATTTCTACAGTAAACCAAATTGCACCTATCTAGAGCCATTATGTCGGTACTAGTCAGGGAGGAAGAATTAATCAAACATAGTTGCAGTCAGAGAAGTGAAAATAGTATTTTTCTTCTTTATTTCTCTCCCAAAACCTTCATGTATGGCAAAGCTTTAATTTCAGTATAGATGAAACCAGAGTAGTTGGAGATTTTGTTCTGTTTTTTCTCAGCAGATAAAGGTTTTCTTGGAAATGAATAGGTTTGTTATATTAAATCTCGTAGCTTTTTCTTTTAAAACACGTCACACTGAACTCATTGATGAAATGAAGAGAGAGTGCTTTTTTAGGAAACTGGTGATCAAAGAATGGTTTGTCAGAAGAAATAAGTCCAAATTTGGGGTTCAAACAATAGAAAAGAAAAGGTGGCCTATGAGTCGCCTCTGATTAGATTATTTGAGGACCAGTCATGAAGCCTGATTTCCACATTCTGAACCCCATCCCCCTCAACTTCCCAAGATAAAGCCCAGACTATTTCTTGGGGGTGCTGGGTAGGATGGAGATTTCTCCCTGGAGGGAGTGGGGTGGCTCTCAAAGTTGCCACACTCTGATTCCCCTCCTGGGGACACCTCGGAGGAATCCACTGAGCCCAGGAATCCCTGGGGCCAGAAGCTAGGACTCCCTGGTAATAATAGTAGTAACTATTTATTGTGCGCTTACTGTGCGCAGAGCATGGTACTAAGTGCTGGGAGAGGATACGCAGGTGGGAATTAGACACGGTCCCTGTCCCTTGAGGGGGAGGTTCACAATCAAAGAGTATCGTGGGGAAGTTAGGAATGTCAGCACTGCATTGGGAGCTCCTGGCCACCCCAATTCAACCAGTTCTGGGTGGCATCAGGTTGAGGAGCCAGGGTTAGCATATTTTCCACAGACAGGGCTTAGGAGCATAAGGCCGGAATCCCCTCTGTGCCAGAGATGCCCCTATCACTGGTAAAATAACTTGAGGATGAAGGCCCGCATTTACCTAAACAGGAGGTGCCATCATTGGGGATGAATGTCTTATTGTGGTTTGATGCTTGATACCCTTCCAGACAGATGCAGTAAAAACTTCCAGGAGTATTATGACATGACGTGTGTTCTCCACAGACCAGTTTGGCTCCAATGTTGCACTCATCTTTATCTGTTGGTACATTGAAAATTCAAAATGCATAATCATAATTGGGATATTTGTTAAGCGTTCACTACGTGCCGAGCAACAGTACTAAGCGCTGAGGTAGATACAAGATCATCAGGTCCCACTGGGGGCTCACATTCTAATTAGGATAATAGATAATGATTATGGTATTTGTTAAGCGCTTACTCTATGCCAGGCAGTGTGCTAAGCGCTGGGATGGATACAAGCAAATCGGATTAGACACGGTCCCTGTCCCACGTGGGGCTCACAGTCTCAATCCCCATCTTACAGGTGAGCTAGTGAGGCACAGAGAAGTGAAGGAACTTGCCCAAGGTCACACAGCAGGCAAGTGGCAGGGCAGGGATTAGAACCCAGATCCTCTGACTTCTAGGCCTGGGCTCTTTCCATTAGGCAAGGCTGCTTCTCTCGGCATAAGGGTTTTAAACGTATAAGTGACAATTTTTGCTTTCCTAAGAATGAGGATAATTCATGACAAAATGTTGGCTCCTACTCTTGGACTATTCACCTCCTAAACAATTAGATACTCACCCCAGCCCCTCCCCCTACAGCACCTACATAAACACTCAGCTGCTTCCTCTACATATAGTCTATTTTAATGTCTAAATCCCCCACTAGCTTAAAAGCTCTTTAAGATAAAGAATCATGGCTACTTTACTGGGTTGCACTTTCCCAAATGCTTAGTACAGTGTTCTGCACACAGTAAGCGCTCAATAAATACCATAGATCGATTGACTGAATTCTCCCACCATAGACACTTTCCCTCCAATCCACAAAAATGCTTTATATCATGTCAGGAAAGTTTAATTCAAAATTTCTCACTTTGCAACTTCAATTTGGAAAGACGATGTATTTGTAATACCCTACAAAAACAGCCAGAGAGCTACTTAAAAGATCTGTCATCTATGAACAGAGGCAAATTTTACTCTTGTTTCCAAGGTCTTTAGCCATAGGACATCTTTGTATAACATCAGAATACTTACCAATGCACTGGGTCCTTCCGTTTCCCAAAAAACCATAGTTACAGATACAGATCTTTTTCCCATCTCTTTGTTGACAGGTAGCAAATACATGGCAAGAGGCACAAACGTCTGGGACTGAAATGTTTGTTGTACCTGTGTTAAAAGGAAAAAAAAACCACAATGAAGAACTTAAGCAAAGCAGGTGTTCATCGATGGTTCTCTAAATACCATGTGATACAGAACAGCTCATTCCTTGCCCTTCTCAGCGTATTAATTAAAAGTAATTATAAAGTGCAGAGCACTGTACTAAGCACCTTGAGAGAGTACATTAGAAGGAGAAGACGAAGCCCCGGCCAACCACACACACACACATGCACACAACCACACACACTTATGCTGAAGTGTGTAGAGTGGTTGAAAGCACCAATCCATGATCAATCCTGGGGCGGGACGGGGTGAAGGTGGGGGAAGAGTGGGGGATTCTGGGGAGACATATTCAAGATGTTGTAGGGAGAGAGGCATGGGGGACTAGGAGGACTGAAGGGGAGGGAAGGAAAGAGTTACAAGGAGGGGTGCCAAGAATAAGGAAGGCAGGATGAAGGGGACAAGGGTGAGGAAAGGAGAGGAAAGGTGAGGACGGAGGGTGAGGCAGAAGGAGCAGGATCGGGGATAGCTTATGCATCCGGTTGCCAGCATATCCAGTAACACTTCACCAGAAAGGGAATTTCACCAGGCTGTAGTGAAACCATCCTGCCCAAAATAAAGAGAAGCAGCATGGCCTAGTGGATAGAACACGGGCCTGGGTGACTCTGGGCAAGTCACTTCACTTCTCGGTGCCTCAGTTACCTCATTTGTAAAATGGGGATTAAGACTGTGAGCCCCACGTGGGACAACCTGATTCCCCTGTGTCTACCCCAGTGCTTAGAACAGTGCTCGGCATATAGTAAGCGCTTAACAAATAGCAACATTATTATTATTATTGTTATTATTATTATTAAAAGGACCTGAGTTCTAATCCAGGCTCTGCCACGTAGCTTCTGTGTGACCTTGGGCAAGTCACTTCACTGGTCCTCAGTTACCTCATCTGTAAAATGGGGATAAAGACTGTGGGACAGGGGCTGTGTCCAACCCGATTTGCTTGTATTCACCCCAGTGCTTAGAACAGTGCCTGGCACATAGTAAGTGCTTAACAAATGCCACAGTTAATATTAGTATTACTATAAAGAGCAATGGGAAGCAAAACCCAAGCCCTGCAAAATCTTGTCCAGTATGGATCAACAAAACTCAGGTTTGACTCCATGCCCCTCTGGCAACCACGGGATTCTTATGCTTGCCTGGATCAATCAATCAATCGCTTGTAATAATAATGTTGGTATTTGTTAAGCGCTTACTATGTGCAGAGCACTGTTCTAAGCGCTGGGGTAGATACAGGGTAATCAGGTTGTCCCACGTGAGGCTCACAGTTAATCCCCATTTTACAGATGAGGTAAGTGAGGCACAGAGAAGTTAAGTGACTTGCCCACAGTCACACAGCTGACAAGCGGCAGAGCTGGGAGTCAAACCCTTGACCTCTGACTCTGAAGCCCAGGCTCTTTCCACTGAGCCACGGTGTACTTATTGAGCACTTCCTGTGTGTGCAGAGTGCTGTACTAAGCACTTGGGTGCGTTGGCAGACACATTCCCTGCCCACAAAGAGCTCACAGTCTAGAGGGGGAGACAGACATTCTTGGCAGTAAGGACAAGTGTAGGTAAGAAATGCATTGCTTTATGAAACAGCATGGTGTAGTGGATAGAGCACAGACCTGGGAGTCAGAGGGTCATGGGTTCTAATCCCAGATCTGTCACTTGTCTGCTGTGTGACCTTGGTCAAGTCATTTCACTTCCTCTGTGTCTCAGTTACCTCATCTGTATGAGATGGGGATTGAGGCTGTGAGCCCTATGTGAGACAGGGACTGTGTCCGACTTGATTAACTTGTGCCTACCCCAGCACTTAGAACAGTGCTCGGCACATAGTAAGCTCTTTACAAGTACCATTATTAGTATTATTACTATTATGAGCCAAACAGGTGTTTCGCTGTCCTGGATATCACACCAATTGGGCCTGACCCAGAGAAGGACAAGTGACAGTCTGGGTCCACAGCCTACACTCACCTGGCTCACCTCGTTCCGGTCCCTGTAATTTCAGGCCATGCGGAGATCCTGCCCCCAAGAAATAGCAGGGTGGAGCCAAGTGGAGAGGGAGGGGTGGCGATTCGGGGGAGCTAAAAATGCAGCCCCTTCCCTCCCACCGCGGGACGAGCAGACAGACAAAAAGAAGAAAGGAGAGTGGCCCACAGGACCAAAGACGTGAGCCTCTGATTCCCCTTCTTCGCACCCATACCCCCGCCCAGATTCAAGCATGCTGGGTCTGTGTGTATCAACAAGAATTGCTTCAGTGCCAATAAGGTGCTCCTCTCCTTTCTAAGAACTCGATGACTCTGTCTTGCCTTTCCATTCTGTATGGCTCTTAGGTGATGCTAGTGAAACTGGTCAAAAAGCTAGATGGGCTACCACTGGCAGGCTCACATGTTGTCACCAAAACAGTTAAGCACCCCTACTGATCTACGGCCCTTCAATATGGTTTTGAGCCTGCTGTTCTGTTGGGATTAAATTCTGCTCAGTAGTTTCTCAAAAATTCCGCTGGCCTTCTAATTTATTCATTTATTTATTTTTTGCCATGCAATAATAGCTGGTGTGCTGCCTAGGAACAGATTCCAGTTCTGGCTTTCTGCTTTGTATAACTTTGATCTTTTGCAAAGTAATCCATAATCTGCATCTCGTTGCCTTTAGTGTGAGCTTCAGCAGTACAATCAACAGGGCACAGTAAATCCCTGAATGGCTGTTGTAAGAACTTTTGGTTATGTCCACGGCCTATTCAGGGAACAGTATCCCCTTGCAAGTCCCTCATTGCGTCCTGGGCTCAAATAAATTTAAATTTCTTTTCTGCAAACTTGTCTAACTCATTGGTGGTAGTGGGAGATGATTTAGACAGGATGCCATCAATTCTGATGCAACCGGTCAGACCACAGTTGAGTAATCTTAGGACTTTAGTGAATTTCTCAGGACAGTCAACTTGCTTACTAGCTCTCAGAATTCATATGCATGACTGGAATCAAAGCTAACCAAATGAGAAAGCAATAATCAGCTTTTTAGATACAACTAATCCATTTAGTATGTATTTGTTTGATTTACCTTACAATGGAATACTTATTTTCGATGACAAAATGTGTGAATATGCTTGAAAGATTATTTGATTATATACTCAAAAATTTGGAGTCATGTCAACTCAGATATAGGTGTAAAAGAATTGTCTTCCACTTCCATGTACAAAATTGTACCATACTTCACTCAAAAGTATTTAACCTCAGTCCAATTATTTGGCCGGCTCTGAAGAGCTCATTAAACACAGCTTTTTAACTTGGCCAAATATTTTTCTAACACGTTTCGTTTACACTTGATTCCATTACTTTGCTTTCTTCGGACTGGAAGTGGGGGAGAAGAACATCTTCACGTGTACTTGCCGCTGTCGTGACTTTTAAAACTAAGTCAGATACAACCGCCTGAAAAAAAGCTTCACACTGCGGATCCTTGGTAAAAGGAAAAGGAAGGTGTTTTGACATATTTAGAAATTAAAGTGCTTTTTTCCCTCCCACTGTCTTTATCAGATAATGGATTGTTATCAGTTGCATCACATTTAGCAACACTCACAGTTTCTGCCAAGAAAAAGCACTCAATTCTCCTTAGCCTAAATGAGTTCCTGGGAGACCAACTGTGCGCAGCGAAATGGAACTCAAGAGGGTCAAATGAGTCATTAAAAAGGTTTATGACGACCCTGTCATCAGCAAATAACTAAAAATGAAAACCCCGGCAGTTGGAGAAAGGAGGGAATTCACTCACTCCCTTGTTCTCGGAGGAAAAGCACTGGCCTGGAGTCAGGAGAAATGTGTCTATCAGTGACTTACTGACACTTTGGAGTTTTTGCCTTGGCTTTGAGGCTTCTGAGTTTTGGGAGAGGGGGATGCCCAAATTAGCAGAGGGTGCTAAAGTGAATCCTGTGGGGACAACCACCTCTCCCTGTGACTATAGAGAGATTATTTGCTTTTGACTTCTGCTGTATATTCCCAGTGTCTAATATAGTGCTCTGCTCACAGTTCGAGTTCATTAGCTTCATTCATTCATTCCATCGTATTTATTGAGCGCTTACTATGTGCAGAGCACTGTACTGAGCGCTTGGGAAAGCACAATAGAACAATAAACAGTGTTACTGATACTGACACAGTGCTGTGGCTCAGTGGTGGGGCAAACATGTGGCCAATTCATAAGCCGAGTTGGGGGAAGCGGGAGAGGCATTAGAGAGTTTCAAAGCATCTCCAACCTGCCACTTCTCTTATACACCAGGCATCTCCACCATTTTTTACTGCTTATATTATTTGCTTACATCCACCCCAGCACTTAGTACAGTGTCTGGCACACAGTAAGCACTTAACAAATGTCATTATTATTATTATTATTGTTATTTCTTCCAGTACCTCTGCCATTCTCTTGATTCTGTCACTGCTACCCTTTGGGGTTGGGAATCCAGAAAAGAAGCCAACAGCACTGGCAGGAATTGTGTAGTTCCTTTCACTTTCCCTACGAGGAAGGAGGCATTCAGTTCCTAGCAGTTGCTTCCCCACCCTCCCCAACCTATTTATAAGCAACTCTACTTTGATTTGTTTTAGCAGTGGTGTTTCCTCTCCAAGTAGAATCCAGAATAACCCCTAAACACCTTTCAACAAGTCAGTTTAATGTGGAAGCATTGTACTTTATGCCTCTGGCACCAACCCTCTCTCTTTCCCATATAGAAAGGGAGAGAGAGAGAAACAGACAACAAACTCGTTCTTGGCTGCTTTTTCCTCCCTTTCGCTCTCTTTCCTCTCCGTCCAACTCTCCCTCTCTCCTCCACTCTCTTTTTCCTCCTGTTCTTCCTTCTCCTCTCCCTCTCTTTAATACTATTATTTCATAATTACACCTCCACAATTGGATCAAACTATGTTAAAGTGGATTTCATGTGCACTTGAGCACATGAATGGGTTTCTTGCACACCAAAGGCTCAAGGCTTTCATTTTGTATAGCTCTTCTGCACAGAGGTTACTGACCCCTGATTCAGAGTCTACTGCCTCAAGAGATCTTCCCCCTGCTCTCCAACTCTACCCTTCTACCTATGCCTCTGACTCCATTTCATCTCATCTCTTGCCCCCCATACAACATAGTCAACCTCTCTCTTGGATAGCTCCTCCCATCTGCCTTCAAACCCGTCCAAGTCTCCCCTGTTTTTGAGAAAAAAATTTCAATCCCGCACCGCCCTCCAGCTATGACCCCATCTGACTCCTCCCTTTCCTAACTAAACTCCTTAAATGGGTTGTTTACTTCCACTGCTTTCACTTCTCCTCCACCCAATCTCAATTCAATCCACTTATAGTCAGGTTTTTGCCTCCTTCTCTCCACTGAAGCTGCACTCTTCAAAGTCACCAACGAGGACATAAGCCAAGTTCTATGGACTCTACTGGCCTTCCTCCCTCCTCTCCGGCTGCTCCTTCTCTGTTACCCTTGCTAGCTCTTCTTCCACTTCTCATCCCCCTACCACGAGTGTCCTGCAAGGTTCTCTGCTGGCTCCCCTGCTCTTCCCCCTCTGTGCTCACTATCTTGGAGAAACTCATCCACTCACATGGCTTCAGCTACTTTCTTTATGTGGATGACTCAGAAATTTATCTCTCTAGCCCTTTCTGTTCCCTGGCTGTCCAAACCCGTATCTTCTCCTGTCTCCAGAACATCTAATAATAATAATAATTGTGGTCTTTGATAAGTGCTTACTGTGTTTCAAGCACTGAACTAAGCACTAGGGTGAATACAAGTTAAACAGATCAGGTTCCGTGTCTGTTCCCCATGGGGCTCACAGTCTAAAAGGGAGGGAGAACAGGTATTGAATCATCATTTTACAGATGAGGAAACTGAGGCACAGAAAAGCTAAGTGACTTGGCCAAGGTCATACAGTAGGCAAGTGGCAGAGCCAGTCAGTCTGTCAATTGTATTTATTGAGCATTTACCGCGTGCAGAGCTGGGGAGAGTACAATACAACAATAAACAGACACATCCCCTGCCCACACAAGCTCACAGTCTAGAGGGGGAGATAGATATTAATATGAATAAATAAATTACAGATATGTAAATAAGTGCTGCTTAGCTGGTAAGGGGGATGAATAAAGGGAGCAAGGCAGGGCGACGCAGAAGGGAGCGGGCGAAGAGGAAAGGAGGGCTTAGTCAGGGAAAGCCTCTTGGAGGAGATGTGTCTTCAATAAGGTTTTGAAGAGGGGGAGAGTCACTGTCTGTCAGATATGAAGAGGGAGGGCGTTCCAGGCCAGAGGGAGGACGTGGGCGAGAGGTCGGCGGGGAGACAGACAAGATCGAGGTACAGTGAGTAGGTTGGCATTAGAGGACCGAAGTGTGAGGGCTGGGTTGTAGTAGGACAGTAGCGAGGTGACATAGGAGGGGCAAGGTGAGTGAGTGCTTTAAAGCCCGAATTAAAAGCCATCTTCACTTGGATCAATCAATCAACTGATCAATCAATGGCATTTATTAAGCACTTATGGTGAGCAGAGCACTGTACTAAACGCTTAGGAAAGTACAATACAACAGCGTTGGTAGACGCGATTCCTGCCCACAGGAGCTTAATGTCTACAGTGGGAGACATACATTAAAATTAATTAGGGCTAGGGAAAATAGTAGAATTTAATAGTATAGTATTAAGGTAGATGGACGACCCCACTGGCAACTCAAGCTCACTATATCCAAAACTGAACTTCTTACCCTCCTTCTAAACCCTCTTCTCCTCTCAATTTCTCTATCACTATTGACAACACCACCATCCTCCCTGTAACGGAACCCCTTTGGTATCACCCTCGATGCCTCACTGTCATCTTGCTTTCCCATCCAATTCCTGCTAAAACTCAATCAGCACATTTACTGAGCACATGCTCTGCGCGGAGCACTATCTGTACCAAACATTTGGGAGAGTATAATATAATAGAGCTAGAAGGCACACTCCCTGCCCTCAAGGAGCTTACGATCTTGCTAATCTTGTAAAAATCCTACCGCAGATTTTTCCTCAAAAATCATTTCGCAGATCTGCCCCTTCCTCTCCACCCATGCAGCTGCTGCACGGGGTTCAAGAGCTCTCTCAGCCAGCCTCTCCGGAAGGTGCTGAGTACATAGCTGGGGCAGAGTGAAATGGGAGAGGTGGGGCTGAGCCTGTCACTGCTGGAGACCGACGAAAGCAGACAGTGGGGACAGGGGGTGGAAGCAGGCAGAACACCTCTTCGCCTCCCCCAAACACCCGGTCCAGGCGTTTTTTGCTACCCCAGGGCCGAGTTCAGGCCAGTTCCAGTTTGCTTCCAGCACCGTCTCCCAGTTACACTGTGCTCCAACAACGCGGGATCCTCTGGAGGACTTGAGTGAAAAAATTGGACCCCACTGCCCTTCGTAAGAGAAATACCAGTCCATGAGTGTGTAAGCTACTTGTGTGCGGGCAATGTGCCACTTCTTTGTACTTCCCAAACATTTACTTCAGTGTATTGCATCCAGAAGGTGCTCAGTAACTGCTGGGACTTCTGTTAACCATGAGCCCTCTCAAGAGTCTTTCTTCAAAAGCTAGGCACACTGTGGCCTTATGAGCTGCTTCTCACCAAGCACAGTATTCACGATTGAAAGAGCGAAAGTACTGTAATTGCGGTAATTACACTCCAAGACAAGTTATGCTACACTATAAATATTACCCAATTGAACTTTGATGCTGTAATAACGAAGTGTTTATTCATTTATGTCCTTCTGGGAAGACAGATTTGTCTTTGCTGAAAATGGCAACATTTACATAACAGTTCCTGGAAATGTATTTCACCTATCTGCCAAGGTATACTTTCACAGAATAATTCTATCAAATGTAAACACAATTCATGAACAACAAGATTGAGATTTCAGACAAAAGCCAAGGACTATATTATTCAAATGAATGATTTTCCACGTCCACGAGTCCCAAGAGCATAATATGAATAATTTTCCGAGTCATGATATTTAACTAAATTAAGCTCCTGCTATCTGTTCAATTTGTGGCTAGAATGCTTGACAGACAAGTGTCTGCCCCTAAGCCTCTGTGATCCAATAATTCGGTACCTTGTCCAACTCTACCTAGCCTGTTGCTGGACTGTCATCATTCTAAGTATTGAAATAAATATTTGGGTCATGGTACAGTATTAATATGATCTATCAGAAATAAGGCAGGTTTTTTTAAAGTAGAGGCTTTAGGATAATCAAGATACCGAGAAGCAGAATCACAAGCAGTTCCAGGTAACGCATTTAGCAAATGCAAATCCCCAGAAAGGATAATCCCATGGCATAGTGGATAGAGCATGGGCCTGGGAGTCAGAAGGTCATGGGTTCTAATCCCAGCTCTGTCACTTGTCTGCTGGGTGGTCTTGGGCAAGCCTCTTAACTTCTCTGTGCCTCAGTTACCTCAACTGGAAAATGGGGCTTGAGACTGTGAGCCCCACACGGGACAGGGACTGTGTCAAACTCAATTTGGTTGTAACTACTCCAGCGCTTAGTATAGTGCCTGGCACATAGTAAGCGCTTAACAAATACCACAATTATCATTATTATGGGTGAAGAGTGTGGGCGGGGCTATTAATGGTATGGCTGCCTTTTCAGTCACTTTCAAACACGTGAATAAACTCACTGTCAGTGGTATCTTCGTCAAATGATGAGCTAATCAATCTATTACAAAAAGGAAATATATCAGAGCTTAAGGAGGGAAAACCATGTAAATCTATAGTCTATCTGCATTCGTCTCTCTCAAGAAGAGGTTAAGGTTTTCAGTGATAGGGGCAGATGAACCCACAGAATGGATTATAAAACTGGTCATGAAATCCTTATGCAAAGGTAACTTGAACCTGCCACTTAACATTTGGGAAATAACAGCAAACTACACACCAGAAGATAAAACAAGAGGACCCAAGGATCATGCCTACTAACTCTACTGTACCATACTCTCCCAAGTGTTTAGTAGTGACCTGCAAGCAGTAAGAAATGAAACAGCTTAGTTCAGTGGTTCCCAAACTATCACCCCCACAGGGGAAGCAGTGTGGCTCAGGGGAAAGAGGACGGGCTTGAGAGTCGGAGGTCATGGGTTCGAATCCCAGCTCTGCCGCTTGTCAGCTGTGTGACTGTGGGCAAGTCACTTAACTTCTCTGTGCCTCAGTTACCTCATCTGTAGTTCTTTCTACTAAGCCACGCTGCTCCATTACCCAACTAAAGCCCCCGGCCCCACCTAATGCTCTACATCAACCTTACACTAAAACAAAAAACAAAAACAAAAACACATTGCTTCTCTTGGCCTCAGAGAAGACCTTGAAAGCGAGGAAGCAGAGAGTGCTGGAAGCAGACTCAGAAGCCGGAGGAGGCTGGCTCCACCCATGCATAGAGTCCACATCTTGCCGCTAATACCGAAAGCTATTCAGAGGTCTCTAGCTCTCCAGTGCTTAGAACGGTGTTTGGCACATAGTAAGCGCTTAACAAATACCATTATTACCAGCACCTGGGAATTCTCCCATTACCTCTAGTTGAAGACTACCTTTCAGCAACCTTAACATCTGACAGCAAGTGTTCTCCTTCTGATAACCTTTATCCAAATTAAGATTCAGGCCAACTGCATAAAGTAACTTTTCTCGGAATCTACCTTCCCAAAAGTATGGAAATACTTAGCGACCCACCTGGGTAGAAACAAAGTCAAAAGTTAGACATCCCAAATTTACTGGGAGAAGAAACTTTAAGCCTCTTGTTTATTGAGATAATGTGAGTACTCTCATCTGTCTTCCATAACTCTAAGTGCCAGTGCTCCAAAAAGATAAAATAATAAATACTGCGTGTCTTTCTCTCAGAGTGTAGGAAAATTTCACATTTTTTCGTGGAAATGATTTCCCCGGTCTCTCACGCTGACTTGATAGCTACTTCTGGTTATTGATGACTACTGACTAAATAGAAACGTGTGACCATTTTTCTATCGGTGACAGGAGTAAACGATGTAATAGCTAGCTTTGTGTCAACCAGGAGACTGAAGGTAGTCGTGAAGAGTTTACCTTGAATATTGGATTACTAAAGTGGTACGGATTTTGAAGTTGCTCTTAAGATAAGAGTTTTCTGTCAAGGTAACAGCGGCAGAAAGAGAAGAATAAGTACATCTGAGAAACTGTACTTTTGTGAAATGCAAGTACTGGGCTGAGCATGCCCCTCTGTGTATTTATTGCAAGTCCTTAGACAAATGGATCGTCCAGTCTGTGAGCTCGTTGTGGGCAGGGAACGTGTCCGATGTTTTACTGTATTCTCCCAAGCGCTTAGTACATGCTTTCCACACAGTAAGCGCTCAATAAAAACGATTTGAATGAATCTTTTCTCGTTATGAAAATCTACACATTCTCATCCAGAGACACACCCAATATTCCACATCCCGGGTACCCCGTCGCGATATGCATTTCAGCAGACAGCAGGCAGGTATACCTCTCTTCCGCTCCAGGCCTCCAAGCACACGGATCTTTCCTGACACGTGTGTATAAAGCATCCTCCACTGTGGCCAGGTGGTACATTTTCCAGATGCTTTCTAAAAATTATCATCATTATTGACCTTCATGAATGGCGTATTGGATAGAGCACGGGCCAGGGAGTGAGAAGGCCATGGGTTCTAATCCCGGCTCCACCACTCGTCTGCTGTGTGACCTGGGGCAAGTCACTTCACTTCTCTGAGCCTTAGTTCCCTCATCTAGAAAATGGGGATTACGACTGCGAGCCCCATGTGGGCCGGGGACTGTGTTCAACCCGATTTGCTTGTATCCGGAGCTTAGAACCGTCGCTGGCACCCAGCAAGCCCTCAACAAATACCATCATTATTATCATTATTACTCCATTCGGCTAGAGAAGGAGATCCACTTGGGACGTGGACCGGTCCGGATGGACTGATCCGTACGAGACTATAACAAGCTACTATGAGAAGAGTGGCCAGTGAGGGCCCCATGGTGTAATGGTTAGCACTCTGGACTCTGAATCCAGCGATCCGAGTTCAAATCTCGGTGGGACCTTAGCCTTTCGAGAAGCAGCGTGGCTCAGTGGAAAGAGCACGGGCTCGGGAATCGGAGGTCACGGGTTCGAATCCCGGCTCTGCCACTTGGCAGCTGTGGGACTGTGGGCAGGTCACTTCACTTCTCGGTGCCTCAGTGACCTCATCTGTAAAATGGGGATTAAGACCGTGAGCCTCAGGTGGGACAACCCGATGCCCCTGGATCTATCCCGGCGCTTAGAACGGTGCTCTGCACATAGTAAGCGCTTAACAGATACCAACATCATTATAAGACCGTTGTGGGCGGGGGTCGTCTCTCTTTATGGCCGAATTGTACTTTCCGGGGGCTTAGTACAGAGCTCCGCACACAGTAAGCGCTCGATACAGACCACTGAACGGTCGAATGAATGACTTGTTCCAGTTCAGAGGGAGGAACGTTGCGGGGGAGGGGTGCGTGCCTACATGCATGCATGCATGCATGCGTGTGCATCCGTGCATGCCTGCGTGTGCGTGCATGCATGCCTGCGTGTGCATCCGTGCACGCATGTGTGCTTGTGCATGCTTGCGGGTGGGCGGAGGGGACTCCTGCTCGTGGGCCAGCCCCGGGCTCTGACACTTACCGTGGGCGCGGTGGGTGAGGAGCAGCTGGAGGGGGCGGCGGCCACATCTGGGCAGGAGGAGGAGGAGGAGGAGGAGGAGGAAGAGGAGGAGGAAAAGGCGGAGGAGGAGCCGGAGCCCCTGCGGGGAAAGCATGGCATCACCGCTGCCTCGGTGGCAGCCGCCGCCCCCGCCATCTCGGACCATGTTGCCGCTTTCCCCGATCCCCCTCCTGTCGGCGACTGGGGTCGCCTTATTTATCCCATCTGGCCGGGCGCCTGCTGAACGAGCCCGATAAAAAAAAAAACCTCCCCCCCCCCCCCCCCCGGGTGCATCCGGATCGCGGGGGGCGGGGGCGAAGATATTGCGGGTAACCTCTCGCCTTCCCTTCTCCCGGCCTTCCCCCTCCAGGGGCATCGCTTTGGACCCCAATCCTGGCCTCTCTTTCTCCCTCTAGACCGGGAGTCCGCCGTGGGCAGGGATCGGCTCGCTTTATTTGCCGGATTGTCCTTTCCAAGCGCGCAGTGATGATAAGAAGAAGAATGTCGGGATTCGTTGAGCGCTTACTCTGGGCCAAGCGCTGTTCTACTACCAGGTAATCAGGTTGGCCCACGTAGGCCTCACGGTCTTCATCCCCGTTTTACAGATGAGGAAACCGAGGCTCAGAGAAGTGACTTGCCCAAGGTCACACAGCTGACTGTGCTCCGCACTCAATAAGATTGAAGGAATAAATGAATGAGTGAACCTAAGCGCATTCGAGGCCCCCCCGACCCCCCGCAACTTTCTCACCCTCTCCCTCAGTCCACTCCCCCTTCCCCCTTCCTTCTTTCTGCCTCCTGGTCCATTTCCAGACAGGCACGGGTGGCAGAGGTGATAAGGGCTATATTTGCTCTGCTATTAAAAAAAAAAGCTATTCACAACTGCTCAAAAATAATGCAAGTTAAAAATAAAACTTGCCCACCCATTTTGTGGCCCAGCCTTTTGTTGTTTTATTATTATTATTATTATCTTTTGGCACAATGCTTTCCCTCCTCCCCAAAGACAGATGTGCATCGCTTAGACGGTAATCTAGCAGAGGAGGAACTGTTTCTGGAAAGAAGCCACTCTGCTGCGCGATGGGGCTGTTGTCGTGCCTCGTCTTCATTCATTCGTTCAGTGATATTTCTTGAGCGTTTACTGTGTGCAGAGCACCGTACTAAGCGCTTGGAAAGTACAATTCGGCAACAGATAGAGACCATCCCTAACCAATAATGGGCTCGCAGTCTAGAAAGGGAGACGGACAACAAAACAAGTAGACAGGCAACAAGAGTGTCTATATAAATAAATAAAATTATAGGTATATACCCATCATCCTTGCCCTGCTGGGCCTAGGCTACAAGGAACTGCCCAAAGCCCTCAAAGATGGAGTTCCAACCGCTTGCAAGGCCTACCCCGACCACAGGTATTATCAGGAGATTGCCAAAGTTAGTTAGGGGTGGTAGCCCAGACAAGTTCCCACCCAACACAGCCCCAGGCACTGGAGAGGGCTTGATAAATAGTACTGGATCTCACCAGGATGACTGCTGTTGAAGAAGAAAAAAGAGGGAAGTTTAGGAATAGTCAAAACCAGAATCCAAAGAAAGGGATTGGCCCTTCCACAAACCCATGCCCCTGCTCTAATATCCTGAAGGAATGATATTTAACTGCAGGGAGGTCAGACCGCACTCAAAGCAAGCAGCTAGGAGATCCTGCTGATAAAAGTGGTAGTTATGGAGCCCCGTTTCTCAATTATCCTGGCTAATTGAAAGGTAGCATTAGTGTTCATAACCGGAGCGATGGATAACCAGAGTCAGGCATACGCACGTCCTGACGGGCTCTCCTCTTCCAGCCAAGTGCACCGGCAATTCCAGACTCGAATTGATAGAGCAGCGATCCAGGCTAGGGAAACCGGGGAGAGAAAAAATTAGAACCAGAAAGACAGAGCAGCCACCCAAGAAATAGTGCCCCTAGCCCCAGCTAGAGAGGGGTAAAATGACCCAGAAGCGGTTGATGGAAGAAGGATGGAAGAATCGCGTACCTGTGTGGAATCAGACGATCCACAGTGATGACGATCATATACGGGGTTTCGAATTGGTGGCAGGTGGGCTTGGATTACCAAAACTAGGTTGTCACTGTCAGTTGTCACAAAATCCAGTCGGGGAGATGCAAATGATGACATCACGAGTTCCGCTTTGAGAACTATGGCTGAACTTGCCCCATCTAAGAGTACTTCCCCAGGGTGGTGGGGTGCGGGAGGACCCAGGCCAACTCACTTCTTCCAGAGCCTTTGCGTTCTCATCCCAAGTTCCCCTGGGTCATTCCCAGCTCTGTGCAAAGGAAGAGGGCAGAAAAGCTGCTACACTTTTATAAAAAGGCTTACGGATCCAATCGCCGGGACTGAGCACTGTTGGGAGCCAGAGAGATGTTCCTCACTCTCCCCCAGCACTCAAACCCAGCTAGCAGGAGCCGTAGACAGAGAGCAAAGAGAAAGAGGAAATGAAGTTTGGAGGACAAGGGTGGGCAAGATAGTAAAACTCCCCTTTTCTCTTCCTATCCTTTCCCATCTCTTCACCCTCTACACTGGGAGTCCCTCTTTTCCACCTCAATCCCTCTTCCTTCCCCAACCCTTCTCCCTAACTCTTCAGCCCTCCGATAGGTACCTGACAAATTGGAAAAGAGCGACCTGACATCCACAGTTCCTGAACAGCAGGATACTCAGGATGGAGTGGGGAAAACTGTGGCTTTCCGTGTGTGTGTGTGTGTTTTCTCAATGCGAAGTTGATTCTTGGGGATTTTTTCCCATGGAAACAAACACCCAAGAATTAAGTTTGAATGTAGAAAAAAAGAAGAAAAAAACTCCCCTCTTCCCTGCCTTCTCCCCTTAGTTCATTGCTCCTTGGATGATGAAATGGAGATTACTGCTCCCCAGGAGACAATCTGTTGCCTTGTGTGAAAGCGTCTCCTTTTCCCTGATCATTTTTGCTATCTTCCTCTATACCTTTTCTTGCACTTAGGTCCTTCCTTAGATGTTGGCAACCCGAACTGTGCCCCAAATTCCAAGTGTAGAGAAACCATGGAATTGTTGATGGCCGAATCTCACAACCCCAGTGGAGCTTGACCAACAAAAGGACACGTTTCTTTTGCACGAGCAAGTGATAAGCATTTGTGTGGGCACAGTTTCAATAAATTCATGAAAGGTTTGAATAAATTCATGATCAAAAGGTCCACAATAGTAGTAATGGTATTTATTGCTACTGACTGCCATGCCCTGTGATAAAGCCCTTGGGAAAAACAACGACAACGATAAAAAGAGCTTATATTGCAACAGGGGAGATGACAGATGTAAAAAAGACATACAGAGTAATCAGAATAAAACAAGTATACAACTGAATAAACAAAAGCGCATAGGTACGGAGGATGGGCATAAATAAATACACAACTAGAGATGACTGGTGTCTTGATATGATTTGGGATGTTGAGAGTTAATTGGGGAACGCTTTGCAGAGGAGGTGGGATTTTAGGAGGATTTGAACATGGAGAGAACTGTGAACTGTCAAATCTGGGAATGGGGAGAGGGAGTGAGAAGCCAGGGGAATGGCATTATCGAAGGAAAGAGCCAGGAGAATTCAGAATGTGGTACATTTAGAAGGTTGCCCGAAGAGAAACAAAGAGTAACAGCTGGAGAGTAGCAGGTGAAGGGAGCAGATAGTAAGAGGGGGAGAGCCAGTGGAGAACCAACGGGGCAAATGTGAGGAATTTTTGTTTGATATAGGGGGCACAGGAAGCCAGTGGGGGTTTCTGAGGAGTGGGAGAACACTTTGAGATGATGATCCCTGTGGCAGCTTGCAGTGTAGATTGGAGAAGAAAGAGGCCCGAGGCAAGGAGACTGCTGAGGAAGCTGATAAAATTGTCTAGTCCTGATATGACCAGAGCTTGGACCAGGGTGATTGCTGTTCCAGTGGAAAGGGAGGAGCTGGTCTAGGAATATGTTGTGTAAGAAGAACCAGCAAGATTTAATAAGAATGGCACTAATTAAGCACTTACTTGTGCTAAGCACCGGAGTAAATACGATAATACACTACAGCAGACAAATCAGAGGGGAAGCTTTGGGCTGAACACTGTACTAAATGCTCAGGAAAGACTACTGTAATAGAGTCAGTAGACATGATCCCTGCCCACAAGGAGCTTACGGTCTACAGGGGAGACAGACACTAAAATAAATTACAGATGGGGAAAATAGCAGCGAATAAGGATATTTACATAAGTCCTGTGGATTTATTTCATTCATTCAATCGTATTTATTGAGCGCTTACTTTGCCCATTTTCTGAGCAAAGCTCGGGAGAGTACAATACAACAACAAATGGACAAATTCCCTGCCCACAACGAGTTTACAGTCTAGAGAGCTAGTGGATCTGGTTGTCGTAGTAATCTTATTTACTAACTACACACTATATGCATAGCACCGTGCTATGTGCTGAGAAACTGCACATGGGAGAGAATTAAATATGGCCCCTGGTCCCCAAGAGAGTCACAGTATCAAAATAAGCGTTGAGAGGGGGGTGGTAAGGGACAGACATATTAGGAAAGATGAAACAATCAAACTACACGAAACACATAAAAAAGAAGAGCAAAAATAAATACACAAAATAAAAATGAAAAGAGCAGTCGGGTACCATGGCTAGAGGAGGAGAGTTTGGTACTCTTTCAGGCTCAAAGTCCAACAGTCACAGTTGCAGCGAGAATAAGGGCCACAGCAAACTGACACAGCTTTCCCAGTGCTCTAAATCTTATGGAGGTCACCGGCTGCCACCACCTGAGCCCTTGGCACAGGAGAAGGGCAGTCTGGGGCCTTGTTGCCACTGGGAAGGGGGTGGGGAAGCAGGGATTCCTAACGATGAAGCTCCATGGTCCGGTGGGGTGGGAGCCTGAAGTCGCTAGTTGTGGCCTTTCCTCTGGAACAGGGAAAATTGGGAGCAAGGTGTACCCGCGATACGTACGACAAGAGTTTGAGCCAGGGTGGTGGCTGGAGAGAAAACAGGGGATCCGATAGTGTTATGATAGAAGAATGAGCGGATTTAATAATGTATAATAATAATGTTGGTATTTGTTAAGTGCTTACTATGTGCCGAGCACTGTTCTAAGCGCTGGGGTGGACATAGGGGAATCAGGTTGTCCCACGTGGGGCTCACAGTCTTAATCCCCATTTTACAGATGAGGGAACTGAGGCGCAGAGAAGTGAAGTGACTCGCCCACAGTCACACAGCCGACAAGTGGCAGAGCTGGGATTCGAACTCATGAGCCCTGACTCCAAAGCCCGTGCTCTTTCCACTGGATTTAGCAGTTGACTGGATGTGAGGCCTGAAAACCATTGAGGAGTCAAAGATCACACAAAGGTTGCGGGCTTGGGGAACAGGGAGGATGGCGGTATCATCAACAGAGATAGGAAAATTAGGAGGACAGGGTTTGGGGAGGAAAGATAAGTAATTCTGTTTTGGACATGTTGAATTTGAGGTGTCAGCGGGACATCTAGGCAGATATATCCTGGAGGCAGGAGGAAATGTGGGATTGTAGATTAGGTGAGAGGTTGGGGCTGGAGAGGTAGATTTGGGAGTCATCCATAGAGAGGCGGCAGTTGAAGTCACACGAGTGGATAAGCTCCCCGAGAAAATGAGTGTAGAGGGAGATGAAAGGGGATGAGAGGGGATGAAAGGTGGACGAGAAGTCAGCGAATGAAACTGAAGGAGCAGAGGGGCAGGAAGAGAACCAGTCGAGTGCACCGTCAGCAGAGTGGTGATCTGCTAGCTTTTCAAGAAGGGAGTAGTCGACAACGTGGAAGGAGGCTGAGAAGTCAAATTGGAACGGGGCACGGGATTTGGCTAGGAGGAACGTCATCGGTGACTTGGTAGAGGGCAGCCTCAGTGGAGTGAAGGGGGGACAAAACCTGACCCTAGTGGGTCAAGTAGGGAGTTGGTCTGGAGGAAATGAAGGCAGTGGGTGCATGCCGTCCAATGATTTTTGAAAGGAGAATGAGCGATAGCTGGAGGGGTCAGTCAGTGAGATCCAGAGAAAGCCTTTTCAGCAGAGGGGAAACCCAAGCATGTTCAAAGGCTGGGAGAGAGGAGCCACTTGAGATTGAAGCAGTTGAAGAAAGGAATAAGGAAGGGGAGGATAGGAGGGGCAAGTGTGTTAGAAGAAGAAGACAGACGCGCAGAATGGAGGTGTTAGATTTAGAGATTAGGTGGGAGATCTCCACCTGAGAGGCAGCTGGGGAAGAAGGAGGAAGGGGTTTTGTAGTGAGTCTACTCTTACCATACCTTCTACACCAACCCCCCAGCTCCCCCAGAAAAAAAATCAGAGATCAGATCCAATTAGCAGGGATTTCATGGGGAAGAGTGGAAGCAATAATGCCTGATCTGCCTATTCCCAAATAAGGGCACATTTTCTGGGCAATTACTGGGGGTGATGAGGAGCAGAGCCACACCTGTTTTTCCAGGCTGACCCCAAATTGCTGGGGTTCACAAACAAACCAAACCAAAAGGATCGGGTCTGAGTTCCTGTGGGATTTCACTTGCAGAGTGAGCCTTTCATCTTTTTCCAGTCACATTTAATTGGCTCTTGCAGGTTTCCCCTTGCTTTCTAAATGTTAAAATGTTTCACCCAGAAGAAGAACATACTTAACTCCCCAGCTACATCCACGTTTGTCTTCTACAAACTGAGAACGCCCAAGATGATTCAGGTAATTGAATTTACCCAGAGCATCTTGGAAACTGTGCAGTCTCCATCCCTGAAGTGCGTAAATTGGGGTGGTAATTGAAAACCATCAGCAAGCAGCATGAAGCATTTTATCTTTTTTTCCAAGACGTGTTTGCCCTCTTTGTCTTTTCACGAAGCAGAATAAATGTCATTATGTGCAAATCACATTTTTTCCCCGGCAAGATTACTTGGCATACAGTTTCTGACATTTAGCGTCACATAAAATATTAAGCGGAACTTTGGGTCATTTCCAGCACATATATTTTAAAAGGCACTGTAAACGTTGTCCTCGGCCCATCAAGATACATGAAATTCACCTCTGAGAAAGGCTCGCTCACCCATTATTAATGTGACTCACATTTTATATAGTGCTTAGTGGAGGATAGAAATGCAGAAACATGTCAGAACACATTCTGTTCAGTGGCTCACGTAGACTAAATACTAGCCTCCAGCCAATTTTAAATCAGTTTAATTAACAAGTGCTTTCTGGTTCTTCCAAAGCAATAATGTTTCCTAGAGCAGAAGTAACAGCGAAGAAATGGTTGCTCCTCTTCGGTTGATTTCAAAAATGTCTCACTAATTATTTTGCTGTGACAAATATTCTACTTGTCATCATTTACACCACCAGGCAAATACCACCGCTTGGGCTGTTTGCAGGGTTTCTATTCCAGGTTCGAAGATGCACTTCCGCCCACTATCTAAGCAGTGTGGCCTAGTGGAAAGAGCACTAGTCTGGGAGTCAGAGGACCTGGGTTCTAATCCTGGCTCTGCCACACGTCTGCTGTATGAGACCTTGGTAAAGTCACTTAGTTTATCTACGCCTTACTTTCCTCATCTGTAAAATGGGGATTCGATATCTGTGCTCCCTCCTACTTAGACTGTGAGCCCCGCGTGGGACAGGGACTGTGTCCAACCTAATTATCTAAACAGTAAGTTCATTATGGACGGGGAACGTTCTACCAACTCTGTTAGAACTTTGTTCTACCAACTCTGATAATAATAACAATAATAATGTTGCTATTTGTTAAGCTCTTACTACGCGCCAAGCACTGTTCTAAGCGCTGGGGTAGATATAGGGTAATCAGGTTGTCCCACGTGAGGCACACAGCCTTAACCCCCATTTTACAGATGAGGTAACTGAAGCACCGAGAAGTTCAGTGATTTGCCCGAAGTCACACAGCTGACAGGTGGAGGAGCCGGGATTAGAACCCATGATCTCTGACTCCTAAGCCGGTGCTCTTTCCACTGAGCCACACTGCTTCTCCCACTGTTCCCCCAATTCTCTTACCAACTCAGGAGTCTACCAACTCTGGTATAACTCTGTTATACCAAGATACTCGTGTGTCTCTTATATCAAGTGCTTAGTAACAGTGTTCTGCACACAGTAATACATGCTGCTTAATAAACATGATTGATCTACACCAGGTCTTAATACAGTGCTTGGCACATAGTAAGTGCTTAAGAAATGCTACAATTATTATTATTTCCATGGTAATAATATATTATCCAACTACTAAACTTCTAGATAATGGAATAGGATCTTAACGGGGATACAAGATGGAAATCACTAAAGGAAAAATTGTCCAATCACAATGTACCTCCTGCTAGGGAAAAGGGAAGCCTGTCCGTATTCCATTTGCTTGACAAGGTTCAACCTTGAATGAGACAAGAGATTACACCTTTGAATAGATGGCAGGGTGGGTAGAGCACGGGCATGGGAGTTAGAAGGTCATGGGTTCCAATCCCAGCTCCTCCGCTTGTCTGCTGTGTGACCTTAGGCAAGTCACTTCACTTCTCTGTGCCTCAGTTACCTCATCTGTAAAATGGGGATTGAGACCGTGAGCCCTACGTGGGACAGGGACTGTGTCCAATCCCATTTGCTGGTATCCACCCCAGCGCTTAGTACAGTGCCTGACATGTAGTAAGTGCTTAACAAATACCATAATTATTATCACTGTTACCTCGGTAGGAAGATTTGCTTGATAGAATTGAGTCATTAGCTTTTTTCCTTCTCTTAGTGATGGGTCTTCATTATGCCAGGAATAGATTTGGGGGCCAGAAGGCCTAACTTCTATTCTCAATATCCTTCCTGGCCAACCCCTTGAACTTCACTTGGTAATATTTATTGAGCCCTTACTGTGTGCAGAGCATTTTACTTAGTACTTGGGAAAGTATAATTCCATAGAGCTGGTTAAGAGTTTCCTCGCCCCCAAGAAGCTTACAGTCTAGAAGGGGAAGCAGGCACTAAAATAAATTACAGATGGGGGAAATAGAGTATAAGGATATGTGCATAAGCGGTCTAGGGGTGGGGTGAGGGGTGCTTAAGGCGTACACAGCCAAGTGCATAAGACACAAGAGAGGAGATTAGATAGGGGAAATGAGGGTTTAGTCAGGGAAGGCCTCTTGGAGGAGATGTGATTTTAGGAAGGAGTTTCTGTTGATTCAGAGAACTTAAATAAATTAATGAGTTAAATGAGCATTGCTCTTTGGTTTACTTCTCACTCAAGAGGTCATCATCTGATTGCTGATAGCTTCTTGTTCTTCCTCGGATACACCCCACAGTACTTTGTTCCCATTGCTAACTGATTGGATGATAGAAAGAAAGCCTCGAGAGTCATTCATTACTTTCAATGCTTATTAGGCTTCCACAGGGCAGGTATCCAGAGGCTACTCCTTCGTCTTCTAAATAAGTATACAGCTGTCTGTCAAGTGGGAAAGATCACATTATTGGTGACATTTTTTCAATGGGTGAAGGTGAGGCTGAAAAGACCAATGCCGGTCTGACAATCCCTACCTCATCCTGTGCATGTTGCTGCTCTGTTGCATTTCTTACCCACAGCGCCTTGTGCTGTTCTCCTTTCTCCTACTTGGTGTCACAATATTCCTAAAGTCTGCACTGAAGTCACCCCATTTTTCAGATGGCTGAACACCCAAGACTTCTGGCGCTGTCTCCCAACCTCCAACTTTTTAGGCTACAACATTTGAGGGTTTTGCTTCACTGTGCTTTTAAAACCCATCGTGTCATTCCGAGGCCTCATTCCCATTCTGCTTTGTACCGCTGCGGCGAGAAGGTCAAAAGCAGGGGAAGCACGTGAGCGCTATGAACTGTAGAATGCTGGGAAAGCTGCAGAGGCTGTTCTACCTCTCACAGTTACTGTCAGTCTCTGAGCCGTGAGGAATCCAAACCTCTGCTCCTGTAGCCGCAGCACCCCGAGACCTTTTGGTTTCTACTTTGTCCATTTGTCTTTTTCACTGTTTTAGTGTTTTTATTGTTTGATTTCCCTTTTCTTGCCTGTTGCCAGTCCCCTCTCCCCACTTTATTTTTAGATTGTGAACTTCCTAAGGGTCAGGGACTATGTCTAATTCCTGCCTGTGTAGTCTTTCCCAGCACTGAGTACAGTCAAATGCATTTTTTCCATCCATCCTTTCTATGATTCCCCCATTTCAGCTTAACGGAGAGTAGCTGTTGGTTTATAGTGCCGTTGTCCACTGAACCTAGGTGGTGTGTAGGGTTTACCAGGTCCAGGCTCGGACATAACTTGGTCTCCTGCAGACTAATTATCATCCACAGCTCTTTGGTAATTCAGAGAAGCCATTCAGATACTCACCTCTAGACTGTGAGCTCATTGTGGGTAGGGAATGTATCTGTTTGTTGTTGTACTGTACTCTCCCAAGAGCTAAGTACAGTGCTTTGCACACAGAAAGTGCTCAATAAATATGTTTGAATGAATGAATGAATCTGTGCATAGTCTTATTACAGTGCTCTGCACGCAGTAAGTGCTCAATAGATACGATTGAATGAATGAATGAATTGCATTCACTAGGGGCGATGGATAATTAAATGATATTACTACTCCTACTGTCTCTATATCTTCCTGTGTGTGTATGTGCTTCCAAAGCACAGTCATCAGTGCATAGAAGCTTTGGTATGAGTGTTTTAAGGACTCTTGGTGCTCACAAACTCATGCTCATACAGAGCAGTATTATTCTATTGATGATCAAGATGATAATGATGGCAGCCAGCATGTCCCCCACCGATTGTGAGGTCCTCATGCCTTTTTATGCAGTGATGGTCGGCTTTGTTTAGCTACTAAGTCCAGCTAATTACCATCTGTCCTATTTATGTGTATGAGATATGATTTTTGACATTTTTTTTCGGTCACATTACTTTCTGAGTTCCACATTGTTCCCCTACGTCTTGGTTTTTGGAGCTCTTGTACCAACTCTCTTCTTGCATATGAATTTGTCCTGTGGTTCAAAGACAACACATCTGATTACAAAATTACACCCGGGGACTTAAGTGTTCAAGAGAGATCTGCTTGCACACTTCCACATTTAATCCATGAAACCATACCTTTCCCGAACCCCTCTAGAACTGTAAGTGATTCCGGCCCACCTCTCCCAACTCTCCCATGAGGGCTCGACCCACAGTAAGCACTCAATAAATACAGTTGATTGATTGGCCTCTTCCTTTGATTTACAGTGCTTTAAGACACATGACATTTAGGACAGTTTCACATTATAATCCCTGTTTGACTTTTTGCCCTCAGAGTGGTACTTAGAACACTTACATTTAGCTGTATTTTAGATCGCGCTTGCCCTTAGCAATAACTGAGTCTTCATGTACATCTATTAATAGGTTGATGGGTCAGGAATGTTACTTCAATTGATTATAATTGTTCTTATGGGAAAATGTGCTTCAATTGACTACGGCTCGATTTAATTATGGCATTTAATCATTTATAGCATTTATTAAGTAGCTATAAGGTTATGAGGCTGGACACAGACCCTGTCCCACATGGGAATAACAATTTATCTAATCCCCATTTTTACAGATGAGGAAACTGAGGCTAAGAGAGCTTACGTGACTTGCCCAAGATCATAAAGCAAGAGAGTGGTGGTGCTGGGAGTTAAACCCAGGTCTGCTCTGAATCGTTCTGCGGACAGTAAGTACTCGATAATTACCATTGAGGATGATGATGAGTCATTCATTCAATCATATTTATTGATCGCTTACTGTGTGCAGAGCACTATACTAAGGGATTGGGAGAGTACACTCTCACAGTGAACAGACACATTCCTGCTCATGACAAGCTCACAGTCTAGAGGGGATAAGTGTGCAGACTATATAGATTCTTATTTTTACTGAAACAAATTTCAGTTTGGTTTCAGTACTGTCAGTTTGTTTCACTGGCAGAGCAAAGCAGAGGACCAAAGTAAAATCTAAATAATTCAGGCAAAACCACATGTCTTCTTGAATTACCCATAGAAATGCACATTATAGCCCAGACTCCATAGGTTTGTCTTCATAAAGCCAAACAATATGTTACACATTAGCTAAGGATGGCTAGGAATATTTGATACTTTTTTTTGTTGTAATTCAGCCCAGTAGAAGCCAAAACAAGGGGAACTGGAGCAGCTTCAGAGAGGGTAATTTTGCTGTGAGATTGAATCCATCCAATTTGTAGCTACTCCAGCTTGGGGTGCTCGTTGGCTCGGTAGCACCCACCCCCAACCCTTACCTCTCGCCCCCAAACCTCCTTACTACCAGTGCCTGCCTAGATTCTGGCAACTGCTCTGAGGATTATTCAGAATAACAGCAGAGTGAGAGGCCTGGAATGGGGCTAGAAAAGTCTGAAATGCTGCCTTCCAATGAGGCAGTACTACTGACATCAGGTTGCCTGGGGCAAGCCCCCAAAGCACATTTGGATCAGAAAATGTCTTTGAAAATATACACCTGTCCTGACCAAAGCTATCATTACTGTGGGTGGTTATTATCTTGGATTGCCAGTGGGGGTAGAACTGAGAGCTAAGAGTCCCATGAAGTCTACAGTCTTTTCCTTTAATGGTGACCCCTGTCAGTTATGGTGACCCCGTCGCTGAGCCTGATCTGCTGGTTTTTTTTCCCCAAGCAGACCACTGCCATTATTCCTTCTTTGCTCTTTTTCCCAGTTGACGGTGGAGGAGTCTGAGATCTGTGGAGGCTGCAAGCCAGATGGAGGCTGAATGTCGGCTCAAGTTCTTTTCCATGACTGACGGGAGGAAGTCACATTTTTGCCGGTCTCGGGATGCCGGGGCTGTCATGAACCCGAAGAGGGAAAGGGGAGAATTCAGGGTAACTTCCACTTTGGCTCCAACTGTCCGAGTAATGTTGTCTTCCTTTCCACTTCCAGGTCTGGTGGTCTGACCTTCCTCCCTCAGGCAGACTTGGTTTGTAAAGCTCGAGAGGGGGCAGGGAGGAATCCTTGAATTGCAGGGAGAAGAGGTTTCCTTACTAAAGGCCCCAGAGAAAAGCAAGTATGACAGGAAATGTGGCAGAGGTTTGATTGAGGCAGAAGGGAAACATCTGTTTAACCCACCACACTGAGGGACAAAGCATACGGTTTATAGTAAGAATGATTAACCTCCTATGTGCCGCTTCACCCGTTTGAAACTTTCAGATGTGCGGGCAGCTAGGAAAGAACTCTAAATGGTGAGGAAAGAACTGCAGCCCTGAATAGGGATATTTGGAAACCAGCAGCAGAGAAGAGGGGGGAGCCACTCGAAGTAAACTCTCAAATTCCCAACTAACATCCGGCACAGCCGACCCAGATAACCGAAAAAGGCAGATTATCATGAAACACAGATTCAGGCTATATTTGGGCCCCACCCAACTCAGTAGAGACTTTTCATTTGAAAACTCTGGTGCTGTCATTTTCTGACACAAATGTGTTGATGTAGTCTATGGAAGAGTAAAAAAAAAAATGCAATTTGATGGGCTAAAGTACAGCAATTTGAAACAATCAAGGATTGAAAAAAATAAGCACGACATGCTGCTTTTGCTGTCTTAGATTTTTGCTGAAACCCAGTGTCAGGGCTTTTAGATAAATGAAACCACTCGACCTCAGTGGCTTAATAATAATAATAACAATAATAATAGTAATGATAATCGTGGTATTTGTTAAGCACTTACTATGTAATAATAATTGTGGTATTTGCTAAGCAATTATCGTGTGCCAGGCACTGTACGGAGTGCTGGGATGGATACAAGCAAATCGGGTTGGACAGAGTCCCTGTCCCACGTGGGGCTCACAGTTTCAATCCCCATTTTACAGATGAGGTAACCGAGGCCCAGAGAAATGAAGTGACCTGCCCAAGGTCACATAACAGGCAAGTGGCAGAGCTGGGATTAGAGCCCACTACCTCCTGACTCCCAGACCCGTGCTCTATCCACTACACCACGCTACTACGTGCCAGGCAGCGTTCTGAGCGCTGGGTTGGATACAAGCAGACGGGGCTGGACACGGTCTCTGTTCCACATGGGGTTCACAGTCTTAATCGTCTCTGTCCCATAGTTTAGGTGAGATCTCCACGTTGGCTCATTGCTAACCTTCGGCTTCACTTGAAAGGAGTTGGGTTCTCAAGCTGCGATTTCCCTTGTTGTCGACACCTCAAAACGGTGACTACCGTCATCCCCCTGAGGCCATTCAGGCCTATTTCTCCGGTTGACATCCTCTCCACCTTCAAACTGTTGAAATGTATCAGTGAAACCTTTGGCCCACTTCCTCCCCACTCCCTTGAGCAACACTGGTTTCTTCCACAGACCTTGCATCACAATCTTCTCCAAGCGATCAGTTCGACTTTGTCCCCCGCCCTTCCACACACCAAGTTAGAAAATTTCGGCAAGAAGGTCTTGAAGTCGCTATCGTCTTAGATGTTGTATTGCAACAGGGTCCTCCGATACGGTTCCTTGGGGGAATTAATCACATCTTGATCCATCGGCTGGCTCAGGGATGCGATACTGTACGGAATGTACTTTGATGACAGTGCTTCCACCCCGACAGATGTTAGCTCTTCGGGTTTGGAATGGGATGGGATGGAGCCATGTCAAGACGTAGCACAGCATGTGCCTGTAGCCCATGTATTCTCAACCCCACTCTAACCTGTGGCCCAGATTTAAGATGGAACCGATCTTTGAGAACTGCATGAGCCTTCCCTGCTCCTTTCTGACTGACCCAACTGACAGGTAAATCAGAGGCTCAAGCGCCCTCGGCTGAGCCAGACTTTGTATCCTGGCCCACAACTGCCAGCTTCATCTTGTAAGATGCTTTTTAGCCAGGGGTTCGCCGTTCATTAACAAATACCAATGTTCTGCTTGGAAGATCCTTTCAATAAAGCCCAGTTTCATTTTCCCTTTACATTTGGGGTAATAATAATAAAAGTAATAATAATAATAGTGTGTTTCTAGCACTGTGTTAAGCACGGGGGTAGACAGAGCATATGCAGATCAGACAAAGTCCTTGTCCTACATGAGGCTGTAGGCTATGAGCTCCTTGAGGGTAGGGAATTTGTCTACCAGCTCTATTGCACAGTACTCTCTGAAGTGCTCTGCATGCAGTAAGCACTCAATAGATACCACTGATTGATTGAACAGATATTTAATCCCCATTTTAAAAATAAGTAAACTGAGGCACAGAGAAGTGAAGTGACTCACCCAAGGTCACTCAGCAGGTAAGTGGTGGAGCCAGGATTAGCACCCAGGTCCTCTGTCTCCCAGGACCACACTTTTCCCAGTAGGGCATGCTGCAGTTGAGAGTTTTTCTGCAATGAAAATTTTGAAAGCTTCTATTAAGGATCGCTGATGTTTCTTACTCAGCACTCAGCTTCTCTTCCGTGATATTCAGTTCTTAAATTACCTGACTCAGCCCTCATTTCCCTCTCCCTTCTGCATGGTCTATGCACTTGGACCTGTACCCTTAAATTCTTGATACTCACAATACCCTTAGCCACCCAGCACCTATGTACTTATCCTTACACTCCTTGGTATCCTTGCCAAGGTAAGGTAAGTTATCCTTATCCTTGCCATTTCCCCTATTTGTAATTTATCTTAATGTCTGTCTCTCCCTCTAGACTGCAAGGTCTTTATGAGCAGGGATAATGTGTACCAACTCTATAGGTTTGTACTTTCCTAAGCGCTTAGTACAGTGCTGAGCACTCAATAAAAGCCACTGGTAGATCGTTTGACTGACGATGCTGTTTCCATCAAGAAGTGTATCAAGTTCTCATTCCAACTCTAGGATGCAGAAACAACATTGGGCCTGTTTTATACTCTGGGCTTGATACAGAATTCATTCATTCATTCAATCAATCGTATTTATTGAGCACTTACTCTGTGCAGGGCGCTGTAAGCACTTGGAAAGTATAATTTAGCAACAAATCCCTGTTTTCTCAGACCTGGCAAAACCACTCAACCATAGCCCAGCCAACTTCCACCTGCATTGGTCTTCATGGACTTCATTTTATATAGTCCATGACAACTATCTACGCTGGGCAGATAGTGATTTCTCTAGATCCTAAGCTCGTTGTAGGCAGGGAACTTTTCTACTAACTCTTTTGTATTGTACTCTCCCAAGCGCTTAGTATAGTGCTCTGCACACATTTAGTGCTCAATAAATACCACTCATTGATTGATTGGCTTTGGCAATTGATTGATTTGGCTTTCTGATACCCAAATTCTCCTCCATGGAAGTCACTGAGGCTCCTCTCTCAAAGTTATTTATGACTTCTAGCTTTTGCTTCGTGGTTATGGCAATGCATTTTCATTTCTGCTTTTCATTCTCCTTGACATTTACAACACAAATAGGTTAGTTAAGTGACTAAATGCTGCAGTTTGCCCACAGCTTTTATGTCGCACTGAACTGGCAGAGGTACCCAACACGCACTATTCAAGAGGGAAGATTCCTGCCTTCTGAGACCCTGAGTTGAAAAATTTGTCATTTTTCCATGAGTGAAAACTATAATACAGGAACTTGAATCCCAAACCCTTCTTTCCAGTAATAATAACAACAACCGTGGAATTTAAATGTTTATTATGTACCAAGCACTGGGGTAGACAAAGGTTAATCAGATTGGATAGTCCCTGTCCCACAAGAGTGAGGGAGAAAAGGTATTTAACCTCCATTTTACAGATGAGGAAACTGAGGCACAGAGAAGTTAGTTGACTTGCCCAAGCTCACACAGCAGGCAAGTGGCAGAACTGGGATTAGGGAAGCAGCATGGCCTAGTGGATAGAACCCGGGCCTGGGAGTCAGAATGACCTGCGTTCTAACTAAGCACTGGGGAGATAAAAGCTTATCAGGTTGGACACAGTCCCTGTCCCACATGAGGCTCAGTCTTAATCCCCATTTTATAGATGAGGTAACTGACTGAGGCACAGAGGAGATAAGTGACTTGCCCAAGGTCACACAGCGGACAAGTGGCAGAGCCAGAATTAGAACCCAGGTCCTGCCGACTCCCAGGCCCATGCTCTACCCCCCCCCAGAATACCTTTGCTGCCTGGGGAGACCGAAGCACCAGGCAGGATGGGGGAAAGGGGTTGCTGTTAGCTGTGGAGATCTGGCTCCTTACTGACTTGCCACCAATCCCCCTACCTGCTTCAAGGATGCCTCGCCCTTGCTCTGGAGCCGTGTGTCGGAGCAGGGAGGAGTGGTGAGGAAAGGACAGTACAAAATCCGTATCCTCGTTCCCCTGGATCCATACTGGTGCATGGAGTGCTTGTGCTGGCATGAACGCGGCATGTTTTGTGCACATCTTCCCCCTCAAAAACTTCCAGTGGTTGTCCATCCATTTTTGCATCAAACTCCATTAGCATTAAAGCACTTAATCCTTTCTCCCCCTCCTACTTTCCCTCTCTGATTTCCCACTGTAGCCCAGCCTGCACACTTTGCTCCTCAACACCAGCTCTTACTGATATGGGCTGTTCCTACCTCCACCCAGTTGCTTCTGGTTGGAGTCCTTACAGAAGTGAACCTTCTCTGGCGCTCCGTCCAAAGTAGAGCAGCAGCAGCCAAAGAAAAAAGGCAAGAAATTTCGCTCTGTCACTTCGGCAGCCACCACTGGCTCCCCAGAACTAACGCTACTGCTATTCAGAAAACCAAAGGCGTTTCAATGGAATACTTCATTTACAAATGTCTCTCGGAAATCAAAGCCCAATCGGTGTCAGCTGCACGACGGACCCGTCTCCAGAAGCCTCCCCATCCTCTCCATCCAACCTGCTACCCTGCTGATCCAAGCGCCCGTTGTATTCCGACTCACTCCTGCATCAGCCTCCACGCTGACCTCCTATCTCTCCCCACTCCAGTCGGTACTTCATTTTGCTGCCCGGATCATTTTTCTAAAAAAGGGTTCCGCGCACATCTTCCCACACCTCAAAAATCTCCAATGGTTACCCATTCTTGTCCTGACCATTGGCTTTAATCAATCAATAGTATTTACTGAGCACTTACTGTATGCAGAGCACTGTACTAAGCACTTGGGAGAGTAATAATAATAAAAATAACGATTGTGGTATTTTGTTAAGCTCTTACTAAGTGCCAGGCACTGTACTAAGCACTGGAAGGGTACAAGCAAATCGGTTTGGACACAGTCCCCGATCCACATAGGGCTCACAGTCTTAATCCCCATTTTACAGATGAGGTAACAGGCACAGAGAAATGAAATGACTTACCCAAGGCCACATAGCAGACAAGTGGCAGAGCCAGGATTAGAATAACAGAGTTGGCAAATATGTTCCTTGCCCACAAGGAGCTTCAAGACATTCAATTAACTCTCTCAGTCCTTACCTCGCTGATTTTCTACCATAATCCAACTCAAATACTTTGCCCCTCTAAAGCCAACCTATTCACTGCGAGTCCCATGTGGAAAGAGCACGGGCTTGGGAGTCAGCGATCATGGGTTTGAATCCCGGCTCTGCCACTTGTCAGCTGTGTGACTGTGGGCAAGTCACTGAACTTCTCTGTGCCTCAGTTACCTCATCTGTAAAATGGGGATTAAGACTGTGAACCTCACGTGGGACGACCTGATTACCCTGTATCTACCCCAGCGCTTAGAACAGTGCTCTGTACATAGTAAGCGCTTAAGAAATACCGACATTATTATTTTCTTGGGATAGATACAAGTTAATCAGATCCATCACAGTTACTGTCCTACATGGGACTCACAGTCTAAGTAGGAGCGAGAACAGGTGTTGAATCCCTGTTTTGCAAATGAGGGAACTGAAGCATAGAGAAGTTAAGTGACTTGTCCAAGGTCACCCAGCAGACAAGTGGCAGAGCTGGAATTAGAAGTCAAGTCCTCTGACTCCCAGGGCCAAGTTCTTTCCACTAGGCCACATGCATAACTTATGAGACAAGTGGATCATTCAACTATTGCAAAAAGCATCACTCACCAAAGATCTTGTATTTCCAAGAAGTTGCCTTTGGATGGGTTCTTGGAAAGGAAGGATCACCTCATTTTATAATAGATTTTAGTTCTTTCAGGCATTTGGTTACTTGTAGCTTTATTATTTTTAAGGGTACTGGCAGTCAGAAAAACAGTAAATTGCGGGTGAGGACATTCATAGGGAGTCTTAAATTAGAACACTTACACGACAATGACATTTAGAGAGCGAGAAAAGGTCACTGGAATCCGAATGCTCTTAACCGCAATGCTGTGTTTATGATCGAGTCAGAGAGACTCTATGTTTCTGTCAGTACAATGGTGTGTACCTCTTAGCAGCACAGACGGATGGCAGGTAGCACGAGGAGGCTCCAAGAGTCTCTTCTAGTAATCGCTTCTCTTTTAGAAGAGCACATAGAGTGGATCTACAAGCTTCTTCTGACCAGTGACTATCCAGTCAGGGGTCATTCATTCATTCAATGGTATTTATTGAGCACTTGGGAGAGTACAATATAACAACAGACACATTCCCTGCTCACACAAGTTCCCAGTCTAGAGGGGGAGAGAGACATTAATATACATACATAAATAAACTACAGCTATATACATCTGTGTTGTGGGGATGAGAGGGAGGATGAATGAAGGGTGACATATGCAGCGGGCTGCCACAGGATGGGGAATTTAGAGTCTCCCACTTGTCTTTGCTGACCTCAAAAGTCAACCTAGAGATGGAGCCTTAATAATTATAGTATTTATTAAGTGCTTACTATGTTCCAAGCACTGGGGTAGATGCGAGGTAATCAGGTTGGATCTGTCCCCTATGAGCTCACAGTCTTAATCCCCATTTTACAGCTGAGGTAACTGAGGTCCAGAGAAGTTAAGTGACTTGCCCAAGGTCACATAGGCAAGTGTCAAAGTGGGGAGAGAAGCAGTGTGGTTCAGTGGAAAGGCCATGGACTTGGGAATCAGAGGGCATGGGTTCTAATCCTGGCTCCACCACTTGTCAGTTGTGTGACTTTGGGCAAATCACTTAACTTCTCTGTGCCTCAGTTCCCTCATCTGTAAAACGGGGATTAAGACTGTGAGCCCCACGTGGGACAACCTGATTACCTTGTATCCCCCCAGCACTTAGAACAATGCTTGGCACATAGTAAGCGCTTAAGAAATACCATCATTATCATTATTATTATTATTATTAATGTCCTCAGATTCCCAAGCCCGGGCTCATGCCAGTAGGCCATTCTGCTTCAGTGGACTGCTAAGCATCTGATACTCTGATCCAACTATATTACCCCTGAAGAGGATGATCATTGGCTCTCAGACCTGAGCCCCAAGTTTTCACTTTAACCCCGGGGGAAAGGCAGGCTTTGGGAGAGAGTGTACGCTTCATCAACACTATGCCCCCGTCCCCTACCCCCAATACCCAGGATGCTGTTTGATCCCATGCTTTATCACCCTCAGGTTATGGGGACAACAAGAATCATTAATCTAATAGTAATTGGAGTATTTATTAAGGGCTTACTACCCATCAAGCACTGTTCAAAGTGCTGGGGTAGATACAAGTTAATCGGGTCAGATGCAGTCCTTGTCCCACATGGGGCTCACAGTCCAAGTCGGAGGGAGAACAGATATTGAATCCCCATTTTACAACTGAAGAAAAAGAGGAACAGAAAACTTAAGTGACTTACCCAAGGTCACGTCGCAGATATGGGGCAGAGCCAGAATTAGAACCCACCTTCTCTGACTCCCATTGGGTGTAGACAATCCCCTCAAGAAGTTTGGAAAGGAACAGAAGGAGAGAACTATGGGGTCAAGATAGGGTGCTCCATGTTAAGGGATATGTATGCATATTTGAAAACTGTAGGGAAGAAACCATTGGAAAGTGAAGGGTGGAAGATAGCAGTTAAGGAGAGAAGAAGGGAGGAGGTAAGTGCTTTGATAAGGTATGAAAGGATGGGGTCAGAAACACAGATGGAAGAGGTAGATTTTGAGTGGAGGCAAGAGATTTCCTCTTGAGATACTGCTGGAAAAGATGGGAGAGTGAAAGGGGGCGGAGGAAGATGGAGAACTGAAGAAGACCAGGAGAGAGTTTAGGGAAATCACACCTGATGGATTCAATTTCATTAGTAAAGCATGCGGCCTGGTCATTAGGGGAATGAGATGGTGGGGATGGGAGGACAAGAGATTTGAGGAGTGAGTTATAGGTCTGGAACAGCTGGTGGAGCAATGGGTGTGGGAGTGAATTAGGAAGAAGTATCTTTGTCAAGTAGAGAGGTCAGTAGATAACCATGACTTGGAATGGCATGGGTGGTAGAGAAGGATAGCATAGGCTTCAAAAGAAGTGAAAGAGAAGGACAGGGGAAGTGGTATGGTGTGAAAGCAGCACTGGGGAGCAAGAAGGAAGCTAACTCCTCCCTCTTTCCTACTGGGTCTTGGGGAGTGGGTGAAGATGAGCCCCCCACCCCAGCAAGAGAGGCAGAGGAGACACTATCATCTGGGGAGAGCCAGGTGTACTTGGGTCAGGCTGAAGATAAAGGGAAGCTTTCTCCTGATGGTGAGAGGTTCCACAGGTTGCACTTGTGGTAGGAAGGGGTTGGATGGGAGTGAGATGACAGTGGATGGTGCTGGATCAGGATAACAGGAATAGAATCAGGGAGAGGAATTGGGAAGGGGGGACTGGCCTGTGGGGAGGGGGATGAGGAGGGGTTCTGGGTTGGGGGTGGGTGGGTAAGGTCATATGGTGGGCGGCGGGGGGTAAGACAAAAGAGAAAATCCAGAGCTGCAGCATCTGATCTGGAATACCCAGGCACTAATGCTTGCTCCTCTAATGGGTGGGGAACTCAGTACCCAGTTAGAGAGATCCCCAGAGTGAACAGGAGGCAAATATTAACAAGTCCTTAGGTGCTAATGGGTGAATGTTAGCAATAGCACCTGCTGTCCTTCTACTTCCCTTTCAACTACAGTGAGTTTTAAAATTAGGGCTCAACGGGAAAGGCATATCAGGCGGCAGGAGAGCAATCTCTCTCTTCACTTCTGTCGTGTGGGTACTTGTGGGCTCAGTTTGATGTCAAGCCAGGGGACCTCTCCAATTCCAGCGGTAGGAGGCGACTACCTGATATGCAGCTCATGGGAGAGGAAGGTCCAGCCTCCTCCTAGCCCAACTGTGAAGCCTGAGGTAAGAGGTGGGCAGGTACCCTAAGAGATTAGACCCAGGGCTTTAGAGCCTCACACCTACTGACTTTAAAAGTTTGACTTGTCGTTGAGCCAGATAGGCTTGGAGTTTGGATGAGGAGGGAGATGGGGAAAAATACTTCTTCACCCTAGCAGGGCAAAGGACCAGTTCTGGGATGGAGCTGGTGGGGCAGCTTCAGCCAGGAACAAATAATTATAACTGTGGTATTTAAGTGCTTACTTTGTGCTTACTGCGTGCCAGGCACTGTACTAAGCGCTGGGGTGGAGAGAGAAGCAGCGTGGCTTAATGGAAAAAGCACGGGCTTGGGAATCAGAGGTCGCGGCTTCTAATCCCGGCTCCGCCACTTGTCAGCTGTGTGACTTTGGGCAAGTCACTTAACTTCTCTTTGCCTCAGTTACCTCATCTGTAAAATGAGGATTGAGATTATGAGCCCCATGTGGGACAGGGACTGTGTCTAACCCAATTTGTATCCACTCCAGTGCTTAGTACAGTGTCTGGCACATAGTAAACACCTAACAAATACCAAAATTGTGATTATTATTATTACTACTAGTAGTAGAATAGGTTTGAAGAGAGGAAATTTTCATATTCCCAAACTCTGAAATATTGGCTGGAGCTAGGGAAATAATCCCATATAAAGGGAGGATAGTCAAGATTTGGGGGGGTTCCAACATGCCCCCCAAAGGCTTCCATTGGACCCATTAAGATCTCACTCTTGGCAGGAGTGGTGGGGAAAGACATAACAGCGGTAGTGCAGTAGTAGAGAAATAGAGGAGGGAGTAAGAGGTTGCCCTGCCTCCTCCTTCCCCCGCCTCCCCTCCTCTGCAGCAGCTGTTGCTACCACGACTTCCTGGGCATATCCTGGGCACATCCGGCGTAGCTACTATAATGTTTCCGGATTCAGCAGCACCACCCAGGTTTCAGCCTCTGCTGCCGGGTAAGCAACTGTAGGAGGGGCCATGTTGATACCAGGGACTGGTGAGTGTTGGGTGGGGATGTGTGTGTGTGTGAGTATTCAGGCATGACTTGTGCCCCCCCCCCTTATAAAATTTAAAATAGTTTTAAAATTGTAGGAAGCAAAAGGGGAGGGGTTAGAATACTCCTGGACACTCAGCTTGCTTGGACACATTTCACGGATCTGCCCCATCCCCTGTTCCCCCGACATTCTCCCCTCCAACCCAAGCTTTAGCTGTGGGAGTGACAGCAGATTCTCAGAGCATTCAACCCAATCCCCAAGGATTGGCAGCCTTTCAACCGATTCTACAGACAGCCCAGTGGCCCCAAGAAGAGATCAACAGTTAAAACAAATCGTCAATGAAAACAGAGCTGAAGAGCCCACCCTACATTCCTGTTAAATTGATTTCTATATCCTGTTGTTCCTGCAAACGCTAATCAATCATCCAGTTCTCCGAAACAGAGACAGGTTCATGATTGGAGCCCACCAGTTCTAATTCCTAAGTGGGCTCTACATCCGCCCGTGTAGTTTTTATCCATGAGAGATTCTACAGTAACTAGGTGCTTTTCGTGGCCGTGTGTCTAGGGGATTTAGTTGGTAGGGGCAGACATGATGGGTACCTCATCACAGATACTGAGATTAGGCATCCACAAGCAATTGAGAGACAGTGTAGCATGGTGGAAAGAGCAAAAGACTAGCCGTCCGAGGACCCGGGTTCGAATCCCAGCTCCTGCAGTGGCCTGCTGTGTGACCTTGGACAAGTCACATATCCTCCCTGGGTCTAGGTCTACCTATGGGGCTATGTTCCCCATCTCTTAGACTGTGAGCCCCGTGTAGGACAGGAACTGGGTCTGATCTGATTACTGTGTATCCAACCCAGCACTCAGTGTATAGTAAACATTTAATAAACAGCAGAATAGAAATTCACTCTCACTCTTACATGTTTTCCTTTTTGTTTTGGGCTTTTCTAATTGAGGAGCTCTGTATGGATTTGCCTGAGACACACGCACACACATTGTATGCTCTCCTTTCAGCTCCGTGAACACATTGTGTGCTGACTCTGTAGAACACATGCTTTTAAAGGATAAATAGGACAAGAGCTACAAGAGTTGAATACGCAGTTGCTGAAGTAGGTTTGAATATAAGAATGAACCAGCTGTGAACAGGGCGCCATTAACATGGGCCTGAAACTAATTGCCTACAACGGCTCTTGTGTCTGGAATTTGTGCACATTTCCTTTCACGGGTAGGACACACGACGATTTCCATCTCCGGCATAGTAAGTGTAGCTTCTGGAGGTCCTACACTTGAACTTTCATTCATCTACTCAATAGTATTTATTGAGCACTTTTTGCGTGCAGATACTGTATGAGGAGAGTACATTAAAACAGAAGATCTGGCTCCTGCCCTTGAGGAGTTTATGAGCTGAATGGAGGGATAGGCAGATGTGGATTTTGTGTGGTATGTGTATTGTGTATATATGTCGTGGAAGCAAGAGGAAAATATCAATATAGCTGGTGTAACTGAACAAATGAATGGAGTGTGTATACTGATATATACATAGTAGTGGAAGTAGTAATAGTATTTATGAAGCATTTACTGTGTGCAGAGCACTGTGCTTAAGCCCTGGGAAAGAGAATACAGATAGAAATTAGACACTCTCCTTGGCCTTTAAGGGGTTTTAGAATCTGAGAGTATAAAGGGAAAGAGGGGCCAGGTGGGAAACGTCTTCTGGAGGAGGTGGGTTTCCAAGAGGGCTTTGACAATGGTGAGGCAAGTGGCCTGCTGATTTTCCTGGCTCGCCTCTCCGCACTGCGTGTGACTCAGCTGCTCAGCAAGAGACACAGACATTGGTGTAAAATAAACAATTTTAAAAGTCATACATAGTCTATAGAAAGCAGTTACATTTCAGGCTAGAATAAAAACGAACTGTTCACTGTTTTTTTCTTACAAAAACAATAAGCATTTGAGCCTTCCCCATAACTGTGCTGTAAATTAATAATCTATCATTCTATTGTATTTATTGAACACTTATTTTGTGCAGACCACTGTACTAGCACTTGGGAGAGTACACTGTAGCAGAATGGTTAGACATGTTCCCTGCCCACAATGAGTTTACAGTCTAGAGGGGGAGACAGACAGTTCTCTGCACAGAGTAAGCGCTCAATAAATAGGATTGAATGAATAAATTAGAAAAAACTTACCCATACGTACATAAGTGCTGTGGGGCTGAGGGAGGGGTATATAAAGGGTGCAAACTCAAGTGCAAGGGTGATGCCGAAGGGAGTGGGAAAAGAGGAAATGAGGGTTTAGTTGGGAAGGCAGCCTTCCCTGGCAGAAATGAACAAACTCTTCTTGATAAAAACATTTTTTGAGAGATTTTGAGATTCTGTAGGCTGTTCTGTTAGGAATGTCCTGTCTTTTCACCTCTCAAGATAAAAGGGAGTTTCCATGTCTAGCTGGGGGTGAGGGGAGCTTGGAAGGCAGAAGTGACCATTTGAATAAGGATGTTCTATTCCAGTTCCTAAGATTTCAATTTTCTTTTTCATCCTCTATATATAGCTTAAGTGGCCACTTTGTTAAACAGATCTGATTTACTAGGAAGAAGAGGAAGCTGAGAGGGCAGCTTTCGTGTTGTTGGGAAGCTTGTTGAAGGTCATGTCATTCTTCACGTGAGGAGGCGTGGCCTCATGGAGTCTGGATCTGCGAGTCAGGTAGACCCTGCTCCCAATCCCAGCTCTCCCACCGGCCTGCTGTGTGACCTCAGACAAGTCACTGAACCTCATGGGGCCTCCATTTCCTCATCTGTTCATTGGAGATAAGATAGAGTGGTCCTCCTCCCCCTTAGACTGTGAGCATCCACACAGAGCAGCAATATCATGGACATTTTGTTGGCCTTGCCCTTTTACAGTGATATAATCAGTGAGGGCCCGGGGAGATCACATGAGGAAAGAGTTGATTGAGAGCAGAGGAGTTCTTTTGTTGAACACGGTGGAAAAAATTGCAGTCCTAGTAGCATTTAGAGCTAGGAGATAGGATAAGCTTTGGACAAAGTAGCTCTTTCTAATTATAATTGTGGCATTTGTTAAACGCTTACTACATGCCAAGCACTGTACTAAACTCTGGGGTTGATACCAGATAATCAGGTCAGACACAGTCTTTCTCCCAGATGAGAGTCACGGTCTAAGTAGGGGGTATTGAATCCCCATTTTACAGATGAGGAACCTGAAGCCCAGTGAAGTGATTTGGTCAACATCACACAGCACATAAGTGGCAGAGCATTACATATCTGTAATTCATTTATATTGGTGTTTGTCTCCCCCTCTAGACTGTAAGCTCATTGTGGGCAGGGAATGTGTCTGCTTATTGTTATAGCATACTCTCCCAAACATTTAGTACAGTGCTCTGCACACTAAGCGCTCAATAAATTCATTCATTCCTTCAATAGTATTTATTGAGCGCTTACTATGTGCAGAGCACTGTACTAAGCGCTTGGAATGTACAAATCGGTAACAGATAGAGACAGTCCCTGCCCTTTGTCGGGCTTACAGTCTAATCGGGAGAGACGGACAGACAAGAACAATAGCAATAAATAGAATCAAGGGGATGAACATCTCATTAAAACAATAGCAAATAAATAGAATCAAGGCGATGTACATCTCATTAACAAAATAAATAGGGTAATGAAAATATATACAGTTGAGCAGATGAGTACAGTGCTGAGGGGAGGGGAAGGGAGAGGGGGAGGAGCAGAAGGAAAGGGGGGAAAAGAGGGTTTAGCTGCAGAGAGGTGAAGGGGGCCTAGAGGGAGCAGAGGGAAAAGGGGAGCTCAGTCTGAAATAAATATGACTGGATGAACATAGTAAGTGTTTAACAAATAGCAGAATTATAATTATTACATTTGATTGAATACTGCATCTTACTGAGTTAATAAGAATTTCTGCCAAGAACAGGGACATTTATAATTGAGAGAGAGAGAGAGAAGAGAGAGGAGGACAACTGCATGATATTCATCTTCCTCCATGGAAACATTCTTTAGAACTACAGTTTTTCAGGTACCAATGCTCTTTGAAAAGGCAATAGGCAAGTCTCAGCTAAGCTGAAAAGGAACAGAATAAGTTTAGCAGGGTTGCTTCATGTTTATAGAATATATTCATTGCTAAACATTTTCTGCTGATGCTACAAGTTATTGCAGTGGTTTGTGGCCATTCTTGCACCATATTGACAATATAGTTGGATGGCTTTTCATACAGATGATTTGATCTCAGGATAGAGGCACCTCATTTCCTATTTTCAATTGGATTTATTGACTGCTTACTCATTCAGTCATTCAATTATATTTACTGGGTGCTTACTGTGTGCAGAGCACTGTACTAAGCACTTGGGAGAGTACAAAAGAACAATATAACATACACATTCCATAATGCACTTACAGTCTAGAGGGGGAGACTGATATTAATGTAAATAAATTACAGGTATGTACATAAGCGCTGTGGAGCTGGGGTGGAGGTGGTGAATAAAAGGGGCAAGTCAGGGTGATGCAAATGGAGTGGGAAAAGAAGAAATGAGGGCTTAGGGAAGGCCTCTTGGAGGAGATGTGCTTTCAATAAATCTTTGAAGGTGGGTAGATTAATTGTCAGGTGGATATGAAGAGGGAGGGCGTTCCAGGCCAGAGGCAGTTCGTGGGTGAGATGTCAGCAGCGAGATAGATGAAAATGAGGTAACAGGGAGTGGGTTGGCACTAAAGGAACTAAGTGCGCGGGCTGGGTTGTAGTAGAAAATCAGGGAGGCAAGGTAGGAGGGAGCAAGTTGATTGAGTGCTTTAAAGCTGATGGTAAGGAATTTCTGTTTGATGTTGAGGTGGATGGGCAACCGCTGGATGTTCTTGAAGAGTCGGAAAACATGGACTGAACGTTTTTGTAGAAAAATGATCCGGGCAGCAGAGTGAAGTAAGAACTGGAGTTGGGAGAGACAGGAGGCAGGGAGGTCAGCAAGGAGGCTGATGCAGTAAACAAGGCGGGATAGGATAAATGCTTGGATTAACATGGTAGCTGTTTGGAAGGAGAGGAAAGGGTGGATTTTAGCAATGTCGTGAAGGTGGAACCGACAGGAATTAGTGTTTGAATATGTGGGTTGAATGAGAGAGAGGAGTCAAGGATAATGACAAAGTTATGAGCTTGTGAAACAGGAAGGATGGTGGTGCTGCTGTCTCTAGTGATGGGAAAGTCACGGAGAGGACAGGGTATGGGTGGGAAGATAAGGAGTTCTGTTTTGGACATGTCAAGTTTGAGGTGATGGCAGGACGTGTGAGTAGTGACGTCTTGAAGGCAGGAGGAAATGCAACGCTGCAGAGAGGGAGAGAGATCAGGGCTGGAGATGGAGATTTGGGAATCATCCACACAAAGGTGGTAATTGAAGCCATAGGAGCGAATGAGTTCTCCAAGGGAGTGGGTGTAGATGGAGAATAGAAGGGGGCCCAGAATGGAACCTTGGACACTCATAGTTAAAGGGTGGGAGGCAAAGGAGGGCCCGCTAAAGAGACTGAGAACGAGCGGCCAGAGAGATGAGGAGGAGAATCAGGAGAGGACAGTGTCAGTGAAGCCAGGTTGGATAATGTTTCCAGGGAAGGTGGATGGTCCATGATGTCAAAGCAGCTGAGAGGTCGAGGAAGATTAGGATGGAGTTAAAGGCTGTTGAATTTGGCAGGAAGGAGATCATTAGTGGCCTTTGAGAGGGCAGTTTCTGTGGAGTTAAAAGGATGGAAACCAGATTGGAGTGTGTCAAGGAGAGAATCGGAGGAGAGGAACTTGAGACAGCGGGTGTAAAATATTGCTCAAGGAGTTTGGAGAGGAATGGAAGGAGGGAGATGGGTGATAACTGGAGGGAGCTGAGGGGTCAAGGGAGGGGTTTTTTAGGATAGGGGAGACATGAGCATGTTTTGAAAGCAGTGGGGAAGAAGCCATTGGAGAGCAAACAGTTGAAGACGGCAGTCAGGGAGGAAAGAAAGGAGGGAGCAAGTGTTTTGATAAGGCGAGAAGGGATGGAGTCGGATGCGCAGGTGGAGAGGGTGGATTTTGAGAGAAGGCCGGAGATGTCCTCTTGAGATTCTGCTGGGAAGGCTGGGAGAGTTGAAGAAGGGGCAGGAGGAGGGAGGGAGTAGAGAGGAGCTGGAGATTTTAGGGAGATCACACCTGATAGTTTCAATTTTTGGTCTGTATTCGTCTCTCCGTCGTTAATCATCTTTGCGGTACCTGAGATACACTACAGGATAAGCCGGGATGGATTAAGCCAGGGACTAGAGAGTCTGGAGCCCAGAGCCTCAGGCTGAGGGAGAGTTCCCTACCAAACTCCCCAATGCAGGCTGCTCTCCCTGCCGTCACTTAAGCTACAGGAAAAGGCACAGGGCCGCTTGGCTCCATCTGGCCCATTATTGCCAGGGAGGTGGGGGGGGGGGGAGTCAGCACCATGTAGACCCCTGGGGTGAAGGTCTGGGCTACAGCGGTTGCCCACCCAGTTCCATGGGGGAGCATGAGGGGGTGTTCGCCGGCATGCACTGCCCTCTGCTCGGGATCATGTGTGGGTCTGGGTATAATCATTATGGTGGTTGTTCAGCGCTTACTATGTGCCAAGAACTGTTCTAAAAATTGGAGTACATACAGGTTAATCATATGGGACACAGCCCCTGTCCCACATGGAGCTCACAGTCTTAATCCCCATTTCACAGATGAGGCAACTGAGCCCCAGAGAAGTGAAGTAACTTACCCAAGATCACACAGCAGACAAGTGGCAGAGCTGAGATTAGAACCCAGGTCTTTCTGACTCCTAGGCCTGGGTTCTATCCACTAGGTCACAGAGGTACCATTTACACCCAGTGTTGTGGCCATCATGGAGATGGGCAACCCAGCTCCACTCAGGAAGAGCCTCCTGCCTGGGGCTGTGACCGGGCTGACCCTGAGGAGCAGCTAGCTACCAGGTGAGTTGTCCAAGGCCTCCAGCTTCTGCTCCCTCCAGCTATTCAGAGCTCCTGTCCTGCACCCGCTTCATGAAAACAAGGCTCAGGACTGTTGCCATTGTGAGAGCCCAGTGCTCAGACTACAACTCCTGAATCATAAGAAAAGTAACATGTTAGCTCTGACCTAGTCCTATTAGTTAGTAATAATAATTATGGTATTTGTTAAGTGCTTACTATGTTCCAGGCACTGTACTAAGCGCTGGGGTGGAGGCAAGCAAATGGGGTTGGACACAGTCCCTGTCCCACATGGGGCTCTCAGTCTCAAACCCCATTTTACAGATGAGGTAACTGAGACACGGTGAAGTGAAGTGACATGCCCAAGGTCACACAGCAGACAGGTGATGGAGCTGGAATTAAAACCCTTGCCCTCCTGCCTCCCAGGCTCACACTCTGTCCCCTAAGCCACGGTGCTTTGTGGATTTGAAACCATCAAGAAGTCCAACAAGGCTCAACTCTTTATTTCTTGAACGATAAAAATTAATTTCTTAAAAAATGAGATAAGAATTTGGGTATGAGAAGCCAAACTGTAATGGCAATGCTGATCTCACGAGCATGGATGTGGCAGAGACAACAGTAAAGTTGACAGGGTAGAATCATCTCGATTTGCTTCTTGGCCTCAGCAGTCTTCATTCTTTTTCCCCTTATGTGCCGTGACAGCATCGAGCAGATGGCAGAGAATGTTAGGAAGTATCTCAGGAGATGTTCTGATAAATGTTAAAAGGTGGGCAGTGTGGGGAGGGGCGTGGGCGGGAAAACAAGGCCAAAAGAGGCTTCGCTTCTCTAGCAATAATCTTTTCTTCATCTTAGATTATGAACTCCTCAAAGTCAAGGCGCACATCTCATCACACCCAGCTACTTTCCCAAACACAGCCGAGTCTAAGAATAGTTCTGAAATTGTTCTGAAGTGGATCCAAGTACAGAGGAGTAGGAAGGGTATTTATTAAGAGCTCACTTACTCCTTGACCACATCCTGCCTCTGGCCTGGAATTCCCTCCCTCCTAACATCCAACAGTCGATCCCTCTCCCCTCCTTCAAACCTTATTAAAATCATCTCTTCCATGAGACCTTCCCGGACTAAGTCCTCATTTCCTCTACTCCCTCTCCTTTCTGTGTTGACCTTGCATGTGGATTTGCATTCTTTAATCACCACACCCCAATCCACCCCATAGGTACCGTCTCCCCCTTTAGACTGCAAACTCATCGTGGGCAGGGAAAGTGTCTACCAACTCTGTTATATTGTCCTATTGTTCTTTCCCAATCACTAAGTAAAGTGTTCTGCACTCAATAAGTGCTCAGTAAATATGATTGATTGAAAGACTAGAGTGGGTATAAGGTGGAGGGGGTATGGCAGTGTAGGTGGACAGCATAAATAGCTTAAAATAGTAGTTTTAAAATTAGCGAGCAAAGGGAGTACTCTGAATTCCCTTGGGGCAGAAATTCCGAGCTTAAAACAAAAATATCATAGGAGTGCTGTCCTTATTCCAGGTTCCCGTGTAATCTGTCAAAGCGGAACAGGGAAGTAGGACCTGAAGAATCCAGGGGAGCTGTCTTCCCGCTCTGCTGCACAGTGACATCATATACCATGTGACATTGATGACATCATACACTACGTGGTATGTATGGAGGGGGAGGGGGAGGGTCTTGCAAAATTGATCCAAAATTGGTTCTGGCGGGAGTTGATCTGGCCCAGCCTATCTTTACAAACACTATGCCAGAGCACTAATTCGTTGCCAGCGCTGTTATTTTAAAAAGTGATCCAGAGGTAATCCTGGGAATTAAATACTCTCCCTTCTATGCCTGGCAAGCTAGTCAAATCGATAATTAAGTCTAGGATCAGCGAGCACTTAGAAAAACACAACCTGTAGGGGAAAAGACAGCAGCATGATCTGTGAAAGGGGAAATTGTGTCTCACTTAACGCACTGGAGCTCTTGACAGCTCTCTGAAGCTCTATCAAGCATGTGGGTAGAAGGCAGCCAATATACACAATGATGGGCTTAGAGCTATCAGTCATGACTCAGGAAAGCGATCTCAGGGTCATCGTGGACTGCTCTTTTAAATCATCAGATCAATGGGCGGCAGCAGCCTAGTCGACCAACCGAATGCCGGGCATCGTCAGGAAAGGGATAGAAAACCCAAGAAAGGGCTCAGTCCCGACCCTCTGCACACCTCTGGAATACTCTAGGCCGTTCCGGTAACTCCCTTTTAGGAAGAACAGAATAAAGGTGGAGAAGGTTAGGGTACAGTCTGCAGAGGGTGGCAGACATTAGAACTATATCAAAATCAATTCATTACATTTGAGACATGAAATAAATGAGTGACCAAGGCAGGCTGTTCAGCTTCGGGGGTTACCCTTTAGGCCACCCTTCACCCTCTGAAGTCTGATCCCCTTATAGACTAGCAGCTCACTGTAGGCAGGGAATGTGCCTACCGACTCCGTTGTACTTTCCCAAGCATTTAGTACAGTATTCTGCCCACAGGAAGAGCTCCATAAATAATAATAGTAATTATGGTATTTGTTAAGGGCTTACTATGTGCGAGGCACTGTACTAAACTCTTGGGTGGATACAAGCAAATCGGGTTAGACACAGTCCCTGTCCCACAGAGGGCTCACAGTCTCCATCCCCATTTTACAGATGAGGTAACTGAGGCCCAGAGAAGTGAAATGACTTGCCCAAGGCCACTCAGCAGACAAGCGGTAGAGCTGGGATTAGAACCCATGAACTTCTGACTCCCAGGTCCATGCTATATCTACAATGCCATGCATTCATTGATTAACTGATGAGTTTTGAAGGCCAGTCAGCAATAATGGCACTTTGAGGGGGGTGAATCCTAATTGAGGGTCCCAGAGGAGTCCAGTTAAGAGCCAGCTGGGAAGAACCAGCTCAGGGGTGGAAGGTTGGGTCAGTTTCAGGTCCATCAGGAACTACTCAGTGAGGGACAAGGTCCAGAGTTCTGAAACCTTGGGTTACTCCTTGAGGAGTATGTCTCCCTCCCTATATCCACTTGGTATGGGTACCTCAATCTGCCTCAGGAATTGTCCCCCCCCCCCACCCTTCCACAATCCCTCTCAATCCCAGGTGCCCCAGTATCAGCTCCTTGGCCAGAGGGAACAAAGACAGGATTTGGATTGAAATGGCATTCCAATTTGGGCCTTTGACACCCCCATTACTTGAGGTTTGTCCAGCCACCATTCTCCTCTGGTAGAGGGAAGGTTGCAGTGCCCAACTTAATATAACCTGATATTCTGCAGTTGGGAATCTCAACACACTTTATCGCTAGGAATACTGAGTTTGTCATTGCCACGTCACACCCGTCAATAATGGACCATACTCAGAAATCAAGACCAAAGGCCTCTAGTCTCTTGCTCTAATCATCAACAGGGCCATCCCTAATAATACATAATTGTGGTATTTATTAAGCACTTATTATGTGCCAAGCACTGTACTAAGGAGTGGGCTAGATACAAGTTAACCAGATCAGACATGGTCCCTATGCCACATGGGGGTCAGAGTTTAAGTAGAAGGGAAATCAATCAATTGTATTTATTAAGCACTTACTGTGTGCAGAGCACTCTCCTAACCGCACGGGAGAGTACAATGTAACAAGGTTGGTAGACCCGATCCCTGCCCGCAACGAGCTTACAGTGTAGAGGCCCATGTAGTCCCTAGCCCACGTGGGGCTCACGGCTCAAGTAAGAGGGAGAACAAGTATTGAATCCCCATTTTTGAGATGAGGAAACTGAGGCTCGGGAAAGTTAAGTGACTTGCCCAAGGTCCTACAGCAGGCAAGTGGTCATGCTGGGATTAGAATCCAAATCCTCTGACCCCCTAGACCTGTTCTCTTTCCACTACAACATGCTGCTTCCCAGGGGAAGAGAGATCAAGGCAAAGAGCTCGTTCAGATCTAACTCTGCTAAGTTTCTCTACCCTTTTCCCCACTCCTTTTTCTTCTTCCCTTTCCCTATCTGCCCCAAGGTTTTGGGTCTGCCCCCTCATAAACCTCACACTTTGAGCTCCCCACGAAACCTTAGTCCCAGGTAAAGTTTCTGCTCAACTTCCTGGGTTTCCCCGACCTGCAAGCCCACAGGGCAGCTGCACACCCTCAGTGCAGAGGAAACTTGATTATAATAATAATAACAGTGGTATGTGTTGAGCGTTTACTATCTGCCCAGCACTGTTCTAAGCGCTGGGATAGAATACCATCATTATTATTATAGTACAAGGTAATCAGGTTGTCCCACTTAGGGCTCACGGTCTTAATCCCCATTTTGCAGATGTGGTAACCGAAGCACAGAGAAGTTAAGTGACTTGCCCCAAGTCACACAGCTGATAAGTGAACAACTAGTGATCCTTTTTCTTTGGGCTAGTTGGATGGCGAAAAGCACTTTTTCAGAATCAAGAGCACTCTCTGGAGCTGTAGGACTGTCTACTTGGATTCAGGCACAGGACTGCCGGTGGACATCCGGGTGAGGGGTCCTCAAGCTGGGGATCTGGATGGGACCTAAGGGATCCCAGAGGCAGGAGCAGCACAAAACTGATTAGCGCCCCCCTCTGGGCTGTGATGTCAACATTCACACTGCACACCTCTTCCTAGCCCCCGGCTGCCCCATTCACACTTCTGCCCTGCTTCCTTAATTGTCCCTTTATTCCCTGACTGCCCCTTCTTCCCCTTCATGTAGCCCCTACCTTTGATATAAGACCATAGCTGGAGGAGGGGGCGGGAGAGAGTGGAGGGGGGAGAGGGAAACTAGACCGTTTCTGAAATGAGCAAGAAAGGGACAGTTATTTTCAACAGCAAGGAACTCTGCCCATATTTCTTATTTTAGCAGAAGTATGAAGCATGGTGGAATGAAAACTGTGAGAGTTACTGCTCTGGCCATATTTTAATGTCCCAGATCCTTTACTTTGCCTCGGGGTAAATTCCCTTTAGAATATTCCAGCTCCGCCATGGTAGCAAGGAAACCTATCAGACGGGTGCTTCCAGTACCTGCTGTACTGAGCTGGTTTGCCCACTTTGCCTTCCCTGTGGAGGGAAGAAGAGCTCTGTCGAAATCCTGCAACTAACAGCTATTTAACGAACATGTAATGCCACGTAGGTTCCCCTTCTCCCCTCATGGACTGACTTTACGATGACCCTAGGGATTTGAGTCACGCCAGCTAAAGAGAGCTAGCTCTCAACTATGGTATATTGTACTCTCCCAAACGCTTAGTACCGTGCTCTGCACACAGTAAACGCTCAATAAATACGACTGAATCAATTAGGTTACTTGCTTGGGGAAACACTGGAAATGGGGCGGATTCATTCGGTTGTATTCATTGAGTGCTTACTGTGTGTACCAACTGCTTGGGAAAGTACAAAAAACAATGGCATTCCCTGCCCACAATGAGCTCACAGTCTAGAAGCAGGGAGACAGACATCAATTTAAATAAATAAGATTAGAACAATTCACGTAAGTGCTCTGGGCCTGGGAGGGGGGAAGAGCAAAGGTCACTGAGGTTCTATCCCACCCCCGTGACAGAGGGTTAAATCCTAAACCTCTCTCCTCAATGGGTCCTCCAGATCCAGACTGGCACGAGATCCCATTGGTGAGCCAAATCCAGCCAGGTCACTGCCGTCCAGCATGGGACCCTGAGCATGATACCAAACTGATGTAAACATGATACCAAACTGATGTACCTCTACTGAAACCCCCGTTTGTATTGGATTGTATTGATTGGATTGGATTGGATTGGATTGGAGATTCATCAACGGCATTTATTGAGTCTTAACTGTGTGCTACTGTACTAAAACAGGTAAGGTCCCCACCCACAGATTGAGTACACATCTGTAATTTATTTATATTAATGTCTCTCCCCCCACCACCACCCTGTCCCCCCCAGGCAGGGAATGTGTCTGTTTATTGTTGCATTGTACTCTCCCAAGCGTTTAGTACAATGCTCTGCACACAGTAAGTTTTCAATAAATATGACTGAGTGAATAACTGAGTTTGGTTTTACCTTAATGGCTGCTGTATCTGTGGAGAATAAGGTGGGAACGATAAGGGTGGGAATTATGTGACTCAAAGGGAAGAGTTGGGAGGGGCCTACTGGAGACGAGGGGGTTGTAGCCTCAAGCCCCTCCCGACTCCAGTCCACACTTCACTCTGCTGCCCAGATGATTATTTCAGTCCAAATCTCCCACTCCTCAAAAATTTCCAGTGGTTGCCCATCCACCTCCACACCAGACAGACACTCCTTACCGTCGGCAGTCAGGTGCTCAATTGGCTCTTCCCCTCCTCCCTTACCTCACTGATCTCCTATTACAGTGCAGCTGGCACGCTTTGCTCCTCCAGCAAAATCTTACTCACTGAACCTCTATCTCACCCCCTTTCCCACATCCTTCCCCTGGCCTGGAACTCCCTCCTCCTCCATATACACCAGATCACCACTCTCCCACCTTCAAAGCCTCTTAAGTCACATCTCCTCTAAGAGGCCTTCCCCGATTAAGTTCCTTTCCCCCACTCTCTATCCCTTCAGCTTCATCTATGCACTTGGGTCTGTATCCTTTGGGCACTTGGTATAAACCCCACCCTCGCCTCACAGCGCTAAAGTACATTTCTGTAATTTATTTTCGATAATGTTAGGCAGACATTCTTCCCCTTTAGACTGTGAGCTGGATGTGGGCAGAAAATGTGCATACCAACTTTGTGTTATTGCACTCTCCCAAGGGCTTAGTACCTACAGTAAGTGCTCAATAAATGCAACTGATTGATTTGGAGAATCTGGAAACAGGGCTTTCACAAGAATCTCGTTGTCTTTGAGCTGGTAAAACGGTGTTAGAAAATGCACTTCTGGTTCACCAACTTAAATGACCATCTTTAAGCTCAGCTCACTTGTTTAATAATAATAATGATGGTATTTGTTAAGTGTTTACTATGTGCCAAGCACTGTTTTGAGCACTGGAGTAGATACAAGGTTATCAGGTCGTCCTATGTGGGACTCACCGTCTTAATCCTCATTTCACAGATGAGGTAACTGCGGCACAGAGAAGTTAAGTGACTTGCCCAAAGTCACACAGCTGACAAGTGGTGGATCCAGCCCCATGACCCATGACCTCTGACTCCCAACCCCGTGCTCTTTTCCACTAAGCCATTCCTCAGGTTGATGGCTGATAGAGTGGATTTATTTTCAAAGGTTACAAATGATCTTGGAAAATGTTCTCATTTACCAATGTATGCAGGTTTTTGTTTTTACCCACAAAATATGAACCACTCTCTAGCCAATAATTCAAGGCCCCTTATTTGACTTGCTCTAGATACTTTTGTGGAAACCCTTATGGGAATTTATCAAGCAAAGAATACTGTCATTACTATAAAACTTGTCTAATTCTCCCCATAAAGCATAGCCCTCCTTTAGTCTTAGCTCATACTGGAGACACTGTAAGCTATTTTTTAAAAAAGTGTCTAAATCTAGTTTGAAGGTGGCTGGGTAAGTATAATACATTTATTAAAGCAAGTATTAATTAAAGGTAAGAAAATGATCTTCCTTACCGATTCATCCTGATAACAATTTCATTCTTAGGAGGCGAGGGAAAATGTGGAGGATTCCTTCAACAGTCCCAAATTAAATAATAATGGTGGTATTTGTTAAGTGCTTACTATGTGCCAAGCACTGTTCTAAGCGCTGGGGTAGATACAAGGTTATCAGGTTGTCCCATGTGGGGCTCACAGTTTTAATTGTTTGGGAAGCAGCGTGGCTCAGTGGAAAGAGCATGGGCTTTGGAGTCAGGGCTCATGAGTTCGAATCCCGGCTCTGCCACTTGTCGGCTGTGTGACTGTGGGCAAGTCACTTAACTTCTCTGTGCCTCAGTTCCCTCATCTGTAAAATGGGGATTAAGACTGTGAGCCCCACGTGGGACAACCTGATTCCCCTATGTCTACCCCAGCGCTTAGAACAGTGCTCGGCACATAGTAAGCGCTTAACAAATGCCAACATTATTATTATTATTATTAATCTCCATTTTACAGATGAGGGAACTGAGGCACAGAGAAGTTAAGTGACTTGCCCAAAGTCACACAGCTAACAAGTGTCAGAGGCAGGATTAGAACCCATGACCTCTGACTCCCAAGCCCGGGCTCTTTCCACTGAGCCACGCTGCTTCTCCATCATCTGGCTCAAAAAACAAAGCAGAGGGCCAGACAGTTGTGATGTCTTCAAAGCTACAAACGGTTAAGGGAATTGAATTGTGTCTTTCCTCCATCCTTTCTTTTTTTAATGGTATTTGTTAAGTGCTCATTATGTGGCAGGCACTGTACTAAACACTGGGGTAGATACGTGCCAGTCAGGTTGGACACATCCCATGTCCCACGTGGGGCTCGCAGTCTTAATCCCCATTTTACAGATGAGGTATAATCGAGGCACAGAGAAGTTAAGTGACTGGCCCAAGGTCACACAGCAGACAAGTGGCAGAGCTGGGATTAGAACCCAGACCCGTACTCTTTCCACGAGGCCTTGCTGTTCCTCTTGACTGCTCCCAGATAACACCAGATCATAGGAACTAAAAGGATAGGCATCCCCAAAGGAAAATGGGTTTTAATCAAATCATGTCCCTGAAATGGCAAAGATTATATGAAGAGGCTCAGGTTGAAGCTGAGATTATGGAAAAGGAAAATGGGAAATTGACTCGCCTTGAAAAGGAGACTTGTCCCATAGATAATGGAGGAATGCCTGGAAGATAAATAAAAGGACAATAATATACTTATAGGACTTTTTCTTATACCAAGTATTATACATGGTATCATGCCTGGTGTTTGTGAAAATTTTCCTTGAATGTGGGTGCTCCCCTTTCTATATGTTCTAAAAATACGGTATTTAGATAGCTCCAGGGGAAAAGGAGAAAAGAAGACATCACTAGAGTTAATAAAGAGAAGGGGACACCCAAAGCAACAGACAAGACCGCAAGAAAATTTAAGAGAGTACAGATGCAATGACATTTATTAAAAGGCATGCTACAACACTAGATTTGTTAGGAAAAGAGTTAAGTATAGATATTCAAGTAATAATCAGCAGTTACACAAATTTAAAAAGAAATGTAATATACTGCAGTATACAGAAGCTTCAATTAACCATGCACTAGGCGCTCAGAAAATATTTTTCTTTAATAGTTCATCTTCTCTTTGCATCTATAACATAACACATCTGAACAGACAAGGAGACCTTTTTCCTCCAATGCCACAAACTACTTTACAAATGAAAGCTGGTACTGTTGCTTATCAAAATATACAAGACAATTGAGGATTTTATATAAAACCACTTATACTTTAACTTGTTCCCAAAAACCTTTTTTTTTTTTTTTTTGCCAGGTAAAAAATGTTGTTACAAATATTTACAGCATGGTTGTGTGTGTGAGTCTCATAAACGGAAAAGGGGGATTTAATGAACAAACCACATAAATCATCAAAGGATGTCAGAAGACTCCTAGCCATCTTTTTTTTTTTAAATACAGTACGAAAAATAATCCATTATCCCTTTGGCCCATTCTAAGCCATTTCATTCCCATTACATTCCCATTTCTTCACAAAGTGGTCCACTGATCAACTGAAATACAAACAGGAGAAAAGGGCCACTTTGCATTGGGTCTTCTTTCAGACAGGAGTATGAAAAACAAAAAGAACAGAATGTCTCAGTGAAACCATGATAGACAGTCTTTGGTCAGAGCAATGAGGTGACATTCTGGTGCAAGAATTGGTTTGGTCGGCAACCTTAGTGACTTGTGCTGCTATAGATCTGGGATGAACCTTCGAAGGATCTGGGTACCGGGGTTAAAAGATATTGGCAGGTGATGTAAAGAAAATGGCAGTAAGCAGGAGGCTATTTAAATAATCCACTAATAGCCCAAGTACTGCAGAGATCCGAGACCTGGCAACTATTTACGGTGTTGATCTTCCCTATCCAGTAGTAAACTTTCGATCATGTCTAGGCTTCCCAATGTCACTGGACCGCTCTATTTTCTGGGCTCTCCATCTCAAATTCCAAGTTACCGTGACCTCCCCAAAGACCGGAGGTCTGTTCTTGGTTTCCCACACACTGCTAGACAATGAATTCTGCGTGGGTAAAGGCGAGACAACAGAGACCCCATTTGAATGGTCCTAATTCTGTGCATGTATAGCCAGTGGGACAACATTCTTTTCAAACTGCGTTTCGCTCATACTTACTGAAAACGAGAATATTGACTCGAGGTACTACTGAAATAGGAACGTAAAAGGACAACTATCACTGTTGAAGGCACATAAACTTTGGTCCTGTTTTGGTTTCTTCCTTCATAAAACCCTGATAATCAATATTTTAGAAGTTGTCAATTTTTTTCTGAAAGCAATTGAAAATTCCCAAATTTTAGGACTTGGAAAAAAAAAAGATTGAGAACAGTCTTGTATATGACAGATCATTTAAAAGACATTTAAATGTTACTTGTTGTTCTTAGGAAAAAACCCTGTACAATCTGAATTGTATTTCTTTCAGCGCAACAGTAGAAAATTTTTAGTCTGGCAGTTTCATTCTCATTAGACTAAGACAAAGAAGATGTGAATAAAAATGGCTGCTTCGAATATGGTCTCACACACACATTCTAGTTTTAAAAATAGCAGTACACACTGGAAAATAGGAGACTGGATGAAATTTTGATAAATGAAGAGATCTGGACCTCTGAAGAAAGAAAAAGAGCTCCCAGATTTCTGTTTTTGCAATCTGTTGTCAAAGATGGGTGTGTGTATGTGAGTTGGGGGTGTGGGGGGACTTCACAGAAAACGATAAGGAGACAAATTCATTCGCAAACACAACACCAAAACCCACTGTGTGGTGCACAGCATTTTATGCACACACACACGGATACACCCAATTCTAAAATCCAAGAGTTGTGTTCTCACGAAAACCGGCTCATACTTTTGTATCCATGGTGTCTCATGCTGCATACATGCACACCATGTTTCTTGCTTTACTGAAGTGCCCTGCATTAATTAAAACAGGTCCGCACTGTCAGACAAACATTCCAGTCATAATGTGTAGTGAAAACAGCGTTTGAGCAAAATTGGTTGCACTTTGATTTCTGCTTTGGAAACAGAACAAGGAACAGTGTACAGCAGTGCCTGCCTCTGAGAAATGTGGCCTTAGGGAAAACGGAGATTCAGAAAGGGTCACTATCGCTTTTCATTGCATGTGAATAATAGGTACGATATGGGCTTAATTTTACTAGTCACGGGAAAGTGTTATTTGCAAAAAATTGTCAAATTGAAGCAACTTCCTTTGGCATCCAGTTCTCAATTTCAGTTTTTACACTATTAAAGACACACAGAGAGATTCCCCGAGAGCCGTATTATAACTGTTCACTCTAATTACACCCAGTTGTCCTTCCAGGTGGGAATTGTGTTTTTGCCAAACCCCCTGCTAAAGAAAACTTGTGTTGAGGAAGCAGCTTGGACTAGTGGAAAGAGCATAGGCCTGGGAGTCAGAGGACCTGGGTTCTAATTCTGGCCCCACCACTTGTCTGCTGTGTGACCTTGGACAAGTCACTTCACTTCTCTGTGCTTCAGTTACCTCATCTGAAAAATGGGGATGGAGACTGTGAGCCCTATGTCGGACAGGGACTGTGTCCAACCCAATTATCGTGGGTCTACCCTAGCACTAGGTACAATGTCTGGCACATAGTAAACGCTTAACGAATACTATTAAAAACAGCCCACTGTGTCTGATGTCATGTGCACAGGCACGCCCACAAGCTGTTTCTTTCAAGACTGCCCACCGCTCTATCCAAATGGATGCGTGTTGTCAGACGAATGGTCATTCATTCATTCTCTAAAGCTTTCTAGCCAAAATGCACATTGAAAACAGACGTGCGGCAGGACTGGGGCTAAATTTAGGGTTTGCTCTTTTAGATTTCAGGAGGAAATTTCAGTCACTTTATTTTGCTGCATACATTTTTTAAAATGGGACATGGTAAACTGAACCACAGTATTAATAAAAGCTGGAGCCGTTTAACTAATACAACCTTTTATTAAACTCCAGATGCTATTTTTTAAAGAAAATAAGCACCAACAAAGGCATAGTCATCCTAAATTAACTTTAAGGTGATACTCTAATGCCATTGGAGAAGAGGAGCTGAGTGAAACCTAGTCTTTATCCCCTTCCCTTCCCCCGAAATTAGGGCTGTTCAATCAAAGTCATGGGAAAATTATCTTCCAAAGGGGGAAACTTTTCATTTTGGATCGAAAAAGGCCACCATGTTGCAATAATCTCTCTCTCTGTTAGTAAAGTCAAAGTGGAACTGAAACATTTGCTGGATGAAGACTTGACTGATTACAATCTGTTAGCGCTCTTAGACCATTCTGCTCTTCTCCAGCAAGCTGCCAATCAAAGGAGAATAATGAAAGCACGACTGTTCCGTTTTCTGTTTGTCATCTTCTCTTTTGAGTTCAAAAGATAAATACTTTACAAAGGAAGAGATGGTTGATTTGAATGTTACTGTAATGTAGAGAGAATGGACTTAAAGGCGAAATTTAAAAGTACTGCTATTTTTGAAATTTCAGGTCTCTACATTTTAGGTAAAAGCAGGAGTCCTGGGAAAACGAGAGATCGTGTTCTTAAATTTTAGTACACACAACTAAAATACCAATAGTGTAACACTACACAGATCACCAGGAAAAATGCATTAAAATACAGAATAAATTCCTTTCCAAACAATACCACATAAATCAAGAATTTCTACAACCCATTATTATTTTTTAACAGAAACCTGTGCCAACATACTTAGAGACTGAAGACCTCTGTAAACCAAACAACAAAGAATCTCGAAAGGACAATATCCACACACTAGTACTAGTTTTAGGTCACACTGAATTTTCCAAACACTCTACTGTTACACAAGAACACCCACTTTTCCAAATCTTAATTTAGACTCACTTTTCTTTTCCAGAGTCAAAAACTTAAAATGTATGTCATGTGCATACATATGTACATCAGATTGGTGTATTGAACATACACTATGTACGCACATACAGATATATATGGATTATATATATATATATATACACACACACACACGTACGTACACACACACACACACACACAAAACACACACACACAAAATCCCTGATAAAAGGATTTCAATGTTCTATCAGATTTAAAGGCTTCCATTCCCTGCTTCAGAATTACATTCAACTCCATGTTACTTTCCCTTTGCTAACAGTAAACTACTGTTACATTTACACACGTTAGGAGAACAATGTTTTCATAAATTACCCAAGTTACTAACCCGAGGAGTCTGTCTTCCTGAAACATTGGTTCCTAAAACATTTGGATTTAAGACATAAAGTCAGGTGTATTTATATTGATTCAGAGTTTCCACAATAGGGTAGTTGACTTTTACTTCACAGGAATTGAATGATAGTGCCAAAGCCTCCCTGGTGACTCCAGTATCATTTTGAATGGAACTGTGATGCCATGTGGAACCAGAAAGGCTAGGCAAATTTGGAGTAGTTTGATAGTTTATCTTTTCCACTTCTTAGCAGTTGTTCTGAGAAAAGAATCTTCACATATGGATGAAAATAATCACTTAATTTAAACCTGCCATCTCCACAAAATGCTAAAATAATACATTTTCAATTTTTTTGGTGCCAAGTGTGCTCTTTCCTAATCTTCCAGCTCTGTTTCAGAGATAAATTTTTTCTATCTTGCTCATACTCAACCTCTGAATTTTTGCTCCAGAAATTACTGAGAGCATTTGATGAGATTGTCTGTGATTTCAAATCACTGGTTGAGTTTAATGGCAAGGAAACAGAAATGTTTAGGGAAAAGTCCAGATGATCCTCATCCTGAGACTTGAAAATACTGTACCTTTCTTTCAAAATCTAAAATAATGAAGAGGGTAGGGAAATGTGATACTTAAGTTTGAGAGAAATGCTACTTTTGAAATTCAATCAGATAGCAAAGGAAATACTTTAAAATAAGCTTCTTGATTAAAAGAAACAAATGTCTTATTAAACAACCACAGAAGCAACATTAAAACACAGTCCTACATTCAACAGAAGGAGAGCAAAGGCTACACCTCCCCTTACTCTCTACACTCAGGTGGGCATTTGGAAATAAAGTTATAATAAATGAAAAAGCAAGGAATCCTGAGACAAATTCACATGGGGGACTTTTTAAAGGCCAGATGATCCAGAAATGAGGATCGTGCCTTATACCAGGAAAAAAACAAACCAAAAAAACAAATAAAAAAGCCAACAAAACCCACAGCCGAAAAACCAGAATAACCTAAACCAAACACACACCATTATTGGGCAACTAGCACTGAATGCTACCAGATAAAATATAAAGAGGCTGACAGGAGGTGTACTGAGTTATTTCCAATCCCACTACCCGCTTTCCCCATTCCTGTCTCTGCACTAAAGCACCAGAAATTGGAATTCAGACTCTAATAGAAAATCATTAAAAAAAAAAAAAAAAACATTTTCAATCCTAAAGAAAAAAAAAAAACCTCTCACCAAGCCCACAATAGAGTTTTCAAGACACTTTAGATAAAACTCTAAGCTACTGTATCATTATAAGCACATAATAAGGCACATAATAAGAAATTAAGTAAATACACAGTAATTCTGATTTAAGTATTACAGATTATAGTGGTACAAAAAACCCTTGAGGTTTAATTTTTTTTTAAAGAAGACTTTACCAAAAATAACTTTTTAAAAATCTGTCAAACCAGGATAGACCTGAATATTTTTCTTAAGACTGTAAACTTTTTTTTTTCTGAAAGCAAATGTAAAAAAGTAGTTTTTAATCAGAACCATTTTTTCTTTCTCTACTTTTCCAAAATCACATTACACATCATTTCACATGAAAATGCCAATATGAAAATCAGGTAAACTATGACTCCCCCAATTAATCACCTCAAACTTCAAAAGATTTTGGTTCCCTCTCAATTCAATTGAATTACTTTACCTGGGGACTAAAGAGGCACTGCATTTTTCCTTAGAATTTTATTTTTATAAACCATTACACAAGATTAAAAAGACAGAGGATTAATTTCAAAGGGTTGACGAAAAAAATGAGCATTACTTGATGGCAACTATTTTTCTTCAGACATGCATGCTGAAAATTTTGATTTGCCTAGAGCTATCTAATTCTTTATTCCACTTTAGACTAGCAGTTGCCTCAGAGGTGGCAGCATCAACTATAAACTAAAATCTTGCACAGAAACAAATTGAATTTTCTAATGATTTGGATATCATTAATAAATTTGACAGAGTAAAGACTTGTGTGAACTAGGGTTTATTATGTTGAGACATCTAAAAGCGGCTAAATTTTTCAACTTAAATATATTTACCACCCCCAAAATATTACGAAAACACCATCAGTTTTTGAACTATAATCTAATGAGGCTTAGAAATGTGTGTAAGGTTGATTTAGACCAAAAACTCAAACAAAATTCTTTCTAGGGAGTTTGAAAAAATATTTCTATTTTAAGGTCTAATTCCACCAAAACCATAGTGTGGAGAAATAATGAACCTTTGACTGCATGCTGACAGGGAAAAAAATGGAAAAAAATTATCCCTTTAATTCTTTACTGTGTGAATACACTTGAACATCATACTCAGCATGAGTTATTTTTTGTGAGAGAGGCAGAATTGGTCTTAAACTGCTTCAGTCTGTGTCTGAAGGTTTTATTGAAACTGTGGTCCAGTCTTAAAAGCAAAGTTCACAGAAAATTCAGATTGTAGATTTTGAAAAGGAGACTCTAAGGTGGTGATTTTCTCCAAGGTCATGATTATGAAGCTCGATAAGGGCCTGGATTGCTTCTTCCACAGATCCCAGCTGGATGAGTGCCATTTTGCGATCTTTCCTGAAGTTGAATTCAATACAAAGGATTATTACAAACAATTCCACCTGGCAAATAACTAATTAAAAAAAGCAAAAGCTGATCGACACATATATTAAATCTAAAGATTATGCACAGAAAATTTTATTCTTGAGGTTTAAATGAAGCTACATATACCATTCACTGACAATTTATTACTAAATTGTTAAGAGAGTGCTAGGAAAGAAAGACTCACTGGAAAAATTTGAAGGCCTTCACTGTACATCCAGCATCTGCAAAAAGGTTCTTCAGATCATCAACGGTAACTGACGGTCTATGAAAACATGCATCGAGATTATTATAATTATTTCGTTTACCAGAGCCTAAACATGGGATCATGCAGAACATGAATTTACTTTAACACGTCTAATTTCAAAATAATTTAACAGTATGAGCGCCGTAAAAATCAATGCATATGATTCTCCACCTTTAAAAATGGACAATCACTTGGAAAATATTTTATCCAAATCCAGTTTTAAAACAAATTGAACAGTCAAACAGTAAAACAAATTATTCCTAAATTAGTTTTGGATTATAAAAGGACAACCTTACATTTGAAATCAGTTATTCCTAATGTTGGTTTGAGAGGAAGTTAAAAAAGTATAAAGCTTTTGCCAAATATTTTACTATCACAATGGGTCTGTCCAGAGCCTTATAGAATCATTCTTTTTCTCCATCGGTAGTCAATACATTCATTCAATCCATTCAATCATATTTATTGAGCGCTTACTGTGTGCAGAGCACTGTCCTAAGTGCTTGGAAAGTACAATTCAGCAACAAAAAGAGACTATGCCTGCCCACAGTGGGCTCACAGTCTAGAAGGGGGGAGACACACATCAAAACAAGTAAACAGGCATCAATAACATCAATGTAAATAAACAGAATCAGATATATAAATACATATATATATATACATATATATACACATCAGAACAAAGCACTTACCTCTCCCTCTAGAGATCTTTCGGGTACTTTGCCCATAGCTCTGAGGTTGGACCAGGGTTCCAGGAATCCTGAAACCTGGATTTTAGGTCTCGATTTTGTCCGTAACTGGCTAGTGTGGGTGAGGACTGCCTATGTTTTTTGCAATGGGCTATACTCCTACTTGTTCACTGTACTTTGTATCCCAGCAGGGACATGACAGTTCTAAGCACTGGGGTAGATACAAGCTAATCAGGTTGGACACAGCCCCTGTCCCCTATGGGGCTCAACACTCTCAATCCCCATTTTACAGATGAGGTAACTGAGGCAGAGAGAAGTGACCTGCCCAAGGTCACACAGTGGACATGTGGCAGAGATGGGATTAGAACCCAGGTCCTTCGGACTTCCTGGCCCATGCTCTATCCACTAAGCCATGCTGCTTTCTCAACACAAATTTTCCTTAGCATGGGATTTTGCAAGAACACAACTCCCACCTCTCCAACCTGATTAACTTGTATCTACCCAAGCCCTTAGAAGAGTGCTTGGCACATAGAAAGTGCTTTATGATTATGATTGGCAAGGGATGAGACAGTGAAAGGGGGACTCGGCAATTCCTCTGGGTGAGATCTCAGTCTCCAAGTCTCATTTGTCATTCTTGTCGGAGGAGGACTCTATCATCATCATCATCATCATCATCATCATCATCATCATCATCATTCAATTTCACTTCAACATCCTTATCTCTTTTTCTTCAGAAAATGATCAATTTTGTGGTTAAAAACAGTAATAGTTGCATTTCGTTTTAGTAGGTCAGGAATATTTTCAAGTCATTAAAAAAAAATTCATCCCCACAGTTACCATCTTCAATGAGGAGAAGATGTAAGATTTTGATTTTATTACAAGTACATATTTCAAACTATTCGGAATAAATGTGGTTTGGAGATCTGAAAGGGTCTTTTGTTTTGGAGGAGGCTTCTAAGGGTATGATAGCACTGTAACATCACACACAGAAAAACTGGGGGGAAAAAAAATCAATTCTACCGGCCTGAGGTGCCCAGTGTTGGTATGAGCAATTTTAAACTGATAAACAAATTGCATGCTGGTGTCAGGCAGAATTACATTTAACAGCATCTTTCATGTGTCAGAGACTTGTGCTTGCTAAATTCTTCTGTTTGTACAATAATGGATATAGGGCAAATACGTAGATATAGGGCAAATAAATCAGTAACTTAATGCCCTTCGAAAGCAGCAAGATAACTAATTGCCTGCCTCAGTATCCAATAATTAATTCCCCTGAAACAAGTGAATGTAAGTCCTTGCATTCCTGAAAATTACCATTAGCCTCATCAACAACCGGGGCTATTTTGGACATTAGGGCCTGTAAAGAAATCACTCACTAATCCATAAAACTCTCCCACAAGTAAATTCAGAGCTCACTACCTATCTCCAATGAAAAATTTTTTCAATAAAAGTTTGGTCAAGATGATTTCCCGACAGAATAACAAATAGTAAGTACTTACGGGATGTTGGAAAGATGCAGAGTGGCAGATGGAGGGAAGATGTTCTGAAAGTTCTTAGAACCAGGCTTCTTAAAGCGATGCAAAGGACTGTTGCTGTAATCCTTAGTCAGACCTTGGTCTTCTTGTCCCTCCCGAGGAAGCTGAACTGACTGATGCCTGGATAGAGTAGCACGAAGCACCTTTCCATAAAGCCTCTGCCCGCTTAGATGGTTCATGGCTAGAATGACAAAAATCCATCAATACAAATTCTGTAATGTGACGTCAGAAAAAAGTCATTGCTCATTGCTTTCCTGAATGACCTTTTATAATATCAGTGGAAAGTAATCAATCAATTGTGTTTACTGAGTGCTCACTGTGTGCAGAGTACTGCACTAAGCACTTGGAAGGGTTGGTAGATAGGTTGTCTGTCCACAAGGAGCTTATAGTGTAGAGGGGGAAAGTCAAATCCTTTAATAGCCATATGTTCTTCTAGCAATTATCCAATATTCTGTTCAATTGCTGTCAAAAAACATCAGCATCCACGTCAACCCTCAATTCTGACATTATATCTTTCGCCTAAGTCCTAACCTTTAAGGAACATGGGTTCTTTGGCATCAAATGCATAGTAAATAATACTATGCATTTGAGATAGACTATTGGTTTAGGCAGCACCACACTTAATAAAGGTGGAACATATAGGCTGGCCCTAACATATTACTGCTCTGACAGCATTCAAAAATAACATAAAAAAATTCTGCTTCAAAACTCCTCACTTCTCAAGCCAACACTTTTTATTTTTATACCGGGCTTTGGCAATAGTGCAGCTTTCTAGCACAAGCAGTCAGTTCTCTCCAGCATGTTTTCTCACGATGCACTCTGAAGAGAATGCTATTGCGGAATTAGGGGGCATTCTTCTGACAACTCATGACTGTGATAGAACACCACGGGCTGTCAGAAAAAACAGATGTGTGCAAGCTCTCAGCATCGGTCAGGGTGTGAGTTTTATAAAACGAGTTTTCCTTCAACCCGCAGGATTCATCAAGAACGTGAGCCCCGTGATATGGGACAAATGAGTGGATCCCATTTTAATACAGGTTTCGATTTAACATGCATCTGTTTAAATGGGAAAAAAACCTATAAATACTCACTGCTGCCACCCAGCCACCTAGGCATCTATCTAGGAATTAGCGTCAAATGGAATCGGGATTCTTGGTGGCAGGAGGCAGCCACGTCAGAGTCATTTCTGGACATCTTTATCTCTCCCTTTTCTCCAGACCCCTCCAGCAACATCTCCTCAACACACCTTAAAGTGTTTGGAGGAGGTGCGAAGAGGGTGGGAGTGCATGCTGATCCTGCCCAGGAAAAGAGGGTCCCCCAGGAGCAGGTGTGCAACTTCTTCAGGATAAAGGGAGGCCAGGAAGAGGATGTTTTGCCCCTCTATGGTTTCCGAAAAATCTATGGGTGATGGGAGAGGTCTGCTCATTATTTTGGTCTTGGTGCTTTTAAAGTGTTCTACGGGCATTTGCAAAAGGGGATTCTAATAAAGCTAAACAATCAAATAACAGGAAGGAAAGAGAAAATAAACCAGACATTTTTACTGGTCTAGTTTATAACAAAGGGAAGGAGTCAAGAAGTCAGCATGGAAAATATTTCTTTTGTCTTAAAAACAGTTTACGCCAGCAAGGACAGCAGCATACACTGTGACACGGACATTCTCTTCCATTAAAAATGTTAATAGAGATAAGTAATGTTTACTGCTATGTAACTGCTACATTAAGTTATGTTACCTGTAATGTAAGTATGTAACACAAGGAACTACACAATGATCTCTGTCTCTATCTCTTTCTCTCTCTCACTCACACACACACACACACGCACACACTTTCTCTCTCTCTCTCTCTCTCGCCAATAATAGACATCAGTTATTAGTACCTAGTTGAGCTTGATTTGCATCTGCCATTTGAACCAAGGCATTTTCTTTCTTGTTGAACATGATCTTCACCCGGTGCACGTCACCGTATACCCCTACGAAAAGTCAAAATCCATCATTTTTCATTGGTATCTGTGTCCAATTCCACTGCCTTTTTTGGGTTCTACAGCAAATCTAAAAGGTCAAACCGGTAATTTGTAGCTTCCTAGCTTCTGATTTAAAGCAGAACAGTCAAATGTACAGAACACCTAGACTGTTTTCTAAAAATAATCATTTTGAATGCTTATTCTTCATTCAGGAATGAACTTACTACAACTTACTTTCACAAAGAGCACTTCGGCCAAGTCATAAAAAGAATTCAGAAACTACAAACAACTCACCAATCTAACTAGTCCCCTGAATCTATTTCAGCTTTGAAAAGAAACACAATTTTGCTAGGTCAACTTCATGCCTCCTCTATAGCACTGTACCCCAGGGGTGCCAACTCTGGGGGTGGAAGAGGGAGGAAATGGCCCTCACCGAAATGAGACTGAGGGTAAAGCCACTGGCTTTGTCTCTACATCTTTTAGGGTTGCCTGTCCCGCCCCACCCGCTAAAAAGTGGGTCTGAGATAAGCAGAAGTTGTATCAGTCCTCCTAGGACATGCATGGCTCTTCCCTAATGCCGGTTTCAGGCAGAACAGGTGAACTCAGCCCAGCTCCTGGCCTTCCTAGCTTCAGCAGGATGTTATGTTCAATGGTGATAAGCCGGTTATTATCTAAGTTTTGTGTCCTCTAATCCCATCTCACAAGGAAGAGGCAGGCCAACAGCTAGATGGACAGAGACCATAACGACGGCAACGGAAGAACCGTTAGAAAGGTTGCGGATTACGGCAGAGGACAGGACAATCTGGAGAAAGTATATCCATGGATATGAATCGGGAATGAGTGGATGACGATAATAATAATAATGATAATTCCTTGCCTGCTTCCCTTCCCCACCCGATTTGCTTGTATCAAGCACAGCGCTTAGTACAGTGCCTGGTACAAAGTAAGCACTTAACAAATACCTGACAATTATCCTGTGCCTGTGTGTCCATTACCTTGACCCTATGTGTATGAGGTTGTGTGTATCAACCTCCCTAGCCTCGAATGTCCACGCCGCTGAATAGGTCTAGCTGGACACCTTCCTGATCCTATGTATGTGTGCCTGTGTGTCTATCTTTCTGATCATGGGGGTACACCTTTGTGATCACCGCAACAGCCCCATGTGTGTGTCTGCAAGTGATCTGAATTCAGTACCCTTTATAGAATGAAGCTGGGTGACTTTAAAACTGGCACCAGAACCTCAATGGGGGGGGGGGGGGGGGGGGGTGGAAACAGCTCTTCTCTCTTCTCTGTCTTGGAACAAGGGAAGTAGAAACAAATGCCTGCATTCAGATTGGGGGTTTATGGGCTGGACCGTGCTGCCCTAAAGCCAAAATTCTCCAATAATCCCTGCAAATCTGAAGTGCCCATTCAGCAGGAGAAGCAGCGTGGCTCAGTGGAAAGAGCATGGGCTTTGGAGTCAGGGCTCATGAGTTCGAATCCCAGCTCTGCCACTTGTCGGCTGTGTGACTGTGGGCAAGTCACTTAACTTCTCTGTGCCTCAGTTCCCTCATCTGTAAAATGGGGATTAAGACTATGAGCCCCACGTGGGACAACCTGATTCCCCTATGTCTACCCCAGCGCTTAGAACAGTGCTCGGCACATAGTAAGCGCTTAACAAATACCAACATTATTATTATTAGATAGGGTGGAGAAGCAACAAGGCGAATAGGTAAGGATTTAAATAATATTTTGAGGGAAAGAGAACAGAGGCTGAAAGTCATTTTGGGGTAAGAGAAAGTGTTTGAAAAAGCAGGAGTCTATTAATCTTGTGACGGTGAAGAGAGAATGGCTGTGGGATATGAAGGAAGGAGGAAACTATCAAAACTTAGCCAAACATCAAAGGAGTCTGTGGCAATAAGAATAGTAACTTTTTATTTAGGCTATCCTACTTACATCACCCACATTTATTTGCTTTCTTTTCCTAAGATTAAATACAATTAGAAAAAAATATATTGTATAAGATTCATTAAAAATGAAGTCACAAAATGGCTAAATTACAGCTCCATTAATGTAATAAGCTATAAAATTCACCAGACTAGACTAGAGCTGGTAAGGTTCCTGTGAGCATTTAAATAAAATCCACTGGTGCTAAGCCTGTTATTTTTTAAGTTGTCTTCTTTACATCTGCAAAGTATTTTAGGACTTGTCCATCCCCAAAACTACAGAAGCACCTTTTTCCAAAAAGATTATGGTCTCTGGAATCTGAACCCAAAATCTCATGGTTATTAAATCAGTTGACTATGAATGGGTTAAAAATAAAAGTATTGCAAATATCTCCCTGTTTCAAGTAAGATAAAAAGCACTGTTTCAAGAAATGACAACTAACTTACCAAATAGGATAAAAAGTCCTTGGGGGGTGATAGCCTGTGTAAAAAGGAACACACATTTTAATTTTCACTCAAACAAAAATCGTTCCAAAAGATGTTAAAATTATATCTTGAACTTTATTTTAGCTATACTGCAGGTCCCCAAATTAAATGATAGATCCTCAATGGGTCTTGAAGATTCTCATGGAAAAGTTCTCCTCTCTTTACAACAAGAAAATGATCTTGATGCTATAGTTGCTACTCTTCAGTTACCCAAATTTAACATTTTCACTTCAGCTATGTGAGCATCCAAATCATTCTAATCTGCCCAAGTGCGTTTTACGATTCTTGTTAAGACACACCCTAAGGCAACTTTTGACAGCACAACTGTAACCGATCAATTAGAAATGAAAACCGATAAACACTTTTGGAAATTTTTCTTCAAGGCATAAAACTCAATGTTATCTAGCATTAAATTATTGTTACCTCCTTTCCCAAACTGACTATATTTGATAACAGTATACAGTTTGTATGTTTTCTTACCTGTCATTAGTTGGGGATTGAATCAATTAGGCACAGATGATTTATGTGGAAAGTAACTCAACCAACTGTGGGTTATTTTGCACTGAGTAACACTTCTCCCAGTCACTATTACTAAATATGAATTCAAAGCTGCAGAGAGTCTAAGATTAAATTTTACATTTTATTTCAGAATGAAATAACCCCGCTCTTTCATTTGAGGTCACTCCTCTTCAAATTCCATTCCATTAGAAATTGTTCCCTTTTAGCTGAAGCTGCTTGTCCATTATTTGAATGGATAATTAGAAATTTCACTATATGTTGCTCCCTTAAACCACAAATTCCCAAGTCGGGCACAAAAAAAAAGATGTGTCCTGTGAAGTTAACCAGTGGTTTTGACTTAACTTGGCTGTAAAAAGCATGTATTCTAGAATGAGCCATCTGCCTCCATCCTCCAAGATTTTCCAGTCCATAATCTTGACATTAGTCTTGACTCCTCTCTCTCTTTCAACCCCAAATCCCTCAGTTCTCCCTTCACAACATTTCCAGAATTCACCGCTTCCTCTGATAATAATGGTATCTGTTAAAGCACTTACTATGTACCAAGCACCGTACTAAGCTGTACTTACAAAATGGACAGGCAGAACACCATCTCTGTCACCCATGTGGGGGTCACAGACTAGGGTGGAGCTAAACAAGCCAGTGTACTAGTCCCGGCCCTTGTCATATCCTAGCTTGGCAACTGCATCAAGCTCCGTCTCCCATCCATATTTCACACGGCTGAGCCGGTCGTTTTTCTAAAACACCATTCTACCATTCTAAAAACAGCCTTAATGGCTGCCCATTCCTCTCTGCATCATGCTGAAACTCCTGATACCGGATTTTAATACACTTAATCAGCTCTCTCCTTCCTATGTTTATTATTAATAATAATAATAATAATAATAATAATGATGGCATTTGTCAAACGCTTACTATGTGCTGAGCACTGTTCTAAGCGCTGGGGTAGATACAAGGTGATCAGGTTGTCCCCACGGGGGGGGAGGCTCACAGTCTTAATCCCCATTTTCCAGATGAGGTAACCGAGGCACAGAGAAGTCAAGTGACTTGCCCAAAGTCACGCAGCAGATCAGTGGCGGAGCTGGGGTTAGAACCCATGACCTCTGACTCCCAAGTGCTCTTTCCATTAAACCAGGCTGCTTCTCTTTTCCACTTTCCTCTCCCATTACACCATAGCTCGCAGCCTTCATTCCTCTTAAGCTAACTTACATATTGTGCCTCTCTGCCACTGCCAAGTGCTCCCATCCTCCATTCTTCCTGGAATTACCGTTCTCCCCCTGCACAGCCAGGTAACCATGGCTCTCCCTGTCTTCAAAGCCCTTCTGAAATTTCACCTTCTCTAGGAGTCCTTCCCTGAAGAATTTCTTATCTCCCATCTTATATCCCCCAACTGCCACTGAAGCATCACCTGAGCGTTCGGCTACTGATCCTTCCCTTCAAAACACTTAGGTACATATCTTTAAACACTAGTACTTCCTCCAGTTTGTAATTTATTTTAGTGTCTCTCTCTCTCTCTTTAGATTGTAAGCTCCTTGAGGGCAAGGATCATGTATACTGACCCTATTGTAATCTCCCAAGTGCTTAGAACAGTGTTCTGCACACCTCAGGCACTCAATAAATACTATTGATTGGTTGAACCCAATATTTGCTTAAAGGTTCGTCATTTAAAAAACAGGCTTACTCTTCCTTTTCTAGTTTTATTTTACGAAAAACTCGTCCCTCCTTCTCTGCTTTTAACACCTACGGCATCATGAACGAAACAGCACATCCGTAATTCAGATCCACTTGCTAAATACTATCCAAAAACATATACAGATTATGGAGAAGCAGCGTGGCTTAGTGGATAGAGTACGGGGCGGGAGTCAGAAGGACCTAGGTTTTCATCCCGGCTCTGCCACGTGTCTGCTGTATGACCTTAGGCAAGTCACTTCACTTCTCTGTGCCTCAGTTACTATATCTGTAAAAGGGGGATAAGAGAAGCAGCGTGGCTCAGTGGAAAGAGCACGGGCTTGGGAGTCAGAGGTCACAGGTTCGAATCCCAGCTCTGCCACTTGTCAGCTGTGTGACTGTGGGCAAGTCACTTAACTTCTCTGTGCCTCAGTGATCTGTAAAATGAGGATTAAGATCGTGAGCCTCAAGTGGGACAACCTGATTACCCTGTATCTACCCTAGCGCTTAGAACAGTGCTTTGCACATAGTAAGCGCTTAACAAATACCAACATTATTAAGAGCGTGAACCCCAGGTGGGACAGGTACTGTGACCGACCTGATTAACTTATATTTACCCCAGTGCATAGAACAGCGCTTGGCACATAGTAAGCGCTTAACAAGTACCATAATTATTAGTATTTGGGTTTTCCTTGGAAATAATCTAGAAGTTTAAATATTGACGCTAACTTACTGGTTTCTCTCCCCAACTCATAGTATTGCCAAGCATGGTTATGAGTTTCCACACGGTATTTTGCATATCATTTTGGTTTACCACTATCTACAATTGTATCTCTACGCGGATGATTCCCAAATCTACCTCTCCAGCTCTGACTTCTCCCCTTCTCTGCAATCTTGCATTTCCTCCTGCTTTAAGGACATCTCTACCAGGATGTCCCACCGACACCTCAAACTTAACATGTCCAAAACATGACTCCTCCTCCTCCCACCCGAACCCTGTCCTCCCCATGTCTTTCCCAACATTGTAGACAATACCACTATCCTTATTTCATAAGCCCCTAACCATAGAAGGAGCAGCGTGGCGCAGTGGAAAGAGCAGGGGCTTGGGAGTTAGAGGTCATGGATTTGAATCCCGGCTCTGCCACTCGTCAGCTGTGTGACTGTGGGCAAGTCATTTCACTTCTCTGGGCCTCTGTTCCCTCATCTGTAAAATGGGGATTAACTGTGAGCCTCACGTGGGACAACCTGATGACCCTGTATCTACCCAAGCGCTTAGAACAGTGCTCTGCACATAGTAAGCGCTTAACAAATACCAACCTTGACTCTATTTATTGCCATTGTTCTTGTCTGACCGTCTCCCCCGATTAGACTGTAAGCCCGTCAAACGGCAGGGACTGTCTCTATCTGTTGCCGACTTGTTCATCCCAAGCGCTTAGTACAGTGCTCTGCACATAGTAAGCGCTCAATAAATACTATTGAATGAATGAATAAATACCAACATTATTATCTTCAACTCATCTCTCATTTAACCCACATATTCAAACCGTCACCAAATTCTGTCGGTTCTACCTTCACTACATTGCTAAATTCTACACATTCCTTTCCTTGCTGGCAGCAAGAGCTGTTATTGTGAAGCAGCGGAGTGACACCATCACATTTTATCACGTGCCTCATGACATCATGATGCAACATGTCCCAGTTGAAACCCATCCTGTAAGTACAATCTTAACTTCACATAATTACAATAATACCTCCACCATGAAGTAAGCTACGCTAATGTATGCTTCCATTCTAAGACTGACTCTCTGTGAATCATCCGCTCACAGATTTCATTTAGTTTGGTTCTTCTGCACAGTTTACCGATCCTTAACCTACCATATGGAGAATATGGTGTCAGTAAGGAAGCATTTTGGTGCTATGAGAACCATTAAGAAACGTTTGGCTATCCAGGGTGAAAGAAGTTGTAAGGTTCCGAAGCCCATTTATTTCACGGTTTTGTCTACTTAAAGGGAATTCTCAGCAATTTAATGTCAGCAGTTAGCATGGGAAAGCGTTCCATGAAATTAAGCATTTTGATTATTACCTAAGATTTTTAAAACTCAGATGACATAAAATAAGGAACTGCAGGAAAATGAGATAATAATATAACAAAATGGATCACATTTCTGAATTATTTCAAGTAACACTGGGATCACAAGCAACTGAGGGCAATGCATGGAATTCTGAGCTCAAAAATTGACATGATAATGGAAACATTCTTTACTCTCTTCATCATCTGGCTTCCAATCATTCTTGAAATTAGAAATTAGACAAGCAGCGTGACTTAGTGGAAAGAGCAAGGGGTTGGGAGTTAGAGGACGTGGGTTCTAATACCGGCTTCTCCACTTGTCAGCTGTTTGACCTTGGGCAAGCCAATTAACTTCTCTGTACCTCAGTTACCTCATCTGTAAAATGGGGACTAAGAGTGTGAGCCCCACGTGGGACCACCTGATTACCTTGTATTTCCCCCAGTGCATAGAAAGTGCTTGGCACATTGTAAGCGCTTAACAAATACCATCATTATTATTATTATTATTAAATTCATGAACTAAAACTAGGAATTCTGTAAGGTAATGTTTGACATTCAGGTTTTTAAAGAGTACATATTTTTGTTGCTTTTTCTATAAAACAGTTTCATTTGGGCTCCAGGAAAACCTTAAATGAGCATTTTATTTTACCACCCATCCACACTGAACTCACTTCAGAATTGAGGTTGCTAACCAGCAGAACGGAATTTCCTGGTACACCAGCAACTCCAGGAACGGCCATTCGTCCAGTAACAGCTGAAGTGGTGATTGTAAGCGGCCCAAGAGCTCCAGGAACAGCAGGTACAGTAAGACCTTAAATTATAAAATGAAAAAAAAAAGATTTTTTTTTTCATTTCTTGAGACAATAGAGAAAATACAATTTTGGAACATGTATTTTTTTTTTTTAGAAAAAAACCTAAACTTGAAAGCAAAATAAGATAGTACATGTCAAAACAATGTTAAAATGTAACAGTTTTGCCTAGTGGATAGACCACAGGCCTGGGAGCTAGAAGGACCTGGATTCTAATCCCGGCTCAGTCGTTTTTCTGCTGGGTGACCCTGGCCAAGTCACTTAGCTTCTCTGTGTCTCTGTTACCTCACCTGTAAAGTGGAGATTAAGACTTTGAGCCCCATGTGGGACATGGGCTGTGTCCAACCTGATTAGCTAACATCTACCCAAGTGCTTAATCCAGTGCCTGGCACATAGTAAGCATTTAATAAATGCCATATTAAAAAGGAAATTAATGTCACTTGCTATTTTTTAATCTACAGGAAATGCCTATAAGCAAAGCTTTACACTTGTTCACGGATGTTCAGAGACATGACGTTTCTACAGTACTGAAAATTTTTATAACACGGGTTTTGGGGATCACGGTTGCCCCCTCCCCACCACTATGGTAAAGCTTAAAAATACTTCACTTCAGCCTATATTACATTCTGCTGCCCAGACCATGACTTCATTCTCCCAGATTCTGATTCTCAGCTGCCCTGGGTAATTTGGTTGTCATTCTGAGCTCAATCAGCCAAGAGTATTTTTTGAGTGCCTGTGTGCAGAGCACTGTGGTAAGCACGATATACTGGCTTCATTGTTAGTGTAAGTTCGAAACCCATCAGGTGATAAACTGTTTGGCAGTTCCAATGTCTGATATGTTTCAAACTTACACTAAATACCAACATTCCATCTAAAATACGAGGGAAACGTCATTTTACAGATGAGGAAACTGAAGCACAGAAGTGAAGTGACTTGCCCTAGGTGATGCGGTGGGCAAGTGACGGAGCAGAGATTAGAATCCAGGTCCTCTGACTGCCAGGCCGTGCTCTTTCCACTAGGCCATGCTGCTTTAAAGGTCCTGCTGTTTTAAACCTGAACGTTCAGTCAATTTGTTGCATTAAAGAAACTGGGCAGATTAGGAATACATGAAACAAGTTACTGTTAAATTACGAAGCCCGGACCATACCGGCACTGGCTTATTGTGGTCAGGGAATGCATCTACCAACTCTGCTGGTACAGTGCTCTGCATACAGTAAGCGCTCAATAAATACCATTAATTGACTGGTTGACTGAAGGTGGGGGAGAGAGGAGCAGGTGGCCTGGAACAATGAATGTCTGCCCAATTTGCTCCATGGAGGTAGTCTGATTCTGTCTGGGTGGACACTAAAATGTTAATAAAGACAATCATATATCCCTCTCTGCCTATCCTCTCCTCAACCTACTCAAATCAGGAATCTTCCCTAGAGGGGGTGATTGTCACAAGGAAGGTTTGTTGCTTTGCAAAGGTAGTTCTGATGCTTCCTCTTCAGGACCAAAAGAGGTTATTGTATATCATTATTAAATCACTTAACTGTGGTGGGTCTTGTTTCTTTTTATTTGACAACCTGTAGAAAGTGCAAAGCTTTGTCTCAAAACACACTTCATATTCATTTTGAGAACAAGACTTACCTGCAGCTTGAGGAAAGCCAATGGCTGGGGCAAATCCAGCAGCTCCTGCATAGGGTGAAGAAATTATACCTGGTGCACCTAATGGAGAAAATATAAGATGACTACTTGTGACAGTATCAGCAAACAAGGAAATTACTGAGCAGTAGGGTTCACGAGCTTCTGCTTTATTACTAAATATTCATGACATAAAACCTGGCACTTGACGCTCCTATCTTCTTCCGTGAAAAAACAGCATAATTTACTTTGCAAAATTAGGATGCCTGTATTAGAAATTTTAACAAAATACATATGCCAAGGCAGCTAACTGTTGTACTAGGAAACAGGCCAAACAGTTTATTTAGCAACATTGTTCATTGGGATGTAAAGAGACAGCATTTTTCTCAAGAATTTCCCAAATACCAAATCCTCAGAAAAGATGCAATTTTTCTTTACCAACAACTTTCTTTTCAGTTAGATCACTACATCTAGAGAAGTGAGAAATATCTGCAAAACACCCACAATTAAGAGTCAAGCGGTTATGATTAGCCAGAATGAAAATTGAAGTTTGGCAAATATTTTCTCTCTTGTCAATTATCCTCCAAATCAAAGAAACGCAGCAGTGACAGATTTTAGCTGCACAGCTCACAGAAATACAGTAGTTAGACGAAATAGCCTTTGATCAAATTTGGAAAACACGTCATCTCACAGATACAAAAAAAAATGTTTGAGACAGGCTTAAAACGAACAAAATCCATCTCTGAAATTATTATGTGAGTCACTGAGTAGGAAGTTCAATACTTCAAAGATAAAATGATTTGGCTACACAAATGCCATGAAATTATTGGTATATAACTACCTGGATTAAGTGTACCTCAGACACTTTTCCATGATTTAATTTCTGTTGAAAACTGGGAAGTTTATTATATGGAAGATGGACTAAATGTACCTTTCCTACACCATGTACTTGGGTATGCAAAAAGGGTCCACTTCAAATAATTTGCATTTTAGATGAAAACCTCAATAAATCAATGTTCATCATATTTTGAGCATCCTATTAAAAAAGAGGATGAAATCTAAATAGCTACTTGGTGACTTCTCTGCCTCTATATAGAGCAGTTAGGATGGCATAAACAATTACTTGGAAGGCAACCAGCTGAATATCTGAAATCCAAGACTAATTGAATTTACTGTTCACAGAGGCCCTGTTGATTCAGTCGTTGCCCCAGTTTATGGGGGAAAGTGAAGATGGAGTTTTTGGTCAGGAATGATGGGTGAGCTTTAGTCCTCCCACTTCAGGACTGAGAATCTGCATGAATAATAATAGTAATAATAATGATAATGGCATTTGTTAAGCACTTACTATGTGCCAGACACTATACTAAGCGCTGGGGTGGATACGAGAAAATTAGGCTGGATACAGTCCCTATCCTATATGGGGCTCACAGTCTCAATCCCCATTTAATCGATGAGGCAACTGAGGCCCAGAGAAGTGAAGTGACTTGTCTAAGGTCACACAGCAGACAGGTGACGGAGCCAGGATTAGAACCCATGACCTTCTGACTCCCAGACCCGTGCTCTATCCACTAAACCGTGCCACTTCTCTATGGAGGAACTGATTATAGTGTCAGTGGTTGTCAGTGCCATTCATAGCCTCTTGTTTCTGTCAACAAGGCCTCATCAACTGCTGCCAGGGCCTGGAGTTAATCAATATTGTGAAGCCCCTATGTGGTGCAGGGCTGTCTCTCTTTATTGCTGTATTGTACTTTCCCAAGTGCTTAGTACAGTGCTCTGCACACAGTAAGCGCTCAATAAATATGACTGAATTAATGAATGAGTCATCATGCCATGCAGCACATGATATCATTGGGCAATCAGAGTGGAGCGATAGAGAAAGTTCCCCGAGAATCTCAGACCTCCGCCCCCTAAAATACTGCATGGGGATCCAGCCAAGGGAGGCATATCCAATCCCCAAGGACATACAATCTCCTCTAGGGGCTCGCTCAGGCTCCATGCCTGGCCAGGAAGACCTCGCTGATGGCTACTGCTTCCCACAGAACTGCCCTGAATCTTTTCTGGAGGAAAAAGTAAAAATTTCTTTCCCAGGTTCATTTCTCTTGTTCACTTTCTCCCCTGAGTTACGAGTTTTGAGATGCTCTCTGGGAAGAAGGGAGAGAGGAGGAAGAGGAGATGAGAAGGCAGAGAGAAGGGACAGAAAAGAGAGGGGGGGAGAGAGAGAGATAAGGAGAAAGAGAGAAAATTCTGCCCCGGCTCAGAACCAGGGGGCAGAGCTGGGTGTCCCATTCTTTATTTTTTTTAAATGATATTTGTTACGTGCTTATTATGTGCCAGGCACTTTACTAAGCGCTGGGGTAGATACAAGATAATCAGGTTGGAAATAGTCCATGTCCCACATGTGGCTCACAGCCTTAATCCCCATTTTCCAGATGAGGTAACTAAGGCACAGAGAAGTGAAGTGACTTGCTCAAGGTCACATAACAGACAAGTGGCGGAACCAGGATTAGAACCAGGTTCCTCCGACTCTCAGGCCCATGCTCTATCCGCTAGACCTTGTTGTTTCCCTTGGGCTGCATATGAGCAGCCAACCCATGGAATCCACTGTCTTCATCCCTAAAGATGCCTAAAGATCATCTGCTCCGGCCACAGTCCCAAGCCGTCTCGTGCACAATCTTCCCACTGCCTCATCCTGCTCCGTCCCTCATCTCTTTGTCCAAGCACAGGCCACCCTGACTGCCATTAACACGGCAGAAATATCTCAGACAACAGGTCAGAGCTGCAGAAAGGGGAGGAAATTTTGCACACAGTAAGCACTCAATAAATACCACTGATTGATGGACTGTGAGTGTTTAGGGGAGAAAGCCTGCTCCATCTGGCTGTGCTACAGGGAGGCTTTTGGAGGAGGGTTGTGATGGTAGCTTGAAGTCACATGGTACGGATGTTCAGTGGGGTACCTAGACTACATGAGCCCCTGCTTTAACCCAGCCCTTCCTGCCAATCATAGTCCTGCTGGGTCAAGTGCAACAAGCGCATAAACAGGCAGGGGTGCAGCATACTGCAAAGTAGATGAATGCTCTTCACCCAAGTTAGCCAGCTTCAGGCAGACTCAGAACTAGAACCCAGATCTCCTGATTCTCTGTGCAATGTTCTTTTCACTGCAGGGTGATAGGAAAAGAACTACAAAAATCTCTATCGGGAGCAAAAACCAGTGAGGCAAATCCACAGAAGAAACAATTGTGAGCGGTCACAGCCTCTCCCTTTAATTCCTTCACACTATGGTCTATCATTTTACCTGGGGAATGAGGACAGCACACTGAACCAAAGTTCAAATTCTCCTTAAATGAATTTTTTTATTGCGGCTAACCAAAGTTTTTTTGGTGATGGATAAGTGCACGTGGCCTGTGAATTCTGCCCTAGTTTATCTATTACACTAAGGGATTAAAGAATTAGGGAGATTCCGGTGTGGGAGTTTATTGTTTATACGTGTTTATCTGAATTTTGAGCCATTCATGTCAGCCGAGCTATTGTCAACTCATTCTTTATGATGACGAAAGAGACAGACTACATTCTCTTAAATATATTATCATCAGTTAAGAGAAATAATTTCATATCTTTATGGAAAGGCAAGTTTAACCAGTTTTTTGTAAACACTCATATATGCTTCTCAAGAATTCTTTCAAATAAATAAATAAACCATATTAAAACCTCAAGCAGTAAAGTGTATGACACTCTAAGCCATGAGGTCCTTTTTTGAGAGAATAAAGATCACTGTACTATGATCACAGGTAGCAAAATAGGAAAATAAAAAAGTGATAGAGGATATGATTATCATGTGAATTTACACTAATATGAAATTGTATTACTGCCAAAACAGCCCTTTGTTTTCAGAGACTTAATAAAATTTGCGGTATTTGTTAGGCATTTATTAAGTGCCAAGCACTGTTCAAGGACAGGGGTAGATCCAAGATAATCAGGTCAGACACAGTTCCTGTACCACATGGGGTGGACAGCCTAAGGGGGGAGGGAGAACAGGTAATTCATCCGCACTGTACAGATGAGGAAATTGAGGAACATAAAAGTGACCTGCCCAAGGTCACATGGCAGGCAAGTGGTGGAGCCAGGACTAGAACCCTGGTCCTCTGACTCCCAGGCCCACTCTCTTTCCATTATGCTACGCGGCTGCTCGATACCTCTAAGAATACGTTATAATAATGTTGGTATTTAAGCGCTTACTATGTGCACAGCACTGTTCTAAGCGCTGGGGTAGATACAGGGTAATCAGGTTGTCCCACGTGAGGCTCACAGTTATTCCCCATTTTACAGATGAGGTAATTGAGGCACAGAGAAGTTAAGTGACTTGCCCACAGTCACATAGCTGACAAGTGGCAGAGCCGGGAGTCGAACCCATGACCTCTGACTCCGAAGCCCAGGCTCTTTCCACTGGGCCATGCTGCTTCCCCTAATATAAATATTATTTATATTATTTTTTGGCAATATTTATATTGCAATTGCAATAAAGAATATTGCAACTAGACCTTAAAAAACAAAACACATTTGACAGCTTCCAACAAAATAGTGAGGACAAGGAAAACAACAGAGTTCAATTCTCCCAATGCCTAAATTTATTTCGTGGTAAACAAGGGGACTGGTTGGAACATTTCTGCAGTGGAAGCAGTGATTAACTAAATCGTTTCCTAGTTGTCTGTAAGAATTAATGCTCCTTCCCAGGTGGCTAATTCACTACAAAGGATTAAATTTAGGCATTGAGAGAATTGAGCTCATTGTGCTTTCACCCTGAAAACGTATACACGTATACTGCTGTAATTAAAAGCAAAGTCAGATATCTCCCCTTTCCCACCATTCCCCACCTCATTTTCCAATCCCATATTCTAGCTATTTACAGTATGACAAATGCAGGTGCTATTAAACAATTTTAGGGTAGGAGCAATCAATCCCTAAAAGAATTTACTGACCACTTACTGTGCGCAGAGCACTGGACTACGTGTACAAGAGTACAGTATAACAGAGTTGATAGACATGTTCCCTGCCCACGGCGAGTTTATTGTCTAGAGGGGGAGGCAGGCATTAAAATCAATTATGGGTCTGTGCTATGGGGCTGAGGGTGCGGTGAATAAGTGGTACAAATCCAAGTGCAAGGGTGCTATAAAAGGAAAAGGGAGTAAGGAAAAAGACAGCTTATTCGGGGAAGGCCTCTCGGAGATGTGATTTTACTAAGCCTTTGAAAGTGGGGTGAGTGAAGCTCCGTTGGCCATAAAAGGGGAGGGAGTTCCAGGCTACAGGCAGGGCAGGGGTGAGGGGTCGGCCGTGAGATAGATGAGATCGAGGTACAGTGATAGGATTGGGTGGAAGAGGAGCCAAGTGAGCCTGCTGGTTTGTACTAGGAAACCAGTGATGCAAGATAGGAGAGGACAAGGTGATTGAGTGCTTTAAAGCCGATGGTAAGGAATTTCTATTTGATGCCAAGGTGGAGGGGCAATCACTGGAGGTTCTTGATCGGGGCAGCAGAGTGAAGTATAGATTAGAATGGGGAGAGGCAGGAGGCAGGGAAGTTAGCAAAGGAGGCTGATGCAGTAAAGGCGGGATAGGATAAGTGCTCGGATCAACGTGGTACCAGTTTGGATGGAGACGAAAGGGAGGATTTTAGCGATGTTGGATCATGGGCAGGCAGAGAAGCTGGACTACCAATACTGAAGTGTAGTGACTGCAAAAAGAATTGGGTTGGAAAGGAATCTGTTAGACAGGATTAAGCTGGAGTCGGGTGAAAACAGTGGAAGAACAGGTAACAGTTGGGTGAATGGTGTGCTATTCCACCAGGACCACCTGGTTAGTTATACTACATACAACTAGTATGAAGTATAAGTTCAAACATATGCATATATTCCAGTGGAACTAGTTGTATGTACTATATGTACAAACAGTAAGTAGATAAGAGCAGTTCAAAATTGATGTGGGAAGCTAGTTGAGGATATTCTGTGGTGTAGGGTATTTCCTTTTTAAATCTGTAACTGTAAACACAAATAGAAGGTTCCCCTTCTTCCTTACAAAGCAAACAATAAAGGAAAAGTACCTTATGGTTTTGGTTGGTCTGTGAAAGCCACCTTCATTTTACAGCTTCCCACGTGCTGTTATAGGTAAGTAATTATGGAAATCACAAATTTCAAGCCTATCAAACATTCATTCAATTGTACTTATTGAGTGCTCACTGTGTGCAGCGCACTGTACTAAGCACTTGGAAAGTACCATTTAGCAACAGATAGACACAGTCCCTACCCAACAACGGGCTCACCGTCTAGAAATGCCCAACAAATAGCAAGTACCATATTTGCTCTCACGAGAGATCTGGATTTCTCGATCTCATAAAATATCAGTATTTATCATGCACTTAGAATGTATAAATCAATGCCTTATCATGGCAGGAGAGTTTACATACACCAACGAAGACACCAATAAAGCTCAGAGCTCTGCCACCGAGAGAGAGTCCCTCGCCAGGATTACCCATAATGGAAAGGTCTAATCCGAAGCGTCAGACAAAGTTGATTCACCTTGCTGGGCAGCAGCGGCATGGGGAGGAGTCAGAGGCGGATGATGATGACGATGATGTTGGTATTTGTTAAGCGCTTACTATGTGCCAAACACTGTTCTAAGCGCTGGGGGTGATACAAGGTTATCAGGTTGTCCCTGGTGGGGCTCACAGTCTTAATCCCCATTTTACAGATGAGATAATTGAGGCACAGAGAAGTTAAGTGACTTACCCAAAGTCACACAGCTGAAAAGCTGTTGATCAAAGACAATGGCAGAAACTTTAAGTTTTGAATGTGTAGAAGGCGGCAATGGTAAACCACTTCCATATATTTTACCAAGAAAACTCTACGGATAAAGTCCATAAAGTCGCTATGGCTTGGAAACGATTCGGCATTTGATGACGATGAGAACGTAAAACTCTCCAAGCCTCAGTTTTTTATGGTGTCTTACCTTCCCGTCTCTAATCCCTCGTCCATGCCCTTTCCCACTGCCTGGAACTCCTTCCCCATCTTCAGTTCCACCTGAACACAGCCATCCCATCTTCAAAGCCCTTCCAAAACCCCATCTTCTCCAGGAGACTTTCTTCAACTAACTGCCACCATCTTAGGATATATCAATCCAGTAGCTACCATGAGAACTCCTTGTGTTTTTCCACTTTTGTATCATCTCTTAATATTTCCATATGCCTGCTACTGCCATTTGAAACATTGCTCAGGAGCCTGCCATCATTACTGGTAAATCATTTGTGACTGCCTGCCTCCCCATTAGACTGGAAGCCCCACTCCGCACATGGGTGACGAATAAATACTGATGAGGATGAGGATAAAAAACAAATAGCTAGTTTCACAAAGCTCAGCTCTACACAACTTGAATGGGATTGTGCACCACAGGTATGGGTGGGGAGGGACTAAGGATGTTGAATGTGAGAGTCTTCCCTTGAGAATGAGAGGATGAAAGATGAAACCTGAGTGCGGACCTGCTGACCAACTCGGTCTCCTGCTGAGGCAATCCCGTTCTCCGGGAGGCCAGAAGTGCAATCATTTTTTTTTGCTTTTTTTTCAAGGCTTAAAGGGACCCTATTATTGACTGGCTCAGACTTTAATGTAGCCATTTACTTCTGGAACATGGGGCATAAACAGGGCTTGATTCTCAGAGAGCCCATTACCAGGGAAGAAATCCTGGAAGCAGTTGCACGACCATGGTTCCGTGACAAAATAAGCATAATGATTCCGGCTCGGTCCGAAATTCCAGACAGGCCAACTGAACCATTAGTGGGTTTAGTCTCAACCTCCAGTTGAATCTAAACCGAGCCAAGTATGTGGCTATCCTTATCTTCCAGTTTTGACATGGTTTGACACATGGAGGTCCAATCTGAAGCCAACAAAGCACTGCTATAGTTCGGTGTTGGATCTCAACTCCCAATGGGGTATGTTAAATCAACAGTGAAACGCCAAGCATTTTAGCACATCCATCACACTTTAGAAAACAGAATATTTTAAATTATTCCAAAAGGCAAGAACGTGAGAGGTCAAGGTGGATCTGTCCACAAACAACTCATCCAGATACCATATGTACTGAGAGGAAAGAGCATTCCTCTATGCGGGGGCGGGTGGGGGGGAGAGAGAACACACACAGAATTTTAGTGATTCTGTTACAGATTCTTAAAATACTGTAATGCTTCCCCTCCCCCCCCACACACACATCATCTATAAAATCTACAAAATCAAGAATATTCTTCTGCTAAGTGATTTTCTAAATATAATCAAAATATTACACCAGATACATGAGGGCCCCCTTCACCTCATAAAAGCTCTCCTGCTCCCATGTTCCTATGGTCCTACTTCCCAGCTGACTCTCCAAAGAATGTTTCCCCACCTACTTTTAAAATCTAGTCTCTCCTTCTACCTGTGCTTTGGACACCAACCCCTCTCACCTCTTTAGAACACTTGCTCCCACAGTCTTCCCCTCTCACATTACTATCTGCAGCTCCTCATTCTCCTGAGCTCCTTCCCTTCTGGCTTCAGAAAAGTCCAAGTCTCCCCCAAACTGAAAAAGTCAGCTTGTAACCCACCGCATCTGGCTGTTGCCCTATGAAATTGTACCCATTCCTGTCTGAACTCCTTGAATTGGCTGAATATAGCTGCTGTCTCCACTTCCTTTCTACCAATGCTCTTCTAGACTACTGCAATCTGGATTTTACCTTCTTCACTCGAGTGATGCTGTTCTCGCAAAGGCCTCCACTGCCATCCCATCAACCTCTATTCTGCTCCCAGATCTTTCTCTACCTCTTGTTTGCCTTCGATTCTGGTGACCACCCCTCCCTCAGCCTTGATTTTACCATCTCGATTCTCTTCCTACCTCAGTTTCCTTTGCTGGCTCTGTCTTCTCCTCACCCTTAAGTTGTGGGCACTCCGCAAGACTCAGTTGCATCCTCTACTTTTTCCGTTCTATGCTTTCTCTTGGGGAGCTCATCTGCTCAAGTATTTTCAACTGCCACCTCTATAAGGGATGACTCGCCAAACTCCCAGCCCTGAACTCTCACTCAATTTCTAAATTCCCATCTCCACAACACCTCTACCTGGAAGATTCACGGGCAGACACTGAACTTCCTATCTATGTTTCTGAACCACTTTCTCACTTTCCTAACACTATTGATAACACCACCCTCCTCCCTTTCGCGAAAGCTTGCAATCCCTCCGCCAGTGACTGCCAACATCCATTCTGTTTCTGTATCCTGCTGGCTTTTGCTTTCCATTTCATGGATGTTATTTCAAAAAGCATTTAAATCACTAGGGACCCTTAAATATCAGCACAGCTGTTTCGATTTTCTAAATGATGGGCTTTGGTAATAAAGTTTAAGAGCCTGAGTTCCAAAAAGCAATACGGAGCCAAAGCCGCATACTGACAGATGCCAATAAGATACATATTTCTTCTTTTGACAACACAAGATGAGCAAAATCCAAAGCTCGAATGTACGCTACTTTATATATTTGATGAAAATGTGACTGTTGGAAAGAGAGATATGATTTAGAGTAAGAGCTCCTTGTTGGCAGGGAACGGGCCGCTTCTTTCTTTTATACTTTCCCAAAAGCTCAGTATAGTGCATTGTACCCAGGGGGCAGGAGATAAAAACCATAAGTACTAGTCAAGGTATACAACATGGTAACCTCTCTAGATTTTGGAAAGGCTTTTCAATCCATCCATGACCTAGGAAAATGTGATTTTGGCCATCTGAGGGCTTAAAGAAAAAAGTAATTATCTACGACAGTGCCATGCTGGGTGGGTAAATATCCCCTAATGGATGCATCAAGACCTGGTTTCAATCCACTTCATTATCAGAAGCCTGGACAAAGGAATTTGAAAAATGCCGTCAAATGGGGTGGGGCTTCCAACATAGAGATAACAATAAATGTGATTGAATGAATGAATGAACAAATGAACATAGAAGACAGGACTACAGAGCTGCCTTCATGCTTGAAGATGATCCTAAAGATGAGATTTTATCAGTACGGCTGGTGAGACCAATGCATGACGACAATCACTCGCACAGTTGCAAGGTGTACCTGCAAACATTATCCCTTGCCATCCTATTGTATTTGCAGCCTACAGTTCTTGGTGCCGTTTTTATTTCTCCCTCTGTGGTGAAATCTCATCAATCAATGGTATTTACTGAGTGTCTAGAGTGTGTGGAGGACTGTTCTAGGTGTTCCCATCCCTGCCTTCCAAGGCGTACCATCTTTTACCGCCTGCTCCCAATCCATCACAGCTATGCCACACTGAAGTTTCACTCTGTGTTTTTAAATGGTTTATTCTGCCTTTTTTGTTTAAAGTTTCCATGCTCAACTCCTCATGTCTCACCCCAAAAAGGTAAGGTATAAGGACCATTACTTTGATGCTAGTGGACTGGCTATTACAAGACCTCATTTCTTTGTGATCCTATTCTGCCACTTAATGTTTAAGTATAATAACTGTGGTATTTGTGAAGTGCTTACTTATATGCTAGGCACTGTACTAAGCGCTGGGGTGGATACAAACAAATTGGGTTGCACAAAGTCAGTCCCTGTCCTACCTGGGGCTGACAGTCTTAATCCCCATTTGACAGATGAGGTAACTGAGGCACAAAGAAGTGAAGTGTCTTGCCCAAGGTCACACAGCAGACAAGTGGCGGAGCCAGGCTTGGAAGCCAGGTCCTTCTGACTCCCAGGCCCATGCTCTATCCGCTAAGCCACGCTGCTTCTCTGTATGATAAAACAGGTGGCTGTAGAATCTAAATGTGGCGGCCTCCAGTATAGCCAAGTCTCACAGGAGGACGACAAACAGGGTAAGCTCTCTTTCCTCAATCTCCATATCTGTCTACTGCCTTGGCCCAGGAAAGAGTGGCTTCTGGGGAAATGGGGAAATGGGGAAACCCTGTCCTGATCCTCCTAGACAAAGCACCCTACCCCTAGTCATTATTATTATTATTATTGTTTGAAATTTTTCTTTCCCATTCCTACACCTTCAATAATTGGCATTTCCAAATTGAACTTCTTTCTCTGCTCCAATACTTCACACAGTGGAAGTGAGTGCCTCACTCGACAATGGTGAACAAACCGGATGAGGGCACAGCAAGGTCTAATGCAGAAGTAAGAGCAAATAAATCGTTTGTCCCCACCCAGAGATTGCACTTGATTTCCCACGGCATGTGAGTGTCCAGTGGATTTGAGTGTCCACTGAACAAAGTTGTATATATCAATCGATCAAATGTATTTTTAAGTGCCCATTATGTGCAGAAGACTGTTAGAGTGTAACTCTTTGAGGGCAGGAAATGTGTCATTCCTTTATCTTGCATCTCCCAAGTGCTTAGCACAGTGCATGTTTTGAGGAGGGGAGACATTAGCATTGAATGATGTGTTAGAAATAAGATACCGGAAGCTAAGTGTCAGACACATCGGAAAGAAGAGAGAGACTAGAGGCAGGGAGGTCGATGAGGTGGCTGTTTCAGTTGTCTGCTTGGGAGAGGATGAGAGCTAGAACCAGGATAGTGGCTGTTTAGTTGGAGAAGAAAGGACAGACCTGGGAAATACTGAAAGCACCAATCCCTTCTCCCGGAAATATTATCTAACCTTAGCTCTACTGACACTCTCCTTTCCTGGTGGTTCTCCTATCTCTCTGGCCAGCCCTGCTCAGTCTCTTTTGCTGGCTCCTCCTCTGCCTTCCTCTCCCTAACCCTGGGAGTCCCTCAAGACTCAGTTCTGGGTCCCCTTCTGTTCTCCAACTAAACCCACTCCCTCATTTGCTCCCACAGCTTCAACTACCATCTCTACGTGGATGACTCCCAAATCTACCTCTTCATCCTCAACCTCTCTCTTTTTCTGCAGTCCCACATTTCCTCCTGCTTCTGAGTACTTCTACTCGGATGTTTTGCCGACACCTCAAACGTAACACGTCCAGAACATAATTCCTCATCTTGCCACTTAGATCCTCTCCTTCCCCTCACTTTCCCATCACTGCACCACACTACCATACTCACTGTCTCACAAGCCTGTTGCTTTGGCATTATTCTTAACACATCTCTTTCATTAATTCATTCAGTCATGTTTATTGAGCACTTACTGTGTATGAAACACTGGACTAAATGCTTGGGAGAGTTCACTACAAAAACAGACACATTCCCTGCCCACAAGTTCACAGTCTAGACCCTCTTTCATTCAGTCTGCCACCAAATCCTGCCAGTTCTACCTTCACAACATCTACCCCTTCCTCTCCATCCAAACTGCACCTATGTTGGTCCAAGTGCTTATTTAATAATGGTATTTGTGAAGTGCTTACTATGTGCCGAGCACTGTTCTTAAGCCCTGGGGTAGATACAAGGTTATCAGGTTGTCCCATGTGGGGCTCACAGTCTTAATCCCCATTTTACAGATGAGGTAACTGAGGCACAGAGAAGTTAAGTGACTTTCCCAAAGTTACACAGCTGACAAGTGGCGGAGCCAGCATTAGAACCCATGACCTCTGACTTCCAAGCCCGTGCTCTTTCCACTAAGCCATGCTGCTTCTCCATATCCCTTCTCTTATATCCCACTTCAAATACTGCATCAGCCTCCCCACTGACCTCCCTCCCTCCAGCCTCTCCCCGCCCTAGTCCATAATCACCCTGCTGCCCTGATTGCTTTTCTTAAAAATCATTCGTCACTTAGCCCCACCCCTAACAAATCTCCAAGGGTTGCCCATCCAACTTTGCATTAAACAAAAACTCACCCTCTACCTATTCTTGCTTTACCTCCCACTGCAGCCCAGCCCACACATTTCCTCCTCTAAAACCAACCTACTTCTTCACATCATCTATCCTTCCTGGAACTCCTGCCCCCTTCATATCCAACAGACCACTACTCTCCCCCTCTTCAAAACCCTACTAAAATCATATCTCCTCCAGTAAGTCATCCCTAACCTCTTTTCTCCACACAGTTTTCTCCCTCCATTCTGCCTCACCTGTGCACTTAGGTCTGTACCCCCTTTGATCACCCATATAATCTTCTGCTTCCCCAATCTGTAATTTATTCCCTGTCTCCCACATATTTTAAACTCCTTGTGGGCAGGAAACAGGTCTACAAACTCTATTGTAATTGCATGTTGCTAAAAGTTTAGCACAGTACTCTACTCGCAGTCAGGGCTCAATAAATGCTATTATTTGAGCCACTGGATCCAGAACAGAACCTATTAGGGCACCCATATCTAGAGAATGAGAAGCGCTAGAAAAGGCAGCAATATAACTGAGAAGGATGATCAGAGAGGTAAGAGAATTAAGTGAATACCATGTTGGTAAAAACCAAAGTTGTATAACGTATTCAAGAGAAGGGAATGGTCAACAGTGTCAAAAGTAGATGACAGGTCACGGAAAGTTAGGATCATAGAGCCCATTAGACTCAGCTAGGAGATCATGAGAGACCTTGGTAAGCATAGTCTCAATAGAGTGCAGGGAAAGAAAACCAGATAGCAGTGGGGCAAGAAGGTAGTTGAAGGAGAAAAAGTGAAGGAAGAGGTAGTACATAACCTATTTAAGGAGTTTGGACAGGAAGGGGAGAGAAAGGGTCAGACTTAATGGGTGCAGTGGGATCCAGAGAAGGCTATTTAAGTACAGAAGAGACATGGGCGTGTTCAAAGGCAGAGAGAAAGGAGTCATTGGAGAGTGAGAAGTTGAAGATGGCAATAAGGGAAGGTGCAAGTATTTTTAAGAGGTGAGAGGAAATGAGGTCCTAGTCAGAGAGAAAAGAGGTGGATTCTAAGGGCAGGTGGGAGATTCCCTTTTGAGAGACAGCTGGGAAGAGGACAACCTGAAAGTAAAAGAGCAATGATGGGGAGGGGATGGGCTTGGGAAAGATCACATCAGATGATTTCTATAGCTCCCACGAAGGGACTCAAGAAAGGCACTGGGAACTTTAGGAGAAATTTAAAGATCTCAGATAGTTGGTGAGGGCTGCAGGGGTGGGAGTCGATGAAGAAGGTATATTCATACTGCTGAGCATAGGAGAAGGTAGAGTTATAACAAGGTGAGGGTAAATTTCAAGTGGAAGAAATAGGCCTGAATTGTAAATTTCCAACATCAACATCAGCACATGTGGGGGATGGTAGTGCGAGATTATGGAGGCACAGAGTTGAGTTTAGAAGGAGTAGTAGCATTTACTGTACTAAATGCTTGGGGAGAGCAGAATAAAGTATCACGTCCTCTGCCCACAAGGAGCTTATGCTATAATGGAGAGGAAAGCATAACAATATTTACAAGTAGAGAGGTCAAAAATGTATAAAGCCTATAGAAATGCATGTTAAGGAGGATGTACACAAATCCACAAGTGGTAGAGATGGCTGAAAGGATATTGTTCAGAGTGCTGAGACATTAATTGGAGAAATATAGGAGGGGTTTGAATGTGAAGAAGGAGGGAGTTCCTAGCTAGGAGATAGAGTGAGAAAGGGAAAAGAGGCGGGAGAATCAAGAGCAAGAGAAGGTTGGCTTGGGTGGAATAAAGGCAGTGGGTTGGGAGATAGCAGGTGAAGAGAGCAGATAGGTAAGGTAGGGCCAGGTTGGGGAGAGCACTGAAGTCAAGTGGGAAAAGTTTTTCTCTGAATCAGAGACACATAGGGCTTTAAAGAAAGATGTGGGCTGAAAGGTCAGAGAAGAGGCTAATGCTACTATTCTACAGCCAGTGATTGCAACCTTACCTGTACTAACTGTCTGCTAATGCATAATCCTACCCCTATGACTCCTACTGGAGGCCAAAATGAAGAGCATGTTCATGTCCTACTGATACTGGGAATCCCCCTTCCTCCTCCCATAAGTGAACGTCACCTGTCGGGGAAATGGAAGGGGGAGGAAGGATGGGGTGGAAAAAGTGAACAAATCTCTCAGTAAAGCAGGCCAAGGAGGGAGGGAAGCTACGTAACATATCGGCTGCCTGGCAATAGCCAGGAATATTTTTATTATAGAGATTGTGCCTGGGCCATTTTTGCAGTTTTTGCATTTTGTATGGCAAATGGAGGTTCAGTGTAATTAAGGTTGGGTTGTTTACTGGGAAGGAGTTTCTGTGAAAACTGGGAGATAACTAGAGGAGCCCAAAAAAGGAAAATCTGAATTGCATGGGATATTTTCTCTTGCAAATGCAAGAGAGCCCTGTGACATGGACTTGAATGGAATTATTGGCAGCCCCATGTCTTCTCCCATATTTCAAGGTATGATGAATGGTGCCTTCTTGAGTACAACAGACAATATAAGGTCATATATATGTATACATATATGTATATATACATATATACAAATAGGATAATTTATACTTTCTCTATAGACCTTTAGTTTGGTCAGAATCTTGTTACCATATTGGTGCTACACAATCTTCCAAAGGACATACTCACCCTCTTGATTTGGTTTTCTATCTCTGTCTATTCTTGAATCATTGGAGAGCATTCTGCCTAGGTAGCAAAATTCAGAGTCAGCATTCAACTCTGCTGTAGATGGAGATCCTTGGCTATGTATAGAGTTGGTCAGATGCGGGCTGGTACATAACCTTGATCTTCTTCAGGTTGTCAGTTCATAGCACGTTGCTGATTCTGAAAAGGAGTTCATAATATCTACGTGTTTTCTTGTGTGTGTGTGTGTGCATGTGTGTGTGTGTATATATATATTCATCATTATCAAAGTAAATGCTACTAATGAGGATTTCATCAGGTGCCCAGGTACGGCTGAAACGGCAAGATGCTGGACTGATATTCTTTTCCTTCTTGGATGCAGTGTAATTAGTCCATGCTGTGCTAATGTGGTTGTGTCATACACAGCCTTCTGACACCGCCTGGTATTGCAATCTTCCAGATGACTTTGCTCAAGAACAGTAACACCTCTCGCAATCTCCCGTTTGCTTCCAGCCACGTTGGTCCATACGGTGCAGTGGTCTCCCACTCAGCTCACGACCATCACACACAGTCTTCCTGGCTTGAATGTGCCCTTTTTCAGTTCAAGCAGTGGCTGACTGGGTATCCTGACATCATCTGTTCTCCTATGCCATCATCAGGAAAGCTGTGTTCTTGTGCACGTTGCTCCAATGCTGGAGACCTGACTGCATTCCAGGATCTCGTTGTTGGCGATCTTGTCCTATCATTTGACACTGTGTATGGACTTTGGCGATATTGATGAGACTACTCAAGAAGCAGGATCTATCTTCAATCGTAGGTCCAGGTCACAAAGGCTTACAGAAGACTGGATACTATAATAAATAGAAATTCAACTTGGTGTAGACCTCGATGCCCCATGGTCACCCCTCTTGGGCAGTTTGCCCCAAGATAAGTTGACCTTCTGTTCTGTTTTCTACTTCTTTGTTTCTCTTTGCATCTATGGATAATATTCTGCCTAGGCAGCAGAATTTGGTGACAGCATCAAATTCTGGGCTGCCAATGAAAATGGGTTCTGCGTAGGATTTCTCAGGGGTAGGCTCGTAAATAACTTAAATATTTTTTAGATTTATTGACAGCCCACAGAGCTGTGCCAAACATACAACGAGAATCACAACCATTTACGGGTCATCTCGCGGATTTGCTTCAAGCGGGCAATTGTTAACATAAAGTACTTCCTAGAAGACTTGATGATGTCCTTAGCTTGCTGAACTGGAAGAGTTTTACCAGTTGCTCAGAAGCATATTCTGACTCCAGCTTCCAGATCCCTCGCTGTATCCTCAAGCATGGCAGCACAAGATAGGTCGATCAGGGCTGTACCTACCACGCAGCCTTGCTTCCTTCTGATGGGATGGGGAAAGGTGCTTACAGGACTCCTTCAACTCTGATTGAACGACTACTCGGTCACATGGGGTAGACCTATGGATAGGAGAATTTTCTCACAACAGCCAAATTTGCATAGCAATTGTGAGAGTCCTGATCTAGACGGTATCTCGTAAGTTGCAGGAAAACTGGATACGGGTCTTAGTGTTGTTCTCTGCATTTTTCCCGTACTTGTTATGCTGCGTAAAGATTGTATTTCTTTCTCTGAATTTTGGTTTCTAAGCCACAAACGTGATTCAGCTGGTGTGCGGTTCAGTAGTCTGTCCAGGGGGATTCTGGCTAGAATCTTGCAGACAATGGAAGGGACTGCGATACCTCTATAGTTTCCAGTCAGGTCTCTCCCCACTTTTTCTTGAAGATGATGATTATAGTGGCATCTTTGAAATCTCATAGTACCAAACGAAGCCCTGCTTTACTTTTACTAAGTTGGGGAATGGGGAAAGGGTGAGATACAGCCTCTCCCATTTTCACAGAGCAAATAATCTTAGTATCCAATTAAACTTCTCATTTCAGTAGCTGACAGAGTTCAGATTGTAAGGTCTACAAACACAATAGAAAGGTCTTGATCTTGTCCCTGCACTGTGATTCTCGGGGGGTACAGTTAACGTTGCTCTTCGGTACTCAGTCTAAGAGAACTCTGGCTAGTTTCCACCCACAAAGGAGGGCAGGAAGATCTCACGTTTCCAGTCGGCATTCTTGCTTTTCTTCACGTCAACAATGATGATGAAGGTGGTGATGATGACCGCCAGTAGCCAATCGCTGAGGAAGAGCCTGTGCAGTTGTAGGAGCAGAATTATCCCCTTCTCTGCTTGTAAACCTCAGACGAGGTAGAAGTTCGTGTGTCCTCCATGGGTCTAACTGTAATAGTGATTTCATCAAGTGTTGGGGTGAAAGCCATGTCTGTATACACTGGCAGGTAAATTCTTCTTCCCAAAACGCCTTCCTCAGTGGTGGAAGTTGTGTTAAGGAGATCACTGAAGTACTGTTGCTGTCTCTTTGATCAGTATCAAAGAGTATTTATTCAATACCTACTGTGGGCAGACCACTGTACCTGGAGCTTGGGGAACATACAAAAGAAGTAAAAGACACAGTCCCTGCCAACAAGGAGCTTAAAATATAATGGGGAGGGAGACAGTACACATAAAATGATGAATATACAATATTCAAGAGGGACAATATAGTTATCAATAATTAATAAAACAAATAAATACATGAGTGATGAGGGGCATGATTGGGTGCCATGACCAGAAAGTTGGGAGAGTAATTTGGGAATGCCTCCTGGTGGAGGTGACCTTTTAGGAAGGCTTTGAAAGGGGAAGGATGTGATTTGGAAAAGAGGTGGAAGGGCGCTCCAAATAAGGAAAAAGATGATCAACGGTTGGAGGCAGAAGAGTCGAGAACGAGGGATAAAAGATTTGTTTTGGAGGAGCAAAAAGCAGGAGCTGGTTGTAGTAGAAGAGGAGAGCAGACAGGTAAAAGGGAGCCAGCTAACGGAGAACCTTGAAGACAATAATTTAGAGTTTTCATTTTTCATAAGAAGTAATGAGAAGTCATTGGGAATTTTTTTGAAGGACATTCAATTCTTTTTGAGCAGAAGCTTCATGAGAACTTTGAGGCAAAGAGGCAAAAAATGGAAGTAGCACCAGGTGCTGCAAATAGCAAACATATTAACACAAGGACCACTTTTTTGGGTATATATATATATATGTGTGTGTATATATATATATATATATATATATATATATATATATATATATATATATTACACAGTGTGGTCTGGACTCTCAGACACGCATTAGCTTGAGTGCCAGTCCCACCCTTAGATAAAATTCACCGTCAGTGGTGTCATTTTTGAATTCAAAGGTCAACAGGGCCAAGGGGTTTATGTATTAAAGGACATTAAGGATTGCTGGGCTTCTATCACACGGGGTGAAAATCAAGGTTTGTGAAAAACCAACCAAACAAAAAAAAGCCATTTTAAGCCAAGTGCTAGCTGACTACACTAAATCTGTGTTTCTCCTTACCTCTACCAATAGTTCATTAGCATTCTATAGTGAGCTTAATTAAAAACTAATTGGAGTAATCAGGTATGGAACCAAGGAACCTGAAACATCTACGATTGAGTTATCATCTGTGTAATGCTAATGAACAATGGATTCCATGTTAGCAGAGGGTTGTAAGAATGACAGCTATCATCCCTGGTCATGGAAAACTTTAGCTACTGAAAACTGTATACCCTGGTAGTAAGAATGACACACAGAAAATTGAGTGTGTGTTTTTTTCAAAATGACAGTTGAAAAAACTAGATGGCATGGAAAATGGGTAGTATTGTCCAGTGTGTCCACAGGAAGTATTCTGGGTGGTTTTGTGGTTTTCCCATGCCTAGGAAAGATTTTCAGGTCTGAGAGTCTTTGGTCATTCTCCTATGTTCAAGGAAGTTGTTCATTCCTTAGTACTTATCAGATTACTCTTCCTGAGTTGTTTTATCGATGTTATGGTTGTATCCCTTTGAGGTTGATCTAGTGTCCCATTTCAACTACTGAGATATGTTTTTACCAACATAGTTCTTTCCTGGTTCTCTCTGGTCACTCCTCAGTCTCTTTCTCTGGTTCTTCTTCCACCTCTCACCACCTTAATGTGAGTGTCCCTCAAGGCACTGTTCTGGGTCTCCTCCTCTTATCACTTTGAACTCACTCTCTTGGGGAGTTCATCCACTCCCATGGCTTCAGCTATCAGTTCTATGTGGACGACTCCCAGATTTGTCTTGCTAGCCCCAGTCTCTCAGGACATGTCCACATGAATGTCCTACTGGCACCTTAGGCTCAATATGTTTAAAACTGAATTCCTCATCTTCTCCCCCAAGTCCTCTAACCTAACTTTCCCATGACAGTGGACAACAAACCACCAATATCCTCCCTACCTCTGAAGCACATAACAAAAGCATTGCCCTTGACTCTTCCGTCTCTTTCAATTTCCACATTCATTTTGTCAGTTTTTCCTCCACAACTCTTTTTAGATTCGCTCCTTCCTCTCCATCCAAACAGCCACTACCTTGATCCAAGTCCTCAACGTATCTCAACTAGACTGCTTTATCAGCCTCCTCACTCCAGTACATACTCTCCTCTGCTACCCAGATCATTTTTCTAAAATGCCGTTCTATACGCATCTCCTTACTCCTCAGAAACCGCCAATGGTTACTCACTTTTCTCTACATCAAGTAGAAACTCCTGGCCTTTAAAGCACCCCATCAGCTCTCTCTTTCTTCCTTATCCACACTCTTTTCCCACTACAGGCCCAGTTTACAATCTTCATTCCTCAAGTTCACCTACCACCGTGTCTGGCTCTCATCTCTCCTGTCTCTGAGCTTTTGCTGATGCCTTTCCTCTTGCCCAGAACTCCTTCCTCCTTCAAATCTTCCAGACGTCAGCCTTTCCCCATCTTCAAAGCTTTACCGAAGGCATATCTCCTCCTGGAAGCTTTCCACAATTAAATTTTTCTTCTCTCCAGACTTTACCGTCAACTACCACCTCAGGACTTCTGTGCCATCTCCTCACTTACGCACTCAAAACCACTGGTAGCCTTTCTTTTCATATCGATTCACATATCTCTATTTTCACATGTACTCATCCACAAATCCATCTTTCCACTCCTTCTCTCCTATCTGTAATTTCTTGTGTCTGTCTCCCCTGCAATAATTGTGTCTTTAGAGCAGGGATCATGTCTTATTACACTCTCCCAGGTGACAAGAACAACGGTCTGACCACAGTAGGCACTCAATAAATACTGTTGATTGATTGATTGATATTGGGTGACCCAGAGCTGAAGTTAATACACTGATTGCCTTTTCCACTGCAGAAATGTAGTCCAGCCTTTGGAAGGAAATATCTCATCACATCTGTCCCACATATGGTTGGACACCTATTACCACACAATATGTCAGAGTCCTTCTAAGTAAAGGGTGAGTAAAGTACAACCCATGGGATGAATCTAGGCCCCAAAGTGATTTACTCTGACCTACACAGTTACTCAGTCGATTGGAGGAAGCACTGTCACAGCCCCAAGAACAGCACTTTGTGAACGTTTCTGAAAGTATTAGTGGCAAGTTTGAGGGTAGTTAGGAGCTGCTTGGGTAGCAACTACGTTGGCCACTGACTGAATCTGGCCAGTTAGATTTTGAGATTTAGCATTTAGTTATCTGTTAGTGTAAATTTTCTGCAGACCTTGTGGCTCAGGGAGATGTTCTGATTCCTATTTATCAGGACTGGCCTCAGAATGTCTCGCCAAGTCTGAATAAATTAGCTACCAAAGCAGCTCAACCAAGAGCGACCTATATATGGCACACATTGAAAAGAGAAAGCTTCTATTTATATAGATATATAGATATACACATATATCTATATATATATATATATCTACACACACACACACACACACATTTGATAACATTAAAAAATTTCTCCTGACTTCCTAGAATCTTTCCTAATAGTCTCCTGGGAATAACTTCGCTGTCCCAAGCATCTGTGCTGTGAAATACATAAATATATAAATGGAATGGCTGAGAGTGTTCTTCTAAAACAGGCACTTAAATAACTCATTCCTATGGATGCACTGCTGATTATGTTCATACACTCGCATGTGGGCCAGGCATAAGAAAACAGCACAAATTACTAATAAAATATTTGTAAAATGGTTAGCAACGAAATACGTTATTCTCAAAAACAACAAGGGAAAGAAACTGGAGAATATACAGCTATCCTTTGTACCAAAAAGAAGACGCCACTGATGGTGAAAGATCTACCTGTGGGTGCGTATGCAGGTGAAAAGGCGCATGGGGGATCTGCAGCCCTGAACACAAACACCATCCTTTGATGGGCTACTGTGTTTGTTTGCAGCACCTGACCTGGTTTCCACCTTTTAGCCTCTGTCTCCCAATTCTCTCAAAGGTATCTACTCCAAAAAGCCACTCCTTTCTTGATCACAGTGAACAGCAGTCTCAGCTTTAGGTCATGATTCCACATTGCTGGAGGCTTTTTATTTTTCCTGCATTCTTAAAACATGTCTTCGGCCTTCTGGCTTTCAGTTATCCAATTTTATCTCATACAGAAGTCTTTGGGGTACTCTACTGTCTTCAATCTTTCTCACTTTCCACTCAAAAAACTTGTATCGAAGTGAGCAGAGCTTCAGTCCTAGGAGTCTGAATTGAGGAGCAACGTAGCTTAGTGGAAAGAGCACGGGCTTGGGAGTCAGGTCATGGGTTCTAATCTTGGCTCTGCCACTTGTTTGTTGTGTGACCTTGGGCAAGCTGCTTAACTTCTCTGTGCCTCAGTTACCTCATCTGTACAATGGGGATTAAAACTGTGAGCTGCCCCATGGGACAACCTGATTACCTTGTATCTATCCCAGGACTTAGAACAGTGCTCGGCACATAGTAAGCGCTTAACAACTGCCGTAATTACTATTACTATTACTCTAAAAGCCCGACGTGGCATCTGTGGAGGAAAATCCCAGTCTAACAGCAGTACAGAAAGTCAGCCAGCATTACACTTCTGAGGCCCTCAAAGATCTGCTCACCTTCTTGATTCTATTTTTGCCTTGTCTCTCATTTTTTCTTTGGCTAATGTCCAGGAAAAGCAATCGGCTATAGCAGTTTTCTCCATGTGGTCGATGAAGACCTTTAGCTGTGTGTAGGGTTTCCCTGGTGCGGGCTGAAACATTGCATCAGGTTTCCTCACTATTATCTCCGGTCCCCAGTTGACTGAAACACTGATTCGGTCCAAGTGTTTTACAATCACTTCTGTGTCTTTGTGGGTATGTCCCTGTTCTCCTTCCTACTTAGACTGTGAGCCCCACGTGGGACAGGGGCTGTGACTGACCTGATTAACTCACATCTACCCCAGTGTTAGAACGGTGCCTGACACATTGTAATGCTTAACAAAGGCAATGACAGTGGTAATAATATATGCCTCTAAGGAGCAGTCATCTACATAGACGAATTTTGGATTGACCATCTGAGGGGTTTGGATGCTGCTTAGAATTTATATCCAGGTCCCTTTCTGTATTTTCCAGAGTAACTGCTTTGAAAAAACTGCAAAAGCCTGGGCCTACTCTGCCTCCCCGCTAGACCCCACCAGTGAAGCTCTTCGTACAGTGCTCTGCACACAGTAAACGCTCAATAAATACGATTGAATGAAAAAGGCATCCCCAACTCTGACATAATCTGCCAGGCTCAGAAACTTAAGCAACTTCTCAGGTGGGTCAAATTTACTTAACAATGCATAGCCTTCAAATCTACTGATGGTGTCAAGTGCTTCCATAAGATCTATGAAAACTGTATAAGAATCATATCGAGGATTCTGTACAGTGTTTTAATTCTTCAAAAGTCTTTGCATGTCAATTGTGTCAGTTTATCCTCAAAATAGCCCTGTGAGGAAGGGATCATCACCTCTCGTTTGCAACTGCAAAAGCGGGATGCCTTGAGAGTTGGGGAATCTGAGCGTTCGCCTTTGTTCTTGAAAATGGTGATGAGATTGATTGGTTGACTATGGCACCTTTAAGATTCTGCAGCATTGCCTCAGTTCTCCACACGTTGAAAAAAAGATGGTCTAAGTATTTAAGTAGCGTCTCCCCTTCTTGCTTGGAGATCTCAGTGAGAGACTGTAGGCTCGTTGTGGGCAAGGAATGTGTCTGCTTACTGTTGTACTCTCTCAGGCTACGCATACTGTAAGCGCTCAATAAATACAACTGCATGAATGAATACTTTGTGGTCCAGGTGCTCTGCCATTTTCATAGCTCTGTTGGCCAGGGCGTCTTCCTAGATAGTTGAGACAGGTACCAAGTATTCACACACTGGTACATTGTCTACATTTTGCAGGATCTCATCGTCAATAATAGATGGTGGCTTTAGGAAAACACTGAAGCATTGCTGTCGTCTCTTCGGGGTGCCGGCCTTGCCCGTGATGAGAATGAAGACATTTTAGCTCTTCAGATGTGCTGGGATAATATGCTATGGGGCAATTAAGCGCTTAATACAATGCTCTGCACACAGTAAGCGCTCAATAACTACGATTGAATGAATGTAACTTCTTTAATGATGTTTAGAAGTTCTTGTTCAGTGACGGGCTGCAGAGCCGTAGATCTCTTCCGCTCTGGCATCCCCTCTCGCGTCAGGCATGTATGTTCCTTAACTTGATTTGCAAATCTCAACATGACTTCTTCAAACCTGTCCTTTTACTGAATCCTGAGGTGCTGAGGTAAAGTATCTATTTTGCTGCAAGTAGTCTTTTCACCTGAGTCATTTTCATCAACCAAACTTTTCCATCAAACTAATCTTGATGAATTTACCTGGTAGACAGTGTCAAGGAGAAACGTCCATTTGTTGTTTGCAATGGATAATGTGATAGGGATTCCTCGTTCCAACAGGGCTGCTATAACTGGCTGGGGTGCTCCTTGTTTTCCTTATTTTGCAAGAGTATAACGTTCAGCTGCCTTGGTCATCTATAGGGCGTTTTTTGATCCAATGGTTGTAAAGTTAGTGTGTGCTCAGAGGGTATCACACAGTGCTTTGTCCCGCTCGCTGCTCCACACATGGCTACTGTGAGCCATACTTCCTTTAGATACCTCCGTAGCGTTACGATGTGGTCGATGAGCTGCCACTGTTAAGATCGTGGGTACATCCAGGATGTTTTCTGTTTGGCAGATGGAAGATGATATCGGTCATCACGGGATGGTGTCTGGCACGTTCCCGGAGTAAAAATAGACCACTGCTGGTTGGGTTGAAAATCCCCAGTATGATAATGACTTTTTTCCAGTTTGAGGCTACACAACCAACTCGAGCATTCAGTCATCTATCACCTTGTGTCGGACATTGGTCCTCCTGCGATGAGTCTGTCTAAACCTTAACGGAATCAAACTTCTTCAGTGCAGTTTCTGAGTGGGGAGGAGGGATCTATGATGATGACGGCGACAAAATCATTTTGTTTCAGGGGTAGGTGTAGCATCGTCAGAAGGCCACTCATACCTATGGGCAGATGTGCAAGGCCCGATATCAGTAATTATCTGACTGCAAAACCAACCCCTGACAGCTACTGTTCGGAAGAAAGACTTCTCCAAAATTAGGTGCATCCAGCGCCTGTTGCAGTGAGCTGTCCTTCGTCCGGGAGTCTAGTTTCGCTTAGTGCTGCGATGTCGACTCCGTAACTGGACAGTTCACGTGCTACAACTGCTGTCCCTCTTTCTTAGCAATGCTTGTTCTCCTCCTGTAGCGTCCTGATACTCCACGACGCAACGGTCACTTTCTTAAGGTTATTTCGGGTGCAGGCTTTGGAACCGTGAGTGTGAGTCCACTTTCCAGATTAGGATCCATTTCCTCGTCTCTTTCCCGATTTGGGGGTAGCGGTTCATTCCTAATGGCACCACTACTGGCACTACTGCATCTTCAGCAACCGATGTCCCAAAGTACTAATCACAGCACATCCTCTCAGAAGGTTGGTTGGGGCAACGGTGTATTGATCACTGGAGTCTTCACTGGGGAGCCTGGTATGGTCTGTGGTCCCGGGAAAGGATACCTCTGGATCCTCTCTGACAGACACTGGCTGGATCCTTATCCTGTCTTTATACCAGTAGTGAATGAAGCACTTCCACTTATAGAATATTGGAGATCAAAAGGGTTTCAACCCAGAAGTGTAAGGTGTAGAGAGTGAAGGAATGGGAAAGGAAAAAAAAAGCAAAATATGTGAGGTGTAGACTCCTTGTTAGTCAAGAGGTTAGCCAAGGGCAGGGCAACCACGTTTCCCTAGAAGCCCTCCTTTTCTGGGCTAAGCCACTGGAAGTTCATGGCATTCAAAAAAAAAAAACCACACAAAATAAACACAAAGACAGAGGTGGCTTACCTTGCTTGCTGCCCTCCAGCGACCTGGATCTGGATCTGGGTCTGGGTCTGGGTCTGGGTCCAAAGTGGGCTCCTTGTCCCTTTTGGATCCAAACCCACCCCTCAATCCCACATTCCCCTCTCTGGTGAGAACTGGAGAATAGAGATAGCTCTATTAATTTCTTGTAGTAGGTGGGGCTTCCATGGGAGTGGTGGCAGAGATTCAAGATTAGGAGGGAGAAATAGGCAAGAAAAGAACAGAGATAGAAAGAGACAGACTCATATGCACCCATGCTCTCACTTGCCTTCACACAGCCCCTCGACCTCCTCCCACCCACTGCCTCACTCCACCCAACATATATATCCACACTCCCTCATATATACACACCCACTCCACCCATCGCAACCATAAAATCTCTCCCGTAATCGTTTACAAGCCGCATCCCCACAGGCATTTGTACCCTCCCATATACAGTCCTTGCCACACCTTTGCCTCCCCAGGAGCATCATTTTGACCGCTGGAGCGAATTTGGGGTCAAGGCCTTGAGAAACAAGAAAGGAAGAAGTTGGGGGGGGGGGAGGAAGGAAACGAAGGGAAACTGAGGGGAAGGAAGAGGAAGTGAAAAGTACAAAAAGAATGCCACCTCCTCCCCTGACACCCCTGTGGTCCTCACAGGGCTTTGGGGCTGGGGTCGAGAGGCTCTCCTCACCCCCGCTCTGGAGCCCATTTGCCGCTCCCCTGCCTGGTTTGTTGCAGGGCTGCACATTTCCTGGTGCGCCATCATTCTTGGGCCAGGATCTACTGGTTATGTTTAGCTTAAAGCACTCCATCATGTTGCCCCCACCTACCTCACCTCGCTACTCTCCTACTACAACCCAGCCCACACACTCTGCTCCTCTAATGCCAATCTACTCACTACACCTTGATCTCGTCTGTCTCGCCGCCGACCTCGCTCCCACATCCCGCCTCTGGCCTGGAACACCCTCCCTCTTCATATCAGACAGACAATTACTCTCTCCAACTTCAAAGCCTTATCGAAGACACATTTCCTCTAAGAGGCCTTCCCTGACTAAACCCTCATTTCCTCTCTTCCCACTCCCTTCTGTGGCACCCTGATTTGCTCCCTTTATTCACCCCTCCCTCAGCCCCACAGCACTTATGTTCATATGAGTAATTTATTAATATTAAGGTCTTTCTCCCCCTCTAGACTGTGAGCTCGTTGTGGGCAGGGAATGTGCTTACCAACTCTGTTGTACTGTACTCTCCAAAGCTCTTAGTACAGTGCTCTGCACACAGTAGGCGCTCAATAAATACGATTGGAACTTGACCTAACAGTGGTACTTGCTGCACATTCCTGCAGGGTGTGTGGAGTTGCTCCATTATTCTCACCCCCGTCCAGTAGACCTCCATCCACGCCCGGACCCCTGCACGCACACTACGGCCCTGACCCTAAGTGAAAACTAGATATACAGCCAAGCCGTTCTTCTCATCTTCCTTCTCCTGTTGACAGGCGACAAGAGGTGGAGCCTCTCTATTACCTCCACCTCTACTACTGTGCCAACTCCAAAGAATGAGATTGACTAGCTACGGCTGTCTCCACTCCCCCACATCCCACCCCCGGCCCAACAAGCTGTGGGGCGAAGCAAATGGTGTCACCCCGTGATGCCGGATTCACGGAGGCCATCGGCCCATTGAAATGGGTGTCTATGCTCCCTCCCACATACCCAAACACTCCTTCCAAAATGTACACTCCCTCCCAAGCCCTTGGACAGCCATGTGAATGGTCACTTTCACGGCTAACCTAGGAATCTGATACTAAAAAATGTGTTCCTAGCCACACGGCTCACATTTGTTTGAAATGATTATGTTGATGGATTTAGTCTCCCCAAAGGTTTACTGGGGTGTAGACAAGGGTTTTGCATAGCCGAAAAAAATGTACTGACAATTGGTCAGTATAGTAGCACCTCACCCCTGGTGACCTTTCCTGTGATCAACACCAGCACTTAGAACAGTGCTCGGCACACAGTAAACACTTTAACAAATACCATTATTATTATTTAAAAGGGGGGCGGGGAGGAAATCAATGTAATTTTATTCATTAAAGGTAAGTACCATATCAACTCAACATGGGAAAAAAAAAAAAGAAAAAAACATACCTGGATGGTTGGGAAATCTAACAAGAACACTTGTGCCCAAATCTCTAAAAAACACCCAATCAGTTGTCATGCTTGGCAAACAAAAAAAATATTTTCATGAGGAGGTGAAACAAAGGAAACGAACCTAGCTATGACAAGGATATTTCCAAAATGGCCTGGATTAAATTTAGAAAGAATAAATGTGACAAGGAAGATAATCACAAATACAAAATGGAAAAGAAACAGTAGAACGGGAGGAAAAAACAGACTGAATCTGGATTTTAGCTGGTGCTTGTAAACTCAACATGAGTCAGCGAAGTAGGGAGGCTGAAAAAATGACACAATAAATTTTAGGATGTAACATCCTATTACGTTATCCTGCTCTGTTTCTCACTGGTGACACCCTCGACTCACTAAACATATTGTTAGGAAACACAGACTGGAAATCACCATTTGCTTTCTCATGACTACTGATTTATGCACGAAAGGAATTTGGGTTAAAATTAGTAAAGATATAATATGTTAGTTAAAAACCTCAAAGGTTTCCCTAAGGTGGTTTCAGAACCTTCTTTAATTAAAGGTTTAAAGAATGGGTTGATAAATCATTTGAAGTGATTATACGAGGCATTCCTGTCGATGGGCTCCGTATGCGTTTCCACACAGGTTGCACTTTTTAAAAATGGTCTTTTCTCCTACTATAGCTGAGCTAATGAATTCTCTGCTTCTCCCAAGATCCTGACTCTCCTGCCTCTGATCTCTGGCTCAGGCTCTTCCTCCATACTGGAACTCCCTTCTGCTTCACATCCACCAGATCTCAGCTCTTTCCTATCTAAAAAGCCCTTCTGAAACTCCATCTCCTCCAAGAGGCTTTTGTCTGCTTAATTTTTCTTTGTTCTCGGCTTCCGTTTCCGCAACTACCTCTATCTCTCGGCACTTTTGCCCATAACCTCCTATCGGCCTTTTGTACTTATCAATTTACAAACTCTGCTACTTTGGCTTTCTTTCTCCTACCTGTAAATTATAGGTCTTTCATTCCCCAGCTAAATTGTATACTCTTTGTTCCCATGTGCTAGGTACAGTGCTCTGCACACAGTAGGCATTCAATGAACACTACTGATTGATTTTTAAGTTGAATAAAAGGCACTGACATTGAAGACTAGAACTACAGTAACACTATTGTTTTCTGACAGAAAGAATGTTAGTGTATGGAGCCTTAAAGTGGTCCAAGAATACTGGGGAGAAGGTGACAGGAAAGGGACAGGTGATGATGAGAACACAAGCCCTGCACTCAGCTTTTGTATTTTCTGCTGCTATTCTTTCCGATGTGTATAACTGATTAAATCTCAACTTTGGCCATTATCCTATATGGGAACTCTGATTTGTCTATGATTACCGGGGACTTCACACAGCTGTCATCTGGAACACGGCTGGAATTTCTAATTCTGCATTTTCTTTGGATTTTTCAAAATTCGGGATGGTGTTATACAGCTAAACAGACCTAGTCTCAGTGTTCTGAAGCCAACGCAACAGAGTCTGACAATTTAGGGTGGTTGGGCGTCCCTGATTGCTGTGATCTCAAGGAAAATACACCAGATGTGGAGAATTTTAAGAAATATCTGAAGATTCAGTTTCACAACATGGAAAGATTGCAAGAGTCTGCTTCAAGAGCAGAGGCTTGCTTAGTTCTGAAGGTAACCAATTGCCAGGTGGGGAAATTTCAATATCTGCTTATTACTGTTTTACCTTTTCCTCAGGGGTCTAGCGCCAAACCTAACTCTCTTATTCTTAGACGGTGAGCCACAGAGGTCCAGAGCCCAAGTCTAATTCTCAGCTGGGTACTTTTGCCCAGTGTCTAGCAGAGTGCTTTGTATGCAATAAATGTTTAGTAAATACTATTAATACTGCTCCCTGATCTGTGTCAAACCGTGTCCCACCCACATTCAAAGCCCTTAAATACCCACCTTTTCTGGTCTTAACACCCCACCAGCCAATTTAGCACTCATAGGAATATCCATTTATCATTCCTTTAATTGCTTACTTTTGTTTCTATGTTATCTATGCTCTTACTCTTTATATCCACTTGCTTGCCCACTAGATTTCAAGCTCCTAGGGCAGGAACTGTGTCTTTTACTTCTATTGCACATAATCAAACACTTGGTACAGTGCTCAGCACACAGAAGATGCTCATGATGAAGATGATGATACACTGAAGAGAGGAAAGGAATATTCTTCGTCTGATCTTACATTCCCCTAGATAACAGGTTTAATTTGGCAGATTTGCTCAATTGTGAAGTTCGGAATTCCTCAGCTGTTATGAATTTCTGACAGACTTTTAATTTAGTTGTTAGCAATTTAACTTCCTAAACTTTACTTTCTTAATATAGCAGATTGGAAATGAATCAATTCTTCAAAACATCTTATCCAATAGGCTCACAACTCCAAACTGCTTGCAGACAGACTTGCTCTTCAAATAAATAACCTCTGTTGAATATTCATTTTATTGTCCAACTGTAAAAAGGCAAATGTTCTTGCTACAGAGTATATACCATCACAAAGCAATATGTTATCACCACTGTTGGGAAATGAATAGATAACAGAATTTCAACTGCAGTAGAAAACTGATTAGCAGAAAGTCAACAGTTATCCAACTGAGTTTAATGTGGATAACCCAAAAAATTTGGAGAACTGAAGAGTATTTGACACAAATCTGCCTGGAAAAGCTCAACCCAGTTTGTTTGAGACTTCATCTTTTGGTGACTTGGCCTGGCTATAGTCCCAATTACCTCTGATGATTGAGGTTTTCACTGTAAAAATCTCTAGTCATCAACTCTTGAATAAATACCTATATTTTTCATCCAGAACTTTTGCTCTGCTTTAAGAAGCTTGGAAAAATCTAGAGTGTAAAGCCTGTAAACCTCCCAACATCGATATCCAAGGACAGCTAATTTATTTGACCCAAGGGCGGAGCTTACTTACCAAAAGCAGCAGCCATGGTAGGGTCAAGGGCTGGCTGGCCATCACCAGAAGGAAGGTCAAGGCGAGTGAAGTCTCTGCTTTTGTCATTGTTATACTTCACATTAAGGCTAGTTAACTTGGAAAAATCAATTCTCAGAGTGCAACATGCATTGTAAATATTCTGCCCGTCCAGAGCCTATTAAAAGAAAACAAAACACACAAGAATAGCTTAGGTTTTCCAAAATTACATTAACGTACTGAATTAGCTTTAGTATTCACCATAAAATTAATGTTTAGGGCGACCATTCAAATTTAAGTATGTTTTCCCCTTCCTGTGCAATATACTCTCTCAACCTCAAGTTCTGCATTTCTTTTTTGCATATTTTGACAGCTCAAGAAAAAACAGCCTTGTATAAACCGAACTGTCGAATGAAACCACCGGGATCTTCCCATCGTGCCACCCCGCTAACGCGCTCACTCCTAACATACCATGTACATGTGGAATAGAGAAGCAGCATGGCAGAATGGACAGACCATGGGCCTGGGAGTCGGAAGGTCATGGGTTCTAACCCCATCTCCGCCACCTGTCTGCTGTGTGACCTTGGGCAAATCGCTTCACTTCACAGTGCCTCAGTTACCTCTTCTGTAAAATGGGGAATACGACTGGGAGCCCCACATGGGACAGGGACTGGGTCCAACTCATTTTGCTTGTATCCACCCCAGCACTTAGTACAGTGCCTGGCACAAAGTAAGTGCTTAACAAATACCATTGCTGGTGTTATTATTATTATTATTATTAATAATAATAATAATGGTTGGGGATTTAAGCTGCATCGGCTCGAGGCCAGTCCCCTTTCCTGTCAAAGTAACCTCTGAACTCTGTCTTTTTTATGTTGCTTGTAGTTATATTATTTCATCTTTCCTTTTGTGTCTTTCACAAATGCTTCCCCAAATGCTTCCTCTTAGATTGTGAGCCTCTGCAGGTCCAGGCACTGTGTCTAATTAATGATGGTATTTGTTAAGCACTCGGGGGGGGGGGGGGGGGGGGCAGGGAATACAAGGTGATCAGGCTGTCCCATGTGAGGCTCATAGTCTTAATCCCCATTTTACAGATGGGGAACTGAGGCACAGAGAAGTTAAGTGACTTGACCAAAGTCACACAGCTGACAAGCAGTGGAGCCAGGATTAGAAACCATGACCTCTGACTCCCAAACCTGTGCTCTTTCCACTGAGCCACGCTGCTTCTCACCTATGATCCATCCACGCACCCCACCCCCGCTCTGTGGTGCTTAGTACAGTCCTCTGCACACAGATTCTTGATGAATATTAATATTATTATAAACTCAAAAGCAACCTATGATCCACAATGTACAGAATTGTAAAATCACCCCCAATTCCCAGGGGAAGTAAAATTTAATTCCTATTTCCCATCTGAATTTGAGAAATTTTGATTTCTGAAGAACAATTCATAGGATAAAATCCTAATGAGAACTGAGAGAAAACTCAATACCAACGGTCAATCGGTCACCAAACTTCCAGCTATAAGTTCAGATTAATTTTTTATACCACACCAGCAGAAAAAGCCAAATCTCATGCAGATTTAGATGAATGCCATATTTGTCCTTCCCTGCTCTCTCTCAAATTCCTTTCTTCTTGCAGTAATTCTCTCCTTATCAATCTATTTATGTCCTTCAACTCTTCTGCTATTCTATTCACTTGTTTCCCTATCATCCATTGGGCAACAACGGATGGAGGGAAGAGCACAGGACTGGAAGTCAGCAGATTCAGCTTTGCCCCTGGCCTAGTGTGTGACCTTGGGCAAGTCGCATAACTTCTTTGGGCCTCAGTTTCCTCACCTGTAAATGGGGACTAAAATAGATTGTGGGCCCCACGAAGGACAGGGACTGTGTGTGATCTCATAAATAAGTGCCTACCCCAGTGCTTAGGACATAGTAAGTGCTTAATTAATGCCATAATTATAATTGGTTCCCCTCTCTCTCCCTGCATTTCCACCATCCTTCTTCTAGTGCACTGGTGTCACCACCCATGGGGGTGAATGTAAAAAAAAATAATAATAATTCTAGTTTGTATGGCAATGTCATCACAACCTGCTTCGCAGGAGCTTCTACCTGTCAGGCAAGGGACAAAAGCTACCAGGAAGAGACCCCCGTCCCTGGGCAAATCCCCATCTGCCTCCCCTTCACCCTTCCCCACCCAGAGCAGCTCAACCTACAGCCAGTGGTAACACGAGCCGACACTTTGGATAGCTCAAGGCCTGTGGGGTAGGGCCAGCCCCTCATCCTCGGACTCAAGGTCTCCATCCTCCTCCCCACATATTTCTGATCACCTAATCCCTGGAAAACATCTCCGCCCTCCAGCCGGCTCCCTCCAAGAAAACCCCAACGGCAGCTGCAGGAGGACAGGAGGGGGTGGAGAAAGGAGACGGGAGTGAGTGAAGCAGGCCTTTGTTGTATTCCTTGCCCCAGAAAGCAGGTTCAGGGTGGGGGTCGGGGAGCAGCAATGGGTACTTGGATAGACGGGGAGGGGATTATCCTGTAGAACCGCCACACCGCATAACCCTAGACTCGTCCCTCAGCCACCACTTCAATTTGCGCCCGAATACCCCATCCACTGTTGCTTTCCACCCCTCCGTGGATTCATGCAGGGCCTCCTGAGAGAGCAGAGGGGGGTCTGCAATGCACTCGCACTGCTCGTGGCCTCCAATCTAGACCTGTGATGTTCGGCACAGTCGTGGGGAAGCCAAAAAAGCTCTTCCTGTTCTCATTTTCTTCCTGGAGCTCTCTCCCAGTGCATTCTGGCTTATTTCCACTGCTGGCCACCGTGTGTTCCTGTGTCTTTTCATGACCTTATAAACCTTCCCGCCCCTTGTCTGTCTTTCACTCTGTCTGTCACTCTCCCAAGTATCAGTCCCTCTTCCTTCACTCCCTCACCGTCCCACAAATGAAAAAGGAGATTTGCTGGCTCTTTCAGATTGTAGTGTCCTACAGGGCAGGTGGTGTATTTGTTTACGGTTTATGAAATGGCACAATACCATGCATGTGTAGGTGCTGAAGTAAATGCAGTAAATGCATTTCAGAATTATGATAATTACTGTGTAGGTGCTGAAATAAGTGCATTTGAAGATTATAATTACTGTGTAGGTGCTGAAATAGGTGCATTTGAGCATTATGGTAATTATTTATTGTATCAATTTGAATGCGAGGAAAGATTCCTTTATTACGTGCTTAAACTCACTTGGCAATCAAAACTCAACCTAAGCCTGCAGTCAAAGAAACACCTAGCTTTCTATTGTTAGAACAGAGAATAAAAAAGCCAAGTGAATCTTAAATCCTGTACCAGCTGGATTGTTCTTGAAAATTTAGCACATATACTTTAGAAATTACGATAACTTTATAAACATGATACTTGAGAAGCAGCGTGGCCTAGTGGAAATTCCTTATATAACATACACTGGACATTCAGAAGACAAAATAAAAATAAACAGACAATTACAGCAAAGAGAAACGATTCCTATCCTTAATCGAGGTTAGGTTAGAAGGAGCTGATGGCAAGACAGTTGAGAAAAGTGTTAGCTACAAAATAATAACACTAAACAGTTGCTCTTCTATGGATATCCACATTTATCCTTTCATCTAACTTGGGAATAGACTCAAGGAAGCATCACATTCCTTTGCAGGATGTTGGAAAATAACAAATCAGTCATTTTTACGCCATCATATTGGGAACTTTACAGAAGGTCTAAACCTTCTATATTAGCAGGTTGACTTGTCCTTTATTCATGTTTTTAGGGACACCAATCCTAGTCCATTCGGTCATTCAAGCGGACCAGTACTTTCCTAAAATAGGGCTGCTGAAATTTCCAGGATCTTGACAAATCGTGTTGTTACTTGTTCAACAACCAATCTATCCATCAGTCAATTGCATTTACTGAGTACTTACTGCAGTGCTTAGGAGGAGTGGACTCAAGTGCATAGGTGATGCAGAAGGAAGAGAAAATTGTACAGAGAGATGAAAGGTTAGTTAGGGCAGGCTTCCTGGAGGAGATGTGTTTTCGTAGTGCTTTGAAGATGGAGAGAGTGGTAGTTCTGTCCAATATGAAAGGGTTGGGGGAGAGATCCATGCAGGAGGGAAACAGTGAGCAAGGGATTGATGGCAAGAGAGATGAGAGTGAAGTATAGTGAAGAGATCAATATTAGAGGAGCTGGGTACCTTAAAGCCGATGGTAAGGAGTTTTTGTTTGATGTAGAGAAGCCTGGGCAAGCGTTGGAGGTTTTTTGAGGCTTAGTGAGGTGTGCACAGAACCTTTTTTTTTTTTAGTAGAACAATCAGGGAAGCAGAATGAAGTGTAGACTGGGGGGAGGGAGGCTGGAGGCAGGGAGGTCAGTGAGGAGGCTGATGCATTAATCAACAAGACATATGACAAGTACCTGGACCAGTCTGGGCACAATCTGGCTGGAGAGAAGGGGCAGATGCAGCAGGATTTGGCAACTGAGTGAATATGCAGGTTGAGAGAGAGAGATAAATCAAGGATAATACCGAGGTTGCGGGCTGGTGAGTCGGGGCGGGGGGGGGGGGGGGGGGGGGGGCGGGAGGGCGGGGGGGGTGATGTTGTTGTCAAAGGTGATGGGAAAGTTAGGGACAGAAGAAGGTTTGGGTAGGAAAGTGAAGAATTTTGTTTTGCACAGGTTAGGGTTGAGGTGTCAGCAAGACATCCAAATAGAGATGATGGTGATTATTATTGTGCTTACTATGTGCCAAGCACTATTAAGTACTGGTGTAGACACAAAATAATCAGGTTAGACACAGGCCCTGAACCACATGGGGCTCACAGCGTAAGTAAGAGGGAGGAGGATTCAATCCCCATTGTACAGATGAGGAAACTGAGGCACAGAGAAGTCAGGTGACTTGCCCAAGATGACACAGCAGGCAAGTGGCAAAACTGTGAAGAAGAAAAATGAAGGCAGGAGGCAATGCAAGACTATACAGAAGGAGGGAGGTTGGGGCTGGAGAGGTAGATTTGGAAATCATCCCTGTAAAGATGGTAGCTGGAGCCGAGGGCAAGGATATGAGCTCCCCAAGGGAGAGAGTGTAAATGGAGAATAGAACTGAACTTTGAGGGATCCCAATGGTTAGGGGATGGTACATTCTTAGCCTCACAATCCTCTTCCTGGTGTAAACATAGGAATTATGTTCGCCATCCCCCACTGTCCATGTCCTGAGTTGAGGGGAAAAAAAGCTTCACCTTCTAGATCGAGCCAGTAGAGAAATGCAGATTTCTGGCTACCCAGTCTCTGGCTACCTTGGCCACAGTCTGATGGTCAGCCCCTCTCCAAACTCCAGGTTCCTTGCGGGCAGGGAACGTGCCTATCAACTCTGTTGTACTGGACACTCCCAAGTGTTTAGGACAATGCTCTGCACACCGTAAGTGCTCAATAAATACCAATGACTGATTTAAGGAAGCAAATTTACCTTCTCTAACTTAAAAATTCACAATGCATCTGGTTTCCTTCTTGGCAAAGCAGGTCCAAGATTGGAGATTACTAAAACAGGAATTATGAATGACCTTTATACTTTTAGATCACATTTCCATTATAGACAGAAGTTTTGGCATGAGAAATGAAAAGGCAAGATTTGGGTTTCTAAGCACATGTTGTTGGAATGCAAAGTTGGTTTTTGTTTTTTTTTTATTGTTTGTCCAAATAGCACTTTTATGTGGTCATTAAAGTACAACTTTGGAAACTTAGGCCACCTACTGATTTCTCCCAAATCTAAAGCATGCTTGCACTATTGCTATCTTAACTTTATCTAGCTTATAAAACATGCATCTACTGAATATTTTCAGAAAGTTTCACAGCACTGGGAGCTAATTTAAGAGAAAAAACATGAAACAGAATTTTCTCAATTTCAATGGCTCAGCTGAAAGAAAAGGAAGGATTTCTTTTTTAAAAGAGCAGATACAACTCTACTTTTATCAATTAACAGTAGGAATTTGCAATACACCCTAATTTACAGCTTTGAAGAGAAATTTCGGCCATCAAAAGTAATATCTCTGACAAAATGAAAATGCAATTAACTCTCAATTAATCTACATTTCTTGCATTGTATAAGTATGTTGGAATTAGAAACAAATTCAAAGATACCCCAAGTACCTTGTTCACATTGAAAATTTCCCATTTAGGATGCTTTAAATCCAAACCTCCCTTCCTTCCCTCTTTCCCTCCCAAAACAAAACCCCTTAAACAGAAAACTCTACAGCGTCCATCATGACTTCAAAACCAAACCAGTTGAGTTGAAAATGTCCACCTCCACCTGGGTTTCCCGCTGGCACTTTAAATCCAACAAGGCAAAAACTGAATTCCCCATTTTATCTCTTAAACTCCCCTCCTCTGAAATTTTCCATCACAGTTGATAAATATCACCCTCCTCCCTGTCTCAGAAGTTCACAAATCTTGGTGTCATGTTTGATCCCACTTAGTCCATGGCTAAACTCTGCCAGTTTTCCTCCAAAATATTTTCAAGATTTGCACCTTTCCCTTCATCCAGATGGCTCCCAACCTGGTTCAAGCTCTCTTCATCATCAGATCAGACTGGTGTATCAGCCTCCTCATTGGTCTCCCTGCCTCAAATTTCTCCACTCTTCACTCTACTCTGTGACCCAGATAACTCCACTAAATCAAAAACCTTTGAAGACAATCCATGCTCCCCCCGATCATTAACTCCAAACTCCTTCTTCCATATTGGCTCTCTTCAATCGTTACACCCAGTTTGTATTCCTCATTTGTTCCAAGCTAACTTTCATACTTAATCTTGCTCTTGATGCACCTGCATAAAACCCTTTGCTCCACCCCTCTTCCTGCCTGGAAATGCCCTCTCCTTCAAAGTCACCACATTACATCCCTCCTGAACATCAGAGTCTACCTGAAACCCACCTCCTCCTGTAGGCAGTCCCCAACTAATTTCCACCACCCCTGATGAGACCATCCCAACAGTCACTGAAGTTGCAGCGTGGCCTAGTGGCTAGAGCACAGGCTCGGAAGTCAGAAGGACTTGGGTTCTAATCCCGGCTCCACCACTTGTCTGCTGTGTGACCTTGGGTAAGTCACTTCATTTCTCTGGGCCCCAGTTACCTCATCAGCAAAATGGAGATTTAGACTGTGAGCCCCACGCAGGACAACCTGATTACCTTCTAACTACTCCAGTGCTTAGAACAGCGCTTGGCATATAATAAGTGCTTAAAAATACCATAAAAGGGTACTTTATTATTCATGTATTCATTTTTCCAAACGCTTGCAATTTCCAGTTGTATCTATGTTTTCCTTCCATTTTCCCCCATTATAACATAAGCTCTTCAAGGGCAGGGACCATGTCTTTAACTCTACTGTATTTTCTCAAGCACCCGCTACAGTACTTTTCATATGGTTCACACTCAATAAATATTGTCGAGTGCAAACATAAGCCTGTTTCTATGAAGATGTACAGTAACCCATATAAAGACACATTACCTAAAGCAGCTTTATGCACTGACAACTGCAACATCATGAAGTAATTCTAATATGCACTATAGAAGCAGAAACATGCTTAAAGAGTGAATACATTTTATTTTTAAGACAATCATGAGCATAATTACCATTTTGGCATAATGTGCATTCATCGGATCAGCGAACTGAAGCAGAGCCTGAAACTGATTGTTCTTTGTGAAGGTGATAATCTTCAAGACAGTTCCAAACTTGAAGAATATCTGAAAGAAATAGTTGACATGGTAAATCAGGAATGACTGCTTACTTCAGAACGAGGTGACAATTTTTCTTTTAAGTACTCGCAGGGGCCTATGCATCAGTCTTCCTTCATTTATACTGTCAAACTCATGCTGCTCGGACTGCTCACCCTGCTCTGTTTGGACCAAAGAATCCTTGGCCCAGTCCACCCAGGAAGGGAGCAGGAACAGGTCTTAGATAGCCACCACCCAGCCCTAGGAAGCCCTCCCCTAGCCCCCATGTCAGAGCAGCATGGCCAAAACCTGTCACAGGTCAGGGGACAGGGAGGAGAGAGGAAATGGAAGAAAGGGAAGAGACAAAAGATTAAACTCTGCCACTGCCTTCCAGTCAGACTGCTCTCAGATTTCCCTCCTCCTCCCTTACGTCCCTCCCCTCTTCTCTCCCACCGGCGGCAGCGGTTGTTGCTATGAAGCAGACACACAATGCAATGATACCAACACGTATATCGTGAGCAAACACGACATGATGTCACATGTCACATCCGGTGGGGGGGGGGGTTAGGGGGACATAAAATTGAGTAGCACAAGGCCTCCCAACCCGAAGGCAGAGTTGGGGCCAAGTGGGCTTTACACAGAGAGAGATGAGGCATTTCAAACCATTAGATTCCCAATGAAGGAAACTATGTTGATGCGTGTTCAAAATTGATTTATCGACTCTTTGTGCACCCACTGCTCAAAGATTTCATTGTGTTTGCCCCCCTGCACAAAAAAGTTGCCGATCCCTTTGTCTCTACAGACCTTGTTTCTAGGAATTCACCTTTTCTTCAACAAATTTACAAAAAGGAAAGCAAACTTTAGACAGGCTTTTGAAGAAAAACACCTAGATGTTGACTGGCACCTTAAACATTCAGCTATACCATCTGCTTCTGAACCAAGCAATTTCCCCACAAGAATATTTTTCCTAGGCCGTTTAAAAGATGGCACTTCCCTGAAGAAGTCACGAGAATTTTACATTTAGACATTCAAGCTGGGAATAAAACTGATGATGAAAGTAGGGTGGCACGAGGCAGATGACCATCCCATTTCATTCCAGGAGACCCTGACTTCAATCCACAAGCTTTTAGGGGGTCCAATATGTTACTTAGGATAAACACCACCACTTTATTTCACCAAGTGCTCTGATAGGCAAACTGTCCCACTTCCTTTTTTTTCCCCCTTTCCATTCAAACACTGGTACTAACTTCACCTCGCCCAGTGAGCCTCCAATTTCATATCTTTCTTCACGGTGCCGTCACCATTTATTTAGGGGACATGAAGAAAAATAATTTGATTTTAATTTTGCATTGTAAGTAGTAAGTTTACCACTTCTTTCCCAGGGGCATAGCATGCTTCCCCCAGAATGTTTTTTTTAAAGTTCAGGTTTTGACTTTTAAAATAATTTTATTAGCTCTACAGATTTCTACTCGGATTACACCATCATACAAATTTTGATGGGTCGCTGGAAGCTTATTGAGAGTTTTCAGAAATTAACCAGAAAATTCTCCATCTGCCTGCTCACAGGGGAATTTTAAAACCCTAAAAGTCTTTTGACTATTCTAACCTTGTTTTTTCAAACAGTAAAAAGGATTAAGTGTGCATTAAAATCAAACTCATGGTAAAAGTAATCACTGAAAGCTAATTTTTTTTTTTAGTTAGAACTTGGCAAAAATAGATATAAAGATTATGACTACTGGCATTCACTCAACAAAAGGCTTACCAGATTAAAAATTTTTGTAATAAACAGAAAGAATCCTGGCAACAACTAACATTTTAGCTGAGATTATGAAGACCTAAATCCCAAGAGTTCTAATATTAACGCTATTGATCCCTTTATTTAATGCCACTCTATTAACTTTTTCCTCATGCTCTAAGTCGATCAGGTCTAACTAGAACCTCGTATACGGCAAGATTTGGAAATCATACACAGCTATTACCAAGATGTTGCAGGATGTGTTGATTTGTTATATTCGTTACTTCGGTGCAAAACATTAAAGAGATTTCAATATCAGACAAAAAATTGAAATACATAAACTGTAGTTTTTTGATCTCTCAACATACTCTCCTAGGAAATTTAAATCAAGTGGTCACTGACTAAATTTCCAAGTCATCACGATTTTCTGCAGTCCTCAAAGTTTTATCTTTACTCCAAATTGCCAACTGGAATCAGTCATCCCCATTCCAAAGCTAATTCTCCTGTGACTATTTGAAATGACACAGTAATTTCTCCAAATACAGATAAATTACACTTTTCTAGACTATTCTACTATCCTCTCTCTGGAAAGTCTCTTTCTTTGAAAGTTAAGCCTATATATTCACCTCATGGTTGTCTAGGATATCAAAGTCTTTCTATGCTTTCTGAGCAGCCTTTTCTTTATCTATGATATTTGTTTTTCTTCCCATGTGTACTACTTTGTCAACACTGAATTTCATCTTTTTTTTTGTGGAACAATTCTTGCCATTTGTCTAAGAGGCCGCTGTGGCTTTCATTACTGTCTTCCCAGTGTTGATAACCCTGCCCAATTTGCAAATGTGATGAGCATGTTTGTTCTCTTCATCCATATTATGACTATATTAAACTGATCCTCACAGACACCCTCTCAAAATGTTCTCCGAGGCTGACATCAAGCCATTAGTTCTCTGTACACCAACCTAACAAACACTATGGTTAAGATCATATTTTCCCAGGCTATCAATGAGAATGCCATGTGGAATAGAATCAAAAGCCATAATGAGTTTCAGTAATAGATTATATCTTTCATGGACTCTTTCAATTGTTAAAATTCTCTCCATTGAGTCTTTCCTTCATGTGACCTAGAATTGAAACATTTTGCCTTTCCCAAGTCCAGTTTCTGTATCTTGCTGACTTCTCTCCTCCTTTTACTTAGGATAATGAATATAATCATCTTATGTAATTGCCTCCACCAAGCCCTCTATCCCTATTTTCATTCTCACCTTTTTCCTTTAAGAATCCAGTCTGCCTTGGTTGAGTCCTTTAGTTTCTGACTTTCTGTCTTGTCCTTAACACAATCCAAAAAGCTTTCCTGACCATCTGTGGCCCGCTGAATTGCTATTCTAAATGAATAATAATGATGATGATAATGGTAATACTTGTTAAGTGCTTACTAGATGCGAAGCGCTGTACTAAGCACTGGGATAGATACAAAATAATCACATCGAATCACATGGGGCTCGCAGTCTAAGAAGGAGGGAGAACAGGCATTTTATCCCCATTTTACAGATGGGGAAACTGAAGCACAGAGAAGTGAAGTGACTTGCCAAGGTCACACAGCGGGCAACCGGAAGAGCCGGGATTAGAACCCTTTTCCTCTAACTCCCCAGCCTGTGCTCTTTTCACTATAGCTTCTCTTGTTCTGGAGGTCTATGAGGTACTTACTTCTACCATAGTTTTGCCTTTATTCTCTTCAACCTCCACTTAAATCTAAATACTCACCATCTCTTGGTCTCCTGTTTCTGGGGCCTCTGAATAGGAGCAGCTATCCGTGATGAGCAAAGATGTACCCCCTTCCTCTTCCCTACTGCCTGAATTTCTTGACTAACTAGCAGCCAGCATTTCACCTTTCTGCCTCTCCTTCCCCAAATTCCCTTGGACTGTCTCTTTGGCTCCCTCTCCAGCTCTCCTCACCGCAGCTTCAGCAGTCACGGCCCTCCTTTCTCCCCTGCACTGCTGGCTGCCCACCAAAGGCTTTGGCTCTCCTATCATCCCCAACATCATTTAAAGGACTCGTTCGAAGTGAACGCTGTTGATGAAGATAATGGGGATTCTCTTTTGTTACATTACAACTGTGACCTTGAGCTAAAGCTTCCAGTTCTTCCTGTTTCCCAGGCTCCGGGCATTTGTGTACCGATCATGGGTCGTTCCTTCTGCTTGCCTCCTAATTACCCTGTCATCTAACTAGAATTTTCCACAACTCCTATGTTTCCCCCGATCCCAGATCGCTGCAACTTTTACTTATTTTTGGCTTTAGTGGATACATTTTTGCCAATTCTGGTTTTAAGCCCTCCTCACTAAAATATTCAGCCTGCTCCTGAAGATGCTCTTTTTTTTTTTTTTGCAAGATATCCTGTCCTAGCTCAGGATGGCCTCATCCCTGCAAAAAATCACAGGACTCATGTCTTCTATTCAATGCTAACGGAATAACCAGGCATCCGTTTCCAGGATGCGTTTGTCCCTGTGGGAGTCTTTCCCCACCAACTGGAAGAGTTGCCTGGAACACCACTGGATACCCTCACCTCCTCCACCCTTATTCCCAGGACCCTGTAATGATAATAAGAATAATGATGATGGTGGTATTTGTTAAGCGCTTACTACGTGCCAGGCACTGTACTAAGCGCTGGGGTGGACACAAGCAAATCGGTTGGACACAGTCCCTGTCCCACGTGGGGCTCACAATCTCAAACCCCATTTTAGAGATGAGGTAACTGAGGCACAGAGAAGTGAAGTGACTTGCCCAAGGTCACACAGCAGACGAGTGGTGAAGCCGGGATTAGAACCCATGACCTTCTGACTCCCAGGGCCGTGTTCTATCCACTATGCCATGCAGTCACTCTTGCTGTACCACTCAACCCTTCAGGGATAAGGAGCTTGGGGTAGTAGTCCTCAGATTCAGGGAATCTAGCCAAAAGCTCGAATGGCTCAGAGCAGCAACCTTTTATTTCTCTGAGCTTGAATGTCTTTGTCTCCTAAAGTGGAGTAGCTCCACTTCTTCTACAAGGCCGTGACTCATACCGGTTCCTGACCTCTTCTACCAGGGGTATCGGAGTGGAGCACCGCGTGATTTCATTGTTTATGAAATAAATTACATAAAATTGCATCCGGTGCTACTCAGAGGAGGGCTTTGTTTCAAGGCATCTGAAGCATTTCTGATGCTGATCTCACATAGATCTCTCGCTACAAGAGAGGCCCTGTACATACCGCCTTATATTTCGGGTTGGACTGCAGCAACTATGTACATGTCAAGACCTGGATACCCTTCCCTTTCCTTCTGGGTTGCTTTTTAACAGTTCGGAGGTTTCAGGAAAACCCAGCGACAAGAGATGGAATCCACGGAGGCAAGTTAATAGTCTGTATTGGTGCTTCCCCACCACCTCACTGGCAATTACTTCCTTGGCACAAATCATTTCCCGGGATTTACAGTTTTGCAGCTTCAGCTCCTCTTTATTAATCCCCAGAAAGTACATTTCTCAGTATTTATTGTCATTATTTAGTTACCAAAACTTTAATCTTACAGACCTCATAATAGGATTAAAAATTGTACCAACAACAGACGAGAGGGGCAGCATACAAAGCGTTGACTTGTTGGCGAGGTTGATTAATGACACTGCTAAACCGAAGAGCAAATCTGAAAAATCTTAAATCCACAGAAGTTTACCAAAGCCAGCTTTTTCATCCTCCAAAGTTTCAGAGTGAGAAATACAGCAACCTGTCGCTTACTGACATTGCAATTTCTATAATTCTATTTATTTTTATTGTCGCTATTGATGCCTGTCTACTTGTTTTGTTTTCTTGTCTGTCTCCCCCCTTCTAAACTGTGAGCCCGTTGTTGGGGAGGGATTGTCTCTGTCTGTTGCCGAATTGTACTTTCCAAGCTCTTAGTGCTGTGCTCTGCACACAGTAAGCGCTCAATAAATATGATTGAATGAATGAATGAATTGTATCCTCCTTCCTTACCTGATACAGCACTTCCAAAGTGACAGGATAGAAGAGGTTTTCAACAATTATTCGGAGAACAGAGCTCTGCCCCGGAAGTAATCCACTATCGCCAGCAGGAGCTGCAGTGAGGGTGGGGAGACTTCCAGATTGCACAGCATTCACTGCTTGCAGAGCAGCCTGGGCCCGCTAAGGAACAAAAACCAAAAATCAGATTTACTCGACAACCCATACTGCGCCAATTTAGTGAACAGATAATAAAATATTACGTTTGCCTTTTTTTTATGGTGTTAATCTTAGCGGTATCCTCAAATCATCTCTCTCATTCAATTCACATATTCGATCTGTCACCAGAACCCGTCGGCTCTATCTTCACAACGTTGCTAAAATCCACCCTTTCCTCTCCACCCAAACTTATCCTATTCCACAGCACTTATCCTATTCCGCCTTCCTATCCTATCTTATCCTACCTTCACTACTGGATCAGTTTCCTTGCTGACCTCCCTGCCTCCTGTCTCTCCCCACCCCTGGCTATAACTTCACCCTGTTGCCTGGATCAGTTCAGTCCATTTTTCCCCACTCAAGAACCTCCAGCCGTTGCCCATCCACCTCTGTGTCAAACAGAAACTCCTTACCATTGGCTTTACAGCATTCAATCACTTGCCTCCTCCCATCTTCCCTCATTGATTTCTTACCTCAAGCCAGCACGTTCACTTTGCTCCTCTAACGCCAACCTATTCACTGCATCTTGATCTCGTCTATCTCGCCACCAGCCCTTTGCCCAAGTCCTGCCTCTCTGGCCTGGATTTCCCTCCCTCTTCATATCTGAAAGACGATCATTCTCCCTACCTTCAGAGACTCAGTGAATCAATTCTCCTCCAAGAAGCCTTCCTCGGCTAAGCCCTCATTTCCTCTACTCCTTCTCCCTTCTGAATCACCACTGCACTCAGATTTGCACTTTTATTCACCCCAACCTCGGCCCTATGGCACTCATGTAGATATCCGTAACCTATTTGAACATCTGTCTTCCCCTCTAGACTGTGAGCTCCTGGTGGGCAGGAAACCAACTCCACCAACTCATATAATGTACTCTCCCAGGCGTTTAGTACAGTAATCTGCACACAGTGAATGCTCAATAAACGACTGATTGATTGATTGTTCCACAGCACCAGCACTTCATTCATTCATTCATTCATTCATTCATTCAATCAATCATATTTATTGAGTGCTTACTGTGTGCAAAGCACGATACTACGTGCCTGGGAGAGTACAATATAACAACAAACAGATACATTCCTGCCCAAAATGAGCTCACAGTCTAGAAGGGAAGGCAAATATTGATGTAAATAAAGTACAGATATATACATATATACCTACATTATGGGCATCTAATCCTAAATGGCAAAAATACATTAGGTATGGTTCTGCCCACAATCAACAAACAGGCAAGAGGAATTTTCATGACCTAAAACAACACAAATGATAATGATAATAAGTTGACTGGTATGAATAAATGTGGCGATATTAGAGGATATTCTGTTTTTAAAGGCTACTTGCTATAAATACATCTAAGTTTTTATAAAATGAAAATGTGTCTGCGTGTGTGTGCATGTCACCCAAGAAGAAGCTGCTATAATGACTAACCCCCCTAGGCTATTTGGAAATACTTGTAACCTTGTAACTTGTAACCTTGGGTGAAAACATATGGTGTACAGGAATGAGCCTGGGATTAATTCTTGGGCAAAGTGAGTCCAGGTTTTACACTGTGTAACTTTGGGTGAGTTTCTGAGTGGAGATCTAAATTTCAGTTTCGACATCTTTAAAGCAGTGACCTTTAAATGGGGTTAAGACCACCTTCTCATTGTCCTCATCACAAAAATACTATGAGGAAAGGTGAAAAGAACAGATGTGAAGGGTTTTCTATCAATGCAGTAGACTAAACACTTCCTGTGTGCAGAGTATTCGCTGTACTATGCACTTTGGGAGACCCCATAAGACGGAAGAGACGTGTTCCCTGCCTTGGGAGGGATTACAATCTAATGGGGTCTTCGACCTCTTGGACACACAGAAAGTCTACATTATTATTTAGTAATCATAGATTAAACAATCTTATTTTGCCAATCTTGAGTTGAAGAGATTTACCTTCTAATTACATCAGGAGACTGACACACACACACATTCCCAGGCTTAGAACAGTGCTTTGCACATAGTAAGCGCTTAACAAATGCCATTATTATTATTATTATTCAGTTCTCTTATTATACAGGGGTTCCATTCTTATCAAACCCAGCACTGAGAGAAATTAGCTTTTCAATAGATGTGCACGCCACAATAGTTTCTCTTGATATCGCATCAGGTTCTATCAAGCAATCGTATTTATTGAGTGCTTATTACATGCAGAGCACTGAACGAAGTACTTGGGTGTGTTTAAGAAGTGGTGCGGCCTAGTGGAGAGAGTACGGGCCTGGGATCCAGAGGATCTGGGCTCTAATCCAGCTTTGCCACTTGTCCGCTGTGTGACCTTGAGCAAGTCACTTAACCTCTCTGTGCCTCAGTTTCCTCCTCTGTAAAATGGGGATTAAGACTGTGAGCCCTATGTGGGACAGGGACTACGTCCAACACGAACACCTTGTATCTACCCCAGCGCTTGATACAGCACCACAATTATTTTTACAAGTCTATCCTGATAGACAAATCAATCGATCTTATGTATTTGAGTGTCTACTACGGACGGTTAGAGCACTTGAGAGAGTACAAAAGAATTAGAAATCCTCCCTCAAGGGGTTTCCAATCTGGTGGAGGAGACAGACACTTAGTAAGTTATAGACAGGACGAAATCATGAAGACTATAAGAAATGTACATACTCTGGAGGATTGTGAATGCTTAAGTGTTCAAGAAGAAGTAGCAGCTGTGGAGAGTAAAATGGGCCTCCCCAAGGAGATGCAATTTCAGAAGGGCTTTGAAGATAAGGAGAGCAGTGGACCATCCAAAATGAAAGGGAAGGGAGTTCTAAACAGAGGGGAGGATATGAGCAAGAGGTTGGCGGTGGGAGAGATGAGAAAAAGGCACAGTGACTAGGTTAGCTTGATATGAACAAAGAGTGCAAGCCGGGGGAATAGTGGCAGAAGAGAGTGAATAACAAGATGGGTGGGAGAGACACTAGACTGTAAGCTCCTTTGGGTAGGGAATGCGTCTACCAACTCTGTTACATCGTACTCTCCCAAGCACTTAATACAGTGCTCTGCACACAGTAAGTGCTCAATAAATATGATCGATTGATTTTTTTTAAAAGGTATTCTTTTGTAATGTGGTGTTGGAGAAGGCTTTTGCGAATAGTATGGACTGCCCGAAAGAAAAACAAATGGATTTTAGAGCAAATTAAACCAAAGTGGTCTTTGGAAGGCCAAATGACTCAACTTAGATTAGCATATTTTGGACACATAATCGGGAGGACTAATTCTCTGGAGAAGACGCTAATGCTAGAAAATGTCCAGGGAAAATGTGGAAGAGGAAGACCGGCAGCTAGATGGATAGAGACCCTAACAACGATAACGGAAGAACCTTTAGAAAGTTTGTGGATTATGGCAGAGGACGGGTCATTCTGGAGAAAGTATATCCATGGAGTCGCTATGAATCAAAAACTACTCGACGGCACTTAATAATTTGTTAATCACTTACTATGGGTCAAGCACTCTTCTAAGCACTGGAGTAGATACAAGTTTTATCAGGTCGGACACAGTCTATCCCACAAGGGGCTCACAGTCTAAGGAGGAGGGAACAGGGATTGACTGATTGACTGATTGATTGCGAGAGACGATTTAATATCATAAGAGAAGAGAAACGGACTCAGAAAAGCATTCCAAGGGACACCCACAGTTAGGGGATGGGGAAGAGAGGAAGAGCTGGCCAAAGAGGCAGAGAAGGATTAGACATAGAGGTAAGAGGAGCACCAGGAGAAGACTGTGACAGAAAAACCACAGTTAGACTTTGCTTTCAGGAGAAGGGGATGATCCGTAGTGTCGAAGACAGTTGGGAGATCAAGGACGAATAGAACACAGTAGAGTCTGCTAGATTTGGCAAGAAGGAGGTCATCGAAGGCCTTGGAGAGAACGGTCCATGGAGGAGAGGAGGTGGAAGGATAGAGTGTACAAATCCTGTTTGAAGAGTTTAAGACAGAAACAGAAAGTGGAAGATGGAAAAATACCCGGATTGGGTAGTGGGGTACAGAGAAGGTCTTTTTAGGATAGGGGAGACGTGGGAGTGTTTGAAAGCAAAAAGAAAGGAGTCATCGGAGAGGGAGCAGCTGAAGATGGCAAGTCAGGGAGGGTAGAAGAGTGGGCATAAGTATTTCTACAAAGGAATAAAGGGATGAAGCTGAAGAGGCGCAGGAGGATTTCAAAAGCAGATTGGAGATCTCCCATTAGAGATGACTGAGAAGGATGAGAGAGAGGGTGGTAGAGTAGGAATAAGCTGGGGAGGTGAGGGAAGTGTTTTAAGGAGCTCACGTCTGATGGTTTTGAATGTCAGCAAGGTCACTGGCGAGGTCATCAGGGGAAGGAGAGGGGGAAATTGAAGGCACTGAGGGAGTAAAAGGTTGAAATCATTTGTTGGGGCAATGGGCGTGGGAGTCGACGAGGGAAGAAAAGTAATGTTGTGTGGAAGAGAGGGTAGAGATATAGCAAGTAAATTTGAAGTACAGGTGACTGCACTTACACCAACAGCTCTCTACTGCACAATCAGTCAATCGATAGTATTTATTGAGGGCTTACTACATACAGAGCACATGGGAAAGTACAATATAATAGATTTAACTGCACAAGTTCATGAGTGGAGGAATCTGTGGAGGTGATCCAGTGCTGGTTGTTCTTCTGTTGTTGTTGTTGCTTTCAATGGTATTTGTTAAATACTTACTATGCGTCAAACTTTGTTCTAAGCACTGGGGTGGGTACAAGTTAAATAGGTCGGACACAGTCCTTGTCCTGCACGGAGCTCAGTCTACATAGGAGGGAGAACAGGTGTCGAATCCCCGTTTACAACTGAGGAAATTGAGGCACAGACAGGTTAAGAGACTTGCCCAAGGTCACACAGTAAGCAATTGACAGAGCCGGGATTAGAACCCAGGTCCTCTGACTCCCAGGCCCGTGCTCTTTCCACTAGGCCACATGCAAGATGGACAGAGGGATGGGGGAGTGAGGGATGAGGGAATGGATTTGTGTTGAGAGGGGAGGTTGGGTAGGGGTCCAAATGGGGCAGGATGGCTTGGGGAAAGTGGAGGGAGTGGGAGAGAACAGTGTGGGGAGAAAACAGTTTTGAGGGGGCGATGGGGATGCGGAAAAGAAGGCAGATTAGGAGAATGTGGTCGGAGAGTGGTCTTCAGAGTTGTTGAGGTTGAAAATGGTGCAAGAGCTTGTGATGATAAGATCCAACATGCGTGAGTAGCCGAGGTGGAGCAAGAGGCCAGAGGAGCTTAAGAGTGAGAGAAAGCTGGCGGCAGGGGGTACAATCAGAAACATTCACATGGATAACGACATTCCCGAGAAGCCACGAAGGGGAGGAGAGAAGCAAGGTGCGAATGGCATCAAAATCACTCAGAAAATTGGAGGTGAACTAAAAGGGGCAGTAAATGACTGCAACTAATTGTAGTGAGTGGCAGAAGTGGATGGTGGTCCCTCTAGACTGTAAACTCGTTGTGGGTAGGGAATGAGTCTGTTTATTGTTATACTGTACTTTCCCAAGCGCTTAATACAGTGCTCTGCACACAGTCAGCGCTCCATAAATGCCATTGAACGATGTAAGCTTCCCAAAGAAGAGAAGGCGATGGATTGATGATGGAATTTGTTAAGTGCTTGCTATGTGTCAAGCATTGTTCTAAGCACCGGGGTAGATAAAGACTAATCGGTTGGACACAGTCCCTGTCACACGTGGGGTCACAGACTTAATCCCCATTTTATAGATGAGGAGACTGAGGCACAGAGTAATGAAGTGACTTGCCCAAGGTCACAAAGCAGACAAGTGGTGGAGCTAGGATTAGAACCCAGGCCCTTCTGACTCTCGGGCCCATGCTCTACCTACTAGGCCATGCTGTTTCTCTAGGAGAGGGATGGAGGGGGTTTGGCGATATGAAAGTTGTATTTTGCGGGGGGGAAAGTAGCAGACCGAGTTGAGGGGAGGTGGAGGTGGTGAGGCCCCCTTGGGAAAAATGTGGCAGGGGAGATGGTATTCCAGGATTATCAGTAAAGGACAGACAGCTGGCTTGCTGCTGGACATTTCCTAATTCCCTAATAATTCCAAAAGGGGTAGTGAACGGAAGGTAACCACAGATAGATAAATCTATTTTAGGTCTGAGATAAAGCTGAAGTATTTTCTTCGGCAAAATGTGAAACTGAAAAATTAATATCTGCGAGGGGAGTAGTGGTAATAATGAAATCTACTTTTCAAATTATCTTCTGAATTTCCTTAAGTAGTCAAATTATCACTTAACAACAGCATTCACTACCTGTAAAGGTATTTCTTGTAAGACAAGAAATAACGAGATTTCTCATTGGTTCACCTCTTCAGGAAATTGCACTATACACAAGAACTAGATACGATTCTTAGATCCAGAGCCCGTAAGATATTGCTTTCCAAATTGCCTTGGGTTTAAATTACCTCAATATAAATCCATCTGAATGATGTTTTAGTACATTAAAATACTGGTAATGAACCTAATGAAGAAACTGCTTTGTTTGGGGCTCCATGTTTTAAAAAAGGGCATGAAAGAATGGGGTGGGGGGAAGTGGGTGGAGGAGAGTAAGAGAGGCGGCAAGGCCTAATGGAAAGAGCATGGGCTTAGGAGTCAGAAGACCTGGGTTCTAATTCTGGTTCCACCATTTGCTGTGTGACCTCGGGGAACTCACTTCACTTCTCTGTACCTCTGTCTCCTCATCTGTAAAATGGTGATTAAGACCGGGAGTCCCATGTGAGACAAGAACTGTGTCCAACTTGATTATCTTGTATCTGCCCCAGTGCTTAGTACACTGTCTGGCCCATAGTAAGCGCTTAACAAATACCATTAAAAAAGAATGATAATAAGAGTGACAAAAGGGCTGGAATTTAGAACCGATGGAGAAAGGCTGGAATGCTAAGGGTCGTTTAGTTAAAAGAAAGGAAGATAGAGTGCTGACTTCACATACATGAAGATGGCAAACCAGTGAGGATAATCAATTGTATTTATTGAGAGCTTACTATGTGCAGAGCACTGTACTAAGCACTTGGGAGAGTACAATACAACGGAATCAGCAGACACATTCCCTGCCCAAAGTGAGCTTATAGTCCAGAGGGGAGACAGACATTAATATGAATAAATAAATAATGTAAAATCTATAATTTAAAGATATGTACATAATTGCTGTGGTGTGGGGGGTGGGGGTGAATATCAAGTGTCCAAAGGTCACAGATTGAAGTGTGTAGACAATAATGCTTTAGAATATAACAATGTACCCAATTCCATTAACTGAAGTGCCTAAATGATAATGCTTCAAAACATAAGAATGTAAGCAATGCCCTTACTAGGGCAGGCCCATGGACATGGGCATTGATGAGTCACAGCACACTTCCCTGGAGGACACCACTATTTCTACTTCTTCATCCTGAAAAGTGGCCCTTTGTTTCTTTTCTTTCAGTCTTTTTCCAACCATGACAAAACATTACCTCTAATTCCATGGCTATTCAGGTTATTTTAAAACCTTCTGGAGTGGAATTTAGTGAAAGGCTTTTGGAAAATCTAAATACATCGTGTTTACCGGCTGCCCTTGATCCACATGCTCGATGACCCCTTCGGAGAACCAGTATATCAGTGTGGCACAATTTCCCTTAACACAAATCATGCTGTCTTTTCCCCCCACAGGTTGTATTTTCCTAAGTGCTCACTGATCCTAGACTTAATTATTGATTCGACCAGTTTGCCAGGCATAGAAAACAGAGATTTGCCAGTCTATAATTCCCAGGATTACCGCTGGAATGCTTTTCATAGGTGGGAGTTGCAGTGGCAATAAGCCAGTGCTCTGGCACAGTGTTGTACAGATCAGACGCACACTCTACCCAAAAGTGCCGTAGCTTCCCCTCCAGGTTCCTTCATTCAATCATATTTATTGAGTGCTTACTGTGTGCAGAACACTGTACTAAGCGCTTGGGAAATACAATTCAGCAATAGAGACAATCCCTGCCCACAACAGGCTCACAGTCTAGAAGGGACTGTGATGAAGATGAAGAGTTCTTCAGAACTCTTGGGTGGACGCCATCTGGTCTCACCACCTTGTAGGTTAACATCTAGTTTATCAATCTGGTCTAAAACAACCTGTGTGGTCACCACACTTGGTCCAATTCCTCTGGCTTGTTTGAGACAAAAAAAAAAAATTAGGGGTGGAGAAACTCTCCAACATTTTTCTTTCCCAATAAAGATTGAACTAAAGAATTCACTGAGCCTCTCAGCTATCTTTTTTCCATCTCTGAGTGTACTTCTAACCCATGATCACCAAGTGGCCTCAGAGATTTCCTAACTGGCTTCCTGCTTTTGATATATTTAAAGGAACCTTTTGTTATTGTCTTTGGCACTGCTTTTAAGGTGCTCTTCAAACTCCATTTGGGCCTGCCTAATATCCTGTTTGTACCTGATCTGTCACTCTTTTATGGACTTTCCGGCACTCCTCATTGGGCAGGCAGCTCATTTTTGAAAAGATAATTCCCCATAAGTGCATCATTGGAAGGCATACTGCTTAGACAGCAGATTGTTTGATGCCCTTTAACTCCAAGTTGCCAATGAAGCTCTTCAGAAGTGTCCGGGATAGGGTTTCCGTGGTGAAAAGCCAGCATGTAGACTTAGCTTCATCTGAATTTATTGTCAGTCTGTTCCACTGTCCAAACTCTGTGAAGCGTTTCACAATCACCTACATGTCTTCTTGTGTTTGCCTCAAATAATAACCCATGTATAGCAATTCCTGAATGGCTGGCTGTCTCTAGGATTTCCTATGAGTTCCTATAACTCCATCTGCTGAGTTGGATGAGTTTCCTAGAGGATCAGAAATGGATTCTAACCAATGACCTCTTCACTTGTTGCACTCTTCAGCATGGCTGCCTAAAATAAGTTGAACAAGACCAGACTACGACATAATCCGGACACGAACAATATAGCCTCATGAAGTAACCTCCGGATTGTGATTAATTTCTTGGGTCAGTCAAATTTACTTACTTCAGAGCGTCAACCTACATTATTATTACTATTATTATTAATAATAATGATATTTGTTAAGCACTTACTACGTTCCAGGCACCGTATTAAGCGCCGGGGTGAACACAAGCATATCGGGTTGGAGGCGACCCCTGTCCCAGGTGGGGCTTGCAGTCTCTTTCCCCATTTTACAGATGAAGTAAATGAGGCATAGAGAAGTTAAGTGACTTGCCCAAGGTCACAGAGCAGACGAGTGGCGGAGCCGGGATTAGAGCCCATGACCTTCTGACTCTCAGGCCCATGCTCTGCCGCAACACCATGCTGCTCCTTGATGGTGTCAAGGCTTCTTGCATGGTCTCGGGAAGACAGCAGAAAGGTCTTGTGGGTGTCTTCTGCCCCTCTTTGGTATCTGCAGCACAGATAATGTCTGCTAGGGCAGGCTATGATCTAAAGCCACACCAGAGTTCTGGAAGCACACCTGTAATCAAGTTCTTCAGTAGCCAGTCCTGCTTAGATTTTGCCAACAATAGCTAAGAGTGAGATGCAGTGACATCTCCTAAGTGCTCTCTCATCATACTTCTTAAGATGATGGGGAGGGCACTGACTGAGAACTGGGAGTTAGGAGACCTGGGTTAATAATAATAATAATAATAATAATCGTGGTATTTGTTAAGAGCTTACTCTGCGCCAGGCACTGTACTAAGCGCTGGGGTGGACACAAGCAAATCGGGTTGGACACAGTCACTATCTCATGTGGGCCTCACAGTCTCAAACCCCGTTTGACAGATGAGGGAACTGAGGCACAGAGAAGTGAAATGACTTGCCCAAGGTCACAGCAGGCAGGTGATGAAGCAGGGATTAGAACCCATGACCTTCTGACTCACAGGGCCGTGCTCTATCCACTACGCTACATTGGGTTCTAATGCCAGCTTGGCCACTGACCTGCCAGGTGGCCGTGACTAGGTCCCTTAACTTCTCTGAGCACCGGTTTCCTGACTTGTAAAATAATGGAGACAAAACACCTCTTCTCCCTCTACCCCTTTAGACGGTGTGAGTTCCCATGAGGGAAGAAGTCTGATCTGACTGCACTGTGCTTAACATAGCACTTGGCAAATAGTGAGTGCTTAACGAACACCCCCAATTATTATTAACATTATGATCTCAGGTAAGTCACAACCTGAACCACGTACATAAAATGAGGGTATGCTATCAGGCCCTTTCCACCTCTTAGACTGTAGGCTCCGTGCGGGATGGCGACTGTGTTCACTCAATCCTTATCCCTAACCCAGTGTTTATACGTAGTGCTTTTTGACCCATGAGAAGCACTTCATACCATTATTATTATTCTGCCGCCCAGGTTTCTGCGTGTCCTTTCCAGGTCACTCTAGAGCAAGGCCTAGGTGTCTCTTTCTTATAGTCATCCAACGCCCCCAGCTACAGGTTGCCCACCCAAGCTGTACTGTTACGAGCACCGCTTCAAATCAGGTGGGCTGACTGAACTCATCTCGTCCTACCGTCTGAAGTTAAAGTGTACGTCTTGAGTGACTCCGACGGAATTACTCCAGGAGCCGGGTATTTCTTCCATAGTAGTTCTAGGTCTCAGTCATACAGAATTTGAGAAATTACAACAGCCTTATGGACTTCCTATGGAATATGAAACTTGATGCCCCATTGTCAACACCCTGACTCCTACGTGCATTTGCTTAATCAATCAATCAATCAATCGTATTTATTGAGTGTTTACTGTGAGCACTTGGGACGGTACTATACAGAACTGGCAGACGTCTAGAGTCTACAGTGTTGGTTGAAAGTCAAATTGGCTCTTGTTAATTTTTTAACCTCCCTGTGCATCTTTGATAGTGTATTGACTAGGTAAAATAACTCAGTGACGACATCATGCTGCCGATAAAAATCTTTGGGTATGTGTACAGTGTCCCATATTTAGGCTGATAATTATTTTGGTTTTCTTCAGACATGTCACCTGAATGGAGGAGAGCCTGAAAAAGAGAGAGGGGCTAGAGACAGGGAGACCAGTAAGGAAGCTGTCAAAATATTCCAGAATGGGGGGAAGGAGGGAGGAAGGCTTGAACCAGGGAGGAGCTCATAAAGAGACAGCAGGATTTAGAAACTGAATAAATGGGAGGTAAGAGAATATATAGGATTCGAAGATGACACCAAGGTTGCGAGCTTCTGCAACAGGGAGGATAGTGGTGTTGTACAGAGTGAGAGACAGTCGGGGGAAGGTTTATTAGAGAAAATGAAAAGTTCAATTTTTGCCATTTTGAGTTTAAAATCCCAGCAGACCATCCTGGTGGATCATCCCAGTTATAGATGATTGTAAAGCAGATGTGAGGCCTGAATAAGTGAAAAAATCAGCTCCCTGGGAAAATAAACATCGAGAAACAGGAGTAGAAGAGCCTGGAGACAGGTGGGATGGCCACAATCAAAGAGCAGGGCGAGTTCCTTGCTCAGGAATGGAATTAGGAGAAGTAAGTGGTCTCCTTTCATCATAGATTGTGAGCCCCTCGAGGGACAGTCTGTATCTAACTGCCACCTGTAGACTCTCTCCCAGTGCTTAGTACAGTGCTTAATATATTCTGTATATTGTAAGCTCCTCCCCTAGCGAGTAAGGTCTTTGTGAGCAGAGATCATGTCTATCAGTCGTGTAGTATTGTACTTTCTCAAGTGCTTAATAGAGTGTCCTGTGCACAGTAAATGCTCAATAAATATCTTTGATTGATTGATTACTGCTGCAGTAGAAATATTCCGAAATAGAAATAGTCACATTAACAAGTCATCCTCACTTGTTGTGTCATGAGAAGATAAGCACAATGGACTCAGAATTATTTTTTCTTAGATAATTATGGTCCTTGTTCATCACTTACTCTGAACCAAGCACTGCTGTAAGTGCTGGGGTAGATACAAGGTAATCAGGTTGTCCTGCATGGGGCTCACAGTCTTAATCCCCATTTCACAGATAAGGTAACTGAGGCTCAGAGAAGTTAAACAACTTGTCCAAAGTCACACAGCTGACAAGTGGTGGAGTCGGCATTAGATCCCACGACCTTTGACTCCCAAGCCCATGCACTTTCCACCAAGCTACCACGCTGCTTCTCTAAGTTAATCAGGGGGGACACAGTCCCTGTCCCACTTGGGGCTCATGGTCTAAATAGGAAGGAGTAAGATTTAATCCCCATTTTACCAATGAGGTAACCGAGGCACAGCGAAGATAAGTGACTTGCCCAAGGTCACGTAGCAGACACATGGCAGATCCGGGACTGGAACCCATGCTTCTGATTCCCAGGCCCATTTCCACGAAGCCATGCTGCTTCTCCTAGGTCATTCTTAAATAAATGACTATTCCAAGTACACGGATATCATCTTCAGATGACCTAAAACCCAACACGACTCGATGGCATTGTCACTAAAGGAAAACAGGAAAAGGAGATAAGTGAATCTGCTCTGTGACCTCCAACCCCCACGAAACATGAGTCGACAGCAGAATTTAATATTCAGTTCTGCACCGGCTACTAGTAGGAAGGCAGAGATTATACCATAACTGATCTCCAAAGTGCTTAAATGAGTTTTTGAATATCACTCCCGCTAACTTGGAACGGAACCACTCCAATGCAAGAGCCGTCGTGTGCAAATCTACACGTATTCATATCCAAATGTACGGACCCTTAATGACCTTGTAACCTATTTAACCAAGAAGACTGAGGCCAGCCGTGGACTCCCACCAATTCCTATTTGTCGACTTTGATGTCTAGACCTTGATGTCTGGATGCCCTTTGACATCTACCAGACTCTCCTCTTTCCCAGCTGTCAGTTAGGAGATGTTCCTTCTGTTAGGGAAAGCCAACCCTTTCATCTGTATTTTAGATCCCATCTTCTCAGCTCATGAAAAACCTCACCCACATTCTTCTTTCTCTCTCTTTTTTACTATCATCAATCTCTCCCTCTTCTCTGGCTCCTTCCTCTCTTCCCAATAAATAGGGATCATATCTCCCCTCTTCTGAAAAGTCATCTTGGGACTACGACTTCCCCAGATATCCCGTGCCCCTTTCAAGGCTATGAACTCCTCTGAATTACTTTCTACACCAACTGCATCATTTCCTCTTGACCACCCTTCTCTTCTAAGCCCTCGTGCATTTCAATTTCACCCTCTTCAATCACCTGAAAGCACTATGACAAAGATCTTCATATCTATTTTGGGCTAAAGCTCTTCTCGGTTGCAATCTTTCCTTGACCTCGATGCTATCTCTGGTGATGAAGAGGAAAACCGACAGAATAAAAGTCTGCCAACCTAGGTTTCAAGAACACAATTCTATCTTTGTTTTGCTCCTACCCATACTGACTCATCTTCTCTGATTTTCCTTGGTTGGCTCCACTTCCTCTTTTCATCTGCTAACTGAGGCTACCCCACAAGTCTCAGGTCTAGATCTTTCCCATGTTACATGCCCATTCTCTTGGGGAATTCATCTATTTGCATCATGTTATGTGCCTTCTCTCAAATAATTTATCTCTGGCCTTGACCTCAAACACTTTTCTACTTTCATATCCCACTTTCATATCCCATTCCGCCCCCCCCCCGCCCCCCCATATTTAACAGGGTCAAAAACTGAACTCTCCTGAATCCTCTACTCCTCCTCAATATCGACACCCACACTATCCGACCTTGGGACCCCTCTGAACGCTCTCTTGCTACCCCTCCCAACATCAAATCTGTTCCCAAATACGGCTTCTTCCTCAATAGCATTTCACATATCTACACATTCCTTTTGGTATTTACAACCACAGCTTCCGTACGTAAGCATTCCCCTTCAAAGTTCCACTCACACCTAACCACATTGCAGGAGCAAAATAGCCAGAAGTAGGGAAATGGCTACTGGAGTTCTACCACTGCTGGCCAAAGAACCACGAGTGGTGGATGGACTCAGCAGGAATCCAATCCATCGATCAATGGCTGAGCACTTACTGTGTGCAGACCACGGTACTAAGCGCTTGGGAGCATACAGTGTAATAGAGTTCCTGAAAATGGCTAACATGGACAGCAAAGAACGCACCTGCTGTTCTAAGGTGTTATGGCACAGAATCGCCACCATGCTGCGATCCCTGGTGCATAAATGGCCTTTGTATGCACATTTCATGTGTGCACTTCACACTATGTCGGACCCCGGCTCTGACTGCACCCACTGCCCCAACAGGAATGTGCAAAGGGCACTGGGAACACACCATCAACTTCTTCTCTGAGGTCCTTCATCCCAAAGTCTTCATGCCTAGACTGAGGCTTTGTTCATTGTAAATGAATGAGAGACTCCATCACACTCCTCATCTTGGAACTCAATTACTGTAACGACCTTTTGGTTTTGCTCCTTGCCTTCAGCCTATTCCCATTCCTGTGCATTCCACTAACAGCAGTAAGAATCATTTTGTTAAGTGTTGGTCTGATTACGGGCTCCCTTCCTCAAAAACTTTCAGTGGTCTGGTCTCGTAAGTTTCCAACTGAAGCCACCATAGGCTTCAAAGCATTCTATCAACTGACACATCTCCAACTGCTCACTGTACTTTCCAAGCACTTAGTACAGTGCTTAGCACACAATAAATATGACTGAATGAACAAGTGAATGAATGCTTTTTCACCCGCTAAGACTCACCTTGAGTTCTCTACTCTCTCACAGCAAACCTGTCCTCTCCCTTCTACATTACTTGGCTGAAATCCTACTGCAACCCAACCCTCCCACTTCCCTCCTCCCAAGCCAATCTGATCACTGTACCTCAATCTCACCTGTCCCATCACCAAACCCTTGCCCACATTCTCTCTCGGGCCTGGAACTCCCTCCCGCTTCATATCCGACTGACCACCCCTCTCCCCACCTTCAAAACGCTCCTAAAATCACATTGGCCAGAAGAGGCCTTCCCAGACTAAGCTCTTCGTTTCCCCATTGGCCTTCCCTCACTGTCAACTATGCTCGTGGTAATCTATCCCTCAGGCACTGTGATAGTCCCCCCCAGCAGTTTTTACACTTTTAAATATTTTTATACTCTATTTCTTCTACCCCGAATCTACTTCAAAATCTGTCTCCCCCTGTAGAGAATAAGCTCCTTGTAGACAGGAAATGTAAGTCAGTCTGTGAATCATATTTATTGAGCACTTACTGTGTGCAGAGCACTGTACTAAGTGCTTGAGAGAGTACAATATAACAATGTACAGACACATTCCCTACCCACAACGAGCTATACAGTCTGATGGGGTGGGGAACATGTCCACCAAGCGCTCAGTACAGTGCTCCAACATAATAAGCACTCAATAAATATCACTGATTGATTGATCGACTCCCGCTAATCTCTTTAAATATCTTTCTCCCCCTGTAGACTGTAAGCTCCTAGTGGGTAGGGATCACGTCTAACCATTCTGTTGTATTGTACATTCCAAAACATCTAGGACAGTGCTCTGCACACAGTAAGTGCTCAATGCATATCACTGATTGATTAAAGTATGACTCCCATGCTTTGGAGATTATCCCACTTGTCAATCCAGCCTGGCTTAGTGAAAAGAGCACGGGCTTGGGAGTCAGAGGACAGGGGTTCTAATCCTGGCTCCACCACTTGTCTGCTATGTGACCCTGGGCATGCCACTTCTCTGTGCCTCAGTTATCTCATTTGTAAAATAAGGATTAAGACTATGAAACCCATGTGGGACAACCTGATTACCTTGTATTCACCCCAGCACTTAGGAGAGTGCTTGGAACAGAGTAAGTAGTTAACAAATACCATACTTATCATTATTATTATTGTTCCACCTGGAATGTCTGCTACTTCTCACTGTGGGCAAATCCCACTCCTTCCCTTCTTCCGAGTTCTACTGAAGACCTACAACATCCTATATGAAGCCTCATCATTTTACCCCTCCCCATGCTGTATTTATCGAGTGCCCTCTGGGTACAGTGCACTGTACAGAGCTCCCGGGAAAGCCCAGCAGAATGCTCTCTGCCCACAAAGAATTGCTCATATCCTAACGGGAGAGAGACAGACATAAAAATATTCACAAATACAGTACTCGCAATAAAAAGTTGACTGAACGATTGAATTCCAGGCTTGGGGAATAACAGCATGAGTGAGATGGCAGAGGTGAGAGTCCAGGGTTAATACAGTTAGGAGATGAAACAGAGCGAGCTGGGGAGTACTAGGGTGAAGAGAGCCGATTCACAGGTCAGGAAGAGAGGCATACGTTGATGTTTGATAAATGCTGTTTGATGATGATAGACGAAGCTCATACTGGATCTTGAAAATCTTAATTTTAGATTAGCATTCATTACTTAATGCATTCTTATGAACAATTTTTAGATACTTACAGCTTGATTAGGTAGATTGTCAGTCTTAAGTTCTCTGTGATTGGAATACTGAATAAACACAGGTTGACTGCGGAGGTGAGGAGTCACAGGAGTGTAGTAGTTCACCATAGTAACAGCAGCTTCCTCAGAAGCCATTTCCAAGAAAGCCTGTAATGAACACACGGTGACTTGAAACTCATTTGTTCATAAGAAATGTCAATGATATTTCCCCTCCTGGCCTTCCCCTCACCATCAACTATGCACTTAGCTGTCTATCCTTAAGCGCTTCGATATACTCCTCAGTCCCACAGTATTTATACAATTTTTTTTATACTACATTTCCCCTATCCCCAATCTGTAGACTGTAAGCTCGTTGTGGGCAGGGAATGTGTTTAATTTCCTCATTCTCCTCTGAGTAAACTCATCTGAACTCAACAGTTCTTAGCCATAACTCTGCTTCAGGGTTTCAACGAAAAATGCAAGGGGGATTTGGGGGTGGGGGGTGGGGTGGGGGGGGGGTGTCTGTGTGTGTCCAGCAAAGTGGGATCAGGAATGCCTAATATTAGGACTATCACGGAAAAGGCCTGAATGAAGGGTGTGGGAATGAAGGATTGTTTTACATCAGACTGCACAATGCACCACTTGGTACACAGTTACAGATCCATCTGGAAAGAGAGATGATAGAGTGCTCTGGACGCTGGCCTGGGAATCTGAAACTCTTTTGTAACCATGGGTAATATCTCTGATTCAGGTTCTTCATTTGGAAATTATGATAACATTTTTTATTAGACTACAAGACGCACCATTTCGTAAGAAGAAATGGGTCTCTGAATCAATTACTTTCATCTTGGAGTCAGCAATCAAGACCCACTGGAAAGGATGGATATGAAAAGGGAAGGGGCAAATGGGAGGGGCGGGGGGAGGAGATGTAAACAGGAAGGGGGATGTAAAACAGACACAAGTGGCTCTGATTCTGAGGCAGCAGTAGAAGAAAACCACCTGCATATCCAGCACATTTCATAATCCAATAGGTACAAAATCTCTCTTGCCTCTCAGAGACATATTCAGCTCTTTGAATGTGAAAACTGCATTATATGCATGTAACTGAATGATAGTAAATTATACAAACCCATAATATCTTTACATGTCAAAGGAACGCATCCTCTGAGCACATTGTTGGGTAGGGATTGTCTCTACCTGTTGCCAAATTGTACTTTCCACGAGCTTAGTACAATGCTCTGCACACAGTAAACACTCAGTAAATACGATCGAATGAATGAATAATGGGGTGGGGGGGGGGGGGGAGATGCCAATACCCAAAACAAGCTAGAACTTGGAAATACTTTAACAAAAACAAAATCAACTTTTTCAACAAACAAGACCCCGGAATGTTTAAAGCTTACATACCTGGCTTTTTCCTTTCAGCATCAAAAGATTAGTGACTTTGCCAAACGGTAAACCTAGTGAAATGACCTCGGTTTCAGTGACATCATTTGGAATTTTGCGAAGATGAAGAACACGAGAAGGGGAGCAGGGAGTTCTATCACCTTTAAATTTCTTGTTGTCATTCCCATTAGCTAAAAGAGAGAAGTTTTATTTTTAATTTCCAATTTTAACAAGAGTTTATTTTACTAGCATTGCATTTAAAGCAACGTGGAAATCAACCATCAGCTTTAAAATACGAGCCCTCTCACAAACACACCTACCGTTATTTGACAGTACCGATGTTCATAATGCATTTTTGGCATATTTTGGGTGTCTTTTTCGTTTTTGTACTCCAAGATAAAGGGAATGAATGGAGAGATGATTTCCTAGGGGCAGCTTGCTCCCGCTGTCCTCAGGCTAGCATAAAACTGATTGGCAACCTGTCTCTCCCCCGACTCAGACGATGGCGACGGAGGGGAGACACAGAGAGTAGGGAGTGCTGATGGGGAATCTGCATCCCCATATTTTCAGTGAAAAATTGAGAGCTACGATGAGAAAGGGAAACTACTTAACATTGGTATCATAGGGAGCCTATGACTATATCTGTCTTTTTTCCATATGGCTACCACAAACCAAAGGGATCTTTCTGAGCAAAGTAGAAAGGTCCTTGGCTTCTCAAAATCAGGTAATCTGCAAAGGTTACAGTCTTTACTAAGCAAAGAAATGAAAATGAAATGGGCTTTACAGTCAAGCTGTGATTACACTTGGCTACCACCGTGTTCTTTTAATGTTGAATGAAGATATTCATTCTGTAGCTCGGTATGGACTTGGGTTTCGTGTGAATCCCACAATTAAAATTCAGAAGTTTCCCTCAGTTATACAATAGTAGTTCAGAATAAATTGGCCAAGGTGGGCCACATTTATAGGATAATCTGTCGAGCAAGACATACCCCACCTGTACACAGGTGTTCTAACTGTAGAGTCTAATAGCTATTTAAAGAGACGTCTAATGTGAAGCGCTTGCTTCTCCTCAATTCTGAATCAAATAAGAGATTCGGATGAGAAGTAATTTACAGTGAATCACCTATGCATTATGGATTTGCCAGCTTGAACACAAAAAGCAGATGGTCTCCTCTCTCTCTCTCTCTCAACTCAGTACTCCTATAGAATCTCCAGCAGCATCACGGCTGCCAGATCCTGATTGAGTCCCAGAGATAGCCTTTTGAAGCATGCACAGAGAAAGAGGTGCCAAATCAGTACACGGGAGTTTCTCGAAGTTGCATTTCTTTTGTAAAAAAAAAAAAAAGAAAAGGCTGAGGTACAGCCATTCCTGCAAGATACATACAAGTCCGGACTCAGTTTTGAAATACATCATTTGGAAATCTGAATCTGAAAATTTAGCAACACCACCTTTAGGCGGGCAACTGAATTTTCAACACCTTTGTAAACAACAATTCTTTGCTTAGCAGTGATCATGATAACTATGGTATTTGTTAAGTATTTACTCTGTGCCGGGCACTGTAATAATGATAATAATAATTGTGGTATCTGTTAAGCGCTTACTATGTGCCAGGCACTGTACTATGAGCTGGGATGGTTACAAGCAAATCAGGTTGGACACAGTCCCTGTTCCACATTGGCTCACAGTCTCAATCCCCATTTTACAGATGAGGTAACTGAGGCACAGAGAAGTGAAGTGTCTTGCCCAAGACCTCACAGCAGACAAGTGGCAGAGCCAGGATTAGAACCCAAGACTTTTTGACTGCCAGGCCCGTGCTCTATCCACTGATGGTATGAGTATTCTGGCATGCATGCAAAATTCCAGAAGACTTGAGGTCAGGTCTAGTAAACCTAACAAATCCCAAATCCAACCCACTTCTTCAGGAATGTGGCTTCCAGAAAGCGTATACCACTTGTGTTTAAAAAAAAAAAAAAAGGAGGGGGGAAGGGGAGTTTGACAGAGCACCACATCCAGCTCTGGAAAAAGAGAACTGGGTTCATGGAATATTACAGTGAATAGATGAAATTCGAAGAAACGTTTTGTTTTTGTTTTGGGATTTTTTTAACGGTATTTTTTAAGTGCTTACTATGTGTCGGGCACTGTTCTAAGCACTGGGGTAGACATAAGGTAATCAGGTTGGCCACAGTCCTTGTCCCATGTGGGGCTCACAGTCTTAATCCTCATTTTCCGATGAGGTAACTGAGGCACAGAGAAGTTAAGTGACTTGCCCAAGGTCACACAGCAGACAAGTGGCAGAGTTGGGATTAGAACCCAGGTCCTTCTGACTCCCAGGCCTGTGCTCTCTTCATTAGGCCACTCTTGGGGTAGAACACAGTGGTGACTCCGGCCAATATGAAGAAAAATGGTTAAGTCACGCTTGGACTTGACTGCTCCAAGGATTCACTTTTGGAGATTCTCATGTATCCTCAAGCAACCAGATTTTTCATTTGTTAAAATTTGAATACTGCTTGCAAATAATTCATAGCTTCTGTAAGGACACTTTCAACATTCTACACTATAAAACCTAATCCAGATTTTACGACCGAATGCCTTTTTTGTTTTCAAGCCTACCCTTAGAACAAAACAAAAACACACCACCCACAAACATACAACATGAGGCTCACAATTAGGATCATCTTTTACTGAGACAGGTCTTCAAGTACCAGGATGCTTTTATTTTTGTGAGGTATTTTTTAGCCAGGAAATATATTGCCAGTTTTGCCACCTCCTACCCCAAACACCCTTTTTTAAATGACTTTTACTTTTCCGTCATGTTGACTTTCAACTGTCAAGGGGATTTATCCAAATGGCAACAGAATTCATGACTGGAACGATGATGAAACCTCATCAGCACTTCAACAGTCTTCCTTTAATCCCCATAAAAGAGACACCAAATATATTTTGCAGGGTGAAGAATATGATTTTTTGGCTTCCAACACAATCATCATTTGAAGCCAGCCTTTCACACAATTACAAAATGCCCACTAGCCTCGATACCTCTTTTTGAACCAACCTGCCTCAAGTCTATTTCTGGTCTCTCGGGTCCAAAGATGACATTACTGATGGTGAGGTGACCAGTATGCCTATGGCTGAGGAGACCTAGGCATAACTGACAATTCCTTCCACACACATGCGTGTAAAAATCGCCCTCTGCCGCACTGTTTCCATTCCTCCCTCTTGACACCACCTTAGCTTAGCTTTCCCTTAGCTCTCAGACGCTTCACCCGACTCCCTGCCTCCAGCCTCTCCCTTCTCCTATACCTATTTTACGGTTTCCAAGATCATTTTTCTTAACATCTCTTAACATCTCTCTGCTCCTCCATCTCTGCAACAAGCAGGAAATCTTGATCACTGGTTTGAAGAAGCTCCATCACCTCTCCCTCTTACTCCCTCACTTGATTCCTCCCAAGCTGACCTTCTGGCTGTGACTCGTTCTCAACTCTACCACCCCCGACCCTTTGCTGAGACCCATCCTCCTGCCTGGAACTCTTTCCCCCTTCTAAATGCTTATTGTTGTATTGTACTCTCCCAAGCACTTAGTACAGTGCTCTGCACACAGTAGGCGCTCACTAAATACGATCGCATGAACCTGCTAAACCTCTCTCCTCTCCCCATTTTCAAAGCACTTTTGAAATTCCACCTCTTCCATGAGGAATTCCCCAATGAATCTTTCTTCTCCCAAGGTCATTTCCTCCCAACAACCACATCAGCAGTCCCAACTACCCACCCCATAGCAGTTTCGACCCATCAATTTCCACACTCGACTACGGGCACACTCCAGGACACCTAAGTAACACGTTCCTCAAAAATGGGAGGGTATTGTGAACCACCATACGTTTTCCCAAAGACTTCATGGTACTTTATTCATTTCCTGTTACAGAACCAGCCCCGATATGACAACTGAGCCCTCTCGCGCCCACTTACACCCTACCTATCTATGCACCCAGAGATCCGTGCTGCTCCTGCTCGAGCCATGGGCTGCCCCCATCAAAGGAAAAGGTTCGTGGGTCCCAACCTGAGTCTAGGCCCCTTCCCCTGGCCCCAAATGGCAGGAAGCCAGTTCGGTTTGAACGGGCCAAGTTCCCTCTTGCTGTCCTGTCAGCTCAGTTCCAAGTTCCTTCTTGCCATTAAACTGCCTTTCGGCTTCAGTTGCCATGGAGACCAGACTTTGCTTTAGCCCAGGAGCATTTCTAACTGTGATCACAGATAGCGATTCCCCACCACACCCTTGCTTCCCCCACCTCCTCTGCCCCACTGAAGGCAGCACAGAACCGGGGAATGACAGAAGGGCCTCCAGAGCACAGCTGTAGTTAGTGTACGTGAAGCCCGCGAGAGGAAAGCAGCTGAAAAGTGGGCTTTTCCTGCTTCCGCCCAAGGCATGTAGAATCGGGGCTGGAAGGATCTCTGCCCCTTCCATTTCTGCCCTATCCCTACTGCCTTTGACCAAGCCTGAGATCAACTGATTGGGAAACAACACGCTAGGAGGTGGGGAGAGAAAGGGATGGGAAGACGGGTGAGGAGGAAACAGTCTTTCCTGGAACTTGCACGCGATGCCGGGAGGAGGTGCGAATCCTGAGCAACGTCAGGGCATGAAGTATCTCCTGATTTTATGTATCAGAACTGGAGGTATGCCCACGTTTGAGCACTTGCTTTTCCTCACATCCATCTATTCGGCCTCTAAGTTCCTTCTGGTCCGCCCAGAAGGACATGTCTACCAACTCTGTTGTACTTTACTCCTCCAAGCGTTTAGTATGGTGCTCTCCACACAGTGAGAGCTTAATAAATACCACTGACTGCTTGATCGATTCTTCCTACCTGTGGATCATTTACCCCCTTTAAACTGCGAGCTCCTTGACAGTAAGGATCTGACTACCTCTCTTCTACTCGGGAGAGTATAGTACACTCTGCACACGCCCGGTGCCAAACCAATACTCTCCATCACCGTGGATGGCACGACCATCCTTCCCATCCCGCAGGCCCGCAATCTCGGTGTCATCCTTGACTCGTCCCTCTCGTTCACCCCACACATCCTATCCGTTACCAAGACCTGCCGGTTTCACCTCTACAATATCGCCAAGATCCGCCCTTTCCTCTCCACCCAAACGGCTACCTTACTATTACGGGCTCTCGTTATATCCCGGCTAGACTACTGTGTCAGCCTTCTCTCTGACCTCCCTTCCTCCTCTCTCGCCCCGCTCCGGTCTATTCTTCACTCCGCTGCCCGGCTCATCTTCCTGCAGAAACGATCTGGGCATGTCACTCCCCTTCTTAAACAACTCCAGTGGTTGCCTATCGACCTCCGCTCCAAACAAAAACTCCTCACTCTAGGCTTCAAGGCTCTCCATCACCTTGCCCCTTCCTACCTCTCCTCCCTTCTCTCTTTCTACCGCCCACCCTGCACGCTCCGCTCCTCTGCCGCCCACCTCCTCGCCGTCCCTCGGTCTCGCCTATCCCGCCGTCGACCCCTGGGTCACGCCCTCCCGCGGTCCTGGAACGCCCTCCCTCCTCACCTCCGCCAAACTGATTCTCTTTCCCTCTTCAAAACCTTACTTAAAAATCACCTCCTCCAAGAGGCGTTCCCAGACTGAGCTCCTCTTTCCCCTCTACTCCCTCTGCCATCCCCCCTTTACCTCTCCGCAGCTAAAGCCTCATTTTCCCCTTTTCCCTCTGCTCCTCCACCTCTCCCTTCCCATCCCCACAGCACTGTACTCGTCCGCTCAACTGTATATATTTTCGTTACCCTATTTATTTTGTTAATGAATTGTACATCGCCTTGATTCTATTTAGTTGCCATTGTTTTTACGAGATGTTCTTCCCCTTGACGCTGTTTAGTGCCATTGTTCTTGTCTGTCCGTCTCCCCCGATTAGACTGTAAGCCCGTCAAACGGCAGGGACTGTCTCTATCTGTTGCCGACTTGTTCATCCCAAGCGCTTAGTACAGTGCTCTGCACATAGTAAGCGCTCAATAAATACTATTGAATGAATGAATGAAACCAATATTCCTGATCGATTTCTGATTGCCGAAGACCAAGCCGACCTGTTTCTGTGGCTGTGTTCCAACTTTCTACTGCAAACCAAATTGAGGTTTTGCCTGAATTAAAAGGTGTATATCCAAAATTATGTAAGCCCAGAAGGGGTTTCTTTGAACTCCTGATGAGGGATGCCAAAGACAGTATGAAAAAAATCCCTCAAATACATCAAAAGCAGGAAGCAGGTTAGGAAATCAGTGGAGCATTTGAAGATCACGAAGCAAAACGTGCACTCAGGGATGGAAAAGAGATAACCAAGAGGATCGATGAATTCTTTAATCTGGTCAAAGCTGAGTCAGATGTTAGGAGACACCTACATCCAAACTGCTCTTTGTAACAGATAGGTCAGAGGTACTTCATCCACCTGCAATGAGCACACAGGAAATTTTAGACCATATCGATGAAATAGTCTATTAACTGATCAGCATGATCAGCTGACATCCATTCAAAAAAATTCAGAAGAAACCTGGGAGGAAAGTTGCACGAATCCTTGCAAGAATGTGTAGTTTACTGCTATAATCAATTAATGGTATTTATTGAGCGCTTACTGTGTGGAGAACACTGTAATAAGCACTTGAAAGGTACAACAGGAGTTGGTAGACACGTTCCCTATCTATAAGGAGCTCACAGTCTAGAATGACTTGCCCAAGGTCAAACAGCAGGCAAGTTGCAGGGTCAGGATTAGAACTCAGGTTTCTTGGCTCCCAGTCCCATGATCTTTCCACTAGGTGACTACCGCCTTCTATCCGAAAGAAGTGTTCGAGAAATGATTTGGGTAGAAAGTATGATCAAGTTAGGTCCAATCACCTCAAAGACGAACAAAACCTGAAAAGAAAGATATATCACCTTAGAAGTCACAACACAGCTTTTGTTTGACGAATTCATGCCTCTCTAACCTGCTGGGTTCTTTTTATTTTTACTGTTTTTTTAAAAAGGGAGCCAAGATTTAGCTTTCCCATTTCCAGATTGTCCAATCACTTTTGTCCGTTTCAGTTCTGCTAGCAGCCCATGGGTTAAAATCCTCCATGGGGACGTCTGTCAGATTTTGGCATCGCTTCAGTGTCTAGATTTTTATGAAATTCATTTTCCTTTTTGCTCTCACTAGTGACTCTGCCGAATACTAACGACACGCTTTTTAGGTTTTTAGAGGCAAGTGTAGGGTTAGGATTCGGGTCATCAGTCGGTCACTTGTGCCCCTGGATAGACTTGGGAGGCCTGAGACAAAGTACTGCACTGCCGATACGAGAGGACGGAGAAAATACTTCAAAGATGTCTTCAATTCTAATTTTGAAAATGCAAAACAAATAGAGCATCTTGGGAGACTCTGGCTCCAGATCGCTCCACATGGAGGAGGGACTGAAAAGCAGGGAGCACTGCCCTCTCTTTGAAGCCTTATGTCGAGGGAGACGGAAGAAAGTGGCGGAAGTGACGAACTCGGAAAACCGGAATCGCCCGCTGATGCCTGCCCAAGTTGAGCATATCTTACCAGTCGCAGACAGGGCTTATCATCTCTCCGTAAACATGCACCCATGAGGGAGGCGAGCCTCTGTTCTGAGACTTCAGGCCTGAGAACCTGCACAATATTCATTCATTCATTCAACTGTATTTATTGAGCGCTTACTGTGTGCAGAGCACTGTAGTGACAGTGGTGTGTGAGACGCCCTTTATGCTCTCTCATTCCTGCCAGTCATGTTCTCCCTGAAGCTGGGAAGAGAATACGTGAGTAGGCACACAAGGGCGCAGCACGTTGTGAAATACACACGGAGACGCTGGACCCATTTATAGTCAAATTACCTGCAGCTGCTGCAGTCTGTCACTCACATCCACCAGAGAATTATCAGGATTCCCACTGGGCCTTCTACCCCAGGGGGATGCTCTAATATTAGCAGGAGTGGTGGGAAGCGATGTGGCCTAGAGGAAAGAGCCCAGGCCTGGGAGTCAGACGACCTGGGTTCAAATCCCCGCTCCACCGCTTTCTACAGTGTGACCTGGTTGGTGCAAGTCACTTCACTTCTCTGGGCCTCAGTTTCTTCACCTGTAAAATGTGGATTAAATCCTACTCCCTCATTCTTAGACTGTGAGCCCCAGGTAGGACCTCGGTATCGGAGATCTACCCCAGCGCTTTGTTAGCGGTAGTAATAAAATTCATTGAGCACTTACTGTGTTGTGGGTAGAGCAGTGTCCTAAGCAGTTGGGAAAGAGTACTCAGGTAGGAATCAGACATGGGCCTTGTCCCTCAGAGAGCTCCCAATCTAAGAAAGACTTCAGGTGGTTCTTGGTCAGAAACTCCCCCACTGATCGCATAGCCCCAGCAGGCATTCTCTTACTTGTTCAGCTGGCACTTAGAACCCAGGTCTCCTGATTCCTGGAGCAAGGCTTTTTCCACAGCAGACACACACACACACACAAACACACACTCATTCTCTCGCCCCCATCCCCCCTCCCGCCCCCCGCCCCCCTCAACGTGGAAAGAAAAGTCATTTCTGTTCACAAGGGATTGTTGCAGCTGTTGATGTGTGATGAAATGGCCCCAAATTTATTATTAGGAAAATGGGCTTGAAAAGCCACAACTACAAAAAAACCCAGCCAAACACAATTAAATAACATTTGGAATAGCACATAATATTAAAATCACCACGGCATTATAAAGGAGAAACTATTCCAATTCTCCTTTGTTAGGCAAAATAAAGAAGACTCCAGCCCCCACACAATTAATTCTTACTGCCTCCAATGGAGGAAAATAAATCTGGGTCCCAGGCATTCCTAACTTGCAGCCGGGCAAGGAAACCTCCATTAGAAAAGAACTTAAGGACAAGGTAGAAGTTAAAGGCAATGGAGAGTATCCAAGCTCTGCTTCATTGTTTTCCTCCCCAACATTAACCTGTGAGGAGAATAAGCGGCAGACGACTCGAGAGATTTGATAGTCATTAAAATGGCAAGGTGTCTACCAACTTTGTTGTACTGTACTCTCCCAAGCACTTAGTATGGTGTTCTGCACACAGTAAGCGCTCAATAAATACCATCAATTGATTAAAAAGGAGTAAGGGGATATTTTCAAAGATTTCAAAATTTGATAGCGAGTGGGGTCAAGGGGCAAGGAATAGACTTGCTAGAACTGCGACGAACGCTAGGATTCCTTCCTACACTGCAGTCTTCCACTCCTTCGGTAATAAGCACCCAGGCCCAGTAATACTAATAATAGTGGTATTTATTAAGTGCTTACTATGTGCCAAGCACTCTCCTAAGCACTGGGGTAGAGATAAGATGCCACATGGGGCTCACAGTCTAAGAGGGAGCACAGGTATTGAAACCCCATTTAGCAGATGAGGATACTGAAGCCCAGAGAAGTGAAGTGCCTTGCCCCAGATCACACAGCAGGCAAGTGGTGGAGCCATGATTAGAACCCAGGTCCTCTGCCTCCCAGGACCAGGCTGTTTCCACTAGGCCACGTTGCCAAAAGGGCCCCAGCCACTGCCATCTCTGCTGCGAATATTTCCCAACAGGCTTGGACTCATCTCCATCCATCCCAATGCTGGGACTCCATCCTCCCTCCCCTCCACAAGAGCGCTGGGTGAGGAAGCCAGCCTTTACAACTTTCAGAATGCTACAAAGGCTACTTCGGTCTGTGGCAGAACTGCTTCAGTGCCGAGGGAAGATCCAGGAATGGACTTTTTACTCACCGTTCCTCCCATTTGCATCCCATTCCCGGAAACATTCCCAGCCTTGCCACCTATTTTCCTCCCCAATTATAACCTCCAGCCAAAACCCTTCCACATCCACCAAATAGCCTGGGACTCCTGGATCTTGGGCTCCATCTCTCCCGTCCTTCCCCCAACTCACCCCTGCCCCCATTCAGTATTCCCCAACAATAAAAGTCAGGGTGGTATTTGTTAAGCGCTTGCTTTGTGCTCAGCATTGAACTGAGCACTGGGTAGATAAAATTGATCACAGTCTAAATAGAGGAAAGAACGGGGACTGAATCCCCATTTTATGTAGGAGGAAACCGAGGCACGGAAAAGTGAAGTGACTTGCCCAACATCACACAGCAGGCAGTTGGCAGAGCCAGGCTTAGACCTCGTGTCCTCTGTCTCCCAGGTCCAGAGTCTTTCCACTAGGTCATGCTGCTTCTCAACCTCTCGCTCCCCAAAATGCCTATGTTGGCTGGTTTGTAGGGCTAAGAACCCCCAGAAACACCACACCCCTCCTAGTTCCACCTCTGCATTTACGAGTGATTTTGATGCCTTTCTTTCCTTCCTCCATCCATTCCATATGCTGATCCTTGGGACATCAGCACCCACCAGATCCCCTGGCCAACTACTCCACAAATTCCTCAACTACTGCTGACCTTCTGCTGCCCCCTACACCAGGAAAATCCGGATTTGACATACAATGGACCTTCTCACTAAACACTGCTCATTTTTAACTTTGTAACTCTGAGGTGCTCTGACAGTAATTAACCAACCTGCTACCTCCTTCATGCCCCCTCCCCCGTGAGACTTCCAAAGCGTGGCCCTTCTCCACCTGTCCCGAGCTATCGTGTTCTTTCTGGACTCCCGAACCAACACAGCCCTCCTTTGATGTAAAATCCATACCCTCTCTACTGAATTCAACTCTCTTGCTCTCCTGTCATTCTGTCACTCATATATCACCCTGGTTCACCCCCCAAGTCTGCTTCCTCCACCCCTGTATTCACACAACAGAGTGTTGCTGGTGGCCATCCAGAAAACAGACTGCTATAACTCCACACGCATTTATTCAGCAACGATACTATATTCCCCTCTCTGACTACCTCACCCACAGCTCCCACCAAATAGGATGGGCCATTAACTCCTTCTGAAGTTTCCAGGGGCTCCACCTCCTCCATCTCTATCCACTGAAAACCTCACTAATTACTCTGTTGGAAAAACTGAAACCATCAGTCAGGAACTTGCCCCTCCTGCTAGACTGTAAATTCCTGGAGGGCAGGGATCATGTCTACTATATACACCCAAACACTCAGTACAGTGCTCTGCACACAATGGGTGCTCAATACATACTATGCATTGATTCTCCTCTTATTTCACCTGTTCTTCAAATCCATCCCCTCAGCTGGGTCCCATATCCCCATCCCCTCTCACCTTTTGAAAACACTTGCTCCCATTCTCCGTCACTGCCTTACTGCCATCTTCAACATCTCTCTTGCTCTGCTGACTCGTCTCTGTTTTCAAACCTGTTCAAGTCTCTCCTATTGAAAAAAAAAAAAAATACCCAAACCCTATTCTGGATCACACTGTACCTTCCAGTTATCACCCCATCCATCTGTTTCTGCTCAAACTCCTTGAAGATCGCAGGGGGATACAACCTGTTCACCATTTCTCCACCAACGCACCTTGATCTGGTCACTCACTGTTCTTACCGAGGTCTCTGATGATCTCCTCTTTGCCAAGTCCAATGGGCTAATCTTCACTCTCTGACATTCAGCTGCCTTTTACGCTGTTGTCAAACAATGTTGCCTCAAGACTGTGAGCTCCTTGTGGGCAGGGAATGTCACTCTTTATTGCTGTACTGTACTTTCCCAAGCGCTTAGTACAGTGCTCTGCTCACAGTAATCGCTTAATAAAGAAAGATGAATGAATCAATCGAGAAGATCCTTGTGGGCAGGGAACGTCTACCAACTCTGTTGTACTGTACTCTCCCAAAAGCTTTAACAGCGCTCTGCACACGGTAAGCACTCAATAAATAGCACTGATTGACTGCTCCTTTGCTCAACGTATGCACCCAACCATACCTTCCAAGGCCATGTTGTGCTGTATCAGAAACCGTTTGGTGCTGACGGAAGAACAATTCCTCACTCCCGCCAAAACACTCGAGCCAAAAGGCAGAAGGAAAACACATGTTTTGGCAGATCTGTGTATACGACATGCACTCTGCTCCCTGGATCATCTTTTGAAAATGTCACTCGGCACAAGTTCCTCCTCTTCTCAAAAACCTTCAGTATACCGCTACCCATTTAGCTCTTCTTCAAGCAGAAGCTCCCGGGGACATCACGGGGATGTTAAGGGGGCTTCCCTAGCTCTCTCTCTTTCTTACAGATCTGGTCTCTTCACCTGTTATTCCCCATCTATGCTCTTTGTTCCTCCCAAGCTCATCTTAACCATGTCGCTAGTGTAGTGGTATCATGCAAGATTCCCATTCTCCAGTGCTTAGAACAGTGCTTGGCACATAGTAAGTGCTTAAAAAATACCATAATTATCTTTTTACTTTGTGTCTCCCACAACCGACCCCTTGCTTTTGCCTTTCTTCCAGTCTGAAACACCCTCTCCTTTCAAATCTGCCAGTCCACAGCCTTCTCCACCTGCAAAACCTCCTGAATATCCTGCCCTTCCAGGAGGCATTGCCCAACTAATTTCCCCAATAATAATGGCATTTGTTGAGCTCTTACTCTGTGCCAGGCACCGTACTAAGCGCTGGGGTGCATACAAGCAAATAAACTCGGACACAGTCCCGTTCCCATGTGGGGTTCCCAATCTCAATCCCCATTTTCCAGATGAGGTAACTGAGGCCCAGAGAAGTGAAGTGACTTGCCCAAGGTCATGCAGCAAAGTGGTGGAGCTGGGATTAGAACCCATGGCCGTCTGACTCCCAGGCACGTGTTCTGTCCACTACACCTACTGCTTCTCAGATACCATAATGCTTCTCAGGTTGGGATACCCCCAAATAGTTTCTCTTGGCACTTATTTATTCACTTATAATTCATTTACACTGCAGTACCTCACATTATTACATTATTGAAGAAGTCCAGATTGCAATACAAGTGCCTTGACTAGCACTGTTCCAACCTTTTCTTACACTATTCCTCCATCTTTCTATGCATAGACTCGTCAATAAAAGTATATAATAATTACTATATACAATTACTATAATAATATAGTACTATTAGTAATATAATGATAATAGCAATTGCGGTATTTAAGCACTTACCATGTGCTAAACACTGTACTAAGCACTAGAATAGATCCAAGATAATCAGGTCCCACATGGGGCTCACAGTCTAAGTAGGAGGGAGCTCAGTGGATACGGCTTGGGCCTGGGACTCAAAAGGACCTGGGTTCTAATCCCAGCCCCACCCAGGTCTGTTGTGTGACCTTGGGCCCATCACTTCACTTCTCTGGGCCTCGGTTGCCACATCTGTAAAATGGGGACTAAAAGTGCGAGCCCCATGTGGGACGGGGACTGGGTCCAACCTGATTAATTTGTATCTCCCCCAGCACTCAGAACAGAGCTTGGCACATAGTAAGCGCTTAACAAGTATCATTATTAAGTACTGAATCTCGATTTTGTGGATGAAGGCACTGAGGCACAGACAAGTGACTTGCTCAAGGTCATGCAGGAGGTAGGCGGCAGAACCGGGATCAGACCCCTGGTCCTCTGACTCCCTGGCCCACGCTCTTTCCGCTAGGCCACGTTGTTTCACGCTGTCAGAAAAATGTTCCCCCATTCCCTAACAGCATTCTACCCAAAATGTACAGCGAAGATATGCCCCGTGGAAGGACTGAGTGTTCATTTTGTCATCATCTTGCCATCACCAGTTGAATCATATGATTTTCTTCCTGCTCTCGCTACCAGTAAACAATTTATGTGTCCTGTTGTCCCGGCTGGAAAATAAATTCCCCAATGGCTGGTGCTGTACCTGTAATTCTAGCGTAGTCTACCAGCCACCTGGCTCTGTGCTCTGCACACAGTAGATTCTCAAATACTTGTCTTGTCTTGTCTTACGCTGCCGAGTCGCTTCCGACCCTCAGAGAGTCCATGGACGCATATCTCCCGGAACGCCCCACCTCCACCTGCAATCCTTCTGGTAGTGTATCCATAATCTGGAAGGGGTTTGCCATCGCCTTCTTCCACGTTGTAAACTTGGGTCTCCGCCCTCGACTCTCTCTCGTGCCGCTGCAGCCCGGCACAGGGTAGTTTTGACTTGTAGCAGATGGCCTTCCGCTCACTAGCCACTGCCAAAGCTAGGAATGGAATGGCTATGCCCCTACTTGACTCTCTCTCCCTTAGCTGAGACTGGTAGAGTACTGGAAACTCTCCAGGTGCAATCCTGAGAGGGGTCTCAAGTACCGCTGATTGATTAATAGTGCTTCTTCCTTAAATCACATCCCCCCGTAACGTCCTCAGCTGCCAAGTGTCTGCGGGTGGCCAAGCACAAATTCTCATTCGCTTAGTTGCAAATAACTTTAGCAAGCGGCTGCCCCGTTGTCAGACAACTGTCTGACAATTGTCTCTGCCACATGTCTGCTGTGTGAACTTGGGTAAGTCACTTAACTTCTCTGGGCCTCATTTATCTCATCTGTAAAATGGGGATTAAGACTATGAGCCTCACATGGGACAACCTGATTACCTTGTACCCACCAGCACTTAGAACGGTGCTTGGCACGTAGTAAGTGCTTAACGAATACCATCATTATTATTATCATCATATTTTACATCCCCTCTCATAAGGAAAGGCCCATCTGCAATTGAAAAGAGGGTCTTTCTATAAATTGGGAAAGAAAGAGTCTTATAGGGGTCCTTTAAATTTCACCCAACATAGATTCTATTTTGTTCAGCGACCTTTTCTTTCCTATTAAAGAAGGAAGCTCAAAGAAACCAAACGACTCATTAATATTATGCTACACAAGCCGGGAGTTAAGAAATTTTACCATTGACACCAGCAGTGCAAATTACATGTTATGCTTAATTTCCCAGGAAATGGATAGCTTATTAAATCAATAAGTGAAATCTTGATACAGTAGAAGCAGTGTTATCTGGCAGCCTAGCAACCGGGAAGCGCTAACAACTAGGACTTCAGATTAGATAATAAATAATAGACACAAGTGAACAGACATTAATAAACATATAAATACAAGAACAGTGAAGAAGCTAATGAGGTGGCATAACCAGGAAGGGTAGGGGATTTTTTTTTAATAGTATTTATTTGTTATGTGCTTAGTGTAGCAGGCACTGGGGTAACTACAAGCTTGGACACAGTCCAATTCCCACATGGGGCTCAGTACTCAGTCTTAATCCCCATTTTACAGATGAGGTAACTGAGGACCAGAGAAGTAAAGTGACTTGCCCAGGATCACATCGCACACAAGCGGCAGAGCTGGAATTTAGAACCCAGGTCCTTCTGACTCCCGGGCCCGTGCTCTATCCACTAACGCCATGCTGCAGAGACCATCTCTCCTAATGCAGAGAGCATTGTCTGGGGTCTACTAGAAGCTGAGGTATAGTTGAGACTCTACCTCAACATACTATGGCTTTATTAATAATGATAATAATAATGATGGCATTTGTTGAGCGCTTACTATATGCAAGACACTGTTCTAAGCGCTGGGGGGATACAAGGTAATCAGGCTGTCCCATGTGGGGCTCACAGTCTCAATCCCCATTTTACAGAGGAGGTAACTGAGGCACAGAGAAGTTAAGTGACTTGCCCAAAGTCACACAGCTGACAAGCGGCGGAGCCAGGATTAGAACCCATGACCTCTGACTCCCAAGCCCGTGCTTTTTCCACTGAGCCACGCTGCTTCACACTTCATTAGCACTCCCTGAACCCCCACTCGTCTGGATCATTCTCAGAGGGCCCCGTCTTCACCTTCAGAGTGCCCGGCCGGGCGTCCACCAGTGTATATCAGAGCCCAAGTAGTCTGTCCCTTTCTATCTCAGCGGATATGTGCCAACGTGGTTCTCTGAGTTACCTGTGTGCGTACGCGTGTGGATCCCCTTGTATGTGCTTGTCTCCCCCACCGTATGTGCCTCGGAAATGGAGATCCGTCCGCTCTATCGGTCATTTATTTTAATGTCTGTCTCCTCGTGCGGACTCTAAGCTCCCTGTCTGCAGGGAATAGTCTGCTGATTCTTTTGTAGAGTTCGATACGGTGCACTGCACACGGTATGCACTCAATAAATACCACTGATCGATTGCTCTCAAGGTTTGGGAGCAAGCCTGTTTCTGTGGATCCCCGAGTATGGAAGGCAAGACTGCTCACCGGTCTTGTGCAGGGCAGTCTTTAAAACCGGCAGAGCCAGTAGCAGAGTGGAAGAAGTCCAAAGTCTCAGATCTCCCCCTCCACAAACAGCGATCGCCGTTTCAGAGGGGGTCTGCCCCTTCTATCTTTCCCAACCAGTAGTAGCAGGGTGTCGCCGAGGGGTCCTAGCATTCAGAATCCCTCCACCCTCTCAGCACAGCCGAGCCACGGAGCGCTCCTTTGACTCATACCTTCCCCAACCAAGTGAGAATCAGAACCTTTAGCACATCCATTTTCACTTCTCCGCTTCTTCTCACATCTCTCCTATCCACTCCATTTAATTTGGGGCCTCACCTTCTTTTCTCTTCTCCTATTCCCATTTCTGCTACCCTTGTCCCCCAACTGATTTCTATTCCCCTCCCAGTTTGCCTACTTCGTTTTTAATCCCTTGCATCTCCACTGTACATCTCACCTCAAATGTATGTTGTTAGATTACAGAAGACGGAGTGAATGTAATTTCTGCAGTTGCCATCCCAACCGATAGGTTTTGCTGACTGATTCCATCATACAACGTTCTCTTTGGTGGGGAAAAAAAAAACTGACAACTATCGTGTTCGGTGTCTAGATGATAAAATTTCTGTACAGATAAAAAGTAAGACAGCTATAATAATTCTTACTTTTTCAAATGTTTTAACCATTATAAGACAAGAAAATGTAGTCAAATTGATAGAAAAGAGAACCTCCTGAAAATCATTAAACTGCCCGTTGTTATGACATCCCTACAGGGAGAAGATGGGAGAATAAATATCCCCATTCTACAGTAGAAATTGGAAAATACCTCTGGCCCTAACCCAACTGATCAAGAAATTGACCGAGGGTCTGAATTCTTTCAGAGACCAAAGAACGAGCTCACCATCCATCCTTCAGTAAAATATCAGCAATGATTTCCAAAATTGTTATAAAGCCTATTTTCCACCATCGGACTGTAGTTTCTGGTTAACCTTTGAAAGGAGGAATAACAAACCATTACTACGACGGCATTTGTTAAGCAGTAATACCTATGTGCTGGGCGCTACGCCAAGTGCCGAGGTAGTCGCAAATAATAAATTAACCTAAACTGAAAACTTTATCCTTTAAATTCTTCATAATTTTGACTTTTTCAAAACTACAGATTCAGTGACACTTCACTGATCAAATTTCAGCAGGTACCTTCTGCCTCCATTGTGACAGTTCCTGATTAGATTTCTACATATCCTGATGATGATAAGTTACTGAGTATGTCTAGTGTCAGTTTTGGCGTCGTCTATACCCACTGGTAAGGGCAGTTCGGTAAAAGAATGCAATTGGTGAAAGGGAACGCTGTAATCTCATAATATTTTTTTCGTAAGTAAATATTACTCGTTACCGAGCCCTTACTGGCTGGAATGCACAGCTCACCTGGGGAAGTGCAACACAAAGAAATGACATGTTCCCTGTCCTATGCTCTATTGGGGGAGGTAGACAGGCAATAACCACCTCTCTACTTCTCAGTGAGCCATTAAGTAAAGAAAGCACCATTTAATCAATCTTCAAGATTAGGTCAGAATACAATGAAGAGCCTGCTTTGGGGTCAACAGACAAACCTAGATCCTGAGACCTAGATCTTGTGAGTAGGAACTGATTGTAGTGATAGGGATTGCTGGGGTGTCGTTGGGCAACAGATGGGCAGGGGGGCAGTACACTGGAGAAGCAGCGTGGTTCAGTGGAAAGAGCGAGTCAGAGGATGTGGGTTCTAATCCCGGCTCTGCCACTTCACTGCTGTGTGACCTTGGGCAAGTCACTTAACTTCTCTGTGCCTCAGTTACCTCAACTGTAAAATGGGGACTGAGACTGTGAGCCCCTCGTGGGACAACCTGATTACCATGTATCTACCCGAGCGCTTAGAACAGTGCTTGGCACATAGAAAAGCGCTAAACAAATACCATAATTATTATTATTATTATTGGAAAGTGCACCCAGGGGGTTTTAGGTGCTGGACCCATTTATGGTCACAGTGAATGGCACAGAGTGCTGATGCTATCCTGTAGTGCCAGGTCTAAGCATGCAACTGCCTTGGGAATAATAATAATAATGGTTTTTGTTAAGCACTTGCCATGTGCCAGGCACTGTACTAAGCACTGGGATTGACAGGAGCAAGTCGGGATGGACACAGTCCCTGTCCCGCATGGGGCTCACAGTCGAATTCCCCATTTTACAGATGAGGTAACTGAGGCACAGAGAAGGTCACACAGCAGACAAGTGGCGGAGCCAGAATTAGAACCCATGACCTTTTGATTCCCAGGCCCGGGTTTTAGACAATAAGCCATCCTCTCATACTCTACTGCTCTACTACTCTAGAGCACTTTTCTATACAAAAACCACCAGGAGCCATCCCACCAGGATCTCCTTCTGAAACGTACTAAGCATCCAAGGGCCTGAAGGTTTTCATGAGAAAACTGTTCTCCTGGCCCGTTGGCCACGTTTAATCTTCACGGTCTGAAGTTCAAAGAGATTCTGCTTCCGTCATTCCTGAAAGCTTGGCGATTCAAGGAGGCCGAAACAAGGGAAGTCACTTCCACCCTAAACCCGAGCCTAGGTCGTCTGTCTGGGTCAACCTATGGCTCAGTGATTTTTGCTGGAATATAACGTTAAGAGTTGTGCTTCACCAGTCTGAACACGGTTGGGTGCGAATAAGGCAAGGAAAGCAGTTGGGCAGTAAATTAGTAGGATGTTGGGGCAGGGGCTTTACTGTTGTTCGGAGACGCTTAAGACTGTGGTGGGAACATGGAAGCATTTGAGCCCCTCTAGGCTTTCTCGCTCCCTCCGAGAGCAGTTCCACCACTTTTGCTGACTGGGCTGTGGAAAGCCCTTTCGGGAGCCCCCAGGATGCCCCAGAGCCAGGCTTGCATTGGTGTGTGCCCCGTGGTTCAGGGTTTCATCAGTGTATACCACCGTGGACACATGCCGAGGCATTCTGGTACACCCGGTAGTGATGCTGATATGCTAATGGAAGGCAGCGTGGCCTAGTGGATAGAGCACGGGCCGGACGTCTGAATCACCTGGGCTCTAATCCTCGCTCTGCCACTTGTCGGCTGTGTGATCTTGGGCAAGGTACTTCACTTCTCCCGGCCTCAGTTGCTTCACCTGTAAAATGGGGATTAAAACTCTGAGCTCCATGTGGGACGGGGTCCGTGTCCCACTCAATTACCTTGTATCTATCCCAGCGCTTAATACAGTCCTTGGCACAAGGTAAGCACTTGACAAATACCACAATTATAATGGCTTTTATTATTGTCATTATTATTATTAATGACAAAGCTGGGGTTCTCTCTGAGACAAAATGTTTACTTGCAAGCACTATGTAGAATTTAATAGGCACTTCTACAAGCCCCACTGAATTTAGTCTCTTCCAATTTTAAAAATGATCATTCAGAAATCTGCGAAAGAGACCTGTCCTTTAAACCAAAAGAAGAAAGCCTAATGGGTTAGATGATTTTTTGTTAAAGGCCGTATTCTCTTCAAAAATCATGAACATTAACTTGAAGTTTTAAAGATTAAGAAAAGAGCTAGGGCTAAAGATTACATGGAATGTCTGATGAATGAGTTCAGTCTGAGTGTTTGACCTCTTCTCCTTGGTTAATTATTGACTGGGAGGCACTCTGGTGTTCTGGATCACTAACTACTAAAGCATTATATTATTTCTATTTGTCTACAGTTGAAAACTTCAAAACATACATGCCTTCATAATATACATGAAGTTCTTCTAAAAGTTTTTACTTCCCATTTTGGATTCGAATGCTGCTAGGGAACTAGGAAACGATCTCATAACTTCCATTCTCATTCTCTACCTCTCATCCCACCGTCGCCTCCGACTCAACATACCCGAAACTGAACTTTTCATCATCCGCACACAACAAGCTTACAGTCTAGTATCGATTCTATCTCCGCATCTCCAAAACTCCATCCAAACTGCTTCCACACTGGTTCAGGCACTTGTCAGATCCCATCTAGACTACTGCATCAGCCTCCTCGCTGGCCTCCCTGCCTCCAGCCTCTCTCTTCTCTACTCCATACTTCACTATGCTGCCCAGATTATCTTCCAAAAAAAAATCATTCTGCACACATCTCTCCCCTCAAGTAACTCCACACCTGACTCCTTGCTCTCGACCTCTCTCCTGCCTGGAACTCCCTCCTCCTACATATACCTCCCTCCAGAGGGAATCAGTGTGGCCTAGAGCATGGGCCTTGGAGTCAGAGGACCTGGATTCTAATCCCGGTTCTGCCCCTCGATTGCTGAGTGACCACGGGCAAGTCGCTTTAACTTCTCTGGGCCTCAGTTTCCTCATCTGCAAAATGTCTGTTCTCACTCTTACTTGGACTGCGAGCCCCATGTGAGACTTAGAGAAAGGCTAACCTGAATATCCTATATCTATCCCGCCTCTGCCACTTGTCAGCTGTGTGACTGTGGGCAAGTCACTTAACTTCTTTGTGCCTCAGTTACCTCATCTGTAAAATGGGGATGAAGACTGTGAGCCTCACGTGGGACAACCTGATTACCCTGTATCTCCCCCAGTGTTTAGAACAGTGCTCTGCGCATAGTAAGCGCTTAACAAATACTAACATTATTATTATTACCCTAATGTCTAGTTCAGTGCTTGGCACATAGCAAGCACTTAACTGTCAGAACCCCTCAAGCTGTAAGCTCTTTGTGGGCAGGGAATATGCCTGCTTAGTGTTGTACTGTACTCTCCCAAGCGCTTAGTACAGTGCTCCGCACAGAGTAATTGCTCAATAAATAAGACTGACTGAATGAACTTAATGAATACCACAATTTTTTTTTTTTTTATTATCCGACAGACCCAGCACTCTCCCTATCTTCAAAGCCCTGCCGAAACCATATTTCCTCCAGGAAGCCTTCCCTGACTTACTCTCCTCCGTCCACCCTATTTTCCCTCCTTTCGGCCTCTCCCATGAACTTAGTTCCTAACCGATCCCTATAGCACTTAATAATAATGATAATTGTGGTATTTTTAAAGCGCTTAATATGTTTCCAGGGACTGTTCTAAGCTCCGGGGTACTTACGAGACACTCAATCTGTCTTATGCTTAGCTGTTCTCCTTGCTTGTAATTTATTTTAACGTCTGTCTTCCCCAGTAAACTGTAAGCTCCTGAGGGCAGGAAGCGTGTCTACCGACTGTAGTGTCCTCTCCCAAGCGCTTAGCACAGTGCTCAGTAAATACCATCGATCGGTTGACTGATGGCATCTATCTATCGATAACACATGGCTTGATGTTGAAAGGAATAACGGTGTGGATGCGAATGGCGCCCCTCCTCCCCGCCCACCGGTACATATACTATAAAGCGGGTTGTCCTTAACATCCATGCTACAGAAAAACTGAGTACTTTTACTGATCAAATAAGCAGAGCTTCCAAAGGTCTCTTTCTTGCAAGCTTTTTGGAAAGACTAGGTGTATCGCTTTTTCATCACTCATTATTTAGCTGATCTAAGAGCTATTGATAGTACATTCCTCTGCAGTAATTGTGGCTTCAGACCAAAACAGAGCATACCCAGACAGAGCATACAGCACGACAGAGAGAGGAACAGTATCGAGTGCAAAACCAAGCCTGCTATACTGCTTTCACTGACCGTACAAAACAATTCGATCCCATCAACTGTGGAGCAGTGGGGCCTAGTGGAAAGAACACGGGGTCTGGGAGTGAGAGGACCCAGGTTCTAATCCCGGGTCCGCCGTCTGCTTGCTGCGTGACCTTGGGTGAGTCATTTAACTCCTCGGGGGCTCCAGTTTCCTTTATTTGTAAGTTGAGGATTCAATTCCTTTCTCCGTCCTACTCAGACCGTGAGCCCCGCATGGGACAGGGACCGTGTCTGGCCTTTATCAACCCAAGTTAAAGCGCTCGGCACATAGCAAACACTTAACGAATACCCCAGTCGTCATCATGATCGACAGACCAGGGATCTCTCAGTTGCTAAGTGAATTCAGTTGTCCTGTCAAATTCAACACGACACTTGGGCTACTTCACGATTGTACGGTCAGGCGAGTCAGAGTTGAGGCCGCAACAAGGGATTTGGAAGCAGAGCCCAGAATTTGGAGAATTTTGACTTTGGAGTCACTCAAAAACTCTTCCAGTTGAACAGCAACAAGCATCAGTCATTGAAGAACTACCGCAGGCGGATGACTATGCTCTTGAGGTAGAGGCACAGGGGAGCACGCAGCCTAAATACCACCGAAGGTCTTCATCGGCAACACAGAACTATATGCCGTCACTATATTCCGTTACCTTGGGAGTTCGTTATCCGAGGCGGCGCCGACGGCGAGAAAGGAGTACAAAACAGCATTAAAAAGGTTGGCAGGCTGACAGAGAATGTGGTGATCACAAGGCATCACGCTTCCATACCAAGTTTAGATCCTAGAGAGCAAACCTACGTGGCGGTGAAACCGGGACCTACTACAGAAGACACATCCAGCTTCTTGAGCGATTTCACCAGCTTCACCTACAAACTATCCTCAATCAATCACTGGCATTTATTAAGCACTTACTATGTACTAAGCACCTAGGAGAGTACAATACACGGTATCCAACGGCCGAACGAGATTACCGATGAGGGCCTAGAATATCATTTGCTCACCAGCACTCGGTCAACGCTCACGGCGACACCATCTGAGTTCGTTGTGGGTAGGAAATGTGTCTGTTTATGGTTATTATTATTTTTAATCGTATTTATTGAGCGCTTACTGTGTGCAAAGCACTGAACTAAGCGCTTGGGGAAGTACACTATAACTTCAAACACATTCCCTGTCCACAGTGAGCTCACAGTCTAGAGGGGGCGATATGGTTAGTGTACTCTCCAAAGCGCTTAGTACAGTGCTCGGCACACAGGAAGCGCTCAGTAAATACGTCTGACTGACTGAGTGGGACGTGCGAAGAGAACAGATGATGACAGGATACCTAAGTTAACACCCAAGCCGGGAGGGCAGAATCACCTATTTAAAATGGTGAAGCCTAAGTAAAGCCTCAAAAAATATGATGCAACAGGGGACGGTTGAGAAACCGCTAGAACAAGGAGCTCAGACTGGCAGACAGCAATAAGAAGAGATCAAAGGCTCTCCTTGGTCAAAGGTCTCGCAAAGATCGGAATACCAAGAGACGAGGAGGCCTTGTACGGGACAAATGCATTCAGGAAGAAAGAAACACTTAGGTGCACACGTTGTCAAAGGGAGCGTTGGTCACAAATCGAGTTTTTTCCGCCACATCGGCACAGAGGGATAGGGCCTCGCCGCTGTGAGCACCGTTTGTGAAGATGAAGAACAGCTCTCGGCTGTAGACGCGTGCCATACGCACACACGGATAAACTAAACAGACTTATCCCGCTGTGTCAGGCAGTGGCCTGTCGGTACTCTCCAAATCAGTAAAATGACCAAGTTAAATTCACTTCCCCAAAACATCAATGAGCCTTCCCCAACTAATTCCCTCCATCTCCTCTATCTTGCCGCCGACCTGTCGCCCACTTCTAACTCTGCCCTGGAACGCCTATCCTCCTCATATAATAATAACAGTAATGATGGTATTTGTTAAGTGCTTACTCTGTGCATTGCACTGTTCTAAGCACTGGAGTAGATGCAAGGTCATCAGGTTGTCCCACGTGGGGCTCACAGTCTTCATCCAACTTTGCCAGATGAGGGAACTGAGGCCCAGAGAAGTGAAGTGACTTGCCCAAGGTCACACAGCAGGCAAGTGACGGAGCCGGGATTAGACCCCACGTCCTCGGACTCCCAAGCCCGGGCTCTTTCCACTGAGCCACGCTGCTTCTCTCATATCAGATGGATAATTGCTCACCCCCACCACAAAGCCTTATCGAAGGCACGTCTCCTCCAAGAAGCCTTCCCTGACTAAGCCCTCCTCTCCTCTTCTCCCACTCCCTTTCTCCTTCATTCATCCTCCCTCCTATCCCCACAGCACGTATGTATGTATCTGTACATATCTGTGATTTATTTTTCTATTTCTTTACTTATATTAATGTCTGTCTTCCCCTCTAGACTGTGAGCTCACTGTGGGCAGGAATGTATCTGTTTGTTGCTATACTGTACTCTCCCAAGCTCTTAGTACAGCGCTTTGCACAGAGTAAGCACTCAATAAATACGATTGAATGAATGAATAATTATCAGTACCATCTTCTCTTGAGCCCCCTCTTGCCCTGATTTTTTCCATCCATCCTCTGTCTGACCTTGGGTATAAATACACACATATTCAGTAGTCTATGTCTGTTTCCCCCATTAGCATGTAAGCTCCTTGTATTCTGGAAATAGGTGTTGTGCTTCTGTTGTACCACCACAGTGCTTAGTACAGTATGAAGCACTCAACAAAGTCAATAAATAGCATTATTACTTCTACACCGCACCGTGTTACAGTACAACTATGTCATAACACGTGTTTTCACTATATGGACAGAATATGATGGAAGAATTAGAGAATGCTATTCAATAAGAGTAATAATTGTCGTATTTGTTAAGCACTTACTACATGCCCGGGACTGTACTACGCAAATCAGGTTTGACACAGTCCCTGCCCCACCTGGGATTCAGTCTCAACCCCTGAGTAACAGGCCCAGAGAGGCAAACAGACTTGCCCAAGGTCACACAGCAGATAAGTGGCGGAACTGAGACTAGAACCCATGACGTTCTGATTTCCAGGCCCAGGCTCTAACCACTACACCATGCTGCTCCTCATTCCCACAGTAACTTTCTGTTCTGGTGTAACACAGTCCACAAGGAGATATGGAGTAGGAAGAAAAAAGATGAGCGCAAGCATATGGTATCACTTAAGGTGCGATGCTGTTTTGCTTCCTAGCCTCTGCCTTACTGTACAGTACTATTATTATCATTCTTGCATTTGTTAAGCACTGACTACGCATCAAGCACTGTTCTAAGCACTAGGGTAGAAACAAGTTAATCAAGTTGGGCACACTTCCCGACTCACGTGGGGCTCACAGTCTAAGCCGACCATAATTTGTGTTTCTTTGTTATCACTTTTCATATAGTAAAATCACAAGGCGTGCAAGGCATTCTGAAAGGGGTGGACATAACTAAACAGACATACGTCTTGTTGGTATCTTTGATCTATCCCCTAACCCATTAATTCTCACTGAATCGTGGATGACTGTAATGTGATCTTCCTAAAACGCAGGGTTCTTTAGGAACACACTCCCGGTTGCAGAAGGACACACTGTACGAAGAAAATGTGCTAGATTTGGAAAAGAAACTTCTCGCCGTACCTGTAGCTGGAGTAGAATTGCTCATGGTAAAGGGCCCGTTAGTGATACCAGAAGAAAGAAGCTCCTCAGATGGCCGCTGAAAGACAAAGGGAAAGTAGTGTTAATAAAAACAAGATTTGGAAGAGGGCCCATATGTAATTCCAAAATAACTGAAGCTTGTATTGTGCTAGTCTGATATATTGCTATTTTGCATTCATAAACTGCCAAGGAAATTTATGTCACACATTTCTGAGCAAGACTTTGCCCTAACATTTTACTAGGCAAGAAATCAAACAAAAATCCTGTGCTGGTAGTTATTTCACATTCCTGAATGTCCATTATATTTCCAGGTGCATAGGTGGTATTTCCTGAACAGGAGTTCTGTTATTCCAAACAATTAATCAATTTGCTTATTTTAACAGATAGTTGATCCAACAAGAAAAACCCAATGACATTATTGCAATTAAAATGAGTAGAAAACCATGATCTTTTATTCTATTTATTTTATTTTATTATTTAAATGTTATAAGCCCAGTAATAAGGAGATCCTAAAAAGTGTTCCAAAATCAATACATCAGATCTGATTAAGTCTAAAGTTTTACAGGTCACAACTCGATCATATTTAAGGAAGACTAAGGAGGCATATTCTGAACTGCCTTAATACATGTTTCAAAACATTATTTTCACTACTACCTTTTCAAAATTTGCTTCATTCAACTTTCACAATTAAGATACCTTTGAAAAGGTATGAGGAGAGTGACTATATAGCCTGAATTTTTTTTTAACTTTAGACTTGGGAGAAGCAATTAGATTGAGGCGAGCATTCATGAGAGAATAAAACTCTGGTGAACCTTGCCAAAAATTCCTCCCCTCAAATATCTTTACTTGCCTAAAAAAAAATGTAATTCAAAAATTAAAGAAAATTATTTTGAGTCACAACCATAAACAATTACTCTATGAACATAAGCCAGGTTTCATTCTAAAATATACTTCACTTTCTTATTTACTGACTCGCTACAGAAGTCATTATGTGGGAAGTTTGAGGTAACAAAAGAAAGCTGTGCACTCTGTATTTTAGGAAAGTTGTGACAAAAAAACAAAAAGTCAACAAAAATCAGTCTGTTCCCAAGAAACAAAGGCAAGGTGTTCTATAGAAACAACTATAAGCGCTAAATGATATGGCAAAAAGAAAATCTGAATAACCTTACAAGCACTGCTTTACTACCACATTTGTTTACTAGTTTTCCAAAGAAAAGTTGTTCCAGCCTAAACCTATAAGATGAATCCTAATTAATTCTCACTATGCCTCTACACTGTAAGCTCGCTGTGGGCAGGGAATGTACCCGTTATATTGTTGTGTTGTACTCTCCCAAACGCTAAGTACACTGCCCTGCACCCAGAAAGTGCTCAAAAATTACGATTGATTGATTACACCTTTTGTCCAGAACGCTGTTAGGGAATTGGGAAATATTGCATGAGCCTGATTTGGATTCAGGTTGCTGAGGTGACGACATCAGACAGGGGTGAGTACTTACAGCACAGGTCTTCCTGAACGTGGGGCTTTCAAAAACATAACCCCTGCATTTCAGGAGGACTAGGTGTACTTCCCCTCTCAGGGTCACGCCTGGAGAGTTCTCGGTACTCTACCAGTCTCGACTACAGGAGGGAGAGTCAGGTGGAGGCCTATCCATTCCATTCCTAGCTTTGCCTTCCACTTGCTAGTCACTGGGCATCTGTTCCAAGTCAAAACTCACCTGTGCCAGGCAGCAGCGGCATGGGAGAGAATCAAGGGCGAAGACTCAAGTTTACTGTGCGGAAGAAGGCAATGGCAAACCACTTCCATATTTTTACCAAGAAACCACCACGGCTAAACTACCGCAACGACTGCAGGTGGAGGTGGGGCATTCTGGGAGAGATGCGTCCATGGCGTCGCTATGGGTCGAAGACGACCCGACGGCATAAGACAAGACATGGTGTACTTCATAATTCTCTGCCCACTGAAATGGAAATTTGCTTTGCCAAGATATTTTAGGACCCAAGACGTTTTTTTAAAATGGATCATTCCTATATCCAGGGAACTTTTGGTCACTCGTTAGTTTTTAATTTTCCTCTTCTATTAATGTTTGCATTGAAATAAACCCTCAGCAAATTGACTTTATCATTTTTCATTATACTCTCTAGGGAAAGGTATCTGCTTATAAAGATGATCAATCAATGATATTTATTGATTGAGAAGCAGCATGGTCTAATGGAAAGAGCACAGGCTTGGGAGTCAGAGGACATGGGTTCTAATCCTGGCTCCATCATCTGTCTGCTGTGGGACCTGGAGCAAGTCACTTCACTTATCTGTGCTTCAGTTCCCTCATCTGTAAAATCAGTATTGACTACTTGTTCGCCCTCCTACTCAGGCTGTGAGTCCCATGTGGGATCTGATTATCTTGTACCTACCCCAGTGCTTATTAGTGTTTGGCACATAGTTAGCACTTAACAAAAACCACAGTTATTATTATTACCCTGTATGCAGAGACCACAATTAGCAGCCGAAGAGTTCTAGATATCTAGACTGTCTTCAGTGCAAATTAACTCATATATGAAGTTGGATTTGATGGTATTGGTGCCTGTCTACTTGTTTTGTTGTCTGTCTCCCCCTTGTAGACTGTGAGCCCGTTGTTGGGTAGGGACTGTCTCTATCTGTTGCCGAATTGTACTTTCCAAGCACTTAGTACAGTGCTCTGCACACAGTAAGTGCTCAATAAACACGACTGAATGAATTGGACAAGTGCAGAGATAAAGGAAAACACACTCAGCAGAAAGGTCATCGAATGATCCACAGAACCGACAAGCCTAAGAAATACAGTTTGCTAAATAACTTTATAGTATGACCAAAAACATCTGTCAAGGGTCAGGTTGTAAAACTACATCAACAATAGAGCAAGTGGCTTTAACAATCTTTTATCTTTAGAGAAAAATTAAAGTCTTTCAGACCTGTCCAAAGGAACAATGCATCACCCTTGCACTTGGATCCCTTTAAGCACTTAATAGTCACCCCACCCTCAACCCTCCCAGCACTTAAGCACATAGGGAAGCAGCGAGGCCTAGTGGAAAAAGCACGGGCGGGAGTCAGATGAACTGGGTTCTAATCCCAGCTCTACCACTTGCCTGCTGTGTGACCTTGGGCAAGTCACTTCACTTCTCTGTGCCTCAGTTTCCTCACTATAAATGGGGATTCAATAGCTGCTCTCCCCTTTAGATTGCAAACCCCATGGGGGACAGGGACTGCATCTGACCTGATTAACCTGTCTCTACCTCAGCACTTACTTGCTGTGCTTGACATATAGTAAGCACATAAATACAGCACGGCCTAGAGGATAGAGCACGGGGCTGGAAGTCAGAAGGTCCTGGGTTCTAAACCCAGCTCCGCCACTTGTCCGCTGTGTGACCTTGGGCAAGTCACTTCACTTCCCTGGGCCTCAGTCACCTCATTGTAAAATGGGGAGTAAGACTGTGAGTCCCACATGGGACATGAATTGTGTCCAACCTGATTTCCTTGTGCCTGGGACTGTAAATACGTTTGACTGAGTGTGACTGGCACATTGTGAGCACTTAAATACCATTAAAAATATCATCATAATAATGACACTATCCATAATTTATTTGAATGCCCATCTCCCCCTCCATACTGCAAGCTTCTTGTAAGGCAGGAAGCGTATCTACCATTGTACAATGCTCTCCATGCACTAAAGACTCAAATACCACTGACTGATTGATTACAGTGGAGTCTTCTGTTTAAAAGACAAAAAAGCATCACTCCTTGGGGTTAGTAGTACAAATCAGCAACAAGGCATACAAGAACATAAAACCAAAACTTAATAGATGTCCTTAAAATTCCTATAACGGTCACAAAGATTACAATTCAATCTTGCTTTAAATGAAAATATTTTCCAGACAAAAGACCATTTCTGGGTACATCCTGTCCATCGTCAACTCAGCCCCGCTGACGATTGCTCAATCTTTGAAGAACACACACTTGCTTAGCTGACAAAGTACATTCTCAATCACTTTGCATTTTATAGCCTAATACAAGAATCAATGGTATTTATTGAGTGCTTACTATGTGCAGAGCACTGTACTAAGCACTTTGGGAGAATACAAGATCACAGATTTAGTAGACATGTTCCCTGCCCACAGGGAGCTTACATTCTAGAGAGGAAGAATATAAATATGAAGCACCTGAGAAACACTATGGTTTAGTGGAAAGAGCACGGACCTGGGAGTCAGAGGGCCTGGGTTCTAATCCTGACTTTTCTACCTGTCTGCTGTTACTTGGGCATGTCACAACTTCTCTGTGCCCCAGTTACCTCAACTGTAAAATGGGATCAAGACTGTGAGCCCCACTTGAGATATGAACTGTGAATCCCATTTGGGACATGGACTGTGCCCAACCTGATTAGCTTGTATCTACCCTGGCATTTAGTACAGTCCCTGGCACATGGTAAGCCCTAAATGTAGCAACAGGGTGCTTCGAGGAATGGTAAGGTGGTTGATTGCCCTTCTTGACATTCATGCTCCATCCTTAATTCATCCCTCTATATCCTCTTTCCTCTAGGAACTCATTATAGCCCCATCTTGAACCTACTGAATTCTATTTTGCCTGCACAACCTCCTAAGGTAAATTCTATACCCTAACCACTGAGTGAAAAAGTGAGTCTAATGGTGAGCCTGGGAGTCAGAGGACTGGGTTCTAATCCCCACTTGACTGCTATGTAAGCTTGGACAAGTCACTTCACTTCTCTGTGCCTCAGTCACCTCATCTGAGTATGACCAAAATGGGGATTCAATATCCCAATATTCTCCCTCCTACTTGGACTGTGAGCCCCATGTGGGACCTGATTATCTTGTGAGCCCTATGTGAGACAAGGACTGTAACCAACCTGATTATCTCGTATCTGCACAAATGCTTAATACGTCTGGCATGTAGTAAGCACTTAACGAATATTATTTTTTAAAAAGTCATTCCTTCATTTAAAACCTGTCACCTTCAAACTGTGATGGGCACCCCCTCGGTCTGTTTTATGGAATTTGGAAAACATCAAATTACGTGCATTCCTCTTCCACAGCCATCATGATTGCATAAATATTTCGGCCTTCATCATTCCAGACTGAAGAGTGCTAATGCCCAAAATGGCAGAGATTTTATAGCCGTGGTTTGGCTGTGGGAAAATCCATGCCATATTTAGAGGTGCCAGTGTTCCAAAAATGGCTTCCGCATTTTTGAGTGAAGCCACTGAGTGGCAAGGGGAAAGTTTTGTCAGAGCTGTTTATTTCTTCGACAAAGTTCTGCGTGTTTGGGGATTATACTCTACGATGGGGCCCTGTTACGTGGTACGGTGGCTCACTCAACAGGAATCCCTGCTGAGGAAAGCATCCTTGGAACAGCTGCCTTACCTCGAGGGTTCCACTGCCGCCTTTCCAACCAGGCTCCCTGTTTCCCCGTGCCCACGGGGAGGGGGCTAAAAGCTGCTCCTGCACGCTACTGGATCCCTCCATTGATGCAGAGAAAAGCAGCACGGTAACCACTGCCTTCCTTGTGTCATCGAGGGTCCCAGCTCCCAGCATACACTGTGCCCGCCGGGCCAGGAATAAAAGGTGTTCCCGTGCATATTGACAGGACGAGGCTGCCACAAAACTCTCAGAAGACAGATAGCTGTGGGTGTGCCCTGAACACTGAGCCCCAAGGAGCCTGGAATTCTGCTCCTCTAACCACAGCACCCTACTGATTTTGCTTTTATCCTATTTGTCTGTGCTGCTTTTTAATGTTTCGTCATTCTTGATGTGTCTGTCTCTGGGTCCTTTTCCTCACTTGTACTCTTAAATTGCGAGTCCCTCGAGGGACAGTCATGTCTAATTCCTACCTGTGTATTTCCAGCACTCAGTACAATGCTCTGCACCCAGTAAGTGCTTAATGCCCGGATCATTTTTCTATAGAACTGTTCAGTCCACGTTTCCCCACCTCAAGAACCACCGGTGGGTGCCGAACCACCTCCGCATCCAACGGAAACTCCTTACCGTCGGCTTTAAACCACTCGATCACCTTCCCCCTCCTACTTTTCTTCACTGCTCTCCTACTACAACCCAGCCCGCACTCTTGGCTCCTCTACTGCCAACCTACTCACTGTAGCTCCATCCCGTCTATCTCGCCGCCGGCCTCTCGCTCAGGTCCCGCCTCTGGTCTGGAACGCCCTCCCTCTTCATATCTGACAATCACTCACCCCATCTTCAAAGCCTTATTGAAGGCACATCTCCTCCGAGAGGCCTTCCCCGACTAAGCCCTCATTTCTTCTTCTCCCATTCCCTTCTGTGTCACCCATGCATTTGAATTTGCACCCTTTATTCACCCCTCCCTCAGCCCCACAGCTCTTATGTACATATCTGTAGTTTATCCATGTTGACGTCTGTCTCCCCCTCTACACTGTAGGCTCACTGTGGGCTGAGAACGTGTCTGCCAACTCTGCTATATCATAATCTCCCAAGTGCTTGGTACAGTGCTCTGCACACAATTAAGTGCTCATTAAAAAACATTAATTGATTAATAAATACCACTGGCCACTATTTCTACTACTACAATCCTTTTGGAACCCCAGGGTAGTCTTTTGGTAGCGAGGAGAAGTTAGGTCTTCGCAGGGTAGGGTGGCTGTTCAGGAGCACAGTTATATTGAGATGGAAAATGTTCCTGGATCAGGAGGAACTGGCCTAGGGGCCCACTGGCTATGGAGGTCTGAGAAAATCAGAAAGGTTTAACGATGTCCCTATTTTCCTTTTATAGTTACAGAGTCTGGTACTTTCAACAGAGCAGTAGGAGCAAGGATAGTACTGCTTTGGGCTCTACTCTGAGTTCAAAAGATGAGTTGTGCCCTAGGAATTGCCTTGCTCCTTTTTCTTACCACGCTATCTCTTTCAGCTCCTGTTTGATTCAAAGGTACCCACACGAACTGTTCTAAAACGTTCTGTGGGTAGAACAGATACTAATCATCAGCACCAGAGTAAAGCACAAAACCAAACCAAGTAACCTCCTTTCGACTGACTTAACTTTTTTGGTAGGGTCCTGATTCCATAGTTCAGGTGTAGTGAATTGCAAGTGCTATGGCATGGTCCCACTATATTTCAATTATTCACACGATGGCTTCCTCATTAGCAGAGAGAAAAAAAAATCATAGTTCCTGAAAGAAAATAATAATGCTCCAAGAGACTAAATATCCAAAAAAAAAAAAAGGGGAGGGGGGCTAATGATTTCTAGCAAGTGTTTCCCAATCTGAAAATAACAACAAAAAATAGTAATTTCTCATATATTTACTAGTTTTTAGCCTAAGACATCACAACAATAAATGTTTCTTCCCTCAAAAGTGAAATTCTTTACTCCAGTCCTTGAGACTCTCTATCTTGTGACTTTTTCAGTGGATTTTAATTGCTTTATTTCCTTCAAGGAAAGTGAATCTGACTTTTATATTTCATTAACCTTCAGTGTGCTTTACCTCATTTCTCAAAATTGCTTTAGGTTAACTAGCTTCTTCAGTATTCGATTGATTAATGGACTCTGGCAAAATTCCCGTTAAAGTCACAGACCATGTCCACACTGCAAAGGCTTTAGCAATATACAGGTTACTTTGTTGTGGTAATTTTTTTTTTTAATGTTACCTTAACCTTCTCCAAAAAGGCAGGAAATGATTTTCTCCTGGCTTCCGATCGTTCCGCAGAGGATTGCTTTACTCAGTCTGCGGAGATGGTTTAATGCTTGAGTGACCGTTTGAATACATGGAAAATTTCATGTGGTTAACACCATGGGCCTACTTTATAGGGGAAAGGGAATGAGGGCACCATGAGATTGACAGTGAGACGCCATATCCAACAGCACCTGCCACCATTTCCACGGGAGTTAACCACAGGCTGGGAAGCCGCCTGGAGGTGTAACCCTACAGGTTTCGGGGGAGCATGGTGGAGGGTGAAGGGGGCTCCCAGACCCAGATGCCTGGCTGGACTGGACAGGGGCGGGATGGGCAGATGAGTCACCTTCATGGGATTGGAGAGCCTGGTTGAGGTGAGGAAAACCACAATAGCCACGGTGAGAACCTTGATCTTCATCTCCCTTCCTCACTTTCCTTCTCCCACACTTTGAATCTCCACCCCGTGCCCAACCATTGCCATTGGCTTTGACACACTCAGTCACCTTGCCCCCTCCTACCTGACCTTGCTACTCTCCTAATGCAACCCAGCCTGCAAACTTCACTCCTCTAATGCCAACCTACTCACTGTACCTCAATCTCGTCTATCTCACCACCGACTCCTCGCCCACGTCCTGCCTCTGGCCTGGAACTCCCTCCCTCTTCATATCCAATAGACGGTCACTCCCACCGCCTTCAAAGCTTTATTGAAGACACATCACCAAGAGGTCTTCCCTGACTAAGCCCTCATTTCTTCTTCTCCCATTCACTTCCATGTCTCCTCTGAACTTGGATTTCCACGCTTCATTCACTCCTCCATCAGCCTCACAGCACGTACGTACATACCCATAATGTATTTATTTATATTAATGTCTGTCTCCCCCTCTAGACTGTAATTCACTGTGGGCAGGGAATGTGTCTACCAACACTATAATGTTGTACTTTCCCAAGAGCTTAGTACAGTGTTCTGCACACAGTAAGCACTCAATAAGTATCACTGACTGAATGCCTATCTCCCTCAATGTTTTGCCTCTGGCACCCCACCAAATGTTTTCCCCACACTCAGAAACAAAAAGTTGGTACCCCTGGTTTATACCCACTTTACAAATCTGGGCTCCAATATGAGGGGAAAATGTTTTCAGGATTACTAAGAAGTGGCATTTCTAAGGACTGATTTCTTCCTCCTACTCCCACTGTTCAGAACAGAGTATCAGCAGCAAGTTTGTAAAAATATGAAACGTTCTTTATTAATCCAAGTCATTTAGAGTATATCTATTGTGAAGACTACTATCAAAAATTTTAAAAATGTCAAATTCCTGTAATTGTGGAAAATCAAGCAAATGCATCTTCAATCAAATGCATGTGCAAGCATTGAATGAATGCAAAAATTAAGATTTCAGGAAAAATACAACAACCAAGTCATTGTACAAGTCCTATTCAAGTCCATCAAGCAACACACATTGAGGCAAGCAAGACGAAAACAGTTCCACTGGAATTGCAGAGGGAATATACTATATCCACTTTATAATCCTGGCTAAAGAGCTATAAGCATTTCAATAACCTGACTGATAATCATTCTCAGGGCAAAAAACTTGCAAGATACCACTCAAAGTAGAAGCCCAAACTTGACTCAACGCCCAGTTCTCCAGAAAGGGCTTGGGCCTGGGAGTCAGAAGACCTGGGTTCTAATCCCAGCTCCGCATTTTCCTGCTATGTGACCTTGGGCAAGTCGCCTGTCTCGGTGCCTCAGTTTCCTCACAGAAAATGGGGATTCAAACTTGGTCTTCCTCCTACTTAGTGAATGTGCCCCAAGTGGAAAAGGGTCTGAATCTGACCTGATTACCTTGTATTTGCCTATCTCAGCACTTAGGACAGTGTTTGGCACTTAGTAAGCACGTAACAAATACCACAATGATTATTATTATTGTAATGCAGTACTTGCATTCTTGCAAAACCACATGTTAAGGAAACACATTAAGGAGAAAATAAAATAATGATATTTTACTTTTCTCTGATGATAATTTTTAGCTAAATGACTGCTCTTCTGAACTGATCATTCAAAATTTTAAAGACTCTGTGACCTATTCATAATAGTTGGTAACCTTGGTTGATAAGTATCTTTTAAGCCTGACTTCAGCATTTTCCATTAGGGTCCAATTTTTCTTCAAATTAAAAAAAAAATCCAATGTCATTCAAATACTTCATGTAAGTGGCCAGAATTTAGGCAGGTGCATACTTCAGCCTTAAAGAATATTATGATCAGTCGATCAATCGTATCTATTGAGTGCTTACTGTGTGCTGAGCACTGCAATAAGCACTTAGGAGACTACAATATAACAGGGTTGGTATGCTGTTTTTGTTCTCCTCCCAAGAGCTCAGGAAGGGTTTCAAACTGAGATCCCATGGGAACACAGTATCTTCTTCCCCACCCTAGAGTAAGTTCAGGAAAATTGTGCAAAAATTTATCAATTATAAATTGTCTTGCAGTCGGCCCCTCCACATGACGATAACTGAAATGTGTGATTTATTGCATAGTATATTTGAAGCAAGCATTGGATCACCAAATCAAAAAAAAATTATGAAACGTGCACTACCATTAAGAGCTCATATACATTTACCTTTAATAAAATCAAATTCTAAGGCAATGTGCCACAGAAAATTGCCCCTTCCTAAACAAGCAATTTAACTGCCCACTTCGAGAGACCCTCCTGTTAATGTGACAGGGAGCAAGTATATATGAATATGCTTTCAAATGAGCATTTCAATTTTTAAAAAGTGGAGTTTTCCTGTCTCTACTGAGGCTTGTGATATTGTATAATGAAATTACCTCCATTAAAAAAACTCAGAATTAGAGTTAATAAGCAGTCAGCTGCATTTTGTTCCATTTTACTTCAACTACATTTCACTACAAAGAAAAAAAATCGAGGGCTACTTCTCCTTTAGATGTATTCAATAGATTTTATTTTAATTTCTGTAACATTTAAGCCAGAATGTTCATTGTCTGCCTTTATAAAAGTTAAAAAAAAGGCACACTCAGAGAATTTCCCAGAATAAATTATTAACCTTCACAATTCCATCACTCTTCAATATTATGATTGAAAGAATAAAGCATTCCCCAGCAAAAGTAATGATTGAACACATTACAAAAGTAGCAGATGTGAGACCACCTAACTGCTTTTCTTTTTTTTTTTCTTTAATTTGTTTCAAGTCAAAAATTATAACTAATTTTGAGCCTGGTTTCTTAATAACTTATCAGGAAAAGGGCTTATTTCTCCGTGTCAAGGAATATGTAGCACAAATGCATTATTACCCAGGTAGAAAATAAGGCTATCCACGTATTTGGTGGGTTTTTAAAGAATTATACATACGAAAAATGCTTACTATGATACAGGCTGGAAAGAGCAGAAAAAATTACAATTGCAAATGTGATTATGGTACAAATTTTAAGAACACAAGTCCCTAACCGACATCTTCTTCGGGAAAGTAAGCATGATTCTCACAGAGTAAGTTACAGTCCAAAACATCGGAATTATTTTAGTTTGTAGAAAGTGACAGTGCCTATCGGTGGCCATATTTTTGCAGGAAAGACAATTCAGAACAAATTACCCTATTTTAAGAATTAAAAGCTGGATTTTTTTTTTCATTTTCAAACGGTACCTTTGGAAGTTAAGAACAGACTAGCTGCATGGGCATCATTCTTATTCAGGGCTTATCAAACCTCAAGAATAGGTAGCTATATGTGTGTATAGATAGATATCTAAATGTATATACACTACATATATGAATATAGAAGTACCACAATTTATATATAAATAAGGCCAAAATGGAAACATAAAATAGGTGGCAAAAGAGCTTTTGTATTATTATTATTGATGTGTTAAGGCCTTATTTTCTTAAAATGAGCTAACAGAAACACAAACATTTGATCATTTTAAGGTTAAAAATCAAGTACACAGATTTGCAAACAAAACCAAAATGCTTTTCCCTTATAAAATGTCATTCTGTCCCAGTCTCAAGCCCCATTTGCTCTATACACACATACACACAAACATGTACACACATACACACACACAGGAGACTCACGCCCTTATAGTTATAGGTCACTTCTTGAATTTTAAACTATTTCCGGAAGCAAAAATCTATCTACAATTTAAAGTTGAATGATGTAAACATTTCAATTCATGACTAAATAATTTTCTCTTACGGTCAGGGAAAAACTGATTAGAGATACTAGATGAAATGAAGCGTGGAATTCTAAAAATAATTGTTCTCTAACATAATGACAGAGCAGGATGAACAAGGGCCTATGGCGTTCACCTTTATTCAAGAGTAGTAACTCTAAATTAAACATCTTACACTTCTCCTTTAAACTCAAGTGGAATACCAGCCAAGTCTTCAGCAAGCATAATCAATATAAAGAGTAGCAGAACAAATGAACCGTATCTCAAAGGGAATTCCACAAGTACTGAAAAAGAAGACTTTTAGGAGAAAATAAAGGAAAGCTGCAATAAGGCTGAAGGTAGGCTGACAAAGCAGCAAGGGAGGAGGGGAAGTTGTAGAGAAGAAAACCATAAAAAAAGTTCTGTATTGGGGATAAACAAATTAACCTTACACAAAGAAGGCTGTCACTTCAACACACCATCAAACAAACTAAATGAATGGAGGCAGGCATCTTGATAGAGCAAAGGAAAAAAACAACAACAACATAGGATCAACAAGTTGATCGGCCATCTCCCTAGAAACATGGCTGAAGGTTTACACAAGCAGCAGCTGTTCCATATGTCTGTTAACTCATTGGCTAAGTTAAAATACATCCAGCTTCATTGTCTCATGTATCAATTATTGAAACACTTGTCCAGCTCTGTAACAAGATACTGCCGACCGGATAAAAGCAATACAACATCGTAATTAAGGAGCCCAAGAGGAAACGTTTTAAATAGTAAACGTGGGGAGAAATGATTTTATTCAGCACTCAAGCAAAAATTAGACACAAGATTAAGGAAACCACCAGCTCAAAAATTCGGTCAGGTGAACAATGTGAGATTAGATAGACTTCTTTAAGCCACTGGGCCACCAAATTAGGTGAAGACAATGGTTAAATTTATAATGCACATAAAACATCATCGAGTAATTTGACATCTTTTGCAAATCAAGATTCAGGAACACAGCTGACTTTGGAAGACTTTCACCAGCTGCGTATCTGAGGGGAATATCTGGACGAAGATCTACCAACAGGTTTCAAAACTGAATATACCCATACGTATATAAACACACCTGAGGTGTTTTAAGAAGCAATTTCAATGCAATACCAGACACTGCATGGCTCTCATTAGAAATTGTGGCAGGAGGGGCATATATGATGGTTTTACAGAAGGCCAAGTGGCAGAGTAAGGTCCCGTGATAATGTGAATTTGACTCTTTTTGAGAGCAAACTACAATTTCGCCCCCTCTAGTGGCTAAAGATCCCAGAAACAATTACTAACTATACAATGCCGGGACTCTATCCACAGTACAATAGCAGCTCTGGCACCTCTAAAACGCTAATTAACTCACCTGACCGACCCTATTTAGAAATTTATACCAAGGGGCATTTGCTCAAACCCACCGAAAACATCAATAATAAGCGTTTTCCTCATCCAAAAACATCAAGAGGAAAATCAGAAATGTCCGGTTGTCGATTTCGGTTTTCTTCAAATGGACTTAAGTCACGAGTGAGGTAAGGAGTGAAGGGTGAAGACCTAAGTGGGATGCAATAAATGGTAATATGGAACAAGAAAAGGGCCACATGTGGCTGAGGGCCTCTGGTTAATTACAGAAATAATTAGGCCTGAAAATAACTTTTACATAGCATCGAGAAACAAAATTTAGAAAGGAATTCACTAATTAGAAGAAAAGGATACATTTGGTAAAATGAAAAAGAAATTCTTAATTTTTTTCCATTGATTCCCGGTTCATTCTCACACAAAGGCAACTGGGAACAGATACTAGAGTGAACATCTGGCATGGATAATTACCTACTTTTTGCTGAATTTTTTCCCCCTCTTCAAAATCACACGCTGTTTTTTTCCCTTCTCATTCCAAAAGTATTCTAACAAGTTCAAAATTCCAGGGTCACAAAAAAGTAGCATAACAAGCACCACCAGCTTTCAGTTCTAACAGCTTTAGAGAAGCAGCGTGGCTTAGTGGAAAGAGCCCGGGCTTGGGAGTCAGAGGACGTGGGTTCTAATCCTGACTCCGTCATTTGTCTGCTGTGTGACCTTGGGCAAGCTTCTGAACTTTTCTGTGCCTCAGTTACCTCATCTGTAAAATGGGGATTAAGACTGTTAGCCCCATGTGGGGCAACCTGATTACCTTGTAGCTACCCCAGCGCTTAGAAGAGTGCTTGGCACGTAGTTAGTGCTTAACAAATACCATAATTATTATTAACAGAAATGGCAGCAATGTTCTCACTCGAGAATGGCATAATCCATTTCCAAATGTGGGGTTAAAAACCACCCAATCCTGATGAAAATCTAGAATAAAATTGTCTATCTTCTACAATTCCTCAAATACCTTATTAAATTAACTTCATATTCTCAAGGAGCACTTCTCCTCTGACTTCGGATTAAAGAAAAGAAAGGTGAAGGTCGATGTGACTCATTCACAAAAGGAAAAAGATCAGAATCTATGAGTGAATTGAATTGAATCCAATATGAAAAATTCTCTGCCACTTGAAAAAATAGTGGCTGAACTAAATTATTCCACTAGGAGAGCTACTGAGATGCAGTAAATAAAATAGTCCCCTCCTTAAATACTTGCTAGGGTTCCCTGTTTGCCTAAAAGAGTTACTGCAGCTTCTAAAAATGCATAATTTTCTCCCATTGTGTAAGCTTTTGATTGGGAGTAAGTCTATCATTAAATGGAGCAATGTACGGAACAACACTAAATCACTATCACCATAGTACCCTGACTATCCCCCTTGATTAGAAGAAGGTGGCTTTAATTAAAATCAAGAAGAATCATTAGCTATTGCCTAAGAAAATGTCACCCTGCAGGAAAGGTGTGTAGGAACCAAAAATAAAGCAAACTAATTCTACCTGAAGAGCTCTTAGGCACTCCACATCGTCATCAATGGTATTTACTGAGGGCTAACTGGGAAAACTCTAGGGATCCACTACCAGAACGACTGCAGATGGAGAGCGGGGCGTTCTGGGAGAGAAGCGTCCGTGGTTTCGCTATAGGTCAGAAATGACTCAACTGCATAAGACAAGAACCGTGTGTAGGGGCTGTACTAAGTGCTTGTATAAATTCTTACATGGCTCCTAGCTCTAAAAAAAAGCTCACATCTTTTACTTGGAACATCTCATTGAGGAGAGGTAGGAGACATACTTTAATCCCCATTTTCACATGGATCAATCCATGGTATTTAATGAGCACTGTGCTAAGTGCTTGGGAGAGTACAATACGGCAGAGGTGGTACACAGCCGCCCACAAGGAGCTTACATTTTAGAGGGGGAGAAATAAAATGGCTATAGATCTCGAATCCTCAATCTTCTGATTAGATGACCTTCCCAAGGGCACAGCGTTAGCGAATTGTGAAGTGAATAATCAGTCAGGGCTTCTTAACTCCTAGTCCCGGGCATCATCCACTCTGCATATATACATCAGTTTCCCCACCCTCCCAATACTGGCTGGGGGAGCATGGAGAGGAGAGGCAAAATAAAAAAAGAGAAATTGAAAATGAAAGGGAATCTCTGATATTCAGAAGCTGCCATGTATGCCCCTGGTTACAGTCAAAGACGTTTGGAAACCATACTTCCTCCCATGGTCTCCCATGCTTTTCAACAGACCTCAAAAAATAAGTATACTGGCAGCATTAAAAGTTTGCACACCCATGATGCACTATCACTATAGAGAACACACAAATAACAATCTCTACTTATATTTTAAGACATTACACATGACCATTCTAAGGTACAAATCATCGCTTAGTCCACCTGGTCTGAGAATGCTTTCTAGATATAGAGGATTCAAGGAGGGTTTTGATAAAGGAACGGCTGTGGCTCGAAATCGGACAAGGGGGAGGAAGTTGCCCACAGAATAATAATACTAATAAGTGTGGTATTAAGTACTTACTAAGTACTAAGTCTTGCACTAAACACTGGGGTAGATACAATATAATCCAGGCAGGCATAGTGCCTGTCTCACATAGGGCTGAACCTATTTCCTTGCCCCCTCCCCTGTTTTCCCAGTTCCTATCCCGCCTAGGTCCACCCCCAGCCCCCTGGATTTACAACCCCAGAAAGTGGGGACCCCATGCCATGGAAACGGTGTCAGGAGCAGTGGAACTTGGCATTGTCAGAGCTCTTAAAAAAAAAAAATTAAAAATAGGTGGACAATAGAGGGGGTGGCACGGGGTGGGGGAGAATCAGAAAGATGGGGGTATGAGTTAACCAAGGGGGCATAGGAAAGTTGGAAGCCGGGAAATGTGGAAGACTGGGCGGGAGCAGGGAGATGGTTTTCATTCATTCAACAGTATTTATTGAGCGCTTACTATGTGCAGAGCACTGTACTAAGCTCTTGGAATGTACAAATCGGCAACAGATAGAGACAGTCCCTGCCTATTGATGGGCTTACAGTCTAATCGGGGGAGACAGACAAAAACAATAGCAATAAATAGAATCATTGCGTGGCAAATTTGCATAACTGGAAATCCAGGCAGCAATCACTGCAAAGAAGCAGCATGGCCTAGTGGCAAGAGCACGGGCTTGGGAGTCAGAGGTTATGGGTTCTAAGCCCTCCTCCGCCACTTGTCTGCTGTGTGACCTTGGGCAAGTCACTCAACTTCTCTGTGCCTCAGTTACCTCATCTATAAAATGGGAATTGAGACTGTGAGCCCCACATGGGACAACCTGATCACCCTGTAACTACCCCAGCACTTAGAACAGTGCTTGGCACATAGTAAGTGCTCAAATACCATAATTATTATCATTATTATTATTATTATTAAAGGGATGTGACTTCCACAGGGTTGATGAGGGACCCTCCTTCCCCAACGCGCCTTGTCCAAGCCAATTCCCTCCCTACCTTAAAAGCACTCCCAAAAAGCCACCTCCTCAAAGAGGCATTCCCCATTTCATGACAACCCCATCAGCCACTTTAGCGCTCACGTATATTTCCTTTAATTGCCTCCTTTTGTTTTATTTGAATCTACCTCTTCATTTTTTCCTTTATTGTATGTTTTCAGTTTGTGTTCACTCTCCCTCACATTTTAAATTCACTAGCTTATATTTCACTAGCATTAGCATCTCAAACTGTCACTTTCCCAGCCCAGAGGGTAATGAATAATATTATTTTGGGGGTGGGGGAGGGTGGGGAGGAGAGTGGAGAGAAGGCAATCAGTGTAATTTGAAGAGACTGTAAAAACATCAATGATACCATCTTTGTTTTCCTAAAAGCCACCCAATGTGAATCACAACTCAGGTTTCTCTTCCTAAATTTAGAAATGAGAGCGAAGCCCTTTTTAAACAATTCCACGAACCCTGATATTTTCATTTCACCTTTTCAATTGGTCAAAAATAGCTGCTATAGTATTCCAAGGGATTAAGTGTTCTCACATAATAAACCACAGTGTAATATCTTATGTTTCCTATAGAAATATGAAAAGGCTGTTCATTCATTTGCAATACAAGGTCTGAGGAAAGAAGATCCAGGGCTTAGAGTGGCTGGGGGCGAGGCAGGCTTCTGGTTTTGCAGCCCCAGGTGCAGGCAGATTTGCCCTACAGCATCGGGAGAGAGGAGTCCCCTCCCATTCCCTAACCCATGACTGAGCAGCTAGGCCACCCCTCTCACCACCAACAGAATCAGGACCCTGCCTAGCATAAAAGGCAGCCAGCTAGAAGCCCAATAAACATTTGTCTTCCTAAAAACAACAGCTAAGTCTGAAAAAAAAAATTAAAGGGAAAGTCCATCAGGCCATCAATCACGTGATTTCAACTGAGCAAGAGCAGGTGGACTAGGCCCTGGTTGGGTACCTTAGGGAGGGAGAAAGGCTGTGGAGTCATCTCCGACCCATAGCGACGCCATGGACATGTGTCTCCCAGAAAACCCCACCTCCATCTGCAATTGTTCCGGTAGTGGATCCATACAGTTTTCTTGGTAAAAATCTGGAAGTGGTTTGTCATCGCCACCTTCCACACAGTAAACCTGAGTCTCCACCCTTGACTCTCTTCCACGCCGCTGCTACCCAGCACAGGTGAGTTTTGACTTGTAGCAGACTGCCTTCCACTCGCTAGCCACTGCCCAACCTAGGAATGGAATGGGTATGCCCCTGCTTGACTCTCCCTCCTGTAGTCATGACCGGTAGAGTACTGGAAACTCTCCAGGTGTGACCCTATGAGGGGAGGGAGGAAATACTCCCCTCTCATTTACTTCAGACCAAGCTGCCCCTGGGGAAAATTTGCTGGGAGGGGAGGGAGGGAGAGACAGATATCCATCCACTTCTCTGACACCGCCCCCCCTTTCCCCGCCTCATCCTGGATCATGAGCCTCAGTAAACATCTGCTGGTTGAACTATTTCACAGAACTTATTAATAAATCAATAACGTGATTTATATTACTTATTCATAAATCCAACCCTTGTGTCTGGGAAATCTACTGATATAAAAAGGTAAGACTGAGGATTGAACTATACTAAATCATCCACCAACCAAATTGCTAAGAATAAAATTCACTGAACTTGCAAAAAACTTTTTTAATGACACTTCTTAAGCACTTACAATATGCCAAGCACTGTACTAAGCACTGGGGTAGATACAACATAATCTAGTTGAACAAAGTCCCTGTCCCACACTTGTTTTGTTCAGTTAAAGAAAATACTAAATCCAAAAGATAGAAGGATAAAATTAAAAGACCACCTAACCGGACAACCCTCTCAATACTCCTGTAAAAAAGGTAAGTCTTCAAACTACAACCAAAAGTCAAACTGCAATTTTAACTGCCACTGTGAGTAGGGGGATATATCACCTGCCAATTTAAGCTATGTGAAATATTAATATAAAAAAATCACAATGTTGTACAGTGTAATTACAAGCCTGTCTTCAAATAATGCAATAAAAATTCAGGTTGATTTTTCAATCATTCAATCGTATTTACTGAGTGCTTACTGTGTGCAGAGCACTATAGTAAACGTTTGGGATAATACAATACAACAGAATGCAATATAACGGAGTTGGAAGAGACATTCCCTGCCCACAGTGAGCTTTCAGTTTAGAGGATGAGACAGATGTTCATTCATATAAATGAATTACAGATATGTACATAAGTGTTATGAGGCTAGGGGAGTGGTGAATATAGGGTGCAAATCCAAGTGCTAGGGCAATACAGAAAGGAGTGGGAAAAGAGGAAATGAGGGATTAGTCAGGGAAGACCTCTTGGAAGCCCTCTTGGAAGAGATGTACCTTTAATAAGGTTTTGAAGGTGGGGAAAGTGATCAGATGTGTCCAATGTGAAGAAGGAGGGCGTTCCAGGCCAGAGGCAGGATGTGGGCCAGAGATCGGCGGCGAGATACATGAGATTAAGGTAGAGTAAGTAGGTTGGCATTAGAGGAGTGACGAGTAAAGGCTAGGTTGTAGTAGGAAATCAGGGAGGTAAGGTAGGAGGGGGCAAGGTGATTAAATGCTTTAAAACCGATGGTAAGGGGTTTCTCTTTGATGTGGAGGTGGATGGGCAACCACAGGAGGTTCTTGAGGAGTGGAAAAACATGGACTGAATGTTTGAGGGGTTTTTTAGAAAAATTATCCAGGCAGCAGAGTGAAGTATGGTCTGGAGTGGGGAGACACAGGAGGGAGGAAAGTCAGCGAGGAGGCTGATGCAATTATCAAGGCGGGATAGGTTAAGTGCTTGGCTTAACCAGGTAGCGGTTTGGATGGAAGGGAAAGTGGCGGATTCTAGGCATGTTGTGAAGGTTGAACGGACAGGATTTGGTGACAGACTGATTACGTGAGTTGTACAAGAGAGAGGAATCAAGGAGAATGCCAAAGTTACGGACCTGTGAGACAGGAAAGATGGTGGTGCTGTCCACAGTGATTGGAAAATCAAGGGGAGGACAGGGTTTGGGTGTTAAGAAAATGAGTTCTGTTATGGACATGTTAAGTTTGAGGTGTCCAAGGGACATATAAGTAGAGATGTCTTGAAGGCAGGAGGAAATGCAAGACTGTGGAGAAGGAGAGAGATCAGGAGATGTACATTTGGCAATTATCCACATCGAGATGGTAGTTAAATCCATGGCAGCAATTGAGTTCTCCTCGGGAATGGGTGGAGGTGGAGAATAGAAGGTGAACCAGAACTGAGCCTTGAGAGACTTCCACAGTTAAGGGGAAGGAGGCAGAGGAGGAGCTCGCAAAAGGGACAGAGAAGGAGTGGCCACAGAGTCAAGAAGCGAACCAGGAGAGGACAGTATCAGTGAAGCAAAGGTTGAAAAATGTTTCCAGGAAAAGGGGGTGGTCAACAGTGTCAAAGGCAGCTGAGAGGTAGATGAGGATTAAGATGGAGTAGAGGCCTTTATATTTGGCAAGAAGGAGATCATTAATGACCTTTAAGTAGGCAGTTTCTGTGAAATGATGGGGGAGAAGCCAGCTCAGAGGGGGTCAGGGAAAGAATTGGAGGGGAGGAAGTTGAGACAGACCAGACATCTGAAAACATGCAACTTCACCTTAAAGGTGGATTTATGTATCAAAAATAAATAGAAACATTTCAACCATGCATATCTTATTTCATAAATCCCAGCTTTGCCCTGAAAAATGGATTATGATGAGAAATTACTCTATTTGTTAATAGAAAGAGTTGTACACTGCCATTTTTAGCACAGATCTCAAGTGTAATGAGCTATCAAAATGTCAAAAGAAATATCCATTTCCCAACAAAGTTTATGAAGATAATATTAGATATTGGAGTCGAATAAACCCACACGTTCAGAGCTTACATTTGAACATACTCCTGAACAAACTGATTCCTTAGTTCTTAGTTTTTCAGAAATGTGTAGATTAGTTTGATCGGGACAGCTGCTGACATCGCCACTCATATGTAATTCTGCACTTCCAAGGGCTTTAAAGTAGCACAAAAATTGTTTCAAAAGAAATTTGAAGGGAGGTCATTTCCAGCCCACCCAGTTACAGATTAAGTCACAAAAGAAAAAAAAAAGACTGCACACTTTGCTCAACACTAAGCAGTGATCAGCAACTAAAATGGAATCTCAAGCTTGAGATTCCCACTGTGCCTCAGTTACCTCATCTGTAAAATGGGGATTAAGGTTATGAGTTTATGTGGAACAGGGACTGTGTCCAACCTAATTAACTTGTATCTCCCCCAGTGCTCAGTAAAGTGCTTGGCACATAGTAAGCACTTAACAAGTATTACAAAAAAAGGGAGCTTACGTTCTAGAGAGGGAGACAAACATTAAAAATAAATTAGGGATATGCACGTACGTGCTGTGGAGCTGAAGGAAGGGTAAATAAAAGCTGCAAATCCAAGTATAAGGGCAACGCAGTAGAGGAAGTGACGAGTGGAAATAGGGGTTTAATCGGAGAAGGCCTCCTGGAGATGTGATTTTAATAAGGCTTGAAGGTGGGGAGAGTGGTGGTCTGTCAGTCATGAAGAGGGAGTGAATTTCAGGCCAGAGACAGGAAATGGGCGAGAGGTCGGCCGCAAGATAGACAAGATTGAGGTACAGTGAATAGGTTGGTGTTTGAGGAGCAGAGTGAGCATGCTGGGTTGTATTAGGAAATCAGCAAGGTAAGAAAGAAGGGGACATGGTTACTGAATGCTTTGGGCAGGGATTTTCTCTGTTGCTGAATTGAACCTTCCAAGTGCTTAGTAGAGTGCGCTGCACATATTAAGCGCTCAACAGATACGATTGAATTGAATGAATGAATGAATGAATGAATGAAAGAAAGATGGTAAGGAGTTTCGGTTTAATGTAGAGGTGGATGGGCAACCACTGGAGATTCTTGAGGAAGGGGGAAACATGGACTGAATTTTTTTTTTAGAAAAATGATCTGGGTAGCACAGTGAAGTATGGAGTGGAGTGGGGAGAGACAGGAGCCAGGGAGGTCAAAGGAGGCTGATGTTTTAGTCAAGGCGAGATAGGTAGGTGGTGCAACATGGTAGCAGTTTGGATGGAGAGGAGAAGGCAGATTTTAGCGATGTCGTGAAGGTGGACTAATAGGTAGATCCTCACGTCACTTAACTTATCTGTGCCTCAGTTTTTGCAACTGTAAAATGGAGAGTCAAAACATGTTCTCCCTTCTACGTCGACTGGGAGCCCCATGTGGGACAGGGACTGGGTCCGACCTGATTGTCTTGTAAATGCCCCGGTGCTTGACACACACATAACAAATACCACTAAAAAATAATAATAATGAAATAAAAAAGGTGGAATCGACAGGATTTGGTGACATTTTGAGTATGTAGGCTGAATGAGAGAGATGACCAGAGGATAACACCCAAGGCTCGTTAGACAGGGAGGATGGTGGTGCTGTCTACAGTGATGGGAAAGTCACAGGGAGGGCAGGGTTTGGGTGGGAAGATGAGGTGTTCTGTTTTGGATATGTTATGTTTGAACAAGGAAAGAAAGGAAGTTAGGATGACTTGAAAAATATGGGAAATAATTTTGAGAGTAAAAATGCGAAGATAGAAAAGATTTGGAAATGGAATAGTCCAGTGCTAAATTAACTACAGTCAAATGCAAAACTAATGATAACGGTTCTAGAATAAAGCAGTTATGTTGAGCTTTGGCAAATTTTTGGCTATGTCTTTTTTTTCTCTCAAGTTAATAGCAAACTTCTAGATGTTATTGTCTTAGTAAGACCTACATACATACTCAAAATCATTATTAACTTGCAATTTTTTTTCTAAAGACAGTAATCACCATACAGATGCCAGCTCTTATACACCCAGGGCGGGGGAGGGGGAGAAAGGCAGGAAGTAATGAACTAATAACGTGTGAGGTTCACCCTAGGCTGTTTTTTTTAGGTCCACTAAGTAAATCCCATTTTCCTTATTATTGAATTATTTAGGCCAGACCAAAAGGCAAGTCAGTTATTACACAGAGGATGGAGACCAACCATTCTTCCTCTTCCCTAAGAATAGTTCAGTCATTCATTGTCGTATTTTTCGAGCGCTTACTGTGTGCAGAGCACTCAGTCAGAGGGATTACTAGTGTCCTTTGGTCACTTCACTGACCACCTTCACACTCTCCCCTACCTATTCTATACCCACTTTCTCCCATCCATCTACTCTATGTCCTACTTTTACGTTATGCCCTACCTCCATGCCTTTTCTATTTTCTTTGCATTTTTACTCTCAAATTTTCTTCCTCCATTCTTTCTTCCCTTTTCCCCCCACCCGCAACTTCTCTCATCCTTGACGAGAGTCTTTGTGGGCTGCTTCTTCCTCTCTCCAGAGAAGGGGGTGGCGCAGCCTGACAGCCAAGATCCTTGAGCAGCAGTATAAGCCGGGACTTGAGGGCTAGACTGTGGCTTGGAGTTTCTTCTTGGGAGGGAGGCAGGGGGGCTTGCAGCTGGAGTTGGCAGATATTAGGAGATTAGCAGGAGGAGTCAGTAGAGCGGTCAGTAATGGCTGGAGAAAACAGTGGGCCAATGTCTCATATGAACAGAAAAGGAGGAGGATAATCACCAACCTTGGTGCCAGCGTTGGTTACACATCACTGTCATCTTTGCTGGGAAGAAACTTGGCCCAGTGGAAAGAGAGCGGGCCTGGGATTCAAAGGACCTGGGCTCTGATCGTGGCTCTTCCACTTGCCTGCTGAGTGTCCTGGGGCAAGGACCTGTTTCCTCACCTGCAAAATGGGGATTCAATATCTGTTCTCCCTCTTCCTTTGACTGGGAGCCCCATGTGGGACAGGGACTGTGTCCAACCTGAATATCTTGTATCTGTCCCAGTGCTTAATACGGTGCTGGGTGCTTTAACAAATGCTAGTATTATTATCATCATCTAATGGACCGAGCATGCAAGAGGGCAAGAATTAGCAGAGTCATGGAGATGAAGAAAAGGGTGATCACGGAGTAGTTGGAATGAAATTAGAAGAGGGAAATTGAAGGACTGGTTGGGAGACTTTTCCCCAGACAAATGAATAACGTTAAATAATGCTTTAGGTAAACAGTAGTGGTTAAGGGGAGGAGAGGAAGAAGGAATACAGAAATAGGCATATAGAAAGCCTTGACCTGTGGCCCTGAATGAAAACATCAGACTGGGGAAACAGTGATGGCTCAGGAGTCTGAGGTGAAATTTTAGTCACCAGAGTGGATTTTTCCATCCCTGATAATAATCTTAATCACCATTACAGGGCCAGAGCCCTGTTCTGGGGCTAGAAGCAAATTCTACCAAAAGGGCCAGGGTTTAAAACAGTTGATACTCAGGTTTACATTTTCAGTTAAGAAAACTGCCAAAAGGCTCTCTACTGACTCACTGCATTTTGAGGTGGATGGGTGGGGAACGGGGGAGGGGAGAGGAAGACAGAGAGGGAAGTGAAGCCTGATCACTTCTACCAACATAAACCAAAAGACTTCACGTTCCAACTTTTTCCATTCATCTTGACTGTTTCCCCTCTGACACTAACATTAACCCAGAAACATAAGCAGAATGTGGATTTGGGGCAATAGCTTCAAGGCTCTCTCCATCTTATATTTGGGCTGTCTTCACCCACTACATCCCAGCTCACCTCCTAATTGTACTTCACTCTCAACTTTCCTGACTTCCATCCCCTCACTCGAACTGTTCCCCCAGTCTGAAACTCCTTCCCCAGCCCAAATCCACCAGACCACAGCTCTCTCATCTCCAAATCCCTCCCTCGCAAAATCACACCTCTTCCAAGGATTCACAACATCCCAGTTGAGTCAGTCCTACACCCACCCTTAGCACTTATGTACTTTATTCCTTTCCTCAGCACTCATGTACGTAGTATATTTTCATTTATTTATATATTTAACTGCACACTGTTAGTTGTTCAGCTGTTTCATCCTCCTGGGATTGTACTGCCTTCTGCTTTATCCCTGTTCTTCCTTAGGCTTTCGCTACTGCTAAATCTGAAAATTCTGCTCCTGTAGCTACAACACTACAAAGGCTTTTTGGTTTCACTGTCCATATCTGCCCATCTTTTACGTTGTCTTAGTGTTTTTGCTCCATTTCTCGTCTCTCACCCGTCTGCTCTCCTTGAGGGGCAGAGACTGTGTCTAATCCTCACCTATGTATTCCTTCCCAGTGTTTAGTACAGAGTTTTGCAAACAGGAAGCACTTAGAAAATACTATCACTACTCAATAATTTTGGGGCATTTCCCGTGTTAAGTTGTAAGCTCCCTGAGGGAAGGGAAAATCTATCTGCTACTACTATACTTTCCCAAGTGCTTAATACAAAGTCTGGCATTCAGTAAGTGCTCGATAAATGCCACTGATTTGTTTCAATTAACTGTCTTTTATTTAAAGATGCACGTTATTCAGAGGTAATTATCAGGATTTTTTTCCCCAAGATTGACATAAAATGTATTTTAAATGTCAAGCAATTTCAAAAAATTCCAGGTTTTTTACCTTAATGATTCCTTTACATCTGTCCGTTTTTTCTTCAGTAATATTACCCATTTGCACTTACAAAGAGCACCAACGTCTAAATGAATGATCCGGATAACAGCAACCTGTTGTCATGTGTACCAACATATGGGGCTTGTGTCAAACAAAAAAACTTAACAGTAATCGCATCTGTTTCTGAGGTGCTGGCTCTTGAGTGCTCAATAATGCTATTGACTGGTGACACAGCTCAGCTGGAGCTGATCCAAAACAAAGAACATTTAAATATGCATTTGGCTCCCTTTCTTTTCCTTCTTCCTTCCTACTTAGCCTAACAGCAAATGTACCTCTCTTACCCTGACCTCTCTCCTTCTCAGCATTCTTGCCTCCAAGACAACTCTGCCTGGATACCTCACCAGCACCTCAAGCTCAACAGGTCCAAAACTGAACTCACCTTCCTTCCCAAATTCTCTCCTCTACCTTGCTTTTCCATCACGATGGACAATACCACCACCAACCACCCCATCTCTCAAGTCTATGACCTTGGCATTATCCTCGATTCCTCCCTCTCTTTCAACCCCCACATTGAGTCTGTTGCCAAATTCTGTTAGTTCTTCCTCCACCACATTTCCAGAATCTTTCCTTCCTCCAAATGGCCACTACGCTGATCCAGGCATTTGTCATATCCCTCCTTGCTGACCCCCTAGCCTCCTGTCTTGCCCCTCTCCAGGCCATACTTCACTCTGCTGCCCAGATCATTTTTCAAAAACATCAGACTGCATGCATCTCTCCACTCCTCCAAAGCTATTCCTCTCCACATGGGCTTTAAGGCACTCAATCAGCTCTCTCCCTCCTATTTAACCATTTCTCCCACTATCCCCCAGTTTGGACTCGTTGTTCCTCTCAAGCTAACCTAGGGACTGTGCCTCAATTTCATATCTCCCGCCTCCAATTTCATGCTCGCACTCCTCCTCCTGCCTGGGAAAATCAAATCTCCACTGAAATCTACCGCAAATCTCCCCTATTTTCAAACCCCAGCTGAAGACTCCTCCGGGATAATAATAATAATCATTTAAGTGCTTGCTATATGTCAAGTGCTGTACTAAGTGCTGAGAAAGATTCTGGATAATCAGGTCCTACATGGGGCTCACAGAGTAGGAGGGAGAACATGTATCAAATCCCCATTATGCAGATGAAAGAACTGAGGCTAGGAGAAGTTGTGACTTGCCCAAGGTCACAAAGCAGACAAGTGGAAGAGCTGGAAGCAAAATCCAGGTCTTCTGACTCCCAGGCCTGTAGTCTTTCCACTAGTTCACATTTCCCCAATTAATTTCTAAACTCCCCAGATTTATATCCCCCCAACTGCCACCTCAGGGCCACCTTCTGTAGTACCTATGAACACATAGCTTACATTCCCTAATACTTAAGCACTAACTCATGAACTTCTCTTCCCAGCCTCTGGCTCAGCCCCATGACAACATCATGTTATCCCTGATGGGTTCAAAGGGTTTAGGATCCATGCATTCTCTTACAGAGATGTGGGGTTGGGGGTGGGAGGGGGTGAGGAGGATGCGTGCATTCTCTAACGGGTGTGTATGTGTAAGTATACACACACACACAAAATCCAAAATTTCCAATTGGCCGGATCCAAATTAATATTATTACGTAGTTTTCCTTTACCACTCAGGATGTTTAGTTTCTGACAGACTCTGTGACTGGTGAAACTATGGTTGGTAAGACAAAGACCCATGGGTCTTGGAGGGTTAGGGATTTCAAGATTTGGGTCACCCTCGGGTAACGGTCAAAAAGTCTCCCCTAACTGTGGCAAATATGATGGAAAATAATGTGGAAAATAATTTTCACCTACCTTGTACCGTGGTTACAATGCTATACAAGAGTATGTGTGCCTCCAAAGGGCAGATAGAGTGATAGAGACACAGAAAACTGTGCTTTCTATAAAGGGTTGGAGATGGAAATCTGTATTTAAAAATTAAACTTGCCCCTGAAAGTGTTTATTTTCCTTTCATTTGAGAATTAAACTAAAAATGTTACTTAAGCAATGATAGCATTAATATTGCATTTACAAAACAGTCACTAACTTATAAAACATTTAACCAAAAGCCTTCCCTCAAAATTAGCATTATTTTGAAGAACTTTGGGAAAAAAGTGGCTCTAGGGGATAACCACATCTCTCATTAAACTTTCATATAATGATGGTATTTGTTAAGCACTTACTATGTGCCAAGCACTGTTCTAAGCACTGGGGTAATCAGATTGTCCCACATGGGGCTCACAGTCTTCATGCCCATTTTATAGATGAGGGAACTGAGGCACAGAGAAGTTAAGCGACTTGCCAAGGTCACACAGCAGACAAGTGGCGGAGCCGGAATTAGAACCCACGACCTCTGACTCCCAAGCCTGTGCTCTTTCCACTAAGCCATGCTGCTTCGAAAAACTCTGTTTTCCGATTCTAACAATCAATAAGTCAATGGTATTTACTGTGCACTTACTGTGTGCAGAGCACTGTACTAAGCACCTGGCAAGGTACAGTACAACAGACTTGGTAGATACGTTCCCTGCCCACACCGTGCTTATGGTCCAGAAGGCATTGATGAGTTGAAATGGACTGTCGCTGCAATCACCAGAAACGTGAAATCCTGCTGCTCAAAAATGACGCTTAAACTCTTTCAAAATAAATATAAAACAGAGAAAGGGGATCCATCTGTTATGTGAGATAGATACCCCAATGTATAATGCACATTGGGAACCAGCTTCTACTTTCCTTTGACCTACTATCGGGGGGTTGAAGAAAAGTAGTTGTTAAAACAAATTCATTCAATCGAAATTACTGAGCACTTTCTGTGTGCAGAGCACTGTACTAAGCGCTTGGGAAAGTACAACACAACCATAAACAATGACATCCCCTGCCCACAACGAGCTAACAGTCAAATCACACTGAAGAGGTATTATTTCTATTACTGTTCTTCAAGAGTCCAGATTAAGAAAAACGACTGAAAGAGGCTAAATTTCGGGGGGGGGGGTGAGATACTCTGAATGGGGAGACGCTCTGAAGGTGAGATGCTCTTTTAATTAACCCACTTTAAATTGCTTTAATTGTTTTAATGAATATTCCAGGACATCACCACATGGATGACAGAGAAGCAGCGTGGCTCAGTGGAAAGAGCATGGGCTTTGGAGTCAGGGCTCATGAGTTCGAATCCCAGCTCTGCCACTTGTCGGCTGTGTGACTGTGGGCAAGTCACTTCACTTCTCTGGGCCTCAGTTCCCTCATCTGTAAAATGGGGATTAAGACTGTGAGCCCCACGTGGGACAACCTGATTCCCCTGTCTACCCCAGCGCTTAGAACAGTGCTCGGCACATAGTAAGCGCTTAACAAATACCAACATTATTATTATTATTATTATGACCAAGTGGCACCCCAAGCTCGACATGTACAAAACTGAACTCCTCATCTTCCCTTCTAAAACTATTCCTTCTCCTTTTCCCATCATGACTGACGCCACCATCGTCCCTGTTGGAGACGCTTGCAACCTCTGTCGTCTATGACTCTTCTCCCTTTCATTTTCCATATTCAGCCCATCTCTAAATCCTGCCATTTTTTCCTCCCTCACATTTCCTAGACCCACCCCCTCCTCCCCGAACTGGTTTAAACCTGCATCACCTCCGGGCTGAACTACTGCAGCCTCCTTAGAAAGTTCCCTGCCTCCAGCATCTCTCCAATTCAGTCTATCCCACACCCCACACTCTGCTCCACGGATCATCTTCCTAAAATGCCATTCAGAATGCATTCTCTCCCTCCTCAAAACCTGCAAATAAAATCACAGTATCTCTCCACGCCAGACAGCTCCAATTTGATTTAAGAATCATCATCACCATTAAATATTTATTGAATATCTTCTCAATAAAAGGACTGAAGGAAAATGGGGATAATGTTTATAAAACATTTCGCTGCTCAATGAGCCCTAAGAGAGCAAAATACCACTACAGTTGCTAAGTGCCACTGTTATGTAAATTATTTGGGGTTTTTTTTTAATTTTTATAAAAATCTTTAGATAGTGGCAAGAGAGCATAAACAGGAAATGGAGATCCTAGTAGACCTGTGGATCCAATAAAAACATATTACACCTTCAAAAGAAAATTGCTTTTCCATCTCATGTGCTGCTTTTGACAAGGATACTCAGATTAAAAAATAGTAAAATATATTTTTTCCCACACACAACTTTAAAATACATTAATCAAGTGCCAGCAAAATGATATTAAAGTCATTTTACAATAAAGAAGATATCAAGTGATTTTTTTCTTCCCTCAGAAAGACGGCTTTGGAACCAATAACGAAACCCAGAACGTAATGAATTACAACTGGTAACTAGTCTGAATATACACAATTGAAAAAAGAAGGTTGCAATACTGCCCATTTAAACTATCACAGGAACAGCAAACACAGTTGATTTTAAAGGTTTTAAAATCTTGCTCCTTGTCACAAAGTTTTCATATTTCAAATGTTATATAATCTTGGGGAGAGCTGTAGATTTACAATCAGTTTCATCAGCCCCCTCTGACTGATAATTTTCCTCAACTCTTTCCATTGCTACACATCTTAAGCACCAAAATTTATAGCGGCATACAGACATCCTGGAAAGTTAAAACAAACATAAAACTCCATGAAACCTTTAAAAAAAAAAAGGTAACAGAAAGAGCCACAGAATGGCATCTGTCTTTTAGGTTATGTTAATTTGAGAAGATATTCACACTAACTGCAACTTTCTAACACTGTTTTCCTATTTCCACTAGATTTCACTAATAATTGTGGTGTTTGTTAAGTGCTTACTATATGTCAAGCAGTATACTAAGCGCTGGGGTTGATACAAGATAATCAAGTCCCACACGGGGCTCACAGCCTAAGTAGGAGGGAGAACGGATATTGAATCCCTGTGTTGCAGATGAGGGAGGGAACTGAGGCCCAGAGGCTTCATGGCAGAGTGAATAGAGCATGGGCCTGGGAATCAGAAAGTCATGGGTTCTAATCCACAACTTGTCTGCTGTGTGACACTGGGCAAGTCACTTCCCTTCTCTGTGCCTCAGTTACATCATCTTGGGGATTGAGACTGTGAGCCCCATGTGGGGCAGGGACCGTGTCCAACCTGATTTGCTTGTAGCCACCCCAGTGCTTAGTACAGTGCCTGGCACACAGTAAGCACTTAATGAATACCACGATATATATATGTAGTATAAACTTACCCACGGTCACACAGTAGACAAGTGGTGGAACCGGAATCAGAACCCAGGTCCTCTGACTTTCAGACTTCCCAGGCCCTTGCTCCTTCCACTAGGCCAACACTGATTTCTTTTTAAGATCTTTGAGGGCAGGGATTGTGACTACTTATGCTCTTGTACTCTCTCTAGTGCTTATTACAGTGCTCTACACACAATAAGTACTCAATAAATACCACTGTCTGATTATTTCAGTTACATTTAACAAGAAGCAAATACAGATGATGTCCTTTAATTTATTACTGTGCGGAAGGAGGCAACGGTAAACCACTTCCGCATTTTTACCATGAAAACTCTACGGATACACTACCAGAACGATTGCAGATGGAGGTGGGGCATTCTTGGAGAGATGTGTCCATGACGTTGCTATGGGTTGGACATGACCCGCCAGCATAAGACGACAACAACCCTTAATTTAACCTCATCTTCTGTCCCTGTAACCAGCCCCCAGACAGATCCCTGCTTATAAACTCATATACGCAAGACCCTAATTCCCAAATCTTCACAGTGGACATGTCTGTCCCATTTGCAACTGGTAGAAAGCTATTTTGAAGAAAAGCAGTAATTTCTTTGAAATTCTCGAAAGGAAAAAGAGTCTACTACATGTAATTCTCAAACTGGCACAAACTATTCCACTCAGAGACGACAGCTAGATTTCAAAATATTGGGCACCTATGGCTTTCTATGTAACGCAAGTATTAGGCCACGCTGAAAATGTACCCCAAAACAGAGTCACTTTTTTAGGAACACAGTCTAGCTGTATCATAAGGAATGCCTGTAACTTTCTTTCATGCTCATATCTTTCACCTCTGAAAACGAAGGTGAGAGTCAGGGAATCGTGGAGAGACATGAGCTAATGTCTTCTCAAAAAGTCTTCATCCATTTGGTTTTCAAAGTTCACATTTTAAATGCTCCATAGTCACATTAAAAGGTTGCTTTTCTCATTATGTTTTAAGGATCACCACCTTTTATTCCATAAAAGCCAGAACTAATTAATGGACTATTTAACTTGAAAGCCGATATTCTTTATGCATCATGCAGGGCTCATTTGATTCCTCTCAGCATTTAGCCCTCAAACAATGAAGATATTAATAAAGGTAATGAAAAATTATGTTGCAAGTTTCTTTGAAGGAAATGAGAAAAATAGCAAGTGCTAAATGAAGCTAACTTAAATATTTAAAACTGTTAAAACCAAAAAAGATTAATGGCGTTCTATGTACGAGATCCTACCTTGACCTCACTCCCTCTCCACGCTCACATTTTCTCCTGCCTTCAGGATATCTCGACTTGATTGCCTCACAGCCATCTCAAATTTAACATTTCCAAAAACAGAACTCCTCATCTTCCCACCCGAACCTTGTCCCCGTCCTGACTTTCCCATCCCTGTAAACAACACCACCATCCTCCCGTTAACCTTGGGATTATTCTAGACTCATCTCCCTCATTCAACCCACATATTCAACCTGTCACCAAATCCTGTTGTTTCTACCTTCACGACATCGCTAAAATCTACCCTTTCCTCTCCATCCGACTTCTACTATGTTGATCCAGGCACTCATCACATCCTACCTTGACGACCACCACCACTTCAGCCTCCTTTCGGACCACCCTGCCTCCTACCTGTCCCCACGGCAGTCCATACTTCACTCTGCTCCCCAGATCATTTTTTAAAAAAACAAAAAACAAAAAAGACTTTTTTTCCCCCATGCTTCCCCGCTCCTCAAAAGTCTCCAATGGTTGCCCATCCACTTCCACGTCACACAGAAATTTCTTACCATTGGCTTTAAAGCACTCAATCATCTCGCCCCTTCCCAGTTTATCGCTGATGTCCTACTACAATCCAGCTCCCTCACTTTGCTTCTGTAACACCAACCTGCTCACCATATCAAGCGCTTAATACAGTGCTCTGCACATAGTAAGCGCTCAATAAATCCAATTGAATGAATCTTGATCTCATCTCCCTTGCTGCCGACCCCTCACCCACATCCTGCCTCCAGCCTGGAATTCCTTCCACCTTCATGTCAGACTGTCCATCACACCCCCCTCCTTCCAAGGCTTACTGAAGGCACATCTCCTCCAAGAGGCCTACCCCGATTCATCTCGCATTTCCCCTACTCCCTCTCCCTTCTGTGTAACCCTTCCACTTGGATTTGTACCCCATTGGTATCCACCCCACGCTCAGCCCCACAGCACTTACAATAATAATGACTATTATTATTATGGTATTTGTTAAGCACTTGCCATGTGCCAGGCACTGTACTAAGTGCTGGGGTGGATACCAGTAAATCGGGTTGGACAGAGTCCCTGTCCCACATGGGACTCACAGTCTCAATCCCCATTTTACAGATGAGGTCACTGAGGCCCTGAGAAGTGAAGTGACTTGCCCAGGGTCGCACAGCAGACAAATGGCACAGCCGGAATTAGAACCCATGACCTTCTGACTCCCAGGCCCGAGCTCTATCCAATATGCCATGCTACTTCCCTTATGTGGATAGTTCGATATGAAGAGGGAAGGAATTCTACGCTGGAGACAGAATGTGGGTGAGGGATCTCTTCGTTTATGTACCTATCCACAATTTATTTTAATGTTCGTCTCCCCCTCTGGAATGTAAGCTCTTTGTGGGCAGGGAACACATCTGCTATGTTGCATTATGCTCTCCCAAGCTCTAGGTCCAGTGTTCCACACACAGTAAGCGCTCAATACATCCCATTGATCGACCGATCATGGCATTCATATGTTCAACTCTGAGTTCCTCCCTCTCCCTCGTCCAACCCCCCCCCCCCCCCCGCCCAAGTCCGGAGGGCGCGAAAGTCCGAAGTAGAGGCGAGCTGGGCTAAAGTGCTAAAGTTTTCTGGCCAGAGAACGGCTGAGGGCATCCTGCAAGGTGGACTGAACCAGCAGGAATCCTGAAAAACAAGTAGTGGGTGCGAGTGGCTAGCACTGCAGCGTGGGGCAGGATTAACGCAGGGGCTTCAAACACCCCAAAATTTGGGCTCCCAGTCTCGTGATTGGCTACTGTGGCCCCTGCCAAAAAAACAGACACGTACACTCAGCTAGAGCATGCTTTTTCCCCTCCAACCATTCCCTCCTCGGGCAGGGGCTTTGGAGTCAGAAGTCATGGGTTCGAATCTCGGCTCTGCCACTTGTCAGCTGTGTGACTGTGGGCAAGTCACTTAATTTCTCTGTGCCTCAGTTACCTCATCTGTAAAACGGGGATTAGGACCGTGAGCCCCACGTGGGACAACCTGATTCCCCGTGTCTACCCCAGCGCTTGGAACGGTGCTCTGCACATAGTAAGCGCTTAACAAATACCAACATTATTATTAGAGAAGTAGTGTGGCTCAGTGGAAAGAGCACGGGCTTTGGAGTGGAGTGGTCATGGGTTCGAATCCCGGCTCGGCCACTTGTCAGCTGTGTGACTGTGGGCGAGTCACTTCACTTCTCTGTGCCTCAGTTACCTCATCTGTAAAATGGGGATTAAGACTGTGAGCCCCTCGTGGGACAACCTGATTCCCCTGTGTCTACCCCAGCGCTTAGAACAGTGCTCTGCAAATAGTAAGCGCTTAACAAATACCAACATTATTATTCCTCCACTTCCAGCAGCTTCGGTGTGCTACCTGGGACGATCCCGGCAAGTGAATGGCAGCCAGATTCCCAGACTTCTTTTTCTCTCTCGGTTGGCACCACCCAGGGATGGGGTGTGGGGGGTGGGGGGAGCCTCACAAAACCGATTAGCCCAGGGTGCCAATAGGGGGTTGATCCAACTCTGCCACAGCGGCTACCCAAGCTGCTGGTTTATGGAGCGACAGCCCTGCACTATGCTCCAGTCAATTCGACCTTAAATGGGTTGTGCGCGTAATTAAAAACCTTGGCATGCACTATCCAACGAATTTCACCCCTGCCCGCCTACTCACTCACTGTGGCCACTGCCCGGGCAGGAACAGATTTGGAGGGGATAAAAGAGTGTGAGGGACATGGTGCAAACCACTAAGCACTATAATAAATTCCTCTGTATACGTTCTCCGCCTGAGGTTTTAGGACTAAGCCTTATTCATCGTCTACATCAGGAGATTCCATCACGAGATCACGTTATTACAGTCCAAATCCCCCAACTGGCCCACCTTAATCTTTGAGTTCACATTGTTTTTTCCCCTTTTGGAATGCATTTATACTCTTAAGAAGAATGAATTCATCCAAAAAGGAATGTAAAATAGCACCTTTAGGGAGTTAACGAGGCTCCAGTTCCTCTTTCATTTTTTAAGTTAATCAATCAATCAATCAATTGTATTTCTTGAGCGCTTACTGTGTGCAGAGCACTGTACTAAGTGCTTCGGAGAGTATGCTCTAGCAGAGTCGGTAGACACATTCCCTGTCCATAACGAGCTTACAGTTTAGAGGGGGAGACAGATATTAACATAAATTTTAAAATGACAGATATGTACGTAAGTGCTGTGGGGCTACGGGAGGAGTGAATAAAGGAGGCAGATCCAGGTGCGACACAGAAGGGAGTGAGAGAAAAGGAAATGATGGCCTAGTCGGGGAAGGCCTCTTGGAGGAGATGTGCTTTTAATAAGTCTTCGAAGGTGGGAAGAGCGTCTGTAGGATATGAAGAGGGAAGGGATTCCAGGCCAGAGGGAGGACGTGGGCCAGAGGTCACGGTGAGATAGAAAAGATCGAGGTACAGTGAGTAGGTTGGCTTTAGAGGAGTGAAGTGGGCCGGCTGGTTGTAGTAGGAAATCCAGGAGGTTAAGGTAGGAGGGAGGGGGCAAGGTGATTGAGTGCCTTAAAGCCAATTGTAAGGAGTTTCTGGTTGATGCAGAGGTGGATGGGCAACCGCCTGAGGTTCTTGAGGAGTGGGGACACATAGACTTAACGTTTTTGTAGACAAAGGATCCAGGAAGCAGAGTGAAGTAGGGACTGGAGTGGGGAGCGACAGGAGGCTGGGAGCTCAGCCAGGAGGCTGATGCAGTAATCTCAGCAGGATAGGATAAATGCTTGGATTAACATGGTAGCAGTTTGAATGTAGAAGAAAAGGTGGTTTTTACTGATGCTGTGAAGGCTGAACTGACAGGATTTGGTGACAGACTGAACGAGAGATATGAGTCGAGGATAACATCAAGGTTACGGGCTTGTGAGGCAGGGAGGATGGTGGTGCTGTCTACAGTGATAGGAAAGTCGGAGGAGAACAGGTTTTGGGTGGGAAACAGCAGAAGCTTGGGAATCAGAGGACGCGGGTTCTAATACCAGCCCCACCACTTGTCTGCCGTGTGACGTTGGGCAAGCCACTTAAGTTCTCTGTGCCTCAATTATCTCATCTGTAAAATGGGAATTAAGACTGTGAGCCCCACATGGGACGACTTGATTACCTTGATTACCACAGCACTTAGGACAGTGCTTGGCACACAGTAAGCACTTAACAAATACCATAATTAATTAATTAAAATAAGGAGTTCTGTTTTGGACGTGTTAAGTTTGAGATGTCAGTGGGACATCCAAGTACAGATGGCCTGAAGGCAGGAGGAAATGCAATATTGCAGAGGAGGAGGGCTGCAGATGTGGATTTGGGAATCATCCAGTAGTTGAAGGCATTAGAGCGAATAAATTCTCCAAGGGTGTGGGTGAATATGGAAAATAGAAGGGGACCCAGAACTGAGTCTTGAGGGACTCCCAGAGTTAAGGGGTGGGAGGCAGAGGAGGAGCCCATGAAAGAGACTGAGAAGGAGCGACCAGAGAGCGGCCAAAGGAGGGGAACCAGGAGAGGACAGTGTCAGTGAAACCAAGGTTGGATAATGGTTCCAGGGGGTGGTCGACAGTGTCGAAGGCAGCTGAGAGGTGGAGGAGGATTAGGATGGAGTAAAGGGATTTGGCAACAAGGAGATCACTGAAGAAGAGGATCACTAGTGAACTGGCTAAAGGTCTATTTTTAAAACTTTCCTTCCTTAACGTCCCCAGCTAACAAAAATATTTTTGGAAAAACCTCGTATTTTTGTCAAATAGACTTGAAGAGTGTTAAATTGATTATTCCACTTTACAGCAGTTCTTTAAATATCTAACAATAAGCAACCTGTAATCTGCAAAATGCATAAAATGAGGCCAAAAACATTGTATCACATGACTACATTTACTCCATCACTGATAGTAGGTGAAATTCTTGAGTAAATTCCATACCCACAACTTGATAGCCCATTTGCTAAATAGGCTAAATCTAATCTTTAGGCTGACAGATATCAGTTACAAAAGATTAAAAAATTACCATGAAATGGTTAAATTTTTACTAGATTACTCAATCGAAAGGGTCAGGGCATTTTCTGTAATTGTATTGGCTAAATAAAGTAAGCATTACTATTCCAGCAAGTAATCTATTTGTATTACAACTTCCATTTGTCAAAGATTTACAGATCACCCTAACTCCATCAGAAATAAGAGCTCCAGCAACAAGAAAATATTTGCCAAGCCCTAAGGTGTTGTAAGACCTCAGAATGGACAAGGATTTGGATGCAGAGTGCTAGAGGCTTGAGTAAACACTCATTTCTGGGTAAAATCAGCTCAACAGCAAAGAGGAAATGAAAATCACTGCTTATTATGTTCCCCAAATAGATCAGCAAGTAAACCAAGGCTGCAATTTTCATGAATTTTGTCTGTTGGTTTGGTTTTTTTTTTGCTAACTTTAGGATAAAAAAAGACTAAGATATTTGTAGACTTTCCCAGATAGTTTAAAATTGAAGAATTCACCCACTTTGTGCCCATTAAAATTTGGCACAAATGAGAAAATATTTTGCATCATTATATTGCATCTTTGTAGGGGGCTATCTAGAGAGCTCCCTGAATGAGCTTTCTTATCATTCTTCTACCAGGACCCTTCAGAGCTTTTCTGCTTCCTCTGGGAGCTCATGCACCAAGGCCTTTCTGGAAATGAATCAATCAGTAGTACTTATTAAGTACTTTGCGCAGAGCACTGTACTCAGCATGTGGCAGAGTATAATAACAAAGGAGTTGACCGAGACATGATTCCTGCCCTGGAGGAGCTAACAATCTAGTAGAGGAGACAGACCCTCAATGGTATTTATTGAGTGCCTACTCTGTGTAGAGAAATGTACTAAGTGCTTGGGAAAATACAACAGGATCCACGGGGAGCTTACAGTCTACATGGAGAGACAGACATTAAAATAAACTACGGAGAAGGGAAATAGTAGAGGATAAGGGTATTTACGTAAGTGTGTACTTAAGGGGTACAGAGTCAAAAATGCATAAGCAACACAAAGGGGAGGGTGAGGAGGGGAAATGAGGTCTTGGGGAAGGCCTCTTGGAGAAGATGTGATTTTAAGAGGGCTCTGAATGTGGAGAGAGTGGTGTTGTGTAAAAAATGAAGGGGGAGGGAGTTCCAGGCCAGAGAGAGGATGTGGGCAAGGGTTCAGAAGTGAAATAAATGAGACGGAGGTACAGCGAGTAGGTTGAAGTAAGAAATCAGTGAGGTCAGGTAGGAAGGAGAGAGCTGACTGACGGTCTTAAAGCCAATGGTAAGGAGTTTCTGCTTGATGGAAAGGTGGATGGGCAACCACTGGAGGATTCTGAAGAGTGGGGAAATAGGGACTGAGTGTTTTTTCCAAAAAAAAAAAATGATCCAGACAGCAAAGTGAAGTATGGACTGGAGTTAGGAAAGAAAGTTAGGAGGCAGGGAGGTCAGTGAGGAGGCTGATGCAAGTCAGGGAGGGATATGGTAAGTGGCTGGATCAGCACAGCAGCAATTTGGATGGAGATGAAAGGAGGGATTCTCAAGAAGTCCTGACTGTAAGTTTGATATTCGCCCCATCACCAACCACACACCACTTAAGTATATATCTTTAAATCATATGTACATATACATATAAATTACTTATTTATTCATATTAATGTCTGTCTCCCGCTCTAGGAACATGTCTGCTAATTCTGTTGTACTGTACTTTCCCAAGTAGTTAGTACAGTGCTCTGCAAATAGTACACACTAAATAAATACGATTGATTGATAAGGTAGAACTAGGATTTAGTGAGAAACTGAATGCAAGGGTTGAATGAGAGAGATAAGTCAAGAACAATAGCTTTCCATCCAACTCTCCAACCCAGATCAGTTATCCTTAAGGCCTTTCTGATCCTTCTACAAAACCTTCTGAGACCTCTCCCCTAACTGAAATGCCCCCTCTGAAGCTTCTCTGCCTAGAGTTTTGTTGCGGAAAGTCATGCCTCCAGAACCTACAAGATCATAGCTGTTTGGGAGGCAGATGAAGAAGGCAGTCTTGTGGTAATTGTGCAGTGTGGCCTGATGGAAAGAGCCCAAGCCTGCGAATCAGTGGACCTGGATTCGCATTCCAGCTCTGCCACTTGCCTGCTGGGTGACTTTGGACAAGTTATTTAACTTCTCTGTGCCTTAGTTTCCTCATCATGATGCAGATTCAATACCTGTTCTCTCTCTTAGACTGTGAGCTCAATGAAGCACAGGTACAGGGTCTAACCTGATTATCTTCTATGTACCCCAGCGCTTAACGCAGTACTTGGCACACAGTAAGCACCTAACAAATCATCATTATTATCATTCTTTTAATCTAGGGTGCTAGACAGGTTTGTACTGGCATTTTGGGAGGCCATATCTGGAGAAAAAAATACTGGGGATAGGCCTTGATTAAGTAATTTACCCCAAAATGAAAATCGGAAGCAGCAACTACTACAGTATCACACTGCTTTCCACTGATGGCATATCACTTTCACTCCGGAACTTGAGTGACTACTGCACAAAATTTTCCACCCATGGCTCCTTAGAAATACCATATGACCTCAAGCCATAACTCAGTATCACATTCAAGATATTTGTTCAATGTTCACTTCATGGGGAAAAGCAAAAAAAAACCAAAAACAAAAAACCTCAAGAAGTATTAATGTAAGTCCCTGGATATCGGTAAGTCAAACAACTCCTACTGTTGCTTCCAGTTACCAAAATAATGAATCACAATCCAGTTCTGTCTGGGGAGCATATTCATACTTGCAAATGAGTAACTTACTCTGGGGCTAGGACCTAGAAGTCAATAGTTCTACTAGTTCAAATTAACCTTTAAAAGCGGCACAAAACAAACAATTCTCAGGGACACTGCATGTAAATTATTTGAACCAAAATTAGTTTAATGTGCTGCGCTTTTATGCACACAAGCAGTTTCCCCCTTTAACGGGGCATGCCAAACAGCCAACAGGCTCACGCTGTCGGAAGAATGTTCCCTAAGTGCCCAAAAGGGTTAGCCAAAATGTGTGGTAAAATCATGCATCGCAGCAGAACCGAGTTTATGCTCATTTCTAAGCACAATAGTATCTCCCTACAAAACTGCATACGAGAAAAGGTACATCCATCTAAATGATCACATTACTTGAGAAAATCGTTTTAAGATATGATTTTGCAGCCTTGAAATGGAAGATAAAAGACCATCAACTGGGGACCTTGATTCAGAGTCTGAAAGAAAATAATTGTCCGAGCACCACAAGTGTTTCAATATCATCTCAGCCCAAGTTAGTCAATAGTTCACATTTGTTCCCATTATTTCATTTTTATTAATAATGAATTGTTTGTAGAAATAAAACGAAATCAAACACAACTGAATCCATGCATGGCAATCCCACCATCGACACACTCTGACTTTGAAATTCTGAACAAAAAGCAGTCCTGAATTTGCTTAGACAAACTCACTAGCAAAAAATCAGTACTGGTGCTAGTACAGAAAACTCATTTTTAACAAACTTCATCCAAAATTGAATCATGTTGAATATGGCTTTGCTTAAATTAGGAGCATTTATAAGAAACACAGTTCTTGAAAGCCCCTTAGAAATGAAGGATTTTGTGATACAAGTGATGACACTATGGAGTTGATCTTCATTAGGTGCTGTCAGTGTAAATTTCCTTTTCAGGGTTGGCTCGAATGTGCATATAATTAAACTACCAAGTGGCAGGGAGTGACTGTCCCTCCACTAAATCTTAATAACATTTCCCACATCTGCCCATTCTGCTCCACCCAGATTGCTATTATTGGGGTCCGGGCCGCAGTGGTAATGCTAGACTATTTTATCAACCTCCTTGATCTCCTTGCCTCCACTCTAAGCAGCAATCCCTCCAGCTACCTCCAGCTACCAACCCCATTCCAGCAAAGCAATGGCCCACGGGGGTAGGGGGGTGGGGGAGAACAGCAACAGCAGCAGTGGCAAGACAGACACTGAGCGGCAAAAGTCAAACAGGAAAATGGCAGGGGGCCTGGGGGGTTTGTAATACCGGATTTACAAGCCTCCTGTGATAAACCTGAAAACAGGTGAAAATTCAGAGATATCAGAAGTGCTGTTTGTTGTAACTCTTGGTTGTAGGTCATGTTTGTGACGTGATTGTTTATTGCAACAAATATATTTGGCTCAGAATCTTTGTGTATTTCCTTGCGCATTCAAATTAGCTAATTTATGGTCTCTGCATGACACCCAAGAACTCATTATCACTCTGCTTGACATATAACTTATGAGAGCCTCTGCTTATATACAGCATTAAAAACCTTGGTTTGTGCCATGGCAAATTGCTTACTCTATTGTCTAAACTCTCCCACAAAGTCTGACCAGTGCCAGGAGGTGTGAAGGAGCCTGAAGTAGAAGAGAGTCTGGTGGGGTCACGTCATCACCGACGTGGGCAGGGAACGTGTCTGTTTATTGTTGTATTGTACTCTCCCCAAGCGCTTAGTACAGTGCCCTGCACATAGTAAGCACTCAAAAAACATCACTGGTCGATCGATCGATCAGCACCAGAATCAATTCCATTACGCACGTGGCCCTGAAATCTTCCTGGCTGGCCTGAGGCTTACCCTTTATTTATGATGGGAGACTCCACTGTAATGTCTAAAATGGCATGATGCAAATATATCTGGTGATGTAATTTCAATGTAGGCATTGACCATGCTATTACTTTACAAAAGCCGTTTTTATATAAAAGATGAGTTACGATATTCAGTGAAATCTTCTATCAAAAGATGGCACAGATACATATATTTTAGTATCCTTAATGGACATGATGACTTCTCCGGTACACTTTAGTAGAAGTCCTTATGATTGATTATATTTTAGAAAGCTGCGTTCATATTCTTGAACACTTCTCAGGAAGATATTAACTTGAAAAAATCCACTTTAAAATCTTGAAATAAATTCGACTTTGCAGAATGCTAAGATTTCCAACTCACTCTTGTTTTTCTCATTTCCTAATACAACACGTCCCCCACTATCATAAACTTGACTTCTCTATTCTTGGCGTGTGTCAATTCTAACCTTGAAGATAGCTACAACTTTTGAGGGATTACTATAAAACTCATTAAAACCCCCACTGCTTACCCATTCCTGTCCATATCAAACCACAACTCTTCACTAATCGCTTTGGGGACTCCATAAATTCTCTCCCTCATCCATCTCTTCTCCTACTACAGCCCATCTCGCACGCTCCATTTCTTCCAAGCTCACCTTCTCACTGTGCCTCACGCTCGATTCCCCGGCCTCTGACCCTTAGCTCACACCCTTCCTCCTGCCTGGAACTTCCTCTCCCTTCAAATCCACCAGACCACAGGTCTCCCCATTTTCAAGACTCTTCTGAAATCCCACCTCCTCCAGGAGGCTTTCCCAGATTAATTTTTCTCCTTCCCAGGTCACAAGCTCCTTACTATTTTTCACTGCACTTTTGCACGTATATTTTTGCCTACTATCCGTATTTGAGCACTTATCCTTACATCTTATTCTATTTGAGAACTTCCAGGGTTGCCCATCCAGCTCGGCATCAAACGGAACCTCCTTACCACTGGCTATAAAGACACTCGGCTTTATTTCACCGAATTCCTACCTCGATCCAGCCTGCGTGTTTCAGTCCTCCAACGCCAACCTATTCACTGTACCTCTATCTCGTCTGTCTCACCACCGACCCTTCGCCCACATCCCCCCTCTAGCCTGGAACTCCCTCCTCCTCCACATGCAACAGACCATCCCTCTCCCCACCTTCAAAGCCTTATTAAAAGCACATCTCCTCCAGGAGGCCTTCCCCAACTAAGCGCTCATTTTCCTTCGGACCTCGCTCGCCTAGGCACTTGAATTTGTATCCTTGAAGCAGTTGATGTTCACCCCACCCTCAGCCCCACAGCACTTATGCACATACCTATAATTTATTTATTTTAATGTCTGTCTCCCCCTCTAGACTGTAAGCTCCTGTGGGCAGGGAACGTGTCTAACCAACTTTAGTGCACTGTAGTGGAGTGTAGGATAGTGTACTTAGGAGGCAGCGTGGCTTAGTGAAAAGCGCACGGGCTTGGGAGTCAGAGGTATGGGTTCTAATCCCTCCTCTGCCACTTGTCAGCTGTGTGACTTTGGTCAAGTCACTTAATTTTTTGATGCCTCAGTTACCTGATCTGTAGCCTGTGAGCCCCACGTGGGACGACCTGATTACCTTGTATGTACGCCAGTGCTTAGAACAGTGCTTGGCACATAGTAAGCACTTAAATACCATCATTATTATTACTCCCCAAGCATTTAGTACAGTACTCTGCACACAGTAAGTGCTCGATAAATATGACTGAATAAATACCATTGATTGATTTCCTTCTTCCTACTTGTAAATTATTTTATGTCCACCTTCCCAACTAAACTATAGGTGCCTTGTGGGCAGAAAACATATCCTCTATTGTACTCCCGCAGGCACTTAGAACAGTGATTGTTTAATTCTCTAGTAAAGAGATCACAAAAGTCACTCCCTCATTTATGTCCAGGATAGCAGAGCAGTTAACAAGTCTGCTTCTTCCAACTCCTTGAACAGAACTAATTACTCATCAAGAGAAAGAGATCATGAAAAGGTTACTCTGTAGATTTATTTTATTTATAATCATGTCCATTCATTGGGTTGGCAGCTGTTTTCTGCAACTGACTTCAAGAACTACTTACAGCAAAGTAAGAAATGCACTGTCAACACCTTGTAGCTCCTCAGACCATGGTAACAGGGTAATATAAACGCCAGGCAGAACAAGTTATGAAACATGTTTAACCAGAGCTGGGATTCCGTGTTTTAAAAGAATATGTTCACTGGCAACGAATCAAGGTCTTGAATCAGAATTTGGAAAACTCACTCTGTGTGTGTGTGTGTGTGTGTGTGTGTGTGTGTGTGTGTGTGAGAGAGAGAGAGAGAGAGAGTGAGAGAGAGAGAAAGAGAAGCAGCAATTCATTTTGCTACCTATGCATGCATGTGTGTGCTTGTGGATGAAAAGATCAAGTCATTACTGACATTCCCTTCTCTGTTGGGCGCACAGAGAGTTTCTTAATGAACAAATGCATCTGATCCCATGCAGGATCTTCTCTGTCTTCAGAGAAGCAGCATGGCCTAGTGGCAAGAGCGCGGGTTTGGGAGTCAGGGGATGGGGATTCTAATCCCAACTCCGCCACTTGTCTGCTGTGTGACCTTGGGCAAGTCTCAACTTCTCTGTACCTCAGTTACTTCATCTGTAAAATGGGGATTAAGAGTGCGAGCCCCACGAGGGACAACCTGATTACCCTGAATCTAACTCAGTGCTTACAACAGCGCTTGGCATGTAGTAACCGCTTCATACCATAATTATTATTATTATTATTCAAACCCACCTCTTGAAATCCTAACCTCCACAAGATCTTTGCTAAAGGAGAGCAATCCCTTCTCCCACTTGCTGCCCATCAAACTGGTCTACTATTTGAGACTGTGCTTCACTAAGTCTTTAAATCACCTATTCTCCCCTCCCTACTTGCATGTGATCCCTTTCAGTTCCCCATACGGCAGCTGCTTGGGTATCCTCTGGTTGTCACCCTCAGACACCTCTACCCAGCAAAGCTGTGTTTCCGGTGTTAATATTGTCTTGCCACTTAATGTTGTGTATGACTCACAGGTGATGTCTTCTGTGGTAGGTCCAGCTGCTGGAACTTCACTAATCCCTCTCTTCACACCTCTAACCAGAGAATCTCCCTGCCTGTTTTTGTTTTTCTTTTTCCTGTGTATATTTTAGTGTTTCGACTACGTCATTAGCTTTATGTGTCTCTCCGGTCCCTCCCTGACTTTTCTTCTTAGATTGCGAGCCCCTTGGGGACCAGGGATCAAGTCTGATTTTCACTCGCGTATTCTTTCCCACCTCTTCTCAGGATCACCCCGGGAGAGTTTATTATTATTACTACTATTACTACTACTTATTATTCTTATTACTGAATGCTTGATAAGTACGAAACGAGCGCCATACCGCCTGCTCACAAGGAGCTGAAACTAATGGGGAAGACAGACGTAGAATCTACAGAGAAGTCCAAATAGATAATCGAATGTACCCCTGAATAAACGGATCTACATAAGTGCGGCGGGTGAGTGTTCGTAGGTTCAAAAGTGATGGAGATGGTGCTCCAGAGTTGCCGCGGAGCAGAAGACCCACGGGACCACACAAGTACACGGGACTAGGAGTCAAGAGACCCAGGTTCTAGTCCCTCCACTTGCCTGCCATGTGACCTTGGGAAATCCCTGTACTTCTCTGTGCCTCCCCGTCCTCCCTCTCCTTAGGCCGCGTACGACCACCGGAGTAGCGTCACGCAAAATGCAGCAGAGCAGACGTGACCTCTGCATCATGGCAGATGGAAAGATAGTGCAAGGACTAGTCTCAGAACTTCAGCGTGGCTCAGTGGAAAGAGCACGGGCTTTGGAGTCAGAGGTCATGGGTTCGAATCCCGGCTCGGCCACTTGTCAGCTGTGTGACTTTGGGCAAGTCACTTAACTTCTCGGTGCCTCAGTTACCTCATCTGTAAAATGGGGATTAAGACTGTGAGCCCCACGTGGGACAACCTGATTCCCCTGTGCCTACCCCAGTGCTTAGAACAGTGCTCTGCACATAGCAAGCGCTTAACGAATACCAACATTATTATATGCATCCATAGTCCTTTATTAAAACTTTTAACATCACCTACTAAGTTACCCTGAAAAATGACCCAAGATCAAATGGCCTCTTCCCCCGGTGGTAAGGCCAACTGAATAAATTAAAGGTGCCTTAATTGGCCCTTTCCCCCATCAAAGTGAATCAAAGCTGGGCTGGGTAGTGGATGTCATTTTGTTCAATCTAACCTGTGCTGCCTTCTTGAGGGCATGCCAAGGGAGCAGTTAGCTGATCTCAGGTACTCTTCCAATCTACCAGCAAATTCTGCCAGTTGATCGGTCAATAGCATTTACTGGGCAGATACCGTGTGGAGAGCACAGCCCTCAGCAACTGGGACAGTACAGTGCAATGGAGTAGGAGTTCGCAGATAAGACTCTATGAACATCATCCCAGTCATCCCAGAATCTCTGTAGGATTGTGACTTTGCTCTGGAGGGTCATACACAAGAGGCTACCCTAACGACTATGAATTCTTTGGTAGAGACTCTACAGTTTAATAGAATAATTAGAAGAAGAATAATGGTATTTGTTAAGCACTACGTGTCAAGCACTGTTCTAATCCCGGGGGTAGATACGAGTTAATTAGTTCGGACAAGGTCTAAGAGGCTCACACAGGGCTCGCAGTCTAAGTAAGAGGGAGACCAGGAATTGAATCCCCATTTAACAATTGAGGAAAATGAGGCACAGAGAAGTGAAGCGACTTGCCCAAGGTCACACAGCAGACAAATGGCAGAGCCTGAATTAGAGGCCAAGGTCTCTGACTCCCAGGCCTGTGCTCTTCCCACTAGACCACGCTGCTTCCCACAGAATGACTCTGAAGACCAAGATTATGGACTCACTAGCAACTCCTTACATACAACCAAAGATTTACAGTTTAGTTCTCTCCCTTCATTCTACTATCTAAGCAAAAGCACAGTCCGCTGTCCAAAGGCACAAATAAAGATAAAGAATTGAAACAAGATAAGGACAGTGGTGGGGGGGGGACTCTGACATCCAAAGTAAAGGATATAAAGTTTAGGGTTTCCAACCTTTTCTATAATCACAGGGTTCTAAACTCAGCTCTGTCACTTACGTGATGGGTGACCTTGTGTAAGTTACTTTAACTTCTCTATGCCTCAGTTCCCTCCCTCAGCTGCGAAATGGGGACTCAATCCAGTTGGGTAGGGAATGTATCTGCTAATTCTGTTGTGTTGTACTCTCCCAAGCGCTTAGCACAGTGCTCTGCACATAGTAAGCGTTCAGTAAATACTACTGATGGATTGTTCTCCCTCCTATTTGGAGTGGAAGCCATAGGTGGGACCTGATTATCTTGAAACTACCCCAGCGCTTAGTAGAGCGCTTGGCGCATAGTAAGTGCTTAACAAATACCACAACTATCCTTATCCAGTTTCTTGAATGCTTTCATCAACCTTACCTACAAGCCAAATTTAACATAAAATGGCTCTGATGAGATTTTTTGGAAAGCCATCAGTTCGCCAGAATCAAAACACTATTCACTGCCTGTATTCTGCTTTCCTTGCTGGAGCATGTGAGGAGAATGAATGCTATTCAAGCCGCTGGTTTGTGGCAAGCTGAAATGGGGCATAAACCCACAGGAGAACAAAACAGAACATCGAGGGACAAAAAAAGAGAGCAGAGTTTTAAGCCATGTTATATAGTAATGGACTCTTAGTCCCCAGACAGACCGGTGTCGCAGGCGGCAATCAGGGAAAAAAGGCTACTCCCTGACCGTAGCTTTTAGAAAGATTTTAAATGCTAATAGGCAGATTTAAGACCAGAGCCAGGCACAGCTCAGAGAAAACACACTTAGGGCAACACAGAACGATCTCCGCATCGGGTCTTTTTAATCACACCCACACAAGTTATCTTTGAACCCAAAGGACAGCGTATGCACTCTCTCATATATCATGTTTGTTCATCTGAAGCCTAAAATCCTAGTTTCCACAGTGAAGCACAGACTTTCCACATGAGGAATTCAACCATTACTGTCTAGTCGGGTGAAGGATGACTGACGTAGAAATATTGAATTGACAGATATCAAATCAATACGGTTTTATTGATTATGGAAATTTTAACTCTAGTTTCTTCCCGGGGTAGTCATGGATTACTATACTCCAGAAATGGATACATCCCTTTATTCAGGTAGGTGTGCCTTACCGGATCCACTTACAAAATCTAAATTCTCAACAGCTCCAGAATTACCCTTCGATGATTGCCATTAGCAGAACTTGAACTCCAACTGAAAAGACAGAATAAAAGACCCACATACAAATTCAGCTGCCTCCATTTCTTTCATACAGGAAAATTTGGCAGATATCAATTCCAAAAGAATTTGAAAGTCAAATCCAGACCAATTTAACAAAGCCAAATTTGTGTTGTTTACTCTTTAGCCTTAAAGAACTGTTCATGTTTCTCCTTATACAGTCAGTTTTCTTGAACGCAGGGATTAGGTTCTTGACAAACCCCACATTAAGGAAAACTGGCATTATGATACTCACATGAGTATAACCGTTTCTTCCCACACTGCATCTCACTGTATCCAGGCAGATCCACATTGTCAGAAGAATGTTCTCTAATTCTACCACTGTATTCTATTTAAAACACGGTGTAGTGAACTGATTCTATTCTAGATAGAATCCTTGAAATTCAGAAAGATCTAGATCTAGAATACTTAGAAAACACAAAGTGGTCTCGGCACTAAAAATAAAAGTGGAGAGAGCAGCGTCTAGATCTCTGATCGATTACAGAGAGAAATGCAGTGTGGCCAAGTGGAAAGAACCTGGGCCCGGACATCAGAGATTCTGGATTCTGATCCCGGCTCTGCCACTTGTCTGCTGTGTGACTTTGGGGAATTCGCTTAACTTCTCTGTGCCACAGTTCCCTCGTAATAGCTGTTCTCCCTCCCACCCTGTCTGTGAGCCCCAAGTGGGAACTGATTATCTTTTATCTATCCCAGCGCTCAGTAGCATGCTTGGCACTTAGTAAGTGCTTAGCAAATCCCAAACACTATCATGGAAGTATTTGACCCCCACCAACAGACCAGGACTCTGGAAATTGCTAAGAAAATTTGGCTCTTAAGAAATCCACCAAGATCTTTAGGCTACTCTGTGAGAGGATGGTTAATCAAGTCAGAGTCGAAGTTGAAGGTGATCAGTCTGACATTCTCCACCGCTGTTGGACTGCAAACTCGTTGTGGGCAGGGAATGTGTCTGCTATACCGTACTCTGCCAAGCGCTTAGCTTCGCCAACAGTAAGCGCTCAACAAATACGATTGACTGAGTGTAGCAGAACTGTGTGATAGGTCCAGTTCTGTTCAACCTACTCTACGCTACAGTGTGTCAAGATGCAACAATTGATCCGTAAGCCAGCCAGCAGAACACACTTCCATTCCACTGGGAATTTGCCCGTTCAACCAACTAAAAGCGTCATCCAAAATCTTTGAGACGGTGGTTTCAGGAACCGTTGCTTGCCGCTGACTGTGCTCTAGAGGCACATAGAGAGACATGCAAATGGCCATGAATCATTTGAAAGACTCGGCGCAGCACAACGGACTGAAAATACATCTGAAGAAAGCCTGCCTACCTGCCTACACGTAACCTAAGACATTCCTGACAACAGAGGACTTAGAGCACTCACGAAATTCTGTTACCTAGGCAGTATACTGCCAAACAACACAGGAAGAGACAAAGTAAAAGAAAACAGAAGAACAGAAAACGACAGCAGGGTCCCCAGCAGACTACAAGAGAGCGTGTGGTGTCAAAAGGGTCATCAAGCTCCACATCTAGTCGAGGGTCCACAAAGCCATTATGGTGCCTAATGAAATGGCTGCGAGACATGGATATGTTACCGAAGCTACTTCCAGCTCCTCGAGCAGTTTCACCAGTGTCAGTTATTCAACCATGCAATCGATCGATCAATCGCATTTACTGAGAGCTCAGTGCGTGCACAGCACGGTACTAAGCGCTTGGGATAGTACAATACAACAGAGTTGGCAGACACGTTCCATACGCACAAAGTACCCTACTTGACACCAAATGGCAGGACGAGAGTGCCAGCGGCGAAGTTCTGGCATCCAGTCGGCTCATGAGCACTGAAGCGACGTTTACGGCAACAGAGCTCTACGGGGTGGAAGATGTGAGGAAGATGGACGATCCTAGACCACCCAAGCAGCAGCTGCAAGAGGAACTGAATGGGGACACATGAATACAAGGAGGACAGAATAAACAGTTTAAAGATAAAGTGAAACACAGGCCTAAACAACGTGAGCTGCAATGGACTGTTAGGAAGGCACTGCAACAGACCAACCGGTCTGGTGGGTAGCAATCAGGAGAAGAATTGCCCTGTAGAGCAAAGGCTTTGCAAAGTCTGGTACACCAAGCGGCGGGTTTGAAGACAGAGACGGGGGAATAAGCCCAGTAGCACACCAAGCACCTGTCCTTACCTGCATTCATTCAATCGTATTTATTGAGCGTTGGATCCAGAGCACTGTATACAGAGCACTTGGGAGAATACAACAATAAACAATGCAAACAGTGGGGGGAGGGTGTGTTGGTCTCTATAAAACTGTACAGAGCTCTAGACTGTGAGCTCGTTGGGGGCAAGGAACGTGTCTGTGTATTGTTGCATTGGACTCTCCCAAGCGCTTAGTACGGTGCTCTGCACGCAGTAGGCACTCAATAAATAGGATTGAATGAATGGAATGAACGCAGGTCTTTTGAGCCACACTCGCATTCATGAATAAGACCACACAGTCAGTAGCATCATCTCTGAAAATGAAAGTCGGTCTTATATGTTTGCCTACACTTACGTGCGGATTCATTCAATCCTATTTATCGAGCGCTTAGTATGTGCAGACCACCGTACTAAGCGCTTGGCATGTCCAATTCGGCAATAGATAGAGACAATCCCTGCCCAAAAACAGGCTCACGGTCTAAATGGGAGAGCGGATCATTTACATACACACACACACGCACACACACACTAAACAATAACAATCAGCTCCCTGTGTAAGGGGCGTGAACTGTAGTACAGAAATGAATTATACGCTTGATTTAGATCGCTTTCTCGTTTGCCTTCCGTTTACCTTCTTCGCAGAAAGGGGATAGTGACTCACCCCTTTCACTCCCTAAGCTTTTGGCATGGTCAACTGCAGATACTTTCCGGAGCCTAATACGTTTTATGTGCATAGAAAGAGAGAGCAGGAGCGCGACTGTCCTTTCTTTTCAAAGATGACACAACTGAGAGTGTGGGAGGGTGTGGCAGAAAAGACAGATGGGCAACCGATGATCCATCTGATGCACTGGCTGCTGGTGGAGCTTGTTTCTGTTTGTGAGCGGGCCCGGGCATCGTGATCTTCGCATAGCTTCCAAAGAGCACACCCCTCTTTCAGTGGCTACCTGTCAGGCTGGTCTCTGTGTCCTCTTTCCTGCCGGCCCTTTGTTCCTGGGAGTGCTGCTTCAATACAGCTTTTGTTTTTTAATGCTATTTGTTAAGTGCTTACTAAGTGCCAAGCACTGTTCTGAGCGCTAGGACAGATAGAATTCATCAGGTTGAACACTGTCCCTTTCCCAAAGGGGGCTCGCGGTCTAATTAGGAGCGGCTGAGGAAACTGAGGCCCAGAGAAGTGAAGCGACTTGTCCAAAGTCATCCAGCAAGCAACGGGCAGAGCCGGAATTAGAACCCAGGTCCTGTGACTCCCGGGCCCTTGCTCTTTCCACTAGGCCACGCTGCTTCTCTGGTGAGCTGACCGGGCTCCAGGACCTTGGATGTAACCTGTTCCTACTATTGGGTAGGTCCAAGATGTCACAATTCAGAAGATCAGGCACCACTGTGGTCACGTTCACTGAACTGATCCCCTGAACAGTGCTTGGCACATAGTAAGCGCTTAACAAATACCATCATTATGATATTGGGGCACTGTAGTTGATAGTTTACCCCGGGTGTGGGAGTCAGATGAGCAGCAGCATGACGCAGTAGATAAAGCAGGGGCCTGCGCGTCAGAAGTTCATGGGTTCTGATCCCGGCTCCGCCACTTATCTGCTGTGTGACCCTGGGCAAGACACTTCACTTCTCTGTGCCTCAGTTACCTCCTCTGCAAAATAGGGGTCGAGACATGTGAGCTCTACGTGGGACAGGGACTGTGCCCAACCCGATCTGCTTGCAGCGCTTAGTATAGTGCTGGCACCTCGTAAGCACTTAACAAACACCATAATTACTAATTATTATTCTTCTTATCATGAAACCGACTGGGCAAGTAGTGCGGTAGGCTGTTTGGGGTCGCTTTGGACCAGGTGGGCAATTGCAGCCTCCAGCCAGCGCGGCAGGTACAGGCCATCACACGTGCAGGAGGATAGCACGGTGCAGGTGCAGAAGTTCCTGTGTCCTCCCTGAAATGCGGAGCGAAGTTGGGCCCGCTTGGTTTCAGGCCAGTTTCCGGGCCGCACTTCTGTGTTTGACTCAGCAGGGCTTGGCCTAGATCTGTGGCCTTTGCAGGGTTCTATCTGGGTAGGCTTCTCCTCGAGGAGAGAGCGCATTTTAAATAGAATGAAAAATTGAAAGGACCTATTTCTTAAAGGACTACAAAGAGAAGAACATGTAGACAAGGGGAAAGCAAATAAGTTAAAATGATTTCAATTATACCCTCAAGGAATATAAAAGCCACCCTGTCTTTTGGCAATAAGGAAAGGAGAAGGGAAGGAGGGAAGAAACCACAAAGAAACATATTTATATGTTTGGCCTGAAACCTTGGGGGGGGGGCGGGGAGGAGGAGGAGGGTTTGGAGGTTTGGAAGGTGCATGAAAAAAGCTGAGGCAGGAAACAAAGAGGCTTGCGATTGAGTACATACTTTTTAAAAAATTGGTAATTACACAACAAGGGGCTGAGGACCCCCTCAATACCAGTATTCCCTGTTTGACGTAGTAATGGTATTCAAGAACCCACTAGGTACAATGCACTGTACTAAGCACCTGGGAAAGAACGGCAGAAACCTGAGACATATGCCCTGCCTTTCAGGGGTGCCTTACACTGGAACAGGGGGTGACAAACATACAAAGTATTTACCAAACGACTCAGAGTAAATAAAAAAGGGGGTTTTTTAGGGGAAAATGTCGGGGGGAATCAGTACTCTGAAGTTGGTTCTCTCTAGTCCTGTAGTTGCTGAAAATTACTATTACTAAGTGACGTTGAGTCGTTTCTGATTCATAGCGACTCTGGGTTGGTGAAGAAGGGTGCTCCAAAGTGTAAGTTATGACACCGTGGGGGGTGGGGGGTGGGGGCGGCCTTAAGGAAGGAAGGGGAAATAGGAGGAGGGACTAAAAAAGTTGGCTCCAGTTTCCAGGCCAAATTCCTTGGCCTGCAAAACATCAAAAAACTAGGTGGGGAAGGAGGTTGCCCAGTTGAAATCCCTAGGGAGAAGTCACACACCCAAATGATCATCTGGCATGACCCCTTTTTCACCCTCAATAAGGTGAATAAGAGCCAACATACACAATGGGATGTGTCAATCTTCCAGGCCCAAAGAACTACTAATGATAATGCAATAATCCCATGACCTAACTCAACTCGGGATAAAAAAAATATAAAGCCAAATTTTGTTCAACTGGATCAATAAGCAACCCCATATTATATTAACCCTTTGGAAATTCAAGGGGAGACGTTTGCTCGGATAAAGCTATTGCAACGTTCCTCTCTAAGGAGGGAAATATTGGTTAATTGCTTCGGTTAGTCAATCCTACATAGCCTCAACTCAGTGATCCTTCTGAATCAGGGTTCCACAAACACTCCCTCAGTAAATAGTCAAGGTCGAGGAGTAAGTAGTCCTATTGTGTAATTAGCAAATATTGCTACAGGAGCCAAAGAGTTATTGAGATAAGACAACAAACTAAATAGATAAGCACAGGGATAGGCCCCAAAAAGGTCCACATAGTCAATGGCAGAGAGCATCTGACAAGTAGCATTATTGGTTTGATAAACTAAGCCAATACTTGTTGAACCCAGTTCAGAATGATTTTTTTGCAATCAGAAAGTGCTATTTGCTATTGTCGTCTTATGCTATTTACCAGAAGGAAAGTCTTCACCCGTCCATTATAACGCAAAATAAGAAAGAGTGCACTGAATTACTAAACATTTGCCCTATATAAAAATATCACCAAAGTCAATGGCATGGAAAAGACTACCCACGAGAGTATGTGTGGCTGAACAGACCAATTTACAGTTCCGTACATGGAAAAAAAAAGTCCTTTGTGCTACCGTGCTTGCTCTCTGAAGCACCTGGCAATGTTTTTATTTGCATAGCCCACTCCTACGATGGTCTATTCACAAGAAGTCATTCCTTCCTTGAATGCAGCACTTGAGGCTGGCCTATTTGCCACAGCTGTTTCCCAAGTAGTCTGAGGCCGCACTTCATTACAACCTTCAAGTGTTTCCTCAGCCCCCTTGCTCTCTTGTCTTACGCCGTCAGGTCGTCTCCGACCCGCAGCGACGCCGTGGACGCATCTCTCCCAGAAAGCCCCACCTCCATCTGGGATCGTTCCGGTAGTGGATCCGTAGAGTTTTCTTGGTAAAAATCCAGAAGCGGTTTACCACCGCCTCCTTCCGCATAGCAGACTCGAGTCTCCGCCCTCGATTCTCTCCCGTGCCGCTGCTGCCCGGAACAGGGGAGTTTTGACTTGTAGCAGATGGCCTGCCACTCGCTAGCCACTGCCCAAGCTAGGATTGGAATGGCTATGCTTCTGCTTGACTCTCCCTCCCAGAGTCAAGACTGGTTGAGTGCTGGAAACTCTCCAGGTTGCCACCCTGTGAGGGGCCCCTTGTTTTCAGTTCCTCCTTTTTAGCTCACCACATAATAATAATAATGTTGCTATTTGTTAAGCGCTTACTATGTGCAGAGCACTGTTCTAAGCACTGGGGTAGATACAGGGTAATCAGGTCATCCCACGTGAGGCTCACAGTTAATCCCCATTTTACAGATGAGGTAACTGAGGCACAGAGAAGTTAAGTGACCTGCCCACAGTCACACAGCTGCCAAGTGGCAGAGCCGGGATCTGAACCCATGACCTCTGACTCCGAAGCCCAGGCTCTTTCCATTGAGCCACGCTGCTTCCCATAGCACGGGCTGATAACAATGAGACCTCCATCTATCCCCCAGCCGGGCGATCTACGTTGTGATGAGCCTAGTATCAGTGCTAGTAGGTGGACTTCTTTGTCTGGCTGTTGATGTAGAATAGGGTCCAGACGTGAGCTCTAGGCAATTACTTAACAAATTTAACTGTCACGACAACTTCATCACGATTCTGAAATCGCTCCACAAAAGCCCAGCAAGGAACTCCCGGCCACAGCCTGGAAAGGCAATTTTGGTGTGTGGCTGGGAAGCCGTGACTGCCACTGCTCACCTTGCCAAAATTTCTGGGGCCAAGCAGCAAAGGACAAAAAAAAAAAACAGCAGTGGAGGAAAAAAACCTCTCCCCCACTCAAACTCTGCTTCTCTCTCCGCTCCTATTTTTCCCGTGATCCCCTCTTTCCCTCTCTTTGAGGCCTTCCTCATTTTTGCCCACTCCTAAGATACATTCATGGATCACTTGCTCATAATTTTTGGTATTTGTTAAGCGCTTACTATGTGCCAGGCACTGTACTAAGCGCTAGAGGGAAATGTAGGGATGCCGCGGGAAAAATTCAGCGTGGTTGGTGGAACGTCTCCAACCACAAAGACAGATATGAAGGAAGACACTCCATCAATCACTGGTAAACTCCTGGTGGGCAGGGGACGAGACTACAGGCTCTATTACAGAGTACACTCCCTAGTGCTTAGCACAGTGCTGTTCATACAGTAAGCACTCAATAAATACCATTGATTGGTTATTTACTGAGCGCTTAACATATGCAGAGCACTGTACTAAGTGCTTTGGAGAATACACTGTAATAGCGTCGGTAGACACGTTCCCTGTCCATAAGGAATTTACATCTGGAGGGGGAACGGACATTAAAATAAATTATGGAAATGTACATAGTTCAGTCGGGCTGAGGGTGGAGAGAATATGATGGGCTTACAGAGTTCAGATCCAAATGCATGGACGACACAAAAGGGAGAGGGAGTAGGGGAAATGAAGGCGGAGGAGGAGATGTGATTTTAGGAGGGCTTAGAAGGTGGGGACCATGATGGTCTGCACGTGGCTTAGTGGAAAAAGCACGGGCTTGGGAGTCAGAGGACATGGGTTCTAATCCCGGATCCACCACTTATCTGCTGTGTGACCTTTGGCAAGTCGCTTCACTTCTCTGTGCCTCAGTTACCTCCTCTGTAAAATGGGGGTGAAGACTGTGAGCCCCACGTGCGACAACCTGATTACATGGTATCTACCCCAGTGCTTAGAATGGTGCTTGGCACATAGTAAGCGTTTTAACAAATACCATTATTATTATTTATATGAAGGGGAGGGGTTTACCAGGCTGGAGGGAGGATGCGGGAAAGGTCTCGGCGGCAAAATAGACAAGATTGAGATACAGTGAGTAAGTTAGCATTGGAGGAGCAAAGCGTGGGCTGGGTTGTAGTAGGAAATCAGTGAGGTAAGGTAGGAGGGCGTGAGCTGCTTGAGAGCTTTACAGCTGATGGTAAGGAGTTTCTCTTTGATGCAGAGGTGGGTAACACACTTCCTCTAAGCATCCTGTTGCCACTATCAGAAATCAAATTCTGGGCTAGGGGCAGCCATGGCATTTCTCACGTTATTGACTTCCACGAAACTTTAGGAATTAATTCTGCTACCTGGTTTCAGTTAGAATGTTTTTATTCTCTTTGGGAAACATCACTTAAATTCTACTTTAAGAATTAAAAGGTGAACATTTCAGAAATTCACACGAATAATTTTCAACTCCAATCCTACTGTATTAGACTCTAAGACTGAGCTTACTGCAGAATACTTTGAATTAAAATGTTTCCAAACACCACAATGAGTATCTAATGATGCTTCTGGACCCATGTTCCAAGCCAGTTTGGGAAGCCAGAGCTCAGCTTGAGCCAAGATCAGAAATCACGCTGAGCGGGCCAAATCACGTAAAATCGGATTCTCCTCCACGGCTCCTCTAAATCTAAATGGCAATGGATGCTCCATCTCTTCCTGGAAGCGAAAGTGGTCATGTTATATGCTGCATTACCATTAGGTGCGTATTTGAGAGGAGTCTTGTTGTTGCTCATGATGAAGAAATGAATTCGAACATAAGAACTGGGTCAAACCAATACCTCTGAGTCACACAGACCTAGCAGCTACTTCTAGCTCTTATGTGTTTAAGTGCTTACTATGTGCCAGGCACTGTACTAAGCGCTGGGTAGATCCAAGGTAATCAGGTTGGACATAGGCCCTGCCCTACATGGGGCTCACCATCTTATTCCCCATTTGACAGATGGGGTAACTGAGGCACAAAGAAGTTAAGTGACTTGCCCACAGTCACACAGCAGACGAGATGCGGAGCCGGAGCCCAGCTCCTTCCGACTCCCAGGCCTATCCGCTAGGTCACACTGCTTCTCATGTTTATTTATATGCACCTGTGTACTCAACTGGATATTCAATCAATCATTGGTATTTACTGAGCTCCTACGGTGTGCACAGCACTGCACTATGCACTTGGGAGAATTCAATACAGACTGTAGACATAGTCCTTTATCCTGATTATTGTATCTGTAAATGCGTTTATGTTAGTTTCCCCCATTAGAGAATGCTTGTCCATTTGCTTTGTTTTGTTTTGTGTCTGTATCCCCCTTCTAGAGCCCTTCGGGTAGGGATTGCCTCTGCTGCCCAATTGTACTTTCCAAGCGCTTAGTACAGTGCTCTGCACATAGTAAGCGCTCAGTAAGTACGAATGAATGAATGAATGAATGAATGAATGAATGAATAAGCTTCTTTTGGAACACATCTCAGGCTTATGTTGTACTTCCCCGATGATTATTATAGTACATCGCAACAATGAGCACCCAGTAAATACCATTACTTACTTACTAGACCAGTGTTCCACACAGCCCGTATTTCATCTCCATTAGTAGTATCAGACTGCTTGAAGGAACTGTGTGATAGCCGTCCTCCTTGGCATTCAACATAATGCTTAGGGATGTATCTTTTAACACTCCTTTACCTGTCTCCTTTAACACCCTAACTTTCTCTCTAGTTAGCCTATTACGGACTTCGGACCCGTTCATTTATCCAAGTCCTGACACTGGTGGATGACAAACTTCCCGAGGCAACAAATTCTAGAAATCTGCAACCGTGGGAAGCTGTGTTTCTTTTCGTTTGTCCCGCACCTACCGTCCTCAAGCTAGAATGGGTGCCTCCTCGTCTTGGTAGGGTACGACTAGATGAATCACAATCCCATGCTTGAAGTTTACCAAATCATGACCAGGACAGGCTGCGGCCCCTGGACCCTATGTGTCACCACCCCACCCCCTCCAGACACCGCCCCCCCCTTCGCCACCCCCCCCCACACACACACCCCCAGGTCTCATCTGCTCACCTGCTACCACGGCCGGTCCATCCGAGCAGGCCAGCCTGCCGCGACCACAGGACCTATCCCTAGCTTGGGGCCTTACCTCTTGCCAGGATGAAGCCGAAGCTTCAGGCCGTGAGCTCGGCCCGCTGCGGCCCCCTGGATCCATCCCAGAAACTTTGGGCCTTGCCTGCTGCCAAACCGCGCTATCCCAACTCTTATAATATTGGGAAGAGCCTGAGGAGGCCATTCTCGGCAATCCCCAGTCCTTTACTCTTCTCCCCCGGTCCCTGCGCCCCTACGGACGTCAGATTCGGACAATCGGGTTAAGATCTCTCGGGCAAGCGATCTCTTTCTACTCTCCTGCTGACACTCTGGAGCCGACTTGTTTATCCCAAGCTCTTAGTACAGTGCTCTGCACATAGTAAGCGCTCAATAAATACTATTGAATGAACACTCCTCCCTCCTCCCAAACCCGCTTCCTGGCTGAACCCCATTCTCGTCTTGCCCAAAACCTTTCCCAAATCGTTATCGATACCCTGATTCTTGTTGATCCTTCAGGCCCTTTTTGAGTTTATGCATTTATGCCAATCCTCAGCACTTGTATACGGGCATATTTGCTATTTCTTTGACACTTCTTCAAGGTGCCCTCCATCTTTCATGGTCAGTCTCTTCTCCTTCTACGAGCACTCCCAACTCCCCCTCAACTTCCAAATAACTCGACTAAAATCTCCCCTCCCCTCAAACGATTGCCCCATCTCTCTCCTTCCCTTCACAGCTCCCACAGCAGGCTAGCTTGACTCGATATTTCTGCTTTCTTTCGGGTTTTCTTCCCAGCCCTCTCCAGTAAAGCTTCATTAGCCTTCTCCCTATGCAGTCCACACTAAAGATGTTTCTAATCTGAAAAATGTCTACTTCTGGTTTATATTGTCATGCCCCCTAGAATGCAAGTTGACGGTGACACCGAAGCCATATTTTGTGGGTTCTAAATAGCACCTAACAGACGCTGAACAACATTTTTGCACTTCCATGCTGTGCACACTAAAAGAGGATCTGAGAAAGTAATGGGGTCTTGTCAGCCTCCTGTGACCAGATTAGACCCAGGCCAGGATTTGCTTTTCAAGAATCTGAGCGGCAGCCTGTGCCGCCGTCGGCGGCTGTAGCCCTTGGAGCAGTTTGCGCCCTTAATGTGGGAGAAGGGAGCGCTTAAGGCCAATGGTCAGGAGTTTCTGCTGGATGCAGCGAGGAATGAACGACTACTTTGAGTTGGAAGTAGTAATAGCCCAGGGATTGGCTGTGAACATACATATGTACAGATACATCTGAGAGAGGACACGTAGACAGGCACACGATTATGGTTAACACACTGCGGTGGCAAGTTTTCAAGGCACACAACGCAATCTTTGCCACCACTCTCCCCCTCGCTCATTTCACCGTGTTCTCAGTTTTTCTCTTTAGTTTTCCGAAAGGTGACAAATGAAAATATGAAATGTTTCACTCTGTGGTTAAGAGCTGAGAAAGTCGTGGGAGCTTGGCAGAGATTAGCTATGCATACGTGCATACATGTGACTCAATCATGCCAGTTCTTTGGAGATGTTGCATCTAAATACATTCAAAAATGAATGTGCAGATCGTGAATGTCTAACTCCTGGTTAATGATTATAGTCCGTGTAGGTTAGGTCTATGTGAATAATTATGCAAGTTTTATCATGCTAGAGTACAGGAATAAACTGCAAGTTTAAATGTGAAGCCGCAGGGTATCTTGCCTTATGTTGGGTAGAGAATGTGCTTTTCCACATATTCTACTGCAGCAACTGAAGAAGACAGGAAATGAAATATGTAGCATCAGTATAGCCTAGGCCTATAAAAAATTAAGCAAATTTGATTATTGCATTATATACGAGTAGACTTGTAATTAAATTTGTGGGTCATGAAATATTTAGCCTTACATTTGAAGAACTAAGTAAATAGCGCAGAATAAACTGTACGTATTTTGACGAATTATGTGACTTTAATCACAGGAGTATATTCAAAATTTTGTAGACTAAGCATGCAGATTATGTGCTATTTAACCCTCTGGCTGATGAATAAAGTATCTACGGTACCGTAAGCACCGTGCCCTTTTAAGGAATGCGCAATTATTTGATCTCGACTCAGGCCCTCCACTGTTGTGTGAGGAATCGCAGGCTGTTGTGTTACAGTTGTGTTGCGTGTTAATAGTTACGAGTGAAGAAATTAAGTACACTGGATATGCAGAGCCTGGAATAATTAACTTTGAGATGAATAAAGTATATAGATACGCAAGTACGTGCTATGCACGTCTGACTGGATCGTGAGATTTTTAACGCTGCACATTTAAAGATCACTTCAGCTACGTGATGAGCTGAGCGCCTGACAAGATCCGTTCACATGCTCCAAATTTCAGCTATCAACTGATGAAATGAAAAGCAACATCCTAACTACCAAGAAGGTCGAACACCAAGTTCCTGGGGGAATAAAGAGAATCCGAGGCTCTCTGTAACAACATCACCACAGCCCTAACTGAAACAAGAAATCCCAGATACAAGTAACGACGTGAACGGCAAATGGGTCAGACGCTATCCGGCAGCAATCAACGCAGTGAGTGGCACCATCAACATCAGTTCGATGAAAGCTCGGATTAGAAAAACGCTTGCAGCGAAATAAGAAATGCATCAACACCTCGCAGCCCCTCATCATAACCAACGGAAGTCTACAAAAACCTGCGACAGGACACCGAGATCAAACTAAGAAACAGACGTGACGAAAGCTGACGAGATCCAGGGTCGCCCTGGCCACTAAACCAAAGTCTTTTACACGACATTAAAGATGCCACATAGCCCCTCATACGCCTTAGGGCACCACTGAGGAGTACAAATGAACCACCCTCATCACAAAGAGGGCATCGTCTATAAAAGGCAAAAACACTATAATGACTTCCTGAACGTGCCTTGGCTTTGCAGGGCCAAGGATATTTGACCTTGAGGTTAATGAATTACTTTAATATGCAAATATATGGTACTCGTGTTTGTCTGGATCGTGAGAATTTTATCTAAATGTTGTAGATTAACAGATTCCAGCAGCCCCATGGAGGCAAGGGTGGGCTGGTGGAAGGAGCACAGGAGTCCTGGAGCCCCGGCTCTACTGCTAGCTGCTGTGGGACTTCAGGCAAGTCACTTAACCGCTCTATGCCTCAGTTTCCTCATCTGTAAAAATGGGGATAAAATACTTATTCTCCTTCCCTCTCTTGTAGCCATGAGGCCTGCAAGGATCAGGAACTCTTAGTTCAATCTAATTATCTTCTATCTAAGCCAATGTTTGGCACATACTAAGCACGATTACTATCCCCTCCTCCACCATGGTGGAAGCTGTTAATAATAATAATATTACGGGTATTTGTTAAGTGCTGACTTCGGGCCAAGCACTGCCCGAATCACTAGCATGGAAACCAGTTGATGCAATCAGAGCCATGAAAAGTGGTAAAGCACTCACGTCTGACAGAATGCAAGAAAGGACCCAGTAATCCCTTTCACCTGCACCAGCTTCTTTTTCTCAACTCATGAAAATCGAAAGAAGTAAGTCTCTGACGATACCACCCTTGAAGAAAAGGCAGAGAACAGACTGTGAAAAACCCCGGGGCTTCTCACTTCTTTCCACTACCGGAAAAATTCTGGCCAAAATCCTGATGATGGAGTCTCCCATTAGGAGTGACAGAGAATTCTCGGTCCTGAGATTTCAGAATCTGACAACCTGTGCAGAGGAATTGACTAGTCTCATCTATCCCTGCCAGTCTGGTTCCCTGTGGGGCACGGAATGCAGCAAGCACGAAGGAAGGCATTAGTGTAGCCCACGGTGAAGTGCATAAACAGTGTTTGTCCAAAGAAACCAGCTACTGGCAAAACTGAAACTAGAACCCAGGCCTCTTGATTCCCAGAGCAGTGCTCTTTCCACTTGACCAACAGCATAGTTAGCTGGGCATTCCCTAAATCGCAATCTGGCATCGGACCAAAACGCGGCTCGGAAGATCTGATCTTTCGAGCACTCATTCGATCGATCAATGGTATTTATGTTGTGCTTACTGTGCACAGAACGCTATACTAAGCACTTGGGAGATACAACAGAATCGGTAGGCTCGACCCCCGCCCTCAAGAAGCACGCTATCTAGTGGGGCACACAGACATAAAACAAATTACAGCAAGGAGAAGCGGTATGAGATGCAGAAAAAGTGCAGCAGAAAGCAACCCCGGGATCTTTTTTTAAAAAAAATGTCATATTAATGTCCGTCTCCCCCTCTAGACTGTAAGCTTGTTATGGGGAGGGAACATGTCTGCTAATTCTACTGTACTGTAACCATAGCAATAACAATAACTGTGGTATTCGTTACGTGCTTAATTATGCACTTGCCAGGCACTGTACTAAGTGCTGGGGTGAATACGAGTGAATAGGGTTGGACACAGCCCTTGTCCCACGTGGGGCTCACCGTCTCTAATCCCCATTCTACAGAGGAGGTAACTGAGGCACGGGGAAATTAAGTGACTTGCTCAAAGTCACAGAGCTGACAAGTGGCAGCGCCGGGATTAGAACCCACGGCCCTCTGACTCCCAAGCCCATGCTCTTTCCACTAAGCCACACTGCTTCTCGTGACCTTCGTACTCTCCCAAACGCTTAGTACAATGTTCTCTGCACATAGTAAGCGCTCGATAAATACGACCGATTGACTGACTGACCTCTATAGTATTTCCTTCGACCGGTAGAAAAGCATTTGACACCATTAATGGAGCGGGGGCTCCGGAAATTGCTATGCAAATTTGGCCATCCTGAGAAACACACCGAGGCCCTTAGGCTACTCCAAGATGGAATAATTGGTCGAATCCGAGTGGAAGGTACCCCATTTGACCCTAACCCCACCACTTCCTGAGTGAAGCAGTTTTATGTGGTTGATGCAATCCTTTTTAAACTCTCCTACTAACAGAGTTGTCCTTCGGTTTGCAGATGTGAGACTGAATCCACGAGTGTGCATATCTTTTCAATAGGCTTCTGATGCACAAGAAAACCCCACCGGTTCAACGGGCTACGAGGGGCTTTAAAAATCTTTGAGACGGTCATTCAGGAACTGCTACTTAAAGACGACCATCCTCAAGGCACCTAAAGGCAAATAAATAACGGCTCTGCACGTTCCACCACTTGCCTGCTGGGTGACTTGCGGCAAATCACTTCGCTTTTCTGTGCCTCGGTTCCCTCATCTGCAGAATGGGGATGAAATACCTGTTCTCCCTCCTACTTAGAGTGTGAGCCCCATGTGAGTCAGGGACTATGTCCAACTTGATTAACTGGTATCTACCCCTGTGCTTGGGACAGTGTTTGAGAACCAATCGATTCATAAATTCCATTAAAAAAAGAAAATCGGACAGCCAGGGCAATATTAACACGGGACTGAAGTCCAGGGGTGCAAACTTCCCAAACCGTGCCCTCTCCCTTCAGCCGTACGAGCTGCAGTCCACCTCAGTGGAAAGAGCATGGGCTTTGGAGTCAGAGGTCATGGGTTCAAATCCCGGCTCGGCCATTTGTCAGCTGTGCGACTTTGGGCAAGTCACTTAACTTCTCGGTGCCTCAGTTACCTCATCTGTAAAATGGGGATTAACACTGTGAGCCCCACGTGGGACAACCTGATTCCCTTGTGTCTACCCCAGCGCTTAGAACAGTGCTCGGCACATAGTAAGCGCTTAACAAATACCAACATTATTATTATTACCCACGCCCACTCCGAAAGCAGACCTCATGCACAGCTGGATGGAACCCGCTTTCCCTCTGAAATCACTTCCCCTCCCACACTGCAAATCCCTGCTGTCCTGAAGCTCTGGCCTGTCCGGGCATGTGATTAGCAGACAAGTGGCCGGGGCTCGGGTGGAAGGAAACGGGGGTGGGGGCAACAGGAAGGTCAGGCTGCAGGAAACTGGATTGTTAGAGCAGGAGAAGGCAATGGAACCTAAAGGTCAGCCTGTCCTACCCAGCTCAAGGGACCGTGGCACCCGGCAGTAGGGGCGTGACGTAGCGGATAGAGCCGGGACCTGGGTGTCAGAAGGTCACGGGTTCTAATCCCAGCTCCGCCACTTTTCTGCTGTGTGACCTTGGGCAAGTCACTTTGCTTCTCTGGGCCTCAGTTACCACATCTGCAAAATGGGGATTGAGACTGTGAGCTCCACGTGGGACAGGGACTGTGTCCGATCCGATTTGCTTGTATCCACCCCAGTGCTTATGTAGTGCCTGGCATTATTAACATCATGTCTGACTGCATCTCCCTACTCTCTGGCAGCTCCTGCCCTCCTGGCACAATCCCCCTTCTAGACCGTGAGCCCGTTGTTGGATAGGGATTGTCTCTATTTGTTGTCGAATTGTACTTTCCAAGCGCTTAGCTTAACAGTAAGCGCTCAATAAATACGATTGAATGAATGAATGGTCTCCAGGGGGTGCAGTCCCAGGGCGTGCCTCCAAATTCCTGACTTCTAAACTGAAGCCCGTTGTTGGGTAGGGATTGTCTCTATCTGTTGTCGAAATGTTCTTTCCAAGCACTCAGGAGAGCGCTCTGCACACAGTAAGGGCTTGCTAAATACGACCGAATGAATGACTTGGGAAAAAAAAGAACCACACAGAGTGAGCTGGGACAGAAACTTCTGAATCAGGAATTTAAAGATAATCTGGGCAGGTCTGGAGCGCCGCACCCCCACTCCCCACCCAAAGGTGTAATCTACCAGAGAAGGAAGGGGAAGGAGGTCCTGGAGATTCCAGGGGAACCACCTCTCTCGTTCTACTGCGGCTGCCCAATGACAGCACATGCTGTGTGACATGACGACTTCATATATGATGTTCGCGGCGTGGGGGGGGAACTTCTCACAAAACTGATTGGCCCCTAACACTGGGGGGAGTTGATCTGGCCCGGGGTACAACCCTAAAACGCTTCCAAAACGTCTGTAGTTCCTGAATCCTGGAAACCCTACGCACAAACAGAAGACTCTCATCACCGACACGGCACTTAACGTTGTCACCAAATGTTGCCGCCCAGGCAGCAGACTGGCCGGAACCAACAGACGAAGGAGCGCGAAATGGAAAGGACACAGTCCTCCATCGCTCTTGACAGAATGACCGAGCGCTGGGACAAAAGAGCACCAAGCTCTGTATCGAGGTGAGGTTCCGTGGATCTGTGCGGTGTCTAACCTTCTACGTGGCTACGAGGCCACGCTGGACTTCAGAAGAGGAGATAGACTTCTTGAGTCCTCTAAGGACCACTGACACCGCTGTCTACTCAACACCGAAAGGCAGCGCAAAATCAGTCCCGACAAGGTCCCGGCACGCAGTCAACTCATCGGCAGGGGAGCGATACTCACGGCAACACCGCTTTGCTGATTTGGGCATGGAAAAAGAAACTAGAGCAGGATACCAAACAGCTGCTCCACAGTGAACTGAAAGGGGCAGGGAAGGCAGAATAAACAATGGAAAGATAAAGCTGAAGCACGACCTCAACAGGAAATAGCAGCCAGCAGTTGGAAGATCACCGGGAAGGGACAGACCAGCCCTGCGGGGAGCGGATCAGAAAAGGGGGTCGTTCTCCTTGAACAAAGGGTCCCGGAGATTGGGATAAACAGGCTCACAAACAGGGACAACTCCTGGATGGGCCGAAGAGATTAATGAGACAGGGAACTATCCTAACGCGTACATAATGCAAAAGGGAGTGTCGGTCACACATTCCTTCCAGTCTCACTTGCAACACTCGGATAGGATCTCACCGTCAGGAGCCTCATCTTTGAAAATGAAGGATGGCCCCGTAGGAATAGATTTCACAATTTAGGCTACTGAGCATGAATATCTAATCTTTTGTTAATAAACAGATATGTAAAACATGCACTCATAATTTATGACTAAGGAGTTGTTTAAAAAGAATGACTTCTCAGATACAAAAGCAGACTATAAAGTACAACTTAGTACAGCTAGAAGCCGCATGGCCTAGTGGAAAGAGCACGGGCTTGGGAGTCAGAGGACCTGGGTTCTAATCCCAGCTCCACCGTCTGTCTGCTGTGCGGCCATGGGCAAGTCACTTCACTTCTCTGTGACTCAGTTACCTCATCTGTAAGATGGGGATTAAGACTGTGAGCTCTGTGTGGGACAGGGACTTTGTCCAACCTGATTACCTTGTATCTACCGCAGCATTTAGTACAGTGCCTGGCACATAGTAAATGTTTAACAAATACCACAGAAAAAGGTATTATGCGCCTATGGGTTTACGTGCATAAATTAGACCCCCACGCAACACCAAAATGCATGCCTGCAAGGATAAAATATGCATATCTTATCACACCTTGGTTTATGAGTGAATTGAGAAGAAAATATACTAGCCAAGAAATAGACACTTTGAGGACAATGCTATACTTTGTCAACTGGGACGCTGTATGTGTGAATAAATTATGCTCATTTCTATTGCTGGATCTGTTTTTGTTTTTTTTTAACGCTGCTTAAAAGTATCACCTTGGGACAGTGTTCCCTCACAGCCTGAAAAGTGGAGGTGGAGAAGTGTCCTTCCCCACTCTCCGTTCTCTTTCTCCCATAGCTGGGATTCCGATTCCTTCCCGACCCGCCCGGGTGCCAACTGGAACCCCTCTCCAAAGGGGGAAAAAGTTCAGGTGGAATGCTGGCAGTCAAGGGAGGGGAAGAGTCGCAATCAAGTGGGTTGGATTCTCCCTCCTTAAAGTAGGTAACTACCTGGTCTCCCACCCTTGGCACAGTCGGAGACTCATTTTCCCGTGAGGGTGTTGGGGAGAAGGGCAGGGAAGCAATGTTGGGGGAGGAAGGGAGTTGGGCCACGTTAGTTAGGGACGATGAGGTCTCACCTCCGCCATCCCAGCCTTAGAACCTCACTGGCCCTGTGGCTCCCAAAACAGCCACTGGGACCCCATATGGCTACCGGACCATTTCAGGAGTCTCATCCACAGCAGCTGCTGGGAAAGGCCCACGATACGTATCCGTAAAGGGCAGAACTCTACGACGGCTCGGTGACCGAAACACTGCAAGAAGGGGACAGAGACCCAATCCCTGAAAACATCCCACTGTTGGTAGAAATGGTATAATTTACTTAATCCTAGAAAAGAGATTTCAAAAGCAATAAAGATAGGGCTTCCGAGGGCCTTGAACCAAATATAAATATCGTTCTAAGAATACTCAACAGCTTTGAAGTAGACATCCACTCCCTCTGGGCACTTAAAAAATGTGGTCAGGTTGGTAAATAAATACCAGTAGTTAGTAGCAAGATGGTAAAAATTATGCTGAATTTACCACCAAATGGCTTCTGAGGATCTGTTTCCTTCATAATCCTATTTTGCTGTTATTTGTATAAACAGACAATGCAGCATTCTTTCAATTTCATGAAGTTTAGGGTGGGGAGTGAAGGGGGTTGGCTTGGCATATAGTTGTTGTGCTGTATGCCATCACTGCTCCTTTCCATCACGTTTAACAAAACCAACATAAGCGTAAAAAAGGCAAACAGGCATCAGTTTTCTGGACAACACAACTAAATAGTGATTTAAGAGAACTAAAAAAAATAATAATAATAATGGTATTTGTTAAGCACTTACTATGTGTCAGACACTGTACTAAGCGCTGGGGTGGATACAAACAAATCGAGTTGGACACAGTTCCTGTCCCATGTGGGGCTCACAGTCTCAATCCCCATTTTACAGATGAAGTAACTGAGGCACTGACAAGTGAAGTGACTCGCCCAAGGTCACGCAGCACGATTCTCCGGTGAGTGCCAACTGTCCCATTTTGATCCTCCTCGCTATTGGCTGCCCAATTGCTGTATCCATTTGAGCAGCAAATGTCAGAAATCTCTGACCTCGCTTCCTCTTCTCCCCTCCAAACCTAGCCCTAGAAAGCAGCAGGATGGCTTAGTGGAAAGAGCACGGGCTTTGGAGTCAGAGGTCGTGGGTTCTAATCCCTGCTCCGCCACTTGTCTGCTGTGTGACCCTTGGGCAAGCCACTTCTCTGTGCCTCAGTTACCTCAACTGTAAAACGGGGATGAAGACTGTGAGCCCCACGTGGGACAACCTGATTACCGTATATCTACCCCAGTGCTTAGAAGAGTGCTTGGCACTTAGTAAGAGCTTAACAAATACCATCATTATTATTATTATCATCATTAAAGGGACCCCCAGGTACCCTAACCACTTCCCCATATGTCAGCGGAGGGGTCAGGTAAAGAGAGATTCTCCACAACTCCGGCTCCAGTAAATCACTTACCAGATGATTCTGCGTCGCCCTGACTTGCTCCCCTCATTCATCCTCCCTCCGATCCCCATTTATTTATTTATTTATTTATTTATTTATTTATTAATGTCTGTCTCCCCCTCTAGGCTGTGAGTTCGTTGTGGACAGGGAACGTGTCTGTTTGTTGTTGTACCGTACTCTTCCGAGCACTCAGCACACTGCCTCGCACACAGTTAGTGCTCAATAAATACGACTGGATGAATGAATGAATACGGGGAGCCGATTAGCCCAACATTTGATTATCTGTAGTCCCTGGATTCCATGACAACCGATTGATTCCACCGGACCCCATGCGTAGGAGAGGGAGGAAGTGAGGAGAGTCACTCCTTGGATCCCTTCCCTGAAGCGTAAAGCCAAACCGATCGGACAGAAGGATTGGGGAGGAAGTAGAGGGGCAGGCTGGGAGAGAGGTGATCTTCAGCCGTCTTGAGCTGTGGACCTGAGAGAGCAGGACACAGGGAGAGCCCGTGGGGTGGACTCTGGATGGGCACAGGAAGGGATTGGAGGCGATCCCTGGAGGCTCGGAGTCCAGAAGCCAGGACTCGGGAGGAGTGAGCTGCTCTCCCGGAGATGGAGAAGAACATGAGCCCCAGGACGCCAACAGGGAGGTACAGGGGGTTCCGGAAGGCCAACGGTATTAGATCCAGGGAAAAGCAGTTGAACCTAGCTCGGTTTTGATTGTTACCTATTAAGAATAGGTAAAACACTGTAGCGATCCCAGATTTTCTTTAATGGTAGCTGCCGGGCACTGTAATAGGGGCTGGGATAGATACAAGCTAATCAGGCTGGACACGGTCCCTGTCCCACTTGGGACTCACAATCTTAATCCCCACTTTACAGATGAGGGAAATGAGGCACAGGAAAGTCAAGTGACCCGCCCGAGGTCACAGAGCAGCTCTTGGTGTCTGCCTGCAGTAGGGGTCGGGGGAGAAACTCCAGGTGCGGGGAGACACTTGATCTGGGAAGTCATGGGCGGGAGCACTTTTGTCCACAAGCTTCCCGCAGCCAGCTCTGGGAGGCGCCCGGCTCAGCCGTAATATGGTATTTGTTAAGCGCTTATTGTGTGCCAGGCACTGTACTAAGCCCTGGGGTGGAGACAAGCAAATCAGGTTGGACACAGTCCCTGTCCTGCAGAGGGCTCACAGTCTTAATTCCCATTTGACAGATGAGGTCACTGAGGCACAGAGAAGTGAAGTGACTTGCCCACGGCCACACGGCAGACAAGTGGAGGAGCCGGGATTAGAACCCATGACCTTCTGACTCCCAGGCCTGTGCTCTATCCGCTACGCCACGCCGCTTCCGGTGGCAGCAAGAGAGGTGCAGGGACTTGGGGGGGCAGTGAGTAGGATGCCCCAAAACCTGCGGTAAAAGAATGAAAAAATCTGGAGGTCTTTAGGGCCCAGTGGAGGCTGAACGGGTTCCAGGGGCTCCTGCAGTGCCTGGGGCGCGGGAGGTCGGGGGAGTGAGGGGAGGCTTTATTGCCTGGGATTTAGGGGTGAAGACCCCTGTTAACATCATAAATTCCAATTCAGATAGTCAACATATTCATTTCAGTAAGAATTAAGTATAAGAGAAGCCCGCTGTTGGATAGGGATTGTTTCTATTTGTTGCCAAACTGTACTTTCCAAGCGCTTAGTATAGCGCTCTGCGCACAGTAAGCGCTCAATAAATACGACTGAATGAAAATCCAGTTTAATGGACCCATGTGAAAAATGGTCACCCGACACATGGAGCGCCCAACCTTTTTGATTAATTTAGCCGGACGAATTAACGGTCGTACATTCGACGACCATCTTCCACATCTAGGTCACGTAAACATTTTCTACAATTCCTAGAATCCAATTAGTCAGTTCTATTATTTGAAAGGTAGGTCATATGTCATCTAAATATACAGTCTCTAGACTGTAAGGTCGTCGTGGGCAGGAAACATGTCTACCAACAGTGTTATATTGTACTCTCCCAAGCTGCATAGTACAGAGCTCTGCACACAGTTAAGCGCTCAATAAATACCACCCCCCCAGACTGTAAGCTCATTACGGGCAGGGAACGTGTCAGCTAATTCTGTTGTACTGTACCCTCCCAAGCACTCGGTAAATTGCTCTGCACATAGTAAGCGCTTAATAAGTACCAGTGACGGATTAACCGATTAATATGCCTGAACCCAAGTACGCAGAAAAAACTGGCACGTGGAGAAATATGATAAATATTTTGAGAGAAACTCCAAGATTATTTTCTATATGTAAATAAGACATGAAAATTGACATCCTAGTTGCAGTATGTGAGCTGCCCGGGAAACCTGATTCGATCCCAGCCCATACGAACTTCCCCCAGTTTTGTGAAACTGTAAGACGCCTTCCTCCACTTTCAGTCCTTTGGCCTAGCTTTACCACAGCTGATCGAAGAGTCTATAAACCAATCAATGGTCTTTACTGAGTGCACACTGTGTGCAAAGCACCGGGCTACGCATTTGGGATGGTACGATACGACAGTTAGTAGACACGTTCCCTGCCCGCAAGGAGCTCACGCTCTAGAGGCGGGGGGGGGGGGCGGGAGGGGGGACGGGGGGGACATCAAAATGAACAAATTAGGGACAGCGTGGCTTAGTGGAAAGGGAGTCAGAGGCCATGGATCCCAGCTCCGCCCCTGTCTGCTGGGCAAGCCACTCAACCTCTCTGTGCCTCAGTTCCCTCATCTGTAAAATGGGGATTAAGACTGTGAGCCCCATGTGGGACAACCTGATTACCTTGTATCTACCCTAGCGCTTACAACACTGCTTGGCACATAGTAACCGCTTAACAAATACCATCATCCTTATTATTATCATTATTATATGTAAATAAGTGCAGTGGGGCCGAGGGTGGGGTGAATATCCAGTGACTAAAGGCGCAGAGGCAGGCGCATAATATTAATAATGTTGGTATTTGTTAAGCGCTTACTATGTGCAGAGCACTGTTCTAAGCACTGGGGGAGACACAGGGTCATCAGGTTGTCCCACGTGAGGCTCACAGTCTTTAGCCCCATGTTACAGATGAGGTCACTGAGGCCCAGAGAAGTGAAGTGACTTGCCCACGGTCACACAGCTGACAAGTGGCAGAGGTGGGATTCGAACCCATGACCTCTGACTCCCCAGCCCGGGCTCTTTCCACTGAGCCACGCTGCTTTCTGGACTGTGAGCTCGTCGTGGGCAGGGACTGTCTCTCTTTATTGCTGTATTGTGCTTTCCCAAGCGCTTAGTACAGTGCTCTGCACACAGTAAGCGCTCAATAAATATGACCGAATGAATGGAGACCGAATAGGGGAAATGAGGACTTCATGTACGACGACTTGGGGGAGATGTGATCTTAATAAGGCTGACAGAGGAAGTCCGTCATATATGGAATGGGAGGGGGCTCCAGGTCAAAGGCGGGGGCACGGACGAGATTGAGACACGGCGAGCAAGCCAGCACCAGAGGGGCAAGTGTGGACGCTGGACCCTAATCCGCGAGGTAGGAGGGGAACCGGCTAATCTGAGTGCTCCAAAGCAGGTGGCAGATGCTTCTCCTCTACCCTCTCCCTCACGGCAGCTGAGGTGCCACTCAATCAGTCAATGATATTTATTGAGCGCTTACTGTATGCAGAGCAACGTATGTAATGTCCGGGAGAGTAAAATACAGCAGTCAGTAGATACGTTCCCTGCCCAGTTCCCTGCCCACGAGGAGTCTGGTGGGGGAGACAGATGCAAAAACAAATTATAGAGAGCCTCAGGAGATACAGGAAAAGTGCAGATCTGACACCAAGACCTCTATGTTATCTGCATAGGCCTTAGAAAAGCACTCGACTGCCAGAGGGTAGAAGTATTTTATTTTAACCACTTGCTAATGCATTTCCATTTAGGCTTAAATAGGAGGTAAGTCTTCAACGGTTTGGTCTATAAATTCGCAATTCTGGTATTAATGCCTTTTTCCCCAGATAATAAGGACCTCGTAAAACACTCCGTTTTGCATCCTTTCAACAGTCATTCACAATATCATAAGCTTGAAAGGCTCACAAAACATCTGGAAAGGAAATGTCAGCCTGACATTTGTCAATCTGCATTACTTGAAACAATAGCACACTTAAAATGAATTAGAAATTTTTCCACAATGGAATGCTAAAAAAAAAAAGGTTTTCAAAGAGAGTTAGCAATATTCAGTTGTGATTTTCAATGAGGTAGAAATGGAAAGATCAAACTCTATTTTAATCAACTGACATCACGAGGATTGTTTAATCGAGTGAACGAAGAAAGAGTTTTACAATTTAGCTTTTTATTGAAAGTTCTAAAGGGCTAAAAATGACTTGCAGGGTATACAAACTACCTCGGAGGACTCAATCGTCCAGTTTATGGAATCGTCTACCCCCTTGGTCCCCCTCTCTCCTACTACTCACCCTTTAATCATATCACTACTCATTAGTCCATCCAGGAGAGAAGGCTGAAGGAAAGAGAATAGGAACCGGTTTTAGAAGTACTTGTAAAAGAGGTTATGTTAACTAGGGGAAGTTGACATAAGTGGTTCAAAGCAGGGTTTCGGATTACTAGAGGATTTGATTTATCTACCTTTTGGCCCTCCTCCACCAGCATTTATATGCAAGAGCCGGCAGCCTGTATATTCAAATAATAATGACTGTGGTATTTCTTTGTGTTCACTAAGTGCCAGGCGCTGTACTGAGTGCTGGGGTAGATACAGGATACACAGACTGGACACCCTCCCTGTCCCCACAGGGCTCACAGTCTAGGAAGGAGGGAAAACAGGTACCGACACTGCTGACACACAAACAGCACAATAAAATAGACAATGAATATGAACGTCAAGTGATAGGGTTTCACCAAAGGAGAGCCTGTCATTAAGAGGATACCAGAGTTCATATGGAAGGATTGAAAAAGATTCCTACCTTTAAACCGACTGTTATAAGATCTGTAACAACACTGTATGGAAAAAAAATGAAGAGAGAAAATGGAAAACAAAGTTAGAGAACAAGTTATTGCAAAGACAGAGGTAAATAAGGTTAAAAGAAAGAAAAAGCATTGTTACAACAATGGAAATAATAAGAGTAAGAATGGGATGAGTTGTGGGATAGTAATGCAAAGGAAATGGGACTACTGAACGGTTTGGTAAACATACACTATGCAAAATAATCTAAGCCTTAATGGCTAAAAACAGTCCAATTCCCTTTTAACTGAGCCCTTGGATTGCAAAAATTGTGCTCCAGCGGAAATATTGGGTTGGTTAAATTGACTCGTTGCTCCACACAACATAAAAATGAAAAACCGATGAGCAGAATTTCTCTCTTGCAAATTAGGGAGGTGAGGTGGTCTCTTTAAAATTTCAATCAAAACCAACTCCTCAAGCTGGGATTTCACAGAAATAGAGGCCTCCTCTTAAATGTCACTTTTTGTCCCAAACCTCAAGAGAAAAATGACATTGGAATCATTATTACAGGATTACAAATCAACTTGAAAGACACGCTGCGAGCATCTTCAGTCAAATACAGACACAGAGCCAAATTTGGGGGGAGATTAACAAAGATTTAAGCAAAGGATCTTTTTCAGGCTGTGGGAAAATACAGATGCTTAATTAGGCCCCTAAGGGCAAATTCTCACTGTGGCCAGAACCACACCTTGAGGGTGGGGTGAATCCATTTTAATTAAAATTATATGACATTCAAAATCCATCTGTTGAACCATAAGAGAACTGTCATATACTAATAGTGCCTGCAGACTCTTTAGAGATAAATTATGCACACATTAGGGGTTCCACAGATCAATTTACTCTATGTACTTTAAACACAAGAAGTTTATAATCGTCCTAAATAAGCAAATAGTGATTACTCTGATTTAAAAAGAACTATAAAGGTCTTTGAACCTTGATATTGATATGCCATCTGTGAATAAAAAAAATTTGACATAAACTTTACTACCTCCAAATATTTCATCTCTCATGAAAACAGTAAAAGACAAAAGATTGGGGCTAAAAAAAACACTATGAAAATCGATTTTTTTAAAATTAAAGGTCATCCCATAATTATTTTCGCTCCAGTTGCCTCGATGAGAATCTGAAATAAAAGATTCGCACAAACCGAATGTCCTGTCGTGCATCCACATCCCAGGCAACGTAATGTATGATACCAGTTTATAACACTGGTCTCCTAATCAATTAATGGCATTGACTGAACTCTTACTGCATAAAGAGCACTGCACTAAGCAGTTGGGAGAGTACAATGGAGTTGGGTTGACAACATCTTTGCCCACAAGGAGCTTGGTCTCAGAGGGGGGATCAGACACTGAAATAAATAAACGAAGAGACCAGAGCCCTGAAAAAAAACCCAAAACTAATCCTATTTGCGCTGATTATACAGATTACAGATATAAACTGGTAATGAATCTTTACTGATTGATCTCTTACCAGAATCTGTAATATCTCCCTATCAAATATTTATTTTTTTTACATCACAGGGCAGTCATTTCTAACAACGTTAGCCTAATTTCTTAAACAGTGTTTATGCCGACCTATCTGTTCCACTTTGGGATATCAAAATTAGCCGTTTCAAACTAAATCACCAAAACTGGGGTCGTCCCTAAAAAGCAGTACTGAAAGTAAAAAAAAAAAAAAAAAAATCTAACCAGATTCTAACCAAAAAACAAATGCCCACTTTCGGGTGGGTGGGGAGAGGCGCCCATGGGTGATGAATGTGCGGGCTTTTTTTTCTTAGATCGGAACCAGATTCCACCCCGATCCCGACTTACTTCCAGCATGCTAAAATGTAGTCTCGGAAAAACAAAAAACCCCAGAAAACCCTTCAATTGTCATAGCTGCGCACGATCGTTGTGCGAATTCTCTATGCAAATAAATGAAAGCAAAGATCCCAAGATTTAAATAAAGATTCACTTTAGGGGAGAAGGATTTGCTTATATTTGAAAGGATTTCACTTTTTACCCAATGGCATGAGTCACATTTGTAGAACAACGTGAACATGAAGTTTAATCAGCCGTGGACACGGCTGGGGTTTTTCGTGTTTTGGTTTTTTTTTGTTGTTGTTTTTTCACACTAACCACAGGGGCGTTCTTCTGCACGGACCGAAATTCAGTCTTTTTTTGACACTCTCGCCATCCTCTTCTCAAGAGGGAGTAGATTCCACCTGTGGCACCGTACCCGGGCAACCTCGACACCCGAATCTGGTGGAATCGGAGGGAGATATGGGGGGGGGGGGGATTTAATACGATCTGCGGTCCCCAGAAAAGTTGTCACGAGTCAGGTTACCACCGCACTCCTCTCCAAAGAAGTCTTCGCGTAGGTGCGTATCGCTCAGATCCACCAATCCTTACACCTAAGGGCAAGGACCCTAAATCCATTTCCTGGTTCTTCCCGCATCAAATGAAGCCTGCGATGCAAGCCTCACCTCTCCCCGCCCCGACCACCCGAAGGAGCTCCCTTTCCGTCACCCTCCGGGGTCGAAAGCGTGCACATCGGGCGGAGTACCGGGGCCCATTTTGAGGGTGCGTTTTTTTGTCCGGGTCGGTTCACCCCGAGAGCGCTCATTCGCCCCCTTTAGCACTTTTTTCCGCCCCCCTTCCCCCGCCGCTCGGATCGCTTTCGCCTCCAAAGCCTCGAAAGAACTTGGCCGCTTCCTTCGTTTTACCCTGTAAACGGCAACTCCTTAGCGTAAAGCGAAACTCGCACCCAACCCATGCACCACCCGCAAGCAGCGTCGTCGGGGACTCCTCCTCTTCATCTCTCCCAACACAGCCCGCATATTTTCGAAGAGGAAGTGATGGGGAAAAGGCGGGGGGTGGGGGAGAGGGGAGAGACGGGTTTAACTCCAGCTCGGGATCCGCGGCTCCCCCCCGGGTCACCTCGAAAACACAGAGGGAGCGTTTGCACTTGAGCCCGGGTGCGAAGCCCCCGAAGTTCAACGGCCGGCGGGGGCGGGGGGGCGGGGGCAAGGAACGGATCGGTTCTTCCGCCTTTCGGACTTACCGGCTTTTAACTCTGCCTCGATCTGCTCGCTCCCCCGAGCCCGGGAGCCCGGAAATTGCCCTCCGCCGGCCAAACCTACCTCCCGGGAGCAGGAGGAGGAGGAGGAGAAGGAGCGGCAGCGGCGGCAGCTCCTTCCTCGCCGGCGCATTCATTCGGTCGTTCCCTTCCTTGCCCGCCCCCCCCCTCCCCGCCCCCGGCCTCAGAGGCGCCCCCTCCCTGCAGCCCAGCCCCGCTCCGCTCCCGGGAAGGGTGGAGAGAAAGCTGGATAGGGAGGGAAGGGCGGAGGAGAGAGGTTCTGGAAAACCAGGTTCCGCCCGCCCCCGGTCCCATCCCATCCCCGCTGCGGGGCAACGGGGGTGGGATGGGATGGCCGCGGGGCCGTCCCCCGAAGCGGGGAGACGGAGCGGGGCGTCTGCGGGGAAGGGACGGGGAGAAGGAGACCCGGAAAGGTGTGGGTCCCCCGAGAGGGGTGGGGGGGGTGGGGACGGAACGACGGGGAGGCTGCCGAGCCCTCTCCCCGCCCCCGGCCGGGGGGAACGGCGGCCAGGGAAAGGGAACGGGGGCGAAGAGTCGCTCGAGGTAAGTACTCACCCATCCATGGCCCGGAGAGAGGAGAGGAGAGGAGAGGAGTGGAGGGGCGTCTCGAGGGAGGCCGGTGGGGATGGGGGAGTGGGCGATCGGGGGGCTGGGAAGGGGGAGCCGCGGCCCGCCGGGGGCCTCACAATGAAGCCGACGAGGGCGAGTGCGGAGGGGAGACTGGAGCGAAGGGGAGTGTGCGATCGGTGGCGCTCCCGGGCATCGAGCACCCCCCCCCTCCCCGAGCCAGCTGGGGACGGGCGGAGGGAAGGGGGGGCGGAGACGGGAAGCGGCCGGGGAGGGGAGGGGACGGGGCGAGGGGAGGAGAGAAGAGAAGAGGGAGCGCTCCCTGCCGCTTCGGGATGGGCGGGCGGGCGCGCGGGCGCGCGCTCCCTGGCCGCGGCCCGGCCGCGCGCGCCGTTACTGCCGCTCCGCTTTTTCCGACCCACGCGACTCCGCTCCACTCCGCTCACCTTCCTCACCTCGCCGTCCCCATCTCCCCCCCCCCCCCACCACCCCCGGCCCCGCGCCCCCTTCGCGCACGCGCGCCTCCGGCGGCTTCGTGCGCTCGCCTCGGGGCCACGGGCGCGAGCCTCGTCGGGGGCGATCGCGCGCGCGCGCCCCGAACCTTCCGCTTTTTAATCCCTGGCGTTCGGGCCAGGCGCGGTAGCGAGCGCCGGGGTGGATGCCACTTGAAAAGAATAACGCTGGGGTTCGGCTCGGGGGGCGATGCCGGCTAATCGGGCCGCCCCGCGTGGGGCTCCCGGGCTTCATCCCCATTTCGCAGAGGGGGCGACCGAGGCCCGGAGAAGTCAAGTGATCTTGCGCAGGGTCGCACGGCCGACAAGTGGCGGGGTCGGGATCGGAAGCCACGACCCGCCGACTCCCGGGGCCCTGCTCTATCCCTCTGCCATCGGCCTGCTCCCCGTCCCCAAGAGAAGGACGGGCCGGGGGCCGGGTGATTTCGCCCCGACTCGCCACACGCCTACCGCTTTCTAGCTTTCTAAAGACAGCGGAGCCCGGCGGTGAGCGGGGACCGTCTCTCTTTATTGCTGGCTTGTATTTTCCCAAGCGCTTAGCACAGCGCTCCGCACCCAGTAAGCGCTCAAGAAATACGATGGACTGAATGGGAGTTCCCATCGGCTGGGTCACGGAGATTTCCCCGCACAAAAGCTGCGCTCCGGAATGGGAACGGGAAACCGGACAATAATAATAATGTTGGTATTTGTTAAGCGCTTACTATGTGCAGAGCGCTGTTCTAAGCGCTGGGGTCGACACAGGGGAATCAGGTTGTCCCACTGGGGCTCACAGTCTTCATCCCCATTTTACAGATGAGGTAACTGAGGCACAGAGAAGTGAAGTGACTCGCCCATAGTCACACAGCTGACAAGTGGCCGAGCCGGGATTCGAACCCATGACCTCTGACTCCCAAAGCCCGTGCTCTTTCCACTGAGCCACGCAAACAACCCTGATGATAATAATGATAATAGTATTCGTTAAGCACTCGCTATGTGTCAAGCACTGTTCTAAGCGCTGGGATGGATACAAGGTGATCGGGTTGTCGCACGTGGGGCTCCCAGCCTTAATCCCCTTTTGACGCATAAGGGAACTGAGACACAGAGAGGTGAAGTGACTTGCCCAAGATCACACAGCAGCCAAGCGGCAGAGCCGGGATTGGAACTCACGTCCTCTGACTCCCAAGCCCGGGCTCTTTCCACTGAGACACGTTGCTTCTCTGAGACTATGTACACGTTGCCTCTGATCCCCGAGGAACGTGCTCATTCATTCATTCCTCGATCGTACTTATTGAGCGCTCACTGTGTGCAGAGCGCTGCGCCAAGCGCTTGGGAAAGAACAGTACAGCACTCTCATCTGAGTTTGTTCGGAGAAACTCGCGACGGAATCTTTTGGAGACGGGTGGAGTAGTACCGGGTCCTACCCGATTTGCTTCCGTCGACCCCAGCGCTCAGCGCGGTGCTTGGCACCCAGCAAGCACTTAATAATAATAATAATGTTAGAATCTGTTAAGCGCTTACTATGTGCAGAGCACTGTTCTAAGCGCTGGGGTAGATACGGGGTAATCAGATTGTCCCACGCGAGGCTCACAGTCTTAATTCCCATTTTCCAGATGAGGTAACTGAGGCACAGAGAAGTTAAGTGACTTGCCCACAGTCACACGGCTGACGAGTGGCAGTCATTATCATTATTATTATCATTACGTTCTCCGATCACAATCGAGGGCGAAATCGAGGACCACGGTCTGCGTTGTTAGGTAGAAAGCACCTAAAAAGAAGGACGCGAAAGCAGTCGGTTGAAACTTAAAGGTCAGTTTAGGAAAACCATCTTCCCTTTCCGCCTGACGGGGTCTTTAAAATAATGAGGGAGATGAGAGAAACTCGGGGTGTGGTATTAAGAACCTTTAAGAGATTTAAATGCAGTATTTAAATGGGACTGACTGTATCCATATAGGCGATAGATGCACATGGATTAGTCCTTTGCGCTTGTAGGCGCTTCCGAGACTGAAGATAATAATAATGTTGGTATTTGTTAAGCGCTTCCTATGTGCCAAGCACTGTTCTGAGCGCTGGGGTAACGACAAGGTAATCAGGTTGTGCCAGTTGGGGCTCATAGTCTTAATCCCCGTTTTCCGGATGAGGGAGCTGAGGCACCGAGAAGCGAAGGGACTTGTGCCAAGTCACACAGCTGACAGGTGGTGGACCCGGGATTAGGACCCACGACCTCTGACTCCCCAGCCCGGGCTCTTTCCACTAAGCCACGTGATCACGTGTGGGTCTACAGCGCAGGATCTGCGGATACAACCGCGTAATAATAATAATAATGTTAGTATTTGTTAAGCGCTTACTCTGTGCAGAGCACCGTTCTAAGCGCTGGAGATACAGGGTCATCAGGTTGTCCCACGTGAGGCTCACAGTCCCCATTTTACAGATGAGGTAACTGAGGCACAGAGAAGTGAAATGACTTGCCTACGGTCACACAGCTGACAAGTGGCTCCGTCCACACACACAGTCTTAGTCCCCATTTTACAGATGAGGTAACTGAGACACAGAGAAGTGAAATGGCTTGCCCACGGTCACACAGCTGACAAGTGGCTCCGTCCACACACGCGCAAAGATCGGCCCTCGTCACGCTGCTGTACGTTAGGGGTTTCAAGTGCCCGATGCTTGTCCCTCCTTCTTTCACACTGTTCTCCAAGTTCCCGCTCTGCGATATTGTCCGAAGCTTTGCCGTTTGGAAACCTTAAAACGTTTCCCCCTTCGCCTTTGTCTGCAGTTTCCCAACTGCAGCTCACTGGGGTCACCCATTCTCCGCTTGCCCCTCTTTGCCCCCAGGGAAGCTCTTTTGAGTTGCACATAGTTTCAATTCTGGGAAACCACCTTTTTGCGGGACTTCATTGTTTGTAATCCTCCCGGGCCACTTGTGATGACTAAAGGAGTCCGATGGAGCATCTGGGAGCTAGTTGTTCGGCTCTCCCAGCCCTAGAGAAGGTTGCACAGCGTTCCAGAAAGCCTCCAGTTGGGAACGAAGCCCGATGGCAACGCTACTGCTGTGCTCTGACCATTTCCAAAAGGATGGGCTGGCTTTTTTAATTCTCCAATTGATAGTAGTTATTGAGAATTTACTGCGTGCAGAGCATGGTACTAAAATGCTTGGGAGAGCAAAACACAGCCGAGTTGGTAGACACGTTCCCTGTCCGCAGGGAGCTTACCATCTAAGGGGGGAGACGGTTAGTAAAATAAATTACAGATACTATTTTTTTTTTTAATTTGTTAAGCGCTTACTATGTGCCGAGCGCTGTTCTAAGCGCCGGGGTAGACACAAGGGAATCAGGTTGTCCCACGTGGGGCGCATAGTCTTAATGCCCATTTTACAGATGAGGGAACTGAGGCACTGAGAAGTGACTTGCCCGAAGTCACACAGCTGACGAGTGGCCGAGCCGGGATTCGAACCCATGACCTCTGACTCCAAAGCCCTTGCTCTTTCCACTGAGCCACACTGCTTCTGTGGAAGATACTACTAACTGTGGTATCTGTTAAGAGTTTACTGTGCACCAAGCACTGTACTAAGCACTGGGGTGGATACAAGCAAATCCGGTTGGACAAGTTCCCTGTCCCACGTAGGGCTCATAGTCTCAATCCCCGTTTCACAGATGAGGTCACTGAGGGACGAAATAATAATAATAATAATGTTGGTATTTGTTAAGCGCTTACTATGCGCAGAGCACTGTTCTAAGCGCTAGGGTGGAGACAGGGTAATCAGGTTGTCCCACGTGAGGCTCACAGTTAATCCCCATTTTACAGATGAGGTCACTGAGGCCCAGAGAAGTGAAGTGACTTGCCCACAGTCACCCAGCTGACAAGTGGCAGAGCTGGGATTTGAACTCATGACCTCTGACTCCCAAGCCCGGGCTCTTTCCACTGAGTCACGCTGCTTCTCTAGAAGTGAAGTGAAGAAGTGAGGTGACTTGCCCGAAGTCGCACAGATATGTACATAAGTGCTGTGGGGCTAAGGGAGGAGCTAATAAATTACCAATTACTCAATCCATGGTATTTACTGAGCACTCACTGTGTGCAGACCACTAAACTAAGCCCTTGGGAGAGTATAATACAACAGCACAGGTAGACGCGATCCCTGCCCGCAAGGAGAGGCAGCGTGGTGTAGCGGATAGAGCACGGGACCGGGAATCAGAAGGTCATGGGTTCTAATCCCGGCTCCGCCACTTGTCTGCTGTGACCTCGGGCTAGTCACTAAACTTCTCTGGGCCTCAGTTACCTCATCTGTAAAACGGGGATTAAAACTGTGAGGCCCATGCGGGACAGGGACTGTGCCCAACCTGTACCTACCCCGGCGCTTGTATCTACCCCAGCGCTTAGAACAACGTTTGACACATAGGAAGCGCTTAACAAATATCGTCATCCTTGGGGGAGGCAGACATTATTATACATAAATAGGCTATGGATATGTACATAAGTGCTATGGGGCTGGGGGAGGGGTGAATAAATACAGCAAGCAGCGTGGCTCAGTGGAAAGAGCCCGGGCTTCGGAGTCAGAGGTCACGAGTTCGACTCCCAGCTCTGCCACTGGTCAGCTGTGTGACTGTGGGCAAGTCACTTCACTTCTCTGTGCCTCAGTTACCTCATCTGTAAAATGGGGATCAACTGTGAGCCTCACGTGGGACGACCTGATTACCCTGTATCTACCCCGGCGCTTAGAACAGTGCTCTGCACATAGTAAGCGCTTAACAAATACCAACATTATCATTATTATTATTATTATTAAAGGGGGCAAATCCAAGTGAGGAAATGAGGGCTTAGTCAGGAAAGGACTCAATCAATCCATCAGTGGTATTTATTGAGTGCTTACTGTGTGCAGAGCACTGTACTAAGTGCTGGGAGAGTACAACAGTTGGGAGACCTATTCCCTGCCCACAAGGAGCTTACAGCCTAGAGGGGAAGAAAGAAAGGAGGAGATGAGCTTTTAAATAAGGTTTTCAAAGTGGGGAGAGTGATGGTATGTCAGATATGAGGAGGGAGGGTGTTCCAGGCCAGAGGCAGGATGTGGGTGAGAAGTCGGCGGCGAGACAGATGAGATCAAGGTACAGTGAGTAGCTTGGCATTGGAGGAGTGAAGTGAATGGGTTGAGAAGAAAAGTAGAGGGGGCAAGGGGATTAAGTGCTTTAAAGCCCATCTCTTTGATGCGGAAGTGGACGGGCAACCACTGGAGGTTCTTGAGGAGCGGGGAAACATGGCCTAAACGATTCTGAAGAAAAATGTCCAGGCAGCAGACTGAAATATGGATTAGAGTAAGGAGAGACAGGAGGCAGGGAGGTCACCTAGGAGGCCGATGCAGTAATCAAGTTATATAGGATAAATGCTTGGATTAACAGGGTAGCAGTCTGAATAGAGAGGAAAGGACAGATTTTATTCATTCATTCATTCAATAGTATTTATTGAGCGCTTACTATGTGCAGAGCACTGTACTAAGCACTTGGAATGAACAAGTCGGCAACAGATAGAGACGGTCCCCGCCGTTTGACGGGCTTACGGTCTAATCGGGGGAGACGGACAGACGAGAACGATGGCGATAAATAGAGTCGAGGGGAAGAACATCTGGTAAAAACAATGGCGACTAAATAGAATCGAGGCGATGTACATTTCATTAACAAAATAAATAGGGTGATGAAAATATATACAGTTGAGCGGACGGGTACAGTGCTGAGGGGGTGGGGAGGGAGAGGGGGAGGAGCAGAGGGAAGTGGGGGGAGAAGAGGGTTAAGCTGCGGAGAGGTGAAGGGGGGGCGGTAGAGGGAGTAGAGGGAAAAGAGGGGAGCTCAGTCTGGGAAGGCCTCTTGGAGGAGGTGAGTTTTAAGTAGGGTTTTGAAGAGGGGAAGAGAATCAGTTTGGCGGAGGTGAGGAGGGAGGGCGTTCCGGGACCGCGGGAGGACGTGGCCCGGGGGTCGACGGCGGGATGGGCGAGACCGAGAGACGGTGAGGAGGTGGGCGGCGGAGGAGCGGAGCGTGCGGGGTGGGCGGTAGAAAGAGAGAAGGGAGGAGAGGTAGGAAGGGGCAAGGTGACGGAGAGCCTCGAAGCCTAGAGTGAGGAGTTTTTCTTTGGAGCGGAGGTCGACAGGCAACCACTGGAGTTGTTTAAGAAGGGGAGTGACATGCCCAGATCGTTTCTGCGGGAAGATGAGCCGGGCAGCGGAGTGAAGAATAGACCGGAGCGGGGCGAGAGAGGAGGAAGGGAGGTCAGCGATGTTGTGTAGGTTGAACTGACAGGATTTGGTGACCGATTGAATGTGTGGTTCGAATGAGAGAGCTGAGTCGAGGATAATGCCGAGGTGGCGGGCTTGTGAGATAGGGAGGATGGTGGTGCTCTCTACAGTGATGGGAAAGTCAGAGGGAGGGCAGGGCTTGGGTGGGAAGAGGAGAAGTTCTGTTTTGGATGCGCTAAGTTTGAGGTGTCAGTGGGACATGGTAGTAGCGATGTCCTGAAGGCAGAAGGAAATGCAGAGAAGGAGAGAGATCAGGGCTGGAGATGTAAATTTGAGAATTATCCACATAGAGTTGGTAGTTGAAGTCCTGGGAGGGCATGAGTTCTCCAAGAGAATGGGTGTAGATGAAGAATAGAAGGGGATCCAGAACTGTGTCTTGAGGGACTCCCACAGTTAGAGGGTGGGAGGCAGACGAGAAGCCCATTGAAGAGACTGAGAATGACATCATGAATGCGCAGGCAAGAATTGTTCTTTCTTTCACCTCTGTACACAGCCAAAGATCTTCATTGGCAATACTGGGGCCAAAAGGTGTCACAGAACTAATTCTCTTCCCCTCCTTAAAACCCTACTTAAAGCTCACCTCCTCCAAGAGGCCTTCCCACACTGAGCTCCCCTTTTCCCTCTGCTCCCTCTACCCCCCCACTTCACCTCTGCGCAGCTAAACCCTCTTTTCCCCCTTTTCCCTCTGCTCCTCCCCCTCTCCCTTCCCATCCCCTCAGCACTGTACTCGTCCGCTCACCTGTATATATCTCCCTCACCCTATTTATTTTGTTAATGAGATGTACATCGCCTCGATTCTGTTTATTTGCTATTGTCTTAATGAGATGTTCATCCCCTCGAATCTATTTATCGCTACTGTTCTTGTCCGTCCTTCTCCCCCGATTAGACCGTAAGCCCGTCAAACGGCAGGGACTGTCTCTATCTGTTACCGATCTGTTCATTCCAAGCGTTTAGTACAGTGCTCTGCACATAGTAAGCGCTTGATAAATACTATTGAATGAATGAATGAATGAACAGAATTTTGTTACCTAGGCAGGACACTGGCTAACGGTGCATGAATAAACACTTTCATATATATATATCCTCAAACTCTGCTGTTTCCCCATTTATTTTAACATTTATTCCCACCTAGACTGTAAGCTCCTTGTGGGCAGGGATCACATCTGCCAATTGTATCATACTCTCCCAAAGTGCTTAATTCAGTGCTCTGCGTATAGTAACTGCTCAATAAATAATCATGGATTGAGTAAAGACCCTTTATGCACCCCACCCTTAGCCCCTCAGCGCTCAGGTACGTATCCGTAATCTACTTTATTGTCTGTCTCCCCCTCTAGACTGCAAGCCCTTGTGGGCAGGGAATGTGTCTACCCTCTCTCCCAAGCTTTTAGTGCAGTGCTCCGTATTCAGTAAGTCCTCGATACATACCACTGATTGAAAAGCAATACGCTTGATCGATCGATCGATTTATCGACTGAGAGGAGTAGTCCGAGAAAGAGACCGAGAGAGAGTGGCTAGAGAGAGAGGAGGAGAAGAGGAGAGGACAAGAGGCGAAGGTTAGGTATTGTTTCCAGGAGAAGGGGGTTGTCCAGTGGGGGGTGTTCCAGTGTTGAAAGCGGCTGAGAGGTCGAGGAAGATTAGCACGGAGTAGAGGCCATTGGCGGCAGTGGTAAACCACTTCCGTATTTCTACCGAGAAAACTCTCTGGATCCACTACCGGCACGATTGCAGATGGAGAGCGGGGCATTCAGGGAGAGATGTGTCCATGGTGTCACTATGGGTCGGAAACTTCTCACTCTAGGCTTCAAGGCTCTCCATCACCTTGCCCCTTCCTACCTCTCCTCCCTTCTCTCTTTCTACCGCCCACCCCGCACGCTCCGCTCCTCCGCCGCCCACCTCCTCACCGTCCCTCGGTCTCGCCTATCCCGCCGTCGACCCCCGGGCCACGTCCTCCTGCGGTCCCGGAATGCCCTCCCTCCTCACCTCCGACAATCAAATTCTTTCCCCTTCTTCAAATCCCTACTTAAAGCTCACCTCCTCCAAGAGGCCTTCCCAGACTGAGCTCCCCTCTTTTCCCTCTGCTCCCTCTACCCCCCCTTCACCTCTCTGCAGCTAAACCCTCTTCTCCCCCCCTCCCTCTCCTCCTCCCCCTCTCCCGTCTCACCCCCTCGGCACTGTACTCGTCCACTCGACTGTATATATCTTCATCACCCTATTTATTTTGTTTAATGAGATGTACATCACCCTGATTCTATTTGCCATTGTTTTAATGAGATGTTCTTCCCCTCGACTCTGTTTATTGCCATTGTTCTCGTCTGCCCGTCTCCCCCGATTAGACCGTAAGCCCGTCACTGGGCAGGGTTTGTCTCTATCTGTTGCCGATTTGTACATTCCAAGAGCTTAGTACAGTGCTCTGCACATAGTAGGCGCTCAATAAATACTATTGAATGAATGAATGAACGATTCAACCGCATAAGACAAGAGGCCACTGGAGGCCACTGAGGAGGCTGATAATAATAATAACTGTGGTATTTGTTAAGCGCTTACTGTGTGCCAGGCACTGTTCTAAGTGCTGGGGTAGAGGCAAGGTAATCGGGTTGGACACAGGCCCTGCCCACATGGAGCTCACAGTCTGTATCCCCATTTTACAGATGAGGTAACTGAGGCACAGAGAAGTGAAGTGACTTGAGCAAGGTCACGCAGCAGAAAAGTGACGGAGCCGGGATTAGAACCAGTTCCTTCCGACTCTCCAGCCCAGGCTCGCTCCACTAGGCCACGCTGCTGATACGGTAGGCGAGCTGCGATGGGTCAAGTGCTGGGACCGGCGTGGTGACCGTTTGGATGGAGAGGAAGGGATGGAGTCTTGAATCGTTGTGGAGGAAGAACTGACAGGATTTGGTGACAGACTGAATGTGGGCATAGAAAGAGAGGGCGGAGCCAAGGATAATGCCAAGGTTGCAGGTCGATTCTGATGGGAAATTTAGCTGGAAGAGAGGATTTGGGAAGGAGATGTCTGGTGCCATCCCACGGCCTGCTGGAAGCGCAGGCGTGAGTTGCGGCAGCCGTTTCCTGTGTGGAACCGGAGCCTCGATTCTGGTCGCGTGAGGGCTGTGGGCCGAGCCGGCCCCTCCCGCTCAGACCCAGGGGATGCTGGGTGACAGAGTCGGAGGTTGCCAACTGCCAGTTCGGCGGGTTTAGGGGTTCTTCTCTCGCCCTCCCCTCCCATCTGCCCCTCCCCTGCAGAAAATCAATCTATCATATTTATTGAGTACTTACTGGGTGCAGAGCACTGTACTAAGCACTTGAAAAAACTCTTCACTGCCTCCTTCATGAACACCGCCCTCCCACCTCCCACCTCCCACTCTGAGCACGTGACTGGAGCTTAGGAAACGGCATGATGCCCGGATTCGGGGCGGAATGGGAGTCGGGTTGCTATACGTGGACTGCTGTGCCCAAGGAGGCGGGTACCCATCCTTCCTGAGTCTGCCACAACTCAGTGGACTAACAAATATGAAAAAAGGGCACAGTGATGAACCGGTGAAACCTAGCACAAGATGGGTAAGTGAAATTGAACCGGAACTGATGGGAACAGGCATTCTGGTAGGAATTCTCTAGAAGTGGTGCCAAGCCTCACTTCACCCCAGCTGGGGCTGACTGGGGCGGGGAATGCAGAGCTCAGGTGCAGGGTGAAGGACTTAGCCGGTGGGGTGAACATTAGGTGGGGAGATGGGCCGTTAGGGGTGTGAGGTTATGCCGTTGGCATCTCTCCAGGATGGTCTGGTTCGACTAGGCCCCTCAACTCCTGCCCAGTAACTCAGGCACCAAGCCGAGATTGCTCCACAACCCCCGTCCCGGCGAGGATGCTGTTTCTTGGGTGAAGGAGGCCTCGGTGACGTGCTCGTTCCCTCCTCCCTCTCTCTTTCGTATTGTCACTGTCACCACCACTAAGATATTGCAGCTCTCTAGGACTCTGGATGATGTGTGTAGCCTTTTGAATTTCTTGGAAGATTGGAATCAATTTTTTTTTATGGTATTTGTGAAGCACTTACTAAGTGCCAGGCACTGTTCTAAGTACTGGGGAGGGTACAAGCTAATCAGGTTGGACCCAGTCCCTGTCCCACATGGGGCTCACAGGCTTAATCCCCATTTTATAGATGAGGAAGCTGAAGCACGGAGAAGTTAAACGACTTGACCGAGATCACGCAGTAGACAAGTGGCCAAGCTGGGAATAAAACCCAGGTCCTCTGCCCCCCACACCCGTGTTTTTTCCACTAGGCCACGCTGCTTCTAGCAGTTGTGACTTCTTGCAGTTTGGAAATATCTGTGCGTAAGCAAATATGATATTTACTATACCAGTGCAGCAAGGATACTGGTTAGTGATCAAAACTCCTACACACGTCACTTCAGAAGGGCCAGGGAGATGTTAGGCTTGGAGTGCTTCAGGAATGAGCGGCAAAGGAGGATGAGGAGGGACCAGAATTCCCTCACCCTCCTTGTCACTGCAGCTGGACAAAGAAAAGGATCAGGGGGCATAGGCACAGATTGGGATCTCAAATGCCCCTGCCATTCTAATTGAAAAGCAGCGTGGCCTAGTTGAAAGAACCCGGACCTGGGAGTCGGAGGACCTGGATTCTAATTCCGGCTCCACCACTTGTCTGCTGTGTGACCTTGGGTGAGCCTCACTTACCTCATCTGTAAAATGAGGATTAAGTCTTCTTCCCTCTGACGTGGACTGTGAGCCCTACATGGGACAGGACCGCGTCCGACCTTTTATCTTGTATCTACCCCAGTGCTTCAAACAGGCTCGACGCAGAATAAGTGCTTACAGATACCCTTTTTAAAACATTTGTTTATCCATTATGTTACCTGTTACCCATTATTATCGGGCACCTATGCGTAATCGATAGATCCCACCCCAACTCTTTCTTCAGTATTCTAAAGCAGGCTGCTGCCAGTTTTTGGGGGGGGGGGGGTGGTAATCTTCAACTCAGAACTAAATCATCCTCTCTGAACAACCTCAATCAGAGCAGCGTGGCTCAGTGGATAGAGCATGGGCTTTGGAGTCAGGGCTCATGAGTTCGAATCCCAGCTCTGCCACTTGTCGGCTGTGTGACTGTGGGCAAGTCACTTAACTTCTCTGTGCCTCAGTTCCCTCATCTGTAAAATGGGGATTAAGACTGTGAGCCCCACGAGGGACAACCTGATTCCCCTATGTCTACCCCAGCACTTAGAACAGTGCTCGGCACATAGTAAGCGCTTAACAAATACCAACATTATTATCCAAACTGATCAAGCCTTGGCCCTCTCCTGCATTCTAATCCGTAGTCAAACAGTGGCAGTTTTTGAGTGCGTACTGTGTGCGGAACAGTGTACTAAGAGCTTGGAAGACAGCAGAACAAGTAGACGCGATCCCTGCCCTCAAGGATAATCACAGTTTATCGTGTGCATCTCATTAGCCAGAATCCCCAGAAAGTCCTCCCCAGACCTGCCCCCCTGACATCAAAGGACCCCGTCCAAGTGCAGTGGACTTTCTCCCGGTTATCTGACAAGCCAGAGAGATCCCATACTCCCAAGCGCTTAGTACAGTGCTCTGCACACAGTAAGCACTCAATAAATATGATAGATTGATAGCCTGAACAGAGCTGAGGTTATTGCCTGAGCCACGGTCTCCAGAGTTTTGTACAGTGCCTGGCACGTAGTAAGCGCTTAACAAAGTCATTCATTCATTCAATAGTATTTATTGAGCGCTTACTATGTGCAGAGCACTGTACTAAGCGCTTGGAATGAACAAGTCGGCAACAGATAGAGACAGTCCCTGCCGTTTGACGGGCTTATAGTCTAATGGGGGAGATGGACAGACAAGAACAAAGGCAATAAATAGAGTCAAGGGGAAGAACATCTCGTAAAAACAATGGCAACTAAATAGAATCATTCATTAACAAATAATACAAATACCATCGTTATCATTACTGTGCAGGCGTAGCTTGCACTTGGAAGTTACTTACACTTGGCATGACCATGCCAACGAGCGTCTTGTGACACAAAAATCATCTTGGCTTCTGGGCACTTTAGATCAACTGGTCAACAGATGGTAAGTTTCTGTGGTTTCTCAGGCCCCTCCTCAATTTCCCACTGGCTCCCTGCCTTGTCTCGAGGGACCCTCCGCTTTGTACACAATAGGCTTTACTGCCTTTATCTTGGGGAGCTGGTTACTTTAGGAATGCATACATCTCCGCCCAGGGAGCCTCGATGTTAACACTTTCATTCCCCAACAGAGAGCACTGAGCTAAGAAACCTAGGCAAATACAGAAGAGTGGATGAAAACCCTGCCCGCAAGGAGCTTACAACTCACCGACAACCCACTGACTCCTGCCAACCCTTGCCAATGGCTAACGCCAAGCCATGCTTATCAGGTCTCAGTTCCTGGATCTCCTCTCTTCTCTTGATACCCTAAAACGGCTTCAGCCCCTGAAATCAGCACCTACTCCCACTTCCTGTACTCGCACAGAGTACAGTGCTCTGCACATAGTAAGTGCTCAATAAATACGACTGAATGAATAAATGAACGAATGAATGTTTCCTCGGTCTATTCTTATATAATAATAATGTTGGTATTTGTTAAGCACTTACTATGTGCAGAGCACTGTTCTAAGCGCTGGGGGAGACACAGGGGAATCAGGTTGTCCCACGTGGGGCTCACAGTCTTAATCCCCATTTTACAGATGAGGTAACTGAGGCACAGAGAAGTGAAGTGACTCGCCCACAGTCACACAGCTGACAAGTGGCCGAGCCGGGATTCGAACCCATGACCTCTGACTCCAAAGCCCGTGCTCTTTCCACTGAGCCACGCTGCTTCTCACTTCCCACGGGCCTTCCCACAAGTTCTTCTCTAAGCATTCTGTTCCTGTGGCTCTCTCCTCCCAAGTGCTATTTTCTGCACCGAATCAATGCACTGTACTCTAACAGAGTTGGTAGACTCGTTCCCTGCCCGCCAGGAGCTTACAGTCTGGAGGGGGAGACAGACGTGAATATAAATAAGAACCAGGCAGGTCTATGCTCACTTCTTGGGAGGGGCGTCAATGTAAACTATATTCTTTCATCCATTCGTTCAGTCGTATTTATTTATCGCTTACTGTGTACTAAGCGCTTGGGAGAGTACAATACAAAAAACAGATACATTCCCTGCCCACAGTGAGCGTACACTCTAGATGGGGGGAGGCAGGCATCAATACAGATACATTACAGATGTATACATAAGTGCTGTGGGACTGGGTGCGGGGGGAAAGGAGAAAAAGAGAGGGTGATACAGAAGAGAGTGGGAGAAGAGGAAAGGGGGGCTTAGTCTGGCAAGGCCTCTTGGAGGAGATGCGCCCTCAGTAATAGGGCTTTAAAGCAGGGGCGAGTGATTGTCAGATTTGAGGAGGGAAGGCCTTCCAGGCCAGAGGTGGGATGTGGTCCAGGTCCTTCCTCAAATCTGACAGACAGTTCCTCGCCCCCGCTTCAAAGCCTTATTATTGAGGGCGCATCTCCTCCAAGAGGCCTTCCCAGACTAAGCCCCCCCTTTCCTCTTCTCCCACTCCCTTCTGCCTCACCCTTTCTCTCTTTGTTCTCGCCCCCCGCCCCCCAGACCCACAGTACTTATGTATATATCTGTAATTTATTTATATTGATGTCCATCTCCCCCCATCTAGAGTGTACGCTCACTGTGGGCAGGGAATGTATCTGTTTTTTATATTGTACTCTCCCAAGCGCTTAGTACACAGGAAGCGATAAATAAATACAATTGAATGAATGGATGAAAGAATTGCATCGACTCCAGTCTCATGCTCTTTCCACTAGACCAAGTTGCTTATGTTTGGAGATAATGAGAAACCATGCCCCTCTTTCACACGGTCTACATCTACTCAGGCAAGGTGAAAAACAAAGTTTAACCCTCAAATCCAGATACTCTGTCAAAGCAGACAGTCGGTCTTGCTAATTAAGAGCCCCAGTAAACTCTCTTCTTCTAAGGTAATTTTTCTGTGAGAACAATCTGGATAATTATCCAATTGCTTCCACTTTCACTCTGCCCGTGTAAGCCCAATCACAGTCTGAAAAGGCTTTCTGAAAGAGGTGGAATTTGTGGGGCCTTGGAAGGAAAAAAGCCTTTCTCCACACTGCTTCCCTCTTATTTATTATGATTATTTATAGTAACATTGGGCAATATTGGGCAAATGTATCTATCTCCAAGTAAAGACCAAATCAAGTTATTATAGAATGAACTTGTTTCCATATAAACCTAAACAGTTCATTGCCCATCTTGCTTTCCCAGCTGCCACTTTACCTTCATTATTAAGAATGTTTTACACATTGTGAAGTTCCTTGCAGTGGTGACTCAGCCAATTAACGTGTAGTCTAATATTTTATCATGGTTATTCTCCAGGAAGGAGAAGATTTAATGACTAAGGATACCTTAAGACACTGAATAAATCCCTTTAAGATCAGGAAATTATGAGAAAACAGGATTAAGGTAGAAAACATAATTCACATGCAGCTTGTTAGCAACCATCGGTTGCTACATAGTAAGACGCATCTCCTTTTTCTTCTTATTTGATCTAACGTTCTATGTGATAAACAGTATAGTCACTTGGTGTTCTCTACCCTCTCTCTTTATCTTCAATTTGCAAACCCCTCAGTTCCCTGGATTCATTTTTGTTAAATCATTCCCGCAAAGAGAACTGAGTGTAGGGACCAGCTCCACAGGGGTGAAGTTGGCTATCGCCGCCATGGGATTGGCATGGCGTAGCGGATGGGGCACGGGCCTGGGAGTCGGAAGGTCATGGGTTCTAATCCCGGCTCCACCACCTGTCTGCTGGGTTATCCTGGGCAAGTCACTTCACTTCTCTGGTCCTCAGTTACCTCATCTGTAAAATGGGGATTGGGACTGTGAGCCCCATGGGGGACAGGGACTGTGTCCAACCCAATTTGCTTGTATCCACCCCAGCGCTTAGTACAGTACCTGGAACATAATAAGAGCTTAACAGATACCATGATAATGCTAATAATAATAATAATAATTGACACTCTAGGAGACAAAGCCATTGAACCATTGGCTTTTTCTACAAAGATTTCCCCATTGCCTTAGATCCAGAAAAAGTTGTCAAGCTATCAGGTCTACCCCTTAGCCTCAGCTGGCAAGAGGGAGACGTCGCCCGTCTCTTTTTCCCTGGGATGCCAGGGCCAGGCCCTTTTGCTACCAGACACCCCAAGGAAGACATGCGGGACTCCCGCCTTTCCCCTCCGCCCCACCTGCTCCACCCAGGCAGCCCGGGGCGGGTGGGGAGGGGTGGGCAGGATGAAGTGGGGGTTGTAGCGATAGCAGTAGACAGCAGTGCAAGGAAAGAAATGGAAAAGGAGGAGAGAGACCCCAGATCCAGCCGGGAGCTTTAGGAGCCACCATTTAAAGACACTTCCTGGAAGTCAACCCCAGAGACACTTCCCCCGCCTCCCCCGGCTCAAACATTTTCCCCCCAAGGTGCCCCCATCGAAATGAAAAGTTGGCCTCCAACTTGTCAGCACTTGCTGCTTTTCAGCTTCGTGAAGGACAGGCTGCCTTCTTGATTCCATTTGCTACCCCTCCCGAGCGCTTAGTACGGTGCTCTACACACAGTGAGCGCTCAATAAATACAAACGATGGATTACTGCTACTACTGTTTCCGGTATATAGTGACAGCATTCGACTCCGGGTCACCTATGTAGATCTTCGGCTAGACTTAAACCTTTCCGGGTACAACCTGGTACCTCGGCTTTTTCAGGCAGATACATTCCAATCTGGCACTAGTTCACTGTAGGGATGTGGAGTGAAATCCTGGGAATATGCTGGAATATTGAAATATTATAATCCCAAAGACCAGGGAAAGCGCAAGACATCATTGGGGCTGAAAATTGTTTTGGAAAGGCTTTTATTGTCCTAAATCATATTAAGGGTAACAGGAGATAAGAGTCTCTTTGGGAAAATGCAACCCCGGGGAGGCTCTGAGCTTCTATTACACTTCAGGCTAATTGTCAGTTCAGTGTGAATGATTCAAGGACTTTCAAAGATACTCTTGAGTTAGATGTGTTTACGAAAGGATCATAATTGGATTCTGACACCGGGTTCCAGATTTCTGTAGTCCTCAAGAATAGCTGCATAGAATAAACAAGATTGGACCCATTAATAATGTTGGTATTTGTTAAGCGCTTACTATGTGCCGAGCACTGTTCTAAGCGCTGGGGTAGACATAGGGGAATCAGGTTGTCCCACGTGGGGCTCACAGTCTTAATCCCCATTTTACAGATGAGGGAACTGAGGCACAGAGAAGTTAAGTGACTTGCCCACAGTCACACAGCCGACAAGTGGCAGAGCTGGGATTCGAACTCATGAGCCCTGACTCCAAAGCCCATGCTCTTTCCACTGAGCCACGCTGCACACAGCCCTGCTTTTCTCCACTGCCGATGGGACGAAAAAATCGGACGAAACCCTTTCAATTCCGATTCAACCAGCCGTGTTATTGTGGGGGGAAAAGAATTGAGATTAGCGAAGCCCCGGCCTGCCTCTGAATATAGGTTTTGACAGTGTTCCCTGTGTTCTGCGTTTCTCCTGTATACATTCATTCATTCGATCGTATTCACTGAGCTCCTAATGTGTGCAGAGCACTGTACTGAGCGCTGGGGTAGATAAAAGCAAATCGTGCTGAACACAGCCCCTGTCTCACGTGGGGCTCCCAGTCTTAATCCCCATTTTCCAGATGAGGGAACTTAGGCCCAGAGAAGTGAAGTGACTTGCCCAAGGTCACACAGCAGAGGCAGAATTAGAACGCTTGACCTTCTGACTCCCAGGCCCGTGCTCTATCCACTACGCCATGCTGTAAAATGGGGATTAAGACTGTGAGTCCCATGTGGGACAGGGATTATGTCCAACCTGATTAGCCTGTATCTACCCTGGAGTTTAGGACAGTGCTTGACACACAGAAAGCGCTTAACAAATACCATCATTAGTATTATCAGTATTACGGACCCAACGTGGCTTGGCTCGGGGTAGGAAATGGCACTGTGGTCCCGTTTTTGGACTTGGCTTCAGCTGGGAACGAGCTCGCTTTCAGCCCACGGCTGCTTTTCCTGAGTGTTCTCCTCACCTGGGCTGTGTCAGTATTTCTCTGCCCGCTCATTTCTGTGTCAGGGAATCCACTTTCCTGCCTCTGTGTGTGTGTATGTATGTGTGTGCAGGCTCACCTCCCTGGTTTCAGTTCATTCATTCTTTCATTCACTCAAGCAGCGTGGCTCAGTGGAAAGAGCCCGGGCTTGGGAGTCAGAGATCATGGGTTCGAATCCCCGCTCTGCCTCTTGTCAGCTGTGTGACTTTGGGCAAGTCACTTAACTTCTCTGTGCCTCAGTGACCTCATCTGGAAAATGGGAATTAAGACCGTGAGCCTCACGTGGGCCAACCTGATTACCCTGTATCTACCCAGTGCTTAGAACAATGCTTGGCACATAGTAAGCGCTTAACAAATACCAACATTATTATTATTATTATCTTTGTACCTCTTTTCACCACTTATTCCCATGCTCTACCCAAAATAAGCATTTAACATATGTCATCAAATATAATTATAATAACTCTTCATCTAAATTATCCAAGCTAGATGGTTGCTGATCCAATTCATTAGAATTTCCAAAGCTGGAGTTTCCTCAACCTCCCTTGTTTGCTTGAACCAGTGTTTAAGCACTCTCATTGTTCAGAAGTTCTTATGTGTAATCTAAATCATAATAATAGCTCTTCATTACTTAAAGACGGTTATTAAATCACCCTTTAGCCTTCTATTTTCTAGACCAAATAATTCTACCGCTTTAACTTTTCCTCACATCCCTATTTTCCAACGCTTTCATTATTTTGAATACTCTTTCTGTACTCTCTTCATTTCTTAATATCCCCTTTCCAAGTTGGCAACCAAGCCTCAATACTAATTAGAGCCTGATCAATGCCAAACATAATAGAAGGATTATTTCATGGAGCTTCCACATCACGTTCCTGTTAACTCATCTCGGTATCATGCTAGCTTTTGAAAATCTCACAGCAGAGTGGAAAGAATCGCTGGCCTGGTATTTCCTGGAAATGATCCCAATGATCAGAGCCAGATTAAAGACCAAGTGAAAGCGATTTTCCACACCCATCAATGGGATGGCACAGCTGCTCCCAAAATTTGTTTTGGGCAAAAAGGCTGAAGGCCTCTGTACCAATGCCAAGTTCATAAAAATGATTTTGCTCTCTTAATTTGTGGGTGTCTTTCAGTTTGATGGACGATCCCTGGAACGAGAAATGAGAAAAGTGCGGAATCGTTGTGGGCGGCATCATCAGAGGCATGGCCTAACTAAATGCTCTGCATTTGGCCATCTTAGAATTTAAGGTCAGATCTATGCCAGCAATTAATTTGGATGATTTTACCCCCCACCAAATACCTCAGCAAGACTTATCTGATTTTTTCTCCCTCCTCAAAGGCCTTGTCCCCCGACTCCCTCACCATCTCCTGCTCCTAATGACCTGGCCATGTGCTTTGTTTTCACTACTATTACCACTATCACTATCTCTACTGATAATGATGATAATAACTGTGGCCTTTGTTAAGCGCTGACTATGTGTTAAGCCCTGAGCTAGATCCAAGGTAATCATGTCAAACACCATCCCTGGCCCACGTGGGGTTCACAGTCTAAGTAGGAGGGAGAAGGGAGATCGAATCCCTATTTTACAGATGAGGAAATCGAGGCACGGAGAAGTTAAGTGACTTGCCCGGGTGGTGGAGCCCGGATTAGAACCCAGATAATCCCAGGTCTGTTCTCTGTACATTAGGCCACAGTGAAATCATCAGGTGTGATCTCCTTACAGTCGCCCCCGTTTGTCTCCAGGCCCTCCCTTTCTCCTGCTCCTTCTTTGACATTCCCATCTTTCCCAGCAATCATCAGCCTCCCCGCCGACCTCTCTGTCTCCTGTCTCTCTAGTCCCTACTTCACGCTGCTGCCCGGATCACCTTTCCAGAAAAAAAGTTCAAGTCTGTGTTTCCCCACTCCTCAAGAACCTCCAGGGATTGCCCATCCATCGATCAGACTGTAAGCCCGTCAAACGGCAGGGACTGTCTCTGTCTGTTGCCGACTTGTTCGTTCCAAGCGCTTAGTACAGTGCTCTGCACATAGTAAGCGCTCAATAAATACTATTGAATGAATGAATGAATCTCCACATCTAACAGAAACTCCTTATCATTGTCTTTAAAGCACTCGATCACCTTGCCCCCTCCTACCCTACCTCTCTGATTTCCTACTAACAACCCAGCCCGCACACTTCGCTCCTCTAATGCCAACATACTCACTGTATCGCGATCTCGCCCGTCTCGCTACCGACCCTTGCCCACGTCCCACCTCTGGCCTGGAACTCCCTCCCCTCCATATCCAACAGACAGTCAGTCTCCCTATCTTCAAAGCCTTATTAAAATCACATCTCCTCCAAGAGGCCTTCCCCAACTAAACCCTCATTTGCCCTACTATCTCTCCCTTCTGCGTCACCCTTGCACGGGGATTTGTATCCTTCAACCATTTCATATTCATCCCACCTTCAGTCCCATAGCACTTAGGTACGTGGCTGTAATTTATTTCAATGTCTCTCTCCCCCTCTAGACTGTAAGGTCCTTGTAGGCAGGGAACAGGTCTCTCAACTCTGTTGCCTCCTACTCTCCCAAGCTCTTAGTTCAGTCCTTGGCACACAGTAAGCACTCAATAAATACCATTGATTGATTAGGCGTTTCTTGTTTCAAACTAATTCAAGTCAAAGCAGTTTTTGACCTGAACTGGGTTAGTCATTGACGCCTTTGTCCTGGTCTACTTGACCGGTCTACAGGCCTCTTTATAAATGGGGCGAATCCGTGAGGCTTTCCTTGGAGTTAGAGTAAAAAGGAGGTGAGTAGCCTTTAGGAAGTGCGGTCACAAGGTCTCTAGTTGGCTGGACAAAGGCATTTAGCATACGTCAGGCTAAGAAAGATCAAGGGCCAGAAATCCAGAGAGAATCATAGGCCTTGAGAAAACAGCGCTACACTGAGGTCACAAGAACTCAGAAGGACAAAGAATATGAAAGTTGAGCAATTTGTTGCTATGCATGCCAAACATAAAGGAGATACCCTGGAACCGAGGGAAAACAAGATAACTGGCGAAAACAACCACCGTTGTTTTGTCCGAGGCTATTCGCCTCGAACGCAGCTTTAATTGGTAATAAGAAATAATCTCTATCCGTTAATAGAACCTCGGGAACTTTCAGAGTCGAAGAAGAGGAATTCGATTATTCCTTTTTTATGGAGACGTGCCTTTCACATTTCTTTTTTTTATCGTTTCATTTATATCCATCATTATATCAAATTCCTCATAGTATGAAAAGTTCCATGAACGGTGATGACTGTACATACTGTCTTTTGGAATTACTGAAGTATTGTTCTGCTGCACACACTTGTGCAAGAGAAGCATAGACATTTATCTGTAATTAAAGCACTCACACATTGGACTCGTGTGAGATCACGTCTGGCCTGTGTATGAAGAAATGCAGTAAATTCTCATTTGTCTTGCTTAATTTGTGCACAGTACACAACCCATTGCGGGTTAGTTTCGGAATTATGTTACACTCAGCATTTCAAAGTTGGTAGCTGACACTGGAATTTGTCCTGCAGAAATTTCTCTCCCTCTGCTACTTTATTATTCAAGTTGGCAACCCATTTTACCTCTCTTCTTTGTGTTATGCAAGTTCCTTCCCCCTGCTACTTTATTATTCAGGTTGGCAACTCATTTTACCTTTTCTTTGTGCTATGTCAGCAGGTCTGAATGCCCAGCATGAGTATATCCTACTTCACAGATTTGGGGGAGATAGAGTCAGTGTCTGCCTGCTGGCACTTCACCGCCCACTTAGGAGATCTGCATTTTATGGACCAAGATTTGGCTTTAGTTCCCTTCCAAGGCATCTGAATTTTTGTCACCGGCATTTCGGTTTCCCATTCTCCCTCCCGTTCCCATCTTTCCTATCTTTCCGGAGCATCGTCCTAAAAGTCAGGGAAGAGCCTGATTTGTTTGTTTTTTTTTAATCGGAGTAATAACGTGCATAAAACCTGTAGAATTCTCACCTGACACAAAAGAGTTAACTCCTAGTGGGCAGGGAACGTGTGGGCAACTCAATTGTCTTGATGTCTGCCTCCCCGTCTAGACCGTAGGTAAGCTCGTTGTGAGCCGGGATTGTCACTGTTTATTGTTGTATTGTACTTTCCCAAGCGCTTAGTAGAGTGCTCTGCACACAGTAAGTGCTTAATAAATATGATTGAATGAATGAATGAATGTTCTCTCCCAAGTGCTTAGCCCACTGCTCTGCACACAGTAAGTGCTCAATAAATACGACGGATGGACTGATGGATCGATTGGTTGATTGAAAAGACCGAAAAGCCGAAAGTGTGAAAGGCATCATTTGAGAATTTAAACATGAAGGTTACAGAATCTTCCTTCTGACTTTGAAAATAAACCCCCAGAGGAAGAAAAAGGCAGAAGTATGAAGCTGGCCATTTCAGGAAATAGGACACAGAAATAATAACTAAAACTGAACTGGTTGGGTAGGAATCACATGTCGATGTCTGAGTTTCATGTCAATGAAACGGTTGTTAGAGCTGGGGACCCTCAAGTGTAAAATTCCCCGGGAGCTATCTAGGCCGTTAAAGTACAAGACACTACAGTTTGTTGCATCTAGTGGACACTGAGTGAATAATATCACTACACAATGGCCGGAGTATATTTTCCTCTTTTGAGAAATCAATCACGGGCACGAGACTAGTTTTATCTAGGTCTGCTGGTGTTGAGAGGAAGAGTCTGCGAGTCAACTTATTGTTAACAAGAATGGAAAGCACTAATGAGTTCCAGAAATAACAGATCTTAAAACCAAACCCCTGAAGTATTTGTTCTAGCCACCTCGCGGTACTTCATCTTGATTCCTAGCCCATAATTAAACTTTCCGTTGGGTCAGCCCTTTCTCTACGTACAATAGGGTAATCACTGTCATTTCTTCTATGATATAGTGCATTCTGAATTGATTCTTCTTTTCAGACTCCATCCAAATTTTTTCCACCTGCCTTACTTCCCCTACAGTAGTGGTTCGGCCTTGCAGTTGAGGTCTGACTTTTCACCTGTCTGCAACGGTCGGTTTCTAGTCCAAAATGGGAGCATTCTTTATTTTTTCATGAGATAACTGAGGCACAGAGAAGTTAAGCGGCTTGCCCAAGGTCACGCAGCAGACGAGTGGCGGAGCCGGGATTAGGACCCCCGTCCTCTGACTCCCAAGCCGTGCGTGCTCTTTCCACAAAGCCACGCTACTTCCTTCTAAGAAAGGAAGGACAGCCTGAACTCCGGTGAGGAGTTTGGGTGAAACTTTCATTCATGCATTCATTCGATTGTCTCTATTGAGCGCTTACTGTGTACAGAGCACTGTACTAAGCACTTGGGAAAGTACAGTACAACAATAAACCGTGACATTCTCTGCCCATAACGGGCTCACTTCTACACCGTGAGCCCGATGGTGGGTAGGGATTGTCTCTATCTGTTGCTGAATCGTACTTTCCAAGCGCTCAGTACGGGGCTCTGCACACAGTAAGAGCTCAATAAATACGATTAAATGAATGAATGAATGAGCTCACAGTCTAGAGAGGGCGAAACAGAGGGCGTGGCCTTTGAAACCATCAGCATGTTGAGGATTTTTCTATTGCTGGAGTGGGGACGGAGAGTGGAGGAGAGACAGGGGCCCAAAGACACCTAGATGCTCTTAGGATATCAGGATAGTCACTGTCGACATTAGAGGCTACCATTCATTCATTCAGACACCGCTCTGCTAACCCAAAAGCAGCAAACAGACACTGCACGATGCAACGTAACCTCACGGCGTCATGAAGACTCAGGGACAGGCTTTTGGGGGAAATCTACAGGATGTTGCTGGGTGGACCCCAGCCCCCGCGCCGCCATCCCATCTTGCTCCAGAGCCATTGCGTTCCCCTCCCAAATCCCCATAAACACGAGCGCCGCTTCCGAGCCGTGGCACGCGGCGATAGGATCCGAGGCGGGCAGAAGCTGGGCGCTTAAAATGAAAATACTGGACATAAAGACGTCTGGTGCCATATCCGTACCTGACAGAAGACAGACCAGCACAAATCCAAGCTGTCTGGTAGAGAACCGGATGAATAGCTACCCTAACGGTCGGCTCCTCGTGAGCATCGACAAGCTTCCACTTATCGGTTTTTTGCATATTCCCGAATATCTAGTACGGTGCCATACAAAAGTAGGTCCACAATAAACGTTAGTGATCAATATTAATGAATGATAGTGCTTTACCAAGCACTTAGGACAGTATAAGCTTGGGCATGACTCCAGAGGAAAGCATGACTTAATTCACTGCCTAAGATGAGAGGAAAGGAAGATTCCCAAACCCAGTGGAAAGTTGGGACTGATTCGTGAGGTGAGCTTTCCATTCAGATTTCCCTTAATAAAAAGCCCATTTTGCTTGCCAGCAATAAGGGTGTAGCTTTAGCCTTTTCTGCATTACGATTATTATGTATTACGAAGTTCAAGCTTAAAATTGTGGTGAAGCCAAAAGCCGCTATTAGCACATGCAGGGCTTCACCGCCATTCATCCCGTAATGGCTGGTTTTCGCCTGAGCGAAGTCCGGTCGCTAAGGCAGCATCGAGGCTATTTGAGATACAGGGGATTTTGAGGAGAGGAGAGAACCAGGGAATAAGGCCTAAAAGGCAAGACCCTCTTCCTCTCCTGAACCACTAGGCCGCGTGCTTTATCTGCCCCACTAGCCTCTTCGAGTGAAGAGGAGGTTCGGCGGAGGTGAGGGTTTGGGGGAATGCATGCAAAGAAATGCACTGCAAAGAAATGAAGGTCAGGGACAAGCAGCGCTTACCGCATGAAGTTTCTACTTTTACAGATAAGCTAGTAACAACGGTCCGCGTGTCGTGGATCCGGGGCTAGTGAGTCGCTTCGAGAACCGAGGGGACGGGAACAGTCGGGGGAGACAGACAGAGATACGAGCCGGTAAATCTCTTAACCCGGGCTCTGATGATTAAAACGCAGGCGTTCCAAGGTAACGCCGGCAGTTAGTGAATTTGCGAGTCTTACACTTACGGGTGTCGATCCCGGCGGCCCCCCGACCCTCGAGCTCCGCTAGGCGTCACGGCGCGGGCGTCCTCGTCACTCCGGGCAGCCGTGCGGGTCCGAGAGTCGGAGCAGCAGCGGTCCCGAGCTTCCGGCCGGCCGCCCCTCTCACCCGTCACTGATTGCGGAAGTGCTGCGTGCTGCCATTTGGGATAGATGCCCGTCGCCCCCCCCCCGAAATCGGTTGGCAGCTTCCCACTGGACTCCATTGGATTGGAATCCCGGGTGACAGCTTCTGAATGGGACGTTATCATCTCCAGTCTTGGGCCACAAGAGAGAGAAGTGCTCGTGCGCCATCTTGCACACGGGGACTTTTCATCCACGATAGGCCGGACCCAGTCGAGATTGCCCAACTCAGGGACCTCCTTCCACTTGGCCTGCTCTCCGTGTTTGGACTGGTCACCTTACCGGAGTGTGGGGCGTCGGGGGGAGGAGGGGAAAGATTGCGCGGGTGGCCCCAGCCAGGAATGTATTGTATATAAAATCTAGAGGCGCGAGTATCGTTGGCTAGCCAACCTGTGAAAATATCTTGCAGGAGAAAAGCTACAACAGGACCCAAGTTAATACCACAATCTAAGTAGAGTACCCCAATCCCAAAGTTTCTCTGGGAAAACAAACAATGGACTTTTCAGGAAACTTCTAAAGAAGGTATGTTCACAGCAGGGGAGAGAGAGAGAGAGAGAGGGAGGGTTAGCACCACTCCTCTTGACGTTTTAAAGATTCCCACCCCAGAGTCCCTGGGAATGCAGGTCTTTGACCTTCTGGGAGGTATAGTTCCCTAGAGATGTTATCATAATAATAACAATAATAATAAGGGTATTTATTAAACGCTTACTATGTGCCAAGCACTGTTCTAAGCACTGAGGTGGATACAAACAAATCTAGTTGGACACAGTCCATGTCCCATGTGGGGCTCACAGTCTCAATCCCCGTTTTTACAGATGAGGTAACTGAGGCGCAAAGAACCGAGGCCCAAAGAATAATAATTACGATATTTGTTAAGCACTTACCGTGTATCGGGCATCGTACTGAGAAGTGAAGCGACTTGCTCAAGGTCACACGACAGACAGGTGGCGGGGCCGGGATTAGAACCCATGACCTCTGACTCCCAAGCCCTTGCTCGTTCCTCTAGGCCACGCTGCTTCTCTTTCCCAGTTTTCCCTCGGTCCCTTTGTTCTGCCTCCAAAATAAGATCGAGTCGTTTTAACAATCAGCACTGCCAACAGGTATCTGTATCCACAGCATTTACTGAATACCCTCTGAGGAGAGAGCCCAGTACTAGGAACCAGGGAACGTAGGAAGCTTTAACACCGTATTTCGCTCCAAGAGGGAAGGCCGATTGTCGCGTCTAAATAATCAATCAATTCAATTCGCCCCGCGGCATAAATTCTATACAAAACTCAGGTTTTCCATCCCCGGCCTCTCTCTCTCTCTCGCCGCGCCGATTCCAAAAGAACCTGTCCCCGGCGACGGGTGACAGTCCCCTGGAAAAATTTTCTAAATTCAGAGGTTCAAACTGACTTCTGAGGACACTGTCATGTTACATTGTGTGTTCGCACGGCATAAAGCAAAGACGTTATTATGTCACACTACGTATGGACAGAGTAAGGTATAGATGTCTTGTGTACCTGAAGGGATAACTGACAATCACAGCAGCATGGTGTAGTGTGGAAAGAGCCTGGGCTTGGGAGTCAGAGGTCACGGGTTCTAAACCCGGCTCTGCCGCTTGCCAGCTGTGTGACTTCGGGCAAGTCACTTAACTTCTCCGTGCCTCGGTTACCGCATCTGTAAAATGGGGATTGAAACCGTGAGCCCCACGTGGGACAACCTGATCACCTTGTATCCCCCCAGCGCTTAGAACGGTGCTGTGCACATAGTAAGCGCTTAACAAATACCACCATTATGAAAAGCCTTCAAGGAATTTAATGAAAGGGACAGGAATTTAATGGAGGAGGATCTAATGGAGACAGGAGCTGGGAATTGATGGCTAGGCCATAGTAGTTAGTAAACGCGTGAAGAGAGATAAAGAAAAGTCACAAGTGAGTGAATAAGTAAATGACTCAACCAAGAATTCCCTCCTAATTGAAGGGGAGGGGGGAATCGATCCAGGAATGCCTCCTGCAGGAAGTATCCTTTCGGAAGGGTTCGGTAGTTGGGCAAAGATGAGAGGGAAGGCATTCCGGGATTCAGGGGGTCGGGGCCAAGGGGTGGAGGGAGAAAGGCTCGGGCAGTGAATGGGTTAGAAGTGGGAGGGTTGAGATCAAAGGAGGTTAGCTCGGGAGGAGCACAGGTTGGGGTGTCGATTTCCCCATCTCCCCGTACCTGGGCCGGCAGGTTAAACGCTTGTGCCAGCACAGACATGCCTCCGAGGGTGAGGGGAAGGTTGGAAGGGCGAGGCGGAAGGCAGAGCAGGCTGACCCAGACAGCGCAGCTAAGCGAGGAGGCTCGCTGAGCCCGAACGGGTATGCAGACCGGGCCCGTTCCGAGGTGAGAGCCCAGAAGGTCCTCTGGGCGAGGGGGTGGCGTGGGCTGACGCGGCTTGGCGCGACCGGCAGGAAAGCAGGCCGAGCGAGTCGGAGCCGGGCTCGGCTCGCAGAGGAGTTAGGCGGGCTGCAGCCCGGATCGCAGAGAGTACCGGAGTACCCCGGCCCCAAAGAGGCGAGCGGCAGAGCCTACGGACGGTAATCGGGGCAGGGCAGAACCCACGGTAGAGGTAGATCTGAGGCGCTCTGAGGGCCCCAGGGCGGGGGTGGTGGGGCTGACCAGCCGGAAGAGGGTGAGGAGAACTGGAAGGAGGGATTAACGGGAAGAACAGCAATGATAATGGTATCCGTTAAGCGCCTACTACGCGCCAAGCACTGTTCTACGCACTGGGGTGGATACAAGGTAATCGGGTTGTCCCGCGTGGGGCTCGCGGTCCCCATTTTACAGATGAGGTGAGTGAGGCATGGAGAAGTCAAGCGCCTTGGCCAAGGTCACACAGCGGTCAAGGGGCGGAGCCGGGATCGGAACCCCCGTCTTCTGACTCCCGAGTCCGTGCTTTTCCCACTAAGCCACGCTGCTTCTCTACGTGACTAGCGAGGAAGCGAGTGACTAGCGGAAACAAAACGAGTTACAAAATGGCAGAAAAATTTCATCGTATCAGTGTTTTGACTCGCCTGTCATTTCCTTAAAAGGAGTGCAACTTGCGTTCGTTTGCATGACACCAAACCTGTTTGTTGACAGATTCGACTGATGACAGAGCTTCGTGGAAAAGAATTTTAACAATTAGGCATCATTTTACTCACCAAATCATTTTGGCAAATCAGGTACACCTTATTAAAGAAAAGAGGGGTGGTTTTTTTTCAGCAAAACGTCTAGCAACCAACATTCCAGATGCTTAAGTATTTTCTTCCATCGAAACCGTCCTATTTGGTCTTTCCTCCGGGAACTTAAATGATGGTGAAACGAATCAGGATAGAATTTACCGTGCGCAGAAGACTGTACTAAACCCCTGGGAGAGCACAGTAAGTTAGTAGATACAATCCCTCCCTCTGGGATTTTAACAATCTAGAGAGGGAGACAGACACTAAATTACAGGTAGGGGGAAGCAAAAAGAGTTGAAAGATTTGTGATTAAATGTTATAGGGAGGGATGGGGTAAGGTGAGTATCCAAGGGCTTAAGATGTAATAATTGTTTAGGTTTAGTGTGTTTAGTAGGTTTAATAATAATAATAATGTTGGTATTTGTTAAGCGCTTACTATGTGCAGAGCACTGTTCTGAGCGCTGGGGGAGACACAGGGGAATCAAGTCGTCCCACGTGGGGCTCACGGTCTTAATCCCCATTTTACAGATGAGGTAACCCAGGCACAGAGAAGCGAAGTGACTTGCCCACAGTCACACAGCTGACAAGTGGCAGAGCCGGGACTCGAACCCACGACCTCTGACTCCAAAGCCCGGGCTCTTTCCACCGTATGCGCCAAGCAGTGGCGTCGATACGAGATAATCAGTTTGGACACAGTCCCTGTCCTACATGGGGCTCACACTCAGAGGGGGAGAGAAAACAGGTATCGAATCCCCATTTTGCAGATGAGGAAAGCGAGGCACAGAGAAGTTAAGTGACTTGCCTGAGGTAGGGCAGACGGCAGAGCTGGGATTAGAACCCAGGCCTCCTGACTCCTAGCCAGGTGCTTGTTCCACTAGGTCACGCCGCCTCGGCGTGAAAGGGGAGGGATTTCCAGGCAGGAGGGAGGATAGGAGCGAGAGGTCGGGGGCCAGAGAGAGACGAGAACGAGGCCACCGTTAGCGGAGCGGAGCGCGCGGGCTGGGTCGTGGTGGGAGAGCAGCCAAGATAGGTAGCGGGGAGAGAGCCGATGGACGACGCCTCGTAGCCGTTGGCTGGGGGTTTCCACTCGATGCAGAGACGGAATGGGCAACTGTTGAAACACGATCGGGGCAGGAGAGGGAAGTGGGGAATGGAGAGAGAAGAGGCTGGAGGCAGAGAGGCCCGCGAGTCAGCCGATGCGGTAGCGGATTCGGGATGTGACAAGCGCTTGGACCAGAAGAGGGAGGGGAAGAGGAAGAGGAGGATTCTGCGGGTGTTGTGAGGGAAGAATTGACGGGACTTGGTGACCATTTGAAAGAGGGCGAGAGCCAGGTCGCAGGCCTGCGTCGTGGGGAGAACGATGGTGTTGGCAGTAGTGAGGTATTACAATTAAATGTAGCGTTACCGGTCTTTTTTATATTCACTCTACAGCCTGGCTCCATAGTGAGAGGAAAACACTCTTTCCACTGACTACTAAATTATCGCCCGATTCCCACGATTAATAATAATAATAATGATGATGTTGGTACTTGTTAAGCGCTTACTATGTGCAGGGCACTGTTCCAAGCGCTGGGGTGGATACAGGGTAATCGGGTCATCCCACGTGAGGCTCACAGTTAATCCCCATTTTACAGATGAGGGAACTGAGGCACAGAGAAGCGAAGTGCCTCGCCCACGGTCACACGGCTGACAAGCGGCAGAGCCGAGAGTCGAACTCACGACCTCTGACTCCGAAGCCCAGACTCTTTCCACTGAGCCACGCACGCTGCTTCCCAAACTATCGGATGAATACTAAATTATCCCCTGGGCTTAAGTTTACAACAGATTAATAATAACAATAACCGTGGTATTTACTAAGCGCTTACTAAGGCACTGTACTAAGCGCTGGAGTGGATACAAGCAGATGGGGTTGGACACAGTCCCCGTCCCACGTGGGGCTCACAGTCTCAATCCCCATTTTACAGATGAGGTAACTGAGGCGCAGAGACTTGCCCGAGGCCACACAGCAGACAAACGGCGGAGCCGGGATTAGAACCCGGGTCCTTCCGACTCCCAGGCCCGTGCTCTAATCACGACTTCATGCTGATCGACTGCTCACTGAGCCTTGGGGAAGAATTCATTCATTCAGTAGTATTTATTGAGCGCTCACTATGTGCAGAGCACTGTACCGAGCGCTTGGAACGGACAGCTCGGCAACAGATAGCGACGGTCCCCGCCCTTTGACGGGCTCACGGTCCGACCGGGGGAGACGGACGGACGAGGACGATGGCGGTAAATAGAATCGAGGGGAAGGGCGTCTCACTAAAGCAATAGCAAACAGATAGAATCGGGGCGACGTACATCTCATTAACAAAAGAAACAGGGCGATGAAGATCTATACAGTCGAGCGGACGGGTACGGGGCCGAGGGGAGGGGACGGCGGGGGGGGAGCAGAGGGAGAGGGGGGAGAAGAGGGTTTAGCTGGAGTAGAGGGAAAAGGGGGGGGCTCGGTCCGGGAAGGCCTCTCGGAGGAGGTGAGCTCTAAGTAGGGTTTCGAAGAGGGGAAGAGGAGGAGTTCGGCGGAGGCGAGGAGGGAGGGCGTTCCGGGACCGCGGGGGGACGCGGCCCGGGGGTCGACGGCGGGACGGGCGAGAACGGGGGACGCTGAGAATTTCTCTCTGGGCACCTCTAGTTAGGGGTCTACTCATCCTTGCAGATCCAATCTATCAATCCATCAATCAACGGTACGCAGTGGATGCCTACTGAATGCAAGGTTTGAGTATTCATTCATTCAATAGTGTTTATTGAGCGCTTACTATGTGCAGAGCACTGTACTAAGAGCTTGGAATGAACAAGTCGGCAACAGATAGAGACAGTCCCGGTCCTTGCCCTCAGGAGCTCACAGTCTAATGGGGGAAAGAAACAGATAGAAATCATTTCCAGATAGTGGGGGCAGAAGGAAGAAAAAAAGATATAGCAGGAAGTGCTCCAAATATGTTAGGATGGAATCAATCGCTCAATCGATAATTGAATACAGATAAATGCGCACAGGTACGTAAGTGCCGAGGAGAGGAATAAAATGAATAAGTGCCAGAACTTACTTCCACTCTGCTAGATTACGGCTTGCAAGAAGCCCAGGAGCAGCGGGGCTCAGCGGAAAGAGGCCGGGCTTCGGAGTCAGAGGGCGTGAGTTCGACTCCCGGCTCTGCCGCTTGTCAGCCGTGTGACCGTGGGCGAGTCACTTTGCTTCTCCGTGCCTCCGTTGCCTCATCTGTAAAATGGGGATTGACCGTGAACCTCACGTGGGACGACCCGATGACCCTGTATCTACCCCGGTGCTTAGAACGGCGCTTGAATACCAACGTTAGTGTATTTTTTTCTCGATTCAAGCTCCCTTCATTTTCTCCTTCCCCCTCCACGTGTTGGGTCAGTGGCCAGACCCCTGGTTTTTCTTTTTGTTTTTCTCTCTCTGGCCTAACGCAGACAACTACGTAACACCGCGATCCTCCCAAAGCCTCTCTTCCGTAAGAACCATTCCTTTCTTGCTCCGCCTGCTTCCGCTTTCTCCTACCGTTGTCCGAGGCCGCGCTCCCCTGCGCGTTTAAAGCATTTTCTCTGTCTGCCCTGCTTTCGATCACCTCGTTTTCTCCCTCCGCAGTGGATTTTCTAATGAAACGATGGTATCTGTTGAGCGCTTACTACGCGGCAGGCCCGGTACTAAGCGCCGATGAAATAAACGCCTTCGTGGATTTGTTTAAATATCTGTGGTGAACAGGGTCAGGCCACAGGACAGGGAATTCGGGGGGAAATGGAACCCAGAGATGATCCTCCACCCTCTAGGCTCTGTGCTCTTCGTGGGCAGCGAACTTGTCTGCCGACTCTGTTATGCTGTATTCTCTCGAGCGCTCAGTACAGTGCTCTGCCCACAGTGAGCACTCAATAAATATTATTGATTGATTGATTGACCTCACCACAGAAAAATGGGAAGCAGGGGAAGCAGCGTGGCTCAGTGGAAAGAGCCCGGGCTTCGGAGTCAGAGGTCATGGGTTCGATTCCCGGCTCTGCCGCTTGTCAGCCGGGTGACTGTGGGCAAGTCGCTTCACTTCTCTGTGCCTCAGTTACCTCATCTGTAAAATGGGGATTAACTGGGAGCCTCACGTGGGACGACCTGATCACCCTGTATCTCCCCCAGCGCTTAGAACGGTGCTCTGCACGTAGTAAGCGCTTAACAAATACCAAGATTATTATTATTATTATTAAAAATGAAACATGCTTTGGAGCAAACCGCTCACAGATGGCCTAGGACGAGAGCTCGTCGTGGGCAGGGAATGCATCCGTTTATTTTTGGGTTGTACTTTTCCAGGCGTTTAGTACGGTGCTCTGCGCACAGCAGACGCTCAATAAATGCGGTTGAATGAATGAATGAATGAATGAGTGACCCAAGGCATCATGGCTCAGTGGAAAGAACCCAGGCTTGGGAGTCAGAGGTCATGGGTTCAAATCCCAGCTCTGCCACTTTCATTCATTCATTCATTAGTATTTATTGAGCGCTTACTATATGTGCAGAGCACTGTACTAAGCGCTTGGAATGTACAAATCGGCAACAGATAGAGACAGCCCCTGCCCATTGACGGGCTCACAGTCTAATCGGGGGAGACGGACAGACAAGAACAGTCGCGATAAATAGAATCGAGGGGATGAACATCTCATTAAAACAGTAGCAATGAATAGAATCAAGGTGATGTGCATCTCATTAACAAAATAAATAGGGTGATGAAAATACATACAGTTGAGCGAACGAGCACAGTTGGCAGCTGTGTGACTGTGGGCAAGTCACTTCACTTCTCTGTGCCTCAGTTACCTCATCTGTAAAATGGGGATTAACTGTGAGCCTCCCGTGGGACGACCCCATGACCCCGTATCTCCCCCAGCGCTTAGAACGACGGTGCTCTGCACATAGTAAGCGCTTCACGAATACCAACATTATTACCCTGGGTCAATGGTGGGTATTTGGGAGGACTACTATCTCTCATCTTTTTTCCCACCGCAACTCTGCTCTTCTCTTCTACTCCCCGCTCTTCCCTATCCGACTTGTTCTTCGGCTGGGTGCCCGCTTCAGGTCGAGCGCTTCCAGTTGGCATTCCAAGAAGAGTAACAATAATAACTGAGTTATTCGTCAAGTGCTTACCCCGTGCCAAGCACCGTACTGAGCGCTAGGGTAGATACGCGGTAATCAGGTCAGACACGGTCCCTGCCCCACAAGGGGCTCACGGCCTTAAGTAGGAGCGAGACCGGGTATTCGATCTCCGTTTTACAGATGATGAGACGGAGAAGTCGAACGATTCTCCCCAATTCACACAGCAGGCAAGTGGCGGAGCCGGGATTGGAACCCAGGTATCCTGACACCCGGACCCGTGCTCTTTCCGCTAGACCACGCTGTTTTTCCGCTAGTCTGTAATTTCTTTTAATGTCTGTCCCCCCTTCTAGAACGTGTCTACCAACTCTGTACTCTCCCAAGCACATAATACGATGCTCTGCACACCGTAAGCGTTCAATAAATAATAAAAGATCCTTTCGAATGCATTATTATCAATAATAACAATAATACCTGATCATTTATGGGGGTGGAATGGGCCAGAATTCGGTTCTGGTAAAAACAGAAAGTCCCCGGGGACCCTGTTAGCCAGCTGGAGCAAATGGGAAGCAGTAAGTGCTCAATGAAGACGACTGACCGCCGGATTGACTGACCGAGACCGAGCGGAATCCGTACTTGAGACTTCAAGTACAGGCTGACCGGCCCTTTTCCGTGACACTTGGAACAACGCTCGCCGCGTAGTAAGTGCTTCGCAAATACCATTATTATTATTGTTAGTATTGGAGACCGAGCATCGAAGTCGGTAGAGGTAGAATCTGTAGACTGTAAGCTCAGCGTGAGCAGGGAATGTGTCCGTTTCTTGTCGTATTCTCCCCGGTGCTTACTCAGTACAGCGCTCTGCATTTCCTCATTCATTCGATCGTATCTCTTGAGCGCTTACTGTGTGCAGAGCGCTGTACTGAGCGCTTGGAAAGTACAATCCGGCAACAGATCGAGACAATCCCTACCCAGCGAGGGGCTCGCAGTCTAGAAGAAGAAGAGAAGCAGCGTGGCTCGGTGGAAAGAGCACGGGCTTCAGAGTCCGAGATCGTGGGTTCGAATCCCGGCTCGGCCACAGTCACCTCATCTGTAAAATGGGGATTAAGACCGTGAGCCCCACGTGGGACAACCTGATTCCCCTGCGTCTACCCCAGCGCTTAGAACGGTGCTCGGCACACAGTAAGTGCTTAACGAATACCAACGTTATTATTATTATTATTATTATTATTATTATTAGAAGGGGGGAGACAGACAACGAGACGAAAGTCGAGAGGCATCGGTAGCATCAAAATAGATAAATAGAAACACAGATATATACGCATCATTACTAAAACGGAATAATAAACGCGTACAAATATACACAAGTGCTGTGGGGCGGGGAAGGAGTCGGGGTGATGGGGAGAGGAGGAGAAGCAGGAAAAGGGGGGCTCAGTCTGGGATGGCCTCCTGGAGGAGGCGAGCTCTCAGCGGGGCCTTGAAGGGGGGGAAGAGAGTTAGTTCGGCGGATGTGAGGAGGGAGGGCGTTCCAGGCCGGAGGTAGGACGCGGGCCGGGGGCCGACGGTGGGACGGGCGAGAACGAGGCCCGGTGAGGAGGTGAGCGGCAGAGGAGCGGAGTGTGCGGGCTGGGCTGGAGAAGGAGAGAAGGGAGGTGGGGTGATGGAGAGCTCCGGAGCCAACGGTGAGGAGCGTTCGCTTGATACGAAGGTCGACAGGCAACCACTGGAGATTTTTGAGGAGGGGGGGGTGACGTGCCCGGAGTAAATGCCATTTTCTGACTGAGCAAAGGAGACGTCGTGCCTGGACAGGGAGGGATTGGAACCCGAACTAACCCCTCCGTCTGCCCGCCTCTCCGTCTCAAAGGCCGTCACGACGCCGTCACTCGTCACTTGCCTTTTTTACTTTCCCCCGTGGTACTGACTCATCCGTTTGCATTCGGACTTGTACTCTCCCAACCTACCGGGACGCAAACATAAGGTTTCGATTGTTCCGAATCCATCTTTTCGGCTGGGAAAATACGCTTGCCACTTGTCTGGGGATAATTTGAAAGTAGTGAAGATGAAATAAAAATATTCAGAAAATTCAAGCAGTAAATATGGTTTCTCATGCACAATGACTGTATAATAATTAGGCTCTTTGTTAAGCGCTTACTACGTGCCAAGCACTGTTCTAAGCATTGGGTTAGATACGAGGTAATCAGGTTGTCCCACCTGGGGCTCGCAATCTTCATCCCCGTTTTACGGAGGAGGTAACTGAGGCACAGAGGAGTTAAGTGGCTTGCCCGAGGTCACACAGCAGACAACTGGCGGGGCTGGGATTAGAACCCACGACCCCTGACTCCCAAGCGCGTGCTCTTTCCACTAAGCCACACTGCCCTACCTTTAATCCGTTATTCCAAAATCCTCTGTGTAAGAAGAGCCTTCGTATTATTATCATTATCATCATTATTATCATTAACAATAATCATCGGTAAGGATTTTCTCCGTGCCAAGCATCGTACTAAGCCCTGGGATAGATACAAGGTAATCGGGTCGGACACAGTCCCTGTCCCACAAGACGCTCAAAGTCTGAAGCAGCGTGGCTCGGGGGAAAGAGCCCGGGCTTGGGAGTCGGAGGCCATGGGTTCGAATCCCGGCTCGGCCACTTGTCAGCCGGGTGACTGTGGGCAAGTCACTTGACTTCTCTGTGCCTCAGTTCCCTCATCTGTAAAACGGGGATTAACTGTGCGCCCCACGGGGGACAACCCGATCACCCTGTATCCACCCCAGCGCTCGGAACAGTGCTCCGCACATAGTAAGCGCTTAACCAATACCAACATCATTAAGTAGAAGGGAGAACAGGATTGAACCCCCATCTTACAAAGGAGGAAACCGAGGCACAGAGAACTCAAGTGGCTTGCCCAAGGTGACACAGCACATAAGTAGCAGAGCAGGGAGCAGAACCCACGACCTGACGCACAGAGGTCGCACTTTTCGGAGTTTTAGGTCGGCCCATCGTTGGGATTGACTGCTAACCGACCGACGGTTGGTTGGTACTGACTGCTAAGCTCTATACTGGGTGCTTGTGAAAGGACGCTAGAAGCCTGCCCTCGAGCTGACAGTATCATGGGGGGAGACAGACAAAAAATCTTTACATATAGGAAAAGCTGGAAGAAGAATCGAGCCATCAGTGGTATTTATAATAATGTTGGTATTTGTTAAGCGCTCACTATCCTTACCTCTTACTTACCTCTCCTCCCTTCTCTCTTTCCACCGCCCACCCCGCCCGCTCCGCTCCTCCGCCGCCCGCCTCCTCGCCGTCCCCCGTTCTCGCCCGTCCCGCCGTCGACCCCCGGGCCGCGTCCCCCCGCGGTCCCGGAACGCCCTCCCTCCTCGCCTCCGCCGAACTCATCCTCTTCCCCTCTTCGAAACCCTACTTAGAGCTCACCTCCTCCGAGAGGCCTTCCCGGACCGAGCCCCCCCCTTTTCCCTCTACTCCAGCTAAACCCTCTTCTCCCCCCTCTCCCTCTGCTCCCCCCCCCGCCGTCCCCTCCCCTCGGCCCCGTACCCGTCCGCTCGACTGTATAGATCTTCATCGCCCTGTTTCTTTTGTTAATGAGATGTACGTCGCCCCGATTCTATCTGTTTGCTATTGCTTTAGTGAGACGCCCTTCCCCTCGATTCTATTTACCGCCATCGTCCTCGTCCGTCCGTCTCCCCCGGTCGGACCGTGAGCCCGTCAAAGGGCGGGGACCGTCGCTATCTGTTGCCGAGCTGTCCGTTCCAAGCGCTCGGTACAGTGCTCTGCACATAGTGAGCGCTCAATAAATACTATTGAATGAATGAACGAGGGCAAGCGCTTAACAAATACCAACATTATTATATAACCCAATTCAAAGAGCTTGGGCAGGAGTGAGAGCGGATTAGATTAGATCTCCCTTTAAACTTTCCAAACAGTTTCCTCAAGGCTACTCCTTCAGACCACCCTTTGTTTCCCGTATTAGAGTCCGTGGCGGCTACCAAATATTCACTCCTTCATTTCTCTCTCTAAAAGTATAGATCCATGCAGTAAAGCAGCCTCTTCTATCATTCCCGCCGCACCCACCATTCTGAAATAGAAGATACGGGAAAGACTCCGGACGTAAACACGGCTGGCTAATCCCTTTTTTAACCATGATATAAATCCACTGAACTTTCCTCTCACGTTCGATGCTTCGGCAGTTGAACGCTCTTCACGGGTTTTTCAGAGAGATGCGATTTAACTTGAGAACGTCTGCAACGGGCTGGAAAGGATTTTTCCCATATCGGATGTCCTCTCAGAGACTCGGTGTCGTATTTTAGTAGACCGAACAGACGTCAGCGTTCGCCTCAATTTAAATTGGGACAGTTCGTCGATATCATTACTTAGCCTTCCTAATTAAACTTCCGTCAGTAGCGTAGGTCACCGTTATTTTAGAAATGAATTCGACATTCACCTTGTCCTCCTCCACTTATGAAAATTTGCCCTCGGCTAATTTGGAATCGAGACGTTTTCTGAGCGTGGCGTCGTACTTTCCTCGGATGAACGGGAATTTTAAAAACGCCCGTTGCCGTCTGTTCGTTTACAGCCTTTCCTGACTCTTTCGGTAATCGCCGGAGAACTTTAAACGCATCGAAAACGGGTGTGTATCGTCGTCATCATAATAATTAATGATTGTGGTATTTGTTAAGCCCCTACTATGTGCCAGGCACCGTTCTAAGCGCCGGGATAGATACGAGATAGTCGGACTGGACACGGTCTATGGGCCTCAGTTACCTCATCTGTAAAGTGGGGATTAACCGGGAGCCTCACGGGGGACGACCCGACGACCCTGTATCTACCCCAGCGCTTAGAACGGTGCTCGGCACATGGTGAGCGCTTAACAAATACCGACGTTATTATTATCATTACTTCTCTGGGCCTCAGGTACCTCATCCGTCTAATGGGGATAATAATGTTGGTATCTGTTAAGCGCTCACTCCGTGCCGAGCACCGTCCTAAGCGCCGGGGTGGATACGGGGTCATCGGGTCGTCCCACGTGAGGCTCACAGTTAATCCCCATTTTCCAGATGAGGGAACTGAGGCCCAGAGAAGCGAAGTGACCCGGCCACAGTCCCACAGCTGCCAAGTGGCCGAGCCGGGATTCGAACCCATGACCTCCGACTCCCAAGCCCGGGCTCTTTCCACTGAACCACGCTGCTTCTCTGATGGAGGCTGCGGGCCGACCTGATTCGCCCGTATCCGCTCCCGCGCTCAGTAAGGCGCCTGGCACAGAGCAAGCGCTTAACAGGCGCCGTAATTATCAGCACGGCGCCCTGCGCACGGTAGGCGCTCAATAGAGACGACCGAATGAATCATCATCATCAACAGGGCCCCGAAGGCGGAGAGAGCGGCGGTCTCTCGTCCACGAAGCCAGAGGCAGTCCCGGCCCAGAGGGCGGACGGGAGCAAGAGGTCGGCTGCAAGATAGGTGAGATCGAGGTGCGGTGAGGAAGGTGGCAACAGAGGAGCAAAGGGAGCGTGGCGGGTTTTAATAGGAAATCAGCGAGGTCGCGTAGGAGGGAGAGAGCCGATCGAGTGCCCTCAAGTCGACGGCGAGGAGTTTCCGACGCGGAGGCGGATGGCCGGCCGCTTCAGGTTTACGAGGAGCCGGGGAGACAAGGGACTGAAGCGGACCCTTTCCCTAGCCACAGACGGTAGATTACTAGGACCACTTATGCTCGCATCTGTGGAGATAGAGAGGATAATGGGAATGGAGAGGGAATTCAGAATTTAATTTCAAGCCATAGTTTGTCTCCTTTCACCCTGAAACACCGATTTCGAGAATTGTTTCCAAGAAGCGGAATTCTTCCTTCTGAGTTTTACCTTTCCCCGCTGGTCCCCGCCCCCCTCCCGAAGTTGGCGTTCTAGCCAGCCTAAGACGATCTAACTTTTAGCCGAAAATGGAAATACGGGGGTCTGCGTAATCTACTCTGGGCGATCAGTGCGGCTAACTGGGAGTCGACTGCATTTTCCCTTGTTGATTGCATATATACATACATATAGGGATGTACATGTGTGTACACACACACATACATATAGGGATGTACACATACACACACACACATACACACACACACATATATAACATATAGGGATGTACACATACACACACACACACATACACACACATATATAGGGATGTACATATATACACACACACATATACATATAGGGATGTACACACACACACATATATGGATGTACATATATGTGTGTGTGTGTATTATATATAATTACATATATATACACACACACATACATATATATGCACATGCATGTGTATGTATGTATATATATGCACACATATATACATGTGTCCCTATATGTATATACACATATATGTATACACACACACACACACATATACACATATAGGGCTGTACATATATCCCTATATTCGGCCCCTTCCTCCATCTGTGATTTATTTCAATGTCTGTCTCCCCTCCACTGGACTGTAAGCTCCTCAATGATAATAGTAGTAAGAATTATGGTATTCGTTAAGCACTTACTACGGGCCAGGCACTGTACTAAGCCCTGGGGTGGATAGAAGCAAACGGGGTGGACGCGGTCCCCGTCCCCCGCGGGGCTCACAGTCTCGATCCCCCATTTTGCGGAGGAGGTAGCTGAGGCCCAGAGAAGCGAAGTAATAATAATAATAACGTTGGTATTTGTTAAGCGCTTTCTATGTGCAGAGCACCGTTCTAAGCGCTGGGGTAGATACAGGGTCATCGGGTCGTCCCACGTGAGGCTCACAGTTAATCCCCATTTTCCAGATGAGGGAACTGAGGCCCAGAGAAGCGAAGCGACTCGCCCACAGTCACCCAGCTGACAAGTGGCAGAGCCGGGAGTCGAACCCATGACCCCTGACTCCGAAGCCCAGGCTCTTTCCACCGAGCCACGCCCAGGGTCACAGAGCAGACAAGTTTCGGATCCGGGATTAGAACCCAGGCCCCCCCGACTCCCGGGCCCGTGCTCTATCCAGTGGACGGCTACTACACCATGCCGCTTCTCCTCGAGGGCAGGGTCTCGTGTCTCCCGACTCCGTTCTGTTGTAATAATAATAACGTTGGTATTTTGTTAAGCGCTCACTATGTGCCGATCACTGTTCTAAGCGCTGGGGTAGACGCAGGGGAATCAGGTCGTCCCACGTGGGGCTCACGGTCTTAATCCCCATTTTCCAGATGAAGTAACCGAGGCCCGGAGAAGCCAAGCGACTCGCCCACAGTCGCCCAGCTGACAAGTGGCAGAGCGGGGATCCGAACCCGTGACCTCCGACTCCGAAGCCCGGGCTCTTCCCACTGAGCCACGCTGCTTCTCCCGACCACTCCCAACCACTTCACGCGGTGTGCTCTGCACACGGTAAGCGCCCACTAAGTCGAATAACCGATCGAGGAAGAGCCCGTGAAGGTGCCCGAGCTGGATACGGCCCGCGGCTACGGCACCGTTCCGTCCGGGCCCTTTGCCGTTCTTCGTCGCCCTGACTGCAGCGGGGACTTCATCGGGCGCGAGAGGGAGAGTCACGGCGACAGGGAAACTATTCTCTGTGGAGCGTCACCCTCATCAACGGCAAGAGTGTTATGGAGAGGACCGAAGTGTGGTTGCCATCTCTTCGAGATTTCTTCCTTGTCCGTGAGGAGGACGGAGCCACCGTGCCGGGTACTTCAGAAGTCCTTGAATCGCTTTCAGTCGACTTAGCCCCTGTGCTGTTATCGTAATTCTTGATTACCCGTGTCAAAACGCTTCACGGGCTTGGGAATCAGAGGATGTGAATTATAATCCCCGCTCTGCCGCTTGTCTGCTGTGTGACCTTGGGCAAGTCACTTTCCTTCCCTGGGCCCCAGTTCCCTCATCTCTAAAATGGGGGTTAAGAGTGTGAGCCCCAAGCGCGACAGGGACTGCGTCCAACTTGATTACCTTCTGTCTACCTCGGTGCTCAGAACAATGCTTGGCAGGTAGTTAGCACTTAAATGCCACAATTATCATTATAAGCATTATTTACGATAAGGTACGAAGCACCACAGAAAGGTGCGAACCTAGTCCTTAGCCTACACAGGGCTGAGAATCTGCGTGGCTCAGTGGAAAGCGCCCGGGCTTGGGGGTCAGAGGTCATTCATTCATTCATTCGATAGTATCTATTGAGCGCTTACTATGTGCAGAGCCCTTTGACGGACTCACGGTCTAAATCGGGGGAGACGGACAGACGAGAACAATGGCGGTAAATAGAATCGAGGGGAAGAACATCTCATTAAAACAATAGCAAATACATAGAATCGAGAGCGAAGGTCATGGGTTCAAATCCCAGCTCGGCCCCTTGTCAGCTGTGTGACTTTGGGCATGTCACTTCACTTCTCGGTGCCTCGGTTCCCTCATCTGTAAAATGGGGATTAAGACCGTGAGCCCCCCGTGGGACAACCTGATTCTCCTGTGTCTACCCCAGCGCTCAGAACAGTGCTCGGCACACGGTAAGCGCTTAACAAATACCAGCATTATTATTATTATTATTATTATTATCATTAAAACAATAGCAAATAGACAGAATCAAGAGCAAATAAATAGAATCGCGAGCAAAGGTCATGGGTTCTAATCCCGGCTCCGCCACTCGTCAGCTGTGTGACTTTGGGGAAGAAACTTAACTTCTCTGTGCCTCAGTTACCTCAGCTGTAAAATGGGGATAAAGACTGTGCATCCCACGTGGGACAAGCTGCTTACCTTGTATCTACCCCCGCGCTTAGAAGAGTGCTTGGCCCGTAGCAAGCAATTAACAAATACCGTAGTTATTATTATTGTTGTTTTTAATCTGACAGAGGGGAAACGGATGAGGAACTCACGGGGATAGAAATGACAGGATAAATCGAGCTAAAACAATAAATCGCCAACAGAAAAAGCAGTGAAGGCTGCAGCACGTTCCTGTTGAACGTGATAGTTTCCGGGCTCTTCCCAATTTCAGTGGCTACGGCAGATCGGGTGCGGGAGACCTCACCTCCGGACCCAAGAGAGGCAGCGTGGTCTAGCGGATAGAGCACGGGTTTGGGAGTCAGAAAGACCTGGGTTCATTCATTCAATCGTATCTCTTGAGCGCTTACTGTGAGCAGAGCACTGTACTGAGCGCTTGGAAAGTACAATTGGGCAACAGATAGAGACAATCCCTCCCCAACGACGGGCTCACGGTCTCGAAGGGGGAAGACAGGCAACGAGACGGAACAGGTAATAATAATAATGTTGGTATTTGTTAAGCGCTTACTATGTGCCGAGCACCGTTCCAAGCGCTGGGGTAGACACAGGGGAATCAGGTCGTCCCACGTGGGGCTCACAGTCTTCATCCCCATTTTCCAGATGAGGTCACTGAGGCACGGAGAAGCGAAGTGACTTGCCCACAGTCACACGGCTGACGAGTGGCCGAGCCGGGATTCGAACCCATGACCTCTGACTCCCAAGCCCGGGCTCTTTCCACTGAGCCACGCTGCTTCTCTGGACAGGCATCAATAGCATCAAAATAGATAAATGGAGTTATAGATGCACATCGTTACTAAAATAAACAGAATCATAAATAGGTACAAATAGACACAAGCGCTGTGGGGCGGGGAAGGGGATAGAGCAGAGGGAGTCGGGGCGACGGGGAGGGGAGGAGCAGTGGAAGGGGGGGGGCTCAGTCTGGGAAGGCCTCCTGGAGGAGGTGAGCTCTCGGTAGGGCTTCGAAGGAGGAGAGCGAGCCGGTTTGGCGAAACGTGGACTCCGCTGCCTTTTTCGGTCTTGGGCCTCTCGGGTGACTGGCCTCGGCCAGCAGGAGAGCCCTCAGTTAGCCCTTTACCGTCCGGTTCATCGAACCTTATCTGCGGCAAACAGGCCGTCCGCTATTTCAACTGTCTTCGACCGTTCCTTTCCCGGCTCCAGCTATGGTTATATCTATGGCAACTGGACTAGTCCTCCATCCCGGTCCGTTGCCCAGGCAACACAGAGCACCTGGCATATTTGGCAAAGTGCTTTACAATCATTTGCCCGACTTCTTGGCAGGGTGCCCCTAGGCTGAGATCTTCCGCGGGTAATGGTCTTTAAATGACCGCCTCTGGAATCTCGCACGGTGCTCCGGGTCGGCAGAGAAGCAGCTTAGCGGAAAGACCGCCGGGCTGGGGAGAAAGAGGACGTGGGTTCTAATCCCGGCTCCGCCACTCGTCGGCTTCGTGGCCCCGGGCAATTACGTAAGGATGCCGAAGACGAGAGGTCGATCGATCGGTCGGGTTTATCGAGCGCCGACTGCGTGCAGGGGAATATATTAAGCGCTTGAGAGAGTACAACACAACAATATAAGAGACACGTTCCCTGCCTTAGTAAGGATAACGATGGTATTTGTTAATAACGTTGGTATTTGTTAAGCGCTTCCTACGTGCCGAGCACTGTTCTAAGCGCTCGGGTGGATACGGGGTCATCGGGTCGTCCCACGTGAGGCTCACGGTTGATCCCCATTTTCCAGATGAGGTCACTCAGGCCCAGAGAAGCGAAGTGACTCGCCCACGGTCACACAGCTGCCGAGAGGCAGAGCCGGGAGTCGAACTCGCGGCCTCTGGCTCCGAAGCCCGGGCTCTTGCCACTGAGCCATCGCTGCTTCCCCAGCACACAAGGAACACAACAGCACAACGAAAGACATATCTCGGGTCTGCACGGTGTGATTGGGACCGTAGGTCTCCCATTGGCCGCACGCTACTTCAAGTATAGCGGACGACCGTATCCACACGTGGTTTTTTTCCCCGTGCGTGGGGCGGTTCTGTGTCTAAACGTCTAGTTGGCGATCGCCGTCTGGTTCTTCGAACAGGGGCTGGTGGTGGAGAAGCGGCGTGGCTCGATGGATCGAGCGGAGACCTCCGAGTCAGAAGGACCTGCCTTCTAACCCCGCCCTGCCACCTGTCTGCTGTGTGACCTTGGGCAAGTCACTTCTCCGGCCCTCAGTCACCTCAGCTGTAAAACGGGGGTGAGAGTACGAGCCCGACGTGGAACGGGGGCTGTGCCCGACGAGACTAACCTGTATCTACCCCACCGCTTAGAAGAGTGCTTGGCACGGGGTTAACGCTCAACAAGTACCATTTTTCTTCTTATCATCATTATTATTATCAGAATATATCAGAGAAGCAGCGCGGCTCGGTGGAAAGAGCCCGGGCTTCGGAGTCAGAGGTCATGAGTTCGACTCCCGGCTCTGCCACTTGTCAGCTGGGTGACCGTGGGCGAGTCACTTCACTTCTCTGGGCCTCAGTTCCCTCATCTGTAAAATGGGGATTAAAATTGTGTGAGCCCCACGTGGGACAACCTGATGACCCCGTATCTCCCCCAGCGCTCAGAACGGTGCTCGGCACCCAGTAAGCGCTTGACAGATACCAACATCATCATCGGTCGTCCACACGTACGTGCACGTAGTTGTCGTACACGCTCAAAAAGGTGCTTGGAAGGCAGGGCCGTTGCCGGATCACCGGCCCGAGGGCTTGGGAAGCGTCGAGCGAATGATATTTCGCTTGAAATAAATGATATTTCGGTTGAAATGATACTGACATCTAGTGGCTCCTCCACCCAGCATGAAGGGTTCAGGAGAAGGGAAAGGAGAAGCTCCCGCCGTGGCCAAGATGGCTTTTGTGTCGCTAGACAACCTTGCCCTTGCCCTCACTTGGAGAATTGCCCCATGTCTATGTGATCATCCCCTTTTCCTTCCCCTTGTCCCATTTTCGCTGAAGGGGGGATAAGGGTGGAGTTGGCGGAGGTGCCTATTCATTGCCTGCTTGTGTGTTTCCACGCCTGTCTCCCCCGTCCTAGACCGCCAGCCCGCTGTGGACGGGGATCGTCTCTCTCTGTCGCTGAACTGTATTCATTCATTCATTCATTCAACAGTATTTATTGAGCGCTTACTATGTGCGGAGCACTGTACTAAGCGCTTGGAACGAACAAGGCGGCAACAGATAGAGACGGTCCCCGCCCTTTGACCGGCTCACGGTCTAATCGGGGGAGACGGACGGACGAGAACGATGGCAATAAAAACTGTACTTCCCAAGCGCTTAGTACAGTGCTCTGCACACAGTAAGCGCTCAGTAAATACGCTCAAACGATGAATATTGCTCTCCTCTTGCCGTCTTATGCCGGTCGAGTCGTTGCCGGCCCATAGCGAACACCGCGGACACGTCTCTCCCAGAGCGCCCCGCTCTCCATCCGCAATCGATCCGGTGGCGGATCCGGAGAGTTTTCCTGGTAAAAAATCCAAAAGTGGCTTACCGTTGCCGCCCTCGACTCTCCCCGCCGCCGCCGCTGCCCGGCACGGGTGAGTTTTGACTCGTGGCAGATGGCCTTCCGCTCTCTAGCCACTGGCCAAGCTGGAAACGGAAGGGCCAGGCCTCTGCTCGACTCTCCCTCCGGTAGCCGAGACTGGTAGAGGACCGGAAACTCTCCGGGTGCGACCCTGAGAGGGGATTACTCTCTCCTCAGCCGGTTTAAATTACCTGCTGGGCTGCTATGCACGTGTTGTCCTAATCAAAAGAGGGACTTTTGAGAGAAGCAGCGTGACTCAGTGGCAACAGCCCGGGCTTGGGAGTCAGAGGTCATGGGTTTGAATCCCGGCTCTGCCACTTGTCAGCTGTGTGACTGTGGGCAAGTCACTTCACTTCTCTGTGCCTCATCTGTAAAATGGGGATGAAGACTGTGAGCCCCAGGTGGGACAACCCGATTCCCTGTATCTCCCCCAGCACTTAGAACAGTGCTCTGCACATAGTGAGCGCTTAACAAATACCAACATTATTATTATAAGCTCCTTGTGGGCGGGAAAACGTGCCTCCCAACTGTCATACGGTACTCTACCAAGTGCTTAGTACAGTGCTCTGCACGCAGTAAGTGCTCAGTAAATGCCACTGGCTGATTGATTGGTCCTGCATCACAGTCCCGTTCAATTTGCCGTAGATGTTCCCCACAGAGGAACATTCGTTGTGGCAGAGAATGTGTCTGTTAAATTGTTCTGTTGTACCCTCCCAAACGCTTAGTACGGGGCTCTGCGCACGGTAAGTGCTCAATAAATACGACCGACTGCCTGATTGACTGTTCCTTCTTTGCCCCTAGCTATCTTTGAAAGGTCTCTTCATGAGACCCTTTTCCCCAGAAATTCATATACAGACTAAGATATGCTACCTTTCCCACCTCCATTTCCTATTCATTCGTTCATTCAGTCGTATTTATTGAGCACTTACTGTGTGCAGAGCACTGTACTGAGCACTCGGAAAGTACAGTATGGCGATAAAGAGAGACAGTCCCTGCCCACAACGGGCTCACAGTCTAGAGCGGGGGAGACGGACATCAAAACACGTCAACAGGCATCAGTGTAAATAAATAGAATTATAGATATATACAAGGTATATATATAAAAGATATATACCTCTATATATCTATATCTCTATATATAAAAGATATATAGATATATATCTTTTGCTGTGCTGTGGGGCGGGGAGAGCGGGGGAAGAGCAAAGGGAGCAGAGTCGAGGTGACGCGAAAGGCATGGTGGACTCATGCCTCTCTGTTGGTTATGCATTGTAACGAAAACGATGATGAAGAAGAGGATAATAATAGTGATATCTGTTAAGCATTTACTATGTGCCAAGCACTATACTAAGCACTGGGGTAGAGACAAGATAGGTTGGACTCAGTCCCTGTCCCACATGGGACTCACACTGTCAAAGGTCTGATCCGATTCGATCGAACAGTCAATGGTATTTATTAATAATAATAATAATAATGTTGGTATTTGTTAAGCGCTTACTATGTGCAGAGCACTGTTCTAAGCGCTGGGGTAGACACAGGGGAATCAGGTTGTCCCACGTGGGGCTCACAGTCTTAATCCCCATTTTACAGATGAGGGAACTGAGGCACAGAGAAGTTAAGTGACTTGCCCACAGGCACACAGCTGACAAGTGGCAGAGCTGGGATTCGAACTCATGAGCCCTGACTCCAAAGCCCATGCTCTTTCCACTGCGCCACGCTGCTTCTCTGAGCAGCATTTATTGAGCACTTACCTTATGCAGAGCACTGTACTAAGCGCTTGGGCGAGTACAACAGGTTCCCTGTCCACAGGGAACTTACGTTTAGAGGGAGAGACAGACATTAATGTACATAAATAAATTGTGAATATGTACGTAAGTGCTGTGGGGCTGAGGATGGGGTGAAAACGTATGGAACATATATATATAAAGTGAGTCAATCAATCAATCGGTGGTATTTATTGAGCACTTACTATGTGCAGAGCACTGTACTAAGTGTTGGAAGAGTACAATGCAACAGAATTAGCATACATGTTCCCTGCTTATAAGGTGAAGGATTCTAAGTCTCAGTCTACCCTTACTTTATGATAATAACAATAATGGCATTTGTTAAGCGCTTAATACGTACCCGGCCCTATTCTAAGCGCTGGGATAGGTACAAGATAATCGGGTTTGGGCACAGTCCCTGTCCCACACAGGGCTCACAGTCTTAATCCCCATTTTACAGATGAGGGAACTGAGGCACAGAGAAGTGAAGTGACTTCTCCAAGGTCACACAGCAGACAAGTGGTGGAGCTGGGATTAGAACCCATGACCTTCCGACTCCTCGGCCCCCGCTTTATCCACTGGCCCACACTGCTTCTTACTTATTCTAGCAGGGGTTCGATAATGCTTTGTATGTGAGCGGGGAACACGTCTACCATTTTTGTTATATTGTACACTCCGGAGCGCTTAGTACAGTGCTCAGTACACAGTAAGCCCTCAGTGAATACGACTGATCGATTGATCGATTTGATATTCCATTTGTTTTTAAGGATGGTGAATTTCAGTTTGTTAGCCAAGGGTGTTTTTCTCCATCCTCTTTTGCTCAACTCAGCCATATCAGAACAAAAATAATTCTGTCATTTCTGAGGTAACGTGAAATCCCACCGGATTTAAACCCTGCAGTCTTGTCGATGGCAGGATTAGGTAATTCGACGATATAATTTAACACGATTAACAATACAATATTGAGAATTCAATGGGATGGAAAGTGACGGTTTGTAGAGCAAATGCTTGAAATGCACACGTAACGAACAAGCTGAGTATGACGCCGAAGGGTTTGCAGAATTGTGACTGCGTGGGTTGATCCGGTTCAATGGTTGGTAAAAATCATTCCACCCCATCCTCTTTGGACACAAAGAGCCAGGTATCTTTTAAATAATCTAAGCACACAAATCACCTCGGATGTAAAATATCTTTTGAAAGAAAACTGCAACCCATTTTGCGATTATTTTTTTTTTAAAGTAGGAAATACTATAATTTTACAAATAATACAATCTTTCACAGGCTAGATCCAGGACAGTCAGGCAAATACATGGACGGGCCTAGAAAATGATGATTCCAGGATCATTCTCTTCCATACTACCCAGCCCATATAACACGGTCAGCTCCCTAGCATTGATATAATGGGGGGGTGGGGGGGGAGAAGGGACAATAACAGGAAATGTAAACAGCTGCTGTATGGTGCTTACACAAGCTGAGAAGGAAAAAGAAATGTTATAAAGACGCAGTCGCAACTGTTTGCTATAGCAGCAGACTCTCGGTAGGCAAATATGGCACATGGACCGGTTCGGTGTGTGGCAATCAGGAGAGGAAGGAGTAAATCTACCAACAACCCAAGCCAGGTTCAACCCAACGTGGCAGGGGGATCCCCAAAGCTGCTTTACGGCGAGCTGACATTGGGCAACTGAAAACGTGGGATCAGAGGAAACATTTAAAGGATTCGGTGAAGCTCAGCCTCAGTCAGCTGAACGTTGAGGGGTAACTGCGGCCGACAGGAGAAAGGGGTGGCTCTTTCGAAGCTGCTGCTTTAAAAGGATCGTGACACCTAAGAGCCCAAACTGCGAATATTTATTGCCTGATCCCGCAGGCAGCAGACACACCACCGATGACGGATGGACATTTTTTGGCTGCAAACAGTCAAGTACGGCCTACCGGCCTGGCGTGGGCCTTTCCAACCAAATTTGTACCAACCTCCAAGAAAATCATTCTCCCTCTCTTTCTATCTTGCTAACAATATTAATAACTGTGGTATCTGTTCAGCATTTGTTAAGCGCTAAGGTAGATATGGGCTAATCGGACTGGACTCAGTCCCTGTCCCACAGGAGGCTCACAGTTTTATAGGGAGAGAGAATAGGGGTCTTATCTCTATTTTGTACAGATGGGGAAACTGAGGGGCTGAGAAATTAGGTGACTTGTCAAACAGCAGGTAAGCGACAGAGTCAGAATCAGATCCCAGGTTTCCTGAATCCCGGCCTATCCACTAGACCATGCTATTTTTTCTCTCTCTGTCTCTCTTTCTCCCTCTCAACCAAGAAGCAAGTACAAACGAAATGGCAGGCCCTACATATCTCTCTCTACTCTTTCCACTAGACCATGCTATTGTCTCTCTCTACTCTATCCACTAGTTCATGCGATTCTGTCTCTTCCAACCATGATGGCAGCGCAAACAAAATGGCAGGCTCTGCACGTCTCTCTCTCTCTCTCTTTCTCTCTCCCTCTCAACCAAAGCAAGTAGAGACAAAATAGCAAACCCCCATCTCTCTATCTCTATCTCTCTCTTCCAAGAGGAACGTACAAACAAAACGACAGGCCCTGAATGTTTCAAATGTGTCAGTATGGCAGAGGACAATCCACACGTAGGGTTGAATGAATTGGCAGTCGCGCATAAATCATTTCATTTTACGTACCCTGCTGGCTGCATAGAATTTCTCCATCTGGAACATCACTTGGAATGTGAAGGACAGATCTATATCGCAAATAAAAGATAGAATGAAAACTGTCATTCGCAAATGAAAGTGAGATTCAAGAAGACATGGGGGGAAAGAAATGGAAGCTCGAAAAAGAATGTTAAAATTGTTTTTAATTTGGGACACTCTGGATTCTGTTCACCTAAGGAGAGTGTTAGTTATGTGCTGACATGCACTTTTCACACTTCTTCCATTCTAGCATCCCACCTCGGACCAGGACTGTAGTTGTTCAGAGGGGCGAGGATTAGTCAAGATAGCCTCCAGTGTGGCAGCCCAGGCTACGACAGTGAGAGGCGTAGGTACGTCTCGTCTATCTCGCCCTCCCTCCTCAAATCCGACTCTCCCCGTCTTCAAAGTCTTACTGAAGGCCCATCTCCTCCAAGTGGCCTTTCCTGACTAAGCCCCCCTTTCCTCTTCTCCCACTCCCTTCTGCGTCACCCTGACTTGCTCCTTTTATTCATCCCCCGTGTCTGATGTTACATTGTACCGTCCCAAGTGCTTAGTACAGTGCTTTGCGGATGGAGACGTACCCTTTAAGTACTTGATATTCACCCCTCTCCCGGCCTCGTAGCGCTTACGTCCCAGCTCTGCCACTCGTCAGCTGTGTGACTGTGGGCAAGTCACTTTACTTCTCTGTGCCTCAGTTCCCTCATCTGTAAAATGGGGATTAAGACTGTGAGCCCCACGTGGGACAATCTGATCCCCCTGTGTCTACCCCAGAGCTTAGAACAGTGCTCTGCACGTAGTAAGCGCTTAACAAACACCAACATTATTATTATTACTTAAATATACTTAAGTATACTTACTGTAATTTATCTATTTATATTAATGTCTGTCTCCCCCTCTAGACTGTAAGCTTGTTGTGGGCAGGGAATGTGTCTGTTTATTATTTTATACTCTCCCAACCACTTATCACGGTGCTCTGCATATAGTAAGCGCTCAATAAATATGAATGAATGAATGGAGACAATTTACCTGTTTCCTGGGTTTGATATGATAGTTCTGCTCAGAGGCCTCCTTCTTCCGGACCTACTGGGAGCACATCATCCAAGTGGCAGATCAGTCAATCAATCAATGGTATTTATTGTATTTACTGTGTGCGGAGCACTGTACCGTGCGCTTGGGAAGATACAACAGAGTTGTTAGACACGTTCCCTGCCCACAAGGGGCTTATAGTCTAGAGGGGGAGACAGACATTAGAATACATTGTGGATATGTACCTGAGTGCTGTGGGGTGAGAGTGGAGTGAATATCGAGTCCTTAAAGGTTATGTTTCCATCTGCAGAAATTGAGATCATTTTGGGTGGTCTGCCGCTAGCCTCGTAAGCAGTCATTTCTCTTATCGTGATGACTTGGCTCACGCGATACAACGAGGGACTTGCGGTCTAAAGGCAGAACCACTCCGGAATAAGTTGGTTAGCATCAACGCTTCTTGGGCCTGGTCTGAGATGGCGGAAGGAAAGGGGAGTGTCTAAATAGCAGAATGAATCACGATCAGATAATAATAATAATGATTGTGAGATTTATTACGTGCTCACTATACGCCAAGCACTTTACTAAGCGCTGGGGTAGATACAAGTTAAGCAGACTGGACCCAGTCCCTGTCCCACACGGGGCTCACGGTCTAAGTAGGAAGATGAGCAAGTATTTAATTAAATACTGCCCCACCGGTATGTAAATTTGCCTCAGCACGCACACACACACGACACACACACACACACACCCCACCAAGCAAACTATTCAATATATGGCACCTAAAAGAACTTCCCTCCCCTCTCGGGATCGCACCTGAAGAGTTTCCAGTACTCGGCCGTGGGAGGGAGAGTCAAGCAGAGGCCTACCCATTCCATTCCTAGCTTGGTCAGTGGCTAGCTAGTGAAAGACAATCTGCTACAAGTCAAAATTCACCTGTTCCGGGCAGCAGCGGCACCGGAGAGAGTCGAGGGCGGAGACCCAAGCTTACGGCGGGGAAGGAGGCGATGGTAAACCACTTGCGGATTTTCACCGAGAAAACGCTACGGATACGCTGCCGTCACGATTACAGATGGAGGTGGGGCATTCTGGGAGAGATGGGTCCACGGAATCTCTACGGGTTGGAGACGACTCGACGGCGTAAGACAGAAGAACTCCAGAAAAGTCTCTTTCTTGTCCTGAGCTTTGCTTACAGTGAACTTCTCTGAAGGATGGGGGAAGAAACACGGAAAACCGTTTTGGCACTGTGTCTCCCTGCTATCAGCAGAGAAGATCTGGATCCGTGTTCCAACTCCCACCACCTGCCTGCTCTGTGATCTTGACAGAGTGGCTTAGTGGAAAGAGACTGGGCTTGGGAGTCAGAGGTCATGGATTCTAATCCCCGCTCCGCCACTTATTCATTCAATAGTATTTATTGAGCGCTTACTATGTGCAGAGCACTGTACTAAGCGCTTGGAATGTACAAATCGGTGACAGATAGAGACAGTCCCTGCCCTTTGACGGGCTTATGGTCTAATCGGGGGAGACGGACAGACGAGAACAATGGCGATAAACAGAATCGAGGGGATGAACATCTCATGAAAACGATAGCAAATAAATAGAATCAAGGTGGTGTACATCTCATTAACAAATACTTATCAGCTGTGTGACTTTGGGCAAGTCATTTCACTTCTCTGTGCCTCAGTTACCTCATCTGGAAATCGGGGATTAAGACTCTGAGCCCCACGTGGGACAACCTGCTTACCTTATATCTACCCCAGCGCTTAGAAGAGTGCTTGGCACATAGTAAGCCCTTCACAAATACTATTATTATTATTATTATTGTTATTAATAGAAGGTGAATACAGGGTGTTGATGGCTTATAGGCTCCTCTCTAGACCGTAAGCTCACAGTGGGCAGGGAATGTGTCTGTTTCTTGTTGTATTGTACTCTCCCAAGCACTTAGTAGAGCACTCTGCGTGCAGTAAGCACTCAATAAATACCATTGACTGACTTCTTATCCTCCTTTTCCTCCTCTTCCCACTCCACCTCTTCCTTCTCAGGAGAAGCAGCGTGGCTCAGTGGAAAGAGCACGGGCTTTGGAGTCAGGGCTCATGAGTTCGAATCCCAGCTCTGCCACTTGTCGGCTGTGTGACTGTGGGCAAGTCACTTAACTTCTCTGTGCCTCAGTTCCCTCATCTGTAAAATGGGGATTAAGACTGTGAGCCCCACGTGGGACAACCTGATTCCCCTATGTCTACCCCAGCGCTTAGAACAGTGCTCGGCACATAGTAAGCGCTTAACAAATACCAACATTATTATTATTATTCTCCTCCTCCAGCCTAGAAAACAGCCTAGAAAGACCAGAGTCTTGTGGCGGCTACTCTTTTAAACAAATGGCAAGTTTGCTTTGTGACCAGTGGTCATGGTTGCAAGACCTCCTTCCTTAAAATAACAGAGGGAGAAATAGTGGCTGTATAAAAAAGTTTGGGCCGCAAAGTAGCTGGCTGCTTCTTCTCCTCCATTAGCCTGGCGCCGTTCCCTGGCATGCTCTATGATTGACTAGGAAATCCTCTCTGATTGAGTGTGGAATCTTGGATGATTTCGCATCACAGCACATTGTACTGGCTTCCAAACCGTCCCTTCCGACTGGGAATCAGAAACTCCAAACGACTTCAGCTACGCATCCTGCGAGCACTCCGTAAGTGCTTCAGTGTGTGACCACCCCAGATTCCCAGCTAATAACAGCTTGTACAGACAGCCCTTAATAAATAAATGTCAATTAATAACAGTCATCAGTCATCATTATCGATATTCCTCCAGGGCAGATTGGATTGGTTAAATGCCCTACATTGGTAATCGTTGGCCAAATTCTCGTCTCGCTCCAGGGGAGCTCTGTGAATAAAGGAGTAGAAAAAAGGAAATGTGACTGATAATCATTAGTGCACCCCGTATTCGGGCTACTTAATGCAAAAAAAATAATATTAAAACCTTTATCTGATGCACAGAAAATACTCTTTCAGATACTTTCCAAGCCATAGCTCACCCTTGTAAAAGAACCACATCGCCTTCCGTGAGGAAGTGGAATTACTTCATTCTCTTCTGGGCTCCCAGATGACATTGAAATCTCAGTAAAGCCGCTTCTGCTGACCCCTACCCTGATCCTAGCGGCAAAAAACATCATTTGTAATAAAAATGATTCCCGACACGCGGGACAGAAGCGGAGATTTTTCACAGGACCTGAATGGGAGTACAGTGCCTGATATCAGCGGTGAGATCTTGTTATTAATGGATGCAGACTGTTTTCCGCATGAGAAGAAGAAATGGGTGACAGATGGGTTATATCATTTTCTATGGCAGAGGAAATTGATAGAGCAGACGGTTTCTATTGCCACATGCCTAACAGACCTCCAAAGGGACATTTCTGGTTCAGTTTTTAACCTACGCATAAGATCCTCGTGGGTATCATCGACAGCAATGCTCACCGTACACCAGACACCTGATGTCTAGGGCAGGAATTGGATAAATCAACCTTTTCTCCACCGACTGTGAATACCCAAAAGTAAACACTTAGCAATAATAATGTTGGTATTTGTTAAGCGCTTACTATGTGCAGAGCACTGTTCTAAGTGCTGGGGTAGACACAGGGGAATCGGGTTGTCCCACGTGGGGCTCACGGTCTTAATCCCCATTTTACAGATGAGGTAACTGAGGCACAGAAGTTCAGTGACTCGCCCACAGTCACACAGCTGACAAGCGGCCGAGCTGGGATTCGAACCCATGACCTCTGACTCCAAAGCCCGGGCTCTTTCCACTGAGCCACGCTGCTTCTCGATAAGCATGTGTCTACCTGGTCAGGGCCTAAATGAAATCAATTCATCGGTCAATGGTATGTACTGAGTGCTTGCCGTGAGCAGAGCAGTATTCTAAGCGATTGGGAGAGTTCGTCGTAGTAGACACTTTCCCTGCCCACGAGGAGGCAAACATTAAACTAAATTATGGATAAGTACCTATGTGCTATGGGGCTGAGGGTGGGTGGGATGAATACCAAGTGCCCACACTTACTTTGACTGTACTAAGCACTGGGGTAGATATTAGATAATCAGGTCAAACACAGTCCCTGTCCCACGTGGGGCTCACAGCCTAAGGGGGAGGAAGGACCGGTATTGAATCACCCCGTTTTACAGATGGGAAAATTGAGGCCCAGAGATGTTAAATGACTTGCTCAAGATCACACAGCAGGCAAGTGGCAGAGCTGGGGTTAAATCCCAGGTCCCCTGACTCCCAGGACCAGGCTCTTTCCACTAGGCCATGCCGTTTCCCTCGCCTCGAGAGACGTTAGCCTTTCTGCTACATACCGCCCTAGAAAATCGTCCCTAATACCATCCAGGCTTTCTGCCTTCTTGACTCTCCTTGATTAAATGAACGACGTGCTCCCCAGGGACCAGAATTCAGTGACGGCACTGAACTCCGAGTCACCGATGGAGATCCTAGGCCGGGCGCAGGGTTTGCCGTAACCTCGGTAACCTCGGTCTTCATCGGGCTAATCGTCGGTCCATAGCGCTTTGCCGATTCTGAGAAGTGGGTCATAATCATCTGCACGTCTTCTTAGATATGTGCTTCCAGAGCCCATGTGTCAACACCTAGGAGCTCCTACATGAGCGATTCAAGGACCTCTGGTGATGCTTTCAGCCTTTCTTTCACCAGGCGGCAATACCCAGATGGCTTCCCCACCGAAGAGGACCGAGAGGCTGAGGAGACATAGCCGTGGTCACGGCTGCTTCGGCAAACACAGCAAACATCCTGGAGAGCATGGTAATCCTGTCAGAATGCTTCATCGCCGAATTCACTTGAATAAATATCTTTCTTTTGGCGCTGGCCCAATTTTGATCAGATCCTCTCCTGCTGGTCGATACCCGCTTATACAGATGGTGGTTAGACATTCGAACTAGGAGGAGAACGTGGATGAGACTTCCTTTGATCAGCTCACGATAGCATCTACAGATCAGGTTCTGACAGTTTTGGGGGGTTGCAGTTATTTAAAGAGCTGAGAGAAAAACAATTTAGCAGGCCACAGATCATCCTATAGGTTTTGGATTGTATTAGGGACCATTTTCTAGTGCAGTATGTAGCAGAATCAACTAGGACAGATTCCTCTAGAATTTGATTTTTTCTTAGTTGAGGCTCTAAAGCCTTGGATGAGAGTGCCACAGGATGATCAGATTTAGGATTCTAAAGGAAGAGAGGAGAAAAGTCAGTAAGATCATGGAAAATGAACTTAGGAAAGCAAACTTTTACAGGCTCGAGGTGCCGGTAGGAAAAAAAAAACGGATGGAAAGAAAGTCCAAGAGATAAAGGTGTCCGTGAAAACCGACTTCAAAAATACAGTTGTGCAGATGTAGGAAGAGACCATGAATTGGAAGGATAAGCAGAGTAACAAGAGTCTAAATTGGCTAAATCTAGAATGATACAGAAACCTACCGATGAAATGTAAAATTTAGAAAAAGTAGACGTTAGGCTAGATCACTAAAGAGGACAAAGACAAGCTAAAACCAGGAAGATGATGCAGTTAGCATAAGACAGAAAAAAGTCTTCGATTTTACTGAGCAAAAGAGAAGGACCAGAAAAATACCATCTCTCTCCACGTCCCCCTCCTCCCCACTTACTGGGCAAGAAGACAGAGATGGCCGGGGAAAGGAGGAAACGTTTAATGTTGTAGGGGTTTTTTTCATTTTTGTCTTTCTGAGAAAGCAGATGTGAACAGTTGACCTGATTAAATTTCTCTTGAGCAGAAAGCCAAACTAGAATGGGGAAGGAAATTGTTTAAAATCATATTTTTTAAAAAAGGTATTTAAATAAGTAAGGTCTAATTGATAAATCCCAAACTGGATTCTTCAGTTGGTAGTTGTTACAGCAGAACCACTAGCCATTAGTTTGAAGATTTCTTGGAGGGCAAGAGAAGCTTCTGAGGATTGGAAAAGGGTACATAATGTGCCCATCTTTTAAAAAAAAAAAGATTATGACCCTGGTAATTACAGAACGGTCAGCTTTTAACACTGAAACCCGGGAAAATACTAGAACAAATGACCCAACAACCAATTTGCAACTCCCCCAAAGGATAGAAGGTTCTAGAAATTAACCAACCTGACTTGGTTGGTTTCCTTAGTCTGTAAGCTCCTTGTGGGCAGGGAATGTGTCTACCAACTCTGTTCTAATGTACTCTCCCAAGTACTTAGTGCAGTGTCCTGCACGCAATAAGCACTCAATAAATACGACTGACTGATTCCAACCCCTCTCTTCTCCTCAAAACCCTCCACTGGCTTCCGCGGCAAACAAAAACTCCTCCCAGTCGGCTTCACCATCTGGTCCTACCCTACCTTTCTGCTCTCTTCACCCACTCTTCCCCAACTGTCTGCCTTCCTTCCTCTCAAGCCGACCTTCTAGCCGTAGTTCACGCCCGTCTCTTCCACCTCCTTCTCCTCGCCGTGTGCTTCCCCTACCTTGGAACTCCCTCCCTCCTCACACATATGAGAGACACCAGCTCTCCCCACAATTCGAAGTCCTCCTAAAATCTCCTCCTCTAGACTCCATGCTTGCTGTGGGCAGGTAACATGTCTACCAACTCGGTGGTATTGTACTCTCCCAAGTACTTAGTACAGTGCTGTGCACATAGTAAGTGCTGAATAATTAACATTGATGGTGATGATGATCATCATCATCTAGTATCTACCTCCACGCTGAGGGAACGTATCTGCCAACTCTGTTGTATTTTACTCTCCCAAGCGCTTCGTACAGTACTGTACACACAGTAAGCGCTCAGTAAATACCACGGATTGATCGATCCCACATCCTCAAACAAGCTTTCTCCATTTAATTTCTCAGCAGATAATCCCATCAGCCAAGTCTGGAATCTATGGATAATAATGCTGGTATTTGTTAAGCGCTTACTATGTGCAGAGCACTGTTCTAAGCGCTGGGGTAGATACAGCGTCATCAGGTTGTCCCACGTTAGGCTCACAGTTAATCCCCATTTTACAGATCAGGTAACTGAGGCAAAGAGAAGTGAAGTGACTTGCCCACAGTCACACGGCTGACAAGCGGCAGAGCCGGGATTCGAACCCATGACTTCTGACTCCGAAGCCCAGGCTCTTTCCACTGAGCCACGCTGCTTCATTAGATACAGTCCACGTTCCATACGGGGCTCACGGTCTTAATTCTCATTTTACAGATGAGGTAACTGAGGCCTCGAGAAGTGAAGCGACTTGCCCGAGGTCACCCAGCATCCAAGTGGTGGAGCCGGGATTAGAACCCAGGTCCTTCTGACTCCTAGGTCCATACTCTATCCACTAGGTTATGCTGCTTCTTCTCTCCTGGGTCTGACTTGTTTATACCCATCCTCAGTCCTTATGTATCATCCTCAGTCTCAGCCAAGCCCCGTCTTGGGCAAGTCACTTCAGTATGGCCTAGTGGATAGAGCACGGGCCCGGGAAGCGGAAGGTCATGCGTTCGAATCCCAGCTCTGCCTCTTGTCTTGAGCAAGTCACTTCGCTACAATACAGACTACAATACAAAAGAATTGGTAGACATGTTCGCAGCCCACAACGAGCTTACAGTCTACAAGGGGGGGGGAAAGACGGTAATATAAATAAATAAATTATGGATATGCGCATGAGTGCTGTGGGGGTGAAGGAGGGGTGAAAATTCAAATGCAAGGGCCACACAGAAGGGGGTGGGAGAAGAAAAAATGAGGGCTTAGTCAGGGAAGGCCTCTTGGAGGAGTTGTGCCTTATGTAGGGCTTTTAAGGTGGGGAGAGGGATCACCTGGCAGATGGGGAGCAATTCCAGGCCAGAGGCAGGATGTGAGCCAGAGGTCGGTGGTGAGATAGATGAGCTCGAGGTACAGTGACTAGGTTGGCAGTAGAGGAGCGAAGTGTGCGGGCTGGGTTGTATTAGGAGAGTAGCGAGGTCAGGTAGGAGGGGGCAAGGTGATTGAGGGCTTTAAAGCCCACGGTAAGGAGTTTCTGTTTGATGTGGAGCTGGATGGGCAACGGCTGGGGGTTCTTGAGGAGCGGGGAAACACGGACTGAAGATTTTTGTAGAAAAATGATCCAAGCAGCTGACCGAAGTATGGACTGGACTGGGGAGAGACAGGAGGCAGGGAGGTCAGCAAGGAGCCTGATGCAGTAATCAAGATAATAATAACAATGTTGGTATTCGTTAAGCGCTTACTACGTGCAGAGCACCGTTCCAAGCGCCGGGGTAGATACAGGGTCATCGGGTTGTCCCACGTGAGGCTCACGGTCGTCATCCCCATTTTACAGATGGGATAACTGAGGCACAGAGAAGTGAAGTGACTTGCCCACGGTCACACAGCTGACGAGTGGCCGAGCCGGGATTCGAACCCATGACCTCCGACTCCCGAGCCCGGCCTCTTTCCACTGAACCACGCTGCTTCTGGGATGGGATAACTGCTTGGATTAACAGGGTAGCAGTTAGAACGGAGAGGAAAGGGCAGATTTTAGCGATGTCGTGAAGGTAGACCAAAAAAACAAGGATTTGAGGACAGATTGACTATTGGGTGGAAAGAGAGGTGATTTTGAGGATTACGCCAAGGATACAGGCTTGTGAGACAGGAAGGATGGCGGTGCTGTCTACAGTGACGGGGAAGTTCGGGTGAGAAGATAAGGAGCTCTGGTTTGGACGTGTTTCGGTTTGAGGCGTCGGCGGGCTTTCCGAGTAGAGATGTCCTGAAGACAGAGGAAATGTAAGGCTGCAGGGGAAGGAGAGAGATTAGGGCTGAAGAGGTTGATTTGGGAATCATCCTCCTAATAATAATAATAATAATAATGTTGGTATTTGTTAAGCGCTTACTATGTGCCGAGCACTGTTCTAAGCGCTGGGGTGATAATAACAATAATGCTGGTATTTGTTAAGCGCTTACTGTGTGCCGAGCACTGTTCTAAGCGCTGGGGTAGACACAGGGGAATCAGGTTGTCCCATGTGGGGCTCGCGGTCTTAATCCCCATTTTCCAGATGAGGTAACTGAGGCACAGAGAAGTGAAGTGACTCGCCCACAGTCACACAGCTGACAAGTGGCGGAGCCGGGATTCGAACCCATGACGTCTGACTCCACGGCCCGTGCTCTTTCCACTGAGCCACGCTGCTTCTCTACACAGGGGAATCGGGTTGTCCCACGTGGGGCTCACAGTCTTAATCCCCATTTTCCAGATGAGGGAACTGAGGCACCGAGAAGCGAAGTGACTCGTCCAAAGTCACACAGCTGACAAGGGGCCGAGCCGGGATTCGAACCCATGACCTCTGACTCCAAAGCCCGTGCTCTTTCCACTGAGCCACGCTGCTTCTCGATGGTAGTTGAAGCCGAGGGAGCGGATGCGTTCTCCAAGGGGGTGGGTGTCGTCGGAGAATAACAGGAGACCCAGAACTGAACCTTGAGGGACTCACGCTATTAGGGGGTGGGAGGCAGAGGAGCCGTGAAAGAGGGTGAGAACGAGCAGCCGGAGAGATAGGAGGAGACCGGGAGAGGAGGTGCCAGCAAACCCAAGCTTAGATAACGTTTCCAGGAGAGGGGGGTGGTCGGCAGTGTCAAAAGCAGCTAAGAGGTTGAGGAGGATTAGGATAGAGTAGATAGAGAAGCAGCGTGGCTCAGTGGAAAGAGCCCGGGCTTGGGAGTCAGAGTTCATGGGTTCGAATCCCAGCTCTGCCACTTGTCTGCTGACTGTGGGCAAGTCCCTTCACTTCTCTGTGCCTCAGTTCCCTCATCTGTAAAATGGGGATTAACTGCGAGCCTCACGTGGGACGACCCGATGACCCTGTATCTACCCCGGCGCTTAGAACAGTGCTCTGCACATAGTAAGCGCTTAACAAATACCAACATCATCATCATTAGAGTAGAGGCCATTGGATTTGGCGAGAAGGAGATCATCGTTGACCTCTGAGAGGGCGGTTTATTTCTTATGCAATCCAGAAGGCAAATTTCTACAATATACTCACATCCGTGGGTACACTAGCAGTCGAATCTGAGCAGGACCAGAAATGGAATGGACAATTAAGTTGAGTAAATGGTTCGCTGGGGCTTCTGCGACCTTCCCTTTTCACTTGAAAATTGGTTTTGTAGATTCGTTCTTCACATTGTATTAGGGATCCTAGGCAGCTGGTAGCTAGCTTCAGAGGCAGTAGCTAAATCCTGCCAGCGAAGAGAGATGGGGAGATGGAGTGCTGAAGATGTGAAAATTGTGGGTAGCTCTTGGGCTTTTGCTCGGAAGAATCTCGCTTCGCTTAATTCAATAGAATATTTTTTACTTTTCCGTCAAAAGTTTGAAATGCAGGAATGCTCCTGGATCCAAAGCTCTTCTTGGATTTTATTTTTTCCTATTTGCCACTCGAGGTCTAATCGGACATTCGGGAAAATGTTCTATTTGCATTTCTGATAGGCATCTAGCTTGAATGATGGGGTGCCCGTATAATTTGATAATCACACGTGTACTTCGGAACACATTCGGCATGTTTAGAAGTAGAAGATGTTTAAATATTTAGTTAACACCTTTATTTGCTGTAGAATGATAGAATCAAAAATTTGAACTGCTCAAAGGACCTCATGAAATTCATTCCTGCACCTTCAGATAGGCAAATGCTTACTCGATCTGGGACAGATGATTATCTATTTCTTTTCTTAAAAACATCCCAGTAAGGAGAGTACGCAGACTGTTTTGATAGCATATTCAAGGGTGTCATCACCTGAGAGCGAAAAAATTCTTCCCTTTCGCCCTAAGAAATCTCCCCAGCTTTAATTTAATTTTGGCTCTCCAGGGATATAGCGAACAGTCACTCAAAATTATTCATTGAGTGCCTACTCTTTGCAGAGCACAGTGAGTCCATTTCTGGTCCCGAAATGTGTACTCTTTCCCTGCACTTGGTACAGTGTTAAGAGAAGCAGCGTGGCTCAGTGGAAAGAGCACGGGCTTTGGAGTCAGGGCTCATGAGTTCGAATCCCAGCTCTGCCACTTGTCGGCTGTGTGACTGTGGGCAAGTCACTTAACTTCTCTGCGCCTCAGTTCCCTCATCTGTAAAATGGGGATTAAGACTGTGAGCCCCACGTGGGACAACCTGATTCCCCCTATGTCTACCCCAGCGCTTAGAACAGTGCTCGGCACATAGTAAGCGCTTAACAAATACCAACATTATTATTATTATTATTATTATTATCACACAGTAAATGCTTAATGCATGCTATCATTTCCACTACTACTACGGCCTTGAAAAAGTGCAGTAGAATTACTAGACGGGATCCCTTCTCTCAAGGAGTTTACAATCTAATGGGGAGGGAAAGGATGATAAATCAATCAGTGTTCTTTATTGAGCGCTTTCCGTGTGCAGAGCGTTGTAGTAAATGCTGAAAAGAAGCAGTTACAGGTAGGAGGACAGTCTAGAGTCGGGGAGACTGATATTACTATAAATAAATCAATCACGGCTACGTACGTAAGTGCTGTGGGACAGGGAGAGGGGGAGAACAAAGGGAGCGAGTCGGGATCCCGCAGAAGGGTGTGGGAGAAGAGAAAAGGGGGGCCTAGTCTGGGAAGGCCTCTTTGAGATGATGTGCCTTCAATAAGGCTTTGAAGACGGGGGAGAGTAATCGTCTGTCAGATTTGAGGAGGGAGGGCATTCCAGGTCAGAGGCGGGATGTGGGCCAGGGATCGTCAGCGAGACAGGAGAGAGTGAGGCACGGAGGAGTGAAATGTGCGGGCTTACTGTGTGCAGAGCACTGTTCTAAGCGCTTGGGAGAGTACAATATAACGTTGAACACACACATTCCCTGCCCATATCGCGTTTACGGTCTAGCCGGGGAGGCAGACGTTAATATAAATAAATAAATCACAGATACGGGCTTAAGTGCTGTGGGGCTGCTTATTCTCCTAACCGTCTTTCCATTCTCTTTCTTCTTCCTACCCGTGAGGTGCTTTGTGTCTATCCCCACTGTTCCTATAAGCTCCCAGAGGACAGCCGTGTTTACCAAGTCTATTGTATCGGACTCTCCCAAGCCCTTAGTACAAAGCTCAGCACCCCGTGGGTACTCAGTAATATCTGGCAAGCAAATACTATTGCTTGCGTGGCTGATTAATCGATTGACTGCCAATCATGCCTAAGTCCTTTCAGCCACTTAAAATTCAAATGCCTGGAAAGGAGATTACCTCAGAAGCATCATTTTTTATATGAAAGATAGCTATGCATTATATATAAATTTTACTCACTGCCGTATGTTAATAAGGCCTTTACCACTGAGATGTATTTACAAATCCTACTAAGCCAGTACGCTTTAGATACTTTCGATTTCAATGAACAATCTCCCTGAAAGAGATTTTAATTCCATCTTCAGCGAATGAGAACATCCATTGTCAGATGCTCTATAAATATAGCATTCACTATTAAAAATGTCTTGTGTTGCCTAATTTTCCTGAGGTCATGCTGACATTTCCTCTTTCTAAGGTTGACACTGGTAAAATGTTAGTCAGATGACCTTTTAAACCCAGCTTCAGACACTTTTCTTTTTCACTTTAACCATTTCAAAGAATATTTCACTCTAGAATTCTGCAGTTGAATGAATTGGTGAAGACTTTCTGTCCCAGAGAAAAGAATCAGTAATGTTGCAGTCTTCGATTGCTTTCACATGGGCTTTAAAATGTAAACGACTTATGTTTCTGGTGAGCTGAACTAGTAAGATAGCCTTCCTTTTACATGAAGAGAACAGAAGCTATCAATTGCTTGGAAAAAGATAAACACTGGATGATTCTCTTGTCTGCTCATTTGTATATATTTTTATTACCCTATTTATTTTGTTAATGAGATGTACATCCCCTTGATTCTATTTACTGCTATTGTTTTTGTCCGTCGGTCTCCCCCCGATTGGACTGTGAGCCCGTCGATGGGCAGGGATTGTCTCTCTCTGTTGCCGAACTGTACATTCCAAGCGCTTGGTACAGTGCTCTGCACAGAGTAAGCGCTCAATAAATACTAGTGAATGAATGGATGAATTCATTCATTCAATAGTATTTATTGAGAGCTTACTCTGTGCAGAGCACTGTACTAAGCGCTTGGAATGAATGAATAAAAAGGCTCACATACTATTTCACCTTCTGAATGGTTCCAAATAGTCATTTGCATATACCTTAATGACATTTCATTCCTTGTGTCTTTTGTTTCTATTATAAGAATCTGCATGTTTAAGCAACATCTCATGTTGGACACTATGACCGGAATTGATATGTGCTAGGCATTTGGTGGAAGCCAAAAATGAAGGAAAGAAAACTGGATTTTTAAAAATGAAATTTTGGTGATCGAGTGACTTAAGCAAAGGATAAATCAGAAGAAAATTGATACCCTCTACAACCTAAATCTAGCATTCTTAGCCTAAGAAAATGCATAGTTTTCTTTCTTCAAATATAATGTGTGGTATTTGTGGAATTATACTTTATTAAGCCCCTGCTGTGTGCAAAACACTGTACCAAGTACAAACACGCTCCTTTAGCTCTCAGGGGCTTGCAATCGAAGAATAGGGGGGACAAAGGAGGTTGGTGACAGACGCAAGGGGAGAAATGAAATAATGAAAACACTAAACCGACATAAAAGACCGGGACAAATGCAGAAAATAAAAACAAGAGGTAGGCTTCTGCGGCTAGAGGAGCAGAGGTTCGGATTTCTCGCGGTCACAGTTGCAGCCAGGGCAGGTTGGGAGCAAGGCCCCAGGATGTCCCAGAGTGAGAGGTGACAAGAAAGCCCCAATGATGTACCCATATACCTCTTCAGTCGGGTGGGCAGGAGGCTGAGGGCATCCTGTGGGCTGCTCATGTGGGCAGGGATCGTCTCTCTTTATCGCCATACTGTATTTTTCAAGCGCTTAGCAAGTGCTCTGCACACAGTAAGCGCTCAATAAATACGATTGGATGAATGAATGAACCAATAACAATGCAATGGAATTGGTAGACACATTCCCTGCCCATTTAAAGCTTTAAATGTCTTTTAAAAATTTCCAGAGGGTAGGATCCTGGATTAGAATCTATCCCCCTCTAGACTGTAAGCTCGTTTTGGCAGGGAATGTTTCTGTTTATTGTTGCAGTGTACTCGACTACACTACACTAAGAGACCAAGCGCTTAGTACAGTGCTCTGCACACAGTAAGCGTTCAATGAATACGACTGAACGAATGAATAAGAAAATCTGTACCATCTGCTTGTTCACGTGAGCCCTCAGATCATGAGAAATTTTACCGGTGGCTTCAGTAGCAGCACCGAGGATTCCGTCCAAACAAATGAAATCACGGGTTCACGAGGAAGAATGAGTGATTATTTTCCGTTCCCATCACGGGAAGGCAGCTTGCCAGGCACACATACAAAGGCCTTCTTTGTCCTCCCAAATTTAACTCGAGCCCTATTTCCCACCCGGTGGTGAAATAAACGGGAACGCCCTGGGGTAGATAGAAGATAATCAGGTTGGACACGGTGCCTGACCCACATAGGGCTCACAGTTTAGGTAGGAAGAAGTATGATTTAATTCCCATCTTACAGGTGAGGAAAATGAGGCACGGAGAAGACGTGACTGGCTCAAGGTCACACCGCAGGGAAGTGGCAGAGCTGGGATTCGAACCCGGGTCCTCTGAGTGATACATATCAAGCGCTGTCTATGTGCCGGGCACCGTACTGAGCACCGGGGTGGATCCAAGCAAATCGGGTTGGACAGAGTCCCTGTCCCACGTAGGGCTCACAGTCTCAATCCCCGTTTTTCCAGATGAGGTAACTGGCGCCCAGAGAAGCCAAGTGACTTGCCCGAGGTCACACAGCAGCCCAGTGGCATAGCCGGGATTAGAAGGCGTGACCTTCTGACTCCGTGGTGCTACACCGCTTCCCAGCCTGCCTCCACAGCAGGGGCTGCCACAAAGTGGCGGGGTGGGGGGGCGGGGGTTCTGCACTGGCGGGGGGGCTTGTGGGGAGTGAGCATTGCTGGGGGGAGCTGACTGGTTGAGGACCGCGGGGTTACACTGTATGGCGCCTCTCCAACCTGGCTTTAAAGCACTTAATCCCCTTGCCCCCTCGTACCTCACCCCGCTACTCTCCTACTACAACCCAGCCCGCACACTTCGTTCCTCTAGTGTTAACCTTGTCCCTGTACCTCGACCTCATCTATCTCGCCGCCGACCTCTGGCCCACATCCTACCTCTGGCCTGGAACGCCCTCCCTCCTCATATCGGACAGATGATTGCTCCCCCCCACCGCAAAACCTTATCGAAGGCCCATCTCCTCCAAGAAGCCTTCCCTGACTGAGCCCCTCCTCTCCTCTTCTCCCACTCCCTTCTGCGCCGCTCTTACTTCATCCTCCCTCCCACCCCCACAGCACATATGTATAGGTCTATCATTTATTTATGTATTCATCTATTGATTTCTTTATATTAATGTCTGTCTCCACCTCTAGACTGTGATCTCGTTGTGGGCAGGAATGTGTCTGTTTGTTGCTGTATTGTACTCTCCCAAGCGCTTAGTGCAGTGCTTTGCACACAGTAAGCGCTCAATAAATACGACCGATTGAATGAATGAATGGTCTCGTTCAGTCCTTCTCCTCGGCCGCCATCCTTGCCGTCTGCCCGCCCGCCCGAGTATCGAACCCATTTCTGCACCCCGACTCCGCAGCACCGCAGCCCGGAGATTGTACAGATCTCCATGGGGGAGGTTTAAATCAATCAGCCGGTCAATCAGTGGTATATATTGAGCACTTGCCGTGTACAGAGCACTGTACTAAGCGCTCGGGAGAGTACAGTACAACAGAGTCGGTAGCCCCGTTCCCTGCCCGCAACGAGCTTATTCGTTCATTCGTTCATTCAATAGTATTTATTGAGCGCTTACTATGGGCAGAGCACTGTACTAAGCGCTTGGAATGGACAAATCGGTAACAGATAGAGACAGTCCCTGCTCTCTGATGGAGGGGAGGCAGACGTTAATCTAAATAAGCAAATTCAATTATCGATAGATACATAAATGCTGTGGGGCTGAGGGAGGGGTGAATAAAGGGTGCAGATCCTAATGCGAGGGCGATGCAGAAGCGAGTGGGAGAGGAAGAAATGAGGGCTTAGTTGGGAAGGCCTCTTGGAGGGGATGTGCTTTTGATGTGGCTTTGAAAAAATAAAAGATAAAGCACGACATTTGTTAAGTGCTTACTATACGCCAGGCACCGGCCTGAGCTCTGGGGTGGATACAAGCAAATCAGGTTAGACAGAGTCCCTGTCCCACGTGGGGCTCGCAGTCTCAATCACCATTTTATAGTTGAGGTAACCGAGGCACAGAGAAGTGAAGCGACTTGCCCAAGGCCACGGTGCAGTAGACAGTAGGCAAGTGGTGGAACTGGGATTAGAACCCATGACCTTCTGACTCCCAGGCCCGTGCCCTCTCTGCTACGCCATGCTACTGGGAAATGGGGAGAGCGGTCTTTTGGATACGCAGGGGGAGGGAGTTCCAGGCCTGAGGCAGGATGGGGGGCGAGGGCTCAGTGGGGAAATAGACAAGATCAAAGTACAGTGAATAGGTCGGCGTTAGAAGAGCAAAGCGGGCAAGGCGATCGAGTGCTTTAAAGACGACGGTAAGGAGTTTCTGTTCGATGCAGTGGTGGATGGGCAACCACTGGGTGTTCTTGAGGAGTGAGGAAACATGGACTGAATGGTTTGGAAAAAATACCACCCGGGCAGCAGAGTGAAGTATGAACCGAAGTGGGGAGAGACGGGAAACAGGGAGCTCGGCAAGGAGACCGATGCAGAAATCAAGGCGGGATAAGATAAATGCTTAGATTAACAAGGTGGCAGTTCGGATGGAGAGGTGAGGGCAGATTTTAGCGCTATGGTGGAGGTAGAACTGATAGGACTTGGTGATATTGAATACGTGGCTCGAACGAGAGAGATGAGTCGAGGATAATGCCAAGGTGGCGGGCTTGTGAGATAGGGAGGATGGAGGTGCTGTCTACAGGGATGGGAAAGTTAGGGAGAGGACAGGGTTTGGGTGACAACAGGAGGAGTTTTATTTTGAGCACTTTCGATTTGAGGTAATAATAATGATAATGCCATTTGTTACGTGCTTACTACGTGCCAGGCACTGTACTGAGCGCTGGGTGGACATAAGCAAATTGGGTTGGACACAGTCCCTGTCCCGCATGGGGCTCACGGTCTCAGTCCCCATTTTCCAGATGAGGGAACTGAGGCCCAGAGAAGTGAAGTGACTTGCCCAAGGTAATAATAATAATAATGGTGGTATTTGTTAAGCGCTTACTATGTGCAAAGCACTGTTCTTAGCGCTGGGGGGATACAGGGTGATCAGATCGTCCCACGTGGGGCTCACGGTTTTAATCCCCATTTTACAGGTGAGGTATCTGAGGCCCAGAGAAGTTAAGTGACTTGCCCAAAGTCACACAGCAGACAAGTAGCGGAGCAGAGATTAAAACCCATGATCTTCTGACTCCCAGGCCCGTGCTCTATTCACTGGGCCATGCCGGCGGGACGTCCAAATACGAGGCTCCCCAAAATAGCAGTGACCCCTCCTTTAGAATTCTAGAACTGCCCTTGGTTTCCTGGCCGGGGACTCCCCTCTCCTGGTTGGATCTTCCTTAGGAGCTGCTCCTTTATCCTCTGGGCTGTTTGCCGTTGTGCCTTTAGATCCAAATCAGAAACTCAGTTGTATGGTTCAGCTCAGGGACCGTATCCACCCTGATTGGCTTATATTCACCCCAGTGCTTATTACTTGCACTTGCCTTGCATTTAACAAATACTGTTATTATTATTGTTATCAATGATCAATGTATTCATTATTATATTTAATTACAATCGAATTATACGAAGATTCATAATAATAAAGATTACTTTGATCATGCAAATTAGTCTATCTTGTGAATTAGAGAAATCAGTCTACTACGTAAGAGCCAAAACATCATTCGAAAAAGTGAGAACACCAAACGTTCAAGAAAAAAAGTAGCATCTAGACTGTGAACTCCTTGGAGGAAGGGATTATTTCTACCAATTGTGCCCCTAGGTGACAAAGAAGAGAGAGGGAGGAGGAGAAATGAGGGCTTAGTCAGAGAAGGCCTCTTGGAGGAGATAAATAAATCAATTAATCAATTAATTGATGGAGGAAGACCCCATGAAAGAAGGAGTAATAATCATAATAATAATAATGTTGGTACTTGTTAAGCGCTTACTACGTGCAGAGCACCGTTCTCTGCAGAGCAGTGCAGAGCACCGTGCAGAGCACATGAGAAGCAGCGTGGCGCAGTGGAAAGAGCATGGGCTTTGGAGTCAGGGCTCATGAGTTCGAATCCCAGCTCTGCCACTTGTCAGCTGTGTGACTGTGGGCAAGTCACTTAACTTCTCTGTGCCTCAGTTCCCTCATCTGTAAAATGGGGATTAAGACTGTGAGCCCCACGTGGGACAACCTGATTCCCCTATGTTTACCCCAGCGCTTAGAACAGTGCTCTGCACATAGTAAGCGCTCAACAAATACCAACATTATTATTATTATTAAGCGCCGGGGTAGATACGGGGTAATCGGGTTGTCCCACGTGAGGCTCACAGTTAATCCCCATTTTACAGATGAGGGAACTGAGGCACGGAGAAGTTAAGTGACTTGCCCAGAGTCACACAGCTGACAAGTGGCAGAGCTGGGATTCGAACCCATGACCTCTGCCTCCCAAGCCCGGGATCTTTCCCCTGAGCCACGCTAGGAGGAAAACCAGGAGAGGAGGAAAACCAGGAAAACCACGTGAGACTCACATGGGGTTCACATCTAAGTAGGAGAGAGAATAGGTGTTGAATCCCCATTTTCCAGGTGAGGAAACTGAGGCACAGAGCAGTTCACTGACTGGCTCGAGGTCACAGAGCAGGAAGGTGGCAGAGCCCCAGGACTTTGGATAAGGTCCACTCTTCAACCACTAGGCCATGCTTCTTCTCTAGGCAAGGCCCTTAGGTGAGAAGGTTTTTGAGTTTGGTGAGATACGCAATGCTTGGGCACCGTTCCCATCTCCTCCCCATTTCAGGGTGAGAAGTGTGGAGTCTTAAATAGGGTCACTCCAACCCCAGGGTGTCAGTAAAAGCCAATGAACGGATAACCTGGGTCACGTACTGGCTAGTTTTTATTGGGTAATAATAACAATGAATAATAATCGTGGTATTTGTTCAGTATTTACTATGTTGGTTCAATAGTATTTATTGAGCGCTTACTATGTGCAGAGCACTGTACTAAGTGCCAGACACTGTACTAAGCGCTGGGGTGGATACAAGCCGATCGGGTTGCAGCGTGGCTTAGTGGAGAGAGCAGGGGCCTGGGAGTCGGAAGGTCATGGGTTCTAATCCCAGCTCCGCCGGGGCAGGGTATTCGAACGGCAGGGGGGCCGGGCCAGCCGGACGGCCACCAGCAGAGTGGTCGTGCCCCGCACGGAGGCCGACACGACTCCGGGTGGGGTGCGGAGAGTATGGGTTCCTGCCCCCTTTCTGGTACGCGTTCATCTTTACCTTCGCCTCTGATATGCACGCGAGTACACAGTAAGATCAAATAGAAGAAGCATCTTTTGCTCCTGGCCCTTAGCCGGGGATGACCTTTTCTAATAAAGCTTGTAGCTTGTCAGGGACACCTGGTAAGAATGTTCTTTTCGGACTCTGGCCTTTAAAATATTTGTCTATTTGACCTTTCTCATTTGAGGGGTTTTTTTTAATTATTTCAGTTATTTTACAAAATATTTCCCAGATCTGACTGGGCTGGAATCTCGGCGAGATGGCGGAAACGTATCGGCGAGTCAGAGCAAAAGTAGAATATTTATTTGTATCGATGTCTGTCTCCCCTTACTCCACGCCGACCTACTCGCTGTACCTCCATCTCATTTTGGCCACCGACCGCCGACTTTAGCGGCTTTTGGCCGCCGACCGCTGACTCATCCACGCCGAGACCACCCCCCTCTCCCGGGAAACTGAGCCTTGTCATCGCCCGGAGCCTTGGAGCCATTACCGCATGGGCCCGGGATCTCTGCTCCCCTGGGGCTGAATCGACCACCACATGGACTCGGGAGCTCTCCTCCCAGGCGGTGGTTCCTTGGGCTGCCTGCCCCCCGTTTCCAGCCTAGCTCTTTAGCAGCCTTTTGGCCACCGACCGCCGACTTTAGCGGCTTTTGGCCGCCGACCGCTGACTCATCCACGCTGAGACCACCCCCCTCTCCCGGGAAACTGAGCCTTGTCATCGCCCGGAGCCTTGGAGCCATTACCACGTGGGCCCGGGATCTCTGCTCCCCTGGGGGTAAGTCTCAGACCGCCGGGCCCCCTCTTCCCAGCCGAATCGACCACCACATGGACTCTGGAGCTCTCCTCCCAGGCGGTGGTTCCTTGGGCTGCCTGCCCCCCGTTTCCAGCCTAGCTCTTTAGCAGCCTTTTGGCCACCGACCGCCGACTTTAGCGGCTTTTTGGCCGCCGACCGCCGACTCATCCACGCCGAGACCACCCCCCCCTCCCGGGAAGCTGAGCCTTGTCATCGCCCGGACCCTTGGAGCCATTACCGCATGGCCCGGGATCTCTGCTCCCCTGGGGCTGAATCGACCACCACATGGACTCTGGAGCTCTCCTCCCAGGCGGTGGTTCCTTGGGCTGCCTGCCCCCCGTTTCCAGCCTAGCTCTTTAGCAGCCTTTTGGCCACCGACCACCGACTTTAGCGGCCTTTTGGCCGCCGACCGCCGACTCATCCACGCCGAGACCACCCCCCCTCTCCCGGGAAGCTGAGCCTTGTCATCGCCCGGACCCTTGGCGCCATTACCTCGTGGGCTCGGGATCTCTGCTCCCCTGAGGCGCAGCCTCGGCCCACCCGGCCCCTGCCCCGATTCCCGACCAGCCCCCCTTCGCCTACCGCTCGCTGACTCATCTGCGCTTCCTCCGCCTCCACCGGGGAGCTGAGCCTCGGACCGTCCGGACCCGCGCCCGCCTCAGCCTTTCACAACCTGGACCTCCGCACCCCCGCTCGGGAACTCCGACACTACGGATCTTCGCCCCCACAGACCCCCAGACACCAGCTTCCAGTCCACCCGCCCCCCGCCACTCGGGCCCGGGAACATTGCGCTCCCCTTCTCGATCCTGGGGACATTGTGCTCCCCTTCTCGGCCCCAAGGACATTGTGTCCTCGGGGGACATTGTGTCCCCCTGCTCGGGCCCGGGGACATTGTGCTCCCCAACCGCTCCCCCACTCCGCCCGAGGCGGCCATTTTAGGAAGCCCCCACTCTGCCTGAGGCGGCCATTTTGGGAAGGCCTCACTCCCTTTTCCCTCTTGAGGTGATTCATCTCTCCCGCCCCCGCCCCGGGCGACGACGTCCTTGTTCTCACCATGTTACCTTACCTTAGCCGCCGCCTACGGCCGCCACCCACCCCGGACAACCTCAGGGCCCCCCCGCCGCCACAGGGACATTTGGTCATGAGCTCTGGGACTCTCTCGGCCGCTGGCCGCTTGACTTGGAGTCTGATCGGGTAGGGTCGGCTCGTCCCCCGACCCTGGTCATCGCCTGCTTATTAACACTATTGTAGTGTGCCTTACTGTAGCATGTTGCTATATTTGCGATCTCGCTTTTTATTGTTTATTGTCGTCGGACTTTGAATTTGATCAGGTCGCCCCTTAATCGAGTCTACCCCCGACCCTGGTCATCACCCCTTTTATTAACACGACTATATTGTATCATACTGTATCATGTTGCTATATTAGCACCACTGTATTGTATCATATTGTATCATGTTGCTATATTACCGATTTCGTTTATTACTGTTTATTGTTGTCAGTGCTGCCACCCACCTCTCTGGCCTCGCCATGTCCCTCCTCCCCCCCCCCTCCCGCCCCTTCCTATCCTCCCCTTCCCCTTCCCCTTCCCCTCTCTCGCTCAGCTCTTTCCCGCTCTCTCCTCTGTCTCCTCCCCCCCTCCTCTCTCCCGCCCTAGAACCCCACTTTACCAGCGCTACCCCTCTTCCCCCTCCCCCTACTCTTCCCCCCACCAAACCCCCTCTTCACCCCCTCCCCCCTTCTCTCTTCCCCACCCATGCCCCATCCCAGTCCTCTTGTCCCACCGCCACCCCTCATCCCCCTCTCCTCGTCCAGGGCCCCGCCACCTCCTTCCCATCCAAACCCTCCCCTCCCCCCGCCCTTCCCCCCCTCCTCCCCTTGCACCCACAGCTACTTTCAAGTGTGGCCTCTGGAACCCCCGCTCTATTACAGGCAAGCTACCTTTCATCCATGACCTTTTCCTCTCCCGCTCTCTCCTCCTCCTCGCCCTTTCGGAAACGTGGCTCTCTCCCGAAGACACGGTCTCCGCCGCCGCTCTCTCCGGCGGAGGCCTCTCCTTCTCCCACTCCCCCAGACTCACCGGTAAGGGAGGAGGCGTCGGCTTCCTCCTCTCGCCCCGATGCCGCTTCCGCACTATCCCTCCTCCCCCCTCCCTCTCCTTCCCCTCCTTCGAAGCCCATATCATTCGCCTCTACCACCCACTCCAGTTACTTGTCGCCGTCATCTACCGCCCTCCCGGTCCCACCTCCGACTTCTTCAACCACCTTGACCCCTTTCTCACCTTCCTCCTCTCCTTCTCTCTGCCCACTCTGATCCTTGGAGACTTCAACATCCATACGGATGTACCCGACGACTCCTCTACCGCCCGCCTGCTATCCCTCCTCGACTCTGCCGACCTCCTCCTCCACCATACCGCGCCCACTCACCGACTCGGTCACACCCTCGATCTCGTCATCTCCTACCGCTGCACTATCTCCTCACTCACCAACTCTGAAATCCCTCTCTCGGACCATAACCTTCTCACCTGCCTCATCTCTCACACTCCCTCCCCCTGCAAATCTTCGCTACGGCCCCACAGAGACCTCCGCTCTCTCGATCCCATCCGTCTTTCCAATAGCATCTCTCCTCACCTTGCCGCCCTGTCCTCTCTTCCCACTCTCGACGATCAGGTCTCCGCTCTCAACTCCACCCTCTCTACTCACCTCGACTCTCTCGCCCCCCTTTCCCTCCGCCGCTCTCGCTCCACTAACCCACAGCCCTGGATCACCTCCTCCGTCCGCCTCCTACGCTCCTATGCTCGAGCTGCTGAGCGCTGCTGGCGAAAGTCCAAGCACCAAGCCGACCTCACACACTTCAAATTTATCCTTTCCTGCCTTAACTCTGCCCTCTCCTCCGCCAGGCAAAGCTTCTTCTCCTCCCTCATCGACACCCATGCCCGTCACCCCCGCCGATTGTTCCGGACCTTTAACTCTCTCCTTAGGCCCCCTGTTCCTCCCCTCCCCCATCTCTCACCCCTAATGATCTGGCCACCTATTTCCTCACGAAAATCAACACGATCAGGTCTGAGCTCCCCAAAGTCACCCCTCCGCCTCTCCCCTCCCCCCCAACAACCCCCTCCCCTACTTTCCCATCCTTCCCTGCAGTATCCTCAGAGGAGATCTCCTCCCTCCTCGCAAGTGCCACCCCCTCCACCTGCGCCTCGGACCCCATTCCCTCTCACCTTCTTAAAACCATCGCCCCTGCCCTCCTCCCTTCCTTAACTTCTATTTTTAACCACTCAATCTCCAAGGGCTCCTTCCCCTCTGCCTTCAAACATGCCCACGTCTCCCCCATCCTAAAAAAACCCGCTCTTGACCCCACTTCCCCCTCCAGTTATCGTCCTATCTCCCTACTACCCTTCCTTTCCAAAATCTTAGAACGAGTCGTCTACAATCGATGCCTAGAATTCCTTAACTCCCATTCTCTCCTAGACCCCCTCCAATCTGGCTTCCGTCCCCTCCACTCTACCGAGACTGCTCTCTCTAAGGTCACCCATGACCTCCTTCTTGCCAAATCCAATGGCTCCTACTCCATTCTGATCCTCCTTGACCTCTCTGCTGCCTTTGACACTGTCGACCATCCCCTCCTCCTCCATACCTTATCTCACCTTGGCTTCACGGACTCTGTCCTCTCCTGGTTCTCCTCTTACCTCTCTGGCCGATCATTCTCGGTCTCCTACGCTGGAGCCTCCTCCCCCTCCCATCCTTTAACTGTTGGAGTTCCTCAAGGGTCAGTTCTTGGCCCTCTTCTGTTCTCCATTTACACTCACTCCCTCGGTGAACTCATCCGCTCTCACGGCTTTGACTACCATCTCTATGCTGATGACACTCAGATCTACATCTCCGCCCCTGTCCTCTCCCCCTCCCTTCAGGCTCGCATCTCCTCCCGCCTCCGGGACGTCTCCACCTGGATGTCGGCCCGCCACCTAAAACTCAACATGAGCAAGACTGAGCTCCTCATCTTCCCTCCCAAGCCCGGTCCGCTCCCAGACTTCTCCGTCACCGTGGATGGCACGACCATCCTTCCCGTCCCGCAGGCCCGCAATCTCGGTGTCATCCTTGACTCGTCCCTCTCGTTCACCCCACACATCCTATCCCTTACCAAGACCTGCCGGTTTCACCTCTACAATATCGCCAAGATCCGCCCTTTCCTCTCCACCCAAACGGCTACCTTACTATTACGGGCTCTCGTTATATCCCGGCTAGACTACTGTGTCAGCCTTCTCTCTGACCTCCCTTCCTCCTCTCTCGCCCCGCTCCGGTCTATTCTTCACTCCGCTGCCCGGCTCATCTTCCTGCAGAAACGATCTGGGCATGTCACTCCCCTTCTTAAACAACTCCAGTGGTTGCCTATCGACCTCCGCTCCAAACAAAAACTCCTCACTCTAGGCTTCAAGGCTCTCCATCACCTTGCCCCTTCCTACCTCTCCTCCCTTCTCTCTTTCTACCGCCCACCCCGCACGCTCCGCTCCTCTGCCGCCCACCTCCTCGCCGTCCCTCGGTCTCGCCTATCCCGCCGTCGACCCCTGGGTCACGTCCTCCCGCGGTCCTGGAACGCCCTCCCTCCTCACCTCCGCCAAACTGATTCTCTTTCCCTCTTCAAAACCTTACTTAAAAAATCACCTCCTCCAAGAGGCCTTCCCAGACTGAGCTCCTCTTCCCCCTCTACTCCCTCTGCCATCCCCCCTTTACCTCTCCGCAGCTAAAGCCTCATTTCCCCTTTTCCCTCTGCTCCTCCACCTCTCCCTTCCCATCCCCACAGCACTGTACTCGTCCGCTCAACTGTATATATTTTCGTTACCCTATTTATTTTGTTAATGAATTGTACATCGCCTTGATTCTATTTAGTTGCCATTGTTTTTACGAGATGTTCTTCCCCTTGACGCTGTTTAGTGCCATTGTTCTTGTCTGTCCGTCTCCCCCGATTAGACTGTAAGCCCGTCAAACGGCAGGGACTGTCTCTATCTGTTGCCGACTTGTTCATCCCAAGCGCTTAGTACAGTGCTCTGCACATAGTAAGCGCTCAATAAATACTATTGAATGAATCTGTCTCACCGCTGACCTCTCACCCATATCCCGTCTCCGGCCTGGAATCCCTTCCCTCTTCAGATCCGACAGACGATCGCTCTCCCCACCTTCGAAGTCTCATTTAAGGCACAAGTCCCCCGAGAGGCCTTCCCCAACTGAGCCGTCACTTCCTCTTCTCCCGCTCCCTTCTGCGTCACCCCCGTGCTTGGATTTGCTCCCTCTTTTCACCCCTCCTCAGCCCCACGGCACTTACGTACACATACCCGTAATTTATTTATTTTTATTAACGTCTCTCTCCCCAAATAGAAACTCACCGTGGTCAGGGAACGTGTCTACCGACTCTTTTGTACTGTGCTCTCCCAAGTGGTTAGTACAGTGCTCTGCACACGGTAAGTGTGTGCGAAGCTGCGTTGGAATCCCGGCTCTGCCCCTTGTCGGCTGTGTGACTGTGGGCAAGTCACTTCACTTCTCTGTGCCTCATCTGTAAACTGGGGATTAGTAATAATAATAATAATAATGTTGGTATTTGTTAAGCGCTTACTATGAGCAGAGCACTGTTCTAAGCGCTGGGGGAGATACAGGGTAATCAGGTCGTCCCACGTGAGGCTCACAGTCTTAATCCCCATTTTACAGATGAGGTCACCGAGGCACAGAGAAGTTAAGAAGTTAAGTGACTTGCCCACAGTCACACAGCTGGCAAGTGGCAGAGTCGGGATTCAGCCCGTGAGCCTCACGTGGGACAACCTGATTACCCTGTATCTCCCCCAGCGCTTAGAACGGTGCTCTGCACATAGTAAGCGCTTAACAGATACCGACATTATTACTCAATAGATATGATCGATTGCTCCATTGACTGTGAGCCGGTTGAGTGCCAAGCCACATTCATCCCAGTGGTCAAGAAAGGACATTGCTAGAGGTAGGGTGAGCCGCACGTGGGACAGGGTCTGTGTCCAACCTGATAAGATCGTATCTACCCAGCGCTTAGTACAGGGCCTGGCGCGTAGTAAGCACTTTAGAAGTACCATTAAAAAAAAAAAAACCCTACCATTTTGGCATCCTCCACTTTCAACCGGTAGCAAGGGACAGGACGGGCTTTCTTCCCTGCCCACAGATCTTTGGGAATTCAGTACATGGCTTTGCCCCTCCAGTTTCAACCTTGAGGGGAAAGGAGGGGTTACCCCAGTTGTACTCCCTGAAGTCGACGCCCGTTAGGTCTAAGTGGCAGCCTCCGTTTCATACATTCATTCAATAGTATTTGTTGAGCGCTTACTGTGTGCAGAGCGCCGTACTAAGCGCTTGGAATGTACAAATCGGTGACAGAGACAGTCCCTGCCCTTTGACGGGCTCGCGGTCTAATCGGGGGAGACGGACAGACAAGAGCAATAGCCATAAATAGAATCAAGGGGATGAACATCTCATTAAAACAATAGCAAATAAATAGAATACATGAGCTGACATCAAAGCTCATTCTCCATAAGAAAGGAAAAAGAACCAAGCAAAGACAACTGAGGTGTTCTAGGATATTATCTTAATGATTTTCTTCCCCTACCATTCAGTATTAAGATATTGTCTTTTAGTATGAACTTCCTTTCTTAGAGGGGTGTGGACCTCAAACAGGTCACGCAGGAGGGCGGGAGATGGGAGAACAGCCCGGGCTTGGGAGTCAGAGGTCATGGGTTTGAATCCCGGCTCTGCCACTTGTCAGCTGTGTGACTGTGGGCGAGTCACTTCACTTCTCTGTGCCTCAGTTCCCTCATCTGTAAAATGGGGATGAAGACCGTGAGCCTCACGTGGGACAATCTGATTACCCTGGATCCACCCCGGTGCTTAGAACAGTGCTCTGCACATAGTAAGCGCTTAACAAACACCAACGTTATTATTAGTCAGGGAAGGCTTCCTGGAGGAGATCTGCCTGTCTGCTGTGTGCCCTTGGGCAAGCCACTTAACTTCTCTGAGCCTCAGTTACCTCATCTCTAAAACAGGGATGTCGACCGTGAGCCCCACGTGGGACAACCTGATTCCCTCGTATCTACCCCGGCGCTTAGAACAGTGCTTGGCACATAGTAAGCGCTTAAATACCATAATCGTTCAGTAATTATTTATTTATCTGGTTTTGAGGAGGGTTTCGAATCAGTCGCTCAATCAACCAATCAATCAATGGTATTTATTGGGAACTTACTATGGGCAGAGCACCGTGCTAAGCGCTTGGGAGAGTACAATACAGCAGAATTAGTGGACACCGTCCCTTCCCACAACGAGTTTACAGTCCGGAGGAAGGTGGGGAGAAAGGTGGCCTGCCGGATTGTAAAGGGGAAGGATCTCCAACGCCCAAGGGAGGGTGAGGCCAAGGGGTTGACGGCGAGGGAGATAATAATAATAACAATAATAATTATGGTATTTGTTTAATTCTTACTATGTGCCCAAGCACTGTTCTAAGCGCTGGGATAGATACAAGGTGATCAGGTTGTCCCACGTGGGGCTCACGGTCTTAATCCCCATTTTACAGATGAGGTAACTGAGGCACAGAGAAGTTAAGCGGCCTGCCCGAGGTCACACGGCAGACAAGCGGCCGAGCCGGGATTAGAACCCACATCCTCTGACTCCCAGACCCGTGCTCTTTCCAGTGCAAAATATAGGGATCGCTGCAGGCTGCGAGTAACCGGAGTGGCGGAAAAAAACAGTAAGTAGGTCACCGATCAAGAGGGGGCAAATTTTTCAATTCGCCACTCTTGTAGGGGATTGCAAAAACGAATAAAAACTTACCAAATCAAAAGAAACTAACAATTTGGGAACGTCGGGAGGCTAGGCAACAAGGAAAATAGCAGTTGTCCAGAAATAAGAACAGTACTTGCCGTTTCTGAGCTAGCCACATACGGAGTTGACATCGCAGCCTGAGAGAAATGAGATTTCCTGATGAAAGACGATTGGCAGAAAGGAGCGCTGGATCGACTTTTTCAATACCAGTAGGGTAGATTCACTTGTAGTCTTTTTAGTTACTGTATTCTGGCAGTCTCAAGGTTTCGTTCGCCCTCTCGCCTTTCCCAGCCTCCCACAGAGGAATGTGCGAAGGAGCTGGAAGTGAGGACAAGGGGCAGCAGCAGTAGCTGGACCCGGTGAGAAAGGAGATCGCTCCTCCCATTACTACCACCGGTGGGTCCCCGGGAATTCAGTTTCCCAGGTTTTGGGGCCCAGGTCTCGCCACGCTCTCGACTCTCGCCGGTATTTGTCCGTTTCTTGCTGGACTCCCCCAATTCTCATCCTCTGGAATGATGACTGTATTCCTCTAGATCCTTGGAAATACACCCAAGGGTAACCGGCTTGGCCGCTCATCTGCTGGGTGACCTTGGGCGAGTCACTTCACTTCTCTGGGCCTCAGTTGCCTCATCTGTGAAATGGGGATGTAAGACCGTGATTCCCATGTGGGAAGTGGACCGTGTCCAACCTGATTACCTTGTCTCTACCCCAGGGTTGAGAACAGTGCCTGACGCATAGTAAAGCATTTAACGATTACAAAAAACAGTGAAACATGAACTGTGTCCAACCTGATTAGCTCGTCTCTACCCCAGCAATTAGTACAGTGTATGGCACATAGTCAGTGCTTAACAAATATCATTAAAAATATATTGCTGCCTCTCTGGTTGAAGTCCTCAGGATTTGATCATCCTCCTCTGTTTGTGTGTGGGGTCGGGGGAGAGGAGAACTTCAACCGTGAGCTGAAGCTACTTCTTAAGATAAAAATTGAGCACTGGCCAGCGTTCTGCACACGGTAAGCACTTAGTAAACGCTAATAAATGGGGCAGGCAAATACAGGAACCACATACTGTGAAGAATGACCTCTAAACCTGACAACATCTTTCTTCTCTCAGGTGCCAAGAAACAATTTCGCTAAATACAGAGGGAACTTGGCAAAAAAAATTAACGGACTTAGGTTGCCAATTTAATATGAACTGACAGCTCTATCAGCCTGCTTCATAGAGAACCTACAGCGGCATGCTATACTGGAAAAAGGAGTTTCTTTTGCAAAAGACAGAGTGCAACTTTTAGCCGGAAAAAAACCCCAGGGATATTTGGGGGGCTAATTTAGGCAAAGAAACAGAGAAATTGATGGAAAAACAACCCAATCATTTTATTTTATTCTCTCAACCTAGACAAAAATTGTCTGTTTTTGCCTATGTAATTTTCTTATTTTATATCCCATGCTCTTACTTAAATGCAATTTCTGTCCAGTTCATTGGCCTCTTGCTGATCTGACCTTACTAAAATCCCCCACGCCCGGTACTTAGCAATGCAATAGCAACAGAGAGAGAGAGAATCTACATTTTCCACCTTGAATGGGAATAATCACTGAGTCACGGCGTTCATTTAGTCCATATGCCTCTACGTCGGACTGTCTCATAACCATTCAGCGCCGATCGTAGGTCGAGGATTTCCTGTATCTCCATGGAAGGAGATTCTGAAAATCAGTCAATCACTCGATCAGTGGTATTTATCGCATGCTTACTGTGTGCAGCGCAGTGTACTAATTACTTGGAAGAATACAGTACAGCAGAGTTGGAAGGCACTTTCCTTGCTGACAAGGTGCTCGCGGTCTAGACGTTAATATAAATCGTGGATTTATTTGAACATAAGTACCATGGGGTCGAGGATGGGGTGAACGAAGGGTACAGATCTAAACGCAAGGATGATGCCGAAGCGGGAGAGGTCAAGGAAAATGAGGGCTTAGTCGGCGTTCTTATTATTATAATCATCATCATCATCGTATCTTTTCTAAGCACCGGGGTAGAAGCACATAAATCTCTTGGAGAAGAGTGATTTTATTAAGGATTTGAAGGTGGGGAGAATGATCGTCTGTCAGATATGAAGGCAGGGAGTTCCAGGCCAAAGGCAGGAGGAGCTGGGTGAGAGGTCGGCAGCGAGACAGACGAGATCAAGGTGCGGCGAGCAGGCGTTAGGGGAGCAAAGCGTACGGGCTGGGTTGTAGTGGGAATCAACTTTGGCAACCAGCCCGCCTGCTAAATTATACTAACTCTTCTCACCCTTGCTATTTTTCTATTAATGGTGCATATAGCGGTGGGGGAAGGAGGTGGTTAATGCTGGGGGAGGTATCATATTTTCAGGGGGGTTTCTAATGGCATCTGTTAAGTGCTTACTGTGTGTCAAACGCCATTCTACACGTTGGGATAGATACAAAGCAATCAGGTCAGACACAGTCCCTGTCCTATGTGGGGCTCGCAGTCTAAGTAGCAGGAAGAAGAGGCATTGGATCCCCATTTTCCCATTGAGGAAACTCAGGCACAGAGAAGTTAAGTGACTTGTCCAAGCTCACACAGCAGGTATGACACGGGGCTGGGCTTAGAACCCAGGTCCTCTGACCCCAGGCCCATGACTCTCTGAATATAAATTAATATTTTATTTATATTCATGTCTCTCTCTCCCCCTCTAGACCGTTAGCTCGTTGTGGGCAGGGAATGTGTCCGTTTATTGTTATACTGTCCTTTCCCAAACGCTTAGTACAGTACCCTGCACACAGTAAATAATAATAATAATAATGATGATGTTGGTATTTGTTAAGCGCTTACGACGTGCAGAGCACTGTTCTGAGTGCTGGGGTAGATACAGGGGAATGAGGTTGTCCCACGTGAGGCTCACAGTCTTCATCCCCATTTTACAGTTGAGGGAACTGAGGCACAGAGAAGTGAAGTGACTTGCCCACAGTCACACAGCTGACAAGGGGCAGAGTCGGGATGCTCAATAAATACGATTGACTGAATGAATGAATGATTGAACTCTTTCCACTGGGCCACATTGCTTCCCAGTTTTCCTAAAAATTCTTACCTGCCCGATTTCAATACCGCCTGGCCTGATTTCTTTCAGGCAGTTAGCTGTGCGTCTACGTTACGTGGAGTGATTGACTCACATCCATTTCAGCACGTTCAGGTCTCCACACATTTGGCAACATTTTGGCAACTCAACACCTTTTTCTGGCAGCAGTTTTATATCCATGCGTAGCTCTGCATCATGCACATGATTCCTATTGGGAGTTACGTTGCAGTGTTTACAATTTGAGTACATTCAGCAGGAAGCATTTTCCCTGCGTTATTGAATTGGGCGTACCCTCTGTGAATTCTTTACTTTATGAAAATGAATTCCTTTGACCCTCTGGCCTACACCACGCTTCAAAACGTGCAGGAGGTCTAGCTAGCCCAAGAAAGTGTCTGATTTGGGTGGGGAGGTGGGAGTTGGAGGTTTTTGCTACAGTATCGAATTGGTTAGACCTTCTGTGAATTCTTTATTCCGTGAAAATGTATTCTTTTTTGTCCCCGGGCCCTGCGTCACACTTCGAAAAGTTCAGGACGTCTAGATGACCCAGTAAAGTGTCTGAATTGTGTGGGAAGATGGGAGCTGGGGTTGGAGCGGGGAAGAAACGAGCCGAGAGGTACAAAAAGGAAAATGAGTCGATTTGAGGTTTAGCGCTATTTCTTTTAATAATAATGATGGCATTTGTTAAGCGCTTACTATGGCAAAGCACCGTTCTAAGCGCTGGGGGAGAAACAAGGTAATCAGGGTGTCCCGTGTAGGGCTCACAGGCTTCATCCCCATTTATCGATGAGGGAACCGAGGCCCAGAGAAGTGAAGCGACTTGCCCACAGTCCCACAGCTGACAAGTGGCAGAGCCGTGATTCGAACCCTTGCCCTCTGACTCCCAAGACCGGGCTCTTTCCACCGAGCCACGCTGCTTCTCTTGCGAGCCCCACATGGGACAGGGACTGGGTCCAACCGGATTAACTCGCATCTACCCCAGTGCTTAGAACAGTGCTTTGCACATAGTAAGCACTTAAGTACCGTCATTATTATTAATTGTTATCATTATACAAACGAAGCACAAAACGCATTGCTTGCCCATAAGGAATTTACACGCTAACTGGGGAAACAGACGTAGAAATAGCTAATATTCATACATTGACATACCCCACAATACAGCTGCAATATGTTCCTCAAAAATGTGGATGTACCATGAAAGCTGTATGTGGAGTATGTTTAATAATAATCATTGCGCTACTCAAGCGCTTACTATGTGCCAAACGTTGTACTAAACGCTGCGGCAGGTACCAGACGATCAGGTCAGACGCACGGTCCCTGTTCCACCCAGGACTCACAATCCGAGTAGGAGGGAGAACAAGCACTGAATCCCCATTCTACAGATGAGGAAACGGAGGCCCAGAGAAGTCAAGCGATTTGCTCAAGATCACACAGCGGACAAGCGGTCGAGCTGGGATTAGAACCCAGTGCCTCTGACTCCCAAGCCCACGCCCTTTTCCTCATTCAACCCACATGTTCAACCCGCCACCAATTCCCGTCGGTCCCACCTTCACGACATCGCTAAAATCCACGCTTTCCTCGCCATCCAAACTGCCACCGAGTTAATATAATCACTCATCCTATCCCACCTGGATTACTGCATCAGCCTCCTGGCTTATCTCCCAGCCTCCCACTCCAGTCCGTACTTCACTCTGCCGCCCGGATCATTTTGCCACGAAAACGTTCGGGACACGTCGGCCCCCCCCCCCCCCGCCTCCGAAGACTCCAGTGGCGGCCCGTCCACCTCCGCCTCAAATAGAAACTCCTCATCATTGGCTTTAAAGCTCTCCACCACCTTGCCAACCTCCTACCTCCCCTCAGGTCTCTCCTTCTACAACCCGGCCCGCACACTTCGCCCCTGTAGCGCTAACTTTCTCACTGTGCCTCCATCTCGCCTACCTCCCCGCTCCCCCACCGCCCGCCCCCAGCCCACATCCTGCCTCCGGCCTGGAACGCCCTTCCTCCTCAAGTCCAGCAGACAATAACTCTCCCCCCTTCAAAGCCTTGTTGAGGGCACGTCTCCTCCAGGAGGCCTTCCCAGACTAAGCCCCCCCCTTAAATCATCTCCCACTCCCTCCTGCGTCACCCCGACTTGCTCCCTTTGCTCTTCCCCCCTCCCGACGCCGCACCGCTTATGTACGTATCTGTAATTTACTGATTTGTATTGATGCGGGCAGGGAACGCGTCCGTTTATTGTTGTAGTGTACTCTTCCGAGTGCTTAGGTGAGTGCCGTGCACACAGGAAGAGCTTAATTAATACGGTTGAACGAACGAATGAATGAATGAATGAATGAACGAATGAATGTGGGACAGGGACCGTGCCTGACCCGATGATCTCGTATATGCCCCGGGGCTTAGCTCAGTGCTTGGCACACAGCAAGTGCTTAACGAGAAAACATTATTATCATTCCAGACACGGATGTACATTTCGGCCAAGGCGGGGCCCTAGGGCGTGGCTCTAATGCAGCAGGGAGAGCAGGGCCGGATCGGGATTCTCCTAAGCCTCTGGCCATCAGTACGATATCGCGGGGGGGGGGGACAGCCACCGAACACTTCTGTCCTGTTGTGTTCTCCATGTAAAGTGACAGGATGAGACAAATATTTCCCATTAAACAGTCCTTTCAACAATCCCTTGAAGGGTGTTTAATAAAAGCCGTGGGTTCATTAGCATGAGAACACAATTTTACCTTTGTTGTTTACCGGTAAGTCAAAAGTAAAGATAGTAAATAATACTGAGGGGGACAAACACAAACAACCGTCCATTTAAAAAAAACAGCAGGAGAATTCTGCTCAAAGAGATGGTGAGCACAATAGAGATAAAAGCGAAGCCTAAGCATACATCAGGTGGTGAAAGGACATAGTCACAAAAGGAAATTCAAACGGAAGAGGACGAAAAACATGGAACTGTGTATATAATGGAAAGAAAGAACACTTTTCTCCCACAAAAACCTCAAAGCCCACAGTGATCGCAAGCCTTATTCTCTTTTATTCCATTTAGCATGGACGGTATCCCAACCCTTGTTTTAGATTAATTTGCTCCTTGCGTACGGAGATCCCTATTTTTATTCAAAAATGCAAGTATGTACCTAAACACACATATCCTAGTGCGGCCTATCTATGCCTCGGATAGTCACTTGGAACGTGAAATCCTCCAAATAAGTCGTGATATTTAATTGAATTATTAACATGATTCGGCTGGAGGGAAAGTTGTTTAAAATCAATTTTCCTCCACAAAGGAAAAGATCCTTTCATCTTTCATTTCTTTCCCTGTCTCAACAGGTTGGGGGCTTCTTCTCCATTCTTTAATGTATTTTAAACTGAAACAATACCACATAATGTCCCTTGGGAAGTTCTACTTGGTGAAGTTTTCCTGAATGATACTTTTTGGGGGGAATACCATCAATATAGCCATAACTTTCCATTCCTCCCCTAAAAGTCTCCATACTAAAAAGCAGGTTTTCCCATATCTGTAACTGAGTCCTTGAAACATATTTTAAGGGGATTTGACCGAGCGTATATACGTGCACGGTGATTTCTGTACATTTTATCTCAATTCAATCTCAATTCAAACTAGAACTGTACGTGAAGTCGGAAGGCAGAGACTCAGACCGAATAGCCGAGTGGAAAGATCACGGGGCAGAGTCAGGGCACCCGCTGTCCTACTGTGTGACCCTGGGCAAGTCGCTTAACCTCTCTGGGCCTTAGTTTCCTCATCAGTTAAGTGGGGATAAGGTAACTTTTTTGAGCCCCGGGTAGGACAGCAACATGGTGGAGTAGATCGAGCCCGGGGCCTGAGAGTCAGAAGGTCAAGCAGCGTGGCTCAGTGGAAAGAGCACGGGCTTTGGAGTCAGGGCTCATGAGTTCGAATCCCAGCTCTGCCACTTGTCGGCTGTGTGACTGTGGGCAAGTCACTTAACTTCTCTGTGCCTCCGTTCCCTCATCTGTAAAATGGGGATTAAGATTGTGAGCCCCACGTGGGACAACCTAATTCCCCTATGTCTACCCCAGCACTTAGAACAGTGCTCGGCACATAGTAAGCGCTTAACAAATACCAACATTATTATTATTATTAGTCCCAGCTCCCCCTGTGTGACCTTGGGCAAGTCACTTTACTTCTCTGGGCCTCAGCTCCCTCAGCCGTAAAATGGGGATGAAGACTGTGAGCCCCACGTGGGACAGGGACTGCGTACAACCCGATTTGCTTGCAGCCACCCCAAGGGCTTAGTACAGTGCCTGGCACAGAGTAAGCGCTTAACAAATACCACAGTTAAAAACCCTTCGTACAGTGCTCTGCACACAGTAAGCGCTCAATAGATGCGATTGAATGAATGACAGGGATTTTGACCTATCTCATACTCTTGGATCCATCCCAGCCTTTAACACATAGTATGTGCTTTTTAAATTCATAAAGACAGGCAGCCAGGCAGCCAGGCAGCCAGGCAGCCAGAGGGAAGGCGGCAATGAATGAATGAATCAATCAATCGATCAATGGTATTTATTGAGCGCTTACTGTGTGCAGAGCACTGTACTAAGCACTTGGGGGAGTACGATATAACAATATAATAGAGCTGGTAGACCCTTACCGACAGAGTTGTTAAGACATGCTTCTCCCCTGGGTTGACCCAGGAAGGGAGTCCTTCTTTGAATGTCTAAAGCCTCTGCGTCTCCTGGGGCAATGGGGAATTCATTCATTCGATCGTATTTATTGAGCACTTACTCTGTGCAGAGCACTGTACTAAGTGCTTGGAACTGTAATGGCTTCACACCAGGAAAAGGCTATAAACAGATGAGGGCATTTCAGGGCTTCCTACTGAGGAGAATTCACAGAGATATTCCATCCAAGACCACAGACATCCCCCTCCCTCCTACTAGCCGTCTTACACTAGGGTCGCAAGTTGAACGAGGTGGACTCAGTGCAACCCATCGCCACTTCCCTAAAAGCCACTCGAGCGCATATTCCATTTAAAAAAGCTGGCGTCCCACCCTCTTTTTCAGTCTCTCTCATATCCAAGGGTACATTTCGGCACCATCAACTTCAGTCGATCGAGAGATCGGTCGATGGTTTTTATTCGGCGCTTGCTTTGGAAGAGTACAATGTAACGGAACCGGTAGTCACAACCCCTGACCACAGTGAGCTTACGGTCTAGAGGGGGGAGACAGACATTAATATAAGTAATCAGAGAAGAGCGTGGCGTAGCAGAAAAAGTACGGGCCTGGGAGTCGGAAGGTCATGAGTTCTAATCCCGGCTCCACCACTTGTCTGCTGTGTGGCCTTGGGCAAGCCACTTCATTTCTCTGTGCCTCAGTCACCTCATCTGCAAAAAGGGGATGAAGACCGTGAGCCCTAGGCGGGACAGGGACTGTGTCCAATCCAATTGGCTTGTATCCACCCCGGTGCTTAGTAACTGTGAGCCTCACGTGGGATGACCTGATTACCCTGTATCTACCCCAGCGCTTAGAACAGTGCTCTGCACATAGTAAGCGCTTAACAAATACCAACATTATTATTATTATTACAATGCCATAATTATTATTATTATAAGTAAATAACTGTAAGCTTGTTGTGGGCAGGGAATGTGTCTGTTTATTGTTATAGCGTACTGTCCCAAGCGCTCGATCAATATGATCGAACAGCTGAATAAATTATGGCTATGTAGGTAGTGCTGTGGGGCTGAAGGGAGGGTGAATAGAGGGTATAAATCCTAGTGCAAGGGTGACGCAGAAGGGAGTGGAAGAAGAGGAAATGAGGGCTCGGTCAGGGAAGGCGTAGCAGGGAAGTGCTCTTAATAAGGCTTTGAAGATGGGAAGAGGGATCGACGATCTGTGGGTTGTGAAGAGAGAGAGAGAGGATTCCAGGCTAGAGGCAGGACGTGGGCGAGAGGTCAGCAGTGAGATAGACAAGACTGAGGTTTAGCGAGTAGGTTGACATTAGAGGAGCCAAGTGTGCAGGCTGGGTGGGTTGCAGTAGGAGAGTAGTGTGGTGAGGTAGGAGGGGGCAAGGTGATTGAGTTCTTTAAAGCCAATGGTGAGAAGTTTCTGTTCGATGCAGAGGTGGATGAGAAATCCACTGGAGGTTCTTGAGGAGTGGGGATATATGGACTGAAGAGTTTTCTTGAGAAATGATCCAGGCAGCAGAGTGTGAAGTATGGACTGAAGTGGGCAGGTCAGCAAGGAGGCTGACATGGCAATCAAGATGGGATAGGATAAGCGCTCGGATTAACTTGATAACACTTTGGATGGAGAGGAAGGGGTGGATTTTAGCCATGTTGTGAAAGTTGAACCAACGGGATTTGGTAGCAGGTGGAATATGTGGGTTGAATTAGAGAGGAGTTGAGGTCATGGACTGGTTAGACAGGGAAGTTGGCAGTGCCGTCTCCGGTGATGGAAAAGTCAGGGGGAGGACAGAGTTCGAGTGGGAATATGAGGAGTTCTGTTCTGGACACGTTGAAGTTTCAGGCGTCGGCCGGGTCATCCAAGTAGCAGCGTGACCTAATCGAACGAGCAAGGGCCTGGGAGTCAGAGGGTCATGGGTTCTAATCTCAGCTCTACCCCTTGTCCGCTGTGTGACCTTGGACAAGTCATTTCACTTCTCTGAGCCCGTTACATCATCTGGAAAATGGGGATTGAGACTGTGAGCCCCAGGTGGGACAGGTGGGACACCCCAGCGCTTCGTACAGTGCCTGCCACACAGTAAGCACTTAACAAATGCCATTATTATCGTTATCATCACTCACTGTTTGTGACACTGCGCACAAGTGCACACGCCCCTGCATACAAACCTTGTCTTCCGACACCTCGTCGCAGTGTGTCCAAACAGGCTCACGTTGTCAGAAGAGCATTCCCTAGTTCTCTAACAGCACTCTAGCCAAAATGTCAAATGAAAACACGCGTTACGGTAGAAGACGTGTTCGCGTTAGGCTTTGGGTTCAGTTTTCCTTTTTTTTTTTCCCTCTTCGTCCGGGTTCCGCAAGAAGCAGAAACCATCCGCTAGCTGAGGGAGAAGTGGTAATGTCATTCGACCGTCCCCTTGGTGTGTGAACGGCCTTGCTTATGGATGCAGTGCTCATCTAGGATGGCAAGATAAAAGTGTCTCACAGCATTTTCACGGGCAGAGCGTGCAGACTATTGTCTCAACCCAGTCATACACACAGATGCAATCTCACAATCAGCATTCATCTTTGAACGTGTTCGGCTATATATGTGAAGTTAAAATCCCAGTTGCTTTTTTATGAAGCAAAAACAGGGATGAAGACTGTGGTTTAAAATATTGATATCCCCGAATCCCTGTGGACTGCTGTTATTCAAAATGGCATCACATGGTGTGAATGAAAAAATGCTCACTGTGCAACATTATCATCACAGTGGGAATTCTGCTGTAACTGTATGAAGAAAATTTAGTACAGAGTTTAATATGGGTGATGGACTGACTAAAGCTACTATTAGGTTCAAATTTTCTTTGCTTTACTTAATTCGATAAAATTTTATGGCTGGGCATAATGGTCAAATGGAAAAAAAATCATTGTTTTTGTACTGCAGTGGACAGCACTAGTGTCGTATAAGATAAATGATAGAAAATGGCCATTTAGCGTTCTGGCTAAACATAAGAAATGTGATTACTGGGTCAGACCAGTGGTCAGCATCATCATCAACAGTAGCAGCATTTACTGAGCGGCTACTGTGTGCAGATCACTAATCGATCGATCCTATTTATTGAGTGCTTGCTACGTGCAGAGCACTGTACTAAGCGCTTGGGAGAGTACAACAGAATTAGCGGACACATTCCCTGCCCATAACAAGCTTACAGTCTAAAGGGGAAAACAGACAATATGAATAGCTCATTTATAATAGATCATTTAAAGACGCGTACGTGAGGGCTGTAGGGTCGCGGGTGGGGAGGATATCGGATCCAAAGTCCCAGATTGAGGTGCGCAGATGGACGCGTGCACCATTACTAGGTCACTGTGAACGTACGGCGTGGCCTAGTGGCACGAGAACAGGATTGGGAGTCAGAGGATCTGGGGTCTAATTCTGACTCTGAGGCTTGCCCGCTGGGTGACCGTGGACAACTCATTTAACTTCTCTGTGCCTCAGTTTCCTCCTGTAGAATGAGAAACGAATACCTGGCCTCCCTCCCCCTTAGACTCCGAGTCCCCTAAGGGGACGGGGACCGTGTCCGATCTCATTGTACCGAATCTACCCCAGTGCCCCCCGGGGAGTCTGCGGGAGAGGGAGAAGGAAAGACGCCCTCCGGATTCACCAGTGGGGCTCCATGAGATAACCTTGCTTCCATTATGCCCCCCTGGCTTGTTCCAGTTCATCGACTGCCTTCTGACGGCTTTTAAGATTCTGATCAATTGTATATATTTTTATTACCCTATTTATTTTGGTAATGAGATGTACATTACCTTGATTCTATTTATTGCTATTGTTTTAATGAGATGTTCATCCCCTCGATTCTATTTATTGCTATTGTTTTTGTCTGTCCGTCTCCCCCGATTAGACTGTAAGCCCGTCAAAGGGCAGGGACTGTCTCTGTTGCCGATTTGTACATTCCAAGCGCTTAGTACAGTGCTCTGCACATAGTAAGTGCTCAATAAATACTATCGAATGAAGGAATGAATGATCATCTGAAGGAGGGGGCTCCGATCACACTACGGAGGTGTCACTGAAATACGGAAAGTAGCCGGCGATCACGTCGGCGATGAACTGTCAAGAAACGTGACGACGTCCTCCGAGCCCCCCCTTGCCACGGTCGGGCAAAACACCGGGCCGCTTGGACGACTGTTCCGACCCAGTAATAATGATAATGTTGGTATTTGTTAAGCGCTTACTATGTGCCCAGGCACTGTTCTAAGCGCTGGGGTGGATACAGGGTAATCAGGTCGTCCCACGTGAGGCTCACGGTTAATCCCTATTTTACAGATGAGGTCACCGAGGCACAGAGAAGTTAAGTGACTCGCCCACAGTCACACAGCCGAAGCAGCGTGGCTCAGTGGAAAGAGCCCGGGCTTCGGAGTCAGAGGTGATGGGTTCGACTCCCGGCTCTGCCACCTGTCAGCTGTGTGACTGTGGGCGAGTCACTTAGCTTCTCTGTGCCTCATCTGTAAAATGGGGATTAACGGTGAGCCTCACGTGGGACGACCCGATTCCCACGTATCTACCCCAGCGCTTAGAACAGTGTTCTGCGCATAGTAAGCGCTTAACGAATACCAACATTATTAAGTGGCAGAGGCGGGATTCGAACCCAAGCCCGGGTGCTTTCCACTGAGCCACGCTGCTTCTCTAGTGACGCCGCATGCGTTCTGACCCGATAATGGCATTACTTCCCTCCTTCATTCAACCGTGTTTATTGGGCGCTCACCGTGCGCGGAGCACTGTACTAAGCGCTTGGTGCGTAGAGCGCTTTATTACATCACTCTCCCTCCTCGGCGCCCCCCCTCCCCTCCCCCCATTATGATCCTACCCGCTCGGAATTTTTACTGGGGCTTGGGGTTGACATCTGGAGTGGAGTAGGGGGCTGGTGGAGGAAGGGTAGGGACGAGGGAAAAAGATGAGCCCAAAGGGTCATCTCTAAATCACTTCGTTCGGAAGTCAGGCCGGAAGAAAATTCCCGTAAAATCCCAATCGGGGCTGGCCGAGCGTTCCTTTTGGGAGAACCGTCTAGTGATTCCGTCCAACCGACTGGTCTCCTTTTCCGTCGTAACCGGCTCGAGCGGGAGGGGACCGATCATGTACCAAAGGTGCGGCGAGAAGAGGGAAGAGCCCCCGGCTCGGGATGGCGCCCGCCCTCCCGCCCTCGTCCCTCAGACTTCGAGGGACGATCGAGGCTGCGGGCCCGGAGACTTGCTGTCGAGGTAGGCGGAGCCCCGCGCGCGCGAGGCGGGGCGGGCACCAAAGGAGGGCGGGCGCGCGGGCCGGCGCAGGCGCCCTGGGAGGGGCGGAGCTCGAGCGGAGGGCTGCGGGCGAGGCCTAGGCTCGGGGCCCGGCCCGTGGAAGGAGTGGTGACCTTCGCGTCGGAGTCGGCAGTGGAGGAGGACGGAGGAGAAGGTGGAGCGAAGGGCTTCCTCGCCCCCGTCCCACCCCCCTCCCCCCCGGCCACTTGCTCCGCCCCCAGCCTTCACCTCTAAACGGCGTTTCGGTTCTTAGTCTTTCCCTCAGCGCCTTCCTCGCCGCTCTCCGGGCCGCCTTCCCCATTCGATCGTCTCAGCAGGACCGGGCCGCACGGCTCCCCTCACCGCAAAACGACCTCTCGGTGACCATGTTTCCTAACACCGGGTAAGGGGAACTGCGCACTCCGACGCCATTTCGCCAGAACCTTCCCCTCCCTCTTCCTCACCCCCGACCCCGCGCCTACTCCCACAGTTGTTCCTTCTCGCCTCAGCCCCGAAAATGCCCAAGGATGTAGAAGTCCTCCTCCCCCGTTCTCCCGAAGTTAAGAAATATCTTAAGCGATCTATCCCCCGACCCCAGGTAATAGGTTAACACCTCCCCCCCCCCTCCCCCCCCAGCCCCCCGCCAAAAGGGGGTCGGGGGCGACCTTGACTCCAGCTCTGCTGTTGAGCCGAGGCAGCAGATAGCGAGGCTAAAGGGGAGGGTTGGCTGCCCCGAAAGTCAGTTGCCCCTTGAGCTAGTTGGCTTCCCCATCTTTACGAGAGCCGATATTAGAAAACCGGTATTAACTTTGCTGGAGGGGAAGAGTGTTTGTCAAGCCAGGAGTCTGTTGAGATTTTTAGGTGAAAGGTCACACAATTACCAAGCCTTTTTCCTCTCCCTTTCAAGCCACCCTATTTCAACGACTTGATTTTTGGATAATCGGGTGGTTAAAGCATCATAACGCAGATGGGGAATGATATGAGCGATGTGGCCTTTTTTTTCCATGCAACAGTCCCACGTCGGGTCCGTTTCTAAAAGTCGCAGGGAGGCGTCAGAGCGGGGGAGAGGTTAAGCACGCACCGAAATCCTCAGGAATTGATTTTTTTCGTATAGTTAATGGCTCTCCGACCCTCAGGATTCATCTAGGTGGCTCAGTGGAAAGAGCCCGAGCTTGGGAGTCAGAGGTCATGGGTTCGAATCCCAGCTCCGCCACTTGTCAGCTGTGGGACTGTGGGCAAGTCACTTCTCTGGGCCTAAATTCCCTCATCTGTAAAATGGGGATTAACTGTGAGCTTCACGTGGGACAACTTGATTGCCCTGTATCTACCTCAGCGCTTAGAACAGTGCTCTGCACATAGTAAGCGCTTAACAAATACCAGCATTATTATTATTATTATTAAGTTTGGCTGATTCGTGCGCCCTTACGGTTCTCTGGAAAAGCACATGATCCAGCGATAGCTAAAACGGGTTCAGTGTGAACTCGACTCAGCAAAAGGTTAATTTGGAGAAGAGGTACAGTAGGGGGAAATAAAAGGCCGGCGGCCTTTTCGGAAAGTTTTAGCACGACAGCTTTCAGATTGCGTTTTTGACATTGCCGACTCCTTAGTTTTTTTCATCCCATTTGAGAGGAACTAGTGTAGAGAGCTAACACAGTGGCAGGTGCACTTGAGCTAAGAGGGGACTCAGGAAAGCGGGAAGCAGTGACAAGACTGTTCACGGTAAAAGCACCCCTCTCCAAAATCCCTGCCAAAAAATCTCTAGTGCCAGTTTCACGGGGACCAGTGTCCCCATGAGTTTCTTGATCTGGAGGCAAGTCGATAGTATTTACCGAACATATACTGTGTGCAGAGAACGCAGCTAGCACTTGGGTGAGCGCAATAAAGTAAGCATGATGCCTGCCCTCAGGTAGGCACTAAAATAAATTACAGCTAGGAGGAAGGAGGTGAAGGGGGATGTGTATATGAGCTCGTTCCCAAGTAACAGGTGCTTTGGGAGATACTGAGTATATTAAGTGTACTCCGTGGCTCTGTGAAAAGAGCCCGGGTTTGGGAGTCAGAGGCCATGGCTTCGAATCCTGGCTCTGCCACTTGTCAGCTGTGTGACTGTGGGCAAGTCACTTCACTTCTCTGTGCCTCAGTTCCCTCATCTATAAAATGGGGATGAAGACCGTGAGCCTCACGTGGGACAATCCGATTACCCTGTATCTACCCCAGCGCTTAGAACAGTGCTCTGCACATAGCGCTTAACAAATACCAACATTATTATTATCAGTACACTGACAGACATTATGGCTTAGTGGGAAAAGCACAGGCTTGGGAGTCAAAGGACATGCGTTCTAATCCCGGCTCTGCCGCTTCTCTGCTGTGTGACCTTGGGTCACTTAACTTCTCTGTGCCTCAGTTACCTCATCTGTAAATTGGGGATTAAAAGTGGGAGCCCCATGTGGAACAATCTGATTACCCTGTATCTACCCCAGCTCTTAGAACAGTGCTTGGCACATAATAAGCACTTAAATACCATTATTATTATTATTAGTTTGGGGGTTTTTCCCCCCATGGCTTTTGACCAAGTGTGCTGTACCCTCCCAAGCGCTTAGTTCAGTGATCTGCACATAGTACACACTCATTAAAAACCACTGATTGGTTGAGTCCCAATGGTTTTGACTTTCACATCTTGGATTTCCACAAAGCCTGAGAGCTTCCATTCAGGCTGTCAACAACCCCTCAAATGGGTCTTTCTGACCTGTTAGCTCTTTGTATTTTAGAGTTTGATTCTGGTTTCTCCACTCTGAAAGCCCTTGTCCCCCTTTGGCCTCTATGATCAGATGAAATCATTCATTCAATAGTATTTATTGAGCACTTACTATGTGCAGAGCACTGTACTAAGCGCTTGGAATGTACAAATCGGTAACAGATACAGTCCTGCCCTTTGATGGACTTACAGTCTAATCGGGAGAGAGGGACAGACAAGAACAATAGCAATAAATAGAATCAAGAGCAAATAATGGCCCCTGGGGTCCTCTCCCAACCTCCCCCCCAGCACCAACAGGCACACACATTTTAAGCACTCCCAGTTCTCCTGTAACGTGGAGATTGTGTTCTTGCAGAGCCCTACATAGAAAAACTTTGTATACTTAACTGTGTCCGACACTGCCTGCATGTACACACCCATTTCTTCTGACATGCCGCTCCACGTGTTCTTGGAAGAGCATCCCCCAATCCTGTCGTCGGACTTTCCTGTTTTATTATTGCCTTGGTTTTATCGTGCTTCCATTAGCTGCTCTTGGCACAGTCTGGCTCCGACTCTTCACTAGCAGAAAACCATGAACTGTATTGACCTGCTCTAAACCTAAAACCAAGCGGTGAATACGGAAGAACTAGCTCTGCCATCCGGTCTGGAGGCTCTGATAGTTTGGTCCGAATCTGATTTATGTTTTAAGGCTGTTGAAGTAGGTGAAGTACATTGCGTAGCTGCATTTTTTATCTCTTAATGAATCTCCAGAAACCACTGGGGTGTTTGGAGAGGCAGGGCAACTCCGATCCGCACCGAGGCTAAACCTAGTTCTCTAATTCTGGGATGCGTTTATTGCAGAACCCCCATAAACCCCATATCTGGTGCCATTCACATATGCACAGACTTTCTACTGACACCTGTTGTCAGGAAACATTCCCTAACTCCGATGTCAGGTTCTAGCTAAAAGCTGGAGTGAAAACAAGCATTTTGACAGGACTCGGTTTACTGGGAACGCAAATGCCCTAGCAATCATATAAAGAAATACATGACGACAGAAACATGAAAAGCCACTCTTGTTAAATTCTAAAAGGGTTTTTGGACTAATCTAAACATTAGTTCTGAAATTTAAATGAAGCAGTACATCCTGGGACCTGCCCAACGCTCATATGCCTAGAGCAAATCTCCCAAATTCACTTTGAAGCTAAGAGAATCTCAGTGATTTCGGGACGATCCCCTAGAATCCCCCAGGTTCGGGGCAACGATTAGGTGACCCAGCAGTTGGGCCATACCTACAAGGTCGGGATACCCATAGCCAAGTCATGCTGCTCCCTGGACGTCTCTTCTTTTTCTAAAATTCCCCAGCTGCCCTGGATGGTTTAGGTACCTGGAGGCAGAGAGCTGAGCCAGATGACCCCCAAGATGCCTCCCGGTTCTAGAAGCCTGTGACTTAATTTGAGGACTTGTCATAATGACTCAGTGAAATATTAGAGTTTAAAGTAGCCAAGTATTGTGCATCTTGTGGTATTTATTTAATTTATCTAAATTAATAATAATACCACTAATAACATTCGTGGCATTTATGTGCCTATTACTAGCCAAGTGCTGTATTAACTTCTGGGGTAGATACATTGGAAGCAGGTAGAATTCGGTCCCCACCCCAAATGGGACTCACGGTGAAATTACAAGTTTTGAGGTTTGATAAATGAGAGAGACAAAAAAAATAATTTAAAGCCAACATCCACTACCTAGCTCCTTTTTTCCCTGACTGTGGGCATTGGAATCGAGAAGGATTTGTGGAGAGAGTAGGGAAACCTGGAAAGAGCACGGGCCTGGGCGTCAGAGGACCCGAGTTCTAATCCCCGCTCCACCACTTGCCTGCTATGTGACCTTGGGCAAGTCACTGAACTACTTTGTGCCTCAGTTTCCTCAGCTGTAGAATGGGGATGAAGTACCTGTTCTCCCTGCTGCTTAGACTGCGAGCCCCACGTGGGACAGGGTCTGGGTCCAACCTGATTAACTTCTATCTTCCCCAGCGCTTAGAATGGTCCTTGACACAGAGAAAGCGCTTAGCAAATACCGTAGTTATTGCTAGTTATTATTAAATGTCACTTCCAGATGTTTGCTCCTGACAGTCATGTTGAGCTGTAAGAATGGTAGCTAAAGGGAGTCAGGGAAAATTGTATAGAGTGGAAGTGGCAAATTCCATCTGTGAACTGCTGGGAGGAGTCCAGGGAGGCACCTTTTATTATTAGTAGTAGTAACAATAATAATTTTGGTATTTAAGTGCTTAGTGTGTTCCAAGCACTCTTCTAAGTGCTGGGGTAGATACAAAGTAATCAGTTTGGACACAGTCCATGTCACAGTCTTGATCCCCATTGTACAGATGAGATAACTGAGGCACAGAGAAGTGAAGTGACTTGCCCAAAGTCACACACACTGCAGACATGTGGCAGAGCCGTGGTTAGAAGCCATGCCCTCCTGACTCCCAGGCCCTTTCCACCAAGCCAGTGCTGCTTCTCTTTTTGCCACTGAACTCTTTTTCCCCCTTCCAGAGATTTGGGGAATGTGGGAAGTGAGGTCAGAATGATTTTGCTAGGTTCTGGGAAGGTGCCCTTGCCCTTAGTGCATCTCCTGCTGCTAAGAACACCCTATATAAAATAATCAGGGGCATTGTTAATTCTTCCACTGCATCTTTTCAGTATGGAAAAGCTTTTTTTTTTTCCCACTGAAACAACAACAGTCAGAAGCATTTTAAATGTACATTTTCCCTATCATTTGCCTGGAAAATGGGTACCCTCTCTGATGAATCTTGTCTGCTCAGTGAAAAAGCTCTATGATTTGTATTAAGGTAGTGTTTGTTCTATTTCAGGAAACTAGCTGGATGTACTCTGTTTATTACCGGTGCAAGCCGAGGCATCGGCAAGGCAATCGCCCTGAAAGCTGCTAAGGATGGAGCAAATGTTGTGATTGCCGCGAAGACCACCCAGGCTCATCCGAAACTCCCTGGGACAATCTATACTGCTGCTGAGGAAAGTAGGTTGGATTCCTTTCCAGATGTCTTAATCTGACATGTCTAGAGTCTAATTGGGAGTTGTCTTAAAGCCCTCCTATGCTTTTGAAAATTGTTTTCAGAATAAAAACCTCATCTTTTTAAAGAGTTAGGCTTTAATATTCTTCTTAACTTTTCAATTCTGTGAAGGTGTTGGGAACCAAGGGAATCCCACATCATCCTGCCAAATCCTCTAACCTGATCTCTTGCTCCGGGTCTGGAGGGGAAAATCTGCCTCACTACCACAATCAATTAATGAATAGCATTTATTGAATAGCTTCTGAGTGCAGAGCACTGTACTAAGCACTTGGGACAGTACAGTAGAGGAGTTTACAATCTAGAGGGGACGCAGACCCTTAAATTACACAGGAGGAAATAGTAATGTAAGATATGTACTGACATGCCACAGTTCTTCTGAGGACTTGCCACAGTGCTTGGGGCAAGGAATGACTTGTGTGGCATTTATGAAATTTAAAATAGGGAGATGAGAGATTATTCCGGGAAGGCGTCCTGGAAGAGATGCGATCTCAGAAGGGCCTTGAAGATGAGAGAGCACTGGCCTTTCGGATATGAAAGGTTGAGGGAATTCCAGGCGGGGTTGAGGGCGAGCAAAAGATCGACAGTGGGAGAGATGAAAGTGAGGTACAGTGAATGGGCCAGTTGGAGAGGAATGAAGAATGTGAGCTGGGGGGTGGTGGGGGAGGAGAGATGAGTAGGCAGGAGAGAGACGATTGGGTGTGTAAAAGCCAGTGATCAGGAATTTCTGCTTGATGCTGAGGAATGGGCAATCATTGGAGGTTTTTGAGAGTACAGTTCTGTACAAGGTTTCAAAAGTCATTTAGCAATGTGTATTTTTTATTGGTAAGGAGCATTTTAGATCATAGTATTTACATAAAAATGAAAAGGAACGACATTTGAATGCTTTTCTTTTTTATCCTTTGTAGTTGAAGCTGTTGGTGGAAGAGCCTTGCCATGTGTAGTCGATGTGAGGGATGAAAAACAAATCAGCGATGCAGTGGAACAGGCAGTCCAGAAATTTGGAGGTAATTTCCTTATGGTCTGTTTGATGTTGATCAAAGGGCATTGGAAGTTGAGGTTGAATTTTGATATTTTTGAAACAGGAAAAACTCAGGTAATATAAGTTTTTGAGTTTTTACTTCTCATAACATTTCATTTGATTTATTTTGCAACTAGGAATTGATGTCTTGGTGAACAATGCCAGTGCTATTAGTTTAACCAACACGTTGGAAACACCTACAAAGAGAGTGGATCTGATGCTGAGTGTCAACACCAGGGGAACTTATCTTACGTAAGTAGCATAGGGGAGCAAAATACAGTAGCATTTTCTGAGAGAGTTGTTTTTTCCAGTTATATAGGCGTAAACTCGACTAACGATATTTTCCCGACATTTTTTGGATTATTCAATAGTATGTATTTATTTATTGAGCGCTTACTATGCGCAGAGCACTGTACTAAGCGCTTGGAATGTACAAATCGGCAACAGATAGAGACAGTCCCTGCCCTTTGACGGGTTTAGAGTCTAATCGGGGGAGACAGACAAGAACAATGGCAATAAATAGAGTCAAGGGGAAGAACATCTCATAAAAACAATGGCAAATACCTACTCCATTGATGGAAGGGTTAAACTAGCACAGTCCATCGGGAGGGATTTCAAATAGATGGTTGCAGCGAGAACTCCTGCTATGAACTGTTAAAGGGTTTTGGTCTGTCCCCCTAACTACCATATTTACTCACACAGTTGCCCCACCGTGTTTTTTGAGAAGAAAAAATTAAAGGTTATTTTTTACACCGCATTTGTGGGCAGTGATAGAGACAGAGGCATAGTGAGGGGAGGAGCAAAAGGAGGTGTGGACTTAATTCATTAAGATTGCTGGGAAAGAGGGAAGGGAGTTAAGTTGTTGAGTACCTATTTCATCGGTGGTATTTATTGAACGCTTACCGTGTGCAGAGCATTTTATGCAGCGTTTGGAGGAGCCAGTCGCAGAGCGGCAGTCTCAAACGTCCTCTTAGTGCTAGACTTACATCTCATATGACCCACATAATAGCTCCACCCCTGTTTAAATGTTACAAATTTATGCTAAAAATGAGGGAGTTAACATGAGTAAATACTTAATATTCACCCCACCCTCAGCCCCATAGCACTTATATACATTTCTGTAATTTATTGATCAATATCAATGCCTTATCTCCCCCCTCTTGACTGTTAGCGCTCCTTTTGGGCAGGGAACACATCTTCCAACTCTGTTGTATTTTAATAATGTTGGTATTTGTTAAGCGCTTACTATGTGCAGAGCACTGTTCTAAGCGCTGGGGTAAACACAGGGGAATCAGGTTGTCCCACGTGGGGCTCACAGTCTTCATCCCCATTTTACAGATGAGGGAACTGAGGCACAGAGAAGTTAAGTGACTTGCCCACAGTCACACAGCTGACAAGTGGCAGAGGGGGATTTGAACTCATGAGCCCTGACTCCAAAGCCCGTGCTCTTTCCACTGCGCCACGCTGCTTCTCAAATGTTTAGTACAGTGCCCTGCATACAGGACACGCTCAGTATATACCATCGATTGATCGATCGGTTCGTACGGCAGTGAGTAAACTCAATGATCCAAAGTGAATTATTCACTTGGTGGGTTGTCTGCAGGAGACTTTTAAGCTCTTACCCGTGAGCATCCTGCCTCCTAACCACCTATATTGTGAGGAATCCACAACGGTGGCTCTTCTAGGCTCCGACGGCTTAGGGGAGCCACCGTTTTTAGTGCCCAGCCAGGTTCTGAACCGCCTTTCCCGTTTTCTTCTGTCATTTCATCTTTCCACCCCACTACTCCCCTTCATTAGAATTGAAGGTTAATTGTGTGTCATCCTCCACGTAAGGTGACGTAGCTAACGTGGTGTTCTTCGTGTGTAAAAGCAGTGGTAATTCACTGATAGGAGAGCCCTGGCATGAGCTGAGATCTCGTGGTCAAGCCCAGTCTAGTCCGTCATTCAATCTGGTATTTTCTGAGCACTTACTATGTGCTGAGCGCTGTACTAAGCACTTGGGAGAGTACAATACCACAGAATCAGCAGACACGCTCCCCGCCCGTATCGAGCCTACAGTCTAGTCCCAAGAGAAACCCGGGAATGTGAACTTCTTTTGTCCAAAGACCCAATGTGGGCCCCAGCTTCGCTTTCGGATCGGAGCAGTGCACGCACACGGGCCAGAGTCTGTTGGTGCAGCACCCGCTCTGCTTGCAGCGGAGCTGGAAATTTGACGTGGACCGGCCCGCCTGGGACATGCAAGGAGATACCGCCTCCCCGCTCCCCCCAAGCCAGGTGGCCACAGTGGGACGCTCCTGAGCTCCCTGTCACCGCCACCGCCACCTCAGCCCGGCCCCGCCGCTGTCGAGGAGCCCAGGACCGGGGAGGGAGCCACCATCTTGGCCGCTGTGGGGGCGTGAGACTGGGGAGGGGGCCAACATCTTGGCCATTGGAGGGTCTTTTGGGGGCACCGGAAGCAGCAACCCAGAGGGTGTGGAGGTGCCCTGGCAATCTGCCCCTGACCCAGCCAGCCGAACTCAGAAAGCAGTGGTCTGCATACTGCATCCATCCCCCTCTCCCCTCTCCCCTCTCTCCTCTCTCCCCCGACCTTCCTCCCCCCTCTCCCCCCTCCCTCCCCCCCTCCCTCTCCCCTCTCTCCCCCTCCCTCCCTTCCTCCCCTCCCCCCTCTCTCTCCCCCCTCCCCCCTCTTTCTCCCACCCCTTCTCGCCCCTCTCTCCCCTCTCCCCCACCCCTTCTCCCCCCTCTCTCCCTCCTCCCCCCTCTTTCTCCCCCCTCCCCCCACCCCTTCTCCCCCCTTTCTTTCCCCCCTCTCTCCCCTCCCTCCCCCCCCCCTTTCTCCCACCCCTTCTCCCCCCCTCCCCCCTCCCCCCACCCCTTCTCCCCCCTCTCATTCATTCATTCATTCAATAGTATTTATTGAGCGCTTACTATGTGCAGAGCACTGTACTAAGCGCTTGGGATGAACAAGTCGGCAACAGATAGAGACAGTCCCTGCCGTTTGACGGGCTTACAGTCTAATCGGGGGAGACAGATGGACAAGAACAATGGCTCCCCCCCACCCCTTCTCCCCCCTTTCTTTCCCCCCTCTCTCCCCCCTCCCCCCACCCCTTCTCCCCCCTTTCTTTCCCCCCCTCTCTCCCCCCCTCCCCCACCCCTTCTCCCCCCCTCTCCCCCATCTCCCCCCCACCCCTTCTCCCCCCTTTCTCTCCCCCCTTTCTCTCCCCCCTTTCTCTCCCCCCTTTCTCTCCCCCTTTCTCTCCCCCTTTCTCTCCCCCCTTCTCTCCCCCTCTCTCTCCCCCCTCCCCCCCACCCCTTCTCCACCCTTTCTCTCTTTGTCTCCCCCACCCCCCCACCCCTCCAGCTTTACACATAGTAAGCTCCCAATAAAAAATACCATTGAATGATTGAGACATAGTTCACACTTGATACTCAGAGCCCAGGCCAAGCTCTGACACCTCCCCCGCCCCTCTAGACTACAAGTTTATTATGGGCAGGAAACCTCTCTGTTTGTTTTATTGTACTCTCCCAAGCGCTTAGTATGTTGCTGTGCACACAGTAAGCGCTCAGTAAATACGATTGAATGAATGAACAGGTGTACTAATTTCTCTTGTACTTTCCCAAGCTCTTAGAACAGTGTTGTGCACATAGTAAGCGCTCAGTAAATACCATCGATTGATTTTTTTGTCTTCATGGACTCTTGGTATTTCGTTTCACCTTCCTTATGTATCTATTGCCAGTCCCCACTCCCCCCTGGTTATTTTTCATAATAATAATAATAATGTTGGTATTTGTTAAGCGCTTATTATGTGCTGAGCAGTGTTCTAAGCGCGGGGGTAGATACAGGTTAATCAGGTTGTCCCTAGTGAGGCTCACAGTCTTAATCCCCATTTCACAGATGAGGGAACTGAGGCACTGAGAAGTGAAATGACTTGCCCAAAGTCACACAGCTGACAGGTGGCGGAGCTGGGATTAGAACCTATGACCTCTGACTCCTAAACCCGGGCTCTTTCCACTGAGCCACGCTGATTGTGAACCCCCTGAGGGACAGGGTCCGTGTCTAATCCCCCCCGTGTATTCTTTCCCAGTGTTTAGCACCAAGCTCCGCACACAGTAAGTGCTTAATATTACTACTATTGTGTTAAGCGCTTAGTAGTGCTTTGCACACAGTAAGTGCTCGATAAATACGATTAAATGAATGAATACTACTACAGTAGTGGGGATGTGCGGGCCAGCCTAAACCTATCCTAAGCTGTTCCCTGTGGTAAGTCAGCTTGCTACTCTTTGGAAAATGAGTCCTTTATCTCTGGTTTCACCCCTGTATAAAACTTGGGCTACAGTCATGAGGGCTTTTGGGATGACCAGAGATTTCTCTCGGCTAGAATATGAGTAGGGGTGGAAGAAGGTGTGTTCCTTGTGTTCCATGCCAAAGGGAGAAGCGAGGTCCCTGACTTGACTGTAAATATTTCCATTTTTAAACCTTTTGCTGCAGTTTTTCCTGACATTTTTCCTGTAAGTCTGAGCTTTTTTTGCCTATCCTAATTGTCTGCCTTTTTTTATAACTTAAAAGTATTTGCTTAGAAATCTGGTACTTAATGTTATCATATCAAAGACAGGACATGGAAATAGAGCAAATGCACCTGGACAAGTAGTGGGAGGAAATGGATTGTTTTGTAAATCAAAGGGAAGACTGTTTTTGTATTGTGAATGAAATGAGCTTTTTTCTTTGTGAATATGAAAATATGATCTTACTGCTTGCTTTAGATTTATTTTTTTTTTCAACTGATGCTTTGAGGTTCACTGCTTTTAGTTTATTGAAAAATGGCAATAATGATTGTGTCCTCTTCCCAATGAAACTGAAGCATGCTTGAAAATATTGAATCATGTACACACAGAAGCCTTTGATTTCATTGATTGGGTTGGGGTTTTGACAGTTATGAAAAAATGATGGCCAATTGTTGATACAAGATTATTTTTCTTGTTTGGGGGGGGAATAAAGGGAACAGAAGCTTCATAGAAAGGAAAGCCTAGATCAAAGGCAGGAATAATTGATTGTGAAATAAAAATGGGAACCTGAGTGCAGGAGGGGAATATTATAACTTGATTAACAAGTCCTAGGGATGTGCAGTGTAACTCTTTCAAGGCAGTTGTCCAAACACTAGTTTTCATGGCCGTTGTTGTTATTGTTAACTGAGTCCCATTTAAATATTCTCTTGAGCATGGGGCAGTTCTAGGGTTATCTGTGGAAGTCCAGTTTTCCTGATTCTAATTCCTTTGAGCTTTGAAAAGAGAAGTTTGGGGAAAAAGCTAATGGCAGCATATTTCAGTAAACCTCTCTACGTGGAAAACTTATCCCTATCTATTAGGGGTGTCAGCTTTCAAATTGGAGTATGCGGGTGAGCTTGGGGCGGAACTTTGAGGGGGCATGAATGATTTCCTGCGTAGAAATCTGCCCACCGCCCTTCAGTGAGTGTCCGAAGGCCCCCGATTAGTCTGGAGACTTGGAGGGAGAGAGAAAAACCCCATATCCAGAGTCCTGGGGTAGGGGAGAACGCAAAGGGGTTCAGCTGGGGTCTAGGGAAAATAGGGGATATCGTTGTCAGTAGTTGTTGAACACCCGTGTGCAGAGAACTGCACTAGATAGTTGTGAACGTACCCTAGAAGTAAAAGGCACAATCCCTGCCCTTGAGAAGCGTAAAGAGCCATCCGTCAGGCCTAAGGTGGCTGATGGGATGGCATGATGTGGGTATGAGGGGAAAAGAAGGATGAAAGGAGGAGGGCAGCTAAAGGGAAAAGGGAGATGGAGGTAGAAGATGAGGGGAAGGGAGACTATGGGAAGAGGTTACTTAATGAATAACAGCGTGGCTTAGTGGAAAGAGTGCAAGCCTAGGAGTCAGAGGATCTGGGTTCTAATCCCAGTTCTGCCATCTGCCTGCTGTATGACCTTGGACAAGTCATTTAACTTCTCCGTGCCTCAGTTCTGAGTGCAGTGCTTCGACACATACTAAGCGTTTTAATAACCACAACGATCGACCTCTGCTGCCACGTTCTCTCCACTCTCTTCTGTTGCTGCCCCGGATACCGGCTCCCCCCTAGGGGCTGTCTGGCGGAATCAGGGAAGGCGGCTACGTGCCTCCTACCCACGGGACCCTAGGGATGGAAAGAACCTCTGGCCTGGCTCCAGAGCCCAGTGGTAATGAGAGAAACCTCACGGGTTCCAGGGTCAGGCCAGGAGCCGTGGCTTCCCACGGGTGACAAAAAAGGAAGCCGTCAACTTCCGACCTCCTGCCTGCCCGTAAAGCTGTGGGGTATTTATGGCTTTGCCCCCTTGGTGCCAGTACTGTGGGGACAGCGGCCCTCCGTGTCCTAGCCTCTGCTGTACTTGAAATCAACTGCTCTGTCTGGGCCTGTAAATCACGAGTCAGAATTTCATAAAAGTTGGCTAGATGGTCTCCAGGCCTGATTGGGTTTTGTGTTCTTGAATGAACGTAGTCTTGACAAAATTTAGCGTATCGCCATCTAGATAAAAATCCCCAAGCATTTTATCAGCGTTACCTAACAAGACGGATGAGTCGAAGTCATCTAATCACCGCACGAAAATTCACCGTCTCAGTGCCCTAGGTTGCAAAAAGCTTAAGCGATGGTAATGAAGACAGTAGCACGGCGGGGATCATGTATACTAATTCTGTTGTACTCTCCCAGTTGCTTAGTACAGTGCTGTGTACACTGTAGGCACTCGTCAAATACTATTGATTGATCGTTAATGATGGCATTTAATAATAACAATAACGGTGGTGTTTAAGCGCTTACAAAGCCCCAAGGCTGTGCTAGGCTCTGGGTTAGAATCAGATTGGACCCAGTACCGGTCTCACAGGCTAGGAACAGGTTTTTTATCTCTAATTTACAGATGGGGAGACCAAAGCACAGTGACTTGCCCACGGTCACACAGCAGGAGAGTGGCAGAATCAGAACTAGAACCAGGTCTCCTGACTCCTAGGCCCCATCCTCTTTCCTCTAGGCCCCGCTGACTCCTCAGTTAATGACGGAGATGAAAAGCTTAGAGCGATTCTAGTGAATGAATATCAACAGTCAATAGGCAGTGGTGCCACAGTGTCAACACCAAGGTTAAACATCTAGGTCTATTTAAAGAGTAGTCTCTAGCTACTGTCACCATCCAACAGCTCCTCAGAGCTTTTCAGCCTCTAGGAGCAGCAGCATTGTGGAGCCATGGAATAAGGGTCCACTTGCTTGCATGTAAGGAAAGTGAAGCATTGTGTCATTAGTCCCTGAGGTAAATGAGAAAAATCGAAAGGGGGAAATGGACAGGTCACAATATCCCAGTACTTAATCATTAGGATAGCTAACAGGAAAGCCCAAATCAGTGAAATCGTCAATGATATGCCTCGTCCACTAGACTAATATTTCCAACTGGAGCTTGGATACTGAATCTGGAGGATGGAGGGTGTCAGTCAGTCGAACTTATTGAGCGCTTACTGTGTGCAGAGCACTGTACTAAGCGCTTGGGAGAGTACGATACAACAATAAACAGAAACATTCCGCACCCACAATGAGCTTAGAGTCTAGAGAGTGGGTTGTTACTGGTTAGCTGAGGTGTTCTCTGCATTTCTTTGAAGGAGATGCTGAAGGCAGGATCAGGGGTTGGAGTTTGAAGTTCTCCAAATTAGGGACAATTGGACACTTGAAATTTGTATGTATGAGAAATTCTATTTGTATCTTTCTTCTCAGTCCACCTTTAGCACTTCCCCCTCCGCCTCTCACTCAGCTGTTCTGAGTGATATCATCAATCTTAATCTGGATGGACACTCCAAAGTCTGAAAAGGCAATTTTAATTAAGAATTGCTTTTACTGAATAGATTCCCATAGTAACAAGGTGCTTTATGCCTAGATGCGGTCTAGATAATGATGATTGACTATACCTGTAAGTACAGTGTTTCCCTTTTGCACTTATTTCTCTTAATGAAAATATTGTGTTTGAATCTCTCCAAGAAATTACTGCTAATGAAAGAATTTGGACATTGCCGAATGCATCCTGGCTATCTGACAACTACAAGAATTGTCTCCTCTCATCTAAAGTATAACCAAAATGTAATTTTGGCCAAAATGGCATCTGTGTTAAGGAAGATGTTAACTTGTTTAATTTTTGATTTCGCTTTCAGATCTAAAGCATGCATCCCTTACTTGAAAAAGAGCAAAATTGCCCATATCCTTAATCTCAGTCCACCGCTAAACCTGAATCCAGTCTGGTTCAAGCAACACTGTGGTAGGTGTTTGGTTAGCAGGGGAAGTGAATATGTGATTTCTTTTGTTGGTCCGTTGAAAAAACTGTGAGGAAATTGAATGCCCTTTCAAGCTGATATATGGACAACACTCAAAATTAAGTGCTGCAAAAGAGATAAACAGAGAAGTAGCCAAAACAAAATTCGTAGTATTCCTCCAGATCTTGCCTTTTCCATGTTCTTATATATCAGATTCAGATTAGGATCAATGTAATCTTTGACCTTTCTGGAGTGAGAACCAGGGTGCAGGTTGTAATCGCCAAATAGTGAATCGCAGCATTTCTAGATGATGTAGAGAAACCGTCGTTGCTGAAACGGCAGCACTAAGGTCCATTTTAAGAGGCCAGCCTTAAGAAGAGCTCTGCCCTGGTACCCCAGTGTGAGATCCAGAGAGAGAGTTGGGTCGGCTCTACACTCTCATCTCCGTTTGCGGTAGGTTGACTTGGGAGTAGATTGACTCCTTTTTTGCACGACAGAGTATTTGGGTGAACACATTTCTGACATCAATTTAAATATTCTCCAGTGCTTTGTCAGAGCCACGTTAAGTGGGACTATTTAACTCTCGGCAGTTGAGGGACTTAACCCTGTTCTCTTGCAGAAGCCAAGGAGGCCAGGGCCCAGAGTTAGAAACTGTGGCTAGGGCAGTACCACAGAAGAATTGTTTTCATCCCTTAATGAGATTCCTTTCCTCTTTTATCCCAGTTTTTCCATTTGTCTAGCCAAGATGATTTGACTCCTGTTTCTCCAATTCTTTAATTCCCAGATATCTCCTTCAGTATTCAAGCAGAAGGTTTAGCCTTTAATAATGTTGGTATTTGTTAAGCGCTTACTATGTGCCGAGCACTGTTCTAAGCGCTGGGGTAGACATAGGGGAATCAGGTTGTCCCACGTGGGGCTCACAGTCTTAATCCCCAGTTTACAGATGAGGGAACTGAGGCACGGAGAAGTTAAGTGACTTGCCCACAGTCACACAGCCGACAAGTGGCAGAGCTGGGATTCGAACTCATGAGCCCTGACTCCAAAGCCCGTGCTCTTTCCACTGAGCCACGCTGCTTCTCTCTTTAGCTGTTTCTAGTTGGAAAAAGAAGGATTTCTACCTACGTGCGTGTTCAATTGCATTGCTCTTCTGTTGTCCTTCTCTATATCCTTAAATTCCCCCTATCCTGGCCCTCTTGTATTACTCCCTTGCTTCGGGTCTTTGACCCCATGCTGATTAGAAGCCAATGGTTTATTGAACTCTTGCATAAACCCAGATAGAGCATTTGCATGTAGGGGTGGTACATTTACCCATTTGGTAATAATAATAATAATAATGATAATTGTGGTATTTTTAAGCACTGTGCCAGGTACTGTTCTAAGCACTGGGGTAGATACAAGCTAATCGGGTTGGACCCAGTTCACATCCCAAATGGGGCTCACAGCCTCAATCACCATTTTACAGATGAGGGAACTGAGACACAGAGAAGTTAAATGACTTGCCCAAGGTCACACAGCAGACAAGTGTCAGAAAGTGCATCTGGGTTATGGAGGTTGGACAGGAATTGGGAAAATGAGTATGAGATATGTAATGGGGACCTTTCTCATACATATGAGGCTGATTTCAGTTCAGTTCACTAAACTTTGATATGGGACATTTCTATTCCAGAGATGTAGCCGGCATGGCATTAGAATGTGAAGCTAATTTTATAGATGCAACTAAAAGGGGTTATCCATATCTAACCTGTTGGGTTCAGTTTGAAAATTTTAAATAGTTTTATCTGCGGCTGATTTCAGCTTGATTCACTGAAAATCGATGGGGGACATTCCTGTTCCAGGGATGTCGCAGGCATGGATTGGGTTTATTTTGAACATTTTAAATAATTAAATCTACTTTCACATTTCACAGACTGTCTAGGTAAAACAACTTCATTAGTAAGCCCTTTGGAAAAAATGATTTCTTTAAAATGTATTCATGGTGTTTATTAGTATAGGTTCCAGGAGAGGATGAAGAACTCTAAAATGTCGTCATAATGCTTGCAAATCTTGTTTTGGAAAAATAATAATATAGGTTTGTTCATCTCGGCCTAGACTTTTCTATATATGAAATGTTTAGGGTTTTTTTTTTCCTGTACAACTTTGCTGAACAGATATATTGCTTCAGGAAGGAAACAGGTAACGGAGCTGCAGATTTCTTTGTTAAGGAATTCTTTTTCATGCTTTCTTTCAGCATATACCATCGCTAAGTATGGGATGTCCATGTGTGTACTTGGAATGGCAGAAGAATTTAAAGGAGAAATTGCAGTCAATGCTTTGTGGCCTAAAACAGGTAATTTAAATATTTCTAGTGTGTTAGAATGCTCTATTCCATTTGATAGATTCTCTTTGCTCAACCGTTTAAGGGTCCTGCTTCTAACAGGTACTGGATCAAGTTGTTGAGTTTCCTTTTTTAAGGGGGTGGTTGGAGTTGGGGTCACATTTTGTCAGAATGGTTGCAATAGCTTGAACGCGCTTCCAGGGAGAACACTCTGTTTTTATATTCACTCCAGTGTACTGAGCGGACTCACTGCGCTCATTTCCATATTGTGCAGCCCGGAAACCTTTGAACTGGTGGTCCATTGCCTTTTAATTGACTGATGCCCGAGTTTTCAGCCACAGCTGTGTTTAGGCATTGGTAGTTCCTTAACTTCCACCGTTGGCTGTTTAGTAGCAAATTCAACTCGGCAAATTTCCTTTCAGTGTTGCACCATCTGGGCCCCACAATTAATACCTCTTTCCCCTCAGTAGTCTCCTTTATAAATAACTGCCTGTCCTGTACTTCCACCTGGCAGTTTCCTCTGGCCCTCTATATTCTCATGTGAACCACGAGAGGGGGGTGAAAAACGGTGGAAAGAGATGATTCTTGTTGCTGTGGGGAAAAGCAAGAAACCAATTGCAGTCATACCCAAAAGCGGGAAATACCTTTTTTTCCTTTGCTTCTTTCCATAGGTACAATAAGTACCTTCTAGAGGTGTTAACTAGAAACCTGCTCACCCACTCTTTCTCCAGTCTACAGTTTCCCGCAGCCCAACTGTGGATAACTAGTGTCTCGGTGCAGGTCTGGTGAGCGTAAGGTTCCCTGGTGCTGAATTGAATGGATCAATAAAAAGTAGTGTGGCCTAGTGGAAAGAGCAGGGTCTGGGACTCGGAGGATATGGGTCCTAAAGCCGGTTTCGCCGCCTGCCTGCTGGCTGACCTTGGCCAAGTCACTTCTCTGTGCCTCGGTTACCTCATCTGTAACGGGGATTAAGACTGTGAGCCCCATGTGGGACATGGACTGTGTCCAACTCGATTAGCTTGTATCTACCCCAGCGCTTAGTATAGCGTCTGTCACGTAGTGAACCCTTAACAAATACAGTCAAAAGGAAAGTAAAAATGAGTAGTTGCCGCTACTGTCGGGATACATTGGGGTAAGTCATAGCTGGGACTGCACCACAGCCTGTTGCGAGGTTGTCTCTCCCCCCTCCCTTTTCTCCCAACCCCCCTCCCCGGCCTTATCCCTACCTCGGTCCCAGCAAAGAATCTGCCGCAAAGGGAGGACGGCGGATCGGCTGCCTGTTGGCTAGCAAAATGAACGGATAGTGGTATGTAGGTCTCCCAGACTGCCCTGCCAGAGAGACCTGCAATACCAGTTTACCCAGCCCAACCCATGGGAACATGCAGCAAAATGGCAGGTTTGGCTGGGTAAGTTTTTGCAGGTACAGGGCAGGTGCTGGTTGGTGGTTTGCAGGCGCGAGGTAGGTTCGGATACTCATTGTTGTAACCGTGCAGGTCTTTAGTGTCAGTGTGACTGGTAAAACCTTAATGCAAGAGTGGCCAAACAACAGCTCCACTTCAAATGCTCTGCGACATCTTCTGTGGCATATCACTATCCCACCGTCAACCCCTGGGCCACGTCCTCCCACTGTCCTGGAATGCCCTCCTCCTCACCTCCGCCAAACTCATTCTCTTCCCCTCTTCAAAACCCTACTTAGAGCTCACCTCCTCCGAGAGGCCTTCCCAGACTGAGCTTCCCCGTTTCCCTCTACTCCCCCTCTACCCCCCTTCACCTCCCCTCAGCTAAGGCCTCTTTTCCCCCCTTTCCCTCTGCTCCTCCCCCTCTCCCTTCCCCTCAGCACTGTACTCGTTCGCTCAACTGTATATATTTTCATTACCCTATTTATTTCGTTAATGAGATGTACATCACCTTGATTCTGTTTATTGCTACTGTTTTAATGAGATGTTCATCCCCTTGATTCTATTTATTGCTATTGTTTTTGTCTGTCCGTCTCCCCCGATTAGACTGGAAGCCCGTCAAAGGGCAGGGACTGTCTCTATCTGTTGCCGATTTGTACATTCCAAGCGCTTAGTACAGTGCTCTGCACATAGTAGCGCTCAATAAATACTATTGAATGAATGAATGAATATCACCAGAGACACTCAGCAGAGTCACTTCCATCCATGCTACCCAGGGCGGAGAGGGGTGTGAAGACCGGCCCAAACCCCAGCCTTGGCTCCCTGACTCATTGTCTTGCTTGCCGTTTCCCACTCCACCCCAAACACCTGCTTGCCACCATGTTCCCACAAACTCCTCCAGCCATTGTTTTGATCTGTGGCTCTTGAAGCAGTGTGGCCTAGTGGTTAGAGTACAGGCCTGTGAGTCAGAGGACCTGGATTCTAATCCCGGCTCTACCACTTATCTTAATCCTGGCTCTGCCGCTCGTCTGCTCTGTGATCTTGGGTAAATCACTTCACTTCTCTGGGCGTCAGTTCTCTCATCTGCAAAATGGGGTTTGAGACTGTGAGCCCCACGTGGGACAGGGACCGTGTCCAACCCAATTTGCTTGTATCCACCCCAGCGCTTAGCACAGTGCCTGGCACATAGTAAGCACTTAACAAATACCATTATTATCATTATCTGCTCTGGAACCTTGACCCAGTCGCTTCACTACGCCTCAGGTCCGTCATCTGCAAAATGGGGATTCGATACCTGTTTTTTCTCCAACTTAGACTGTTAACCCCTTGTGGGACCTGATGACCTGTTATCTACCCGAGTGCTTAGTACAGTGCTTGGCACATAGTAAACGCTTAACAAATGCAATTATCATTAGTATTATTATTATTATTCCATCATATCGTAGTTTGGGTTGGCAGCTCTTTAGCAGATGAGGTTTGGCCACCTCTGCTTTAATGCCTTTTATAAAGTTAAATTCTTTTACATTCTAATTTGGTGGATTATAGCCCAAATGGAGAAAATACCCATAAATACAGTAAGTAGGAGAAGAACTAGCTGGAACTAAATATGGAAAGTGTCATTGAAAGCCCTGTTATCTCAAAAGGAAAAGACAAAATAGTCCTGGAATTTGGAATAAAACAACATTCCAAACATGTGCTATGAACTTTCCAACTTGGAAGATCAAATTCAATATTTTGATACTATTCCATACCTTCAAAGTACTACATTTTCTTTTAGGGAGAAAAAACAAAGCTAGTTTTTTTTTTTCTTAAGTGGAGACTGATCTGGAGGAAAACCATTCATTAATGCTATATATACTCATACATGTGTACCTCTATACCACTTTCCATACTTTCACTGACAGTTTAACCAATAGTCCTCTAAGTAAAGGGTCCTCCAAGTCTCCCAGACACCTCAATTTTGAGTATCTGAATAACGAAGACACCCACATGTAAAAGCTCCACATCGACCTTTAACAGCCCCTTTGGAACTAGGAACCCAGGGTCAGAGTTTCAGCGTGAGGAGAAAATGGATATTTCTCCATGATACTTGTACGAGACAGCCATCAAGACCCAGGGATTGGCCTCTCGATGTCACCAAGACTGATTCAGTGAATATGCTCAATAGCTCTTGAGGCAAAATAAGCAATGCCCCCACCAATACTTGGCAGCCCTTCGGTAACCTTACGGGAAAAGCTTATAGGAACGTGCACTGTGACATGCAGTTCAAGGTAAGGAACGTGCACCAGAAGTAGGGGCGTGCTAAGGCTGAAGAGATCCAGGACTCTATCCAAGTGGTATAGCCCCATACCAAGCGCAGGACTTCTGCTCATCACTGAAGAGTACATCTGGCACATCACCACTGAAGAGTGAAAGTCGCTCCATCATCATCACAGAGGAGGAGGGAATCCTGCAGAGATGACAGCAACGCTTCAAGGGATCAAGGTATCTCTTGAACGTCTCACTCATTATTCTCGAGGTGGCGCTCTGAAGCACAGAGAGCCAACCGACACAGAAAGACGTGGCCCTCATTCCAATTCTTGAAGAAGACCCAGATCCAGCAGTAGGGGCCCAGCGGGAAAGGTAAGCCGTCTCTGTGTTTCTGTGCTTTTTTTCCCATCAAACTCCATATCTTTCTACTGACTTGGCCCAGGACAATGGGGCTTCAGGGGAAGTGTATTTCCCCTGCTCCATGCTTCCTGGCTAGTCCCACATGGCTTACTTTTTTCTTCCGCACTCCTTTACTCTCTCCAACTGGCACTAACTCTACAACTAAGACCTTCTGATTGCCAGCGCATTGTATAGCAGAATTGAGTCCCTCACTCAACCAGTGGTATACAGGCTGGATCCAAGCAACAGAAGGGGTAGTAAACGGGGTAAGCCATCTTTCTTTTCTCTGTCCTTTTTCAGGTCCTTCCAGGCCTGGCCCAGGAAAAAGGGGCTTCTGGGTAAGTGTGGTTACCCTGCTCCTGATTTCCTGGCTGACGTGGTGCAAAGTATGGGTTTTTAACTCTGTTTAGGTTGTTCACTTTTTTCATCCCCCTCCTCCACTATCCACAGCTGTCACTTCTATCTCCTACCTCTTCTGACTGGGATATACATTGAGGGATGGTGAGAACGATCAGCAGACAGGAAGGAAGGTAGCATCTATGTATAGACCGACCAGGTGATGAGCCTTTATCACAGCACAGGGCCAGGCTAGACAACGTGACGGATAGCTCACAGAGGCGGATGCTGGATTACCTTCTTTAGAGAGGCCTTCTTCCCCTCATCCAAGTAGCCACTGGCAGTCAGGCAGTGAGATCAGACCTTCCAGATGCCGTCAAAGGTAGAGGTGATTACCTGCTATTGCCCTCTGAATCAGGCTTTGTCTGTATATGCCTTGTCTGCTGTTTTCTGGCTCCATTTTGTCTAGTTATGTGAAGGGCAGCGTTGCTTTTGTTCTTTGGATTTTTGTTTTTGTTTTTCCCCTGCTTTTCACACAGAAATGGAGAAGACCCATCTAGCTCTCCCCCTAACCCTTCCGTGACCATAAGATTGCACTGACTGTGCCCGAAAGCCATTTCACAATTCATGCTGCTGGACACAGAAAGGCGGAGAGGGATACTGAGGACGGCTTAGCGCAAACCCTCAGCAGTAGTGGCGTGTATTAAACATGCTGTGGTAAATAGGTTATGAGATCACAATCCTCACGCCATGTGAGGCTCACAGTCAGTCATCCCCATTTTGCAGATGAGGAAACGGAGGCCTAGAGAGGTTAAATGATTTGCCTAACGTCACGTGGTAGGCCAGTGGCGGAGCTGGGACTAGAACCCAGGTCCCCTGACTCGTAGACACGTGCTCTTGCCACTAGATCATGTAGTCTCCAACTCCACTGTGGGTCCTTGCTGTTGGTGGGGCTTTTTCCCTCTTCTCCTCCCAACCCTAAATTAACATCCTAGTAAAACTAGGCAGCTACAGTCTGACATCTTGTTGAGGTAGAAGACAGCAGTGGCATTTGAAAGCATCCTAGCAGTGTTCACCCTGAATGGCAAGGGACCAGAAACGGATCTGATAATCATATATCTACCCCAGTGCTTACTTAGTACAATGCTGGGCAATTGACAGATACTTTATTAATAATAATTACATTTTCATGGCCACATTATGCAAATGATTCCTACCTTTGGCGATGTCTCCTTTGAACCAAATGACAGTTCTATTTGAAGAAGTCACCCTCACAGCCACAGAAAAGCACTTGATGAACCCAGTGGCATCTCTGCCAAGATCTGCAGGCGTGGAGAGGATTTTCTGTGTTAGCGCGTACGGCTTTTCTTCAACTTAAGAAGCACAGAGGAGTTGTCACGGGCTCTTAGCGTTTCCACCTTTGTCCCCATCTTCAAGAAGAAAGTGAGAGAATGTGATAGCTATCAGGGCATCACACCACTCTCCATTGCTGGCAGCATCCAAGCCAGAGGCCTTCTGGACTGACCACTGAAGAGTGCCCATATGACCCATTCCTCATCTCAGATGGAACAAAAGAAGGCTACTGTAGGTTGGGTCCTTTTCAGCTTAACCTTCAACACGGATGCAGAGCGTGCCACAAGGAACCCGAACACTGGCGTTAGTACGTGTTTCTCATCCTTTAAGAAACTCTTCCAGCAGTCTGTCGGCATCAGCGCAAGTCCGAAAAACTAATTCAGGAGTTGCAGTATGTGGATGACTGCTCCCTGGAAGTCCCTACGCAAGCAGAAACTCAAATGATTGAGCCACTTTGCAGAATCAGCCTAGCCCAGTGGATTGAGGATAAATCTTTAAAAAAAGAAAAAAGAGTAGGAAAATGTATCAGCCTGCACCAGAGAAATCCTCCCCACAATCAGAGGTCTTCTTCAACAACACCAAACTGAATACTGTCGTGGGATTCTGCTGCCTATGAAGCACAATGTCCAGGATGCACTAGTAGACCAGGAAAAGGAAAACCAAGTTATGGGGGCTGGCGTTTTGCACGAAAGTGTCATGTTAGTGTGGTTTCAAGCTTTAGATCAGACTGGATGGCACACTGTTGAGCGGTCCGGCCTCTGATGGGATCACGAGCCCTGGACCCACCACAGATGCTTCATCCGGCTTCTTGAACAATTCCATCAGCGTCACCTGTGTGTCGTACTCAGTGTAATTGGTAAGACAGGATAGCAAGCAATGGGGTACTGGAAGGAAGCTAAGCACCAACGTGGAAGCTCTGTTCACCTCAGTAACCTCAACCTTAGTAGAGTCACCGGTTGGGACGTGTACATCGAACGGTTGCTAGTAGAATCTACAAGCAGTTGCTATATGGTGAGCTGAAATGGGGTTACTGAAAGCAAAGAGGAAGAGATGTGAGAAATGTTTTAATGATGCAGTAAAATGGCGCCTCAGACAGTGAGGCGTTAACACTGAACATTGGGAAGCAACTGGCAGGATTCAAGAAAGGAGTGGCTGCTTTTTAAAAGAAGCTTCAAGAGCATCCTGAAACTCAGAAATCCCCCAACAGCAACAGGTGTTGCATCTGTCAAGAATATGCACACCACAAGGTAGAGTATTTATGGATGGACGTGACTGTCATTTCCACGTCGCCGTTTTCAGTCACACCCATCCTCATGGGTAAGGTTCACCATCAGTACCAGACTAATTTTAGCAGAGATTGCATTCTGCAGACAAGATCCAACATGGATTTTTGGAGGCAGGCACCTCCCTGTCCACCCCCTGGATTTCCTATCATGAGCATATTTATTGGCTTGATTCATAGAAACCCACCTTGTTTCCATCCTCTTGGCCCTCTATCTCGGGACAATCACCAGTAGTCGATTCATTGTGGGCAGGCAACATGTCAACCGACTCTGTCTATATTGTACTCTCTCAAGTGCTTAGAACAGTGTGTCACACGGTAAGCCCTCAATAAGTACCATGGTTGAACGATCCCCAGAACTCTGGCAGCACCCACAGGCTACGGCTGTCAGTTGGGCAGCTTCCTGTCCAATTTGAAGACACAGAAAAAGCAATTTTAGGGAAAAAGCACCCTGTAACTGCACAACTTCAATCTGATGATTTATCAGCCCTTTCTGGCTTCGTATTGACATAATTATGGTATCAAATTCATCATTAGCTGGCTAATGAACTAGGCGGAAATGGCATTTTAAAAAAAGTCCCAACCTGCTTCAAAACATCTTTCAGATGGCTCCCTTTCATCTATTCTTGTCTACTCTCACTACACACCAGCTTGTGCTCTTTGCTCCTCTAAAGCAAACTTCACATTTCCTCGCTTTCGACTCTCCTGCCTTTTGATCCATTTCTCAGGGCCCTCCCCGCCCGTCCCTAGGCTTTGCCAAACCATATTCCTCTCAATCAGAGCTCTTTGAAGCATCTGTTACCCTCCATTTTTCAATCATGCCATCCACCTGGTAGGCTGGAATTCAAAATCTCATTTTAATATTAGTCTGCTTATGATATACATTATCGTCAGTGTTATAAATTGAATGCCTATTGTGAACGAAGCACTGGGATTAGGTGTTGGGGAGATGTTCATAAAAAGTAAAAGACGCAGTAGCTTTCCTTGAAGAATTTACAATCCCGTGGGAGGAGACCTGCAGAATTAAGTTGATCAGTCTGCAATAGCGAAGTGTATAAGAGTAAATTAGAGAATAAACCTGAGTGGGGAAATAAATCGATAACCCATACGTGCCTAAGAAAGCTGTTGTTTGTCCTTTGGGTATTTTATTGTCTATTGACACTACCATCAGAGCTCAAGCCAGGGAAGGGAAAGGAAATAAAATGGCAATCAATTCTTGAATAGGTTTTGTGGAGAAGACGGTGGAAACTAATGGTGAAAGTGAACTTTCTGGTTATCTGTGGATTTAATTTATCAATGCTATCTTTATTCAATCAGTAAATGGTACTGAGCACCTACTGTGTTCTAAACAGTTGGGAAGGTACAACAGGTGCAGGAGAAATGGTCCTTGCCCTCAAGGAGCTTGCCATCTAATTTTTATTGTGCTGACAGAACCCTTTCATTCCAAATGACCACCATCTGGCGATGGGTCACGCACTAGCTGCTGACGTCTCCAGGATCCATACAACCCCATTCAACGTGTGGAGTCACTGCCAGAAAATCAATTTCCTTCCCACTCCTTACTTTCCGAGCAATTTTTCTTCCCCAGCACCTCCCTCTCCTGTCTCCTTCTACTCTCCCCCTCCCTTTCAATTTTTTTTTTAAAGTGAAGAGGTGCTGATAAGCAGGCCCTCACCTTCCAGCTCCTGCCTATCTTTAGCAGAAGCCACAAGGTCACCATGGAGACAGGGGGCATGGCTAATCCCCACAACTACCAGCGGAGGCTGAGGGCCTCAGAGAGAAGAGAAGGGAGGGGCGTGGGGGTGTCAACTGCAGCACCGAGGCGGGACGTGGGGACCGGACTGGAACTCGGGATTAGTTGCCAAGTCGGTAGATCCCAGGCTTGAGGGGATGGAAGTGTGAGGCAGCCAGGTGAAGTTTACTTATAGAGCTCAGGCTTCGTGTTGGGACTGGTTCAGGGGTAGAGCCTAATGAATTGCATGCAGATCTGTGGGGAGAATGCACCCACCCCAATCCAGCCGCTCACGATGCATCCACGTTTTCCAGGAACACATCACAGGTCTATTGGGGGTTACTTCTGTATGATGAAATGAAGTAATGGGTGGGGCTGTCTGTGATCACCAGTCAGTAAGAAATGCATGCCTAACCTATCGATATTGTAAACCTCTTAATAAGCATATCCTCTATCTCCCAAGCCTGGTTTTATTTGGGGATTTATTTTTTTTTCACATCTTCTCTTTGGGAGGTCTCTCTTCCAGTTGTTCCAGAGATGGGCTTTTCGTGAGCTAGGTTTCTCTGAAAAACCTACTAATTTGGAAGGGCTTATTCCCAGCTCTTATCCAATTAATGGGGTTTTCTTGTGTGAACAATGATGACATTCACTCATCGTTTACTCCCTGCCTCTGATATTTGGTTTCTGATGATAAACAATGGCAGTATATTTTTATTTCCTTGTAGCCATACATACTGCTGCAATGGATATGTTGGGAGGATCTGGTGTAGAGAACCAGTGCAGGAAAGTTGACATCATTGCGGATGCTGCGTATTCCATTTTTAATAAGCCAATAACTTTTACCGGCAACTTTGTTATTGATGAACAACTGCTGAGGGAAGATGGGATAGAAGATTTTGACATCTATGCAGTTAAACCAGGTAATATTTTCAAGTATTGGGACTGGTATTTTATGGGAAATGATTAAAAAAAACAGCCATAGAACTTGTCGAAATTTTGTTGGTTACAATTATATTTTTTAAAATGCAGAATACAGAATTTTGTCCTGCAGTGTAGGCTCCCTGGAAAAAAAAAAAAAAGCAGCGAACGGAAGGCATATTCAATGGTTTCATTCTGTCCTCCTGGGCTACCTTTCCCCAATCAGTAAAAACTGTTCTGCAAGAAGGAAGTACTTGTGGGGAGAAGCACAAGCAATTTGCCCAAGCATTTGGCAGTGAATATGACACTTCAAGTCTGCACAGATCTTGAGAAGAACGAACAGCATTAATAGTTGATCAGTGGGAATTTTTGCTTTATCAACTGTGCATCCAGCTCTGAAAATCTTGTCTTTGCCCAACTGATATATTCCCTGCTTTTCTTTTACATAGGCCACCCTTTGCTCCCGGACTTCTTCTTAGATGACCATCCTGATGAATTAGCCTTGAAAATGGAAGCACAGGGTAAGATGCTAACAGTGTTTTTTACAAATAGGTATAAAAGCATCTTCAGGGCTACTGTTAGTGTTCCTTTTAAAATATAAAACAGATTTTGTTTTCCACCCCCGGAACATACTATAAAAAACTGTAGAAGTGAGCATTTTCTTCTGCTAGCCTTGACACGGGAGTAAGGGGCTGTTTTTTTTCTCCCAACAGTTGAAGATGGGAAAGTATTAAGTTCTTAATATTATACACGAATCCTTAAAAAGATTGGCTGGTTATCCTAATCAGATTCTGCCTCTCTTCCTGATGGGGCTGTGGTTTGTCTTTGAAGTATTTGTTTATTCTTAGGAAGAATCCACCCCAGTTATATTAATAGTAGCTGTAATAGAATTATTCCTGATTTCTGCTAATGGATTCAGAATGAGAAAGTTTTGCAGTCGTCCTCACCGTTATACTGGATGTCTGTATAGCGTGGATTGCCACCTTACCCTGTAGCTGAAGATTTGGTTGGGGCTCTTCTATGTTAGCGATTCTATTAGTGATGGATTCGCTTGCTGTTTTCGCTGCTTTGTTAGAGAGCAAATCAGTCGAAGGCAGACCTGCTTTTCTACCAGAAGAGCAAATTTTATCTGTAGGACTGTGAACCCAGGGCTGGCTCAGCAGAGGGTAGAGACGTGGGCCATCTGGATCCAAGCAAATACTTACTGACCTTTCACATACAGTGTTTCCAATCCGTCAGGACAGTGTTCGCACACAGTCCGCTTCAGACCCCTAGATGCTTGGAGTCTGGTTCCACCACAAACATTGCTTAATTTTAGTCATACAGTAACAAGGATGAAATCAAATGATGAGAGGTTCAAGGTTTAATCCGTGGACAGCAGTCACGAATTGTAGACCCATGGTCTGAATAAAGACAAAAATGAATGTATTTTTCTTTCAGTCGGGATTTTTTTCAGCCCAGAGGAAAATTCAGTCACATTACCATGAAGTAATCGTCTGCACTTGAGGATGTTTGGTTAAGGTTCATCTGAATCTAGTGCATTCACATTCAGACATGTTGAATTTTTGGGTCCCGGTGATTCAGAGTCCCTTTCTTAACCATTGTTTAGCATAGTGGTGGTGATGCATTGAGCCTTTAATATGCTGATGGATGCTCTGGCCCTGGTTTTTTTTTGTTTGTTTTTGATTAGATTGTGGAAAACTTTCAAATGGGTTAGTACAGCAAGAATCTTGCTTAAGAATGCACACAGTGCAGAGGGGAGTGTTGGTCAATGACCCTTTTTACCCACACACATGGAATAGGATCTCACCATCAGTAACACGATCTTCGAAAATGATTGACGGCTACATCGAGGACCCATAACGTAAAATATCACACTGCTTCTGATTTATTTCCTGAGTGACTGAAATTTTCCAGCAAAACCAATTCGAAGGGAATTGTAGGGGGAATGAGCAAGGGGCTAATTAGATTCTGCTTACAGTAGGTACTTAAATATGCATTCCAGACCATGAGTTTGTCAACCAGTAAATATTTGCCGAACATAATTGCCTGGAACAGTGTCTAATGACCACATAATTCTGTTAACTAAATATGCGTGAGTTTCGAGGAAAGGGCAACAAATCTCAGAAGTCTAAAATAGTTCAGAAACAGATTCTCTTAATCCATTGTTTCAAAACACTGCAGCCAACACCTCAGTTTCTGCAACTGTTCAAAAAAAAAAAATCTATGGAAACATTCGAGCTGTCAGATAGGTACAGCGAATTTCAGCCTCTGCATCCAGCAGAGGAGCTTTCTATTGATTCAACAACCACCTCCTCAGCCCCATCTGCTGGGGCTCTACGGACTTTGACTTCCTCCTTTTTTCTGGTGAATGGACCTCTGACCTAGATTAAGCCGGGGATGGTTTCCACTCCATTAGTAGGTAACAAAGGGGCTTTTTTTAGACCTTCTCTCATCCCAGTTTTCCAAAATCAGTCCCACACCTTTGGAGCTCAAACCCGAGTTGGGTCCGCATTGATTCAGGTGAGCCGTAGCCTCAGGATGTCGCCGAGCGAGACGAGCGACGTCCCAAAATTTGCTTGTCTTCCACTTGGCGCCGGGGCTGAAGCTGACCAGTGCACAGTGTGGATCGGGTTGGAGCCTCAGCCTCTGGACCAAAGATCAGTGCTTGGGAGAGGGGGGTCTGCTCTGGGCAGTAGCTTGGGCTTTGATGGGACAAGCTGCCTTTTTTTCCAGTGGGCACGACTTTTCTGCCTGTCTCCCCCGATTAGACTGTAAGCCCGTCAAAGGGCAGGGACCGTCTCTATCTGTTGCCGATTTGTACATTCCAAGCGCTTAGAACAGTGCTCTGCACATAGTAAGTGCTCAATAAATACTATTGAATGAATGAATGAATGAATAGCAAAGCTGAGGAAGCTGCTCCAGTGGATAAATACGCCTCCACATGAACAGAAGGGTCTGAACCATTCTGGCACCCACTCTGACTGGCGATTGTATATATCAGCTTACTGGTGGAATTGGGGTGTAGGCGTTTGTTCAAAATTGAATCTTACGTGCTCTGTTGTGGAATAGGGAGAATGCCACGTTATGACAGTAAGCGCGCTGTGGGCAGAGAATGCGTCTGTTATATTGTTACATTGTACTCTCCCAGGTGCTCAGTACAGTGTTCCGTACACAGTAAGTGTTCAATAAATACAGTTGGTTGGTTGGTTGATAAACATCGATGCCGGGAACATTTCTTTTAGGTGCTACTCCGGCATTTGCAGAGGTGACACAAGAGCAAGTAACTACCCCTTCTGGAGCCGTCGAACAAACTTTTAAAATCGTTAAGGCAGCTCTGAGTGAAGAAGTTGTGAAGTCTACCCAGGCAATTTATCTGTTTGAACTATCTGGTAAGGAAAAAGTCCACAAATTATTCTATATTCTATTACTCCGTAATTATTAGCGTAAATTATTCCTCTGGGTGATTCAAGTGGCAGTAACCTCTGAATTGGCCAATTACGTAGTAGACTCCCCAGAGAACTATGTAAAATGACAAGCCCCCTACTTGTAAGTCCAGTTGGAAGCTTATCCTCATGAGTACATGCCCAACTAGTGATAGCAATCGGTCGGGAATCGGTCGGGTGGTCGGGTCGTTGATAAGCACTCCCTGTGGGCCAGAGAACTTGACTGAATCCACATCTTTGGTTCCGTCCTTGCGCCTTTCCTCAGCCTTTACAGAGCATTGTGTATGTTGGAAATGCTATTGACTGTTTTAGATTGAAAGAGCAAATAGGTGCGTGGATATGGCAATGACATAATGCAAAATCCAGTAATTAATAGAAGCAAATTATTTCGGGCAGGTATTTGAGGAGAAAATCAGCGGGCGAGTCGGAGAAGGAGCAGGGGAGATTTTAGGGAGATTTTATTCCTAGACACTCATCCAGAGGAGCTTAGCTGCCCATTTGAGAAATGTGACTGTTGTCTATCGAGAGCATCCATAGTGCAGTCTGGTTGTGGTGAGTTTATTAGTGAAGTAAAGCAAATATTCTCCACCTCAGGATGACCCACTCTGTAAAGCCTATCACATAGCCTACCACCCAGAAGCATTCCTGCTTTATGAGAGGTCATTTTTCTGAATCTATTTTAAGTCTGCCCTGTCCTCGTCAAAAAGATTGCTTTCCCCGTTTGCCACAAAGAGTGTGCAGCGTTACCCTGGATCACAGGTTGCCCAGTAGCCAACCTACTAATAGGTTGTAAAATTTAGAGCAAGGAGTGGACTGTGATTTCACTCTGTCCTGGTTAGGGGCAACCCTTTGGAGATAGCAGAGGGACATTTGATTATGCATGACTTAATGGACGCGGGTGACTGCAGATGTACAGGTTTGAGAAATAACCTGACTTGGGGAGAGGCAGTAGAAATTGAGCTCAGAGCAACAGTCTTGTGACATAACTTATTCTTCCGCTTAGGTGAGAATGGTGGAACCTGGTACCTGGATCTCAAGAACAACAGTGGCAGTGCTGGGTATGGAGCACCACCTGATAAAGTCGATGTAGTAATGACCATGTCCACCAGTGACTTTGTGAAAATGTTTTCAGGTAAGCTTCCGAGGAATTAGCCGTGGATAAATGAATTGGTTTGGTTTTCTTCAAAGAGCCTAATGGTCGCGTGATATGTTCTGCCCCGACGTTTTCATCTGGGGGACAGACGGGGACCGTGACCAAGGTCAGAGAGTCTTGGGAACAGTAGTCACAACGACAAAACTTACCCTGAAGAGCCTATCTTTGCTCTCGTTGCTGTCTTCTTGCCCATATCCAGGGCTCTTGCTTCACTTGAGTCCCGTGCCAATGCCCTTCTCCTCAAGTGGCAGAGCACTCAATACTGATGACCCTGGTGGTGACTGTAGTGGTCTTTTTTTTTCTCCGTTCCCCCTCCCACCCCTTGGAATGGTATTTGTTAAGCACTTCCTATTTTCACCTTACAAAATGTTAGGTGCTGGGGTAGATGCAACATGATCAGGTTGGGGACGGTCCATATCCCACATGGGGCCCACAGTCTCGGTGTTTTACAGATGAGGTAACTGAGGCCCAGAGAAGTCACACAGCAGCAGACGTGACACTACCAGGCCCGTACCCTTCTTTCCACTCGACCGTGCTGCTTTTCAGCCTTCTGTCATAACCGTGCTGCTTTTCAGCCTTCTGTCATAAGCGACAGATAAGGCTTGCTCCGGTCACAAAGACATCCTGACACAGTGCCATGTTCCTGCCAGGTCAGTGGATGCCCCAAGCGAGTGAGCAGGTGAATTGTATGAACTAAAGTTGTTTATGGTCAAAATGACCATAGGGTGGCAAGCTTCTTGTGGGCCGGGATTTTTTTTTTAATGGTATTTAAGTGCTGTCAAAGAAAACCTCATGGACTCTGCACTGTATTCAAGCCGGTATGTCAGAGACAGGTTTACTTCTCCTAGCGCTAGTAGGGAGCAGAGTTGACAGAGTTTCCCCTGCTAGGCAAGATCAACTCAGCTCCAGCGCAGTAGTGCTTGGCACATAGTAAGCAGCTAACAAATACCATAATTATTATTGTTGTTATAATACTCTGGCAGCAATAAATTCCCAGTGGGGCCATTTCCCATCCCTGCTCTGTTCTCCAGGTGAGCAAATATCACTGATAAGCTGGCAGGGGTCCTGACCTTGCTAAAGAAGGAACTGAGCTTCCTCCTGTCTTGAGTTGATATGCTAATCTCCCTGATAAGATTGGCGGGATGGACAAAGGGAGAAAGGATATGTGATTTGCCCGCCTTGATTATCCTGCTATGAGACAGTCAGGCAGGCCTAGAGGCAAAACAGCTCAGAGAGGAAGAGAAAGGGACAAGTCTAAATCCCTGACCACTGTGCTTCTTAAGTGCTTATTATATGCCAGGCAGCATGGCCCAGTGGAAAGAACACAGGCCTGAGAGCCAGTTCCGCCACTTGTCTGCTGTGTCACCATGGGCAAGTCACTTTATTTTCATTCAGTCGTATTTATTGAGTGCTTAGTGTGTGCAGAGCAGGCTCTCGTTATATCTCGGCTAGACTACTGTGTCAGCCTTCTCTCCGATCTCCCTTCCTCCTCTCTCGCCCCGCTCCAGTCTATTCTTCACTCCGCTGCCGGGCTCATCTTCCCGCAGAAACGATCCGGGCATGTCACTCCCCTTCTTAAACACCTCCAGTGGTCACCTATCGACCTCCGCTCCGAACAAAAACTCCTCACTCTAGGCTTCAAGGCTCTCCATCACCTCGCCCCTTCCTATCTCTCCTCCCTTCTCTCTTTCTACCGCCCACCCCGCACGCTCCGCTCCTCCGCCGCCCACCTCCTCGCCGTCCCCTGGTCTCGCCTATCCCGCCGTCGACCCCCGGGCCACGTCCTCCCGCGGTCCCGGAACGCCCTCCCTCCTCACCTCCGCCAAACTGATTCTCTTCCCCTCTTCGAAACCCTACTTAAAACTCACCTCCTCCAAGAGGCCTTCCCAGACTGAGCTCCCCTTCTCCCTCTACTCCCTCTACCGCCCCCCCCCACCTCTCCGCAGCTTAACCCTCTTTTCCCCCCATCTCCCTCCGCTCCTCCCCCTCTCCCTTCCCATCCTCGGCACTGTACTCATCTGCTCAATGGTATATATTTTCATTACCCTATTTATTTTGTTAATGAAATGTACATCGCCTTGATTCTATTTAGTCGCCATTGTTTTTACGAGACGTTCTTCCCCTCGACTCTATTTATCGCCATCGTTCTCGTCCGTCCGTCTCCCCCGATTAGACCGTAAGCCCGTCAAAGGGCAGGGACTGTCTCTATCTGTTGCCGACTTGTTCATTCCAAGCGCTTAGTACAGTGCTCTGCACATAGTAAGCGCTCAATAAATACTATTGAATACTAAACGCTTGGAAAGTACAATTCGGCAACAGAGACAATCCCTACCCAACAGTGGGCTCACAGTCTAGAAGGCTCACAGTCTCTGTCTCAGTTACCTCATCTGTAAAATGGGGATTAAGACTGTGAGCCCCATATGGGACAGAGATTGGATCTGAGGCAGTTACCTCATCTCTCCCCCCGGGCTGGGCTTGGCACATAGTAAGAGCTAAACAAATACCACTATTATCATTATTATTTCTTTGCACTAAGTGCTGGGGTAGGTGCAGGCTAATCAGGTTGGATCCAGTCCATGTCCCACATGGACATGCCATGGGGCTCACAATCTTAATTCCCCTTTTCCAGAGGAAGTAACTGAGGCCCAGAGAAGTTAAGTGACTTGCCTAAGGTCACACAGCAGACAGGTGATAGAGCCCAGGTTAGAACCCAGATCTTTCCGACTCCCAGGCCCGTGCTCTACCCACTAGGATTGCGTCTACCAACTTTGTTTTATTGTACTTTCCCAAGCAGTTGGTGCGCGCTCAATAAGTATCACACTAGCTGCCTGAGTAAACACATTGGATATTTTCAGGATTCTTCCGGAGCCTTTTCACTACACGAGACGCTCAAGGTGGTTCTTCAGTCAGAAACTTTCACCACAGATTGTATCTCCTGAGCAGGCCCTCCCTTTCCTCTGTCTATTTCACTCCCCCTGCTCCCCCTGGTGAGGTGTGAGCAGGGTACAAGTATTAACTGTCATGGGGCATTAAAATGCCCGTAGCCAAGTTGAAATTTTTAGCCACGCTGAAATGTTTAGGACCTGCATATTTGAGTTCTGCACAGGCTACTAATGAGAAATAGAATTCCCGGATAAACATTCCTGTTTTCAGTCCTGTTCCTGGATGCTAAAGGTTTAGAAGCATTTTGATCATTTTTTCAACTTGCATTTCTACTTTTGTGAAATCAGTTATACATAATTACTACATACCTCCTTTCTACTCGGTGATTCTGGAAATATTTTGGCAGATCGTTTTGGTAGTGCTGAGTGTGTATTATAAGACTTGAGCAGCATCAAAGTCCCATAGTGCCCTAGATGAAAAGCAGGGAAGACGTCAGGAGGCGGTGAAAGTTTTATTCAACATTCAGTCATGATTGATTTGATGTATGGTTGTGAATGAATGGGAAGTTGAAAAATCATAATTCATATATAATCAGACGATTGACAATATGGTTCTAATACGCAAAAACGTACGTTTTTAAGAAATCACAGATTAGCATATTGCTGTAAAGAGCTATTTTTAAAAAGGAAAAGGAAAATAGAATGGCCTAGTGTTCATCCCCAGGAATATTTCCCGTAATGCGTGAGTCATGAAAGTTTACTTTGAAAATTAGATTCTTGTTGGGGTGGAGTTGAAAATGATTTATTAGTATCTTGAATTTGCATAGCTCTTTGGAAAAATAAAAGTGTTTCTCATCAATAGTGTCCTTTGATCCTTCCAGCATCCTTTTGAAGTAGGGAAAACGAATACTAAAAAACTTCTAAAAATCTCTAAAAGCCAAAGAAATTGCAGTGGATGATGATTCCACTTGGGATGGAGGGGTTAAAGCAGCAGCACGGGAAGCAGCGTGGCTCAGTGGAAAGAGCCTGGGCTTCGGAGTCAGGGGTCATGGGTTGGACTCCCGGCTCTGCCGCTTGTCAGCTGTGTGACTGTGGGCAAGTCACTTAACTTCTCTGTGCCTCTGTTACCTCATCTATAAAATGGGGATTAACTGTGAGCCTCACGTGGGACAACCTGAGTACCCTGTATCTACCCCAGCGCTTAAAACAGTGCTCTGCACATAGTAAGCGCTTAATAAATACCAACATTATTATTATTATTATTAAAAATAAAATGTAGCCAGTACTGGACCTCACCCCCCTCTCAGGGTCGCACCTGGAGAATTTCCAGTACCCTGCCAGTCTCAACTTTGGGAGGGAGACTTTCCTAGCTTGGGCAGTGGCTAGCTAGTGGAAGGCAATCTACTACGAGTCAAAACTCACCTGTACCGGGCAGCACCGGCCCAGGAGAGAGTCGAGGGCGGAGACTCAAGTTTACCGCTCGGAAGAAGGCAGTGGTAAACCGCTTCCTTATTTTTACCGTGTAAAATATCTATGGCTACACAACCGGAGCGATTGCTGATGGAGGCAGGGTGTTCTGGGAAAGATGTGTCCATGGTATCGCTATGGGTCGGAGACGACTCGACGGCATAAAACGAGACAAGACTGGACCTCACCACCCCTTCCACTTTCCTTAGGTCTCCATTTTATCCCTTTTGGGCTCTGGAACAGTATGTGGGGTGGTGAGGGGAGAGAGGAGATAAAAAGAGAAAAATCAAGAAAAGGTGCAGTGAAGATAGCTGTAATGCAATTTAAATTCTTAAGAGCAGATAATGGAGTCAATATAGGCTTGTGCAAAGTCCATGTATTTATGGATTACTCAGTGAACTTAAATACAGTCCCCTGGAAAATCCCAGTTGAAAACCACCGGTTTATATTATCTCTGGTTTTAACCCTGCCTCCCATTTTAATATTCCACTAGTGTTTTGCAAGAAGGGTCAATCGGAAAGCTTTCGTCCTTTTTTTTTTCTTTCGGATGATCTTTTAGATTCTAGAGTGCGTTTGTAGCGGTAGGGCTGTTTCTGTTCATGGAATTCTTATAAATATATCAACAGCATAATAAATGGCAGTTCCACCCGTAAATATTAGCAAAAATCCAAATTAACAAACCCCTCGGACTTCTCACTAGTGTGGGTGACTTTGCCACTCCCTCTCCTCTGAATGACTGGGTCTGATTGATCAGTGTCCTCTTCGAACATAAAAGGACAAATAGCCAAATAACCTATGGATATGTTTTTATACAGATATATATATGCGGGTTTATAGTAGTAGTTTGTAATCAAAGATGAGAACTGGGCAAGTTATTCTAAATTAGTATTTCTTCTTTTGGCCAGAAGAGGCCAATAGAGCTCTTTCACAATACTTCTTAAGCAGAAACAAGAACCCTGTGTGGACAAAATCTTATTTCCTGCAGGGAACTCTGAACTCTAATGTTGCCTTTAGTATATTATAAACTTTACTGGCAAGGTTTTCTAAACATTTGTGTAGTACTTCAGAAGATGAAAGATCTGACTCGAGGAAATCTGTTCTCATTAACTCGGTGGCAGATTCTAGGGGCACAGATGTTCAAGCCGGTTTTTCCCTCTGCACCTGAAGATCATAAAGTCAGATCTTTATTGTAGTATTTACTGCTCTTATTGCAATACTCTTCAATCAAAATGGAGAGAAAGGAGGTGTGGAAGCCATGAACTGAGAGAGCTCTGAAATCAAGGGAAGCCCTTTGGGACATACTTGCCCAAGTTGCAGTAAACGGGCTCAGCTTGGCCTTGTCTACCAAAAGAGAATAGTTTTATTCATTAATTAATTCAATTGTTTTTATTGAGCACTTACTGTGTGCAGAGCACTGTACTGAGCGCTTGGGAGATTGCAATATACCAATAAAAAGACACATTCCCTTCCCACAGTGAGTTTACAGTCTAGAGGGTAGAGGTGGAGACAGACATTAATAGAAATAATTAGCCCATTTGGCAGGGGGGGGGGGGGGCGGGATAATAATTCTCACTCCTGAGGAACTGTTTTCCTTGCTGCTGAAGATGACTTTTATTTTCAACATTTATCGTGTGCAGCGATCCGTTCTATTTATTCCCTGTAGGGAATTACAGAGGAAATAGAAAAGATGACCGGTGCCCTTGAGGAGCTTAGAATCTATTGGGGGAAAACGTGACAGACACACATCGGCATTAGGCACATATAGAGAAGCCAGATATAATTCTGTAACCCAAGTGAGAGAAGATTGCACATAACTAATGTGTGCGTGAATATGTGTGTACAGACACACACTCATATTGTACTTTCCAAGCGCTTAGTAAAGTGCTCTGCACACAGTAAGTGCTCAGTAAATCCGATTGCATGAGTATAACTGGATGTATAGTGCTCCAGATGATCTTGTAATGGGGTGGCATTCTTGCAGTCTCCCCCAAGACTTGAGAGTTCTGAAGGCAGGGAGAGGCATTGTTAAGCCAGAGGGGAGATGGAAGGGCCATTTCAAAAGGAATTTCCTGCCTCAAATGCATTCGGGTGTTTTAATCAGGTTTTGGTTATACAAATTGAATTACCAATTGTTGTACTTTATACACAGGTATATAATGGTAAATCACATGAACTCTAAAGGAAAGAAGCTATCCATGCCCAGTCCTTATAGAGTTATCAACTTTCATATAAATATTACATTTATTCATACTATGTTTTCAAACTTAAATCTTAAAATGGAGTGTAAAATATTCAAAAGTGTTGAATGCTAAAATTGATAGGGAATACTTTCTCTCCATCAAACCACTTATTTTCAGGATGCTCATTTTCATCCAGAAATATTGTTTGCACAGTACAGTGCTGACTTTATCAAATGTAGAAATGTAATAGCTTGTTTTTGTGGTTTTTTAATTATTATTTCCATTCATCTCTTTTGGGTATGGGTGTGTATAATGATTATACTTTGGATCTTTGCGATGGTGTAAAATACATTAACACTAATGATAGTCTTTCTGCACCTCCTCATGACAGAGAATATTGCAGAGCTGTAGTAGAGTATTTCAAAATACTACTGGATTGAGTGCTCATTTCCAAATGCATTATCGTGTACTTTTTTTCCTTTTTAAAGCTTTTGTTCTTTCTCATTTTAGGAAAACTAAAGCCAACCATGGCTTTCATGTCAGGAAAGCTGAAGATTAAAGGTAACATGTCTCTGGCCATCAAATTGGAAAGATTAATGAACCAAGTGAACTCCAGACTGTAACAGGAAAGGCGTCATACCATGTAAACCACCAGCCTTAAGTAAAAAAACCTCCTTGTTAAAAGCACTAATGTTTGATTTTTTTTTAAAGTTTCATTAAGTGATTCAAGTTTGTGCTAATAGAATTTTTATGTCAGTGCAACTGGAAAGGGTAATTTAAACAAAGCCTATCTGCTTCCATCCAGACCTGTGAGGTGTACTCATTCCCCAGTGTGCTCTACTCTTATCACATATCATATTTTTTGTGAGGTGCTGGATTAAATCCACCTAGCAAGTAGGACTAGTTATCGTGTGTCATTCATTGTTCATCAGCCTAAAGGCATTTCCCTTTATTGTCAGAAGCTAAGCAAGCTGCTCCTTATCCAAACCCTAGTGACCTAGGAAGCAAAATCGAGTTAAAATCTGTTCTCTCACAAAATCTTTTTAATCAGGTACTGTAGTAAAGTGAGATAATTTTAAAATTAATTTTGGATATGGAATAAATTAAAATCTTAGTGTCGGGTTTATGTACCCTCTTTTTAAGAAATCTTTCGGTGATTCATTTTGACAGGTACAAGTATACTATTAGCAAGAAGAGTTTGTAAGCAGTGAAACAAGCTCACACATTGGTCTTTTTGGTTAGTTTTCTAGCAGCAAAAATACTTTAATGTAATTCAACTACAGTGTTTGCAGCATACATTCTGTTTCCCCCGAAGTATGTGTAAATGCACTGAAATAAAAATAAATGTTTTTCTCTTCCTAGTTTTTGTGTGATTAGACAGTAATATATTTGGATGAAAAACCACAGGAAAACCCACTAATTTAAGCTACTGTATTCATCTGCATAATTGTCCCATGTTTTGCATAATATTGGCAAATCTAAAACAGGGAAGGGGCTGTTTATGTGGGGAATTACGTCTAGCGATAGAGAAGCAAACAGAGGAGAACAAAAGGGGACAGAGGAGGAAGGAAGGGAGGGAGAAACCTAGACGTGGTCTCTTCTAATGTACTTTTAGAAGGGCTGCATACAATAGGCACTCAGTGAATTTTGATAACCCCCACTCCCTGACATGATTACTCTTATGGTATTTGTTAAGCACTTTGTTAAGCACTTTGCCACTTTGTGGCAACCTTTCTTCAAAGCCCTGGAGCAGATACAAGCTAGTCAGGTCAGATACAACAGTCCTTGTCCCACCTGGGGCGTGATCACAGTCCGAGGACCCCCGAGGACAGGTATTGAATCCCCATTTTACAACTTGAGGAAACCAAGCCACAGAGAAGTCAGGTGATCCACCCTAGGTCACACAGCAGCCTTCTAGACTGTAAACCTGGTGTGGGCAGGGGTTGTCTCTATTGCTGAATTGTACTTTCCAAGCGCTTAGTGTGTGCTCTATAAATATGAGTGAATGACCCTAACTCAGGGCCTTTGACCCCCAGGCCCACGCACTTTCTCCTAGGCCGCGCTGGTCCTCTGCAGGACAGAATCAGTGCATGTGTGCCTGTGCCTGCCAGCCTGACATCCTTTCCCACTTCCATCTGATGTGCGGGTAAAATTGCCCCTTGCTACACTTGCATTTGTTCCCCATCGTCCCTGACGCTGTTTTCAGTTCTCCCCCGTAGAGTCATAAGCTGTTTTCAGTTCTCCCCCGTAGAGTCATAATCTCCCCCATCTAGAGAAGCAACGTGGCTTAGTGCGAAGAGCCCGGGCTTGGGAGTCAGAGGTTGTGGGTTCTAATCCCGGCTCTGCCACTTGTCAGCTGTGTGACTGTGGGCAAGTCACTTAACTTCTCTGTGCCTCAGTTACCTCATCTGTAAAATGGGGATTAACTGAGCCTCACGTGGGACAACCTGATTCCCCTGTATCTACCCCAGCGCTTAGAACAGTGCTCGGCACATAGTAAGCACTTAACAAATACCAACATTATCATTATTAGTAAGGGCTTAAATACCATTATTATTATTATTACCTCCCAGGCATCCAGTACAGTGCCCCATACCCAGTGGGTGCTCAATAAATGCTGCTGCTATTCCTATCACCCAAGCACTTAGTACAGTGCTCTGCACACAGTAAGCGCTCAGTAAATACGATTGAATGGATGGTCACTGTATTTCTGACCATGGTATTTGTTCACTCGTATTTATTGAGCGCTTACTGTGTGCAGAGCACTGTCCTAAGCACTTGGGAAAGCACAGTACAGCAATAAAGAGACAATCCCTGCCCACAGTGAGCTCACAGTCTAGAGGAGAAAAATAGAAAATTTGCAGCAGAGGGTGCAGGGGCAAGGAGACGCCTGTTTTAACACTCAAAATGGTGTGGCATAGCGAAACAGAGGTTGAAGAATTCCAAGTCCAAGAGAAGCCCGAAATCTGTTGAACACACAGAATGAAAAATACTTGTAAAAGAGATCATGGATTTTATCAGATCTCATACGCCCCCTCCCCAAAAAGCAAAGGGGACCCGGGCCTTGCAGGCCTGTTATAAACTCCCCTTCCCCACGTGAACCATCTCTTCATCGTCCTGACCCCTCTCACCTTTTTACCCTCGTGTGCACACCGCCACGATAGGAAGCGGCGTGGAACAGGGGATAGAGCCACAGGCCTGGGAGTCAGAAGGACCTGGATGCTAATCCCGGCTCCGCCACTTGTGTGCTGTGTGACCTTGGCCAAGTTACTAGAATCTCGGTTCCCTCACCTGTAAAATGGGGATTTAGGACTGTGAGCTCCATGAGGACCAGTTGGACTGTGTCCAACCCGATTACCTTGTATCTACCCCAGCGCTTAGTACAATGCCTGGCGCGTAGTAAGCGCTTAACAAATATCACAATGTATTTTATTTTTATTTTACCACTGCTCACAATTACTGGTATGTGGAAGAAACAAATATTTTATTTCCCTCCCCAAATTGGGGATGGGCGGGGGGAATCTACGAGATGGAGGCAATTACACCAGAAAGTATGGCCGTCCGGTTTCCTCCCTCTCCTTCAAGAACCACTGCTCTCTTTAAAAAGTCTTTCTCCCTACTGGCAAATTGTACGATGGCTCAGGATAAAGAGGCCTTGTTTGGGATTTGGAAAAAAAATGATGGATAAATATATCCAAAGCAGCAAGGTGTGAGTTTTTAAACTAGTGTTACGCAGCTGGAAAAAAGTCTAGGCAGTCTGGTTTGGGCCAAGCATTGGTTTGTGGTATAAGTGAAATTCAATATGGATTAGCGTTTTGTCATGCAGCTGGAAGCCTTACACTAAGTGTGCAGTGTATATTTATTTATAGTTGTCCTTTCTACTCCAACACCCCACCACTACTTGAAATTCAACCAACCGATGGAAATAGTTTTTCTGCTTTTCTTCTTGTATCCAAAAGGGAAAAGTGAGTGAAAGTCAGAAGATAATTAGCGCAAGCAAAGAATATTGTAACTGAGAGATATGTCTCTAGAAAATATTAATTCACTTCATTTCACCTCAAAGTGTTCAGAACTTGAGTGTACTAGGTAATAATAATAATGTTGGTATTTGTTAAGCGCTTACTATGTGCAGAGCACCGTTCTAAGCGCTGGGGGAGATACAGGGTCATCAGGTCGTCCCACGTGAGGCTCACAGTTAATCCCCATTTTACAGATGAGGTAACTCAGGCACAGAGAAGTGACGTGACTCGCCCACAGTCACACAGCTGACAAGTGGCAGAGCCGGGAGTCGAACTCATGACCTCTGACTCCGAAGCCCAGGCTCTTTCCACTGAGCCACGCTGCTTCCCGTAAACACTAGGTATAAATAGTGTTTGAATTTCTATATTATTTTTAGGTTGACAGCTAAATGCAGGCTACCTAAAGTGATTAATAAACGTCGGCCCCATTGGTTTATGAAAGATCGTCGTAATTTAGGAGGTAATGGGTAATGCCATCTTGTCAAATTGATGCAGTCAAATCTAAGAATCTCGTTTTCATTCCTAAGTAGAAGAGCAGAGTGAATGTTACGGCTTCTTCTCTGTTACCCTCTGTTCCGTTCTCCTGGCGTTGCTTATGTACTTGAGAGAGCAGTGTGGTTTAGTGGAAAGGACCCGGGCTTGGGAATCAGAGGATGTGGGTTCTAATCCCCGCTCCGCCACTTGTCTGCTGTGTGACCTTGGGTAAGTCACTTAACTTCTCTGGGCCTCAGTTACCTCATCTGGAAAATGGGGATTGAGACTGGGCAAGGTAGTTCGTGCTTAACGATTGCTTACCGGACCGCACGTGTCTCTTCTTCCCTCTGGTCGTCGGGGTCCACCGATACCTCATGGCAACGTGGCCTAGTGAGTAGATCCCGGGCCTGGGAGTCAGAAGAACCTGGGTTCTAATCCCGGCTCTGCTAATTGTCTGCCGTGTGACCTTGGGCAAGTCACTTCACTTCTCTGTGCCTCAGTTCCCTCATCTGTAAAATGATTCATTCATTCATTCAATAGTATTTATGGAGCGCTTACTATGTGCAGAGCACTGTACTAAGAGCTTGGAATATATAAATCGGTAACAGAAAGAGACAGTCCCTGCCCTTCGACGGGCTTCCAGTCTAATCGGGGGAGATGGACAGACAAAAACAATAGCAATAAATAGAATCAAGGGGATCAACATCTCATTAAAACAATAGCAAATAAATAGAATCAAGGTGATGTACATTAACAAAATAAATAGGGTAATGAAAATATACACAGTTGAGCGGGGATTGAGACTGTGAGCCCCACCTGGGACAGGGACTGTATCCGACCCGATTTGCATATATCCATCCATAATGGTAAATAGCTGTAATTAAATGTATTTATATTAATATCTGTCTCCCCTTGATTGTGAGCTCATTATGCACAGGAAACATATCTACCAACTGTTATATGGTACTCTTTCAAGCACTTAATAATAATAATGGTGGTATTTGTTAAGCGCTTACTATGTGCCAAGCACTGTTCTAAGGGGCGCTGGGGGGATACAAGATGATCAGGTTGTCCCACGTGGGGGGGGTCACAGTCTTCATCCCCATTTTACAGATGAGGGAACTGAGGCCCAGAGAAGTGAAATGACTTGCCCTAAGTCACACAGCTGACCAGCGGCAGAGTCGGAATTCGAACCCATGACCTCTGACTCCCAAGCCCGGGCTCTTTCCACTGAGCCACGCTGCTTCTCTTAGTACAGCGTTCTGCACACAGTAAGCACTCAGTAAACACATTGAATGATTGACTGCTAAGCAGTTAGGTACTCTCACCCCCTCGGTCTCGCAGCATTTATGTACATATCTTTAAATTGTTTTGCATCTCCTTTACTTGAAACGACAGCATAAGACGGGACCAAACTTGCAAACTCCTTAAGGGCAGGGATCGGGTTTGCTAGCTCTATTGTACTCTCCCAAGCACTTAGTACAGTGCTCAGCACAGAATAAGTGCTCAGTAATTACAATTGATTGTTTGACTGATTGACTTTGTCACCCGGAGCTAAGACTCTACAAATGATAGAGAATTTGATCTTTGCAATCACCTGGAATCTGAATTGTTGTTTTAGTGAAAAGTGATTCATTTGTTATTGAAATAAGATCTCAATCTGCTCTGCACCTAACAAGATCTTTTTTCTTCTTCATTAAGAAATCCCAGATGTCTTTATTATGAACAGAAAACAGCTTTTCTAGCTTCCCTGCCGTCATTTTATTTGACTCATGTATATGGAAAACATGTCCTGCCCTAGTTCCTTTTTATGTAGTCCAGGCATATACGTGAGGAAATACATTGGAACAAATCTGTATTCATGAAAGTTTATTAAAGAATGATACACTATAGTGTTTCCTGCAGTAGTAGAATACTTGAGGGTTGATTACAAAATATGTCTTGTTTAATTTAATCCACTACATACTGTGACTCCAGTGAGGGCACAAACATTCTAATTTCCTTTGCAATAATTGTGGTACAAAAAGGAATATTTTATTCCTGCTTTGCATTTGATGTCCTAGCCCCTTAACCGAGATTTTTTTTTATAGCGGCTGATCCAATTTCCAGGGTTGGGATTCAGTGCCCAGAAAAGACCTTGTTTTCTGGGTTGGTCCAGGTTTTTCCCAAATCGCTTCTAGGAGCAATAGAATTGGTTAAGTGCTTACTGTGTGCGGATCACTGTACTAAGCGCTGAGAAAGAATACACAAGTTCTTGATTCCTCCGGAGGCTCACAGTCTAAAAATCACCAAACCCTCTAAACCCTTTAAAAACTGGGAATTGCAGCTAGAAGTAGTAGAAATAATAGTATGTATTAAGTGCTTACTGTGTGCAAAGCACCATACTAAACCCTGGGGTAACTGGTCCCCCGTCCCTTCAGGGGCTCACAGTCTAAACAGAGGAAAACAGGCACATAGAACGCTAACAAAATAATTAATCAACGATCCTTTCATTCATTCATTCAATAGTATTTATTGAGTGCTTACTGTGTACAGAGCACTGTACTAAGCCCTTGGAATGAACAAGTCGGCAACAGATAGAGACGGTCCCTGCCGTTTGACGGGTTTATGGTCTAATCGGGGGATCCAAGGTCTTGTCGTGTCTTATGCTGTCCAGTCGTCTCCGACCCAAAGCGACACCACGGACACATCTCTCCCAGAACGCCCCACCTCCATCTGCAGTCGTTCTGGTAGTGGATCCATTGAGTTTTCCTGGTAAAAATACCAAAGTGGTTTACCATCGCCTCCTTCCGCGCAGTAAATTTGAGTCTCCGCCCTCGACTCTCTCCCGTGCCGCTGCTGCCCAGCAAAGGGGAGTTTTGACTTGTAGCAGGTGGCCTTCCACTAGCAAGCCACTGGCCAAGCTAGGAACGGAATGGGTAGGCCTCTGCTTGACTCTCCCTCCAGTAGCCGAGACTGGTAGAGTACTGGAGTACAGAGGACGTAACTGAGGCCCAGAGAAGTGAACCCACGACCTTCTGACTCCCAGCCCTGTGCTCTCCTCTGCTTCTTCTACTGCTCCTCCTGTTTCAATCCATCCACTACACCACGCTGCTTCACCGATGGTAAGCTAGCTTCTGCCCACCCAACTCCTGCCGTGACCCACCTACCCGCTGGAGATGGCATGTTGGGGGGCACGGGGAGACACCACAGTCTCAGCCGGCTGTCCCCCAGACCCCCGAATCCCCAGTGGTGTGGGGGGGCTCTGGGCCACCCAGCTGCCAACCCAGTAGTCTTTTCCTCTGTCTCTAAGCTGGTCACTAGGTTGCAAGCTCCTTGTGGGCAGGGAACGTGTCTCCCAACTCTGTTGCATTTTACTCTTAGTTTAGTGCTCTGCTCAGAGCAAGTGCTCAATAAATACCACCGATGGTGATCCTCAGCCATCAGCGTGGCTTAGTGGATAGAGCATGGTCCTGGGAGTCCAAAGGACCTGGGCTCTAATCCCAGCTCTGCCGTACGTCTGCCTTGTGACCTTGGGCAATTCACCTAACTTCTCTGGGACTCAGTTACCTTCAGTGGAAAGAGCCCGGGCTTGGGAATCAGAGGTTTGAATCCCGGCTCTGCCACTTGCCAGCTGTGTGACTGTGGGCAAGTCACTTAACTTCTCTGGGCCTCAGTTACCTCATCTGTAAAATGGGGATGAAGACTGTGAGCCCCATGTGGGACAACCTGATTACCCTGTATCTACCCCAGCACTTAGAACAGTGGTCTGCACATAGTAAGCGCTTAACAACTACCAACATTATTATTATTATTTGTAAATTGGGGATTAAGAGTGTGAGTCCCATGTGGGACAGGGATTGTGTCCAGCCTGATTAACTTGTGCTTAAAACAGTGCTTGGCACTCAGTAAGCACTTAACATAGTTATTATTTTTATTATTTTTTCCCTCTATCCATTGCAGGATCTTTCTCTGTGTAGCTGCTGCCTCCTTTCAAGGTGAAACCCAACCTTGCCCTTTGGCGTGGGCCAACCATTCATTCATTCATTCATTCAATAGTATTTATTGAGCGCTTACTATGTGCAGAGCACTGTACTAAGCGCTTGGGATGAACAAGTCGGCAACAGATAGAGACAGTCCCTGCCGTTTGACGGGCTTACAGTCTAATCGGGGGAGACGGACAGACAAGAACAATGGCACTAAACAGCGTCAAGGGGAAGAACATCTCGTAAAAACCGATGGCAACTAAATAGAATCAAGGCGATGTACAATTCATTAACAAAATAAATAGGGTAACGAAAATATATACAGTTGAGCGGACGAGTACAGTGCTGTGGGGATGGGAAGGGAGAGGTGGAGGAGCAGAGGGAAAAGGGGAAATGAGGCTTTAGCTGCGGAGAGGTAAAGGGGGGATGGCAGAGGGAGTAGAGGGGGAAGAGGAGCTCAGTCTGGGAAGGCCTCTTGGAGGAGGTGATTTTTTAAGTAAGGTTTTGAAGAGGGAAAGAGAATCAGTTTGGCGGAGGTGAGGAGGGAGGGCGTTCCAGGACCGCGGGAGGACGTGACCCAGGGGTCGACGGCGGGATAGGCGAGACCGAGGGACGGCGAGGAGGTGGGCGGCAGAGGAGCGGAGCGTGCGGGGTGGGTGGTAGAAAGAGAGAAGGGAGGAGAGGTAGGAAGGGGCAAGGTGATGGAGAGCCTTGAAGCCTAGAGTGAGGAGTTTTTGTTTGGAGCGGAGGTCGATAGGCAACCACTGGAGTTGTTTAAGAAGGGGAGTGACATGCCCAGATCGTTTCTGCAGGAAGATGAGCCGGGCAGCGGAGTGAAGAATAGACCGGAGCGGGGCGAGAGAGGAGGAAGGGAGGTCAGAGAGAAGGCTGACACAGTAGTCTAGCCGGGATATAACGAGAGCCCATAATAGTAAGGTAGCCGTTTGGGTGGAGAGGAAAGGGCGGATCTTGGCGATATTGTAGAGGTGAAACCGGCAGGTCTTGGTAACGGATAGGATGTGTGGGGTGAACGAGAGGGACGAGTCAAGGATGACACCGAGATTGCGGGCCTGCGGGACGGGAAGGATGGTCGTGCCATCCACGGTGACGGAGAAGTCTGGGAGCGGACCGGGCTTGGGAGGGAAGATGAGGAGCTCAGTCTTGCTCATGTTGAGTTTTAGGTGGCGGGCCGACATCCAGGTGGAGACGTCCCGGAGGCAGGAGGAGATGCGAGCCTGAAGGGAGGGGGAGAGGACAGGGGCGGAGATGTAGATCTGCGTGTCATCTGCGTAGAGATGGTAGTCAAAGCCGTGAGAGCGGATGAGTTCACCGAGGGAGTGAGTGTAAATGGAGAACAGAAGAGGGCCAAGAACTGACCCTTGAGGAACTCCAACAGTTAAAGGATGGGAGGGGGAGGAGGCTCCAGCGTAGGAGACCGAGAATGATCGGCCAGAGAGGTAAGAGGAGAACCAGGAGAGGACAGAGTCCGTGAAGCCAAGGTGAGATAAGGTATGGAGGAGGAGGGGATGGTCGACAGTGTCAAAGGCGGCAGAGAGGTCAAGGAGGATCAGAATGGAGTAGGAGCCATTGGATTTGGCAAGAAGGAGGTCATGGGTGACCTTAGAGAGAGCAGTCTCGGTAGAGTGGAGGGGACGGAAGCCAGATTGGAGGGGGTCTAGGAGAGAATGGGAGTTAAGGAAATCTAGGCATCGATTGTAGACGACTCGTTCTAAGATTTTGGAAAGGAAGGGTAGTAGGGAGATAGGACGATAACTGGAGGGGGAAGTGGGGTCAAGAGCGGGTTTTTTTAGGATGGGGGAGACGTGGGCATGTTTGAAGGCAGAGGGGAAGGAGCCCTTGGAGATTGAGTGGTTAAAAATAGAAGTTAAGGAAGGGAGGAGGGCAGGGGCGATGGTTTTAAGAAGGTGAGAGGGAATGGGGTCCGAGGCGCAGGTGGAGGGGGTGGCACTTGCGAGGAGGGAGGAGATCTCCTCTGAGGATACTGCAGGGAAGGATGGGAAAGTAGGGGAGGGGGTCGTTGGGGGGGAGGGGAGAGGCGGAGGGGTGACTTTGGGGAGCTCAGACCTGATCGTGTTGATTTTCGTGAGGAAATAGGTGGCCAGATCATTAGGGGTGAGAGATGGGGGAGGGGGAGGAACAGGGGGCCTAAGGAGAGAGTTAAAGGTCCGGAACAATCGGCGGGGGTGACGGGCATGGGTGTCGATGAGGGAGGAGAAGAAGCTTTGCCTGGCGGAGGAGAGGGCAGAGTTAAGGCAGGAAAGGATAAATTTCAACCAGATTCCCCTATGTCTACCCCAGCGCTTAGAACAGTGCTCTGCACATAGTAAGCGCTTAACAAATACCAACATTATTATTTGGAAGATCACAGGATATTTGTAAGGACCAAGACCTTTGGAAAATGCTCCTTGGGAAACATTGGACTCTATACTCATATAAAATCTCGGGGGTTAGCTCTGTTGATTTCATGATAACCGCTCTGTTCCGTTGATGTTTTATCGCTTCTGGAGTTTAGCTCCACTGAAGTCAATGGAGCATTTCTGCAAATCCATGTGTCAGCTTCATTGATTGCAATGGACCGAAACAGCATGGCTGAAGTACTTATTGCCCCTATTTATAAAATAGCAAAAGGACAAGTCCTGATTAAAAAGTGATTATGAGCTGAAAAGCAATTCTTTGCCTCACAGTCTTTTGATTACCTCTCAAACATGAAAATACATATCCTCTCAGAGCAGTTTAGTGTGAATTCCCCATAATCTGCTCACATAGGACAAAAATTTCACCATCTTATAATTTTGATATTTAGCTGCAAAAGTATACCCAAAACTCTGATGCAAAAATGACTTTTAAGTACATCTTCAGATAATAACTTGCACCTACATGATGGTTCAGAAATGTTTTCATCCTTTGGTTAATTCTCTTCTCAGATCTTCTCTTGCGAGGACTAACACTCTTAGTTCTGCCTGAAATTCCCCCCTCCATCCACACTTAGTTAACAGTCCACAGTGAATCAAAGTAGTTTCAGGAGATTCTTAACAGGAGAGACTAGGGTATGTCTAGGGGAACCAGCGTGGCTCAGTGGAAAGAGCCTGGGCTTCGGAGTCAGGGGTCATGGGTTCGACTCCCGGCTCTGCCACTTGCCAGCTGTGTGACTGTGGGCAAGTTACTTAACTTCTCTGTGCCTCAGTTACCTCATCTGTAAAATGGGGATTAACTGTGAGCCTCACATATGTACCAGGCACTAAGCACTGGGGTGGATACAAGCAAATTGGGTTGGACGCAGTCCCTGTCTCAAGCTGCGGCTCCCAGTCTCAATCCCCATTTTACACATGAGGTAACTGAGGCACAGTGAAGTGACTTGCCCAAGGTCACACAGCAGACGTCATGTAGGACTGTACCCAAGCTACTGCGGGTACGATCATCTTTAAAATGAGGATTCAATACCTGGTCTCTCCCCCCCTTAGACTGTGAGGCATTTATGATGCAGGGACCCCATTCAATCTGACTATTGTGTCTATCCCACTGTTCAGTGCAATGCTTGGCACATAACATTTGATGATAATAATAATAATAATAATGGTATTTGTTAAGTGGTTACTAGGTACCAGGCACTGTACTAAGTGCTGGGGTGGATACAGGAGCCTGGAAGCCACAAGTCAGGAATAATAATAATAATAATAATAATGTTGGTATTTATTAAGTGCTTACTATGTGTAGAGCACTGTTCTAAGCGCTGGGGTAGATACAGGGCAATTAGGTTGTCCCACATGAGGCGTACAGTCTTAATCCCCATTTTCCAGATGAGGTAACTGAGGCACAGAGAAGTTAAGTGACTTGCCCAGAGTCACACAGCTGACAAGTGGCAGAGCCGGCATTCGAACCCATGACCTCTGACTCCCAATCCCGTGCTCTTTCCACTGAGCCACGCTGCTTCTCGTTCAGGAATGTCTGTTTGATGCACATGGGGAGTCACTGATGGTGTTTAAGGAGTGGAGTTCCCCTCTGCTGAAGAGTTTGAGGAAGATAAGCCAAGATAGATGGAGAGAGAAGTGCCTGGAGGAAACTGATGCATTAATTCCACCAGGAAGCGATTAGAGCTCGAACAAGAATGGTTACTTTGAGGGTGGAAAACAAGGGGTAGGTGAGGAAGATAATGTAGAAGAAAAAGGAGCAGGATTTAGAAGCAGACTGAAGATAGGAGGTGAAAAACCAAGAGAACTCCAAGATGACACCAAGGTTGTGAGCTTCTGGAACCACTGAAATTTGAAGCAGATTGGGGGCAGATTTTAAAGTGGACGCCTTTATGAAAGTGCATGTTTGATCACTAAATGGATATTTTAAACTGTATTTTATGTATTTTAAACTCCCCCGACCAGGCCCTGCCTCCCACAGTGAGTGTTAACTGCAGCAGCAGCTTTTCAGAATTCATCTTGAGAGGACTTTCTTTCAAACAAATGAATTTGTGTCTATGATTATTTATTTGACATTATATCATAATCAACTGTTGGCGCACAGGACATTATTTTATCTTTCATGTTTATTCAAATCATTTTATCGGGGATTAAAAGCAGAACAAATGCTGGAATTAAGTGGAAGGGCAAAAACGCAAGCATCAAACATCAATTTTGAATCAGCTCTGAATGAGAAGGTGAGGCCTTAATTGGGTCAGTGCCGCGGTTGCCTTGACGTGGCTAATTTGGCTAATTTCAGGACAAGGTCATTTGGGCACGCCGCCTGGAGAGACTATGTCTTCAGAGCGTCTCCTTTCTGTTGGATGGCATGGAGACCCATTGGTGGTTTTTCTCGCTTCCTGCTCCTACCATCTTCCCTTCTTGGAAATTCAGTACCGAATGTCCTAAGAGGGCGGCTGAAGTAAGAAACTCGAAAGTAGCAGGTGGTATAAAGGAACAGGGTAGGAATTGGTAGGAGGTGGGTTGCGGAAGTTAAGACACAAGGGGAGAGAGAGAACCCTGTGTAATTTCTAGCAGATCCAGTAAGTTGCAGTATCACCCCGTGAACCAGCTAACCACATTCCTGCTCCTACTGCTCTTGGGATCTCCCCAGCATCTGTCAGTCTCTCCCTCCTGATCCCAGTCACTAGTAGGACCAGGGGTTTGAAATTCAAACAAGCAGGAGCAGAAAGAAGAACGTGGAAATAGGAATCTTCCTCCTCCCCTCCGAGTTGGGAGGCTCGAGGTTCAAGAGGAGACAGCTAGCCGTAATCAGGGTCGAACGGCGTCTCACTCGGCTTTTCTGGATGGCACACTGGAGTTTTTCCTTTTCCCGAGGCTCCCGCCCACCTTGGGTTGACCTGATATGGAGAGAGATCCCCTGCCCACTAAGGGAGAGGGGGAGGGAGAAGGGGAGACAGGGAAGGAGGTAAGGGAGGGGAGTGGGAGGAAGGGAAAGCGAACGGGCACCCCACTTCCATATTCTCCCAAGTGGTTGGTGAAGGCTGGACTCGTGGGTGGGAGGGCCTTACTGCTGCTGTTGTTGGAGGGCGAGGGCGTGTCTGTCCGAAGAGGGACGTGGATCCGCTCCAACTCCATCTGCACCTCGCGACCTTAGGGGTGCGGGTTTAGGAGAAAGCAGCTTGGCCTAGTGGAAAGAGCACAGACCTGGGAGTCAGGAGACAGGGGTTCTAATCTCAGCTCTGCCCCCTGTCTGCTCCATGACCCTGGGCAAGTCACTTCACTTCTCTGGGCTTCAGTTACCTCATCTATAAAATGGGGATGAAGACTGTGAGCGCCATGTGGAACAGGGACTGTGTCTGTCCCAATTCCACTGGATCTACCTCAGCGCTGAGAACAGTGCCTGGCACCTAGTGAGCGTTTAATAATCCCTCCTCTGCCACTTGTCTGCTGTGTGGCCTTGGGTAAGTCACTCATTTCTCTGGGCCTCAGTTACCTCATCTGTAAAATGGGGATTGAGACTGTGAGCCCCATGTGGGACAAGGACTGTGTCCAACCCAATTTGCTTGCATCCACCTCAGCTTGTAACAGTTGTTTAGAACCGGTGCCTGGCACATAGTACGTGCTTAACAAATACCACAATTATAATGATTATTACTTCCCTTTAATCACGGCCCCACTCCCTCTCCACATCCCCAGGGTGTGCCCCGTCCAGGCCCGGGCGCTGGGGGATGGAGGTTGGAGGGGAGAGTCCCCAAGAGGTGAAGTGGCCTAGCAGAAAAAGCATGGGCCTGGGAGTCAGAGGATCTGGGTTCTAATCCTGACTCTGACAATTGCTTGCTGTGAGTCCTTGGGCGAGTCACGACTTTTCCGCGCCTGTTTCCTCCCTTGTAAAATGGGGATTCAATACCTGTGTCCGACCTAATTAACTTCTCCCTACGCCAGCGCTTAGAACAGTGTTTGATGCATAGTAATGATAATAATGTTGGTATTTGTTAAGCGCTTACTATGTGCAGAGCACTGTTCTAAGCGCTGGGGTAGACACAGGGGAATCAGGTTGTCCCACGTGGGGCTCACAGTCTTCATCCCCATTTTACAGATGAGGTAACTGAGGCACAGAGAAGTTAAGTGACTTGCCCACAGTCACACAGCTGACAAGTGGCAGAGCCGAGATTCGAGCTCATGACCCCTGACTCCAAAGCCCGTGCTCTTTCCACTGAGCCACGCTGCTTCTCTAGTAAGCGCTTAGAGAAGCAGCGTGGCTTCCTGGAAAGAGCACGGGCTTGGGAGTCAGAGGACGTGGGTTCTAATCCCCAATTGACCGCCGTGTGAGCTTGGGTAAGGCTCTTAACTTCTCTGTGCCTCAGTGACCTCATCTGGGAAACGGGGATGAAGACCGTGAGCCTCACGCGGGACCACCCGATGACCTCGTATCTCCGCCAGCGCTTAGAACACCGCTTGGCACATAGTAGGCGCTTAACAAATACCATCATTATGATTAATTATTATTAACAAATACCATAAAGCAAACATTCACCTCCAGGGATTTGGGGTGAGGGGAAGAACGGCACCTGGTGCGTCCCTCGTTGCGGGGGCGTGTGTGTGGGGGTAATAATACATTTGACAGCCGGGGGGGCCAGTGGAACTTTCTCGTGACTCCCGAGGAGCCCACCCCGGCCGCTGTCGCGCGCATGCGCATCGCTGCAATGGCCAAGCCCCCCAGCCTCGACCTCCCCCGGGCCTGATGGCGCTGGGCAAGGTCGACTAGGGAGGGGAGAGCTGGAGGATGGAAGCAGGGGGTTGCGCGCGCGTGTGTGTATGTCTCCCGCTAGGTGTTGTTGTTCCACACTTCCTGTGGTAAATATTTACGATCGCGGCGGCGATTTCCGGTAGCCGCCCCAAGCCTTCAATCTCAGCTGCCCCCTTGGCCCCATCGGGGTAACGGGCGAGCCACCGGGGGGGGGGGGTGTCATTCAGTCCTTCGATGGACGACACACACGCTTTCTCCGCCTTTTCTGCCCCCCCCCCAACTCTGAGGAGAGACGCCTCCGCTTTCCTCCTCGCACCCGGCTAGGCGCATGCGCGCACATACACCTCGCCATCCCCACACACACACGCGCGCGCGCGCGCGCTGGCGCACACATACATACACACACACGCGCGCGCACGCACGCACTGGCTCCCTCGCTCTCTAGCATCCAGTCCCAGGCAACAGGGTGGCTTAGTGTCCCCCAATGAATGAATTGCCCCCCTCTCCAAACTCACCCTCCCCGTCCCCCCTCCCCACCACCCGCATTCCTATGGACAGACACCTGCAGGTAGGTGAACCCCAGAGGAAGCCCGGGAGGGGAGTGGGGGGCTGGTTCGCCCCCCTCGGGAGCGCGGAGGCGCCTCTCTTTGTAAAAGGGTCGAAGCTCAGCTGTTATCCCCTACTTCTGCACCCGATCTCGGGGGGATCGGAGGCGGCGAGATGGATGGCCCCGACCCTCCTTTTGTCTCCCCGTTTCCCGGGTGAGCGGCTGGAGAAGAAGGGGGTGGGGGGGTGGAGGTTGACATTGCACGGCTCGGGGAAAGGGGGCTGGGGCGCGGGGGGCAGGATGGAGACTGGGTGATTTTGGGGGGGCGCTTAAGCAACTCAACGTGCGGCCGTTTTTAGGGGCGGAAGGAGGACACCCCTCTTCTGGGGTTCCACTTTCCCAAGTTCTGCGATCGTGGCGGAGTTGGAGGGTGTCGATGTGGGGGTTGCTTTTTGCACTCCGGTTTTCGCTCGGGGCTGCGGTTTGTGGGTGTCCTCCGCGCCCCCTTATTGTCTCTAACAGAGGAGGAGGTGCGTGTGCTTGGGGGTCCCCTTAGCTGACACTGGTGCCCGAGATCCGATGCATCCAACCCCTCCGGGGAAGTAAAGGACACGAGTCAGAGCCAAGATGCAAGAACTGGTTTCAGGTCGTTTTAGCCCCCGAAGGAGGTGCATCGTCTGCATCTTTGGGGAGGATAAGTGATCTCTTTTTTTGGCTGTCTGGAAATGAAATCTTTAGATTTCCCGAATCCCCTTAGGATTGTCATAACAACTTCCACCTTTAAAATAAAGATTGACCGAGGCGGGAGGCAAAGTAGAGGCTCCAGAAGGGTTTGGGAGGAGTACAACATGCAAAAATTCAACTTCCAGCTACAGCAGAGATTTTTTGGGGGTCCTGGGGTTTAGTGGCCATGGGGGACCTTTGACATATTGAAGATGTCAATATTTGAACTGGATTAAGCTGGTTTTTTTTCACCCCCTTCATCTGTTAGAAGAGTTCAAGGTACTGGAAAGGATTCAACGTTGGAGAGTTTTTTTTTGGTGCTATCATGGGTTGTTTGCCCAACGTTGGCTAGGTTTATCAATAACTATTGCGCTGATAACATTACTGGAAATTCATGTGATCGATTTAGGTGGACTCTTGCGCCTAGCGAGTCTATTATAGTTGTAATAAATGTGTTTGTAGATCAGCCTCTCCTCATCTGGATCTTGAAGTGGATGGTTTCTCCCATGCGAAGGGGGGTGTGACATTGGAGGACAAAAATATAAAACGTTGAAAAAAGTTACATACTAGGATGTCGGATGACTTTTTGAACCTTTAGATTCTTGTTGTTTAGTACCTTCAGCTGTGTCACTGAAAAAAAGGAGACGCTCATTGCAAATCATAGCTAGCGTGAGAGGAGAAGATCTGTACCGAAAGTGTTCACTTTTTACTTTTAAAACTTCAGCTTGTAGATACTGTACCTCAGAAAGTAATCTTTCTTTTGATTTTTAGTACCCTAAAATAAAAGCTATATTCGGATTTTATTATTAAGGAAAAAACAGTGATGCTCCCTATGCTAAAAATAAATCTAAAGACCCCTTCGTCTGTTTGCCTGTTTTCATTGACTATACAGTAACGACAGATCATTTTATTAAATGCTCAGTGTGAATGATATGCTCTCCTTGAAGAATGGTGTTTTATGTTCCTACAAAATCCCAATAAGGGTATTTCACTTGGTCTGACTTTTTCAGCTGTGTCCTGATTTTATGGCTTCTCAGCCATTTTAACTGTTGTCCCAAGTTTATTCTCAGATTAGAGCCCAGACTTCTAAGGTTCCCACTTTTAGTTGGAAACATTTGACCACAGTGTTTGACTCTTGAGGCTTTCACTACTGTGCTCAAATTTATCAGCCCTTTGAAGTGTTTTAAATGGCAAACTAAGAAATTGAATTGCTTGTTTACACACTTACAGCCTTGTAAGTATTTGCGATAACGTGTAACAAAGAGACATTGTGCAACCTAAACATTAAACAGAAAAATGTTTTGGTACTGATAAATTTTGGCTAGTTACAAATGCAATTTAACATACCTTTAAGTAACTCTTTATGGGTGTTGCCAACACCTAGTTATTTTCTCGATAGGCTGAACAAACTTCCTTTGTTTGGAGTATAATTAGTGAGCCCTTTTGTTTGTGTACCCAATAAAATGTATAACAAGAAATGTATAACATCTCATAGCAGCTTTCATGTTTTCATTATTTTTTGGGGGGGTGGGGGTGGGCGAGTGGAGGTGACAATTGGGATTTTGTAAGCAAGTACAGAGATATTTTTCTTTCTACATTTGAAATGACTTTTTCTTCTCCTTTCCATTCTTATGATAAGCCTTTACTGCCGTTTCACTAATTCGGAAATGGGATTTTGTGAATAAATAAAAAAGTTTCCGTATCTGTGTTTATGGTATATTAAGTAGAAAATGACCAATTCTCTCCTCCCTCCCTCCTTACTGCTGTAGCTGCATTTGCTAATCGTTACAATCTGCTGATTTTGTTGGCATTTTACATTTTGATAATCATTGAATGAGAATCATTAAAGTAAACTTATAATATCCACTTTCTATTACCTGGATATTTAAACGATTAGTGTTACAGCTAATTATAATTAAATGAGAAGTAGGAGATTAACTGCGCATTTGGGTGGGGGGGTTAGTACAATCAATATCCGTGATTATTATTTTTTTCATTGCTAATCCTTCCTGCACATTTAATGAGCAAAAATAATGTGTTTGGAAGTGGTCCTGCAGTTCTGAGGTAGACAGGTGAGAATGGTCATTTCAGTGGTGTTCTTTCTTTTAGACTGATGTAGGTATTAGTACATTCGGAATTGCTGAAAAGCGACTCCTTTAAGAAACCTAATAATTTTTTTCTTGGGTTAATATTATGTTCCCAGATGTATGAGATTGGCTGTACAAGAGTGCATGCCTTTTAAATACTGTGACCGTTGCTTTTTGCAAAGTAAAACAGAGGAGCTGGACTTTGGCAAGGAGCCATTTATTTTCAAGAGATTTCTGGTTAGTTCTCATTTGTAAAGAAACCTGTGTGAAATGTTTACTTAATAGATCTACAGAGAAGTGCAAAGCAGCTCCAGAGATTCCTTTCTACCTTTTGGGGGGTTTTGTTATTTTTTTTCATAGCGTCGTAGAGAATAACTCATTCTTATATTTCTCGACCTTGATCTCATTTGTTGATTTATGAACTTTATTTACTAGTGTGAGTGGAGAATTCTTTTCAAGACTGAAATTGCCATCTACCGTGCTCTAGTTTGTTTCCTAGGTAACAAAAGTACTGCACAGATTCCATAATGAGGACCTTAGTGGGGTGGTGCGTAGAGTAAATTTTCTAGTTCGGTAAGGCGGAGTTTCAAATAGAATTTAAAGGTCCATTTTGAAAGGAGTCATAAGAATGGGACTATAAAAAGAAGACAAAAGGTTTGTCTTTGGTTTGAAGAAGATTTCAACAGGCTTGAGAGAAATGTATATTATAGAGCAGCATTCAAAGTGGTTTCGTGTGATCAATCTTTCATATTTGAAAACTTTTTCACCTTCATGTTCAGGGTCCTTAGTTGGGGACAGAGTAGAGGGGTGGAACCCTTTTTGACTCACACAGTGCTTGGCACAAAGCAAGTGCTTAACAAATACCGCAATTTCGATCTGTGGTCAAAATAGCCTCCTGCTTAGAGTAGAAATTTTGATAATAAGCGTACAGCATTCTAAGGTGTTTATGTGCTTTTTTTTATTTCACTGTGCGAAAAGGAGTCCTCCAAATATACCATTTATTGTGTTCGTTGGCTTTCTGCATTGCTCAGCTCTTCCTTGCTGTTATTCAATCACCTTTTCTGTTGAACTGTCTTTACTGTCTGTGCTGGAACATTTCTTGGCATCCTAAGATTCCCATGTGTTTTTTGTTTTCTTTATGGAGTGTGTTCCAAATAGATCACATTTAATTTTGTGTTCTTCCCCAGGGCGCCAACCTTTCTTTTTGAGTGTGGGAGCAGGAAAAAAAGAAGTAATTTAAGAGGGACCGAGTGGATGGGGTTCGGGAGTGGCGGCAAGCTTCTTAGAGTGAGCAGATCATAGAGACCAATTTGGAATGGTTTTGGCCCAGTTTTTCCTACAGTTGGAAACTATTGCCAACTCCATGATGGTCGTGGTGGTCATCATGGTGGGGCGGCGTCAATGGTGGTTCTCCATTAACAACTAGTTCTGTGGTGTTTTAATAGACAAAATAGGTGTCAGGTGCTTCCCCCCCGCCCCCGCCAACCAAGGTGATATCCATCACTTTTCAGAAGCCATAATGCTCTTCTCAAGTTTGGCCTTTTGCAATTAGTTTTTTTACAAATAGATCTAGTGGAGCAAGACGATTCCTTGGGGATTCCATTCTTCTCTCTCTCATCTCAACTTCCATTCCCTTACTCAGTATACTTAGGTGCACCATAACGCAGCCACGTACCGTAATACAGCCACTCCGCAGATACAACCTGCATTCTTTGTTGACTTACCCGACATGTGTTCTTCCGGCCCCGATGTCGTAATAATAATAACTGATAATTATTACGGTATTTAAGTGCTTACTATGAGCCAGGCACTGAACTAAGAGCTGGGGGGGATACAAGCAAATCGGGTTGGACATAGTCCCTGTTCCACACGGGGCTCACCGTCTCAATCCCCATTTTACAGATGGGGTAACCGAGGCATGGAGAAGTGAAGTGACTTGCCTAAGGTCACACAGCAGACAAGTGGCGGAGCCGGGATTAGAACCCATGACCTTCTGACTCGCAGGCCCGTGCTCTACCCACTACGCCACACTGCTTCTCCGATTGCCTCCGGTAAGTCCGTTCCTTTCCCTCTTCCCATTGGCTTTTCTACCCCCTCCCCCGGTGTCTCCTGTGAGCCTTTCTATTATACTCTGTACTGAACACTATACTACTGGTATTTTTCTTCTTTTAACTTATCTCAGCACCTGCTGCTGCCATCACTTCTCCAGCCATGGGACTAGAGCAGATGAGGGTGGGATGGGAGAGGGTACATCACCTCCCAGACCACCCCTGAGGATGGCTTCAGCCATTCTGCCACTCTAAGGCAGGGCCAAAACCCACCCACCACTCCCAGTGTTCTGCATGATGCCATCACGTCACATTGCGTAGGCAAGCAACATAATACAATGATTTCATATGCGACATCTGCGGGCTAACGTTTCTTTGTTAGTAATAACAATAATTAATAATCGCGGTATTCGTTAAGCGCTTATTATGTGCCAGGCACTTTACTAAGCGTTGGGGTGGATAGAAGCAAATCGGTTGGACACAGTCCCTTTCCCACATGGGGCTCACAGTCTCAATCCCCGTTTTACAGATGAGGTAACTGAGGTCCAGAGAGGTTAAGTGACTTCAATCGCACTTATTGAGCGCTTACTGTGTGCAGAGCACTGTACTAAGCGCTTGGGAAGTACAGTTCAGCAACACAGTGGGCTCACAGTCTAGAAGCGGGGAGGCAGACATCAAAACAAGTAAACAGGCATCCGTAGGGACTTGTCCAAGGTCACATGACAGACAAGTGGCGGAGCCGGGATTAGAACTCATGACCTCCTGACTCCCCGCCTCGTGCTGTATCCACTACACCGTGCTGTCATCACAGCCCCTGCGGCTCCTCTACTGACTTCAGTAAGTAAAAATAATAACTGTGGTACTTAAGCGCTTACTGTGTGCCAGGCACTGTACTAAGCTCTGGGGTGGAGACAAGCAAACCGGGTTGGACACGGTCCCTGTCCCACATGGGTCTCCCAGTCTCAATCCCCATTTTACAGATGAGGTAACTGAGGCCCAGAGAAATGAAGTGACTTTCCCAAGATCAAACAGCAGACAAGTGGCAGAAGCAGAATTAGAAGCCACAGTCTTCTGACTCCCAGGCCCACGCTCTATCCACTGCACCATACTGCTTCTCTTCACAGCCTGGGCACCTTGGCTCTGAGACCTGAACTTAATGTCTTGGTAACAGATCACCTCTATTCCACAGCACCTGTGAGAAGGACATTGCACAGCCATCTTTTAATCTTTGGAAGGTCTAGTGTGGTTGTTTCTTGCGTCTTCCCCCCCACCCCCTCAAAAAAAGAACATTCAAACCCAGTCCCGACAATCCCAGTCCTGCCTCTGTCCATCCCTGCCCCCGTCCCGATGACTTTGGCCCCAGGAAGGGGGAAATGGCTGGGGAAATTGAGGGCAGAAGATGGGAAGGAATTTACAGTGCAATTTTACTCATCTTTAGTGCTTGGCCATCATATTGGGAAGCAGCATGGCTTAGAGGAAAGAAGAGCATATGCTTGGGAGTCAGAGGACGTGGGTTCTAATCCCGGGTCTGCCATTTATCTGCTGTGTGACCTTGGGCAAGTCACTGAACTTCTCTGTGCATCAATTCCCTCATCTGTAAAATGGGGATTAAAGACTGTGAGCCCTGCCTGGGAAAATCTGATTACCTTGTATCTACCCCAGTGCTTAGAACAGTGCTTGGCACATAGTAAGCACTTAAGAAATACCATCATTATTTTTATTGGGGTTGGTACTGGATTGGACCCTAATTTATAACATGTAAATCTGTGGGAAAATATATCCCGTGATGTAACCATTCACAGTACATCCACGTTTTCCAGGAGTATTCTGCTGTTTTATTGTAGAGTATGGCTGTATACATTTAATCTGTTTGAAAATCTGCAGAAATCCCATGAGGATTTTGATGGGTTTTTACTTAACTTGGCAGTACACTTATTTTTTAATGCCAGACAGAAGAAGAGTCATTTAGAAAATATTTATTAGATTATTAAACTAAAATGCTGTCATTGCTGTGGAATATCATTTAATCCATAAACGGTTTTAAAACTGAAGAGTTGAAATGATTGGTAAAATACTTTTGCGTGATTAAAAATACCTAATCAAATTATTTGGGGGGAGAATAGGAGACTACGTATGACCATATTGATCGAAAGCCATGTTATCTTAAATTTTTGTTTTCTGCAAGATATTCTTATATTATTTTGTTCTCGTCATCTCTTCTAGAATACTGAAACTTCCCTTGAGAGTGTCACGTAGTTAGAGCCTGGCACTATTTGTAAAGAGTTTTAAGTCTGACTTCCCCATTTCAGTGTAAGCGCTTTGTGGGTAGGGAACACATCTCATTTTTATGCTGTACTTTTCCAAGCACTTAATAGGTTTATTGCTACTAGGGGCCAGCTAAAGTCATTGAGCAGAAGCTAGTTCATTCAATTATATTTATTGAGCGCTTACCGTGTGCAAAGCACCGTACTAAGCGCTTGGAAAGTACATTTCGGCAACAGAGACGATCCCTGCCCGACAACGGGCTCACAGTCTACAAGGGGGAGACAGACAACAAAACAAAACAAGTAGACAGGCAACTAGCTAGTTCTGATGCTCCTCACAACTGTCCCCACACACTTTTCGGGGTCCCCCTCGGCTCCTCCCCACTGTCTTAATTACATGTGTGAAACCACGTGTGCGGTGGTGTCACCTGGAACCACTTCCGATTCGATACATGTGGAGACAGATTGGCGTGCTGCCATCCCGTGTCTGTTTGGGGTGGGCTGGGTCAAACCAGGCCCCAGATTTCCAGGCTGTGAAAGGTTTCGTTCATTCAGTCGTATTTATTGAGCGCTTACTGTGTGCAGGGCACTGTACTAAGTGCTTGATCTCTTTTCCTTCTCTTTTCCTCCTTCAGACTGGCTTTCAACCTCTTCTCTCCTCCAAGGTTGTCCTTTCCCAAGTCGCCAATGACCTCCTCATAGCCAAGTCTAAAAGATTCCTCCATCCCGGTCTTCCTCGACTTTTCCGCTGCATTTGGCCCCATGGATCACTTCCTCCTCCTCAGAACACTATCAGGACTCATGTTTTGCTGACACAGAACTATCCTGGTTCTCCTCCTACCTCACCTCTTTGACCACACCTCGGTTTTGTTCTCCCGCTCCTCCCGTGGGCATCCCCCAAGATTCTTCTCTAAGTTCTCTACTCTTCTTGCTTTGCATCTATGCTCTTGACAGTTCATCCACTCTTATGGCTTCAACTACCACCTCTATGCGGACAACTCCCCAAATCTGTCTATCTGGACCTCGCCTCTCATCTGACCTGTAATCCCTCTTTCATTCATTCATTATTGAGCGCTTACTGTGTGCAAAGCACTGTACTAAGCACTTGGGAAGGCACAACACAGCAATAAACAGTGACATTCCCTGCCCACAACAAGCTTACAGTCTTGCATCTAGTCTTGCTTCCAGGACATCTCCACTTGGAAGTCCCGCTGGAAATTCAACACGACAAAAACCGAACTCCTAGTCTAAATGTTATTATTATTATTATTATCATTATTATTTCCCCCTAAACCCACTCTCACTGACTTCCTTGGTTGACAACACAACCATCCTTTCCATCTCGGAAGCCCACACGGAACCTTGGTATCCTCCTTGATGTTTCGCTGTTGTTCCACTGCCAAATCCTACCCTGTTTTTCCTGCACAACATTTAATTCCTGCATTCAGTTGTATTAATTGAGCACCTACTATGCGCAGAGCACTGTACTAAGCACTTGGGAGAAGGCAGTACAGCAAAAAACAGGCACATATCCTGTCCAGATTCCCACCTTCCTCTCCATGCAATTTGCTACCGCTCCAGTTCAAGCTCTGGTCTTGCCACTGATAGCAGTATGGCCTAGTGGCATGAGCATGGGCTTGGAAGTCGGTGGAGGTGGGTTCTAATCCCAGCTCTGCCACTTGTCTGCTCTGTCACCTTGGGCAAGTCATTTCACTTCTCGGTGCCTCAGTTATCTCATCTGTAAAATGGGGATTAAGACTGCGAACCCCAAGTGACCCAATTTGCTTGTATCCACCCTAGCGCTTAGTACATTGGCTGGCACATAGTAAGCGCTTAACAAATAACATCATTATTATTATTATTATTATTAGCCTTCTTGCCGTTCCTCCCTGCCTCCGGTTTCTTCTCTGTGCCAAGCTCTACTACATACTACTGCTTGGATTGTATTTCTGAAGCTTGGCCCACATCTCACCTCTCCTAAAAATCCTCAGTTGGCTCCCCGAGTCTCTTTGTATCAAACCCTAATTCCTTACAGTAAGTTTGTGGGATTCTTGAAGACTCTCTGACTTGACCCCCATTTTACCTACCTACTCTCTTCTCTGGCTATTTCCCCAACTCGCTTTACTTTGTTCTCAAGTCTTCTGCCTCTGTCTCTTCGCTCACACTGTTCCCCTAACTTGGAGCTTCTTCTGTCCTCACATAATAATAATGATGGTATTTGTTAAGCATTTACTATGTGCCAGACACTCTACAAGCAAATTGGCTCGGACACAGTCCCTGTCCCACATGGGGCTCACAGTCTTAGTCCCTATTTTACAGACGAGGTAACTGAGGCACTGAGCACTGAATCTACTTGCCTAAGGTCACACAGCAGACAAGGAGCGGAGCCGGGATTAGAATCCAAGACCTTCTGATTCCCAGGCCCTTGTTCTCTCCACTAAGCCATGCCACTTCTTTAACGACCACACCTCTTCCCCCATTTCCAGCCCTCCTAAAATCCCACCTCCTTCCACAAGATTTCCCTGATTAATTTCTCAGCACGCAGAGCCATAGTGGTAAATCTTGGGAAAACTTTGGTTGCATTCATGATTTTTCTTTACACAGCTAGGCAAATACATGTTTAATCATTGCATTCCCTAACGGTCTTTGAATTATGATTTTATCCGGCCTGAAAAATTCACCAGTCATAACTCTGGGCTCTTCCGCACAACCGAGTTACCAACTAAGGATGTTTCTTCCAAATGGTATGAAAAAGATGACCAGCTTTCCAACTGTTTTACTGAAATAATTTTACATGATGTAAGATGGCGATTGGGCATTTGGTTGTGGCATCTAGCAAGCCTAGAGTTAGGTGATTAACAGAGTGCCCCCAAACTGGGAAGAATGGGTGGACGTTGGGGCCGTGGGGGGGGTGGGCGGGGCACTAGAAATTATCTAGAAACTACAACTTCCCCCTCTCTTCCTCCCTGCCGCCTTCCGCCACTGAACTTTCAAGGGAGTCTCAAATACCCCCCCTCTCCCTCTGGCCTTTCTCTCTCAGGCCAGCTGGCACAGGAGCAGGAGGAAAAGATACCGATGAGGGAGGAGGGGAGTGTTTGAAGAAGATGAAAAAGAAGGGGGAGGAGTAGTGGAGGGAGGGGAAAAAAAAGAAGGGAGGAAAAGGGACAGGTGGAGGAGGAGAGACGAGAAAAGGGTGAAAGGAGGAGAAGGGGAGAATCACTCAATGAATTGAAAGAGACAGGAGGAAGGGAGGAAGAGAAAGGGAAAGTGTAGAGGACCTTCCTTTCCTTTCCCCTCTCTTTTTATCCCCCCCCCATCTGCCGCACAGCTCCAAATGCGTCGTTTGAAAAACGGGGTCGGGAGGTGGGAGCCAAGACCCTCCAAGCAGAGGAGTGGAGGGTTCACTGACCCCAAGTGGGGAAACCTGAAGGCCTGTGGAAACTTGCATTAGGGTTTTGGGGTGCAGGGAGGAGGAGGCAGCAGACGGTTCACCCAGCCCACCCAGCCAGCCCGGCCAGGGAGAGGGCACCATGGTTCAAGACCTGGCACTGGCGCCACTGATGACCACCCTCCCCTGCCCTTCCAGTTGATTTTCTGTCGTTGACCTGGGTTCTAATCCCAGCTCTGCCACTTGTCTGCCGTGTGACCTTTGGTCAGTCACTTCATTTCTCTGTGCCTCAGTGACTTAATCAGTAAAATGGGGATTAAGACTGCGAGCCCCAGATGGGACATGTGTCCAACCTGTTTACCTTGTATCTACCCCAGTGCTTAGAAGGGTGGCTGGCACATAATAAACCCTTAAAAAACACAGATGTGGCTCAGTGGAAGGAGTCCAGGCTTGGGAGTCAGAGGTCTTGGGTTCATATCCTGGCTCTGCCACTTGTCAGCTGTGTGACTGTGGGCAAGTCACTTCACTTCTCTGTGCCTCAGTTACCTCATCTGTAAAATGGGGATTAACCATGAGCCTCACATGGGATAACCTGATTACCCTGTATCTAACTTAATGCTTAGAACAGTGCTCTGCACATAGTAAGCGCTTAACAAATACCAACATTATTATCATTGACCTAACAACCTCTGCTGTCCCTAGGCACCCCAGTCAACAAGGCTCCATGCTGGGAAGCCACTAGAGGCCTCCCCACCCCACAGCAGCCCTGATAATGGGATTGGGGCATGGAGTGGTGATGATGAAGGCCTTAAGTCACAGATGGGACAAGGGGAGAGAGAAGTAGGAGAGCACCAGGCCCTCTTCTGTGATCCTTTTTCAACTGAATTGGGTGCAACAAAGGCTGTAACACCGCTTCTTTTTGATTGGGGGAAAAATTCCAGGTGCACTCTTTCTTTACCTTCTCAAATCCTTGTGGGATACTTCTGGTACCCTAGTCAACCAAACTGGTAGTGAAACCTGTGTCTCAGGAATCCAAGATTTGGAAGAGTTAGGGGCGTTCGAGGTTATGGCCACTAATTTGACCCATAATAGGTTGAGTCTTCATGATTTGTATTAAATACTCGTGTGTGATATCACCGGGACTAAAATCGCATCTTCCTTCCATTTTTGAGAACGGATTACTTGGTGACATACCTCTGAAAAGGAATTTAACTGTGTGAGGTAATAGTTGAAGATTAGAGTTGTAACACGGATGGGAAAAAGGAAATCTGTATCTATAAGGACACCTGTCAAAGTTTTTTGACCTGAAAGATCAAAGTATTATGTTGGAGGTATTGACTTCTATTGCAATGAGTGGTGGTTTTTTTTTCCTGTAGTACACAACTGTGTTTCCGTTTCAAAGACTTTTCCTTCATAAAACGAAGTAAGGCTCAATATACTGACTTTCTAATGGAAAATTACCATTTTGCGGAAAGGGGAAGGGAGAAGAAAAGACTATTTCTCCAGTACTTTTCCATCAGAGACGTATTTCACTGGCTGAATCTCTTATAAATGCACTGGTAATATGCACCTGGTTAAATAATTCATTCCCAAATGTAGACTGCTCAGATCAGGTCAAGGAAAAGTAAGGCCTGACTACTGGTGCATTCACAAAAGGCTGCCTGGCAAAGAAACATTAAAAAAGCTTAAATTCTCTTTCTCATTTCTGTTGGAATAATGAGGCGGAATTCATTTTTGTCAAATCCTGCAAATAAGTCTGGGCTGGAGCTGCTACATGTGATGAAGGCACATTGTTAAGACTGAGGGAAAAATCATTTGCGTGGAAGATGGTTATTCAACAGGGCCTTAATTTACAAGAAGCATTCCACAATTTAATTGAGCACTTTGAAGCATACTGCATCTGCTTTAATAGACTACACTTGCTATATGAATATGTACAATGTCAGAAGGGTGGTTAAAATTTGATTCAGTCTAGCTGGAAGCCAAGGTGAAATAACAGCTGGAAGCCATGTCATAAAAATATACATTATTAAACGGCTGAGAGTTGTTTCTTGACATCAAACAGTTTCCTGTTGGGTGGCTAGTGCCATAAAGCTGACTGTCTCATATATTTCCCTTTCCATCAGATACCTCAAACCACTTTCTCACGTCTCTTTGGCCCTGCTCACCACTAAATATTTCTGTTGGCTTAGTTCTCATTTTTCCAGGTCAATCAACTATATGACATTTTTGTCAAAATGAACAAGCCTATCTCCAGGATGTAAAGTCGTACAGGTAAAGATGCTTATTATTCCAGTGTGGAGATTTGTTTCGATAATAAAAAAGTTACAAAAATGAGCATTTTCTTTGAAAACTAGCCCAATTAGTGGTGATTAGGTTGCCTGTAAGAGTAGATGAAAAAATGGCAATAAACCCAGTCTAGCATGAATGGTTTTACTAGGAAGAAAATAAAATAATTTGCAAAGCAACAAGAAAGATTTAAGTTAGACATAAAGAACTTGACAATAGAGGTGATTAAACCCTGAGGCGATCAACCAAGGATGGCTATGAATCCCCATCCCTGGAGTCTTTAAGAATGTGCTGGAAAACCAGTTCTCTTACATTATTTATATATCAGTAAGCTTGAATTGGACTAGATGAGCTTTCGAAGTCTCTTCCAGCTCCAGGACAACATTAATAATGTGAAAGGACCTCTACTCATCGATTAATCAATCAATTAATCCTATTTGTTGAGTGCTTATTGTGTGCAGCACTTGGGAGAGCATAATAAAACAGAGCTGGTAGACATGTTCCCTGCCCACAAGGAGCTTACAGTCTAGAGGGACTAGAATGAATTAAAATGAATTGCGGCCATATACATAAGTGCTGGAAGCTGAGGGTGGAGTGAATAAAGGGTACAAATCCAAGTGCCAGGGAGAGGGTGTAGAGGAAAAGAGGGCTTAGTCGGGAAGGCCTCCAGGAAGAGATGTGCTTTTAATAAGGTTTTGAAGATTGCGAGAGTAGTGATTTCTAGGATATGAACGGGGAGGGAGTTCCAGGCCAGAGGCAGGATGTTGGCGAGGGATCAGCGGCGAAATAGGCACGATCGAGGTGCAGTGAGTAGATTGGCGTTAGAGGAGTGAATTGTGCAGGTTGGGTTGTAGCAGGAGATCAGTGAGGTGAGATGGCAGGGGGAGAACTCACTGAGTGATTTAAAGCCAATTGTAAGTAGCTTCTGTTTGATACAGAGATAGATGGGCAACCACTGGAGGTTCTTGAGTGGGGAAACATGGACTGAACTTTATTTTAGAAAGATGATCTGGGCAGCAGAGTGAGGTATGGACTGGAGTGGGAAGAAACAAGAGGCAGAGAGGTCAGCAAGGAGGCTGATGATAATAATAATAATGTCGGTATTTGTTGAGCGCTTACTATGTGCAGAGCACTGTTCTAAGCGGTGGGGTAGATACAGGGTAATCAGGTTGTCCCACGTGAGGCTCACAGTTAATCCCCATTTTACAGATGAGGTAACTGAGGCACAGAGAAGTGAAGTGACTTGCCCACAGTCACACAGCTGACAAACGACATAGCCAGGATTCAAACTCATGACCTCTGACTCCCAAGCCCGTGCTCTTTCCACTGAGCCATGCTGCTTCTCATGCAGTGATGCAGTGAGCAAGGCTGGTTAGAATAAGTGCTTGGATCAACATGGTAGCAGTTTGGATGGAGAGGAAAGGGCAGATTTTAGCAATGTTGTGAAGGTTAAACCAGCAGGTTATGGTAAAAGGTTGAATACGTGGGTTGAATGAGAGAGGTGAGTTGAGGATAATGCCAAGGTTAATGGCTCGGGAGACAGGGAGGATGGTGTTGATGTCTACAGTGTTGGGAAAGTTAGGAGGAGGACAGGGTTTGGGTGGGAAAATGCAGAGTTCTGTTTTGGACATGTCAAGTTTGAGGTGTCGGCGGGACATCCAGGTAGAGATGTCCTGAAGGCAGGAGAAAATACGAGACTGCAGAGAAGGAGGAATTTTGGAATCATCTGTCTAGCAGTGGGAGTTGAAACCATGTGAACAAATGAGTTCTCCAAGGGAGTGGGTGTAGATGGAGACTAGAAGGGGATCCAGAACTGGACACTGAGGGGCGCCTCAAGAGGTTGGGAGGCAGAGGAGGAGCATTCATTATGGGTTCTAATTTCATTTCCCAATGCATCCCGGTTTTCATGATGAGAGCCTGATGATTTTCCAATCTTCTTATAACTTGAAACACATTCCTTCAAGTTCTTCTTGAGTACAGCATAAGAAATAGTCACAGTCCAGTCTAGGAAAGTACCATAGCCTGAGAGTCAGGAGACTTAACTTGCTTCTCAGCTCTGCTCTTAAATGATTGTCTGACACCTCGGTGACTTCGGTAACCGGAAACCCCCAATTTGTCAATGGAGATAAGGTTTACCATCCTCATTTTTTTTGCAGCATATAAGATACTCGTTTAAGCAGTGGTATTTTCTGAGTCCTTACTGGGTGTGAGAGTACTGTACTAAGCGCCTGGGAGAGTACGATATACTAGAGCTGGTCGACATGATGATCCCTGAAAGAGTGTAAAGTGGGAAGAGAAGGGGACCCAGAACTGAGCCTTTAGAGACACTCATCGTGAGGAATGGGGGACAGAGGGACAGCAGGTGAAAGAGTCTGAGAAAGATCAGCCAGAGAGGTAGGAGGATAATCAGGAGAGAATACCGTCAGAAAAATCAGTGTCAGTGTTTTCAAAAGAAGGGAGGGGTTCGTGGTGTAGAAAGTAGCTGAGAAGTCAAGAAGGATTAGTTCTGAAAAGAGTCTGATCTGGCAACGGGGAAGCAATCGCTGACCTTGGAGAGATCAATCATAGTTGTGTAAAGGGATCAGAACCAGATTAATAGAGGTTCAAGAAGGGAGTTGTCTGCTGTGTGACCTTGGGCAAGTCACTTAACTTCTCTGTGCCTCAGTTACCTCATCTGTAAAATGGGGATTGAGACTGTGAGCCCCACGTGGGACAAGCTGATTACCTTGTATCTACCCCAACTCTTAGAACAGTGCTTGGCACATAGTAAGCACTTAACAACTACCATCATTACTATTATCTACTCCAGCACTTAGAACAATGCTCGACACATAGTAAAGGCTTAACAAGTAACATTATTATTAGTGGTAATAAGTGCTCAATAAATACAATTGATTTGATGGATTGATAGTTTGGGGGGCAGTGGACATGGGAGTTGATGAGAGAGGAAAAGTAATGTTGCTGGGTGGAAGCGGGGACAGATTGGTTAGTAGAAAGTAGAGGTAGCAAATTGAATTGCTTTTACATTTTCAAGACACAAGATAGGAAATAGAAAAGACAGTGCTAGATAAATATGCTGCATATATAATGTGACTGCCAAGGTAATTTAATTTAATCTTCAGGGATGAGTTTGGGCAGATGTGCCGCATTCAGTTGTAGATAAGGTAATGCATGTGGAAGAGTTTCAAGTAACTAGAAACAGAATGAAATTGGTATTTTGTAAAGGGTACTGAGCATTAACACTCTCAGTGTTTCTCAAGGAGTATCTCCTCCATTGGGTGGAAGGTTGCTGAGAAGGAAGGTTGAGAAAAACAAACGTTATTTGATCAAGGACCTGTCAGAGTCCAAATCATCATCATCATCGTGAATGGTATTTATTGAGTGCTTACTATATACGGAGCACTGTATTAAGCGCTCAGGAGAGTACATACAACAGACTTAGCAGACATATTCCCTGCCTACGAGTTAGTCTAGAACGTGCTTACAGTCTAGAAGTAGTACTTCCAAATCAGAAATAGTTGGAAAGAGGGAATTTAAAGAAATAGATTGTACCTGTTAGGGAAAACAAACAAACCAACAAAAGCAAAGGCCATAAAGAGTAGAATGGGTAACACTGTTTCTGAAAGGAATCCTGGATAATCCAGGCTCTGCCACTTGTCTGCTGTGTGACCTTGGGCAAGCCACTTAACTTCTCTGTGCCTCAATTACCATATCTGAAAATGGGGATTAAGACTGTGAGCCTCACGTGGGACAACCTGATTACCTTGAATCTTCTGGCACTTAGAACAGTGCGTGGCACATAGTAAGCACTGAAATACCATTATTATTATTATTAAAATTAAAAACAGTTTGAAAAGATACTGGTAATCACTTTTTAATTTAAGAGGATAATACTGAGGAAGATATCTCCCTGGGTCTTGAGTTCTGATTTGCTGCCAAGATGTCTCGCACTTAAAGACCCCCACTAATTGAGAGATAGTAAGGACTAGGGAGCTGGGAAAGATAATTCCAGTGGGGACCTATGTCTCCAGCCAACTTGAGTACATCTCCCCCAGCTCAAATGTGTGTTCTGAAAGCACCCTCTCTTACATCCTCTTACACATTGGACTCATTAACTCACTCTCTACGAGTTCTGCCACTGGTGTCAATTTTCAAGAAAAAGAGAAAGTTATGCTTCCTGTTGATAAGTGGGATAGACATAGTCTGTATGCTATTATTTTCTGAGAAGGATATTTTGAAAGCTTCTGGAATATCAATCAAATCAATCGGTGGTATTTATTGAGCGCTTACAATAGAGTTGGTAGACACGTTCCCTGCCCCCAAGGGGCTTACAGTCTAGAGGGAGAGACAGATGTTAGTAAATAAAGAAAATTATGATATGACCTGAGTGCTGTGGATCTGAGAGTGGGGTGAATATCAGGTCCTTAAAGGGTAGAACTGCAATGCAGATGCAGAAGGAAGAGGAGGTAGGGGAAATGAGGGCTTAGTCGGGGAAGGACTCATAAAAGATGTGATTTTAATAAGACTTTGAAGGTGTGGAGAGTGGGGGGTGTCACACATGAAAAGGGAGGGAATTCCAGACCAGGGGAGGTCGTGGCATAATAGATGAGATGGGGGTACATTGAGCACGTTGGCCTTAAAGGACTGAAGTGGGTGGCCTGGGTTGTAGTAGGAAATCAATGAGGTAAAATAAGAGGGGATGAACTGACACAGTGCTTTAAAGCTGATAAGGAGTTTCTGTTTGATGGACAACCACTGAAGGATTTTTTTTAATGGAATTTGTTAAACACTACGTGCCAGGCACTGCATTAAATGCTGAGATACATATAAGCTAATCAGGTTGGACACAGTCCATGTCCCACATTGGGCTTACAGTCATAATTACAGGTGAGGTAACTGAGGCACAGATTAGTTAAGTGACTTGCCCAAGTTCAAACAGCAGATAAGCAGCGGAACAGGGATTGGAACGGAGGTCCTTCCGACTCCCAGGCCGTGCTCTTTCCACTAGACCATGCTGCTTCTGGAGGTTCCTGAGAAGGGGGCGATGTGGTTTAAAGAGTTTTTTTAGTAAAATGATCTGGTCGACAGATGGAAATATGGGGAGAGAGAGAGGAGGTAAGGAGGTCAGTGAAGAAGCCAATGCAGCGATCAAGGTGAGATAGGATCAGTGCTTGTATCAACATGGTAGCGGTTTGGATGGAGAGAAAAGGGTAGATATTAGCGGTTTTGAATAGTAATAATTGTAGTATATAAGTGCTTACTATGTGCCAGGCACTGTACTAAGCGCTGGGGTGGATATAAGCAAGTGGGGTTGAACAGAGTCCCTGTCCCACATGGGGCTCAAGTTTCATTCATTCATTCAATTCAATAGTATTTATTGAGCGCTTACTATGTGCAGAGCACTGTACTAAGCGCTTGGGATGAACAAGTCGGCAACAGATAGAGACAGTCCCTGCCGTTTGACGGGCTTACAGTCTAATCGGGGGAGACGGACAGACAAGAACAATGGCACTAAACAGCGTCAAGGGGAAGAACATCTCGTAAAAACAATGGCAACTAAATAGAATCAAGGCGATGTACAATTCATTAACAAAATAAATAGGGTAACGAAAATATATACAGTTGAGCGGACGGGTACAGTGCTGTGGGGATGGGAAGGGAGAGGTGGAGGAGCAGAGGGAAAAGGGGAAAATGAGGCTTTAGCTGCGGAGAGGTAAAGGGGGGATGGCAGAGGGAGTAGAGGGGGAAGAGGAGCTCAGTCTGGGAAGGCCTCTTGGAGGAGGTGATTTTTAAGTAAGATTTTTAAGTTTCAATCTCCATTTTACAGATGAGGTGACTGAGACCTAGAGAAGTTAAGCACCTTGCCCAAGGTCACCCAGCAGACAAGTGGCAGAGCCAGGAATAGAACCCATGACCTTCGGCCTCCCAGGCCCATGCTCTATCTACTATTCCATGCTTCTTCCTCCAGCTGAAGGTAGAACTGACAGGATTTGGTGACAGATTGAACATGTGGGTTGAATGAAAGACATAAATTGAGGATATGGCCAAAGTTACAGACTTGTGAGATAGGGTAGTGGTGTTGCCTACAGTAATGGGAAAGTTAGGAGGACAAGGTTTGGGCGGGAAGATGAGGAGTTCTGTTTTGGACACGTTAAGTTTGAGGTGTCTGCCGGACAGCCAAGTAGAGATGTCCTGAAGGCAGGAGGAAATGTGAGATTGTGGAGAAAGAGAGAGGTCAGGGCTGGAGGGGTAGATTTGGGAACCATCTGCATAGAGATGGTAGTTGAAGCCATGTGAGCCAATTAATTCTGTAAGGGAATTCGCCAAGTGGAGAATAGAAGGGGACCCAAAACTAAGCCCACTGTTAGAGGGTGGGAGACAGAGGAGGAGCCTGTGAAAGAGCCTGAGTGATCCGAGAGTTATGAGGAGAACCAGGAGAAGACAGTGTCAGTGAAGCCAAAGTTGGATAATATTTCCAGGGGAACGGGGTGGTTGACAGTGTTGAAGGCAGCTGAGAGGTCTAGGAGGATTAGAATGGAGTAGAAGCCGTTGGATTTGGCAAGAAGGACATCAGGACATCTCTACTTAGATGTCCCACTCGCTACTCTCCTACTACAACCCGGCCGCACACTTTGCTCCTCTAGTGCTAACCTTCTCGCTGTGCCTTCATCTCGTCTACCTCGCCACTGACCCCTCGCAAACGTCCTGGCTCAGGCCTTGAATGCCCTCCCTCCTCAAATCCGGCAGACAATTACTCTTCCCTCCTTCAAAGCCTTACTGAAGGCACATCTCCTCCAGGAGCCTTCTCTAGGTCCGCCCCCCCCCCCCCCCCCCCCCCGGCCATTTCCTCTTCTCCCACTCCTGAGGCCCTGAGGCCCTGACTTGCTCCCTTTGTTCTTCCCCCCTCCCAGCCCCACAGCATTTATGTACATATCTGTAATTTATTTATATTAATGTCTGTCTTCCCCACTGTAGACTGTAAGCATGTTGTGGGCAGGGAATGTATCTGTGTATTGTATTGTACTCTCCGAAGCGCTTAGTACAGTGCCTGGCACATGGTAAGCACTCGGTAAATGCGATTGAATGAATTAATGAATGTAGAGTTGTAGAAAGAGAGAAAGGGATCAGAATGGTTCAGAAAGTTGGAGTTGGGGACTTGGCGGGTAGTAGATAACAGTGAGTAGTAATTGGATTGGGAGATAGAGGCGGATGATATGGACTTCGAAGGATGGGGGAGGTGGAATGGTGCGAAAGTGGCATTGGGGAATGAGTAGGAAGTCTGCTTCTTCCCCTTTCCCAGTGAGTCATGGGGAGTGAGAGAAGATGAGGTCCTCCTAGAGAGAGTGTCATCTGGGGAAAGTCAGGTTTCAGTAATGAGAGGAGGAGCAGTGACTTGTGTTGCTGGGGCTTCAAAGGCTGTGGCTTTTGGGGGAAACGGGGAGGGATTGGTTGGGAGTGAGCTGACGGGAGGATGGGGGCTGCTCAGGGAAAGAAGGACAAAGATGGGGTGGGAGGGAGGGATTTGATTGAGAGGAATAGGGGCAGGGTGTTGGGAAAGGAGGACAGGGATGGGTTGATTGGGGGAGGGGATGGCGGGAGCATGGTGAGATCAGAGGATAGCATGGAATGGTAAGAAATTATCCATGGATAAGGAACCAAAACTAGAAATAGAAAGAATTGGATTCTTTTTTCTTCATCTTGATACACCGTGGACCCTATTCTTCAAGTATCTCTCCCACATTGCTGCCTTTGCTGCTTTGAAGTAAAAAAAAAACCCTGCACACAGTATGAATAAATGATTATTTTCTGAATAAATATGCCTGACAGAAATTCACCCAGGACTCCCAAATCAGCAGGATCCCAACACTTGATTCAGCAGTCCATTGTAAGGTTTAATTGCTAGCTAAAAGGAATTCTGCAGGTCTTGCAGGCATGTAGTCAGAGAAAACCAGGCAAACTTCAAACTGGTTCAACTCACTCCACCCATTCCAGATTCTTATCACCAATCTGAGTTTTGTCACATTCAAGAGCAGGATTCCCTTTGTCCTGAGGGACACTTCCTGTAGGTTGAGTGGTCTCTGAATTCCTCAACAAGCCCCGAAATTCAGTTGCTAGTGCCCATGGTCCTGGACCTTTCTTTTGAGAGTACCCCTCAGGACTCTCTGTGAGGACATTATCATCTATCTCGCTGCCGACCTCTGGCCTGGAAAGCCCTCCCTCCTCAAATCCAACCGACAAGTACTCTCCCCTTCTTCAAAAGCTTTATTGAAGGCACAACTCCTCCAAAAGGCCTTCCCTGACTAAGCCCCCCTTTCCTCTTCTCCCGCTCCCTTCCGCTTCGCCCTGGCTTGCTCCCTTTATTCATCCCCCTACTCCCAGCCCCAAAGCACTTATGTACATAGCTGGAATTTATTTATATTGTCTGTCTCCCCCTCTAGACTGAACTCTTTGTGGGCAGGGAATGTGTCTCTTTATTGTTATATTGTACTCTCCCGCACAGTAAGCGCCCAATAAATAAGATCGAATAAACTGAATGATGAAACGAATGCCTTAGTCCTCTTGGGAAGAGATCACTCAGCATTCAGCAGCCTCCTCCCATTCACAATCATCAGAGCTGGGAAGACTGGTCCTGGAATGGAAGCTTGGGGACAGACAGTGGGAGAGGAGCTGGAAGAAGGGGAAAGCTGGGGGTGAGGGGGAAGGGGGTGGCTCCTAGGGACGATGCTGTTGACGGCACAAATTTGAATATGGAGGGGTCTGGTAGGTGAGTGTGAACCGAGATAAGGGTAGAGGGGGTGGTCTAAAGATCAGAAGCCTCTGTTGGTGGGGAGAGACGAGTTTTGTTGGAATGAGATGGCAGGTTAGGAGGTTATGAGCAAGCAGAGCAAGCAGCACAGCCTAGTGGAAAGAACACGGGCCCAGGAGTCAGCGGTCGTGGGTTCTAATCCCGGCTCTGCCAGGTGTCTGCTGTGTGACAATGGGCAAGTCGCTTCTCTACTCTGATACCTCATCTGTAAAATGGGCATCAAGACCGTGAGCCCCGTGAGGGACAAGACCTGCGTCCAACCCGATGACCTCGTATCCACCCCAGCGCTTAGAACAGTGCTTGGTACATAGTCAGCACTTAAAATACCACAATTATCATTATTGTTATGATGAGAAAAGAAAAGTGCTGCAATAACTAGCGATGTGATACAGCTGTGTCCATGTTGATATGCAGGTGAGGTGGGTTAGAGCAAGAAATCTGTAGAGTGGAGGGGTGAGAGGAAGGGGGGCCGGGGAGGTCACTGGGAACATACTTGTGATTGTTGAAGCCCCTGTACTGTAACACCATCACGGAGAGGACTCTGTGATTCCCTGAACTTAGCGTGTTTCACTGCGGGGGCCACTGACCTGCTTCCATTGCTTCAGGTCTCTGTTAAGAGGCACCGCTTCTGACTTGAGCTGGGCCCTCCTGCATTTTGAACCACAGCCTTACGTGCTGCCTACCAGCTGTGCCATGCCCTGCCCTCCCATCGTGCTGCTGTGCCACATCTTGAGGCAGTTGCTCACCTTGTGTTCCATCTGAAGCCGGCTCTGGGTCACCCAGGTAAGCCATTTAATATGTTCTTTTCTTTCGTCTCCACCCATTGGTCCCATCCTCCTTTAAACTTGTGTCCTCATTACGGCTCCCCTTGCTTCTTCTCCCCTTTGCCTGAAAATCTTGAATGCCCTTTGTTTTTTTCATAATCTGTCCCACTCTCCTACCCTGTCTTGCTGCTACCTGGGTGGCCCCAAAACTTTAGAGCAGCATGGCCTAATGGAAGGAGCAGGTGCCTGGAAGTCAGAGGACCCGGGTTCTAATCCTGGTTCCGTCAGATGCTTGCTATGTGACCTTGGGCAAGTCACTTAAGTTCTCCAAGCCTCAGTTTTCCTGTTCTCCAGCCCACTTTTAGACTGTGAGCCCCATGCGGGACAGGAACTGTGTCCAACCTAATTCACGTGTATCTACCCCAGCATTTAAAACAGTGTTTGGCACATAGTAAGCGCTTAACAGATGCCATTAAAAGAATGGGAGAAGGGACGAAAGGCCAGTAGTTGCTCCCATTCCTCACTGTTTGGGTGTCCCTTCCTTTTCTGGTCCTGACCCTGCTGCTCCATGATTTTGGGCGACCCTGCTGGCATGCCAGGCTCAGGGGCGGTATGGGTGAGACAAGTTTAAAACACAGGTTTGGGGTTCCTGGGCGTGAAGCTGGCATGGCTGGGAAGTGGCAGGGGACAGAGTTAAAGAAGGGTAGGATCGGGGAGGGTGGGGCAATAAAGAAAAATAAAACCCCTAATAATGACTTACCTTGGCAAACAGCTTGCAATGACAAGGTGATTTCCATTGTACTGGCCAATGACAGCTTTTAAATCTGTTCATTTGACAGTTCCCTCTCCTCCTGGCTTTTCTCCTCACCTTGCCTCCCTTTCTTGCCCTTTTTTTACCACCCCCCTACTCCAGTCCACATGGGCTCGGTGAATTGTATGGGGAATGTGAAGGGCACCTAATTTTGAAAAGGCCACAATTAAGGTATTTTTTAAGCCTGTACTCTGTGCCAAAAGCACAGTACTGAGAATGGGGGAAGATATAAAATAATCTCACTGGACTGGGTCCATGTCCCAAATGGAGCCCACATGCTAAGAGGTAGGGAGAGCAGGTGTTTATCCCCATTTAAGATGAGGAAATTCAGGCCAAGAGGAGCAAAGTAACTTGCCCAAGGTCACACAGCAGACCAGGGGCTGAGCTGGGATTAGAACTCAAGCCTCCTGCCTTCCAGCCTTCTAAACCACACTGCCTCCTCTGTGCGACAGTACCATCATCAAGGCCATGTATGTGTATATGTGGTTACAACCAAATTTTATTTGAGAAAAATTATCAAATGGGAGATGGGAACAGAGAGACACCGCCGTACAGCCAGAGCCAGATAAATGGCGTTGACAGAGGAATTTCAGTGGGTCCCTCTGGCCAAAGTTGTGTTTTTTTTTCCACTGCCATCCCTGGGCTACATGAGGACCATTGCCAGCAGGCTCTCTGTTTGAGACGGATAGGACTAGTTTTCATTCGGCTGCGGCAGAGTTAATAATGGGGAAAGAGAAGGCTTTCAGGATGGTTTATTCAAGTGGCGATCCATTAGTGTTGGTGGTAAGAAGCCCTCCTGCAACCATGGGAGTTTTCCTGCTGCCCCCTTTTTTCCTCTTAAGCGAATACGGTTCCGATTATTCCAGTGTGGTTTTCTTCACCAAAGAGAATTTTCACAGCAGCTTTGCTGTAGTAATAGAGAAGTTAGGGTTCATATCTACTGTAGCCTAAATAGGGAAGCTAGGGAATGGGAAATATAATACTGTGTATCACCTCTTGCTTGGCCCTTCCTTTTTCCCTTCATTCATTCATTCAGTGAATTCATTTTTTTTCTTGGCCTGTTTGCTGCGATCTTTGCAGCTGATCTATTTAGAGTACTGTCAAGATGTTTTTTCCCAAGTGATAAATGGTGAGAAAAACATTTTACCAAAACCCTAGGAAGTTTGAGACAAATGGTTTCTTGAAATTTTTTTCCCATTTTCTGTCTCTCTCTCCCCGCACACACACACGCACACACACACAGGTGCACACACACACGTTGTGTTGTGATGGTAAAGTTATTTATGATGCCCCTTGCTATCTTTTGTTGCTTTTTATTAAAGAAAATCTAGCATTGCCATATGCATCATCAAAAATACTTCAAGCAAAATGGATTTGGCTCAGTGGAAAGAGCATGGGCTTAGGAGTTAGAGGTCATGGGTTCTAATTCCATCTCTGCCACTTGTCAGCTGTGTGACTGTGGGCAAGTCACTTAACTTCTCTGTGCCTCAGTTACCGCATCTGTAAAATGGGGACTTAGAGTGTGAGCCCCACATGGGACAACCTGATTACCCTGTATCTACCCCAGCGCTTAGAACAGTGCTCTGCACATAGTAAGCGCTTAACAAATACCAACATTATTATTACAAATATTCTACATGATTTTTATTTTTGCTTCTCAAAGAGGATGTAGTAATCCACATTTGGGGCTCAGTTTAAGAACACAGGGACTAGTGTAATTCATTTTCCTATTTTATAGTTATTTTATGTGGGTGCCTATTCTTGAAACACGTCAGTATATTTTATATTTAGGGCAAAGACCCAGTTCAGTTAGGTATAAGAGATCTGGGGCCTGTGAACCCCATGTGGGACATGAACTGGGTCCAATCTGATTGCCTTGTAGCTACTCCAGCGCTTAGAACAGTGCCTGCTTTTCTTACAACAGTTATCATTACTGTATTATCCTCATACTTCTGTGTGCTTCCTTTGTGCCAAGCACCAAACTATTTTCTCGGGGGAGGTTCGAGACAAAAATTGTAAATGGTCCCTGTTCCACAAAGGGCTGATGCCAGACACTTAGAAACAGGAATAAAACACAAACCAAGTTACAAGGAGTAAAAGCAAGCTGAAAAAAGCAATACAAAAGAGTACTCAGAGGGTGTGGTGCTTCGGTACCATGGCTTCAAACAGTCCCTCCCAAACATTTTAGTAGTTGTACAGAGGATTCACGCCTATGGTGTCATTGACAGGGGTGGGGACGAGACTGTCCCGGCCCCTGCATAGGCCGGAGCTCGTAGTGATGCTTTAAACTTTGGCCTCTTGGATCCCCAGCTTCTGCCCACCTTCCGCTTGCCTGTAGTGCAGGACTTCACTCTGACTGGAGATTTATTTTCTCCCTGATTCATCATTAAGTCACCTCAACATTGTGAGACTTGAAGTGCTTCTACTAGATTATAGGTCCTGGTTTTAGAGAGCTTTATTTGGATTGTTGTATATTGTTGGTATCATTTGTGCCGTGGATGAATTTAGAGCATTCTTCGGTCATGCCGCTGACTGTCATTTTCCCGCAAAAAGGTGATCCATGTTTACTTTATTGCTGCACTTAGAAACATTTGAAGGTTATGCTACACTATGAACCAGCTGTCCAAGCACTTTATATTGCTTCTCTTCAATGAAGGTAACCATTCTGGATATACCGTTTATCTGCTTAATGGCCTTAGTCTAGGGGTTTTATGAAAGTGGGGCTTCAGTCTCTGATATACAATTGCTTTGGTTTCTTGTTGTTTTTTTTCTAAAGTGTAGCAGAGAACCCTTTCTGTAGAAAGAAAAGAGAAAGAGATGGTTAAATTTCCTTTTTTAGCTTTATTTGCTCAGTCAATCACATTTGAGTGCTTACTGTGTGTAGAGCACTGTACTAAGCTCTTGGGAGAGTATACTGTAACAATAGAACCAACAAATTCCCTGCCCATAATGTGCTAACAGTCTAGAGAGGAGACAGACATTAATATAAATAAATTACAGATATATACATAAGTGCTGTGGGGTTGGGCGGTGGGGGGTGAATAAAGGGAGCAAGTCAGGGCGAGGTGGAAGGGAGGAAAGGAGGGTTTAGGAAAGGTCTCTTGGACGAGATGTGCCTTCAATAAGGCTTTGAAGTAGGGGAGAGTAATTGTCGGATATGAGGAGGGAGGGCGTTCCAGGTCAGGAGGCAGGACGTGGGCGAGAGGTTGGCAAGATAGAAGAGATTGAGAGCGAGAGGTTGGCAAGATAGAAGAGATTGAGATATAGTGAGAAAGTTAGTATTCGAGGAGCAAAGTGTGTGGGCTGGGTTGCAATAGGAGAGCAGTGAGGTGAGGTAGGAGGGGGCAAGGTGATTTGAATGCTTCAAAGCCAATCGTGAGAAGTTTCTGTTTGATGCTGAGGGGGATGAGCAACCACTGGAGGTTCTTGAGGAGTGGGGAAACATTGCCTGAACATTTTTATAGAAAAACGATCCAGAAAGCAGAGTGAAGTATGGCCTGGAGTAGGGAGAGACAGGAGGTTTAGGAGGTCAGAATTGGTTGATCCGTAATGGTCTGAAAGAATGATGCCACTACTTGGGGGGAAATCAGTAGAAGCTAATAGGAGTAAAAGCTGAGGATCTTTTTCCTGAAAATGAAAATTTGATCCTACTCTTTGGGTTAATAAAAAAAAAAAATCATGAGAAACTATCTGCTCAGTTTTCAAATTCAAAGCTCTTACTTTACCTTGATGCTTTTGTTAGACTCTGCAGTTGGAGGTTTTGTTCCCAGTTTTGAATATTCATGTAACAAAATATTGAACTGTCATTGTTTTGCCGGAAGTTGAGTTGATCAGTTTTGATTTCAGCGGAAGAAAAGTGATGATCATCATCAGTGGTATTTCTTGCACACAGTGAAGCAGAGAAGCAGCATGGCATAGTGAGTAGAGCACGGGCCTGGGAGTCAGAAGGACCTGGGTTTTAATCCAGCTCTGCCACTTATCTGCTATGTGACCTTAGGCCAGTCACTTCACTCAAGACTGTGAACTCGTTGAGGGCAGGGAATGTGTCTGCTTGTTGTTGTATTGTACTCTCCCAAGCGCTTAATACAGTGCTTTGCACACAGTCGGCACTCAATAAATATGATTGAATGAATAAATGAATGAACTGTGCCACAGTTCCCTCATCTGTAAAATGGTGATTAAGACTATGAGCCCCAAGCGGGACAGGGGCATTAATAATAATAGTAACTGCTTACTATGTGCAGAGCACTGTACAATACAACAGAGCTGATAGACACATTCCCTGCCTGCAACAAGCTTATTCTAGGCAAAATTTATGACCGAAATCAATTCCTTCACTGGTTGCCCCAGATTATTTGGGCTAATTTTGAAATTCTGAGGAGGACTTTCAATTGTGAAGTTTTGTTTGACTTAGTTCTGCAACCAGAACACTTAATAAGACACATAGTAATAATAATAATAGTAATGGTACTTGTTAAGCGCTTACTATGTGCCAAGCACTGTTCTAAGCACTGGGATAGATACAAGCTAATCAAGTTGGACACAGTCCCTCTCCCACATGGGGCTCACACTCTTAATCCCCATTTTTCACAGATGAGGTAACTGAGGCATAGAGAAGTGAAGTGACTTGTCCAAGGTCACACAGCAGGCAAGTGGTGGGGCCAGGATTAGAACCCCTGGCCTTTCATTCAATAGTATTTACTGAGTGCTTACTATGTGCAGAGCACTGTATTAATCGCTTGGAATGTACAAATCGGTAACAGAGACAGTCCCTGCCCTTTGACGGGCTTACAGTCTAATCGGGGGAGACGGACAGACGAGAACAATGGCAATAAATAGAATCGAGGGGAAGAACATCTCATTAAAACAATAGCAAATAAATAGAATCAAGGTGATGTGCATCTCATTTACAAAATATATAGGGTGATGAAGATCTATACAGTTGAGCGGACGAGTACAGTGCCGAGGGGATGGGATGGGAGAGGGGGAGGAGCAGAGGGAGGGGGGGGAGAAGAGGGTTTAGCTGCGGAGAGGTGAAGGGGGGTAGAGGGAGCAGAGGAAAATGGGGAGCTCAGTGTGGGAAGGCTTCTTGGAGGAGGTGAGCTCTAAGTAGGGTTTTGAAGAGGGGAAGAGAATTAGTTTGGCGGAGGTGAGGAGGGAGGGAATTCCAGGACTGCGGGAGGACTTCTGACTCCAAGGCCCGTGCCCTATCCACTACACCATGAGACTGCATACTGCAACTTTTCTATACTTCAGTCAAAGGGGAAGATAATGTTTATCTCTGGTATCATTTGCTTATGCCAAGGCTCTTTTAATTTCATCAAGATTCAGAACTCTGATCTTGGTCTATTTGATGTCAGGTTCAAGTCTATTTTACACTTATATTGCTTGGCATCTGTCCATTTGGCCTTGATCAAGACTTGCCCAAGGTCACACACACAGAAGACAAGTGGAGGAGCTAGAATTAGAACCCAGGTCCTCCTGACTCCCAGTCCCGTGCTCTATCCTCTGGGCCACACTGCTTCTAAACTGGTCCCTGTTTTCATTAATTCGATCGTATTTATTGAGCACTTACCATGTGCAGAGCACTGTGGTAAGTGCTTGGCAGAGTTCAATACAACAATAAACAGACACATTCCCTGCCCACAATGAGATTACAGTTTAGAGGGGGGAGACAGACATTAATACAAGTAAGTAAATTGCAGATAGGTATATAAGTGCCTTGGGGCTGGGAAGGGGAAGAACAAAGGGAGCAAGTCAAGGAGAAGCAGAAGGGAGAAGGGAGAAGAGGAAAGGGGGGCTTAGTCAGGGAAGGCCTGCTGGAGGAGATGTGCCTTCAATAAGGTTTTGAAGGGGGGATAGTGATTGTCTGTCGGATTTGAGGAGGGAGGACAATCCAGGCCAGAGGCAGCCGATGAAGTAAAAGGCACAGACTCACAGGTTTCCCTTTTCCAGCCCATTTTTCATTCTACTGTCCAGAGTGAGAAGCAGCGTCGCAGTGTCGCCTTGTGGAAAGATCTCCGGCCTGGGAGTCAGAGGATCTGGGTTTTAATCCCATTGAGAGTCAGAAGGTCATGGGTTCTAATCCCGGCTCCACCGCTTGTGTGCCATGTAACCTTGGCCAAGTCACTTCACTTCTCTGTGCCTCAGTTACCTATTCTGTAAGTTATTTTAATGTCTGCCTTCCCCACTTACAATCCTTGAGGGTAGGGATCATGCCTTCTCTCTTGTACTCTCCCAAGTGCTTAATTCAGTTTTCTGAGTGCAGTGGGTGCTCAATAAATACTATTGATTAATTGGTTGATGGAAAAGGCAGATTCTCAAGGAACCTCTCTGACTCGATATAGATGCATTGTTGCGGTCCTCTTCTCCCTCTACTCCCTCTACCACCCCCCCTTCACCTCTCCGCAGCTTAACCCTCTTTTCCCCCCATTTCCCTCTGCTCCTCCCCCTCTCCCTTCCCATCCCCTCAGCACTGTACTCATCCGCTCAACTGTATATATTTTCATTACCCTATTTATTTTGTTAATGAAATGTACATCGCCTCGATTCTGTTTAGTTGCCATTGTTTTACGAGATGTTCTTCCCCTTGACTCTATTTATCGCCATTGTTCTTGTCTGTCCGTCTCCCCCGATTAGACTGTAAGCCCGTCAAACGGCAGGGACCGTCTCTATCTGTTGCCGACTTGTTCATTCCAAGTGCTTAGTACAGTGCTCTGCACATAGTAAGCGCTCAATGAATACTATTGAATGAATGAATGAATGAATAATTTATTGTGTAGACAATTCTGTGTAATTTTGGTAAAAACAAGATAGATGATTTTGTGTCAGGAACCAATAACGCGTTTATAACATTGTTCCTATGAGAAAGACGGTTGCGACGTGAGATGCAGTTGACTTAGATGCGGTTTTCAGGAGTCAAATAGGTCATAAGTCCTAGGACTGCCTGTGTTGAGCATTATGAAATCCTTCCTAAATATCTTTTTATGGTTTAAATCCATATTATATGGATTAGGTCTGAAGCAGCATGGCCTAGTGGATAGAGCACAGGCCTGGGAGTCAGAAGAACCTGGGTTCTAATCCCGGCTCCACCACTCATCTGCTGTGTGACCTCGGGCAAGTCACTTAGCTTCTCTGTGCCTCAGTTCCCTCATCTGTAAAATGGGAGTTAAGACTGTGAGCCATTCTAAAATACTGATGGAAGGTTGGGGAATGGGAGAGTGCTCCTGCTCAGCGGCCAGGGGAGGGGCTAGCGGGGCTGGGTGGATTCTAGCTCTGACACTGTTGGCAGATCACTTTGGTTTTGAGCACAAGGTCAAGCTACCAGTTTTACATACAAAATTCATTCCGTCAGCCTTTTGACTTTGACATTCCTGAACCTCCCCTCAATGATTGTAGAGCTTCTGATCTCCTATATCATGCAAAGTCTCTGTTGAAAGTCCTAGAATTCCAGCTTATGTCATAGCTAAGTGGCTTAGTGGATAGAGCGTGGGCCTGCAGAGCGAGTCAGAAGGTCCTGGATTCTGGTCCCAGCTCCATCGCGTGTCTGCCTTGTGACCCTGGGCAAGTCACTTAACTTCTCTGGGCCTCAGTCTCCTCATCGCTAAAGTGGGGTGGGAGTGGGAGACCCACATGGGACAAGGACTGTGTCCAACCTGATTAACTTGTATCTTACCCCAGCGCTTAGAACAGTGCTGGAATTTAGTAAATGCTTAACAAGTACCATAATTATTATTATTATTATTAGAAGCCTATGGCTTCTCTCCAGGGCCAGCCTTTTGCCTTAGGCACTGTTCTAAGTGCTGGGGGTAGATACAAGGTAATCAGGTTGTCCCACGCGGGGTATACAGTCTTAATACCCATTTTCTAGATGAGGTAACTGAGGCCCAGAGATGGGTTCTAATCCCAGCTCTGCCATTTGCCTGCTGTGTGACCTTGGGTAAGTCACTTCACTTCTCTGGGCCTCAGGTACCTCATCTGTAAAAATGGGGATTGAGATTGTGAGCCCTACATGGGACAGGGACCTTGTCCAACCCGATTTGCTTGGATCCTCCCCAGCACCTTAGTACAGTGCCTGGCACATTGTAAGTGCTTAACAAATACCATAATTATTATCATTATTGTTAAATCCATGAATTACTAATGCTACTCACCAGTGTTTATTTCTGTTTCTCTTAAAACAGTAATCTAAGAATATATTTTTTACATCTCAATTCTTATTAATTATAGCCTTTATCAGAGGTCTGTCATGCATTTTTGCTGTTGACTGCAGTATGTGCTGAGTCATACCCAGTTTGTGATGGATGGGAAAGTTTATACTTAATGCTTTGATTTTCAAAGACTGAATTATTTCCTCAGACATTCCAAAACAGAGGCATTCTATCAAATGCACAATAGCGGAGAAACAACATTTTTCTTCTTGAATATAGGAAATATTTCAGGTTTGCAATTGGCTATATATATGCTCATGACATCCACTCCTTCCACCTTCAGTTTGGATCAGGGAGATACTGAGAAACTGTCAGTTACTCAATTCTTCCTCCTTGAACATACTTAAGAGTAAAGGGATATAAATCCAGTTTTGTCCAAAAAAAAAAAAATCTGTAAAAATGAAAACACCACAGTTGCGGGCTAACATTTTCCTAGCCTGGGAGTCAGAAGGTCATAGGTTCTAATCCCGACTCTGCCACTTGTCTGCTGTGTGACCTTGGGTAAGTCACTTCACTTCTCTGTGCCTCAGTTCCCTCTTCTGTAAAATGGGGATTAAGAGTGTGAGCCCTATGTGAGACAGGGACTGTGTCCAACTTGGTTATCTTGTATATACCCCAGTGCTTAGACTAGTGCCTGGCATATAGTAAGTACTTAACAAATACCATAATAATAATAATTATTATTCTAGAATTCTCAGAAAAGGTAATAGTTCAAGCGAAAAACAGCTTGCTAACAGGAAGACTAAGATTACAAAACTCTGTATCATTAAGGAAAACGTAATGTCAAGAAAACAGAAGAAACCATTATATCTGTATAACCACAAGTTACTTCCATCTTCCTTTAGTGCAAACCCCTCTCTAACTTGCAGGGCCCCCAAGGCTGACACAAGCCTCCATAGGGCTCAGGACCTGGGCCTAATCTACAATGCTAAGGTTACCGAGGAGAGCTAAGACCACCCATCCAGCCCAGAGATTCTCTAATCGAAGTTAGAGAATCCCAAGTCTGTGAAACTGTGCCCTTTGGAGCTGTACACCTGGGAATCGGGTTAGCAAAAGCAATGAATACATAATGTGTAGGATGGCGATTGAAAGAGGAGACAGGATGTCCTTTTGACTGTAGAGATCTTCATAGAGGATGTGGGAATTCAGGAGCTGCTGGAAAGAAAGAAAGGGACAGCTTTGGTGAACGGCGATGAGAGAGTGCATCCCATGTATAAGGCAGCAGTGTATCAACTTTTGAATCTGAAATCTGTTTTAGCAGTGCAAAAGACTCTGCACACCACGTGTCTATTCCTTTTTGGAAGACACTTCTTTGCTGCCATTTTTCCTTTGACTCCCTTCTCCTTTTTCTGCCTCTTCGCCCATGGTCTTCCCTGTCTCTTGCTCCATGGCTCTTATTAAGAGTAAACTTCATCACAGTCTGGATCATCACAAATTCTGAATTTCTGGATTCTGAATTAATGAAGTTTCAAAATTAGACAAAATAAAACAGAAGAACGTTGATTCACATGTTGAATCAATCATATTTATTGAACGCTTATTGTGTGCAGAGCACTGTACTAAGCACTTGGGAGAGTTGGCAACACATTTGAGTGCCATTCAAACAATTTCTCCACCCTCTCCAATTTTCCAAAGTCGTCATGTCCTTTTTGGTCTCTAGACCCAACCAACTCTCTCTCGATGCCCAAACCTACCCGGATGTCTCGTCAACATCTTCAACTTAAACGTGTTCAAAACGGAATGCCTCATCTTCCCACCCAAATCCTGTCCTCCCCCTGTCTTTCCCATTATTCATTCAGTCGTATTTATTGAGCGCTTACTTTCCCATTACTGAAGACAAGGTCACTATCCTCCCTGTCTGCCTGGGAGTTAGAGGACCTGGGATCTAATCCCAGCCCCTCTAATGGGTCTGCTGGGTGACCTTGGGTAAGTCATGTAAATTCTCTGCTCTTCAGTTATCTCATCTGTAAAATAAGGATTAAAACTGTGAGTGCCATGTGGACATGGACTGGGTCCAACCTAATTATCTTGTATCTACCCCAGTAGGGAGTACAGTGCCTGGCACACAGAAAGTGCTTAACAAATACCATTTAAAAAAAACAAAAAAACCTTGGCATGATCCTCAACTCATCTGTCTCTTTCAACCCACATGTTCAGTCTGTCACAAAATCCTGTTGGTTCTGTCTTCCCAACATTGCTAAAATCCATTCTTCCCTCTCCATCCAAACTGCTACCACACTGATCCAAGCACTTACCATATCCTTGACTACTGCATCAGCCCCCTCGCTGATTTCCGGGCCTCCTGTCTCACCCCACTCCAGTCCATACTTCACTCTGCTGTCTCGATCATTTTTCTAAAAAAAGTTCAGTCCACGTCTCCCTTCTCCTGAAGAACTTCCAATGGTTTCCTATCCATCTCCACATCGAACAGAAACTCCGTGCCGTCATCTTTAAAGCGCTTAATCACCTTGCCCCCTCCTACCCTACCTCGCTGATCTCATACAACTCAACCCTCACACTTTGCTCCTAATGCCAGCCTAACTCACTGTGCCTCCATCTTGTGTCTCACCACTAACCCCTCACCCACGTCCTTCCTCTGTCCTTGAATTCCCTCGTAACCGACAGGCTACCGCTTTCCCCGTCTTTAAGCCCTACTAAAATCACATCTCCCCAAAGAGGGCTTCCCCGACAAAGCCCTCACTTCTCCTATTCTCCCTCCCTTCTGCAATGCCTATTCACTTGGGTCTGTACCCCTTAAACACCTGGATGTTCACCCTGCCCCCAGCTCCCCAGTACTTACATATCCATCTGTAATTCATGTCTGTCTTCCACTGTATAAGATCCTTGTGAGCAAGGATTGTGTCTACCTACTCCATTATATTGTAGTCTCCCAAGCATTTAGTACAGTGGTCTGCACATAGGAAGTGCTCAATAAATGCCATTGCGCTTAGTACAGTCCTCTGTACATAGTAAGCGCTCAATAAATTTGATTGAATGAATGAATGATTGACTGATTGATACATGGGGGATTGTTCCTGGTCCAAAGTTGAATACTGTATTTTTACCAGAATTATCCAGAACATTATACTCAGATTATATAATGTAGAGGAGTAACTTAGCTACCTTTATTTCTATTATCAATGGCTATTGATATAAAAATCACATAAAAAGATGCCCATTGCTCTTGTTTAGTATCTCTAACCAGCTAAGCTGCCTTGTCAGATGCCAACCCTGTCTTGATTTCATTAGATATCTGTGACTACATAGCTCTAATTTAGCATTGCACATGGTTTTCCAAGAGCATTTATCCTGAAAAACTACTCTTCAACCCTTAAAATTGGCATTGGCTATCACAGGTTACCAGGACACATTAACCATGCTATCCTGTCTTCTTCCTACCCATACTTAGCAACTCCTATTCCGCATTTATCCACCAGCAGATTCAGAATTCCCATGTGAACCCAAATCCTCTTGAAAATCAATCTCAAAATCTATAGGAAGATGAGTCCGAGTACATGAAACTTCTACTAGATGCCTGATTTCAGTTAGGCTGTGGTCAACCATTGATAAATACATGTCCATGCACTTGCTAAAATTAAGAACCTTTTATATGCTTTCCCTCCTCCTCCAGGCTCCTGGCCCTTTTCTATTCCTTCCCTCCTTGATCTCCACCCTGTCTCCCCGTATCCCATATTCCTCTCCTATTCGGTTTCCAGTCTTCGAATCTTTATTTGAATTTGAATGCCACCACAATTACCAGTCCCATTGTTTTTTCATGGTATTTGTTAAGCGGTTACTATGTGCCAGGCACTGTACTAAGCCCGGGGATAGATACAATCTAATCAGGTTCATTCATTCAATTTTATTTATTGAGCGCTTACTGTGTGCAGAGCACCATACTAAGCACTTGGGAGAGTACAATATTAGAATAAACAGACACATTCTGTGCCCACGATGAGCTTACAGTCTAGAAGGGGGGAGGCAGACATCTCTGTCCAACCTGAAGGTAATCAGGCCCTGTCCCACGTGGGGCTCAGAGTCTTAATCCCCATTTTACAGATGAGGGAACTGAGGCCCAGAGAAGTTAAGTGACTTGTCGAAGGTCACAGAGCAGACTAGTGGCAGAGCCGGGATTAGAGCCCAGGCCCTTCTGAATCCCAGGCCTATGCGCTATCCACTAGACCACACTGCTTCTCTCTGTGGTCTCTGAATCTGATTTCCAGTGGGCGTTGCAGGCTGCAGAGAGGTTGGCGGAGGCTTGCAGGCGCAGTGACAGCAGCTGCCAGAGAAAAATAAAAAAGCAAACTGAAGGGGCGGGTGGGTGGGAGGACAGGGAGATGAAGGGGCGGCGGTAGGCTTGGAGTGGGGCAGAATTCGCTTAGGTGAGGGAATGGGGCCCAGGATAGGGAACGATGGGTTTCATTGACTCAGAACTGATGTGCCGCAAAGATGAAAAGGTTTAAATTTAGAACGGTCGGAAGTGCCTTCCGTTGTAATACAGAAAGTCGTAAGTCGAGGACTACCTGTACAGTTCTGACTGGGGAAGTATACATGGAGAATTTAGTTTTTTGTGTATATATGTGCCAAAGGAGTCATATTTTTAGTATGTGATATATGCGCATTGCTCCTTTTTGAATTGTTTAGGCTGGTTTCATCTGAGTTTTCCTGCATGTCTTCAGGCTGGTTTTCTGTTCAGTCTGTCTACGTAACTCTGCTTCTATTTAAGTAGCCTAATGATGCAGAATTGTTGGTTGAGTGGCTAGAAACCGGGCGTATAAACTAGATGAGGGCACAGCAGTTTCTCCTGCTGAAGAGGAAACACAGAGTGCTTTTCTGTTCTACACCCACCTGGTTTTCAGTGATACGCACAGTGGATATGAGTGTTTCACACACGGGTGTATAAACCAGATGAGGGCACAAGGTCTACTGCTGAGCAGGGCATAGAAAGAGTCTCTCCCACAGCCATAGGCTATACTCTTACCCCCACAATCATCTTTCAAGGTGCCCTGTAATTCACAGGGAGATTGGGTGAAAGAGTGTGAATGGCTCAGTACAACCTATTAACATTGCTGGAAAAATAATTCAAGCAAATATCCTCCAGAATGTGGGATGCCATACCCTGAACAACATTCCTAAGCAAGTAGATGGCCCAGGATAGTGGTTATCTGGTTCCTGGGTGTCTAAGCAACCTATTGTGGAAAACACTGTCTCTCCCTAAAAATTGCTTCCCTCCCCAAACCGCACACCATTAGACCGTAGCCGGTTGATTCGACTCCTGCAGTGTGAAAATCAATCAATCGTTCCTATTTATTGAGCGCATACTGTGTGAAAAGCACTGTGCTAAGCACTTGGGAGAGTACAGTATAACAATATAGACCCATTCCCTTACCCACACTGGGCTTACAGTCTAGAGGGGGAGATGGACATTAATAGAAATAATTTGTGGATATATGCATACACGCTGTGGAGCTGCGGATGGGGGTTGAATAAAGAGAACAAATCAGGGTGGCATACAGTGCTTTGCACATAGTAAGCGTGCAATAAATACGATTGAATGAATGAATAGGCAGTGGGATAATAGGAAATGAGAGTTCAATCAGGAAAGGCCTCTTGGAGGAGATGTACTTTCAATAAGGCTTTGAAGGTGGGAGAGTAATTGTTGGATATGAAGAGGGAGGGCGTTCCAGGACATAGGCGGCAAGATAGATCAGATTGAGGTACAGTGAGAATGTTGGTATTAGAGGAGTGAAGTGGGCAGGCTGGGTCATAGCAGGAGAGCGGTGAGGTAAGAGGAGGCAATGTGATTGAGTGCTTTAAAACGCTCAATTTATAGACGATGTAGCCCTAAGAAAATAAACATGGCATCGCTGAACATCTGAATGCGACATGACAATTACTGCAGTCATAGCCCAGAAACACCAGTACTTGTTGCTCTTGAACTGTTCAAATCAGGAGTTACTGCAGCAGTAGGTGAAACTAGATTATCTGATTAAGGATGGCTCACAAAGGTGCTTGATACACCTTCTGGAGAGTTCTTCCCTCTTCAGAAGAGCAGCTATGAGGGGTTGGATTTTTTCAATCAAGCAATCAATGGTATCAGGCCTTTCAAGTGGGCTCAGAGGCATAAGTGATAAACTGATGATTCCACCCCACCCCGAAACAAAAGTGCTGTTTTATCACCCGTGATCCATCAGTGCAGAGCACTATACTAAGTGCTTGGGAGAATACAAAAGAAGAGTATACATACTCTCTGCCCTCAAGAAGCTCACAAACTAATGTGGGAGACTGACAAAACGCTATTTACAAAGAGTGGAAGTAGGAGAAAGAATGAGACTAAAACAGACACTAGCACAAATATGGCAGTATTATGGGATGAAATAGCTGAATAATTGAATATGCTTAGATTCATAAGTGCTCAGAATAAGTATGAGAAATTTGTGCTATGGCTGGTTGTTGGGTTGATGTGACTTAGGGGGTACTCAGTGAAAGCCTCCTGGAGGAGCTGGGATTTTAGGAGGACTTTGAAGACAGGGAGAGCTGTGGTCTAATGGATTTGTTGGGATGGTAATACAGGAGCGTCTGCTCCTCACGTCTTTCTCCCTTCTTGCTGACTCTCCAGTGCCAAAAAATTAACCACTAATGTCTTTTGAGTGCCTATTGGGTGCAAAGTATTGTACTAAGCACTTGGGAAAACACAAAAAAGTAAAAGACATGGAGTTCATAATCTGAGGGAGTCGGAAAAACACACAATTTACAAATAATGGGAGCAGGAGAAAGAACAGGGCTGCAACTATTGAAAATAAGACTATGGAAGGATACATAAATAAGTGTACTTTAATGTAAATCACAATATATATGGGTGCTAAGGATAGTAAATAGCCATAAATGCTATTTATGAAGTCCAGGTGTAGAGCCAGTGAGGACTAGTTTGAGGAATCAAGGGATCGGAGAGAATGTTTTATCCTAGTCAGAAAACGGGCTCAATGATAGGAAACAAAGAGTAGGGCAGAATGGCCATTTCTCAGGATGAAGAGGCTTATATAGTGGGGTCAGTATTAGGACTGGTTTTATCGGACATCTTTATAAATAATCAGAAAACGGGTAGCGTGCAGTGAAATCTCCCAAGTCTGTGGATGGCTCGGTTCTTTCAGGTAGTGAAGTGCCTGGCTGACGGTATTAAACTGCAGGAAGACTTCATAAACCGGAGTGAGTGGGCCAAAAAATTGGCACCTGAACTTCAGCGTGAGCCAAGGAAAAATAACCTTAATTACAGTGCTCCCTGATCGCTTCTGGAAAAAGAGATTTTTGTGGTCTTTTTCAGATGTTCTTTCATATCATTGGCAAAGGCTAAAAAGCCAACAAATTGTTGGGGCATCTTCAAGAAAGGGATAGAAAACAACTGAAGTCATAGTTTTCTCTCAACATAAAACCATAGTTGGCTTGCCCCCAAAACACTACATGCCATAGTTGTCACATCTAAGGAAGGATGTAATGTAAGTCTCACCGTTCACAGAAGTTACTGAGCTCCTGTAATGTGTAGAACACTGTTTAAGGCACTAGGTAACCACAAAAGAAATTAAAAAGAGTTGTTCCTTGCTTCAGTGGGAAGAGGCAGCAAATACACATGGACATATGTTCTGTAGTTAAGCGTTAGAAAATAGAGATAGACATACCACAGGTTTCAGCCACCCCATGATCTGTAAAACCCGGGGATACAATCTTTTGATAGATTACCCCCACCCCAAGAATGCTATATATTGTGTGATGCCTTAGCCCAGACAAAAACATTCCCTTCCCACCTCTTCCCAATCTCTTCCCATCCTGAGTTGAGATTAAGCATTCATCATGATTGGAGCTTGAAGCAAACTCTCTGCCCATAGCCTGGGTGAGAAGCAGCATGACATAGTGGATAGAGCCCAGGCCTGGGAGTCAGAAGGTCATGGTTTTTAATCCCGGCTCTGCCACTTATCTGCTGTGTGACCATGGGCAAGTCACTTCACTTCTCTGTGCCTCAGTTACCTCATCTGTAAAACAGGGATTGAGACTGTGAGCCCCACATGGGACAAGGACGGTGTCCAAAACATTTTGCTCGTATTCACCCCGGTGCTTAGTACAATGCTTGACACACAATAAGGGCTTAACAGATACCACAGTTATTATTATTATTATTGTTATTTCCAAATTCCTCTGAGCAGATAACTAAAGAAATTGTTGAACTGGGGAGGCAACTTAATTTAGCAATTGAAGGGGCAGATGTTGGTGAGTTAATTGCATCTCAGTGAAATTACTCTTCAACAAGGACCCCTTCAGACTTTTTGCTCATCTAATGCATCCTTTTAAGTTGTCTAAACAGAGTGAAAGCAAAAACTATGGCCTCTCCCCCATCAGCTAAGTTTTTGGTATTAAGAAGCCTTGTATTCATTTTGAAGAAAGTGAAAGGCCTTATTAAAAAAGATCCTAATGAAGGGAGTTGAAAGGTGTGCAGAGGTGTTCAAAAAGATTCAGCCTGCTACAAGATAGTTTAAGTAGAAAAAGGAAGCCTGCTGTTCAATGTATGTTTGACAAATTCATCCTTGAAACTGAAAAACCACTACCAGTCAGCAGAACAAGTTTCTATTGCCGCAGCCTCCTGTAGAGACTTATAATTATGTTATAACTCCTCACTGAGTTAATGTTGTGATTTTACACTTTGAATTACTCTAACAAAGGTTACACAATAGTTTAGTGTGGCATAACATGACAGAGTATAGAATGTAAAGGAATTTCATATTTTTCCAGAGGTCCTTTGGAGTGGATCTTAATTTGTAGCCTGTAAGTAAGCCTAGGGGAAATTATACCCCATGATACAAACATTCAGGATATAACCGCATATTCAAGGAAAGTAACCTCATTGTATCATGAGGTGTGCCCAGGTAAGGGTTTGGAGAAAATAGAAGGGCAACCAAAATGATCATGGGTAAAAAGAAGCTTCTGAGTGAAGAGAGATCAAAAAGAGTTAGGACTCCAATATGCCAAGACAAAGTCTGTGAGGAGAGAGGATTGAAGTCTCCAAAATCATGCAGGGTGAGGACAGGATGAACACAGAATAGTTGTTGACCAAATGCCACATCAGGATGAGAAAGCCCCCAATGAAGGTTCAAATCGATAGGTTCAAGATCAACATGTGAAAACATTTTGGGATAACAAGCATAGCGTAGTGGAGAGAGTCCAGGCCTGGGAGTCAGAAGGTCATGGGTTCCAGTCCCGGCTCTGCCACTTGTCTGCTGTGTGACCTTGGGTAAGTCACTTAACTTCTGTCTATCTCAATTACCTCATTTGGAAAATGGGGATTGAGGCTGTGTATCAGTCAAAAATATTTATTGTATACTTACTGTGGGCAGAACAATGTACTAAGCACTTGAAGTGTATGGAATTCCTTTCCACAGGAAGTTGTGCAGGTAGAAAATACCAAGAGATTCAAAAGGAGTTTGGATGCATTCATGGACAAGAGGCCCATAAATGGGGAACTGAAGGGGGAAAATAGGGATTTTGTAGGTCGCAAGGCATTTTTGATAATCCGTCCTGTATATTTCTCATGATGTTGAGGAGGGCAAGTATCACAAGGATCCTTCAAACATCCTGTTACCGATGTCCTCGAGTACTGAGCCAGGTGGATTGACCGTTGGTCTGACCTAATAATACTATTTCTTATCCTCCTATTGGTCAACGGAGCCATTAATCTAGTCCATTCAAACTGTTAGGATGTCAGCTGTGTGACTTTGGGCAAGTCACTTAACTTCTCTATGCCTCAGTTACCTCATCTGTAAAATGGGGATGAAGACTGTGAGCCCCTCATGGGACAACCTGATCACCTTGTATTCCCCCTCCCCCCCATCCCCAGTGCTTAAAACAGTGCTTCACACATAGTAAGTGCTCAACAAATACCATCATCATCATCTTTAGAAAGTAGTATTAGAAGCATCACTTTGGGGGAGGCCCCCCCCCATCACCAGGGTCATGAATCTTATTCTGACTCCTAAAAAAGTTGAGCCAAATTTTCATTTAATAATCTTTTCCATCTTTTGAGTTAAATGACCCTGTTGATCCAGTTACTTGGCCCCCAGATTCCTCTACCATCATCATCTCAGTGTTATTTATTGAGCACCTCCTGAGTGTGAAGCACTGTACTAAAGGCTTGGGAGCGAAATAATTGTGGTATTTTTTATATGTGTTCTATGCTGCAAATACTGTACTAAGCACTGGGGTAGACACACGATAATCAGGTCCCACATGGGGCTCACAGTCCAAGTAGGAAGGAGATGAGGGAATCGAGGCCCAGAGAAGTTAAGTGACTTGCCCAGGGTCACACAGCAGGTAAGTGGCGGAGCTGGGATTGGAACCCACATCCTCTGACTGAAAAGGTCATGCTGCTTCACCTTAAAACAGAAGCAAAACACAATTTCTACCCTCTGAGAGCTGGCAACCCAATGGGCTGGACAGACAGACAAAAATTATTTACAAATAGAAGTAGGAGGAAGAATAAGGATAAAACCAGAAGTAGTAAAAATGATGATGGTATTTGTTAAGCGCTTACTATGTGCCGAGCACTGTTCTAAGCGCTGGATGAGTGCTGAGGATAGGAATGAAGCATGTGCTAAAGGTGTTGGGTTTTTTTTTTTAATATAATGGTATTTCTTAAGCACTTAGGTTACAGGCACTGTACTAAGCGCTGGGGTGGATACAAGCAGATCAGGTTGGACACAGTCTGTCCCCCACATGGGGCTCACATTCTTAATCCCCGTTTTACAGGTGAGGTAACTGAGACACAGAGAAGTTAAGTGACTTGCCCAAGGTCACACAGTAGACAAGTGGCAGTAGGGTGTTGTGAATTAATTGGGAAGGCCTCCTGTAAGTGGGATTTCAGGAGGGCTTTGAAAATGGTGAGGACTGTGGTGGGGCAGCCTTGGTGGAGAGGGAATACCAGTTGAGGGGAACAATGTGAACAAAGGGTCAGAAAGGGGAGGGACAGGAGTAAGGAGGGAGTTTGAAAGGAGCAATTACCCAATTAGTCTGGAATTTTTGACTTATAATTAGAGTATGACTTTCCCCCCAGCTAGGGGGAGAGCCAGCTGTCGTAATTCATGCTTCAGTGGATTTAAGTGAATAGGGAGGAAAGGCAGCGGTAGCAAATCCTGATCCCAAAGTATGGTAACTCAGGGGTGGGTCTGATCCATCCTCCTGTCTCTCCCACTTTGCAAATTACCTCCCCGTGGGAGGGGAAGGTGGGAAGAGAGGAGCAGGAAAAGTCCCTCTTCTAGAGGCCGAGCTCAGAGCGGAAGAAAGACGAGTCAGACCCTTCTTCCCGCCAGCCAGGCTATTTTCAAAATTGAGAACGCGCACTCTAATTCACATTAGCTGAGGACGTGACCAAATGTGGGCTCACGAGTCACTGACCACTGTTAGCTCGTGCACAAACAGGTGAGATTCTTCAGTCGTGTCTTGCCGAGTTCAGTCACAGTGTCTGTCTGCAGATGCAGAGCAGCTCCCTCTTCTGTGCTGTTTGTTAGCAAATATGAAAATGTTCATATTTCAGACTGTTTATAGCAATCAGTTGATCCATCAATGGTATTTGAGTACTTACAGGGTGCAGAACACTTAATTCATTGGGAGAAGAAAATGGGACTATTAGGGTATTTCGGGCTTGACTCTGCATTACTAGCGAACCTGGAGAAATTGTTTTGGAGAGAAGGGCGTGTCTTCTGAGATGTTGCCCAGTGGCTTTCTGGTGGCAAAGGCGGATTAGCTGGAACCCTCCAATAAAGATTTCACCGTGAGCATCTAAAACCTCCACGTGCCTTAGAGAGCTGGGTTAGGGGGAAGCAAAATGAACAGGGATTCTCTGAAACAGCTTCTGTTTGCTTAAAATGGAGAATAAGGGAGATGGGGGGGGAGCAGTCTCTCCCCTCTCAGCCCCTCCCAAGTACAGGAGAGCTGTACTTTGAAACCTGAAAGAAAATCTGTCAAGTTTGTATGTATGCCCATAGTAGAATGTAAGCTTCTTGAGGATAGGGACTGTGATTTTTACTTTTTACTGTACTCTCCCAGGGCTCAATGCAGTGCTCTGCACGCGGTTGGCCCTCAATAAATACCATTATCGATCGATCGACTGATCTCAAAGCTCAAGCCTAGAATGGCAAAGTAACCAAGCCCAGCCATAGTCTTCAATCCATCAACCAATCATATTTATCGCGCACGTACAATGTGTGGTGCGCTGTACTAAATGCTTGGGAGAGAGTTGGTAGACACATTTCCTGCCCACAATGAGCTCATAGTCTACAGAGGGAGACAGACGTTAATATAAATAAGTAAATTACGGATATGTACAAAAGCGCCAAGGGGCAGAGGGAGGGTTGAATAAAGAGAGCAAACCAGGGCGACGCAGAAGGGAGTGGAAAAAGGGGAAATGAGGGCTTAGTCAGGGAAGGCCTCTCAGAGGAGATGTACCTCCAATAAGGCTTTGAAAAGCTTTCAAGGGGGATTCTAGTTAATATTTCATGAACACTAATGATGGCTATGTCTGCAGAGGCATATTAATTTGGCTTTGAAATAAGGGGTGTGTACAAACCATTGAAAATGAAACAACCGATCAGATTTTTGAACCTCCCTCAATTTGGTCATTGAAATTTCTGCCCGGTTGAAGGCTGGCCGTCAAGTGACACCCCCACCTTTCCGTTCTGCTGCCTCCTGCATCGTTACTTTCATAAATACTTTCATAAAGGTGTTGTCTTTGCCAGATGAAAAATTATGTTTTGGCTCAAATAGTCGGCGGGCAAATGTACGGTTCAGTACTTACCTAGCATTTGTGTGCATTGCGCCCTGTACTGACCTCAGAGCATCCACCTGATGTAGCAGCCTTGTCCTCTGCCGGACCCTGAATAGCCTCACAACAGTTCTCTGAGGTCAAGTAGTGATAGGATGAGGGAGAGAGCACAGTGTCAATATAGTGTCTCAGACAGAAGTGATCAATTAGATGATCTCTTGGCCCAATTAAGCACAGACAAGAAGCGGTCTCATGGCAACCGCAGTGCCTCAGTTCAACAAATTTTCAGACTTGCCCTGCTGAATTGTGACAAAATGCACCTGTGCCTGATTCCACTGAATCCTTCGTGCAGGATTTTGGTCCCAAGATCTCAGGACTGAGTCTCATGCGTTGTTCCTCACGGGAGGCCCCGTCATCATCACCTGTGAGATATTTTTAATGCCGTTAGGATGCATGAAGAATCAAAATTTTTCAGGCTCCAGTTTTATTTGCCCCTTGCAGATACCGTGCAAGACAGTAAAAGCAGAAAACACAACAGACATCCCTGCCCTAAAGAAAAATGCACATTACCCTCACCAAGAAACCCTTTAACAGTATTCGTTCATTCGATCGTATCTAAATTCAAATACCAAAACCACTGCAACAGAATAAAAATGATGGCATTCACAATCATACATTGAATTATTGGTCCTTCTTGATGGACTAATAATGGTTAGACATGAAATGTTCAGTGACTAGTTCATTAAAATCAAGACTGTCGTTATTGTAAAAGTCATCCTAGATTTGGTAATTCACAGGAGAAAGGTAGGACTACATTGACTCTAAAACTAGTAGTACAGACGGAGCAAAACTCGGTTTTATTACAGTATCATCGCCGTCGCACCCTATAAAATCTGCAGAAATGTAGTTTTAGGCTTGCCTTCAAGCCACATTTTTCAACATTTCTAAGATTTTCTCTTTCCTCTTTGTTGTCTTAGCTGTATTCTTCCAACATCATCATCATCATCAACAGGAGTTGCATTGAATAAGTGTCTTCTGTGGACAGGGCATTGTTGAGGCCCTGTTATTTACATCGGTATTACTGAAACCATCTCTCATCCACAGGCATCCCCCTGCACCCGGCCGCTCCCTCTGCCCCACGCCTCTCCAGTGTGTCCAAAATGCCACTGATAAAATGATCTTTGTCATTCTCATCCCGGTTTTAAAAAGGCTTTTGAAGGTACTCTGTTATCATTTATATCACAAGGAATAAGGGGGAGAGGCGGGAGTAGGAGTAAATGGTTATGAAGAATCAGCTTTCTACAGATAAACAAATTTTTCTTTGTCAGATAGTTTGGGCCAATTTCCTTCCATCCTTTCTTGCTCTCCTTTACCCCATTAATGATGTAAATATTAAATGCAGAAGATATCGTTCTTTATTACATATCCCTTGGCATTAACAGATTGTGTTGTCGAGGGTGAGACTTTATCAGTGTGTGAGCGTGGTTGATAAGATTGATGCATGCCTGGCAATCCCTTCCAAAATGTATATATGTAAAAATGATCCCTTGCAGCTCTGAGGCATTTGCTATATGCTGTGCCTGGGTTCATTTTTGTGTGTCTTTTGGTAAAGGGAGCTCCTCAAATCCTCTGCTCTAAAAGAATCACCCCATTTCTAATTGCCGTATGTCAGAGTGGTCTATGTTCTCATGCTGCCTCCCAGCTGTCCAAAGGTATCCACAACATCTAAGGATTTGATTTACTGTCCTTTTAAACTTTTCTTCTTTCCATCCGGTTTATAATTTCAGCATTTCAGTGTACCATAGAGGAGCTGCTTTCATCCTCCAGCTTCTTTTTATTTTTTCCCCAGGAACGGTGCAATGGCTGTACTTTAATGTTTAAGTATTTAATATTAAAATATTCATTCTTCTATGTTTGCCTTCTCCCTCCCCATCCTCACTCTCCATGCAGATTATGGGTTCTCTGTACACTCCCAGGAGCCTGTGCTGGGTGACGTCCATTTTAGGTGCTCACATATTAGTGGTGATGATGATGATGATTTAATGGAAGTTATTTCACAAATCCCACCAACAATGCTTTCTTTTTATCTTTGGAAATCAGCAACACAGAATTGAATGCTGTCACTGATTCTGTTACGTGGGTAGCACATTGTCCAATGACGCAAGCATACGCAAGGAGGTCTTATCCCTACCGCCGCAGACCACCGGAGAATGGAAGCCATATTCCCTGCAGGAGCAGGGAATGTAGGCAGATTCAGATTGGGAGCTCCCAGATTGACGGAGGTCACCCAATGCTTGAACCAGCCACCCTGCCCCCGTAGACCACTGTGGAATGGAAGTCCCATCCCCTGCAGGAGAATGGGCTTGGCAGAAACTGAGCTCGATCTTCCAGAGCCCCTCCGAGATCAGAAGATGTTGGAGCCATCCAGTCTCCAGACCAGCCACCTTGCTGCCAGAGACCACAGCAGAATGAAAGCCCCAAACCCTTTTGCAGGGGGTGGAGGAAAGGCAGAAATTGAGACTCCCATGTACTGGAGCCCCTATAAGACAAGGAGTTGCAGGAGCTGTGAGATACTTGGGCCAGTCTCCCTGCTGCCACAGAACACCTTGGAACAAAATACCATCACCCAGAAACCTAGAATCACGGGACCCGGAGCCGTAGGCTCTCAGGAGCTCTGGGGTCTCCGGGTGCCCCCCGATGCCTGGCCGGCTGTTGCACTGCCGCAGACCACTGTGGGATGGAAGCCCCACCCTTTGCAGGAGTGGGCAGAAGCTGAGACCTCTGGGCCCCAGAGCCTTTATAAGATCAGAAATTCGAGGATCTACGGGGGCTACCCAGTGCCCTGACCAACCATTCTGCCACCAAAGAACACTGTAGAATGGAAGTTTTGTCCCCAGCGGGTGTGTGGAGTGAGCAGAGACTGAGCCCCAACAGACCTAGAGTCCCTATCAGATCAGGAACCCCAGGGTCTGCGGGAGCCACCGGATGCCCGGACCAGCCACTCCGCCGTCATAGACCACCGTGGAATGGCAGTCCCATTGCCCGCAGGAGTGCGGGATGGGCAGAAATGGAAACTCCCTTATCCTGAAGTTCCAATAAGATCAGAAGCTCTGGAATCTGCAGGGGCTGCCCAATATTTGAACCAACCATCCCGATGACTCAGACCACCACTGAATGGAAGCTCCACCCGCTAAAGGAGGTGGGCGTGGGCAGAAATCGAAATCCACAGAACCCAGCGCCCCTATCAGATGAGGAGCTGTGGAATCTGCGGCGTCTGCCCAGTGCCCGGCTAACCACTCTGCTGCCACGGACTACTGAGGTTCAAGAAGGCCACCACAGAACGGAAGCCCCACCCCCTACAGGAGTTGGAGGTGAACGGGAACGGAAACCCAGATGCCCAGGAGCCCCTATAACATTAAAAGCTCTGGATTTTGCAGGGGTCGCTTGAAGCTCTCTCCGGCCACCTTATCGCCACAGGTCATCACGGAACCGAAGTCCCATCCTCTGTGGGAACAAGGGGTGGCCAGAAACTGAGATTCCCGCGTCTTGGAAACCCTATGAGATCAGGAGCTGTGCCGGCGGGGAGAGGGAAAGGGCTGCCTGTTGCCCAGACGAACCACTCTGGGTCCTGAAACCCTTGTAAAATCAGTAGCCTTGGGGTCCACCCCCCCCACCTCAGAACACCATGGAGTGGAAGCCCCATCCCCTGCCAGAGCAGGGGATGGGCCGAAATTGAGACCCGTGGGACCCAGAGCCCTTATAAGAATCAGAGCTCTGGGGTCCATGGGAGTCTCTCCGATACCGGGATCAGCCACTCGGCCACCTCCGACCACCGTGGAATGGTAACCTTGTTGGAATTAGGGGTGGGCAAAAACTGAGACCCACGGGACCCTGAGCCCCTATAAAACCAGGAGCTTCTGGATCCACTGGGGCTGCCCACTGTCCCGATCAGACTCCTTGCTACAGCAGGTCACTGTGGAATGGAGGCCCCGACCCTTACAGGAGTCGAGGGGTGGGAGGGAGTGCAGAAACTTGAGATGCATGGGACCTCCAGCCCTCATAAGATCAGGAGTTCTGAGGTCTTCTGGGATCGCCCAATTTCCTAACCAGCCCATGCTGCCACCGGCAGGAGTGGGGGGTTGTCAGAAACTGAGATCCATGGGACCCGGAGCTCCAATAAGATCAGGAGGTCCAGGGTCCTGAGGGACTGTCTGACGCCCTGACCGGTCACCCTACCCCGGCAGACCACTGTGGAATAGACCATCCCCTGCAGGAGTGTGGGGAGGGGGGAGATTGGCGGAAACTGAGACTCCATTGTCCCGGAGGCCCTATGAGATCGGGATGCCTGGACCAGCCTCTGCCACTGCAGACCACTGTGGAACAGAAGCCCTGGCCCCCGCAGAGCCTACCTTTAGAACTTTTGGAAGCTTGGGAAAGGTGTTGCCGTTTGTGACCAAGGACTAGTTGCCTGGATTGGTGAGTAGCCGGAGGACTGCCCCTTGCGATTGCTTTCTAACCATGCAATTTCCTCTTTTAATTTGATCATTTTACATGACGGTTTGCTTTTATCGTGTGAAAGATTGTTATATGTAATTTATTCTTATTGTTCTACGTATCTGCCTTTGCATGTTTAGATTGTGAACCCCTTGTGGGACAGGGGCCGTGTCGGAATGGATTATCTTGTATTTTTGTCCTAGCATTTGGCATAGTGCTTCTCATGTAGTAAGGATATTAATAAATGCCATAGCTAATCACTAACTGGAAAACTGAATTGAGAAGGCTAGCGTGTTCCTAGGGAAGCTTAAAGATAACATGGTGCTAACATGATATCAAGATTCAGATAAAACTTAAGGTATACGGGGCAGTTGTCGTGTTGAATATTCTTTATGACTGCCAGATCTGGATTCATCACAGATGTCATAGTCAACTTCTAGAGCAGTTTCCCCAGTGTTGCTTATGCAATACTGTGGGCAGGGAACATGTCTACCAACTCTATTATATTGTACTCTCCCAAGTGCTTAGTACAGTGCTGTGCACATCGTCTGTGCTCAAGGAATATCACTGATTGGTAAGAGAGGATCATAAAGAGATCCTGGGGTGTGATCAGACTACCAGCGTTGAAGCACTGCTCATCACATCTACACTGGGTGGGGAGAAATGTGAGGAGGATGGGTGAGAGCAAGATATTCAAAGAACTGCTCTTTAGTGAGCTGAAATATGCAGTTGCTGAAAAGATGAACAGAAGAAATGCTTGAAGGCACATTGTATCGAAACCTCAAAATCTGTGGAAAAGCACTGGGCAGTTGGGAGGCCATTGCAGAAGACAGGTTATTTTGGGGATGCAGCAATCTGAAATGGGCTAACTGAGGGTTTGGGAAGATCATGACGTTAAGATGGAGACAGGGCCAGGCATTGTGGGGAGCAAGTGTAACAGTGAAGCAAGGGAAATTTTCTACATGCACATTATGTGGAAGGGATTTCCAGTCCTGCACTGAGCTTATCACTGATAAAATCTCACCATCAGTAGCATTATCTCCGAACTTAAAGGAGAGCTGTATGTCTTTGTCTTTATGTGAATACATACATATATTCATTCATTCAATAGTATTTATTGAGCGCTTACTATGTGCAGAGCACTGTCCTAAGCGCTTGGAATGTACAATTCGGCAACAGATATATATATGTGTGTGTGTGTGTATATATATATATATATATACACGCATATGCATGTATCTCAGTTCTATACCACAGAGATTGCATTTTTGCAGAACCAGTGCATTAAAAGAACTTCACCTACATAAGTGCAACTGTTTCTTTCACTGCATTGCACTGAATCCTGACAAATGCACATTCGGTCTAGAAAGCATGTGTTGTGGAAGAATAAACCGTTTGTGTATGGGTGGGTATAGATATGAAGCTACCTTCCCCTTTTAAAGATCACAGTACAAATGAGTAGCTAGTCATACATGTGAGAGTGGCTGAAAAGATTGATGTGCGACCGACATGCCCTTCAACATTGTCTGCACATAAAGATCCTTGCTACGCTGACAGATTTATCCCATCCAGGGCCCGTCTTTGTTTTTCAACTTGCCTCTTTGTATCCTGATCTTCATGAAATCTTTGCTCAGTGAGAGCAACCTCTCTGTTGATTACTGTTTTCCAGGCTGATCTGTCTGCTGCAGTACCGTGGTGCTTGATCTTTAAATAATTTATTTTACCCTCCTGGTTTGTGTTCGTCCCCTTTCGGTTCATTTTATAGCAGCTGCTTGGGTTTCTTGCTGTCATTGCACTCTCCCAAGTGCTTAGTGCAGTGCTCCGCATACAGTAAGTGGTCAATAAATACCATTGATCGATCCATTAGGCTAGCCCATCACACTCAGTATAGTAGCTTTTCTGTGAACATTGCTCCAATATTCCTGGGATGACTGCATCGTCAGCCTATATTGTTGGTGGTAATCTCCTACCATTTCATGCGGAGTGTATTTAGTAGGCGATGCTGGTGAAACTGCTCAAAATGGTGGGTGTGTTTTCTGTATCCAGGTATCACAGTCAAATAGACATTTCATATCACAAGAGCCTTGGAGTCTTGCATTTTGGCCCGGAGTTTGGTGTCATTATTGTCACAGCCTTGCAGCCTGCTGAAAGCCATGCAGGCCTTTTAAATTCTGTTTTCTACTTCTCTACCTATCCAGTAATGGTTGCATGGTGTACTGCCATGGTAGCAGGATCCAGTTACAGGTGTTAATTCTGTGTTGCCAATCAAAAGCTTGGATTGCGTGTGAGGTTTGTAGACTGGTACGTAACCGGTTTTCTTCCAGACTCACTGTTAGGTCAAAGCGCCGTGCTGAGTCTGCAGAATGATTCGTAGGTCAGAGCGCTGTGCTGAGTCTGCAAAATGATTCGTAGTCATTTACAGGTCTTCTCCTATATGTGCCTCTAGAGCACAGTCATTTGCTTAGAGCAAAGAACCACTGTCTCAGAGATTTATGATGATGCTCCCAGTCCGTTGAGCTTCTAGTCTGAAGGGTTGATTGGAGGCCTGCTTCAACATGATCCTTCTGTTCTTGAAAATCCCCACAGTGCTGTCAACCATTATTTCAGTGGTAAATAAGGGGAAGTTGGCTTGAAAACAATTGAAACAGTATAGGAAGGAGTTAGTGACTTCTGCCTCTGAAGCCTGCTTTAGCAGTTTGCATTGTATTTATCAGAAACACTGGATCAGTTCATTAACATTTTCCATGAAACTAATTTGTGACTCTGAAAAGGTTACTTTCCAGTAAACATATAGCAGTAGTGAACTTTAAACATAATTAGTTCCCTGTTCAAAGCTGATGCTTGAAGGAATCCCCGGGCAGAGCCAAATCACATTATGTTCAATTCAGGGCCTTAATGCCATGATATTCCCCCACTCTTCAGTTTTATTCAGTTCTATTCAAATTGCATCGTGAGAGCATGTGTTATTGCAAAAAATGACAGCATTTGGAAATGTTGATTTGTGTATTTGCTTCTTATCACAGTTTCTCACTCTTGGTTTTCCTTTACAGGTTTTTGGTAAGCATTTGTTATGTATAGTTAAAATTCCTTGGATTTTCTTGGTTCCATTTTCAGTCTCCGGAGGTTGAGTTTCTATATTTAGGAAAAACCTAGCAACTTATTACAGCTGGAAATGTGTTTAGCAGACTCCCAACATTTCAGGAGTCCTAAATTTAGGATGAGGCCTCAATCTCCTCATTGAGGATTGAAGTCATTGAGAGATGCTGTATTGAAGCTGCTTGTTTCTGGAATTTTATTGAAAAAATTTCCAATAATAGTATCATTTTTAAAAATTTCCACAGGATTATTAAAATAGGAAAATCCTAAGTTAACATGCATTCTAACTCAGTAAGAAAAAAAAACAGAAAATTCTTTGCAGACTTGAAAGTACAATTCAACCCAGAATTCGGCATGAGTATTATGTTACAGTTAGCATCTGTTAGCAACCGTTTTCAACTTCGTGAAACTAAGGAAAAGTTGTGTTGTGTGTCTCCCAAGTCTAATGCCACGTGCATGAGTACTACAATTTCTTCTGGTACTCTATCATGCTGTGTCTAGGCAGAAGTGTGTTGTGGGAAGTAGGGTGAAGAGTTTTGAAGAAAGGGAGAGCTGTGGTCTGGCAAATAAGAAGGGAGAGGGAGTTCTAGGCAGGAGGAAGGGTGTGACAAGGGGTTGGAATCAGGAGATGAGAAAGAGGCACAGTAAGTAGGTTAGCTTGAAAATCATAGAATTCAAGCTGGGGTGGAGGGGGGAGAGAGCTGATTAAGTGACTTTGAGGCAGTGGTCGGGAATTTCTGCTTGATGTAGAGGCAAATGGGCAATCATACAATGTTTCTGAGGACTGTGGAGCTATGTAAAGAGTGATGTTTTAGATCAATAATCCGGGCAGCAGAGTGTAGCAGGGGTTAACACACTACAAGCAGCATGGCCTAGTGGAAAGAGCAAGGGCCTGGGAGTCAGAGGACCTGGGTGCTAATCCCAGCTCTGCCGCCTGCCTGCTGTGTGACCTCGGTCAAGTCACTTTACTTCTCTGTGCCTCTGTTACCTCATCTGTAAAATGGGGATTAAATACTCTTCCCTCCAACTTAGAATGTGAACTGACCTGATTAACCCGTGTCTACCCCAGTGCTTAGAACAGTGCTGGAATCATAGTAAACGCTTCACAGATATCATAAAATAAAAAGTACGAACTGGAGAGGGGAAAGATTGGAGCCAGAAAGATCAACAGAGAGGCAGATGCAGTAGTCAAGTAGGGATATAACTAGTTCTTGGATCGACATGGTGCCATTTGGACGGAGAGATCCTGGCAACATTTAGGAGGATGAAATGACAGGAACTGGTGACAGATTGAATAAGGGAGTTGAAAGGGAGGCATGAAGGAAGGATAATGTCAAGTTGGCAGGCCAAATCTATGGGCCAAGTTTGTTGTCAACTGTGATAGGAAAGTTAGGGGAAGGAGAGGTTTTGGGAGAGAAGGTGAGAACTGGTTGTATTATAGGAGAATAGGAGAATTGGCTGGGTTAGGAAGTATTCTGCAAAGATAGTAGAATAAAAGGTATTAGAATAACGTGGCAGGGAGCAAGTGTGATAAGAAATTGCCCCCCTCTAGATTGTAAGCTTTTTGAATGCTTCCTCTAGACTGAAAGCTCACTGTGGACAGGAAACATGTCTATGAACTCTGTTATATTGTACTCTCCCAAGTGCTTAGTGCAGTGCTCTGCACAGAGTAAATGCTCAATAAATACCACTGATTGATACTGATTGAAGGCAGGGATCAGATCTACTAATTCTACTAATCATGATGGTATTTGTTAAATGCTTACTGTGTGTCTAGCACTGCTCTAAATGCCTACAAGTAAATCGAGTTGGACACAGTCTCTGTCCCACATGGGGCTCACAGTCTCAATCCCCATTTTCCAGATGAGGTAACTGAGGCCCAGAGAAGTGAAGTGACCTGTCCAAGGTCACACAGCAGACAAATGGCGGAGCCGGGATTAGAACTCATGATCTTCTGACTCCTAGACCTGTGCTCTATCCACTACTATACTCTCTCAGTGCTCCACACAGCACAGGATACATTGTCTGGTAATGATGGTAGGGACATAATTCTGCCATCAGTTTAGCCACTGTCCCTTCCTTCCTTTACATCAACTTTTCAAGAGGCGTTTTAGGGGAGAATGGAGTTAGCAAGAGACCAGTCTGCTATCCACTCAGGGAATGATTCTTCTCTTCACATGGAACCTGCTTCTAGGAGAGAATGAGGGGAGGAGCAGAGAGAGATGAAACAGCTCTTCAAGGTGCGTAGGAACCCACCTCTACAGCTTGTACACACCAGTGAATGCACATTAGTGATGGGTTTGTTGATCTTTGAATCTAGTATTTGTAAGTTCAGTTTTGTGTGTCTTTAAATTTCAAAGTCACCATATAAAAGGATTCAGCTCTTCTTTTGGCAGGACCATGACCTCACTGCAGAGTATCTTTGCAAAACATAGTCTCTGGATTTTATTTTCAAATTGCACTTCTTTTAGTCTGATAGCTCATTACTTTATATAAAGCTTTTTGTCACTTAGAAATGCATGCATCCATTTTTGTATGGCATTTGTTAAGCACTTACTATGTGTCAAGCACTTTTCTAAGTGCTGGAATAGCTTACAAATCAATCAGGTTAGAAACAGTCCCTACCCTACATGGGTCTCTAAGTAGTTGTAGTGATACAGATAGTGTTTGTTAAGCGCTCACTGTGTGCAGAGCACTGTAAAATGCTGGGAGAGAATACACTGATGGGAATTAGACATGATCCCTGTCCCTTGGGGCCTCACAATCTAGGTTACATGCCAATAACTATGCTAAGGTCAGATACACCCCCGTCCCTCCAAGTAGGAAGGAGATGATGAATCCCCATTTTGCAGTTGAGGAAACTGAGGCACAGAGAAGTCAAGTGAATTGCCCATGGTCACACAGCAGGCAAGTGGCAGAACTAGGATTGGAACCCAGGTCCTCTGGCTCCCACGTCCGTTCTCTATCCACTGGGCCACGCTGTTTCCCTATAGTTGGCTCGGATACTGTAGAAAGCTGGTTACCTGATTGTCTATTTGCTAAATTGGCTAGTTATTCAGATGGAGCCTAGCTCCCCAAAGTCACCCCTCCGCCTCTCCCCTCCCCCCCAACAACCCCCTCCCCTACTTTCCCATCCTTCCCTGCAGTATCCTCAGAGGAGATCTCCTCCCTCCTCGCAAGTGCCACCCCCTCCACCTGCGCCTCGGACCCCATTCCCTCTCACCTTCTTAAAACCATCGCCCCTGCCCTCCTCCCTTCCTTAACTTCTATTTTTAACCACTCAATCTCCAAGGGCTCCTTCCCCTCTGCCTTCAAACACGCCCACGTCTCCCCCATCCTAAAAAAACCCGCTCTTGACCCCACTTCCCCCTCCAGTTATCGTCCTATCTCCCTACTACCCTTCCTTTCCAAAATCTTAGAACGAGTCGTCTACAATCGATGCCTAGAATTCCTTAACTCCCATTCTCTCCTAGACCCCCTCCAATCTGGCTTCCGTCCCCTCCACTCTACCGAGACTGCTCTCTCTAAGGTCACCCATGACCTCCTTCTTGCCAAATCCAATGGCTCCTACTCCATTCTGATCCTCCTTGACCTCTCTGCTGCCTTTGACACTGTCGACCATCCCCTCCTCCTCCGTACCTTATCTCACCTTGGCTTCACGGACTCTGTCCTCTCCTGGTTCTCCTCTTACCTCTCTGGCCGATCATTCTCGGTCTCCTACGCTGGAGCCTCCTCCCCCTCCCATCCTTTAACTGTTGGAGTTCCTCAAGGGTCAGTTCTTGGCCCTCTTCTGTTCTCCATTTACACTCACTCCCTCGGTGAACTCATTCGCTCTCACGGCTTTGACTACCATCTCTACGCAGATGACACGCAGATCTACATCTCCGCCCCTGTCCTCTCCCCTCCCTTCAGGCTCACATCTCCTCCTGCCTCCGGGACGTCTCCACCTGGATGTCTGCCCGCCACCTAAAACTCAACATGAGCAAGACTGAGCTCCTCATCTTCCCTCCCAAGCCCGGTCCGCTCCCAGACTTCTCCATCACCGTGGATGGCACGACCATCCTTCCCGTCCCGCAGGCCCGCAATCTCGGTGTCATCCTTGACTCGTCCCTCTCGTTCACCCCACACATCCTATCCGTTACCAAGACCTGCCGGTTTCACCTCTACAATATCGCCAAGATCCGCCCTTTCCTCTCCACCCAAACGGCTACCTTACTATTACGGGCTCTCGTTATATCCCGGCTAGACTACTGTGTCAGCCTTCTCTCTGACCTCCCTTCCTCCTCTCTCGCCCCGCTCCGGTCTATTCTTCACTCCGCTGCCCGGCTCATCTTCCTGCAGAAACGATCTGGGCATGTCACTCCCCTTCTTAAACAACTCCAGTGGTTGCCTATCGACCTCCGCTCCAAACAAAAACTCCTCACTCTAGGCTTCGAGGCTCTCCATCACCTTGCCCCTTCCTACCTCTCCTCCCTTCTCTCTTTCTACCGCCCACCCCGCACGCTCCGCTCCTCTGCCGCCCACCTCCTCGCCGTCCCTCGGTCTCGCCTATCCCGCCGTCGACCCCTGGGTCACGTCCTCCCGCGGTCCTGGAACGCCCTCCCTCCTCACCTCCGCCAAACTGATTCTCTTTCCCTCTTCAAAACCTTACTTAAAAATCACCTCCTCCAAGAGGCCTTCCCAGACTGAGCTCCTCTTCCCCCTCTACTCCCTCTGCCATCCCCCCTTTACCTCTCCGCAGCTAAAGCCTCATTTTCCCCCTTTTCCCTCTGCTCCTCCACCTCTCCCTTCCCATCCCCACAGCACTGTACCCGTCCGCTCAACTGTATATATTTTCGTTACCCTATTTATTTTGTTAATGAATTGTACATCGCCTTGATTCTATTTAGTTGCCATTGTTTTTACGAGATGTTCTTCCCCTTGACGCTGTTTAGTGCCATTGTTCTTGTCTGTCCGTCTCCCCCGATTAGACTGTAAGCCCGTCAAACGGCAGGGACTGTCTCTATCTGTTGCCGACTTGTTCATCCCAAGCGCTTAGTACAGTGCTCTGCACATAGTAAGCGCTCAATAAATACTATTGAATGAATGAATAGCAAATAATAATGCTACAAAGTTTGGATAAATGAACAAAATTGAGCAAATGCCAGTTTGAAGTTTTGCATTTTTGTAATTGAAAGGGAAAGTTGCACAGAGCCATTATCCTTTTTTTTTAAAAAAAAGAAAAAAAGATTTGTTAAGTTCTTACTATGTGTCAGGCACTGTACTAAGCACTGGGGGTAGGTGTAAGTCACTCCGATTAGACATAGTCCATTCCCCACGTAGGGCTCACAGTCTTAATCCAATTTTACAGATGAGGTAACTGAGGCACAGAGAAGTCGTGACTTGTCCAAGGTCACAACAGGCAAGTGGCAGAGTTGGGATTAGAACACAGGTCCTTCTGACTTCCAGGCTTGTGCTCTATCCACTAGTCTCCTTGTAAAAACAATCTACACTCTCTCAAAAATCCTAAATGGTGGGCAGGGAACATGTCGACCAACTCTGTTATATTGTACTCTTCCAACTGCTTAGTACAGTGCTCTGCATACAGTAAGCGTTCAAATATAATTGATCGATTGAACTCAGAATCATCAATACAGTTGACTTGGTGGCACAAGTTGCTTCCAGTTACCCAGTTGGATGTTATATATTTTTCTATTGATGGGAAAATCACACTCAGCCTTATTAAAAAACAATCTGCACTCTTCACTCCCTCCTCACGGTTCTAGGAAACCAATAATCTGAACCAAATGGACCCAATATAGTTCAGATAATCAAAAGTTTCAGTTAGTCAAACAAAATGGGATTTGAAAATATTGTACAGGAGCCTTCTACTGAACAAATGAGTTTAGCAAAATCATGTTTAGAGCTAAGAATAATGACTTAGTAATACTATAATCTGTTGAGGGACCTTTACATCCTAATAACCCATTTCTCAGTTAGGGACCTTTTTTATTTGGAGAAACTTTTCAAAGGTCTTTGAAAAGCAATGAAGTTCTCTTTCCCCTTTGCTGAAGGCAGTTACTGATCAAGACGCCATTTCTAAAAGAATAGGGAAAAAACAAATTTGCCATTGCTGAATAATGATCCCCTGTGACATATTCTTTTACTCTTCTAAATGGTTTTCTAGCTATGTATTCAATTTATCTACCTTGAGTTTCTAGATTTAAACTTGGCAATTGTAATAACCATAAGTAAAGGGAATACATTTCAGTGGTATTTCAGTGGTATTAACCCTTCTTTTATTAAACGTATTTGTGGTTTATGCAAAAAGAAACCTGTTCCTCTTGTGGCTCAGTGGAAAGAGCACTGGCTTTGGAGTCAGAGGTCATGGGTTCGAATCCTGGCTCTGTCACTTTCATTCATTCATTCAATAGTATTTATTGAGCGCTTACTATGTGCAGAGCACTGTACTAAGCGCTTGGGATGAACAAGTCGGCAACAGATAGAGACAGTCCCTGCCGTTTGACGGGCTTACAGTCTAATCGGGGGAGACGGACAGACAAGAACAATGGCAATAAACAGCGTCAAGGGGTAGAACATCTCGTAAAAACAATGGCAACTAAATAGAATCGAGGCGATGTACAATTCATTAACAAAATAAATAGGGTAACGAAAATATATACAGTTGAGCGGACGAGTACAGTGCTGTGGGGATGGGAAGGGAGAGGTGGAGGAGCAGAGGGAAAAGGGGAAAATGAGGCTTTAGCTGCGGAGAGGTAAAGGGGGGATGGCAGAGGGAGTAGAGGAGGAAGAGGAGCTCAGTCTGGGAACGCCTCTTGGAGGAGGTGATTTTTAAGTAGGGTTTTGAAGAGGGAAATAGAATCAGTTTGGCGGAGGTGAGGAGGGAGGGCGTTCCGGGACCGCGGGAGGACGTGACCCAGGGGTCGATGGCGGGATAGGCGAGACCGAGGGACGGTGAGGAGGTGGGCGGCAGAGGAGCGGAGCGTGCGGGGTGGGCGATAGAAAGAGAGAAGGGAGGAGAGGTAGGAAGGGGCAAGGTGACGGAGAGCCTCGAAGCCTAGAGTCGTGGCTCAGTGGAAAGAGCACGGGCTTTGGAGTCAGAGGTCATGAGTTTGAACCCCGGCTCGGCCACTTGTCAGCTGTGTGACTTTGGGCAAGTCACTTAGCTTCTCGGTGCCTCAGTTACCTCATCTGTAAAATGAGGATTAAGACTGTGAGCCCCACGTGGGGCAACCTGATTCCCCTGTGTCTACCCCAGCGCTTAGAACAGTGCTCGGCACATAGTAAGCGCTTAACAAATACCAACATTATTATTATTATTAGAGTGAGGAGTTTTTGTTTGGAGCGGAGGTCGATAGGCAACCACTGGAGTTGTTTAAGAAGGGGAGTGACATGCCCAGATCGTTTCTGCAGGAAGATGAGCCGGGCAGCGGAGTGAAGAATAGACCGGAGCGGGGCGAGAGAAGAGGAAGGGAGGTCAGAGAGAAGGCTGACACAGTAGTCTAGCCGGGATATAACGAGAGCCCGTAATAGTAAGGTAGCCGTTTGGGTGGAGAGGAAAGGGCGGATCTTGGCGATATTGTAGAGGTGAAACCGGCAGGTCTTGGTAACGGATAGGATGTGTGGGGTGAACGAGAGGGACGAGTCAAGGATGACACCGAGATCGCGGGCCTGCGGGACGGGAAGGATGGTCGTGCCATCCACGGTGATAGAGAAGTCTGGGAGAGGACCGGGTTTGGGAGGGAAGATGAGGAGCTCAGTCTCGCTCATGTTGAGTTTTAGGTGGCGGGCCGACATCCAGGTGGAGACGTCCCGGAGGCAGGAGGAGATGCGAGCCTGAAGGGAGGGGGAGAGGACAGGGGCGGAGATGTAGATCTGCGTGTCATCTGCGTAGAGATGGTAGTCAAAGCCGTGAGAGCGAATGAGTTCACCGAGAGAGTGAGTGTAAATGGAGAACAGAAGATGGCCAAGAACTGACCCTTGAGGAACTCCAACAGTTAAAGGATGGGAGGGGGAGGAGGCTCCAGCGAAGGAGACCGAGAATGACCGGCCAGAGAGGTAAGAGGAGAACCAGGAGTGGACAGAGTCCGTGAAGCCAAGGTGAGATAAGGTATGGAGGAGGAGGGGATGGTCGACAGTGTCAAAGGCAGCAGAGAGGTCAAGGAGGATTAGAATGGAGTAGGAGCCATTGGATTTGGCAAGAAGGAGGTCATGGGTGACCTTAGAGAGAGCAGTCTCGGTAGAGTGGAGGGGACGGAAGCCACATTGGAGGGGGTCTAGGAGAGAATGGGAGTTACACACACTTACACACACTTGTCAGCTGTGTGACTGTGGGCAAGTCACTTAACTTCTCTATGCCTCAGTTACCTCATCTGTAAAATGGGATTAAGACTGTGAGCCCCATGTGGGATAACCTGATTCCCCTGTGTCTATCCCAGCGCTAGAACAGTGCTCGGCACATAGTAAGCGCTTAACAAATACCAACATTATCATTATTATGAGAAGGAGCGTGGCCTAGTGAAAAGAGCACAGGCCTGGGAGTCAGAAGACCTGGGTTTTAATCCCGGGCCTGCCACTTGCCTGCTGTGTGATTTTGGACGTTATCTCAGTTTCCTCATCTGTGAAATGGAGATTCAATACCTGTTCTCCTTCCCCCCTTAGGCCATTAGCACTTCCTTTGCTTATGAAAGGTTTACTTGTATTTAGTCAATCCCAAACCAACTGAGTTTGCTACTGAGAGGGCACACAGAGATATGGTGTTCCCTGGCCACAACAGACCACAGCTGTTTCTTGACTCTATTTATCGCCATTGTTCTTGTCTGCCTGTCTCCCCCGATTAGACTGTAAGCCCCTCAAATGGCAGGGACTGTCTCTATCTGTTGCCGACTTGTTCATTCCAACCGCTTAGTACAGTGCTCTGCACATAGTAAATGCTCAATAAATACTATTGAATGAATGAATGTTTCCCCAGAGAAGACCCCGAAAGTTAGTTCAGTGGATGTGGGTGCCTCACTTAACAGTGAGGAAACCAAAGGCACAGTGGTGCTGCTGAGTGGTTCCACAGCCGGAGACTGTTTCTATTCCCTATCCAACAGTTTGGCCATATGTGCTGTTGGTTACAGAGAGGCTGGGTAAAGAGACTGTGAGTGGCTCAATGCGATCCATCACCACTACTGAAAAGCAACTCAAGTACGTGCCCTGCTGGTAATGGGGCACCTCAGAAATACCCAACAGAAGTAAGAGGTTCAGGATAATAATAATGATAATGGCATTTAAGTACTTACTACATACCAGGCACTGTGTATTAAGCGCTGAAGTGTATACTAACGCCCATTCCCCACAGCCAGCGGAGTAGAGCAGGCAGCTCGTTGTGGGCAGGGAATGAGTTTGCCAACTCTGTTGTATTGTACTCTCCCAAGCACTTAGTACATTGCTCTGCACACAGTAAGCACTCAGTAAATACAGTTGACCGATTGATTAAAAAGCAAAGTTGGCCTAATCCTGTGCCGTTTCTTCTATGCAGCCATATTAGAGAATGCAAGAAATTACCTGGATGCAAGTATTAAAATATAGTTCTGTTCTTTGGGGAAATTTTTCCAATTCAAGAGACTTTGAGAATCCTCCGAAGCCCTGAAGACAGTTACTTGAGAATTGTTGTACACACATGACTGTGCCCTAGAGGCACCCGCTCCTAAGACATGCAGATAATTGGAAACTCCTTTGCCAGATCATTCATTCATTCAATAGTATTTATTGAGCGGTTATTATGTGCAGAGCCCTGTAGTAAGCACTTGGAGTGTACAGTTCGGCAACAGATCAGCCAAGCTGATGATAAGGCTGATGATAAGTCTAAAGAAAACTTCGGTAATGAATCTGCCTATACCAGGGAAGCTGTGCATACAACCAAAAATCTATATTGGCAGGACAGAATTCTGTTTCCTTAGGAAGCACGCTGACCAACAATGCAGTGATAGACGAGGAAGTAGAAATTCAGATCTCGTTACGGGCAGGGAATGTGTCCGCTAATTCTGTTTCATTGTCCTCTCCCAAGCGCTTAGTACAGTGCTCTGCACATAGTAAGCACTCAATAAATACCATCGAGTGATTGATTGATGAAGGCCAGCACGTACTTCAGGAGACTGCTAACAGCTGCAAAAATTGGAGTCCACGTAAATGCTATGTCTGACTTTGAATAGCTCTACCAGCATCCTTGGCAAACTCTACTCAGGATCGAAGTGCAAGACAGGATCAATCAAGCAGTTGCATTTATTGGGCACTTACTGTGTGCAGAGCACTGTACTAAAGCAGTGTATTGTATGAGTTTACTACAATAGAGATGGTGGACATTATCCCTGCGCACAAGGACGTTACTGTCCAGAGGACGATCACGAACAGTGAAGTCTCATGGCGGAGTGGATAGAGCACGGGCCTGGAAGTCAGAAGGTCATGGATTCTAATCCCGGTTCCACCACTTGTCTGCTGTGTGACCGTGGGCAAATGACTTCACTTCTCTGGGCTTCAGTTACTTCATCTGTAAAATGGGGATTGAGGCCGAGTCCCATGTGAGACAGGGACTCTATCCAACCCAATTTGCTTGTATCCACCCCAGCGCTTAGTACAGTGCCTGGCACATTGTAAGCGCTTAGCAAATGCCACAATTTTTACCTCTAGACTGTGAACTCATTGTGGTCAGGAAATGTGTCCGTTTGTTGTTATATTCTATCAAGAGCGTGATATAGCGTTTAGCACACAGTCAGCACTCAATAAATACGCACTGAAGCCACGTTTACATAATCAATCAGGTGCTTACTGTGTACAGAGCAGTGTACTAAGTGCTTGGGAGAATCCAATATAACAGAGTTGGCAGACCCCATCCCTGCCCACAAGGAGCCTTAGAATCTAGAGGGGCGGAGACAGACATTAAAATAAATTACAAATATGTACATAAGTGCCGGGGGGCGCCGAGGGCCGGGTGAATAAAGGTAGGAATCCAAGTGCAAGGGCAACGCAGAAGGGAGAGGGAATAGAGGAAATGAGGGCTCAGGCAGGGAAGGCCTCTTGGAGGAGATGTGCTTTTAATAAGGCTTTGAAGGTGGGGAGAATGATCGTCTGTCAGATATCAAGGGGGAGGGAGTTCCAGGTCAGAGGCAGGCCATGAGCAAGGGATTGGTAGTGAGATGGCGGAGCTACCCACCAGAACAGCTATGCTGGTTTGGGACATAGGAGCATGGAGGACAGTAGGAAAGCCAAACGGCTTGTTGTGTGGTAAGATGAAGTTGGGAAACCAAAAGCAAAGAAGACAGAGGAACCATTTAAAGGATTCATTAAAATAAAGCTCAGGCAGTGCTGCATCTTAGCTGAAAACTGGGAATCAGTTGCACCAGACCGACCATCCCGGCACATTGTAATTAAGAAAGAAGCAGTTCTTTTTGAGAAAATTACCAGGCTCACCTGGACAACAAATGGCAGTGTCAGAATGAATTATGTTCCCCTTGTCTGTGACAACAAGTAAAAAGCATCATTCTGATGCTCACATCAGAATATATAGTTAGGACACCATGCATTTTAGGGCTTAAAGGAAATTAATGTTATCGGAAAAGAATTGGAATACTTTCTGCCTCTCCTTTGCCAATTTGTCAGATCTATCAGGAAACTCGGAACGTGTTAGCAATAATAATACTTGTTTGACCTTTTTTTGGTTTTGTTTTTTTTCCCTCTAAGGCTATAGGAGAGAGCTTGCTTTGGATTGAGGAGTAAAAAAATCCAGTTTTTTTTTCCACGGTCTTGCCAGTACCAGAGCTAATGATTTCTCAGTTTTTGCTGATATATCCCACATGGGGCTCACAGTCTAAGTAGGAGGGAATAGGATTTAATCCCCATTTTTCAGTGGAAGAAAATAAGGCACAGAGAAGTTAAGTGACTTGCCCAAGCAAGGTCACCCAGCAGACAAGTGGCAGAGCTGGGATTAGAACCTATGTCCTCTGACTCCCAGGGCTCTGCTCTCACATTTAGGCCATGCTGCTTCTGGGGCTCACGGTCTCGAACCCCATTTTACAGATGAAGTAACTGAGGCTCAGAGAAATGAAGCGACTTGCCCAAGGTTGCACAGCAGACAAGTGGTGGAGCCGGGATTAGAACCCATGACCTTCTGACTCGCAGGCCTGTGCTCTACACTTCAGTAGCTCTGCCTCTTTGTTGAATCCTAGAGGAACTAGGTCAGCCTTATAGCAGAATTTTTATAGATCCGCACCAGTCAACCTATTCCCACTCTACAGCTATCGTAACCCCAGTCCAGGTTCCTTTATGTAGCTGCATAGTTTTGGAAGTGCGCTATAGCAATGCATAGGTGGGGAAAGACTGATTTTTCCCCGCTTTATGCCAGAAGGTGCATGAATGGCTTGGGAGAATCAGGTTCACTGTGTGAACCTTGTCACTCTTTCACTCCACTGGATGGCTCATTGAAAACAAGCTGTCTTGTATGTGTGTAAATGCTGTTTTCCACCTTTGCTGAAATAAACTTTTTCAAACTGCTTTGTAAACTAAAGGTTCTTTCAGTGGAAAATTGTGTATTTATGATAGTCCTTGGGCTACCCATGAAGCTGTTTTTCAGGTTTGAAGATGACTCTACTAGTGATGAGATCTTAACTATGGGTGTGAGCGTGGCTGAAAAGAACAATTTGTGACTAGCAATCTCTTCCAGACTAGCATGTGCATATTGCCCCTTGAAAGATGGTCATGTTTGTTTCCCGTGGTGCCTGGTGTCATTTTTGATTCTGCCTCTTGGTAATCTGATCTTTTTGATGTCTGTGTTATGAGATTCATCCCATTCCTAATTACTATTTATCCAGCATTATCTTTGACTTATCTTTCTCATTCAACCCACGCAGTCAATCTGTCACCAAATCCTATCAGTTCTACCTTCACAACATCCCTAAAATCTGCTCTTTCTTCTTCATCCAAATTGCTACTGTACTGATCCAAGTACTTCTCATATACCACCTTAACTACCAGCCTCCTTGCTGACCTCCCTGTCTCCTGTCTCTCCCCACTCCAGTCCCCACTTTACTCTGAAGTCCGGATCATTTCTTCTTAAAAAAACAAAACCCAAAAAACATTGTCCACATCTCCTCACTCTTCAAAAACCTCCAGTGGTTGCCCATCCACCTCCACATCAAACAGAAACTCCTATACCATCAGCTTTAAAGCACTCAATCAGCCTGCCCCCTCCTACCTGACTGATTTTTTTAAAAAAATGGTGTTTAAGCTCATACTCCATGTCAGGCACTGCACTAAGCACTGGGGTGAATACCCGGTTGGACAGAGTCCATGTTCCACATGGGGCTCGCAGTCTTAAGCCCCACTTGGCAGATGAGGTAACTGAGGCACAGAAAAGTGAAGTGACTTGTCCAAGGTCACACAGCAAACAAATCCTGGCGGAGCTGGGATTGGAACCTGGGACCTTCTGACTCCCAGGCCAAACTCTATCCACTAGGCCACGCTGCTTCTCTGATTTCCAACAGTTACTGGCCTGCATGCTTAGCCCCTCCAACGCCGACCTACTCGATCTCATCTATATTGCCGCCAACCCCTTGCCCACGTCCTCCCCCTGGCCTGGAACACCCTCCCCCACTTCATATATCACAGACCACCACTCTCCCCAACTTCAAAAGCTTATCAAAATCACATCTCCGAAGTGGTCTCTCGTAACAACGCCTTCTTTTCCCCTCCTTCTCCCTTCCTCATCCTCTACACTTGGATTTAAACCCTTTCAGGACTTGATTAATCACCCCATCTTCAGCCCCACAGCACTTATGTACATATCTATGATTTATCTTAATGTCTGTCTCCCCCCTACACTGTAAACGCCTTGTGGGCAGGGAACATATCTACCAGTACACGGTTGTATTGTACTCTCCTAAGCACTTAGTAGGGTATTCTGCACACAGTTAAGTGCTCAGTAAATATCATTGATTGATTTTGTTGTGGATCCAGAGGGGTTCAGAAAGAGTTGAAATAACAAGAGATAGGGAAGGAATGAAGACGGATAGGCTGGAAAAAAAATGTTCTGCAATTTATATAATGAATGCTATGATTTTTCCTTGATTGAGATATAAACCTTGTTCATTGCGGTTTGATCATTTTTTGGAAATTTTACATTTTATGATCTGCTCATTTCATTAGACATGCACACAAATCAAAATGCGCATATCATTTAAAAGAAAAGCATGGTAACATTGAATCAGTCTGCATTTGCAGTTTAATGGTGATAGCCTGGCAGAAAGAATGGATGAGCAAAATCTCAGCCTGGCTAAATTTTCCCTTGGTAGAATAGAAGGGGTGTTAGTGAATCTGCTCCCTTTTCACCCTTTTCAGGCAAGCAAGTAGCCTTAACGTGCAGGGAATGCCTAATGGAAACGGAAGATGTATAGTACTAATTCTGTGTTGCCTGGCCTTTATTGAGTGGAGTGTTTCTTAGCTAGGAGTGTTTACAGTGGAATGTTTCTTAGCGAGGCACCCAAATTGTACTTAGTTTGAGGCTGGCGAGTTTCTATAGTGTGACTTTGGTTTAGATTAGCATAATTTGTGATGCATAAAGTATGATTGACAGACACTGATTTATTGGACATTTTACATAATTTTGTTTGGGCAGAATGGTATACAGTACAACAGTTTTGGCAACTCAAAACACATGTATTTATGCAGTGTTTATTGATCATAGTTTAGAGGGAAATAAAGTCTTAATAATGAAAGAACTAGCCAAATTCTCCCATAATAGGTGAGGCATTTTGGAAGAAGCATTAACTCTTTCATGCTACTACTGTGTGCATTGTGTTTAAGATGCCGCCGTATACTCAATAATCCTCTAAGGCTTTGGAGGACTTAATGCACAATCAATCCATTAATGGTATTTATTGAGTGCATACTCTGTGCAGAGCACTATACTAAGTACTTGAGAGTATAAGAGGGTTGGTAGTCTGTTGCTCCTCCCCGACTGCTTAGTTTGCTACCAGAAAATCAGTGTAGGCATTGACAGAATTAGGCTCATTCTTTTGTTGCTTGAAATATATTCTGGAAGAAGAAAAACAAGGGGTGATCGCTCAAGCTGATTGAAGCTGAGCTCACTGATTTCTGAAATTAACAAATAGTTAATGATGATCTCAGAAATGATAGTTTAAAAAAATTACTTCATTACTACGTTTCACTTGTAAATTTTTTCAGACATTCACTTCTTTCATAATGGATATTTTCCCTATGTGGTTTGGACAGAATGCTATTTAAGGACTTACAGAACGTTCTGAGAGTACATGTCTGTCAGGATAGAACACAATCGTAATGTCATATGCACCATAACACAAGTTTTCCTTAATGCCTGGTTTGTCAAGAATGTAATCCCTGCGTTATAGAAGAACTAAATGTGTCGCAGATGGTTAAAGCAGATGGTTAAACCTATCACACTGAGAATTTGTAATCAACAAGGGTAAAGAGTGGATATTTTGAATGGGAGGGTAGAAGACTTGGGGACACTGGAAATGGGTCGAGAGGAATCTTCGGGAGATTTTAGTGCCTTTAAAGGTAAAGGAGAGATGGGGATAAGATAGGAGATGGATAGGAAAGCAGGGTCTCTGGGAGCTTAGCAGAGGAAGTAGAAATTAGGGGAGGGTTAAATTGGGCTGACTGTGAGGAGGAGCATAAAGGAATTGACAAGAGCACTAGAGAAGTTAAAGGAGAGTACTCAGAGGTGGTTTGAGACTAGATTCCCCCTCTAGGCTGTATGTTTCTTGAAGGCAGGGATCCTGTCTACCAACTCCATTGTGTTGTACTCTCCCAAGTGCTTAGTACAGTGCTCTGCATATAGTAAGTGCTCAGTAAATACCATTAATTGAGCGATTGATCAGCTCTGAAGTTGCAAAAGTGGTGGTAGGAGGGCAGGACTAGTAGTAAGAATCAGGTCAGTAAAGTTTAGTGAGACAGTGGTGTTCCACACTAGCGGATAGGCCCTGATCTAAGACAATCCGATTTGATTCTTGGGTGATATCCCTATTCATTCAATCGTATTTATTGAGCACTTACTGTGTGCAGAACACTGTACTAAGCACCTGGAAAGTACAGTTCGGCAACAGAGACAAATCCCTACCTTACAATGGGCTCATAGTCTACATTTTGGGCCCAGCACCCCCAGGTCTGCTACTGTAAAATTGCCCTGCCCCCTTGTCTCTCTAAACCAGTCAGTCAATTGTATTTATTGAGGGCGTATTGTGTGCAGAGCACTGTTGTAAGTGCCTGAGAGAGTACAATATAGCAGACATGGTCCCTGCCCACAGTGAGCTTACAATCTAGAGGGGGAGACAGACATTGAGAAAAATAAATAAAATTACAGATCTGTACATAAGTGCCGTAGGGCTGGGAGGGGGGATGAATAAAGGGAGCAAGTCAAGGCAATGCAGAAGGGAGGGGGAGAGGAGGAAAGGGGGTCTTAGGGAAGGCCTCTTGGAGTAGATGCGCCTTCAATAAGGAAGAGAGGGAGGGTAATTGTCGAATATGAAGAGGGAGGGCGTTCCAGGCCAGAGGCAGGAAGTGGGCGAGAGGTCCAGTGGCCAGATAGAAGAGATGGAGGTACAGTGAGAATGTTGGCATTAGAGGAGCAAAGTGTGAGGGATGGGTTGTAATAGGAGAGTAGCAAGGTGAGGTAGGAGGGGGCAAAGTGATTGAGTCCTTTGAAGCCTACGGTAAGGAGTTTCTGTTTGAAGCAGAGGTGGGTGGACATCCACTGGAGGTTCTTGAGGAGCGCAGAAATGCAGCCTGACTGACCTGATTCTTAACAGCTTTGGAATCCCCAGGTTGGGTTCGGAAGATTGTGACTCCTGTCAACCGGAGTGTCTGAGGTGCCTCTTTGGCCCTGCCGTGCTGCCAGACATACATGATGCATTAGTCACACACAGATTTCTGCTAGCCCCTGAGACTACAGCTCGCCCCAGTGCACCTAGAGCAGAAAGGAAGCTAGGAGGGAAAGAGAAAGGGGCTTACAAGCATCAAAGACAGTGGCATAGCGAGGGTGAGGGACAGAAAGAAGAGCAGGCTATCGAGAAACTAGCAAACCAGAAGAAGCACAGAAGACTTCAGGAACAGGGGAAAAAAAGGGGGAAAGTGGGTGCTGGGGAAAAACCAGAGAATGAGAGGGACAAATTGGGATGAGGGAGAGAATGTCAGGGAAAGACACCTGGACCAATCAATAGGAAAATAGGTTAAGGGAGACAGTAACAGGGATAGAGGAGAAGAGTGACAGAGATGATTTTAAAAATAGAGGTCAGGGAAAGCCAAGTGGAAGATTTTGTAACTTTTTAATCTCACAGAAGCTCGAGGATTTCCGGTACTTGAATCAATAATTTGTTCTGTCACTGGGCTTCTTTAATTCTATTTCAAATAAGAGACAATAGCACACGATCTGTATGCAAAAGAGTTTGTGAAAATACATAGACTGGACCTGTTTCTATAACAAAATAATATTAATTTTTTTTGGTTGTTTTGCTTGGGGCAAAGTCACATGTCAAGTGACCTGCGAAGCCACACTATGTAGCTAAGAATTGTTTCATCATCATTTTTATCATCATCATCATTATTTAAATCGAGACATTTATTGAGAATTTAATGATTGTGCAGCATCTGCATTGGATACTATAGAGAATACAGAGTGAGGATTAAATTCATTCCCTGCTCTTGGATATGCTATCAGGACTATGCTTTGCACATAGTAAATGCTTAATAAATACTATTGCTACTAGAATCACGCAGTGGGGCTAAGGAGAAATTTGAAGAAACTCTCTTCTTTCTATTATATATTTTATATCCGTGATTTTCTTAGGAATGTGTTTTGGTCAGGGAATTCTGAGGGTGACTCTATAGGCTTGTTATGTAAGGAAGAATAGAAGAATAGGGGAATAAGGTAAGGGGTGTAGTTGGTTAAGTAGGGCAGATTTTGCCATTCCAACAGTTTTTAAAGAGTATTAAATTAGTGTAAAATGGGTCCAATGGGAACTAAATACATGCTCCTCTTCCCACATAAACTGAGAGCCCCATGTGGGACAGGGACTTTGTCCGTCCTGATTGTCTTGTATCTACTCCAGCGCTTAGTACAGTGCTTGGCACACATTAGGTGCTTAACAAATGCCGTATCAGTGCATATCAACAAAGGTGAGTAATGCCAGGTAAATGGGTCTTACAAGAGGGGAGGGATACAGTGTAATGAGAGATAGGTTGGACGGGACGGACAGATTGACAAAGATGTGAAGCTTGGAGAGGGAGGAGTGTGGAGTATGAAGTATGTGGAAGATGGTGAGGAGGTTCTGATGCAGGAGTAGAGTGAAATGAGTTGGAAAGTGGCTAGGTAGGAGGGCCAGGGAATAGTGGTATTTGTTGAGTGCTTACTATGTACCAAGCACTATACTAAGCACTGGGGCAGATAAAAGCTTATCAGGGTGGACACAGTCACTGTCCCATATGGGGCTCACAATCTAAGAGGGCAGGAGAAATGCATGGAATCCCCATTTTACAGATAAGAAAACGAGGCACAGAGAAGTTAACCAATTTGCCCAAGGTCACAGTAAAGCGTCAGGATTAGAAAAGAGGTCCTCTGGCTCCCAGGCATGTGTGTTTTCTATTGGGCGATGAATCAAGACAACTTTGGCAAAATAGATTGAAGGGACAAGAGACCAAATTTCCCCAGGAAAAGAAAATACAGTTATCCATATGAAGGGGTCGCATGGGGGCTGGGTGGGGTGAAAAAGAGGGTGAAGCCTCTTTTCAAGAAGAAGAACCTTTCTAGTTGTTGCTAGCCAGTTTGGTCTGTCTGCTGTAGTGGTATCCAACTGCCCCCTGCTATGTTGCGTTGTTTGAGCCTGGACTTCACTACATCTTCATATCATTTATTCTGCCCTTTTAGCTCGCTTGTGCCCCCTTTCAGTTCACTATACAGCAGATACTTGGATATTGGATTGTCACCCATTCTCAGTCAATCAATAGTATTTATTGAGCACCAATTTGGTGCCCAGCACTATCAGCGCTTAAGAACAGTGCTTGGCACATAGTAAGCACTTAACAACTGCCATTACTATTATTATTACTAAGCATTTGGGAGGGAACTAATGCTGCTTTGAAGGAGCTTTACCCTCTTGTGAGAGAGACAGATACTGAAGTAAATTATAGATAGGAGGAAGGGTTCATTCATTAGTTCAGTTGTGTTTATTGAGCGCTTACTGTGCACTTTATAATACTAAGCACTTGGGAGAGTACAATATCACAACAAAACAGACACATTCCCTGCCCACAGTGAGCTTACTGAGTACTTAAGTGCTTAGGTGGTGCAAAAGTCCTGATGTAGCCATTAAGTGTGGCAAATTAGAAATTCATTGGTAAAGGCCTCCTGGAGGAGTCGTCATTTCAGAAGGGCTTTGGAGATGGGGAAATCTGGGGTCTTGTGGATATGAAGATGGAGGGAGCTTGATGCAGAGAGGTATGGGCAGTGATTGGAGATTTTTGAGGAGTGATGTGCTACAAAAATGTCAGCTGTGTGACTTAGGGCAAGTTACTGAACTTCTCTGTGCCTCAGTTACCTCATCCGTAAAATGGGGATTAAGACTGTGAGCCCCACGTGGGACAACCTGATTACCCTGTATCTACCCCAGCGCTTAAGAGTGCTTTGCACATAGTAAGCGCTTAACAAATACCAACATTATTATGATTATCATGGGTTTGAATCCTGGCTCTGCCACTTGTCAGCTGTGTGACTGTGGGCAAGTCACTTAACTTCTCTGTGCCTCAGTTACCTCATCTGTAAAATGGGGATTAAGACTGTGAGCCTTACGTGGGTCAACCTGATTACCCTGTATCTACCCCAGCGCTTAGAACAGTGCTCTGCACATAGCAAGCGCTTAACAAATACCAACATTATTATTATTACAACCTAATAAACTTGTATCTCCCCCAGGGTTTAGAACAGTGCTTGGCACATAGTAAATACTTAATAAATACCATCATTATCATTGTTATTATTATGATCCCAGGTAGCAGAGGGAAGCTTGGACTGGAGAGGGGAGACTGGAGGTAAGGAGATCAGTGAAGAGGCTGATACTGGGATATGACAAGTAGCCAAACTGGGATATGACAAGTGGCTGGACCACTGGTGGCTGTTCAGATGGAAAGGAAAAGGTAGATCCTGGAAGTGTGGAAGTAGAAATGTCAGGATTTGGTGCAACTGAATGTGGGGGTGGAAAGGGTAATGTCGAGGTTGCGGACTTGTGAGACGGCAAGGACGGGAAAGTTAGGTAGAGGAGAGGATTTGGGAGAGCAAATGAGGGGTTCATTATCCTCATGTGCCCCATTCAGCATAGATGTGTTGCTGCGGGCATTTCTTCAGTGTGACTGAGCTACTTGTTGACAATCATGTCTCACCATTTGATGTTGAGCCTGGTTTGTAGATGACTGATGACTGATTTCTAATCTCTCCTTCCTCATATCTTCTAATGCAATGTTAGTACTTTGGGGCTACCTAAACACTTAAGTCTTCACAACCTACTCACAACCCACCCTCCTATCTATAATTTATTTTAGTGTATATCTCCCCCACTGGATTGTAAGCTCCTCTCAGGAAGCCTTCCCCTGTCAATTGATCCCCCTCCCCACCCCCGCCCAAGGTTATAGCCCCCGTAACTGGTATTTCAGCACTTTTTCACCAGTTACATACTTGTATACTTACTACCCCGCTTAGCACTTCTGTACCTTTTGATTCTGTACCCATTGACTTACCTACTCTTCTATTTAAGCACGACTTCATATACTTCTCGCTTCCTCTTAGAGGCGAATTATTTCAGCGTCTGTCTCCCTTAGTTGATTGTAAGCACTTTGAGGGCAGGGATTGTCGTCTAACTCTCCTCAGTGCTTCATGCGGGGCTCGGCATGCAGTGGGAGCTCCGTAATGACTATCGATTGATCGCTTCATAGTTCAGTGTGCAGAGCTTCAAACTATGCGCAGGACACACAGCAAGTATTCAGTAAACATAATTGCAGACAGAGAGCGGGGCGTTCTGGGAGAGATGCGTCCGTGGCATCGCTATGGGTCGGAGACGACTCGACAGCGTAAGACAAGAAAGTGCTGCATACAGGAGGCACTCGATTCAATCCCCATCCCTGTTCTGTTGGGGTTTTTTTCACCCTCCTTTTTGTGCCTCTGTCCTCGCTTTTTCCTCCAAAATTGGAGTGGGGCAATTTTGTGAGAAAATAAGGTATGTTCCCTCTGGGTGTTTTATGTGAATATGTGTATGCCTCCCCTTTAGATTGTAAATCTTCGTGGGCAAGGATATCATAAATTTATTTATTTTGTATATTCCCAATTGCCTAGTACAGTGCTGCCTGTAGATTAGGTGCTCAAAAGTATTAGTACTAATGTACTTGCTAGAAATATGTTGCTAGCAAAACTGTTATCCCGGCTGCAGTTAAAAATCTTGCTATACCTATGTGACTCATACTGGCAAATCCATCTTCCCTGTTGACTACATGCTATGGGAACAAGGGAATAAAATAAGAATGCAAGTAAATGAATGAATTAAAATGAAAAGAAAGCCTTTGGACAGGGACTGCATACCATATCATTGGCATACCTTAGGATTTTGAGTGTAAAAAGCACACTAAATTATGTTGTTGAAACAATATGTCTAAATATAACGTGACATAATCCTGCAAAAAAAAGCCCACCAAAGAGCAAGAAAAGACAGTGTTCATGGATTCCTTAAATGGAGGTTGCATCCACCCTGGCGCTCTCAAGGAAATGTAATAAAATATCTTTATACTGAAACCGAAGGAGCAATTACAGGGAGGGAAAGCTATGTGGGTTTTTGGAACGGAGGTCTTTGAAAAGTACTAGATTGCACAGTGGGTTACTGGAACCAAAGGAAAACCTAATTATATGGAGACTTTTGTTACAAAAGAGTTTCCTCATCTGTAAAATGGGGGATCAATGCCTTTTCTCCCTTCCACTTAGACTTGGAGCCCTGTGTGGGAAAGGGACTGTGGACTGACCTGAATAATCTAGTATCTACCCCAGAACTTAATACAGGGCTTGACACAGAGGAAGTGCTTACCGCCCTAATTATCATTATTATTACTATCCTGTGGTCCTGCAGGGAGCCCAGCTTGACTCCAGGAGAGGATCAAAGAGAAAACTAGGCTGCTCCAGGCCTTTCCACCAGCACTCCCATGTGGGCCTGCCCTTGGATGTCTCTTGCTTGCCAAAGCTATGATCTCCCCTATCCCATTTTAATTTTTATTTTAGTCTGAGGCCTTGCCTCTGTGCTGTCATGATGTCCCTCCCCACCCCAGACCCAATAGCCCCTGCTCTCCGAATGCCTAATCAATCACTTAACATTTATTGAGCACTGTACTAAGCACTCGTAGACATGATTTATTTTATTCATTTATGTCTATTAATGTCCCCCTCTAGACTGTGAGCTCATTGTGGGCAGGGAATGTATCTGTTGTTGTACTGTACTCTCCCAAGAGCTTAGTACAGTGCTTTGCACACAGTAAGCTCTCAATAAATGTGATTGAATGAATGATTCCTGCCCTCAAGAAATTTACAGTCTAGTGGGGGTGACAGACATTCAATTATTTACACTTTGGAGGGAGAAGGAAAAGGGGATATTTATATGAGTTGGTGTTTAAGCAGCGCCTAGAGTAGTGCTCCGCATTGCCCAATACCGACAGAATATCATAGCGAGGCATGAACCGCTTATCATACAACACTGTCATCCTTTCATAAGCCATGCTTTAACTGGCCAAAGACTGGTAATCTGTGGGTATAAAATCCAGATTACAAAGAAGATGGATGAGAATAGTTTAAGGTTGGGATAGTGCAAGCTCATGTGAGATCAAGTGTTGTCATACAAGAGAAGCACCTCATTCTAGTTTTAATTAATAAGAGCTCTTACTATCTGGTCTCTCCATTTCCTTATGATGTATCCCCCCAAGTTATATCCCCCGAGGGATTCTGTGACAGAGCAGGATTTTATCACTCTGAACTCTCTCCTCCAAAACACAAGTATCATGACTTTTCCAGAAATGGTGCCACTTCAATTTCTCTCATTTGGTTTCTGGAACATAATGTTGCCCGTTGCCTGTGATAATGCACGATGGGAATGCCTTACCTCTGGCTTCAGAGTTCTGTTCACTATTCTAAGCACTGGGGTAGATACAAGATAATCAGTTTGGGCACAGTGCCTGTCCCACATTGGGTCTAAGTGAGATGGAGTAGAATTTAATCCCCGTTTTGTAGGTTGCACACAGGCCTGAACCCTTGTATGAATGTTTCTGTCTGCACTCCTGGATTGGAAAGGTAGGTAAAGCCGCCTCACGTACTCTCACAACAGCTTGTTGCATCGGGAAGAGAAAGCGAGAAGTCAGTAAATAGGGCAGATGATTTCACTGGTAGAGCGTTGAAAACTCAGCATTTCCTAGAATTGCAGTTGCCTGTGATGTGTAGTCAGCAAAGGCTTTTTATGTACAGTAATTATTGTTATGAAAGTCAAATTGTACCTTGCTGAAGTCACATTAACATATCATTCTGCTCTTAATTTGAGTGTACGTGTACGAATACACCTGCACACCCACCCCCATTTTGAATGAATTTTCAGCCCCAAGGAATGGTAAAACACAGCTGCCCCTTAAGCAGCTGGAAAGCCCAGGAGAAAGATGAGGCTATACAATTTTAAGGCAGCTAAAATGCTAGCATTCTTCTCGGTGAGTCTGAGATCAATTTTGCCATTTAGTGAGTGATGGTTTCCAAGTACTCCTTTGAGTAGGCTGGTGTGAGGCATGAGTCATCCCACTGAATTCTACCCATTCAAAAGGAAGATTTAAGCCACCTTTAAATATTTAGCAATAAAAAGTACACTGTTAGTGGAAGTCAGAATAATTTGGGGGGAATCAAAAACCTGCCCCTTGTATGATTCATTTTAACCTTTTTTCTCATAGGACACACTAAAATCTTCTCTACTTCAAATTAAAATGCAATTTGAAACTTCAAAACTCCAGGGATTTGGAAAAGTTGCAATGAGTTCTGATCATTTAGTTCCCTTTTTTAATCTCTCAAAGGTAATTTTGTCAGTAAGAAGTCATTAAATTATTCATGGACAAAAATTAAGCTTGTTAATTTTGCATGTCAATAGACAACGCTTTGAAAGAAAAAAAAAAAGACGGTACTTATGGTCTGTATGTAGAATGTACACGTGATGTAAGTTTTAGCTTCGTCATATACCTTAAGACAGATTTGTAAAATAGCTACATGACTTAGGGGAATCAGGCTTGGCTTCCTAAATGGAAGGAGTCATTTGTCTTGGGGGTGACCCAGAATTCTACTTTTGTCTCCTACCTATCTCCAGACACTCATCCTTCAGCTATTGGCTGTGTTACTTAGGGCCCCTCGTTCAATCTGTCAGTCAGTGGTATTTACTGAGTGCTTACTGCATGCACGGCACTGTACTAAATTGTGCTTGAGAGAGTGCAGTAGACATGATCCCCTGCTCTCAAGGAACTTACAGTCTAGTGGATTGCTTTGGGAATTCTTTTTTCGGAGAAATGAGGTATAAGGACTCAGCGGGAAGCAACAGGGTCTAGTGGATAGAGCATGGGCCTGCTGGAGTCAGAAGACCTGGGTTCTAATCCCAGCTCCACCACTTGTTTGCTGTGTGACCTTGGATAGGTCACTTCACTTCTGTGCCTCAGTTACCTACCTCATCCATAAAATGGAGATTGAGACTGGGCCCCGTGTGGGACAAGGAGTGTGTCCAACCCGATTTGCTTGTATCCACCCAGCGCTTAGTACAGTGCCTGGCACATTGTAAGCACTTAAATACCACAATGATTATTATTAAAATGGGGGTTAAGACTGTGAGCCCTCTGTGGGACAAGGACTGTGTCCAACCTGATGGTCTCGGATCTACCCCGGATCTATCCCTGCCATATGACAAGTGCCTAACATATACCATTAATGCAGTGAGAGAATGAGGATTTCAGTCTGCTTCAAAGGGATTGTGAGGATTTTCAAAACGCTGCTGAAGCGATGGGTGATGCTTCTCTGGGGCTATCTCGGGGGTCATACTTCAGGTGGTAATTGGATGGTTTCAGGAGTCAACACATGGGTCTAGGGTGAGGCATTGAAGTCTCTGTTAACCCTGCCGTGAAAATGTCATTCAGAAAGTGGAGGTCACCATTTACACATGCTATAGGTGAATCTGCATTCTTAGATCTTGGTCTCACCCAGGATTTACGCTCTGGAAACTGGAGGCAATGCTATGGGAATCTTCAAAGCACTTGGCAGTCGCTTGCCACAGTTAGGCCATCGATCATTTCCACCGAAATCATTTCCACCGAAACCTTTCGCTCCAGCTAGTTTCCTGCAGCGTGGTTTAGAAGATAGAACACGGGGTTGGGAGTCAGGAGGACCCGAGTTCTAATCCCGGCTCCGCCACTTGTCTGCTGTGTAACCATGGCAAGCCACTTCACTCCTCTGGGCCTCAGTTCCCTCATCTGGAAAATGGGGATTAAGACTGGGAGCCCTATGTGGGACAGGGACTGTGTCCAACCCAATTACCTTGTATCTACCCCAGTGCTTAGAACAGTGCCTGGCATATAGTTAGTGCTGAACAGATGCCATAAAAAAAAGAAGAATTTGACCCCATCAGATAGACCTGAGCCTCGGCAACTACTGAGGAAATTTGGCTGTCCTGAGAAGCTCTCGAGGACCCTTAGGCTACTCCACCATATGATGTTCAATGGTGTCCATCTGTAACCCTTTCCACTAATAATAATAAAATTATAATATTTGTTAAGCACTTACTATATGCCCTCAGGTTGTCCCACATGGGGCTCACACTCTTCATCCTCATTTTACAGATGAGGTCACTGAGGCACAGAAAGGTTAAGTGGCTTGCCCAAGGTCACACAGCAGACAAGTGGCAGAGCTGAGTTTAGAACCCATGACCTCTGACTCCCAAGCCCGTGCTCTTTCCACTAAGCCATGCTGCTTCTCACTAAGCCACGCTGCTTCTCAATAATCACTGTTCACTAATCGCAACTGGATTAAAACAAAGCTATGTGGAGCCTCCATAGGTGATCATGTGATGGAAGGACCTGGAAGTTAATCAGAATGTACTTCAGAAAAATCTTCCAACTCAAAAAGCCTGTGAAAATCACCAAAAGTCTATGAGGCTCTCAGTTCAGGAAACCGAACTGTTGAATGTTGATGACTGTGCTCTCGGGAAATAAAGCTTTTTTTAATGGTATTCTTTCAGCGCTTACTGTGTGTCAAGCACTGGGGAAGATATAAGTTAATCGGGTCAGAGAGTCCCTGTCCCACACGAGGCTCACAGCCTAAAGAGGAGTCTAAATATATCTTTTGAAAGATCTGTGAATCAAGCAATGGTTTTTATTGAATACTTACTGTGTGCAGAGCACTGTACTAAGCATGGGAAACTAAAATACAATGGATATGGGAGGCACGTTCCCTGCCCACAACGAGGTTGCAATCTAAATAGTATGGCAAACTTACTATTTCTCCTCTATCTTCCAGTTTAAGTATTTTTTAGTTATAGTCTCCTCTCACATATGCCCATCCAGATCTTGGACTTTCTAGCTAGAAATTTGGCACAGGAAAACTGACATAAGGGATTGCATGGGAGGTCTCTACACAACAAACAGGCAGGATCTCTATTTGCATGCTGTCACTGGCTCCATCCCTGGAACATCCTTTCAATTTTCAGTTTGAAAATTTACCTGGATTAAAAATACCTCCTGCTCTTCTCTTTCAGAGTAACAGTCACAGAGCAGAAATCATAGCATGCGTGTGCATTAGAGAGAATGTAACTATAAAATAGGTTAAATTAGGAAATTAATAAATATACTTTATTGATTTGAAGCTAAATTTCAAATCCTACATCTTCCTTTGAGTTAAGATCTTTTTGAACAATTGCCAACTTGGAAATTAAATTTTTCTTGAATTCCATGTGATTTTTCTGTAGTATTATTGAGTGGAAATATTAAAAAAGACTACATACCATAATCTAATACAATGCCTTCCTACTGTTTTTAGCCTCCATCACCACCCCTTCTACAAACCTACTGCAAGAGAAGGAAAGAAGAGGAATGAAAATGCAGTATTCTATTATTCGGTCCCTCTAGACTTTAAGGTCCTTGTAGGGAGATAATAGGTCTGTTATATTGTACTTTCTCAATATTCATGTTCTATGAATATAAGGGAGTAAAGGGGATTAAAGTAATAGACAAATAAAGAGAAATGAAAGAAAATACATACAAAAGTCTGTAGGGTACCGTGTCTAAAGGAGCGGAGTTGCGGACTCCTCACAGCTCAGAGGCCACGATAACAATAATAATTATTATGGTATTTGTCAAGCACTGTTCTAAGCACTAGGGAAGATACAAGGTAATCAGGTTGTCTCATGTGGGGCTCACGGTCTTAATCTTCCATTTTACAGGTGAGGTAACTGAGGTACAGAGAAATTAAGTGACTTGCCCAAAGTCACACAGCTGACAAGCAGCGGAGCAAGGATTAGAACCCATGACCTCTGACTCCCAAGCCCATGCTCTTTCTGCTAAGCCACCCTGTTTCTTAACCCTGGTCAGAGTGAGCATCAAGGCTGAGGGCCCCGGATGCTGTGCTCTGACCCAGTAGCGTGGTACAGGGCAGGACAGGATGGCTTTTCCTCGATGAAGCGGGAGAGAGCCGTGGGCAGGTCGAGGAGGACGTCGGAGGCTCCGGATCTCCCAGTGGGAAAGCCGCAGTCTTTCTCAGCTGTATGGCAGCGTCCTAAATCTCCATGCCCGACGGAGATGGGGCGTATCGGGAGCAGGGGTCCTGGGAGTCATGTGGGAAAAGCAGCAGGTTCCCAGAGGATCTGCTTGGGCCTGAAGTGGAAAAAAACAGGAGTTGTAATATTATTATGAGTCTCTTAAAGAGGCTGCAGAAATAGAAGCTTCGTTTTTTCATCTTCTTAGTCTTAGATCCAAAGTGTGAGCAGAGCTGCCTTCAAGGTACATTCGGGATTGTTTGCATAATCTCACTCTAAATTGGGAGAAGGTGGAAAGGAATTTACTTCCCTCAATCAGTAGTATTTATTGAGTGACTCTTGTGGGAAGGAGGTAGAAAATCTCCAATCGAGGTAGAAAACGTGATCCTGCCTCCGGGATTTTGCAATTTTACTGGTGGGCATTTGTGGGGGATGAGGTAATAATTTATGAGGTTAGTTATTTTGTGGGATGATTTTAATCCAGAGTAAAGATCAAACAGTACCTGCTGGTCCCTGGGTTCTATGTATCATGTAATTTGGGTGGCAGATGAAGTTCCCATTAAATCAGTAGCTGCTATAGCATGATTTTCCCACAACATGAAATTCTTCAAGAGCACCTTACTGCATTGTAAAAGTAATGCCTGTAATTGCCTTCCTATGAAGTTTTGGCTCATTCCTTTTGCAAAAAGAACCTTTACCTAAAAGCTCACCATCAAATTTAGAAATTCGAGAAAAGACTGGGCCTTGGATCTGGATCTAAGTATCACTGAATGGGAAATCTACAACCTGGAATTTTAAAATGATATTACTTATCTTTGTCTTTACTGTCCATGTCTTCATTTTAAAATTTACTATCAGGGAGGGTCAATTTTAAACTCATTTGTAGGAAGAAAATTGATGAAGAAAATGGAGTTTATTTTAAAAAGCATCTGCATAGACCAAGTAGGCTCCTTTGATAAGAGTAACTTTACAGATATCTTTCCAGTGACTTTTCAGTCACTTATTAAAAGCATATCTTCTCCAAGAGGCCTTCCCCAGCTGAACCCTCATTTCCTTGTTCTGCATAGTCCTTGCCCTTGAATTTGAACCCTTTATTCACCTCTCCATCAGCCACACAGCACTTATGTACATATCCATTATTTATTTGTATTAAGGTTTTTTCTCCCTCTAGACTGTAAGCTCATTATGGTCAGGCTACACATCTACCAACTCTGGTACCCTCCCAAGCTCTAGTACGGTGTTCGCCACACAGTAAGTGCTCAATAAATACCATTGATTGTTGGACTGATCGATTATCCAGGCCTACAGCTCTGGGAAAGCAAAAATAGGTGGAGATTAATCTTCCCTATAAAGTAGCTGCTAAGGATTTTGGTAGAATCGAGTGGCATCCACTTATAATGAATAGCATGCGATCCAAATGACTATACAAAATCAATCTAGCCCATCGGACTCCCCAATGTCTAAATTATTCCGTGGGAATAAATTAGGCACTGGGAAGGCATCTTCATTTTTAATTAAGTAATTTAGTCACTAGAAAGATCAAGACTCTTAAGGAATGATTCCGTCCTGGGACACGAGCCAAAGATCCTCTTTTTTCTTCAGTTTCAGTAATCACGTAAAAAATATATTTTCCAAGTAAATCGAGGATCTGACGTAAATATGCCAGGGAGACCAGCTCGAACAATCACTCCTTAATTTCATTCCCTAAAGAAGGTAAGGCTAGGTCAAAAAACAAAACGGAAAGATCTATCCACTGAGAGCGGGTAACTCTTGTTCATCTTCTCACATTCCCATGATTAATCCTCACCGGTGAAGTTTGCAGCAGCGTTGCCAAAAGATTTGGCCAGAAGCCTCTAGGATTTAGCTGTTGGTATCCTTTTCTTGTTCACAAGCTTTTTTTGTGTGTCAGGAACAGTGCCATTAATTTGTTTTTCATCATGCCACTGCTTAAGATCTTTTCTCATTTCCTATTACTCTCCCTGTCTCTGATTAACTTCTCCATCTCAGTACTTCTTAACACAGTAATATGGAATCCGTTTATTTTAGGCAATGCAATTGTGACCTCATTAACTGGACAGAGGAGTGTGCTAGATGTCAGCCTCAAAACCCCTAGGGCAGAGATTTTTAACCTTTCAAGAAAACCTTCGAGACGCCCAAACTCACGCACCTACCCTTACGCACACACACAGAAATACCCACGAGAACTGGTGGAGAGGAGGAGCAGCAGAAGCAGTCAGAGTCAGTGAGAAGAGAAACTGCTTCTACTGCTATTTCTGCCACGGCCCCTCTTCCCTCCCCCGAGTTTGTATCTCTGTGACTTGCTTCTTGTTGGGTTTCCAGGTCAGCACAGACTCCAGGGAGCTACTGATGGACAGTGGAAGCAGGAGCAATTTCTCTTTGCCTTTGCCCTTGCCAATGTTACTGCTCCTTGCTGGATTCTCCAGGATTCTCATCTCCATAGGAAGCCCAGGATAGAGTGGGTCTGAATGGCTGCTCCCACTGCCATGATGGCCACACACCCCTTACAGACTTCTGAAACGACCCACGGGAAGGAAAACCTCTGCCCGAGGGAAATGCTTGGGTCATTCCCCTACAGAGTGTCAGAATTCCTACCGCCACATGAGCCGTCTTGGTTAGGTTGTTAGGTTGTGAAAGAATATGGTGTTTTGATCTGGGGAAACGACAGTAAAGGACATGTTAGTTTTTAAGGGTTTTTTTTTTTCCAGAGCCAAAGGTTTTGGGGAGTTATCTTTGATGGAACGTGATTTCTGTTGACACGAGAAAACCTACACGCACTTACGGTGAATGTAATGTTGTCATTTTTAAGTCCCATTTATACACGTCTTAGTCCCTGATTGGGTTCCTCTCTTCATGGCTACATGAAAGTCAACACTTTTCATGAAAACATCTCCCTTTTCTGGAACAATTTAGTCTGAACTAACGTACAGTTGTTGGCGGGTTGCGGACGGAGGCAGTGGTTGGAAGAGAGAATGCGGAAAATTCTGGGGGACTAATAGCCTATTATTTTGATTGTTTTCCTTTAGGAGAGCAACTGCTGAGCCTGTAACATGGAGGATTGCCTTCATACGTCATCCGAAAATCTTTCCAAACTTGTCAGTTGGGCCCACAGTCACGGGACCATATGCAGCCTGATTCCAAATCTGAAGCATTTGCTGTCAGAAGGTTCCCATGGCAACCTGACAGCTATGTGGGGCTGCAGTGCCGGCCATGCTTACCACTGGCCCCTGACTGCCACTTGTAGGGCTGGGTCCCAGGAGAGGGTTTGTTTCCAAGACAACCGGAGCTTCAATTCCGATAGTCCCAGCATCATCGGGGTGCCCTCAGAAACGCAAACCAGCCCCGTGGAGAGGTATCCCGGGCGACCGGTGAAAGCCAAGCTGGACTGCAACCGAACCCGAGACTCTTGCGACTTCTCTTACTGCAGCGAGCCTTCAGAACTGGATGAAGCTGTCGAGGAATATGAGGACGAAGCTACTCTGTTTGACATGGTCTGTGAATCTTCCGTGACCGATGAAGATAGTGATTTTGAACCTCAAACCCAAAGGTCTCAAAACGTCATTCGCAAAAGGCACGGGGTCGGCGCGTCGTCCGTCCTCACGAGCTCCCAGCCTCAAGTCGCCGACGAAAGCGGCGGCGATGTCGTCGTCAAAAAAATTAAACAGGAAATCCCTGAAGATTACTACATCGTCGCTAACGCGGAGCTGACCGGGGGGGTGGATGGTCCGGCGTTGTCATTGACACAGATGGCCAAGCCCAAGCCTCAGCCTCATGCCGGACCCTCTTACGTGGGACCCGCTAAGCCAGCTTCCCACGGAACACCAACGCTCAGCGCAGAGCTAGACCTGCAGAGTGTTTCGGCTTCCCCACCTATCATCTCCAGATCTGCGGTCCAGAAGCCCGCCAGAGTATCTCTGGCTTCGCCGAACAGAGGGCCGGTAACCACCCACGGCGCCAGTCAGCAAGTGGCGATGCAGGTGCCCGTGAGCACTTCCAACCCCAACAAACAGATTAGCATTCCCCTGTCCGCCCTGCAGCTCCCTGGACAAGAGGAGCAAGTGACTTCTGAAGAGCTTCTGCCCGCTCTGCCAAACCAGGTCCCGGCCTGTGAAGTAGCTCTCTCCCCTTCTATTAGCACCGAGCCGGAAGTGAGTTCAAGTCAGCAGCAGCCCAACACTGCTCCAAACGTTGCCGCCGAAGCTACTGCCCAGTCAGTGCCAGGTATGACGGTTTGGTGTATCTGACGTGCTCGCGAGAAGCATTTGGTGCCTTTCGGGAAAGACCATCAGGATTCCCAGACCCCTACGCTCTGCGGGGGTGGCTAAAACGGTGTTTTTTGGAAGGGCACTAGGCAGTGGAATGACCGGGTTTTTATGAATTGAATTGTTGTGGAACCTAAGGGGCCCGAGCAGTTGCCGTACGTAGGGCGTAAAGGGAACCTTCAGGATGTATCCGTGCGTTTAGGACTTAACCTTAGTGTGTTTTTGCGGAGGACAAAGTTGATTGCGAAAGTCCTTTTTGGAGAACATCTGTCAGTAGCGAACACTGTGATGGATTTTGTTGCTGCCTGGAGCCCTGTGGTGAGAGGCATGAGAATATCAAAGAGGAGCATAAGTGTTCAGGAGGGGCATTTTCCTCACTATTAGCGTTGGCTTCTTTGAACCAGGTTTTCACCGCCAGATCTAGGGTGTTGATAGGAGATAGTATTCGTGCGTGAATATATGTCTGTATTGGAGGTTTCCGACAGGAGATAGTATTCGTGCGTAAATATGTGTCTGTGTTGGAGGTTTCCAGTAAGAGCAATCCAGTTCTGTAGGGCCCGACCAATCAGGAAGCTAAAAATGCGGCAGTAACACCTCGATGTTGGAGGAATTGATTCTCGATCAGTTCACTTGCACGCTTGTGTCCCAGCCAGGCATATTCCTGCTGGGGTGCAGTTTGCAATGAGCAAGTGGGCAGGGGTTCACACAGACACACACACAGACACAGACACACACACACACAGCCAAAGGAGTAGGGGAAATGATTTTTAAGAATAAGGTATGGGATAACTTAGTTACAGTCAAGCCCGGATGGAGGCGGATGGGTAGTTTGTCTTCTCTGGGTAACTTTTGACTCGGGGACTCTCTGGCTCTCTGATTCTTTAGCAGTGTGATTCTACAATAGCTGATACAGTGAGTGTTGGTTGCTGAACTCATCAGCAATATTTGAGTTTTTACTGTATGCAGAGCACTGTGGTAAGTGCTTGGGGAACATACGAAGGAACTAGAAGACCAATCTCTCCCTTTGAGAACAGGTAAAGACATAGTTTACTCCCATTGAACTATAATATAAATTCTGCAAGCGGAAAAGACACACGAACACAGATATAGGATGGGGATATAGGGAAGGAAGGACAATGATATAATTCAGAGACAGGAAAATAAGATACTTTTGGGTAGTTAGAGAAAATCCCCCCTTAGTGATAGCTTGCTTTTTGAGCCAAAGATTACTTGTATCATTAATGTCAATGCATTTGTGTTTTATTTTTCAATCTGCTATCATTTTGACCCTGTGCGGTATTGGCCAGGATTTGAAATTCATTAATTCACTTAAGAATTTATTGAGTGCTTATGGTGAGCAGAGCACTGAACTAAGCAGTTGGGAGGGTAAAATAGAAGGAGAAGACCCAGTTCCTGACTTCAAGGAGTTTATGATCTAATGGAAGAAATTGGAAGACTTAAATTGTATACAGTGGGAACAGAAGGAAAAGCATAGATATCACAGTAATATTATAGTTACTATTATGGTATTCATTAAGTGCTTACTATGTGCCAAGCACTATTCTAAGCACTGGGGTAGATACAGGGTAATCAGGTTGTCCCACGTGGGCCTCACAGTTTTAATCCCCATTTTCCAGATGAGGTAACTGAAGCACAGAGAAGTTAAGTGGCTTGCCCAAGGTCCCACAGTGACAAGTGGCAGAGCCGGGATTGGAACCTCTGTCCTCTGTCAAGAGTACAGAAAAATGAACAGATGATTGAATAAATGGAACGTGGAAATTAAAGTAGATCTAAGTGCTGTGAGTGATTGTCTATACATAATTGTTAGGGTGGCTATTGGTGTGACACAGGAAGGGATAGTTGAGGAGTTTCTCCTGGAGGAAGTGAGTTAGAAAGGATTTGAAGATGGGTAGGGCTGTGGTCTGGTTGATTTGCAGGGAAAGGGGTTTCTGGGCAGGAAGAAGAAGCTAAGTAAGGGGTCAGAGAAAGGAGCATCCAGATTGAGATGAAGTTAGGTTTTTAGCTTGTGAGGAGCAAAGAGGGTGGTCTTTAGGGGTAGTGGGTAGCCTAGTGGATAGAGTATGGGCTGGGCGTCAAAAGTCATGAGTTCTAATGCCGGCTCTGCCACTCGTCTGCTGTGTGGCCTTGGGCAAGTCAATTAACTTCTCTGTGCCTCAGTCCCCTCATCTGTAAAATGGGGATTAAGACTGTGAGCCCTGTGTGGGGCAGGGACCGTGTCCAACCTAATTATCTTGTATCTACTACCCCAGCGCTTAGAAGAGTGTCTGACACACAGTAAGCGCTTAACTAATACCGTAATAATAATAATTATTATTATTAGCACAGGATTGGGAGTTGGAAGACCTGGATCTAATTCAGGATCTGCCACTTATCTGCTGTGTAACCTTGAGCAAGTCACTTCACTTCCCTGTGTTTCAGTTTCCCCATCTTTAAAATGAGGGATAGATAAGTACCTGTTTTCCCTCCTACATAGACTGTGAGCCCAATGAGGGACAGGAACCGTGTCTGACCTGATTATCTTGTATGTATTCCAGTGCTTAAGATGGTGCTTGACATGTAGTAAGCGCTTAACAAGGGCCATTATAGGTATTCGTGTTATCATTATTATTATTATATGTAATAAGACAGCGCTTGTGGAGAACCTTGAAGTAAGTCGTCAGGACCTTCTGTTAGGTGTGGAGGGAAACAAGTAGCCATTGAAGAATTTTAAAGAGGAGAGGGATGTGTTCAGAATGATTTTCAAGAAAGATGATCTGGACCGGAGAGTAGAGTATGGAGTGGATGGGAGAAGCGAGAGACAGGGAGTTCAGTGAGAAGGCTGATGCAGTAGTCTCTTCCGGAGATGGGGAGAACTTGAACCGACATCGTGGCTGTAAAACTGGAGACTAAGGGGTGGATCTAAGAAATGCTGTAGAGGAAAAAAAAATGACAGCATTGAACGATTAACTGAATGTGTGAAGTAGAAGATGACAGCAAAATTTCGACAGGAACGATGGTGGTATTGCCAACTGTGATGGGAAAGTTAGGAGGAGTGGGTTTTTCTGGCGACGTGAGTTCATTTTTAGCCTTAAAACTGAACTTCCATTTCATTTCTTGTCCCTTTACTTCCTTGCCCTCTGGGAGAGAAGCTAATATGGAATGGAAAGGCCAAAAGTGAACAGGGTAAGAAGAAAATACAGTACAAGGGTAATTTACAAATTGAGGTAATCCAACTCTAAACAACTAAGAGTTGACTATTCTCTGATGTCTTTTGGAATGCAGCAGTCCTCTTCAGCAAAAGTTGCAGCATTAACCAAATTCTAGATTTAAAGCCAATTTGAACAAATATAAGAAAGTCAGAACACTGTGGTAGATCTGGCTTTTGTCTGGTGTATGCCAACATACCGTATGTGTTTCCTATTCTCCTAATTCTGTTTGTTGTCAGACAAATGATTGAAGTATTGCTTGCCTATGGATTTCAGTATCAGTCTCTTTTTGATTAGAGTTGGGCTTCTTTTATTGAGGAAGATAAAAATGTACCTACTCTTGAATGAGTAGTACCTCTTATGTGTACTTGTCTCCCCAGGAATTCCGAGCATTACCTGTTACTCAAGAGTGGTAGGCAAAGGGAAGATACTATTTTCCTTATTTTACAAGTGGGAACTGAGGCACAGAAAAATGAAGCAAGTCCAGTGCTAAATTAACTAGCCACAGTGTTAAGTATCTTGTTATAATAGTGTCGTAATCACTGGCATGTTTTCCTCCTTTTTCTTTGTCAATCTCCAACCAGAAACCTAGACTGTAGTTTGGCCCCAGTTTAGGCAAATAAGGGAGAGGTTGCAGTTGAGAAGGATTTTAATATCCTGAATGCATGGTTCCTGCTCAGAGGGGGGAAAAAAATTATGGAAAATTCTCTGAGGCATACCATGATTTGGCATTTGATAAAGTTACAAAGCTCATATTTAAGATGTTCCCCAAGCATTAAGATGCTGTTAATAGATCTGTGAATAATTTTACAAGACAGAATGGATTGCTTTTGGCTAATACGTTTACTAAAGGCTGCCTCAAGGGTCATATATTGCTTTAAGTGGTCAAATGAACAATTAAGCCACTGTGGTAGTTGAAACAAGTCTCTCTTTTAGCTTGGAGTATAGTGTAGAGGCCACTGGCAACTCAGCCAACATAATCATTTATTTGAAACTCATTCTCCAGATGAATTAAAAATAACATGAGCTCCATTATATTAAAAAAAAAGTGTAGCGTGGGTAATTCTGTGCAGACTGCAAATGCCCTTTCCTAAATAATAAAAACATTATGCCCTGAATTTTCAGAAAATCTAGGAAGTAAATCACAGTGATCTGTCTGCAATACTAGTACTGAATAGCCCGAGAAATCTTCATTTTAGCAGCTTTTCCTGAAGCACAAATACACTCTTGGAAACGCAAGTCTCAAGTGTTTCAGAAAAAAAATTGAATAATGGTTGTTATATTGTTCTGCAAATACCAACAAATATGTAGCGCCAGTTTATGGTTCATTTTTTAAAACCCATCCTTCTGTGAAGGGTAGATTAATGCAAACCTAAATGGACTAAATCAGGTGGTCCATAACCAAACGACTGAAGTATGATTGATTACATTTCCATATACCAAAATCTCAATCATCGGAAAATTTCACTAGGGGATGTAGGGTGATGATAGATTCTCCCACTGGGAATGACTTCAGGATCAAGAACTCGCACAGAGGAATTGATTTTAGTGCTAGTGGTTTGTGCAACACCACTGGAGCACTCGTGTCCCTGCCAAGTAAGTCCCTGCTTGAAGCATGGAGTGCAGCCAGCAAGTAGGCGGGCAGAGGTGCAGCATGTACACGTAAAGGTTTTGGTTTGTTCTTGTGGGTCTTTTCCACTTGTAGAACTGAATTATGACCATATTGGCCACAACATAGGGCTGACGTTGTCCTTAAAGGTTGGGACTTTGGTTTGGACTCCTTCCTGTCTGGGAGTCGGGAAACGAAGGCTTCAATGCTCGTTCCATCACTTGCCTGCTGTGCGACCGTTGGCCATTCGCTTAACTTCTCTGGACCTCAGTTACCTCATCTTAGACTGTGAGTTCTGTGTGGGACAGAGACCGTGTCCGTTCTGATTATCGTGTATCTACCCCACCTCTTAGCACAGTGCTTGGCTCATCGTAAGCCCTTAACAACTACCACAGAGTTGATGATTGTTATTTTGCTTACACCAACCACAGGCCCAGATGTCTTAGCTGTGATACTCCGTAGAGCTCAGTTTCAGGAAGAAAAGGCAGGGTTTGATTAGACACAGAGGCCAGGTCTGCACAAGGAAAACCTTTGTGTGTGTGTTGTGTTTTGGTTACTTTTTACCCCAAATCTGCACAAGGCAAGCCCATTGTTAAATGCCAAGATTTTCTTCTGAGCATGGGGTGGAAAGAGGATGGTTCTTTAAAGGGGAAGAGCTTTAAAAGATGGGAACAGAAGATAGGCTTCAAAGAGGCGTCAGTTATGACCGAGTTTTGAGTCACTTCAGTCTGGCTTTGAAGCCTCTTAGTTCTTTTCAGCCCTGAACAGAGGACTTGGGATGAGCAAGGCTAGAAATCCAACCCAAAAAGCATCTTTGCCCCCACAGTTAGAACCCCTGAGCCAATAGCCCCATTATCCCCGTGGAGTTGGCACCTATGAAGACTCCAAAGCCAATCTGCAGGCGTGCCCAACAATAAAAGTGCCGATTGAAAAATCTCTACTTAATGCTTTTGTCATCCCAGGTTGGGACGGCATCACCCTAGGCATAGTGTTTTGAGGAGCCACATTGAGCTCAGATCAATTAGAAAGGGTAGTCTAATTGCAGCAGGTTCAGGATCAGAGGACTGGAAAGACAAATGTAAGAGTCACAGTCCTGACAACACTGGGCGTTCACCAAGACTGTCCCTTGTTATACTTTCATGCTTGTTGTTTGCCATGCCTGGTGCTATTTACACCTTTGCCTCCTGTTCTCATGATCTTTACAAAGCTTGTAGTACCCAAGCACTTAGCAGAGTGCTCTGCACATAGTAAGCACTCAATAAGTCTTGTTGGTTGATTCTGCTTGAGAAGAATTGCTCTTTTCTAGATGGCAGTGTCCCATGTTGATCTGTCTGCAGCAATGGACTCCCAGTTTTCAGCTGGGATGCCGCCCTGACTGAGACTTCCATTTTACTGCAATATGGCGAGTTAAAATTGGGAAGCCGAAAGCAAGGAGGGCAGAGGAAACACTTTCAGAGGCTCGGGTATTCTGCTATCATCCCTTCTGTGCCTTGCTAAGCGCAGATGTATTGGGCTGAGCATAGCTTCGGTGCTGGAACAACTTTGACTTTGCTCTAGGAGTTTCTCGTCTGTGATCCTGCCTTGCCACTTGATGTTGGGTATCGCGGTTGGAACTGCTCAAGGAGTTTGATGTGGAATTTTGGGGGAATCTAGATTTCATGACTGTAGAGAAGGTTGGACAGCACTACAGCTCTGAAGACCTTTAACTTGGTCTGGAACCTAATACCACACTATTACCACATTGTTTGGCAGTCTCCCCTAAGTTGTGCTAGCCTTCGTGATTCTGCTTTCTACTTCCCTCTCTATTGTTGCATCCTCAGTCGGTGTGCTGCCTAGGTGATAGAATTTCGTGACAGTGTTTAACTTTATGTTGCCAGTATAATTTTTGCTTGTGGGTATGGCTTCTCTAGTGCAGGCTATATCTGTATTTTGGTTTACTTTAGATTACTAGTCAGCCCCTATGTTGTCTCCTTCCTCATCTGAAATCCCACTACTTCCAAGAGGCTTTCCTTGATTCATTTTTCTTCTCCCCAGGCCACGTCCTCTCACCTCAGCACTTCTGCATTATCTCTGTACTTATGCACTCACAACCACCCGTAGCACTTCTGTACATATCAATTTGCGTACTCTACTATTTGAAAGTACTAATATTTGTGTTTAAGTATTTCTAGACTATAAGCCTGGTGTGAACAGGGATTGTCTCTCTTTATTGCTGATTTGTATTTTCCAAGCCCCTAGTACAGTGCTCTGCACACAGTAAGACAGTTAGTGCTCAATAGATACGATTGAATGAATGAAAGTATTTTTCACCCACATATCTATCTTTCCACTCTTATCTACATAATTGATTTTGCACCCATCTCCGCCACTAGTCTGTAAATCCTCTGAGAAGTTGGATTATGTCTTATTATTTTATCGTATAGTACAGTTTGGTCTTCGGCATTCAGGTACTACTGATTGGTTGATAGACTGATCTGGAAAACGTCCGACTTAACAGACATTGAACTTCACCCAAGTTCCAGAGACAACTATTCACAAGAATTGCTGTACACGAATGACCGTGAACCGGAGGTGTTGAGAATGAAATGTTAAGTTATCGCACCAATGAGTTTGTTGGTCTGCTTTGATCAGGGGTTGGATTCGGGTAATGCACTTTGTACTGGGAGTCAGGCGTTCTAGTCCTAGGTCTGACTTTAAACCTTCTTACCTCGGGCAAATCAAGTAACATCTCAGTGCCACAGTCCCCTCATCAGCAAACTGGGGATAAGATTGAGTTCTAGTGTGGGACACAGTGCCGGATCTGATGGTCTGACTTCTTGCCCCAGTGCTTACCCCTGTGCTCAGCACCTAGTAAGTGCTTAATTAAGGTTGTTATATACATTCATCCTACAGATGAGGAAACTGAGGTGTATAGAGGCTAAATGACTTGCCAACGCTCACATAGCAGGCTAGTGGCAAAGCTGAGAGTAGAATCCAGGTCCTCCGACGCTCAGATTCATGATCTTTTCGCTACACCGTTCTAATAATAATGATAACAATAATAACTGTGGTTTTGTTAAACATTTACTGTGTGCCAGACACTGTACTGAGCGCCACGGTGGATACGACCAAATGGGGTTTGACACAGCTCCTGTCCCACGTGAGGCTCACACTCTCAATCCCTATTTTACAGATGAGGTAACTGAGGCACAGAGAAGTAAAGTGACTTGCCCAAGGTCACACAGCAGACAAGCGGCAGAGCCAGGATTAGAACCCATGACCTGACTCCTAGGCCTGTGTTCTATTAGGCCATGCTGCTTCTCTATTTTGCCACATCCCACTATAATTATCCTGTTTCATGTTTTTACAGGATACATGTGAAATGCAGAATTTTTTCTCTGTGTTATAATAACTTTATAATGGTTAAAGTAACAATCTATGTTTTCCTGTTTTGCTAGGATTTTTAACTGGATAATAGAATGTAGGTCTACATTTGAAAGTACTTTGATGTATTCTAGTAACTGCTTTTACAAAGATATGGTTTGATCTTATCTGGTGACCTACTTAGATAAATTAGCGTCCTCCTACCCATTAGGTTATTACTGCTGAGATAAATTGTAATGAATGTTAACCTTAGCTTAGAGGGGGTAATTCATTAGTGTTTTGTGTTTTTCGGTTTCTTTCTGCCTTATCACCTATTAATTTTTGTGTTTTATATGCCCCATACATCTTAGTTTCAGGCCAGCCTCAATTAACATTTGCCTTTGCTTTGTAGTAGCACCTCCGCAATGTAGCTTTTAACAAAAAATTGTTCTCAGATCGTATTGCTTAGTTGGCACAAATACCATCTAGGCTGCTGGAGGGAACAGTTAAATTTAGTAGGAGGTATTGCTTCTGAGCAAGTATTGGGCAATTTCTTTTTATTGCGATGACAGTATTTTGGATTTCTTACTTATATTAGGTATTATGGCTATATTTTATATAATCTATAGTTCGGTTGCTGGGTTTTAGTCCTGGTTTTGCCTGCTGGGCCCATACCATCAGTGGCGAAGGTTACTAACCAAAGAACAATGGATCTAGAGTATTCTGAATTCCTTGGCCCCAAACCTGACTGAGAATTTCTCACTGCCTCAGTAAAATGCAGAGGCACCTTCACCTTCAAAGCCTTATTAAAATCACACCTCCTCTAAGAGGCCTTCTCTGAGTAAATCCTCATTTCCCTTACTCCCTCTCTTCTACATGACCTATGTACTTGGATCTGTACCCTTGGAGCACTTGATATTCACCCCACCCTCAACCCCACAGCACTCATCTACATATCCATAATTTATTTTAATTTCTGTCTCCCCCTCTAGACTGTAAGATCCTTGGGGGCAAGGAACTCCATTGTATTGTCCTCTCCCAAAAGCTCTGCATACAGTATGCACCCACTGCATACTATTGATGGAATCTCTGTTTTTATGGCAGCTCTCCCTTAAAAACGGGGACTCCTTCCTTATGTTGGTGGATCCAGTTCAACTGGTTTCTTGGTCAAAACCTGATTGCTAACACTAATGCTGTAATAAAAATATTCTGTCTGATGGGCCTGATAATTAGCGTTTGAGACTGGATTAGGCAAGCTGGATACAGATTTGCCTTTAATGAACTCAGCTAGTTCGGAAGTATTTCTTTAGCACCCACAGACAGCCTAGAACTTGAACTAAACTAAAATGATTCTGACTTCTCAAATGGTGATTCTGACTTCTCAAACTGCTCAGAAGGTGTGACATCCAGGTAAAAAGATTCTGTGGGCTCTATATCTGCTTACTGCAGGACATTCAGATAACTGGGTTTTATGCTCTTTCCTCTGTGGATTAATATATCTCTGAGTATTTAGAGCAGTTCTGACCATGCGCTAAAGAGAAAGCACGACGGAAGTAACTTTGGAAGTCCACCCTCTGCCTACAGACTAAGAGACTAATTTAGTTTATCTTAGATTAATTTGAGTTAGATTAATAACTAATGTTAACTAATGAATCCTCAATTTGGTATGGAACTCGATCTTCGTGGTCACCGCACTCAGTTTTGTTGGCTGGCGACAGGTGTGCTGGACCTATGACATTCTGATTTCTATATATTTGACTCTTCCCGTACCTTTGTGCAATATACCACCTAGATGGAAGAACTCTCTTGGATGATTTCCCTTATAACCCCATGATTCTATAATATCACTAGGTTGAAGAATAGAACATTGTGGGCAGGGAATGTGTCTGTTTATTGTTGTATTGGTCTCTCCCATGACAGCATTGAGTTCGGTGTTGGCGATGAAAACCTTTGGTTGCACGTAAGCTTTCCTGAATGTTGGCTGGGATATTCTTTCTACTTCTTTTCTTTTTCGTTTTCTTCCTACTTCTTGACCATCCGTCGTGCTGGGCTGAATCTGCAGAATGATTTTTAATACTTTGTATGTCTTGTTTCCGTGCCTCCACAATAACTTGCATATAGCACCGTCTCAAAGACTCGATAATGTGCATAACCTACTGAAATGGAAGAGTTTCCTGGTGGGTCAGAAGCATAGTCTGACTCAACATGCAGATCTCTCACTGCATGCTCAAGCAAAGCAGCCTAGAATAGATCGAACAGAACTAAATCTACCGCACTTCATTAACACTTCAAATCTACTTCACTCCGACCGTCGGGGAAAGGGTCATGCAGGACACCTTCAACCCCATGCCTCTTCTAGCCGCTTCTTCCCACTGTACTAAAAGAAATGCCTGAAACCAAATGTATTTGTTGCTTTTTTTTTTTTTAATGTACCTGGAGTACAGACATTCTCGTGAGGATGAGATGGACAAGCAGAAGACTGCATTACTATAATGCTGTAACTCAACATGGCTTTGCACAAAAATGTTTTTTGAATCTGGTTTTGGTGAGATCACAGGGTTGCACAGTGACACTGTATCAGTAGTTTATAAACATTATGACTGTATGTAAGTGATTACCTGTATAGTGTGTATGAACTACAGAGACAGTGCCAACTAGCAAACCGAAACAAGCTTTAGAGTAGTATGGCCTAGTGGAAAGAGCAGGGACCTGGGAGTCAGAAGGACCTGGGTCCTAATCCCTCCTCTGCCACATGTCTGCTGTGTGACCTTGGGCAACTCACTACACTTCTCTTTGCCTCGGTCCCTTCACCTGTAAAGTGGGAGTTAAGACTGTGAGCCGCATGTGGGGACAGGGACTGTCTGACCTGGTTGTCTTCACACTGAGTGAATTTGCGGAGTGTAGTCTTGGTGAAGTGAAGGGGTCAGAAACCTGATTTTAGTGGGTCGAGAAAGCAGGAGCTGCCTTAGTCTACAAGTGAGGTTTTGCACAGAGCAGTCTAAATGTGGTTAATGACATAGGAAGCTGGGTCACTACATTTGCAGATATTAGCCAGCTATAATTAAATAAATGTCCCTCTGTATTGGAGGATAAAATTCAGGTTTATGATGAACTGGATAAGAAGAGCAGTTAGCAATAAATAACATGTTAATACTGAAGATAAAGCCAGGGAAGTACACATAAAGGCCCCCCCCCAAAAAGGAAAAGTACAGTAATAGAGAAAATATCTAAAGTATATGGAAAGCTCCTTGAGAGGAGCCATTTCTTTTGCTTCTCTTGTGCTCTTCCAAATTGATAAAGACTATTGATTGACTGAGTCAGAGTGGACCAAAAACTTGAATATGAGTAGGCAGTAAAGTCCTGTTAAAAAAGCAAACATAATTCTGGCATGGCTAGCAATTGATATTGCTCGGAGAAACCATGAAGTTACCTGCCTACTCTTAGGAATGATCATATCCTCACTAAGTAAAATACTCAGCCTAGAACTACACACTGTATAATTTTTGACTGACTAGATGATTGGGTGGGTAGGAAATAAGACAAATCAGAAAGAAAAGGGAACTGGGTTTATTTAGCCTAGAAAAGTGGCTAAGAGTGATTTAATGGTGGCCTTCAAATATACAAATGATGGAAACCAGTTCCTTTCCATGTCCGCTGGGGGAAAAAAAAGGAGAAACCTGTCCTAAAATGAAGAATAAATGATTAAATTAGAGATTGGGAATACTTAACATCAGTGATATTTCAGTGTCAGATTGGATCACCAAGAGGTGTTCTGAAATTTTCTTATCATTGTCTAAGGTATTTATTGTCTACTCTGTGCAGAGCACTGTACTAAGCACTTGAGAGAATACAATGCAACAGAGTTGGTAGACACATTCCCTGTCAGAAGTCTCTAAAATATTAGCTCTTGATCTGTTTAGGATGGATTAGGTATGGCTATATTGGGGTAGATGATCTCTTTTGCTTGGAAAATTAATTGGATGATTTCCCTTCTAACCCCATGATTCTATATCACTAGGTTGAAGAATAGAACATTGTGGGCAGGGAATATGTCTGTTTATTGTTGTATTGTACTCTCCCAAGCACTTAATAAAGTACTGTGCACACCGTAAGCTCTTAATAAATACGATCGAATGAATGAATAGAAGTCCATGCCTGATTTCCAACACTATGTTCAACCACAAGTGCAAAGGCGAAATGGAAAGGAGAGGCAGAGTTTAGTGACTGCCTTTAGGTTCTCTAGCTTTCTATTAATTTTTCTAGGCCCAGGCCACATGGGCATAAGCTAACTAGTTTGGCTGAAATAAATATTGATGTTAGTCCTTATTCAGGCTTCCCAAAAGATTTAGAAAATTCTTTCCTAAAGTATAGTCAATATCATTTTGACTCCCTCCTTCCTCCTCCAACTCCCAAAATCCCTGCCTCACAGGATAGAACCATTGTTCAGAAATGCAAAGGAATGCATTGTGCTACTACCAATTGTTCAGGAATTACCCTCTATTGCTGACTAGATTAGAGTAGAGAGGAAACAAATGAAGAAATGGGAAAATTGTTCTTGGCATTCCAATTCTGTTCTTCCATGTTTTTCATCTTACATTGGTTTACTTCTAGTATTCCTTGCTCTTTTTTTTCCTACTTTGCTGCGTATCCTGCTTTTTGGATAACATTTAAATGAAAGATTGGTTGATCTCCCAACAGATAAAGTACTTAGGGCCACCCACTCATGCTAGTAGTAAACACTGTTATTCTGAATAATAAAAAAAAATGCATCTGATGAAACAGTAACCTGTCTGGGAATTAATTAACAAAGGTTTCTGGTACACTTGATTTCCCTTAGTTTAATGGCTTTGTCAAATGCATTTTTTACTTAGGAAAATAATGGAAGGCACAAAATAAGCCATAACATATAATTAAAGCAGAATTACCCGTAAGTAAATACATATTATTGGAAAAGCGGGAAATGAACAAAACCATTAAAGTACAGGAAGATGTCAAGTGTAATTTATTGCGCATCTTAATTTTTCAAAATGCATTTTAATAGGTTGAATTGGTATATGAAAGCAAGTGCCATTAGAACAGATGTGGTTGAAATTTATGTCTAAAAACGAAATGGGAAGAATGAGACTTTTGGAAATTATTTTCACCTTCAATATGACTTTTTTCTTTGAGGGAAAATTATCTTATAGAAAGCACATATGCAGGTAGAAGTTAGAAAGCTTTCAAAAGGTGGGCTGTTCATTAATTGGTGATAAAGAGATGCATTTTAAAAAATATTCTGGATTATGTATCATGTACCTTTGGTTCTCTTTTTTTCCTCCTGATTATTTCATTCATGCGATCATTCAGAAAAGGAGCTGACAATTGTTTATTGATAGAACTCAACCAAATTTTTGGAGCCAGTAACTGTGACTTCTCTAATAAATCTATGTCTAATATTACTGCACTAAATCAAAGCAAATCGGTATGAAAATAAGATTCTTTCTGGAACCTGCTAACCATATTTTATGTAATCAAGAGTTGAGGGCAGTAGCTTACTGTACATGTCATATATTACACCTGCAGCAGATATTTCAGACACATCAGAAAAGGGTACTTTGATTCACTACCACTGGCTGTAGAATAAAATAGTGAAAAAAAAATTTCAGCAGTCTCTAATAAGCAATATATCAACTAAACACTGTCAGGTTTGGTAGAAAGCTTCACAGCATGATTTATTGCATTAATTATAGTCTTGTGGGCTTCACGCTGCTAAGCCTGAAATTGCAGTCACATTCTAAAGTTGATTTAAGAATATGCTTTGGCCAAGACTAAAGTGCTGCTTATTATGATTAATACAATAAAATATTTATTACACACTCCTATTCTTCGTTTCTCTGGTGCTCCAGTGTTGAAGGCTTTATTCCAGTGTTTTGATTTACAATTAGGTTTGAGGTTATGAGGAGTCTCATCTGGTTTTCATCCACTCATGTTATTTGTTCCCATTTTTACATCCTTTTGTCCTCATTCTTTTTCTTTTCGTTTCATCCAACTTTTCATCTCTTTTAGAACCTGGAGACTGCACTGCATAGAAACTGAGTAACTACAGTGGTTCAGTCCCACTTCATTAACTATTTGTCCTGCTGTCTTGTTTGACTTCAAAATATCCCACTTCTCAGAAAATTATTACCACAGGCATATCTTGCTGAGGGATTAGGGAAGAGTTTTTTGAATTTTTTTTCCTGTACTTTTTGTTATACTAGAGATGCTGTGTAGGAAAAACCAGCAGGTTTTGGCAGTAGATTGAATGTGAGATTTGAAGGACCATGAGGAGTCAAAGATGGGGAGTGGGCAAATGGGGGAAATAGCATTAGTCTAAATTGAATGTTTTGGATTGTGTATGTACAGTCCTAGACTGTAAACTCGCTGTGGGTAGGGAACATCTGATCTGTTGTATTTTACTCTCCCAAGTGCTTAGTACAGTGCTTTGCACGTAGTTAGTGCTCAATAAATACCATCAATTGACTGATTAGGAAACTTGTTGCTTTCACTACTGGGACAGATTGACTGTAAAAATCACTTTCTGACCAGATCATTATCATGGGATGCAAAAATAGATTTCATTAATGACAGTATCAATAATAGACATTTGACCTGCAATTTAAAATAGTGTTAGCCTGTCCTGGGGCAAGGTTTTAGGGTGAAATGGGGTGATGAAAAATAGAAAGGAAGTGTGAAGAACGCATAGCTGATAGGGAGAGGGTTCCTCTCCCTGGACCGTGGATATGATGGCAATCCTGACCTTGTATCCGCCTCAGCGCTTAGTACAGTGCTTGCCACATAGTAAGCACTTAAATGCCACCATTATTATTTTTATTTTTATTAAGAATTATCGACTTTAGTAGTAACAGTGGTGAACATGAGCTGGCTGGGACACATCCATGGATCTCTTGAAATCTTTTTCAATCCTTCTCATTCCATAACTTTACTGTCTAATAATTTAGCCAAACCTTCCTTGAACTTATTCCTTTCTGTCTGAACGCCTGCTGTCGATACAGCCCCAGAAAATAATTCCTTGTGCGTTATACAGTGGTAGTTTGCATTTTGGCACAATGTTATATAGTTTAAGAGTCTCAAAGCGCACTGATTTATTTGGGCTTCACTTATAACTTAGAGGGGGAAAACAAATGATCAGTAATCCAAGAATTAGTTAAGTGTCAATGAAATCAGTTGCATTTATTGAGCACTCGCTGTGTACAGAACACTGTACTAAGCGCTTCTGAGAATACAGTACAGCAGAGTTGGCAGACAGGCTCCTTGCCAGCAGTGAACTTACAGTCTAGAGAAATGAAAGAATTATGCATGAAATGAAATGATGAAACAATGAAAGAACTATCCTAATTTTCCCAGTACCTAAAATTACTCTCCTGCAGTGTTGCCTGCACTGCAGACAGACACTAAACAATCCCCTAGTTCTTTGGGAGTATTGATGCTCACCTCCCTGATGTACTGCTGGAAAGTAAATTAAGGTCCCAAGGGAATTGGTGTTCATATTGTGTGGCTTGAAATACATTTGAGATGAAGAAAAACAAGGGATGATTTTTCAGGATAATCAAAGTTGAACTCACTGAGTCCTGGAATTAATGAATATATGTGTGGGTGACAGCAGCCTCAGAAAATACCGTTTAAAAATATTTCAGTATTGGGTTCAACGTGCAGATGTCTTCAGAAATGCTCACTTCTTCCATAAAGTGTGGTTTTGCCGCTTCTTAGGGATAGAATCCTGTCAGGGAATTACTGAAAATTCTTCTAACATTTCATTTCATTTTCATTTAATAGTATTTATTGAGCGCTTACTAACATCATGTATCTTTATGGGGTGCTTCTGTGGTGTTGGAGGAGGTGGTCATACACGTGCATGTGACATTGGTTCAGGTACACGTACTAGAAAGCCCCAGTGTTATGAGCAAGCGCTAGCATGTAAGTAAATCCCTCCCCGTGCCCTCCCCACTTGGACAGCGAGGAAACAATCAATGACGACTGGAAAATCGGAGGGAGCTCTGCCCATAGTTTGTGTCACGTTTTCAAGCATCCAAGAGACCCCTGAGCGGACAACCAAAGTAGTAGTTGAATTGTGGAGGCAATTTAATTTAGAAATGGATGGTTCAGCTGTCGCTACTTTAATTATATCTTATTCAGGCAAATGGTTTCCTATTGAGGCCCTCATCAAACTTCAGCAATCCAGTGCATCATTGCAAATGGGTGGGATAGATAATAATAGTTGTGGGATTTATGCCAGGCACTGTACTAAACACTGGAGATTGATACAAGATAAGCTGGTTGGACACAGTCCATGTCCCACATAGGGTTCACAGTCTTAATCCCCATTTTGCAGATGAGGTAACTGAGACACAGAGAAGTGAAATGACTTGACAAGGTCACACAGCAGACAAGTGGCACAGCTGGGATTAGAACCCGGTCCTTCTGACTCCCAGGCCTGTGCTCCATCTACTAGGCCACGCCCGGTTTCACCATCACCAGCTAAAATATTGGGATTAAAAAGGTGTATGTAATTTTTTAAGAAAACGGATAATTTCTAAATACGATCAAAGAAGACCCTATTGGAGAAAGGAGTTCAAAGGTGTGCGGAGATTCTCGGGCGTTTGCCTGCTACAAGATGCGTTAAGAGGAAAGGAAGAAGGCTGTTTTTCACCCTGAACTGGACGAATTCCTCACTAAAGTTGAAAAACCACCACCACAGTCAGCAGAACAGCCATCTACATCTACAGCCTCCCGCAATCTTAATCATATTCCAACACTTTATTTATTGACTATTGTGATGTTACGCTTGGAATTACTTTAATAAAGTTTAAACAATAAATGGTTTAGTGAGATTTATCATTACGACATATGGCGCATAAAGCAATTTCATATTACTTTTCCAGTGTTTCTGGGATGGATCCTAATTTTATAACCCATAAATCTATGGCCAAGCACACACTAAGATTAAGCCACATGGTAGAAGGACTTAACTCAATTGTATCGTGGGGTATGTCTGTAGGGTACCAACAACGAGACACTGGATGGCAAGCTATTCACTCACAATGAGGAAATCCTCACAGCAACTCCACTTCATTGGGTGGGGCATGAACAAGCAGGACACCCAAGCAACTGCTGCATGGTGCCCTGAAAGAGGACATATGCAAATCGGGAAAATAGAATATATTCTTTAAAGACATGGTAAAACAGAGACTCAAGCAATGTGTCATGACAGTGGTCTGTTGGGACCGTCACAGCACACTAGTCTCTAGGCTAGAATAATTATTATTATTAATTGTATATATTGAGCACCCCTTCTGCGTGCAAAGCACTGTACTAAGCGCTTATAATAATGGTATTTGTTATGTTCCAGGCACTGTACTACAGGCTTGTTGTGGGCATTGAATGTGTCTACTAACTCTGGTGTACTGGCCCCAGGTCTTCGTACAGTGTTCTGCACTCAGTAAGCGCTCAGTAAATACCATCAGTGATGATTGCCAGTCATCAGCTTGGCAGATGTAGCTGTCCTTGAGCGAAGACATCGTGAAGAGCAGGATAGCTGGAAGCCGACTCAGTAATAGAACAGGCCGCAGTATCAAACAAATGCATTCATGAGACAGGGAACTATCTTAGCATGGATATAAGGTGGAAGACGATGAAAGTGTACATGTATGTAGATGTTCTTCTCAACCAAACTTGATCACAGGGATAGGCTCTCACTTTCAATAGCATCATCTTTTGAAACGGAGAACATCTATATACATGTACACTTTCGCATCAACAAATTGCTGCTGAAATTTTGATTAATGAAGTACTGCTAAGTATAAAAGGCAAAAACATTACAACATTTTCTCAAGAACTAGATTCATCTTGAATTGCTTGGAGTTAAGGAAATCTAGTTTGTGTGAAAGCAGTAATTAAAATCCAAAATAATTATGAGAATCACATTTTTCAGCCTAGTTTCATCAGTTTATATAAATGTAATATAATAATAGGGTTACATGAAGAGTTTTTTATTGATATACAGATTATGACCTCTGTTTTAAATTAGAGCATATATTGATGTTTTAGCATTTTCTGAATGCCCAGCATAAAATCAATTGTTGAATTATGGAAAGACATGCTTAAAGAAATGCATCTGCATGAAATTTACATGCTTGAAGTCCTACTTCTATTAGTTTAAATAAGTGCATTGTATGTTCTCTAGAGGAGTCCATTTAGTATACAGATTCTTGAGAATTTACCTCACGTTTCATATCCTTGCCAATCAGGTAATTATGAATGAGGAAACCTAGAGGTGGTAAGCCGAAGGATAGCTGTAGATCAATAGCAGTGAATGTCGTAAGGATTTTGGTAGCCATGGTTTTGGTGTGTCTAGCTTGAATATATATGGTTAGCCATATGGTCAGAGTATATTTTTTGATGCACTTTATTTCCAAAGGGTAGCTTTTCTCTAATGTCCATGGTGATTATAGGCACCAAGGTGATTAAGAATAAGTCCTCACAGTTTAGAAGAGGAAGATGGGATGTTTTTGATTCCTTTCAATGAAATTCTTACTTGAAAAAGGAATTATACCTTTATAAAAGTATTAACTTTCTTGGTATGAATGTTTAGGTTAAGCTTTCCCTCCCTCTAAGGTTTTATTACCTCCAGTTTTGATCTTCCCTACTTACTCCCCATTTAATCTCCCATCTCCCGAGAAGTCATAATAGGAGAGAAAAAAAGCCCCCGTTTCAAGCCAGCAGGATTTGGCATAAACACGATATCCAAAGGCAAGAAAAGGAGCATGGCCTAATGGAAAGACCACGGGCCTGGGAGTAAGAGGACCAGGGTTCTAATCCTGACTTTGCCACTTGTCAGCTGACCTTGGGCGATTTGTTTAACTTCTCTCTGCCTCAGTTACCTCATCTGTAAAATGAGGATTAAGACTGTGAGCCCCATGTGGGACATGGACTATTTTCAATTTGATTAGCTTGTACCTATTTCAACCTGGCACATTGTAAGCGCTTAGTGAAGAACATGTTTTTTAAAAAGAGAAGTCAGTCACACATAAGTAAATTCAGTCTGTCAAGAAAGTAAGTGTGCTGATTTCAGGCTTCTGCAGCAGGCTCTCGGGTGGAAAGTCCTCCAGAAATATTCCCTCTGCCTAAACAGATCAATCAGTGGTATTTATTGTGTTCTCACTGTGTGCAGAGCACTCCACCAGGCACTCAACATTGTACAGATCTTATCCTACAGATATTGAAGGGTGCCACGGGTGAGATTCTGCCCCTGAAAATTCAGGTTACAAGCGGAATTTTCCCTAGGCAACCTCTATCCAAAAATACATGCAGAAAGTCCTAATGGTTTTCCTCTTGTGTTTTCCACAAAGAGAAAGGTTCTTGATCAGTAAGTGGATAAAGTTATGGGGGATGCGAAGTCCATAAAAGAGGAATTCATCCTTTACCACACAGTTGGATGTTAGGGCAGATTGTAAACTTGTTATGGGCAGGGAATATGTCTGTTTATTGTTATATCGTACTCTCCCAAGAGTTTAGTAGAGGACTTAGCACACAGTAAGTGCTCAATAAATACGATTGAATGAATTAATGAATTTTAGTGCTAAGGTTGGAGACAGACTATTAGGATGGATGGCCATTCATCTGACTGGCTTTTGGCATTGCTCGTATTTTTATGTTCTTGATGTTATTCTTCAAGCAGATGTCTCTTGCCTCACTAAAGGATGACGTACCCTCTTTGTTTCCATTTAATGCAGCTTTGGTGTGTTTGTTTTATTTAGAATGTAAGCTCCTTGAGGGCAGGGATTGGGGCTACCAACTCTGATGTATGGTATGTTCCCAAGTATTTAGTACAGTGCTCTGCACTTAATAAGTGCTCAATAAATACCATTGATTGATATTTGTTAAGCACTTAGAATGTGCCAAACATGACAATCTCTGGAGATATGGGTCAAAAGATACTATTTTAAACACCATCTACGGGCTCACAGTCTAAAATTGGCAAAGAAATAATGAGGGACGTCTAGTCCGTAAGCTCCTTGTGTGCAGGAGTAGTGTCTACCAACTTGGTTGTATTCTTCTCTCTCAACTGCTTAGTACAGTGCTCTGCACGCAGCAAGCGCTCAAGAAATACCATTGATCTATTGGAAAAAAACAAAACCCAAACCCAACTTTGACAAACATAGCAGTTCATTCCTCTGGGAAAGAAACGATTCCCAGGATCCTCAGTGCTCCAGGCAGGCTTATCCTTTGGTCCAAACAACCACAACCTTCTCAACTTTATGAATGTTGTGGGGAATGTTGGGAAGGTATTCTTCTGCCCACTCCATGTTTCAGCAGGACAGGTTTGCACCTCCCCACCTCCGGCAGAGGGGCATAATAATAATGATAACAATGGTATTTAAGTGCTTACTGTGTGCCGAGCACTGTTATAAGCACTGGAAGAGAGAGAGGAATCTGCTTTGGTTGTCAGGAAACTCCCCTCACAAACCCTGTAGTTCTAGTGCGGCTGCAGTCTTCAACATGAATTTCCTATGTGTACCTACAACTCCTCAAACATAGTTTTAATAGAGACAATAATAATAATAGTATTTGTTAAACACTTACTATGTGCCAAGCATTGATCTAAGCGCTGGGGTAATAATGTTGGTATTTGTTAAGCGCTTACTATGTGCCGAGCACTGTTCTAAGCACTGGGGTAGATACAGGGTAATCAGGTTGTCCCACGTGAGGCTCACAGTTAATCCCTATTTTACAGATGAGGGAACTGAGGCACAGAGAAGTTAAGTGACTTGCCCACAGTCACACAGCTGACAAAGCTGGGATTTGAACTCATGATCTTTGATTCCCAAGCCCGGGCTCCTTCCACTGAGCCACGCTGGGTAGATACAAGGTAATCAGGTTGTCCCTCATGGGGCTCACAGTCTTAATCCTCATTTTATAGATGAGGGAACTGAGGCACAGAGAAGGTAAGTGAAGTGCCGAAGGTCACACAGCAGACAAGTGGCAGAGCTGGGATTAGAACCCATGACCTCTGACTCCCAAGCCCATGCTCTTTCCTCTAATTCACGCTGCTTCACAACAGGATTCTCTTCAGGTACTCACCCCAAGCACGCACCCAGTGTCATCATAAGCAGTTACTCTTTCCACAGCGTAACAGTTTCCACTTTTACCACAAAACTGACATCGTCTTTTCAAAAACCCTGCACTCTCGCTGGGAGTTTGGAACTGATGGATTCTGATACCAGCACCGAGGATCATGGTCAACCATCTTCATCTATCTCGCCGCCGACCTCTCATCCACAACTTGTCTCTGGCCTGGAAAGAGACAATTTCATATCTGAAAGACAATTACTCCCCCCAGTTCCAAGCCTTATTGGAGGCACATCTCCACCAAGCGGCATTCCCGGACTATACCCCCATTTCCTCTTCTCCCACCCACTTCCATGTTGCTCACTTGTCCCTCAGACCCACGGCATTTATGTACGTATCCATAATTTATATTAATGGTTATATCCACCCCCCCACCCCTACCCCCGTAAGCTCACTGTGGCAGGGAACTTGTCTACCAACTCTGTTATATCGTACTCTCCCTAGTGCTTAGTATAGTGCTCTGCACATAGTAAGCGCACAATAAATTTGATTGAGTGATTTTAAAAAGAAAGAAGCAGGCAGTGTTGTCAGAGGTTTAACAGTGGTCTTTAATTGCTCAGTGTAGGCAAAGTATTAAAACCAGAATTCCCAATGCCAAGTCTGAAAGGTGTCAGTCCTACGCTGGGATTTTCTCTCCGTTTACAATCACATGCTTGGATAGAACGAAGGGCAATTATGTACCTACACACTCTCTCTCTCTCCTACCTTTATTTGTTGTATTCTTTTCCACCATCCACTAGACAGGTAAAATGACTTGGCTCCATACCGTTGACAAAGCTGTCTTTCTGTTCAGTGTCACTGTCTGCGGTGTCTGACTTTCAGTTTGAACTAAGGTAATAAATGTGGTGCCGTGTATCCCTCTCTAAGAGAAGTTGTTCCTTCTAGGGTCTGAAATGTTTCTCTTGTGTCACGGTTCATTTTGAAGATATGGATTTAATTAAAGGACTTATGTTACTGAAATAAAATAACTTAAAAGCATTTTGATATTGTGGCACCGAGTGAGCAATGTAGAAAGGGAGATCATTGCCTAGCGTGTGGACTCTGGCAAGGTGTTTTCCAGAAAGGTTAGTTGAGGAGTTATACTCTTTTCGAAAATACTTGCTTCGTCGTGAAGGTGATAGTGATTCTAACTAGTATTTAAGTTCTTTTGTTAGTTACTGTTGCTTATCCTTAGTATCCTTTATAAATTAAGGTATCAAACACTTGCTCCTTGTTCTGAATCATGGTTTTTATTTCAGTACTGTACGTTCATAAGGTCTGCAGGGGGTGGTTCTTATTGTGTTTGTAAGAGTAAGTGAGATGTAGCAATACATCTTCAAAGATGAATCTGTTTCACAGTTTTTAAAGTAACCAGTAGAAAGGTTGTGATTTAAAACAAAAATCGGAACCAGCACCACCTCTGGTTTCACAAATGAAGCGATTCAATTGGGCTCCTGCACTTAGCAGTGGAATAAATCAATCAGTATGAAGTTTTCGAGTTCCCATTTTTCCTAAAAAGAAGACTGCCTCTAATCTCAGACTTTCGTCAAATCTTCACGCCCTAAAGCGTGCATCAGTGACATGAGTTCGTTTTAATTTTTCTTTTTGCCATACTCTTCTAGTACATCATTTGTGAAACTGAAGTTGGCTTTTCAAACGTGAGACAGGTATGTAAAAAATGTTTTCCAGTGACCTTTGTGAAATCGATTCTCTTTTCTTTAATTACCCAAGGAAATTTTACCTGAGAGAGGAAAGTGTGATGTCCAAACTCACCATCACCTCTTCTGTCCCTCTTTTTTTTTTTTTTCCTTCCCCGTTTGTTTCAGACCAGGATGAAAGAGCGGCCGAACTGAGCAGGGAACAGAATGAGAAAACCATCCGGAGCACTCAGACCGCTCTGCGCAATTTCCGGGAGTTCCTCATCTCCAAGTACCCTTCGGAGACTCGGGAAATCTACGTCATCCCTTGCAAGGAGCTGGATGTTTACCTGGCGTCTTTCTTTGTCGATGCCCGGCAGAAGGACGGCTCAGAGTACGAGCCCAACAGCTTGGCCAACTACCAGTGCGGACTGGAGCGCTACCTGAAGGAGCACAGGTATGGGTACAGTATTACCAGGGATAAGGAATTCAAGCGGTCCCAGGAGGCTCTAAAGCAGAAGCAGATTGAGCTGCGGTGCAAAGGCAAGGGCAACAAGCCGCACAAGTCCATGAAGCTCACTTTCGCCGACGAGCTCATCCTGCGCAAAAGGGGCCTGCTGAGTCGGTATAACCCCGAAGGACTGCTCAATCTGGTCTGGCTCAACAACACGAAGGCGTTCGGACACTGCACCGGCTTCCACGGCTCCACCCTGAAGTGGGGCGACATCCGGCTCCGGGTGACGGAGACGGGCCTGGAGTACCTGGAGTGGATGGGGCAGGACGCCGGTGACCTGAATGCCAAGACCAAGCGAGGAGGGACGGACTCCAGAGTGTACGCCACCCAACACGCGCCCCAGACCTGCCCCGTGCAGGACTACAAAGAATACGCCCAGAGGCGGCCCCCGGCTATGCGCTACGAGGATGCGCCTTTCTACCTGTCCATCAAGCCTGTGGTGAACCTGGCGGCACTTCACTGGTACAATTGCCAGGCCCTGGGCAAGAACAAGCTGGCCAAGATGGTAAAGACGATGTGTGAGAAGGGCAACATCCCTGGGAGGAAAACCAACTTCAGCGTGTACCAGAGCTGCAGCACCCTCTCCGAGGCACAGAGCAACCAGCTGGTGCTGATCTGCAACAACTTAAGCCAGCAGGCAGCGCAGTCCATGGCCAGCCATTCCAGTAGCGGCAACTTCATCGTCTCCGCCTCTTACGACTCCTCCTCGGATACGGCTTGACCGGAGGGTGTCGGGCTGGGGGGGGACCGGCGGTTAGCGGGGTCCCACCTTGGTTTTTCGGCCCAGTGATACACGTCAACTGTGATTGTACACTACTTCCCAATCCTTATCTCCTTCCCTCTCCCGGTGTTAACTTTATAAAGATGCAAATATATAATATATTTTTTTCTTTTTACAAATAAGGCGATAGAAATAGTTTAGTTTGACTAACATAGTATTTATAGGATTGCGACAAAATGAAAACGACTGAAGGGTCATTTAATATAACTGCAGATTTTACAAAAGCCAAATGGTTCTCAGGCATCACAAGATAGAGGTAGGCATTTCCCTTCTTTTTAACCTAGCAGAGAAAGCAGCGTAGCCCTGCTGGGGTGTGAGAGAGAGTGAGAGAGAGTGAGAGAACGAGAGTGTGTGTTGGAGGGCTTGTCAATGTACGAGAAGTCATTTGTTCATTTTTTTTTTTTTAATGACATCCTAACCTGGAGGAGCCCAATTTTTCCCTGACTGATTTCCCTGTACTTGATCTTAGCCAGTCCAAACAAGGAAGAGATGTTGATAGAAGCTGGGAGCATCAAATTATTTCTAACTCGTAGGGTGCTCCGGGATGTGGTTCCTGAGCCATATATGCGTACGATAATAATAACTAGATGAATCGGATTCTCGTTAACAAAAATCAGCTGAAGATTCCTTTTTGCGCTCATTCCCCATTTTCTGTAATCGTTATTTAGTATTGTTTTGAAACAATATGCAAAGTCGAAATGGCAGAAATACTGTTATACATCAAATTTCCGCTGATGTACAGCAAAACGTTGATTATCTATCAGTAAGTAGTGTGCTCCCCTTATCTGTGAATTCTGTGCAAGACTCAAGTAAACGTAAACAACCGTTTTGACGCTCCATTTCCAAGTTCAGAAATCTTCCCTAGGCCTAAGGATCAATAGTTGATCGAGGATAAAGAAAAAAAGAATCTTACTATTTAAAATCTATAAGCTCTAATGCAGGCCATAAAAATGACTCCCCTTAAAATCTAAATCCCCAGAAGTTTTTATTTTAAAATGCTATTTGTAGCAGTATTTATGTCTTATTAACTTATTTTGTAGTCTACTAAAAGCGTCAGGTCGACTGTGGCAAGCAAGACGATTCAGGAAGCATTCTTTCTGTTAACAGATTTATCTGAAATAAACATGACCATCTTCGGGCGTGCGCGGGGTGATGGGGACGGAGGGTCCCGTATTGCCCTGTTCAGTCACACGTGAACCCATCAGGGAATATAACCGTCCACGATGGCTTCTTTGAGCATGAGGGAACCATAAGATGTTTATGCTTCTATACACATATAAGAAATTAAAATGTTATTCTAAATGAACTAAATCATTTGCGTCATAGACATGAAAATATTTATCCGCAGTACTCTGTGAAACTTCGGGTAAGATAATCTAATGAGTAAATGCCCTGTTTTTGGTCTACCGAGGTTTATTTTTTATATTTCCAAACCTGTGGTGGGTTTGAGTCAAGTAAGTAGCAAGATCATTCTAAGAAATGATCTATCAATCTAAGAAAAATGCACTCAAACTGATAAAGAAAAGCAAACCACCGTACTAAGTTTTCATCAGGTGTAGCTCCTTGGGGAGAGTTCAGTATATTTTTGGAAATGTTCCTGAAGTACTACTTGGCATGAAAATACAGTCCACCTTGCTGGATGAAGCTGGGCATTTGCCTAGTGCACATCCATCCATCGTTGAGATAAACCTGTAATTCATAGTAACTATAAAACTAACTGGTATTTGCTAACTCTGGTATCTTGCATTGATTTGCTTTGTGATTGTCAAACCGGATTTTACCCCAGTGGATTGAATTTCCCATCAGCATCTCCTTTCTCCATTTTCCCCTTCACCCCCACCTCATTGCTGTAAGTTTGAATGCAGCCACTTGCTCTTTCTCAAGATTGAGGCCTTTTTGCTAGGGAGTTGGAATCGGAAGTGTGCTGTTGGTTTGTTGGATTGGAGGTGCCTTGGTTCCTGTTGGTTGTTCTTCATAATCTGATGTATTCGCCATTTGTTTAGTGTGGGAATGAAGAGAAGTGGCCAAAGGAGTTGGATGGCGTTTTATTGTTATATTGATGGTGAACATTTGTATATCGCACTGCCTCTTGATGTGCCAGTCCAAATTATCTTCTGGTGATCTTGGTCGGAGGAGACACACCACTTTCCAAAATAGTAGAAAGGCGTCTTCAAACCTGTAAGGAAAGCTGAGAATGAACCTGAATTTGACTGCTAGGTGACCCTTTTACGTGATTACCTCCTTCCTCACCATCATAGATGCTTGTATTCATTTTCCTCCTGACCTTGCACATCCCTCTTCTCAGGCTCTTTCTTCCTGTTCATTATACAGACACCCTGTTTTTAACAAAATCCATTTTAAGGGAAATCAACCATATTTAGAATTTATTTGCTAGGAATTCAAATGATAGGAAGCATTATACATACATGCATGTAGACATAATGTTTCCCAAAGGCACTTGAAATGCTAATTTATGCACATTCCATTCATTAATTTACCTTGTACATTTCTTCTGGGCTTGGATGTGTTCTTCCTAGCATGTTAAGCTCACATTGAGGAGTGAGGCCTTTATGCATATGGATGGTAAATTTTGAAAGGCTCAATTAGAGAAGTCCAGAGCCCTGGTACTTTTTTTTGTTTATTTGGTATTATTTTATTTTTTTAACCCCCAAAATGAAACACTGCGGGGAAACATCAGCTTGAATTTTCTTTTTAGCGCAGACAGTCAAAAGGAGTTCTTTGACATGAAGCATTCCTTTTTGAATGAAAAATAAGATGATGAGGCATGGACTACTGAATTGACACTGAACAGAATTATGACTGTATAATTAATCAAAAGTCTACTCTTTAGAATAAGACAAGGAAGAGCTGTAGCTGGCATTGAGCAGTTCTAGAATTTATAGCAGTTCTATAAATTCTAGAATCAAGGAAAATATATGTATATGTAATGAATATTTTATAACTAAAACCTGGACCTGTGGCCTGGACCAAGAGGAATCAATAGATCAATCAGTGGTATTTACTGAGCGCTTACTGTGTGTAGAGTTCTCTACTAAGCACTTGGGAGAGTGTAATATGGTGGAGTTGGTAGACACGTTCCTTGCCCACAATGAGCTTACCGTCTAGAGGAGGTTCCATTTCCTAGTAAATCATCATTAGAGGATATAACTTTGAAACTGTTTAAGACACCTGTATTCATCCTCCCAGCCGAGGTAGAGTCAGGCGCTATTTGGGTCTTTGCCAAAGTGGATTTAAGTGTCCCTATGTTTTCAGCTAAATAACGTCAGTCAGGCAGTCTTTCCATTCTAGGACAAAACCAGCAGAATCTGCTGTGACCCCATTCAGGGCTTTATCAGACACAATCTGGGACACCTGCCTGTATTTGAATACCCTATGCACCTACACCTGCTAGCATTTAAATGGAACGATTGTGGTTCTAGGAATGATCATTCAGCTGTGCACCAATGCAGACTTTAGAAAAGCAACCATAACATTTGTAGGATGGTCTTTTCTTACAAAAATTCCACTACCTACCCAAAAGATATTAAGTATCCTTGCATTGTTTTCTGCCTCCTAAGCACTTTAGATCATAAGATGGCTGGAGGAGGTAATTTGATCGTGGTTATGACAAAGCCTGTCACATTATGTTGTCCTATTTTCAGATCCCACTTAACCTTTGTCCTAATGTGAACACACATTATTCAAGTACTCCTGGAAGCAGGCTATTATTATTTATTTTTTTGGTTGTCGCCTGATGGCGGTTGGAATAGACCAGCTTACCTTTTCCAAGTTGCTCAACGTTTTCTGACCGACAAGAACGGATTTGGTTTTATCAAATCTTTGATGAGTTAATGAATCTGGCTCCAGTTATTCCCAGACTAGGCCCACAGATGTAGAGTATTATGTATCATATGTACATTTTTTTGTTTCTAGACTAATTTTCTAAAAGCATAAACTCTTTCATTGTTCTTTATTTACCTTTTCTCCTACTTCAGTAAACCCAAAGAAATTTAACTTGAGATAGTTCCAGTTTGGTCACTGCGATGATGGTATTTGTTAAGCGCTTCCATGTGCCAAGCACTGTTATTGATATCCATATTCTATTCAGCCACCAAGAGAAATTTAAAATACTGTACCTTTCATACTTCAGGTACCTTGAAGCACTTCAGAAACAGCGGAAAAAGCAGTGTCAACCCAAGATACCGTCTATATCTAGCTATTATCACAGAAAGAAAAGTTAGCCATATTATTATCCATAAACACTTCAAATGCAGAAGAAAGTGTCAACAGTGTCATACCATCTATATGTAGCTATTATCCCAGGAAGGGAAGTTATCCATATTACACATGCTAAGGATAAAATTTTGAAAAGGGAGCTAAGCCCCCTGACCCTCAAAGAGCTATCACTTGCGATAGAAAATATATACACTACTTCCCAAGTTCTGGACAATAGGTATGTTACTGGAGTTTAAGGTAGAGGGCAAACAGACATCGCTGTGTCCAACTTCAAGGGAGGAAATCGATTTTGTAGACTCTTCTGGCATTTAGAAAGGTATATATTTTTTCATATGATGCTGTGTATGACATTGCTAAATTCCCCCGTGAAGGCAAAGAGCAATCTAAAAGGTCATGCTCCAATCCTACCTCCCCATCTGGTGAGGGCACAGATGATGTTCAGAAAATGCTTACTTCTGTTATCAACTAATGGCATTTACTGAGCTCTTACTATATGCGGAGCACTGTACTAAGCACTTGGAAGAATACAACAGATTTACCAAACATTTCCCCTGCCCATAATGAGTTTATGGTCTAGAGGACTGGTATCGTGGTATTTAAGTGCTTACTGTATGTCAAGGACTGTTCTAAATATTGGGTTGGAGACAAGTTAATCAGATTGGGCACAGACCCTGTCCCACATGGGGCTCACAGTCTACATAGGAGGGAGAACAGGTATTTTAGGAAAGTAAGATCTGGAGACTATTTCGGCCTCCTACAACCGAGTAACGTTGTTGTAATAAAGAAATATTGTCATTTCATCTGTCCTAACAAAGAAAAGGAAAATGTGTAGTTAAGCATGGGAGCTTGTAGCACATATTTAGATGTGGCTCTTTTAAAGGGACACATCCTGTCCTGGGCCTGTGTGAAAGGCAAATGGACATCCAGGTTGCAGATGTCAATGGCGGGCAGACTAAACCTAAAAATATCTATTTTGTTTTTCAAATGGTTTTAAAGATTTGTTTTTCTGGTTTGGGTTTTGGTTTTTTAACTATGGCACCGTTCTAAGCGCTAAGGTAGATACAAGCTAATCAGGTTGGACACATTCCATGTCCCACACGGGGCTCACAATTTAAACCCCATTGTACAGGCAAGGTAACTGAGGCACAGAAAAGTTAAGTGACTTGCCCAATGTCACACAATAGGTTAAAATGTATAGGATAAATCAGAAGCCAAGAATTGGTTTTGCAATGAAAAGAAGTGGTTTCATTACCTGGAGAGCATCCTCTTGGTAGATTAATTTGGTAATCACCTGATAGTAGCCACTTATCTGCAGAGATCATTATTCGAGTGTCTGTGTGGACACATGGAAGGTTTTGGGTAATTTTTCTCATGTGTTCTCAGGCTCTATGCCCAAACTGGAGAACTGATGCTTAAACTAGGTAAGCCAAGGGAGTTGAGGGGAAAATGTACACTTATTTAAGAGAAGCCTAGAGGAACAATAGAGGGGAGGGAGAAATTTGTGTTTAGAGTCTCCCTTCCTGTCTGCTCCATTGAATGCATTTTGCCAGGTCATGAATATGGGAGAAGGAGATCAGGTGATGAAGATGTCTACGAGAGAGATGGTGGTAAGTGATAGCCGTATCCTGTTGATAAAAGAAAAATAGAGGCAAAACAATGGAGCTGTTTGTCTTCTCACCAAATGTTGAAGCTTGCCAGACTTTTCATGCTCTTCTTTGTTTTTTACACTGGAGTTATAGTTCATTTGTTTCATTATCCTTTCATTTATTCTGAGCTTTGAAAAGATTTTAGCTAAACCCTTTATTTCGTGGTAAGTAGAGCTAGGGAAAAAGGCCATCAAAAATGAAATCCTGAAACTCACTTTGCACACTTTATTTAATCATTTTATTCCTGATTGCTTCCTGTGTTCTTTGTATTGTAAATTGAAAGGCTTAGCACTGTTCTAGAAAACTCATTTTATGGACAGCCACTTAATCACACCAGAATTTCCAACTAGTAATTTGTACCGTAAGAAGTAATAAATCCATTTTAGAATTAAATAGCCACTCTGATTAACTTTAATTACATGAACTTTTCTATCTATGCTCCCATTATAATTAAAATCTAACTTTTGGAAAAGCATTTATAAAACATCATTAAATTTTTGTTTTTATAGATCGTATTTGTAAAAAAAATTACTGTCTTGCCAAAAAACATTACAGTTTCTATGCATTGTGTAACTGAGTGATGTCACTTGATATTTCTGCATGTCGTGTAGGTGCTCTTTCATATGTATGTTTGTGATATTTGTGGAAATGTTAACCATTGCTGCTATAATCACTTATTGTAGTTAACTGAAAAAGTATATTGAGAGGCTGTGCTAGTGAACACTCGTATGTATACCTTGATAGTGTTTATTTCTTCTTCATTTAATATTTTGAGCCAGCTCTTAGTTCCTTCTACAGAAGGAACGTTGTGGTTGATAGGATGTGCCAAACTTACAATATCCTGTCTCACACAACTGATCACAGGTCAGGTCAGTGTATTTTGATAAGTTTTCCCCTCCCCTCTTTTGCCTACTCTTCTGTGTCCTTGACATCTGGAAAGAGAAGGCCACCGAGAATCTTATCATCATTTCTAGGCATTTTCTTTGTAATCTTGTTTTCTAATTTTTGAGCACCTTACGCAGAATGTGTTTAAGCAATATTCCCTGACCTGGATTTTTGAAACCAATTGAAAGAGGACTGTGAAGGTTGAACTTGCTTGTTAATAGGTTCCACTGGTTTATTATTGATGTTTAAGTTATCTAGAAACATTCAGAGGATTTTTATTTAATTGCAAAATATTTAGGGATTTATTTTTAAAATATTGTTGAAAATATAAGTACTATCAAACTGAATATGATAGTTTGTTTTTTTATTCAGCTGTGTCGGGGCCCGTTTTTAATCATATCTTCTTTCTTTACTTCCGGTCTTTCCAGACCATCCTTTCTGATTCCATTCCATTTCAGATTCAATTATACTTTTGTTCTTTAAGTAGTTCCATAGGAATTCTGAACAACTGTTGAGTGGGGGGGGGTGGGGGGGTGTAGTTTTTGTGGATTGATTCTGCTCCATTTAGATATGATTGTGAATGGAATGAAAGCCCAATTACTCCTAATTTATCTCTCTTTCAAATGGAAAAATCATCAGCAATCAAATCCATTTGTCAGGCAGAAGTGTTGAAGAATGGGCGGAGCTGATTCCTGAATAGATTGTAAAAAGATTTTTAAATGAAAAGAATAAGGCACAAGAAAAGAATCCCTGTTATGCATATTCAGGGAGTTGGTAATTTCAATGTTTTTCACAAAAGGTGTAAGTAACCTCATGAAATTTATAGTGGCTCAGATATTGAAGATGCTTTGTTGTGTCTCTGCCAACTACAGTAATTGGTTCCCCCACTTTGTGTTTAGAGATTTTACTGCCAAAAATGAATTATTGTAGTTCCTAGTAGATTAAAGCCAGCTTTATATGTCATTCTCTTCTCACCACCTCCTTACCCAGAAACAAGGGATACACCTCTATTGTGAGCTTTTTCTCCTGAGTATGTTGCAAATGTAGGTACAATGAAATAATTTTTACTGTTGTATTAATCCTTTTATGTTCTGAGACAGCCACCTTCCCCCCTGCACTCTCCTGTTAAATAAAGTCAATTAGCTTCCTGTAATTTTTTTTTTAATGCATCTCTTGTCCAGGAGTTATGTGCAAAAGGAAGGCAGGGGCTTCTTAGATATTCCTTAGGTGGAGGGAGAGACTGGGAAAGAGTTATATTCTCTGCAGCAGCAGCTATAGGCCCTCTCTCGACTTCCTCTCTCCCTACTGGGAACTGTCCTTTCTGGATCATCTTTGGAAGTCACGGAGAGGGAAGAGAAGAGCCAATATGTCGGCCTACGGAGGCAGGAGGGAGGAGAAGTGGAAAGAAATGGGGAGTGTGGTGTGGCCCAGGCTACAAGGAGATCTGTGGGCATTCTGGCTTTTTCGTGGGGTGGGTTTTACCTATTTTTAAAAACAAAAGGGAAATAGAAATTGGGGTCTTATGGACTAAAAACCCCAAATATCTCCCCCCCCCCCCCGCCATTTGTAGGGAGAATGCTAGTATCTTTTCTTCTTTTTTATTGCTTCACGTATTTTTTTTAACCCAGTGGTCTTCCAACCATGCTCAATTTTGTTTTGTAATAATAATAAAAAAACCCATTAAACATATCTATATCACAATCCTGTTTTTTTTCCTCCACGATTTCCAGTCAGGGCTTTGTTCTCATTGCTGAAGCTGGACACATATTTGCCAAATCGGTCCCGTGGTAAGCAATATCATTTATGTCATGTGCATTGTAATCTGAAAGGGTGGTCATGATTCTGCTGGCCCGAAACCCAGTGGAAATGAACTGCAATCTATCTGAGTGCAGTAGGGTCTATATAGGTTCCTCTGTGAGACACAGACATTAACTTAAATGTAGAATTCTAACATCCTGCTTTCTGTGAGGGCTTCCAGTTTTTTCTTGTCTGGCGTCAGAATTATGCCTCTGGGGCCCTTTGCCATTCCCTTATGGTCTTTTAACGCTGGAGATACCTCTATCAACTCAATCAAACACAATTTAAGAACAAGAATCTGATTAAACATAACATCATTTTCCATATACGCTTGGCAGTTCATAAGAATTACTTTATGAAAGAGAAATAACCTTGCTACACTTTAAAAATACGTTACTCCGCACTGAGGGTGCATTTACTTTTCTCTCTATGGGAAACCGTGGTCAATTTTTCTCCATTTTTGGACCATCTAATTTTAAATGATTGAATTGAAAGAAACACCTTATATTGTGTATGTCTATTTCACTGTGATTTATTTAGCAACTCTGAATATGCTGCTATAATTAATTTGTGGAAGAACCGTGAGGAAAAACTAAATTGAGATTGAAGAAGAAGTGAAAGCGAGCTTTTAATATGACAAACTTTGTAACCGTTTTGACTTTTTTATTTATTTACTCCTGTCATTTGATTTTCAAAAATCATTTGATTAAGAAAATATTGGTGATGCTAAGAGTACAGCCTGAGCCTTGTTTTGCTGTTGGTTGATTTTTGCATTGCTCAGGTGTTCTATTTGAGCTCACTGTTCATTTCCTCATTTTCGTGTGTGTATTTGTGTTTTACTTAAAAGTCTGGTTTTGCTGCGCAACTGTTTAATTTCATTGTATGTATACTGTCTGTTGGCTACTAAGATAGTGTGAGTTTTCAATAGTTTTTAAATGTTTGTATTGGCACGGCCTTCACCTTATAGAACTAAGGAAATCATTTCCAGATTAATCAGTTGATAGTCATTGTCTCTGTGATGAGTGCATGCTTTCTTCACAGTATTTTGTCTGTACTTGAGTATAATGGCCAATCCTCATTTATTTAATAAATGGTTTTCTGCAAAGTTGCCTGATTTTTCTCATCCCAGCTAAATAATTTGGAAGTGCACTTTGGAAGGGAACTCCCTGTATGGCCAAGTCTTCAGAGCATTGCTTCTCTCCACTGGTTTGCAGCGTCTGTGAGTTCAGAAATAAACCCCTCGAGTCGGGGGGCTTCTTGACTGGTTCTGTGCCAGTGTGGTGGATCACACCTGCCACGGATGGGATGGGGATTCCCCACTACCAGATTTCCCCTAAATGAGATGTCATTCGGCACAGAGTCTTAGAAGAGTTTAGTTCCCAATCACAGAATATGCTGGGTGAGGCCAAAGTAGGAGAGAGGGCGAGGATGTGTAATAATAATAATTACGGTACTTGTTATGTGCTTACTATGTGCCAAGCGCTATTCTAAGCACTGGGGTGAATACGAGGTAATCAGATTGGACACAGTCCCTGTCCCACATGGGCTCATACTCTTAATCCCCATTTTTTACAGATGAGGTAGCCGAAGCACGGAAAAGTGAAGTGACTCACCCACGGTCACCCAGCTGAAAAGTGGTGGAGCTGGGATTAGAACCCACTACCTTCTGACTCCCAGGCCCATGCTCTATCCACTACACCAGGCTGCTTCTCATGTATACAGCTGCTCATTCATTCCACACACACTGTTGGTTGAGGTGTAGTGGTCTGTCTACATGACAATAACCCCTAAAGAATCCACCACCTGCACCCTCTCATGAATAGAATTCCATTTTAACTGAAAAAGATGGGAGGAGGGGCAAAAGGTTAATGTGAGCTTTTTAGACTTGGTAAACCAACGTATGTCAATCTTGTATCTTCTTTTGCTCCTTAATCTTTTTGCAGCCAATATTTCACTACTATTCACTTGTTTAATGGAAGCAATATTTTTCCCACATTGAGAATGTACCAGTTTTAGGGCTGAGCTTTAAGAGAGGTTTTTAATTGTCTTGCACCAGCAGATTTAGGAAGGATAACTTTTTTTTGAGGGGGTGGGGAATGGAGTTTCAAAATAATTATACAGAATTTCAGTCAAGAATCAAAACTACTTATCATTAGGCCAGAGAGAAACATCAGCTTGATTATTCTCTCTGTATAGAGGAGTTCGCTTTTCCCAGTTGCCAACCTTAGAAGCTCTATAGGGAAGCAGCGTGGCCTAGAGGAGTCAGAGAACCTAAATTATAATCCTGGCTCTGCCATGTACCTGCTGTGTGACCTTGGGTAAGTCACTTAACTTCTCCCTGCCTCAGCTTTCTCATTTGCAAATTGGGGATTAAGGCTGTGAGATTGGGAGCCCGATCTCCATGTCCCACATTATCTGATTATCTGATGCTCTTGTATCTACAGCGCTTAGTACAGTCCCTGGCACATAGTAAGCACTTAACAAATACCATTTAAAAAATACCTATTCTCCCTTCTACTTAGACTGTGACTTCCATGTGGGACCTCATTATCTCGTATCTACCCCAGTGCTTAGTACAGTTCTTTCCACACAGTAAGCACTTAACAAATACTTCACTTATTACATATTTGGGCTTTCCCTATGATTTATGTGAAATGGGATAGTCTTATAGGATGATGCCATTCAGAACATGGGGATAGTGTACTTTTTGATTTCCCCCCTCACCTGCTGCCTTCCCCCGCATCACCGATGGGATTCTGCATACTGGGGGTGACCTGTGACTGAGGTCATTAAAGACAGCAGATGTTCTCCTTCCATATAGAACGTACCGGTCCAGAAGTGGGAGAGTAAGACTACTCACCATTATTTAATAATTAAAATATTTCAGCTACTCCAACATTAACAAAATGAAGAGTATGGACGTAAAAACATCAGAGCATGTGATGCTTTCTCCACAGAAATGGTGAATATTTGCTAAAAACCCAATGTCATTGGCAAATAATCCAGTGTGTCTATATAGAAAGCTCTGGGTTTTCTCTGGTCTTTGCAAATAATAGATTTCACTGGGCTTGTGTAGAAATGGCCACGGGGTACTGTGTATTTTATTGAATAAAAAATATTTTTTTTCTTCAAGTGGGTTTCTGGAACAAGTCAGTATTTCTAATTAAAATATGTCAAAGAGTTGATTTGGTTGACAACGAAAGGCAACGCAGAGTGGGAATTAAGCATAGAGCCTGACTTTTCGCCTATTTTTTTTTCCACCTAGCACGATAAGGTATTTGGCCCCAAACTGAAGTCAGTGCTTTAGCAAGGGAAATTGAGTGTAATCTGTTAGACATCTTGTTTTCTTTTGCAAATCATTGGTTCTCTTGCATGTAAAGGAGTTGTCTGTTGCTACAGTCCTTGTAAATATTTTCTTTCTCCTCCTGTCAATTGTCTGTTCCCACTTACCATTCTATCACCCTCTAGTGATAGAAATGGAGAGGTAAAATACCACCTCACTAGTACTCTCAGGAGAGTATGACATTTAGATTTATGCCTATACTGGAAAGTGACTCCAAATAAAACTTTTTTTTAAAAAACAAACAAATGAATCACTTTTGTAGTGCCCTAAAAGACCAAGCAGAGAATTCAAAAACAAATATTTATTTTTTTCTTACTAGCATTTTCAAACGGAAATCTTTGTTACAAATAGTGCAGCAAAACTAGCATTGGCTAGAATAATAATAATAATAATGATGGTATTCGTTAAGCGCTTATTGTGTGCCAAGCACTGTTCTAAGCGCTGGAGTAGATACAAGGTAATCAGGTTGTCTCATGTGGGGCTCCCAGTCTTAATCCCCATTTTACTGATGAGGTAACTGAGAAGTGAAATGACATGCCCAAAGTCACACAGCAGATAAGTGGCGGAGCCGGGATTAGAACCCACAACCTCTGACTCCCAAGCCTGTGCATATAGCAGAAGTTCTAGATGCCCAGAAGGTTGGTTCTACTGCTTCTTATATATCTCTCTTCCTCCCCGCGCCCCCCGCTCCCCCCAAATCATCCTCTCTTCTCCAAAGATTTCCTTTTGACTAGTAGCCTACATTGGGCAGAGATTGTCTCTGCCTGTTGCCGAATTGTACATTCCAACCACTTGGTGCAGTGCTCTGCACATAGTAAGTGCTCAAGAAATACTATTGAATGAATGAATGAGAAGGTTTGAGTGGGGGTGCCCTGGAGGATGACTAAAAGGACATCTTTTCCAAAATGGTTGCTGTGAGAGATCTTTGAAAAAGAAATTGAAAAGCTATGATGTTTCTTGAGATAGCTGACATGAGTTCTTTACTTGCCAACACAAAATCAAAGGGAGTTTTGGTAATATTCTGGTTAACTCGATCAGAGTAGGCAGCCAATCCAAATTATTCGTGTCTCAGCGTAGAATTTTTTTTTCCAAACAAACTGAATGGTTACACAGTCTAAATCATACAGGTAATGGTCAACTACCTCTTCAACTTTGTGCTGGGTAGGCTTAATTAACTGTCTTAGTAGAGAGACCGATTCCTCTATAATGAGAGTTTAAAAGGTAATACCAAGACACCCATGTCATAATGGTGTATTTTAGTATGCCAAAATACATGAAAACCAAAGAAATTCCCTTTCCCATTTCAGATGGATAAGATCTGTTAGAAAGTTACAATAAATAAAATGAGGTTGAACTGAAGGGGCATTTTTCTGGTTTTTCTTTCTTTGAAGCAGTATTTTTTGAATGTTCTGTAATCGGCTTTATAGGCGTTTTCTTAAAAGGTTTAGTTAATGCTCTAATCATGTAAATATTATTTTATGCTGTAAGAATGTGGAATGTTGTATAGTTAAAATGTGAAAATATGTAGCCACAATAATAGAGATCATCTTATTTAATGATGAATAATACAATAATCAACGTATCTTCTCATAAAGTAGCAGGTAGAAACATTCAAACGGAGTAGCTGTTTTGCAGGTTCAGTTCCTTGGTTTATAAAGCTGCTGTCATTTTATGTGCTTTAATTGAAATGATTTGAGTGCATTTGATGAGACCTATCAAACAACAACCCCACAATCCGTTCATTAATAATTCAATAGGTATTGCAGTTATATGAGTTGATTAACTTTTTCAGCTCTAATTTGAGTACTGAAACCTAAATGTGCCCAAACTGATGCTCATTATGTCATTCCAAATACTGTTTTCTCTATTCATAAATCAGGCAAAATGTGCGCCATCTTTTACGAGTGGACAAAGCAGTTCTCACTTTCAGCATATGACATAACCAGGCACAAAAACGGAAGTTACTCAAAATTGTATGGAGCCAAAGTAGACACTTCAGATGTTTGAGACATTGTAGGACATAGAAAAGCAATTCAGTGTAGTCAAGTGCTGCTTAAGGAGATTTGCAACTGAATCCTTATCATAGAATCTTGAATGTGCAGCATGTATTGGGTTTGAATCTTCTTTCACCGCTTTTGTTTGCTGTTCCATACTTACAAAGAATTCCCATTTTCAGGGTGCGACTTCGTTTGAAGAGTAGCCCCGTGTTGTTGAGGAAAAATGGGACATAGTGTGTAGTAAATGTGAAGATAGCTGATGAAGGCATTCAGAAAGGCCTCAAGGTTGCTTTTTTTTAATTGCCTGAACTACAAAATTATGCAGTGTTCTTTTTTATGGGGAAGCAATTTTGGTTATTTTTATGTTATTTTTAATCAAAGCCATTTTAGGTTAGTGTGTATTCTACCACCTCTTTAAGATACCTGCACACGCAGACACACACACACACGCACAAACTTTCATTCATTCATTCATTCAGTAGTATTTATTGAGCACTTACTCTTTGCAGAGCACTGTACTGAGTGCTTGGGAGAGTACAAAATAACAGTAAACAGACACATTCCCTGTCCACAACAAGCTTACAGTCTACATCCCTATATATGTGCTTCAGATCTAAAAATAGCTCTGCATGCATATATGTGACTAAAAAACCTATGTGTGATCAATACTCTATTCCACCCAGTGCATTTAAAGACTATCCTTTGTTCTGCTGATTTGTCCCCTGCCGGCACTGTTTTTGAATGTGCCTCTTGGTTTTCCCTCCAATTTAAGTCTCTCCTCTGGAAGAGTAACCTTTCTCCCTGCTGACCCTCCGAGGCTGGTCTGACTGCTACAGTTGTTTCAGTCAATCAGTCAATTAATCAATCAGTGTTACTTACTGAGCACTAACTGTATGCAGGGCGAAGTACAAAATGCTTGTGTGGCCTAATGGATCGAGCACGGGCCTGGGAGTCAGAAAGACCTGGGTTCTAATCCCGGCTCCGCCACTTGTCTGCTGCGTGACCTTGGGCAAGTCGCTTCACTTCTCTGTGCTTCAGTTCCCTCATCTGTAAATTGGGGATTAAGACAGTGAGCCCCATGTGGGACATGGACTGCGTCAACCTGATTACCTTGTTTTTACCCGAGCCCTTAGAAAAGTGCCTGGCACTTAGTAAGCGCTTGACAAATACCGTAAATATACATTAGATTACGTATTATATTACGGTATATATATTCATTTATATATTAGAGTTGGTAGGAAAAGGAGTATGAGGCTATGCATACAAATGCAGATGCTATGGGGCTGGGATAAGTATCAAAATACTCAAGGGACACACACACAGTGAAGTGTATAAAAGAGTCCACTGCTGTCCAGGGTTGGAAGTGAAGTGCAGTGGTCAGGCACAAGGCACCAGTAAAATAATAATTACCGGTGTGCCCATGCCAGTTTGAATGATTTCAAAGCAGACGCTTTTTTATTTTTGGCACCAAGCGACACTTGGAGAGGAAACTCATTCAGTCCGTCATATTTATTGAGCGCTTACTGTGTGCAGAGCACCATACTGAGCGCTTCGGAGAGTACAGTAGAACAGTAAACAGATACATTCCCTTCCCACAATGAGCTTACAGTCTAGAGGACAAGCTTACAGTCTAGTTGTGCATCAGCCACCGCAAGCAGTGCCTCCCACAAGCACACTGTCCTGACCCTGGGCAGATCTTGGGGGCAGCCCCCGGGCAGCAAAGGGAGAAAACGAGCCTGTGCTCTCGCACTTCTGGGTCTTTTTTTCTTTTTGGCTGGCAGGACAGGTCGCCCGGTGCAGCCGGGAAACTTGCCGTGTTCCCGCCTTCCTTAGTAGAGAGTGCTTGCTTGATATAGTGCTCTGCACGCCTAAGTGCTCAGTAAATACAATTCATCGATCAGTTGACTGATTGATTTCCTTTCCAGGCTGCACGGTGAGTGGACCAGCTCTCGCAGCTGCCACAGCTAATCCCTTGCGTCTCCCCCCAACCCACTCCCACCCCACACACCGACCCAACACTCAGTCTTAACAGAACAGCTGGAAATTTATAGGAGCTGCCGCTACAGTAGTGAAAGCGCTCCTCCTCACAGTTTGAGTCCATTTTTACCTTCATCCTGCTGCTTTCACGTCGTTTGAGACCGTACTCTGCTACGTTTGTAAAATACCTGTTAAAGCTGGCTGATGGGTTTATACCACTTAGAGTTCTGAGAAATAATTGGAGAAGTCTTGTTGGAAGAGGTGGGAAAATAATAAGGATAATTATGGTATTTGTGGAGCGCTTACTATGTGCCAAGCACTGTTCTAAGCGCTGGGATGTTAGGGGGGCTTTTAATGTGAGGAGAGCTGTGCTCTGTTCTGTCTAATGTGGGGCGAGAGGGAGTTCCAAGCCAGGGAATGGTGTGAATGAGGGGATAGAGGTGGGAGAGTTAAAAGCAAAGTTCAGTTAAGGTCAGCTTAGGAGGAATGAAGAGAGTGGGAGTTGAAGAATAGCAGAGGAAAAGGGCAGAAAGGTAAGGGCCGGGGGGCGGTGAGTTGGTGGAAAAACTTGGAGCCAAGTGGGAGGGGTTTTTGTTTGATGCAGAGGGACACAGGAAGTCAGTGGAGGGTTGGTGAGAGAGGAAAGGTGTCCGCCAGTGGAGGGTTTTAAGGAGGGGAGAGATGTAGGCTGAGCTACACTTCAAGAAGATGATCTATGGAGCAGCATGTATTATAGATTGGAGGCAGGGAGATCAGTGAGAGGAAGCAGCATGGCTCAGTGGATAGGGCACGGGTCTAGGAGTCAGAAGGTCATAGGTTCTTATTCCGGCTCTTCCAGTTGTCTGCTGTGTGACTTTGGGCAAGTCACTTCATTTCTCTGTGCCTCAGTTGCCTCATCTTAAAATGAGGATTGAGAGTGTGAGCCCCGTATGGGACAGGGACTGTGTCCAACCCGCATTGCTTGTACCCACCCCAGCGCTTAGTACAGTGCCTGGCACACAGTAAGCACTAAACAAATACCACAATTATTATTATTATTGTTATTACCCTAATCTAGTCACAATCTGCTCAGAAGAAATAAGAAGTAATTACAGCATTAATTAAGCACTTACTCTGTGTCAAGCACTGTTCTGAGTGCTTGGGTCAATACAAGCTAATCAGGTTGGACACAGTCCCTATCGCACAAGGGCCTCACAGTCTTGGGGAAGCAGCGTGGCTCAGTGGAAAGAGCCTGGGCTTCGGAGTCAGAGGTCATGGGTTCGACTCCCAGCTCTGCCTCTTGTCAGCTGTGTGACTGTGGGCAAGTCACTTAGCTTCTCTGTGCCTCAGTGACCTCATATGTAAAATGGGGATTAACTGTGAGCCTCACGTGGGACAACCTGATTACCCTGTATCTAACCCAGCGCTTAGAACAGTGCTCTGCACATAGTAAGCGCTTAACAAATACCAACATTATTATTATTATTGATGGGAGGGAGAAAAGGCACTGAATCCCCAGTTTACAGTTGAAGAAACCGAGGCACAGAAAACTTAAGTTACTTGCCCAAAGTCACCCGTCAGGCAAGGGGCTGTCACCCGTCGCCGGGGACAGGTTCTTTCAGAATTGGCACGGAGAGAGAGAGAGAGAGAGGCCGGGGATGGAAAAACCTGAGTTTTGTATAGAATTTATTCCGTGGGGCGGATTGAATTTAATTATTTAGACGCGACAATCGGCCTTCCCTTTTGGGGGAAACATGGTGTTAAAGCTTCCCCTTTGGGAGGAATATGGGGTTAGAGCTTCCCTAACGGGAGGAATACACTGGTATGTTACTCGCGTGTGGGCGGACACCCGAGCCCACTTATGATTTACTCACAACGTGGTGAGGCGGCTGGCTCCCACCATGTGCTCACCCCACCCAGGAGGAATCCACCTTTGCGTTAAATACACTTATGCGTTAAACACTAATGAGTTACATACACTTATGCGTTAAACCCAGTTATGCATTACCCACTTATGGTTACTGGCACTTGGTGAGGCGGCCAGCTCCCACCCTGTTCACGTCCCCCTGGGGAGGCACCCACTTAGACGTCAAATCCATTTTAAACGTTACATACCCATGGTGAAGCAGCTGGCTTCCAACCCCACGAGTTCTCAGCAGGAGAGGACACTCACCCATCCCACGGCTCCTCACTTGGTGCAGGCAGAGCGGCCTTCTCACGCTCTGGACAGAGGAGACCCACAGCCGGCTGCTGCAAGTCCCATTCCTCTGCACAGAAGGTTAGAGGCGGCAGGTATTTATCACCTGTGCCCTTAGGCCATTCCAGCTTCCGGCCGCAGTTTATCCAATTTCTGCCCTCCCCCCTCCTCCATTCCTAATTTGATTGGCACGGGGGCGAGGGGCACCTTCTGTATTCCCAGCTTGGGCTGTCAATCTGGCAGTTTCGGTTGTGGGGACAGTGTCCCACCCTCACTTCCGAGTTCCGCCTGCTGGCTCAGGAGGTCACGAGGTAGCATTTGACCTTGAGACGGTCGGTACCCCAGGGTTACCTGGGACAGGGTCGGAGCCAGGATTAGAACCCAGGTCCTCTGACTCTCAGACCTGTGCTCTTTCCATTAGAGCACACTGCTTCCCAGAACCAGGGTGGCAGTTGATTAGATGAAGAGGAAGAGACAGATCCAAGAGATATTGTGTAGGAAGAACAGGCGGGATATGGCAGGAGATTGAATAGGACAGTTGAAAGACAGCGATTAATTGGAGTCAAAGATATCACTAAGGTTGCAAGCTTCTGGAACGGGGAGGGAGGTGGTGCTATCGACTGAAATGGAAAAGTTAGGAGGAGTGGTTTTAGGGGGAAAGATAAGGTGTTGTTTTAGACATACGATTGATGTCTAAATTGATGGTCTTTATTGAGTGTTTACTGTGTGCGGAGCATGTTGAGTTTCAGGGGCCAGTGTAATAATCAAATAAAGATGTCAGAGATACAAGGGGGATTGCTTGACAGATGGAAGGTCAGGGCTAGAGAGAGAGATTTGGAAGTCATCCACATAGAAATGGTAGGAGAAGCAATTTAGAATTGTATTAAGTGCTTACTATGTGCCAAGTACTGTACTAACTGCTGGGGTAGATACAGGTTTTTCAGCTCACCCTGTCCCTGTCCCATATGAGGCACACAGTCTAAGAAGAAGGTAAAACAGGTTTAGAGCCCCCACTTTACAGATGAGGAAACTGAGGTCCAGAAGAGTAAAAGTGCCTTCCCAAGGTTTCACTGCAGGCAAGTGTCAGTGGCAGGATTGGAATCAATCAGCCTATCAGTGGTATTTATTGAGCACTTACTGTATGCAGAGAACTGTACTAAGCACTTGGGAAAGAACAGTTCAGCAGAGTTAGTAGACACATTTGCTGCCAAAAGAACCTTACAATTTAGAGTCCAAGGTCCCCCGACTTCCAGGCCCCGTGCTCTTTCTACCAGGCCACGCTGATGAACTCCCTAAGAGTCAATATTGAATGAGAATTGTTGAGGTTCCAGGACAGGGCCTTGTGGGATGCCCACATTAAAAGGAGGAGCCAATGAATGAAATTGAATGGTTAAGAGGTAGGAGGAGAACCAGATTAGTCCAGTGTAACAAAACTAAGGCCTAATAAAGTTATGAGAAAGAAGGCAGGATTGATCCATGGTGTCAAGCAGCTGAGAAGTCACCAGAATGAGGACAAAGCGTAGTCCTTTGGACTCGTCTACAAAGACATCATTGATGACCTTTTTTTAAAATGGTATTTGTCAAGCGCTTACTATGTGCCATTATAATGGCATTATAATGCCATTTTAATTGAATTGGGGAGATTATTGTTATCGTGATCATCTTGCTATTTGATAAGTGGTTACTATGTGTTAAGCACTGTTGTAAGCGCTTACTATGTGCCAGGCTCTGTACTAAGTGCTGGGGTAGATACAAGAAAATCGGGTTGGACGCAGTCCATGTCCCACATGGGGATCCCAGTCTTAATCCCCACTTGACAGACGAGATAACTGAGGCACAGAGAACTGAAGTGATTTGCCCAAGGACACATAGCAGACAAGAGCTGAAGCCAGAATTACCAGGTCCTTCTGACTCCCAGTGACCACTCTATCCACTAAGCCACACTTCTTTGCAAGATTCATCTAGCACTGATATATGTAACTGTCCAGATCACCAACCTGAGGGAAGTTGGAGATAGGTAGCTCTTCGTTGGCAACTCTCTAATCTTTGGAGGACTCAGCACCTCTGTCGAAAGCACCTTTCCCACATCCATCCTTTCATCCTCTACTCAGGCTTTTAAAAAAAAAAGTGCAATCTAAAAGTTTATATAAATGTCTGTCTCCACCTCTAGACTTTAAGGTCTTTGTGGGCAGGGAACTTGTCTATCAACTGTTGTATAGTACAGTGCTCTGCAAACAGTAAGTGCTCAATAAATACCAGTGATTGGTTGATTGATTAATATTCTCAGCAAAAGATGATTGGTTTTTGTTCATGTATTTCTCTCAAATAAGAAAAGAGAAGGGTTGATGATAGTTGTATTTTGTCGTGGTTTCAGGAAATCTCAGAAAGCTTTGTCTTTATAAACAAGGATGTCGAAAGTACATTGTCAGAATTTTCAGTATTGCCAGAAAAAATATATGGACTTGACGTTACTGATAAGCCTTTTAATTTCTGCTTCTTTCCCCCCAATACGAGCTCTTTGAAGACTAAAATGAACTAGTTACATAAAAACATAATTCCACTCAACTGCTCTAAAGAGCATTTGGACTGAACTATCCCAACTGTTTGAAATTATAAAGGTCATGATGGATATATTTGATTGTTTTCCAGATTACAAAAGATGAACATTGCCAGTACTTTAGAAAAATGTCAGGATTTTTTTCTCATGATCACAAGTGGGGAAAACCTCAGTTTTATTTTTCAACCAATGGTTCAGTCCTTTAAGAACTCTCTAAAAAACATTCAGTCCATCTCTCCCCACTCCTCAAGAACCTCCAGTGGTTGCCCAACCACGTTCGTATCAAACAAAAAACTCCTTATGGTTGGCTTTAAAGCTCTCCATCACCTCACCCTTACCTCATTGATCTCCTAATACAACCCAGCGAGCTCACTTTATTCCTCTAATGCCAACCTGCTCAATCTTATGTATCTCACCCCTAACCCCTTGCCGTGTGTCACTGTGTTTTCTGTTGTACTTTCCCAAACCTGCTTACCACCCAAAGATTAGAGAGCTGTCCACAAAGAGCCACCTATCCCCAAGCACGGAGTGTTTCTGTGAGCTCTGAATAAATGCCATTACTACTAGTAAATATCATGTTGAAAAATGGAATGAGTACTTAGTGCCTAAATTTCTACTGTCAAAGTGAAACGAGGCTGCACCAATCAGCAGAATAATTTAAACGAGCAAAAACCTCCGCTTCTGCTAAATTTCTCACATATTTTGGGCAAATGTGGGTTTTTCCCCTCCTAAATGATGGCATTTGGATTATTTCCTTATAATGCCATTTTAATTGAATTGGGGAGATCATTATTATCGTGATCATCTTGGCATTTGATAAGTGGTTACTATGTGTTAAGCACTGTTGTAAGTGCTGGGGTAGATACAAGTTAATCAGGTTGGACACAGTCCCTGTCCCACATGGGGCTCACACTTTTAATCCCCATTTTACAAATGAGGTAACCGAGGCCCAGAGGAGTGAAGTGACTTGCCCAAGGTCACAGCAGACATGGGGCAGAGCCAGAATTAGAACCCAGGTCCTGCTGACTCCCAGGCCCGAGCTTTATGCACTAAGCCACTCTGCTCCTCACCCCTTCAGACATATTCTTATGCACATGTTGGACAAAACAAGAGTATACAGGAGAGGAAGTGTGGCTGTCCTCTTTTTAATTTTTGCGGGGGACCACTTTTTATTTTCCCTTGATCTATGGAAGGATTTGCCCCATTTTTTTCCCCATTCATCTCCCCTTCCAGTGAAATTACTTCACTGTTTGTATCTACCCCAGCACTTAGAGCAGTGCTTGACACATAATAAGCGCTTAACAAATACCATCATTATATACATATTCATATGCATATAAGAAACAGTGAAATTATGTGAGAAATTACTTCACTGGGAGGAGAGAGAATGGAAAAAAATGGGGCAAATTCTTCCACAGATCAAGGGAAAATGACTTCCTCTCCAAAGCCACCTCAGGCTGACCTTTTTGATTCTAAACTGAAAATACTGGGTTTTTTAATATTTTAGTCTTCTATGTGTATATTTAATAGAACTTTCATGTTTTAAATTACTCAGCTTTCAAAGTTCAGGGATCAGTTAAATGATTCCAAAATATAATTATCTGCACAAATGGGGAATGCTAAATAATGTTTGAACTCTTGTTGTTTTCATTTCTAGCATATTCGACTAAGCTCAACAAATTTCCTGTTTTTAATTTTAATGATGACCTGAAAGATCTGTGCATCAGTGCTGTGAGCCCAAACACTACCAAGGCTACTTTATATGCTCTTAATGTGTGGAGATATTGGTGCATGACTAAAGGACTTAAAGATTACATGGATATTACCAAGGTAAGGCGATTTTTCACTTGCTCACCCATAGACATTGGTATTTTGTATATGTTATATGTTTGGAAGTGTTTTGTGGAATGCATTTTGTTTTTACTTCAGTGTATTTATTTCCTCCATTTTAAGATTTGTTTCATCTCTGGAAAATTCATGGAATCCTCAAACTGAAGTAAGAGGTGGCCAATTGTTTTAGGCAGTGGCACAATAGGTGATTCCCACCGCCTTTATCCTGATCAAAGCTGGACACCAAACCAAATGTTTCTGTGAGTCCAGAGTGTGGCACATACCCAGAAAACACAACTATATTATGGTAAACCAATTTGAATGGTAGTTAAACTCCTTTCCAAATTATTAAGTTGGCCCTGGTGTGACATCCCTTAGTGAATGTGGGGCTTTCCCAACCAAGTAGAAATAGAAATATTGCCTGGAACAAGCAAACCTGGAGCCACCAAGCTGACCCTCATGTGAATGAACTATGTATGCTCAAAATGGAAAAAAATATATATATGGATATGATGTTGAAGAAACATAATAATATCCTGGATGCTAGTGGGAAGAGCACGGGTCTGGGAGTCGTGGCTCTGCTGTGTGACCTTGGGCAACTCACTTCACTTCTCTGTGCCTCAGTTCCCTCATGCAAAATGTTCTCCCTCCTACTTAGACTCTGAGCCTCACGTGGGACCTGATTATCTTGTTTCTACCTCGGCTCTTAGCACAGGGCTTGGCACATTAATGAATACTGTGAACATTTTTATTTTTCTTCAGTTCTTCAAGCTAAATTATTACCACATTTGGCAGACCATGACATTCACCCAAGGAAAATCTTGCCATGGAAATTCAGTCATACTATGCAATGCCTGCAAGGTGGAAAATTAGGCTCCATTATGGTAGAGGGCCAGAGCTCTGATGATGATGAGTAATAGCGAGGCAGTTATGAGCATTTTGTAAATGTCAGCAGAATCCCTAATACGAAATAGACATTAGCATTCCAAAGGGAGAGTTCACATTTAGACTTGTAAAACATCTCCACCAAACAGCATGTAAGGAAGAACAGTTTTGTTTCCATTTTAAGCTTTTGAAAAGTTCCAATTTCAAATCAGATTTGAACCAGCCATTGTATCCATAATGTGCAGGACGTGTTTTGTAGATGAAGCTAAGAAAACCCTGAAACAAAAGTGTGCATGCCGGGTACTTATTGAGCATCTACTGCATGCAAAGCATAGTATTAAGCACTCAGAAGAGTACAATAAAATTAGGCAGCCTGTTCTCTGCCCTCAAGGAGCTTATATTAATAATAATAATAGTGGTATTTGTTAAGTGCTTACTAAGTGCCAGGCACTATATTAAGCGCTGGAGTAGATGCAAGGTAACTGGGTTAAACACAGTCTCTGTCCCACACAGGGCTCACAGTCTTAATCCCCATTTAACAGATGAGGTAACTGAGGTACAGAGAAGTTAAGTGACTTGCCCAGGGTCACACAGCTGACAAGTAGCAGAACTGAGATTAGAACCCCAGTACTTCCAACTCCCAAGCCCATGCTCTAATGGAGCATATAATCACATTTAGTTCATAGATACAGTAAAGTGGTCAAATAAATGTCCTGGATGCTAGAAGATTCACTGAATGTATTAACTTTCAGTTTGACTCAGTCCATCGGTGGTATTTAATGAGGACTTACTGTGTGCCGGGCACTGTAACTGAGTGCTTCAGAAAGTACTGTATAACAAAGTTGGTAGGCATATTCGCAGCCCACAGTGAGCTTTTAAGGAATCTTTTGGTTGTACTCTCCTTACATTATTGCAGGTACTTTTGATAACTAGCTTAGTACTTTAACAGTTTTATAGCTATTATAAATGTATTTCAGTGGAAAGAAAGCATGAGGAGTTTCTAGAACTTGGCCTCAACAAGATGCAATGAATAAGGAATATTATTGTGAATGTATTTGCAATTTCTTACAATGTGACCATAGTTGATCTCAGGCAAAACAAGAAAGTGGGTTCCTTATTCACTTTGCTGCCCTTTTCCAGATTAGCCACTGAAGCATTCCATGTGCCTCCCTTTCTATTTTAAACCAGCGTTAAATTCCCCTCGTACCACTGTACACTCATAGACTTCATCTTCCTCATCCTCTGGATTATAGATTTGTGTTCTATTTTCAGTATGTTCTAGTGTCTATTGTACAAGCGGAGTGTCACTATTCTCAGAGAAATTCTATCCCAGCTATTTAACAGCGGCAGTACATCTCTCACAACAAATCCAACCCCTTCCATCCTGGCTCTGTTGTTCTATGACAGGGTTCGGCAGGGTTGGCAAAAGAGTCAAATGAAATGAAATCTTGGAGAGGTTGGTGAGCAAGTAACTAAACTAATTATGGCCCTCCATGAGATACGTGACATCGTTGGGGGGGGAGAGGACCTAGTAGGGGAAGAGGAGAAAAGGGGAAGGGAAGAGGGGTAGAGAAGGGGGAGGAAGGAAGGATGGCAGAGGGGAGAGAGAGTCAGCAACAGGTAGACTCTTGGAGCTCGTCAACAATGTCTACCTGTCTGCCTGTCAGTTGAGGCAGAATGCCCGGGGCCCCCTGCTTGGTGCCAACTTCCAGAAGGCCGTGTCCCCCTACCTCAGGAGCCATAGAAGCCTCTGGGACCATCAGGCCCAGACTTGTGCCTATGACCTTTGTTAAGTGTTTACTATATGTCAAGCACTGTTATAAGCACTGGGGTAAATACAAGTTAATCAGGTCAGACACAGAGGTTCACAGCCTGAATAGAAGTGAGAACAGGCATTTCACCCCCCTCTTACTGTTGAGGAAACTGAGGCCCAGCCCGAGGTCACATAGCCGGCACGTGGTGGAGCTGGGATTAGAACCCAGGTCCTCTGACTCCCAGACCTGGGGTCTTTCCACTAGGCCATGCTGCTTCCCACCCAGATCTGTTCAAGAAGGGAGTACCCTCCCTTCACAAAAGCTGGAGTTGGGGAGGACCCGCCCTCTCAGACAGATTTTCAGTTTGGCCCTGATCGCTGACCCTCTTCCCTCTCCTGCCCACAGCCTCCTTATTTGCCCCTTCCATCTAGTCATTCATTCAGTCATATTTATTGAGCACTTACTGTGTGCAAAGCACTATACTAAGCGCTTGGGAGAGTACAATAAAACAGTAAAGAGACACATTTCCTGCCCAGAACGAGCTTTCTCTCTCCAAGCTCCAAAAAGTTGTTGAGCCAGAGGGGGAGGAAGGAGACAGAGGCTGTGTTTCCACCCATGCTCCAACTCCTGCCTATCTCAGGGGCCAATTTGAAACCACTTTAAATGCCAGTAGGAGAAACTGGGTGAATGGGGGGGGGGAGAGGGGGCAGGGAAGGAGAGGGTGGTTCTTACACTGTTAATGAGGGGAGAAATGGGAGAGGAGATATCAGGTTGAGAGTAGGGAGGGAGAATTGAACTTTTTTTTGATGGAATTTGTTGCCATGTGCTTATTATGTGTCAATTCAATTTAATTCGGTAGTATTTATTGAGCGCTTACTATGTGCAGAGCACTGTACTAAGCGCTTGGAATGTACAAATCGGCAACAGATACAGTCCCTGCCCATTGACGGGCTTACAGTCTAATCGTCTACAGTCTAAAGATTACAGTCTAATCTTAGAACAGTGTCAGCCACTGTTCTAAGAGCTGGAGTAGATTTGAGTTAATCAAGTTGGACACAGTCCCTGTCCCACGTGGGGCTTACAGTCTAAGTAAGAAGAACAGATATTGAATCCCCAGTTTACAGTTGAGGAAACTGAAGCACAGAAAGGTGAAGTGACTCAGCCAAGGTCATTCAGCAGACAGCTGGCAGTGTTGGATTAGAACCTAGGCCCTTCCTACCCCCAGGCCCGTGCTCTTTCTATTAGACCACGCTGCTTTTCACCCTCCTCCGCTGTCACTGCTGACAGTGATGCTGCCGCTTCACTAAACTGCTCCTGCACAGGCTTCTCACGGGGGTGGGGGGCCCATGAAGAGTTTGAACAGCACCCAACAGGTGGTTGAACTCCCCCCTGTTCTGGCACATTCCTGCCCGACGCTCTTTCTATGTATAGCTACTATCAGTGCATTCGGCAGCTGACATAGGGGCTCCTCGTGGCCACTGCATAATAATAGTCATAATGATGGTATTTGTTAAGTGCTTACTATGTGCCAAGCACTGTTCTGAGCACTGGGGTAGATATAAGGTAATCAAGTTGTCCCACGTGGGGCTCACAGTCTTAATCTCCATTTTACAGATGAGGGAACTGAGGCACAGAGAAGTGAAGTGGCTTGCCCAAGGTCACACATCAGTCAAATGGGGGAGGCGGGATTAGAATCCACATCCTCTGACTCCCAAGCCTGTGCTCTTGCCACTAAGCCACGCTGCTTCTCTGCGGCATGCATGGGGTGGGGGCGGTCAGCAGACATGACTGTCCTTTCTCGGTGTGACTGTTGCTGCTGACATAAAATTTGCCTTTTTCGCTCCATCCAAATGGCTACCATGTTAATCCTATCATGTCTTGATTACTCTATCAGCCTCCATGCCGACCTCCCTGCCTCCTGCCTCCAGTCCATACTTCATTCTGCTGCCCGGATAATTTTTCTACAAAAAAACATTCAGTCCATTTTTCCCCAATCCTCAAGAACCTCCTTACCATTGGCTTTAAAGCACTCCATTACTTTACCCCACCTACCTAACCTCACTGCTCTCCTACTACAACCCAGCCTGCATATTTCACTCCTCTGGTGCCAACCTACTCTATGTACCTTGATCTCATCTATCTCACTGCTGATCTCTAACCCACATCCTGCCTCTGGTCTGGAACTCTCTCCCTTGTTCATATCTGAATGACAATTACTATACCAACCTTCAAATCCTGATTGAAGGCACATCTCCTCCAAGAAGCCTTCCCTGACTAAGCCCTCATTTCCTCTTCTGCTGCTTCCTTCTGCGTCTCCCTGATTTGCCCCCTTTATTCACCCCCCTTCAGCCCCACAGCACTTATGTACATATCCGTAATTTATTTGTGTGAATGTCCTCTAGACTGTAAGCTTATTGTGGACAGGGAACATGTCTGCCATCTCTGTTATATTGTACTCTCCCAAGCGCTCAGTAAGTGCTCTGCACACAGTAAGCGCTCAATAAATATGATTGATTGATGGCTGCTGTTGAAGTTTCAGAGGTCTCAAAATATACCCAGTTCTTCTACTGACACATAGGGGTTATGTTCTTGATGAACCCAACAGGGCGTGGGCCTGGGAATCAGAAGGGCCTGGGTTCTAATTCTGCCTCCGCCACTACTTGTCTGCTGTGTGACCTTGGGCAAGTCATATCACTTCTCTGTGCCTCAATTATCTCACCTGTAAAATGGGGATTGACTGTGAGCCCCATGTGGGACATTGACTGTGTCCAACCTCCAACTCGATCATCTTGTATCTACTCCAGTGCTTAATAGAGTGTCTGGAACATAGTAAGTGCTTAACAAATACCATATTTTTTTTTAAAAGGAAAATTTAAATTTTTTCTGACATCACATTCTAACCAGATAGACACGAGTGGCTGGAAGAACGTTCCCTAATTCTCCAGAAGCATTTTAATAAGGCTTAACCAATGCCACAATCATCCAGCATCCACACACATCATATAAAAACCGAATGTATTTTGATGACAGACTGTACCCCTTTCTCCCTATGACTCATCACACGACGTGGACCTCTGGGAGCAGTCTTAATCCCTATTTTACAGATGATGTAACTGAGGCATAGAGAAGTTAAGTGACTTGCCCACAGTCACACAGCTGACATGGCAGAGCTGGGATTCGAACCCATGACCTCTGACTCCCAAGCCCGTGCTCTTTTCACTGAGCCACGCTGCTTCTCTATGTGTATGTATCGCTATATTAGTATTATTATTACACAGTAGGTGCTCAATAAACACCACTGAATTAATGGAGTGAATATCTATCTCTATTTGGGGTGTGGGCACAATGGTTCAATGTGAGTAAATTGAACACATTGAACCACTGTGCCCGCACTTTAAAGAGAGCATCCCAACGGCCTGAAAGAGAAAAAAAGGTAATATTGTCACTGAAGAAAGAAGAACCTGAAGGTCTTCCGAACTAGCATGCGATAGCTCTCCGCTCTGAAACACAAAGTCTTCACCAGAATCCTATTAATGATCTCAAACTGCAACCCGTCCGATTATCGGACACTTGTTCAGAGGGGCCAGCTTTTCATTTCGAGCAAGGGGGGAAAGTACTATTCAAAGTCCTCCAGTGATTCATCAAGCAGAAGCCCCTGACCTTCGGCTTTCAGGCACTCAGTCGGCTCTCCTCACCCTACCTCGTTACCATCTCTCTCACCACCGACCTCTTGCTCACACCTTCCCTTCTGCCTGGATCTCCCACCCCTTTCACATCCGGCAGACCACTACTCTCCCCTTCTTCAAGACCCTTCTGAGAGCACATCTCCTCCAGGAGGCCCTCCCTGTTTAATCAGTCACCTCCCCACCCTATTTCGCCCCCTTCTGCCACTTTAGCACTGCTGTGATATCCAAACACTTGGGTGCTCATACCCCACCCCTGTCGCACTTTTGCTTTTATTTTTCTATTCTATTGCTTCCTCCCACCCGTAATTTATTTTAGTGTCTGTATCCCCCACTAGATTGTCAAGTAGAGATCCTGTCTACTAACTCTACTGAAATAATAATAATAATTAATACTTATGGTATTTGTTAAGCACTTACTATGAGCCAGGCCCTGTACTAAGATCTGGGGTGGACAAGCAAATTGGGTTGGACACAGGTGGGGTAGATACAAGGTAATCAGATATGACCCACATGTGGCTCACAGCCTTCATCCCCATTTTACAGATGAGGTAATTAAGGCACAGAAAAGCAAAGTGATTTGTCCAAGGTCACACAGCAGACAAGTGGCAGAGCTGGGATTAGAACCCATGACTTTCTGACCCCCCCAAGCCTGTGCTCTATCCACTATGCCATGCTGTTTCTCCTTGTATCCCTCCCAGTGCTTAGTACAATGCCTGGCACTTAGTAAGTGCTTAACAAACACCACAATTATTATTACTCTTCCTCTGCTGCTACATTGTCTCCATCACCTTCTCCTACTACGGCCAACACCAAGGGGCAGCAGTCCTGATGCCCAGTCCGGGATAAGGAAGTTGAGTCCAGGCCTCTGTTATTCAGAGGGGCAGCAGCAGAGGATGGAGACCCAGGTTTTGGAAAAAGGGAAATTAGATTGTAAGATCCTTTAGGGCAAGGACCAGGTGTTTTATTTTCATTTTTATCATATGCACCATAACAATTAGAATAGTGCTTGGCACACAGTAGGCGTTCCATAAATGCCGCTGCTGCTACTGATGATGATGGTAATTTATGGGGCTATTGATTCTGCTTTTTATCCTGGTTTGAAAGAGTTGCAACAAGAGCTACTCTACCTAACGAAACAAGGATTTCCTTCCCGACACTGTCTCTGGTTTCTGTGGAGGCCAAATCTCATTAGCAAATCCTTAGTAGTTAAGAGCACATATATCAGCAGTCTTGGGCAACAGTTGTCAATCAGAAGTCACACCCAGCGATGCAGTCCCACAGGAAGAAAACAATGGTCTGATTAAATTTTACTTTACATTTGCCGCTGTTCTTTGATTCTATGCAACCCAAAACTTGACGTGTCACCTCGCTCCTCAGAAGACTCCAGTGGTTGCCCATCCACCTCCGCATCAAACAAAAACTCCTCGCCATTGGCTTTAAAGCACTCCACCACCTTGCCCCCTTCCTACCTCACCTCGCTACTCTCCTTCTATAACCCAGGCCACACACTTCACTCCTCTAATGCTCACTTTCTCACACTGTGCCTTATTGAAGGCACATCTCCTCCAAGAGGCCTTCCCAGACTAAGCCCTGCCTTTCCTCTTCTCCCATTCCCTTCTGCGTCTCCCTGACTTGCTCCCTTTGTTCTTTCCCCCTCCCAGCTCCACAGCACTTATGTACATATCTGTAATTTATTTATTTGTATTGATGTCTGTCTCCCCCCCATTCTAGACTGTAAGCTCATTGTGGGCAGGGAATATATCTGTTTATTGTTGTATTGTACTCTCCCAAGTGCTTAATACAGTGCTCTATGCACAGTAAGCGTTCAGTAAATACGATTGAATGAATTGAATGAATGAATTCAGGGGTTTTTTTCTTCAATCTGGTTGTGTGTGTGTGTGTGTGTGTGTGTGTGTGTGAGAGAGAGAGAGAGAGAGAGAGAGAGAGAGAGAGAGATAAGGCAATGACCCAAGAGAGGCCAAACATTGATCCCATTTGGAAAAATAAGAGTTGATTCCAAGGCAGTCTGAAATCAGACAAGACCTCAGTGCTCATTACCTTCATTTTTTTGGTCAGATGGCCAGCTTTTTCTCCAAACCTACAATAAGTCTCATGCAACTGCTCAATAAACAGATTATAATTGTTTGCCATTAAAATGGAGAGGGGGCTGAGACAGTTATCTTAATTATAGAAGCAGCATGACTCGGTGTAGAGAACCTGGACCTGGGAGTCAGGAGATGTGAATTCTAATCGTAGGTCTGCTGCTTGCCAGCTGTATGACCATGGGCAAGTCACTCGACTTTATGTCTCAGTTTCCTCGACTGTGAAATGGGGATTAAACATCCCTTCTTCCTCCTTCTTAGACTGTGAACCCATTGTGGGATGGGGACTGTATCTGATCTGATTATTTTGTATCTAGGGTGGTGCTTGGCATATAGTAAGGATTTAACCAATACCACAATAACCATTATTATTACAACCATTCCAAGCAATTGAGAGAGCACAGTGTTAGGCAATCTGCTCTCAGTTTGGGGGTGGGGTAATCCGGGTGATCTGGAGGTCAGATATCAAAGGTTTACCCACCCGTGGATGAGTTTCTCCACAGTCGCCCAAGGAGCCGGAATGAGGATTGGTATAAATGCCCAATTATTGCCGACAGGTGAGGGGTCAGCTCTGGGCTAATCTGGAGAAATGGAACAAATCTTTCTTTTTGAGTTGTCTAAAAAGAGAATTAACTTCTTTGATTTTCTTCTTCGAGATTCCCGCTGTGAAGCTGAATGAGCTCCTAGAGGATTTTTACATCACCGTAAAGAAGACCGATGGCTCAGACTTCCTGGCGACATCCCTCCATGCCATCCGCCGTGGCTTAGACCGCATCTTAAAAAATGCTGGCGTGGGCTTCTCCATCACCAGCAGCACTTTCAGCTCCTCCACCAAGAAGCTCAAGGAGAAGCTCCGAGTGCTGAGCAAGGCGGGGATGTCAGGGGCTCGCTCCCGCAACATCGTTTATTTCTCCCTCTCTGACGAAGAGGAGATGTGGCGGACAGGATGCCTGGGGGACGAGAGCCCCGTTGCCCTCCTCTCCAGCGTGGTCAAGTACAACAGCCAATATCTGAACATGCGAACCTTGCAGGAGCATGCAGACCTGATGTACGGAGACATCGAGCTGCTCAAAGACTCTCAGAATCGACCTTTCTTCGCTCGAACGGACAGCGTGAAACGAGAGAACCGGGCCAATGCTAATAAAGTGTGTTATGGGCAGATCTACCATGACCACTCTAAGGGACACAAGTTGTGCCCCTATTGCCTCCTGTATAAGTACATGTACATTCATCGGCCCCCGACCCAGATGGAGGCCAAGTCGCCATTTTATCTTACCGCCCGGAAGGAGGTCAGCGGAATGGGCAATGTGTGGTATGAAGATCAGAGAATGGGGCTCCGCTCCCTCAGGGGGGTTGTCCCAAAGCTGGCCAAGAAAGTCAAGCTTGAAAACTGTGAGAACTTCACTTTTGTTTCATTTACTCAGGCCTCCAGAAAATTTGGTCCACTAAACTGCTATCAATAAGCCTTCTCCTTCCTCCAACTGCCCTTTCTCCCCGATTCAGTCCATTAGGGGCATGGAAGAAGGTCGGCACGAGTGCTGAGGAAGATGGTGTATTTGAATAGCGAGCCTGGTGACAATCAGAAAGAGGTTATCCTGCTGGATTCCATTTTTTTTTTTTAAATCAAAGCAGCTGCTGCTGAAGTTAGAATATCCAAATGTATGTTACTATATTCTATTTTTAAAATAACGTATAGCGCTGCATATGCAAGAATTCTACTACAGTGAGGAAATCCATTTAATACAGTGCCTTCTAGCACAGGTTTTCTCAAAGAGAAAAAGAATAGGTGAAGTTTTTTTTGTTTTTTTGAATCCCAGTAGCCTTGTAGCTTTAGGATATTGTGAAGAAAGTACATTGCTGTCAAATTACACAGAGGAAGAGAGTGGAAAGAGAGAGAGGCAGATGCATTGAATATTTCCTGGAGAAAAATTGCATTTGACACTCCTTTATATTTTGTTGATGGATAACCTAGTTCTGCAAAGCGAGCAACATAGCTTGATAGTAGGTCCTGAAGCTATGCTCAGTCACAATGATCAGAAAGCAGGAACCTGCTGCCTTAGCTCTCAGTAGTGGTGGAATACTGCTTTCCCCTCTCAACGGAGACAGTTCATGAAGCAAGATTAATGGACCAAAAAGGGTTTTTATGTTTAGGACAACATTTCCTCTGCAATGATGGTCTGAGCTGTCGTGGATTTTCCCCGTAACAAGCGTGACTCTGAGTGAAGGACTGGTGATCAAAGACTGAGAGCTTTTGAAGCAGAAGTGCCTAAGTTCTATTTCTTCACGAACAATTCTAAGATTTTTTTTTTCATCTATTCACGGTGTCTGGACGATAGCTGTCTTTTCGTTACGCAGTAGTTTACACTGGATCTGGAGAATTACTAAAGGTAATTCAGTCAACCAATGGTATTGATTGAGCTCTGACTAAGTGCAGAACACTGAACTAAGCACTTGGAAGAGAACAATGTAACAGTTGGTAGGTACGATCTTAGGGGATTCGTTCATCTAGGAAAAAATCCCAAACTCATCCTAGACAAACCTTGAAAGTCATTCATTTATGAAGGCAAATTGTTTTAAGGCACAATAGAGTAATAATGCCTTGTTTTTTGTAGCGTGCTTTTATTCCCAAAGCACTCTTACATTACTTATCTCATTGTTACCCTCACAATAACCTTAGGCAGGTAGGTAGAAAGGCTGTTAGAATTAGCCCCATTTTGCAGATGAGGAAACCGAGGTACAGAGAGGTGAAGTGACTCGCCCAAGGTCACAGACCAAGCCAGTGGCAGAGCTAGGACTCGTGCACGAGACCTCCAACTTCCAGACTGGTGCTTTTCCACTACCACTGCAAAATGGATCCTGAGAAGTAGCTTGGGAGTCAATAGTACCTGGATTCTAATCCTGGCTCTGCTACTTACCTGCTTTGTGACCTTGGGCAAGTCACTTAACTTCGTGCCTCAGTTTTTTCATCTGTAAAATGGGGATTATGACTGTGAGCCCCACGTGGGACATGGACTGTGTCTGACCTGATTAGCTTGTATCTAAACCAGCACTTAGTAGAGTGCCTGGCACATAGCAAGCATTTAACAAATACCATTAAAAAAATTAAAGTTCCATACTTGGGATGAAGTATGTAGATATTATGCCAAGTAAATTACCCAGGATGAAGTTGGAGACAAATCTGTTCCTCTGTTCCATCCCAGATTTGTAACATATTCCTGGAAAAAGTAAAGCAACAAGGTACAGTCTGATTGAAGCACCTGGATAGTGCTCTAACTTAAAACTCTAAGGTGAATTCAACAGTCAAGGGTTTAGGTGTATAGAGTCTTAGTAATTATAAATATACCGTTTCATTTTTTGGTAGACTTGTCACACTGTTATCTTCCTAGTTATTACATATATTTTCTAACCAGAAACTTGATTTTTCAATGCCTATTTATTACACAGCTTTACTTCTGTATTGTAAATATTTTTCTTTGGCATTGAATATTTCTTTAATAGAAAGAATCATTCACTGGACTTTGAAAATTGGAGCAGATTTAGTTTTGGCAAGATATAAAGCGCCATTAAATAATGTCAACTGCACCCCAGCTGTACCCCTTGAAGCTTGAGTGCTGCTTTCCTTTCAGTGTCTGTTGACATTATAAATTGGGTGCAGGATTTATAATGGAGTTAAATTTTTATGAATGAGGGCATAGTACACTTTATTTTGGGGGGGCGTTGACTTCAAAGATAAAGCTCTATATTATTCTAAAAACAAGGGGTTACTTTTCCCTTGTAAGCCTGCTTTATTTTGCTAGAGGAAATACCTTATTTCAGGGGAAATCTTAATCATTTATTTCCTGTCAGTTCTGAATTAGACTTATTTTCATTTTTCAGATTGCCATGTTCCCCAACTCAACTTTTTGTTCTCTCAAGTCTAATTTCTAAACAGAAACTTGAAATTTTCATATAGTAATAGGCCAGTGCTTATCATTTCAAAGAAGTGTGTATTATTAAAAACCACTAGGACATCCTCAAGTGTTTACACCTCTTTCACAGTCCCAACAGGGCTAGCTGTGTTTGGTTTGTACGGTTCGTACCCCCATTCAGAGTCCTGATGCTCATTACCAATCTCTTTGCAACATGCTGCTACTGGAGGGGCCCGGGACGGTGGTGTTACTGAATAAGAGATGGGAATTATAGGCAGTTGACACTCAATTCTCCCATGACATATGTTTTCACCCCAAATTTTGGGTGGAATGCTACTGGGGAACTGGGGAACGTTCTTCCGACAGCACAGTTCTAAGTAGAATGTGCCGTGATGTTGGAAGACATGGTGTGTGAGCCTTGCATGGGGAGCTGGTCAAGGCATGCGTATTGTGAGTTTTCCTTAATGCGGGGTTCTTCAGGAATGTGACCCCCATGCTATAGGAGAACTGAGTCTAAATTTGATGCTGGAATAATGAGAACACAGATGGTGGGTCTCTTGTGATCTCCCATGGAATGAAATCATTGTTTTTCATATGCCAAATTTCATTTACAAAGCTCCATAAAGAAGAAAGCCCGGCCAATTCTTCCCTTGGGAGAGTGGGCTGTCAGAGACATGTATAAGTAGAGCAGGCATCATCGTATGCCACAACAGAGGAGGAGTAGATCACCCTTCCCTGAGCAAGGACAAAGTATGCTGTGGGGGCATTGCTATTCCCTGTGTGCAGCTGGTCTTTGAAGTCCTCTGAGGAACATCACTCACTCCGGCATGTTCCTCTGTAGGGATAGACTTCCAATTTCCTATTCCCTGGATCAGCGTGGGTTGCTCTAGCTGGTACAGGGGAAGTTTCCATAATTGCCAAGCCCTTAATCTATCACTCTACATAAAAAGAAATAAAAACAACTACAAAAACCCCCCAAATTTAGGAATCAGGGCTGCAAGGCACAATCAGCTAGCCCAGGGGTATTATAGAATCGAATCCCTGTGGTATCACAGTTTCACCTGAAGTAATAACCCTCCCACCCACTCCCACGGACCTCCCCCTCACATCCTGACCCCCGTGTCTCAAACAGCCTTCCACTCAAGAGCCTAGAAATTTTCACTGGAGACCAACTGAACTGTCCTTCTCCTGAAGAAAGCAACAGAGTAGGTGGCAAGAGAAAAGTCCTGCTTATGTGCTGAGGGAGAGAGAGACAGGATCTGAAAAATCCTGAAGTGTTCCTAATTGAATTTGCTCCTTTTGTTTTGTTTTAAAAATGCCAAGACACAATGGTCACTCATGAGCCAGACTTCCAAAAACGATTTCTGTCTTCTCTAAGGTTCATTACATTGGTAGGAAATGGAATTTTAGCTATTCTCTCAGTTTATGGAATGGCACCGAGACCATAGATGCTAGTTGAGTCGATATACTATTCAGAAGAAAATGCTAGATCCCTTAGGCACTAGCTGCGTCTGCACAGGGCCAGAGATCTAATTTTCTTTTCTAGTGTAAAATTCCCTTTTTGTCCCAAATCTGCCTGGAGCAAAATTCACTTCAACCCCCCAATGGACTCATCGGCCAGTGTGATGAGTTTAGGGCACACACCACGAGCTCTGCCGCAGAGTCTGCTCAGGAAGCCTGACATCAGCTCACCCACCTGATGGTCAGGACTCTACTGCAGGCTTTTCCAGCCCCTGGTCCATCCAGGGTCCTGTTGCCACCCTGGACAGAAGTGGGAGGGAAAGTTTTAGTAGGAGTAGCTTTTATTGAGTGTACCCCTGTTGCAAAGTGGGATGTATGAAACGCTTGGGAAGTACAGGTTTTGGGGTGGAAGGGTGCCCTGGGGAATTGCCGAGAGGCCAAGCATACTGGTGATAGGTTAGAGGAGCAGGGCAGAGCCTGCAACAGCTGCCAACTTCCAGGTCAACCAGGAGGCACCGGGCAAAAAACCAGTCCTGCCTGACCTCAACCTGACATCTGACTGTCATTCCAAGCTGAATGGTGGCCAAGAAGAACAGTCACAAACACTGTTTTGATTAGCCGGCTAATGAGGCCCATTGGTTTGGCCTGTTTGAAAACACGTGGATTCTACAGAAAGTTTTCAAAGTGATTCTATATTGCAGCATGTGAGTTCAGCCACTGATGGGGGGATGAAAATGGCCTCCTCACCTTAGTTTAGTACCTCTTTTGTTGCTGAGGAAGTCTTGGATAATGGCTCCCTGAGAAATCCCTGGTGACCTCCAGCAATGGAGACCTCAGAGATAAGTTCCCTTAATTTCCCTCTAATTGAAAGCCTGGGTTACCTCTGTCAATATGTATTTGCCAGCCTGCTAATTGTCAATTCTCCACTGAAGAAGGACTGTAATGTTTCAAAACGATATGCCTTAAGATGGAAGGTGAGATATTGCCATTGTAAGGGCTCATATTAAGTTGCAAAAAATAGGAGGAAAAATTTGATTGTTTAGTCAACATTCTTAATTGAAGTTATTGGTTGCATTTCCTTGTCTGAATCAATCATTTTTATTATAACCTAAGGGTTATAGTCTCATTTTGATACATGTTTCTCCCATTACTATTAATGGCAGTTATGTGCATAAATCCCCACTCAATGAGATGAAAATATACTCCAAAGGGCTTTATGGTAAATGTAGCTGGTTTTATTAGTTTCTCATGTGTCCTAAATATTTAACTTGGGCCAGCTGGATTCCTTCTTTCCAGAAGTAACCCACCACCTTAGCCTTATTGTTTCCCCAGGCTCTTCCAAGCCTGCACTAAAATAAATGCATGGGTCGAGGTTTATCTTGGACAGTGCATTTTTCAGCCGGTCCATCCCCTGTCCGATAATGCTACGACACTAGAGACCTTCTCGTTCTGTGTTTTCCTTTTTCAATGCCCAGCCTCCCTCTGCATCAACTCCAGTGGCTCAGAAACGGGGCCCGTGTTGGGAAACGCAGTGGCTCTGGAGCAATGAAAAGAGAATCGAGTTCCATTCGGCAACAGGCTCAGCAACTATAACAGTTCAACGCATTTCTGGCAGATGCCCTTATGACAACCTTACGGTACATGCGTTACATAATGCCCATCTGTCGATCGAGCAAGGATGGGGGCCAGCTTGCCCGTGTCCTGAATTCTCTAGTCGCCCAACGGGTGACCATAAGACCGTCATCAGCATCGATTCTCTTCAGGTTTCTGACAAGGGTTTGGCAGGTTGAAAATACCTCCAGAAAACTGAATGAAAAGCAACCATGGGCTCCTGCCAGCCTCAAAAATTGGAGTCGTGCTGAAGCTGCAATAACGTATTGTCTTCAGCACATTTTATCAAGCTAATGAGAAACCAGTGCATTTAATAGGAGCCTCTCTTATAGCTTTTGCTTTTCAGTCTGTTTTGCTGAAAAATGTTCACTCCTTGGGGCTGCCTCACACTTCGCAGGTACTATACCTTCTTTACTGTTCAAACTTAAGTTTCCCTCAACCATGGGCATCACAGGAACTTTGTGACTTTTTTGAATAACCCAACTAATCCCAGTTTAGGTCAGTGGTGTAACCAGAGCCCCGTGTTGAGATCAGGTCTAGATTTTTGGCGTGTCTCCATTACTAAGTAGGAAAACTGGCCCAACATGGAAATGTAGGATCTGTCTTCAATGCAAATTTAGTGGTCACTTCCAATCAATTTGTAATTGAGACTTTGACATTTACTATCTTCAAAATCCATTGACTCCTAAGTTGTAGAAGTTTGGATATATTGTTTGTGGGGGCGAATTTGGAGAGAAACGGTGCTTGGGTGTCCATACTTAAATTGAAAAGCCCTCCCTCCCTACCAGATGGGGGTACTAAGAGAGCTTAAAGAAACTCATACCTTCATGAGTGGAGTTAGCATTCATCTAGCCCAGAGCATCTTAACAGGAAAGTAACCTGAAGAAGTGTCACTCATTTATTCGTATTTGTTTCCTACTAGATGATTTGTCTAGGTCTTAAAAGGCCAGTGAGACATTTTCAAGGTCCTAATGTCAGCCTGAGCAATGGAGTCAGATAGCTAAATGACAAGCGGTAACTTTAGGGAACTCTTTGGAAGATGTTAGAAACTGAAGTCATTTGGAACTCTCTTTGGTTTTGAAGCAAACAGGAAACCCCCTCCCCCCAACCCCCGTGATCTTGGCTGAGGAGACAACATTTCACTGTACAAACTCCCCAGCCCCAAAGCGTCTTGTGCATTTAAACCCAAATGTTTGAATTTTCTGTAGCACCAGCATGATTGTTTGAAACTTAGCAATAAATCTGTTATTTTGTTGTGTCTGTCTTTTGTTAGTTGCCTGTAGTTTTCCTTCGGAAGCATGGGAAATTTCATATTCAGAAAGAGATACACCTGAGAGATTGGAGGGAAAAAAACCTTTCTTTCCTCATGCCTGCTCTTACTTGTAAAGCTGCAATTTTAAAAATTACCTCTTGAAATGAGTGGTTTAATTTGTTGTGAAATTCAAGGGCTTTATTTTTTTTTAATACTGAGTAATAGTAGTTCATGTTCTTCATTCTTTTTAGCTGTACCCATCCTTTACTTTTCCAAACTTGGAAGCTATCCCAGGTGTTCCTGGGTGGTGCGGCTGGAATAATCTGCACTTGTGGTCAGTTTCAGTTTTCTTTTTCTAACGTTTTCCTACACATTCCCTGTGTGTAATGTGAACGCCTTGATACAATCTATTGTCTGTGCAGTCTTGGCAGAGTAACAGTTTGCAAGGAGGTGTGCTTCGTTTTTGTATATGAAGCTTGATTGCTTAGTCGGGTTTTTGCAAACAAAAATAAAAGTTTTTCATGAATTTGGGGTGTTGGTTTCATTAAAGCTTTGGAACAGCCTGAACTTCCGTTCTAGCAGAGAATTATTGAACATCATCACATTCTTCCAAATGTACATTCAGAGATCTCCTTCCTGGAACAGATGCATATATAAAGTTGCACCATGCCTTACCTTTTTTCTTTCAGGGAAATATTAGGGTGTCCACACTTTCCCATTATTTATATAGCTATGAAACCAGAAGAGCCCTGCCTGCCAGGACTTAATCTGCACTGGGGCTCAGCTCTGAGACTCGGAGGATTAGGGACAGCACAGTATGTCTCCTCAAACCCCACCATCTTCCCCCTCTGTTCCCCCTCTGGACTTGTTTGCAGATGTCGAGGTCCTGGACTTTGGAGGCTTGGCACTTTCCAGGGACAAAATCAGCACTGCTGTCTGATTAGCAGCTGCTGGCAAAGAATAGCTACCTCCTCTATGGAAAGCAGTTCTGATTTACCATTGCCGGGCATGCTAATTCATCTGGAAAAGCTGCATGATGCTCTGGGCAAAGTAAGCACTACAAAAATATTATTGATTGATTAAAATGTCATTTTATGGGTTATTGTATCACACTAACAGTGTTTTTCAACTCCTCCCCCTTGCTGTCATTGCTTTGTAGAAAGAACTTTTATTGTTATTAATATATTATTATTGGTGTAATATCGATATAATGTTAATATAATTACAGTAATGTTATTTGTTAAGCACTAAAGGCCAAGCACTGTACTAAATGCTTGGATAGCTTGGAAGCTCACCCTAGGCTTCAAGGCTCTCCATCACCTTGCCCCTTCCTACCTCTCCTCCCTTCTCTCTTTCTACCGCCCACCCCGCACGCACCGCTCCTCCGCCGCCCACCTCCTCACCGTCCCTCGGTCTCGTCTATCCCGCCGCCGACCCCTGGGCCACGTCCTCCCGCGGTCCTGGAACGCCCTCCCTCCTCACCTCCGACAATCTAATTCTCTTCCCCTCCTCAAATCCCTACTTAAAACTCACCTCCTCCAAGAGGCCTTCCCAAACTGAGCTCCCCCCTTTGCCCTCTGCTCCCTCTACCCCCCCTTCACCTCTCCGCAGCTAAACCCTCTTCTCCCCCCCCCCCCGCTCCTCCCCCTCTCCCGTCCCATCCTCTCGGCACTGTACTCGTCCGCTCAACTGTCTAGATCTTCATCACCCTATTTATTTTGTTTAATGAGATGTACATCACCCTGATTCTATTTATTTGCCATTGTTTTAATGAGATGTTCTTCCCCTCGACTCTATTTATTACCATTGTTCTCGTCTGCCCGTCTCCCCCGATTAGACCGTAAGCCCCTCAAAGGGCAGGGACTGTCTCTATCTGTTGCCGATTTGTACATTCCAAGCTCTTAGTACAGTGCTCTGCACATAGTAAGCACTCAATAAATAGTATTGAATAAGATATAAGATAATTAAGTTGGAGGCAGTCCCTGTCCCACATGAGGCTCATACATATAGAGGGAAGGAGAGCGGGGATTTTATCCCATTTTACAGATGGGGAAAAAAAAGGCTCAGAGAAGTTAATTGACTTGCGTGAGGTCACACAGCAGGCAAGTAGGGGGTGCCAGAACCCAAGTCATCATCATGGCTCGGTGGAAAGAGCCCAGGCTTGGGAGTCAGAGGTTATGGGTTCAAATGGGAGAAGCAGAGTGGCTCAGTGGAAAGAGCATGGGCTTGGGAGTCAGAGCTCATGGGTTTGAATCCTAGCTCTGCCACTTGTCAGCTGTGTGACTGTGGGCAAGTCACTTAACTTCTCTGTGCCTAAGTTACCTCATCTGTAAAATGGGGATTAAGACTGTGAGCCTCACGTGGGACAACCTGATTACCTTGTATCTACCCCAGCGCTTAGAACAGTGCTCGGCACATAGTAAGCGCTAAACAAATAAAAACAACAACAAATCCGGGCTCTGCTGCTTATCAGCTGTGTGACTTTGGGTAAGTCACTTAACTTCCCTGTGCCTCAGTTACCTCATCTGGAAAATGGGGATTAAGACTGTGAGCCCCACATGGGACAACCTGATCACCTTGTGTTCTCCCCAGTGCTTAGAACTGTGCTTTGCACATAGTAAGTACTTAAATGCCATCACTATTATTATCATCATCAATGGTATTTGAGCACTTACTCTGTGCAGAGCACTGTACTAAGCACTTGGGAGAGTACAATACAACAGAGTTGGCAGAAATGTTCCCGGCTCACAACAAGCTTAAAGTCTAGAGGGGGAGACATACATTAATATAAATGAATAATTTGGGTTGGGAAAATAGAAGGGCAGCACCTAGAACTGAGCTTTGAGGAACCCCTACTATCAGAGGGTGAGAGGCAGAGGAGGAGCCAGCAAATGAAACTGAGAAGGAGGTCAGAGAGATGGGAGAATCAGGAGAGGGCAGTGTCACTGATGCCAAGGTTGGATAAAGTTTCAAGGAGAAGCAGGTGGTCCACTGTGTCAAAGGCAGCTGAGAGGTCTAATAATGTCGGTATTTGTTAAGCGCTTACTATGTGCCGAGCACTGTTCTAAGTGCTGGGGGAGATACAGGGTAATCGGGTTGTCCCACGTGAGGCTCACAGTTAATCCCCATTTTACAGATGAGGGAACTGAGGCGCAGAGAAGTTAAGTGACTTGCCCACAGTCACACAGCTGACAAGTGGCAGAGCCGGGAGTTCGAACCCATGACCTATGATTCCGAAGCCCAGGCTCTTTCCACTGAGCCACGCTGCTTCCCCAAGAGGATGAGGATAGAATAGAGGTCAGATTTGGCAAGAAGAAGATCATTGGTGGTTACTTTAGAGAGGACTGTTTCCATGGAGTTGAAGGGGCGGTGGAAGCCAGATTGGAGGAGATCAAAGAGAGAACTGGAGGAGAGGAAGTGGAGTCAGTGGGTGTAAACAACTCTCTCCAGAGGTTTGGAGAGGAATGATAGGAAGGAGAAGGGGTGACAACTGGAGGGAGCTGTGGGGTCAGGGAGGGGTTTTTTTTAGGATAGAGTAGACATGAACATGTTTGAAAACAGTGGGGAAGAAGCCATTGGAAAATGAATGGTTGAAAATGGCATTCAAGGAGGGAAGAAGAGAGTATGAAAGAATTGGGTCAGAAGCACAGGTGGAGGAGGTGAGAGATCTCTTCTGGAGTTACTGCAGGCTATATATGGAGAGTTAAAGAGGGTGGAGGAGGAGTGGGGATTGGAGTAGAGCGGGAGAACATGTCTGATGGTTTCAATTTTGTTGATGAAGTATGTGGCCAGATCATTAGGGAAAGAGAAGGGAGTTAAATATCTGGAACAGCTGGGAGAGACATTGTGTATGCGAGTGAATTAGGAAGAAGTTTTGTTGCTTGGCAGAGGATAGGGCCGAGTTGGAGCAGGTAAGAATGAATTTCAGGTGAACGTGGTCAGAAAGATGTCTGGATTTCTGTCGATAGCGCTCTGCAGCTTGGGCACAGGAGCAGAGGAAACCTAGTGTGGAGATGATCCAGGGTCGTGGGTTAGCGGTACAAGATCTGAGGAGAGACGGGAGCGAGGGAGCTGAGTTCAGTGAAGAGGGTGGTGTTGAGAGTGTCACTTCATGCGTCAAGAGAAAATAGTTTGGGTGTGGAATCCAAATGGGGCAAGATGGCTGTAGAATATTGGAGGGGGGTCAAAAGAATGAAGGTCTTTGTATGGGGGGAGAGCGGACATTTGCTGGGGGTTGGTGTATGGGAAAGAGTGAAAGCATGTGACTACCGGGCGCCTGCTCGTTCCGCTAAGCCATGCTGCTTTGCGAAAGTAACAATAGAGAAGCCAATCATTATTGACATTTAGCATTTGAAAAACGCAGAGCCCTGCTCTCCCTGCGGGGAAGGGGGAGAATCAGGTCGCTGGATGGTGACAATTCTGTTCCCTGCCTTGCTTTTGAGCATGTGTGGCTCAAGGTCCTGGCAGATCCAGAGCACTTCATGTGTCTCAGGACTACCAAAGGTTCAGTAGGGCTTTGGGGAGCTTGGTCTTGATCAACATGCACTTTTCATTCATTCAATAGTATTTATTGAGTGCTTACTATGTGCAGAGCACTGTACTAAGCGCTTGGAATGTACAAATCGGCAACAGAGACAGTCCCTGCCCATTGATGGGCTTACAGTCTAATCGGGGGAGACAGTGGATTAGTCCTGGGAGAGCTATTCCCCTGTTTCCGGGAAGGTTCCCCTGTTTCTGGGATCATCTCTGAGCCACCCAGGTCAGCCACCCTGACTCCCAGGCCCTTGCTCTATCCACTAGGCAATGCTGCTTCTCTGTACAGCGTGGCTCAGTGGAAAGAGCCTGGGCTTGGGAGTCGGAGGTCATGGGTTCGAATCCCAGCTCTGCCACTTGTCAGCTGTGTGATTGTGGGCAAGTCACTTAACTTCTCTGTGCCTCAGTTCCCTCATCTGTAAAATGGGGATGAAGACTGTGAGCTTCATGTGGGACAACCTGATTACCCCGTATCTCCCCCAGCGCTTAGAACAGTGCTCTGCACATAGTAAGTGCTTAACAAATACCAACGTTATTATTATCACAGTGGTAGATAGAAAACAGGAATGACTCCTGGGGGCGGTCACTGTAGTACCAAGACTCACCCTCTCCACGAAGCATCCTTCAGTAGAAAGGAAGAAGTCCTAGATCACACCCGACCCCATCTCCTCTAGTGTCTTCTCTCGTCCAGAGAACTTGAATAAAGAGAAGAGATAGAAATCAGCATTCTTCTGTGCATCACCATCAAGAATAACTGCAGGTTTCCAGTTTGGTCTGAGAAGGTAAAGGATAGTGCAAAATGGAATTTATTCTATGTGTAAGAGGTCTGACTTGTTTTTCAGAAACCTTGATTTCTTTCCACTTATGAATCCTCAACATGCAGCATTTAAGGAATAAAAGATATAATTGAGATTTAGTATGTAAAATGTAAATGTTCTGTGAGACCAATGAGCTCATGTTAATTGGCAATTACTGTGTATTCTAGTTCAGCTAGTAAAGATACCACAGCGAGGCTCACGGTTTCTCAAACCGTTTGTTCCTGACATTGTCTGAAGGACAAGGAAATTCATTTGGTAATTTTTGCAGTGACTGTGTACACTGACTTTTCTGAGATTCAGTGAAGAGTGTGTGATGGCCTACATAAGAAAAATCATAAAGCTTTCCTGTTAGCTTCTGATTCTTTAATTAGGAAGTAGCTAACGGGAAAGAGAACACCATGATAGGCAAAATCTGTGTTTCTGTTTCCATGAGTGGGGATAGATAGATGAATAAGCATGCTGTGTTGACAGATATTGATGTATCTGTCTCCACACCATATGTTTCACTTAACAGTATATGTCTGTGAAAATACACATATGTACAAAGCTTATTGTTGGTAATTTAAGTTAAAAGAAAAACACCCCAAACCCAGGTTAATTATTTGTTAAGCGCTTACTATGTGCCAGGCACTGTACTAAGCTCTGGGGTGGATACAAGGAAATTGGGTTGCAAACAGTCCCTGTCCCACATGCGCTCAGGAGTTTGATCCCCATTTACAGATGAGGTAACTGAGGCACAGAGAAGTGAAGTGATTTGCCCAAATTCACACAGCGGACAGGTGGCGAAGATGGGATCCTGCATCTTTTGTTCTGCACCTAACCCTTCTTAGAGTTCTCTTACCCAATCTAGCCAGACCCCAAGGCAACAGTAATCTTAATAATAGTATTTGTTAAGGGCTTACTCTGTGCCAGGCACTGTACTGAGCTCTGGGGTGGATACAAGCAAATTGGTCCCTGTCCCACTTGGGGCTCAAAAGTCTCAATCCCCATTTTATAGATGAGGTAAATGAAGCCCAGGGAAGTGAAGTGACTTTCCCAAGGTCACACAGCTGAGAATGGGCAGAGCTGGGATTAGAACCCGGGTTCTTTCACTTCCCGGCTCTTGCTCTTTCCTCTAGGCCACGCTGCTTCTCTATGGTGACAGCTACATCCGGAACCGAAGCCTAATGCTAAAGACCGAGTGGCAGAAAGGGTGGAGGAGGCTGGGGAAAATTTCTCCCAAAGTTGGATGGAAAAGGGAGGAAGGAGGGCTGGGGAGGACTCTTAAAAAGACTTCTGGGTATTCCCGAGTCCCTTGTGGCAGAAGCAGGAACTTCCTTCCAATGTCTATCTCTCTGTGTTGAAAATCCCCTGTATTGCTTGCAATGGTTTGTCTGCAACAGGCAGGGTTTGGGAGAGTCAGTTCTGAAGTGGGTTAGGAAATGAATAATTCAGTATTTCAGTAGGAAGGCACTTTTCAGTGCCAGATGGTTCCTTTTCCATCCTGAAGACCTGTAGTAAAGGGTGCAGATCTGCCCCGAGTTGCATTTATTCTCTAAAAAACCTGCCTTCTTTGGGCTATATTGCAGAAATCAGCAAAAAGTTTGACTAAAAATCTCACTTGGTTATTATTTAGCTCCCTTCCCCTTCCCTCTCTCCTATTGATGGAGATAGTTTTATACGTATTCAGGGGCATCTCGGTGTGCATTCTCTCTCTTTTATATGTATATTGTATATTACGTTATGTATGTGTCTGTTATATCGTTGTACTCTCCCAAGCACTTGGTACAGTGCTTGGTGAGTTTGGGAGATGCCATCCAGACCTGTAATCATCTGTTTTCTGGAGCTATAGATTACCACCCACTGTGGAGATTGCTGAAAACTCCAGGACCTTTTGATACTAATTGGTATTGCCCAAAGGATTAGGCTAAGGCAGAGGCCCAGTAGATTGCACACTTCCAGCACAGCCCCCCGAAACTGTTGTGCAGTGCCAGAAGCTTGCAGTCTGTCAGCTAAGAGGACTGACTGTTGGCTGATCCCTTGGGCACATACCAAATGAATTGGGCTGGTAGAAAGTTATCAGGACTTAGGTACTCGTAGGTTGCGCAGAGCTGAGGCCTTGGAGATGGAAGGAGGCTTGCCAATTGGAGAGGACAACCTATCCCTCTGCGTAGGCCCCAGGCACAGAGGCAGAGAGAGAGAGGGACACAAAGGGGAAAAAAGCAAGGACAGAGTAAAGCTGGTGTAGGCTTTGTGGAAAATCACAGTATTCTAGAACTGGAAATCAATCAATGTTATTTGAGTGCTTACTGTGTGCAGAGCACTGTACTAAGTGCTTGGGAGAGTACAATACAACAGAGTTGGAAGACACATTCCCAGCCCACAAGGGGAGACAGACATTTAAAAAAATTATGAGTATGCACATAAGTGCTGTGGAGCTGAGAGTGGGGTAAACATCAAGTGCTTAAAGGGTAGGGATCCAGCTCTGCCACTTGTCTGCTTTGTGACCTTGGGCAAGTTACTTACCTTCTCTGAGCCTCGGTTACCTTATCTGTAAAATGGGGATTAGTACTGTGAGCTTCATGTGGGACATGGACTGTGTCCAACCTGATTAGCTGTATCTACCCCAGCGCTTAGTACAGTGCCTGGCACATAGTAAGCACTTAATACATTATATAAAAAAAGTGCCTAGACAATGCAGAAGGGAGAAGGAGTAGGGGAAGTGAGAACATAGTTGGGGAAGGTCTTTTGGGGGAGATGTGATTTTAATAAGGCTTTGAAGGTGGGGAGACTGGTCATCTGTCAAATATGAAGGGGGAGGGAGTTCCAGTCCAGAAGGAGGATGTGGGCAAGGGGGTGGAGGTGAGACAGGTGAGATGGAGGTACAGTGAGTCTGTTGGCACTGGAGGAGTGAAGTGTGCGGGCTGGGTTATAGCAGGAAATCAGAGAGGTCGATAGGAGGGGGCAGGGTTTTTTAACGCTTTAAAGCGAATGTAAGGAATTTCTGTTTGATGCAGAAGTGGATGGGCAACCACTGGAGGTTCTTGAGAAGTGGGGAGATATGGACTGAATGTTGTTTGTTTTTGGTTTTATTTTTATGATCCAGGTAGCAGGGTGAAGTATGGACTGGAGTGGAGAGAGAGAGAGAGGAGGCAGCGAGAAGGCTGATGCAGTAGTCAAGGTGGGATAAGGTCAGTGCTTGGATCAGCTTTGTAGCCATTTGGATGGAGAGAAAAGTGTGGATTTTAGGGATGTCGTGAAGGTTGAATCGACAGAATTTGGTGACAGGTTTATGGCCTTATGAGATGGGGGAATAGTGGTGTTGTCTACAGTCATGGGAAAGACATGGGGAGGACAAGGTTTCTGTGGGAAGATGAGGCTTTCCGTTTTAGACATTTTAAGTTTGAGGTGATGGAAGGACATCTAAGTAGAGATGTCCTGAAGGCAGCAGGAAATGTGAGACTGCAGAGAAGTAAATCCATCAGGGCTGGAGAGGTAAATTTGAGAATCATCTGCAGAGAGATGAAGCCAAGGGACCAAATGAGTTCTCCAAGGGAGTGAGTGTAGATGGACAATAGAAGGGGACCCAGAACTGAGCTCTGAGGGACGCCCACAGTTAGAAGGTGGGAGGCAAAGGAGGAGTCTGAGAAAGAGCCTGAAAAGGAGCATTCAGAAAAAAGGAGTAGAACCAGGAGAGGACATTGTCGGCAAAGCCAAGGTTAGAACAATGTTTCAAAGGAAAAAGGATCTTCTGGTACCAGCCTTCACTCGGGGAAATGTCTAAACCCTTCCAGGACAGCTACTTCTCTATTCCTCATTAATAATAATACTGTTGGTATTTGTTAAGCACTTACTGTGTTCAGAGCACTGTTCTAAGAGCTGGGGTAGATACAGGGTAATCAGGTTGTCCCACGTGAGGCTCACAGTTAATCCCCATTTTACAGATGAGGGAACTGAGGCACAGAGAAATTAAGTGACTTGCCCAGAGTCACACAGCTGACAAGTGGCAGAGCCGGGATTCGATCCCATGAACTCTGACTCCCAAGCCCTGGCTCTTTCCACTGAGCCACGCTGCTTCTCATTAGCTACACCTCACTGGGCTTCAAGATTTCCCATCTGTGTAATGAAAACAAAGCATCGGGCCCACAACCTATCCAGGCCCAGCATCTGGGTGGAGCAGGCTCTGGAGTTGACATAATCTGGGAGACTGTGGTTTCAAAGATCAGAAGAATTCCAAAATGCAAGGTCCTTTTCCATATCCCCTGTCACCTTCCCCAAGTCCTCACTCTGCCCACCCACCCCCTGCCTTCAGAAAAAGCTGTACTGACATGTTTAATTTCTAGTCCTGACTTTCTTATTCAGATTCTTAGCAAGTGAATCTACTTTGGGAAGAGACCAATTTTAAACTTCCCACTCCCTGAAAGACCAAATTCAGCACTGACTGGGAGAAGTCATAATAATAACAATAATGATGGTATTTGTTAAGCACTTACTAGGTGCCAAGCACTGTTCTGAGCGCTGGGCTGGATACAAGGTCATCAGCTTGTCCAAACGTGGGGCTCACAGTCTTAATCCCCATTTTACAGATGGGGTAACTGAAGCATAGAAAAGTTGTGACTTGCCTAAGGTCACACAGCAGAGAGGTGGCGGATTTGGGATTAAAACCCACATCCTCTGACTCCCAAGCCCGTGCTCTTTCTACTAAGCCAGGCTGCTTAATCTTTATCTGCACTCAGTAAGGCACTCAATAAATATCACTGAGGATGATGATGATCTCCCATGAAGGATTAGGTACTTCAGGTATAGTCCTAAGAGAGTCTCTGAGTTTTTTGAATTTGACATAGACTAAAACATCATTAGTGGTTAACTGTATTAGAAATGAGCTGAATTACTTCCCCGATTGTGTCTTGAACCATTTCAATAGCTGAGTAAATTGCAAATGTTCCCAGAAGGAAATTTTATTTCTCATCCACATTTTTTTAGGATCACATAAGAAATACAAGAGCTCTTGTTTATTGCTGAAATATATCTCGTTTAATGCCCCTAGCATTTGTCACTGGTGGCTTAACCAGCAACAATGGGAGCAGTAGCATACCTGAAGAGAGGATGAAAAAAAAGGGCAAGATTGAAAGGATGCAAAACAAAATTATGGGGAGGCTGGCTGAGGTTTCTAAGGATACTTGTCCCCTGGTATGTGGTTGCCTGAGATGTGTCAGAGGAGTTAGGAAGCTGTAGAAATGGAGCTATAAGAAGGAGGGGGCCATTAAAGCAGACATTAAGACAGACTGGTTATTGGAACAGGAGCTGGGAGAAGTTGGGATTAAATGGAGCCGACTAGAAAATATGAAGGAAATCCACTTAGTGACTGGGCTTTTCAGTGGTAGTAAGGGGCAGCTGAGACTCCATTTTGCAGGTGGGATTTCTTTCTAAATAATAAATAAATAAATGATGGTTTTTGTTAAGCACTTACGTGTCAAGCACTGTTCTCTAGGGCTGTGGCCTTTTCCAGATGCTGCCTTTGGAGCAGCTAGGCAAATAAGGGTTGACCAGCCCACTAAAATCTGCCAGGGAAATGAGTTGTCAGCATTCTCTTCTTATTGCCCTAGGATGCATTGCGTGTGATGTATCAGCCTGTACTAGGGAGGCCAAACACACAGCCAAAAAAAATCAAATTGGCAAGCTAGACCTAAAAGCAGTCACCATATTCCATTATTTAGGCAGCACACTAACCACCAAAGCAATGATAAGACAAGGAATTAGAAGATGAAATTTAAAAAAGCCAGCACATCCTGTGGGAGACTGTCAAATCGACTAGGGTGAAATCATGATATTAAGCTCCAGACCAAACTAAAGGAGTCAGTTGTCGTGTTGTCCAATCTTCTCTAGCTGGACTTCCCACAGATGCCATATCTGGCTTCTTAGGCAGTTTTGTCAGCTTCACCTGCAGGCTATACTTAATAATGAAATCCTAGAACCAAAGTTCCCCACTCAGGATCTCACCTTTCATTCAATAGTATTTATTGAGCGCTTACTATGTGCAGAGCACTGTACTAAGCGCTTGGAATGTACAAGTCGGCGAGTCACCTGGAGAGTTTCCAGTACTCTACCAGTCTCCTCTATGGGACGGAGAGTCAAGCAGAGGCCTACCCATTCCATTCCTAGCCTGGGAAGTGGCTAGCGAGTGGAAGGTCATCTGCTATGAGTCAAAAGTCACCTGTGCGGGGCAGCTGCGGCATGGGAGAGAGTCGAAGGCGGAGACTCGAGTTTACTGCACCGAAGAAGGTGGTGGTAAACCTTTTCCAGATTTTTACCAAGAAAACTCTACCAGAATGACTGCAGATGGACTGTGGGGTGTTCTGGGAGAGATATGTCCATGGAGTCGCTATGGGTTGGAGACAACTCTTCAGCATAGATGAGAACCAAAGTCAGACTCTTAATCTGGACCTTAAGCTCACTGTAGCAAAGCTGCACTGGCTGGAACATGTGAGGAGAATGAACGACAAAAGGGTGCCCCAAAAACTGTCGTACGGTGAGCTGAAATTGGGAAACTGAAAGCAAGGAGGCCAGAGGAAAACCTTACAGGATACAGTAAAACAAAGCCTCAGACAGTGCTAAATCCCAGCTGAAAATTGGGAATCAATTGCCAAAGACAGATTGGCCTGGCAGACTGGTCTGAAGAGAGGAATAGCACTTTCTGACAAATAATTTCGTCAGGATCAGGAGACAAGAGGGAAAACAAAGGCAGGCATTGCAAACAACAAACACAACAGCACAGTAAGGGACAACCTTTGTGTGTGTACAATTCAGCCTAGACTGTGGGTCTCATATTGGCCTTTTCAGGCCAAAAGGTTAATTTCATCATCAGTGTGCAAAAGACAACTATTTAAAACCCTACCAGTGCTGCCCACTTAGACAAAGGAAGACCAGGCTTTGCTTGAAAACAGGATTTTTGATGATGGATGGTGCAATGTTTGCCCCCCGATAATCAACAGTTCAAGGGTAAAGGCCTGGAAGTGGTAGTTTGTTCTTATAAATTCCACCAGCAGCAGGGAGGACTTTTAATGAGAAGGGTAGTAATAATTCAGAAAGCTCTCTTTTGCAATCCTTTGCACATGTGGCAATCCCGAATCAGGAATAAAGAGCAGTCGAACCAACTTTCTGATTAACCTCTCTGAAATGTTAAATATTTGCTTTAACAAAAATGCATAGGAAGAGCAGAGGTCAACAGTCTCTGGTGGATGTAAGAAGTCCTTTATGCCACTGATTTAGACTGGCCACTAACCCTTATCAGCATGAGTGCCAGCATCGCTTTTAATCCCACCGGACCTCAAGGAGTCTTGGATGGTGAAAAGCCAGGCTGCGTCACTATGATTAAGTCAAGCGTAAGTTTTAGGGAAGTAGCTTGGCCTAGTGTGCCTATGCTTCGGTTTCCTTATCTGTAAAATGTGGATTAAGACTGTGAGCCTCATGTGGGGTAGGGACGGCGTCCAACCTGAGAAGCAATGTGACCTAGTAGATAGAGCACGGGCCTGGGAGTCGGAAGGACCTGGGTTCTAATCTAATCCCGACTCTGCCATTTGTTTGCTGTGTGACCTTGGACAAGTTACTTAACTTCTCTGCGCCACCGTTACCTCATCTTTAAAATGGGAATTAAGACTGTAAGCCCAATGTGGGACAGGGACTGTGTCCAACCCGATTAGCTGCCATCTACCCCAGCACTTAGTACAGTGCCTGGCACATAGTACAGTGCCTGGCACATAGTAAGCGTTTAACACATACCATTAAAACAAACGAACAAAAAAACCTGATTAGCTTGTACCTACCCCAGATCTTAGTACAGTGCCTGGCACATAGTAAGTGCTTAACAAATACCATTAATGCTAATAAAAAAGCACAAGTCTGAGAGTCAGGAGACTGGGTTCTAATCCCAGCTCTGCCATGTGCCTGCTGCATGACCTAGGGCAAGTCACTTAACTTTTCTGTGCCTCATTTTCCTCATCTGCAAAATGGGGATGAAATACTTATTTTTTTCCTCTCTGTCTCTTAGATTGTGAGTCCTATGTGGAACAAAGACTGTCCAACCTGATTACCTGTATCTTCCTCGGTGCCTAGTATAGTGCCTACCACATAGTAAGTGCTTAATACAATCATTATTATTATTATTCTATGGAAAATTTATACTGAGTTGGACCCATGACACAATTGGCTCTTGAAAACTTCATCTTAAGTCAAAACACTGTAATGCTAAACCAATTTTCCCATAGGAACACTGTTATGAATGGAGGATGAGTTTCTGAACCAAAGTTAGGTACCCTATTTTTTTCCAGAAGTACCCAGAAAATATATACTTAATCTGTTATAGTTAAGTAATATAGTTCTATTAAACTATTTATATTGAGTCAGAGGAGTTTTGCAATAAGCTAACCGACTTTTACTTCATGAGAAGTAAAATGTATGTGTCAATCCTCCCTGACAACTCTGATTGGACACCTCACCCCTTCCCTCACACACACACACACATACACACACCACCCCCCTGGCTTCCACCACTCAGCTCCTCCATCACCATTTAAATTTTCTTCTCCCCTAATCATGGCTTTTAAAATTATTTCCCCATTTTTCCACAGCTCCTGAGGGCCCCAGCTCATACTGTCTGCCAGTAGCGAGTGGCATAGAGGAGGCTAATGGGGTAAAGTTGACACCGATGTGTTTTAAGCTGAAATGAGGTGTAAATTTAGAAATGTGCCATTCATCTTAACCCGATTTATCTTAATTCAAGGACTTTCTGTAATTCTGGGTGGGAAATCTCAAGGACAGTGAGACTGCTTTCTTTCTTCTTACTCCATGTTGCTTGGGGCCTCCATCAAGCAGATTAGGATGACCAATCAGAGAAAAAGTCCCAAAGCATCCTATATCTTCTAGCAAAGAGCAGGACATGAAATCTGAATCTCTTATCAAGTGAAAGTCAAGGAGACCATCTTATATTCAGAGCTGGCAGAGAAGATGATGATGATGGTATTTGTTTAGCGCTTACTATGTGCCAAGTACTGTTCTAAGCGCTGGGGTAGATACAAGGTAATCAGGTTGTCCCACGTGGGGCTCACAGTCTTAATCCCCATTTTACAGATGAGGTAATGAGGCACAGAGAAGTTAAATGGCTTGTCCAAAGTCACACAGCTGATAAGTGGTGCGAGTGGGATTAGAACCCACGACCTCTGACTCCCAAACCCGGGCCCTTTCCTCTCCCATGGACCAGACGGGAAAAGATGCATCTGATATTTGCATGTATTTTTTTCAAAAGTGAAAATAGAAAAGCTTAAAAGAACTAATTTATCAATCTGAGATAAAAAAAAAAAATCTAAAACCTGGATGCCTGAAAGCATTTCATTATCCATCTAAAAGAGTTTCAAAGAGAAAGAGAGCTATGTATCTGCCTTTCAAAATCTAAGGTATGTGAACATCTAAGGTATGTGATCTTGGTAAACATAATGATCAATCAATTGTATTCATTGAGTCAATTGTATTCATTGAGCACTTATTGTGTGCAGCACACTGTACTGAGTGCTTGGGAGAGTACAATACAACAGAGTTGGTAGGCAGATTCCCTGCCCACAGTGAGTTTATAGGCTAGAGGGGGAGACAGACATTAATATAAATAAATGAATTACAGATATGTACGTAAGTGCTGTGAGGCTGAGGAGTGGAAAAAGGGGTGCAGAGCAAGTGCAAAGGTGACACAGAAAGGAGTGGGGTATGGAGGCCAAATGGGGCATGATGAGTTGCGAAAATTGGATGGGGTCCAGGGATCGGAGGTCTCCGTGGGAGAACAGTAGAGGTTTTCGGGGAGGAGGTGTGCGGGAGAGGAGGCAAGTGAGGAGGTTGTGGTCAGAGAGAGGGATTTCAGAGTTGGTGAGGGCAGATAGTGCAGTGGTTAGAAATGATGAGATGAAGTGTGTGTCCAAGTTGATGAGTGGGCGAGGTGGGATGGAGCAGGCGGTCAGCGGAGTTGAGGAGCAATAGAAGGCAGTCAGCAGCAGGGCAGCAGGGTCATCAGAACATTTATATGGATATTGAAGTCCTTAAGGATCAAAGTGAGCATGGAGAAAATGAGAAGGAATGTAAGAAAGGGAATCAAAATGGTTAAATAAGTTGGTGGTGGGACCTAGGGAGTGGTAGATGACCGTTATTGGAATGTGGAGTGGGTGGTAGAGGTGGATGATTGGGGCTTCAAAGGAAGGGAAAGATTTGTTGCTGAATTGTACTTTCCCAGCACTTAGTACAGTGCTCTGCACACAGTAAGCGCTCAATACATATGATTGAATGAACAAAAGGGAAGGGGGAGGAGGGATGGTGCGAAAGTGACATTTGGGCTCGAGAAGGAAGCTGACACTTCTTCCTTTCCCACTGAGTCTGGGGAAGTGGGAGAAGATGAGGTCCCCTCTGGAGAGAGCAGCAGGGGAGACCGTGTTGTCTGGAGAGAGCCAGGTTTCAGTGATGATGAGACGTTCCCCAAGGATCAGTGTAGGGTTGGAGAAAGACAGAAGGAATGGGAGAAAGGCATCAAAATGGTTCAAAATGTTGGAGGTGGGGCCTGGAGAGGCAGCAGATGACTGTGACGGGTTCCTGGAGTGGGTGGTCGAGGCGGATGACGTGGGCTTCAAAGGAAGGGAAAAAGAGGGACGAAAGCGGTAGAGTGGTGTGAAAGTGGCATTGGGGAGCAGAAAGGAAGCCGATAATATACAGTCATAACTTTTTATAATGCTCTTTTAACGTTTGCTAGAGAAACAGCATGGCATAGTGGATAGAGTACAGCCCCGGGAGTCACAAGGACATGGGTTCTAATTCTGCCTCCGCCACTTGTTTGCTGTGCGACTCTGGGCAAGTCACTTAACTTCACTGTGCCTCAGTTACTTCATCTGTAAAATGGGGATTGAGACTGTGAGCCCCACGAGGGACAGGGACTGTGTCCAACCCGATTTACTTGTATCCACCTCAGTTCTTAATACAGTGCCTGGCACATAGCATCATTATTATTGAATTTTAGTGACAGCTTTTCTGACAGCCCACTCTTCACGCTGAAATGATGCTGAAAAGTGGATCTTTTAAGCCTTTCGCTTCCCCTCTAGAAGCATTTTGGCTGACAAATAGAATGATAACCCATTTTAATTTAACATAGATACTGACAGATCTACTTAGCATGGAGAACGGGCAACTCTAGTCTGTTAGCACAAGGTGACTTTGGGCTGAATATTACATAAATGATAACATTTTCAAAATAAATAAATGTGCCTGCAGTAATGGAGCCCAAGGTGCAAAAAGACAAAATTTGGGAGCATCAGAGGTAAGTCCTTAAAAGCTTTGCTTTCTCCATTTGGAGAATAAACTCCCTATAGCTCATGTATATTTGGGTTGTTTTTCCCTTCTCTGGGGCAAAAGTCAGTTACCACAGTTCAGTACTGTTTCAAATGTTTATTCCACTAATGTTTCTGTTACAAAAGAATTATTTTTTGTTCTAAAAAACCTTAAGCGCTCACTAAATATGAGTTTGATTTTAGCTACCTCCCCGTTCTGTGCCAAGAGTTACGAAACAAGAGAACCGACCTAGATTTTAATCAGTAGCTTCAAGAAGTTGATCACGGAACCAGTGTAGAATTCTGGGTAGTCGATTCTTCTAATTGAGAAAAGTGCAGGAACATTTATCACTAGATTAGGGATGGCATTTGGAGATTCATTTTTAAAACTAAAATTTCTTTGTCTTCATCTGACCTTCTCATCTTTTTCTGATAGCAGTGGATTTTGTTACGTACAGGCAAGATATGGTCAGGTTTCCATTAACTAAGCACTCCTATATTCAGATACAGGATTTTGTGCGGCTGCTTGTAGCTAATCTATTTTCCAATGTTGCCAAGCTTCAGCTGCTGTTTAAAAATCACCAATTTGATCTTTGCAGTTGATGGTCACGACAAGCCAACTGTCAAGCATTTTGCTCACTTTGCTGCTGCCAGAGAGCTTTTTTGTTTGAATTATTCAGACAGTTGCCTCAATACTGTTTTGTATCGGCAATGGAGACTTTTGAGACAAAAGCTAAGGGACTTTGGATAGGTGATTTGGCAAAGGTGGTTAAATTCACACTGGTGTTATCCACCCCAAATTCTAAGTTTACTGTCTCGAATATAATATTTTACTCTGATTAAATTACCAATCAGCCCTATGTGCCAGGTTTTCATTTGGAGTGCAGGGGTGGAAAAGATCAAGGATTTTAGGGGAGATCAAGGACTAGTTCAAACATATTAAAAAGCAGTGATAAAAATGCAGTATAGTTGCACAATTAGCCATGTAAATATGTACTAATAATGAAGTATTTTGAAATGTAATTTTTGTGTACATATGCATAGTACTTAATTTAGAAAGGTGAAAGGTCAGGACTATTTCTTTGAGGTATGGCCTTGAATGGAGCAGTGAGGAGCCTGAAGACTATTTCTTCCCAGTAGCCAGGCACTGCTGCTTTTCTTGTTATAGAATCTGTAGTAATGATTTGTCTAGTTGTTTCCAGTGTGTCTGTCACACCTGCCCCACTTTTAGAATATGGTCCCTCTGTGAACCCAGGACTAGTATCTGAATTAATATCTTTGTACCTTCTCCCAGAAGTTAGAACAGGCTCCTCTAGCCCTAGCACCCCACTGCTTTGGTTTTTATTTTGTGTATTTCTCTGCTTTGTTTTAATGTTTCACCATTCCTACTTTGAATCTTCAGGTCCTTCTCCCCACTTATATTCTTAGCTTGCGAGCCCCCACGAGGACAGGAACCGTCTGATTCCTGCTTGCGTATTCTCTCCAGCACTCAGTACCGTGCTCTGCACACAGTAAGCGCTTAATACTTTTACCACTATTACTATCATATAAAGAGTAACGCCAAACGTGCTATCAGTTATTTTATTGTTCTCATTTATGCTGATTCATTCACATTGTTGATCTTATACTTAAAAAAAGTGTACAAGAATAGTTTGGGATTTAGCTGACCTCCCTTCTCCCCTCTCTCTTCCCCCCATCCCCAAAAACAAAATTGGGGGTCAGGGGAATCAGACATGGAGCCACTTAATTTTACATTAATTTCCTGTGAACATGATTAAACATGAAATCCTTGAGTGCACTTGATAACAGTCATATAAATAACAAGAGAAATGGATACATTTCCTATGTTCGGATTGAGAAGTGACATGCTTCCTTAATAGCTGTAACTACAGCACAAGAAGTGCTGTACAGTTATCTTCATAGGGTTTGTACATCATGCACCAGCTAGGTCGCTTTCACCTACAATTCGACCCAACACGGGGTGGCTTTTTAAAACAAGGCAAGAGTTTCATATGCTCACAAAACACTTGGGAGACGTTTCCTAGAAGTTTGCATAACTATAGTTTGATTATGAAGTTGGCACTTCAGTAATTGCTTGTACAAAGTCAGTTTCCTTTACTGCGAACATATCCATCATTCTGGGTCAAGTCGTGGCAAAACAGGGAGAATGAGATTTCCAAATGCAGAGTCTTGAGTTATGAAGTATCCTGATGAATGTGCATGTGCATGCTGGAAAAAAGCAAACAGCAAAAAGCGGGGTGGTCTGTTAGCAGTCCTAACGTCTCAACAGTTCAGGGTTATTCTTACTGGCTTCTGAGGAGCGGATGAAACAAATGTACTTAAACTCATCCTGGGGCTGCTTATTTTGGCAATGAAACGAGAGAGTCAGCAGCAAAACAAGGCCACAGTGTGGGACTTAAAAACTTGCCCAGGATACCTATCTAATCGTCCTCGCAATCTATGATAACTGCCAGGCACTAAATGAGTCACACAAATGAAATGTTTTCTCTCTTAGAATTGGGTGTCGTCTCAGCACAGATCTAACAGTTCCATCTACTGGCCAACTTGGAGAGCCCCTGCTTCTGTCTTTTCCCCAGGCTGTTGGAAATGAATTAGGAAGGAGCAAATCTGGCTCAGAGCTCAGGTGTGAAGAGGCCCCAGTGGGTAGGGGGAAACCATCCCCCCACCATCCCCCAGCATCTACACCCCGCCTCCCCCACATACACACCCCATTCACACCCACTCTTACATCCTATTATAGAATAAAAGGGAAGGGGGAAAAATGCAAACCAGAAGGACACGGTAAAAGAGTAGAGCCCAGAGAACACTAATTTGGCTTTAAATGCAAGCATCCCTTGTGAAATGATATCATTCTGTTCTCAATTTTTAATCAAGCATGAATGGAATTTTCCACAAATGCTTCTTAGCAAGCAGAAGAAAGGATTTATATGCTTTCATTAGCCAGCCAAATGTATACAAAATATCTACTACAGATGGTTAAAAAGTCACCCTGGAACTCTCGGAGCAACTTTATCCTCTGTTGCCCTCCTCTGCCCCACCAAAATAACTAGAAAAATAGATTTTTGAGCTGTGGCCTACCAGACAGAGGCTTGTCTGGAGGTCAGAGGGAACCCATTAGGTAAGATTCAAACATGAAATTAAAAGCCTAGAATATTTCTTACATAGAAGATAATAAACCAGATGTAATAAATTATTGTTCAAGTCATGGGGTAAGAAATTAGCATTCATCTGCTGCAAAATAGTCTGTTGCTATAGTTTGAAATTAAAAAAAAGAGACACCCCTAAACACAATCAAGTAGTAGCATAATATCCAGGGCTGTAATCCAACCAACAAAATTGCCAGGATACTCACTGCTAAACTTGTCAATTCTATCTGAAATGGAGTCCTTCCGTTCAACTTTTTTTAAAATTTGGGGCACAAGTGACTTTATAAATACAGCAACACTCAGGTCTCGTAATGAAATCAATCATAACGATTTCATCTACACAGTGCCAGACATTTGCATTACAGCCATTTCAGTTCCAAACATCCATTGGGCATAACTGAACATCAATGGAACCATTACAATTATGTATGGAACAATTTTATTGATATTGTACCATAGTGATTCAAAAGGGTTTTGCTTCCTGAGAAACTGGTGAGGGGAGGGATGAGACCAGGAGAGTAGAAACCACACACATTCTTCAGGGCAGTAAAAGAAGGTAAGATGGTAAAGGGAAGGGGAAAAAAACCCTAAATTCTGCAAATGAGAGGCTGCAGCACTCACCTGTAACGCAGCCTTTTGCTGAGCTGCAATATGCTGCTGCTCCGCATGATCACGAAAATCCTTATTAAGAGAGGGTCTGGTGGAGAGCGCAATGCTGTAACAGAAAACATCTTAGTATCTGGCTGCTTTGAAGGTACAGAACTGATTATTCCTGGTCCACACTGAGTATACACTGTATGCTTTTAGTGGATACACCACAGACTTTCTGGGGCAAGCACTCCCCTCCACCCCCAAGAAAACCACATACAATTTGCTGGGTTTTCAAACTCTAGAACAATAACCCAATTAATATAGAAAGATACCACCATACTAAGCTGTCAGGCTCCAGTAGGAGGACTTCATGTTGTTTGGAGTCCAAGAAAATTACTGTTACCCATATTTGAAACATTTATCATTCTACAATAGCAATCTCTGTTCAGCAGGCTACAAGTGGCAGGTTCATTGACATGTGAATTCTCACCAACCTCTTTCCATTTTTGACAGAAAAATAGATGAGAACATTAAACACTAGAACCTTTCTCCCCCACTACTGGAGAGCCAACATTTGGAAAATATCTAGGTTAAAAAGAGATCTTGTATCACTGCATTCTTACTTTCCTTTTTTTTGGTCTTTGAAAACCTGTGGATTGAGAAGACTATTTATCTACAGGTTTCTTAAAATGAGTATCTTGCTTATGCTTTGAAAGACTCCAGAAACTCTCAGAACTAACACACAGATTTTAATTTTTTATCAACAGGCAGTACCCAAATTAAGTGTTCAATACCTGGCTCCAGGATGATTTGTTGAAGACTGGTTTTGCATAAGTAATTTTCTTTTCTCTTTGTCTAGTTCTGCCAAGATGGCAACTCTATTTTTATTCTGAAAACCTAAGGAGAACGAGAACCACTTTAGAGCCCTGTTTGATAACTGTGGACCAACTATAATGTTAGGGGTAATTATTTACCCAATACAACCAATGTGCAAAGCTTTATTTTTCCAGAAAATGCATTGCCTGGGTAATCTTTTCTCCCATTCTATACTAGAAGAAAACTTTCTATCAACAATGGACTTCCACAACACACACAACTACGTATACATACACACACACAGTGTAACTGCAGTACCATCTCTCCCAGAGCTATTTATAAAGTTTCTAAATCATAAACAATAATTTGATTTTTGAAATCTTGAAGATCTAAGGGGTTCCAGATCCACCCCCAGGATAGTCAATCTTAGCAATGATGATATCCTGAGTTTTTCTGTAAGTTCTTGGGACCACTCTCAAGTTGAGAAGGACCTTGATTGTCGAAACTCAATTCCAGCAATGTCCAGAGGCAAGACACAAGCATGATCTGTTTAAGGTTTTTGTCAGATGTTATTATTCACGACTGGCTCATGAAACTTTTGAGGGCAAGTCAATGTAGGTGCTGCTATTAAAAACAAACAAACTTGATAATGGCATGCTCAAATAAAAATACAGTTAAAAGAACCACAAGGCAATTCCCTCCCTCCCCCCTGCCCCGCCCCACCCCCAATTATACTTTACACGGCTTGGACCCATACACATAGTATTTTGATCACTTTGGGGATTCACAACTGTGAAGTACAGAATATGGAGAAAAGAAGTGATTAAAAGGACAGGAAAAGGCTAAAGGAAATGGAAACAGTAAATCTGGAAGAGAGAAAAGTTGAAGACTTCAAAATTTGGGGCTCAACCACATCATTATTTTAGGAATCAAAGAAGTAATTAAGTCTCATGGTAAATACTGGAATGATCAGAGGCTTCCATGAGTCAAAAAAAAAGGACTCTCAGGAGTTACTTATACTTACATATTTGTTCAAAAATGACCTCCTTTGGGATAGATCATGGCAAGTAATAAGCAGAATATCTCAATATTTTCACATTTTCCAGAAATGCCTTTACCTCAATGCTAATCATTGCATTTTCAAAATCTCATTTTAAATGTTCATAACAATGCTTGTTGAATGTAATTAGATAGAAAGACAGTGAAGAAACATTATATCCCATCTTCAGGATCCAACTCCCTCCAAACTAAAATACTTCCACTGTCATCGACCCAAGTTGCTGCAATCAGGAAAAGCAACAGTAGGGAGGCAAGCACCACTACTTTTTGTTTAATCTTAAAAAAAAAAAAGTCAACCTTTAAGTGACCAGTTTCATAAGACATACCTTTCACCCACATTTCATAACAGAAACCCAGATATGATACTTTGGCCATATCTGTAGAAGCCAGATATAACCCTTAAATATAATTTTACTTTAAAAATTTCCAACTTTTGTTCAGATCTGTCCAGGGCAAACCTGAAATGGGAGCAGCAAAGAACCAAGGCACCAGCACCCCTTAACAGCCAGCTTTCAGTTGGGTGGACTCCTTAGCCACCTGAGAGGAATACACAAGGGCAAAATCTCCTAGAAGAAATGTCCATCCCTGTGACCTCAATCTAGCTCTTACTGAGCTGAACTGCAAACCAGAAGTATAGAATATCAAATTCCCCTAATATTAATTAATGATTCAGACATCATTAATATCATTAAGTTGTAGGGCTCCTTAAAATATTTTCTTTCCCGAGGTTAGTTTATCCTACGCATTACCACCTTGAGGGTTGTACTGGGTGGGTTTATGCATGTGCTACATATATACATATACATGCATATATTCAAACTTGCTCTGCAGTAGTCAAAAGACAGTTCGTAATATAATTCTCATAAAATGCACCCGACATACTTCAAAGATAGCTATACTGTGCTGGATCCTGGTTTCAGAAAGGTCACATGTGAATATTCAAGGATTAGTAAGACAGAAAAAATATAATAGAATGCAGTAGACTCCACTTTACATTGATAGTATATGAACAAAATTTATATTTACTTCTACATCTAGGCTGATGGTGTCTCTTGGGAAAAGGTTTAGGCATTTCAATAGTTTCAGTGATTTAAAGAAACAGAAAGACAAGAATATGGTATTTTCAATTGCAGTCCAAACCCCTGAAATGGCTTCTAGATTCAAGTATGATTAGCAAAATATCACATTGGTAAGTACTGAAGTGTTCTACAATGCTAATTTCTCCCGAGATTAATTTACTTGAGAAAAGGAAATCTCAGGAGACAGTCAGTAAAGTGATTACACGTGCAAGGGATTATATCTTCAAGCACACCAAGAATGGAAAAAAAACATTAGGAAGATGATAAATTAATTTGTTTGAAAATTAATAAAATTCTGAGGAGCTTTTTAAAAAAATTACCCAATTCTTATCAAATTCTGCAAAGATGTACTTAATAGGAAAATGACATTTACATCTTTGCCAGTGTACTTATATCAAACCTAGCTGTTCACCTATCTGGCTCAGAGCTCTTGCAAAAAGATCAGTGAATAAACCACAAAACACAAAATATAAGCAAATTATTACATGTTCTGCTTTACCATTATTGTCCAGTTCTATATATTTTAATGCCAAGTCTTAGTGATACAGAGACACGTTAAAAACTATACTTTAATTGGATGGAAATGCAGAGAAACAGATTTTAAAATTAAATAACTGTAGATATTAAAGAATACAACAGCTTTTGCTCCAATCTCAAGGAAATCCTAGCTAAAACATTTAGAAACAAACAATACTTTGGGGCTAAAAAAAATGAACATTTTAAAAAATACAGAGAAACTTAAAATGAAGATGGAAAATAGGTAGTATGAAGATAGGTAAAAGGAATTTGGGTTATTTAGCTTGAAAAAGAAAAAGCTGAGGAGTGACAACTTTCTCGGTAAATGAAGGATCGTGCCTACTTTCCGCGACTGTACTCTTCTAATCATCACGTGCACAAGAGCTTGATATATAGCAATGATGGACTGATAATGAAGAGGATGCTGAGCAGTTTGAACTATATGTCTACAGAAGACTGAAATGGGTTTAAAATTGAGGCAGGAGAATGTTTGGATATAAGGAAGAACTTGATTCAGAAGGTAATAAAACATTGGAAGAGTTTTTTAAAGGGAGGTAATGGAGTCTCCATTCCGGAAATCAAGAATAGATAACCGAAGGGTTTAGTCAGTCATCTGCCTGGAGCCAAGAGGCAGGAATAGAAGACCTTTTCAGCATTGTGATTCTTTAAATTTTATATTTCCTAAAAAGCTATATGTTCTTCTTCAATGAACTAGGTTAAACATTGAACTTTTTAGGACATCAACTGGAAGAAGAGAAAGCAATCTTCAGGGCAGGAGCATTAATCTCACCAGAATTTCTTCAATTCACATTCAATTCCCTCTCCCGATGAGTAACCCAACTGCTTCCGTGAGGGACTTCATATGAATTTGTAAAATTATATTTTTCTACAAATACAGAAAGGAAAAGGAAACCTGATTTGTTCCTCATTATTTACTGGTCAGGAAGAAAGTCCCAGAGTATTCTACATTATGCTTAGCCCATTCCTGAAAGCCACATTAAATGTTTTGTGGTATTTTTTTTTTACATTACATTAAAAATATTTAATGTAGCTTTCTTGGCCACCTTTAAATATTACCCACATGCTGCATAGTACAAGTAAATGTCATGACTCTGCCAAGTTGTTCTTCCTTTAATGAGGGAAAAAAATGGAAAGCCAAAGGAAAGCTAATACTAGGAAAAAAAAAAAAAAGGAAAGATATGGACAAGTCCTTCTGGGTGAAGAATGAAGAATATAACAAACCTCAGGAACAATTATATAGTAAATTTTATGTTTCTATGGTCAAAGGACCAGAATTTGAAGTTTCTTAAAAATTTAAGCTATAGTAAATCGTATTTTTACACCTTTTTTTTTTTTTTGCAGAGCTGCACTTTCAACTGTGCTCCTAACAGAACCAGGTAACTCTTCACTTGGTCACATGATAAATGGCTCACAAAGTGTTCTGATCTAAAAAAAACCTTGAGTTTTCCTTCATTTCTAATCATTCATTCAGGAATGAGTTTCAAAGTATTTCCCCTGCCCTGAACATCAGAGTAAAAGTCATCACCACCATCAAATGAATAAAGTTGGGTTGCAATGTCAAAGTTTTTAAAAAGAGACTTTGCCTAGGGTATTTTATGACCTAGGCGAGCAATAATTTTCCCCATTTTTCAATCTTAATTATATCTGCTTAGTTTCATAGCCTTAGTAATACAATATGTAACCAATATACATATTCCCTTGGCCCTGAATTATTGAGACAACACATTAAATATTAATCCAGCTATTACAGCTTTAAGATTTAACACACACATATACATACACACACACCACACACAACTAATAATTCATTCATTGGTTTACTGACCCAGAGTCTTCCAGGGAGTATCATATATCCACCAATGTCTCGAGTGCTAGATTTTTCATTTGGTTCTCCGATTTAGCTGAAAGACATGTAAAAACCCATGTATCCAGGCAGCTCCCTATTAACAATGGGTCACAGTCTCATCCATTAGATTGTAAGTTCCTTATCTTTTGCTTCTATCCAGTGTTCCAAGAGCCTAGTCCAATGCTCTGCACACAGTAGGCACTCAGTAAATACAGTTGATGACACCGATGATCCCTATAAACCTCTGGCAAAGTTTACATGGAGAGTTATAATACGGAGGGCTTCAATTTTAGATACAGTAAAACCCTCAAGATTGTTTTTTCTGGATAGCTTCTGAAAACTCATTACCAGGGAAGCGCAGAGAGAATGGCACAATTTCAGAGGTAGAAGTCGACTGAATTTTTAAGGGAACGCTATATTTATATGAACCTCTTTTTTTTTAAAAAAAAGGCATTTATTAAACGCTTACTTTGGGCCAGGCACTGTTCTAAGGACCGGGGAAGATACAAGGAAGTTGGGTTGGGCACAATCCATATTCCACATGGGGCTCCCAGTCTTAATCCCCATTTTATAGATGAGGTAACTGAGGCACAAAGAAGTTAAGTGATTTGCCCAAGGTCACACAGCTGACAACTGGCGGAGCCAGGATTAGAACCCAGATCCTTCTGACTCCAAGGCCCATGCTCTAACCACCAGGCAACACTGCTTCTCAAACCTCTACAAAACCTCTTACGTGGGTTTGCTCTACATTTAAATTTGAAAATGAGGGGCAGTGTGACCTAGTGGATAGAACACAGGCTTGAGAGTCAGAAGGATTTGGCTTCTAATCCTGGCTCCAACTACTGGTCTGTGTGACTGGGGGCAGGTCACTTAACTTTTGGGCCTCAGTTACCTCATCTAAAAAATGGGGATATAGGCCTGTGAGCCTCATGTGGGACAGGGACTGTGTCCAACCTGACTTGTACCTTCCCCAGTGCTTAGAACAGTGTCTGGCACATAGTAGGCACTTAAACACCATTTAAAAATGTCATTTTTGAAGGAAACGATTTTCATTTTCCTTAATAGGTGTCCAACAGTTGATCTGCTTCATCTAGTTATAAATAGCTCAAAACTAAACTAATGGATCTGACCCTTCTCCTCTGCATATTTGGTGAAAATCAACTCACTTTTTAGATATAGTATAAACAGGGACTCTGAAAGCTGATATTTTTGGGGAGATAATATGAACTAACCAATTGCTGGATTCTGAATATTATCAGTATTTTCTTGCCAAATTCAGAGGTTTAAGGTGCACAGATTGGACAAAAACAATTCATCCTAGGAAAAGTCTGTTTGGGAGCAAATTTAGTCTATGACTGGAGGGTTTACTCCAAAAGTAACATCTCAACAATGAAACCATTACAGTTATACTCACCAAGGGGGATTTAAAAAAAATCATGTTTATAAAAAACTTTCATAATCGCTTTCAAAATGAAACATTTCTTTTTGTTCCTAATAACTTTGGTGTGTTCAAGACAGACAAAGCTGCAAATGTATTGCTGAATACAAAATGGGAATCACTTGACATTTACACAACATCTAAATATTCTGTGAAACCACTAGGATAAAGTGCCAGGCACTAATAAAAGTTTCATTTTAAAAATTGTAAGTTTACTTGCTCACCATTATAAAACCAAATTAGTTTTCATTGATAGAAACATTCAATATCGTTGCTCTCCCCTCCCACCCATTTTCCTGTTTGGAATTAAAAAAAAAATACCTTACACACTAAATTACATATGTAATTTTAGTGTGTAAGATTTTAAGTTGATTTTAAATCCAAACATTTTAAGTTGATATTAACTCTTCATCCTAATAGCCACATAATTTTAGAAAACTTTTAACCTTCAAATTAAATATTAGTGAACATATACTAAAGAAATTTTTCTTTACAAATTGATATAACCCCTTTAAAAATGGCTGTAATGCTACAGGAACATTCTTCCACCCAGAAGGAATAAGACTCCAAATGATAAACCCTCCCTGCTTTCACTTTAGAAATGGCAATAACCAGTGCAGTTCTATGGACATGGAAAACTGACATCAAGGGTTTTTCACACTTTTTTAAGAACAGAAATCCCAGCAAGAAGTGGTCTAGACGAGGCAGGAGCCGGGATTGCACCCCATGGGTACTTGAACCCTAGTTGAAAACCTCTGCTGTAAACCACTAGGCAATGAAAACAGAATTTTTCTTTCTCCTCTGAGTCGGCTTTACCTTTTGACATTACTGCAAAAGAACTCATTTTAAAGGACAGATATTCTACTGAAGTTGTCTTTCGATTAGACGTCCGACTGTAGTTCTGCCTTTACGGAGACTGTGAACTCATTGTGGGCAGGGATTGTCTCTCTGTATTGCTGTATTGTACTTTCCCAAATGCTTAGTACAGTGCTCTGCACACAGGAAGCACTCAGTAAATACAATAATGAATGAATAAATTCTCATTGACCTTTTGACAGAAGCAGAGGTGGTAAAGCTCTGTATCTTGGCCAGATTCCTACTTGGAAATTATAGTCTCTTACCTAAAATCCTCTTCAGCTCTGTTTCACCTTCCCAAAATGGGAGGGCAGGAAAAGTGAGGTGATGAGACAAAAGCTTTAGTCACCATTGCCAAATTTTTGATATAGGCACGTACATTTTCCACCTATCTTCTGAGCCCAAATTAATTCTACATCAGAAGGACAAACATAAGCAAAGTGAATTCAACACATAACATATATCCTCCATTAATTTGCTGACCAGGCAAATATTTAATGTCATTTTTATAGAGAGTCTGTTTGTATCAGAAATTTAAGATCACCGACAACAGCATTTGAGTACTTTGTGCAAAGCACAATGCAAAAATTTACAAAGTTAATATACAATCATCGGAATTCCTGAAACAGCCTCACAAAAATCATGACATGGTTTATTTTTGGGGGGGAGGTGGGGAGGGAAGGGAGTAGCATGAAAAGCAAACACTCTGCATGGAAAAAAAATAACTGCTTATTTTACCACCATTTTTAAGATTATGGCAGCAAAACTCAAAATGAAATGCCAAAACAAAAAAGCATAGATGGAGTTTCAGGCATAACAAGGAACATCATAAAGAAGTACTTCATTACTGAAAAAAGTAATTTGGTAACAGAACCTAATTTATCATACATTAATGAGCACTAAAAAATGAGTACTGCACTTAGTCACTGTAAATCAAATCCTGAGATGAACATTTTCTTCATAAAAAGCGAACCTTGGGTCCAGTATTTAGAGCATTTTGACATACAACAGATCCAGAAACTGTCCATTTTCCCAGATCGAACCTAAGGAGCTAATTCTTTCAAAATTACTTCTTGCTGAGAATGCCTTGAGAATTTGAGGCAAAGAAGAAATGGGTTTAAACTCCAAGGAAACAGATGATTAAGAGATGAAAATTCACAATTTGTAGTCAGGGCTTAAACAGACTCCTCATTTAAGTTGCATTCACTCTAAGTGATTCTCCAGTTCAGAGGAAGAAGGTTATGCCTGGAAAGGGAAAGTCAATATCTGCAATATGGCCTATCCTTGACCCAAAAACAGGTGGACATAGTGACAGCCAAGGCTGTGAATCCTAGACACACAGGCTAGGGTCAGGTGAGCTGGGCATGTGCTGAGTTTTCTGAGTGAATGAAAGCATTGCTGTCCTCAGAATGCCTGGTCTGAAGAGTAAACTGACACCATCCCTACGACCCCAGCTTTCATCGGCTACTGTACCTACACACCCACCAGCCATCCTCCCCTCACAAAGTCTTTTACCCACCCCAGCCCTCAAAATCCTCAAAAGTCACTTTACCTTGCCTGACACATTTTAGTTCAGCTTTCCAGATACTACAAAAATCTGTTATTTTCCTGCTTATGTTTTTCTTTCAATCACAATGTAAATAAAAACCCCAGTGATAAACATCCTCTATTATGCATTGTATCAGTGATTTACCCGATTTATTACATTTCCTGCTCTTGAGCTTGCCCAAATCCATGCCCTCTTGGGTTTTGCCCCAGTGCTACACTCTCTGTGAGTTTGATTAAAATGGTAAAAGGAAAGAAACTTTCTCCCTGTTAGGAGTATGTTAGTACTGTACTCATTAATCACGTCTAAGTGAGGAAGGTGTATTTTGGGGAATTTTTTTCCCCCCAAATCTGTGGGCAAAAATCCAAATGATACTTACCCCCCTCCCTCTAGACTGTAAGCGGGTTATGGGCAGGGAATGTGTTTATTGTTGTATTCTACTCTCCCAAACGCTTAGTACAGTGCTCTGCACAAAGTAAGTGGTCAATAAATATGAGTGAATGAATGTAGGATTAAAATTTTCAGAGCTTTATATCAATAATCCAGTCTCAAGGCCCATTTCAGAAATCCTATATCATGCCTGACTGCATTTCAGGGTTTTCCTCACCCCCCACCTCCCCCAAACACCCTCCCCCATCACCATTTTCCCCCTGAAGGCTACCCCCAAAGTCTAAGGAAGCTAATAGGAGATGGGGGGAAGGAGAAGAGAGACAGAAAAAGAGTACAACTGCCAAAACCCTTGAGCAGCAGTTGTCAATCAGGCAGTCTCCCAGTCAAAAGAAAGTATACATAAAGACATCATCTCACAAAAAAAAAAATACTGTCTGCACTAGCCGAACCTAATGCTTTTGAGTCCAAACATGCTGAATTGTGACAAACAATAATAGTACCAAACCTCGCTACCGTTACCTGGCTAACAAATGAAATAGGATAGGACGTTAAGGTGTGTGTGGACTGTGGATAGTTTTTTGAACCTGTCATTACGCTGAAGACAGCCATTAATCAATGCATAATATTCTGATTATGAATCTAAATCATATGTAGCTTTTATCTGTCACTAAATATTATAAACATTTTACACTCTGCACATTCGGGGCAAAGGAGCTGAGTAGGGGATACGCAGGCGTAACTGACAGGAGGTGGGGAGGGAGGAGACACACGCACATACACACACACACTGAATATCTTATGGGTGTCAACTAAGAGGAAAAATAATGACCATAATAATAATAATAATAATAATAATAATAATAATAATGGCATTTGTTAAGTACTTACCATGTCCTAAGGAGTGCAATATATCCAGGATCATCAAACCCCCTGTCCCACAAGGGGCTCACAATCAAAGAGGAAGGGAGAACAGTTATTTATTCTCTACTTTACAGATGAGGAAACTGAGGCACAGGGCAGTTACATGACTTGCCCATGGTTAGAGAGGAGGCAGGTGACAGAGCCAGGATTATGACTTGGGTCCACTGACTCCCAGTCCCATGGTCTTTCCACTAGACTTATCTCAACTTTTGGCAATTTGATATAAATTGAGCTAAATTGCTTTTCTGAAGTACTTTAGGCAAGCGATTTGAAAAATCACTTGAGATGTGGAACTCTGTGCCCACAAGTCAGTGCAAGGTCCACACAAGATTGGCAGAGAAACAGACATTGATGAAATGTGACTGACATTACTAGTTTTCCCTACAGAAAACCCACAGAGACCTGTCTCTGAACCTTGGGACTTCCTAAAGTTTGGAAGTCACTAAATATACACCAACACACGGAGAAGTAATGGATCATCTTTTCTAAAGCATTCTGGGAGAGTTAAGGCTCCTGTTCTTAGCAAATTTAATTATTGCAGATCTAAGAATGTGCATTATTCGCATAGCTCCAGAATGACAGTAGAAATATTATGAAACTCAGGAGTGAAATATTAATATATGTCAAGACAATTATGGCAATAAATAATAATTGCACATCAGAATATATTTCTTTTGGAAATGTCACCTTTGACAAGTCAATTCAAAATAATTTTAAAATCTCATTTCACATGAAACATCGATACCAAACAAATATACCTTCAGCCACCAAAATAACATTTTCATGCATTAATTTTCTGTCAGTTTAAAAATGAGAAGGAATAAACAGTGTACAACCTAAATATGTCTTACTTTCAAAAGAAATTCCATCAACTTTTTAGATAAGTGAATTAGTTTTTTTGTCTATTTTACAATTTTTATGCCAACTGTAGCAATTTTAAAGATATATTCAAAACAGCTAAATTATTTGTCTTTAATAGTCAAAATGATTGTTTTTTTCAAATACGTGTTGTCTTTTGGGGAAATGTGGTTTTTTTTTGGTCTGGTTAATCTCCAAAAATCCCTTGGCTGTTCAATTGCAGTCTACCTTTCTTATTCTAAAATAACAGTATTATAGAAGGGCTGCATTTTTATTATGAGGCATAACTAAAATAACCAATACAACATTACAGCTTCCCTCATTTCAGAAGACATTTTCCATTCCAATGATTGCCACCCAGTTTGTCCCACTGGTCAGCTCCTTTGGACTGCTGAAAAGTAACATATCAGCGTGTACCTGGGAAACCCTACAAACGACCAAAGATCTTCACTGCCAACAGGTAGCAAACTGCCACTACAGAATTCTGTTACCTAGGCAGCAAACTATACAACAATAAGGCTCGGAGGGAGAAAACTGATTTAAGGAGATGAACATATCATTTGAGAGATGATTGTGGTATTTATTAAGCACTTACTATGTTCCAAGCATCGTACTAAGTGTCAGGGTAGATACAAGGTAATCAGGTTAGAGAACAATAATAATAATGATTATTATTATTGTATTTGTTAAGCACTTACTATGTGCCTGGCACTATACTAAGCATTGGGGTGGATACAACCAAATTGGGTTACACACAGTCGCTGTCCCACGTGGGGCTCACAGTTCCAATCCCCATTACAGATGGGGTAACTAAGGCACAGAGAAGTAAAGTGAGGTGTCCAAGGTCACACAGCAGACAAGTGGCAGAGCCAGGATTAGAACCCACGACCTTCTGACTCCCAAGCCCCTGCTCTATCCACTACGCCATGCTGCTTCAATCCCCATTTTATAGATGAGGAATCGGAGGCTGAGAGAAGTTGCACGACTTGCCCAAAGTCACACAGCAGACCAGTAGCAGAGCCGGGATTAGAATGCAGCTCCCTTGACTTCAAGGCCTGTGCTGTGCTCTTTCCACTATCAGATAATGTAGTGAAGGCATTATATCAGGTTAGATAATATGCTAAATCTGAAGAGTTATAGTGCTTTCCAACCTTCTCTAAGGCTGCAACAACTTGACCATGCCCAGACCCTACAGCCAGTTCCATGAGAAATTCTACCACTATCACTTATTAATCTATCAATCAACGGTATTTACTGGATGCTTACAGGGTGCACAGCACTGTACTAAGTGGTCGGGAAAGTACGATACAACAGAGTTACGGGCTGTCCTCAACATCAAAAGCAAGACAGGCTAGTGACTGAGTCCTGGGAGAAAGTCAATGGTAGGAGATGTGGGAAATGACATTTCTAGAAGGCCTTTTCATTCATTCAATTGTATTTATTGAGCGCTGTGTGCAGAGCACTGTACTAAGTGCTTGGGAAAGTACAATACAACAATAAACAGTGACATTCCCTGCCCACAGTGAGTTTAGTCGGGGGTGGGGGGGAGGGGAGACAGGCATCAATACAAATTAATAAAATTACAGATATACACATAAGTGCTGTGGGGCTGAGAGGGGGGAAGAGCAAAGTGAGCAAGTCAGGGTGATGCCAAAGGGAATGGGAGATGAGGAAAAGTGGGGCTTAGTCTGGAAAGGCCTCTCGGAGGAGAGGTGCCTTCAATAAGGCTTTGAAAGGGAGGTGGGGAGAAAGTAATGTCTGTCTGATTTGAGGAGGGGTGTTGCGGGCCAGAGGCAGGACACAGGCTAGGGATCGGCGACGAGAAAGGCGAGATCAAGGCACGGTGAGAAGGTTAGCAGTCGGGGAGCAAAATGTGAGGGCTGGGTTGGAAAAGGAGAGAAGCATGGTGAGGCAGGAGCGGGTAAGATGATGGAGTGCTTTAAAGCCAATGGTGAGGAGTTTTTGTTTGATATGGAGGTGGATGGGAAGCCACTGGAGTTTTTTGAGGAGCGGGGTGACATGTCCTGTTAATCTCCCCATCTTATACCCCTCCACAACTGCCACTCAGTTCTTTTGTGCCAACTAATTTAAGTACTAATAGGTTTTGACCAACTCTCTGCAGCCACATGAGTCCTTCCATCCTTTCTCAGAACTCCAGGACACCATAGTTACCATGAACCCCAGCTCCAGCCAGGGAAGGACTCCTCCATTGGAATGTTGAGTAGGTCAGTGGCATAGCAACAGCTGTGACTTCTCTGACTGGTGGTCTGAGCTTTGTGGAGTTTAGAATCTTGTTGCTCCTTTCAAGTTTGTTATTCCTTAAGTTTTTTCTATCTTTGTTCACCTTGACACCCCCCACCCCCAACCCTCTCTATCTTAGATAGTGAGCCCCTCGAGGGGCAGGGACCATGTCTATATCTCATGCGTTTATTTCCCAACACTTAATACAGTGCTTTGGACATAGGAAGTGCTAAATACTACTACCATGTACATCTTATATACGCTACCACTTCCTCCTATCTGTAACTTCTTTCATGTGTCTGTCTTCCCAGATAGATTATGAACTCCTTGAAGGTAGGGATCATGCATACTAATTTCTGTTGCCACCTTCCAAGAGCTTTTATAATGCCCAAGTGCACAAGGTGCTCACTAAATGCTACTGATTGACTGACTAAAGCTGTGGTCACTTCAATACAGCTGCTCTGGGTGGAACATGAGGTGAACAGATGAAGGTACGATGCAGTAAAACAAAACTGCAGACACTAGAGTGCCTCAGTTGAAAATGAGGCACATCTGCAGCTGACCACAGCAGCCTGGCCCGCTGTAATAAAGGAGGACGTGGTTCGTTTCGAGCAGAAACTTTGAGTCGATTGTAATACCAGGAAGGAGAAGAAAAAACAGCATCAGGCACTTCACACCACAAATACAAGAGCACATCACAGGACAACTTTGTATATGCGTGACGTGGTTGGGCCTGCACTGACCTATCCTCGCCCCTTTCCCCCCATACGTACTAATAGGTGACCACCATCAGTGACATCTTTTGAGTACTAAGAAAACTGTGTAAACTCCTTGAGGACTTACAACTCTAATGTGTTGTACTGTACTTTCCCAAGCACTCAGTAAAGTCCCGGGCACACGCTAAGCAGTTAATAAATATCACTGATTAATATCCCTCTCCATATTGACCCAACTTCTTTCCATGCCCAACACAAGGACTCCAGATTCCATCTTTCTCCCCAAATTCTAATTTCATGCCTTAATCACCAACACTGATAAAGACTACCAACAATTCATCTCTATCACTCAAATTTCCTCCTTCCCTCGAAATCCTATAATCTAAGGAAGACTAAATTATTCCCCTGACAATCATCTGTTTTCAGAACTCTAGGTTCAAGTAAAGGTTTTGGTATAACAGAAGAAAGACATGTTTAAAATTAAGAGTAAAGGAGGGATGAGATTAGTTTAGGGTGTGAGCTCCTTGTGAGTAGAGAGACTGGGTCCAACCTGATTACCTCAACACTTAATACAATGCTTGGTAGATAATATGTGCTAAACAAATACCCTTTTTTTTTAATACAAGGGATTTGAAGCCTATTAATATTAATACCTTCCCTTGAAAAAGTATTTCTAATCCTTTTTTTAACTAGTCTGGATATAAATGTTCTATCCAGTAAATACCAGATACTACATTAAAATATAAACTAAAAGGCATTTTAATGCACCAGTTGGTCATTTCTTTCACTACAACATCTTTACAGGAATTCCAATTTGCAATCATTTAAAGGATGCATTCTCTAGCCCTGAGCTGAAGCTGGCACATGGCTGCAGGTATCAACACAGATGTCTTTGTGACAGTGGATCACCCCACCACAATGTCTGTGTTGGGGGGTGGGGGGAAGACTAATCTCTTTAGTCACAAAAGGGACTTTTCCTCTTTGGCCAAAATGTTACCAGCCACTGCTCTAAAGGAAACAGCCCTGGATTGGGGGCTGAGAGACTTAACAGTCTTGGCTTCACGATAAGCCAATACAAACACCTTTGACTTTGTGTTTTCCCCTGCAAAGTGGGGATCCTAGTAAACTCATTTCTTCCAGAGCAGGTGTTTCCTCTGCAGAGTTTGGATAGAATGCTGTTAGGGTATTGGGCAAGTACATCCAACAACGTGTGTCTGCCTGGCTAGAGTGTGATGAGTTGCCAGAAGAAACAGTAGGGCGCCTGCAATTGGCACTGGCCAAGGAACACAATGCTACAGTGTGAGGTTTTTTGTTTTGGTTTTTTTTTTCAAATGCAGGGCTCATCAGGGACTAACCCCTATAACATAGAACAGAGAGTATCTGCTCCTGCAACATGAGTTAGAATAGGGCTGAGATTGACAAATCTGAATACAATTTAAGATGAAAAATTTGAATATGCACTATGGAATATCAAAATTGGAATTTAGCCAGACACTGGTCCTGTGCAAAATGGAATAGGATTTTCGACGTTTTCACCGGTTAAATCAAGTCCTGCTGTTTAATGAAGGAGCATAATCCTAGGGGGATTCCAAATTGCCAAAAGGGTTTGGTTCAGTACTCAGACCCGGGGTATAACAAGGTGAACTGCTCTTTGTATCCCAAACCCACAAACTACTTTTTCCTGACTGTTTTACCCAAGAATACTTTACAATTCCAAAAATCAGATTAATCAGGAGACTCCCTTATTAGCAGTCTTTATAAAGGGAAAAAAATGTATGGGCTGTTAGAAAAGCTCATTGTGGGCAAGGAACGTGTCTGCTGACTCAGTTGTACTGTACTCTTCAAAGTGCCTAGTACAGCACTCTGTGCACAGCAAACACTCAATAAATACCATCGATGATAAAAAAGTAAGCAACTAAAATGAAAAGTTACAAGTCACAAATTAGAACTGGATACAAACCAAAAAGATATTTTCAGGACTTCTATCAAAATAAGGCATAGACTCCCCCTGCTGGCTCAACATCTACAGCTCATAAAACATTTCCACCAAGATACAAATAACTAGAGAATATTTTCAACAAGTGCTGTTGAATTCATTAGCAACCAAGGATTTGTTTCTCTAGAGCAGACAATGTGCCCATCAAATGCCTCTCTGAATTTTTTCCAAAGAAAAGCAAAACTGAAACCACACTACTACGAAACTACTTGTTTTGTTTTGTCGGCCGTCTCCCTCTTCTAGACTGTGAGCCCATTGTTGGGTAGGGATTGTCTCTGTTACTGAATTGTACTCTCCAAGTGCTTAGTACATTGCTCTGCACACAGTAAGCACTCAATAAATATGATTAAATGAATGAATTCAGGCTCACTCTTGCCCCAGGCCATGAGCTGATAACTGGTATTCTAAATCAAGAATTAATCCCTGGGTCCTAAACTGCCCTGGACTATGTGGGAAACTGGCTATTTCCCCTATGTGTCAGGGTGTGGGAGGGGGTCGGAGGTCCTACACTATGCCTGCCTGCAGCACTAGGACATTTTCCTTGGCCTGAACTGTCCGAATATGGTGTAATCTTGAGGTCCTTGGCCTTCCACACTCTTCCAGGAATGTGTTTCCCAGCTAAAGTGCCCTGAGATTACTCAGTTAATTGCCACCATCAACCCTGGACTTAAAGTTACAGTTCCCCAGAGGCACAGGAGTCAAGTGGGGTTCTGTTTTCTAGGCCCTGCTCTACCCTGGGAACAACAGGCTGTGCCTGGAGGCATTTTGGAGGGTGGTCCTAATCTCTCCCTTGGTAATGTGGTCCCAACAGGAGCCCAGAACACGAGACCCCTCCTTACTTTAAATAACATGGGAACGTGTCCACTAACTGTTATATCGTACTCTCCCAAGCATTTGGTGCAGTACACTGCACAGAGGGAACGTTCAATAAATATGAGTAGTTAATTGCTTATGTAAATGGAGTTTTGGGTTTGGTTTGTTAAGCACTTACTGTGTACAAGGTACTGTGCTAAGCACTGGGATAGATACAAGATAATCAGGTTGGACACAATCTATGTCTCACATGGGGCTCCACAGTTCAATTCCCCATTTTAAAGATGAGGCAACTCAGGCACAGAGAAGTGAAGTGACTTGCCCAAGATCGCACAGCAGAGCAGTGGGGCTGGGATTAGAACACAGGTCCTTCTCACTCTGTGGCCCTTGGCTCTTTCCACTAGGCCAGACTGCTTCTCAAGTATTAAGTACAATCATAAACCTAAACCTCAATCAACATGTTACAGGCTTACAACAGATAACCCGGCTACATCAATGGGAGAAAGTTCAAATCCAGAAATTATATGCCCAATTTATCCCAGATTTCTGTACCACTCCTGGCACTAGAATCCAAGTTCATAAACCCTTCCAGGGTATTTGTGGGTCCATGGGCTTTAGCTGGATCACCCTTTGCTTCCTTCTCTTCACGGCTTCCCTCAGTTCCTCCAAAGCAGAAGTCCTTAGTGGTTCACCACCTATCCATCAATGATATTTATTGAGTGCTTGCTATGTGCAGAGTACTGTATTAAGTGCTAATGGCAATAGTCCCACAGTGCAGCCCTCCCTAGCCAGGTCTCCAAATGCATTTCTCAGAGTTTGAAAATCTTTTTATTTTATCCACTTTGCTCAGATACCTAGAAAACTGTAGAATTATAATAAAGAGGTGGCTGGGGGGATGACAAGAGTTAACTGCTACTTCTGAAACCAGTTAATACAGCAGCTTACAGTAGATAATTATGGCATTTCTTGAGTGCTTACTGTGTGCAGTCAAATCAATGTAATTTTTAAGCACTTGGGAAAGTCCAACAGAATTGGCAGACACATTCCCTGCCCCTAAGCATTATATAAGTGTTGAGTAGGACCAAGATAATCCCTGTCCCACATGGGGCTCACACTCTAAGCAGGAGAGAGAACAGGAACTCAATCCCTACTTTACAGATAAAGAAACGGAGTCAGAGAAATTAAGTGACTTTGCACAAGGTAGAGCAGGCCCGTGGCGGAGCCGGGATTAGAACCCACGGCCTCTGACTACCAAAATATCAAGGTGGTTTGGGATTTAAAAAACAAAACAAAAAAAAAACCCCAAAAAAACCACCCCAAAACAAACCAACCCAAAAACCAAAAAAAAAAGAAAAGGGGGGGGTAAAAAAACAAAAAAAACAAAACAGGGCTGCTAGGGTTTCAGCAGGTTTATTACCTTTGACTACCACCACACTGGAATCTCATATTAATTAAAACAGAATTGGCATAGGTTCACACCCAATGGGAGACTGCCAGAGAAAATCCAAATCCTGAAAAAGAAAGAATAGTATAGTATTCCCTCACTTACATTGGCTCATTTGTTATGAATCTGCCCTCTTTTTTGGTCTGGAACCCAATTTTTTAATTATAAAATTATCCTTTTCAGTTTTCATTTTATGAAACTTTTTCTTGGAATTCACCAGTTGTAGTAACAACTTTCTTAAAGGTTAAAAAAAAATGATTGGAGGGTAAGAATGGTATAGACTAATGCTTTAATTGGCAGACTTTTATGTGGTTTGCTGTGGCACAAAACCAAAACATGATGCCACTACTGAAAACAGTAGATTTCTCCTCTCCAGAGAAAAAAATTTCATTTGAATATTTTGCTTAACAACAGCTAGTGTTTTGAAATACAGGCATATCCCAGGTTACTGAAACCCCACAATATAACTACCCAAGGGATATAACCTGCATCATCTGAAATCTTACCCCACACAATGTACCAAGTCAGCTCTGATGCTCTGGCTGAGAGCTATAAATTAATAAATACATGCCTCCCAACCAGGCTGAGATTAAGTAATCAACAGTGTCTGGATCTCAGAAGGAGTCCGGCCTCTACCGTGGGGTGGATTTTAAAGGCGTTGAAGAGACCCCCCTGAGCAGACAAACCAAGAATTTGTTTAACTGAGGTGGCAATTAGATTTAGAAATGGATGACGTGGTTAATTCACCAACATCTGCAACTCCAGAGCAATCTTTCTCCAACGAAGACCTCATCCAACTTTGACCATCCAATGCACCATGGCAGGATGCCGAAGCAGATGAAGAAGTTATGGGTTCTCCATCACCAGCTAAAAATCTTGGGATTAAAAAGGGTTGCATCAATTTTCAAGAAAGCGAATGGATTTTAAATCTGATTGAAGAAGAGCCTAAGGGAAATTGTTCAGAGGGATGGTCAGGAGTTCACCTGCTACAAAATACTTCAAGAAGAAAAGAAGGCTGCTGTTCAACCTAAACTGGACAAATTCTTGGCCAAAAGTTGAAAAACCACTATCACAGTAAGCGGAAAGAACTTCTACTTCTGCAGCCTCCTGCAAAGACTGAAAAATCATATTACAACTCCGGATTTTTATTTAACATTGTGATATCATGCTTTGAATTACTTTTAAAAAAGATTAAGCAATAGTTTAGTGACATTTATCATTACAGCATATATCAGTAAAGGAATTTCATAATACTTTTCCAGAGGTTCTGAAACAGATCCAAATTTTTAACATAAAAATGGGGAAGCCTTACCCATGTTACAACCACATTTTCAAGGACGATAACCTGATTATCAATCCATCAAAGCAGTGGTATTTTTAATTCTTACTCCGTGCACAGCACTGTAATAAGCACTTGGGAAAGTACAGTAGAGTAGGTAGACATGATCCCCGTCCTCAAGGAGTTTACAATCTATCACATTATATTTATTTTGCATCTACTGTAGGCACAGCGTTGTGCTAAAGATTTTGGAGAGAACAAGAGAGTTAGAAGACATAGTCTCTGCCTACAGAGCTAATAATTGAGAGGAAGAGTGGTCTAGAGCAAAGACCAGAGGACTGGGAGTTAGAAGACGTGGATTGTAATGATGGCTATCCACTTGCCCGCTGTGTGACCTTAGGCTAGTCACTTAACTTCTCTGTGCCTCAATTTCCTCACCTGTAAAAATGGAGATTCAATACCTCTTCTGCTTTCATCTTTGACTATGAATCCCATGTTTGGCATAGGAACTGTGCCCAATCTGATTATATTGTACCTACCCTGGCATTTAGCACAATGCTTTGATTCATTCAATCGTATTTATTGAGTGCTTACTGTGTGCAGAGCACTGTACTAAGCGCTTGGAAAGTACAATTCACATAGTAAACACTTAATACTATTATAATTACAATCTAGATGGGAACACAGACAAAAAAATAAATTAATAATTATAAAATAGTTAATTAAAAATACGTATGGAAGCAGAACAAATGTGATGACATAGTAGTTAGGAAGGAGAAAAATTAATTGGGGAAAGCCTCCTGGAGGAGATGGGATTTTGGGTCTTTGAAGCTTTGGAGAGCTGAGGTCTGGTGGATTTGAAGGAGGAGGGAGTTTCAGGCAGGAGAAAGGGCTTAAGCAACAGGTCGGAGTTGGGAGAAATAAGAATGAGGCAGAGAGAGATTACCTTGCTAGGAAGGAAACGTTTTGTTGGGAGGAGACAGCCAGTGGTTGGGAATTTCTGCTCGATGTGGAGGGGGAAAAGTGCAACCATTTGAAGTTTCTGAGGAGTGCAGAGATGTGTGAACAGTGTTTTAGAAAAATGACCTAGGCAGAAAAGTGAAGTATGGGACTGGAGAGGGAAGACTGGAGGCAGGGACACAAGTGAAGAGACTGTCGCAGTAGTCAAGCTGGGATATAAGAAGTGCTTAATTGGAGAGGAAGGGAAGAATTGGAGAAATTTTGTGGAAGAAAAAAAAAAGGCAGGATCAACAAAAGATCATATGTAGTAATAGTTGGATCGTGAGGTGTACCCCTCCTTACTAAGACCCATTTATTTTTTTTAATCAGCTCTTGTGTCTCTCTTGTGTCTTGTTTCAAATGGCCCCTACTCCTTTTCCTCTTCTACATTCTATTCTGAAGGAGATCTAAGATCTTATAGGTCCTCTAAAATACAAAGGTCAACAACCACGGCTCTAAAGTTCCAGTGTAGTTTTGATGAGTACCCCAGCTATTAGAATAGTGAGAGCAGTAAAGACCCAGACCGTACAAAAGCATGATTCAATTAAAACTATAGTACTGGAACAAGGGGCCAGAGGGCAAGTTAGAAAGCGGCCAGGAATTCAACCAAGTGGCTGTAAAAGTGTGTGTTAACAAAACCCACAACAACACAAAACCAACAGGCCTGAAAGGTTTGCATTTGGGCAGGGAAACAGGATTGGAACTTGTTCCAAAAAGGAGAGAAAGGGAGACTCACCACGGCAATTATGACCTTGCATTTCTGCTTACCCTTCAAATCCAGGAAAATGCTTTCCCGGAGATAAATAAGCCACTTCAATTTTACTGTCTGTAAACTTCTGGTATCATTTTTAAATTGATGCCATCCATTAGGACCGCACGCTCTTTCAAGTCGGTGAATGTACCTACACACTGCATAAGATTGTGCTGTGGGTTCAAGGGCACTTAAAAGACTATTTAAGAATAATACAGAACTGGAATGCTAAGAGCACAGGCAAAGGCTATCTAAAAATGGTCAGCAGCCTAGGAAAGAAGGATCAAAAGCACCTTCACAATCCAAAATATGGTTCCTAAAGAACAAGAAATTAAAGGTGCAAGGTATGAACTGGTAATAAAAATGCAGGATGCAATTCTGTACTATTCAAGTGCCATTAAGTCGTCTAAAGGAGATCTTAAAAAGTATCATCATGGGTAGTGTTTATCATGGGATTCTCTATGACAGTATTCTCCAGCTATTTCACACTTTCAATTCCCTCCTCAAACCCCCTGTCCTCTCTCACCCCATTTTTTTGCCTCTGATCTGTTCATATGTTTTACTGATAAAATTGAAGCCATCAGATGTGATCTCCTCACCATCTCTCCTGCCCCTCTCCAGTCCCTCCCTCCTCGATTCTTCCATCTTTCCCAGCAGCATTTCAAGAGATCTCCTACCTCCTCTCAAAAATCTCATCCCCCCCACCTACATCTCCAACCCCAACACTTCACACCTTACCAAAACACATGCCCCCTTCCTTCTTTCCTCCCTGACTGCCATCTTCAACTGTTCACTTGCAATGGTATCTTCCCCACTGCTTTCAAACAGGCTCATGTATCACTTATCCTAAAGAAACCCTCCCTTGACCCCACAGCTTCCTCTAGTCATCACCCTATCTCCCTCCTACCATTCCTCTCCAAACTCCCTGAGTGAGCTGTCTACGCCAACTCCAATTCCATTCCTCCAATTCTCTCCCTGACCCCAACCAATCTGGCTTCCACTTTCTTCACTCCACTGAAACTGCTCTAAGGTCACCAATGTGTATATATGTATATATATATATGTATAGGTATACTGTATATATCTTTATCACCCTATTTATTTTATTTTGTTTAATGAGATGTACATCACCTGGATTCTATTTAGTTGCCATTGTTTTTATGAGATGTTCTTCACCTTGACTCTATTTATTGCCATTGTTCTTGTCTGTCTCCCCCAATTAGACCGTAAACCCGTCAAACGGCAGGGACTGTCTCTATCTGTTGCCGACTTGTCCATTCCAAGTGCTTAGTACAGTGCGCTGCACATAATAAGCGCTCAATAAATACTATTGAATGAACAATGACCTCCTTCTTGTTAAATCCTACAGCCTCTACTCCAGCCTAATCCTCCTTGATCACTCAGCTGCCTTCGATACTGTGGACCACCCCCTTCTCCTGGAAACATTATTCAACCTTGGCCTTCACTGGTACTGTCCTCTTCTGGTTCTCCTCATCTCTCTGACGGCTCCTTTTCAATCTCTTTCACGGGCTCTTCCTCTGCCTCCCACCTACCGAGAGAGTCTCTCAAGGTTCAGTTCTGGGTCCCCCACGTACACCCACTACTTTGGAGAAGTCAATCGCTCCCAGGGTTTCAACTACTATCTCTACATGAATGATTCCCAAATCTACCTCACCAGCCTTGACCTCTCTCCTCTGCAGTCTCACGTTTCTTCCTGCCTTTAGGACTTGGATGCCTAGCCGATACTTCAAACGTGTCCAAAACAGAACTTCCCCTCCTCATCTTTCCCATCACGGTAGACCATGCCACTATCCTCCCTGTCCCTCAGGCCCTTAACCTTAACTCAACTCAGGTCCTTAACTCGACTCTCTCATTAAACCTGTCGCCAAATCCTATGTCATTTCACACCATGTCTAGAACCCTCCCTTTTCTCTCCAAACTGCTACTATGTTGACCCAAGCACTCATCTCCTGCCTTGACTACTGCATCCTATCTCCCCTCTCCAGGTCATACTTTGCTATACTCCCTGGATCATTTTTCTGAAAAACCATTCTGTTCATATCTCCCCATTCCTTGAACGCCTAGAACGATTGCCCGAACACCTCTGCGTCAAATGGAAATTCCTTATTATCGGCTTTAAAGCACTCAATCAGCTCACCCCCTCCTATCTTGCCTCACTGATTTCCCCCTACCACCTAGCCTGCACACTTCACTCCTGCAATTGCAACCCCCTCCCTGCACCACGATCTTGTCCATCTCATCGCTGACATCCTCCATCTGGCCTGGAGCTCCCTCCCCCTTCAAATAAGATCCCCACATTCTCGTTCCGCAAACCCTAAACAAAATCACATCTCCTCCAAGAGGCCTTCCCCAACTCAGCCCTCTCTTCCCCAACTAAGCCCTCTCTTCCCCTACTCCCTCTTCCTTCAGCATCCCATATGACCTTGGATCTGTACCCTTTAAACACTTGATATTCACCCCTCTCCCAGCACCACAGCACTTAGGTAGAGATCCGTATGTATTTTAATGTCTGGTCTCCCCCACTAGACTGTGAGTTCCTTAGGAGCAGGGATTGTGCCTGCCAACTCTGTTGCATTGTACTCTCCCAAGTGCTTAGTACAGTGTTCTACACACAATAAGCACTCAAATACCACGGATTGATCTGATTGACCAACTCTTTCCCAGGCTTCAAAGCTTAAGTTATTTCAGTAGACCTGTATTCTCTTCCTCACATGTACTGAATGCAAAAAATAAAACCTGATTAAAAAAGGAGTCCTGCACATGTAAAATACATTACCTGGTCCTGTGGTGTTTGTGGCCATCTTCCTATGTTGAGTTTCAATTGTATTCAATGGCAATTAAGACACTCCACTTTGACAGCCTGAAAAATGCACACACACAGATTAGCTAACACAGACATTTATCACCAGAGCTTTAATAGTTCCACAAAAGATGAACAAGAATTGAATTTCCTCCCCCCTCAAAAGCCACTAGGGTCACACATCTTTCTGCATGGAGAAGAGATGTGACCTGCCCAAGGTCACGCAGCAGACATGTGGCAGAGCCAGGATTAGAACCCGTGACCGTATCACTCTCCCGGCTTTCAAAGCCTTATTAAAATCCCATCTCCTCCAAGTGGCCTTCACCAAATAAGCCCTCATTTCCCCTACTCCCTCGCCCTTCTGCATCCCTTACATAACCTTGGATCTGTACCCTTTAAGCACTTGATATTCACCCCACCCTAAGCCCCACAGCACTTACATACAGAGCCGTTATTTATTTTAATGGGTCTCTTCCTCTACACTGTAAACTCACTGTGGGCAGGGAATGTGTCTACCAACTCTGTTGCTTAGTAAGCACTCAAGAAATGTGATTGACAGGACCAAGCACTTGGAACAACCTGGTTTGACCACTGCATCAGCCTCCTTCTTCATCCCCCTGCCTCAAGTCCCATGTTCATTCTGTTGCATCCATCACTTTTCTAAAACATTGTTTTGCACATCTGTCCGCTCCCCAGAAGCCTCCAATGGTTGTCCATTCCTCTCTGCATTAAGTGGAAACAACTGATCATTGGCTTCAAAGGACTTAATCAACTTTCTTCCTTCTATCCTCACCCCCTCTACCACTACAGCCCAACTTGCACACTTCATTCCTCTCCAACAACCTGTGCCTTTTTTTCTCTCCCTCTCACTATCAACCCCTTGATCAAACTCTTTCTGCTGGAACTTCCTACCCTTTCCCATCTGGCAGACCACTGCTTTCAGAAGGCTCTACAAGTAATTTCCTTCCAACCACTTTGGCACCTTTGTGCCATTTTCACATTTAAGCACTTTAAGGAGCAGTTTGGCCATATTGAAAGAGCTCTGGCCCGGGAATCAGAGGACTTGGATTCTAATCCCAGCTCTGCCACTTGCCTATTGTGTTACCTTGGACAAGTCACAACTTCTCTGTGCCTCAGTTCCCTCATCTGTATAATGGGGATTCAAGACCTTTTCTCCCTCCCTACTTAGAGTGTGAGCCTCGGGTAGGTCAGGGACTGTGTCCAAACAGATTGTCTTGTATCCACTAAATGCTTAGTGCAGTGCTTGGCACAAAATAAACACTTAATGATAACAATAGTTATGGGACTTGTTAAGCACTGTGCCAAGATTGTCTTGCATCCACTCCTGCGCTTAATACAGTGCTTGGCATGTAATAAGCACTTAATAATAGTTATGGTACTTGTTAAGCACTGTGCCAAGCACTGTTCCAATCGCTGGGATAGATACAAGTTAAACAGGTTAGACAAAGTCGTCCCTGTCCCACACAGGGCTCACCCTCTAATCCCCATTTTACAGATGAGGTAACCGAGGCCCAAAGAAGTTAAGTGACTTGTCCAAGGTCACACAGCAGACATCCAGCAGAGCCGGGACTAGAACCCAGGTCCTTCTGATTCCCAGGCCCGTGCTCTATCCACTAAGCCACGCTGCTTCTAATACAACAGAATTAGCAGACACTTTCCCTGCGTGGGCAGGGAATGAATGTGTCTGTTTACTGTTACTTTGTACTCTCCTAAACACTTAGTATAGAGCGCTGCACACAGTAGGCACTTAATAAATGCGATCAACTGCCTGACTGCCCATATCGAGTTTACAGTCCAGATGGGGAGACAGATTAACACCAAGTACTTTATAATACATAATTCAAAATTATGTACATAAGTGCCGTGGGTGGGGTGAATATCAAATGTCCAAAGGTCACAGAATGAAGTGCATAGGCACAGAAGGGAGAGTGAGCCGGAGAGAAGAGAGCTTCGTCAGGGAAGGCCTCTTGGAGGAGATGTGACCTTAGTAACGCTCTGAAGGTGGAGAGAGTGGTGGTATCGTGTATACGGAAGGGGAGGGAGTTCCAGGCTAGGGGGAGCTCATGGGAAGGGGATCGGTGGCAAGACAGATGAGATCCGGGCAGAAGTGGGGTGTGTGCGCTGGGCTGCAGTAGATTAATGAGGAAGGATGAGGCAAGCTGATTTGAGTGCTTTAAAGCCAATGGTAAAGAGTTTCTGATGCAGAGGTGGATGGGCAGCCATTGGAGGCTCTTGAGGAGTGGGGAGACATGAGCTAAACGTTTCTGTTGGCAAATGATTCTTGCAGCAGAGTGAAGTACGGATTGGAGTGGGGAGAGACAGGAAGCAGATGCAGCAGTCAAATTGGGATAAGTGCCTGGATCAGCACGGTAGCAGTTTGGATGGAAAAGAAAGGGCGGATTTTAGCAATTTTGTGAAGGTAGAACTGACAGGATTTGGTGACAGACTGAATATATATGAGAAGTTAATTTGCTCAAGGTCACACAGCAGACAAGTGGCAGGGCTGGGTTTAAAACCCTGGTCTTCCTGACTGCCAAGCCCAGGCACTAATCCACTAGGCCAAACTGCTTCTCTACCCTGAAAGAGAGAAACACTGCTTGGCACCTATTGCATTTAACTTAATATCACTATTATTTTTACTATCAAAATTCAGCCAAAACCCTAGACTTCAGGAAACTGAAAGCTGGACTTGCCCACCCACAGAAAGTCAAATGTGAATGGAGCAAGGGGCTGGGAGTCAGAAGGACCTGGGTTCTAATCCCAGCTCCACCACATGTCTGCCGTGTGATCTCAGGGCAAGTCACTTCACTTCTCTGGGCCTCAGTTATCTCATCTGTAAAATGGGGATTAAGAGTGTGAGCCCCATGTGGGCCAGGGACTGTGTCCAACCTGATTAACTTGTATCTACCCTAGTGCTTAGCACATAGTAAGCACTTAACAAGTACCATTATTATGTATTAAGTATCTTCCTCCCGCTGAGCCCCAGCTGCTAAAATCAACTGGGACCTGTCCCCCCAAAAAGCATTTTTTATATGGTATCATCTGTGAAGCGTTCACCATGTGCCAAGCACTGTATTAAGCATGGGGTAGATACCAGATAGTCAAGTGGACAAAGTTCCTGTCTCATATGGTGCTCACAGTAATAACCCCCATTTTCCAGATGAGGTAACTGAGGCCCCAGTGAAGTGACTAGTCCAAGTTCCCTCAGCAGACAGGTAATAATTATGGTATTTGTTAACTGCTTACTAGGTGCCAGGCACTGTTCTAAGCGCTGGGGGTAGATAGAAGATAATTGGGTTTGACACAGTCCTATCCCACCCGGGGCTCAGTCTTAATCCCCATTTTACAGATGAGGGAACTGAGGCCCAGAGAAGTGACTCAACTCATGTACACACAGATAATAATAATTATAATTATGGTATTTATTAAGCGCTTACTACGCTAAGCATCGTTCTAAGCGCTGGGGGTAGATAGAAGATAATTGGGTTTGACACAGTCCTGTCCCACCCGGGGCTCAGTCTTAATCCCCATTTTACAGATGAGGGAACTGAGGCCCAGAGAAGTGACTCAACTCATGTACACACAGATAATAATAATTATAATTATGGTATTTATTAAGCGCTTACTACGCTAAGCATCGTTCTAAGCGCTGGGGGTAGATAGAAGATAATTGGGTTCGACACAGTTCTGTGCCATCCGGGGCTCAGTCTTAATCCCCATTTTACAGATGAGGGAACTGAGGCCCAGAGAAGTGACTCACCCATGCACACACAGAAGACAATAATGATAATTATAATTATGGTATTTATTAAGCGCTTACTACGCTAAGCATCGTTCTAAGCGCTGGGGTAGATAGAAGGGAATCAGTTTGGAGACGGTCCCTGTCCCACAGATGAAGGAACCGAGGCCCAAAGAAGTGAAGTGACTCACCGAAGGTCACAGAGCAGACAAATGGCCGAGCTGGGATTAGAACCCATAGCCTTCTGAATCCCTGGCCCGTGCTCTAGCCACTAGGCCACCCCCCCAACCCTTATCACCCCTCGCCCGCGGGAAAACACGCGTCCCCAGAATTGTCTGCGACGGAGCACCAGGCAGCGCATCAGTGTGCAGCGGCCACATTCCACCATCCCCTCTCCTTCTCGGAGCATCTTTCCCAGGGCTCTGCACGGTGCGATCGGATTGACTGCGCGCTTACTGTGTGCAGAGCACTGTGCTATGCGCTAAACAATGACATTCCCTGCCCACAACGAGCTCCCCGTTTAGAAGGAGGGGCAGCGTGGCGTAGCGGCGAGAGCCCGGACGTCCTTAGGTCGTGGGTTCTACTGCCACTTGTCTGCCGTGTGACCTTGGGTAAGTCACTTCTCGGGGCCTCAGTGAAAAACGGGCCTCGAGACCATGTGGGACGGGGACTGTGTCCAACCCGATTAGCTTGTACCAGCGCTCAGTACGGTCCCCGGCACCCAGCAAGCGCTTAACACCTACCACCATCAGTAGTAGTATTATTGTTAGAACCGGGGGCGGCAGGGCGGTGGGCACGCGGTCCGGGCCTGCGGCGAGAAAGCTTTTGTTCCCGTTCCCGGGCGGCCCTGAGGGGAGGCCGGAGGGAGGATGTGCAGACGGGGAAAGGGCCCGCGGGCGCCCAACCACCCGCGCCTTTCCCCCGGGGCGCTCCGAGGTTCCATCTGACCGACTTACCCCGCACCCCTCCCCTCGGCACTTCTTCAAAGGGGTCACTCGGCCGGCTCCATAACCACCCTCGTCACGCTGCACGCGCTCGGCCGGGCCGCTCCGCCGGGCCGCCCCGCTGGCGGCCGCGGCCAATAGACGGCAGGCCGGACGTTACGGCGGACGAGGCCGCTCCCCCGCTTCCCGCGCTGCCGGAAATGGAGGCTGGATGACGGACGGCTCGACGAGCCAATCGGCCTCGGGGGGCGGGGAGAGCGGCCCACTCAAACGCAGCCTCCCCCCCCGGGCTCCGCCCCCGTCGCTTTTCCGGCTTCTTCCCACCCTGTTGCCGATCGGTTCGGTTGTGCGGCCCTCCCCCCACCCCTGGGGGGGCGAAAAAAAACCGCTCCCCAAAAAATCCCCGTCCCTCTTAAGCCCAGAGGAATCGCCAAGTTGTTGCCTTGCAGGTATTTTCTTTCTTTTGCACCCTCCAATCGTAAAAGGTCTTCGTGCAGTCGAGTAGAAATGGAAAAATCGAATTAACATCAAAAAGTATCCAAGTCGTCCATTACGGTTATGGGGCGCTTAATGTATTCTGATTATGTCATCATGCGACACATTCGAATGAGGTGTCTCAAGAATAAGGTACTTTTGCACGAGATGATGAAACTTGTGCTGCTTTGCGTGTGTTAGCAATTCTTCTGTTGATTAAAAAAAAAAAAAAAAGGTGACCCGATCTTTTTTTGTCCCATAGTTGATGTTTGGAAAAAAAGTATTACTCGACAATCAGTATAAAGGTCATGGGTTCTAATCCCGATCTGTCACTTGTCTGCTGTCTGACCTTGGGTGAGTCACTTCACTTCTCTGGGCCTCAGTTCCCTCCTCTGTAAATGGGGGATTGAGACTGGGAGGCCCCCCCATGGGACAGGGACTCAGTTCAACCCGATTTGCTTGTATCTGCCCCAGCGGTTAGTACACATAGTAAGCGCCTCACAAATACCATAATTATTATAAAAACAGCAGGCCAAGGTTTGGGAATCAAAAACTGAGGAACCTGTCAGTACTGTTCCCGCCTGGTATTATTCATCTATCTATTTTGACTTTGATCTTTTATTTCTTGTGCCTGTTGTGTGCTTAATTCTTATATGTTTGTCCTCCCCTACCTAGATCGTGAGCCTCGCGTGGGTCAGAAGCTATGTCCAAACTCTTTATCCTGTAGTCATCCCAGCACTTAGCACCATACATCACCCTGATTCTATTTATTTGCTATTGCTTTAATGAGATGTTCTTCCCCTTGATTCTATTTATTGCCATTGTTCTTGTCTGTCCGTCTCCCCCCGATGAGACTGTAAGCCCGTCGAAGGGCAGGGACTGTCTCTATCTGTTACCGATTTGTACATTCCAAGCGCTTAGTACAGTGCTCTGCACATAGTAAGCGCTCAATAAATACTATTGAATGAATGAATGAACCGGCACATCATAAGCACCACACCTGATGAAAGATGTCACTATTCAGCAAGTAAGCTGAAACGTGGACAGCAACTACATGAAACTGAATGTCGCTGTGGGCAGGGAATGTGTTTTGTTGTACTCTCCCAAACTCTGCACACAGTAAGCACTCAATAAATATGATCGAGTGACTGCTAGTGTATGAGTGAGCGATCTGTCAATCGGTGGTATTTACTGAGTGCTTTCTGTGTGCAGAACATGGTACTAAGTGCTTGGGAGAGTGCAATAGATTTGGTAGTCATGATCTTGGCCCTTGAGGGTCTTACAATCCAGCTGGGGAGGCAGACATCAAAAAAAATTACAGATAGGGAAAGTAGGAGAGTAGAGTATAATAATGTTGGTATTTGTTAAGCGCTTACTATGTGCAGAGCACTGTTGTAAGCGCTGGGGGAGATACAGGGTAATCAGGTTGTCCCACGTGAGGCTCACAGTCTTCATCCCCATTTTACAGATGAGGCCACTGAGGCCCAGAGAAGCGAAGTGACTCGGCCAGTCACACAGCTGACAAGTGGCAGAGTGGAGATTCGAACCCATGACCTCTGACTCCCAAGCCCGGGCTCTTGCCACTGAGCCACGCTGCTTCTCATATAGACATAAGAGCTTTAGGGGTCCGGAAGGGGTGCATATCTGAGTGCTTGGGGGAAGGACCTGAGTGCATAGGTGACACAAAAGGAAAGTTGAAGAGGATTGGAGATTGGTGAGGGAAGGCTTCCTGAAGCAAATCAATCAATCAATGTTTTTTATTTGAACGCTTACTGTGTGCAGAGCACGGTGCTAAGCACTTGGGAGAGTACAACAGACATTCTCTACCCACAAGGAACATTTAGTCTTGAGGGGGAGACCCTCTAGCTAGACATTAAGCTAAATTATGGATATGTACTAAGTGCTACGGGGCTGAGGGTGGGGTGAATATCAAGTGCTTAAGGGGTAGAAATTCAAGTGCATTGACAACCTAGAGAGAAGGGTGAGTAGGAGAAATGAGGGCTTAGGGAAGTCCTCTTGGAGATGTGATTTTTAGGAGGGTTTTTAAGGTGGGGAGAGTCTGTCGAATAAGAAGGGGAAGTTCCAGGCGAGACCAAAGACGGGCAAATAGCCGGTGAAGAACTAAATGAGGGCAAGGTACAGAGAGAGTAGGTAGCCCTTAGAAGAGAAAAGTGTGTCTGTTGGGTTTGTAGTAATAATAATAATGTTGGTATTTGTTAAGCGCTTACTATGTGCAGAGCACTGTTGTAAGCGCTGGGGTACATACAGGGTAATTAGATTTTCCCACGTGGGGCTCACATTTTTTAATCCCCATTTTTTACAGATGAGGTAACAGGCACAGAGAAGTTAAGTGACTTGCCCACAGTCACACAGCTGACAAGTGGCAGAGCCAGGATTCAAACCCATGAACTCTGACTCCCAAGCCCAGGCTCTTTCCACTGAGCCACGCTGCTTCTCGTAGGAGATCAGTGAGATAAGTGAGATCAGAGATAAGGTAGGTGGGGGAGAGCCGATTGAGCATTTTAAAGTCAAAGGCGAAGAGTTTCTGTTGTTGCAGAGGTAGATGGGCAGCCATTGGAAGTTTTTGAGGAGAGGGGAGATGTGAACTGAGTGGTTTTTTTTTTTTTAGAAAAACGATTTGGGCAGCAGAGTGCAGTATAGCCTGGAGAAGAGCGAGGCTGGAGGCAGGAAGATCAGCAAGGACGGTGGTACCGTAGTCGAGATGGATTATGCAGAGTACTCAGACCAGATTGGTAGCAATTTGGATGGAGAGGAAGGGGTGGATTCTGGAAATGTGCAAATAGAACCATGAATAATAGTAATTGTGGTATTTAAGTGCTTGCTTTGTGCCAAACACCTTATGAAGCTTTGGTGTAGATACAAGGTATTCAGGTTTGGATGTGGTCCCTATCCCACATGGGACTCCCAATCTAAGGGGGGAGGGAGATCAGGTATCTTATCTCCATTTTACAAATGAGGAAACTGAGACCCAGAGAAGTTAATTGATTTGCCCAAGGTCACATAGCTGGCAAGTGGGAGAGCTGGGATTAGAACCTGGGTCCTCTGTCTCCCAGGCCCGTACTCTTTCCACTAGACCATGCCTAGTTCCCCTACTTCCCCTTGCTCAGCCTAGTCGTCATGTTGAGTTCAGCTTCTGCATGTTGATGTAGAACAGACCTCTCACTGGTGCCACTTTTTGGCAAAAAATATTAATGAACCCTTTGAAATATAATTTGTTATCTAATGATAGTACTAGTTGATTTTAGATTTGGTTTGGCAGCACATTAATTGCCACTGGTCTAATACTAATATACTTCTATAAACATCGTTTTACTGGATACTGCCTTTTGCATTCAGCTGGATATTGCCTTTCGAATGGTTAAAGTAATTACTTCATAGATTCTATTCTGTTTCCTGTTGCCCTAATTATAATAATGATGATGGTATTTGTTAAGCGCCTACTATGTGCCAAGCACTGTTCTAAGCACCGGGGTAGATACAGGGTAATCAGGTTGCCCCATGTGGGGCTCGTAGTTTTAATCCCCATTTTGCAAATGAGGTAACTGAGGCCCAGAGAAGTGAAGTGGCTTGCCCAAGGTCACACAGCAGACAAGTGGCAGAACTGGGATTAGAACCCATGTCCTCTGACTCCCAAGCCCGTGCTCTTTCCACTAAGCCATGTTGCTTCACATAGCTATGTGAAGCATAGCGTAATAGCTATTCCTGAACTGGCCAAGGGATAATTTTCCAACAGGAAATTCTGATTTGGGTTCCATCTGCACAGGACCAACGTAGTAGGAATTATGCCATTCATTTTCGACCAACCAAATTTTTGGCACCACATATCACTAGTGTCCGCTCTGAATCTGCCCTGAGAATTCTGACATTTCAGGCTCGATCGTTAAAAGGCATTTCAGGATTTTTCACTCCCTAGCTCTGTCTCCTCACCTTCCTTTGTGACGATTCTGAGTGTGCAGACCAGAATTGCACTAGATTCACTATAAGCCATTCATGTCCAGGATTGTTCATTGTTCTGTGATGGTCTTCATGTATAAATATTTCATGAGAGCAGAATACTCATCTGTTCCATGAAAGAACAATGAAGGATATTTTTGCTTCTAAATATAGCAGCATTGAATAGCACTCTTAGGTCTTTTTTATTATTTTTGCTTTTGAGACATCTGTCTCTCATTGTTTATAGTACAGCTCTCTCTCGTCACATAGATTTAGGGTGGCCACTGACAGCCCTTGCTGATTGCCAGACACCCAGACGCATATGATGTCACATGCATCACACCTGGCATTCAGTAAATATAATCACGTCATTCGCACCATTTTGCAAAGGTCCACCTGGGGCCTCCAGACCCTAGAACATTTTCTTCAGCAGGGAATCCTGACCCTCTCCCCTCCCACTTGCTCCAGAGCCTTGCTTTCCCCTCCTAAATCTCTGTGAACACCGAGCTGCTTCTAAATGTCCAAACTCAGTGTCCATGGCTGGGGTAGTGGGTGCTTAGAAGAAAAATGCATTCCGTAAAGGTGTCTGGGGCTATATCTGTACCGGTCAGGGTTCAGACCTGCTAAAAAGTGAATGGTTCAGAATAAAATGAGTTTTTTGTGAGCAGGGAATGTGTCTGCTGACTCTGTTGTATTGTACTTTCCCAAGCATTTAATCCAGTGCCCTGCACATAGTAAGCACTCGATAAATAAGATTGACTGATTGAGTTGATATTTTGCATTTTGCTAGATTGAGTAGCCAGTTATATACTGGCTGGATTTTTCATCTCTTTATGAGTTTGTCCTAGCTGGTTTACTGTTACTCCCTGATTGATTGTTTTTCATAAATTTTTGAAGGTGTCATGAGCCTTTTCTTTTAGGTTATTAATCTAGAACCCTGTTTGTTGTCCTGCTGTTTAATCATAGCTTTTGGTTTTGGTCATTGAGATTATTTGATTACTTGCTCTGCACAAGGTAAATGCTCTATAAATACGATTGACTGATGTATTGAGATGGTTGTCTGAAGTCTTGGTCTTTGAACAAAAGATGGAAAACAAAGATATATACAAATAAAAAGAATGGATCTTTTATTACAAAGGAAGTAAGATCCTTCTCATGCCCCAAACAGTGCAGACTGTGATGCCAACAGCTAAGAAAAGTACACAATGTGAAAATGAATTATTGTCTGTGCTTCTGATAACAGGATAGCAATTTTGCACCAACCCTCCTTAATATTCCCATTCCCAGAATCTACAAATGCAGGTATTTTCCTTAGCAGTGGAAGTACTAGTTTTCTACTGTTAAGAAAAAGTAACGGCAATTAGCTTTCTTCCTGTTAGGGGATTGAAGATTCCTGTCATCCAAATGCCTTATTGCACCTTGAATGAAGAACTAACACAACTGCTCTTGTTCTTCAATCAGTGAATCAGTCAACCCATTTTTTTTAATTAAACGTTTACTTTGTGCAGAGCACTGTACTAAGCACTTGGGAGGATACAATTCAGTTGATAGACACGGTCCCTGCTCTTCAGGAGCTTACGGTCTAAGAGGGGGGGAGACAGACATTATGGTAAATTACAGGTAGAAGGATATGTACATACAAGCTTTTGGTGTGGAGATGGAAACGAGGGTTGTGCCTAAGTGCTTGGGGGTGGAACTACGGGAGAGGCAGTAGAGAGAATAGGGTGGGGGAATGACAGGTTTGTCAGGGAAGACTTCCTAGAATTTCAGTAGGGCTTTGAAGGTGGGGAGAGCAGCCGTCTGCCGAATTTGTAGAGGGAGGGAGTTCTAGGTAGGAGGGAGGATGTGGGCAAGGGGTTGACAGAGGGTGAGACGAGAGCAAGGGACAGTGAATAAATAGCTATTGGGGAGCAAAGTGCGCAGGTTGGGTTGTAGTGCTAGAGGAGTGAGGTTAAATAAGGGGAGGGAGCTGATCGAGTGCCTTGAATCCGACGGGGAGCGGAGTTCCGGCTTGATGTGGAGATGGATGGGCAACTATTGCAGGCATTTATTGATATAACTTCACACTTTTAAATGTCTTTTTCTCCCATCGCATTAAAAAAAATTGATCCATTGTATTATTTTGGAAAAATCTTTTTCTTTCAGTTGATTTCGTTTTAAAATAATCCCCACAATTCCACCATAATCATCAACCTCAACGATCTGCTTTTGGCTGGACATTGCTGTGATTAAGTCAGTCGAAGACTTGTGCTGCATACAAAGGTCAAATTGGACCAAGAGTTAACACACTTATAGGTCTGATTCTCAAAGGACGTTTGCAGGAGCAGTGATAGAAGAATATGAACAAAACATGTACAATTGCTTTCAAAATTGAAATTGAAATTTTCTCTGCAATTGAAAATGAAAAGGGTATTTTCTTTGAAATTGCACTGATCAGTAAACTTGGTTATTAGCACAGGCATCATCAGTTATACTCATGGAGATGGATTTCTCGAGTTATGATTTTTTTTCATTTTCAGTACTCCTGAAAACAGTGTTTATCTGTGAAAGAGAATGACTGTGTCTTTTGATTTTTCTAGTGATTCTAGGGATAGGTACAGTCTCTCAGGATCAGTTCCTTGTAGCCCCAAAAGGCATCTGTTGCTTCCAGAGCTAAAGGGAGTTATAACACCACTTATTTCTGTATTTGTCTGTGACTGACGCAGTGTAGAGCCATTATGGCCTCAAGATTCAAACCAAAGTGAAGGTCTATGGGGCAGTTGTAGTATCCAGTCTTCTAAGTGGCCGTGAGATCTACTACAGGTGCCACAATCAGACTTCTGTAGCAAGCCCAGCAACACCATTAAAAGTCATCAAAAGCAAGACAGGACAATAATAATATTGATGGTATTCGTTAAGCGCTTACTATGTTTCAAGCACTGTTCGAAGCACTGGGGTAGATACGAGGTAATCGGATTGTCCCATGTGGGGCTCCCAGTCTTAATCCCCATTTTAAAGATGAGGTCACTGAGGCAGAGAGAAGTTAAATGACTTGCCAAGGTCACACAGCAGACAAGTGGCAGAGCCGGGATTAGAGCCCTCGTCCTCTGACTCCCATGCTCTTGCCATCTCCCCCGATTAGACTGTAAGCCCGTTAAACGGCAGGGACTGTCTCTATCTGTTGCCGACTTGTTCATTCCAAGCGCTTAGTACAGTGCTCTGCACATAGTAGCGCTCAATAAATACTATTGAATGAACGAATGAATAGACCGTTAGTTTTCCAACTTGGAGCAGTGCTCATCACGACACATCTGCCATGAGGGGAAAATGAACGCCGGCAGAAACCCAAACGGATGCTTCACGGTGAGCTGACAAAAGAACCCTTAAATATAGTGAACAAAAGACGGTTTTAAGGACACAGCAATGTAAACCCCTCAAATGATGTGGCAGCAATGGACACTGGGAGGCAGCAGCGAGAGGCCAACCTGGGCTTCAGAATTGAAAAATGAAACGACTCTCTCAGAATCGACACTCTGAGAAGACTGTCACACAAATAAGGAGAAATTACCACATACATTTTTTTCAAGCGCATGCGATGTGGAAGGGATTGTAGATCCCATCTGTTTTCTAAGCCACGCATACACAACACAGTGGCAAAAAAATTTCACCCTCAGTAATGTACTCTTCAAACCTAAAGGGCGGCTGTAGTTTGGACATGGGGGTGCCAACTTTTCGTGTCGAGCACGGGGGCGAAGTTGGAGGTGGAGCGTGGAAGGAGTGAGGCCTATATCGGGACGGGACTTCGAGGGGTGAGGAGAAGGGGGAGGGAGGAAGAGAAAGGAAAAAGGTTTTAGTAGGGCTCCTGTCCCCTCTTTCTTCATCATTGCTTTTCTGGTCCCCTCCAGGCTCCGGGACTGGGCACGAGTGGTTCTTCTCCCCACCCCGAGCGGCCCAGGCAAGCCGGAAGATAAACAGGGTCGGGGGTCGGAGCCGGTCTCCAGCCAGAATCCACGGGCCCACCCTCCAGTCTTAGTCGTGGCGCGCCGTGCACGTGCGGCCCCGTCGGGTTCGAGCCGCCGCCTCCCCCCAACAGTTCAGTCCTCCAGTCTGTCCCTGATGGATCCTCCAGGGGGCCCAGGGGAAGGTGGGTGGATGGCTCCTACTCATGGAATTTCATTCATTCATTTACTGAGAGCTTACTGTGTGCAGACCACTGTACTAAGCGCTTAGGAGACTACAATAACAGTAACAGATACGCTCCCTGCCCACAGCGAGCTCCCAGTCTAGAGGATTTCGGGACAGGGGCAAGAGGAACTCCTCCCTCCTCTCCTTCCTTTCTCCCTCTTTCTCCCCTCTCCTTTCTTTTTCTTTTTTTTTCCTTTTTTATGATATTTGTTAAATGCTCACCATGTGCCAGCCACTGTACTAAGTTCTGGGGTAGATACAGGGTAGACAAGTTGGACACGGTCCCAACCTATGGCTCATGGTCTTATTACCCATTATACAGATAAGGTAACAGTTATCCTCCTTCATCCTCTTCTTTTTTTCTTCCTCCTCCTTTCTCCCCAGTCAATCAGTGGATTTTATTAAGTGCTTACTGTGTGCAGAGCACTGTACTACGTTCTTGGGAGAGTACAGAACAACAGAGTTGGTAGACTTGTTCCCTGCCCACAAGGAGTCTAGAGGACTCCCCCCTCACATCCCCCACCTCCTTCCCCTTTAATAATAATACTAATAACACAATTATGGTATTTGTTAAGCACTTACTATGCACCAGGCAATATACTGATGGAGTTGATATCTTGGCTTGACTTTTGGTTCATTTCCAGTTCCAAAGAGCATGGTGGTCTAGCTACAATTGCCTACCCTGTCCAAAACATTACAAGGACTAAGCCATTAGCTTCACCCCCTTGATGCTAGCCCCATGGGAGTAGACATCATTGTGGTATATACATATGCCAATCAATCATTCCCAATCAGTGCACCTCAACCATCTATCATGTTCACCTGGAGTGTTGAAGGAAGGTTTTACTCTTTCCCTGACTCAGGTCTCTCTGAGTCTGCCTCTGACAATCTCTGTTTCTTTTTGTGTCTGTGGCTCTCACTGTGTCTGTTCTCTCCTGTCAGCTCATTTCCTTCCTTGCTCGAGAGGTATCAAGCTCAGATTTCTCATTCAATTCAAGTGTTCTCTCCTACTTCCCCACCTCAGCTCATGTTCATCATTCCTCTGAAGCTAACCTACTTACTGTGTCTTGTTCTTGTCTTTTTGCCCTTCTCCCTCCATGGAACTCCCTCCCTCTCCAAATCTACCTGACCATCTTCAAAGCCCCATCTGCAATCACATCTCCTCCAGGAGGCTTTGCTAGATTAATTTCTGTTCTCCCTAGGTTATATTCCCCCAACTAGCACTTCTTGCACCAAGTATGCACTTGTGTAGTCAAAACCACCTACAGAATGTCTGTACATAGCTTATTCTATTACTTAAGCACTAATTCATATGCATATCTGCTTTTCCTTCTTCCTATCTGTAAATTATTTTTGTGCATGTCTCCCCCACTAGATCATAAATTCCTTGAGCGGTAGGGATCATGTTTTACTAACTCAACACTATTTTCCCAAGTGCTTAGTACAATGCTCTGCACAGAGTAGATGCTCAATAAATACTAATGATTGATGGATAGTTTAATATGTTTACATTTTAAATATTTTAAATGCTGATATTCTGCTTTTTAATAAACTATTGCTTAAACCTGATAACCATGAGATATTAAATGTCTGTATAATTGGATGAAAATACATACACAAGTGAAGATGGGTATAAATAAATATGTAACTGCCAGAGGTAGCGGGTGGATCTATATGACTTGGGATGTTGGAAATGAATCGGGAAAGCTTGCCGGAGGAGGTGGGATTATAGGAGAGTCTTGAATAGGGGAAGAGATGTGGTCTGTTGGATTTGTGGAGGGGGTGAGTTTCAGGCCAGAAGAACAGTGTGAAGGTGGCGCTGAGAGGGAGGGAAGCGAGATACAGTTAGAAGGTTATCTTGGGAGGAATGAAGAGATTGAGCTGGGAAGTAGCGGATTAAGAAAGCAGAGATGTAAAATGGGGAAAGTTGGTGAAAAGCCTCGAAGCCAATTGTGAGGATTTTTTGCTTGTTGCAAAAGGCAAAGAGAAGCCAATGGATGCTTTTGAGGAAGGAGAGAAATGCATGTTGTTGTTTCAAGAAGACAATCCATGCAGCAGCATGTAGTGTAGCTTGGAGTGGGGAGAGGCTGGAGGCTGGGAGGCCAGCAGGGAGGCCGATAGAAGAATCTAGCCATGCTATAATTAGAGCTTGTACGAGAGAGGTAGGTGAGGCAGATCTGGTAAATGTCGTGTAGGAAGAGCCGATAGGATTTGGTGGTAAATTGAATGTGAGAGTTGAAAGGCAGTGAGTCGTTGAGGATGACACCTGAGTTGGCAGGCTTCTGGGACAGGGAGAATGGGAATTCTGTCGACGGAGATGGGGAAGTTAGGCCGAGAAGTAGGCTGAGGAGGGAAGAGGAGATTTTACATCTTAGACATGTTGAGTTTGCGGTGTTGGTGGGATAGCCAAGTAGAGAAGTCATAGAAGAAAGAAGAGATGCAGGTTTGGAGGTCAGATGAAAGGTCAAGGCTAGAGAGGTAGATTCGGCAGTCATCCCCGTAGAGGAGGTAGCTGAAGCTGTTTAAGTGGATAATCTTCTCTAGGGAGTGAGAGTAGAGTGAAAGGAGCTGAGGACCTAGAAAGGGTCTTACGGAACACCCAGAGAAAGAGGATAAGAGGCAGAAGGGGAGCCAGTGATAGAATTTGAGAAGGAGCAGCAATAGAGACAGGAGGGACAACCAGGGTAGTGCCATTTCAGCTAAATAAAAGTATGATGGTGGTTCCAGCAGTAGGGAGTTTAAAAAGTAGGCAAAGAAGTGTACATTTCCCTTAATTAAAAGTTATGCCACTTGCCCTTTTTAATTAAATTGAAGATGTCTTTCACTGCCTGTTTCTTAGGTATTTGCATCTATTCTGGTCCCTGTCAAATCTCATTTTTTTCCCAATCATTCAGTCATATTTATTGAGCACTTGCTGTGTGCAGAGCACTGTACTGAGCACTTGGGAGAGAACAGTATAGCTGAGTTGGAAGACTCATTCCCTGACCACGACAAACTTAAATCCCGACTCTGCCACTTGTCTGTTGTGTAACCTTGGGCAAGCCACTTAACTTCTCTGTGTCTCAGTTATCTGTCAGATGGGGATTAAGACTGTAAGCCCCACGTGGGACAACCTGATTACCCCGTACCTACCCCAGCGCTTAGCACAGTGCTTGGCACATAGTAAACACTTAAATACCAAAATGATTATTATTCATTCATTCATTCAATAGTATTTATTGAGCGCTTACTATGTGCAGAGCACTGTACTAAGCGCTTGGGATGAACAAGTCGGCAACAGATAGAGACAGTCCCTGCCGTTTGACGGGCTTACAGTCTAATCGGGGGAGACGGACAGACAAGAACAATGGCACTAAACAGCGTCAAGGGGAAGAACATCTCGTAAAAACAATGGCAACTAAATAGAATCGAGGCGATGTACAATTCATTAACAAAATAAATAGGGTAACGAAAATATATACAGTTGAGCGGACAAGTACAGTGCTGTGGGGATGGGAAGGGAGAGGTGGAGGAGCAGAGGGAAAAGGGGAAAATGAGGCTTTAGCTGCGGAGAGGTAAAGGGGGGATGGCAGAGGGAGTAGAGGGGGAAGAGGAGCTCAGTCTGGGAACGCCTCTTGGAGGAGGTGATTTTTAAGTAAGGTTTTGAAGAGGGAAAGAGAATCAGTTTGGCGGAGGTGAGGAGGGAGGGCGTTCCAGGACCGCGGGAGGACGTGACCCAGGGGTCGACGGCGGGATAGGCGAGACCGAGGGACGGCGAGGAGGTGGGCGGCAGAGGAGCGGAGCGTGCGGGGTGGGCGGTAGAAAGAGAGAAGGGAGGAGAGGTAGGAAGGGGCAAGGTGATGGAGAGCCTTGAAGCCTAGAGTGAGGAGTTTTTGTTTGGAGCGGAGGTCGATAGGCAACCACTGGAGTTGTTTAAGAAGGGGAGTGACATGCCCAGATCGTTTCTGCAGGAAGATGAGCCGGGCAGCGAAGTGAAGAATAGACCGGAGCGGGGCGAGAGAGGAGGAAGGGAGGTCAGAGAGAAGGCTGACACAGTAGTCTAGCCGGGATATAACGAGAGCCCGTAATAGTAAGGTAGCCGTTTGGGTGGAGAGGAAAGGGCGGATCTTGGCGATATTGTAGAGGTGAAACCGGCAGGTCTTGGTAACGGATAGGATGTGTGGGGTGAACGAGAGGGACGAGTCAAGGATGACACCGAGATTGCAGGCCTGCGGGACGGGAAGGATGGTCGTGCCATCCACGGTGACGGAGAAGTCTGGGAGCGGACCGGGTTTGGGAGGGAAGATGAGGAGCTCAGTCTTGCTCATGTTGAGTTTTAGGTGGCGGGCCGACATCCAGGTGGAGACGTCCCGGAGGCGGGAGGAGATGCGAGCCTGAAGGGAGGGGGAGAGGACAGGGGCGGAGATGTAGATCTGCGTGTCATCTGCGTAGAGATGGTAGTCAAAGCCGTGAGAGCGGATGAGTTCACCGAGGGAGTGAGTGTAAATGGAGAACAGAAGAGGGCCAAGAACTGACCCTTGAGGAACTCCAACAGTTAAAGGATGGGAGGGGGAGGAGGCTCCAGCGTAGGAGACCGAGAATGATCGGCCAGAGAGGTAAGAGGAGAACCAGGAGAGGACAGAGTCCGTGAAGCCAAGGTGAGATAAGGTATGGAGGAGGAGGGGATGGTCGACAGTGTCAAAGGCAGCAGAGAGGTCAAGGAGGATCAGAATGGAGTAGGAGCCATTGGATTTGGCAAGAAGGAGGTCATGGGTGACCTTAGAGAGAGCAGTCTCGGTAGAGTGGAGGGGACGGAAGCCAGATTGGAGGGGGTCTAGGAGAGAATGGGAGTTAAGGAATTCTAAGATTATTAGTAGTAGAGAATGAGTTTACAGGCTAGGGCTTGCAGTCTAGAACTTACAGTTTGCAGTCCAAACTTTGCTTTTCTAGAAAAAGGGAATGAGGAGAGTCTAACATAGGTTCTGATGGGGGAGCTGAGATTAACGAACCCAGCTGGGTCCACAAGTAAAGTAGCCCGTCATCCGATTTTTAATTGGAGAGTTGGTATCATTTTTTAATTTTCAGCTTAATCACCTCTCCATCATGGAGTTCCGTGGCTCAGATGTTGCACCAGCTTTCATGTTGACCTGGGAGGGAAGCCCAAAGGTTCTGGAGCAAATGAAGCATTTGCTTCCCATAATGGCTCCCATAACTGCATCGAGATATGCCGTCTACCTGGTGTGTGAGAGCGCTTGAATGTCCTTGTCTGTTATTCAGGAGGGTGAAACAATGTGACCTATTGGAGAGAGCACAGACCTGGGAGTCAGAGAACCTGGGTTCTAATCCCAGCTCCGCCACTTGTCAGCTGTGTGATGTTAGGCAATTCACCTAACTTCTCTGTGTCTCAGTTACTTCATCTGTAAAATGGGGATTAACTAATTAATTATGTTGGTATTTGTTAAGTGCTTACTATGTGCCAAGCACTGTTCTAAGCACTGGGGTAGATAATCAGTCCCACGTGGGACTCACAGTCTTCATCCCCATTTGACAGATGAGGTAACCGAGGCACAGAGAAGTTAAGTGATTTGCCCAAGGTCACACAGCTGACAAGTGGAGGAGCTGGGATTAGAACCCACGATCTCTGACTCCCAAGTCTGTTCTCTTACCACTAAGCCATGCTGACTGTGAGCCCCTTGTGGGACATGGACTGTATCCAACCTGATTAGCTTGTCTCTGCCCTAGCGCTTAGTACGGTGCCTGGAACATAATAAGCATTTAACAAATGCCATAAAAAAGGGAGGGGCATCAGTGTCCACCCTATTCACAAATGATCATATACCTCACTAGGAGCCTACCAATCTCCGAGGCCTGGGATAGTTGACTTTTTTCCATTCACAACACAAATCAGAGGAACGTCTCGGCGGGCTTCACCCATGTTACAGCTGTGATGTGTTCCTTGAAAACATGAATGTATCGTGATTTGCTGCATCGTGGGGTGCGTTTTCCTGTACATGTTGTAATCAGGACCCATTTCAAAGCCTCTGGAAATTTGACATTCCTTTGCATGTTATGTACTTTATATTAAGTACTGCTAAACTATTGTTTCATCTTTGTTAAAGTAATTCAGATCATAACATCACATCATTAACAAAATGATGAGTTGCAGTATAGTCACAGACTATATAACTATAATTATATTATATATGGTACATAATTATATAATTATGGTCAACTGACTGAGGTAGTGACTTTTCAACTTTAGTGAAGAATTTGTCCTGACCTCTCTCTTCCGCTGCAATCTCGAATTTCCTCCTGCTTTTAGGATATCTGTACATGGATATCCGGCCAGTACCTCAAGCTCAGTGTCTCCCAAACTGAACTCCTCATCTCCCTCCCACCAAATCCTTTCCCCTCCTAACTTTTCCATCACAGTTGACAACACCGTCCTATCACAGAGAAGCAGCATGGCGTAGTGGATAGAACCCGGGCCTGGGACTCAGAAGGTCCTGGGTTCTAATCCTGACTCCACCACTTGGCTGCTCTGTGACCTTGGGCAAATCACTTCACTTCTCTGGGCCTCAGTTACTTCGTCTGTAAAACGGGGATTAAGACTGTGAGCCCCGTGTGGGACAGGGACTGTGTCCAACCTGATTTGCTTGTATCCACCCCAGCACTTAGTGCCTGGTACATAGTAAGTGCTCAACAAATACCATTATTCTTATTCTTATATTCTTATTAAAGGTAGGGGAAGAGGGAAAGGGGAAGGTATTTGATGCGAGTTGTACTTTGTGCTCCATTTCCTCTGTGCAAGCATCCCTCCTTCCCTTCAGCACCTAGAATTTTTTTTAGCGTGCTCCTGCCCAGCTGAGCTATGGCATAATGCATTCACTTTGGGTGGCAGAAACCAATATCCATACACTCTATACAGTGAGCTTGTTGTAGGCAGGGAATGTGTCTGTTGTTATATTGTACTCTCCTAAGCACTTTGTCCCCGGTAAGAAGTAAATATATCTGATTGAATGAATGCCAGCACAGGTATATGACTCCTTTAAAGGCAGCAAGAAAAGACATGCCCCATCCTTTTAAGCCTTGAACATTGTAATCAATCAATTGTATTTACTGAGTGCATACTATGTGCAGAGTGCTTACTATGTAATTAATTAATTAATGTTGGTATTTGTTAAGCGCTTACTATGTGCCGAGCACTGTTCTAAGCGCTGGGGTAGACACAGGGGAATCGGGTTGTCCCACGTGGGGCTCACAGTCTTCATCCCCATTTTACAAATGAGGTAACTGAGGCACCGAGAAGTGAAGTGACTTGCCCACAGTCACACAGCTGGCAAGTACTGAGCGATTGGGAGAACACAGTACAACAGAATTAGCAGACACATTCCCTGACCACTACGAGCCTACCGAGAGGAGCCAGACATTAATAAGAATAAAAATGAATACGAATAAATAAAAGAACCCTGCTAAAGATCTTCCCTATTTGTGATTTAGTGTCTCTGCATTTTCTCTTGAAAAACTTTTATCCTCTGATAGTGTGCAGGGTTCAAATACACCTGTTTTTCTCATGTATATGAAGAAGGAAGGTGACCTCACCTCTGGCTCAGAAACCTCTCAAAGTCCGATTCAGAAGTACTCATCTTGTTAACAAAATCCTCTAAAGACTTTCCCCATGGTGAACTTTCTCTCTTTCTCTTTTTTTCTTTTCATCTGACTGCAGACCCCTCTTCATTTTAGCCACACAGTCTGGTTACTGTTGGCGAAACTGCCTTTTCAGTAGTCTTACTTGTTTGGATCACACTCCCAACATCCCTCTCTGTCATTCCAAATCACAGCTGAAAACATCTTTTGTCCCTGCTTTTCATTTCATTCAGAAGAGCGTTGTTGTTTTGAGAGTGAATTTGTTTGAGGGATGCCATGCAAAATAAAGCGGTATTGTATTAAAAATCAGAAGTTGATAAGGCCAGTAACACAAACGTGAAGAAAGTTTAAGCACAGGCAGTATCAACCAGGGAATGTTGCCCAAGAAGTGTTGCCAAAGTTCGGCCCGTGTCTTCCCACTCCTCAAGAACCTCCAGTGGTTGCTCATCCACTGTGAGCATCCCCCAGAAATTGCTCACCACTGGCTCCAAAGCTCGCAATCAATTCACCCACTCCTATCTTACTTCACTGGTTTCTTACTACAATCCAGCCCACACACTCCGCTCCTCTAATGTCAACTCACTGCACCTCGATATCATCTATTTCACCGCTGACCCCTTGTCCCTTTCCTCTCTCTGGCTTGGAACTCCCTCCCCCTTCATATCCGACAGACCACCACTCGCCCCACCTTCAAAACCTTATTATTAGTTGTAGTATTTTATGTTTGCTAAGCACTTATATTTGTTGAGCACTGTTCTAAGCACTGGGGTAGATGCAGTGCAATCAGGTCAGACTCAATCTCTATCCCACATGGGGTAGAAGGGGAGGACAGGTATTTATTCCTCAGATTACAGATGAGGAAGCTGTGGCACAGAGAAGTGACTTGCTCCAGGTCACCCAGCAGGCAAGTGGCAGAGCCAGGGATACTCATTCATTCATTCAATCATATTTATTGAGTGCTTACTGTGTGCAAAGCATTGTACTCAGCGCTTGGGTTTACAACTCAGGTCTTCTGACTCCCAGGACCATGCTTTTTCCATTAGGCCGCTAGGCCATATCTCCTTCAAGAGATCTTCCCCGACTAAGCCCCCATATGCCCTACTCCCTCTGCTTCTTTGTCACCTCTGCACTTGGATCTGAACCTTTTAAGCACTTGGTAGTCCCCACAGCCTTAGCCCCATAGCACTCACAGACATATCCATAAGTTATTGATTTATGTTAAAGATGATGTTGACAATTGAAATATTTAAGTGCTTACTGTGTGCTAAGCACTGTACTAAGCACTGAAGTAGATACAAGATAACTGGGTCCCACATGGGGCTCACAGTCTAATCTCCCCCTCTGGACTATAAGTTCCTCATAGGCAGGGAAGGTGTCTACCAAGTCTATTGTACTGTACTCTCTCAAGTGCTCTGCACACAGTAAGTGCTCACTAAATACCACTGAATGATAGATTGCTAAAGAAAGTTTCACTTTAAATCTGTTTTGGTTTGGGGTGGAGAGTTCCCAAGCCCTTCCAACTCCTAGCTGGGAAGCTTACAGGGTTCCTCCCTAGTGGAGCTACTTGGATCCCTGGGATCTAGGGAGAGATTTCCTGAGATGATGGGACAATCCTATATCCCAGTTCCTGAACATGACATTTCAGGAGTGGTGGGAAGTGCTGCTGGGATCATGGCTCTTTATGGCAGTGAGACTAAATCGGGTCTTCTGATAGGCAAAAGTTCTGCCTAAGCAGCTTCCTCAGTATGGCTGCCCCTGGAGGAAGGAAGGGCCCGGCCTTCTGAATGAGAACATTTCCCTCCCTAATCATTCTGGAGCTTTTCGATTTCTGGAGCAGAACTGTCCAGTAAGGTAGCAAACTCAGAACTGGGCACCTAGTCTTCAGAGAACCAGTGTGTCCTAATGGATAGCATACAGGACTGAGAGTCAGGAGACCTGGGTTCTATTCCCAGCTCTGCCACTTGACTTGGGCAAGTCACTTTACTTCTCTGGGCCTCAGTGTCCTCATTTGTAAAATAGGGATTAGGCTGTGAGCTCCATGTGGGACAGGGACTGTGTCCAGCCTGATTAACTTGTATCTACCCCAGAGCTTGGCACATAGTAAAGTGCTTAATACATACCATGAGTATTATGAACATTGTGTTTTAGGCCTGATTCTGCCTAGACCAAATCTAAATTTACACCCAAGGTAATATTACATTAGTAAAGATTTCCCTGTGCAGACAAGATCAGTGTGTTTTTGGAGCTCTGCCAAAGGAACTATGCTTGACTGATAGTTTTTCAGGCTTTTCCAAACATGTCTTATTACCATCCTGCTGGTACTCTGAGGAGTGAGAGGTGGGCACTGGGAGGAAGGCCTCAGGGAAATTCCTAAAGTCCAGGGAGTCAGGAGATGGGGTGAGGGGAGGAGCAGAGTTGTCAACAGCGGTGAGCATCCGAGGTCCGCCGCCCCGGAGAGAGGTTGTCCAGCTCTGGTGCCATTTGGAACTCCCATCGTGCTCCGTTCCAGCCGCTCCTCCGACATTGGAGTGCTAGGGTCTGCTCCCCAGGAGAGAGGTTGCCTAGCTCCCATTCCAACTGGGGATCCCATATGCCCGGCTCCAGATGGGCAGGGGGAAGGACCCAGCAGCTCATTATTTAGATCACTCCTCCTCTTGTCCCTTCTCTCCTCCTGCTTAACCGTAGATGGGGAGATTTGTCGGGGACAGGGAGCATGTCTGATTCTCTGTACTGTACTTAGTCCAGTACTTTGCACACAATAGGTGCTCGACTTGGCTGCTCTGTGACCTTGGGCAAGTCACTTCACTTCTATGGGCCTCAGTTACTTCATCTGGAAAATGGGGATTGAGATTGTGAGCCCCACGTAGGACAAGGGTCTGTGATAAGGGACAAGCAACCTGATTTGCTCGTATCCATCCCAGCGCTTAGCACAGTGCCTGGCACATAATAAGCCCTTAGCGGAGACCACAAGTATAGTAATTAATCATTCATTCAATCATATTTATTGAGCGCTTAATTTGTGGGTGTACAATGCAACAATAAACAGACACACTGCCTGCCCACAAAGAGCTTACAGTCTAGAGCGGGGGAGACAGACATCAATACAAATAAATAAAATTACAGACGTATATAAATGCTGTGGGACTGGGAGGGAGGAAGAGCAGAGGGAGCAAGTCAGGGCATTGCAGAAAGCAGCAGCTGTCAATTAGGTGACCTTTTGGACCAATCAGGAGGCATCCACAAGGACATAATCATACAGAAAAATTTCTGTTTTCACAATGTCAACATAATGCTTTTCATTTCTCCGGGCTTGAGCTGTGACAAAAAGTACTAATAACAAATCGCCTTAATATTAGCTGGCTGAGTCAGATTTCATCTAGCCTTCTCACAGTGCCTCATTCTCGTTCTCGACCTCCTGCCTCTGACCACTTGCTCATGACCTTCCTTCTGTCTGGCACTCCCTCCTCCTTCAAAACACCATACCACAGCTCTCTCCACCTTCAAAGCCCTTCTGAAAACCTTCCTCCTCTAGGAGGTGATCCTTGAATAATCCCCTCCTTCCCAGGTTACATCAATCCAACCATTGCCCTTAGCACTTTTTTTCAAGATCTCTTTCCCTAGCAGTTAGATATATCTCTTGTTTTGCATTAATTTATACTCTTCATGTATATATTTTATTCTGCCGTACTCCTGCTATCTACAGTTGTAGTGACATTCTTTCTCTTGCTTCCACTATTTGCAAATAGAGTCTTTCTGTCTCCCTATCAGATTGTCAATTCCTTGAAGGCAAGGGCCATGTCTTCTACATTTATTATACTCTTCAAAGCCTTTAGCAGTGGAAGCTCAATAAATGCTACTAATTGACTGATCAGAGCCACTAACAGGTAAATTCTGAATTTTTCAAACAGACATTAAATGAAATAGCATGTAGATTCTATATTTTTCATTCAAACCGATGTTAGGTTGACTCCATGCAGACTTGATCAGGATCACTTGTAGACAAATTCCTATTGAAAATCAACTATCTCAGTGAATTGTGCCTTATATTTTTCATGTCTAAAGAGAGGATAATAATATCCAGACTTAAATAAGGGCAAACCTCACTGATTCCCAGTTCCAGTAATGAGGCGCTTTATTGATGTGGGTGGGTATGCGGTAAAGGGATTAGAAATCAGTGATCAAGTGGAAAGGAAATGGAATTGTCGTTCTTTTAAGTCATCAAAGCCTTAATAACACTTACTCTCTACTTATTTCACAAGGATGTTGGGAGGATGAATGAAAAAATAAACAAGGATCACTCTGAACTTCAGATAAGAATGTTAGGTTAATTCAAGCTGGGACTGTTAAAAACAACAAACAACAATCAGGGACTGGGAAGTGCTTGCATTGAAAAGATGGTGCTGTATTGTTTCTAGCCAGTCCTGAAATACAAACAGAAACAGGTGCATTTCAACAGAGATGAGAAGCAGCGTAGCCTAGCCGATAGAGCACGGGCTTGGGAGTCAGTAGGACCTGGGTTCTAATGGTGACTCTGCCACTTATCTGCTGTGTGACCTTGAATAAGTCACTTCACTTCTCTGTGCTTCAGGTACCTCATATGCAAACTGGGGATTAAGACCGTGAGCCCCCTGTGGGACACGGATTGTGTCCACTCTGATGATCCTGGTATCTGTCCCAGTGCTTAGTACAGTGCCTGGCACATAGTCCTTAAAAAAACACCTTTCAATTGAATTTTAGTATTAGGACCAGAAGATTGACATCTTTAAACTCTTCACCGGGAGGGAGGCTTTTTGACTTATTCCCTGCAAGCACTTTGCTTTTCCTAACTTAGTTCTACTATTGGGCTTATGCAGGTTCTTCCACTGACCCCAATCATAGGAGGAGCTAGACTGTGTCTTGGACCAAAAGTGCAGGGTCTTTGACCAACTGCGACCCGATTTAATCATTAACCTTCAAGGGGATTTGGGTGAGGTCATTACCCTGAGGGGACGGTCATGGTCTACTTCCCTTTTCTCACCTATATTTCTTCAGAGGCAGTGGTATAGGGAGGTAAATAGAAGCATGGGAAGCATGAACCTTGATCTAGAGAGACCCAGAGTTAAGATCACCTCCCCTCCCAATTACACTCCGGAGACCATTAAGATTGGATTGCATCGCAGCCACTGGAATTTTATATATCTTTGTTTTTCGCCACAGACCAGTATTTTCTTTTGGCTGAAGCCTTGGGCATTTCAAAGATACAGTCTAGAAAGTGCTCAACAGATACAATTGACTGCTAATACTGGAAGACACTGAGCCACTATAACACAGTAATAGAAGCAGTTATGATCTTCTGAGTAATAATATGGTATTTGTTAAGCACTTACTATGTGCCAAGCACTGTTCTAAGCACTGGAGTAGATACAAGGTAATCAGTTTGGACCCAATGCCTGTTCCACATGGGGCTCACAGTCTTAATCCCCATTTTACAGATGAGGTAACTGAGGCCCAGAGAAGTTGTCACTTGTCCAAGGTCACACAGCAGATAAGTGGCAGAGTCAGGATTAGAACCCACACCCCCTGGTATTAAACATTTTGCAGAGGCAGTCCTGAAGAATCCAGGGTAGGATGAGATCCAGCGCTTAGAACAATGCTTTGCCCGTAGTAAGTGCTTAACAAATGCCCTCATTATTATACATATGCACTGGCAAATCCTGAATATTCTGCAAAAGATTAGGAGGGCTCATCCTGTCTCACCAAGTCTCCTAGGCATTCCAGTGTTTTGTTCCCATCAGCATTAACTCTTATCTCTCTGGAAAATGGTGATTCTCAATCCGCTGAGCTAAATCAGGGAAAAGACGAGAAATGATGCAGAAAGGGAGAAATGGAGCAGATGGGCAACATAATTAGGTTCTATGCTCAGATTTAAAAGTCTAAATTTCAGGGCTATTTCTAACATTAAACTCCGTGTAGTAGTGATTAGTAGAGAAGCCGCCCTTTCAAAGCCCTTAGAGCTCTGAGACAGTGCAGTGTCTCAGGAAATTCCTCAGCTGTCTAGTGAGTTGACATTTGATTGATAACTATACTCATGTGAGTTTGAGGATGTTAATTGAACCGATCCCTAGTCAGGTGTAGTGTGAACCAGGAATGCTTTGCTGAATTACAGCCTGCCTCATCCCTCGTTCCAAATACAATAGCCACTTCTGCTCAGCATAAGACTTCATTACTATGTATGGAGTATGTCTTTTTTGTTTTGTTTGTTTTTTTTAATATTTGTTAAGCTCTTCCTATGTGCCGGACACTATACTAAGTGCTGGGGTAGATACTAGCAAATCAATTTGGACACAGTCCACGTCCCACGTGGGACTCACAGTCTTAATCCCCATTTTATAGATGAGGGAACTGAGGCACAGAGGAAGTGAAGTGACTTACCCAAGGTCACACAGCAGACACGTGGCAGAGCCGGAAATAGAACCCAGTCACACAGCAGACATGTGGCAGAGCCGGAATTAGAACCCAGGTCCTTCTGACTTCCAGGCTCATGCTCTAACCACTAGGCTATGCTGTATCACCTTTGTAGTCAAGGATGATGCGTTTGACAGTGAATTTTCCCCACGTGTGTGGACACGACAGAAAAAGCGGATGCGTGACTCGGTCTCCGTGTCACAGAGAATGAGAGGTTGTCCTGGGGATGTGTTCACTGCTGGCAGTGCTGGACTTGTCTTCAGCTTTGTCTTAGTCTCATGATAGTCCTGAAGCTTCTACTCTAAAAGAGTTATGCCTTTCTTGATTGCAGTATGCCAGGCTGGGCTGTCTGCCACAGCTCCCACCATGCTGCAGTGAGCTCAGCCTGCTCCTCGTCAAGCAGAGGACGATGGCCCGAGCCTCGGGAACAGCGGGGTGACTTGGAAGATCGACCCTTCGGGATTTGCGGAGCCACTGCTCGCTGCTCGGCGAGCCCAGGCACCAGCTTTTTCCCCGGACTACCTACCAGGGTGTCTGGGTGAAGATGGTGTAATCCAACTTGGGGCCGGGGCAAGAGGCACCTCTGGTCCTACTCTGGAGCCCCATGGGGTGGCAGAAACCCTGGCCGGTTCCAGGCCCAGCCCGACCCGGGAAGCCGCTGCTGGCTGGCAGGGGATAACAGTGGGGTCGCTATCTTGGCTTCACTTCCAGTTCTTTTCAGGCTCTAAGGAGTTGGTTGGGCTAATCATGGAGAACCCTGACTCCCTCGACTGGGACTTTTCCGTGAACCAGAGGAGTTAACGCACTCCTCCCTTGTGCTCCCCATTTCCTACCTACCCCACATTTAAGCCAGCCAGTGGCAGGAGGGCCATTTAGATGTCCTGTCCTTAGGTGTTGGGTAACGACTACTGGTGAAGAGAAGTAGTAATCGTAGCAGCATTTATTGAGTTCCCACTTTGTGCAATGCATCAAACTCAGTGCTTGACTAATAATAATCATTATGGGATTTAAGCGCTTATTATGTGTCGACTTCTGTTCTAATTCTTGGGGTGGATACAAGTCAATCAGGTCGAATACAGTCCCTGCCTCACATGGGGCTCACAATTTAAGTTGGAAGGAGAACAAGTATTGACTCTCCATTTTGCAGATGAGGAAGCTGAGGCCCAGAAAAGTGAAGTAACTTGCCCAAGGTCACACAGCAGACAAGTGGGACAAGTGGCAGAGCCAGAATTAGAAACCATGACCTTCTGACTCCCAGGCCTGTGTTTTATCCACTACACTATGTTGCTCACTGTACAGTGGTGAATCAGAGTTCCCAGAGTAGTAGTAGTCGCCTAGGGGCGCGGCTGAATATCGATGGAATGGGGCAAAGGGAGGTGGAGAGGAAGAGAAGGGAATCTTGTCTTCCACTGCTGGGCTGTTTTCTCCCCAGTTTCCACCAGCTGAACAGCAGCAGCTCCGGTAACGGCTCAGCCGAGCAGGGGTGGCTGCTCCCCAGATGGCAGTGAAAATTGCGGCAGAGGTTGAGTTCTGGACTTAGCGTTCAGGCTGGGTCATTCTTAGTTAACGTCCCCTGAAGGTTCAGTGGAAGAGCTCTGAGGCCATGCCATTAACGGTGAACGTTTCAGGCTAAAGAACAACCTAGAGGGTTCCTAAAAACTAGCCGGCTATAAAAACGTCAGCAGCTACCACGGCAAACACCTGGTGGGTCATCCGGGCCGGCTTCGGACATTTGACTGCCTCGAGGTGGGGCAGAATTAGCTCTCGCCTTCTCCCGACCCTCATTCCATGTGACATCATTACTTCACGCTGCTTGCAGTTTGCAGGGCATACAGCATATGACATCTGCCTGAACCTGGAGTGTTTCTCCGGAGAGAGTCCTGACCCATCCCCTGTCTTGCTCTGGGGATGGTACATTTCCCTCCCAGGTCCCTGTTAACACAGGGACTGCTTCTAACTTGGGCAGAGGGAGGTTGGGGGCTTTAAAATTTCAACCACGGCTACGCCACATCTCCTGTTGGGCAGAGGGTTCCGCTGCAGTTCCTCTGGTTCCTCCCCAGCCTGCTTTTCCCCACACCTCCTGGCTTCTGTCTCTGTCTACCCAAAGGCAGAGTCCAGGAAATGCCGGAGATGATCTCGGGGCTTAGATCCCTGGTGGGGTCTGGCTGGGGGGTCCTGACCTTCCTCCTCCCCCGGGGGGGGCGGGGGGGGGAATCCATGTGACCAGCTGGGGCCAGTGTGTCTTGGAGAGTGGATTGGGCTACTTATCTGCCAACTCCATTGCTTCTGTGTCTTTGGGGAGGGAGGAGCCCAGATTGAGTACTTTAAAGCCAATGGTAAGGAGTTTCTGTTCGATGCAGAGGTGGATGGGCAGCCATTGGAGATTCTTGAGGAGTGGGGAGACATGAACTGAATGCTCTTTGTTGAGAAATGATCCATGCAGCAGAGTAAAATATGGACTGGAGTGGGGAGAGACAGGAGGCCGGGAGGTCAGCGATGAGGTGGGATAGGATAAGTGCTTGGATCAGCACGGTAGCGGTTTGGATGGAGAGGAAAGGGTGGATTTTAGCAGTGTGGTGAAGGTAGAACGGGCAGGATTTGTTGACAGATTGAATATGTGGATAGAATGAGAGATGAGTCGAGGGCACCACCAAGGTTATGGGCTTGTGAGAGAGGGAGGATAGTGGTGTTGTCTACAGTGGTGGGAAGGACAGTGGGAGGATGGGGTTTGGGTGGGAAGATAAGGAATTCAGTTTTGAACATGTTTAATTTGAAGTGTAGGCAAGACATCCAGGTAGCTGTGTCCTGAAGGCAGGAGGAAATGCAAGACTGCAGGGAAGGAGGACAGAATTAGAGATGTAGATTTGAGAATCATCTGAATAGAGATGGAAATTGAAGCCATGGGAGCAAATGAGTTCTCCAAAGCAGTGGTGTAGATGGAGAATAGAAGGGGACCCAGAACTGAGCCTTGGGGGACCCCCTCCCCCCGCCTCCAGAGAGTGGGAGGCAGAGGAGGAGCCGTCAGAGAGACAGGAGGAGAACCGAGAGGACGGTGGAGGTGAACCTTAGGTTTGATAAAGTTTCAAGGAGTCAGAGGCTACCGAGAGGTCTAGGAGGACTAGGGTAGAGTAGAGGCCGTCAAGATTTGGTGAGAAGGTCATCGGTTACCTTAGAGAGGGCTGTTCATGGCAAGTTTCCCCACTGCTATAGAACCTCCAATCATTGCCCATCCACCTCCACGTGAAGCAGAAACTCTTTACTTCAAAGCACTCGATCACCTTGCCAGCTCCTACCATACCTCGCTCATTTCCTACTACAATTCAGCATGCTCACTTTGCATCTCTAACGCCAGCATATTTACAGTATACATCACGGCTATCTCACCGCCAACCCCTTGCCCACGTCCTCCTCCTGGCCTGGAACTCCCTCTCCCTTGGGATCCAACAGACAATCAGATCACTCTCCTCACCGTCAAAGCCTCAAAGCCTCGTTAACATCAGTTCAATTGAGTTGTATTTATTGAGTACTTACTGTGTGCAGAGCACTGGACAATCACATCTCCAAGAGATCTTTCCCGAGTAATGAGGATTTCCCCTACTTCTGCTCCATTCTGTGTTGCCCTTGCACTTGGATTTATATCTTTTTAAGCATTTGGTATTCACCCCACCTTCAGCCCCCCAGCACTTAGATCTATAATTGATTTCTTTTAATATCCGTCTCCCTCTGCAGACTGTAAGTCCCTCGTGGGCAGGGACATGTCTACCAGCTCTATTATACTCTCCCAAGCCCTTAGTGCAGTGCTCTGCACACAGTGGGTGCTCAATAAATGCACTGCATAGTAATAATTATGGTATTAAGCACTTACTATATGCAGAGCACTGTTCTAAGCGCTGGGGTAGATGCAGGGCAATCAGATTGTCCGATGTGGGGCTCACGTTTTTTTTTTAAATCCCCATTTTTACAGATGAGGTAATTGAGGCACAGAGAAGTTAAGTGACTTGCCCATGGTCACACAGCAGACAAGTGGTGGAGCCAGGATTAGAGCACAGGCTTGGGAGTCAGAAGGTCATGGGTTCTAATCCCCGACTCTGCCGCTTGTCTGCTATGTGATCTTGGGCGAGTCATTTCACCTCTCCGTGCCTCACTGACCTCATCTGTAAAGTGGGGATTGAGATTGCGGGCCCAGGGGTGACGGGGACCGTGTCCGCTCCGATTTGCTTGTTTTCCACCCCAGCGCTCAGTAGAGTGCCTGGCTCATAGTAAGCGCTTAACAAATACCACTATTATTACTATTAATAAATATGATTGATTCATTCGACTTCTTTTACTCCCTGTCTCCTTTCCAAATAAGTCCCCCCCCGGCTATTTCACATGCCCTAGCCAACTTCCAAATGTAAATCCTGCTCTCTCTCCCGCTTTCTTCTTTCTCATCCCACATTCCCTGAGAGCAGGAAGCAACGCTTCGGGACGGGGCAGCTTCCGAGGCAGGGAAGAAAGAGCATCTGTAGCCCTAGGCCTGATCATTTCCTGCCGAGGGAGTTTAGCGGGAGAAAGGGGCGGGTCGGGAGTGAAGCCTCAGCACCGCCTCTGCCACCACCCACGTCCTATCTTCCTCGTCTCGCTCTACGCTACTCCCGAAAAGAACGGAGGAGGCGGGGTTTGTTTCGACTCTCTCCCCCCTCCCCCCTTCCTTCGTTCCCCCGTCCCCGTTTATTTCCTTCCCTCCCGTTCGAGCGGGGGAGGGAGGAGCAGGTGGTATAAAAGGCAAAAAAAAAAAAAAACCCAAAAACTGGGGGGGAGCGCTAAACGATCAGCCGGCCTCGGAGCTGCAGGGGAAGGGGAGCGGGGCAGCTTGCGAGGAGAGAGCGGAGAGGACGCGCGTGCGCGCGACCGACCGACCGACCGACCGACCGACCGACCGACCGACCGACCGACCGACCGACCGACCGACCGACCGACCGACCGACACCAGCTGTGGCCTCCGAGCCTCGAGAAGGAAAAAGAGGCGGACACAAGGAGCAGCAGAGCAGGAGGCTCGCTTTCCCCAGCCGCGCTCTACCATGGCCAGCGTGGGCGGGGGGTACAGCGGCGCGACCACCCCGAAGCCCCTGCCCTCCTCGGGGCCCCAGTCGCTGCGGGACATACCGCACCCCCTGGCCGGCTCCAGCGGCGAGGAGGGAGCGGGGGACGCGCTCACCCCAAGCCCGGACCTAGGGCTCCCTCGCGGGGTCGCCGACAAGGTAAGAGTCGACGGACCCTTCCCGCGGTGGCGACGTTAGGGCGAGGGGGGAAAAAAGGGAGCGACGAAAGGGATCGGGATTGTCTTTCTCGGGGGTGGGGGACGGGACGAGTCTCTAGCTCGAGCCCCCCCCCCCCCATTTCCCCTCCCCGATTGCCCCCCTTTTTTTCCTTCAATCTCTCTCCCCCAAGTGATGCTATGTGTGACACATCAGCAGGGAGCCGAGGCGAGGGGTGTGTCGATCGCCCGCTCGCCCCGCTCCCGGTCGGCAGCGTGACTTAGGTGGCAAGAGGGAAGCGGAGGACCTGGGTTCCAATTCCGCCTTCGCCACTTGTCTGCTGTGTGACCTTGGGCAAGCCCCTTCACTTCTCTCGGCCTCAGTTCCCTCATCCGGAAAATGGGGATGAAGACTGGGAGCCCCACGGGGGACAGCCTGATCACCTTGTAATAATGTTGGTATTCGTTCAGCGCTTACTACGTGCAGAGCACTGTTCTAAGCGCTGGGGGAGATACAGGGTAATCAGGTTGTCCCACATGGGGCTCACAGTCTTAATCCCCATTTTACAGATGAGGTAACTGAGGCACAGAGAAGTGAAGTGACTTGCCCACAGTCACACAGCTGACAAGGGGCAGAGCCGGGATTCGAACCTTGTACCTGCCCCAGCGCTTAGAGCGGGGCTTGGCACGTAGTAAGCGCTTAACAGATACCATCACTATGATTATTATTATGTCTTTCCAAGGAGGGAGTTCGTCTTGACTCTCTCCCATTCACCCTCGTCCGGTTTCTATTATCCTTCTCGGGCAAAGAAGCAGAATGGGGGTTGTGCTTCTTTTTGCATATGACTGTGGCTCAGTGGACCGTCTTTTTTTTTCTCCCCCTCTTTTCCAGTTGCTCTCTAAAATAAGTGGAGTTGGCCCGGTTGCAGGGGTGTGGACACATTTGGGGGTAGGGGAATAGCTTACGCCTCTCAATGACATAGTTTGGTGCCAAGGGGTAAGATCCATTCATTTCGTAAAGACTGCACGGCCAAGTAACTTATCCGTTTCCTGTTTCTTGGAACTCCAAAGAATCAACAGTTAAAGCTTCGCAGGGAAAACTCGAAAACCTCAATGTTCTGAGGTTTATCTTAAGCAAGTCCATGTGATGAGAGATCTGAGCCCCGCTCGGCCACTTGTGTGCTGTGTGGCCTTGGGCAAATTACTTAACTTGGTGCCTCGGTTTCCTCATTTGTAAAATGGGGATGAAGACTGTGTCCAACCTCATTTGCTTGTATCCACCCCAGTGCTTAGTACAGTGCCTGGAACATAGTAAGCACCTAACATATTGTTATTATTGTCGTTATCTGATGAGTGGTGTGTGTTTTTAAGGGAAAGGATCACTTTGAATTTTGATTTGTGCCTTGGTTTAGGGGCTTATGGATTTCTAATCTCAGGTAAAAATAGGTAAATATATTATATTTTATTATAGGTAAATCCTTGTGGATTTACCTCTGATATTTTCAGTTCAGCAAATGGCTGACCAAAAGAAAGGCAAATGTTAGCCTTCTCTCTTGTGTGTCTCAAACTGTGAGAATCCCGTCATCTCATTTCTATTCTGGAGCTAGCTGAGCCTGTGGAGAGGCTTGTGGTCATTCACCCATATCCTGTTGCTTGCCATTTCAGTGCAAGTAGTGGATTTGCCTGCTGGACTTACTGGGTAAAGGTGGTTATTGCTACTCAGTCACTAATTCCAGGAATTAAAGTTGGTCTCAGCAAGTGCAATAAAGATTTTTTTTTTCACCCACTTGTGCTAATCCTAAATGAACTATTGGACTTCAGCAGTCAGTGGGCAAGTTGTTTCTCTTTCTTTCTCTTCCCCCAACACACACACACACACACACACACACACACACACACACACACACACACACTCTCTCTCTCTCTCTCTCTCTCTCTCTCTCTCTCTCTCTCGGTGGCAAGAATTCTACATAAAATCTGATAAAAACGTTTAGACCTCCAAATTGGAGAAATCATTACAAAATACAAATGCTGAATCTAGAAAAGCACATGTAGCATAAATTTGACAGACATACCCCCAGTAAAAAAAAAAGGGGGGGGGGCGTAGAAGGCACTGAAATCAAACATTTAAGGTTGCTTTTGAAGGAATATTTTTAGTATCTTCCATTGTTTCATGATTAGTGGTTCGTCTAGCAGTGGCAATTTCTCCTGGCTGGTTAGTAATCCACCACTACACCAAAATTTCAAACCTACTTTTTTTTTTTTTCCAATTTCAGGTCACTTAAATAGCATATACCGAAATTGTTCATAATTACTAACGAGTATCATTGGGAAGGTGCCTGCTCTATGCTTGGGTGCAGGTTTTGCGGTAGAACTTGGGTGTGTCTGATAAATTCCAGCTGAATGTGTGGAACTTAAGTGTGCTTGATAAATTCCAGTTGAATGTGATTGCTGATTCTGGAGCTTCATTTGGTATGATCCCCTGTTTTAGCACTTAACTACTGCAGTGATACTGAAAGGAAAGTACTTTCACGGGTTGGAAAATGGGCGTGGTAGATGGAGGGCTCTTCTTTCCCGCCTAGTTGCCGAGAGCAGTGGTATTAATCATATTGAGCACTTACTGTGTGCAAAGCACTGTACTGAACACTTGGGAGAGAGTAGCCCCCAGAACAGGGACCTCCTTCTTTGGAAGCCTCACCTTTTCTCCCTCCCACCCTCTGCCAAGGGGGAACGGATTGGAGGAGGGGAGATGTGGCCCAAACCTACATTACCACCCTTCTGGGGTCGGATTTATAATGGACTTCCATGATGGAAGTTCTAAAGTCATGAATGACAGTAGTCCAGCAAGATGCAAATGGTTGACTGTCCTATTCAGTGCCAGGGAAGTAAATGGGTCACATGCTTTGCCAAAGCAACACCCCAGAAATCCACTGCCTCTGAGGGGCACCTGACCAATTGAGGTGGTGGGCAAAGCAGCACCGTGACCAACTCTGGAGTTGGGACTATTAGCCTCTCCAAGCTTCTGCTCACAAAGAGCTGTTTATTTATTGTAAGGGGTCGTGCTAGCAGTGAGAAGCAGCATGGCTTAGTGGATAGACCATGGGCCTGGGAATCAGAAGGACCTGGATTTTAATCCTGGCACTACCACATGTCTAATGTGTGACCTTGGGCAAGTCACTTCTTTGGGTCTGTTACCTCCTCTGTAAAATGGGGGTTAAAAGGATGTGAGCCCCATGTGGGGCAGGGACTGTGTACAACCTAACTTGTATCTATGCCAGTGTTTAGAACAGTGCTTGGCACATAGTGCTTAACAAGTATCATTATTTGTCTACCACAGTTATCTTCCAGTTTGCAGGTGAGATTCAGTATTATCTAATCAATATATCCTTTTTACTGTCCTTAAAACACTTCTTCTGTCAACCTTCTTTTATGACAGCTTTTTAGGCATCTTACTGTCTTCCATTTTCTCATGTCACACCCAGCAAAATTGGGATGCTATGAAATCGACTTGGTTTTAGCCCTTCATTGTCTGAGATCCTGTCTAGCCAATTGTTATTGAGTATGATCCGATAGAGCATGGACCTGGGAGTCAGAAGGTCATGGGTTCCAATTCCAACTCCACCTCTCGTCTGCTGTGTGACCTTAGGCAAGTCACTTAACTTCTCCGTGCCTCGGTTTCCCTCATCTGTAAAATGGGGATTGACTGTGAGCCTGATGTGGGACAGGGACTGTGTCCAACCCGATTATCTTGCATCTATCCCAGTGGTTAGAACAGTGCCTGACACATAGTAAGCACTTTACAAAATACCATAATAATAATAATAATTATTATTATTATTGTTCAAGGAGTCAGATGAGGTGTCCAGGTCTCATAAGTCTGGAAAAGATTGGCCAGCACTACAACTCTTTAAATCTTCAGCTTAACCTGCCACTACATTCTGACAATCTCCCAAAAGATGTAGTGGTCTTTGTGATTCCATTTTCAACTTTCTGGTCTATTATTGTCCAGTATGCTACCTAGGTAGCAGAATTCTGTGTCAGAGTTTTCCTCTGTGTATGACCAATATAGATCTTTAAGGTGTATGGGAGGGTTTTTCCTGGTCCAGGCTTTTGTTCAAACAAATCATTTCATAGTGCCAAGCTGTTTACAATCATTTACATGCTTTCTTGGGTGTGTGCCTCCAGGGCGCTGTCATCAGCATCTAATAATTCCTGAACGATTATCTCTAGGACTTTGTATGGTGCTAATAGCCTGTTGAGTTAGAAGAGTTTCCAGGAGGATCAGAAGCATGTTTTAATGTCAGTTCAGGTACCAGCAACCTCTCTCATAGATGATTAGAATAAGTCCTTGCTTTACCTCTTTGGGGATGGGGATTGGGTCATACGTGGCACCCTCGGCTCTGATGTGACTAGGCATGTTGTCATGAAGCTATCTCATAGGCTCAATTTCACAGGGCAGCCAAATGTAGCAAAATCATTTCCAGAGTCTGGATCTGTTGTTAAACGCTTTGAATGGTTTCTGAAGACTCTATAGAGGTTTGCTCCTTGCACTCCTATACCTGATGTCCTGTAAAGATCATTTCTGCTGTTCCATGTAGAGATCCAAAGCTACTCCTTGTGGGCAGGAAACATGTCTGCCAACTCTGTTGTATTATACTCTCCCAAGCGCTTAGCATAGTGATCTGCACGCAGTAAGTGCTCAAATATTACTGATGGATTCTGGACATGCGTTCACCAGCATTCTTCATTCTCTAGTTCAGAAGGACTTTACCTAAGATTTATTGACCACAGAGAGTAAGGAGATGCCTTGATTGTGGTCACACTCTGATCTTCCACCTTTTATTCTTGAAGGCAGTGTGGTGGAAAGAGCATGGGGCCCGGGGAAGGGGGCAGTCAGGAGACCTGTTTTCTAGTCTCAGATCTGCTACTATCCTGTGGTGATCTTAAGCTGGGGCTCAGTTACCCCATCTGTAAAGTAGGGATGATACCTGTCCTTCTTCCCTCTTAAATTGTGAGGCATGAGTGGGACAGGAACTATGCCTAATCTGTTTATCTTGCATAATAAGTACGGTAAAAAAGATGGTGAGGTCTGTGAGATCCTGTTGCATTTTATCTGTTGTTTCCATTTAGAAAGCATCTTCCTATGGGATGAAAAGTCAAATATAGTTACATATTTAGGCAAATAACATGGATTAAATGTATCCAAGGGATCTGTATACCCATTTATGCTTCTATTTGATGGTTTTTGAACCATTTAGTGGATAGAGAAGCATATTTAGGTGCAAAAGTCATAATTTTTTTTAAGGCAAGTGGAAACCAGGAAAAATATCTGTTCCGCTTAAAAAGGTCTGGTTTTCTGGGTTTCATACTTGTGTTTTCTTGTCCTGGATTTGGTTTTTCCAAGGTTTTGAAAGCTGCTGAATGCTTTTTCTGTCCTATCTATTTTTAACTCTTCCATTTTATCCACATAGTTCCCTGTTGTCCCTTATCTCTTGCAGCAGGAAAGTTACCTTTAGCCTTTGGTTCTTGACATTGGTATCAGTTTGTTATGCAGTTCAAACATAGCCCCTTAGCAAACTACGTGCCTTTGAGCAGTAGCCAAACGGATGTTTCAAGAGAAAGTGTTTGGCTTTTGAATTCACCTCTTTTGGGCAAATAAAATTGTTGGGGTTTGTCATGCCATAACTGAAGTGGCAGGTGAGGAAAAGATTGAACAGTGGATATACACAAGCAATGGTATTTGAGTGCCTACTGTGAGCAGAGCAAATGCTTGGGAGAGTACAGCACCAGCAATAGACATGGTCTCTGCTTTCAAGGAGTTTACAATCTAGTGGAGGCTCCTCCTGCCGCAAGATCAGACCCAGGGAGCAGGGCCTCCCATAGCTACTTAATTTGCCATGCAAACTCCACAAGTGCCGTAATCCCCATGAACCCCGTGAGAGTACAGGTTTCAGCAGTACTCAAAGAGAATAATGTGTCTCCCACATATGTAGCTTTCTCTTGTTTCCTTCCCTCTGCCCTGGATAGTAGAGGGTTTTTTGTGTGTGTGGTGTGTGTGTGCTGACTAGAACCCTGGATGACCCAGGCGTGTCCAATACCATCTCTCCCGGGGCCCATCTGGCTGGGTTTGAATTAGCTGTGCTGATCGCTCAAGACTCCCCAACCTCTCTTTTCAGAATAATCATAATGGCATTTAAACACTTACTGTAAGTCCAGGCACTGTTCTAATCAATGGGGCAGATACAAGTTTGTCAGGTTGGTCCCAGTCCCTGTCCCACATGGGGCTCACAGTCTCAATCCCCATTTTACAGATGAGGTAACTGAGGCCCCGAGAAGTGAAGTGAGTTGCCCAAAGTCACCCAGAAGACAAGTGGAGAAGCCGGGATTAGAATGCATATCCTTCTGACTCCCAGGCTCTATCCACTAGGCCATGCCGCTTCAGTAGTGCGGGTTGCAAGACGGGAGCTGGTAGATGCAGCCCTTAGATGCCGCAGTTTGGGGATATGGGGGTCTAGTGAGCATTGGGTACCAGAGTCTGATACTTGAGAGTGAGGTATTTTGGAGTGGCTAATAAGTGACAGACACACTTCAAAGTCCCTGAGTGTGGCAGCCAGCTTGCCAACTTACCACTCACTGGAGCACTGGGGAAACTCAGCAAATATTAAGGAAAGCAAGGATAACCTGTCCATTTGACTTGTTGCCTCTGATCCACAATCTTAGGAAGAGCACCCTATCTAACTCACTGTTTTAGCCATTTGCTGTCACCTGTGGTAGATATTTCCATCTCAAACTCCCCCCACATCTACCCTCCCTACCCCCCCCCCCAAAAAAAAAGTGAATTCTGGGCATGGTTGGCAGTCCGCATGGTTGGCAGTCCGCATGGTTGGCAATGTCCACTGAAACCTTAGAGCTTTTCTCCCTGTGTAGGTGACGCTGAGAATACTCCTGAATGCTCTCATTCTAGCAGGTGGAAACACCCATCTCCCCTAAGCAGCTGGGAGAAAATTGCTTGGCCCTTTTTCAGCATAAGGTTAGCATTCGAATAGGCTTTTCAGGCACATGCAAGTTTTAATTTGGTTCTGGAATTGGTAAATTTTGTAAAAAGATCATTTAAACCCTAAAAATTCATACTTTCCAGGTTGTCTTTTGCTCAAATTAATGAATTGGGAGGAATGAGTGTCTTTTCGATGTGACAAGTCAACAACCATATGGACTAATGTTATCATGATGCTTTTAGATTGATTTTTTTTTTTTACATTGTTGCTTAGGGATGTTCAGTTCTATTGCTCAAGTGGCAATTAGATTTTAAATACAATAAAGTCTGGTTAGGCTGCTATGAATGTGGTGGATCAGAATATGCTCCCAAACAATAGACCGTGAGCCCCGGGAAATGTGTCCAACCTAACTCAGTTGTTTCTACCTCAGTGCTGAGTGTTTGACACACAGGCACTTAAATAGCATTTAAAAAATAATATTTATTGAGCATTGTACTAAGCACGTGGGAAAGTACAGTACAACAGAGTGGGTAGACATGTTCCCTGCCAACAGCGAGCTTACAGTTTAGAGGGGCTGCTCTGGGGAGAGAACTGAGTTTCCTCATCTCCAGAAGTGGGAATGGAGAGGCAGTTTAGGGGCAGGGACTGTGTCTGTTCTTGTATTGTACTCTCCCAAGCGCTCACTGTGTGTGAAGCACTGTACTAAGTTTTCAATAAATACGATTGAATCAACAGCAAAAGTGTTGTCTGGTTATGGTCTCTGGGTTCTACAAGGCACCACCAATCTGAAGGTAGACCCAAATGGCACTTGAAGATCTATACTGCATCTCCTAATATTGATCCCCCTACCACCCACAGGCAGGGCCTTGACAGGGAATGTCAAGCTGAATATCTGTTTACTCGTCTATTTTGTTTTATATTTATGTTGCTGCTTTTACTTTTTTGTATATTTGGTCATTTGGTGTCCTTGGCTCCTCCATTAGATTATAAACTTTTTGAGGACAAGGGCTGCGTCTCTTGCTTCTACTGGTTCTATTATTTCTGGTATAGTAACTCTACACCAGTAGGCGGCCAAATGTTGGTGATGGGATCCTCGTCGTCATTGCTTTCTAGAGAAAGAGCGAGGACCTGGGTTCTAGTCTCAGCTCTGCCACTTGCCTACTGTGTGACCTTGGGCAAATCACTTCACTCCTCTGGGGCCCAGTCCATCATCTGCAAAATGGGGATTCAGTGCCCATTCTCCCTCCTACTTAGACCTTGAGCCCAATGTGGGACCTGATTAATTTGTATCTACCTGAGCACTTAGTACAGTGCTTTGCACACAGTAAGCACTTAACAAATATTACAGTTGTTATTATAGGATGCTCAGGTCCATGACACAACTCCCTAATGCTCCTGAGGCTTTCCTCTGCATGTTCTTTGGACTCCTAGTTCAAAGTGCAGAAGTAGAAAAATCGACGACGTTTATAGTAGAATACTGTGGAGAGTGCTCGAAACATCCAGCCCGTCAAACGGCAGGGACTGTCTCTATCTGTTGCCGACTTGTTCATTCCAAGCGCTTAGGACAGTGCTCTGCACATAGTAAGCGCTCAATAAATACTATTGAATGAATCCAGCAGGCAAAGCTAAACTGTGGGGACTCTGGGACCCATGCCACTGATTTGGGCACCCCCTGTCCCCCCAAGAAATTGGCAGGGGGGAGTGCTGGGAGATGTGGTAGCACAGCTCCTTCGAGTTCTTTTCTTTATGGTATTTGTTATGTGCTTACTATGTATTAAGTGGTAGAGTAGCCAGTCAGATTGGATACAGTCCATATCCCACATGTGGTTTCCAGTCTTAGGCCCCTTTTTACAGAAGAGGTACTTGAGGCAGGGAGAAGTGAAGTGATGTGCCCAAGGTCACACAGCAGACAAGTGGCAGAGCTGGGATTAGAAGCCAGGTCCTTTCGACTCCCAGGCCTGTGCTCTTTCCACTAGGCCTCACTTCTTAAGCTTGGGAGGATAGAAGTAACCTCATGTTTACCGTCACTCTTGTCTCATATTTGTATTCTTTTCTCATGTATTCTTTGCCAAGCCCATCTCCCCCTCACGCTTAGTTTGTAAGCCCCTTGGGGGCCATTTTCTGTATCGATATCTAGTTAGTATACTCCTTTCCCAAGGTTTAGTACAGTGCTTTGCTTATAGTAAGCATTTCATGAATACTGTTACTACTACTAAAGCTGGGCACTTTTTTCTCCCCAACGAACCAGAATATAATGAGAATTTACTATGTTGCTACCAGCCCTTTTCTCTCCTATTTTGTTCTCTATGGGCATTTAATCATGAGTAGTGGATAGAGCATGGGCCTGGGAGTCAGAAGGTTATGCATTCCAATCCTGGCTCTGCTACTTGTTTGTTGTGTGACCTGGGGCAAGTCACTTCACTTCCTCTGTGCCTCAGTTACCTCACCTGTAAAATGGGGATTGAGACTGTGAGCCCTATGTAGGACAGGGACTGTTCAACCTGATTTGCTTGTATCCACCCCAGTGCTTAGTACAGTGCCTGGCACAGAATAAGAGCTTAACACATACCATTATTATTATGAAGTTCAGAATGGGAACAATACTTTTCATTCATTCATTCATTCAATAGTATTTATTGAGCGCTTACTATGTGCAGAGCACTGTACTAAGCGCTTGGGATGAACAAGTCGGCAACAGATAGAGACAGTCCCTGCCGTTTGACGGGCTTACAGTCTAATCGGGGGAGACGGACAGACGAGAACAATGGCACTAAACAGCGTCAAGGGGAAGAACATCTCGTAAAAACCGATGGCAACTAAATAGAATCAAGGCGATGTACAATTCATTAACAAAATAAATAGGGTAACGAAAATATATACAGTTGAGCGGACGAGTACAGTGCTGTGGGGATGGGAAGGGAGAGGTGGAGGAGCAGAGGGAAAAGGGGAAAATGAGGCTTTAGCTGCGGAGAGGTAAAGGGGGGATGGCAGAGGGAGTAGAGGGGGAAGAGGAGCTCAGTCTGGGAAGGCCTCTTGGAGGAGGTGATTTTTAAGTAAGGTTTTGAAGAGGGAAAGAGAATCAGTTTGGCGGAGGTGAGGAGGGAGGGCGTTCCAGGACCGCGGGAGGACGTGACCCAGGGGTCGACGGCGGGATAGGCGAGACCGAGGGACGGCGAGGAGGTGGGCGGCAGAGGAGCGGAGCGTGCGGGGTGGGCGGTAGAAAGAGAGAAGGGAGGAGAGGTAGGAAGGGGCAAGGTGATGGAGAGCCTTGAAGCCTAGAGTGAGGAGTTTTTGTTTGGAGCGGAGGTCGATAGGCAACCACTGGAGTTGTTTAAGAAGGGGAGTGACATGCCCAGATCGTTTCTGCAGGAAGATGAGCCGGGCAGCGGAGTGAAGAATAGACCGGAGCGGGGCGAGAGAGGAGGAAGGGAGGTCAGAGAGAAGGCTGACACAGTAGTCTAGCCGGGATATAACGAGAGCCCGTAATAGTAAGGTAGCCGTTTGGGTGGAGAGGAAAGGGCGGATCTTGGCGATATTGTAGAGGTGAAACCGGCAGGTCTTGGTAACGGATGATTTTCTCCTTTTGGAGTGTCATGTTTAAGAGCCCCTCAGCTGCAGGTTAAAAAAAAAAAAAAAGTTGCAGTTTCTGGGAGTACTAATTAGAACCAATTACAGCATGAGTAATTTTTTCCAGTGCCTAGGAAAACTGGCTGTGGAAAAAAATTAGGTGTGTTTAATTGGAAAAGTTCGCTGTCCTATAGAATTGGACCTAATGATCTTATTAATATTGTCATAATTGCTCAAATCTGTCTCAATAAAAGGCTTCCCCTAAATCTACTGGGTACCAATTTAAGCATGCCCTGTTGGCTTCAAGGTTCACATCAGCAAATGTAAAGGAAATATTTTTATCCCTTATTTCACATTATTACACTAATGTTGGACAACCATATGCTGTACAGTCAAACCACATGATGCAGCTGAGTTGGGTTTTTCATAAAAAGAGGCTGCATTATAGTAATGATGCAGTATAATAATGTAACAAATGTTACGCACTTACTATGTATGTCAAGCACTGTTCTTAAGATGTCAGGTTGAGCACAGTCCATGTCCCACATGGGGCTCACAGTCTTAATCCTCATTTTCTAAATGAGGTAACTGAAGCACAGAGAAGTTAAGTGGCGTTTCCCGTAGTCTTACATACAATTAGGTTCCAGTCCAGAACCAGCCCCAACACAATGGCCGAGGTCTATAGGTAAGTTTTAAGAAATACAAACGCATTCCCCCCGCCCAGTTCCCCCCGCCCCCGCCTCAATAATTTACATTAAAATTACTTGCCCTTTCCCCTCCCTGTCCCTAGCAGCTTTTCTGACACAAACCATATCCCACACCCATCCCCAACTTTTTTATTTATTTATTTTTGCTTGATCTTCAAGCTCTGCAGATGTCAATTCCCTTCCCTCTTTTCCCAGTCCCAAATGACTTTTTATTAATAATAATAATAACTATGGTATTTAAGTGCTTACTATGAGCCAAGCACTATTCTAAGCACTGAGGTTGATACAAGGTAATCAGGTTGTCCCATGTGGGGCTCACAGTCTTAATCCCCATCTTACAGATGAGGTAACTGAGGCATAGTAAAGGTAAGTGGCTTGCCCAAGGTCAAGCAGACAAGTGGTGGTCAGGATTGGAACCCACATCCTCTGACTCTCAAGCCCCTGCTCTTTCCTCTAAGCCATGCTGCTTCTTGATTTTTTTTTTTATTAATAGGGGGACCCTATTGATGGCTGGATGTCTTGGTCCTGCCTCCCATCTAAGAGGCAGGGAGCAGGCTTGCTTCAGCTTTCTCTCTGACCAGCTCTGACCCTCTTTCTCTCATTCCCCAGAAAGCAGAGCCCAGAAGCCTCTGTGTTAAGCAGAGCAGCTGGCCCCATCCCTATGGAGACGGTGTCGGCATCCTCCCCGAGGAGCCCCAGAGCCATTTGTTGTGTGTATTACCAGCTTCGGGTGGGGAGGGGGGTAGGTTGGAGGAAAACTGCTTGGAACAGGGAAGGGTGGGAAGGGAGAAGGGAACGGACTTTATTGAGAGGGAATTGACTTACCTGTAGTCATTGGCTGTAGCACTTAGTTTGGGCCTTACAGGTACTGGGGTATGTAAGCAAAGAATGCAGAAAGTATCCATGTATTTTTGGGGTGACTAACTGAGGCTATGCCTTTATAGCTTTCTGTGAGTAAATAGACTTGCCTTCCAGTTTCCTCCCATCCTCTTACATATTTCTGGCTGAAAATCAGCCTTCACACCAAATGTGACAGATAAAGCCAGGAGAGAAGAATGATAAAAATGTTTCTGAATCTTCCTTTGGGAAAGGAATTCGAGTAGGGGAAAAGGTAGTGGTGATTTTTGTGTTTTTCTCTTGTTTTACTAGCAAAGTAATAGTTCAGAAACTTAATTGGCCACGTAGAATAGATATTGAAAGAAGGTGATACAGCAGTAGCAGGGAAATACTTTGAGAATTTTTTTTCTTTTAAATCCAAGAGGTGCTCCCCGATTTGATCAGGGTAAAGTCTATCCTTTTTCCCTATTAATCTTTGTAAGTTTCTTGTGATGAAGAAAACTGAGGAGCTGTGGTTACTTTGAGGTCATGCTAAAGTAGCTAGTGTGGTCACTTGTTATATTTTACTGTTGATTAAAACCGTAAATGGAGAACAGAGATTGGGTACAACCCAATTTATGTCCGCCCCAGCGCTTAGCACAGTGCTTGGCATATAGTAAGCCCTTAACAAATACCACAATTATTATTATTATTATTATTATTAATAGAGGACCACCTTCTTGCCTCCTCCTACCTTACCTCACTGATATTCTACTTCAGCCCAGCCTGCACACTTTGCTCTTCTAGCTCCAGTTTGCTCACTGTGCCCCAGTCTTTTATCTCGCCACCGACCCCTTTCCCACGACCCCTTTCCCACGTCCTCCTTCTGGCCTGGAACTCCCTCCCCCTTCATATCTGACAGACCACCACTCTCCACCTTCAAAGGATTATTCAAATCATATCTCCTCCAAGAGGTCTTCCCCTATGAAGCCCTCTTTCCCAACCCCCTCTCCCTTCTGTGTTATCTATGCATTTGGATCATACCCTTCAACCCAACTCTGTTGTCCTCTCCCAAGCACTTAATACAGTGCTCTGCACACAGTTAGTGCTTAATAAATTGATCACGGGGTGGAGAGTGGTGGAGGGGGCAGTGGAAATAGCCACAGTGGCTAGAAAGCAACATATTGCTCTCACTCAAATACATTCCAGGGTTGAAGATGTCCTGGTTCATGGCAACGTTATAGTAAGAATTCAGCAACCATATTTAATTTTGTGTTGCTATTGGAAATTTAATTTTTGGATCTGGTTTGTCAGGTGCAGACTGGTATATAACCTCAGTCTTCAGGCTTTATTGTCACTCGAAAGAAAATTAGTTGATTCTAGAAAAGTAATTCATAATCATCTGCATATAACTTCCTGGATGTGTTTCTAAAACAGTCATCAGGATACAGGAGCTCCAGGATGAGTGATTCAAGGACTTTTGATGATGTCCTCAGCTGTTGAGTTCCCAGAGGATCAGAATTATTATAATAATTGTTGTATTTAAGCACTTACAATGTGCCAAGCACTGTTCAAAGTGTTGGGGGTAGATTCAAGGTAATCAGGTTGGACACAGTCCCTGTTCCACATGGGGCTCACAGTCTTAATCCCTATTTTACAGATGAGGTAACTGAGGCACAGAGGTGTTAAGTGACTTGCCCGAAGTCATACAGCAGACATGTGGCAGAGCCAGGATTAGAACCCACATCCTTTGACTCGCAGACCTGTGCTCTTTCCACTAGGCCACACTGCTTCTCCGTAGGAAGGTGGTGCCTTGATTTAATCTGTTGGTGATGGGGAGAGAATCAGAAGTGACCCCTCCAATTATGGCTTGGCCAGCCATAGCCTCTAGGAATGATCTTATGATTGTGACAGACTTCTCAGAGTAGCCAAATGTTTTCAGTAGTTGCTGCAGCCATTGGTTATTGATGGTGTCAAAAGGTCTTGTATCGTCCACAAATATCACACTGAAGTCTTATTGAAAGCACGTCTCCTCCAGGAGACCTTCCCTGTCCAAGTCCTCCTTTCCTCTTCTCCCATTCACTTCTGCATAGCCTTGACATGTTTCTTTATTCATCCTTCTCTCCCAGACCCACAGCACTTGTGTACATCTTTGTAATTTTTTTATATTAATGTCTGTCTCTCCCTCTAGGCAGTAAGCTTGTTGTGGGCAGGTAATGTCGGTTATATTCTTATGTTGTACTCTCCCAAGTGCTTAATACAGCACTCTGCATACAGTATGTGCTCAATAAATGACAAGTCTTGATATAACTGTCATGAAGCAGAGATCATGTCTGCTGTGCGCTTTACTCTGTAGGTGCCAAATTCTCATGTGAGCATGAGCCCCCCCCCCCCCAAGAAGGGCAAGAACGAGACCCAGGGACACAAGGTGGGAAAGAGAAAGTTGAGCAGGGACAAGAAAAGCCTGAGGAGCTGGGGCTATAAGTCATGAAAGAAACTAATGCATATTGTGAGGGAAAATCCATTATTCTTATGACTTTTTTTGCTTTTTTAAAAATTTTTTCTTTTCCCCAACAATTCAGCTCAGCTTTTTATAATGTCCATTTTATGGGTTTAAAAAGATAGGTAAATGGTGGGGATAATTTAAGCTCTGATAATGTAAACATTGGATGTCCCTGTAACAATCTAGAAGCTACTACATGGGAGGTAAAACTCTTCTGATCCCTCAGCATCTAGCTCAGTATTATGTAAGTGCAGTGTCCCTTTATATAACAGTTTGAGAATGACTTTTTCACAAGTGCTGAGTGGTAGTTTCTCAGTTTTCAGACTTTGGGGGACAAAGTAAGGGAGACAAGAGAGCCATTTATTTCATCTTTTCCTCAAACTATATTTATTCACCATTTCTGTAGGATGTCTCTCCTGGAGGGAGAACAGTATTAGATCCAGGAAAAAGTGATTTAACCTAGATTGGTTTTTGTTGTTACCTTATTAAGAATATATTAAATATTTTAGAGATCTCAGATACTCAGATCTTGATATTTCCCTGCCAGGGAGATAAGTGACCTGGAGATCCATGGTCAGCCATGGAGTGGTGACAGAAAGAGAGGTGCAGAGTCTTGGGGCAGTGAGTAGGATGCCCCAAAATCTGTGGTAAAAGAATGAGATATGAAGAGCTTTGGGACCCAGAGGAGACTGGCTGGAATCCTTGCACTCTCAAAGTGATTCCCAGATCTCTCTTATCCTCCTGGATTTAGGGCCAAAAACCTCCAGTCGTGTCTCATGTGGAGGCCAGCAATCGTGGGATCCTGTGGGAGAGCGAGTGCTACGAGAGAGACAACTTTCTCGATATTATCTGCCACCCCCAGGGTGGCAACCAAGACCTGCCATACTTCATATCTATCTATAAATTCCATTACTTCTCCCTACTTATTTTAGTAGGTTTTTTTTTTCCTCCCCAACTTGATTGTAAGCTCCTTCAGGGCAAGAATCATCTCTACTTATACTATTGTACTCTCTCAAGTGCTTAGTACAGTGCTCTGCATAGAGAAGCACTCACCAAATATTATGTATAATGTAGTATTAACCGATATTAAGGTAATCAATGAGCTTCTTCTCTCCAAATCTGATGGCCTTCATTCTATCATAATCCTCCTAGACCTCTGTTGCCTTTGACACTGTAGACCTCCCCCTTCTTCTCGAAACTTTGTCCAATCTTGGCTTCACTGACGCTATCCTCTCTTGGTCCTCTCTGACAGTTTCTCCTCAATCTCTTTTGCAGGCTCCTCCTCTGCCTCCCACCCTCTGGCAGTGGGAGTCCCTCAAGGCTAGGTTTTGGGTCTCATTTTATTCCTCATCTACTTCCAGGACCTTGGAGAACTCATTCACTCCCATGGCCTCAACTACCATCTCTATGCAAATCTACATCTACAGGCCTGATCTCCTCTCCCCTCTCCTCTTCCCTCTTTTCTCTTCTCTCTCACATTTCCTCCTGCCTTCAAGACATCTCTTACCTGGAAGCAGCGTGGCTCAGTGGAAAGAGCACGGGCTTAGGAGTCAGAGGTCATGGGTTCTATTCCTGGCTCTGCCATTTTTCAGTTGTGTGACTTTGGGCAAGTCACTTAACTTTTCTGTGCCTCGGTTCTCTCATCTGTAAAATGGGGATGAAGACTGTGAGCCTCACGTGGGACAACCTGATTACCCTGTATCTATCCCAGTGCTTAGAACAGTGCTCTGCACATAGTAAGTCCTTAAATACCAACTTATTATTATTATCCCCCTGCCAACACTTCAGACTAAACATGTCCAAAACAGAACTCATCTTCCCAAACATTGGCCTCCTCCTGTGTTTCCCATCACTATAGACAGCACCACTAGCCTTCCTATCTCATAAGCCCGTAACCTTGATGTCCTCTTATCATCTCTCTTATTCAGTCTGTCACCAAATCTTGTCAGTTCTGTCCTTCACAACATTGCTAAAATCCATCTTTTCCCTTCCATCCAAACCACTGCCCTGCTGATCCAAGTACTTATCCTAATCCCTCCTTGACTATTGATGTCTCCTCTCTCTCCCCACTCTGGTCCAAATTTCAGTAAAAAACGTTCAGTCCGTGTCTCCCCACTCCTTGAGAACCTCCACTGGCTGAGTGTCCGCATCAAACAGATACTCCTTACCATTGGCTTTAAAGTATTCAGTCAGCTCACCCCCTTCTGCCTTTCCTCACTGATCTACTACAGTCCAGCCTGCACTTTGCTTTTGTAGTGTCAGCTTACTCACTGTGCCCCTATCTCATCTATCTTTCTGCCTACCCCTTTCCCACGACCTACCCCTAGCCTGGAACTCCCTCCTTCTCCAAATATGCCATACCATGACTCTCCCCACCTTTCGAGCCTTGTTAAGGTCATCTCCTCCAAGAGGCCTTTCCCAATTAAGCCTCCTTTTCTCCAGCTCCCTCTCCCTTCTGCATTGTCTATGTACTTGGATCTGTGACCTTGGGGCATTTGATATTCGTCCCACAGCACTTACCTACATATCTACAAATTGCTAGAAATTATGAATTTAATGTCTGTCTCCTCCTCTAGACTGTAAGCTTGTTGTGAGCAGCGAATGGATCTGCTAACTGTTGTACTCTTCCAAGCACTTAATACAGTGCTCTGCATGCAGTAAATTCTCAAATATTATTGATGATGATTAATTGGAAATACCCAGAGTTCAGTTATCCACACACTGAAACCGATGATCTTGAGACTGCTTTCTTTGACTCAGCTCTGAGCCCATTGACATGGATTTTTGGATTATTTTACTTCAGGTATATTACTTTGCACTTATTCCTCCACCATCCTCTCTGCCTCAGAAGCCTGTAACCTTGGTATTAACCTTGACTCGTCTCTCTCGTTCAATCTGTTCTACCCTCATAATGTCTCTAGAATCTGCCCTTTCCTCTTTCTCTAAACTGCTACCAATCTGATCCAGGCACTTATTTACTATGGTAAATGACCTTGACTATTGTGTTAGCCTCCTTGCTAACCCCCCTGCTTCCTGTCTTTTCTCTTTCCAGTCCAAACTTCACTCTGTGGCCCAGATCATTTTCCTGAAAAACCATTCAGTCAGTGTGGCTTAGTGGAGGCTTGGGAGTCTTGGGAGTCAGAGGATGTGGGTTCCAATTCTGACTCCGCCACTTGTCTTCTGTGTGACCTTGGGCAAGTCACTTTACTTCTCTGTGCCTCAGACACCTGTAAAATGGGGATTAAGACTGTGAGCCTCACGTGGGACAACCTGATTACCTTTTATCTACCCCAGCGCTTAGAACATTGCTTGGCACATAGTAAGTGCTTAACAAATACCATAATTATTATTATAACTATTATTCAGCCCCTATCTCTCCTCATTCCTCAAACCTCAAATGGTTGCCTATCCACTTCTGCATTCAACAAACTCCTTTCCCTGAGCTTTAAGGCACTCAATGAGCTTTCTCCCATACATATCCTCACTGATCTTCTAAATCAACCTTTTTTAAAAAATTTTTATTGTTTTAAACTTCCATGGCACTACCAAGATACTCCCAACAGTAAAAATAACCTTGTTATCCTGGCTCCAGGGAGATGCTATTTTGGTATAAATAAGTAAACTTGATGTAAAGCAATAACTGAGCAAAGTTGAGATGCTTGTCATACTTGTTTAATAGTTTCTTCAATGAAACTTGTAGACAGATTATTTTTCCTCTGTTTAATGAGACTTTTCATGTCTTAGAAATACATTTTGCAACAGGCTTTCATTTTAAAGGGAATGGGAGTGTCAAAAAGAACATTAATTCCCTTTTTTTCATTAAAGTGGTTAGGGATGTATGAGGACCTGCTTATATTTAGATGTATATCTACCTCTAGGCATATAGGAATGGCCTAATTACCGTTGGTGAAATGATGTCTTTAATATCAAACGCAGAAGGATCTCGGCCTCTTTTTGTAGATTGTAGTAGAATAGCAAGATAGTTGTGAGAAACCTATAACGTTTTATAGACTAGCACAAAACTGAATTTGGAAGATGTTAATTTACTTTCCTAAACAGTAAACCTATATCTGGAGATTTTTAAAGTAAGACTTTTGGGGGGGGGGTGCTGGCGTATGTCACACTGTAACATTTGTAATTCCCTAATCCTCAATTTAAAAATGACACTTTTGGGGGCGGGAGGGAGGGAAATTAGTCAAAGCAATTTCAGAACTATGGGGAATGAGACTAAATAACCTCTTTGGCTTGGTCATGAGTGTTAATTACCGTAGTGAAAATATTCTAGTTAAACTTTGATATTTTAACAAATTAAGCATTTGAGTGTAATCTAATTATGAAAGCCTTCATTATAGCTGTGATTTTTCAAACTCTCATCGTACAACACCTCCTCCTCAATCCTGTCTTCCCTTTTCCCAAAGCACCCACAGCCTCCAGTGCTACAGTCACTAAAAAAAGAATGCAGTTTGTCTCTGTAGTCATTGTTATTGCAGCAGATGGAATATGGGTAAAGAATGCTCCTTATCCTATTCATACAGCATGCAGTTCATTACAGCAACTATTCAGTAACTGTTTGGAGCTTCACAGTGCCCTTAAAACTCTCAGGGTCTGCTGGCATGGGAGTCAGGGGACCTGAGTTCTCATTTTGACTGTGCCACTTGCTTATTGTGTGACCTTGGTCAAGTCACTTAACTGTTCTGTGCCTCAGTTTACTCATCTGTAAAATGGGGATTAAATAAAATGGGGATTAAATACCTGTCCTTTCCTCCCCGCCTTAGACTGTGAACATCATCAGGAACCATGACTCTGTCTGACCTATGTTGTATTTACTCCAGTGCTTAGTGGGAAGTACTGTACCACTTAATAATTTATTATTATTTATTAGTTGCAGAAGCACTGCTTTAGGGTAATTGATGTACTGAGCAACTTTACCCAGGAAAGCTTACTCTTCCTTATGGTTTTCTTAATTTAGTCCTTAATCTGTACTAAAAGGTCTTGGAGCACTGAATACTGAAGCTCTTCACATTGTGACCATCAAATCCTCTCCCGACAAAAATGCTCAAGGGTTTGAAAAACAGAATATCCTCTGCTTCCAGGATGAGTACAACAGCCATTGCCCCAAAAAACAGTGTTTTCCCCACTAATTTTAGAGTCTTGAGGCTCTGCTTAATGGTTGCACTTCTCCAGCTAGAAGACCCACTTAGCAATATTTTACTTGCCCTGTAATAAAGGTACAGGTGAGATCACTAGTGTCAGGGTATGGTAATAATGATGATAATATTGATGGAATATAAGTGCTTACTATGTGTCCGGTATTAAGCACTGGGGTGGATACAGGCTAATTGGGTTGGACACAGTCCCTGTCCCAGGTGAAGCTCACAGTCTCATTTTACAGATGAGGTAACTGAAGCACAGAGAAGTTAAGTGACTTGCCCAAGGTCACACAGTAGACAAGTGGTGAAACTGGGATAAAACCCAGGTTCTTCTGACTCCCAGGCTCCTGTTTATCCACTAGGCAACTAAATGATAGCACAGGCCTGCCCAGCTCTGAGAAGCAGAGAAGCAGCATGGCCTACTGGATAGAGCAGGGGCCTGGAAGCCATTTCATTTCCCTCCCAGCCTTGGTCAGCACTACTCTGCCGCGGGGGGTGGGGGGGTGGGGGAGTGGAGGGGTGGAGGACGGCAGTGCAGTGACCTATTTACCCTTCTCCAAGTACCTAAGTGTGACTCTGTAGTAGAGACCTATAACGATACTATATCTAGCTCCTGTGCATTCCCCACACCTGCAAAAAAGTTTCTTCATCCAACTGACCCTTGGCTCTATGGGTATGGGCAGCAGTTATGAATTGGACAATTTCTTTTCCCCCTACCCCCCCACTTCTCCCTAACCCCTTGGCAAGTATGGGTACTAGGTATAGTAGATGAGCAGGTCTGTACTCCAGTGCTGGCCCCAGGGTTCTACTTGGGGCACATATTATGTCCTGTTCTTCATTTTTGTCATGTAACATTATAGTGATAATAAAGAAACAGAAATGATCGAATTAGCATAATAATGGTATTTGTTAAGCACTGGCTATGTGCCAGGCACTGTTCTAAGCGCTGGAGTGGATACAAGAAAATTGGGTGGGATACAGTCCCTGTCCCATGCAGGGCTCACAGTCTCAATCCCCATTTTACAGATAAGGGAACTGAGGCCCAGAGAAGTGATTTGCCCAAGGTCACACAGACAAGTGGCAGAGCTGGGATTAGAACCTATGACCTCCTGACTTCCTACTGCAACCCAGCCTGCACACTTTGTTCCTCTAATGCCAACCTACTCTCTGTGCCTCAATCTCATGTGTCTCGCCACCGTCCTCTCACTCACGTTCTGCCTTTGGCCTGGAAGTCCTCCCTCTTCATATCTGACTGATGATCACTCTCCCCACCTTCACAGCCTTATTAAAAGCACATCTCCCCCTGGAGACCTTCCCCAACCAAGCCCTCTGTTTCCTCTTCTCCCACTCCCTTATGCGTCACCCTTGCACTTGGATTTGCATGCTTTTTTCACGCCTCTCAGTCCCACAGCACTTCTCTGCGTATCCGTAATTTTTTTTATGTCTGTCTTCCTGTCTAGACTGTAAGCTTGTTTTGGTCAGGGAATGTGCCTACCAACTCTGTTGTTGCACTCTCTCAAATGCATAGGACTGTGCTCGGCACACAGTAAGCACTCAAATAGGATGGATCTTTCCACCCGAAACCTGTTATCCCCCTCTCTTTCCCATCAGTGTAGACCCTGTGTCACAAGTGTTATCTTTAACTCATCTCTCTTTCAACCCACATATTCAGTCTGTTACCAACTCCCATTGTTTCAACCTTCACAACATTGCTAAAATCTGCCTTTTCCTCTCTAGTCACACTGCTACCATCCTGATAATTATGGCAGTTGTTAAGCACTTGCTATGTGCCAAGCACTGTTCTAAGTGCTGGGCACTTAACCCATCCTGCCTTCACTACTGCATCAGCCTCCTTGTTGACCTCCCTGCCTCCTGTCTCTCCCCACTCCAGCCCATACTTCACTCTGCTTCCTGGATCATTTTTCTAAAAAACTTTAGTCCATGTTTCCCCACTCCTCCAGAACCTCCAGTGGGTGCCCATCCACCTTCACATCGAACAAACTCCTTACCTTTGAGCTGTAAAGTGAGCTCTCCACCTCCTATCCTAACTTGCTTTTTTTTTCTACCTTAACCCCACCCATGCACTTCATTCCTCTAAGGCTAGCCTACTCACTGTTTCTCTGTCTCACTACTGACCCCATGCTCAAGTCTTCCCTCTGGCCTGGAACTCCCTCCCGCTTCATATACAATCAAAATGATCACTCTCTTCACCTTCAAAGACTTACTAAAAGCACATCTTCTCCAAGAATCTTTCTCTGACATCCTCATTTTCTCTTCTCCCTCTCCCTTCTGTGCCTCCTATGCACTTGGATCTGTACCTTTTAAGCACTTGACATCCCCTCTCCCCGCCCCCCAAACCTTTAGCCCCACAGCACTTAAGTAATAATAATCATGGTATTTGTTGAGCACTTACTATGTGTTGAGCACTGTTGTAAGCACTGGGATAGATACAGGATAATCAGGTCAGACACAGTCCCTGTCCCACATGGGGCTCACAGCCCAAGTGAGGGGAAGAACAGGTGTTTAGTCCCCATATAATAGTTGAGGAAGCTGAGTCAGAGAAGTTAAGTGACTTGCCTAACCACTTGTCTGCTGTATAATCTTGGGCAAGTCATTTTACTTCTCTGTGTCTGTTACCTCATCTATAAAATGGGGATTGAGACTGTGAGCCCCATGTGAGACAGGGACTATGTCCAACCCTATTTCCTTGTATTCACCCCAGTGCTTAGTACAGTGCCTGGCACATAGTAAGTGCCTAAGAAATACCATTATTATTTTTATTATTATTAAGGTCACACAATGGGCAGGTGGCAGAGATGGGATTAGAAGTCAGGTTCTCTGACTCCCAGACCCATGCTCTTTCCACTATACCATGCCGCTCTCCCTACATACCCATAATTAAACATCTTTGTCTCCCTTGACACTAAGGTCTTTTTTTATGGTATTGTTAAGTATTTACTATGTGTCAGTCACTGTACTAAACACTGGGGTCGATACAAGCTAATCAGGTTGAACACAGTCCATGTCCCATAGGGCTCACAGTTGTAATCCCCATTTTACAGATGAAGCCTCTGAGGCACAGAGAAGTTAAGTGACTTACCCAAGGTGTCACAGACAGATAGTGGAGCTGGAATTAGAACCCAGGTCCTCTGACTCCCAAGCCCGTGCTCTTTCCACTAGGCCATGCTGCTCATGGGTAGGGAATTTCTACCAATTCTCTTGTATTCTCCCAAGTGCTTAGTAAAATGCTCTGCACACAAGAAGTGCTCAGTAAATACCATTGATTATTTAGTGTCTTATATTTACAGTCATATTCTTCCTTTCTTCAAACATCTGTGGCAAAGAGGAAAAAGTGAATCCAAGAACGTGATCTTCAGGGTGTTCCCAGTGGTCTATTTTTAGGCATTACCTTAATGAGATCTAAATGCTGTATTTGAAGGGATATAAAGTCTGTAGTAAAAAGTGTATTGCTTGGAGGATTCTCATGACTTGTCATGAGTTGTGTGGTCCTGCATTCTTTTGTAACACTCAGAACAAGGAAGTGTAACATGAGCTCAGGAACCCTCTGCTTTATTTAGTTAGTAATGCAGAAAAGTTTCACCATTTCATGCTAATAAATTGAAAAAAATGATCTCTCTTGAATAATCATATTAGACTCATCTAATTTTTTTTTTAAGTGCCTGGGCACTGATTCAGGGAATTAGGTTTTGGGTTCATGGGGTTTTTGTGCTTTTTTTTTTTTCTTTTTCTTTCTCTCCCTCTCCCCCCAGGACTTAAGCTGTTTCTTAAATCTATATTTGATAGAGGTTCTCTCTGGGTATTAACTACTCAAGCAGTGTGGCCTAGTGGAAAGAAAATGGGCCTGTGAGTCAGAAGATCTGGGTTCTAATCCCTGCTCCTCTGCATGCCTGCTGTGACCTTGGGCAAGTCGCTTAACTTCTCCGTGCCTCAGTTACCTCATCTGTAAAAAGGGGATTCAATGCCTGTTCTCCCTCCCATTTAAACTGTGAGCCCTTTGTGATGCAGGGACTGTGACTGACTTGGTAATCTTGTATCTTCTCCAGTGCTCAGTGCTTGATTCATAGTAAGCACTTAACAAATACCACAATTATCATTAATGTTCTGGTCTCTACACCACAAACCTGATGCTTTCAAATGATTTTTTTACTTTTATCTGTACCCATTACTTATTTGCCCACAGCACTTATGTACATATCCCTACACTCTCCCATTTACCCTTTGAGTAATTTACTTTAATGTCCATCTCCCCCTCTAGACTGTAAGCTCCTTGTGGGCAAGGAAGATGTCTATCAACTCCATTGTATTTTGTTCCAAGCACCTAGGACAGTGCTCAGCATACAGCTTGTGCTCAAGTACCATTGATGTGAATTAAAATAATCAGTCGATCAGTGGTATTGAGCATTTACAATTTATGGGCAGAGCACTTTTCTAAGAGTACAGTACAACAGAACTAGCAGAAACATTCCCTCCCCATAATGAGCTTACAGTCTATAGGGGGAGATGGACATTAATATGAATAGGTAAGTAATTTATACTTTAAAGATATGTATGTAAGTGCTGTGGGGTTGGGGGTGTGGTGAATAGCAAATGTCCAAAGGTCACAGATCCAAATGCATTTTCCCGGGGAAAAGAGGGAGATGTGAGGGAGATGTGACCGGGAAAAGAGGGAGATGTGACCGTTAAGGCAGCATATTCTTTATTTGAGGGTCTTTTTAGCTGGGATTGGAAGGCTTTGAACTTGTGTGGATTCTGAAGCAGTAAATAGCCTAAATGTCCATATTGTGATTATACTGATTCGCATCAATGCACTTCTTTATCCTTGGATAGGTTTTGGTACCTTCTGTAATGCCTCTTTGAGGAATTAGATAATAAAATTTACAGCCTTCTCTGATTATGGGTCCTTTTACTTAAATCCAGCCAGGTTACTAGGCAATGAAAGAGTGTCCTGCAGTGAAGAGGAAGTAAGACGTTTTACTCCAGTTGCTAAAGCGGGGAGTTTACGATGAACAAATGGAAGTGAGTGTTTAGGGGTCTGTTTGCAGTGTGTTCTAATACAGTCATCCATCTGAAGGCAGTCTCAGGGTTATAAAGCCTCCACTATCTTTGACTTTTTTTTTTTGTTGTTGCACTATATTGTACACACTACTTTGGGTGCAGTTAACAGGTGGCCAGTTGTCGAGCCCTGATTTACACAGTTTGGCGATTTGCCAGTGACCCCAGGTGATTAGCCCTTCTACGAGTCTTCCACTTGTGAGAGGTCCATAGGTCGTGACATACGTCGGACAGCATTAGCTTGTCTGAGAGGCCTGCTTTTTGGTGGCAAGGCAGACCTCCTTTGGACAGTTGCCAGATTAGGAAAAGGAGGTGGATTTGTGGGTGACCATGGAGCCAGTGGTAATCTTTATCTTCCAGAGAACTGATAGGGTAGGTTTAGTAGGTACATAGTAAGCGCTTAACAAATACCATAATTATTATTATCAACTCTGGTTCTACTGTGTTTTGTTCCATTTTTTGATTTCTCTGGTTTTGCAGAAGTATATAAAAAGAAACCTTGCTAATAGGCTACATTTACTCAAACAGCTGTACAAGTAATATTTATTGTATCCTCTCAGAGCTACATGTGGTATTACAATGTAACTTAGACTTTCACTTTCTACACGTTTGCATAGATACTGTCCCCTGCTAGACTTGCATATTGCATTAACATCCTGTATCTTGCACTATATACAGAATGCATTAATTCAGCAGTATCCATGAACTTGGCTTGCCTCCTGGGGAGCTCACGTGAATTTGCTGCTGACCTGAAGCTGCAATTGCTACAGATCTTCGTCTTGTCAGAAATGAGTGGGTTTCATATATCGATAACTGTGGATTCGGACATTTCCAGCGTTATATATGACCAAAGTTTTCCCACTAGCTTTGGTTGGCTCACTGACTCAAAATAGGACTGCGGCTCCAACAGTGCATTTGTTTGGACTTAGATTTTCCCCAAATTGGCATCAGTCTCTCTGATCTGTCCCCAGGTGGTTCTACACACCCGTTTGCTCATCTGCTCTCACGTAGAGTTGGCCAAAAAAAAGTCTGGTTTGATGAGACTGAGGAGTCTGTTTTCCCACTTTTAGCCACAGTCCTACAGATGGTACTTTCCTCAGTCCACCCTTTGGCTTGCACTACTGCATAGGTAGCTCCTTTGCTAGATGATATTTTCACATGGACTAAACATTTGAACAGATTCTACATTTGCTCAGTCTGCATCGACCCTATGCATTCTGACTCAACAGACTCCACAGTGACAGGATCACACAGCACCTCGGGCCATGGGGTCAGAAATGCCCAATCACTTGACCAGTCAGATTTGACTTGCTGTCCCAAACTTGAATTGACTTAAAAGTACGGATCTGTGCTCCTGCTCGGTGGACTTGAATCTTGGTGCTTAATTTGTGGTCACATATATATTGAATGAAGGAAACCGCTGCAGTCACTTGAATTTGCACAGTCGTTAGGTTAAGGCAGTAGCAGAGCTTCACAGCTGTAATTATCGCAGGGCTTGCCTGCACTCAGTGTCTGTTGTACCTGTGTCTGTCGCGTCAACACTGTGCTTTCAAAGTGATTTGGTTCAGTGCCAATTTTATTCACCATATTTGCTTACCAGTTCAGAGGCCTGGCTCTTATGGGTACTGCTTATTCTTACAGCCCTTGGGGCTGTAGGCCCCCCTGACAAAGAGGTTCCCTTTGCGGATGCTAAAACTTTCCGTTATCCTATCCCAAAGTACCTCCTCTAGGTCTGTGACTGCCGGCCACTCATAAACTTTGTCTACCATCCCCTTCCTCCAACTCCCCATCCCCCAGTGCCTGGTGAACTGCATAGGAGCATAACCATTGCTATGCTCAGCAACCCATTAAGGGTCAGAGTACTTGTCTCCCTACTAGGAGCTGGCCTTTGGTAGGACGGATGAAGCTAGAGAGGGAACATGATTGACTGACTTTTACCAAATCGTGAAGAATTTGGATAAGGGCAAGTAGGTCAAATGTGAAATTGTTGTTGTTTACCAAATTCTCCAGTTACAGGACTGGTTGGGACTTAGAGATGCTAGGTTCAAAACCAAGAGGAAACATTTTCCCATGGCAGGTGGTAAGCATGGAGTTCATTACCACAGGTTGTCATGCAGGCTCTGAACTGGATTGGTCTGATCCAGTAATGCTATCGCTTCTGTTGTCTAATACCTCCTCTGTGAGGTCCAGCTGATGGAATGGATGCCAATACCCTTCGTTTCCTCATTCAAGTGGTCTCTTCAGGGGATACGAAGCAGCGTGGTCTAATGGAAAGTGTACAGGTATGGGAGTCAGAGCACCAGCATTCTATTCCTGGCTCCGCCACTTGAGTGCTGTGTGACCCTGGGCAAGTCACTTAACTTCTATGTGCCTCAGTTCTCTCAGCTGTAAAATGGGAATTAGGACTGTGAGCCCTATGTGGGACAGGGACTATGTCCAACCTGACTATTTTGAATCTACCCCAGCGGTTAGTACATCGCCTGACACAATAGTAGCACTTAATAAATATCATTTATTTAGAGCTCGGCCTGCCCTTGTCCAGGCACAGTCACATTAAGCACAGCATATTGCACTCAGCTGGCTATCTCAGGCAAAGTTGGCAGCAGAATTGATACTGAACAAACCATGATAGCTTCCCCATGGGAAATTTTTGCTTCGGCTCACAAACTCAGCATTCTTTTAGCCAGGTTTGAACTTAATCAGCACTTAGCTTGCTATCCACCCTGGGCAAGGGAGGAAGCATTTTCCTACAGTTGGCTGGTTGGCTGTGTGGCTGAACCATTTTTGCCTCTGCCATATTCCTAGGGCCCGGAGTGACCTAACGCTTCTAGCGTCACAACCTTCTTGAGGAGAGCAGTCTCCTAGACGAGTCTGGCCTCACTTGGCAAACAGCACAAACCAAGTCCCTTAGAACAAGATAGCAGATCTTTGTTTAACAATGTGGGTACCCCCTGAATGACATCCCCCAAATTTATCCACCAGGGACTCGGCTTCCAGGTGCAAGATTTGGTTGGTCTAGCAGTAGCACGTCTCTTATTCTGTGACCTTGTTCCTCTCCAACCACAGACCCATGATTCATGAACTGCCCTTGACTCCACGCTTGAAGGAGCACGGTTACTCCGCTGAAATGGTCCTCGGGGTGTAGCATGCCAGATCATCGTGACTAATGCAACTTTCCTTGGGTCCAATGGAGAATAGGCCATTTTTCTCAGTGGTGGTCCCTCAGTACTTAATTTTCTTAGTTTAATTGTCCGTAGACATCATTCCCAGCCAGTATCTTGCTGGAAAAAACTTCCTGTGAGTCCAGAAAGGCCAAGACTAAAAAAAAAATAAAAAAAATCCCAAAATAGGCTGATCAGGAAGTCTTATCATTATACATGATGTAGTCTGCAGTTTCAAAAAACTTGTTCTCTGTTTTCTCCTTTGTTTCCCCATTCAAGCAACTGTGGTCAAGAAATTTTCTCAGCCACCCAGAAAAAACTTTTCACAGAGGGGCAATTATCATAACCAAATGGCAGTACGTGTGTGTGTGTGGGGGGGGGAGGTATTTAAGTAGTTACAGTGCACCAGGCACTGTACTAAGTTATGAGGTAGATATAAACTAATCAGGTAGGACACAGTTCATGTCTCACATGGAACTCCCAATATTAAGCCCCATTTTACAGATGAGGTAAATGAAGTGCACAGAAGTGAAATGACTTGCCCAAGATCACACAGCGGACAGGTGGCAGAGCTGGGATTAGAACCCAGGTCCTCTGACTCCCAGGCCCATGCTCTTTCCAGTAGGCTAAGTTGCTTCCCTGACATAAATTCCCTCCTAGAGGGTCCAATTTAAGCAGCAGAATTTAGAAGAAACTATTGGTGTGGTCGAGGAAAGTATGAGGCAAGCTCACCAGCTGCCTTCACTTCTGATTCTGCTGCCTGTAGTTGAAATGATTAATAATGGTCCTGGCAATTCTCATCTTGTGAGGGGCTCCATATTGAGTCAGATTGAGTTCAGGCAATCACCCAACCCTCCAGTTGTGCTAATTTGGTCATTTTAGGCTGGGGGATTTTCTTTCTCTCTCTCTCTCACGTGAGGATGCTCCAGTGGGTTACTGAAACTGACAAATCCTAGTATCTTACTGGGACAACCTAACATGAACAATGTTTGGCAGGTACTAATAACTGTGGTATTTAAGCACTTCCTATGTGTCAGACCCTCTAAGAGCTAGGATGAATACAAGTAAATCGAGTTGAATACAGTTGCTGTCCCATCTGGGGCTTGCAGTCTCCATCCCCATTTTACAGATGAGGGAACTGAGGCCCAGTGAAGTGACTTGCTCAAGGTCACACATCAGACAAGTGGCGGAGCCAAGATTAGAACCCATGACTTTCTGAAGGTATGGCAGTACGTCCTGGAGGTGACCCACTTCTGGCTGAACTGGGATCACTTCTGATTTGGCTCATATGCTTAGGTTGAGGGCCTGTACCAGGCTGGACCCAGGTACGGGCCAGGCCTGAATTTGGTCAATTTCCAGACCTCCAATCCATGTCATTAAGCCTACTGTGCCTGCTTTCCTGTTCTAACCCAGAACTGAAAAACCTTTGGAGAGACAGTGAAAGATGTGAAGGCTTGCTTACTGTAAATCTCAAAGCATCCTCTGATAAATACTTGTCTATAAAAACACCTTCCAAAATGAGTCCTGTGAGTCCTTTAAGATGTCTTGGATCATGATCCCAAACCACAGACCTGCAATTACTATCCATGTGACTTTTAGTGGAGCTGGTCTTCCAAGGTTATTGATAGAGGGGTTCATGGTATACTCGGTTATTCCAGAATGCACATTTTCACTATGTGTTTTGGCTGGAATCTTAGGGAGCTAGGGAACATTTAGCTGACAATGCTAGTCTGTTTAGATACAGAGCTCCAGTGTCAGAAACACTCGAGTCTTTCTTAATGCAGAGTTTTGCAAGAACACAACCCCCACATTATAGAACTGGCTATACCTCCAGACATTTCCCAAATTCTTGGAATTTTAACAAAGAAGTTTAATGCCCAGGAAGAAAAAAAGCAGATCACTAAACCTGATTCAAATGCCCCTAAACCCCTAGATATCCAGGTTTTATTTTAACATACAAACTATATGAGCAAGGTAAAATTATAATTATGTGCATTTAAAAGTCAGCTTGTGAGACTGGACATCCAACAAGGCTATCAGGATGTGTCCCAGCAGGCAGAGAGAGAGAGTGTCAACCAGGAGTCCTGGTTGATTTTCAATTTTCTCCTATCTTTTCGTTAAACTCTCAATCCCACATGATCTGGGGATATGTTAAGCTCTGGCTCCTGAAGAAAGTTCCCAAACAGCAGGTGCTGCAAGAATAAATGTCATACTTTTTCTTTAGTACTGCCTTCAGTAGGAGCCTGAATCTTCTTCTAAACTCGGCTCTTCCAACATTTTTGCAGTTGTTGAGAAGCAGCACGGGTTTGGGAGTATGAGAACCTCGGTTGTAATCCTGGCTCCACACTTGTCTGCTATGTGACCTTGGGCAAGTGACAACTTCTCTGTGCCTGTTTCCTCATCTGCACAATAGAGATTCAGTACCTATTTTTCCCTCCTACTTAGACCGTGAGCTGCATGTGGGACCTGATTATCTTGTCTACCCCAGGGCTTAGTACAATGCTTGGCACATAGTAAGGGTTTAACATATACAATTATTATATCTTGACTCCATCTGGAGTGTGCTTTAAAGGCTGTATTCAGATTTTTCTGTAAGGTAGTGTGGTCTTTTTAGGGTTCATTTAATTAATTAGTCTCTGTGATTAATCAGTTGTCATGTCTGTCTTCTGAAGTGTAATTGCGAATTGATGTTTTATCTAGTCACTTGCCAGATTTCTCTTATCTTCAAAGCCTAATTTGCAAGAACACACCTTCCTGGGGATCGGTGTGGTCTTGTGGCAAGGGCATGGGTCTGGACATCAGAAGACCTTGGTTCTGATCTAATTCTAGCTCTGCCATTGTCGCGATATGTCATTGGGCAACTCACTTGATGTCTTTCTGCTTCTGTTTCTTCATCTGTTAGAGGGGATAATAATAACTGCCTTTCCTTGCCTCACAGTGAGGTTGAGGTGATACAATGAACAGATACAAAAAATGTTGGGGAAAAAAAGTACAATCAATGGTATTTATTATTAATAATATTGGTATTTAAACGCTTACTATGTGCCAAACACTGGGGTAGATATAAGGTTATTAGGTTGGATGCAGTCTGTGTCATACATGGGGCTCACAGTCTTAATCCCCATTTTACAGATGGGGTAATTGAAGCCCAGAGAAGTGAAGTGACTTGCCCAAGGTCACAGCAGACACGTGGCGGACCCAGGATTAGAACCCAGGTCCTCCTGACTCCCAGGCCTGTGCTCTATCCACTATGCCACTAAGCATTATTGAGTGCTTACTACATGCAGAGCACTGTACCAAGCTCTCAGGAGAGTACAAGAGAATTAGAGACATTCCCTGCCAGTAATGAGTTGCAGTCTAGAGGGGAGTTTAGTCCACAGTCTATGCAAATTCAAAGTATTAAGGCAAATTTATAAATCTATAACATCCTCACCAGCATTTGACCAGGCACAAATCCCTGTATTAGGTGCTTGGTGAAGATACAATAAAAGGTGAAGGTATAGTCCCTGTCCCCTGAGCAGTCGACCAATCTGGGATTTATTGGGCTGCTATGGAGAAAGGAAGTCTTAAAATGCATATATAGGTGTGATTATAAAATAGGAGCAGTTGGGAATCTGTGCCTTTTAACCTTATTAGCTAGACTATTAACTCCTAGAAAGCAAAAAGTTTATCTCCGTACCTAATTCTCAGTGCTTAGTCAATGTAAGTCATTTAAAATACCAAGGGCCACATCCAAGTGTATTTTCATATGGGGATTGTCTTTTGCAACTGGACATAAAAACAGCATGATGCCTAGACATTGTTCCCCTCTCAGGGTCTCATCTGGAGAGTTTCCAGTACTCTACCAGTCTCGGCTACGGGAGGGAGAGTCAAGCAGAGGCATTTCCATTCCTAGCTTGGGCAGTGGCTAGCGAGCAGAAGGCAATCTGCTACAAGTCAAAACTCATCTATGCTGGGCAGTAGCGGCACAGGAGAGAGTCGAGGGCAGAGACTCAAGTTTACTGCACGGAAGGAGGCAATGGTAAACCACTGCTGTATTTTTACCAAGAAAACTCTATGGATTCACTACCAGAACGATTGCAGATGGAGAGCAGGGCATTTTGGGAGAGATGTCTGGTGTTGCTATGGGTCGGAAACGACTCCACGGGATAAGACAAGACAAGCCATTGTTAGCCTGCGTTTTACTGCCTTAATATTTATTTTGAAAAGGTAATAAAATGGAACAGCTTAAGAGTGAAAGAGGAGTGGATCAAGTAATTTGCGTATTTTAGAGCTGAATTCATTTAGACAGAGAGAAGGGACTATTTCAAACTATGCCAAAGCTGGCAGACCAACTGTGAACTTTGGAGGACAAGCTGAAAATTCCAGCCAAATAACTAGACTAGCATTTAATGCTATTTAGCATGGTCTTAAAGCCCTACAGAATACTACAGAATGATTGCTGGACTATTTTTGGCATTTCTTGTTCTCTCTCTGGAGATAAAAATTAGGCATTGCTGCCACATGACCTTCTCTTATGCTTTCTCCTTCCCTCACCCTTAAAAGAGACCCCATTAAGAGCAGGAGAAACATATGGAAATGTGAGAGAAGAAACCACCCACCTCGTATTTGTCTTCTTCATTTCTAGACCCCTTCCACTTATCCTGGCTATCATGCCCCACTTGAATTCCCTTACCTAACCTCCCCGCTCTTGTTGTACAGATCTATACCCTCGATAATAATCATAATAATTATGGTATTTAAGTGCTTACTATGTGTTGAGCACTGTTCTAAGCACTGAGCTAGATACAAAGGTAATCAGTTCGGACACAAGTCTCTGGCAGGAGAGCAGTCAGTCAATAGTATTTGAGTGCTTACTTTGTTCAGAGCACTGCGCTAAGCCCTGGACCACCTCCACAGTCTGCTTCCTTCACTCCATGCACGAGCCTCAGAATGCTGCTGGCGGGAATCCAGATATGGGGCTGACCTCGTCCACCATCTTTTTAAGTTCATCCTTGCCTGCTTTAGCTCTGCTCTCCCCTGCCTGGCAGCATTATTTCTCCAATTATCCTTATTGACTCCCATGCCCATTGCCCTCACCAGTTGTTTCAGATGTTTAACGCCCTCCCCCATCTCTTGCCCCTAATGACCTGACCACATACTTGAGAAAATTGAAACCCTCAGGTGTGATCTCAGTGCTTAGTGCAGTGCCTGTACATTCCTGGCCAAAATCCTCAAATGTTATTTATACCTATGTCCAACCTCTGCTGTCCAGTCTCTGCTCCCTTGATTTCACTGAGATGATTCTCTCCAGAGTCACTAGTGACCTCCCCTTTAACAAATCTCGGATTCTACTCCATCCTAATCCTTTTTATTGATTGATTCAACCTCTCAAATGTGTTTGACACCATAGACCACTTCCTGATCCTGGACATCTTATCTAGCCTTGGTTTTGCTGACATGTTCTCTATTGGGTTTTTGATCAAACACATTTATTGATTGTTCACTGTGGGCAGAACATTTTACTAAGCGCTTGGGAGGGTACAGTATAAACAGAGTTGGTAGACAAGTTCCCAGCCTACAGTGATACCAAAGGGAGTGGGGGAAGAGAAAAGGAGGGCTTAGTCGGGGAAGGTGTCTTGGAGGAAATGTGCCTTCCTTGAGGTAGGGAGAGTGATCATCTGTCAGATGTGAAGAGGGAGGGCATTCTAGGCCAGAGAAAGGATGTGGGTGAGCAGTTGGTGGTGAGATAGACGAGATCGAGGTACAGTGAGAAGTTTGGCACTAGAGGAGTGAAGTATGCAGACTGGGGGTAGCAGGAGATCAGTGAGGTAGGAGGGGGCAAGATGATTGAATGCTTTAAAGCTGATGGGAAGGCATTTCTATTTGATGTGGAGATGGATGGGCAACCAATGGAGGTTCTTGATGAGTGGGGAAATTTGGACTGAATGTTTTCATAAAAAGATGATGCAGGCAGCAGAGTGAAATATGGCCGGAGTGGATGGAGAGAGCTTTTCCTCTGTCTCCCATCACATATCTCCAGGCTTTTCTCAATCCACACTCGTATGCTTGGGAAGTTCATCTACCCCCATGATGTCAGCTACTGCCTTAATGTGGTTGACTCCAGAATCTACGCCCCCCCCCCCCCCAGCCTTTGCATTTCCTACTACCTTCAGGACACTTACACATAGCTGGCCTGCTGGTAAGTTTAACATTTCCAAAACAGAAACAAAACTCCCCATCTTCCTTCCCAAATCCTCTCCTCCACTTAAATTTCCCATCATAATTGATCATACCACCATCCTCCTAGCCTCTTAAACCTGAACATTGTCTTGGACCTCTTCCTCTCTTTCAGCCCCTAATTTCAGTGCATCACCAAATCCTTTCAGTTCTTCCCTAAATTTCCAGGTTCTGCCCCTTCCTTTCCATATGACTAGCCACTATACTGTTCCAGGCACTCATCATATCAATCAATTGTATTTTTTGAGTACTTACTGTGTGCAGAGCACTGTACCAAGCGCTTGGGAGAGTACAGTATAATAAAGTTGGTAGACATGTTCCCTGCCCACAACGAGCTTACAGTTTTAGCCACTCCATTAGCCTCCTCCCTGGTTTCCCTGTCTCCAGTCTTTCCGTTTGCCAGTCTGCTGCCCATATTAGTTTTCTAAAACTTCAGTATGTACTCATGTGTCCACTCCTCAAAAATCTCCAGTGGTTTCCCATTTTTCTCTGCTGGAAGCAGAAACTCAGCGTGGTGAAGCATTGAGAGGCAGTGTGGTGTAGTGGATAGAGCACAGGCCTGAGAGAAGATCAGGGGTTCTAATCCTGGATCTGGCACTTGTCTGCTGTGTGACCTTGAACAAGTCACTTAACTTCTCTGTGCCTCAGTTACCTCACCTGTATAAAATGGGGTTTAAGATTGTGAGTCCTATGTGGATAGGGACCATTTCCACCCTGATTTTGCTTGTATCCATCCCAGTACTTAGTACAGGGTCTGACACAGAGTAAGTGCTTAAATACCGTAATTGTTGTTATTATCATTAATAAACTCCTGGCCATTGGCTTTAAGGCATTCACTCAGTATTTACAATTGATTAAACAAGGATACTCTAGACTATACATTTGTTAGGGATAGGGAACGTATCTGTTAATGCTGTTGCATTGTACTCTCCCAAGTCCTTAGTACAGCGCTCTGCACATAGTAAGTGCTCAATAAGTAACATTGGTGTTATGATTATGTACAATGCTAGTAACTCATTTACAGTGGAAAGAATTGAAGGTAGAATCGGGAATAAATGGATCTTATTCAAACCCAGTTGCCCTTAAAAGGAACAGTTAATTATTGCAGTGTATATTAAGTGCAAAACATACTGCACGCTTGGAAAATGGCTATTGGGGTTCCTCAGGAAAGAAACCTAGAGAAAGGTGATTGGAAAAGGACGAAGTACAGTTAAAACTAACTTCCCTCAAAAACAAGGGTGGAGTAACACTCTCCCTTTCCTGTCTGCTCTTCCTCTTTTTTTCCTCTCAGCTTTGTTTGGCTTTAACACCCCTGAGATGAGGCTTGTGAACTTTTTCCCTTCAAGAGGTCAAAATTGCTTCAAGATTTGAGTAGGGGTAACCACTGAATCAAGGTGCGTGATGTTACACTAACATAATCAGACTTCAGTGAGGTGTAGATAATTTTTCTTCTTAGCTGAAACAGAGATCTTTGGACTAGCTAGTTGCAGGGGGATAGATCTTTTATAAACTGTCCAAATTATTAATAATCTCCCAGTCTGTTTAAAGCAGAATTATTACAATGCTTATGCTGAAATTATTCCCATAAACTCAAATCATCAATCCAAGATTTTTATTACACTTATTTCATTTTTGAGTTGTAATGAAAGTTTTGAAACTAATCCACATACTTTTTGGTGGAAGAATTTTTTATCTAAATCCCTGCTGCAGTTTTATCTCTGATCCCTGAGTGTTGAGAAATAGCTCTTCTTGGGAACCAAGTTTTCTCTGAAAGCCAGCCCTTTCCATTTGCAGATGGCTGACAACGAGCCATACTCTGCCTCCAAATGAAGCCTGACACCCCCTTCCTGGGCTTGCTTTTCTCACTGAGTCAAGGAGTGAACTGCCCTTTGGCTTGAGACTGTAGCTGTTGCTTCTAGGGCTTGGTGCCAGTAAAGGGCCTTGACTCTCAAACCTCATTATCAGAACCAGGCCTCCCCACATCCAGTCGCTGCTAATGGGCTTGGTCGGTATCTGATAGTTTATGAGCTGAACACGAGTCAGTTGTGCAGTGTGGTTTTGAAGAAAGTTAGCAAACTGGGTTGAACAGAAATCTAATTTGTGAAAACTGTTAGGAAATTCTCCCATTACATGAGCTACTGTAGGGTATTTAACCAATTCTGGATTTCATATACAAGATTAACATTGAGTAGTGGGAATATTAAGTTATTTTTTTAAGAAAGATTCCTGTAACTTTATCTCTTCAGTTCTTCTTCTTTGCATTTCCATATGTGACTCAAGCACTGGCTGTCTTTCTCTGTGTAGCTTTGAGCACCGAGACCAGCTTAATTTAATTGTTGGTGAGCCCGACGTGGGATAGGAACTATGTCCAAAGCTGATTATCTTGTATCGACCGCAGTCCTTAGTACAGTACTTGGCACATAGTAAGTGCTTAACGAATGTTATGATTGTGTTGAGACCTAACTTCAGAGCTATTTTCTCTATCCAGAGACGACAACCTCCTTGGAGTGACTAAAAGGCAACAAAAGAAAAACTGCACCTGCAGCATTGTGGCTGCCTGTGGCTTTGGGGTACTTTGAAATTGTTCTAGAGGTTAAGGGTAAGCACAGGGTAGTGCTGGGAAACCCAATTTTCCCAATTTCTGGGAAAGAAGGCTACATTGGGTTGAGGCATTTGCTTCCAGGTCAGGGTTTCACTCCACTGGGAGACTTCTCAGGGTTCTCCAGGGCTTCCAAAGGACTCAAAAAGCTTCTGGGGGATATTCATAACTGGAAAAAGATGAAAGGCACGTGTTTCGAACAGGGAGGGTGAGTAGTAGAGGGGAAATGGAAAGTGGGCCCAGTGGATTTTGTAATTTGAGTGTTTCCCCTCTTTTCCTTCCCCCACTTTGCTGCTCCATGCTTCATTCATACGATTGCTAATTGGTTGCATGAGGCCTGGTTTGTGAAAGCATCGCAAAATTCAGGAAAAGGATTTCTAGAATCAAACTGCTAGTCAGAAATAGGCCCCAAGTGCTCAAGTAGCCTATAAATGCATACATTTGATACCCATAATCTTCCCAAAATGTGAATGGCTTGGTCAGCTTTAGGAATGTAGGAGCAATGATGTCTATCTCTCCCTGTCTGCCAAGCAGCAAAACCATTCTAGTGATAGTCCTCTATTTATTTAGAAAAGTGAGGTTGTAAGAAGGTGACTAGGTTAGTGTCTGAAATTTGACAGCAGATGGATTCCACCAGTCATTTCCCCTTGTGCTGCGGTGGAGGGAAAATTCTTACTGATGGGGTGGGAGGAGGAAAGGATGTGAACAATCCCTGTCCCTCCTCCATTTGCTATGGTTCAGGGAACTGTGCCAGAGAATGATATAATGGCCAAGTTGAAAATGATAGTTACTACAAAAATTTAACTCAAAATATTTATACATAAAGAACCTCCCAAAATACGAATCTCATTAAGGGCTCAATTATTTTTTTAAAATCATTTTGTTCCTCGTCCTCCCTCGGCTATTTAGATAAAAGAATGGTAGTGGTTGAGAGAACTACTATGGAAGCAATGTGGCCTAATGGAAAGAGCATGGGACTGGGAGTCAGAAGACCTGAGTTCTAATCTAGTCCCCATCCTGCATGAGGCTCACAGTCTTAAGTAGAAGGGAGAACTGGAAAACCAAGGCATAGAGAAGTTAAGTGACTTGCCCAAGATCACACAACAAGCATTTGACAGACCTGGGACTAGAACCCATGTCCTCTGATTTCCAGGCCCCTTGCTCTTGGGAGTCAGAGGATGTGCATTCTAATCCCAGATCTGCCACTTGTCTGCTGTGGGACCTTGGGCAAGCCACTTAATTTCTCTGTACCTCAGTTACCTTATCTGTAAAATGAGGATTAAGACTGTGAGTCCCATGTGGAACAACTTGATTACCTTGTATGGACCCCAGGGCTTAGAATAGTGCTTAACACATAGTAAGCGCTTAACAAAGACATTATTATTATTATTTTCCACTAGGCTATGCTGCTCCCTTGCTACTGCAAAGCTTTGGGGCCATCCAGGTAGCAGCAGCTGGAGCATGACAGGGATAGAGTAGGAGAGTGGGACAAATTATGGGTGGGGGGGAGAAGTGGGTTCAAACTTTTGAGGGGAGAAAGGTTCATGGGGAGCCATAATAAGGACAGAAGTTTAAAGAAGGGTGGAAGCAATAGGTGGAGAATAAAGGAAAAAAAATGTATTTGTCCCTGCTGAATAACCCTATCCCTGACACTTTTTAAAAAAAAATAGAATTTAAGCACTTACTATGTGCCATTGTACTAAGCACTGGGGTAGATATAAGGTAACTATATTATAAATATATTACAACTAACATTTGCTCCTTACATTATTCAGTTATGGTTGCTTAGCAACCAAGCAATTGTGAGCCCTTTGAAGACAGTCCCTATATAAATATTACTGACTTATATTTGTGTTTATAAAGTAGCTTCAGAATGATTCATTTTCATGAAATGGAAAGAGCTATGCATGTTTATGTACTTAAATAAAAAATTTCCTTTCTTGCAATTCATTCATATGGCCTTTCCATCTGTGTTTAAAGCAGCTTCTTCCTCCTTTAGACTATAAGCTTGCTGTGGGCAGGGACCATGTCTACCAAACCTGTTATACTCTCCCAAGTACTTAGTATAGTGCTCTGCACACAAGTGCTCAGTAAATATGATTTGATTTTCAGTTCTTAATTCCTCTCAATGTCCTACATTCCACAAATGGAAATTAATGGCAAAACTGTAGCTCCTGGCACCTATTCAAAGCAAGAAGAAGCATGGCCTAGTGGATAAAGCATGGGACTGGGAGTCAGAAGGATGTGGGTTCTAATCCTGGCTCTGCCATTTGTCTGCTGTGTGACCTTGGGCTAGTCACTTAACTCTCTGAGCCTCAGTTACCTCTTCTGTAAAATGGGGTTTAAGATTGTGAGCCCTATGTGGGACAGGGACTATTTACAACCTGATGAGCTTGTATCCGCCCCAGTGCCTAGTACAGTGGCTGAATGAATGAATGAAGTACTTATTTCCCAAAAAGAGGCTTTTTAAATGGTATTATGGTATGAAGAGACCTTATGTTTGAGGACTATTCTTCAGATTAGGGTAGTGTTTGGGTTGATTAGTGCTTACTAAAACATAGTAAAGATTATTTGAGCAAGAACGGGGTTTGAGTGAGATTTGTAACTGCTTGGTCTTGGCGGGTGTGTGTTTTGAAATCTGAAACATGGACATCTGAAAACTACAATTTAGTGCAATAAAGCTCTTCAAATGGTTGTTTTTATTTAAAAGGTTTTTACTTGGGCTTTTTGTGGGAGGGAAGAGAAGAGAAAGGCTTTTGTCTAAATACAATTGAAAGATTTTTCCTTTTTTCTCAAAGTAATACTATACTTCTTATTTCCTTCAACCCTTTGCCACTCAAGTGGTGACTCAACTATGGGAATTGTTTCTCGTATTTACAGTATCTGCATGCTGTCTTAAGCCATGGCAACAAGTACATAAATCATAACAACTGCTAGATAATCTAGGAGAATTGAACTCTGTGTGATAAGGGTTGTTGGGTTTTTTTTTTCCAAGAAATCAGGATGCCGAAGCTTGAATTTAGGGAATTTCTTATAGCAGCATGTTTGCCCATTTATTTGATTTTGAGATATTACCTTTGGAATATGAGGTTTTTATACTTATTTGTATACCATAATTACTTCCCACATTAGATTATAGGCTCTTCAAGGGCAAGGGCCACTAGACATATTTAATGTCCAGTGACATCTGCATGCAACAGAAAGATCACTGTTGATGCTGGCAGCTACAGATAACAAGTCCCCCTCGTCTGACGTTGTCACAACCAAGACCACTATACTATTTTCATAAACCTTACAGGAGTATTTGACATCATTAGCCTGGGTTTTAATCCTGGCCTTTTTCCATTTGCCTGCTGTGTGACCTAGAGCAAGTCACTTAACTTCTCAGGGGCCCAATTTCCTCATTTGCAAGATGGGGTTTCAATTCCTACTCTCCCTCCCACTTACTGTGAACCCCATGTGGGACAGGGACTGTGTCCAATATGATGATCTCATATCTCCCCCAGCTCTTAGTACAGTGCTTGGTACATAGTAAGCACTTAAACACCATCACTGTTATTATTATTATCAGCGCTTAGAACAGTGCCAATGCTTAGAAGAGTGCTTGGCACGTAGTAAGCGATTAACAAATACCATTATTATTATCAGGAGGCCATCATTCTGCCAACTGCTAGGCAAACTGGAGAAGCAGCATGGCCTAGTGGATAGAGCACGGGCTTGGGATTCAGAAGGACCTGGGTTCTAATCCTGACTCTGCCACTTATCTGCTGTATGTCCTTGCCCAAGTCGCTTCACTTCTCTGTGCCTCAATTACTTCATCTGTAAAATGGGGATTGAGACCTTGAGCCCCACATGGGACAGGGACTGTGTACAACTCTATTTGCTTGTATCCATCCCAACACCTGGCACATAGTAAACTCATAACAAATACCGTCATCATCATCATCATTATTATTGTTATTCCAGCATCTGGCACATGGTAAGTGCTTAAATGCCATTAAAAATAAAAAAGGCTTGACTACCCTGAGAATCTCATCAAGATTTTTAGGCTACTTCATTCATTCAATCGTATTTATTGAGTGCTTACTGTGTGCAGAGCACTGTACTAAGCACTTGGAAAGTATAGTTCAGCAATAGAGACAATCCCGGCCCACACTGGGCTTACAGTCTAGAAGACAATGATGGTGTGGTAGGCGGAATCAGAGTTGAAAATGTCCTGTCTGTCCCTTTTTCCCCATCACTGTCAGAGGGAAACAGAACAGTATGGCTAGTCTACTACTGTTCAAACCTATTCTCTGCTTGAGGATGCCACAAGGGATCTGAAAGCCGGAGTCAGAACTAACTTCTGATCCACCAGGAAATTCTTCCAGCTCCGCAGCCTGCAATTATCAACCGAAGTCTGAGACAGTAGTTTAGGCACTAATATGTTGACAGCTATGCTCTTTGGACACACAAGAAAGCATACACATAATTGTGAACCACTTTGCAGAGTTGGCACAGTATTATGGATTGACAATTTCTGGAAAAAAAAATCTGAGGTTAAAAGCACCAATTTATAGCCAGGGAACCATACACATAATCCAGGGTTTTCATTGGCAGCACAAGGCTTTATGCTGCTATTGCATTCTGTTTACTTGAGTAGTATCTAGCAACACACATCTAGACAGAAAGTAAACATAAATAAGGCAAGCCTGGTTGTTTTGGTTTTTTTTTTGTTGTTTTTTTGTGTTTGAAATGGACAGGCAGAATTGGCAACATAATTTCAAGCCTGGTACCAACCTAGATCTCTTAAAGCCCAGGCTTGGGAGTCAGAGGTCATGGGTTTGAATCCCACTCTGCCACTTGTCAGCTGTGTGACTGTGGGCAAGTCACTTAACTTCTCTGTGCCTCAGTTACCTCTTCTGTAAAATGGGGATTAAGTGTGAGTCTTACGTGGGACAACCTGATTACCCTGTATCTACCCCAGCGCTTAGAACAGTCCTCTGCACATAGAAAGCACTTAACAAATACCGACATTATTATTATTATTATATCATCTGTGAAGATGATTGAAAAATACTTCCTAAACCTCGTACTTCAAGGATCCCTGAGTAAGGCTTCCTGTAGTCTGGAAGTCCTGAGAACTCTTAAAATAAAGATCATAGGCTTTGCCAAGGAGTGTGCTGATTTGTGGAACCTTGCAGTTGGGCTTTGTCATCCTTTTTATAGAATTTTCTCTGTTAATGGGAGGCCTAACCAGACAAAAGGTGAATTTGTCTTTTTAAGAGTTGGCTTACTGACGTGAAGGTTAGAGTGAATGGGTTCAAAAACATGTCCTATACCCTTTAAATGAAATTATAGATTTAATACAACATTGAGCCAGTTTTACTGTTAGCTACTGCCTGGCCTTTATCTGGTAAGAAAAGACCGGTGAGCTTAATTAGAAAAGTATATCCCTGGGGCGGTGTGTAGTTTGACATTTAACTTTTCAGCACATAAAATGGTAATGACTTTAGAGAGAGGTTAAAGAAAAAAACATTTTAAGCTTCTATTACAGTATTACCCAGAGGGGTTGGCATTCATTTTTTTTGTTGTTGTTGTAGCTGAGTGTCTTCAAGAGTTCAGGGATGCCTGTCTTCATTTAACTCATCTCTTTCTTTTTTTTATTTTTTACCAAAAAATTCTCTCTGGAGTGATTGCCCTATTATTCCTGTTCTACCTATCCTTTTTGTTGTCAAGTCCTGGCTTCACCGATAAGGAAATCCTGTCACCAATTAGCCTGGCTCCTGACTTTCTGCATAGAATGAATGCACATATTTGCACACTGTAAACAATGTTATGGCCAGTGAGGAGAGGAGAAAAGGGATTTAGAGCTTAAAGACATCAATTAAAAAAAATACCCCAAACCAAAATTAATGTTTCTGTGTCTACTGCAGTGTTACATTTTACAACCCACAATATTGACTTAGACAAACATTGATAAGAGAATTAAAATGCACTGTATGTCCCATGTGGGACAGGGACTGTTTCCAAACTAATTACCTTTTTCTACTGCAGCGCTTAGAACAGTGTCTGGCACATAGTTAACAAATACCATTAAAAAATTGGTGAGGTAAAATAAGAGAGGAGAAGGTGATTGAGTGCTTTAAAGCCAGTGGTAAGGAGCTTTTGTTTGATGTGGTATTCGTTGTTGTCCATGGTATTTGTTAAGATATTTAAGATTAAGATTTTACTGTGTTTATAAGGAGAACTGACTGTACAGGCTTTAAGGAGAGAAAAACTTTTTTTTCTGCTAAGTAGGTGGCTAATTTAACATTTTCCCAAGGAGCCCTTGGGAAAAGGAATTTGGATTTTCAGAGAAGGTTTGGGACTCACCTCTTTTTTTTGTCTCCAAATTGTTCTCCTTTTCAGTCAGGTCTTTGCGTAAGATTTTCATAGGCTGCCTTTTGATATCAGACAACTCTCTCTCCCTCTTCAGAGCCTGATTGAAGGCACATCTCCAAGAGGCCTTCCCTGACTAAGCCTCCCTTTCTTCTTCTCCCTCTCCCTTTTGTCACCCCGACTTGCTCCTTTCATTCATTCCCCCTCCCATCCCCACAGCACCTATGTACATATTTCTAATTTAATATCCATCTCCCCTTCTAGACTGTAAACTCATTGTGGGCAGGGAATGTGTTCATTGTTGTATTCGCCCAAGTGCTCTGCATACAGTAAGCACTCAATAAATGATTGAATGAATGAATCAGGTGGCAGAATTAGGAATTGAGAGCTTCTGGTTCTCCCTGAATCTTCATGGTTCAGCTCAATGGCCCTTCATTGGCTGTTGAAACCAATGGATTAGGATTAAGGAAAAGAAAAAGTCTGCAGTGGTCTCACCTACTAAATTCCTTTTTGGGCCCTGGCCCAGCACAGTGTACCCTTGGGGCCAGGCAGTTGAAAGATACGTCAGGTTAGGGTTGGGGCTCTCTCTCTCTTGCCTCTTATTTTGGCTCCTCTTGAAGAAGTGAGAAGCACTCAACTGAGTTTCTCCTACTGCTACCAGGTCCTTGTGGGCAGGGAACGTGTACTCTCCCAAGCTGTTAGTACAGTGGGCTACACACAGTAAGTGCTCAATAAAGATGATTGATTGCTCAGTGGTTGCTTTCCTCTCACTTCCTTCCCTGCCCTTGGATGCACTCCTCCTGGTAACCATGGAGCAGGCAGATGTTAGCACCACTAACTCTGATTCAAGCAATTAAGAATAGTGCTCTAATCAGGTCTTCATCAGACTTTCAAATGCCCAAGCGATTGGAAAGTGAGCTCTGAATCTCTCTAGTTCTCCTTCTCCTCTCTTCAAAGAACTGAAGTGGGCTGCTTAGGAAATGCAAATTGTGAGTGTTGGGGGGGAGTCGGGCGAGGGGGAAGGATGCATTTGATTTTTATTGTCCAATTTTATTCGAGTTTTTATAATCAAGAAGTTGACTGCGCATGATGTACTTTCAAAACCTCGGCCAGTTCTAAGGTTGGGAATGGGGGAAAAGATGAATAATTACATTCTCATCTAGCCTTTCCAAAAGCACAACTTGGATCTCCTGATTCCTTGGTTGCCCCTTCTGTGTCGGTGAAACTTACCCTAGAGAATAGAATAGGAAAGAAAAAATGTACGAATCAATGCTGAGTGTTGGTTGGAACATGGAACAATGTTGGAACATGGAACATTGGAACATGGAACAATGGGCACTCAAAGGAAGTGCTTGATATAAAAGCCTGTAAACTTTATCTCGTGTCATAAATGGTAATGTTACATAAGCGGGAACAACATCCCTTATCCCTTAAAACTAAGGACACGCATACAATTAATGTTAGTCAACACTACGTATATGAGCCTTGTTGCCCAAACATGCCCATGTCTCCCCTGTCTCCCCATCCTAAAAAAAAACCCTCCCTTGACCCCACAGTGCCCTCCAGTTATCACCCCATCTCCCTCCTACCATTCCACTCCAAATTCCGTGAGCAAATTGTCTACACCTCTTGTCTCAAATTCCTCTCTTCCAATTCTCTCCTTAACCCCCTCCATTCTATTGCCTTCACTCCACAGAAACTGCCCTTTCAAGAGTCACAAACGATCTTCTTGCCAATCCAATGGCCCCTACTCCATCCTAATCCTCCTCGACCTCTCAACTGCCTTCAACACTGTCACCACCCCCTTCTCCTGGAAACATTATCCAACTTCAGCTTCATTGACGCTGTCCTATTCTGGTTCTTATTGTCACTCTCTTTCACAGGCTCCACCCCTGCCTCTCACCCCCTAACTGTGAGTGTTCCTCAAGGTTCAGTTCTGGGTCCCCTTCTGTGCTCCATCTACATCCATTCCCTTGGAGAACTCATTCGCTCACATGGCTTTAACTATCACCTCTATATGGATGATTCCCAAATCTAAATCTCTAGCCCAGATCTCTCTCCCCCTCTCCATTCTCACATTTCCTCCTGCCTTCAAGACATCTCTACTTGGATGCCCTGCTGTCACTTCAAACTTAAGGAGTTCTGTTTTAGACATGTTATCTTCCCACCCAAACCCCGTCCTTCCCCTGACTTTCCCTTCACGTAGACAGCACCACCATCCTTCCTAATAATAATGTTGGTATTTGTTAAGCACTTACTATGTGCAGAGCACTGTTCTAAGCGCTGGGGTAGACACAGGGGAATCAGGTTGTCCCACGTGGGGCTCACACTCTTAATCCCCATTTTACAGATGAGGGAACTGAGGCACAGAGAAGTTAAGTGACTTGCCCACAGTCACACAGCTGACAAGTGGCAGAGCTGGGATTCGAACTCATGAGCCCTGACTCCAAAGCCCGTGCTCTTTCCACTGCGCCACGCTGCTTCTCTGTCTCCCAAGCTCATAACCTTGGCATTATCCTTGACTCCTCTCTCTTTCAACCCACATATTCAATCTATCACTAGTCCTGTCGGTTCAAGCTCCACAACCTCGCTAAAATCTTTCTTCTCTATCCAACCTGCTACCACATTAATCCAAACACTTATCCTATCCTGCCTTGATTACTATATCAGCTTCCTTTCTTACCTCCCTGCCTCTCCTCTCCCCACTCCAGTCCATGCTTTACTCTGCTGCCTAGATCATTTTTCCACAAAAACACTCAATCCATGTTTCCCCACTCCTCAGTAACCTCCAGTGGTTGCCCATCCATCTCTACATCAAAGAGATACTCCTCACCATCAGCTTTAAAGCATTTAATCACCTTGCCTCCTGCCTCACCTCACTACTCTCCTACTACAGCCCAGCCTGCACACTTCATTCTTCTAATGCCAACCTTTTCACTGTACCCCCATCTCATCTCTCTCCTGCCACTGACCTCTTGGCTACATCCCACCTCTGGCCTGGAACTCCCCCTTCATATTCATTCATTCATTCAATTGTATTTATTGAGCACTTACTCTGTGCAGAGCACTGTACTATCCTACAGACAATTCCTCTCCCCACCTTTAAAGTCTTATTGAAGGCATATCTCCTCTGAGCCTTCCCTGACTAAGCCCTTTCTTCCTTTTCTTCCATTCCTTTTATTCATTCCTCCTCCCAGCCCCACAACACTTAGGTACATATCTATAGTTTATTTACATTGACTGTCTTCCCCTCTAGACTGTAAGCTTGTTGAGGGCAAGGACTGTGTCTGTTATATTCGTATTCTCCCAAGCACTAATACAATGTTCTGCACACAGTAAGTGCTCAGTAAATACAGTTGATTAGCATATCTCACAGAAGCAGTGTGGCCTAGTGGAAAGAGCATAAGCCGGGGAGTCAGAGGACCTGGCTTCTAATCTCATCTCCACCACTTGTCTACTTTGTGACCGTGGACAAGTCACTTAATTTCTCTTTGTCTCAGTTCCCTCATCTGAAAAATGGGGATTCAGTACCTGTTCTCTCTTAGACTTTGTAATCATCTGGGACCTGATTATCTTGTATCTAGTGCTTAGTACAGTGCTTGACACAGTAAGTGCTTAATAAATACAATTAGTTTTTTTCCTTGAAGGTTTCTGGAATGAGGAACTGGCCTCTGTTATCAGCCATGCTGTGCCTGGTAGACACTCAATTACTGTTGGGAAATATTGCAGCAGCAGAGTTAGGCATTTTCTTATAGTAATGAGGACTTTGTGCTCTCTAATGGTTTCTATTGATCATTGAAACTTCCCCTTGGAGGAGAAAAATAAACTTGCCAATTTTATCCAGTGGGTAAAATGATGGAAACTTTGACTCCTAGTAATTCTAGATGACTGGAGAACTGGAGAGGTAATAGTCAGTAAAGGTAAAGGCTGAGAGAAATAAAACTGACTGAATGTATTTACTTGGTGATTAGAATGGATTCAGCCCAGCTTTTGGTCTAGTGGAATGATCGTGGTTCTGGTAATCAGGAAACCTGGGTTCTAGTCCTGTTTCTCCAAGTTGGGGAGTGGTTTCTCACTATGGAACTACTTAAGGCTTTCTGCAAAGTGGCCAGGCCAGGCAGGAATCCTTTATAGGATCCTTTTAATAGCTGGTTAACGTGGGTTGGATTATGGCATTAAGATACAGCATAGGAACTATGCTGCGTTCACTTTGGTCCTAAAGGCGTTCTGTACGTAAATCGATTTTGAGTGTCCTTTGCAACTTTCTGAATTCGTGCCTATTGTACTCCATGTCCACTGGGAACGTGACTGGCCGGAACAAAAGAGTAAGAGTATCATATCCTGCCTTGACCATTGCATCAGCCTCTTTACTGACCTTCCAGTCTCCTGTCTCTCCTCACTCCAATCCATACTTCACTCTGCTGCCTGGATCATTTTTCTACAAAAACGTTCACTCCGTGTCTCCCTACTCTTCAGGAACTTCCAGTAGTTGCCCATCCACCTCTGCATCAAACTCATTACCGTAGGCTTTTAAAAAAAACTCTATCACCTTGGCCCCTCCTACCTTATCTCACTAATTTCCTACTATAATCCAGCCCTCACACATCGCTTTTCTAATGACGACCTATTGCTCAGAACAGTGTCTGGCCCATAGTAAGTGCTTAGCAAATACCATAAAAACAAAATAAGCAAAAAAAAAAGCCTTCTCATGGTACCTTCATCTTGTGTGTCTTGCCACTGACCCCTTGCCCATATCCTCCCTCTTGCCTGGAACTCCCTCTCCCTTCATATACGACAGGCCACCACTCATCCCACCTTCAAAGCTTTACTAAAATCACATCGCCTCCAAGAGGCCTTTCCCAACCTAAGCATGCATTTTCCCCTACTCGCTCTCCCTTTTGCGTTGGCTATGCATTTGAATCTGTACCCTTTAAATGCCTGATATTACCCCCGCATCTTCTGCCCTACAGAACAGGGTATGTCTAATTTTAATGTCTGACTTCCCCATTTAGACCATAAGGTCCTTGTGGTCAGGGTAGGTGTATACCAACGTTGTTGTTGTACTCCCCCAAGCACAGTATGTACTCAAATACCATTGATGGCACACACAAACCACTATAAATCTAATTCCTTCTCAGTCCTGAAGCCTCAGGACTGCTTATCTGGTCTTCTTGATTGGAGATTCCATCATCATTAGAATGGATTCACTCTTGAATGAAACAAGATCCAGATGATCATCTTTCTGTGTATAGATTATTGTCACTTTTGTCTAAGAAACCAGATGGATTAAAGTCATCTGCTTTGCACAGCCTTTGCTCCTAAGTCCACTGCTTTCAGTGTCTAGACAAATGGGTGTTGGGGAAATGAAAAGGGAAGTAATGCAGAAAAGACTGTCCAACTGAACAAAATTTATTTAGAATGTAGATATTTTAGTATTCCAGGGCATGAGAGAATTCAAGTTAGTAATACTTCTAGAGGTGATTGAGGAAGAGGGGAGAGAATTAATCAGTGAAGCCATTTCAGTCTCCCACTTTAGGAGTTGCTGAGTTAAGACGTTTGCTTTCTCAGAATCAGGACCATCTTTTCCATTTACTGAACTTTAAATACTGTTTCTTGGTTATTGTCTCAGTTAAACCTGCAACAATACGCCTTTGGGAACTGCCCCTTCTCATGTCCCAAGAAAAACTAAATTAGACAAGGAGACCTAAATTTTTGTGAACTGGAGGAGGAAGGAAGAACAAAACCACTGAGCTGCGTTGTCATCAATAGAACTTATGTGCCAAGGATGCTGTTTAGGAATGAGCAGAAGACATATAAACAATGCTCCTTGGCCCCAAGGAGTTGCAACATTATGACAGAGTTATAAAGTTTATAGCAGTTGAGAGCTTATCTGGAGCAAGCCTGACTGCTTTAATTAGATTGTTGGTATCAGATTCTTGAACCTGAACTTAAATGTAGTATGGGAATTTTGGTACTGGGTTCATGGTCTTTAGGGTAGCCCAAGCTAACTCTCTTTCAGTCAAGCAGTAGTAGCGTGCACATGGGGCTGAGGAGATATACACATGCACACACACCAAAGTGTGGAAAATGCAGACACACACAGAGCTAGGATACACATGGAAAACATTTGGGGCTTGACAGCCTCTTCCCACTGAGCTCTCCACATTCTAATCCTTCCAAACCTCCCAGTACCCTCAGCCATATCATCCCTTCAGTCATCTCTAGCACTTATGAGCTTATTTACAACCCTCCTTAGCACTCGTGTATATGCCATATTTACTTGCATAATTCATCTTGCATAATTTCTCTCTGCATAATTTTCCAAGGAAGAAATAAAAAGATTATTTTTTATAGCGCCGGTGTCGGAAGGGGAGTGGGGTCAGAACACCACAGGCTCGCCCCACGTGAGTGCACTGAAGTAGGAGGGAAAGTGGGAAGGGAGGGTTACCTTAATTTCTTCAATACCTACTTTATGCAGCACCAGGAGAGAGAGAGACTATCTCAAGTGCCCTCTTATCTTTTCCCTTTCTTCTCCTTTCCTCCTTTTTTCTTCTTTTTCTCCCTGTTCCCCTTATTCCTAGACAATTCCCCACTGAATGGCCTTCTCCCCTATTTTGGGGTTGCAAAAATTAATGCAAAAGAGTGGGGTAATTTAGCAAGTAAATAGCATATCCTCAGTTTGACAGTTATAAATATTTTTATGGTCTCTTCACCTATTATAATGTAAATTCCTTTTGTTACTTCTGTACTTCCCAAGCATCTAGTACAGTGAACCATACTAAGGGAGTACTCAAATATTGCTGCTGCTACTGTGTGAAAACACTGTGCTTGGAAAATGCATTAGACTTAGTGGGCATGATCCCTTCCCTCCAAGGAGCTTAGTCTATCAGGGGAGACAGACACTCAAAGTACAAGTACTGGGAAGAACCAGAGTTTAAAGATCTGTCCATAAAAATGCTATGGGGGACAGTCAGGGGAGAAGAGTGAATTACCCAGGTGATGTGTAAGTGCTGCGGTACAGTGGGAGAGGAACTAGAGCGGGATGATAAGATTAATCAAGGGAGGCCTTCCATGATTAGATGTGATTTCAAAGGAGCTTTGAAGATGAGGAGACCTGTGATCTGTCAGATGTGAAAGGGGAGGGAGTGTCAGGCAGGAGGATGTGTGAAGGGAAGGAGGTTGGTGTCAAGTTGGGGTATAGTGGAAGAGAAGCAAGGGCAAGTAGGGGAAAGAGAGCTTAGTACTTTGAAGCCATTGGTCAGGAGTTTCTGCTTGATATGGAGAAGAATGGGCAATCATTGGAGGTTTTTGAAGAGTGGGGAGATGTGTGCAGAATGATGTTTTAGAAAAGTGAACCTTATAGCCAAGTGAAGTATGGACTGGAGGCAGGGAGATCTGTGAGGAAAAATTTTTCTCCAACAAAAGCCCAGTATTTTAACAAAGGTGATGGACTCTCAAAGTAATGTAATCTCTTCATGAAAGTCAAAGAGTTGACTCTGCATTTATCTTGCCCACTTAATAACTATTGGCTTGATTCAAGTTGTCAAAAATAGTTTCATTCCCATATCTCAAAGTTCTTCGAAGTTACTGCCATTGCTTCGTGGCTGATAGGCCCGATAAAATTTTTCTTCCACAACTTCCATCCTATCATTATTTTAACCTTCACTGGGATCAACATCACTAATTCTCTGAAATTTTGATGTCACTACATGAACATACAATTTCCATGGTATCTGAGCATTTTTTTGGTTCCATTTTAGTCAGCTTTCAGCTGTTTATGCTATTCAATTTTCCTTCTCATTGCAATTCATTTTTTTCTAGGAAAAGTCAGTGTGAAGCAGTCAATGGGTTAACTGACTTCTTCCAGGGCTTGGGCAATATGGTACAAAAGATCCAACACTTCTATGTCTATTTTACAGTACAGTTTTCTTAAGACTCATTTGAAAACCCATATTATCCTCTAATTCAGTTACTAAAACATTTCTAAATTTTTTTTTCTGCTGAACCAACTTGTTCTGCTGATACAATTTGGGTGGATATGCAGGGCCTTGGTCAAGCACCAAAATTTTTTTTGACTCTGGGCTCTTTCGTGCATGCAGAGCACACATCTACTCTTCAAATATCTTGGTCCTCCTTCGTTTTATAATTAGAAGTGATGTTTTTAGAGCATCATAGCTTTTTTTGCCATACCTCTGGCAAGTGGCTTCCAGTTTTCCCTGTCATCAGCATTTTGTGATGAACAGAACAGTGAAAATAGCTTACTGAACTTATGGAACCATTTCCCTTCTCCCTACTTAATCTTTCCTGGGAGGACATTGAAAAACAACTCTGTCTTGGCTGTTTTGAAAAATGTTCGTGTCACATAAATTTCAAGATCCTTTAGCTGCATTGCCTTCCAATCTGCAAACTTCAAATCAACACTTTCATCCCATACAGTGTTTGTGTATGGGATTGTGTCTTAAATCTACCCATACATGTGACACTAAGGGATTCATTTTAGTCTAGAAGCAATATTTATCACCACTTAGAACTATTACACTTATTGGGATATCTGAACCAAGACCACTTAGACACCATTTCTAATCATTTGTAAAAGTTTATGTACAGTCAGTTCTCTTAGAATGCATGTAGCATTTTGACTAGAATGCTGTTGAGGAATTTGGGAACATTCTTTCCTAATAGAAGAGAGAATAAGTTGTTGTGTCAGAAGAAAGGGATGTGTGCAAGAACACTGTCATCAAGCTGAGGGTTTATTACAGCCCAATTTTTCCTGAAAGTCATGTTCTTTGAGGATTCAACTGACCGTACTTCCACTTTGTATATAGTTGGCTGCTCCAGTCTCCTTTCCAGTTGTTGTGTGTGGCTTTTTTTTCTAATTACAGGGTTCAATTTTGAGTCAGAAATATACCACACTCTTTTACCAGTAAAACTCATAGTCATAATTCACTCATTTGAATTAGCATGTCCCCAAATTTGGACTTCCATATTTAGTGCTTTACTTCTCCATTTTGAAGTTCTCTGCCACTTACTTTTTTTTTTAAAGCAGTAAAAATGAAAGTTTTTTTTACGTCGGAAGTCTGAAGAAAAAGGAAGGCAGGTTTTTCTCTCCCTTTCTCCTCTGCTTGCTGGTGTCAGAGTTCCCCTGTTGCTTGGCTGCCCCAATTTTCCTTTCTTGCCATTCTTATAAGGTGAAGCAAATTCTCAAATTCTCAGTCTGCTCCCCATTTATGCTGCTGAACTTGGGCAGCAGATCCTTGTGGCATATATTTATTATCTTCTTTGCCCCTTTAGCCCCATTGCCCAGGATTGGGGAAGATATGTTCTTGTGTTTAAAGGCCTCTGGTGCTCAGACTCTCTGATGTGATTATTAATGTGCCTTTTTAAAATTGCCACTGCACCTACTAGACAGAAGTTTTAGGCTCCTTGGGAAGGTTTTGTGACCAGGAGAGGGAGAGGTGCCAGTAATGTTTAGCTTGAAGATGTTGATAAGAAATCTCGGGCAATTCTAATTCCTTAGCTGTGCCTCTATTGCCAAAGGTTAAGTGTTTTTCTGATGAAAGTTTATAGACAGAAGAAACTTCACAAAAGCACTGATGATGACATTTTTCTTTCTCTTTCCTGTGTTGTGAAATCCACTGTAAAAGAATGGGTGTGGTACGAAGCAGGGTTTTCTTAAACTATTTGCTCAAATCCAATTGCAAAAATTCAACTTGGGACATGTGGTCTGAATTCCTACTGCCTGTTCTCTTCCCATGGGGTAGTTAAAGGAGAGATCCCTAAGGTGGAAGTTAGCTTAATTTCTGTTCTTAGTACCACTGATGCACTATACCTTGGGCAAGATAAGTAAACCTCCCTTAGTGTTTTATTTCCTCTTTCATAAAAATGCAGGACACCTAAATTGGGTTATTTGGGGGATCATGAAGGGTGATTTTCTTGGAAATTTTGTGAGGGTGGAGAGGGAGAGAGCATGGTATGTTTCTGACACCAATTAGAGACATTTTACTCAATTGCTTGGGTAGTGGGAGGGCATGTTTTGATAAGTGGAGGGTGCTTCATTCATTCAAAGTCTTCGAAATGTAAAGACTTTTCACTTGAAGTGGACTTTCCATTAAAATCACTCTCCCTGCCTTGTAACAGTTGTCTAGAGGGGGATTTTTCTGGTGTTTTTGTCTGTTAACCCTCACTCCCCCAATCTTTCCTTTCTTCTCAGGACCTTAGCCTGCCAAATGGTGGTACTCCAGTGGGCACTTTGAGCCCAGCCTCTTCATCTTCACTTCTCAACAGACTTCAGCTAGATGATGACATTGATGGAGAGACCAGAGACCTGTTTGTCATAGTAGATGATCCCAAGAAACATGTATGTACTATGGAGACATATATCACCTACAGGGTCACCACCAAGGTAGGAACCAGAATGCTTTATAAAATGTTTTCTTATTTTAACAGTTCTATCATGCTTCACAGGGGGTATGTTTGCCTCAGGGATAGAAAAAAGCATATGTTCAATAACTTCAAGTACTTCCTGGCTCTGTAAAATGAGGTAGAGGATAGGTAATTTATAGTTACCAATTTATAGAGTTCTTGAGAAGCAGTGTGGCCTAGTGGAAAGAGCTACAGGCCTGAAAATCAGAGAACCTTGGTTTTAATCCTGGCTCTACCACTTGTCTGCTATGTGGCTTTGGGCAAGTAATTTCTCTGTGCCTCAGTTTCCTCATTTGAAAAATGGGGGTTTAATCCTACTCCCTCCTACCTAGACTGTGAGCCCCATGTGGGACAGTGTCTAACTTGATAATTTTGGGACTATTAGTGCTTAGAACAGTGTTTGTTACATAGTAAGCACTTTACTAGTATTATTATTTAGACTTTGAGTCCCATGTAGGATAAGGGACAGTGTCCAACCTGAGTAACTTGTATCTAAGTTAAGATCTTGCACTTGTATCCCAGTGCTTAGAACAGTGCTTGATACATAGTGTTTAAAAAATATTATTATTATCTCTATGGAACTATTAAGACCTATGCTTGCAGTTGCTGTCAAACATCTCTGTTGTGCCAAATTTCCTTCTGAAACTTACTGTCAATATTCTCAGTTTCTTGATAACTTGAAATCAGAAGTTAGTTTGCACAGCTTTAAGAACATTTTCAGCCCAATTGGGGATTTTTTTAAAGCTTTCAAAAGTTAATATTCTCCCTCTAATAAGGGAAATGTCCTGCTTGCAATATTGGGAGAAATGTGGCATCTGGATCAGTCAGTGGTATTTAAGTGCAGAGCATATTGGAAGAAATTTAGTCAAAGATGGTGATTATGATAGAGTCTTTAGGTATTAAGCACTTACTATGTTCCAGGTGCTGTTATGGATACAAGCTAATCAGGTTGGACATACTCCATGGACCACATGAGGCTCACAATCTTAATCCCCGTTCTACAGATGAGTTAACTGAGGCACAGAGAAGTTAAGTGACTTCCCCAAGGTCACACAGCATATAAGTGATAAGGCCGGAATTAGAACCCAGGCCTTTCTGACTCCCAGGCCTGTGCTCTATCAACTAGGCCATGCTGCTTCTGTGTCTTCCTCAGGAATTACAGATGAACCTCAGTCCTGACACTTCAGGCCTGAGAACCTTGGTAGAGGGATTGATTATAGTGTTAGTGGCTTTCATAATGCCACTTCTCCTTTCTTATTCCTTCTAAAGAGCAGAGTGCTACTAATGGGAAGGCAGGCAGGAGTGCAACACATTGTGAAGGTGGTCTTCACCCAGGTGTGGACAGAACCAGGACTAGGACCCAGGTTTCCTGATTCCCAGAGTACTGCTTCTTCCTGGACCAACAGCAGGAGTGCTGCCAAAGAACTAATAGATTAGGCCTGTTTCTTACCACCCTCTTTTAATCAATTAATTGGATTACTTATGCAGAGCACTTTACTGATTGCTTGAGGGAGTGCAGTGGATGATCCCTACCCTCAAGGAGTTTTGCAGTCTAATGGGAGAGTTGAACAGAAAAATAACTTAAAGATAGGAAAAAGAACTGCTCAGATGGCAGAGTATGTAAATCAATATCAATTAATCATATTTAAGTGTTTATGGTGTGCAGAGCAATGTATTAAGCACTTGGAAGAGTACTATTTAACAGTTGGTTGACACTCATCCCCCATTTCCCTACTCTTCCCCGCCCCCCGTTCTGAGTGGGGGTTTTTTTGTTTGATTTAATTGGTATTTAAATGCTTACTATGTGCTAGGCACTTTTTACTAATCTGCTGGGAGTGGTCAAATAATTTTAAATCAGATTACTAATGAGAACTTGTATGTCTTTGAAAGCTTTAAAGAATAATAATAATTATGGTGTTTGTTAAGCACTTATGTGCCAAGCTGTTCTAAGCACAGTTCTAAGATACAAGGTAATCAGGTTGTCCCAGGTGGGGCTCACGGTCTTAATCCCCATTTTACAGATGAGGTGACTGAGGCATAGAGGAGTTAAGTGACTTGCCCAAGGTCACATGGCAGACAAGTGGCAGAGCTAGGATTAAACCCTCGTCCTCTGTCTCCCAAGCCCATGCTCTTTCCATTAAACGGTGCTGCTTCTCTATAACTCCTCCTGCATGTGAAATTATTATCAAAACCACAAACTAAATGCTAGTCGTCACTGGGGAGATTACTAAATTCCTTAGTCGTTTTACTTTGAATGGAGCTTGAAGAAAATAGAGGTAGTGGCTGGGAAAGAGAAAGGGAAAGGCAGAATCAAGCTAAACACCAGGAAAAGCCCCTAAATTCCAAGTAGAAATCAGAAGTTCATAGTCTGTCCCAAAAATCTGATCTTTGCCTCAGAAGGTGTTCGACCACTAATATAGTGGTATGCATTTAATCCCAGTTCCTTTTTCTAGCTCAGTACAGGAAACCCCCTCCAGAAATTGGTCAGCCTCTGCAGGATATTCCCACTTTGGTTTAGGGGCCCTCAAAGCTAGAGAATCCTTGGTAGATGGAAATGTCTTTGATTCATAGGTGGCTGATAGCAGCTGGAATGTGATATTGGGAAAGGACAGTTGGTTCGTTTCACACATAGCAATTTTAATTAGCGTTGCTGTCCAGAAAATAGCAAGAAAGGGTAGATGGGCACAAAACTAAAGTTGGTGATGATTTCATTAAGAGCTTCTAGCTTCAGTAATATGTTTTGCTCTTCCCTTTTTGTTCCCTTTTAGCTCTCAAAATACAACACCTGGGTGAAGAAGTTCTTTCATTAAAACATTTTTTTTTCAATTGGCAGCTCTCTGGGTAGTTCTCTCTCTGAGAACTAGATATGAGCTAGATATTTCTCTGTTTGTGCCTTCAGCTGTAAAATATTTCACATTTTCAAGTGTACCTAAAAGCTGACGGAATCAGAGTACAATGTTCTTACTGGTCTAAGGAGGTACTTCAAAATATGATTGGATTGCGGGAAAGGGTCCTGCTCACTCAAGCTTCAATTTGGCTTACCATTATTGTTATCTTTACTATTTGAGTGCCAGAGTGAGTGGTGTTTTATAGAACCAGAGTTAGGCCTTTCTGTTGGATTCACATTGAAAATTACACTTGGCTTTGAGCCAGCAGTTCTCTTTGGTCTAAGAAGTGGTGTTGGACCACCTGATCAGTTTCTGTCTGCCTTCAGATCATTAAGTGTCCTCCAAAGAACAAAAGCTCTGTTTGTGATTTTTTTTTTTTCCCCAAACTGTGAGCTTTTTTGATGAAGGGCCTTTTAGGCCTTTCTGTCTCTCTCAAGGCAGTAGGTTCTGGGTTCAAAGGTATAAACTACCATTAGTTAATAGCTGTCATCACTTAGAGTCCCTTAAGAAGAGGAAGGCAACCCATGGATTAAAAAAAAAAAGATAAATTATCTATTTTTTAAATGCCAACCTTCACCTCAATTTGTAGCTGATCAGATCATCTCTGATCTGGTAACTGGAATTTGTTTTTGTTTTTGTTGTTGTTGTTTTTATGGCCTTTAAGTGCTTATTATGTGCCAGGCACTGTACTAAGCACTGGAGTAGATATAAGCTAATCAGCTTGGTCGCAATCCGTGTCTCAATCCCCATTTTACAGATGAGGTAATGGAGGCACAGAGAAGTGAAGTGATTCACCCAAGATCACACAGCAGACACGTGGTGGTGTTGGGATTAGAACCCAGGTCCTCTGACTCCCAATTTCATTCTCTTTCCACTAGGCCACGCTGCTTCTCACTATTTTGGAGGCAAGAGGACGATGTTTGGCAGCACTGTACTTTAATTCGTTCCCACCCGCTCTGTGATATCTGGTTCTGAAGTACTTTAAGAATTCTCAAAGAATGAAATGCGGCCTTGATGCTGTTACTCCAAACCTCCCAGCACCTCTCCAGTCCCTCCCTCCTCCTACTCCTTCAACTCTCCCATCCTTCCCAGCAGTATCTCTTGAGGAGATTTCCTGCCTTTTCTTAAAATACACCCGCTCCACATCTGACCCCATCCCTCTGCACCTTAACAAAACACTTGCCCCCTCTCTTCTTCCCTCCCTGACTGCCATCTTCAACTGTTTGCTCTCCAGTGGCTTTTTCCCCACTGCTTTCAAACATGGTCATGTGTCCCCTAGCCTAAAAATGCCCTACTTTAATCCCACGACTCTCTCCAGACAATGGCCCACCTCTTCTTACCATTCCTCTCCAAACTCCTTGAGTGAGGTGTCTACTCAAGTTGCTGTCCAATCCACTCCTTGACCCCCTTCATTCCATAGAAACTGCCCTCTCAAAGATCACCAATGATCTCCTTCTTGCCTTGGTCACTGTCGACCACCCACTTTTGGAAACACTATCCAGCCTCGGCTTCAGTGACGCTGTCCTCTCCTGGTTCGCCTCCTATCTCTCTTGCCACTTGTTCTCAGTCTCTTTTGCAAGCTCCACCTCTGCTTCCCATCCCCTAACTGTGAGTGTCCATCCAGGTTCAGTTCTGCGCTCCCTCCTATTCTCTATCTACTCTCACTCCCTTGGAGAACGCATTTGCTCCCATGGCTTCAAGTACCACCTCTTTGTAGATGAAGCAGACTGACATAGTGGGTAGAGCACGGGTCTGGGAGTCAGAAGGCTATGGGTTCTATTCCCGGATCTGCCACTTGTCTGCTGTGAGAGCTTGGGCAAGTCACTTCACTTCTCTGTGCCTCAGTTCCTTTATCCGTAAAATCGGGATTGAGACTGTGAGCCCCACATGGGACAGGGACTGTGTTCAACTTGTGTCCAATTTACTTTTACCCACCCCAGCGCATAATACAGTGCCTGGCACAAAGTAAGCGCTTACAAATACCATTATTTTTATTACATCTCCAGCCATGATGTCTCCCTCGCTGTAGTCTTGCATTTCCTCCTGCCTTCAAGATATCTCTACTTGGATGTCCTGTCATCACCTCAAGCTTGACATGTCTAAAACAAACTTCTTATCTTCTCACCCAACCTCTGTCCTCCCCATGAGTTTCCCATCACTGTAGACAGCACCACCATCCTTTGTCTCATAACCTTAGTGTTATCCTTGATTTTCTCTCTCTCTCTCTCTTCCATGCAACCCTCGTATTTAATCTATCACTATCACTAAATCCTCTCTGTTCAGCTTTCACAACATTGCTCAAAATCTTCCTTTCCTCTCCATCCAAACTGCTACCATGTTAATCCAAGCATTTATCATATCCTGCCTTGATTACTATATCAGCCTCTTTGCTGACCTCCCTGCCTCCTGTCTCTCCTCAGGAATGTCCAGTGGTTGCCCATCCACATCCGCATCAAACTCACTCCTAAATATCAGCTTTAAAGCACTCACCTTGCCCCCTCTTACCTCACCTACTGCTTTCCTACTACATCGCAGCCCACACACTTCACTCCTCTAATGCCAACCCATTCACTCTACCTCGGTATTGTCTATTTCACCGCCAACCTCTTGCCCACGTCCTGCCTCTGTCCTGGAACGCCCTCCTTCTTCATATCTGACAGACAGTGACTCTTCCCCACCTTCAAAACCTTACTGAAGGCACATCTCTTCCAAGAGGCCTTCCCTGACTAAGCCCTCATTTCCTTTTCTCCCACTCCCTTCTGCGTCACCCTATTTTGCTCCCTTTATTCACCCCATCCCTTCAGCCCCACAGCACTTTTGTACATATCTTTAATTTATTTTTATTAATGTCTATCTCCTCCTCTGGACTGTAAGCTCATTGTGGACAGGGAGTATGCCTGTTATATTGTACTCTCCCAACCAAGCGTTTAGTATAGTCCTCTGAACACAGTGAGCACTTAATGAATAGGATTGATTGATTGACTGGCATTTCTAGGAACTTGAGGCCCAACAAGATGGGCTGAGTGCTTGATTTAGCTTGTGTGTTTGCAGATGTATTGTTGACTCTGCTGAGGCCTGATAGACTCTCCTCCTAGTGCAGGGTGGAATGAAGGTGTACCACTTAGCAGGCAGTCCTTGAAGGAAGAGTTTGAAAATGCCAATGTCAGCTGCTGATGACTGTTTTCTTTCTCTGTGGTAGTCATTTAGATGAAAGGAACATGTGGTGCTTTTACCTTACTCTCCAGCAGAGTTCTCAGAAACCCATCTGCCTGGAGCCCTGCAAGAATCGATCATTGGGCTGGGTCAAAAGAAGATCCGACTGGGTTTGGGCTCCCCTGGGTCCTCGGTCAGGGCAGAGGGAAAACCATAGAATGGTGTCTGGAGCACTCCCATTCAGCCGTGATGAGTTTGTAAACATGCAGCTGTACCCGTGAACCCCTGGGACTTGCCACATATTCAAATTGGACTCGTGCCGTGTCTTGTCTTAAGCTGTCAAGTCATCTCTCCTTGGCCATAGACAAATGAGGCCTAAGTCCTCTGTTTTCTCTTTTGGACTTGTCAGACTTGGTCATCCTGACCCCCAGACTCAGCTCAAGCCAGGATGGGATTGGGGACCAGTTTTGGCCAAATATTTTTTGCCTCGGCCAGGTTCTACCTGTGCTGATCCAGTGAGCACATTTTCCCTTTCCACCTGTGTTCTCTTTCAGATAAAATTGGACTCTGGGGGAACTGCTGGATGGGGGCGGGGTGAGAAAAAAACCAATGGAACTAGCCTGATCATTCATTCAATAGTATTTATTGAGCGCTTACTATGTGCAGAGCACTGGACTAAGCGCTTGGAATGAACAAGTTGGCAACAGAGACAGTCCCTGCCGTTTGACGGGCTTACAGTCTAATCGGGGGAGACGGACAGACGAGAACAATGGCAATAAATAGAGTCAAGGGGAAGAACATCTCGTAAAAACAATGGCAAAATAAATAGGGTAATGAAAATATATACAGTTGAGCGGACGAGTACAGTGCCGAGGGGATGGGAAGGTAGAGGGGGAGGAGCAGAGGGAGATGGGGGGAAAAGAGGGTTAAGCTGCGGAGAGGTGAAGGGGGAGTGGTAGAGGGAGAAGGGGAGCTCAGTCTGGGAAGGCCTCTTGGAGGAGGTGAGTTTTAAGTAGTTGATTAGTTGCTAAAGAGATATTTAGAGTGAGTTAAATTGCTGAAAGGTCGAGACCAAGTTTCTGGAAATATCAATTTTCATATGCAGTGTCAGAAAGCAGCATTGATAGAATTAATGAAGAACAAAGTGACTGCAGTAAAATGTCCCCAAACAGTTTTCTCATTTTGGGAATGTCCTTTCCCCCTATCCCGTGTCTTTACGTTGAGGAAAAGCTGTTTAATATGACTCCTGTAATGACCTTTTCAGAATGGGAAAGGAGTATAAAAGTTCAAACTTCAGTGTTAGGGAACATAATGGTTTTTGCATATCTTTAAGAAAAGTTGCACTGATGACTTCCTCTGATTGTTGGATCATTTATATGCATTACCAGATTGATCCTATGAACTTGATCTCCTGATCAGAGCTAGAGATTTGTGATCTCCTGATCAGAGCTAGAGATAGTGCAAAGAACTAACAGTTCGAAAATGCTATGAGTGAGATTTCATCAGACAAAGGATTTAAGGCAGAGGTTTTAGAATCTTCATGGATGGTATTTGCACACTTTATTAATTACAAGCCTGACTGTACAGCTGGAACTGGAAAATATTGAATAGTTTCCATAATGAATCTGGAAAAAAAATACAAACTATTTCCTGTCTTTGATATTTGCGAAAGCATCCAAAAGAATTCGTTGCAGCGACTTTTAAGAGTCTAGTTTAGTTCAACATTGAACTTGGATCTATCTACTTTAAATGATAAAAAGGGAAAGACCCAGTATAGAACCTTACCAAGAATTAGGATTTTTTAAATCTCTTTTGCCAGGCTGAAACTTGACATTTGAATTGGAGGTGGTGAGCTGAAAATTTTTACTTTAGGCACTGGAATATAAATTTTTAAAAATATGGTTTGAGTAAGTAGTCTTTCCTCTTTTTCTTGGAGAAAAGCCTGCTTGTGCTAGACAGAGTTGCAGATTTTGGACAAGTTAATATTTTGACTTATATTAAAAAAGCATCGCTCTAAACCTGTGGCTTTTGGGGAGCTCAACGGACGCATTCCTTTATCACATCAACAGTTTCTATGACTCATGAATAAATGGGAGAGTCTGCTATACCTTGTTTTTAGTCTTCTGTCCCTGGAACGATTTGCCATGACTTTGGCAAACTTTATTATTTGGCAGGAGGCAGTGATTCAGGCAGTTTCTTCTTTCAGAGTTACAAGTCGTTTGATGTGGGAGCAGTATTGATCATTAAGGTCCATGCCTTCTTTTCAGGAGAATGTCAGTAATTTATAAAGTAGAGCTTGAAGGGCATTCGTTGGAACACTAAACCTTGGTTTCTAAATAGAGTACTGAGTTCAGTGGTGTTTCCATTGCCTCAAGCTGAAAAATCAAAACCAAATTCATTCCAGCACTTTGAGTTCTTAGCTTGGCTTGTCCTTTAGCATTGGCACATTCAGCCATTTAGTTGGCCTCTAATGGAAGGAAAACCCTGTCTCTCTTTTCCTCCCGTCTCCCCAGCTCTCTGTTTATTCTGGAAAGGTATGCTAGTTTTTTCTCCATTTCCCCTTGCGTCCTCCCCCTCTCGTACCCCTTGGCTTAATGTCTAATTTTTTTTTTTTCCTGTTTTAGACCACCCGGGCAGAGTTTGACTTGCCAGAATATTCCATTCGTCGAAGATACCAAGATTTCGATTGGTTGAGGATCAAACTGGAAGAATCACAGCCAACCCATCTCATTCCTGTAGGTTGCATGTCCATGCGAGAAATGCCTAAAGGATCAACTGCAGTGTCTTGAGTACTGTATAAGGCACCTCACCATACAAACCTCACTCTTCAACAAAATGTTTGACCCACCTCTGGCACCATGTGTATTTCTACATACAAATAGTCTACATATATTTCTTTAGCCTTTTTGTGTCTTTTTTTCTCCTATCTTTTTTTTTTAACATTTTGATAGATTTGATATAAAATGCAGATCTCTTTAGTGTTGGGTTTTTCTCCATAGCTACACCCCTACTTTGTGAGGGGTACCCAGGAGCTGAGGCTGGATCCATAAAACACCAAGACAGTAGCTGGTCACCCAGTCTCCCTTTGTTTGACCTGGTGAGCCCTTGCCATTGCAAATGGAAAGCTGCTCATTGGTATTGTGTTGGGTGGGGGAGAGGCAGGACAGGACTCAATTATCATATTATAACTTTGACAGTGGAGAGAAATACTTCCTCACCCTGTTTCCCTCCTTTCTGTATCATCTATGCATGAGTCCATATCCCCTAATCATTTAAATGCTCACCCCTGCCTCTCCCCTTAGAAGACTGTTTGTATTTTTATACGCTTTTGCTTCCCCTACCTGTAACTTATTTTAGCGCCTGTCTCCCTTGCTGGATTGTAAACTTTTTGAGAGCAGGGATTGTGTCAACTCACTCTACGGTACTCTCCCAAGCACTTAGTACAGGGGCTCTGTACACAGGCTAACATACTTGTATTTATTGAGCCCCTGCTGAGTGTAATACACTGTACTAAATTCTGGGGCAGATGCAAGATATAGTCCTTGCCCACAAAGGGCTCACAATCCACTGGTTTGTAACATTCTTGAAGGAATGAGCAATGGTGTGCTCATCTTAGTGTATGGTTCCAAGCCATAGAAGTAGAAACATTGATGTAATAGGCATAGCTGGGCCATTTCTTTACGCCTTTGGCAGACCCGATCACTAGGTTATAAGCAGTGTGGTCTAGTGGAAAGAACCCAGGTTTAGGAGTCAGAGGGACCTGGGTTCTAATTCCAGCTCCCCCACGTGTCTGCTGGGTGACCTTATTCAAGTCACTTCACTTCTCTGTGCCTCAGTTCCCTCATCTGCAAAATGGGGATTCAATACCTACTCTCCCTCCTACCAAGACTGTGAGCCTCTGTCCTTCTAAGGACTCACAATCTAAAAGCAAATACCGTAGGTTGATTTGATTTGACTTGCAGAGGGCTAGACTGTAAGGTCATTGTGGGCAGGAAATGTCCTACCAACTCTTAAGCTGTATTCTCCCAAGTGCTTAGTACAGTGGTCTGCGCACAGAAAGCGCTCAGTAAATAGAATTGACTGAACAAGTGAGAAGTGTGGTCTTTAAGGATTTGCAACTGGTTCAGATAAGAAATAGGTGAACTGTGTAGAAAAATTTTCTAGAAAGTAGGATTTGGTTCCAGTGGCATTATGCCACTTAAACTGGGCTAGAGTTTGATTTCCCCGCCCCATCCCTTTCAGTTTTGTCTCTGGTAAACAGATCTTGAAATAAATGGTCCTGGGCTTGAGTTTTTTTTGAGTGGTTGACAAATAATAATAATAATGTTGGTATTTGATAAGCACTTACTATGTGCAAAGCACTGTTCTAAGCGCTGGGGTAGTACAAGGTAATTAGGGTGTCCCACGTAGGGCTCACAGACTTCATCCCCATTTTACAGATGAGGGAACTGAGGCCCAGATAAGTTAAGTGACTTGCCCAAAGTCACACAGATGACAAGTGGCAGAGCCGGAATTAGAACCCATGACCTCTGACTCCCAAGCCCGTGCTCTTTCCACTGAGCCATGCTGCTTTTCAAATGAGTAGCTGCTGATGCCTTAAGTGATTTTACATTATATTATAAGGGTTTACATTATAAAGCAAAAAGTACAATATTTTAAGTATTGAACTATTTCCTAAATGAAATAATTATCACTTGCAATTATTCACAATGGTCTGGAAATTGCAACATGTAATAAGCAAGTGTCCTTTTATGCAGTCACAGTGGAGACATTCTTTACTAGGTTGCCTCTCTTAGGTAGTACCACTGGGAAGACTAATTTTGATGTCAGCAGGACTATTTTTGAGAGGGCTGCAAATTAATTATAGAAACAGTGCTCAGCTTTATTTGCCACAGGCACTACTCGCTACACTTTATTTCAAAGTCTCCAACCCTGTACACGATTGCAAATGGCCCATTTTGTTATGTTCCGGTAAATGAAGCAAATTAACTTGTTGAAAGCACGTCTATAAAATGTTCTACTCCAATGAAACTTAATTGAATATTAAGTTTTTCAGTCTCTCTTTTAAAAAGAGACTTTAGAGGAAGGATAACTTTATGGTTTAATAATTATTTAGATCTCTTTTGAGTGGGATGCTCTCCTGGGATTTAAGGGAAGGCATTGTTTTAGCAACCAAATCTCCCTTTATGTGGACATGCAAATTATAGCCTGTCCTCTGTTACTTCCCATCTTTTCTGAGTTCTACCAGAAACAGATGTTCTTAGGTAATCTAATAAACAAGAATTCTACTAATTATCCATTTGTCTAACTGGTGGGATGTCTTCTGAATTCAGGTGTCCTCAAGATGTGGTATTTAATTGGTCTCTTTCCCAGGATACCTTGCTTACTAGGAGCCTGGGGTCCAGGAGTAAAGTTCGTGTTGCTTCATTTATTTATAAGCAATTTGCCAAAGGCCATAATTTCTCAATTAAGAGTGCTGGGTGAGTAGGGCAGAGAAGAAAGAGACAAACTTAAATGCTGACAGGAGAGACGAACCGTCCTAAACTCATAAATTGAAATCCTATAATCCTACTTCTCCACCCACAAATGGTTGCTTTCCAGCACCAGTCTGCAAGAAATGCTCTGCCAAGAGGTGACAAATGGCTGAGTTTGTTTTAATGGCCATTCAATGGGTAAGTGGTTTTAAAAAAAAAATTATTAGCTGGCAGAAGTTGGCCCTAAAATGTGTTGTTGTACTTCTTTTGTATTGATATCATTCCTTCCTTGTTGTAGCTATCTACACCAGTGCTGTCTGGCTCCACTAGAAGTGGGCTAAGAAAGTATCTCTCTGTCTATAGCAGCTATGTTCAGAGTTCTCCCAATCAAACATTTGCTTGAAAAGCCAATAATAAAAATACCCCCAATAACAATGGTAGTGTTTCTTACTATGTGCCAAGTACTGTACTAAGTGTCAGGGTAGATGCAACTTAGGTCAGTCAGAGCCCCTGTTTTATATGGCGCTCAGAGCCTAAGGGAGGAAGAGCAGGTATCGAATCCCCATTTTCCAGGTGAAGAAATCCGGACAGGGAAAACTGAAGTGACTGGGCCCAGGTCACTACCAAACTACCGAGCACTTATCCTATCCCACCTTGATTACTGTATCAGTCTCCTTGCCGACCTCCCTGCCTCCTGTCTCTCTTAGCTCCAGTCCATACTTCATTCTGTTGTCCTGATCATTTTTCTACAAAAACATTCAGTCCATGTTTTCCCCACTCCTCTGTTGCCCATCCACCTCTGCATCTAACAAAAACTACTCACCATCAGCTTTAAAGCACTCAGTTACCTTGCCACTTCGTATTCTACCTCTCTGCTCTCCCACTACAACCCAGCCCACACACTTCACACCCGTAATGCCAACCTATTCGCTGTACCTCGATCTCGTGTAGCTCTCTGCTGACCTCTTGCTCATGCCCTGCTTCTGGCCTGGAACGCCCTCCCTCTTCATAACTGAAAGACAATTACTCTCCCCACCTTCAAGGGCTTATTGAAGGCACATCTCCTCCAAGAGGCCTTCCCTGACTAAGCTTTCCTTTCCTCTTCTCCCACTGTCTTCTGCATCATCCTGATTTGCTCCCTTTATTCACCGCCCAGCCCCCAGCAATTATGCACATATCCATAATTTATACTAATGTCTGTCTTCCTCTCTAGACTGTAAGCTCATTGGAATGCATCTGCCAACTTTGTTATACTGCACCCTCTCAAGTGCTTAGTACAGTGTTCTGTACACAGTAAGCGCTTAATAAATTGATCACACAGCACGTAAGCGGTAGAGCTGGACTTAAAACCTAGATCTCCTTTACTCCTGGGCCCGTGCTCTTTCCACTAGGCCTGGCTGCTTCTTAAACAAAAATGGAATTGCAAGGAGAGCCCTGGATATATCCAGTCTCTCACTAGACCTGCTGCTTGATTGATACTTTAAAAAAAAAAAGGGCATAGGGAAGCAGTGTGGCCTGTTGGAAAGAGCACTGGCCTGAGAGTCAGAGGACCTGGGTTATAATCTTGGATCAGCCACTTGTCTGCTGTGTGACCTTGGACAAGTCACTTCTCTGTTTCTCAGTTGTCTTCATTTGTAAAAATGGGAATTAAATCCTCCTACCTCCACTTTAGATTGCAACATCCCCCAGTGTGGAACAGGGATTGTGTTTTACCAGATTATCTTGCATCTTCACCAGTGCTTAGTATAGTTCCTGGCATATAGTAAATGCTTAACAATACCACTTAAAAAAAAAAAGGCACCACGGCCAGTTCTTATTTTCATGGTTGAGTATATAAAAATTCATTTTTTGCATTAAAAATATGGGGAGGGTTAGGTTACGGAAAAATCCCATACTTTTTCTCAGGGAGTCTGGCACTCCATTCCATGTTACTCCATTCTTTGTTACCCCCTGCCTGACAAGGTAGGAATATACGATCTTGTTAAGTGGGTACACAGCTGACTGGGGCTTTCAGAGGATTAGAGGAATAATAAAATGGGTAAGGAAGAGCCAGCCCTGTTCTTTATCGATCCTATTACCGGCATGTCATTTAACTATTTAAAAGGGGTAAAATACTCATTCCCATGAAAAAATCCACCTTGGCTATCAAAAATACTATATCAGTTTCTCCCCTGCCCAACCAACTTGTTGCATCCTTCTATTTTCCAGATGCTTAATAGCCTGAAAGTGTACATCACAATGGTTGTGATTTGTATCTAATGTTTATATTTGAATTTTTCATTTTCAGGAGTTTAATTTCATTGAGGCCCAGGGCAATTTCTTCCAGTCCTTGGGCCTCTGTTAATTAAGGTAACTGGAAAAAACAAAACAGCCTTTTGTTCTTTAGGTTGACACTTCATTAATATTTTATGGTCCTTTCAGCATGAAGCCATAAGTATTCTACACCCAAATAACCTAACTAACCTGCTTAGGGCACTAAAGAGTATTGTCATGGTGACGAATGATAAACAGATTTAAGGGAAAGGAAGTGAAGGATGTCATGTTCAATGAAGATTGTACCTAGGGCATAGCAAATATTTTGAAGCACATAATAGCTGCTGGTATGGTAGCACACTATGAAATGGGGTAAATTAGCAACCACTGCACGGGATTTTGACAACAAATGCAGTGGACAATACATATAATGACAAGTCCTAAAATTAATAGCGGACCTTCGTCATACCACTTTGGGGATATGTGTTTGTGAGAGAGTCTTTGCAGCCCAGTCTAGGAAAGACCAATTATTTTTTCCTTCTCCACTCATACAATTTCACTGGTTTTGACTTTTGTCAGTGGCCTCTCAAATCTTTGCAAGTAAAATGCATATTTTAAAGCCTGGGAGAGATTACTCCTTTGCAAATATTCAAGTCTTCACAACAGTTTTAGAAGGGAAGAAGGGACCCTGATAATTAAATGCCCTTTTCCAAGTCACACAGAAAATAGAACTAGGAATAAAACTTTATAAGAACCAAGTGCTGTTTATTGAAGAGTGAATATATACTTGTATCTTAATTTGTTTGCCCTTCATTTCCCTTCACCCAGTTAAATCAAATCCCAATCAGGCTATCGAAGAAATTTAGGTGGTGGCTTTGAGAAACTAATGTTAAATTAAATGTTCTAATTCCTCCTCAGAGTACCCCTTCACACTAACTTGACTTGTGTTTTGGGCATTAGTACAAATATCTGGGTTTTGTTTTGGTTTTTTTGTCGCTTTTTCCCCCCCGTGGTGCTTTGCTTCTAATATAAATATGGCAATGTAGAGTTGATTCACTATTGCAGACCTCATACACGAGGTATTACATTCTCCAGGTTAATTGTGGGGGCAGATTTAATTCAGGATAAAATGTAGATTACACATCTAAAAATCTTAAAAACAAGAGCTAAAATGCAAATTTTCAAACCAAGTTTAAAAGGATTCTTTGCTCCAAGAGATCCCCTGCAGAGGAAACCTAAGGATGGGGGCAGTGCCAATTCCAATTAGTCAAGGACATGTGGGTAGGGACAGGGTGATATTGGAAGGGCCAGGAACTGCAGCACTTGGGGATTCTACCACAGATGGGAGCCATAGTGAATCAATCGTATTTATTGAGCACTTACTGTGTGCAGAGCACTGTAGTAAATGCTTGGAAGAATTATAACAGAGTTGGTAGACACATTCCTTGCCCAAAAGAGCTTACAGTCTAGATGGGGAGGCGGGCATTAAAATGCCTTTAAAATAAAGTACTATGTCCTTAAGTGCTGTGGGACTGAGGGTGGAGTGAATAAAGGGTACCAATCCAAGTGCAGGGGTGATGCAGACGCGAGGGGGAGTGAGGGGAAATGAAGGCTTAGTTGGGGAAGGCCTCTTGGGGGAGATGTGACTTTAGTAAGGCTTTGAAGGCGGGAAGAGTGGTCTGTCATTTATGAAGGGGGAGGGAGGTGTAGGACATGGGCTAGAGACGGTGGCAAGATAGATGAGATTGAGTACAGAAGTTGGTGTTAGAGGAGTGCAGGGTTGTAGTGTTGTAGTAGGAAATCAGTAAGGTAAGGTAGAAGGTGGGGAGATCATTGGTGACATCTGAAAGGGCAGCTTCTATGGAGAGAAGGGGGCAGAAAGTTTGGAGGGGGTCAAGAAGAGAATTGGAAAAGAGCAAGGGGAGTCAGCGGGTGTAGACAACTTACTCTAGGAATTTGGAGGGGAATGGTAGAAGGGAGATGGGGTGATTAATTGAGGGGAGCCACGGGGACAAGGGAGGGCTTTTTTTAGGGTAGGGGAGACGTGAGCATTATTTGAAAGCAGTGGGGAAGAAGCAACTGAAAAATGAACATAGCAACCTAAGGGAGGGGCTGGGAAAGAGTGAATGGTGTTCTCCACTCTGTAGCAGGCCCTCTCTCCTCCAAATGTTTTGTTCTTGGGGTCTCCAATTGCCCCCACCCTCGAAATGTTCCTATTTGCTTAGCCACTGAGATGGGAGGGGAAGTGTGGGGAGAGAGAAAGAGAAGAGGAGGCTGCCAGATTATGCCAGAGATGAGGAAGGCAGGGAAAAGAGCAGATAGCAAGCAACAGAAGCTGTTGAGCTAAAGGGAGGTCTGTGAAAACAATCAGGCTAAACCCCAAACCCTATCTTATTTTATTTTTTAGGAATCAGATGGAAAAAGGGAGATAATATGGTCAATTGGGGAAAACTCACAGAGGCCATACTCTGTGAGTTCGTATGTTTAAAGATCAAACCAATTAAGATGAATTTTTATGGCCTAATTAATGGTAAATATTTTTTGCATAACTAGAAGCAACAGAATGGAATAAAGTTACCAAGCAACCTGAACACTTTTTTTCTATAGCCACTTCCTGAAAAATTTGTGATGAAAGGAGTTGTTGATCGTTTTTCTGAAGAGTTTGTGGAGACCAGAAGGAAAGCTTTAGACAAATTCCTGAAAAGAATTGCAGATCATCCAGTGCTTTCCTTCAATGAGCATTTTAATGTTTTCCTTACAGCCAAGGTAAGTCGATTTTTATCAGGTCCTTTTTTTCTTTTAAAAGGATAAATTAACAATTATTTATATTTTAGCCAAAAAGAAGTGAGATATGAAACTTAAGAGAACTTTTCTAGGAAAATACAAGCCTGTAAGAATTGTAGGGTGCAATGGAAATGCTTAGAGTAGGCAGAAGAATTAAATCACTGGTGAAAAACACTCTAGGCTTCAAGGCTCTCCATCACCTTGCCCCTTCCTACCTCTCCTCCCTTCTCTCTTTCTACCGCCCACCCCGCACGCTCCGCTCCTCTGCCGCCCACCTCCTCACCGTCCCTCGGTCTCGCCTGTCCCGCCGTCGACCCCCGGGCCACGTCCTCCCGCAGTCCCAGAACGCCCTCCCTCCTCACCTCCGCCAAATTGATTCTCTTCCCCTCTTCAAAACCCTACTTAAAACTCACCTCCAAGAGGCCTTCCCAGACTGAGCTCCCCTTCTCCCTCTACTCCCTCTACCACCCCCCCCCTTCACCTCTCCGCAGCTTAACCCTCTTTCCCCCCATTTCCCTCTGCTCCTCCCCCTCTCCCTTCCCATCCCCTCAGCACTGTACTCGTCTGCTCAACTGTGTATATTTTCATTACCCTATTTATTTTGTTAATGAAATGTACATCACCTCGATTCTATTTAGTTGCCATTGTTTTTACGAGATGTTCTTCCCCTTGACTGTATTTATTGCCATTGTTCTCGTCTGTCCGTCTCCCCCGATTAGACTGTAAGCCCGTCAAATGGCAGGGACTGTCTCTATCTGTTGCCGACTTGTTCATTCCAATTGCTTAGTACAGTGCTCTGCACATAGTAAGCGCTCAATAAATACTATTGAATGAATGAATCAGGTGAGTTCAAATGGCACATTTGGCCCAGGGAGGTATCTAGAAAAGTGTATAATAATAATCATAATTATGGTGCTTGTTAAGTGCTTACTATGTGCCAAGCACTGTTCTAAGTGCTGGGGTAGATACTGGGCTCACATTCTTAATCCCCATTTTACAGATGAGGCAAGTGAGGCCCAGAGAAGTGAAGTGTCTTGCCCAAGATCACACAGCAGACCTCTGGTGGAGCCGTAATTAGAACCCATGACCTAGGACTCCCAGGCCCGTGTTCTATCCACTAAGCCACGCTACTTTTCAAAGGGAGTCATCCTTCCTCTCTACCTCTGTAGCCACCCAAACTGTCCTTTTTCTTCTGCTCAGAGCCGCTGAGGAAGCAGAGAGAGGGGAGGAGCCATACTCCATTCGCTGACTCTGAAAGGGCTTGGTGCAAAGCTTGAGGGACTGTAGCTTCTCAGTACCTTCCTGGAGCCCTGTAAATCATGCCCTCTCCCTTCATCTTCTCTGCCGGTGGTACAGGGAAAGTGCGGGGAGAGGAGAAGACTAGGTTCAGGTTGGAGCTGCCCAGAGCCATTCCTTGTTGGCCACTGTGGTCATTCTCTACCCTTAGAGAAGCTAAGCGTTACAACACAAAGGTACATTTCTTCCATTCTGTGAAAGTGTGGTATCCCGGCACTTGAAATACCATATGCGCTCCTGGTTGCTGCATCCAACCTGATTAACTTGTATCTACCCCAGTGCTTAGAACAGTGTTTGACACATGGTAAGAGCTTAAGAAATACCATAATAATAACCCGTAAAAACACACACCGAGACATGGACACGATGGAAAGATATGAATTCATGAAGGCTGTGGACTGGGTGAACATGGAATTGTTTCACTCGCTTCTGTGTCGCCCTGACTTGCTTCCTTTAGTCATCCCCTCTCCCAGCCCCACAGCACTGATCTGTATGTCTGTAATTTGTATTAATGCCTGTCTCCTCCTCTAGACTCTAAGCTCACTGTGAGCAAGGAATGACTGTTATATTGTACTCTCCCAAGCACTTAGTACAGTGCTCTGCACACAGTAAGTGCTCAATAAATACAATTGATTGAAATCCCTCAACAGAACGATGAGGCCCCCATTTAAGCTTGAAGAGGTTAGGTGCAAAACAAGCAGGAAACATTTCTTCATATGAAGGTGATAAGGATATGGAATTCAACTCCACGAGAACGTGTGTAACTGGTATCAGCAGGTCCAAGGGGAGTTTGGATAAATTCATGGATAAGTGGCCCCTCCCCCCCAAGTTATTGATGCATTAGAGGGGCAAAATTAGGATTGTTAAGGGATACATCCAAAAATGCTAGGATAGAAGTGGAAGAGTGCCACCAAGCATCCTGTTGCCCCAGTCAAAGGTAGAATCCTGGGCTGGATAGACAATTGATGTAGTAATTCTCTTCTGTTAACTGTGGCACCTCTCGGCTGCACCCTCTAGGAATAGCCCTTCCTTCTTGAAGAGAATGAGAGCAGGCGATCGATATCTGATGGAATCTTCCATCAGGAAAGATGGCCGAGCCTCAGTTTTGAGACTTCAAGACCGAGACCCTACAAGGAGGAATTGATTTATACTGGTAATAGCTTGTGCAGAGGCATTTACACCCTCTTGCACCTGGCAGTCCTGTCTCTGGGGCACGGAGTGCCCTGAGCTAGTAGGGGAGTGGCCCACTGTATGTGCTGTGCAGTCTTTGCCACCTGTGTTAGCCAGCTCCAGGTGGAACTGGGGGTGGCACTCACTTCTCCGGGTTCTCAGAAGAGGACTCTTTCCGCTGGCCCAGCGGCAAGACTTCAGTTAGAGGTAGGCCCTGTAATTCCGAGGCAACATAACCCAGGATTGTGAGATGGCAGCAGCATGGCGGAGTGGATAGAGCACAGGCCCGGGAGTCAGAAGGTCATGGGTTCTAATCCCAGCTCTGCTACTTATGCTTTGTGACTTTGGGCAAGTTGCTTTACTTCTCTGTGCCTCAGTTACCTCATCTGTAAAATGGGGATTGAGACTGTGAGCCCCACGTGGGACAGGGACTGTGTCCAACCAGATTTGCTTGTATCTGCCCCAGATCTTAGTAGAGTGACTGGCACATAGTAAGCGCTTAAATACCATAATTCGTATTATTAATATTGCATAGGGCCACTGGGTGGCCTTGTGGGATTCTGAGATATAATAATAATAATAATTGTTAAGTGCTTAAGTGTCAAGCACTGTTTTAAGCTCTGGGGTAGATACAAGCTGCTCAGGTTGGACACAGTCCTTGTCTCACATGGGGCTTACAGTTTTAATCCCATTTTACAGATGAGGTAACTAAGGCACAGAGAAATTCAGTGACTTGCCTTAGGTCACGCAGCAGACAAGTGGAGAAGCCGGTCTTAGAACCCAGGTCCTTGTGACTTCCAGGCCTGTCCTGCATGATATCCTTCTTGCAGGTTAAAGTGGGTTTTGCATCCATCATGGTCCTGATTGTTCTTGTTATTGTGTTAAGCACTTATGTTCCAAGCACTGTTCTAAGAGCTGGGGTAGATACAAGGTTTTCAGGTTGGACACAGTCCCTGTTCCACATGGGGCTCACGGTCTAGGTAGGATGTAGTAGAATTTTACTCCCCATTTTACAGATGAGAAAAACGAAGCACCAAGAAGTGAAGTGACTTGCTCCAGGTCACACAGCAGACAAGTGGTGGATCTGGGATTAGAACCCAGGTTCTCTGCCTCCCAGGTCCATGCTCTTTCTATTAGGCCATGCTGCTTAAACTCTGAAGCTTCGAACTAGTTCAATTTTTCCTGATTCTTCCTCCATTTCAGAATTGGTTTAAAAGCTCTGAGAGCAAGTGAATGATCTCCATCCACTTCAGGCAGCTCTGCTGCAGAACTTTGTTTTCGCACGCCTCTGAAACCGTTTAACTTTTATCCAGGACTTCCAGTGAGGCTCTGTTGTTGGTCAGCTTTCCTCTAGCCTGGCCAATTTTATTATTATTTTGAATTAGGCTTTCTTCAACAGGCAATATGTCCAAATGGAGGATCCTTGGTCGGTAAGAAAATTAGCACATTTATATTTGTTTTCCCTTCAAATTGGCAAAAGTATTTGGGGATGGCAGTATCAGTTGACATAAGATTTTATAAGGGATGGTCTCCATTTTATGAAGAGAAATTGAAGCCATGTAACAACATGGCTTAGGTTTTTGCATTCACCAGTGTTCAGTCTTGTGGCTGTCACCCACTGATCTTTTGTCTTCCTCAGACTAATTTGCATATCTAAATTGTGCATCTTGGTACAAATGTTTCCATGGTGAGCAAATACCCATCATTTAAAGGTTTTTCATCTTTGTTCTTAAAGAATTCACTAAGGTAGTATTTCTTATGTAAATCATGTTACTGGGATCTTAAAGCACTTTAGAAATGTTGTATCCCTGAAAACCAAGGAAAGGTTTAGGAAAGGGCTGAGTTTGTTGTGTATGTGTTGATGAAGTCAGTGCCCCTTGATTTGCGATGCAGGAAAAGACAGCCTAATTGATGTGCTTGGAGATAGAAGAAATATTCATTTTTTTCAGTTTCTGAACCTTTCCAGTCAATTGCAGATAGCCATTGTGTTTGATATGAAGAAAGAGAAGGGGGTTTTTAGTAGCGGGGTTAATACTCTTCTCCAGGGAATACCCTGTGTTCCACATCAGACAAGCAGAACTTAGTGTGCTGGTTTAAGGGTGGTGTTTACTGTAATTCCACTGTTGCAGTTATTTATTCATTATTTATTTGTCTTATCCTCTGCCAGGATCTTAATGCCTACAAAAAGCAAGGGATGGCATTGCTCTCCAAGGTCGGAGAATCAGTTAAATATGTCACAGGAGGCTACAAGCTGAGAAGTCGACCTCTGGAATTTGCAGCAATAGGTGACTATTTAGATACATTTTCTCTGAAGCTTGGAACCATCGATCGGATAGCTCAGAGGATTATCAAGGAAGAAGTAGGTAAGTTTTTTTCTTTTTTTGTGTGTGTGTGTTTTTTTTCTTTTCCCCTAGCATATTGTTCAGGTAACAAATTTGTAGGAGGTACAGTCATGTGCCTTGGGGATTACTAAAATTAAACCTTTGCAGAATGATAGCCAATTTATTCCCATGCCCCAAATGGCCAATTTACAATAAAAAAGAAAAATGTGGCAGGGAGTGTTAGAGAGTTTGCAGCAGGGCTTTAAATAAGCAAATTTATGTCCTCCCTCCCGTTATCAGTAGTGACAGTGGTGCCTGCTCCACTTCATTTTCACTGTGTAAGCACAAAAGGAATAGTAACTGTGGTATGTGCCAAGCATTGTACTAAGCACTGGGGTGGATATAGGTTAATACCTGCTAGTCTTCCTTTCCCACAATAGTAGTAGTAGTAGTAGTAATTTTTTTAATGGAATTAAGCACTTCCTATGTGCCAAACATTGTACTAAGTGCTGGGGTAGATTCAAGCTAATCAGGTTGGACACAGTCCTTATCCCACATGGGGCTCACAGTATTGATCAGCATTTTACTGATGAGGTAAACAGAGAAAGTGAAATGACTAGCCTAAGGTCACATAGCAGACAAGTGGTGGAGCAGGGATTAGAACCCAGGTCCTTCTGACTCCCAGGCCCCTGCTCTACCCACTGAGCCATGCTGCTTCTCTGTTACCCAGTGCAGTCACTGGTACTAATAGGCCCTATAATTTTGGGCACTGCCAGATGAGTAGCAATTGCCTGAAATCTGAAAGTTTAATTCAATGGGCCAAAATCTTCAGTTTGTGAAAAATCTGTGGAGTTTTGATTGCTGCTAGCTTCCCTGAAGCAAAGGCCTTCTAAGAGTAGTTGACTGATCTGCATTTGACAAGATTTCTGTTTTCCCCCTTTCTCTTTCTCTCTTTTTCCCTCTACTCTATATCTGTTTCTCAGCTCTCAGTTACACATAATGCCAGGTCAACCTGGATCACAGATCTCAAACCTCCCTTCCCAGGTGTATTTTTGTAATCCGTATTGATTTGGAGGTTGGCTGCAGCAAGTAGAAGATGGGCTAATCTCAGTCTTTTGAGCTCAGCACCAGGAGTGAGATCCATGATCCAGTCTGATCCATGGTATTCTGCAGTCCTGAATCTCATGATCACATATGTTAAAATAGGCCCATCTGTGGCCAATCGGGGGCATGTGGCCTAGCAGATAGAGCACGGACCTGGGAGCCAGAAGAACCCGGGTTCTAATCTCAGCTCCACCACTTGTCTGCTGTGTGACCTTGGGCAAATCACTTAGCTTCTCTGTGCTTCAGTTCCCTCATCTGGAAAATGGGGATTAATAATAATAATGGCATTTGTTAAGCGCTTACTATGTGCAAAGCACTGTTCTAAGCACTGGAGAGGATACAAGGTGATCAGGTTGTCCCACATGGGGCTCACGGTCTTCATCCCCATTTTACAGATGAGGTAACTGAGGCACAGAGAAGTTAAGTGACTTGCCCAAAGTCACACAGCTGACAAGCGGCTGAGCCGGGATTTGAACCCATGACCTCTGACTTCCAAGCCCGTGCTTTTCCCACTGAGCCACACTGCTCATTAATGCCATGACCCCTATGTGGGACAAGGATTGTGTCCAACATGATTAGCTGGTATCCACCCCAGCCCTTAATACAGTGCCTGGCACATAGTAAATGCTTAACAAATACCATCATTCTCTTCATTATTATGGGAAGACCAATTACCCTAGGCCCTCATCCCCAAAATAGTGCGATACCTCCTGTGAAGAGCTGGCTAGGTCAGGGCCTTCAGATATTTTATCTACAGATAAATAAAATGAGAGACCCTGACCTTGTGGATGGAAAGAAGTTTTTTTGCTTTGGTTTGCCTGAGGCCCGTGAGGGACCTATGAATGGCATAGCTGAAGGGTATTTTGAGAATCTGGGAATCTCGGGTTAAAAAGTTAGGATCGATATAAGAGTAAGGGAGATCTTGCCCTCTAGACTTTAAGCCCCTTGTGGGCAGGAAAGCTGTTTACCAACTCTGTTATATTGTAGTCTCTCAAGCACTTAGCATGGTGCTCTGCATACAGTAAGCGCTCAGTAAATACTAAGATTGACTGACATGATTCCTTTGTATTCATTCAATTCAAGCCTATTTATTGAGCGCTTACTATGTGCAGAGCATTGTATGAAGAGCTTGGGAGAGTACAATACAACAATAAACAGACACATTCCCTGCCCACAAAACCTGTACCAAATATTTAGCGTCGCTTTTAGAGTCTAATTCATGCCTTGATATACCAAGTAAATATGGTACCTGTCATCTGTCTTGGAGAAGCAGCGTGGCTCAGTGGAAAGAGCCCGGGCTTTGGAGTCAGAGGTCATGGGTTCGAATCCCGGCTCTGCCACTTGTCAGCTGTGTGACTGTGGGCAAGTCACTTAACTTCTCTGTGCCTCAGTTACCTCATCTGTAAAATGGGGATTAAGACTGGGAGCCCCACGTGGGACAACCTGATTCCCTGTGTTTACCCCAGCGCTTAGAACAGTGCTCTGCACATAGTAAGTGCTTAACAAATACCAACATTATTATTATTATCTATTCCAAGGAGACGCCTGCATAATTTACGTACAGCAAATCCTATTAGCTCTGAGAGATTCGCTGACATAGTGAGGTGAAGAACATTAAGCACTAAAGCAGCAGCAATTGCTGGCCTCCTGGTTTCAATCAGTGGTATTAATTGAGCACTTTTTGCTTGGGAGAGTTCAGTACAGTAGAACTGGTAAACACCATCCCTGCCCATAAGGAGCTAACGATATACAGGGAGAGGCAGACATGAAAATAAATTACAAATATAGGAAATGGACCTAAGTGCTGTGGGGCTGAGGGAGGGGTGAATATCAAGTGCTTAAGGGATCCGGGTGCCTAGGTGCTCGTTATGGGCAGGGAATGTGTCTTTATATTGTACTCTCCTATGTGCTTAGTACAGTGCTCTGCACATGGTAAGTGCTCAATAAATACGATTGACTAAGAATATTTTTTATTGAGCACCTGCTCTGTGCAGATCACTGAACTGAGCCCTTGGGAAAATGTAGGAGAAGTAGGAGACCTGATTCCTGTCTACAAGTAGCTAACAGGGGAGATGAACATATAATCAATCATATTTGAGGGCTTACTTTTTGCAGAGCAGTGTACTAAATGCTTGGGAGAGTATAATATAGCAGAGTTGGTAAACACATTCCCTAACCACAAGGAGCTTAAAGTCTAGAGGGATAATAATTTTACAGATTATGAGAAGTGCTTCAGTTGTAGAACATCTAACTCAGTCTGTGCAAAGGTTCTGAGCTAGTTGGAAGGATGTAACCTGGGGAGAAGAGAAATTCATCTGGGGAAACTTCCTGGAGGAGATGGGATTTCAGAAGTTTTTTGAAGATGGGCATACTTGATGTAGAGGAGTCTTGGTGCTGAAGTGTGTTGGGAATCCATTCTCTTTTACTCTTTGCAAGGCAAATTCTAGGTCAGTTTGCACCACAAGAATGCAAAGTTGTCAAGGCACTGGAACAAACTAGCATGCTTTTCTGTCTGCACTGACTTGATTGCTGATTGGTTTCTGGTCAACTTAATGTTAGCTTAGTTGATGCTGTCCCTTTTAACATTGATGCTTATTTTAAACTTTCTGTAATATATCCATCTCTGCTGTTAGCACCTCAACTCATGGCTGGCACCATTAATGCCTGGTCACTTTTCATACCATACTTGTAACAGGTTTGGGGGGGCTGTTTTTTGAGGAATGTAAGTCTTTCTGTCAGCTGAGTATGGACAAAGTAGATATGCAGCTACTTTTTTAGGTAGAAAATTTTCCACTGGGGAAGCAAAGAGCAGCAAGCTTGTCATGTATTGATTGCCTGTGGGCACAAAGTTTATTACAATGGGTGTGTGAAATACATAACATTGTCTTTCTTCCAAGAATACCTTGTGGAACTGCGAGAATATGGTCCTGTTTATTCCACCTGGAGTGGATTAGAGGAGGAACTAGCCGAACCCCTGGAAGGAGTGTCTGCCTGCATTGGGAATTGTTGTACAGCTCTGGAGGAGCTGACCGATGACATGACAGATGACTTTCTGCCAGTGCTGAGGGAGTACATTTTGTACGCAGAATCCATGAAGGTAAATGGGATTGACTGCAAAGAATATGGCATTTCTGGTTCAGTTGAATATTTAAGTAAGACAGACATTCCCATTGTCTTCCTGTTCAAGTGAGTGACATTTAGGAATTGTTTCTAAGACTACTAGATAGTATCAATCTTAAAGCTTCTAACTGGGTCACAAACTTTCTCCCTCACCTTTAATTGTTTGACCCCAAAATACTATTGAATTTTGACTCTGCTCTCCCTGACCCAAGACAGACAGACAGGTACACACACACACACTGTGCAGTACACCCAGTTCTACAGCTTAGGGTTGCATTCTCACAGAATCCTGTGCTAAGGAAAACTCACATTGTAGTATTCAGTGTCCAATGCTGTACACAATCTTTTTCTTGTGATGCCTGATCACACTGTATCTAGGCAAGCTCACATTGTTGGCAGGATGTTCTCTAATTGTATCATTGCGTTCTAGCCAAACATATAGTGAAAGCATCTGTTCTGGCAGAATGGAGTGAATTGTGGCTTAAACGATTTCTTATGAGATCCTACAAAATATACTTAGATGTTAAGTCTTCATAAAGTTATTAATATGGGTATTTAAATCTTGGATTTTATGATCATTAAGGTTATTAATCCTTGAATATATCTTATAGAAAGAGTACCTTAATGTTGGAGAGTCTAGTTCTTAGGGTTAGACTTACGGGTGCAATATCAGTGAATAGACATTTTTATGTTTTGTCTTAGTGAATGGGTGTTTTAGAACTTATTTTAAAAATCGCATTTCAGGGAGGTTGGTTGGAGTTATTGATACCTTGATTGAGACTAAAAGTGATCCGTGGAGCTACAGACTTGCCTAAGTGTTAAACTGAAACTCCGACATTACAAGTAATCTTGTTGTTTTTTCCCACCACTCCATTACATGGAACATGGGTTTCTTGTTGAACAGACAAAACATGGAGATGTATTAATCAAGTTAATCATGCTGGCAGAGTGGAGATTCAGCATGGTTGTTTCTGGCTCAGTGTATCGAAACTGCAAGCTTTTGGCATGGGAGCAGTAGGGACTCTGAAATACAAGCTGGTTGCATGCAGAGTATGAAAACTTTACAGGCGTGAGTTGAAACTAACCCAATTAGAAAATGATAGCTAATACAACACTCCCTCTCAGAAACAACTCATAATCAAATAAGCTATGATCTCTCTCGAATGACAGGGCAGAGGTGTATGGGGCACGTCTACTATGTTAAGGAGTTATCTTGGGCACATTTTATGAGGATTAATGATGGCTGGAGGACAGCAAACAGATGAAAAATGTTAGTAATGTGAAGACCTGTGATTTCTAAGTAGTCTTGGCTTCCCCCCCCGCACCCCCCAGTTTGTCTCACCTGATTACTAAAGGTTCATACTCATATTTGGAAGAAAAATCTTACAAAAAATACTGATGTGGCATGCAAATGTGCGGTGGCTTATAAGGGGAGGGGAGAAAAGCCTGTCAAGTGGAGTAAAATATGCTTTATTGGTTATTGACTTGTTATTGAGTAGAGTAAGCCTTGGTCTTGGTTCAGTGATTCACTAATTGTGTGGTGTTGCAGTAACAGTATTTTATCACCATATACCTCCCCTCCCCTCAGTTCACCATAAGGATGAGGATTCCTTATTCTTATTTGTCGAACTGATTTAGTGATTGGGAACATTTGAGCAAAGGGTGCTTGGTCGGTTCAGTCTACTGTAATGTGTGTGAGATACTGTGCAATAAGTCAGTGTTATTAAGCACTTACCAGGTGCAGGGCACTATAGTAAGCATTTCAGAAAATACAGTTGTGCAGGGCACTATCCTAAGCATTTCAGAAAATACAATAGATAGACCTGGTAGACATGATTCCCTGCCCTCAAGGACCTTTCAATCTAGTAGAAGCTTATATTAAGAAATGCTAAGGAAATGGTTCAGACTTGACCGCAGGCCCGTAAATTAAGTTCTTTACTATTCAGATATATGTTTGACTTTTTTTTTTCCTTTGTGGTGTAGGAGAGAGTTGCAGATTTGGCTGTTTTCCTTACCTTCTCTTTGTGTTTTTATTTATTATTTTTGGCTTGTTTTTGAAGCGATTGGTGCCTAAGATACATTGGCTGTCCTCAGGTGTCCTAGGAAAAGAATGCATTTTATTTGTGAAAATAATTCTAAATAATCCCCAAACAACTACATTAGAGGTAAATTTTGAAGTTACTTTCTTAATGGACCCTCTGTTAAGGAGAACCTAAGCTGTAGTTTGCCTTGGCTGGTGCTACACATATGAACACAACTGTTTCTTCTGATATCACATGCCTACTGGGCTAGATATTGCAATTGTGTTGTCAGAAGAATGTTCCCTAATGGCGACTTATTCCAAACTAAAAACATACCTTATGCGTGGCATAGTGGATAGAGCACGAGCTTGGGAGTCAGAAGGTCATTGGTTCTAATCCCGGCTCTGCCACTCGTCTGCTGTGTGACCTTGGGTGAGTCACTTCACTTCTCTGTGCCTCAGTTCACTCATCTGTAAAATGGGGATTGAGACTGTGAGCCCCATGTGGGATGGGGACTGTGTCCAACCCAATTTGCTTGTATCCACCCCAGCACTTAGAACGGTGCCTGGCACATAGGAAATGCTTAACAAGTACCATTATTATTATTACGAAAGAAATGGGTGTGTTTAAAGACATTGGCATCTTAGCTTACTATTCTTTTTTGAAATTTCACTTACTCATTTTTTGGATCCACAAATATCATTACCTGTGCAAGTTTTCATCTCCCATTAGAATTCAGCTGGTGAATTCTTTCAGCATTACTGTACTAAGAAAACTCATGTTAAATCTCCAGAGCAGGGAAAACCCTGTTGTGTAGGCAGTACCAAAATATTAAAGGCAGACCCACATGAAATCAAAAGATCTACTCATGACCAGGAACTTAAAATGATGGAATCTAGAAACAATACTAATTTGGGCTTAAGCTGCTACTTGCTGAAAGACCTCTTACAGAGGAATGGGATGCACCTTTGTTTGGCGAGGTCTCCCCGCTGCAGACCACAACTGAGGAATTGGCTTCAAAATCAGAAAATCACTAGTTCTGGGCTCTCCAAATCTGCCTGGAGGGAAAAATAATTGCCTGGCAGAATGCCTGCACTGGTACCAAAGTGTTTTGCCACCATGATGAGCACATATGCCCCTCCAATGACAAAGAGCGATGAAGACAAAGAATGCCAATACAAGGCTTTAGAGCAACTCACTGCCGGAGCATCAACATCTGCCAAGCTGACTTTAACGGGAGATTTCAATGCTCAAGTTGGTAGCGAAGTCCAAACCTGGATGAAAGTCTGCAGACCATATGGGATTGGCAAACTAAGCAGCAGTGGTCTACTTTTCCTCTGGGAATGCATCAGACACCATCTCCTGATCCCCAACACCATCCTCTGCTTGCCAAAAAAAAAAAAAAAAAAGAAAACATCCGGTATGCACCCACAATCTAAACAGTGGCATCTCATTCACGTTGTTATAGTGTGGCAGAAGGACCTTAAGGATGGTACGGATGACTCAAGCCGTGTGTGGTTTCTGTGGAGGAGGTGAAGGGAACCTTGTTTCCACAGAAGCCTCCTTTCCTGCTTTAAGCCAGTAGAAGGACATGGAGACTGAAAGAAAAAGATGTACCCACAGTATCCGCACCCTTGCAAAAAACAAAGTAAGGCTACCTCCCAAATCCCCACCCAACAGTGTCCTTATGTATTTTGGACCTTTTCTGCCTTAGGCTCCCAGAGGCAAGCACACACCTGTTAGCTCCCTTATGATTTGATTCCTGCTTGTCTCCAGATTGCTAGGGGTTGTCTCTAGGAATTTATCCATTCCTCTTTGGATTGAGAGACTCTTCTCCCAAATCCAGACTTTAGCCCTTAGGACTGAAATCCAGACCCCTGGTAAGGATTTAATATCCTTAAAGGCCACCCCTGGCCTTCCTACAGCCTGAATTTTGAGGTAAACCAGCAACTAATTCTACTTGCTCTAGAATTGTCAGGGGAAGCACCCACTCTCTACCTCTGAGGACCTCACCGTTCTCCAGAGCTTTCCCGGTTCTGTAGGAGCAGGTGTCCTTGGACTACCCAGGAATCTGAGATCATTAAGACTCTCCTTTCCAGTCCTAATTTGATGCATCTCAGCTGATGGGGATTTAACTTTGCCAGAAAAATGGTCACTACTCTTCCACCTTAGTAACAGGATTTTTTAGTTCGAAAGCCTCCCTAAGTGGGAAGTTTGGCTGAGGAACCTATTCCCTGGTTTGGTGGTTGAGGAGAATTAGGAACTCTCTGGGAAAGACCCCTGCCAAAAAATACTCCTGGAAAATTCTCCTGGTGGAGTGGGAAAAGAAAATTTGATTATTATTGAAAGAATTAGTCCATTTATAGGTTTGAACATCAATGCTACTTTCAGCTTGATCCCTAACATTACAGCTGTATGTCTCCCATACCCTTGTGTTTGTGTGCTACCTTTTGCTCCTGGGTCTTGTCTGATTATCAGAGGAATGTACAACTTTTTTTCTGGTCAGTGGTTTGTATCTAGTTCCCAGTGTGTGCCTGGCTTCTTGACTGAACAGCCTTAGATAGTTTCTTTGAAATGTATGACTCTCCACCAGTATTTGATATAAATACTTCTATCTGCCACCCTTTGGCTTCACCTTTTGAGCTATCTTCCTTAATTGCAATCTATCAATTTTATTCCAGCGTTATTCCTAACAGTTAGGCTCTTGGAGAGCGAAGACTCTCACAAGGAGCTCCACAGCAACGGTTCAGCAGCCCTGTTGGAAAATGGAATCCCAAGCACAATCGTCGACGTAAACAACAAATGGGCGTTTCTCTGCGAAACTCTGTCCCTGGCAGCTATCAAGACATTGGGCATAGAGACCGGCATGCCTGCAGTTTGTCCAAACCCAAACCGTGGGTGCCCTCACTAAAGTTGCAGGTCGAGTTGGATAATTAGTAGTAGGATGCAGATACGGGTCGGGTGAGGGTAAAGTCTGCTGGCGCTGCGTTGAATGAATCCATGAGTAGCCGCGGCCACCGACAGGATGCTGGGGGTAAGTCATGGCTGGGACTGGGCAACTGCCCATCCTGAGGCCTCCCCACCCCTTCCCCTTTTTCTTTCCCCTCTCCCCTCCTGGCTTGGGCCTGAGGGGGGAGGGTGGCAGGAAAGTTGCCCGTGGACCAGCATAAAGAATGGGTGGAGAGCAACTAGATGGCAGGAGAGATCTGTAATATCCAAGTTTGACTGACCCGTGGGCAAAACCACGGGTCAGACCGGGTAAGTAATTTTTTTTTTAAATGGACTATGTTGTGGGTGGGGGTTGGGAGGCTATGGATACTAGATCTAGTACCCGTGTAGGTCCCTACTTGGGCATGGATAGTCAAGACCGCCGAGACCGATTCAATGAAAACGATTGATTTTAAAAAGACTACTTGCCACAAGACAAACATAGCATCAACAAAGACCTTGCAGTACTTCCTGATGAGAGGGGATTGTGATGTGCAATCGAGTTTAGAGACATGAGCTACAAGTAGTGGGGTGCCAGAGCTGAAGAGATCCAAGGCTACTACCCAACCAGGGAATTCTATTCATCACTCTTCAGAGGCGCTGTCGTAGTGTACATGCAGAACTGCTTTAGTAAAGATGGTTCCTTGACCCAGACCAGATCGTGAGGAGATGGTACCAACGCGTCAGTGGTCTCGTAAATTCACTTTTGAAGATGAGGCCCTGCAAAACAGAGAACACCTGCCAACGTGTGGAGACATGGGATTCTGCCCCAACTCTTGAGGAAATTTCCAGCAGTCAGCGACGAAGCACTCACACAAGCTTTTCCTCAAGATATGGAATACTGAGGTGATGCCACCTTAATCACCTCTTCAAGAAGAAGAATTAAAGCTCAGACTGTGGTAATTATTGTAGCATCTCATTAGTCTACATTGCTGGCAATGACCCTAGCCAGAGTGCTTCTAGACCAGCCAGTTGGAAAAAAAAAAAATCACTGACCGCACAATCCCGGAACCTCAGTGTGGTTTTCTATCCTAGCCTGACGCGGCCGACACTTCCTTTTGAAGTATATCCGATATAGGTGAAGTGTGGGCTTCAGTCCTCTATCCTGCATAGACTGTAAGAAAACATTTGGCATAATCAGTAGATCCGGATTCTGGAAATACATTTTGTAAATTTGACTGCCCAGAGAAGCAGTGTGGTGTAGTGGATAAAGCATAAGCCTGGGAGTCGGAAAATCTTGGGTTCTAATCCTGACTTTGCCATTTGCCTGCTGTGTGACCTTGGGCAAGTCATTTTCCTTCTCTGTGCTTCGGTTACCACATCTGTAAAATGGGGATTGAGACTGAGAGCCCCACGTGGGACAGCGACCGTGTTCAACCCGATTTGCTTGTATCCACCCCAGTGCTTAGGACAGTGCCTGGCACATAGTAAGTGCTTAGCAAATACACAATTACTATTATTAAGTTAATCAGGATTCTGTGAGAGCTCCCTATTGGCATGCCTGGGTGGGCATGTAAGAAGGGGGGCACTTCGGAAGACCCATTTGCCGTAGCCAAGGGGGGTAAAACGGGGCTTTGTAGTATTCAGCCAAGTCCACACAGCTCTGCCGGAGGACCAGGCTTTAGACTATACTCCTGCTCCTCTGGTAGATTCTTCCAACTCAACAGGCTTCAACCATCATACAAAAGTTTAGAGAGAGTTATTCAAGAACTTTTTTCTATATGCGGATCACTGCACCATAGAGGCAGACACCCAAGAAGACTTGCAAATCCACTGTAAAGCACTTTGCCAAGTCTGAAGAAAACCAAAGCAAATTATCAGTCCTCAAGCAACCAAAGATCTTCACTGGCAACATGGAAAAGCATGCATTATAGACTGCTTTTACCTAGGCAGCACAGTATCTGCCAGTGCAACGATAGACAAAGAAGTAGAAAACTGAATGAGGAGAGAAGCAGCATGGCTTAGCGTCAAGAGCACAGGCCTGGGAGTCAGAATAACTGGCTTTCTAAATCCGGCTCTGCCTGTTGCTTGCTATGTGACCTTAGGCAAGTCACTTAACTGCTCTGTGCCTCAGTTTCCTCAACTGTAAAATGAGGATTAAATCCTACTCCCTCCTACTTAGGCTGTGAGCCCCATGTGGAACAGGGACTGTGTGCAACCTGATAAGCTTGTATTTAGAACCTTGCTTATAGTAAGTACTTAAATGCCGTAAAACAAAGCAAACAAAACAAGAGTACCAAGATCATCTTTGGCAGATGGTCAGATAGAGTAGGGGCAGGATTCAGACCAAATTTAAGGGCTACAGAGCTGTAGTGCTGTCCAGCCTTCTCTATGTCTATGAGAACTGGATACTTTCCCCCTCCCCCTAGATGGCAGCTTAATCAGTCACAGGTCAAGCTCACAAACCAGAATATCTTGGAACAAACTGAGTCTACTAGCATTGAGGTTATGCTACCTCAACCCACCTTTGCTGGGTAGGACCTGATAGGACAGCAAATGACAGTAGGATACCCAAACTACTGTTATATTGGGAGCTAGAAAAGGGACAGGGGAAATGATTTTAAGGACACGGTAAAGTGAAGCCTCAGAAAATGGCATGGCTGCTGAAAACTGGGAGACAATGCACCCAATAGACCAACATACACACTGCAATCAAGAAAGGCTTGTCTCTGAGCGGAAATTCCTAGAGGATCATGAGACAAGATGCAAAAGTTAAAATAATACCGTGCTCTGCAAACAAGAAGCGTGACGGAACAGTTTCTCTGCCGCAGTGCCTGAAACTGAGGGTACCATATTGGCCTTTTTCATCCACATTCCCACCCATAGGTGATCTTCACCATCCATGGTATCATTTTCAAGTCATCTGTGTGTATGTGTAACACTTTCTATTGGAAATTACTTAATCGAGCAAGCCACAGGATTACTCGATAGGATTTGTTAGCATTTATGTCCTCTTATCACAGACAGCGTTAGGGTTCATTAGGTCTTCTGAACATTGTCTTCTGAACATTAGGCCTTCTTGGAGAAGCAGCGTGGCTTAGTGGAAAGAGCACGGGCTTTGGAGTCAGGGCTCATGAGTTCGAATCCCAGCTCTGCCACTTGTTGGCTGTGTGACTGTGGGCAAGTCACTTAACTTCTCTGTGCCTCAGTTCCCTCATCTGTAAAATGGGGATTAAGACTGTGAGCCCCACATGGGACAACCTGATTCCCCTATGTCTACCCCAGCGCTTAGAACAGTGCTCGGCACATAGTAAGCGCTTAACAAATACCAACATTATTATTATTATTATTATTAACAAAGGTATTAGTAAATTTCTCTAATTAGGTTTGGACATATTATTGCTTCAGGGATTGCAGTTTGGGCTTCAGAACCATTCTTCTCAGATAGTCACCATCCTGCAGAGTCTGTTTTCCTTGTCTTCCCTGCTCTCCCCCCAGCTTCAACTTTTTATCACTTGAGTTGTTTTAAAATCCTTGATGTTAACAGTATGCTTAAACTGAAGAGGCTGAACTGTCTCTCATGGTCCTGAGCAGATGGCATAGTGGATTGAGCACAGGCCTGGGAGTCAGAAGGTCATGGGTTCAAATGCTGGCTTTGCCACTTGTCTGCTGTGTGGCCTTGGGCAAGTCACTTAACTTCCCTGTGCCTCAGTTATCTCATCTGGAAAACGGTGATTAAGACTGTGAGCTCTGCGTGGGACAGGGACTGTGTCCAATCCGATTTGCTTGTATCTACCCCAGTGCTTAGTACCGTGCCTGGCATATAGGAAGGGTTTAACAAATACCAGTTGTTATTATCCTCTTCCCTTCTACCTGCCACAAGCTCGCCGTGGGTAGGGAATGTGTCTGCTATCTCTGTAGTGTTCTTTCCCAAGCGCTTAGTGCAATCCTTCTGCACATAGTAAGTGCTCAGTAAATACCATCGACTGATTTAGGGCAAAAGGCTAGAAAAGGTTCTTTACTATCTGTACCTATGTTCAGCATGCAAGGAATTGTTTTTCAGACAGTATTCATTTCAGGATCATTCCTCACCCCCAGTAACATCATCTTGGAGCATCAAGACCAGATATAGATCTTGTCATTGTTGTCTTATGCTGTCGAGTCATATCTGACCCATAGCGATGCCATGGACACATCTCTCCCAGAACGCCCCACCTCCATCTGCAGTCGTTCTGGTAGTATAGCCATAGAGTTTACATGGTAACAATACAGAAGTGGTTTACCATTGCCTCCTTTCGTGTAGTAAACGAGTCTCTTCCCTCGACTCTGTCCCGTGCCGCTGCTGCCCAGCACAGGTGAGTTTTGACTTGTAGCGGATTGCCACTTGCTAGCCACTGCCCAAGCTAGGAACGGAATGGGTAGGCCTCTGCTTGACTCTCCCTCCCGTAGCTGAGACTGGTAGAGGACTGGAAATTCTCCAGGTGCCACCCTGAGATATAGGTCTAGAGATATGAAAATCTTGAAACAAATTCTGTTGCACTGCATCAGCAGCAACATTTATCAAATGCCTACTGTGTGCAGAGCTCTATATTAGGTGCTTGGGAACATAACTTCTCACTCTAGACTTCAAGGCTCTCCATCACCTTGCCCCCTCCTACCTCTCCTCCCTTCTCTCTTTCTACTGCCCACCCCGTAGGCTCCGCTCCTCAGCTGCCCACCTCCTCACCGTCCCCTGTTCTCGCCTATCCCACTGTCGACCCCTGGCCCACGTCCTCCCGCTGTCCTGGAATGCCCTCCTTCCTCACCTCCGCCAAACTAATTCTCTTCCCCTCTTCAAAGCCCTACTGAGAGCTCACCTCCTCCAGGAGACCTTCCCAGACTGAGCTTTCCCTATTCCCTCTGCTCCCTCTGCTGCCTCTCTGCCCTCCCCCTTCACCTCCCCTCAGCCAAGCCCCCTTTTTCCCCCCTTTCCCTCTGCTCCTCCCCTTCTTCCTTCCCCTCCCCTCACCACTGTGCTCGTCCACTCATTTGTATATATTTTTATTACCCTATTTATTTTGTTAATGAGATGTACATCCCCTTGATTCTATTTATTGCTATTGTTTTTGCCTGTCTGTCTACCCCGATTAGACTGTAAGCCCGTCAATGGGAAGGGATTGTCTCTCTCTGTTGCCGAATTGTACATTCCAAGCACTTAGTACAGTGCTCTGCACATAACGCTCAATAAATACTATTGAATGAATGAATATGATTCAGTAAATATGTGGCTGCTGGCCTTGTAATGGAGACAGGAGGACATAAATTGACAAATGGGTAAAAGAATAAGAGCATCAACACAAAGATAAAGATTGCCAAATAAATAGATATTTGCTTCATATATATCTATTTATTTGATTATCTTTATATATACACATGCATACATGCACAGCGGGTGACATGACCAGGAAAAGTAGGAGTTGAGTCATAGGTACTAGAAGTAGTCTTTGGGTTGCCAGCAGAGAACAACTAAATTGGAAACTGGCTGCATTTTTATCAGTCATTCAGCTCTACTTCCATACCAGCTGCTCCATCTGGATGTGTGAATACCACTGCCTCCCTTGTAGTGAGAATTTAGGCTGTCTTCCATTGTGAGGAAGATTCCCAAGGAATATGAGGCAAAATTAAGAGCAAATTTAAAAACTGCTCCAAAATTTCAATTCAAATGCTTAAACCATTTAGCTTTTTGAGTTAAATTGCCTCTTACAATCTAAAGTGCCTTTAAAAATTAGACTGTGTCTGGACACAAAATTGTCAAGTTCCCAACCATGTGCAAACTGTTTGAGCTCCTTGAGGGTGGGGACTTGTGTCGTATGTTTCACTTGCCATTCCTCAGTACCAAGGTATGGTACATTGTACAAAGAGATCCCAAATGAATCCTGCTATCAGTACTACTGCTAAACTATTGTGTGATCAATCAATTGTATTTATTGAGCACTTACTGTGTGCAGAGCACTTTACTGAACGCTTGGGAGAGTAGAGAATAATATGCCCACAATGAACTTAGAATCTAGAGGGGGAAACAGACATTAATATATAGATAAATAACAGATATGTACATAAATGCTGTGGATCTAAGCGGGGGAGCTGAAAAAAGGGTGCAAATCCAAGTGCGATGTGATTTAAGTACAATTACCATAACTAAAACTGACTGAAATATCAGACAACATATTTTCTTTCTAAGTGTAGTGTTCACTGAATTTCGTCGATACCTTTTTCTTTCAGCCACTCTTCTCTTCTCCCATGGCCTTTCTGTGTGTTTACACTGAGGAAATACCCAACAATTAAACTCTGTGCTTCTCATATTTTTCTCTCAATTCTTCTTGCCCTCTTCTATTCTCTCATCCCCGTATTATTATTAATCTGAAATGTCTAGTGGATTCCCAGTTATAGCGTTTGTTTTTAAGGTAAGGTGAACTAGAGGGTTGGGCAAATAACCCTTTCCTTATTGCTAAGTCCTAAGGGGCTAGCTCATATAGAGCATTAGACACAAATTGTAAGGTAACTAGTTTCTCCCTCCCAGTTCATCCAGTGTTCTTGGGCTTTGCAAATGCAATGCTACTTAGTTTTGAAACAGAGCCAAATCACAAGCTCTGTATTTAGTAGTCAGGAGAGAGTTGGCTCTCCTAGTTTATTTTATCTGTATAGAAAGCAATTTTTGCAACACTTTAATTTCTGCTGCTCATTAGTCACGTGGAAAAAAACATTTGTAGTCTCGATGCATTTTGCTTATGTTGTAAAGCATTTTTGAAGAGTCTTGTAACATTTTTGCAATCTCTTCAAGTGGAGGTGTTGTAATGGCAGGATAATGTTTGCTTTTAAACAATGAAGTGTGTATGTAGGGCAGAGAGAGTTGGGGGACCTGTCCTAATAAGATGACTTTTTAATGGTAGTTCTTTGGCAAGAAGCTTTAATCATTTTAAGCAATCATGATTTGAACAATTTAAAATGTTATTTTATAAGGCAACAAATAGACAAATACCTGTTTGCTAATTCTCTGGTATAAAAATCTGAGCTGTCAAGGTGTTTAAAAATAGGTGTATAACCCTCTTAAATTCAGTTATAGTGTGTTTAACATCACAGGGAGACAGATAACCAGTTAGGCTAAGCTTATTATCTTTCGGTTAAATGTTTTCCACACTTTAAAAAAAAGTGTTATTGGTCTTCGGGAAAGTAATTTCTAAAATGACTAGAAATAGAAGGTTCCTGTACTCAAAATGATTGAGTACTGCAGTTAGAACATTTGGTTGGAAAAATGATTTCTAGTTCTTCTCAAATGCTAGGGGGATATTTTTCAGCTCAAGGTAAGTGGCAACTTGAAAAGGAAATACTTCTGGTGGGAAGCTGTTGCTCTTTTCACCATTTTTATGAGTTAAAGGATCTAGAGAAGGATATTCTTTGGCCTGCAGGAATTGGATGGGCATGGGGGAGTTGGCAATGGGTGAGGAACCAAGTGATAAATAATATTTTAGGGCTGACTGTTAAGACCAGGCTATATGGGCATTTACTTATATGCTGGCCATGTTTTAATATTTTATGAATATTTAAGTGCTATCTTTGCAAGACTTTCAATGTTGATATTTGGTAGTAATGCGAATGTTTGGCAAGGATGAGTTTTAGCAGGTGAGGCACTGTTTCCTGGCTAGGAGGAGTAGCTCCAGGCACTGCACTAAACCGTCTGCCTCTGCCCCTGGTGATGTTAGTAGGCTAGAGCAGGTGGGAATGAGGGAGCGTGGAGAAGCCAGACAGGACTGTTGGTTAAGCAGGTTGAGAAGCAGAGAGTCAGAGGACCTGGGTTCTAATTCCGGTTCGCCACTTGTCCGCTTATAACCTCAGACAAGTCATTAACTTCTCTGTGCCTCTGTTGCACCCTTTGTAAAATGGGGATTAAGACTGTAAGCCCTGTGTGGGACAGGAACTGTGTCCAACCTGATTAACTTGTATCTATCGCAGTGCTTAGTACAATGCCTGGCACAAAGTAAGCACTTAACAAATACCATATTTTTTTAAAAAAAGAGTCAGAATGATTGGATAGCTAGCATTCTCTTTATATGTTCCTCCTATTGCAAGGTATTAAAAATTCATTCATTCATTCATTCAATAGTATTTATTGAGCACTTACTATGTGCAGAGCACTGTACTAAGCGCTTGGGATGAACAAGTCGGCAACAGATAGAGACAGTCCCTGCCGTTTGACGTGCTTACAGTCTAATCGGGGGAGACGGACAGACGAGAACAATGGCACTAAACAGCGTCAAGAGGAAGAACATCTCGTAAAAACAATGGCAACTAAATAGAATCAAGGCGATGTACAATTCATTAACAAAATAAATAGGGTAACGAAAATATATACAGTTGAGCGGACGAGTACAGTGCTGTGGGGATGGGAAGGGAGAAGTGGAGGAGCAGAGGGAAAAGGGGAAAATGAGGCTTTAGCTGCGGAGAGGTAAAGGGGGGATGGCAGAGGGAGTAGAGGGGGAAGAGGAGCTCAGTCTGGGAACGCCTCTTGGAGGAGGTGATTTTTAAGTAAGGTTTTGAAGAGGGAAAGAGAATCAGTTTGGCGGAGGTGAGGAGGGAGGGCGTTCCAGGACCGCGGGAGGACGTGACCCAGGGGTCGACGGCGGGATAGGCGAGACCGAGGGACGGTGAGGAGGTGGGCGGCAGAGGAGCGGAGCGTGCGGGGTGGGCGGTAGAAAGAGAGAAGGGAGGAGAGGTAGGAAGGGGCAAGGTGATGGAGAGCCTTGAAGCCTAGAGTGAGGAGTTTTTGTTTGGAGCGGAGGTCGATAGGCAACCACTGGAGTTGTTTAAGAAGGGGAGTGACATGCCCAGATCGTTTCTGCAGGAAGATGAGCCGGGCAGCGGAGTGAAGAATAGACCGGAGCAGGGCGAGAGAGGAGGAAGGGAGGTCGGAGAGAAGGCTGACACAGTAGTCTAGCCGGGATATAACGAGAGCCCGTAATAGTAAGGTAGCCGTTTGGGTGGAGAGGAAAGGGCGGATCTTGGCGATATTGTAGAGGTGAAACCGGCAGGTCTTGGTAACGGATAGGATGTGTGGGGTGAACGAGAGGGACGAGTCAAGGATGACACCGAGATTGCAGGCCTGCGGGACGGGAAGGATGGTCGTGCCATCCACGGTGATAGAGAAGTCTGGGAGAGGACCGGGTTTGGGAGGGAAGATGAGGAGCTCAGTCTTGCTCATGTTGAGTTTTAGGTGGCGGGCCGACATCCAGGTGGAGACGTCCCGGAGGCAGGAGGAGATGCGAGCCTGAAGGGAGGGGGAGAGGACAGGGGCGGAGATGTAGATCTGCGTGTCATCTGCGTAGAGATGGTAGTCAAAGCCGTGAGAGCGGATGAGTTCACCGAGGGAGTGAGTGTAAATGGAGAACAGAAGAGGGCCGAGAACTGACCCTTGAGGAACTCCAACAGTTAAAGGATGGGAGGGGGAGGAGGCTCCAGCGTAGGAGACCGAGAATGATCGGCCAGAGAGGTAAGAGGAGAACCAGGAGAGGACAGAGTCCGTGAAGCCAAGGTGAGATAAGGTATGGAGGAGGAGGGGATGGTCGACAGTGTCAAAGGCAGCAGAGAGGTCAAGGAGGATCAGAATGGAGTAGGAGCCATTGGATTTGGCAAGAAGGAGGTCATGGGTGACCTTAGAGAGAGCAGTCTCGGTAGAGTGGAGGGGACGGAAGCCAGATTGGAGGGGGTCTAGGAGAGAATGGGAGTTAAGGAATTCTAGGCATCGATTGTAGACGACTCGTTCTAGGATTTTGGAAAGGAAGGGTAGTAGGGAGATAGGACGATAACTGGATGGTAAAGCCCACTTGTTACCAGTAAAGATGAATAGGGTTGACAGGATATTTCTTTCCCAGCCTATTCCAAACTCGGAGAAGAAAACCCTAATCATCAGTGGTATGTATTGAGTGCACACTATGCGCAGAGCACTGTACTAAGTGTTTGAGAGAGTGCAGTACAACAGATTTGGTAGACACGTTCCCTGCCCACAATGAGCTTACAGTTTAGAGGGGGAGACAGACATTAAATGAGAATATATAATTTATAGATATATACGTAAGTGCTGTGGGGTGAATATCAAATGCCCAGAGGTCACAGTTCCAGATGCATGGATGACACAAAAGGAAGAGGGAGCTGGGGAAAAGAGACTTAATCGGGAAAGCCTCTTGGAAGAGATGTGACCTTAATAAGACTTTGAAGTGGGGAGAGTGGCGGTCCAGCCTGTTTGGTTGGGGAGGGAGTTCGAGGCTAGCGGGAGGATGTGGGAAAGAGGTCGGTGGCAAGATAGATGAGGTCAAGGTACAGTGAGTAAGCTGGTGGATCAGGTATGAAGATCCAACAATGGGTCTTCGAATAAATCCTGAAGCAAGAGACTTGGTTAGATTGTTCTTACTAATGGAAAGTGCAGGCATTGTTTAGTTGCATTAAACTTCATCATGGAACGGAGCAGAAAATGCAAAGTAGCTAGGTATTTTTGTCTCTTACCTTGGGTTTACCCTTCAGTCACAAAGACTCCAAAGCTCTCTGTGAACAGCCACCTTAATCCTCACTACAATGCTGAAAGAAGGTAGTAGTCTTTAAAATGGATACTGCTAAGAACAGCTGAGGCAACACACAAATTAGAGATGAACATAGAATCCAGCCTTCATGGTCCCAGGCCTCAGCCATTAAAGCCACACTGACATCCAAAACAAACCATGGACTGAAGGACACTAGAATCCCTGGAGTGTTATAAAATAGATTTTTGTTTGTTAGGTCACTGAAGGCAAAATGTAACATGGAGGATGAGGCAGAAGTATACAATTAAAAAAAAAAGTTACTTCAATGTATCCAATGGCTATATTAAATACATAATAAATATGATTGAACATTATGCCTGCACCAAGAGGGAAGGGAATAATCTGGATTCTGAGTGTGTCTTGTGAAAGTATGGGTAAGAAAGACAAAGTGTATTTCCTTTGCCATGTCGAGTGTTGGGGATTGTGAAGAAATAGAGGGGAAAATGTTCTGGCCCTTGGTAACCTTCCATTCTTTCTTTTATTCCCTTCCTTCTTTCCTGTAGAATGTATTGAAGAAAAGAGACCAAGTTCAAGCAGAATACGAAGCCAAACTGGAAGTGGTTGCTTTGAAAAAGGAAGACCGCCCCAAGGTGAGTACTAGCCACTTTAGGAAAAGGCTGAGTGAAAGATTTGGTTTTTCCAAAAGGATTGATCTCTGCTTCTTCAACTACATGCTAAATTCTTCTTATCAGAGGTTTCATCTTTGAATATGAAGGACAGCTCTTTCTAGATCTGGGTTGGAGAGCTGGGGACTTTTCACCATGGCTGGATTATGTCAAGGGAACTTAATCCTAGTTGGGCTTTGCCAGTACTATTTCAAACGTCTAAAATAAAGCTATAGGTTTCTTCTCCACCTGATTACTGTAGGGTCCCTGGTGGTCATTTGGAATGGGTTTTTTTTTTTTTTGCTGGGGGGTTTGAGGGTGTATATACAGGATGCTTGAAGGACAGGAAGAGGAGACTAATGTCCAAATTATTTCTGACACAATGCTGCCTGCCACTTCTGCTTCTACTTCCTCCTTTTTCCAAAGGAAAAAAAAGTCTGCTGCTCAGGAGTAGTGAGAAGAAGAATTTACTGTGGAACTCAAGCCCCTGTGGCACGTGCACTTATTGATGGGACTTGTACAAACTAAGCCAAATGTCCTTGCCGTTGGGTCAAACTCCAACGGAATCAATATCAGAACCTCATCCCCCAGCCCTTTCCCTCCATCAGATTACATATCCAACAAGGCCAAATAGATCAGGTGTTGAGAACTATCAGTTTGAATACCCAAATGGCAGGCCAGGAGTCCCTAGAACCAGAAATCGGTGGAATCTTTTTTTAATCAGTTTACATGCACTGTGGTGAGATTGGGCTATTGCTATTAATTGTTATTGCAATGTGAGACATACCTGTTTAGATTTGGTCAAAGAAGTTGGTTGTCCCCTTCTGGAGTAATCCTCTTGAGCTCTCGGGGAGTGGTGGAGTTGTGTTGATTGCTTTTATCATTAGCTGTTTGGGGGGCTATCAGGGAGGGGTCTCAATTTCCTCCTGAGCCATCTCCAGCGCTGGTCTTCTCTTAGACTCTCAGATTTTTCTGGGGGCAACTTAATGACTTAATGTATCTTTCAGTTGTGATCTTATAGCTTAATCAGTGGGAGACCCTGAGGTTTTTACAACTGAAGTGGTGGTTTCACTGGGCAGTCTTAAGTAGTGCAAATATGTTGTTTGCTTCTTATCTATGCAGAGTTCCCTGACCCAGCTATTTCTTACACCACTACCGGGCACCCAGACAACAGTCATTCTAAGTACTTATTGACTTCCAGTCCTGTGCTTGCCCTCTCCCTTACTTTCCCCTCCTAGCCTTATCAGGTTGCCTGCAAGAACAAAAGGTGTGAGCTACTACTATTTCGTAATGCCACACATGCATAGAGATCTGTGTGTATCCTCTAAAACTACAAATCTCAGATGTCTAGGCCCAGCCAGAAGAAAATCAAGTGGTCTGGCTGTGTACTCCATACTTGTCTGACTCGGACCAAATCCCATAGTTTTGGCTCCAGTGGGACTATAGATATCTGTATGGGTCTCTACACTCAGAGAAGCAGCGTGGCTCAGTGGAAAGAGCCCGGGCTTGGAAGTCAGAGATCATGGGTTCGAATCCCGACTCTGCCACTTGTCAGCTGTGTAACTGGGCACGCCTCTTAACTTCTCTGGGCCTCAGAGACCTCATCTGTAAAATGGGGATGAAGACTGTGAGCCTCACATGGGACACCCTGATTACCCTGTATCTACCCCAGTGCTTAGAACAGTGCTCTGCACATAGTAAGTGCTTAACAAATACCAACATTATTATTAAGTTTGTTTTCAAACAATGTGTCACAAAGAAACCAGGTTTTCTCTTTTAGCTAGTGCTACACTCATGGCCTCGGGGACACATGGCCAGGTAGCCATTTCTCTAGTAACAGTAATAATGACATGTACCGGGCTTCTCCTGGATGTAATGCACTGCACTTGGTGCTTTGGGGAAATTTCAACAGAGGTACAGGGCATGTTCTGTGCCCACAAAAAGCTTGCAATCTAATAGGGAAGCAGGATCAGCTCTCAGACATGTCTGTTACATATGGTGTGGATACTCAATCTGCTGCCTGAACCTTGGGAAGAGTGATTCATAGTTCTTAGTTAACTCTCCCATATGCCTTGATTTTTTGTTTGTTTTAAATACCATATTCTATTTTGTGTCACCTTCAGTGATAGGTCTAAACTGCCATGGTTGTCAGTGGCAGCACCTAATGTGCATTTCTGGCCATTCTTCCAGGTTTGAGGGAGACAGTTTTGGTTTTCTTGAGGGGGAGAGGGGAAGGGTGTCTGTGTCTGTTCCAGAGTCTGCCCATGCAGGGACAGTGGAGTTAGGAGAGGTTAGGCCAGTGCCAAACATAACAGTGAAGAGTTAAACTGAACTGCCTAGGAGTTTCCCGTGATTGCAGGAGGTGCCGCATGATCCTCTTCTATGATTCTGTAAACAAGCATCACCTGCAGAGTCCAACCTCATTCCATTTTCAAGAGATTAAATGACATGTTGCTATCTGTTCCCATGGCGTAATTGGAATAAGAGAATCATTTAACTCGAAGGTTTCATCGAACCTTTTTACTCTATTACCTCTGAAATGCGAGGGGTCTCATGTACTTGACATGATTGGAAAATAAGAGGTGGTATAGTGTGCTGGGTGGCCAATCCTGTGATGCTTTCACACAGAACCATCTTTACAATCACTGCCTTGATGTTCCCAAAGGCAACTGCTGCTGTGAAAATATTTCTCTAAGGTTGGCTGGCAGTAAAGAAATGACAGAATGAAACAAGTTTTTTAAATTGAAATTTTTATAATGGCCCCAGTGTCAGCAGAATGCTTACCCAGTGCTGTCTTTACATTGGAAACTGTGTCAAATTTTAATGTTCTTACCCACCCTAAATCCCCACCACTTCATACACTCCCCAGGCTCAAAAATAATCTCTAAGAGACCTTGGAAACATGCACTTTCACTTCGGATTCTGGTGGCCTCTGCTGTGGTGGGGTTGGAGGTGGAAGGGGATTTGAAAAAGGAAATTGTGCACAGAGATGTTGGAAGTTAGTCTTTGAGGCAGCATCAGAGGAGCCTGGAGAGTGACAGAAGTGTTAAGTATCACCCCCTAAGATTTACTGCTCTCAACCGAGTTGGCCCAAGCAGAGATGTCACTATCTGTAAGAGATAGTCTCAGATTTGATAGGGGTGTGCCTCTAAGTCATTTCCTAATCCTCCAGAGAACCTATTTTTAATGAGATGCTTTTTACCTTTGTGGATGGTGCCCTAACTCAGTAACCGGAATAGTTTGATTGTGGATGAGTTACGGACAGGGAATATGATGGCTAATTCTGTTGTATTGTACTCTCCCAAGTGCTTAGTACAAGTACAGCACTCTGCACATAGTAAGTGCTCAATCACTGGAACATCTGCTCCCCCTCCCCCCACATCTAAATAATAACCACACTCATGTGAATTAAGATTTAAACCAATGGAGGAAGCTGGCAAGGAAAATATTAACTTGAAAGCTTTACTTCATGGAATCGAGCCATCGTTCAGTGGTATTTATTGAGCACCTATTATGTGCAAGGTTCTGTACTGCACTTGGGAGGGTAGAGTAGAAGAAAAAAGCTTGCTAAATAGAATTCATTGGCACCACTATAGCAGCTAAATCTTTTCATTAAAAGAGCTGGCCTCTTGCACAGGCAGAAATCCCAGGACCCAGCTCAAGTTGACAGGTGAGGAGCCAGCCAAAACCTAGCCTAAAATTTTTCTTTTTCCTTTGAGCGCAATTTGACTTTTTTTTTTTTTTAATTAATAGCCCCTGTTAAATGCTTACTATGTGCCTGCCACCATGCTAAGTGGTAGAGTCGATAGAAGGTGATCAAGTTAGGCGCAGTTCCTGGGGCTCACAGTCTGTCACAGGGAGCAGAATTTAATCCACCCATTTTACAGATGAGGTATCTGAGGCACTGAGAAATTAACTTGCCCAAGGTCACATGGCAGATCAGTTTGGCGGATGCACCGTTGGGTAGAGAAGCAGTGTGGCTCAGTGGAAAGAACCCGGGCTTGGGAGTCAGAGGTCATGGGTTCGAATCCCAGCTCTGCCACTTGTCAGCTGTGTGACTGTGGGCAAGTCACTTAACTTCTCTGCGCCTCAGTTACCTCATCTGTAAAATGGGGATGAAGACTGTGAGCCTCACGTGGGACAACCTGATTACCCTGTATCTACCCCAGCGCTTAGAACAGTGCTCTGCACATACTAAGCGCTGAACAAATACCAACATTGTTATTATTATTAAACCTGAGAATTCCACTGCACATATGAAAGTTCCCAAATTGAGTAACTCCAGGATGAAGAAGGCCTTATCCCGGGGAGGGGGGAACCAGCCGTGTTTGGGGACCTGAGCTGGAGTTGCCTTTCTGTCCAAACTTCCTCCTTCTGATAAAGGGAAAGTTATGACTACGTGACCAGCAGAGGGCAATGTAAAACTTGCTATGCTGAGGAACCCTGTTGGATTCTTAGATAGATGATGCTTATCGATTAATTAGTGATATTTATTGAGCACTTACTGGGTGCAGAGCCTCATGCTAAGTAATAATGTTGGTATTTGTTAAGCGCTTACTACATGCAGAGCACTGTTCTAAGCGCTGGGGTAGATACAGGGTAATCAGGTTGTCCCACGTGAGGCTTGCAGTCTTCATCCCCATTTTACAGATGAGGTGAGGCACAGAGAAGCTAAGTGACTTGCCCACAGTCACACAGCTGACAAGTGGCAGAGCTGGGATTCGAACCCATGACCTCTGACTCCCAAACCCGTGCTCTTTCCACTGAGCCACGCTGCTTCCCTTGACACTAAGCTAAGTGCTTGGGAGGGTACAGTACAATTGGTAGACACGATCCCTGCCCTCAAGGAGCTTATAAAGATAGGAGAAGCAGTGTGGTTTAGTGGATAGAACGCCGAAGGACCTGGGTTCTAATCCTGGCTGTGCCACAGGTCTGCTGTGTGACCTTGGGCAAGCCACTTAACTTTTCTGTGCCTCAGTTACCTCATCTGTAAAATGGGGATAAAGAGTGTGAGCCCCATTTGGGAGAGGGACTGTGTCCAACCTGCTTAACTTGTGGGCACCCCAGGCCTCAGAACAGTGTTTGGCACATAGTAAATTCTTAAGAAGTACCATAATTGTTGTTGTTGTTAGTGGTGGGGTATGTGCAGCTTATTGTGAGCAGGGAATGGGTCTGTTTATTGTTAGATTCTACTCTTCTGAGCGCTTAGTACAGTGCTTTGCACGCAGTAAGCACTCAATAAATAAAATTGAATGATTAAGTGCTGTGATTCTAGGGTGAGTATCGTAGTGCGTAAGGGGTGCAGGACTAAGCGCATAGGTAACACAGAAGGGAGAGTGAATGGGGGAGAAAATGAGGGGTTCGTTTTTTTGGAGGAAATATGATTTCGGCAGTGCTCGAAAAAACTTTCGTTGCCATCTGGCCATTTTATGCCTAGACTCTAAGGCATGAGGCATATCAGCTGGAGAGGGGACCCTGTAACTCCATACTAAGGTGATAGTGTCTCCCATCAGAAACGATCGAGGAACCTCAGTCCTGAGACTTCAGGATGGAGAACCTACGTGGAGGAGTTGATTATAGAGCTAGTGATTTGTGCAGCGCTCCTCATCAGTCAGGTTCCTGTTGGGACATCGGATGTAACAAATGAATAAGCATGCAGGGGTGCAGCCCGGAGCAAAGTGCGCGTGCCATTTTTGACCACGTTAGTCTGCTACAGCAAGAATCGGGACTGGAACTGTGTATTCTGAATTTTCAGATGGGGGCTCTGCCCACTAGACCGGCAAGGCTCACGTGTACTAAACAAAATACTTCACAGGCCAACAGGAGGTGAAGTGAGAAAGGTACTACAACCCCGGGACAGATGGAGACCTCTCTCTGAAGATAGGGAGGGGAAGGGGAGCAAGAGAGAAAGGTGAGAAATGGGTTGAGGGAGAAGGAGGGAGATTGGTTGGCTGTGAAAGCAAGTCTTGCTGGCACAATTACTTGCCTGACCAGTGGGATTGCCATGCTGTTTGGCTAACTCCACCTGGTTGACTCACAGTCAACTTTTGTGATCCTGGCCGATGGGGTGAGTAACTCAGAAAGCACCTCTGGCTTCCTACTCCCTAAGTCCACTCTGTCACCTCTGCTCTTGGCAACTAGGAAAGTAGGGAAAAAGGACGGGATCTAGGAAGCGAAGGAACTCCTGATCGTCCCAGATATTAGCTCAGTAATCCTGATTTGGAGCTGAGGAAGGGAATGGTGTTAGGTGACTGGGAACGAGGGAAAATTTTGGAGTCTGGTTATAAAGGGATTAGAGGAGCAGCATGGCCTAGTGAGAATCAATCAATCATTTATTGAGTATTTACTGCACACAAAGCACTGTATACTAAGCACTTGAGATAGTACAGTATAACAGATTGGGTAGACATGTTCCCTGCCTACGATGAGTATAAAGTCTAGATGTAGGCCAGGCATTAATATAAATTACAGCTATGTACATAAATGCCGAGGGTGCAAATCTGAAGTGATAGGGAGATGCAGAAGAAGCAGCGTGGCTCAGTGGAAAGAGCACGGACTTTGGAGTCAGAGGTCGTGGGTTCGAATCCCGGCTCTGCCACTTGTCAGCTGTGTGACTTTGGGCAAGTCACTTAACTTCTCGGTGCCTCCAGTTACCTCATCTGTAAAATGGGGATTAAGACTGTGAGCCCCACGTGGGACAACCTGATTCCCCTGTGTCTACCCCAGTGCTTAGAACAGTGCTCGGCACATAGTAAGCGCTAAACAAATACCAACATTATTATTATTAGAAGGGAAAGGGAGTAGAGGAAAAGAGGGCTTAGTCAAGGAAGGCCACTTGGAGGAGATGTGATTTTTAATAAAGCTTTGAAGATGGGGAGAGTGATGTCAGATCTGAAGGGAGAGGGAGCTTCAGGCCAGAGGCAGGGTGTGTACAAGGGGTCAACAGCAAGATAGATGAGATTGAGGTACAGTGATGAGGTTGGTATTAGAGGTATAAAGTGAGCTTGCTGGGTTATAGTAAATCAGTGAGGTAAAATAAGAGGCGGCTAGATGACTGAATACTTTAAAACGATTGGTAAGGATTTTCTGTTTTTGCGGAAGCGAGCGGGCAACGGAGGTTCTTCAGGAGCGGGGAAATGTGGATGGAACTTTTTTTTTGTCGAAAAATGGCAGCAGAATGAAGTGTGGACTGGAGTGGGGAAATACAGGAGGCAGGGAGGTCAGCAAGGAGGCTGATGCAGTAGTAAAAGTGGGATAGGATAAATGCTTGGATTAACGTGGAAGCAGTTTCAGTGGAGAGGAAGGGGTGGATTTTAGCAATCTTGTGAAGGTTTAACTGACAGGATTTAGTGACATATTGAATATGTGGGTTGAATGAGAGAGAGGAGTCAAGGATAAGCATGGCATGGTGGAAAGAGCACAGGCCTGGGGCGGAGGGGTATGGTAGTTGGGGGGTGGGGGGGGGGGGGGGGGCGCACTCGGGAAGAATCAGTCATGCAATTGTCACTTCCCCCTGTGCTGGGAAAGTGGGAGTTGTCTGCAGCGATTGGCTGAGAAGTGGTAATGGCTATTCATTCATTCAGTTGCATTTGAGTGCTTACTGTGTGCAGAGCACTGTACTAAATCCTTGGGAGAGAACAATATGACAATAAACAGACACATTTTAAGTAGGAACGAAGTGAGGGGGCCATTTCCTAAGAACAGTCCTGGCTACCTCAACCTTTCTCTACTTGAGGTAACAAGCACAGTGCCAAATGTTTTATTCTGGGGCTCGATTTCACAGTTTTAACCCAGGATTACCACATCCTTCAGATATGTCCTAAAGTCAAGCACATCCCCTAAATTTTTTTTTTTATTTTTTAGAATAAATGGGAAGGAATTAGGTAGAATCATGCAATGATGGAAGTTTTTAAGGCCCAAGCCAGTTAGATATTGGAGAAATTCAGAGGAGAAATACCCAGAAGGATACTTAAATCTGTACATAGTGTCCCCATGAGTGCTGCAGCCAGAGGCTAAAAGGGGCAATTTAAAGAGACTGTGTTCCCTTGAAAATTTGGCCCTGACGCATCTTTTCGCTTCTCCTCTCCCTCCCTCTCCACTCTCCCCCCACCCCGCCCTTTGTTTTTTTTGGAATTGACAGGCAAAATCTTGAAGACAAGGTCTCCCCTTCTCTCCCCCAACCTCTCCACTAGTAGAATCAGGCTGCAGGACTATGTGCTGGAAGTAGTGTAGGTTGTGCGGGGAGATGGGGAGAGCTGTCCAAACCCCATGGATTCTTTAAGACACATTCTTTGAGAGGCAGCATGGTCTAGTAGAGCACAGGCCTAGGAGTCAGAAGGACCTGGGTTCTAATCCTGACTCTGCCACTTGTCTTCTGTGTGACCTTGCTCAAGTCTCTTAACTTCTCTGTGCCTCAGTTCCCTCATCTGTACAATGGTGATTAAGACTGAAAGCCCCATGAGGGATATGGACTGTGTCCACCCTGATTAGCTTGTATCTACTCCAGTGTTTAGTACAGTGCCTGTCACCTAGTAAGTGCTTAACAGATACCATAAAAAAAATCAAAACCCTTGGGCAGTGCTCTAGGAGGGATTGAGATCGACATAAAGAATGTTCTCACCATGAGGTATTAGACATTGCATCTCCTTTCTCTAGTAAATCTTTAAGAGTGTCTTCTCAATCTGGAATGACTTAATTGAGCAGACTAAGCCCTCCTTTCCTCTTCTCCCCGTCCCAGCTCCACAGCACTTATGTACATATCTGTAATTCATTTATATGAATGTCTGGCTCCCCCTCTAGACTCTAAGCTCGTTGTGGAAGAAATGTGTCTTATTGCTATATTGCACTCTCCCAAGCACTCACTACAGTGCTCTGCACACAAGCGCTCGGTAAATACGATTGACTAGTGTATGTGCTGGAAGTTGAGGGATACCAAGCTGTCCTGCCTGGCACATCAGCTTCTAGCCTTTGCCTCCTGCACTCCTGCCCCAGGGTCTTGCCTGTCCCTTACTGCTTCAACTTGAACAGCAGGGGTACCTTTTGGGATACCAGGATCTCAGAGAAATGGTAGCCACCTCAAGGTGGGCATACACCCCTTCCACTTTCTTGACACAGCCACGAAAGGTCTAGCTATATAGCCATCTTACATGTTCAGAGATGATGCTACTAGTGATAAGAGCCTATCCATGCATGTCAGTCAGTCATATTTATCGAGTGCTTACTATGTATCCCCTAGAGATACTGCTGGGAAAGAGTTGAAGTAGGGGGAATGGAAGGGGAGATTTTAAGGAGATCATGCCCGATGGTGTCAATTTTCCCAATAAAGTAGGTGGCTAGGTCATTAGGGGCAAGGTTTGAGGAATGCAGGGGGACGGGGTTGGATGCATGTGAGAGTGGCTGAAGAGATGGATGTGAAATCCGTACCCCCTCCCATGTTGTTTACGAGAAAGGAAAAGTCCTTGTTCAACTAGTGGGCTTGTTCATGTGTACCAACTCTGTTATTGTACTCTCCCAAGTGCTTAGTACAGTGCTGTGCACATAGTAAGCACTCAAAAAATACGATTGAGTCCAACACTCTTCCAATTTCTACCCATCAGGCTGCCTTAAGTACCAATACCTGAGTGCCTCACCTGTAAAATGGGGATTAAGACTGTGAGCCCCACGTGGGACAAACTTATTACCCCGGTGCATAGAACAGTGCTTAGCATATAGTAAGTGCTTAAATACCATCATTATAATTATTATTATTACCAGTGATTCATCAGATTTCTTCCCTCCCCTTTCATCTGGAGGTGGCTTTTTTTTCATAATCAAGAATGGGTAGAAGAAGCACTGTGCTAAATACCCATTGAGACTCCATTAACTATGGTGCTTCTGGTACCAAGTGCTTTTTCTAGAGGATGCCGAAGTCGTTGAGCAACACGGGAAATGATAGGTTCTCTAATTTTTCTTGGAATTAAAAAGAAAATAATCAGGAAACCATCCAGCCTTTGAGGGGAGAGGGGGGAAAGCTCTGTCCTCTCTTGCTTTGCCCTTTGAAGAGAGGGAATACTCAGAGTGCAAGACAAGGCTTGAGACTTATACAAATAGTGAAAGGAACTATGTGGCTGAGGTTTCTCATTTGCTCTCTATAAGGGCTGCATTGGTGAGAGAGGGAGCCATAACAGATTGGGGTTGTGTTTTATATTGCCATCACTGGATTTGGGCATTTTAATTATGTGAATGGGAAAAAAATCATGGCCAACTTAACTCACTGGGCTAAAGGAAATTGAAATAGCCTATTACGGTTCTTCCTCATTTCTAAACCAATATTGGGGAAACCTGTAGTTGTGGAGAGATGTTGAAGTGCCAAGAATTTCATCTACTTTAAAGCCTTTGGAAAAGCTGCTATGGTGTGTGCTGGATATTGTTATTTTAATGAATGCAGTCTCTTCCTTTCTAGGAGCATATGCTCTAAAATGAACATATTGACATCAAGAGCTCAGAACAGTGACCAGTGAATATCAATCAGTACATAAGGCAGATACTTTGAAGTCGATGTTTGTGTAGTGAAGAATGTGTGAGAAGCACATGTCAGGCTAGGAGTGGTCAGGAACTTTGCCATCTCATTCCCAGTTGGTTAGGGCAAGAGTCAAGCAGGAAGGAAGTTTTCATTTCAAGAGTGCTTGGATGCACTGAAGGAGTGACATGTAAGAGAAAGGAGAGAGTCAACAGAACCCTGGCTTTGTACAAAATCTCCTGATTGTTGCATGAATGGCAACAACTGCTTATTTGGTAAAGGTGGGAGAAGTGTATGCCCTATTTTCTCCTAATACAGAACTGGTTTAGAGCCAGGAAATTTCCCACAGCTGCTGAAATGAGTGAGCCAGATGTAGCTGGACCCAAATAGGAACCGGTTCATACCCACTATGTTAGACACATGAACCTGAGGACACCAGGCTTTGCTGCTCAACCTTGGCACCGGGCCAGTTTGCCAAGATGGCAGCCTGCAGAAAAGGCCAGCTGTAAGAGGTGAAACTAAGACACTCCCTCCTGCGATTTGCTGATGTAAACAAGTGTTAGAGGTGCAGCAGCAAAGCAAAAGAGGGGGATTTTTTCTTTTCCCCAATAGAGAAAAGTCAGTAGAGTTCCCCTTGTGGGAAATGGGCATATTTCCTTCATTGTGGGGCTTGGGGAAGCTTTATTTCCCCCATGATTGACTTGCACTTTTGTTGCTTTTCTTTCTCTCTGTCTGACTAAGCCTCCTAGTTACATCTTCCACAATGGGCAGCCTTCTTCTTCCCCTCACCATCCAGTTCCTACCACACCCGACCTTTTTAATTGACATCGCATGACATGCTCTCGCCTGAGTCCTGAAATGGTTGCCTTTCTTAGGCCTCCCTATCCTGAGTGAGGCAGGCTTTTCAACCCTTTCAGAACTGAGCAAGATGTGCTCTGGGTTGGGCTCATCCCATTCATTCATTCATTCATTCATTCATTCATTCCTTCCTTCGTATTTATTGAATGCTTACTGTGTGCAGAGCACTGTACTAACCGCTTGGAAAGTACAATACAGTAAATAAAGAGAGACAATCCGTGCCCACAACGGGCTCACAGTCTAGAGGGATGTGAGTGCTTGCAAAGTTGATCCTGACAGGCTAAATCTTCTCCCACGGACTCAGACCTCTGAGCTCTGCTGGGTCATTTTGAATGGAGGGTTTTGAGAGGCCCCATGCTTGAGGGTAAATCTGGTGTTGGCCTGGGCAACTAGACAATTGCCTGGGGGCCACAACTGTAGGAAAAACTAGTCCCTGAGCTGGCCAGGAGTTGCTCCTGGCCATGGTGGCTTGATTTCACAACTGGGTCAAGGGTCGTGGCCTAGGAGAGCTTACCTGAGCCTGGCTTCTGCCTGCAGCTTCACTCGATCCTTTCCTACCAAAGGCATTGGGGACTCTCCGGGGGAGAGCCTCACTGCTGGTTCTTAATCCTCGTCCCCTTCCTTGATAGCACAGGTCCCACAACACTCTCTCTGGCCAGGTTTGTGATAGCTTAACCTCGGAGCCCTGCGGATGGGGAGAGGAAGGGGTTCTGAATTTAAAATGGATCCTTCTCTGTATTTTATTGATTTAGTGCCTCAGAAAGGAAACTCACCCCATCACACATGCAGCCCTCGTCCCAGAACACAAAGACCAGACTATTAGTGTTGATGATGCAATGTGTACAGACGCTTCCATTTATAGATCAGAGCATGAGAAGTGAGGTTGTTATTTGGTAGGGATGCAGGCTTGGGCAGGCGGTTACTTGACCCAGCTCTTTTCATGACTGACTTTTGGTTCTTTCTATTTGATCATCCATGTGGTGAGCAGAGAGCTCACTCCTTGCCTATTTTAAGGACAAGGGTAGCTATTTAGGCCTCTGGCTTCAGTTATACTAGGAGGAGAAAGCTCATCAACAGGAAAGCAGTGAACCTTTACAAAGTGTTCCCTTCTTGGGGAAATGACTTCCAAAAAACAAACAGGAAAATGTACAAGTAAACACACATTTTTCTGTGCATTTTGATTGTTTTCTTTTACCTTAAGAGGGCAGTTAATCAGAGATCCCCAAACCAAGGCAAAATTGATCATGAGCTACTTGGATCAGAGTACAAGGTAAATATTGACCTTATCTGTTTCTGTGAAGTATCAGAACATTAAACTCCATTGCTTTCAGGTCTCCACTCCACTCATTTTTGAAGAATAAATTCTCTCTTGATTGGGCACCAGGAGAAGAAAGAGGATTTGGGGAGTATGGCTCTCGTATGGCACTTTATCTTGTTATTCTAACCTTTCCTTTATGAGCAGAAAATTTGTAGGAGATGAGAAACCAGTTATTCCAAATATCTTGTATGTGTCCAATTTCTTCTGCCCTTACCCCCCTCAACACACCTCTCTAGCTCACTTGCTCTCCCCTCCTCCTTCATTCTCACCCATCTCTCTCCCTTCCACCTCCCTTTTTCTTCTTCTGCTCTCTTGCATGTTCCCACCTCTCTTCCACAGTTCTTTCTCTCCCCACTATATTTTCCTGAAAAAAAATTCCCATTTGTATTTTTCTTCCAGGTACCAACTGATGTTGAAAAGTGCCAGGATCGAGTTGAATGTTTCAATGCTGACTTGAAAGCAGATATGGAAAGATGGCAGAACAACAAAAGGCAGGATTTTCGGCAGCTGCTTATGGGAATGGCTGACAAAAACATCCAATATTATGAGAAGGTAACGAATGCACCGTAGCCCTATAACAGGACTGTGACTATATTATTAATAAGAAACTGCTAGTTAATGGGGCTTAAATGGTCCCAGGAAAAAGCTGGGTTCTCCACTCTGTAAGATAGTGGAAAATGTTACACACTTCCTTTCTGCACGCCTACCAAGGAAAGGTATTTGAGCTGAGGAGATCTTATGAGAGTGCCTTCTTTCACCCTCCCCTTTCCCTTTCTGGTAACTACTGTGTTCTGAAAGGAGCACTCATCAAAAGCATGTGATATGGTCGGATTCTTTGGCTGGGTCAGGTGAATCTTAAATGGTCATTTAGAGTTTGGACAGTGGGTCTTGTCCATTTTCACCAGTAGGTCTAGGTGGTTGCTTGTACTACAGTGCAAATGTCTATACTTTACCAGTCCAATTGTAAATGATGTTGGTATTTGTTAAGCGCTTACCATGTGCAGAGCACTGTTCTAAGCGCTGGAGTAGATACAGGGTAATCAGGTTGTCCCACATGAGGCTCAGATGAGGTAACTGAGGCACAGAGAAGTGAAGTGACTTGCCCACAGTCACACAGCTGACAAGTGGCAGAGTTGGAATTCGAACCCATGACCTCTGACTCCCAAGCCTAAGCTCTTTCCACTGAGCCACGCTGCTTCTCATAATCATGCAGAGTAGAGATGTTTGGGAAGAGTGCTCATTTACACACATCATTTGCAGAAGCAGTGTCTCTACCGCATACATTTATCAGTCAGCATTTTGGCGTGGTGGGGCGTGGGGGAATGGGGAGTCCTACATCTTAGTAGGGACCTCTTTCAGGGAGCTTCCTTCCAGCATTCAGATAGGTTACAGTAAAGCCCTAAATGAGCTTGCAAGATTTGGGATTATTGGGGCCATGCTTGGCTCTTCCAGACTGGCAGTGCTCAGGCAAGGTTAAAGAAGGCAACAGTTGCATGATGTCCCCTTAGGTGAGAGAAGGCCAGCAGCTCAATTTGATTTGATTCCTCTCCCTTCTGGTTTTTCTCTACCCTATGCCAGAGAATGACTCAGTTCATTTAATAAGCATCCTAACAGGTAGCAGAAGTTGGCAGTTCAGAAATTAGACTTTGCCCTGCTTGTTTTTTTAACATGTTTGAACTCATAACCACTGAGTGCATAGTGAACTTTGACTACTGATATCTAGTATAAGGTGATGGGATTTCACTATTTTTACTGGGATTTGAAACTTCCTCTGTGGTGGTCCACTTATGCATATGCTTAGTAAAAAATGGCCAGGTAAGTTAGCCCTGCAACAGTTATTTCATCCAGGAAAATATGTACGGTTTGGGGGGCGGGGGGAAGGATGAGGTTTCAAGTTTATAAGTATGGAGAATGACTGAGATGTTGAATAGCTAGCAGTATTGTGTGATCATCCCATGATCTCCTGCATTGAGAGCATTTGTCGTGCCCTAATGTTGGGCCAAGAATCTTGTTTAACTTAATTATAAATCATGGGTTCTTATCCCGACTCTGCCAGTTTTCAGCTGTGACTTTGGGCCAGTCACTTAACTTCTCTGTGCCCTAGTTATCTCATCTGTAAAATGGGGATTAAGATTGTGAGCCCCACGTGATAACCCTGCACCTATCCCAGTGCTTAGAACAGTGTTTTGCACACAGCGCTTAACAAATACCATCATTATTATTATTGTTTGTGTTTACTATGTGTCAATCACTGTTCTAAGTGCTGGGATACATAGAAATTAAGGTTAGTTTCTGTGCCACATGGGGCACAGAGAAGTGAAGTTACTTGCCTAAGGTCACACAGCAGACAAGTGACGGAGCTGGGATTAGAACCCACATCCTTCTGACTCCCAGGCCTGTGTTCTATCCACTAGAAGATACAGTCTCTGCCCTCAAGGTGTAGTGTTTCTTCATTCTTGAGGACTAGGGCTAAAGGCTTTTAAGGATCTGCTCATGCAGATCATGCAGAGAATCTTTGAGAATTAAGTCCCAGTGTGTCGGAGGCGCCACCTCTGAAGAGCAGTTGCCCTAGTACCAGGTGTACACTGTGACGAAAATCATCACAGCCTGGTGTTTCTCCAACAAGCATATAACTACAGCAGACTCTTATTCTCCAGTTTTTCGGGGTTTCCTTAAGGCATAAAGTGAATAACCTCTTTTCTCTGTCTCCATCCCCTTTTTGTTTCCTCCATTCCCACTGAGTCTCCCAAATGGGGTGAAATACTCCCTCCCCATCTTCTTCAAGAGTGTTGTGGCCTATAGACAACTTCTTCCATCTAAAGAGACTCCCCCCGCATAAGCGTCCTTCACTAGACACACCCACCCTCTTTCTTCCTTCTGAGAATACACAAGCTGGTGTCCCACTATAACCTCCTCTCCCCCATTTTCTTGTTGTGGATTTCATCACTAAAAAGCCATCTGTCCCAGGAAACCCTGTTGAGGTAGGTGAGGAGGAGAATTCTCTGGTGTCTCTTCCCCAGGACCCTGGGGCTGGCCCCTTCCCTGTGTATAACAGCATACGCTACTGCAAAAATAACCGAAGGGCATGTCCTGCTGGCAGTAGCACACACCTTTCCCCTTTTAATCTTTGGTGTCTGAGCAATGGTTTAGATGAATGGCAAGGGGTTGGAAGAGGTATACCCCTGTATTTTCATAGGCCAAGTGTGTAGGAGACTTTCTCTGTGACACAGTCATGGATGCAGGCCGCTGGTGGTGTGATCTTTGAACCAGAGAACAATTCCAGTACTACTATAACCCCATTATGTCCTGAGCCCCCTCATGCGGGAGCTGTAAAATCTTTTATTTCTCCTTTCAGAGACACGTGTGTTGGTCCACACACCTATCTCGTTCCAAGAGTAGGATTTGCCAAATCACACGTACTGCTAACATTTTAATTTTTATGGGTGTATTGCACTTTCCAAGTGCTTAGCACAGTGCCCTGCACACAGTAAGCACTCAATAAATATGATTGAATCAATGAATAACATTAGAGTACAGAAGACTGGTGCTGTTGGAAGCAAATGTTGCATTCTTACTGGTTTTGATACCACCCATTTTAATGGCTCTGGTGGAGAATGGGGTAGTGTCATCATTTGGAGGTATGAAAGGCACAAGTGGCCAAGCAGGATTGAGATCCAAAACAGATCTGGCCAGGAAACTGACAATGAACTGTGGTCTGACATTGTGTGTGTTGTCTTTGCAGTGCCTTATGGCGTGGGAGTCGATTATACCACTACTTCAGGATAAGCAAGAGACCAAATAAAAAGTTCCTTTGTGGTCCACAGACTTCTGCTACACCAGTGCACAGTACCACTAAACACACATTCTGGAACATCACTTTGCACTATGACATGTGACTGACGAATGCCATCTGTGTTCAAGAATTTGGAACAGACACGGTTGAAACTTTTCTATTGTTGTCCTAATATTCCTTCCCTCACCGTACAATTGTTTGACTTCAGTGTTTTCTGTAGTTACCCCCCAGTCGTTGTACTTTCCATTTCCTCCTGGTGTAACCATGGATTCACAGTGGAGGGGGGTACAGATATGATCATCTCTTGGTAAAGAAAACCTACTCCTGCATTCTGAAGGGACCTAATCAGTGGGATGCTAGGTTTTCAGGCATAAAGCAAAATGAAATCATAAGGTGCCAATCTGACATTACCAACCCATTATGGGTGAAAGGAGGGCTACTTTCAGTAAAGTGGGGAAATGTGGCTCCTGATTTATGGGGAAGCAGGATGGGAGGCAGCTCTGTGTACTGTACTCCACCCACACTTTCAAGGTGGGTGTTTGGACTTGTGCCAGGTAGGTTATGTTGATGATATCTGTGTTGTAAGTTTACGATGTAAGCATGGCCTATGGTTGTGAGTTGGGTATGCAGCCCTTTTTATAAGGAACATCATGTGTTCATGGTTCTCTTTGATATGATCTTTTATTTGAGTTGAAATATACAATGTACCCGTTAGTAAGAAAGGAGCATGGAGATAACGCCTTAGCATTACATGACATCACTAAGCTCAGAGCAAATGCCAATTTAATTGTTTTCCCCCCTTTGTCCTTGAAATCAGTGATTTGAAATCCCCTGTCAATTGAAAAGGTCTGACATCTCTTTGGGTTTTTGTTAAATCTCTTTAGGGTTGAAGGAATTTGAGAGGCCAAAAGCCAAAGTATTTGCAAGTGCTTTCACAGATTTGATTGCTGAAAACAAGTTCCACCTCAAGTGTCTGGTGTGCAAAACTTGCCTTAAACATGTCTGAAAATTGAAGTATTGCAAGGGTATGTAAACGTTTTGGCCTCTTGTCAGTCAGTGATATTTATTGAGCACTTTCACACAATCCGTCATCCACATTTAAAAATATTGTGGGTGGCCAGTAAGGAGTGCTTCATTCACCCCTTTTTATTTTTTACTCTGGAGAAAGCAAGGTAGTTCCTGAAGGGCCCCTTAAGTGATGCACACTGAGTTTTGTGTTGACTTAAGGTTGCCTCAGATCACAATAATTTCTGGGGTTGAAACAATCTTTAGAGTCTCCTTGGCCAAGGTCATGTTTTCTTGGACAGTGGTGCCCATTGGGCTAATTGGGATTGATATAGTCTGTTCATGCTGTGGCTTTGCCCCTGAAAAGTTCAGCCATGGACTTGAATGGAGCAGTTGTATGTCTGTGAGTTGTTAGACACAGTCTAATTTTTACAGAAATGAGCTAAGGTATTGAGCACTTAGCATGTGATAATTTACTCCCAAAATACAGGCCCAAAACAGCCAACTTATTTAAGACACTGCAAATGATCTGGGACTAAATATGTCTGCAGGACTGTGTCCAATAAGCTCAAGATTCTGCTTAAAGTAATTTGGTTCATTAGTTGTTGCACTATTCATTTTAAGTTTGTTCCTTTTTTTAAAAGGACTTTTATCCTTGTTTTGTCCAGGATATCATTGAAGTAGGGGACTTTTTAGGTTTTCCTATATTGATTTGCTAGCAGACCTAGCAGCAAAACTGTCTGAAAGCCTCCAATTGAACTCTTAACTGGGTACAATTAAAAATATGCTTTAGAAGTAGGTGCATTTATAAATGGTATTTAAGAAAAATCCATTTACTCAATTTTTTTTCTTTCTGATGAATAGCTCTTCAGCTTCTCATTCTACCTCCTGAATTCATCATGTTAATGTTCAGATTACATTTCTAGGTCCTAGTTGCCAATTTTGTAGACTGCAGAGATTTAATGTGCTTTTCAAAAAGATACTTGACTGACCTTATTTGGAATTGAGTAGGAAGACATTTGCTTGGAAATGAGAGAAATGTACATTTTTGGATTTGGCTCTGTGGAATAAGTGCTTTAAAAAATATAGCGCTGTCATATTGCCTAGGAATATGAGAGCTGGGACTGGCAGCTATAATAAGAACTAAAACTGATCTTCTGTCTGGCAAAAAAAAGACAAAAAAACCCAATATGTCCTATGCTGAGAGGCTGTTCAATAAATGGTATATGAAGTAGTGTTCCTACCATATAAGCTATTGTGTGTGGAAGGCCAGTTTTAGTTCTTATTCTCTTTCCCCTTTCATTATTTTAGTTAGGCAACAAAAGCAGAGTTCTTCTGCCAAGGGATTCAACTAATGTTGACTTTTTTTGTTGTACTGATCACTTACCCGTGCATAGAGATGTAACATAATCCACATGCCAGATGGTGAATTCTGCTCACTGCTTCAATACACCAAATCATATTGGAGCAAGGCAATATCTTGCCCCCAGTTGATCAGAGTAGAGTGGTGGCCATATCATCAGCTACTTACTGTCCCTGGGGTACAAGACGACTTACAAGAAGAGTCCTTTGATGCTTGATGGGGAAACCTTTTCTGGTGAGGCTAGAAGGTGTAGGGAGTGGTACAGGTATAATTTGTAACTTGGGGTGGCTTTTAACCCCTCCCACACCTACTGCCTCCTCCCACTTCCCGGGGGGCAGAAACATCAAGTGCTAACCTGTATTTCTGCACTCTCATTTGGTCAGCTTGGTGAACCCATTTCATTTGAGAGATGTAAAAATTGTACTGTCACTTGTGCCAAAGTTACTAAAACACTCATTCCTGCATGATGGTGGAGCAAATGGATACCTGCCACGTTGCCTCAGCACTTCCTTCCCCAAAGCCTCAAGCCTGGTTTGAATAAGCTCATCTTCCTGTTTTCGCTGAAGTGAGCAGTAGGCAGAAATTGTTGTGGAGCACCAGCACTTCTTGAAGAGGAGGAAGAGACAGGATCGGGAACTTGAGAACATTTTAACAGCCCAGAAAGGATAAGAGCATCTCTTCCAGTGATGCTGGGGTATGTTTAAAGTCTCTCTCTCTCTCTTCTTCATGAAGAAGTTTCATGTATACTGATTAGTTCCCAGGAAACCTCATCCCTCCTTTCAGAGAAGGAGATTTTTGCTTAAAAAATGGGGGAAGTGAAACTGGATCAAAAGGAGCAGGGATGCAGTTAATGTTTTGTGGCTTGAAAAAGACTCCACTTACTACCGTGGTAACAAATAACCGGGAATAGCTTCCTGGTGTTTTTTTTCTGTTTTTCTGACGAGGAATCCTAGAAACCGGTTTGGGACTAGTTTTCCTCCTCTGAGGAAAAGGAGTTGTTATAGGTGGCTATTTCAGGCCTTCAGGCTCTTTGTGATGATGCTGATGGATCTTATATTCTCATGCTTTTAGCTGGACCAAGAGACCAGCAATCTTCAAATAGTGTGTTATTTGGAAAGGATAGGCAATCTTTTTTGCACCAGATTTTTAGCACACCTGCAGTTTAGAAAAATTGAAATTGAGTGCTCCTCTTGCCTGTGTCATCAGTCCCCACTATTTCTGTGGAGAAATTAGAGAATAAAGTAGTTGTGCTGATAGTGAAGGCCTTGGAAGGGTATCTGTGGGAAGTTCCTTAAGCTTGGTGTCTTGTCACAGTCAGCTCAGCATATCTAGAACTTCCAGCCTAGCCAGAAAAAGGGACATAGTACATAGCACATATAACATAGCACAGCATTAGGGACAGCTGGGGCTTGAGTGACCTGGCCCTGCCTGTCCAAACATCTGCCTTAGGTATAGACACTTTGAGGCAAAATAGCGACTCAGATCCATTTGATTGAGTCCATTTTCTTCAAGACACTCGAAACCAGCTATATAAATAGATTTTTTAAGCCTTCTTCCCTATCTCCGGCCTATCTCAACTTTCCTGAGAAAGTTGATGGGATCTCAGTGGTGTGAAGGAAGGTGGGGGGTCACCCCCAGCATATCTGGTTCCCTTCCCCTGCCTGTGCTGCTGTAGGATGTTGAGACCAAGAGGTATCTGGGCCACAGTCTCAGGCTGGGCCACTGCTTCTGTTTCAATTTTTAATTGGAAGGTGGCAGTTGAGACTGGGCCCCCTCCACCTCCCTCCCACCCCCAAAAAAGTCCTAGGTCCCAGAGCAGCACAGACACTCATGGAAACTTGCTTCCTTCCCATTTTCCAGAAAGCTCTTTGCAGCCCTGGAGTTGGGGCCTCACCTGCCTAGTCCCGCAGATCAAGTGCCTGTGGCCACTGGCTGATCTGTTAATGACATGACTGCTATAAACTACCTTTAGTTTCCCAGGGAAATAAGGCTGGCAAGTGTGAGAGAGAGAGAGAGTGTGTGTGTGTGTGTGTGTGTGTGTGTATGGTGGGAAGGTAGTGGCAAAGAATAGCCTTTTCACTGATAAAGCTCTGTGACATGGCAATACACATTACAGGAATCTGTTTCCTCTCACTTCTCTTCTCTCAGTAGAGATAGCAGAGGACTGTGCAAGCTGTTTCTTCAGGCACAAGCTCCCTTTACTAAATTTGTAAGTGTCATAGGTGTATTTAAGAAACCCTTGACCTAGCCCTCCCCTTTCCCTTTGTCACTGATGTGAACATCACAGCAGTTCACCTCTCCAACCTTTGTTCTTTTTGGCAAAAACCACCCCTTGCCCATTAAGATGTTTGCCAGGCACAGTAGGTCAGAATTGTAGTACACAGGCTGGATCTTCATTAGGGAGTCTTAATTCCCTCTGACAGGAAGGCTTAGAATGGTTTGACAAACCTCTTCATTGGGAATTTACTTAGGACCCAGCCTACACCAGTAGAAACTGTCACAATCACCAAATCCTTCACCAATGAGCACTTTTCTCTCTCAATATCTATATAATATCCTCTAAATGAGCTAAGCGTTATCTTGTGGGGTTTGTTTTTTTTCTTAAGAGAATGGGCTACCTACCTAGTATAGCCCTCCTGCCTTAAATGCTGATGGCACTGCTATAGAAATTGCTTGGATTCTCATCACTAAACTATGGCCCCAAATTAACAAAATGCTATAGACTGTTAAACACTATCTCTACTTTCAGATGATTTCATGGCTCCTATTACTGTCTTAGATATCTGCTAAGTTTTAACACTAAAGCTAGTCCCCTTAAAAAAAAAAAAAAAGCCACATTGAAAGTTGGCCTATTATAGAAAAATCTTTTTCAAGGGGAAAATATGTTGTCTTTGCCAAATATATTTTTGATAATGTGGAAAATGGGGACTTCAAAAAGATCTTGTTTGGAAGTATACAAGATTAGATTAATGGGTTTTTTGGCATTTTTGATGGCAAAATACAGGCACAGTATTGATGATGAGTTAAACAGGACATTTGTTTTTTGAGATCTATTTACTATGTAAAAGTTATTGTCGTAACAGTATTAACAACTACACTTTTAGCAAAGGAACAGGTTTTTTTTTTTTTAAAAAAAGGGGTGCCTAAGAGTAAGAGCTTTGGAAACATTCACAAAGCATTTAATGCCAAAAATCACCTAAATTGGGTACCTGGATTGCAGTCAGTGAGGAAAATAGGCTTTCATAACTGCATAAAGCCAGCATCACCTTATAGTGGTTTGTTTTTTTTTGACTGCATGGTAGGTTACTCGGTATCTTCCATGTTTGTAACGTTCCCATCATTCATTCTCCTTCCTATGTGCCTGCAGCAGTGACTTCTGGGAGTTGGGAATGCATTTAGAAAACACTTAGACATACATAGACACACGCACACACACATATTCCCGTGACAAACTTCTGCCAGCAAGCTTTTTTGAACTTCTACTTATAACTGTTTCAGCACAAAGATGAAAATTTTTACTTAGGTGCCCAAACTGTGTACTGTATTGCTGACTTTTTTTAGAAGAAAAAAGCAAAAACTAACCAGTTCGTAGAAATAGAGAACTTCTCTGTAAATGGTTTTCTCCTTCCCCTCTCCTACCATTAAACCAAAACAAAAGCTGTGAAAAATGTGTGGGAGTGTGTGTGAGTGTGTATGAGTGTAAATTAGCTAGTGGGTAATTTACAAATTGTATTGGTCTTGTTTCATGTAATTACCAAGCTTTAAAGTTTCTGCTTTCTTTTTGTTACAAATACTCATGAGCTCTACATTATTTTAAAACTTCTGATGCTGGCACAGTGTTTCTGTTCACCTTTGTCATATCGGTGTATAAATATAGATTCTATTCATTGTTTACTATGAGATTAGTATTACTCTTTGAGGTAAAATCATTTGTATTGCTTGACAAACTATTAGCTTGTAAACTTTTTAAAAATGTTTCTTTACCTCAATTAATTTAAAGGAATGGACCAATAAATGTAATAAAAGTTTTTTTTTTCTTGAATTATCGGGTTTTTTTGTGCTTGCGCCTCCTATTTTCTAGAAAAAAATCTCATTTTTGGACAGTTGAATTCACAGGCTGGTCCTCTCTACTCAATCTGTCAACAAGTATGATGAGGATTCAATGGTATTGAGCACTTACTATATGCAGAGCTCTGTACGAAGTGCTTGGGAATGTCTACCATCTCTGTTGTATTCTCTCAAGCACTTCGTACAGGGCTCTGGACACAGTAAGTACTCAAATACAATTGATTGTAATACAACAGAATTAGTAGACATGTTCCCAAGTGGGTACATACTTCTACAGGAAAACCTTGCAGTTCCTGGGTCTTTCCCACCTCCAAATTTAATGTCTGACAACCTAGTTTCTATGTGATGAGCTTAGTAACACTAATAAGGGTATCATTCATTTGTTAGCTAAATTTTTTAATATGCTAAAGTCTATAACCACTAAAACCACAACTCTTGGACAGCATGATGGGTAAAAACTCCAACTATCAAACTCCTCCCCAACAAAACTAAAGAATTCTCACCTCATGCTTTGCCAATTTTTGAAGGGTTTTTAAATATATATTTAAAGACCGAGCTGCTTCTCAGAAAGTTGTTAGAAATGAATGGAAGAAATATTTACCATGCACTCTTTCTAGTGTGGATTTAAGCAGGGGGAAAGTTCTACATTTTAGTACAGTAAAATGTGCTTGCTAAACCAAAGCCACTAGTGGGTAGTTTACATGGGAAAATAGCAGTGATAAGTTAAATAAGGAATAAGGGTTAGAATATTTTCTTATTTTTGGTTGTCTATGCAGTAACATGACAGGCTTTGGAGTCAGAGGTCATGAGTTCGAATCCCAGCTCTGCCACTTGTCAGCTGTGTGACTGTGGGCAAGTCACTTAACTTCTCTGGGCCTCAGTTATCTCATCTGTAAAATGGGGATTAAGACTGTGAGCCCCATGTGGGACAACCTGATTCCCCTATGTCTACCCCAGCGCTTAGAACAGTGCTCTGCACATAGTAAGCGCTTAACAAATACCAACATTATTATTATTATGAGTACCTGAAATAATTTTCTTTATGAAAATCAGAGAGAAGCAGGGTGGCTCATTGGCAGGAGCACATAACTCAAGAGACCTGGATCTTGATCTGGCTTTGCCCTCTGCCTTTCTGTATGACCTTTGGCATGTCACTTAACTTATCTAGGCTTAAATCTCCTCATCTATGAAATGGGGATTAAATACCTGTTGTTCCTCCTCCAAGTGGGACAAAAAACTGTATCTGATTTGATTATATTATATTTACCTCAGTGCTTGGCCCATGTTAAATAAGCACTTAAATACCAGAGTTATGATTAATGAATACTATTAGCGGTGGTATGCTCACTGGCATGAAAGAAGAATATGTACTTTAAAAGTTACCTTTTTGGGGAGGTGGATCAATATTGATATAATATTGGAGTAACTATTTGCTTCAGATGCTGGTGTAGAAAGAAATTCTGCCCTGAGTAGGAAAACATGACTGACTTTTTAAAAACAAAATCCAATAGGAAATTTTCCACACTCTGGTCAGAAAAACCTGACTGCATAACCTAAGTATATTTTCAAATGATAGAGGGACTCTTCCGGGTGAGCCTGGGATTGGTACTTTGTCAAAACTCTTGCTTAGAACAACTGCTCAAAAAGAAATGCCAGAAGTGAGTCACCAAATCAGAAATAGATATGAAAGAAAAACAAAGCCACGTGCTACCTAGGACCCTATTTATCAGTCTTTACATCCTCATTCTTACTGCCACCCCAAAACACAGATCTAATGTTTTGGGTTTAAAACTCTACCTTCTCTTGTTAGTATGGGATGCCAGTTGTCTCCCTACCTAGGTGGATACCTACACAGATGTAGAGGCTAGAATGTCTAGCCTAGTGGATAGAGCATGGGCCTGGGAGTCCGAACGACCTGGGTTCTAATCCCTGCTCTGCCACTTATCCACTGTGTGACCTTAGGTGAGTCACTTCATTCTCTGTGCCTCAGTTACTTCATCTGTACAGTGGGAATTAAATTGGTGAGCCACATCAACATAGCCTTAGATCTTGGGGAAAAAGGCCAGAGATATATGTTTCTCTTTTATTCCTCCCTGCTTAGGGGCATGAAGTATATACCTGATGCATAGTGGGTAGGATGGGGCTGACATGTATACTGCTGACAATTTTGCCATTCCAACAGCCACTATTGCTCCACTCCTCTGTAATGTTAGAGAAGCAATTTGGCCTAGAGGACAGTGCATGGGCCTGGGTTCTAATCCTGACTTTGCCACATGTCTGCTTTGTGACCTTGGACAAGTCACTTCACTTCTCTGTGCCTCACCTCATCTGCAAAATGGAGATTCATTACCTGTTCTCTCTCCTACTTACTGAGCCCCATGTGGCACCGATTAGCTTGTATCTACTACAGTGCTTAAGAAATAGTTACAATTATTATCAATAATAATCGTAGTAACATACCATGAAAAAGTCTCCTGAGCACAGCTTGGAGACCTGTTGGAATTGAGAAGACTGCAACAGTGAAAGCAGCTGCCAGAATGCCAATTATTCTTCACTTGAATCTCTGAAAATGTAGGAGGGGAAGTTGGAGCGTGACAAGGAGTGCCGTAAAGAGGGGAAGCTCACCTGATCGACATCTCCAGCCCCGATCTCTCTCCTTCTCCGCAGGCTCTTATTTAATAATAATAATGTTGGTATTTGTTAAGCGCTTACTATGTGCCGAGCACTGTTCTAAGCGCTGGGGTAGACATAGGGGAATCACGTTGTCCCACGTGGGGCTCACAGTCTTAATCCCCATTTTACAGATGAGGGAACTGAGGCCCAGAGAAGTTAAGTGACTTGCCCACAGTCACACAGCCGACAAGTGGCAGAGCTGGGATTCGAACTCATGAGCCCTGACTCTAAAGCCCGTGCTCTTTCCACTGAGCCACGCTGCTTCTCTGTAATTCCTCCTACCTCCAGGACAGCTCTACTTGAATGACCTGCCGACGTCTCAACCTTAACATGTCCAAAACGGAACTCATCTTCCCACCCAAACCCTGTCTTCCCCTTGACTTTCCTATCATTGAAGACAGCACCACCAACCTCCCTGTCTCACAAGTCTATAACCTTGGCATTATCCTCAACTCATCTCTCTCATTCAACCCACATAATTCAATCTGTTACCAAATCCTGTTGGTTCAACCTTCACAACATCCTCCATAATTCATTCTGCTACTGAGACCATTTTTCTACGAAAACATCCAGTCTATGTTTCCCCACTCCTTAAGAACCTCCTGTGGTTGGCCATCCACCTCCACGTCAGAGAAAAACTCCTTAACAGTGGCTTTAAAGGACTCAGTCCCCTTGCCCCCTCCTACCTTACCTCGCTGCTCTCCTATTACAACCCAGCCCGCACACTTCATTTCTCTAATGCCAACATATTCACTGTACTTTGACCTTATCTATCACACAGCTGACCCCTGGCCCACATCCAGCCTCTTGCCTGAAACACCTTCCCCTTTCATATCCGACAGATCACTCTTCCCTACCTTCAAAGCCTTATTGAAGGCACATCTCCTCCAAGAGGCCTTCCCTGAGCCATTTTCACTTCTCCCATTCCTTCCTGCATCACCCTTGTACTTGAATTTGCACCTTTTATTCACTCCTCCCTCAGCCCACCACTTATATATCTCTCTCTATTATACTATATACTATACTATATATGTATACTATATATACTATACTATATCTATAATCTGTCCGTCATCTCCCCCCAACCCAGACTGTAAACTGACCGTGGGCAGGAACCGTGTCTACCAACTCAGTTATATTGAACGCTGAGTGAATACAGTGCTCTGCACACAGTAATCACTCAATAAATACGAAGGATCGATCTAATACCGTGACAACTTTTCTCGCATTCCCACTTGTCAATTCACTTTTCTTCAGGCAAATGGAGTATCTTAGCCTTTGCTGCTTCTGCGACGGCTTTATCAAACAACAGTGATTTCCCCTAAGTCGCTTCGGTGCCACTTGAGTTGGGCTATTACCAGAGAGCAGAATCATGTGAAGCAGTGTCACCCTGAGTTCCTTCCCACCAGCAGAAAGCGGGACTCCCAAGGCAGGCACTCCATCCTCTATTTGGTGTTTCCATCCAGCTTGGAGAACGGAGTTGCGGGGGAGGAAGGAGATGCCTGGGTTTTGAGTTCTGATCAATCAATCAGTGGCATTTATTGAGCACTTACTGTGTGCAGAGCACCATACTAAGTGCTTGGGAGAGTACGATCTGATTCTGGGCATGGATCCGAGAGGTTCACTGCACCCCAGCACCAGAAGTAGGACACATTAGGAAGATGAGGTGTTCTTCCCTCTCCTTGATCCTGTTAGCTTTCCTTATTTTTTTTTTTCAATTCCCTTAGAGATTGTCTACCTGGTCACCTTGCCAGTTGATCAGCCTTTCAGGTTTATGGCAAACATTAATTCAACTGTCTTATTGTACAATGATTGATTGCTGCCACTTCTGGGTCCATGCCTGAATAGAGAAACAACATTGCTTAGTGGATAGAGCATGAGCCTGGGAGTCAGAAGGTCATGGGCTCTAATTCCAGCTCTGCCACTTGTCTGCTGTGTGACCTTGGGCAAGTCACTTCAGCCGCAGTTACTTCATCTGGAAAATGAGGACTGAGACTGGGAGCCCCATGTGGGACAGGGACTGGGTCCAACCCGATTTGCTTGTATCCACCCCAGTGCTTAGTAGAGTGCCTGGCACACAGTAAGTGCTTAATAAATACCACAATTATTATTATTAATTAGTATTTTTAGATCCTATTTCTTCCTGATGATGTCATGAAATAAGATGGCTTTTTCATTGGATTCTCTTTGATTTGGATTGTGTTTTGTGACCCCAAAACACCTCAGGCAACCAAAGGAACCAATAGCTGCAGGCATCTGGAAGGGTAGTGTGAAATCCAATGGTATCTAGCTATAGGAAATGAGATTAATTTTCAAGGTTTAATCATTCATTTTCAAAAATATTAATTATGCATAATACATTTTTACAAAACAAATACCATCCCTTTTATAATCCCCTTCACCTCCCCCCCCCCCCCCGACACCCAGCCTCCCTTTTCCCCTCCCTGTTTAGACCATAGCATTTGGCCTTTCAAATGCAGCTTGGACAGTTTGGTAAGCAGATTAAGTATGTATGGGGTTATACTTTAGTGCATCGAAGATTTTTTAGCTGGTAGTGAGGAGCGTGTGCTTCCAGCCACAGGCAATCTGGAAAGTTGAGAGATTCTATTTTGTGCTCTGAACAGTTGTGTACACTTCCTAGGGAAGTGAATTTCTGCTGCTCTCCTGGTTTGGTAGTTACCTTCCATGCAGTACATTTCAAATCTAGTGCCTCCAATAATGAAGTGCTTAACCGCAACTCCACAGGATAGTACTTTTCCTCCCTAGGTCTAGGACCGAGCCAAACTTTACTTTCTTGAGGCACTAGGCCATTCATTTCCAGGGCCCTGCGCTCATTCCGTTCTTTTCCAAGGGTGCTCCAGTTCGTGTAGATTACCAGCAGCCACATCTTTCACCTGGAGATGCACTCATTTCCTGGGATATCTCAATAACCACGCCAGGAGGCTTGCTTGTAGGCCACAATACTGTAAGGATTTAAGAGAGGCGGGAGAGAGAGAGAGAGAGAGCTTTCAGTCGATATGGGTGCCACAAGATTCCCGTTTATTAGTTCCTTTGCCACACTCCCATCCTTCAATCTCTCAGGGGCCATCCCTCATGACTGGGCCCTAATTGTTCCAGGAAACCTGATAACAAGGAGATATCTCTTTCCCCACCATCCACTCGACTTCTCTGACTTGGCTATTCAGTCCTGGCTGACCAGCCCGTTATAAATTATAGCCTGTAAATCCAGCCAGCAGAGTGCTTTTTTCTGGGGCAGCAGACCTCGGGGGAGAGGAAAGGAGGCCACTGGAGCAGCTGAAACGCAGAAGTGCTATCCTCAAGGGGTGTTGCCCTGGAGCATATGTCATCAAGAGGACTAGGCAGCAAAGTGCCCTCCTATCACTGCTGAAGCCACCAGCGGCCACAGAAAGTAGGAATGAATGGCTGAGCTAATCCTTCGGATGACCTGGGGCTCTATTAATCTTAAACACGTTGCTCACGGGATTGCAAATACAATTTGGGCATCGAAGAATTCACCTGGACCACTTGGCCCAGATCACAGTTCTTGGAAAAATGATGACATTATTTCCTTTGAATCTGGACACCTTTAAACACAACTCTCTTTGATCTGCAATTTTTACCACCAGGATTTTGAGCAGAGAATCATTATTTGAGGCATAAATAATTTGGGGGATTTACTAGGGGATTCACATGAGGTTTGATTTTTTGAAATTGGGGGTTTTATTTTTATGCTTCACCTACAGCAACTTCAGCATACTGAGTGCTTCTTTGGTAAGAGTACTCCTTTCCAAGGCTGGCATATGAGTAAGCAAGCACAGAGCTACCTGCTAGCCTACATACCCATGTTGAGGTTGCATTTTTTTTTTTAAAAAAAGGTATTTGTTAAGCACTTACTATGTGCCAGGCACTATACTAAGCACCGGAGTAGATATGAGACAATCAAGTTGGACACAGTCCATGTCCCACATGGGGCTCCCAGGCTTAACCCCCATTTTACAGATAAGGTAACTGAGGCACAGAGAAGCTTAGTGACTTGCCCAAGATCACACAACAGACAAGTGGTGGAGCTGCAATTAGAACCCAGGACCTCTGCCTTCCAGGCCCATGCTCTTTCCACTAGACCATGCTACTTCTCTGCATTAATTGCTACTAATTCCAGTGCCAATCCAAAACTTATTGGAATGAGAAGAGTGAGGGTGCTCACACAAGAAGTAAGCAAAAACTGAACACAAGTGCCAGTTATCCAAGGAAACTCCAGACTTTCTATAGAGTGGAGAGAAGGGGAATCTCAGAGAAAAAAAAAATAATGATGCATTTAAAGGAGGCCAAACCATCCAAATCTCACATTCAAAATACATGAAGAATGGAAAATTAATCACTCTAATATACTGAATCCACCTGTGGTGATGAATGGTATGGATGTTAAATCCACCGGGGGGCAAAATGTTAAACTTAATTATTAAAAATTCTAACTTTTTTTCAGCTTTCTTAAGAATTCACTTTATTTTTTTCTAAACATGATTTGGGTTAAATCAGGTAAAACCCTAAAAAGCCACTTAATGTATATGTAGCTATCTTTCCATCTACTGCCCTTCAGGCCCTGCTTCTGCTTTTAGCTTGGCTTCGTAAGTTTCAGTGAAGCTTGCAAGCTGTAACTGCGCATAAACAGACTTGCCAATGAACTTTCTCTTTTGTTGTTGACCGTAAATGATCCCTCTCTACTAAAGCAGTTTCCCAGATCCTGAACACAGTGAGCTGCTTTTATGTTGTTTTTCTGCATGAGTAGGCACAGTCTTGTTCAGTTGGAATTGGGATTTTGTTTTTACTTTTTGAGGTAAGGGCTGGCAACCAGGTAAGGAAGTAGAATTTAAAAAAAAAAATAGATGCCCTTTCAATGGTGGGGGGAAAAAAGGGCAAGATAACAGACAGCTAACTCCAGCCAACGGAGCCCATAATTTCAAATTTTGGATCGATCTGGTTTAGAATCAACTGTGACAAGCCGTTGTAGGTAGGAATATGTCTGCTGTTATATTGTACTCTCCCAAGCACTTAGTACAGTGCTTTGCACCCAGTAAGCTTTCAATAAATACAAATGAATGAATGAATCTTGATATTGACCCATGGGGATCGCTTGCTTTAAGACCCATTTTACATAGTGCTCTGTAACACTGCAAACCAATTTCCTATTCTTGGCTATTTTAAGATTATAGCTATCTCAAGTTTTTACTCTTAGTTTTGGCTCCCAGTTTTGTGATTCAGATGCACCCTGACTGGAGTGCACTGTCCAACAATGGGAGCAGGCATCTCCACCAACTTTTCCCTTCATTCTCAGCAGTTATACCTCTTCCCCGGCTGCTCGTGTCAGATAAATCATTCCAGGACTTTGAATACTTTCTACGCCTTGGGACCAGAAAGGGAGGCTTACGTCTGAGATGGGGAGGAGCCTTTGCCTGGTGGCTTATGAATAAGGGGCAAACAACTCTTGCCTGGGTTGGAGTCGGGAGGGTTCATACTTGAGACCCTACCTATGAAAAGTTCAGCTTCCTTCCATGACACTGTCTACTCCTCTTCAATATTACCTTGGTTTCTCATACTGGCAATGAGCCTGACCTCTCTCAGATAAAACATTTTCTCTTCTGTCCAGTGGGATGACATTACCCTCCTCAGATTAGGCACAAAAATCACTTCCACGATATTCCTAGCAGACTTTCAAGATTTTAAAGTAAATTCCCAACTATTCATTCATTCATTCAAACAAAAGTATTGAGCACCTATTGTGTGCAAAGCACTGTACTAAGCGCTTGGGAGAGGACAGTATAACAATAAACAGACACATTCCCTGCCCTCAAAGAGCTTACACCCCACGCAGGATAGGGACTGTGTCCGGCTCAATTAACTTGTACCTACCCCAGAGCTTAGAACGGTGTTTGACACATAGTAGGCACTGAACAAATACCATAAAACAAGCACACAAAAAAACACCAAGATGTCTCCGGTCCTCCCACATTGGCTTTTTCTCTGTAAATGCAACTCTAGCAGAAGGCCATTCCCAATTGTGAATGGAAACAGGTCATAGCAGGGGAGCTATTTGGGGCTCCCAGATACAAGCAGAAAATTGAAAAATGATCTGGGCTTCCCCCCTTGCTTGCCAGGGGTCAACTAGCATAGAGCACCGGACTCTGGAGGATCCCTACCACCTCGATTAATCAGTGAGCTCCACCCAGGTGACCGTGTCAGGCTGCTCCAGAAAGGAAAGGGACTTTCTGGAGCAGCGTGTTGGTAGAGCGGGTTTGAGACATGCCTGGCTAATCCCCATCCTCCTACTCCCACTCCACCTGCCATTGTCTCTCTCACTGGCCACACTCGGTCATCTCAGCATCTCTGGGAGTGAGGCAAGGAGCAAGTTTGATCCCCATTTTACAGCCAAGACGACTGAGCCGAGGGCGTTTTCCCAGCAGCTCCCGGTCAGTCGGTAGCACAGCTGCCTTTCTGATCACACTGTCCAGAGCTCTCTCCACGAGGCCCACATGCCTTTGCTCTTATGAGCAGCCAGACACCTCCACCGCCTCTACCAGTCTCCTCAGGCCTCATCAATCTGAGCTTGAGTCTGGCTGGGGAGGAGGTGTGGAAGAGAGAGAGTGCCAAAGAAGTCCCATCTCTTTAGTAGTCATTTAGAGGAAGAATATTTTCCTCAGGGGAAGAATGTGAGATCAACCTTGGCCCAAGTTGGCTGCCCCAGAATGGGGAGTGAGTCATGCTCACTGCACTCCTCTAGAGTCAGCTTTGGAAGGAAGATGGGCCAGGCTAATAAGCTACTGTGTTTAATGGTGCATTGCTAGCTTTCTGCTTGTAAATGAGCTCATTAAATGTTGAATTTTCACTTGACTTTCCTGGCTGCTTTAGCCACTCTTTGAAGGGCTCAAATTCCAGTGTCGAAGCTAGGTTGGAGAGACGAGGGAGACCTGTTGGCTCCAAAAAGCAAGGCCCAGCAGACATACCTAACTGAGGATCACCTGGGGACCATGGTGAAGGAAAAGTGCCTAAAGATGTGTCTGGTAAGAAATCCGTGGCTGCTGCCTTCAAGGGAAGCTGATGCTGGCTATTCCTATATTAATTGGGAATTCCTTAAAGTCACGGTTTGATTGATCTGCCCACGCATTTGCATAGGGAGAGCATGACTAACCCAGAATCAGTGGCACATGACCAAAATGGGGTGTGTGTGTGGGGGTCCTCTGGAAGGCCCAAGATGATGACCTAATTGAATACAGCATAGCTGAGGCCAGAAAAAACCACCGTCAGGACCGTCCGAGTGACCCTTCAGTGGATGGGGGACATGTCACAGAGGAAACACAGAGCTCTCTCCACGGTTCAACCAATTCAAAACCCAGAATGAGCCAAAAGATTTCGGGTCATCACCTCCAATTACAAGGAAGCAGAATGGGCTCTTATGAAGAACTTGAGATTATAAATAACTGAGCTGGTCTGTGGCATTTTTATCACCACTTATGAGACTGGGAGATTCCCAAATTACTGCAAAGTTTGTTTTCCTCTTCAGTTGCCCTCCATTTTTGCAATATGAGTCAGTCTCCCAGAAATTTTGTAAATCACGTATATCTTTTTAAAGGCACACTGGATGGTCGATCAGGTTGCTGTCTTGAAAAACCAAAAAGTCCGCAAACAAAGCCGAACCTCTTACCCGATGGGAATGATAGCCAGGTATCCAATGACAGAAGACAGGGCAAAGCAAGTCCCAACAAACTTGTCCATGGTGAGCTGATAGATCTCATTGAACACTGTGGAAGTGACCACGCCCGTCAACGCCAATGAAAGCTGCAATATCACAAATACTTTTCCTGAAAAGAGTCAGGAAAGTCATCAGAAGCCAGTCATGGGAGGGATGTCACCAAAGTCCTTCCTGGGCTGCAGTCCAACTTGACCATTCTGACTACTCCTTTTCTCTCCTCTCGGCTCATTTCTTCCAGGAAGAGTTTCCTGAACAACCTTCTGCCCTCAGGAAACAATCTAGTGACGGACCCTCCAAACAATCAAAGAAAGGCCCGGAACTTTCAAGGACCCTTCATCCGTCAATGGGAAATTCCATCATCTCAGTCATACTTCATTAATCCGATATTGGCTAGTGTTAAAATGTGCAAAATTCAAAGCAACTGCTAGTTCCCAAACACTGAGAGGCCCTATCGTTCCTTTCTAAACATGGTAGATGACCCAAAGCTGGTGAATTCCAAATCCATTTCTTCTCCAATCCTCCTGAGTTTCTAGTGAATGGGTTGCATTTAGGGCCCACTCTCAGAGCTTTTCAATTCATGAAGTAGAAGAAACACCTCAGGGGAATGTGGACCAGGGGAGGATCATGTCCATTGTGCGTGCTCCAACCGGAATGGATAGGGCTTGTTCTGGTATGGATAGGGCTCGCAGCGTGGCCTAGTGGATAGAGCACTGGCCTGGGAGCCAGAAGATCATGAGTTCTAACCCCAGCTTCTCCACTTGTCTGCTGTGTGACCTCGAGCAAGTCACTTCACTCCTCTGTGTCTCAGTTCCCTCATCTGTAAAATGGGGATTAAGACTGTGAGCCCTATCTGGGACAGGGACTGTGTCCAACCTGATTATCTTGTACCTACCCCGGCACTTAGAACAGTGTCTGGCACATAGTAAATGCTTAACAAATACCATAATTATCATCATTATTATTGTACTCGCCCCAACGCTTAGTATAGTGCCCTGCACACAGTAAGCACTCAATGCCTTTGATTGATAGGTACCTGTGGCTCAAATGGCATGACCCTCCTGCACCTGCAGACCCTAGGGTGAATTCTGAGGGTCCTTGGTCTGTCCCCGCAGAGAAGGACCAGATTGGAGTGAACTTGCAGCATGGAGCTGGGTTGCTGTCACAGATATCTGATTCAACCAATCAATCAATCAATCAATGGTATTTGATGAGCACCTACTGTGTGCAGAGCACTCAGCGCTTGGGAGAGTACAATACGACAGAGTTGTTAGAAATGTTCCCTGCCCACAACGAGCTTACTGTCTAGAGGGGGCAACAGACAATATATGTAAATAACGGATATGTACGTAAATATCGTGGGGCTGAGAGTGGGGTGAATACCAAGCGCCCACATCCATCGTAACCAGAGAGAACGGGTTCCTGTCACTGAAGTGGGACTACGAGCAAACTCTCTTAATTTCCCGAGCCACAGCCAGTCTGCTTACGCTCCTCACTCCTATCCACCCCTTCCACTGAAATAAGCTACCCCCTGAAAACAACTGCAATGATGACAAGATGACAGTAGCCACAGGGAAAATCCTTTCACTCACCATAAGCCGATCCTTTTACTACTTTGGATAATGCAGACCTAATTGTCGTTATGGGGATGAGCGCAAACAGCATAACAGCACGAGCTGCAACATGATGGAACAAGAAATAATGATCAAGTTTTGCCTTTTCTAGAAAATACAAACCAATCTGTATTAATTGTCACTGAGGGCCGGTCTCTTGATTAAGGCAAACAACTTTTCTCCAGTCTAAAGTCAGACGGGGTGGGACCATCTGAGACTAAGGCTTCCAAGTGGTGAGGCCAAGGAATTGTGTAAACTTGGAGCGGGAGGAAGGGAGAGAGGAAAAGAAGGGGATGAGAGAGAGAGAGAGAGGGAGAGGGAGGAGAGCACCCACACAAACACCTATGGAAGTGCAAGGGAAGTGCAAAGTGCAAGCGTGACTATAAAGTCAGTAAAATTGGGATAAGAGCTACAGTGTTTAAGGTGTCCTGAATCAGAATGATTCAGTGGTAACTTTCCCTACTCATTAACCCCCCGTCCCCCGTGAGACACTCAAGAGCAAGAGGGATGCCCCCAAATGGTTCTGACGTACCCTCCGCCTCCCTCCCCCTCCTCCTCCCTTCTGAACCGTGACATGTACCCTCTTCAACGAGAACCGCCAGTCGACTCACCAGTGTAGAACATGTAGGTCTCCTTGACGAAGGTCATGAGGAGAGAGCCGGTCCCAAAGGACACCATCCCAATCACTATCATGGTAGTGTCCCGGAAGCAGCGGGAGAACACGAGCACTCCCAGGAAACTGGTGATAAAGATGGTGTAGCCGGCCGCCATGCCATAGCCCACTTGCACGTGGTCCCAGCTCAAAGGTTCTCTCAGCACAAACAGGGGCATCACGTCCACTGCGCCAACCACTGCCAAGTCATACAGGATGGCCCCCGTGAAGAGAAGGGCTATGATGGGTTTTGGGGGTGCCTTCTCACTGGGAAAATCTCCCCTCACCGCTTCCTGCTTTGGAGGCTGATCTGGATCCAGGGTGCGGTAGGTGCCAACAGTGCCAGCCACCGTGTCCACTACGTTGGCTCGGCAGGGCTTGGCCTCTGGCAGAGGGACTTTCAGCACAAAGAGGCTGTAGAGGAGGGCGAAGGCGGCACAACCCACGCTGGAGGCTGCCAGCACCGTGCCTTGGTTGTGGCCCACGGGAAGGAGACTGAAGAGGTGGCCCGAAGCAATACTGCCAAAGAAGCCAGCCAGACCCAGGATCAGGTCAATGATGATGAGCCGGACAGAGCGGCGGCCCTCAGAGGAGCCCAGCGACCCCAGCGCCATGACCCCAGACCAGAAGGCAGAGAAGCCCCCCATCAGCCCCGCCACGGCCGCGGCCCCGTACATCACCTCCACTGGCCAGTCCAGCAGGATCTGGAGGAGCAGTAGCAAACGGCAGAGCAGATAGCCCAGGAGGGGCACGCAGATGGAGATCTTCCTGTTGTGCCTGTCGCTTAGCCACCCTAGCCCATACGCCGACAGAAAGGGGGTCAGGCCCACTACCAGGTTGTAGATGATGTAGAAGTTGGAGATGGCTTTCTGCTGGACATCTTCATGGACGCCCCTTGAGATGGAGATGCTGGTCTGGTTGGAGCTCGACTGGTTGTAATAATTCCTCACCACCAACAGCAGCCCGGTGTCATAGAAAGAGGCGGCCACTTGAGCTGCGGCCACCACGGGCTCGATCCACGTCCTCATCATTGCCGGCTCAAGACAGCACTTCAGCGAGACCCCTGTTTCCTGATTCATAGTTACCTCCTGCCACGCTCAGGCAGAGATCTAGATGTGTGTGTGCGCGTGGGGGGGGGGGGGGCAGAGAAAGACTGTTCCACGGCAGTAGCAGGAAAGATTCCCCAAGTTCTGCTCTTACACACTAGACAAAGATGAAGTAAAACAAACAACCCAGAGAAAGGGGAAGTGGGAGAGTGCGAAAGACAGGGTGAGAGTGAGCGAGATCGAGAGAGAGCTAGAGAGAGTTAGCTCAGAGCAAAGTGTGTCTGTGCATGAGCCTGCCTGACCACTGAGGAGAAGCAACTCACAGTTAGGGCCGGGATCAGCCCTCCTCTCTCGTTCCTTCCCTCCCACTACCAGGAAAAACTGGACCTGCCCCTAACCCTCCCCTCCCTTCCACCTCCAGTAGGAGTGGTTGCTGCTGCTGCTGCTGCTGCTGCTGCTGTTGCTGTTGCTGCTGAAACTATGAGGAACAGCCTCCCTGAGTAGGGAGAGGGGAAAAATGTGGAAATCTAGTGGGGACGAAAACAGGTATCAGATCACTTCAGAGGAGATTAAGATCAGACGAGGGGAGGCGGGAAGGAGCCCTCTAAGGGCATTGAGATCTTTTATCCCAGGCCACAGCACTCATGTACATATCCTTAGACTCTTATTTGTAATTTATTTTACTGTCACCCCCTCTGCACTGTAAGCTCCTTGTGGGGAGGGAACGTATCAACCTGTCTACCAACTTTTTTTTTTTAGGGTGTTTGTTAAGCGCTTCCTATACGCCAGTCACTGTACTAAGCGCTAGGGTGGATATTAGATTATCATGTGGAGCCAGTCCCTGTCCCACACAGGGCACACAGTCTTAATCCCCATTGTACACATGAGGCAACTGAGGCACAGAGACATGAAGTGATTTGCCCAAGGTGGCACAGCACACAAGTGGCAGAGCCGGGATTAAAACCCAGATTCTGACTTCCAGGCCTGTGCTCTATCCACTAGGCCATGGTGCTTCTGTTGCATTTTACTCACCCAAGTGCTTAGTACGGTGCCCTGCACACAGTAAGTGCTCAATAAATACGATTGACTGAGAGAAGGGGTAATGAAACATCACCAGCATCGATCAGACCTTTCTTGTGGCTATATGGGTCGATTTTGTAGAGTGATCTCTCAAGGCATACAGGGGTTCATTTATTTGCAGGATTCTGTGAGGCACAGTGGGAGGCTCAGCATTTGTAGGTGACTCAATTGGGGTATGGGTATTTCTTGGCAATGTTAATGGGTAGTTCTCCCCTATCCTCCCCCTCCTCCCCCAAAGGGCAATCCCAGAGCACTCCCAAGTTGTGGGAACCAGGAGATCACCCAAGGCCCCAGGGGTGGTTCTGGTAACAATGGAAGTGCTACACCATCTAATCTGGGATTCTGGGGCTGAAGTGTTGCAGAGAGCCTTGGAGAAGAGGAGTAAGGGCAACAAAACAGGATTCAGCTGTGAGGACACTTGGGAAGTTGGGATGAGGGGGAGGGGGAGGCAGAGGGAAACACAGAAAGAACAGTTCAGTCCTTCTGGCCCTAAAGAAGGAAACTCCCAGAGAGGAGGAGAAAATTTACTGCCTCCATGGGCAGCCCAAGGGATTTCTTCACTGGAGCCCTTCACTGAATATTCTGTAACCCTGAGAGGTGGGGGTTATCAAGAAAGATAGTCCTCTCCCACCCACCATGGACATAGAGCAAGTTTTAGAAGTAATCGATCAATCCATGGTATTTATTGAGCGCCTACAATGTACTGAGCACTGGACTAAGCAGTTGGGAGAGAACAATACAACAGAGTTGGTAGACATGCTCCCTGCCCACAAGGAGCTTACAGTCTAGAGGAGGAGACAAACGTTAATATAAATGAAAAAGTTACGGAATTGTACGTAAGTACTGTGAAGCTGAGGGTGGGGTGAACATCAAGTACCCAAAGGGTATAAATAAGTATCCCTCACCATGATTAGAGCTTATTGCCCACAGGAAAATCTGTTAAGGCCACAGGAAAGTGTCCCGAAGCAGATCACTCTGGGAATGTCCCAGCTTGCCATCTTCTCCAGAGACTTCTTGCATTGCCCTCTGCACCCTGACCCAATTTTTTGTAAGCCTCCTCCTGGGTGTGTCCTGGGTGTCTTCGGCATAGTCCACCCCTCCCCCCCCCAAAAAAAACGACTTCCCTTTCCTCCCAAGTGCCTGCCATCTTTGGGGTCCCCTCAGGTCCACCCTGGGAGGGGCTAGTTTCTGCTGCAGCCCACACATGGTATTGCATGGGTGATTACCTCCCACTCCATTCCTGACCCTGTTGGCCTAAAATCAGAGTAGCTCTTGATATGACTTTTTGAATCAATAGGCTTGTGGGGGAGGTATGTGGGGGAGGGGGAGATAGGGTTTTGCAATACTGAAATCTGTTCCCCCAGGACGTTGTCTTGGTGAAAAGATCAGTGGGTTCAAGAGGGGTTTAGATCCATTCATGGAGGAGCTTCATAATGTTCGCGGGTACCTCCCTAAACCATTAGGATGGGTGTCAAGGAGGGCAACTATCTCCAAGTATCTGTTGTCACTGTCAGTGACAGAAAACTGGGCTGTACAGATTATTTCTCTGACCCAGTAGTGGCAGTGCTTAAGTCCTTATGTAAGATCCAGGTGCTGCAGACAACAGACTAAACCAGCTAAACCACATGGCAAGGTCCTGGTGGAGGAGGAGAGAAAGGAGTATGGGGCCAGGCCAATTCAACTGCTTGTGATGGAACAAAATCACCTCTCGGGACTGCATCAACTAGAAGGCGACATTATAGGTTTGGGTGCAGTTAAAGCAAGGCAGGCCTAATTTCTAAAAACTATTGGCAGGCCCTGCTCTTTTGAACACCTAGTAAAAACAACGGAAAACATATTTTCTATTAAGGGCCTCTCTAAGATTTTCCTAACCATGACAGACCAAACATTAATTTTAATAGTTAAGTTTTCTTCTCTTCTTGCTTATTACCCAATGTTTCTGAACTTCCCCAATCTAGCTCTTCTCCCTCTTGCTCTAAGACCAAACAAGAGTCGACTTTCTCCTAGCTGGCATTTATTTGAAGGGTCTGTCTCCCTCAAATCACTCTTCCGCCTTCAAAGCCTTATTGAAAGCACATCTCCTCCAAGAGGCCTTCCCAGACTAAACCCCACTGTTCCTCATCTCCCACTTCCTTCTGTGTTGCTCTGACTTGCTCCCTCTGCTCTTCCCCCCTCCCAGCCCTACAGCACTCATGTGCATCTGTAATTTTATTTGTATTGACGTCTGTCTCCCCCTCTCTAGACTGTAAGCTTGTTGTGGGCAGGGAATGTCACTGTTTATTGTTGCACTGTACTTTCCCAAGTGCTTGGTATAGTGTTCTGCACCCAGTAAGCACTCAATAAATACAACTGAATGAATGAATCACTTATGATGATTCAACTGCACTCTTCCAAGTGTACAGTACTCTGTACACATCAGGTATTCAGTAAATGCTATCGATAAATTGTTTGAGAAACTGACTCTGTAGCTTTTTACCAGTGCCCACAGCACACTGAACCTTGGCAATGCATTTTTTGATCCTCTCATTCTTCCTACCCCCAACCAACCCCATGGCTTTGGGAGTCTAATGGGCTTTGAGGTTCATCTCCTCCAGGATGGTTCTTCCAGACCATTTGAACCTGAAGGTCCTGGCGTGGCCCTAGGACCCCGAAAGCCTCCCACAAGGAGCATTCCCATCCGAGACATCTCCATGATCCCTGTACCTTTGGGTAAGACCCATTGCCCAAGATACCAAGGACTATCACAGAAGACAGAACTATCAGCCTGAATATAAGTCCTTATCCTCCACAAGCTCTCCTTGAGAAATCTTCTTGGAGACGGAAAGATGGTAAAATGAATACCATATATTTATATTATTTCTTTCTACCAAATATATCCACCTTATATTCATACTCTTCCTCTACACTCTGTTAGGACAAAGAGGACCGTATTTTGGAAAGCTCCAAGTAGGATGGGGTGGGAATTCTATGGGGGAGGGGCCATTTACCCAAGATTGGGGAGAAAGAGGAAGTGAAGGAGGAAGAGGAGAAGGCAAGAAAGGAAGATAGAATAGAGACAGAGAAAGAGATTAAGACAAAGCACCCAGAGGGCCATATAGACAGACATAACAGGCAGAGGGAAATACAGGCCAGAGTGAAAGAAACCCCTAAATCACAATCCCAAGCACTCGCCGGCACACACACAAACATGCATACAATCACAGAGCGCCTGAAAGAGTGAGGAGAGAGGCAGCCAAGACTGTCCCTCTCCACTGTGGGCCTCATGGGCTTACTCTTGTCCCCCTCTACTCTGACCCTTGTTCCTGCTCCAGATAGAGGTACTTTCTCTTGTCAGCTGCTGTTTCCTGGAAGCTTCCAGTGTGGAGAAACTGCATGAAAGGGGGACTGATGGGGGGAACCCCCTCGGGAAAAACCCAAAGTGGCAGTAATGACAGAAGCAGCAGCTCCAAACTAAAACAAGAGCTGGAACAGGAGCAGAAACAGGAACAGGACTGTGGGCTTATAGTGGGAGGTAGCAGCAAGAGAGGGGCAGCTTTGTGCTCATGTTCTCGTTCATTCTCATTCGCTCATTCATTCCCTCTCTCTCTCACTCATTCATTCTCTCTCTCTCCACTCCACTAAGTTCTGGTATAGCTAGTACACCAGGCACTGCTTTGGCTGCTTCCACCATCCTGAGCCATCAGACACCATTTTGAGGGTGTCTGGCTATGGTCTTGAAATTTGGGCATGTCTTCCACAAGGCAGGACACCTGAATAACTATGTTGGGACTCCCAAAGATTCTCAAGATTCCCTTTCAGGGATCAGGGCCCTAGGCTATTCTTCCTACTAAAATACAGACTCAGTGACCATGAAGGAAAATAGCCTAGACATCTTAGCAGTTTAAAATATAAAATCATTTGACCAACGTTTCTATTTCTGAGAATTTAAGGATACTTTGGCTCAAACTGAGAGGCTCTCATCATATATTTCAGGGAAGGGAAAAAAGGGGGTGGCACTTTTCGTATTTGTCCATTAACCAGTCCGAATCAGAAGTAATACATGGGTACACAGACTTGGCAAACTAACTTACACAGTCATTGCTCTAGGACTCCACCATGCCAATAAAATGATTTGATTTCAACTACATCTTAGCGAATTACCATCTAATGAACAATCACTGTTGGCCCCTCAAATAGCATCTGCATTTAGGACAGTGTTCTGTGCACAGTAAGTGCTCAGTAAATACCATTGATTGCTTCTAGACCGTAAGCCCGATGTGGGCAGGGATTGTCTCTATTGCTGAATTGTACTTTCCAAGCGCTTAGTACAGTGCTCTGCACACAGTAAGTGCTCAATAAGTACGATTGAATGAATGAATTGCTCTGACCAATTGAAGAAGTGGAGATTTAAGAAACTAAAAGGGCCAAACTGATAAGACCTTTCACCAAGGGGGAGGTTGGAAAAGGGCACAGCTGACTGACTCCAACTCTCAAACTGCACTCCATTTTAGCAAAAGAAGAAAATGTCACAGCGTTATCTCTTAAGGCAGAACTTATTGACCTTCCGGGCGAGAACAGATTGGAGCTATCTACCAAAAAGGGCTGAGAAGTCTCCATCCTCAGAGAGCCTTAAGAAAAGAGTAGTCAGCCATCTGTCCTGAATGGATTCATAATTCACCTGCCTAGAAGCAGGAGGCTGGACCAGCTGAACTCTCAAGACCCCCACAACTTTCTAATTGTCTTCCCCCAACCTCCTGTCTCTTCCCATTCCACTCCATATTTCACTCTGCTGTCTGGATCATTTTTCTATGAAATGCTATGTTGAGTCAAGAGAAGCAGCATGACCTAGTGGAAAGTTCTAATCCTCTCTTCTCCACCACTTACCTACTGAATAACTTTGGACAAGTGACTTAACTTCCCCGTGCCTCCTTTTCTTCATTTGGAGAATGGAGATTAAATACCTGGTACTCCCTTCCCACAGACTGATCCTCATATGGGACAGGGACTTTGTCTGACCTGATCATCTCGTATCTACCCCAGAACTCACTACAGTGCTAGGCACAAAGTAGACACTTAACAAATACTACAATTATTATTATTCAACACCTTGGCTACAAAGAGCTATATACTCAGAACTGGCTCTCTTGACATCAGAGAAGTTTTATTGCAATCCCCAGGAATTATGAGAATCAAAGTGGCCTATCTGATCACTGGAAGCATTTAAGTAATGAAAATGAACACAACCAACTAGATCCACGCACATTAGTCAGAAGCACTTGCCTTTATGTAGAGCAGATGCTTAATCATTTCTAACAGCAACAAATTCCTTTAGTAAAGTAACTTTCATTCTAAATCCTCTGATTCTTTCTGCATCACCTCAATGTCACTTTGGCTCTTACTTTCAGCTAACTCAGATTGCTGCTGGGTGAGGTTAGACAGGAAGAATGAACCAAAACACAGTTTTATAAGACCCAAACGCCTAAGTGCATAAATACCACAAGAACAAATCTCCAGCTGAGATTCCTTTCACATAGCTGTCTTCCTGCCCGACACTGCAGAGAAGAGGTTCTGCCCAGCACAGGAGTGGGCTAAAGCCTAGGATCCTCCTCAGATCCTCCTCAGAGATGGGCCTCCAAGGTCACAAGCTCTGATGGAGCAGCCCCTCCATCCTCTCTCCCAACACCAGAATAAAGACCCCCACCCCCATCTCCCCAACCTCCTTTAATCCCGGGACCACAGGTTGTGGAAGGTGGGGCTTGGGATGGCCCTGCCTGGTATGGTGAGGATCTCACTTTGGAACTGCTGGATTCCACCTAGTGCTTATTTTGAAATCCCGGTTGACTTTTCTCCATATGTCTGACCTCTCTCCCCCAAAGCCCCCTTTAGAAGGCAAACCCCTTGTGGGCCAGGGGCTGTGTTTTAATCAACAGTCCATTTATTCTTTGCAAAGCTTAATATCAGTATAGTGTAAGCATTTACTATGCGATAAGGATACCGACTACCTAGCCTGGCTATTAAAGTTTCATCGGAGTTTTTCCAAACATTTTAATTACAGGTAATTTTCTTTCTCTTAGTTATTTGGGTAATTCCTACTTGTTCCTCACATGAAGCCATAATCCACTGAAGAGAAGCCTCCCCCCAACAGGATATTCTCAGGACTAGATGGCTAGAAAGTGGACCTTTTGGGTCCTTTTGGTGATCAGATCTGGGGAGGTTCAGAAGAAAATAACTTTGAGATACTAAGGTGTCATTACAAAAACTATCAAAACTATCGCTGAAATCGGAACTAATACAACTATTGCTCATTTATCAGGTGACAGTAGGCATTTTAGAAAAAGGCAGCAGTGAAATTCAACTACGCAACAATGAAGCTGTTCCAATTTCCTCCTTCCCAACCCAGAGCTCCTTGTTTAACGTCCAAGCACATCCATTTGCTTAATGAGGTGAGCTGTTCAGTGATTCTGAACATTCAATGACTTTTCTGAAGACTTTTTACAAATGGAAGTGATCTCTACTCACCTTTTAACTCCCACAGCTTCAGGTTCAACTACTTTATTTACTTATTATTCATTCTGAAAAGGGAGCAGCTATTCTCATGGAGGCCACGCTACTTTTCCTTTGTGAAAAGCTTCCAAATTTAGTCTGGCCCTTTTGGTCAGAGCCCTTGCAACACCCAAGGACTGAAGGCCAGCAAGCCGGCATAGTTTTGTGTCACAATAGTGAATTGTCATCTTTAGGAAGAAGAGTGGTGCAACACAAAGAAGCCTGATTTGGAGATTGTGTTAGTACTGGTCAAGCTAGCAGCACTTGGGCTTGCTTTGTGCTCTGAAATAGGTATATTAACAGGGGAGGGAATAGAGAAACCTGGCTGCCTGTTTTCTGTTGTCATGATCTTTCCAAAACCAGCTCTCCAAAGCTTGGTTCCAGGCTGTCTCATTCCCCTTCCCTCGGCCATCTCCCAACTCCCAATTTCCACCACGGTCTGCTAGGTGCATTGCTCTGCACACAATAAGCACTCAATAAATACGATTGAATGAATGAATGGAGATGTCACTTTCTTGTTTTCGTTAAATCCGGAAATCATTCCCTCCATCTGTTCTCCTTCCTTACTTTATAACATTCCTTAATCCATTTTTCTAACCTGTTTCACTGATGAGTTGCAGGTCCTATCCTTAATTGCTCAAGTCTGCAGAATGTCCTTGGGTCCAGACGGAAGCGGGCGTTCTTGTCGGGGGCATAATTTGGACCAGGGCTTCCTGGGGCAGATCCGCTGGACCCATTCCAGAGTCTTTGGTGCCTCTGAGGAGAATCCCAGCACCTTTATGCTCAGGGGTCCATGGTGAGCCAGCAGGCTCAGAATCAGTCAAAAGCCAAGGAGACCCTGAGCTGCAGAGGTGATAAAGATAAACAATAAAAGCAAGAGAACTTTTAAAACCCAATGGACAGCCTTAAATGGCAGTCACCTTTTAGATTGAATAGCTAAACTCCTCGTGGGCAGGGAACATATCCCGGCACTTAGAACGGTGCCCGGCATATAGTAAGCACTTAATGACTACAATAACTATTATTATTATATCTACCAGTTCTGTTGTATGTACATGAGAAACAGCATGGCCTAATGGAAAGAGCACAGGCCTGAGAGTCAGAGGATCTAATTTCTAATCCTAGCTCCACACTGGGCAAGTCACTTAACTACTCTGTTGTCTCATTTCCCTCATCTGCAAAATGGGGATTCAGTACCTGTTTTCCCTCCCGGCATAGTGGATAGAGCACAGGCCTGCACTTAACGAATACCATTACTATTTATATTTTCTTAGTACCCTCCCCTGTCTCTGCTACCAGCTTGAGAGACCTCAGGGTGGTCTTCAGAGTCTAGGTGGAGTAATGGTGGGAATGAAGGACTCCAGCCACATCCCAGCAGCAGGGATGATTCGGGCATGGCAACAAGGAAACAACTCCAAGAACAGTGCCTGGGACATAGTAAGCACTTAAATACCGTCCTCATCAACTGCTGGTGACCTTGCCTTGTCTCCACAGAAGAATGGACCATGTTCCAGTCCTAGTGGGCTGATATATGGCAAAAAGGAGGATTTTCAGGCTTTTTTCTTTCGCCACCCAGGTCATATTGGGCTAATAAGAAACAGGCAGGGTCTCCCCACGCGGACCCAAGTACTGTCTCGAATGCCTGGGGGATTGCAACCCATTTCCAAATAATGCCATTATCCTCTAGGTGGCAATATTACTACACATTAACCCAGAAAAACAATTATCTACATTTACATCACTGTGTGCCTCTCTTCTCTCTCTCTCACACACACACACTCTCCCAAAAGTGAGCACATTTACACAAAACTGTAAACCTACTAAGGGCTACAGACTCATCTCTGAAGCAGCATGGCTCAGTGGAAAGAGCCTGGGCTTCGGAGTCACAGGTCATGGGTTCGACCCCCGGCTCTGCCACTTGTCAGCTGTGTGACTGTGGGCAAGTCACTTCACTGTGCCTCAGTTACCTCATCTGTCAAATGGGGATTAACTGTGAGCCTCACGTGGGACAACCTGATTACCCTATATCTACCCGAGCGCTTAGAACAGTGCTCTGCACATAGTAAGCGGTGTGGCTCAGTGGAAAGAGCCTGGGCTTCGGAGTCACAGGTCATGGGTTCGACTCCCGGCTCTGCCACTTGTCAGCTGTGTGACTGTGGGCAAGTCACTTCTCTGTGCCTCAGTTACCTCATCTGTGAAATGGGGATTAACTGTGAGCCTCACGTGGGACAACCTGATTACCCTATATCTACCCCAGCGCTTAGAACAGTGCTCTGCACATAGTAAGCGGTGTGGCTCAGGGGAAAGAGCCTGGGTTTCGGAGTCAGAGGTCATGGGTTCGACTCCTGGCTCTGCCACTTGTCAGCTGTGTGACTGTGGGCAAGTCACTTCACTTCTCTGTGCCTCAGTTACCTCATCTGTCAAATGGGGATTAACTGTGAGCCTCACGTGGGACAACCTGATTACCCTATATCTACCCCAGCGCTTAGAACAGTGCTCTGCACATAGTAAGCGCTTAACAAATACCAGCATTATTAACAAATACCAATATTATTAACAAATACCAACGTTATTATCTCCTGATGCACAGTTGGGATTTTGAACAATTTGATTAGCTTCTATCCATCCCAGAGTTTAGTACAGTGCCTGACACATAGCAATCACTTAAATACCACCTCAAATAAATAAAATAAACATACCCAGCTACTAGGAATTCAGGGGCTCTTCAGATTTTTCGCTCAGTTTTTGGGATAGTTAAGGCCCTTTGCCAAGGTTGCACTATGCGCCCTCTGCTGGTCACCTTATGCAATATCACCAGACTAATATGCTTCCAGTAAGGATTCATTCATTCATTCAATCGTATTTATTGAGCGCTTATTGTGTGCAGAGCACTGTACTAAGCGCTTGGAAAGTACAATTCGACAACAGATAAAGACAATCCCTACCCAACAACGGGCTCACAGTCTAGGAGGATGTCCAGGTCAGTCACCAGAATCCAATCCTGACCCACATAATAATGATGGCATTTGTTAAGCGCTTACTATGTGCAAAGCACTGTTCTAAGCGCTGAGGGGGTTACAAGGTGATCAGGTTGTCCCACGTGGGGCTCACAGTCTTAATCCCCATTTTACAGATGAGGTAACTGAGGCACAGAGAAGTTAAGTGACTTGCCCAAAGTCACACAACTGACAAGCGACGGAGCCGGGATTAGAACCTCTGACTCCACATCTGACCTGATACTCATAAAGCAGTTTTATTGTAACTGAGGCACAGAGAAGTTAAGTGACTTGCCCAAAGTCACACAACTGACAAGCGACGGAGCCGGGATTAGAACCTCTGACTCCACATCTGACCTGATACTCATAAAGCAGTTTTATTTATCGTTTGAACAATAATGCTTTTTAAAAATATCTATTAGTAGATATTTTAAAAATTGGACCTCTACAGGAGCAGGAGAAATGGGGCTTAGTGGATAGAGCACGGGCCTGGGAGGCAGAAGCAACTGGGTTCTAATCCCAGCTCCACCACTTGCCGCTGTAATAATTATGGTATTTGTTTAAGTGCTTACTAACGTGCCACGCACTGAGTCACATCTTCTCCATGCCTCAGTTCATTCATTCAATCACATTTATTGAGCACTTACTGCATGCAGAGCACTGTACTAAGCGCTTGGGAGAGAACAATACAACAATAAACAGACAGGTGCCCACAATGAGTTTACAAGTCTAGGGCAGGGGAGACAGATATTAATATAAATGAATAAATTACAGATATGTACTTAAGTTCTATGGGGCTGGGAGGGGGGTGGAAGAACAAAGACAGCAAGCCAGATCCACACAGAAGGAGTGGGAGAAGAGGAAAAGGGCGTTTAGGGAAGGTCTCTTGGAGGAGATGTGCCTTCAATAAGGCTTTGAAGGAGGGGAAAGCAATTGTCTGTCGGATTTGGAGGGTGTTCCAGGCCAGATGCAGGATGTGTGTGAGGGGGTCGAGGCAAGATAGGCGAGATCAAGGCACAGTGAGAAGGTGAGCATTAGAGGAGAGAAGTGCGTGGGTTGGGTTGTATTGTTTGATGCGGAGATAGACACACAACCACTGGAGTTTTTTGAGGAGTAGGGAAACACGTCCTGAACGTTTTCATAGAAAAATGATCCAGACAGCAGAGTGAAATATGGAGTGGAGTGGGGAGAGACAGGAGGCTGGGAGGTCATCAAGGAGGCTAATATAGTAATTCCTTTACCTTGTCTGTAAAATGGGGATTAAGATTGTGAGCCCTACGTGGGACAGGGACTGCTTCCAACCCAATTACCTTGTATCTACCCTAGAGCTTAGTACTGAGCCTGGCACACAGTAAGTGCTTAGCAAATACCACAATTATTATTATTCTCTTATTATGTGAGTTAGAGACTGTGTCCAGACCAATTTGCTTATATCCACCCCAGTGTCTGGCACATAGTAAGCACTTAACAAATACCACAATTATTATTATTCTATTATTTGTCCTGAAATTTATTTAAATTGTTTTCATCCAAATCTGCCTGACCCCAGAGACATAGGTCAATCTGCATATACAGGCAGTCTTCAGACTCTTGATATAATTTGCTCATGAAAACTGCATCATAAGTCAAAATGTTTTAAGTCAGAACCGATTTTCTCAGAGGAACAATTTATAATAGGGGGATCGATTCCTTGAACCAAAGTTGCATAGCCTATTTTGACCACAATTACCCAGAATTGTGTATTCACTCAATTATAGGAGTAGTGGTGGTGAGATAAGAGTATTTATCAAGTGCCGACTGTGTGAACTTATTAAGCACTGGGAGATAAAAAAAAAATACCCTGGTGAGAATTAAACACAATCCCTAGCCCTCAATTGGCTCACATTTTAAGGATAAAGGGTGGAGGGGGGCAGAAGTGCTTGGTGAAAGACACATGGAGAAATATGAAATGATTAAAACACAAAAACCAACATAATAAACAACAACAAAGATAATATGAGGAATAGGGTACTGTGGCTATTATAGATGAGTAATGTATTTAAGTCAAGAAGTTCCACAGTAGGTTTGCTAGCTTCACAGGAAATAAAATGGACATGTTGATCCAATCTGGTGACTTTGCCTGGCAATCGGGTAACTCCCTCCCAACATCCTCCAACTCCTGGTTTCTTCCACTCATTCATTCATTCAATAGTATTTATTGAGCGCTTACTATGTGCGGAGCACTATACTAAGCGCTTGGAATGTACAATTCGACAACAGATCGAGACAATCCCTGCCCACTGACGGGCTTACAGTCTAATCGGGACTTCAACCCTCATCCTCTTGAAAGCTTCTCCCCTTTTCCCTTCCCGACTCATGATGTTTAAAATAGTTTCCCTATTCCTTGAGGCTTCCTTGGGCCTTCCCTCCACCTCCCACATCCCCAAACCCTCCCCCCTCCAACCCTCTGAAATCCACCCCTTCCATCCAAGCAGCATGGCTCAGTGGAAAGAGCACGGGCTTGGGAGCCAGAGGTCTTGGGTTTGAATCCCGGCTCTGCAACCTGTCAGCTGTGCGACTGTGGGCAAGTCACTTTACTTCTCTGTGCCTCAGTTCCCTCATCTGTAAAATGGGGTTGAAGACTGTGAGCCTCATGTGGGACAACCTGATTACTCTGTACCTACTCCAGTGCTTAGAACAGTGCACATAGTAAGCGCTTAACAAATACCAACATTATTATTATTAATTGACACCAGGCTGGGGAGGAAAAAGGGAGGCTGAGGGGGAACTGGAGTAATTGGGGGTAGAAGTGGAGGCATGGGAGAAGGGGATGGCCTATCGGAAGCTCAGGGAAATGAGGAAACAATTTGAGGGGAGAGGTTTAAAGAGGGGTAAGGGTACGGAGCAGGAGAGACCAAGGGGTGGGGAGGGGAAGGTGAGAGGATGGGGGTTATCTGATCACCAGGAAGAGTCACTAGGGTAAAGTCAACACATCCATCTTACCTCTGATGAAGAACTGTACTGTAGGCAGCAAAGGGAGCTAGTGTCATAATGGAGGCTAGTGTCGTAAAGTCGAAACCGACATCATGTAAAGCTGAAACAGGGTATAAATTTAGAAATATAAGTGCTGTTCACTGTAATTTAAAATGCTGTAAGTTGAAGACTGCCTATATTGATCACTACCCTAACAATTATTTCCCATGTGAATTATTTCTTGGTCAAGTCTCCATAACAATGGGAATTAATTTTTATTCCCAAATTAGTTATTCCTTCACTCAGCATCTTTGGCACCACTCCCTTCGGCCAGACTCTTAAAAATCAAAGTCCCAGATAAATCAGAAATGATAATAATAAATATGGCACTTGTTAAGCGCTATTGTGTCCCAAGCACTGTTCTAAGTGCTGGGATAGATACAAGTTAATCAGGTTGGATGTAGTCCCTGTCCCACATGGGGTTCACAGTCTTAATTCCCATTTTACAGATGAGGGAACTGAGGCTCAGAGAAGTGATGTGACTTGCCCAAGGTCACACAGCACACATTAACTGATGATCTGACTCCCAGGCCCGTGCTCTATCCTCTAAGCCACACTGCTTCTCTAAAATCCCTGTGGGTCTGCTTTTGCTATGTTGTGAAGTCTTGGGAACATTGAAATAAATACAATTTCACACCACTAGGATATGCCAACTGCAATACTGCATTCCTGATTGTTCCTCAAGAGGACAAGAAAACGGAAGTCCTTATTACATTACATTTCCGTGAAAATAGGCAACTTAATTTTCCAGTATGTCGCGTCTCTAAGGCTGACATGTCATAGACCTGGACAAATGGTAGAAAAGGTGGGCATGTGCAAAGTGTCCGGTGTGGCTCATTTTCAGCATTCCACCTCAAGTGACTTTGAGACAGCTGGATTTGTGAACTTTGATTTTGCCCCAAGGCTTTAAACCTTTCCATGGTTCTTATTCAAGGTTATCCAGTTGTATAAAAGGAGCAACATGGCCTCGTAGTCTGAGGACCTGTGTTTGAATCCTGGCTCTGCCACTTATCTGCAGTGTGACCTTGGGCAAGTCACTTCACTTCTTTGTGCCTCAGTTTCCTCATCTCTAAAATGGGGATTCAATTCCTATTCTCCCTCCTACTTAGACTGTGAGCCCCATGGGGGCAGGGACTGTGTCTGACCTCATTATCTTTTATCACCCCAGTGCTTAGAAGAACAAAGCTTAATTTTAATGGCATTTGTTAAGCGCTTATTATGGGCCAGGTATTGTACTAAACGCTGGAATAGACACAGGCTAATCAGTTTGGACACAGTCCATGTCTCACATGGGGCTCACAGTCTTAATCTCCATTTTACAAATGAGGTAACTGAGGTACAGAGAAGTGAAGTACTTGCCCAAGGTCACCCGGCAGACACATAGCTGAGTCAGGATTAGAACCCAGGTCCTCCTGACTCCCAGACCTGTGCTCTATCCATTAGGCCATGCTGCTTCTCACTAGGTGCTTAATAGTAAAGTGCTTAACAAATACCACAATTATAATTATTATTATTATTAGTCATGTAACCAGTTTTTTTATTTACCAAGCCGCTTTGAATTTTGCTCCTAAAGTTTTAGTACCCCTGTCCATTTTAATATCAGTTTGGATGAACACATTCTCGATTCCTCTATGCCTGCACCAATGAAGATATAGATTAGAATTGACCCCAGCAAATCACTCATCACATCCTTCAGGACCACCTTGGGCAAGTCACTTAACTTCTCTGGGCCTCAGTTACCTCATCTGTAAAATGGAGATTATTTCTGTGAGGCCCATGTGGGACAGGGACTACGTCCAACCTAACTTGTACCTACACCAGCACTTAGTACAGTGCCTGGCACATAATAAGCACTTAACAAATACCATTTTTTTTTTTTAAAAAAAAAAGACCAACATTGTCATTGCTGAGTTCTCTTGGCGGGACAACCTCAAATCTGCTGTGCACCTGAATAATGGTAAAATGGTCAAGATCACACTGCCCTAGTTTGTTGATGAAAAGGAATCAAAAGTCTTACAAAAGTTGTGATAGGCAGATTACATCTAAGTGGTTCATCACTATCCTCAAAGGAAATTAATGTTGCCCAGCATGATTTGTTCATCACAAAGACATGATAGTTCCTTCCTAGAAACTCTCTCACCCTAGCTTTACCTTCACAATACTCTCCCCGTTCTCTTCCTCACTCTCTGACTGCTCCTTCTCCATCTCCTTGGCTGGTTCTTCATCTTCTCCTCAACCCCTAACTGCTGAGGAAACCCTGTATAGGGCTCTATTATTCTCACTCAATAATCATTCACTTGGGGCGCTCATCCACTTGTGTAGTTTGAGCTCTATTATCTCAATGCAGATGGCTGCCTAATTTACCTCATCAGCCATGCTTTACCACCTCATCCCTCCTCCTCCTGACTCCAGAACATTCATACCTGGATGACATGCCCTCACATTCAACTCAATAAACACTTATCTTCTCTCCTAAACTTTCCCATCATGGTCAGCAACATCATCATCCTTCCTGTCCAACAAAAGATGACCTTGGTGTCATCTTCGACTCCTCTCTTTCCTTTACCTTCCACTTTTAGTTCTGCTGAAAACTCTGCTAGCTCTTTCTCCACAATATTTCACTGATCTTTTCTCCCCAAGTTTATGGCCACCCACTCAGGTTCAAGCTTCATCACTTTCTGGTTGGATTATGGCATCGACCTCCTTATTGGTCTCCCTGCCTGTAGCCTCTCCACTCTTCAGTCTCTGTCGCATACAGCTACTAAAATAATCTGAAAATGTAGTTCAGAATGCACTAATTCCTCTCTCAAATCTTCCAATGCTTACCCTTTTCTCTCTGCAGTACACAAAACATTTCTTAGCATTGGATTTAAGGCTCTCTGTCAGATACCTTCTATCTGCTCTTCTCCCATTACATCCTAGGTTTCTCTCTTTAGTCTAGCCAAATTGAACTTCTAACTTGACCTCGTTCACAACTCTCTGTTGTCTGACTTAGTGTTCTCGCCTCTCCCCCTGCTTGGAACTCCCCCTCCTATCAAATCCATCAAACTACAGCTCTCCCCTCCTTCAAAGCTCAAAAAAGTGCTCTCAAGTACCCAGTGCAGTGCTCTGCACACATTACTCTGCCTAAACATTGCTACCTCATTACATCTGGGGTCTCTCAAAGGCAACAAAAAAATCCTTATTGAATATATTTGAGAAAATTTGCTGGGGTTCAAAATTGTCTTAAGGATAAAACAAATACATTTTATAATATAATGAAATATACAATTCAAAGCAATTACAGCTTTGACTGATTACATCTAAAATTTCAAAGTATCCAGGGTGAGGACAAGTAAATTCTTTAGAGATGCCACTGTTGCAATGGGTCGATTTCTACACAGATACCATTTTCACTAATGGCAACAGCCAGGGCAGGGCTCTTCATCTCAAAACAAGGGTGTCTAAAAATACTAATGTATAGAGAAGGGTGTGTTTGTTCGATTCCCTCAATCATGGTAGAATTTTTATTGCAAATTTATCATGTAATTTAATTTTCACAATGATAAATGCAATTTTAGAGATGGAAAGTGATATATTTTACTGGATCTGTGACTAGGGAATGAGATATTGACCGAATTTGAATTCACTTTTACTGGGGCTTCAGAGCTGATGTGAACTCAGATTTCAGGTTTCACTGTGTGACCTTGGGGAAATAACTTATATTTTCTCTGGGCCTCAGTTTCCTCATCTTTAAAATAGGGATTCAATCCCTATGTCGGACAGGGACTGTGCCCGACCTCATTATCTTGTATCTAGCCCAGTGCTTAGAACAGTGCTTGGCATAGTAAGTGCTTAACAAGTTCCATTATCACTATGACGATGATGATTATCATCAGGCTGGTCCTTCATTCAGACCTTTGGCGCTCCACAGTTAAAAGGCATTTGGAAGCAGGGATTCAGGCATCCCTGAAAAAGGGTGGCCATTTAAAATACACTATTTAATGTAACAGGTGCTAAGTTGGTCCCTTTCTCCATCTCAATGAATTTTAGTAATTTCAGGGAGGTGGCCATTTTAAGATGGCTTCCTTTGGAAAAGTGGATGATGGGGTAGAAATGAATAATGGGATCCTCCTTTGGTGTTTACTCCATGCTGCTCTGCCAAACTCTTCCTTTTTGCAGAGTCCTTTCAGGATGCTTTCAGTTCAAGTTATATAGAACTGTGGGTACTGAAAAGAATGAAGGAACATCCACGGTCATTATTAATGAGGAAACAAAGGCTCCCGGCTTATTTCCTGAGCACCTAGTCATCTTCATACTCAGCTTTGCCAGTTTGGGTAGAAAAAAAGCCTCACTTTCAGATCGCCTTAGGTTATCATCTGATTTTGGAGCTCATCTCTTCAGACATGCTGCTTCGAGTGTTAGTGCTCCTCCTATTTGTCCAAGGCCAGATTTTCTTTGAATTCAAGAAGGTTCATGTAAAAGGCTCGGTTTGGACTTTGGAAGGTGTGAACTGGGTGAAAATGGATGTGTGGTCCACCAAATCTCTAAAGGGGCCCTCACTGAAGCACAAAGGTGCTAGTTTCCAAACAAATGAGGAAAGTCTCCTTCCACTCACTGGATGGTGAGCATGAGGAAATGTTACCATAGAAGTTGCGCAGGCCCCAAACATCAGCCGGTTCAAGAAGAGTTTGGCTAAAGATAGAGATGATCCACAGTGGGTTCCTAGAGGGAAAGGTGGGGATGGAGAGGGACAAAGTTAGAGATGTCAGAAGGTACATCCATAAATCCGAGTCTGGATGTCAAGAAGGTTATGTAAACTATTCCATGGCTTCTCCAAGCAGCCTGCTGTCACTGCATAGTGGATAGAGCACGGGCTTGGGAGTCAGAAGGCCATGGGTTCTAATCCCGGCTCTGCCACCTGTCCGTCGTTTGACCATGGACAAGTCACTTCACTTCTCTGTGCCCCAGTTATCTCATCTGTAAAAACGGGGATTGAGACAGTGAGTCGCACATGGGACAGGGACTGTGTCCAACTCGATTTGCTTGTATCCACCCCAGTGCTTAGTACAGTGCCTGGCACAAAGTAAGCTCTTAACAAATACCATTATTATTATTGGAAACAGGATACTGGGCTGGATGGACCATTGGAACTGCCCAATAATAGCATTTCTTAGGTTCTTAGGCTCTCTGTTTACCGGACTGCTGATGCTTGATGCTGGAGAGAGTGACAAAGAGAGAGTGAGAGATTAAGCACGCGTGCAAACATGCACACAACACACACACACACACACACACACACACACACACCAACCATAGGGAACTACAATCAAGAATCTGGTGGCAAGAAAGCAAACACAAATGCTAGAGAAATATGTACTCCGCATTAGTGTTTGCCTATACATGTAAGTAGCACCTTGGTTCTAGGATCTCAAAGCACTGGAACAAGAAGAATTCACTACAAGTGGGAAGATAACCAAGGCCCCGAGTGGTGGCAGGATTACAAAAGTTTCTGTAAAGGAAAGTGGTAACTTTGGCTCGCAGCCTCCAGCTTTGGTCGTTAAATCATACACTTTGATTCCATGTTCTGTATTTTCACGTTGGTTATTTTGTTGCTTTTATGCAGGAAATGATCATTTCTTCTTCAAAAGTAACATCCCCAGGTTGTCTTCATCCTCTTCCTTGCAGCTTTATGGAGAGGACGGACAGCAGCTGGGATCGAGATGGCCGGAGTCTCCAGGGTTGGCAAGGGATGGCCCGATGGCTAGGGCTACCACCCTCCTCCCACCCAATACCGTGGGAGCCCAACTCTTCCTCCACGGGAGAGGTGTGAGAGCTGACACTCATGTGGCTGGCATCTCCAGAACATCGGGTCCTCTGGAGTTTACAAGGTGGCGCCTAACACCGGGAGAGCCAAGCCTGGCCCACCACAGAAGTGGAGGGGGTAGAGCAGCTGGGACCCAAATATCTCCATGTCACCTGGAACCCTGAGGTCCACAGGCGAGTCATCCAACGGCCGGGGCAGCCTTCTCTTTCCTGCCCGAGACTGAGGGAGCTAAGCTCCTCTCCTTGCAGGAGCAGAGGGCGTTGAGGCCGTATGGCTGGAGTCTCCATCTCAACAGGAGCTCTGAGGTCCACTAGGCCGTTGGCCCACAAGGCCCAGAGTGAGACCACTCTGAAGTCTGTTGGCTAGGGCAGCCTCCTTCTTTCAGCCTGACACCACGGATAGCCCCTGGCAGGAGAGGAGGGCGGGCAGAAGCTGAAACCCCTATGGCTAGAGTCTCCAAACCATCTGGAATTCGGAGATCTGTGGGGTGTAGGGGCAGCCTCGCTTTTTCTGACTGCCAAAGCAGGAGCTGAGCTCCGCCCCCTGCCAAAGCAAAAGGGGCATGGAATCTGGGACCCAAGTGGCTGGAATCTCCATATCATCTGGAGCTGTGGGGTCCATGGGGTGTTGCCTGTCAGGGCAGCCTCCCTCCATCTGCCCAACATGGTGGGAGCCAAACCTCCTCCCTTGCAGAAGCAGAAGGGGAGCAGAAGCAGAGACTTACGTGGCTGAAGTCTCCGGAATACCTGGTTGCTCCAGGGTCCTCCTTCCTCCATCGGATTGCACCAAGCCCCAACCCCTGCAGAAGCAAAGGGGGTCCAGAGGCAGGAACCCACATAGCTTGGAATCTCTGGATTAAAGCTTTGGGGTGTGTGAGGATCCGCTTAATGGCTTCCTTCCCGCTCCCGCCTGACACCATGGGAGCCAGGCCTGTCTTTCCGACTTCTAGAGTGCTAGGAAGGTTGCAGCAGCTTTTTCCACCCAAGACTCTCGCCTCCAGTCTGTGAAATGTTCCCTCTAAGGACACTTTTAGCTTCTTAATGATGTTAATTTCCAATGGTTGAATCACTAATTTTGTCTTATTGCTGTTTGCAATCATCTTAACAATTCTATTTACTTATTATTTACTATTATTGTTGTCCACTTAGGTTGTGAGCCCTTTGTGGGATAGGGACTGGGTCAGAGGGCTCTGAATGGACTATCTTGTATTTACCCTAGCACTTAGTCCAATGCTCGGCACACAGTAAGTGCTCAATAGCATAAATGATACCACCAGTAAAGTGTGTTAATTACAATTTAAACAGTAGCCATGATTTAGAGAAACACAACACAGGTTTCAGTTTTAATGAGAAAATAATTATATACTTGCATCATATGCCTCACAGTCACTATAAAACAGAAGCGGGATAATAACATTTAAGTGGTTTACATACATAGAAAGCCAAGTATATAGATTGATGGGTTGAGAGGTCATAACAGCCACAGTTGGGATGTCAAATGAGCATTATAGCTTTTCCCCTTTCCTCCTTTTAAAAATGCAGTCTAAGAAGCAACACAAAACCAAACTCGGTAGCTTGTTCAATTATAATAGTTCAGAAAATCAGTACTGTAACCAACACTGGATATATTAACCAACTCTAATGCTTAAGCTCTTTTTTTCAGCAATCAATCTGTCCTTTTGCTGAGGAAAGGAGTTTTTCTGTGGAGGCCTGTAATTTTATGAGAGAGGTCCTTCATTGAGTTTCATATGTGTATGTGTGTATAACTATAGATATATATGTGTGGGTGTGTATGCATGTTGTGGGGATATGTATATGCATATATATATATATATGTGTGTGTGTGTGTGTTTGTGTGTGTGCGTGCAAACATATGGGGAGAGAGGGAGAGACACCTAATCTCGGCAGCATGCAAATGATATCGAAGAGGCAAGTAATAGGCATATCATTAAGTTTCCAAAGCACTCCCAGAGCCCCCAAGCCTACTGCTGCTGACAGTAATACCTTGTCTCCATAATTTCTGGATGAGAAAATGTTTAGTAGGCAAGTAGCTCTGATGGTAACTGGCCTGACGGGATTGTGGGGTACTTTCCTCCCCAAGCCATATTAAACTGTATGTTTTCTGAATTTGGTAATAGCAATTTGCTGCAGTGTTTGAAGAGATGTGACGCCTCAGGAGCGATGAAAGAGGATCCACGAGAGCACAAAAATGAGCAACTGAGGTCAAGCTTGCAAAAGGGGATTCTTCTCAATCGGAACATAACAAGCACAGAAGTTCCTTCTATCTGGTTACTGCACCTTACTCCTTAAATCCACAGAAGTTGAAATGTGCATTTATGCTGAAGGAGAGTGTAAAAGCTCAGGGAATCCAGATTTTCCAAAAGACTTATTATTTACAACTCTCCAAGCGAGATCATCCCTGAGCTGCTGTCTCTGACTTCTGAGCATTGATTCAGCAAACCCTACTGCACTTCTGAGTTCTGAGGAACTCATCACGTGAAGAACACACGACTCATTTGGGCATTATTCTAAAACTACGTAAAATTTGCTTAGCATCTTCCCTTTCATCTGTTGTTTTTCTTGTCAAAAGTAGGATCAGGAAATAGGAAATAATTTCCTAAACCAAACCAAACACTGGAGAAAGCAAAGCCAGTGCCATTTGAAGTAAGTCAATCTAAAGCAACTGTCCAGTCTCATCACAGATTTTGGAGTTCTTGTCAAAGGTGGAGGATTCAGTGTACTTCAGTAAATTTGTTTGAGGGGGAAAAAAGAGAGAATCATGATCCACAGAAACAAAATACATTTGGACTTCAATAGCATAGAATTTTTGACCACCATCTCCAAAAACCAGCTTCAAATTCTACTGTTCTTCGAATGATTATCGATAGCTTTAAATACCTCTGTGAATCTATCTTCACTTTGCTCACACCATGTGCTTGAAGTAATCTTTCAAGAAGTCACTGCACCTTCATACACCTGAAGCAAAATTATTACCTGTCAGAAGCAAGACACACATTCAAGTTGAAGTGGACTTTTAGCAGCGTCAGGTTTTCAGTTGGAATAAAAAATATCATGGATATGAGGAAATAATGCAGCTGCTTTTCTCACTGCCTAAATCTAACACATTCGAGTCCAGAAATTATGGTTCTCACTTGTACAATACTCTTATTATATCGTTTCAAATGAAAAGAAGTAAAATCAGCAGTCTCTATACTATGTATGAATTCAAAGCACAAGAATAAATACCACAATTCTCTCCTAAATGTCAAGTTACAAAACTCTCAATACTTTGCAATTGTGACTCATGCAAATACCATTATTGGGTCAATTTAATATTACAAATACTGCATCAACTCAGTGCCTTTTATATCCCTTTTCATAAAAAAGAAATTCTCACTCCTATAGCTGGCAAACAGCTTATGGAGAAAATGATTCTACACCCATGTCCTGTGGTCATTCTAGAATTTCAACACACACACACACACACACACACCCATGTGCACAGACATATTTTATACATGCTCACACAATAGATCCTTAGTATTTGTAGCTGATTCCAAGCCTACACACTGATTTAAGATTCTATATATCATTCTGAAAACACTGGTTGAACAGAAAAATAATCTTCCTCCGCCTCCATTCTTCTTTCTCCTTCTCTCCCTGCCCCTCTCCACCTACTCTGTCTTTCTTGAATTATTTCATTTTCCAAGAACCCAAAGCCTTCTGTTTCCGTACTTCCTCCAAAACCTATTTTACCATATAAAATGTACACATAACCACTTTGCTCTTACTTCTTACATCTTTCTAAAGAGTCAGTCTTTGTCTCAATTATTGCCTCACTGAAAATTAAATTGTCTCCCCCTTCCCCCTAACTTTCAGAACTAAGAAGTTCAATGTGAATAGATTTGTATATATGAATGAACCCCTCCCCATCATAAAAATAGCCATTGCCCACTAAATACAGATTTTCATATTAAGAAACTTAGTTACGTAAATATGTTCTGAGGAACTGGAAAGCAGTTAATACTACAAGCAGACAGGATCCTAAAACTAAAGCAATCCATTTGGCTTGGCCTTTCCCCATCTCTTCAATCTCCTAATCTAGGACAAATTGGGTTTGTAACGGCAGGGATACTTGACTAAATAAACCGATTAAAGTATGGATTGTACATTTGTGGTAATGGCCCCCAGGTAAAATTGTTTTATTTTAATTAAAAGAAAGGAGGCCTTCCCCTTCCTCCCTGCAAACATTAAAAAAGAACCCTTCTATTCTACAGCTAGCTAGAGTCAACTGGGATACTTGTGACGAGTCTAACGGAGCACTGGGATGAAGGCGAAGCAGCTGTTGGCAGATCCAAAGGAATACTTTGTGCCATGCTAAATTGTTCCTGCACAATGTGTACTCTTTATATAGGGCCCCATCACGGACTGCTCACTCTTCCTTGTCTCCAGGAGAGGCAAGTTCAGTAAGAAGGAAGCGCTTGATTTGCTTGGCTTTCCACTTTTTGCCAACTCCTCTGACCTTCACGCTGACTTGTTGCACCATGCCTACTGCTGCTTCTGTTGCTGACGTCCGTTTGTGACACCTGTTTCTTTCGAGTGGGGCCCACTTCCAATGCCCTCTTACAGTCACAGAAATCCGTTCTCCTTTAATTTTCTCTCCTGGGCACATGAGAGTTGGGTGGATAAGTTGTCTTTTAATTTAACTTTGCCCATAAGTGAATACTTCAGTATTTCTGGCCTATATAAAGGATCATTGAGCTTGTGTACACGTCAATAAATACTCCATTAAAATGCTTACTTTTCCTTAGGTTTTTTTTTTTTAAACTTTTTGGTTGTTTGGGGGGATGGGGGTGGGGGGAAGGGAGTTCTTAATGTTCAAAACACCAAACAAGCCTTCTGGTTGAGTAGAGATTATTCATCCTCCTCCTGATTGGCATATATTCCAGCCTCCCAGCGCAGTGCCAATGCGCTCTTCCGGCGATTCACTCGAGTTGCCTCAAGGACCTGAAGGAAGAGAGAAAGAAAAAAACAACAACAGCCCTTTACTGTGTGATCTCTTTCTGAAAATACTTGAATCCAGGTATCCATCTGTCCCTTTGCTTATTCTCCAGAGACTTGGTGTGTGTGTTTTTGGTTGGTTTTTTTTTGGGGGGGAAGGGGAGATGTCAAAGGTTTGTCTCCTCTCAACTGTCTTATTGCTAAAAACATGGCAGCAATCAATGAATCAATGCTATTTATTGAGCGCTTGCTGTGTGCAGAGCACTGTACTAAGCACGCGACCCAAAGAGTCTGGCCAATTCAGCTTTGACTCTGGAGTCATCACTCAAATCATATATCACCATGGTAGGCAAGACTGGAGTTGTGGGTCAGTGGAGAAGGTGAGGAAGAAGAAGGTGTTAATCGCCCTTGGGTGGGAGAATAAAAAATAGTTTCTTTGTGAGAGTGTGTGTCAGTGTGCGGGTTTGTGCATGTGCCTGCATGTGAAAATGCCACTATGGCAGACAACATTGCCACAATGTGTAATGGTTGAACTGCTCTTTGAATCATGGAATCCCAAAGAAACTGCAGTCATTTGGGGGAATCTGCTGCGTCGATAAACCGATGGTGAACTCTGGATGATAAACACTAAGGAATGAGAAAGCGGATCTTTTTCTTCAGCAGCCCACCTATTCTAGCCGGCAACATAGTGCCGTTCTTCAGGTCCAATGATATCACTGCCGACAGTCATTTTTTATCAGTTTTCACGGATGTGGTTATAAGGCAGTTCATGTGTAAGCATCCCATTCACATCGTATGCATGAAAAGAGTGTCCCTTGCTGCACAATTGCATTTGTGATTCTCAGTGCCTGGCTCCACGGATGTTAGCTCCAGTCACGTTTTTAAGGCAACACTTCAATTATTTTCTGTAGCTATAAAGCATGAAATGGTCAAAACACATGCAAATACTGATAAGAGGCAGGTCCCTAAAAACAAGTTGCTGCCAACAGTGGGGAGAAGCGGGTTTGAGGAGAAGGTGAATGGGAAAGGAGAAGGGGAGGAAGGCAGGGAGAGGTGACTATTTGCCTTGGCTACGTCACCCGCAGTGAAAAGGAAAGGCACGATACTGAACTGAGGCCCTCAAACCAGTGAAATCTGCCAAAGGCCATTAGAAGAAATGCTGAGAAAACCAGACTGAAGCATGAAGAAATACACGAGTTAAACCTGGAGAGACATTCAATCAGTGCATTAAAAAAGAATGCAAGAAGCTTAATGCAAAACAGCATAGGCATTTCTATTAGACTCTGTCTCATTCGCTTTCACATATAAACATACAGATGTAGGGGGCACGTCACTATGTAGTGAGCCTCCCTGTGCTGGCACCAATGAATAAAAACACGTTCTCAAATCTGAGAGGTCCCAATTAGCTAATGAGTAATCAATCAGTCAGTGGCATTTATTGGGCACTTACTCTAGTTTGTAGAGCACTCTACTAGGCACTTGGGAGAGTATAATACTATAACGTTGGTAGACAAGTTCCCTGCCTACAAGGAACTTACAGTCTAGAGGAGGAGATATATATGCATGTGTATATCGACATAATGGGCTGTGGGGCTAAGAGTGGGGTGAATACCAAGTGTTCAAAGGGCTCAGATCCAAGTGCAAAGATGACACAGAAGGGAGAGGGAGTCGGAAAAAGGAGAGCTTAATCAGGGAAGACCTCTTGGAGTAGAGAGTGCACTGAACAAGTGGTATCACTGGATTTGGAAATTGGTTCCAGGCTGCCTATACAGGGAAAGCCAGTGCATGAGAGGGATCCAGATCAAATTTCATAAAAAGGAAAGAAAATACCAAATATTCTTATTTTGGGTGACGTGGAATGGGAGGAAAAAAAAAGTCACTCTTTGTTGACAATCCTCTGAAGCAAGATGACCCATATTTTTTCTGTGGACATTTTTTAAAAAATGCTCAAATGGATGCTGGAATACTGTTTGAGACCTGACTGCCTCAAGATGGGAAGGGAGGTGGTGATGATGGCAGTGTGCCTGGAGGAAGGAAGGTCCACGCTCTCCTTCCTGTAACTAATGAAAATAACATTGACAGTGGTACTTGTTAAGCGGTTACTATGTGCCAAGTACTGTAGTAAGCACTGGAGCAAATAAAAGATAACCAGGTTGGACATAGTCCCTGTTCCACATGGGGATCACAGTTGGAGGCAGAGGGAAAAAGAAGTATTTAATGCCCATTTTACAGATGAGGAAACTGAGGCACAGAAGTTAAGTGACTTGCCCAAGGTCACGCAGCAGGCAAGTGGCAGAACTGGGATTAAAACCCAGGTCCTCTGACTCCTAGACCTGTGTTCTTCCCACACTGCTCCTTAATTTATATCTCTATAATATCCCCATCAAGGTTCCTATAGTAAACTTTTTTTGATGCTATGAACCAGGAATGTTAGGAATCCCATGAAAAGGTTAGAAAATTGGAAGGGGTTCTTAACACATGTTTAACAGGACGTGAATACTTCATCAGTGGGACAAAGCTTTATGGGCCTGGGAGTCAGAAGGTCACGGGTTCTAATTCCGACTCCGCCACTTGTCTACTTTGTGACCTTGGGCAAGTCACTTCACTTCTCTATGCCTCAGTTACATTACCTGTAAAACTGGGATCGAGACTGAGAGTCCCACATGGGACAGGGACCATGTCCAACCTGATTTGCTGGTATCCACTCCAGCGCTTAATAGAGTGCCTGGCACAGAGCAAGCATTTAACAGATGCCATAATTATTATTATCATTTAATTGTCAGTAACATTTAACAGAAGCAAAATGTGGTTCCTCAAAATAGTCTTCACATTGTGGACACATCCAAAAGAAATCTGTCACTCTGCCACCATTTTCAACAGCCCTCCTCACGCTCATCAACACTCTACTATTGATGTAACTGATGGCCACGACTGTCAGTAACCTGAACAATTAGAATACCGGTCAGATTTTTTTTAAGCTTGGTTAATTTTCTGTCTCAGTAAATTGGAATTTCTTCCACCACAATATCAGGAACAAACAAAAGTGATCTGTAATCACTGAAAATTGAAGAGGGGAAAATATTAAGAGAAAACTTTAAATTATGTTTTTCAAAGTACTTAAAAATGGTTTGGTGTTCGGTAGTTTCTTTCCACAAGTCAAGTGTCCAATTAATAGAATTTATGTACTGTTGCCCTGGCACATCATTTTACTAGGTTTTAAGCTACCTAACATTGCAATGAAATCTGATGAAACCTTGAAAATTCATTTTTGTCCTTTTATGCCAATTTCAGATAAGGTAGATAGGCTACTGTAACTAAAATAAATCTCAGTAAGTGAAATAGACATTCTAAAACCCTTTTAACTTGCATCCTTTTTGGTTACATGACAATACCCAAAATAGTTCTGAGACCAGATTCCAAAGTACCTCCCTAGATAATATGCTCCTGTGAAGGATTATAGCTATTCTTTCTTTCCTTCAGGGGCTGGCCTTGGCTTTGAAGGAAAGAAATATCTGAGATAAGAGAAAAAGCAAGATTGATGGTTTTGTCATTTCTACAAATAAATTCAAAAGCAGTTTTGAAAGGAGAATCAAATCTCCTGGAGAATCTTTCAAATGTTAAAAAAAAAAAGGGGGGGGGTGATGATGTTTTCTTTTTTCCCCCAAGATTTGACCACTTAAGAAACAACAGCTCTTCTAAATGGGCTGATCTTTTAGTTCTTGGGACTGTAATCTCCATTGTAAGCCTTCCCATGCACCACGGTAATGTGAAATGACAAGCTAGCCAAGTAAAAGGCCCATCAGATGTTGGTCCCACCCTCCCCAACTAAATATCATTATGAAAGCGACAATGTGCTGAGGTTTCAACCCTCTGTTTAGGAATGTAGTATCTAATTCTCACCCAGCATTCCTGTGGCATCTGGCAGGTGGTCAGTGGCAAATTTCTGCCCACACTGTCAATTTTAGAGGTGGGCAGATCTTGTCGCTGAGCATTGCGCTCTGTCATTTTCCCACAGTTCCTAATCCTCCTTTCTGGTCTTCAATCTCCCTCCCACCATCCATGCTTGCTGGAGTGGGATGATGGGAGAGAGTAGTTCTTTAATAATAATATAGTAAACTCTCTCTCTAGACTGCAAGCTCCATGAAGTAGGTCTATGTAAGTCCCTAGAGGGCAAGTCTACAACTCTACCCTTTGTTAGAGAGGCAGCGTAGCTTAGTGGAAAGAGGACGGGCTTGGGAGTCAGAGGTTGTGGGTTCTAATCCCGGCTCCGCCGTGTGATTTTGGGCAAGCCACTTAATAATAATGTTGGTATTTGTTAAGCACTTACTATGTGCAGAGCACTGTTCTAAGCGCTGGGGTAGATACAGGGTAATCAGGTTGTCCCACGTGAGGCTCACAGTTAATCCCCATTTTACAGATGAGGTAACTGAGGCACAGAGAAGTGAAGTAACTGGCCCACAGTCACACAGCTGACAAGTGGCAGAGCCAGTGCAGAGCCAGGAGTCGAACTCATGACCTCTGACTCCGAAGCCCAGGCTCTTTTCCACCAAGCCACACTGCTTCCCATAACTTAACTTCTCATAACTTAACTTCTCTGTGCCTCAGTTACCTCATCTGTAAAATGGGGATTAAGACAGTGAGCCCCACGTGGGACAACCTGATTACCTTGTATCTACCCCAGGGCTTAGAACAGTGCTTGGCACAAAGTAAGCACTTAAATACCAAAAAAAAAAAAAGTGCTCAGTACAATGCTCTGAATACAGTAAGTGCTCAAGAAATACCAGTGACTGACTGATTCCTTAGGTCCCCTGGCTTAGAGATGGTAACTTCGAAACTTTACAATGTCAGTTGATTCATCAAGTTTTTTGGGGGGGCTAAATTTTCAAATGACCCATGCTGTATGTACATACTTGAGGCAGCTCCAATTAGAATTCAAGAGAGATGCAATTCCCTAAATGAAGAGCCTTGGAAAAGAAAGTATATGCTGAATGACTGTTCAGGGCCTAAGGATACTAATGTAGAGGAAGCTTGGTTTGAATGGAGAGATTTTCATAATTCGCTTTCATTTCATATATGCCCTGAATATGTTTTTGAGCAGATGTGGTAATACGAAGAAAAACCTTTAGAAGTATGTTCAGATATTTGGTTTTTGGTAACCTTAACATATAGGAACACATCTTTAATAACTAGTCTCCCTAAAAAGGGGATTTCTAATTGGGTAAATATGAATTAAAATACAGTCAATGGGAATACTCAGACCATTGTGAGCAGGATTTGGAGAACAGCCTGGAAGATCAATTGTATAGTCATTGGTCATTCCAAGGGTCAGTTACCTGAACCGAGACTAGCTCAGAAAATTAAAAAAAAAATTTAGATAATTAAACAAGCTTTCTGCTTGAGAAACAACTGTGTTCTCAGCCACTTGGGGGTATATCTAGAGCTCCATCTTAATTTTGAGTGGAGTACTCCATGCTATTGAAAACTTGGCTGAGAACAATTTTACTGGCTGCCATTTTTTTTTTTAATTCTTTCTGGCTATCTAAACTTTTCAAGAGTCTGAATTAACCTCAGGCCTAAAGTCATTCAAATAACCAGCTTTCTACTGAAGTAGCTCCAGAATTCCCTTGAAATACACAGACATATGGGAAATATAGCATTTAGAGTCCATTTCATAGTCCACAAACCTCAGGGCTAAAAATCTACCACAACAATTTCCTAGTCTTAGTCTTAGAAAGTCTTAGAAGGATTCTCAGCAGAACTCTCTGGTGTAGTGAGGTGTGCTATTTGAAGAAACTCCAAATAATTCAGTATTGCAGTACAGTCACTGGAAATGTCTATGGGGGCAAAAATCAACCCTCATTTGAACAAAAACCCCTGAACCACATGGCTTTTTATGATGCAAACATTTGCATTTTCAAGCAAAAGTGGGTTTTTCTGCAGGTTGTTTTGTCATAAGGTTTAGCTGAGAGGTATTGAAGGTTTGAAATTATATATATAGCAATTTTTGGCCCAGTAACTGTGTCTTTCTGATGGACCCGACAATCCATCTGATTGGCAGCTGTTGCCATGGAGTGTCAGTGCCTTGGTGCCTGGGGAGGTGGTGGTAGTGGGGTGGGGGGATGGGTGTATGTGTGTGTGTGTCCCCAGAATTCTGCAGTTGGTAAATGGATGTGCAGCAAAGGGAGACCTTCAGGTGTGGGGATGAAAATGGTCAAAATCCTATCAGACAGGTGGTTACCAATGTGGGATTATGAGGCAATTACCTTTGTGACTATGAGGGTTAGATTGTCCCTTGCAGATTCAGGGCAAAAAATGGGTATTTCCTACAAAGAAAATTCTTTTCAAAATTAAATCTGCCTCTTTGGAGACTTGGCAGGTGGGTGCTATTAATGCCTCCCACCTTCCCACCAAAGGAAAAAAGAACAAAAAAACAAAAACCCCCAAACCTGGGGAATAGGGATGGTATACCCTGGAGATTTACAAACAGTGCACTTCATTTCATCAGTATAGAGAAGGAGCCCCATACCATACTGGGAAAAATAATTCTAGTATATATAAAAAAAATTTTTAAAGTTTCTAAAGGGGTCTTATGCTTTAAAAAGGGTGTTCAAAGTATAAGGCAAGCTCCACTCAGGTACTTGCTACATGCTCCAGCACACTTGTAATGTGCCATTACCAGGAAAAGCAAAGGCTGGCTAGGACTTGTCACAACCAAAATAGAGAGACTTCAGGAATTTCCTTCAAACAGCCGCCTACTTGACCTCCGTTAGGGTCTAGCATTAGCAGGGCCTGCTAGAGGGTATTTCATTTAACACTGGGGAGGCTTGGTGACGCAGAGAGGCACTAACCCCTTCATTAAACTCGATACGGTCAACCAGCTCATGCATTTGTATTTTTTTTAGGTATGATACGAATACGCAGTATCGGGAAGACTAAGGAGCATATTCAAAAACTACATTGCACAGCACCACAGATTTTGAACTTGTCAAACACACCACAGCAATCCTCTCCAGATATTACTAGACTCCACTGAAGGGAAGGAAAAAAAAGCACAGATGAACTATTTTCCTCCCATTCAGACCGAACTCCGTGTAGCCCCAACATTCAGCATGAGAATGCAAGCCACAGTTGCATGCACTTTGAGTAACCATGCAGGAGGAACAAAGACAAGCAAGTTGAAAAGTACCTCAGAAGTAACCTTGTTAGACAGTAATTTACAGGTGTACTGGTAGAGAAGGAAAAGACCAGCATTAGTACATGGTACAGACTTGTCAGAGTTAAAAACCACCTTCAGATGAGAACAGGTACAGCCCCATAATGTTTGAGGGTGGTTTTTAAAAAGTAGTTTCAAACACTGTATATACAGCCAGCCAGTTCCCTGCATAATTTATTTACTCCACAAAAGGCACCAGGGGTGGTTGGCAACAATTAAGGCTTTGGATATTCTTGAGGCCAAGTAACTTCTCCTCTGGTTGGATCCTCTTTCCCCAAACGCACAGTGTAATTTGCTTTGAAAGAAGCAAAGCAAAATCAGGAGGATTCCATTTGAATGTACTATATGCATGACCTGGAACTGTCAGCTTCTAGTGTGGACAAGCAATGAATAGGTCAAAATAAGCCCCCATTTTAGGATCAGCTCAGGACTCCTACAATAGGAGAAATAAACAAAAAATGTCAGATATGCAGTTGCTTGCACCACGTGACCAGAGAGAAAAGCATCACTGGAAAGCTTCAAGTTACCAAAGTGGCTAGAGTCTGTCGTGGATGAGTCACATTGTATGCTACTTTCTTTCCATGAAGATTTCTTGTCAGAGGGCTGGTTTGAATTGGGGATTCTTTTGGTGATACCACATTATTCAAACTCAGACCAAATGCTTGGCTGCTAACAAAAGACTTATGGAAAGAACAATAGTGACATTCTGAATGGACAAAATGAATTCTAGAACCCAAACAAATATTCCATCAAAGAATGGGCAGGTTTGGGAAATACCAGTGAGTACACTATTTTACAACAAATTATTTCCTTGCAGGAGAACCTCCCCATCCTGAACCTTTCAGTACCCTCATCCACCTCCCCCCGCGCACACACACACACAGACACACACACAACTCCTGATGACCATAACTATCTCTTTTGATGGCAATATCAAGGGTAGACTTTACCTTTTCAAGGGACAACCTTATCTCCTCAGTGCTTTCTGGCTTCCAAGTTCACATTTTCCTCCTTCACAGCTGCCTGAAAAAGCAGGTCTCCCACGGATCTTAAAACCAAAACTCTACCTGTACCAGGGCTTTTTTTCTTTTAAACCACCACCAATAAACTCAGCTACTGCAGTAAGTTTGCATGGTAAAGTTATATGAGAAAGAATTTAAAGGGCAAGAAATGAGTTCCCCAACACTACTGAGTTTCAGTAGTAAAGCCTTGTACCAGCCATCAAGAATGCTACCGTCAACAAATTCCTGAATTGGCATTTTAAAAATCAACTTTCTCTCTACTACGATGAACATGGGAAGAAAGGTGACCAACATCACTATTAAAATGCTAGTCAGTGAAGGTGAATGGCTAAGTAAAATCTCTGAACTCATTCCTGAAGGGTGAAAAATAGATCTCTAAAGAGGGGGAAAGAGGGGAGCACTCCGGTCGAGAACTGGTAATGATTTCTGAGAATGGATAGCATTTTTTCCACCAGGAAAGCTAATCAGGAAAACAATATTTTCTGCTGATGGAAGGAAGCTTGGGCCTAGAAATGGCTGCTTCAGTCTCCCCTCTTGGGGTGACAGAGAATGCATAACCATACAGCCCCAGTGTCCTTCCATTACCATGAGTCTATGTGGTCACAATGGATAAAAGGAAACCAGAGACCAGACAGACTTGACGAAGACTTATTCAGTATGCTGGACTGTTTGATGTATGCTGCCATTTCAGTCAGCAAAGGCCACTCATCACTTGAATAGTCCAATTTGTCTGCTCAAACCTGGGGCAAGCTGACCTCTACTAGTCTTGTTTGGATCTCCAAAATGATAATTTCCTGCCTCCCTGTTGATCGCATGCTAGATTTTAAGTCACTGGATAGCATTTTCAGTCGCCTGTGTTCAGCAATTAAAACTGAATGCACAGGGAGCGAGGGAGTTTTGTTTTGCCAATAGCATCACTTAAACTCTATGCCAAACTCAGTACAAAGTGTTTGATCTCTAATTCAATTTAAGGTGAAGCTGACGGAAAGGAGGGATCAAGAATCTTCTGGAAGGGCCTACTTCTTTGTCGTACTCCATAGCATTTGTCTGCTGAGCGAAAAGGCAAAAGGAAGAAAGAAAGTCTACCTGGCCTTTGGAAGGGGTCAATATTTAATTGGAATGGCTGTGGGAAGAGTGTAAATTAAAGCAAGCAACTTCCAAATGAGTTCATTTAAATCAGAGGTGAAAGCAGAACACAGTTGGTACTAATTAGTTGGCAGCCTCAACAGTTTTAGTGCCAAAAAGCTGCAGGGACAGCCAAGATTGAGAATTTGTTACTAGTGGTGACTGCCCCATTGTGGGTACATTCAATTCTTCCACAACATGGATATTCACTACGCATTTTGGATAGAATGCTGTTAGGAAATTTGGGAATGTTCTTGTGATACTATGTGTCTCCATGGACAGAATGGAATGTCAAAAGAAATGGGTTATATATAAGCTGATGGCATAATCACCAGGTCAAGTGTCCCTAATAATAATAATATTTGTTGTTTACTATGCGTCAAACACTGTTCTAAGCGCTGGGGTAGATACAAGCTATATCGGGTTGGACACAGTCCCTATCCCACAAGGGGCTCCCAGTTTTAATCCTCATTTTACAGATGAGATAACCAAGGCACAGAGAAGTTAAGTGACTTGCCTGAGGTCACACAGCAGATAAGTGGTGAAGCCAGGATTAGGGCCCAGTGGTCTAAGCACTAGACCATGCTGCTTCTCTGTTTCTACTAGAGAGGGAGTTTTCCTCAAACCAGAGTTTGTCAGGAACATAACCCCCACATGCGCATTTCCAAGTAGAAAGGTATACAATCCATATTTGTGACATAGTTGATGAATTTTCACACTGTACAAGGAACAGTGACTGAATTTATTATTGTACCCCATAAAAAGATATAGTGTAAATGTGACACCTGGTTACCCCTGCTTAAAAAAATGAGGGGAAATAGGTGGCTAGTAGAAATTGGCTCTAAAGTGGTTACAACTTCCAAAAAAACTCTACTAACAGTTTCTCAGGAGCTTCTGGTGTTCTCTAAGGCAAAAAGATCCTATTGGGTCATCAATGCCCTGGATAGTTCCCTTTGAGTCCTATGATTTGGGTAATTCATGTAACGTGGAGCTAGACCCCAGTTGAATAAAGAATCTGGTCAAAGGAGTTCTCATGCAGGAAAGGTCCAGTAACAAAGAAAAACAGAGAAACCCTTACGGATGATTGATAGAGCAAGAAACTCATTTCACACCGCGGCAGACCTGGGGGCATCTGAATCAATTTACAAAGATTCAAAGCCTCACTAATTTTAATAAATAGGCAATCAACAGCAGTGGATTACAGTGGAATTAAGCCAAACTATTGAAACCAATTATCTCCCAAATATTTGTAATAATGGACAGAAGTCTGGGAAACAATATAGCAACATGATTTTTCCCCCAGTTCCTCTGATGACACCTGTGTTCAAAACCCTTGGTTTTTTCGGGTGAAATATATCCATTCCATATGTGCTCAACAAACCAGCTGTGAATTTACTGAACTGAGCCCAGTCACAAAAGTACATGCCTCTAACTAGATGCCAGGGATGTGACCAAGTCAGATAGTCACAAATATTGATTATAGAAATAAATGCTAATTCCAAGCTTCCATATACAGCTGGTGGGTTTTCATCTTTAATAACTCTTCTACCAGGATCAAAGACTGTAGCATGCTAGGTCGCTTGCAGTACTGAATGTTGCTCTTCTTCCAAGAGCTCTCCACTCCAATCCTTTACTTTCTGTAACCATAACACTGCCATTAATGCTCCCATCTGAGAAGGGACGAAGCCTGAAGAAAGTCAAGGAGTCGTCAGAAGCAGAATCAGAAGTTTCTGGTAACCTCAGGGCTCATATTTCTTTCTCCGTCCTGTCCTCTCTCTACCTCTGACCGCACAAAACACCTAAAACAAGCTTATGGCTGTCTCTCCAACTAGTGTTGGCCCGGGTCTGGTACTGCAGTAGATTTAAAAAGGGCATACATCCTGCAGCACTTGATTCTTTGGCTGTGATTTTTTTTTAAAGAAACAAAAAACCCCAAATCCCCACTGCCACCCCTCCAAAAAAAACCCCAAATGAAAAAACCAAGTTATCATTCCCAATCATATCTGTTCAAGTCACCTTTGGGACCTTAAAACTGGACCAGAATCCAAGCTGGGCTACCTTGGCTACATCTCTCACACTATACAGCATTGGGTGTTGGCCTCTGAGAAGTGAAAGGAAAGGAAAAACTTACACTGCTATCATCCATTCTCTCGCGCCTTTTAGTTTTGTGTGTCTCATAATCTTCCATGAGGGTCTGCATCAGATTCTTGGGCCGCTGGGATCCGGCAGCCTCTTCAAGCAGTAAATCAGGCTGTGAGCTGGGACCTTCTGTGGTGGGGGATGGAGGAGGTCTGACTTTCTCTATTTTCCCTGAAACAACAGGAAGAGAAGACCCCTTCTAAGCTGGTCAGCTCATGAGCACTTTGCAGACTGGAGAGAGAGAATATGTGAAAGAAAACCCTGACACAAAGACTGGTTAAGCCTTGAATCAGGGAAATATTTAAAGACAGCTAATTTTACTAGACACAAAAATTGAACCGTTTAGGAGGTCTGAATCCAACCCATTCACAAACACCTTCATAAGCAAAAATCTATCTAAGAAGCCCTAAAGCTACCTTAATAGTCCCTTACACTTTAGCAAATACAGGGAGAGACAAATACATGTGGCTATCAAAAGTGAATATTCTACAAATACTTCCCATTGTTGCTGGTTTTCTACATGATGATTAATCACCGTGTCCAACTTTATTGCTTTAGAAATGTGACTGAGATAGGGGAAATGTGAGAAACTGAATTTAGGGCAGGCCTCCATTCGCCCCAGGTGAACTCTGTGTGGGATGAAATACACCTTCCCTTTCCCCTAATTTTCCATTCTCAGCTTCCTCAAGCTGTATTACGTTCCATGTTCAGCACTGGCAACAATGAGATACACCGTCAATGTATCTCTGGGTCATAGTAAAGATTCCTAAATCTTAACTGAGACATGGAAACACGCCACCCGTTGGAGTATCAGCTCCCTTTGGGCAGGGAACATATACCTTCCTTGCTCTTAGGGCAGTGTACTGCATCCAGTGGTCACTCAAATACTAATACTATTAATCTTGGGAGCAGTGGAGGATAGGCCCTTTGACATAGCCACAAATGAAAGAAAACCCCCTGGAAGTATCCACTAGAGGTCAGGCAAACAGCAAGGAAAAAAGGGTGATTACAAAGCAACAGGGGAGCAGCATGGCCTAGTGGAAAGAACCAGGGTCTGGACAAAAGAGGATGTGGGTTCTAATCCCGGCTCTGCCAGCTGTCTGCTGGGTGACCTTGGACCACTCTCTTAACAGCTCTGTGCCTCAGCTTCCTCATCTGCAAAATGAGGATTTGATGCCTGTCCTCCCTCCCGCTTCATCTGTGAGCCCCAAAGTGGGGTAATTAACTTGAATCTACTCCAGCACCAAATATGCTTACCAAATATCATTATGATATGGCAGATAGTTTACACTAAAAAGCTAGAAATAATCATTGAGAAAAGAGAATTCTAGAGCTAGACAAGATCTTGAGGGATTCACCTCTCTGCCTTCAGGCAGGCCTTGAACTCAGTCCATCCGAGAAAGATAGCTTTTTCTTTGGAAAAAAAAATCTTAGGAAGAACCTTTATAGCCTTAGTTTAGACGTGTAGACATCCCTTAGGTGGCCTTGGCTATTTTCCACTCATTGTTAAAGTTCCACCTCACCACAACTCCGGGCGACACATATGAAATGCCCATTTACCTTCCCCAAAGCATGGTAAAAACAACTTCATCCATGTACATTTAATGACCCCAGGTATCCAAGCTCTCAAAACTTCCTGACTAACCATTGAAGATACATTCCATTCTCTACCATTCCTTGGTTCCCCTCTTTTGGTTATCTGTTAGGTTGTGAAAGAGTTGTCACTCTCTTACTAAAAATTCACATTCTTAGGAAAACTGGGTTTCACTCTAGTCCTCTTAAAATGCTCTGAAATAGCTCATCGATCATTTATTTATTTAGACAGCTGACTTCAAGTAGTTGTTCTGAGAAGGGGATTTTGCCATTTGGAAATTTCTAATTACCAGGGAAGAAATATCTGCTTAAGCACTGCATTTTCTGAATTTTGTTTAGGCCCAATCAGAATCTTGAGATTAATGACAAACTGCTTCATAGAAATTGCTTAAAAGCCTTTCAAAAAACAATCACCCCCTTCCTCCCAATCTCTGGCCCAAAGTCCAGACCTCCTGCTTATCTGCTTCATTTACAAAATGAAAGAAAGGCAATGATGCCATCAGAGTAGATGAATATAGAAGGTGGCAATGACTCTTGCTTTTTTTAGTGCCCAGTAAGGCTGATTTAGGTACTGGTATGTGTGGACAGGTCAGGGCCCACATAACTAGGGCAAAAAAGTGCAGTCCTCTAGAACCTGCTCCCTGGGGCAGCCAGGCTGAAAAACAGCTAGAGTGGAGTGACAGTGTACAAGGAAACCTACATTCTGGATCCAAAAGTGTCTTGCACCTTTATTTTTGTCTGGTCATAGTCCACAGTACTACCCAGGATAAGAAGACACATTGGGCTTAATTAATCCCCAAGCCTCCTTTATAATCTCCATAAGTCCATAAGTTAGTTCAATAATATGATTAAAAGCACTTTTTGAAAACTATTTTCCTCTTCATATCTATTTTTCCCACAAGTATATTCAGATCAAAAAACAAATGTTAGATTTTTAGTCCTAATTCCAAGATGCATCAAGATATTTTTTTATATTATCTACAAGATAATGACTAAACAGTTCTGACCGCAATATTTAGTCTTTATATTATCAGACTGATTATTATTCACCTTACATTAATATACATTGTGCTTAATTCTCCCATATTTTGATTGGAAAGGTTAGTTTTTCAGGGCTGCCAGAATATTAGAACTGTGAAAAACAGGCAATTGCAGAACAAATACACCCTTCCAAACTGCTGGGACTAATAATAATGATAATAAAAACCCCTCAAAAATGAGATGATTAAAGGGATGGATCAGCTTCTATAGTAGATACACTGAAAACTTTGGGACTCTTCATTCAGGAAAGACAAAGGTTGAGAGAGGACATGATTGAAGTTGACAAAATAATGCAAGATGTGGATAGGACGACCTCAGAACTGCTTTTCAGGAAATCCTGCAACATGAGGATGAGATGACACCCACTGCAGCTTGAGGATGGTAGGTTCAAAACAAACACAAGGAAACACTTCATGAAGCAGGTGGCAGACACATGGGGATCATTACCACAGGACATTGTGCAGGCTGAAAATGTCAGTAGGTTCAAGAAGGGTTTGGATAAATTAATGGAAGAAAGGTTCACTAGAGAGCAAGTTAAGCACGTCGGCATGCTATGGGTGTAAGAATTGTGCAGGCTGAAAATATCAGCAGGCTCAAGAAGGTTTGGCATAAATTCATGTAAGAAAGTTTCTCTAGAGGGCAAGTTAGGCATGTAGAGATACTATGGGTATAAGATGGCAAGTTCATAAAGCATCAGAATGGATGTCAAAAACGCAAATGACGGTGGATACAATCCTTTCAAAAATGATGACATTTGTGTTTTTGGACCTAGTTCAAATAAGCTGATGGAATCAATCTTATTTATTGAGCACTTACAGTGTGCAGAGCACTGTACTAAGGACTTGGGAGAGTACAATATAGAAGCATTGAATCAAGGAATCAAGAGAGGCTGCAAGGAATGGCTCTGGAGACAGGAAATAGATGAATATCGTACTCTGCCAAGCACTTAGTACAGTGCTCTGCACATAGTAAATGCTCAGTAAATACAACTTACGGATTGAATAGGAAATTAAAAATACAAGACAAAAAGCAAGCAAGAAACAAGATACCTGCTGGAGGAGGAAGGGGACATCAACAACTACAGAAAGAGAATGGAACAAAAACACCTAAGTACTAATTCTGGGGTAGTACAGTATTTTTTTTTTTACTGACGGTTATATAATTTACCAGATTCCTAAGGTACCAGCAAAATGACACTAAACCAATATACTGTTAAAAAGTGACTCGATTGCTTGTTCTTGGCTAGCTACCTAAAAAGTCTAGGCATATTAAAGCTTGCTAAAAAAGCAGAGGACATGATCCTGAGTTCTTATTTATGTTGCATTACTTTTATCAAAGGCAACTCAATCTTTTAAAAACTCCCTGTGGAAAATACCAGTAAATTGCCCACAGTAATTAAATAGTGCCTATTTAGGATATGCTGTGCAATCAGTGTATCATTACCAGGTTAAAATGACACTTCACTACTTTAAAATGTGATGGAACTAGACCAATCTTCATATGGACTTTATAAGCAGCAGAAGCAGCATGGCTCTGTGGATTGAACACGGGCCTGGGAGTCAAGAAGGTTGTGGGTTCTAATCCCGGATCTGTCATTTGTCTGCTGTGTGACCTTAGGCAAGTCACTTCACTTCTTTGTGCCTCAGTTCCCTCATCTGTAAAATGGGGTTTGAGACTGTGAGTCCCATGTGGGACAGGGACTGTGTCCAACCCAATTTGCTTGTATCCACTTAGTACAGTGCCCAGCACAAGGTAAGCAAATACCATAATTATTCTTCTAGACTGTAAACCCGTTGGGTAGGGATTATCTTTATTTGTTGCTGAATTGTACTTTCCAAGCGCTCAGTTCAATGCTCTGCACACCGTAAGCGCTCGAAAAATATGACTGAATAAGAAGTTTTGATACTGTGCCTGTGTGGTAGCTGTTGCTTTCTCTCTGGATTTTGACCGACGTCTCTAGAATCAGAGTGGAGTCTCTGGTCTCAAGACTGGGAGGGTAAATGTCCAGAATTTTTACAGTTCAAGACTTCTATGCTGTGCTTTCACAACGCCTGTAGTGTATTTAATTTGCATGTTATGCCTGTTCATCAGTGCTTCCTACACAAGGTCACTTAATCAACCCTCCTCCTCTTTTTTTATCCCCCAATCTAGAACTCATTTACAAATTAAGTGGCTACTCTCAATCAATGGTATTTTTTGAGAGCTTCCTGTGTGCAGAGCACTGCACTAAGTGATTAGGAGAGTACAACAGAGTTGGCCAAATGGAAGGCTGGGTTGGAGGAAAGCAAGGATCTGGTGAGAGGAAATAAAGATCCCAAAAGAGGTCAGGATGATTAATTGAGCAAGTTAAGCTAAAATAAAAATGGGACTGACATGCCTATTGGGAAAGTCACTTAACTTCTCTGTGCCTCACTTTCCTCATCTGTAAAATGGGGATTAAGACTGTAAACCCCATGTGGGGCAGGGACTCTGTCCAACCTCATTAGCTTGTATCTACCCCAGTGCTTGGTACAGTGCTTGGCACATAGTAAGTGCTTAATACCTTGAAACAACAACAAAAAAATCACCTCAGGGTACCTATTTACCTCTGCATTAAGCAGAAACTCCTAACCATTAGTTTCAAGGCTCTCCACCAGCTCTCTTCACCCACTGCCTTCCAGTCTGTAATCTTCTCTTCTCCCAAGAGAGGCTTTACAGTGCCTCCCACTTGACTTGCCTGCCTCCGGTGCAGCCCTCCCCCTTCCAGAGCTGCAGCGTGGCCTAGTGGACACATCCTGGGCCTGGAAATCAGATGGATCTGGGTTCTAATCCCAGCTCCACCACCGGTTTGCTGTGTGACACTGGGCAAGTCATTCAACTTCTCTGTGCCCCAATCACCTCATCTGTAAAATGGGGATTAAGACTGCGAGCCCCACAGGGGGCATGGACTGAGTGTCCAACCTGATTTCTTTGTATCTGCCCCAGCACTTAGTACAGTGACTGGCACATGGTAAGCACTTAAATACCATAAACCAAACCAGAACAATAACAAAACTCCTTCCTTCTTCAAATCCACCAGATCACATCCGCCAGATCACAGTTTAATCCGGCTTTAAAGGAATCCTAAAATCCACTAAAATCAAGGAAGTTTTGCCCAATGAATTCACCCCTACCTTATATCGGGTCTTCTCAAGAGCTATCATTAGCACTCATGTACACAGTGTTACATGAACTCTGGTTTTCAATTGGTATTTATTCTTTATTTCATTTATTAAACGCCCATTCTCCCTCCTACTTAGACTGTGAGCTTGACTGCAAGCTGTGCTGGAAACAAGTAGCAATCAATGTGAGCGTAAGGTCATTCATGGCAGGGAACCTGTCTACCAACTCTGTTATATTTTACTCTCCCAAGAGCTTAAAACGGTGCTCTCCACACAGTAAGTGCTCAATACATACAATTAACTGATTGAATACAGCTGAGTTTACCGCCTGGGTTTTCCGTGGCCCCCCAGCTCCTTGGCAGGGCTCCCCTTTCTACTGAAAGACCCAAAGACCAAAAGACCCCAGTGCATGCATACACACTAGAGGGAGTAGAGGAGGGACAGATGAACAGACTCCAGGAGCAAGGACACTTGCCCACTCTATTGTCCACTGCACAGGCTCAGTATGCGCCGGCACCAAACGCACTTCTAGCTACGCTGCCATCTTTTCCACTGAACACGTCTGGTTGCTATGCAAGGGCACTGGTGAGCTAATAGGTGGTCAACTCCACCTTCATCCTGGCAGGGAGTCTGGTCAATTTCCAACTGGTGCCGGCAAATCTATTTCCCTATTGTCTCAGCTATTCTCTCTGTTCCTTACATACAATGAATCCCATCCCTTCCTTGGAGAGCTGGCTCCCCTAGAAACTTCCTTGTCAGGGGTACCTCAATGTTAACCACTGAGAAGCAGCTTGGCTTACTGAATAGGGCCCGGGCCTGGGAGTCAGAAGGATCTGGGTTCGAATCCTGACTCCACCACATGTCTGCAGTGTGATCTTGGGCAAGTCACTTCACTTCTCTGTGCCTCGGTTCCCTCATATGCAAAATGGGGGTTAAGATTGTGAGCCCAATGTGGGACAAGGGACTGTGTCCAACCTGATTAACATATGTAACCCAGTGCTTAGAACAGTGCTTGGCAAATAGTAAGTGCTTAACAAATATTATTATTATCCATTTCCATCACCAACAAGAAGTGCCTCCCCAAATCCTGGAAATCATTAACTGAAGTTTTTACTGATCATGTTATAAAGAGAAAAGGTTGATGGGTTATAAAATGCTATTATTGTGTCCCTCAGAGCTTTTCTATGAATGCCTCCTGAATTTAATTTCTTTTTCAAAACCTCAGTTCAATAGTGTTTTTTTCTTTATAAAGCAAAATATTAAACAGAAGTGTTGGTTTGGGGGTTAGGTGACTAGAAATATCAGATTTATTGTTTTTTAACCGCAGGATTCTTTGGGGACTGTACACAGAAGGCAGGTATTCACAGATTGTGAGTCCCTCAAGGGAGAGGGTCCATGTCTAATTCCCAGTTGTACACTCTTTCCCAGTGTTTAGAACACTGTTCTGCACATAGTAAGTACTTAAATACTACTCGATTCCCTAGGATCCACAGACTTAGACCCAAACAGGATAAATACCTGTATCATTGATGAGCTTATTGAAGTTGTTTCACAAGAAAAATGGCTTCAATGAACACCTTCCTAAAGTCACTATATAACTCTCACCCCATTATTTGCGTTTAGGTAGCTAATGCTGTCCCTCTGTAGTATTTCTGAATTGCTGAGTTAATGTACTTTCAGGGAATGTCCTTATAAGCACTATGATATTTCCATTAATTCAATCATACTTATTGAGCGCTTACTGTGTGCAGACCTCTCTTTTACAGATGGAGTCACAAAAACGCAGAAAGGTTAAGCAACATACCCAAGATCACACAGCCTCAAATGTAGGCAGCAATAGTCTGAGAACATTTGACAAATCATATGCCTGGATTTAGAATTCCAACCCAAGCTGCCTTCCAGAACTCAGAAGTTAATTATTTTATGGTATTTGTTATGCGTTTACTATGTGTCAAGTACTGTTCTAAGCACTGGGGTAGATACAAGTTAATCAGGTTGAACACAGTATCTGTCCCTCTTAGGGCTCACAGTCTAAGTAGGAGGGAGAACAGGTATTTAATCCCCACTTCACAGTTGAGGAAACTGAGGCACAGAGAAGTTAAGTGATTTGCCCCAGTTTATACAGTAAACAACAGAGCTGGGTTTAGAACCCAGGTCCTCTAATTCCCAGGCCCACGCTCTTTCTACTAGGCCATACTACTTCTAATTCTGTATTTATTTTCCAGTGTCTCAAGTCAAAAGACATGAAATAACACTTTAGGCCTGATCCTTTGGACCTTATTCAGACTAAAGTTCTGTTGAGCTCAGTAGGAGATCTGCCAGTGTCCAGGTTCAAGTCCTGACTAAATGTTTCTTAATGGAAGACTTCTCTCAGTGCTTATGAATCAGAAATTAGTCTCCCAGGACTGCCAAAGAAATGAAATCAACCTCACTCTGGGGCATATTTTGAGATGACCTTTAATTTCATTTCCTGAAATGAGAGCTGTTGCCCAAGTGCATTTCATCTGAAAAGGAAAAATTGGTTTTATTGTCAACCATCCACTTTCATTAAACCTAACCCAATTTATAGGCATACCCTCTACTTTCCCTTCCCCATGACTGAAAATGCAAAAATATTTGCAATGAAATGCTGGAATTTGAATATGTGGATGTTTTCCCATCAAAAGCCAATATCAGTCTAAAACCTTACCAGTACCTCTGCCACTCCCTGGAATCCAATTTTAACAACTGTATGTAATAATAATAACAATAGTAATTATTAATCATAATAATGGTATTTTTAAAGCACTTACTATATGCCAAGCACTGTTCTAAGCGCTAAGTACGTGAACAGAATACTGCAAGCCACTTCTAAGTACTGATATAAATACGAGTTATATCAATCGATCGATGGTATTTATTGAGCACTTACTGGGTGCAGAGCACTGTACTGTTTGAGAGAGAACAGTACAATGTTCCCTGCCCACAGTGAGCTTAGAGTCACATCAGCTGTTGCCTTTTTCCGGCATAGCTTCTGGTCCGGGACAAGGCTAATGCCTTTTAATGACAAACAATACCATTGAAAGTGTACAGGGCCAAAATACACTACTAAATATGCATTTGTAATCTCACCAATAGATACCCTTCCATATTTCTGCTCATTTCTTCTAGTTTTTGACAAATACTGTGTATGTCTATGTGTGTGTGTGTGTATGTGGGTACGTACGTGTGTACTAGCACAGAAGAGAGAGGACAGGAGGGAGGCTATTTGATATATCTAGAGGAAGGAGAGACAGGAAATGAAGAGATTAAATGTTCAAACCTAGAGACCAGTGAAGGACACTTTAAAAACAAAAACCTCAAATGACATATAGAAATAAAAAAAACCCTTCCTCCACACACATCCTTTCATACTAGTTTTGTAAATTCCTTGCAGTTCACCTTCAAGGCTCTCATGTCCGACTTCTTGGAATAGCATAAAGATGAAACACAGAGATGTACTTGATTTCTGTATTAGCATAAAGGAGCTGAAGCTCTAATTTCTCCCCCTGTGGAGCAATAGCTTATTTGTGAAGATCAGAGAGTCATAAATAGCAAGCCACAGCAAGGGAGGGTGGGGGGAGGAAGATAGCCAACAATTACTGCCGCTTTGCATCAGTCACATCCTGTTTGGGATTTACCCTGGAACATGTGTATCCCGTGCCTGGTTTGGATTAGACTTCAGCATTCCTGACATAATTAGATCCTCTGATACATTTCTTCTTTGTCAATTGTGAACATATATCTTTCTTTTCGTGTGGCTGAACACTACTGTACTATGGGGTTAACAGCAGGGCCAGTAGTGAAGAAATAATCAATTCAAAGAACAATTTCAGCAGATGGCATCCACTCATAGAAACAAAGAAAACATAGTGGTAACATTTCAGGAGATAAGTGATAGTCGCTTAAAACCTAAGGTTTGATATCAGTTTGAGTTAGAATTTTGATGAGAAGCAGAAGAGCAATATTGGAAGAAAGTAAATCTGGATGAGAAAGGGGGAATTGAAGGGTAGTTTAGGAGAATTACAAATTAACGCTGAAAATGACTTGTCAAGAGTACCATATCTATCTCCTGGTTGTGGGGAGAGTGTTTTGTACTTATTTCATTGGAAGCCATTTGAAATGAGGAGTTTACATCTTAAATCACCAGTGATTTGAGGATGAATGCTGTAGTCCGCCTCTACCTTTCTCTAAAAGGGGCACTGGGAAGATTAATGGTGTGGTTTCACTAAATTATAGAACCATAGGGCCAGTATAGATCTCAAATCCAGGTCTCTGTCTCTAGTCAAGACTACACCTAAATAAATGTCTCAAAAGATGGAGATTTCACAACTTCCCTTGACAGACTGTACTAGTTTGTCACCATTACTAAGTGTTGTCATTCATCATCATTATTCAAAATATCATTGAACAAATCATAATTTCATTTCCTATCTTTTGTGGCAATGGAGACTATTGGTCAGCATATTCTTATATTCCCTCCTATATGGGAAGACAGTAAATTACCTCTTGGTTTTATTTTCCCCAACCCCACATTCTTTTAACTTCTTCTCAGAGGTCCTATTACTTTAGCTTGCAGGATTTTTGTCACTCTTCTCTGTACCTTCATCAGTTTTTCTCCATTCTTCTAAAAATAGAGAGCCCTTAAGATTACACAATGTCCTTATAAGGGAAGCAGTGTGATCTTCTAGCTGTGACTCGATCTCGCCTGTCTCGCCGCTGACCCCTGGCCCATGTCCTACCTCTGGCCTGGAACACCCTCCCTCCTCAAATCTGCCGAACAATCACTCTTCCCCCCTCCAAAGCTCTACTGAAAGCGCACCTCCTCCAAGAGGTCTTTCCCAGACTGAGCCCCCTTTTCTTCAGCTTCCCCTCCCTTCCGTGTCACCGACTCACTCTCTTTGCTCTTCCCCCTGGCCCTACCGCACTTATGTGTATATATATATTTCTATTTATTTATACTGACGTCTGTTTACTTATTTTGATGTCTGTCTCCCCCAACCCCCAGACTGAAAGCTCATTGTGGGCAGGGATTGTCTCTACTGCTGTATGGTAATACTACTAATAATAATGATGGCATTTGTTAAGCGCTTACTATGTGCTAAGCACTGTTCTAAGTGCTGGGGTAGATACAAAGTAATCAGGTTGTCCCATGTGGGGCCCACAGCCTTAATCTCCATTTTACAGATAACGGAGGCACAGAGAAGTTAAGTGACTTGCCCGAAGTCACACAGCTGACTCTTGGCAGAGGTCGTTTAGAACCCACGACCTCTGACTTTCAAGTCTGTGCTCTTTCCACTAAGCCACGTTATACTTTCCAAGTGCTTAGTAATGTGCTCTGCACACAGTAAGCACTCAATATGACCAAATGAATGAACGAACCTAGTGAGCAGAGCACAGGCACGGGAGGCAGAGGAGCGTGGCTCAGTGGAAAGAGCACGGGCTTTGGAGTCAGAGGTCATGGGTTCGAATCCCGGCTCGGCCACTTGTCAGCTGTGTGACTTTGGGCAAGTCACTTAACTTCTCGGTGCCTCAGTTACCTCATCTGTAAAATGGGGATTAAGACTGTGAACCCCACGTGGGACAACTTGATTCCCCTGTGTCTACCCCAGCGCTTAGAACAGTGCTCGGCACATAGTAAGCGCTTAACAAATACCAACATTATTATTATTATTATTAATCCCAACTCTACCACTTATCTGCTGTGAGATCTTGTGATCTCGGATTGTGAGTCCTGGAAAGGGACTGTTCCTAACTTTTACCTGCCCCAGCGCTTAGAACAGTGCTTTACACATAGTGAGCACTTAAATACTGCAGTTTTTTTTTTTTCAAATGAGGGCCTGATAATGCTAAAGAGGAAAGAGCACTCTCCAGCTCTGAAGCACTAAATTGCTTTTTCAATTGCTGATTCACATTCAACTTGAGTTCCACTATAGTCCTTAGATCTTTTTCTACAAAATAGCCTGGCCAATGATTTCCCAAACCAGTACATATTCCAACTGAACTTCAACCTGGACCACTTTTCTCTTAACATGGCAAGGTCACTGTGAAATCTATTTCTGTCATCTGTGACTTTAGCGACCCTCTCTAATTCTACCTTATCCGCAAAGAGAGGACCCATTTCTTTCTTCCTCTCTTCCACCTACTTCCCTTCCCACTCGGAAGGGATTCTCACCTGAAAATTTCCACTTTGTAAAGTCTCCTCAGGCAAAATTGGCCTTAGAGGCACACTTTGAGGTATCTTGGAAGAGTATCCTCTATTTCCTAGCTCTGGAGACCTCATCTTGCTACCTCTTGCTCTTTCAGACCACGGGGCTCTATGGTGCATATATTGCTGCAGTGTGTTCATCTGTCCCCTTGTTGTACAAAACATTTAATGTTCCTTCCACGATTCCTCACTTACTATTAGCAAGTAAAGCACTGGAAGAATTGGGCTCACTATGAGCACACTTTCAATTCCATCATGCAAGGCATTAATAAAAATATTAAATAATGCCAGTCCCAGGACCATCATTCAATATGTACCCACAATTTGACCCCAAGCCGCTGATCACTATATCTCAAGGAAATAATATACACCAGCACCGTGATAATGACATTATACCACTGCCTCATATTTAACATATGTTTGCCTCTCACCTCTGTGGTCTTTACCCATCCTGGATTTATGGGGTTTGTTTCTGACCCTTGCGCTTGCCCATATTTCAACCTGCTTTGTAGGAATTTATGACTTTCAGAATAGCATGGCCAAAATGGAAAACTATGATGTGACGTTAAGAACTGAATGGGAACACAAGGTTCTGTATATAGTTCAGATTGGGGCAGCTGGAGCAAGGCTTCTTTGACCCCTGCTTAGAATTAACAATGTGCTCAGTTCTTCTAGGACTCCATGTTTTTCTATGTATTTTGCCTAAGGGACTTTGCTAAGCAAAACAGTCCCTGCTTTCTCTAGGGCCAATGGGGCTATATTAAAACTTGTTATATGCCTTCCGAATGGGAATAATAAAATGGGGGGACACCTGCTTCCCTGATTTTATATGTTCATTTTAGTTATAGCCATTTTGACAGTCCATCACGTAGTAAATATTTCATTCTTTGCATTTTGATTTTTCACTTTCCTTTCTGTGATTTTCTAGGCTTTATGCTAATTATAGAATGAGTGTTAGATTGTTCTGACATGGTCATTGTTGGCCTAGTGTTGACTTCACACTTTCTTTTGACACCTAACTTCAGAGACTTCAGTGGTTTCTTCATACTTTCCAATAAGACTCTTCTTGTCACCAAGTTTTTAATTTGATTTTATGGTATAAGTACTTACTTTATGCCAGGCAACATGTCAAGTGACATGATGGTTCACAATACAAAAGACCCACACATGCTACTCTCCTAAAGCTTTGAGGGAGGAGAAGAGATAGAGTAGCATGTACCCTTTTGAAGAACTTTGAGAAACAGTTTGATTCTCCTTGTGGAAAGAAAGGGAAACTTACCATCCCATTTCACATCTCACCACTGGAAGATTTAGAATTGTTCCAAGGCAGATTTCTCAGGAAAAAAAAATCTGACAGGATCTGTCATGATGCTACAGTACAGAAGAGAATAATGCTCGACGGTTGCATAAGCTCTAGCCCAAAAGTCAGAATACTGCAAACGTGCCACAAAATTTCAAGGATGTCAATACAACCTCTAGAAGAAGTTAATTATTTTCCATCTCTGATGAAATTGAGTCAGATTTCACTTGGAGGTCCAGTGAGCAGGAACATTCTTAATTGCAAACTCTCGCCATCTCAGGAGAGATTCAAAAAGCATGATATGAACTGTCAAGAATTTTGCTGTACATCGGTGCAAGAGAAATGCATGGAGCATCAAGATCCAGTATCACAACTGAGTTGCCCAAAGCCTAACTACCTGAGGAAATCCACCAACATCCTTTGATTAAACAGTAATGGAACAATCACTTTGTCATCATTTCTCATCACTGATCTCTAAACTGTAAGCTTACTGTGGGCAGGGAACATGTCTACCAACTCTGTTACTGTGTACTCTCCCAAGTGCTTAGTACAGTGCTCTGCACGCAGTAAACACTTAATAAATACAATTGATTGCTTGATCAGAGAAGGAAGATTGCGACCGGAGAGTGCAGTGGAGGAATCGGGAGGCTGTTTGGATATGTCTGTAATATTCTGGGGAAGCGCTGGCCTCTCTAAAGTCCAAGAGAAGCTAATTCAGAAATTGCTGTGTATGAATGGCTGTGTCTCTGCAGCACACAAATAACACGGGGAACAGACTAAGCATCATTTTGTGATATCAGTCCAACACTGGGGATGAAAGGGTCACTGAATTCAGCTCCCTGCCAGAGCACTTTTATACACAATGCTCCGATCGGCAAAGAACTAAACTATGACTCGGGAAGAAAGCAACCAACACCAAGATGGACCAAGCTAAACAGTGCAATCCAACCTACTCAATGGATGTCAGAACTGGACCGCCTGATTTAGACTTCGAACAAGAAATCTGATCCGATACATGCCATTAAATGTCTGGATAAATTCTTCAAGAAGGAAATGTGAGAGCACGAACGGTCAACAGATATTGAAGTCTTGCATATTAGGGGCTCAGTTTAGAACAGTGCTAAACGCTTAGCACAGTGCTTTGCACACGCTACGCACTCAATAAATATGACTGAATGAAATACAACTGAATCAAACTGGTCATGTGAGAAGAAGGACAATCAGGGATCCCAAAGAAACTGCCCTGGGATGATCTGAAAGAAGATATTTGGGGGACTTCCATCACCAAACGTGTTGGAAGAAATGTTTCAAGGGCCCAGCGACGGACATTCTCAAGTAAAGTGACATGGGGTCTTCAGGGTTACAAATATCTGACAGCTCACCATGGCGTGCAACATAGAGGAAAAGGGTGAGTACACAGGGTGATGTCCCTGAGGCTGGGATGTTGAACTAAGTGATACTAACAGTCATGTAATTCCCGTCCCTGCCTTTAACACTACAACCGAGAAAGTGGTCACCCTTTCAAATAAAATGACCAATGCCCAGACAATTATGAATCACAAAATAGGAGCTATCTTTACCAAATGGAAGTTGGCAGATACCTTCCAAGCTCAATAAATGTAGCACACTTCACTTTGCAGAGGGCAGCTATCCACTCCTATTACAGGCCAACAGATCTATATGCCTGCATTTAGATAAGGACAGCACCTAGGGGCATTTAAACATTAAAAGCTCTGCGCACACCTACATCGAACCCTAATCACAAAATGATGCCGTCTCCCTTAGGGAAAAGCACTAGAAAAGAATTAAGGTTGCGTGCATTCAACCATAGCCGTCTTACCCTGGACCCCGTTAGATCTCCGGCACTTACCAGGAGCCGTCTTATAACACACCGTTCTGGAGGGCAGAGGAGGTGCATTCTTCGTAGTGGGGCTCTGTGCAATTTGCCGGACTTGTCTCTGCCTCTTCAGCTCCTCCTCTCTTTCCTGAGCTGCTCGGATCTCCTCTTCAATCATGGACAGAGTCCGCTGCTTTTTCGACCTCAGTTTATAGGGCCCCACTGTCATCTCGGATTCTTGACTGGCCAAGATGGAGGCTGTGCTCCTTAGCTCAGCCGCCTCTGAATACTTGCTGAAATAGCTCACTTCTGGCCTGCTCTCCTCACTGTGGACCGGGTGGATAGTATGAGCCTCAGGAGGCTGCCGCGAGGTCATCTTTTCCCTGAGTTCCGCGTCTTCGGCTGCCAGCGTCTTTGGTAACACATCTCTTTTTTCTTGAACTGGAGAAGACACCTGAGGAGGCTCAAATGTGTTCCGAGGCTTTCCTGAGCAGGCTGCCGGGCTGCTGACTTCCTCTTCCTCTTTGACGGGGCTTTTCGGCACTACTGGGTCCTCGGCGGGTCTGCAGCCTGCTTTGTCAGCCTGCTCGGCTATGGCCTGTTGAATCGCGTTCTGCACCAGGAGACCAGCCTGGTATTCCAGGTGTTCTTCCATTAGCAATGAGTCCCCCTGGGTGGAGGAGGGGGAGTAGAAACCGTGGTCGCTGAACGACTTGGATACCCCCTCCGGACGGCTTTCGAGGGGGATCTCGGTCTGAGGGGTTTGGGGCAGGGAGAAATCAGCCAGTGAATTTTCCTGCAGGGCGTTCATCGTCTCGTTGGAGGCTCCGCTGTCGCTGATATTGTCCATGCTAAAGTCGTTGGAGAGGGTTTCCAAAACTGTGGTGTCCTGAGACCGCACGGACAGCTCGTCTAAACCGGAGTCCAGCTCTTCTGGAGGCGAAGAGATGTTGACCGACCGGGAAAACTGATCTAATATGCCATGGTCGTCCTCCTTCACGACGGTGAAGACTGCCCTGGCGCTCATAAACTCGCCCTCCTCTGCCCACAGCTTGGCCGTCGGCCCATGTTTTGATGCCTCGCCTGGATTGGTGGGACTGTTCTGGGTCCCTGGACCGCAGGGGGATTTCTCCGGCTTGGGGGAGGAGATGCCATCTTCCTCAGGAGGGACTCCGATAGAAGCAGGTCTCGTTATGGTCAGGGCCTTTTCTGAAAGACTGGAGCCCAAAGGTCTGTAGAAGGGCTTAATGGAGAATAACTTTGGGGCCCCTGGCCCCCTGGCTGCTGCCTGCCGGGAATTCTCCATCAACTGAAACTGTTTTCTGGCCGACGAGAAGTCTATTTGCTCTGTGACAATATCTTTTTTCTGGCTGATGGACGCATCTGGAAGTTCAAAAGCGCAGTGGGACTGGTTGGGGGAGGCTGGGCTCACACACGGTTGGTTCAGAGGCTGCTGCTTCTGCAGTAGTTGCTGCTGTTGCTGCAGCAGCAGGAGCTGCTGTTGTTCCTGTTGCTGCCGTCGCTCTTTACGTTCCTTGTATTTTTTGTGGGACTCCAGATGCTCTTCATCTAGCTGCTCCTCCAGGGTCTTTTCCTGGGGTGGGTTCCACCACTTGGCTGCGATGCCAGGATTTTTCTTTACTGCCTGGCTACGGATCAGCTCCCTTCTTTCCTTTTCCAGCTCCAGCATCTCCTCCGATGGTCTGACTTTCCGGACTCGGTATTTATCCTTCTCACCGCAGTCGTCGTCAAAGAGCTTCGACGGCTTCTTGTCCTCGTGGAAGGCGCGCAGCTCAAATTTGGCCTCTTTCTTCAGTGTGGTATGGGTGATCTCTCCGTCCCGGGAGGACCCCCTTGAGCTAGTTGAAGAACTGGGACTCACAGGAGCTGGCCAGCTTTCACCAAGTGCCTCTCTCTGCCCGTCAGGAGGGTGCCCGTTGGGCTTCAGGGCCTCTGCCATGGGGCTAGCCTTGTTCAGCTCAGTGAGTGGAAGGACGACAGCTGTTTCCCTGCTCTCAGTGGACTTTGGGCAGCTGGACGTGGGGATGGACGGGCTGGATTCTCCCTTGGCAATGGTCACACTGGGTTCTGGAGAGGACGTCCCGTTGTAAGCGGCGTCGGCAGAAGAATCACAGCAGTTGGCCTCCAGCACCTCGTCTAGATATCTGATCTCTTTGGCCACCTCACTGTCTAGGGATTCGTGGGAGTCTGGAAGGAGGCCATTGTGGCTGGGCATGGGAGAATAGAACGGGGGAGGATGGTCCATGGGATGTGAAGCCGAAGCTGGGTCCGCCCCGGTGGCACTTTTACATTCTGCAATGGGAACTTCAATTTCCATTTTCTCACTGCTGGAGGGAAGGATGCTGGCGGCCGGCTCCAGGAAATTGGCACTGTATTGGATTCTGTTTTTTTTCAACCTGACGTCATGCTCAGGAAGTTTGGGAGTTTTCTAGAATAAAGACGGCATAAAGAAAAACAAGACCAGGTCAGGCTCTATAAATGCAATTTTTCTCTCATGCAAGGAATTTCCAAGAGCTTACAGGAGAAATAAACACCAAGGAGAAAGTAAGTCTTAATGTTTCTTCAACTTGTCAAGATGAAAAAGGTCACACAGAATGAGAAGGAAATACAAAGCTGTGGGACTTGCTCACTCAAGGCATAAAGTTTTACCATAATCTGGAAAAGCCATTGTTTAATCATCATTTTCAAGCCAGTTATCACCTTCCTTTCTCTGGTTATTTCATATAAGAATTCTTGGATTTTCCCAGCATTTTAGCTGTAGGATTCCAGTTCTCTTTGAAAAGCGAAACGGTAGAATATTCCGGTAAGGAAATTCACTGAACGACTGGATGTTTCAGCACATGGCAAACCTAAAGGCAGAGGTCACGTCACTAACTCTATTATTGTTCTCTCCCAAGAGCTCAGTACAGTAGACACTCCATAAATGCTATTGACTGACTCACTGATTGATTTGTAAAACTGTAATCAGAGCAGCTTCTATCCCTCTAGGAACTGCAGTGTCATTTCTGATTTTAAAACTTACTACTTCAGAATGTCAGCCCACTGTTCTTCTTGGGGGTCTAACCCATTTCACTGTTTTTATTTAATTGTAAAAGCTCTGGAAGCAATAAACAGTAGTAGTTATAGTATCTATTAAGTGCTTACTCTATGCACAGCACTGACCTAAGTGCTAGAGAGAGAATACACAAGTGGAAATTAGACATAATTCCTGACCCTTGGGGGGCTCATCATCTAAGAAGACTTTTTCCAGTCTCCCAAATTGAAGCCCTCTAAATAGTGTAGTCCATAACAGTCCCCGAGATTTATAAAGAACTGTGGTGCTTTCCTTGAGTGCTTCTGAACAGTGTTTGTTCTTAGGTTTAAAAAAAGAAAATCAGGGTCTTAAGGACTTTTAAAAATAAATAAAAAACCAACAGAGAGTATATTTCCCCCCTTCCTCTCAGTTGTTAACTCTTGTAAGCATCCATATCCTTTTGAAACTTTAGATCAAGGGCTTAGGAGTCATACCTGGCTCTTGAGGATACTATAGATTGCTCTCCCAGCATAGCTGCCCACTCATTGGACAAACCTGGCACTGTGAGGATGAGGCCCTTAATTCCCCCTCACAGCATTCTGAGCAGAGATGCTGGCCTGCTCCAGCCCAATTTGGGCCAGAAAGGTGCCAAGTGGGAAATCAATTTGGAAGTTCCAAGCTTTGGCTTCTGCCTGAAGAATGCAGCCCCACAGTGGGGAATCCAACAATCTCACCAGAAGCAGGCCAAACCGAAGCTCCTCTTGCTCTCCTCCCCTCTCCCCCAGAACCGGTCAAAGTAGCAGTGGGGCCAAGGCTAGGCAGCCGAACCAGACAGGGAAGAGGAACACTTAAGCAGCCTGTGGGTGCTAGGTGTTGTGAATAAAGGCAGGGGTAGTGACTAGCCACACTGGACAGTGAAGAGCAGAAAAAAGGGGGCAAAAGCACGAAGCGCCGCCATAACCACGTGTCCTGGGAAAGCTGCGATGAGCCCCACGCCCACTGGAGGAAAAGATTCAGCACCCACGACAAAATAGTGGCGGCAACACGGAGAAGAGTTGGGGGGAGGGTGAGTGAGAGGGGACAAACATCAGTCACGGTGCTTGGCCACATGGTGCCTCCCCTCAATTTCCCCTCTCAAATGAACCAAGAATGAGCTTGTTTGTTTTCTCTCTCCTTCCCATCCTTCCATTTTCTTTCCTCCATTCCTCTCTCTCACTCTTCTCATTCTTCTGTTTAAATTGTATGATTGGGTTCTTTGCACACCGACTCCAAGGTTTCATTTAATATGACTTCCGTGCACGAGAAGGTTGGGAACCCTTTCTCTAGCTGTAGTTTTAAATTTAACCATTGTTTCTTTCATTCATTCATGCATTCAAATTTGAGAAATGACTGTGTGCAAAGCACTGTATTAAGCACTTGAGTACAATACAATAACAAACAGACACATTCCCTTCCCAGAACAAGCTTACAGTCTAGAGGGGGAGACGGACATTATATAAATTACAGATAACTAAATAACCTAAATTCTGTATCTACTACATTCTAGTTTGCCCTTTAATTAAAAAGAAACCAACAAATCATTGGGAAGACAAAGCCTAATCTGAGGTGTGCCCCATTTCTGGGGGGAGGTGGTGGGAAGAGGTGGGGAGGAGAGGTGGGGAGGAGAGGTGGGGAGGAGAGGTAGAGTTTGGGTCACAGTGTAAATCTGCCCTAAACCTCTTCTGGGGAGCTAGTAGAAGCAGTGTGGATTAGTGGCAAGAGCACGGGCTTGGGAGTCAGAGGTCATAGGGTTCTAATCCTGGCTCCGCAACTTGTCAGCTGTGTGACTTTGGGCAAGTCATTTAACTTCTCTGTGCCTCAGTTACCTCATCTGTAAAATGGGGACTGAGACTGTGAGACCCACGTGGGACAACCTGATTACCTTGTATCTAACCCAGCGCTTAGAACAGTGCTTGGCACAGAGTAGGTACCTAACAAATATTGTTATTATTATAAAACAGGGCTCTGGCTGGCCCAAGGCCATGCACAGCTCTATCTCAAACAACTAGCTAAGAATATCTTAATACACTCATTTCTGCTATAACATGTTTTCATTATATAGTTTGGTATAGTATGATGAAAGAATGATGGAATATTCTTCCCACAACATGAATCTGTTTTTGACTATAGCCCAAACCACAGGTTGACATAAGTAAATCCATACCAAACTCCACTGCATCAAACAGAAACTCCTTTCTGTCGGCTTTAAAGCACTCAATCACCTTGCCCCCTCCTTTCTAACTCATTGATTTCCTACCACATCCTAGCTCACACACTTTGCCCCACAAATGCCAACCTACTCACTGCTCCTCCACCTCATCTATCTCACTGCCGGCTCCTTGCCCACTTCCTCCCTCTGGCCTGGAACTCCCTACGCCTTCATATCTGACAGACCACCCCTCTCTTCATCTTCAAAGTCCTACTAAAATCGCATCTCCTCCAAGAGGCCTTCCCTTACTAACTCATTTCCCCTCCCTATTTGCCCTCCTTTCTGTGTGGGCTATGCTCTTGGGCCTGTATCCCTTAAGCACTTTGATACACACCCCATCCCCAGCCCCACAGCACTTATGTACACATCCTTATGTATAGTTCCTTTATCTGTAATTTATTTTAATGTCTGTAAACTGTAAACTAAACTGTAAGCTCCTTGTGGGCAGGGATTGTGTCTATCAACTCATGGTACTGTACTCTCCCAAGTGCTTAGCATAGTGCTCTGCACACAATAAGCCAAATTGTACATTTCAAGTACTTAGTACAGTGCTCAGCACTCAGTAAGTGCTCAATAAATATGATTGAATGAATGAATAAGCGATCAATATGATTGATCGATTGAATATTTGGGGTAAGAAGAAACAGTTGTGCAAATGTGTGTGGTGTCCTGTCAAAGTGTGATGCTATGTTTCCCAGCCTCTGCTTCAACCTTATTGTACTATATCATATAGTACTGTGTGTTTCTTGGTTTTTTTTTAACTTTACAGTATTTGATACAGTAAAATAATAATGAATGGCAAAATACTTAAGTGCTTACTATGTGCCAAGTACTGAACTAAGCACTGTATTAGATTCATTCATTTATTCAATCGTACTTATTGAGCACTTATTGTGTTCAGAGCACTGCAATAAATGCTTGGAATGTACAATTCGGCAAAAGATAGAGACAAATCTCTGCCCAACAACGGGCTCACAGTCTTAAGATAATCATATCAGACTGGGCTCACAGTCTAAGGGGGAGGGGGAACAGAAGAGGAAACCTATGCACATAGGAGTTAAGTGGCTTAACCCCAATGTCACACAGTGGGTAGGTAGCGGAGTCAGAATTAGAACCCAAGCCTCCTGACTCCCAATTCTGTGCCCTTTCCACCAGGCCATGCCGCTTCTTAAGGGTAAGGATATTAGACATTCTGCTAGTGGTTGGATTAAACAATAATAGGAGAATCTGTATCCCAAAATGTCAGTCACGGTGGTATCTACAAACCACCTACCCCTAACCCACTAATAACCACTGCATCCTCGTGACTATGAAGCAATGTTTCCATAATATGACCTTCTTCAAGAATACAACCCCTGCAAAATGGGAGCACTCCCCAAAGGTAAGAAGTCTGAGAAGGCAATGGAAAAGCATGGCTATATACAGTAGTTGGGATCTAAAATACTGAATGTATTTTCTAGGGAGTGGGAAGATTATCATCAATTTCTGAGGACTCAGTAATGAACAAAATCCATTCCAAAATTACATTGGGATTCACTTTATATCTTTGGTCGATTACCTGAAGTGGCAGAAGAGGCATCATCCACCATAGCAAATCATTACTGATCCCTCCTGATGCTCATCTGTGGTTTATTTGGGTAAATTCAATTTCACGCAAAATTTGACAGAGGAATATACATCTCTGACAGATTTTAAATTCTATGCAGGGGATTGATTGTTCAAGAATTATGAATTAGATCATGCAGCCCTTTATATCACAGTACGATACCTTAAGGAGGAGCTAAAAGAAATGGGTGGTCATTTATAGTGTATTAAAAACCAGATGCAGATAAAATGCTTAAAAATAACCATGGCCTAACCCAGTGGTCTGGTCCTAAACTTTTTCACCCTGACATGACTACCACCCTCAGTCTCCCCTGTTTCCTATAAGGCCCCACATGTCATACCTCCACCAAATAGCATTAACAAAGCTAGGCAAGGTGAAAAGAGCAGAAGAATACTATCAGTCTTGAATTTAATTAGCTTGGGGGGGAGGGGAGAGAGGCAGATGGAGAAGATAACTGGAAAGAGTGATAAGCATCTGCAAAGAGTCTCACACATAACAGAGTGCAATAAATATTGACTAACTGAAGACAAGAGGAGGCAGATGTCACAGGAGTAGGGTTGGGAAAGAGGTTGTATTAACAGCTGCTGTATCACCACCAAATAGTTCTGCTGCTCTGGCCTCTCCTGGAATTTCCTATCACTCCTGGGAACAGGCCCATGACCCCATTTATTTTAGGCTTTAGTACTCTGAACATAAACCCACAGTGCATCTCTACAGTCCGATTACAAACACACTTCCAAAATAGTCAAATACCAGCACATGTCCTTCTTTCCTAAATTTTTCTCTTACAAAATCCAAGTGCTGGAGTGAGCTGTTCATTTAGATAACCTAGTAGAGGAGAAGACAGAATTGGAGAGTAGGACGAATGAGTCAGTGCATTGGCAGGCCCTTCTTTTGCAATCAACAGTGAATCAACACTCATTCATTCATTCATATTTGTTGAACGCTTACTGTGTGCAAAGCACTGTACTAAGTGCTTATATGATAACTTCATGATTGCCTTCTTAACCATAAATCCTCACTTGAAACAATGGCTCTACTCAAAAAGAATCAAAGGATCACATTTGACAGAGCCTTCTGCAGTCTATGCCAGGATTTCAGCTTTGATGGGTGGAAATAATATCCAATCTCATTAACATCACAGTACTCTCAAGCACAGATTTTAATGTTTTAACTTATCTCCAGTCACCATTTTGCTCCTCTCTGAAACCTAAGTGCCTTCTTCCCAGGATCTCTCTAAATTGTTGACATCCACTGGAGGTCTATAATCAGACTGTAAGCTCCTTCAGGGAGCTTGCCTTTTGCTTTATTGTACTGTCCCAAGAGCTTCTTAGTACAGTCTTTCGGCATCCAGGAGGGACTCAAATACTGACGAACAAACGACTGCATAAAGAAGAAAGAGAATAGACAACAAAGGCACATTTCCAAGTCACTAGACTGTTCTCCCTCCTACTTGTCCCTTCCAGGAAAGGGACTGTGTCCAACCCATTTCACATGTATCTACCCCAGCACCCAGAATAGCGCTTGACACATAGTAAGTGCTTAACAAATACCATAAAACATATGTTGGTTCCTACCTTTTTCCAGATTTCAGAAGGTTGATTCTTAGGGCCTCCCTGAACTAGTGCAGTAAGTTAGAGATGGGGTAAGAAAATACTCTAAAAGGAGACGGAAAAAACATTACCTGACTACTGTATTGAGCTGCTTTGGTCCAGCAAGGTGTCAGTGAGGTTATCCCATATGTTGGGAGGATATCAAAAGTTGAGGGTATAGTTTCTTTAGCTCCTAAGGTGCTTTCCAGGGGCTCTCTCCAACATAATTCATTCTCTTCTCAACCATGTATGTAGCAAACTCATTCTTTTTCCTAGCTTCCTGGTCTAAAAGTACACAGTGACCTGAATGACTCAAATATCAGAAGCTGCTGCCATGCAACCAGGTCTCTGTTCTCTGAATAACCCAGATTTCTTGCAACTAAAGCCAAGGTATTTCATTTGGAAGCTATTTTCTCCAGGTAATAGGTGACCTGATCCTTTAATCCAGTTATTTTTAATTCCTTTATAAATACAAACTTGTTCTCCATCTTAAGATGCAAAATAAGATTTATTTGTTATTATAAGGTCAGGTAGATTTCCTCTCTGCTACTCCTCCCTCCCCCTCCCCCCCCCCCCATTCACCATTCCTATCTTTATCACCTTCGAATTACATATTGAACGGGAAAATGACACAACTGGTAAGGACTAAATTATTGGGTCGTGGTTGGAAATCCTTTTATCATGAAATGAGTTAGGGGCGGAGAGAGGGGGCATATGCTTTTGGCATATGGCATGACATGGTGTGGGAAGAAATGGTTTTGCACTTGTACACAGCTTCAGACACAATGAGCATGATTGAGCCTAATGAGTAATACAATTATTTTGATGCTACAAAATGTAAAAGACTTGGAGAAATTTGAGAACAAAGGAGAAACGAGATAAATACTTTAGGTTATTTACTTTGAAGAAGAAAAGACTGAGGGATGTTATAGGAAAGTTAGTATCAAATCACCAATCCTTGAGGAGTATAAATTTAGGAGTCCACAGAGAGATTGGAAAAGCCATCAGTTACCAATGTGATCAGGAAAATGAACTCACCCAGTTCTCCTATAATGTGGAAGGCTTTTAAAATGTATTGTTTAAGTGCTTACCATGTGCCAAGCACTGTACTAAGCACTGGGGAAGAGCCAAGCTAATCAGGTTGGAAACAGTTCATGTCCCTCAGGGGGCTCACAGTCTTAATCCCCATTTTACGGATGAGGCAATGGAGGCACAGAGAAGTTAAGTGACTTGCCCATGGTTACACTGCAGACAAGTGATGGAGAGGGGATTAGAATCCAGGTCCTTCTGACCCCCAGGCCCATGCTCTATCCACCAGGCCACTCTGCTTCTTGCAGAACCCTGAGGAAATCTGACTTCAATGCTCCACCTTTTTCACAGAGTGCAATTTGGGTTTTTCCAATCCCCAAACATGTACATCCTCAAACTTATTGTCACATATGGTGTCCTCAAGGCAATTTCCAGGGCCCAGACACTAGGTAGGCTGGTGGAGGGAGGAAGGGAGGAAACTCACACTTCTGCTAATCCTAAACCAATCAAGAAGCCCCAGAGGGGGTACAATCTCACTGAAAAGACACTGCCTGCAAGACTTCATGCACATTTCTTCAGCCCTTTCTTGCTGAATTGCAACAAAAAGCACCATCATCAAGTCCCATCCCTCTCCCCTTCAAGGTTTCTGGCTGCAAGTGAGATGTCAGTGAGAAATGCTTAGAATTCCTTAACTCCCATTCTCTCCTAGACCCCCTCCAATCTGGCTTCCGTCCCCTCCACTCTACCAAGACTGCTCTCTCTAAGGTCACCCGTGACCTCCTTCTTGCCAAATCCAATGGCTCCTACTCCATTCTAATCCTCCTTGACCTCTCTGCTGCCTTTGACACTGTCGACCATCCCCTCCTCCTCCATACCTTATCTCACCTTGGCTTCACGGACTCCGTCCTCTCCTGGTTCTCCTCTTACCTCTCTGGCCGGTCATTCTCGGTCTCCTTTGCTGGCGCCTCCTCCCCCTCCCATCCTTTAACTGTTGGAGTTCCTCAAGGGTCACTTCTTGGCCCTCTTCTGTTCTCCATTTACACTCACTCCCTCGGTGAACTCATTCGCTCTCACGGCTTTGACTACCATCTCTACGCAGATGACACGCAGATCTACATCTCCGCCCCTGTCCTCTCCCCCTCCCTTCAGGCTCGCATCTCCTCCTGCCTCCGGGACGTCTCCACCTGGATGTCGGCCCGCCACCTAAAACTCAACATGAGCAAGACTGAGCTCCTCATCTTCCCTCCCAAACCCGGTCCTCTCCCAGACTTCTCTATCACCGTGGATGGCACGACCATCCTTCCCGTCTCTCAGGCCCGCAATCTCGGTGTCATCCTTGACTCGTCTCTCTCGTTCACCCCACACATCCTATCCGTTACCAAGACCTGCCGGTTTCACCTCTACAATATCGCCAAGATCCGCCCTTTTCTCTCCACCCAAACGGCTACCTTACTGCTACAGGCTCTCATTATATCCCGGCTAGACTACTGTGTCAGCCTTCTCTCTGACCTCCCTTCCTCCTCTCTCGCCCCGCTCCAGTCTATTCTTCACTCTGCTGCCCGGCTCATCTTCCTGCAGAAACGCTCTGGGCATGTCACTCCCCTTCTTAAACAACTCCAGTGGTTGCCTATCAACCTCCGCTCCAAACAAAAACTCCTCACTCTAGGCTTCAAGGCTCTACATCCCCTTGCCCCTTCCTACCTCTCCTCCCTTCTCTCTTTCTACCACCCACCCCGCACGCTCCGCTCCTCTGCCGCCCACCTCCTCACCGTCCTTCGGTCTCGCCTATCCCGCCGTCGATCCCTGGGCCACGTCCTCCCGCGGTCCTGGAACGCCCTCCCTCCTCACCTCCGCCAAACCGATTCTCTTCCCCTCTTCAAAACCCTACTTAAAACTCACCTCCTCCAAGAGGCCTTCCCAGACTGAGCTCCTCTTCTCCCTCTACTCCCTCTGCCACCCCCCTTTACCTCTCCGCAGCTTAACCCTCTTTTCCCCCTTTCCCTCTGCTCCTCCACCTCTCCCTTCCCATCCCCCACAGCACTGTACTCGTCCGCTCAACTGTATATATTTCCATTACCCTATTTATTTTGTTAATGAATTGTACATCGCCTTGATTCTATTTAGTTGCCATTGTTTTTACGAGATGTTCTTCCTCTTGACGCTGTTTAGTGCCATTGTTCTCGTCTGTCCGTCTCCCCCAATTAGACCGTAAGCCTGTCAAACGGCAGGGACTGTCTTTATCTGTTGCCGACTTGTTCATTCCAAGCGCTTAGTACAGTGCTCTGCACATAGTAAGCGCTCAATAAATACTATTGAATGAATGAATGAAAAAGGATTTGTCTAGTTCAGCCTTGCAAATGGGAATAGAAGTAAAAGGATTTGGCTCCTTAGGGGCTAGTTAAATCCAGGCTCCTCCTGGTGAGATCATGACTAGACAGACCTTATCTAGTACATACCCAACTGCTAGGGATGGTATTCCAAAGTGCTACTACTAATGCTTTCTGATATTCCTCTCTCCTCCAAACAGAATGAAGAAGAATCTCAGAATGGCAAAACAACCAGAAAGTGGTGGGGAGAGGTCATAAGGGAGATTTTCTAGGCAAAATATCTCAGTGGAATTTCCTTTTCACCTCATTTTTTTGCTCTTTACAGTGAAAACCTGTATCTACAGAACTACCCATTTTTATAGTCATTGAGAAGCCTAATATTTTCATTTAAGAGCATGAATTTCAGTTTAGACCAGGTTTTACGTGGTTACAGACCTTCATAGTTATGCTTGGGTTGGATTTGCATGATGCTCAAGCCACCATAATCCCTTAATACATTAATGACTCCATATGCTGCTGCCTCCTACACTTAAAACAGCTTATGGATCATGTATATTAACAGGGGATACAAATCAGAGGAATACAGAGAGCACTTACAAATGACACTGCCTCGCAACTCGGTTTCTACTGACCTCCACTGGCTTTCACCTCAAAAATTGAGTTATAATTTAGGAGTCACTCTGAAAGCCATTCATTTAACCTTGTATAGAGATTTTTTAAAACATAAGGGAGTGACAAGGGGTGAAAGAATACTGTTTCAGAAATCTCACAAGTACTGGACCAATAGGTCCATGAGGGGAATCAATCCTGTGAAGGAGCCAATTGGGAAAGCAATTCAATACCTAAAGTGACTGACTCAACAGGTCTACCTTCTTAAATCTAAAAAGGAGAACAGTTTAAGCTAACTTAAATGGCAGTAATTCTTAAAAACAAAAACCAAACAAAAAAAAGTCCAAATGGTTCCCATAGTTGCATACCACAGTTTTAATGACCAGTAGATATTGGATCCACCCTTTCAGGTCTGTCATTTCCTCCCCCATCACATCCTAGGCCATAACCTATGTGGATTTCCTTGTGATTTGATCAATTTTAGTCCTCAGTAACTTCAACCCTTATTCTCTTTTCCGCCTGTCCCGGGAGCAATATCCAAAAAAAACCACTCACTCTTGGGATCATATTTCACTGGAAACAAAGTCTAGCCTTTACTTCTACTCTAAATAAAGGGAATCTGGGAAATCTCTGATGATCACATCCTTCCTAGATTCGTCCTTGCTCAGATCACTGCTCCTCCTTTTCCTGCTGTAAAGTCACTAGTTTAAGTGACAGGCAGCACATCTGGGAAATGTTAAGGTATTAACATGTTCACTCTGTGGACTTGCAGTGACGAGTTTTAAATAGGATGAAGCACAACCCTTCAAAGGGAGCCATTCCTTCAACAACCAAAATACTCAAGTAGCTGATGATCAGAACTAAACTGCTAAATTCCCCCTCTGAATGAATGGCGGTGATTCAGTATAAGAATCTACAAATCTGGCGTCTGTTCGTTCACTTTGTCAGAGCAAACCTAATGATCTCTGAAAAGCACTCAGATGCTCCCTTCACTTAACTTAAAAAGTGACTTTTTAAACAGTGAAATCAAATAGAGAAGTTACAAGGGCAGCTATGGAAGGTCTGAGCTAATGTTGGACAAGCTGACAGTTGAAAGTAAAGAGAACAAATGGGATTTAACCTCTCTGGTAATGCCATTATTCTAACCAACTAAAGAGGTCTCTTGTTTTCTAAACAGTTCAGGACCCAGGTATACAACATTTTCTACTCAATAAAGCTGGTGAATAAAAACTTGGCACTGTAGATGATAGAGTCGAGAGCCAATTCTCATTAAAAAAAACAAACAAACCACAATAACAGGTTTCATTTAAAGACCATAATAAAAAGTATTTCCTGTATGTGTGCCCGAATTTGGCTGAGCCAATTTTTAGAACACATTTTCAGATTACTAAATGCAGATTATACTTGTTTATTTAGATAACAGTAATCTGGGAGAAAAGGGAAAAATATTAGTCTCTTTTTTCCCCAAACATTTATCCCCTAGCTGCCCCCAAATAGAGGATGCACTAGTCAATGGCCTGGGTAGCCATTCCATCACATGTTGTACTGGAAATATAGGATTGTATTTCTTAAGTGCCTAACTAGAGAAATACAAAATATAATAATAATGTTGGTATTTGTTAAGCGCTTACTATGTGCCGAGCACTGTTCCAAGCGCTGGGCTAGACACAGGGGAATCAGGTTGTCCCACGTGGGGCTCACAGTCTTAATCCCCATTTTACAGATGAGGTAACTGAGGCATCGAGAAGTTAAGTGACTTGCCCAAAGTCACACAGCTGACAAGTGGCCGAGCCGGGATTCGAACCCATGACCTCTGACTCCAAAGCCCGGGCTCTTTCCACTGAGCCATGAAAATATGATTGCAAAACACACACATCCCAGGTTAATAAGGTTTGGGTACCTATAAATCACTAGAACTTTGGACTCTAAGGAAATACAATCCTAATCATAAATTGAAATTTAAACCAGCTCTGAATGAATCTGGAAACTCACCATTTCTGAAAGATGGAGCTGTCATTTATTTCTGACCTTAAAAGGGTCTACTACTATCAAGGAATAGCAAAGTACTTTGCCACATCCGAAGTACATATTTTGAAAGTGTCCACCCAACTGCATTTCATATTTCTGTACTTTCCTCATAGTAAAAAAAAATAAATAAATCTGGAACTTTAAAGGATTTTTCAAAAATGAAGAGAAAACCGTTAGTCTCAACTGTGCTGCCCACCCTGGCTTTACGAGATTGCACAGTATTCAGTGCTTTGAATTTCTCCTCCATAAATTCTCACATCATTTCTGAGGAGAAAGGAGAGGGTTATATTTAAGCCTCTCCTTTCTCCTCAGAAATGAAATCACAGCCCCACAACTCCACAGACTCAGCTTACCCAAGGTCCAGAGTTTGGATCCCAAAGTCCGTCAGTCAGAAATTGCCTCTTTTTCAACAATTTCTTCTAAAGTCTGGCTCATCAAGTCAAATTCCTTTCCTGCCTTTTCTTCCAGTAGTGAGTGATGTCAGGCCCAGCCCTCCTTCCGTTCCTCCCTCCCTTCCAGACCATTCGCATAAAGAAGCTGTTTTAAAAGAAAATAAAAAGAGGCAGGCCCTGAAGCAATCCTTCACATGTTAAAAGACAGAGGCACTTGGATAGCACAAGCACCATATGCTCTGTTTGGATACTCAACACAGTCAGAGAATCTGCAGCTAGGGTAAAGAAGAAAAATACAGGACTGAGACTTTAGTCTGTGTCAGTGAGGGAGCTGACACCATTGGGTAAATAGTTCTTTTAAAGGACAGAAATGAGTGTGTTTTTCAGTCACAGTAGACTGAACAGATTTTCTAGCTACTGAGAGATGTTAAAAGGTATGCTCATCGAGTTTACCTTCAGTCACCAGAAGCTTTGCTTCTGAATGCTTTTGCAGGTAGAAGCAAAGCATTACCCAAGGAGCAGCCACTTGCACCATGTTGAATCCCCAAGAATGGCGAGCTTCAGGGGAGAGGTGAAAGTGGAAGACTTCAACTTTATGTGATTTCTTTTCCTAAATTTTTAAATTTATTTGCAGAGATTTTCCTCCCTGAACAGCTGCCCCAAAGGGGAAAAAAATCCCTAGGAAGAAACTAAGATTAGGAAAAAAAATAAGCCACAGAAACAACTTTACAACTATAAAAGATCCGCTCCCTTTCTCCCCCATTCCACCACCTGATGGAGTGCAAGTTGTAACACCTCTGATAAGGATTTCTCAGGAGTCCCTAATCAAGGTCAGAATAATTTTACTGCCTAATTTTAGCTTTCTGAAGGGCTGTGGGTACCAATCAATATGTCTGGTAAATGAAGTCAGTTTTCCACCCTAATATACCAGGCTTACCTTTGGCTCTTTGGTTTAGAGTGCAAAGTACATACTTCACTGCCAGGGGCAGGATTGTGGGACTAGGGGCATGGCTCCTGGCTATGAGTGACTCAATGTCGTCATTGTGAGTCTGTCCCAACTACAGCATCCTGAACAGTAACTTTAGGAAACCGGATTGATGCTCAATGTGGCAGACATGATCCTAGACCCTGCACTTCATTAACACTACATCCCTAGGTAATCAGATGGCTGATCTTGTCTGGATCAGAGTTATCCACAGGACTGCTGATGAGGCAAGGGGGTAGTTTAAAGCATCTATTTTTAGGAACTGAGATATCGTCTATGCCTAGCTATTCAGGGGGTCAATTTTATGTAGTATCAGCAGTCCAGAGTGTAAACTGGGGTAATCCAAAGTAGCTAACATTACACTGAAGCAGTCACAGAAGAAACCATAATTCAGCAAAACTATTAAATGAAACACCCCTAATTAGTGTTAAACCAACTTGGATTGCCTGGACCAGGAGATGTCAGGAAATGCCTACTGAATTAAGACCAACTGCTCGTGTCCCTGAAATGTTCCATAGGAAGCAGAGGCAAACGATTTTAGGGACCCACAAACTTAAACCATTGATGCCATTTATAAAAGATGTGCCAACATACCACACAAAGGCTGCTTATTTTTATGGCAGAGTTGAGTCAGTAATAGGAGAAATTAACTTGAGAGACTGACTTTTTTTTACATGTACACCTTATGGTGTTTAGTCCTATATGTCGGGGAGAGCACATTCTGAAGATCCTTATTTGCTTAATCTTCAACCATTCTCCTTCCCCACCCCCAAAAATGCAGAACCTAAATCTAAAGGTAGTTTCTGTGTATTTTGTGAGAATAAATGAATTCAGTTAATATAATTTTCTCCACACTGCATCCTGACCTGCTGTCTGGTTTATGAGGATGACTGGAGCTAGGAAAAATGAAGCCATTTTGGCAACACAGAATTGTTCATTAGTTGACTGTAATGATTGGCAGTATTAGCCCGACAATTTATATAGCTCCACACATGCCTTGATCTGGGGTGGAGGGTGAGGAAGGCCTCCAGGTCACTGAGTTGCTTTGACCCACTCCTAAATAGGGAAATATCTGCAGGAGGAGGAGGAGGCATCTGAGGAGAATTCTGAAAAGGAATAGGCACTTGCTTGAAAGATGTGGAGTATAACGTTGTTTCAGGGATTTGCAAAGATGGGGAGGAGATGAGGGAGGAAGGGAGATGAGAGGCCTTTTTGAGGGAGGAGAGGGCAAAGGGGCAGAGAAGAATGAGAGAGGTGGGTTGATCACGAATTTGCATTCTCTGCATGCACTGGATATAGAGAGCAAGGGGGAACCAGTATAAAGTTTGGAGGAATTAAGTGACATGCTCAAAGATGAGGCAAGTTCCATTTCTTCTGTGCTCCTTACCCCTGATCTTTTGCCAAGTATCTCACTCTCTGCTCTTGTGAATTATTGGTGGGCGATGCAGCACAAGCACCCCTGACTTTACTACCTTTGTAAAGGTTTGGCTAATAGTGTTCCTGCAGTCAGTAATATCATTTTAGTCATCAAAGGGCAGAGCTGTTATATTACTTATCTGGTGTTCTGTCGATGAATTGACTATACCATTTACATGTACTTTCATAACGTATTTTCATTTTGCACCATTGTAACCCACTAATAAAGGGTTCCAATCAGAGCATAACTAATCCAAAGAGCATGAAGGAACTTTAAGATTTCAGCTAACATAGCCTGAACTTGGCTCTGGAAAAAGAACAAGGTCTAGAATAGGTTTCTATGGCAGCAGAGGGTTGATGGTAGGGAGGAAGATGGTGGCAGGGAGAGTGCTCCCAACTGCCTACTGTCTGTTTGGTCACTAGCCAACCTCTCCCATTTTCCTCCATCCCAAGGCCCAAGGCCATGTGCCAGGAAGATAGTGGAGGGGATAGCAGGAGGTAGTGAGAGGTCGGGAGTGACAGAAGTCACCAGCATTCTGGTTAAATAAAAAACAAACAAACAAAAGAATCTTTCAACACTGTTTTCAGCATTCGGTCTCCAGGCAGATGAATAACTACAATTCAGGACAGCTGAAAGCCTATTTTTTCTTAAAGATCTCCAGGATCTTACAACTTCTGTGGTTCAGGATTTTATCACCCTGAAAGTCAAGAAATTCTTCTCTATGTCCATCTGAAATCCTTACTGCTTTAATTTAAGACCATTTGTTTGCTTTGGTGCTCAATGAACACAGAAATCAACCCATCAACATCTTCCCCATTAAAACTTTTCATACACCATCCAAGGCCCTTTCTCCCATCATCCTTTGTCTTTGCTTCTCCAGGCTAAACATCCTCAATTATTTTAACCTATTGTTATAGGACCTATACTCCATACCTCTGTTCTCCTCTGGACCCTTTCCATTTTCTCTACTTTTGTCTATGAAAAAAAAACCACCCCCAAAACTGAACACAATATTCCAAAACTGACTAGTATAGGCTAAAACAGGATTATTTGCTGACTTTTGCATGCCCTATTTCTGTTAATACATCCCAGTACCATAGTTTATTTTTTAAAATAATGACACCATATTCTTCATCACAATTAGATTTTAGTCAAATCTGACACCCAGGTTTATGTCTAAAAGTGAGATGCTTGTGCTTTATTCCTAAGAGTACCACCTTGCCTTCATCTATCGAATTTCATCTTCTTTCCATAGGACCATCCTTCCCATTTGTCAAAGTCACTTTGAATTCTATTCCGGTCTTCCAAAATCTTAACAACCCAGCCCAATTTAGCATCATCTGCAAATTTGATGAGTGTGCTCTGTATTTAACATCATCAGGAATGTGAAGACCAGGCCATTTTTGAAGGAGCATTGTTGGAAGCCACAGAAATTACTAGCCTGAGGAGTGTGATTCACATTGCAAAGATCCAGATGGTGGGAACGATCCTAAAGGGTGTCGAAAGGAGGCAGACATTTTGCCACTTCTCAAGTTCAATGGAGTCTCCCTGACTAATGATCCTCGGTTTTATTCCTCATCCTGACCTGCTTTATAAGTGCAATTACATTATTAAGATGGGGCTAAAGCCTCACTCTATAAACCTATAGACTATTGCAAGTAATTTGCTTTCTGTCACCTTCCCTTTCCCAGAAAAATTATTGCAAAAGACTACGTGAATAATTAAATTTCATAATTTGGGAGACATAAATGTTGAAGAAAATATTACATGATTTCATAATATGACTTCCAGGATCTGTTACCGAAAAATATTTCTGAACTGCTTACCAAACAGTGATATGTTTGTCGATTAAATCCTGAAAATTGGCAATCAATTAACTGGATTTATTGAGCATTTATTCATGGCAGGGCATTCTACTGAGTGCTTAGGAGAGTTGGTAGACATAATCCCTGGCCTCAAGTACCTTAGAATATAGTGGGGAAGACAGGCATTACAATTAATTTGTGGGCCCCGCTATGTTACTCTATTTTTATCCTCTTTATTTAGGCAACAGTGGGTTTAACTATCAAATGGCCAACATTTAATTACACAAGGACACAAAGAAACAAGAAAATTGCAGGCAGAAATCTCCAGAGCAATTCACTGTGAGTTCTATTTTTCCTTTGAATAAATGGAGTCCTGAAATTCTAGTGGTCAAAAAGTAAAACTATGGTCCCGAATTCTATCCTAAAAAAAAATTCCTCATATCTTGAGGTTATTTTTTGGAGTCATTAAAGAAACTACTATTCTATCAATCAGTCGATGGTATTTATTAAATGCTTGTTGTGTGCCAAGCACTGTACTAAGCGCTTGGGAGTGTACAATACAGAATTGGTAGACACATTCCCTGCCCACAATGAACTTACAGTCTAGAGGGGGAGGTGTCCAAAGATCAACTGAACACATAAAACAAAAGCTTAACACAATTTTCATATATTGTATGACTAAAAGCCTGTGTTTTACAACCTACAAAGATGTGGGAAAAGTACACAACGACTATTAATTGTATCCTACTGTAAGTTTATCCTACAAACCAAATGACTGCATGTTAATAAGGATACTTAAATAGATCAATGTCACCTTACTTTCAGTAATTTCATAGAGTGAAGAGCTGGGAAAGCTCATCACACTAAATGGACTAGCTCCCAAGTAATTATAAAATCCCCTTTGAAAACCATTACAGGATATCATCCACTTATGAAACATAGCACTGTAGCCCAACTGTAAGCCATTTTAAACTTCTTCTACACTGACTGTCTTTAGGAATACAGAAGGAAAGAATCCACATTCCACCAGGAGGGTTGTTTATGCTACTATGGGTTCCTGGATTGGGAACAGAGTTGCTTGCCCTGGAAATGGAGTGGAGTTGAAAAGCTATCCACTTGGTGGACCCTTGCAAAGGAAGCTTCAGAGCTTCTGTTTTCCAAAATTAAGAACTCTAGGGAGGTAATATAATACGTGCCACTGCATAATGACACCAAGTAAAATACAGATGAAGACATGGCACGGCACATACAGTTCACTGTTAGAGAAGGTCATTTGGTTAAACCTGAGGAAGATTATGATCACCAGAAGTCTTTATTGTCTTACACGTTAAAGCAAGAGCAACTAAACTTCAAGCTTCAGAATCCAAAACGGTTGCATCTGAACCTAACAACAGCTACAATTTCCCCTCTAGCTAAATGAGTGGTTGTTATGCACAAGTGCATTTTGAATGTATTATTTTTAGTAATTCATGCTTATCATTCAATGGATCTGAATATCTTAACATACTGTGAATCCCTTGTGGGGGCAGTGACGATGTCAGATCTTATTTTCTTGTATTTACCAGGTGCTGAATCCTAAGAATCTAGATAGAAAGAGCTCAACAAATAACATTACTCCTACTCTAAGTGGAACTTTTTTACTCTCCTCTCTACAACACCAAAAGTGGGAAACCATCCTATGCCCCTGATGCGCCTGTGTGATAAGTTTTCCCTAATGAAATGGGAAACTGGCAAATTCTTCAGCCAGGGACCAACTTCCAAATCTGATGCATTACTCATTGGCTTAGGTGGAACTCAGAAGATCTGTTGTAGTGATACAATTCTAATGGATTCCTTTTATTTGAACAGCAGTCACTCACAACAGGTTTTGGAACTGGAGCTGCCTCCTAATCCACAAAGGCTTCTATCCTATTTGTTCCTGTCTTAGTTGATGGATTTTAAACTGTGATTAAGGAAAGAACAAGACAAACCTGAATAAGATAGGGTAAACAAGGAAGCCAGAGCTGCCTTCATTTATAAACATACTCCTCTTCATGAAGTAACGATTTCTCATTAAGAGTTGTTAGCATTAACCTATTTCTGCTTAGATAATTGGAAGGTTCAGAGGATTATAATATATCTTTATTTAGACAGCTAATGTTTTACCAAGGAAAAACAAAATAAACATGCTTAGCTTTGAGAGAACAGAGAGGAACAAAATTTATCTACTTTCAGCATAACCATCATCGGTAAATATAGCAATCTTTTGAGTTTCAATATCACTCTGAATTTTAAGGCAGAAATAAGAAAAGCAGCATGGACTAGTGGATGGAGCATGGGCTTGGAAGTCAGAAGGACGTGGGTTCTAATCCTGGCTCCGCCACTTGTCTGCGGTGTGACCTTGGGCAAGTCACATCATTCTCTGGGCTTCAGTTACATCATCTGTAAAATGGGGGTTGAGACTGTGAGCCCCATGTGGGACAGGGACTGTGTCTAACCCAATTTGCTTGTATCCATCCCAGCGCTTAGTACAATGCCTGGCACATAGTAAGTGCTTAACAAATACCTCAATTATTATTATTATTGCTGCAGGTGGCTTAACTATGGGCATTTCCCTGCGTCTAGGTGAGGAAGATTACCTATATTAGGATGGGCAATCACATTCTCTAGGGTCTTCCCTACCACCCTATTTGTAATGAAGGAAAGGGGGGTTTTAGGGTTGGTTGGGTGGTTATTTTTTTACATGACTAACAGACTGTCCTTTGCCTGTTAAGCTGTTTGGGAAATTTCTCTGCAACACAGGTTATATTTATTTGTCACCATGTCTCTTTACCTTCAGTCTCTCCCCACTTCAGTTTATATTCTATGCTGTTGCATGGGTCATCTTCTCGAAGCATTGCTTAGCACACATCTCTCCAGGCTTCAAAAACCTCCAACACCTACTCAATCTGTTTCAAGCAGAACTTCCTGTCCATTGGCTTCGAGGCTCTTCCCTAGCTCTCCCCATCTCACATATCAGTTCTTTTCACCTGCTGCTGCTTCCCTGACTACCTTCTTCACTCTGCACAAATACGCATCCTAACCAGGGCTGGAAGGAAGATGGGAAGGTCCAGTGATGTTGTGGGCAGGTACAACTCGTATTGTACTCTTCCAAGTGCTTAGTTTCTGTTTGATGCCAAGGTGGATGGGCAACCACTGGAGGTTCTCAAGGAGTACAAATGAGTTGAATTCAGAGGATGGAAGTGTTGCCCCATGGTAGTGTGATATCCTTGCCTTCCTCTTCCTACTCCCCTCCTTATTTTCCTTTTTCTTTTGCTCTTGCTTTGAGCTAGGCACAAAATCCCTGCAGCTCTCCAACTACTCCTCCACTAGTAATAATAATAATAATGATTATGACACTTCAGTGCTTACTATGTGCCAGGCACTGTACTAAGCGCTGGGGTGGATACAAGCAAATTGGGTTGGACACTTTCCCTGTCCCACCTGGGGCTCACGATCTCAATCCCCATTTTACAGATAAGGGAACTGAGGCCCAGAGAAGTGAAGTGACTTGCCCAAGGTCACACAGCAGACAAGTGGCACAGCGGGATTAGAATTCATGACTTTCTGACTCCCAGGCCCATGCTCTCTCCACCACACCATGATGCTTCTCCAGTATAAACCTGCTTCTGTTCACTCTGACCTCATCAGTCATGACGAGGGAGGGGGTGGGGGCATGAGGAAGGCCGTCTCCTCAGGAAGACTATATGAACAACTCCAAAAAACCCAATCATATCCATGATTTCCAACAGCAGAAAAACATTTTCCTGAGGACTTGTACTCTAATACAACACTGTTGTATTTTATTATTAATAATCATGGTATTTGTTGAGTGCTTACTATATGTCAAGTACTGTTCTAAGCTCTGAGGCAGATACAAGTTAATCCTGTCAATCACAGCCTCTGTCCCACAGGAGACTCACAGTTTAAGTAGGAGGGAGTAGGATGTAATGCCCATTTTACAGATGAGGAAACAGAGAGGTTAAGGAACTTGCCCAAGGTCATACAACATACAAGTGGAAGAGCTAGGATGAGAACCCAAGACCCCTGACTCCCAGGCCATTGCTCTTTCCATCAGGCCATGCTACTCCCAAGCACCCAATATAGTGCTCTGCCCACAGTAAGTGCTCAATAAATACCACTGACTGACTGATTGACCCTTAGGCCTACCTAACTCTCTTGACAGTAAGAAGGGAAAAGCTGGTCGTGGTTATAAATGCAAATTTCACTCATTCGCTTCTGCAGGATTCCCAAAGGATATCTTCATCACCATCTCATTGGACTCCTCCCTATATTTGCAACATTGGCTGTCAGGGCCACAACATCCTACTATACATTGCCTTGTGGCTCGGGAGAGAAAGTTCCCCGGTGACTTTTGACTATATTTCCTTTCTCAAATAAAACCGCCTCCGGAGTTATATTCTCATGCTCAAAAAAACAATGTGGGGATTGAAAAAGAGGAGTTTCTCTTAGGTAGATTACCTAATTTTCTAGAGTTGGTGCTGTCTCTATATATCAAAGATCTCAATGCCTGGCTAAAGTACAGAAAATTGTGTGTGTGCTGACTGAAACTAATCTTTTCAGGTCCAGTGCCAGACTCTTCCCTGTGCCAGACTCTTCCCTAAGGACCTGATGATCACTAATCTGAAATACCTGTGAGCTTGTCCTATAGACTGTGAGTTTGTTGTGGGCAGGGAATGTCACTGTTTATTGTTGTGCTGTACTTCTCCTCTGCACACAGTAAGTGATTACTAAATACAATTGAATGAATGAATGAAATCCAAATGGAGGACTGAGAACAGAAACCCTAATAAAGTTCTCCTATGAAATGTATTTTCCTTGAACATGTAAGTTAGACACTGTGGGGGAATTAGGGAGTGTTCTCCTGAGGAACCACGTCTGGCAAAAACAATAAGTGATGTCAAGCAGCCTGGGGAATCAGTCTGCCTAATGGAAAGAGCATAAGCCTGGGAGTCAGAGGACCTGCGTTCTAATCCTGCCTCCACCACTTGTCAGCTATATGACCCCAGCTTCTCTGTGCCTCATCTGTAATATGAGGATTCAGTCTAAGAGCCCCATGTGGGACATGGACTGTGACCAACCTGATTATCTTATGTCTCCCCCAGTGCTTAGTACAGTGCCTGGCTCAATGTAAGTGCTTAACAAATACCATTAAAAAGAAACAAAAAAACAACAACAAACCTTTGTGCACGTGTACATAGTGCCGGCAAGACATGAGTACTATTACATGAGTTTTCCTAAGCAAAGATTTGGCACGAACATACTCTCCATGTTATAGGAGAACTGACTAAATTTAGACAACTTAGACCAAGCTAAATCAGACATTTTTACCTCAAATTGGATTGCTTGAGGCTATTTTGAGAGATAGGCCAAGAATGGCCCCTGCAATTTACAATACAGTCAGTAGTTTTCATTCAGAAATGTTTTGTTTCTGGTTTTGCTTTTACCCAGTTAGAGTCTGGGTATACCAACTCAGTTTTGCAATTTTAAACTACAGAAACATTTGTTTCCGGCAGCAGCAGCTTGCCAACACAGCAGCCTTCCATCACAAAACTACTTCCTGCCACACAGTATTGTGCAAAACAACGTTATTTCTGCCAAAGTTCTGTTCCCTGAGCATAGGTCCTGCTCAGAACTAATTCCCCCACAGCATATTAGTTTAAAATCAAATGAAGAACAATAGCTCGTCCTCCAATTCATTCGGCACAAAACGTTAAGGAGGTAAATATGCACGATCCCTAAATGGTATGGAAACCTCAACTCTCTCTGCATTTTTTGCATTTTGCTTTTGCATTTTGCAGGAGGGGCTAACTGGGAATGTAGCTCCATGAATGGCATGCATGAATAAACACATACATGCTTTCTAAGCAAAGGAACCCATAAATAGCTGCAATGTCTCCTGTATGCACATTAGCTTCTAAAAATAGAGGTCCACTAAGTGTCTAACAATTTATAAAGCTGTTCTCAATCTAACTGTAGGTACCTACGTGGAGGATTGAGCAGCAACAGAAAGGTCTCCAACTCTGTGGCAATCTTGTCAGTCAGTCGATTGTATTTATTGAGCGCTTACTGTGTGCAGAGCACTGTACTGAGTGTTTGGGAGAGTACAATACAACAACAGAAATATTCCCTGCCACAACAAGCTTACCGTCTAGAGGAAAAGTTATCCTTCACTATAATAATTGTGGAATTTGTTAAATGCTTAATAAGTAATAATGTTGGTATTTGTTAAGCGCTTACTATGTGCTGAGCACTGTTCTAAGCGCTGGGGTAGTCACAGGGGAATCAGGTTGTCCCACGTGGGGCTCACAGTCTTAATCCCCATTTTACAGATGAGGTAACTGAGGCACAGAGAAGTTAAGTGACTTGCCCAAAGTCACACAGCTGACAAGTGGCCGAGCCGGAATTCGAACCCATGAACTATGACTCCAAAGCCCGTGCTCTTTCCACTGAGCCACGCTGCTTCCAGGGGCTGTACTAAGCAATGGGGTGGATACAAGCAAATCAGGTTGGATACAGTCCCTGTTCCACGTGGGGCTCACAGTCTCAGACCCCATTTTTCAAATGAAGTAGCAGAGGTACAGAGAAGTAATTTGCCCAAGGTCACACAGCAGACAAGTGGTGGAGCCGGGATTCGAAGCCCTGACCTTCTGACTCTCAGGCCCTTGCTCTATCCACTAGCATCATGCTGCTTCCCACAAGTTACACACCCCTGGGTGAGCATGAACCACCAATCTTTTTGTTGACAGCCAAACACGTTAATCAACTGCACCACTGAGTCAGGTATACCGGGGTCATGCGTACAGTCTCTGAAACATCATCTTAACAAAAGAAATGTGTGGCCGATGAAGTCCAAATAGGACGGAAAATTCATTACAAAATGACTTCTACAGATGTACTGGGAGGAGGGAAAGGAAAGAACAGTTAACCTTGAGAATGCTCTCAAGGATGTACAATTATCTTAAGAGGAAATTAAGAGCAAAATACATCTTTATCTTAGGCTAATAAGAGCCACATTCTGACATTAAAAAATGCTGGGCCATCATAAAAAATAAAAACCTAAGAAGACTGGCCAAGGGTTTTCAGATAACCACAACAGAAATATGCCAAAAGAAATACATTTATAATACAGCAAAGATGGAGAGATTTTAAAAATGATATCACTCTGGTACAGAACAGAAAATACTTTGATCCTTGATAATTCTTCAGCCTTTGAAGACTTGAGAATCAGATGCCCAGGACAGTCGCAACATGGAGGAGGTAGGTTTTTACAGGCTCATTTTTAAAGAATAACAAGATTTTCCTATGCTTTGTTGCTTTGTTGTTGGATTTTTACAGGTTAATCTATTATCTCACTTTTCCTGGTCCAAGCATGTCTTTATTAAGGCGGTCTTTCTATGCAACCTGGGTATTGGGGCAGCCTTTGATAATAGCTGTGTTGGAAATGGGTTACCAAACCCCATAATCCTTTAAAGAACAGGGTCTGTTCAATTGGAGTCATTTCTACAACTAAAGCCAACTGTCTGATTACCATTAGTAACTAAGTTAACGTTTACCCTGGTTGGGCTTTCCAAGAGATTTGTAGATACTAGAAAACCTGTCACCCTTTCTGCTTTTCTAACATATTAAATATTTACTTATTGAGATTGCATCTGGAAAATAAGAGAGGTAGGCAGCTCAATAGTGTTCTGGGCTTAACTAATACACTGGCAGAATAGCCATAGGTAAACTCAATTAACAATAATAATAATAATAATGATAATGATGGTATTTGTTAAGCACTTACTATGTGCCATGCACTGGACTAAGCACTTTGGTGGATACAAGCAAATCAAGTTTGACACAATCCCTGTCCCATGTGGGGCTCACAGTCTCTGCTCCCATTTTACAGATGACTTGAGGCACAGAGAAGTAAAGTGACTTACCCAAGATCACACAGCAGACAAGTGCCAGAGCCAAGGTAAGAACCCATCACCTCCTGACCCCCAGGCTTGTGCTCCATGTACTGCACCATGAATTGCCTGCATTGGTTCATTCAGTAAGTCAAAGATCACTTGTGCCAAGTCAGTTAGAGACATCATTTTCTTTGGCACTCTTGGGCTACCTTGGCCATTGTGTCAATGAAAGATATTGAAGTGCTGGGTAATGTTTTCCTATGCCAGATGAAAATTAAATACATTCATCAGGATCCAGGAAATAGTATATTTGTACCTAACTTATGGAAACAGAAAAATCTACTTGCTCGCTTTATGAGCAGACTGACACACAAGTATTCATACCCTTTAAAAAAAACTCTCAGAAGGAAATCTATACGATCTCTGGCCTGCAATGGACCCGAGGGACTGGAATTTTAGTTCTGGCCACCTCAACGGCATCTTGTGTCATTTGGGACAAACGCAACCCCTACAACCACTCACTTCAGAGGGATTTTGTGGGGATGGATGTGATGGGATGAAGTGTTTTGAGCTCCCTTGAAGAAAAACACTATGTTATTGCAGTGAGAATAAGATATTGCAGTTTTCTGGCAGAATACATCTCTGGCTCAGGTTCTACAAATGAGGTGAGCTTTGATGATAAAAGGTATTAGATTCTCCTGTCCACTTAGCCCATGAACCCATCCCCACAAGGAGTCAGATCTGTCACCCGCGAGATCCTATTCAATTGCAGATGCGTGGAAAATGAAAAGGAGATCATTGAAAGGCTACTGCGAAAGCCCCCAAATGTCTCTAGTCTGCCTTTTGGAGGGGAACAAAAACAATGAGACTGGTCCCTCAAGAAATCTGCACATGAATGAATTTGATTGTAATGAAATGAGGTCATGAAACTTTTAGGAGGGGAGACAGCAAATCAACCTGTCACTCCCACCTATCAATCTCAGAAAGGTAAAGTTTTATGAAAAGGAATATGGGCTTATCTTCTGGCATGTTTGAACAAAATCTGACGGGTGAATTGTGCATAATGTGCATATATTTCCAAATCTGTATTGGGAGATGATTACAAGCAATGTAGACGCTATATTATATGGCCAGGGCTAAGGATGAGAAGCTGTTATAGAACTCAAGACCAGGGATTGGACCCTACAGGACTTTATCATGATCTTCCTCCACCACACCCTAAGCTCACCATATATCCCTGTTCTCCTCTCTCTCCATGGCACCAAATCACCCATCCCCAGGATGGGGATGGTATCACCTGATTTCCATCCAACGTGCCCTTACCTCTCACTATACCTCTTCCCAGGTCCCCTATCCCCAAATATTGGGTGGCCTACATAACCCCTGTTTCATCGTGGGCAAAATCCCCTTCATCCTTGACCTCTTCCTAACCCAGATATAAAATAAATAAATAATGATGGCATTTGTTAAGTGCTTACTATGAGTGAAGCACTGTTCTAAGTGCTAGGGGTGTGCAAGGTGATCAGGTTGTCCCACTTGGGGCTCACAGTCTTCATCCCCATTTTACAGACAATGTAACTGAGGCACAGAGAAGTTAAGTGACTTGCCCAAAGTCACACAGCTGACAAGTGGCAGAGCTGGGATTATAACCCAAGACCTCTGACTTCCCTCCTCACTGTCACCAAGACCTGGATCATGGCCTGACAACAGGATTAGAACCCAAGACCTCTGACTTCCCTCCTCACTGTCACCAAGACCTGGATCACGGCCTGACGACACTGTCTCCCCTGCAGTTCTCTCTCAAGGGGAACTCGCTTTCTCCCTCACTTCCCCTGACTCTGGGGGGAAAACAGAGAAGAATGATTCTGCTGATTGCCCCCCAAATACGACTTTGACACCATTGTACCGCTCCCATCATGCAGCTTCTCTTTTTTAAAGCCCATGTCATCTGCCTCTTCAGACCACTTTATTACTTGTCTCACGCCATATAAGGCCCCCTTCGGCCCCACGCACAATTTTCCAATCAATTTTGACACTTTTTTCACCTTCCTTCTCTCCACAATCCCTACACTCTTCCTTCGGAGCTTCAAATATCTACATCAGTGTTCTCAATGACAGCACCTCCCCCAGCACCATCCACCAATCTTCCCATTTCCCTGTTTCCTCTCATTCCTCAACTCAGCAGACTTCCGACCCGCTCCATCCCTTCGCTGACATGGGCACATGCTGGATCTTATCATTAGTTCTTGTATAGATTCTAACCTCACCAACTCTGAAATCCTGTTCTTCATCCACAGCCTGCCTCCATTTCCACACACCCACTTCTGCAAAACTGTTCTTTCCCAAAACAGACAGCTGAGCTCTAGATACCACCTCCGAACATACACACCTCTTACCTCGAGCCACTATGCCCCAATTGGATTCCCTAGCTAACTCTCCTCTTTGGGTGCACAAATTAACATCCTCAATATCCCCAGTGAGTGAATGCCTATCTGCTGTTCTAACAACCCTCAACCCTCAGCCCTGGATCACTTCCACAGTACATTTTCCCGGTTTCAATACTTGCCCTGCAGAGCGCGGTAGGCATAAATACATTCACCTGGACAATTCTGCCAGTTCAAATTCATTCTTGTTTAACTCTGCCCACTCTTTCTCACAACAACACTTCATTTCCTCCTCCACTAACAGGTCCAGTACCCCCACAAATTATTCCTGATCTGTTATTCCCTCCTGAAATCCCCAGCACCCCCATTTCCCCACTCTCTTGTCCCTAATGTCCTTGCCAATTTCTTGGTTGACAAAATCGAAATCATCAGATGGAAGGTCAACCAAGTCTCCCTCCTCACCTCTCCAAATCCCTTTCGCCCTGACATCTGTATTCTCTTCTTCCTTCTGGTCTTTGTTCAAGAAGAGATTTTCTGCTTCCTTTTGAAATCTACTCCCTCCAACTGGTTCTCCAACCTCATCCCTTCTCACCTACTAAAAACATTTCTTCCCTTCCTGATCACCATTCAGCTCATGCTCTCTGCACCAGGAACTCCCACTCTGTTCAAATCCATCAAACCACTACTCTCCCCCTCTTCAAAGGCCTTCTGATAGCTCTTCCAAGAGGCTTTCCACTATTAACTTCTATTCTCCACAGCTTATGTCCCCAACTGTCCCTTCAGCACTTCTGCACCACTTAGGCAGTTATGGACTTCTAAACCTTCCAAACCAGTTATGAGGGTCAGTCACCCATATTTGAGCACTTACTGTGTGCAGTGCACTGCACTAAGCATTTGGGAGGGCATAACAGACACATTCCCATGGTGTTCTCCTACCCTTATATTTAAGTCCCAGCTCAAGTACCCCTTTTCCTTCTTCCTCCCATCTGTAATGTATTTTCATGTCTACTTCCTCAGCTAGATTTTTAAGATCCTTGAGGAAAGGAATGTGTTCTAATTCTATAGTGCTATCCCAAGTACTTAGAACAGTAGGTGCTCAATAAATATGACTGATAGGTGACACCTATTAATTTAAAACATAAGTTGATATTCCTATATTTCAGGTGTTTTATTAAGAGCATTTACTAAGCACTTACTATGTGCCAAAAACTGTACTAAAACGCTGGGGGAGATAAGCAGGTTGGACAGTCTTTGTCCCACAGATGATTCAAAATCCAAGTAGGAAGGAGTGGGATGAAATGCCCATTATACAAATGAGGAAACTAAGGCACATAGAAGTTGTGATTTGCTCATGGTAACAAAGCAGGCAAGAAGTGGAGCCGGGGATTAAAACCCAGGTCCTCTGATCCCCAGGCCCATGCTCTTTCCACTAGGTCACACTCCTTCAGTTACCAGGAGGAATGATGAAGTTGAATAATTAAATGAATAAATCAGAGAACTTGAATGTTAAATTGAAGTTGCTAGCACAGTAAACCGGGGACACAAAGTGAGCAATTAATCAAATGAAAATAAGAGAGGCAGCATGGCCTAGTGGAAAACAGCACGGGCCTGAGAGTCAGAGGACCTGCAATTTAATCTCGGCTCTGCCACTCGTCTGTTATGTGACCTTGGGCAAGTCAGTTCATTTCTCTGTGCCTCGGTTGCCTCACGTGTAAAGTGGGGATTAAGACAGTGAGCCCCATGTGGGGCATGGATTGAGTCCAAACTGATTAGCTTGTATCCACCCCAGTGCTTAGTAACAGTACCTGGCACATAGGAAGCACTTAAATACTTAAAAAAAAAAATGAGGAACCTTAGATCCTGGGAATAAAGTCCAGATGTGTATGCTCCTCTCCGACTCATGTCATCTGTGAAAGGCCCTCCCTATCCCTACCTCTTCTCAAATCACTCCTTTAGTTCAAGTGCTTAGTACAGTGCTCTGCACACAGTAAGTGCTCAATAAATACCATTGAATGAATATTCATAGCCCTATGATTCCAGCTTTATTGCTATGGTTCTGTGGCAGGTAACTTCTTATGCTTAAGTCTAATGCACTGAGAATGCAGAAGAGCTATTCCTCTGAGAGCTATTCGTCAAAAAGAAAGGTAGGGATTGCGTAGGGGAAAAGGGTGGCTTTGTAAAGCCCAATAATTCACCTTTGATCTATTTACATTGGTCTCAAACTCACTGGGAAGTTTTCTGCTACAAGCTGTTCTGGCTAAAAACTCCAGATAACTTTTCCCCTCCATTCTCCAGAGGTGAGTGAATTCTTAGCTCAGTGCTTAACTGAATTTGCCAGAAAATTGCTGAATCCTCCAGAGAATTTTTGGGCTGTAGGCAGGGCTTGTCCCTGAACATCAGGGAACACGTATGTGTTTACCTAATGCAGTACTTCCCCCATTTTAAGCACACTTTGAGAAAATCCTGCTGACAGAAGGACAACACTATCTTTTTTGAATACATTATGTGTTATCCCAGAAGAGCTATTGGACTACATAATTTTCAAGGTGCTTCTTTTAAGGATTCTTTTGGCTTGTGCTTTACAATTTTTTTCTTTCTAGACAAGGAAGGAACATAATGAATTATGTATTCTGTCTCTGACAGTGGCAATGAGATACACATCACTAACTTCTCCTTCTCTATCCCCAACTCTCCCTTCTACATCCCTAACGTTCTCTCTAGTAACACATTATTGACCTCTCGTTCATGAATTTAATCAAACATCTCATGAACCTTTTGACCTTTTCAGCCAGAGCAATCTGGAGAAATCATCTTTTAAATTAATTTCAGCTACTATTTAATAAAAAAGGTCATGAGGTGTCTTTTCAATTAAACAAGAGTTTCTTTGTGAGGCTGACTAAAACAGCACAGGGTTATGGTGCTAGGCAATCATTCAGGAGAGGCTGTTCTTATTTATTAGGGTGATAATAAAAGGGATCAAAAACACCTCAGTTTTATGTGGTGCTTAAACCAGTTAACAGATTAAAAGTATTTTTATCAAATAGAAACATATATGTTGCATAAAATAACCCCATAATGCACAAGCAACAATTGCATGTATGCAATAGAATAAAAATGGTGCAGAAACAAATTCAAGGAAACCCAAACATTGACAACCTCAGGACTACGAACATAGCTACTTACTAGTTATTCTGAAATTCCTCAAAATGCAAGGTATCATAAAAGAAAGCAGCATGGCCTAGTGAAAAGAGCACAGGCCTGAAAATCAGAGGACCTGAGTTCTAATCCAGGATCTTCCAGCCCTGTGACCTTGGGCAAGTCATTTACCTTCTCTGGGCCTCAGTTTCCTAACTGTAAAGTTGATACTCAATACCCGTTCTCCCTCCTACTCAGACTATGAGCCCCATGTGGGACAGGAACTGTGTCCGACCTGATGAACTTGATTCTACCCCAGTGCTTAGAACAGTGCTTGACACGTAGTAAGTGCTTAAAAATACCATTAAAAAAAAAAGTGGGACAAAGTCATTGAAAACTGGGCTGTTCAGTATAAAACAGTATGAATGATCATACCAGTGTAATAATAATGATGGCATTTGTTATGTGCTTACTATGTGTCAAGTACTGTTCTAAGCACTAGGGAGATACAAGTAATGAGGTTGTCCCACATGAGGCTCATAGTCTTAATCCCCATTTTACAGATGAGGTAACTGAGGCACAGAGAAGTTAAGTGACTCTCCCAAAGTTACACAGCTGACAAGTGGTGGAGCTAGGATTAGAACCCATGACCTCTGACTCTCAAGCCCGGTCTCTTTCCACTGAGCCATGTAGCTTCAGTGTAGACCAGTGTACTGTAGGTATAGTTCCAGAAACTATGTGGTCAGTTACCACTCCCAGAATACAATCAATCAAGGGGCAACACAAAAATCAGCAGAACACTTCTATTGCCACTTGTAAGTCAAATATTAAAAAATCACTCAATTTTAAAAGGAAAATTCTTCACTGTCCTCTCAAAAGGAAAGGACTATACCTTACTAACAATGGGGAGAATAATATCCATAGCTCTGTGCATTTGTGTAGACGCTTTTCCCTGTGGGGCTCAAAACTCATATGTTAGTTATGGGACAAAGAAGAATATCATAACCACCCAAACCCAATCGAATTCTCAATCATCTAGAGCTGCTGGGAAAGGGATACTTTTCATTGTATTAGCCAAGCCCTCAGGTAAATTCAGGGCATCTACTCACTGCTTCTGGGAACAAAACCAACTGGATTATTGACTACATTTACACAGGAGCCCCCAGAATCTCCAGACTCAGGAACGACAGGACTTGGGGTAGGGTGGTCCCCACTCGCCTCCATTTTAACAATCCTGTGAATTAACATCTTGTTAATCAATCATATTTACTGAGCGCTTACTATATACAGGGCACTGTACTAAGCCCCCGGGAGAGGACAGTACAACAGAATTATCAGACCCGTTCCCTGCTCATAATGAGCATACAGTCTAGAGGACAGTTAATACAACCAAGTAATTTTCACATTTCATTTGAAATCGACGGCAAGTCTAAGTATGAAGGAGACAAAGCAGCCTTCGAGAGATGTTGCATGTTAATAATAATGTCCTGATTTGAAACATCTAAAAGCACAGCTGCAATGAAGGTATTACTACAATACTAAATGTCCTTGGGTTACATTAGTAATTCCCCATATGCTTCGTAAAGAAAATCAGCTTGATGTTTTTTTTTAAAAAATAGCTGACTATTTAAACCTTAAAACAGCAAAAAACTATTCTTTTTCCTTCTCCTGCAATATATATATATATGTATATACATATGTACACATATACATACATAGCACAAAGACTTCTGAACATAAAGTCAACAGAATGATCATTTGCCTTACCCTTAGTGCTTGTTCCATGGATAGGCAGAGAACTTGCCAAGGTGCTGTGTACTTAAACATCTTAGCAGTGTCAGCAGATAACAACAAATGGCAAAAATCACTGCAGTCACATAGCTGCAACTTATATGACGCTTCCTTCATAAGAAGAAAAAACAGTTATCTGGAATAGATTCCTACCTACCTTTATCACAATTTCATTCTACCTAGACACACCAAGTAATTCACTAAGAGGCTTTCTTTCCCTGGAAGAGCTTAGCTCAAACTCAATTAACCCAGAGAGAATGATAACCTTTGTACCCTTTGTTTTCTCTTGCACACTACAGTTTTAAAAATCACTTCAGCTTCCTTTTGTAAAAGTTTCGGTCTCAAAATGAGGAAATGAGAATGAGAATTCTATTTGGGGAGCAAAGAGTACTGAACTGGGAATTAGGAAGCCTCAGTTTGTGGTGAATTCGGACACTGATTTGCTGCATGACCTTGGGGAAAGCCCTTAATCTCACAGGGCCCCTATTTCTCAAACTGCAAAATGGAGGTGCAGTGTAAAACTACCTGCACTCTACTTCACTCACTGATGCAGAGCTTGGAGAGTTTTTGATGCACAGGAAGTCCTGGCCTCCAGATTCATGTAATGTCATCACCTCATCCTTAAGTAAGGTAGTTGTTAAGTGCCCACCGTGTGTAAGCACCGTTGTAAGAGCTGGGGTGGATACAAGTCCCTGTCCCATGTGGAGGCTCACAGTCTAAGTAGGAGGGAGTAGGATGTATTGCCCATTTTACAGATGAGGAAACTGAGGCACAGAGAAGTTAAGTGACCAGTTCAAGGTCACACAGCAAGCAGCAGAGCGGAATTCGAATCCAGGTCCTTTGACTCCCACATCTGTGCTTTTCCCACTAGACCACGCTGCTTCTCCTAGGCTTCTTAAAGCAGACCTGATTATACGGTCCTCCCCTTTAACTGCTAAACATCCTGGGGTCCACGTTTGGCACTCCTCTTCCCAACCCAATCCATTCATCCTTTATTTCTTTTAATTGATTTTATAGCCTTGTGCTAGGAAAATAGAATGCCACATTAAAAAAAAGCATCTAATATTTGCCAGATTTGGGAATCATCCATTTTGAGGTGGTAGTCGAAGCTGTGAGAGCGAATGAGTTCTCCAAGAGAGTGGGTGAAGATGATGAATAGGAGGGGATCCAGAAATGAGCCTTGAGGGGCTCCCACACAAATATTTCTCCTATCAAAAAGTCAGATGATCCCATATAACCTGACTTGGCTGCTCGGGAATTTGATTTTCAAAATATAAGGTGGTCTTGCTGATTAAAAGTTACCCTAAACAGATATAAGGTAGTGACTTTATACATCTTTAGTCCAGTTGTCATCATTGCTGAAGAGCAGAAGAGACTGAGCTAGGCCAACTACTAGGTCCCTTATGATGATTAGTTTGTAGCCACAAAATGGATACCACATTTCTAGTTAGTTTGTTGCAGTGTTTTAAAGACTAAACTAAAAATAATCTTCATAGCTCTAAGGCCTAGGGGGATGCATATGTGCAAAGACTGACATACATCAGTATGTGCAGACAGATTAAAAGCCGGATTCCTATAGGAGTTGAATTATCTGCAGTATGAAAAGGTTAACCAACATATGCCACAAAGAAGCACATGGAAACTGTTAAGGAGATTCCTATTTACCACACCAAAAAAACAAAATGACAAAGTACCCATGTTCCAAAGCTTATTCTTTCCATACATCAGAAATATTACAAATATTACAAATCAATTGTATTTATTGAGCACTGACTGTGAGCAGAGCACTGAACTAAGCTACTGGGAGAGTACAAGAGTTGGCACTGTACAACAAGTTTACAATCTGGGGGGGACAAAAATTAATATAAATAAATTATGGATATTTACATATGTGCTATGGGGCTGAGAATGGGATGAATAAAGGGTGCAAATCCAAGTGCAAAGGTGATGCAGAAGGGAGTGGGAGAAGAGGAAATGAGGGCTTAGTCGAGGAAGGACTCTTGGACATGTGCTTTTAATAAGGCTAGTACCACGGAACTGCTTTCCTGCAACCAATCACAAGTGAAAGCACCGTACACTGTGGTGCAATTCAACTCTGAACTACAAGGACCTTCCATCCAGTGGTGTGCTTGCTTTACCTGGAATGCCAGAACCAACTGATCAATCGTTGGTATCTTACTGTGTGCAGAGCACAGTACTAAACCCCTGAAACAGTACAGTAAAAGTAGTCACACAAGCAAATCTCCAGACTAGCATTTTTGGGAACCCATAACTAAAAGTGAACAGTTTCTAATATGGGCAAAATAACCTATGCAGACTACTGAGGGAAGGGGAAAAAAAAAATTTGGTTTTCCTTCTGGACTTTAATGTGTGACCTGTTTGTCCAAGGCACTGGTCTCTCACCCTATGTTTCAGAGGAGATTCTAGCATATCCCTTGTTCTGTCAATGTGATTTTAGGGTAAGAATCATAACCTCAATATTTTTTATGTGAATTACAGCTGCATATTATTTTTTAAAGTACTTTAAAAAGCACAAATGTTAAGAGACTACCGTCAAAAGACATAAAAACTTCAGAACTGAGAGTCTAGGAGAAGAAACTGATAGTGCTTTGGGTTTGCTGAGTTTCATTCACCCTCTCTCCCTGCTGCCAGTCACAATCCTGTTGGGGTAAAGAGTACAATGAGCAAGTAGTAAGGCAGCGAATCACAATGGGGACACAATCGTTTTATGATCAAAATCCATTAACAGCTAAAGTCACCACAGCATAGTGTTGATGGTGTTCCTTAGAGCTAGAAACCAGCAGGCTGTTGTCAGTGTAGTTGCCTCAGTGACTTCCAAGGTCTTCACTGCAGATACTTGCCAGCTATTTTAAGATTATTGTCCACCATGTCAGAGGCATGAGGTGGTTCTTCAGTCAGAAACCTTCACCATTACAATAATTATGGTATTTGTTAAGTGTTATGTGACAGGCACTGTACTGAGCACTAGGTTGAATACAAGCAAATTGGGTTGACACAGTCCCTGTCCCATTTGGGGCTCACAGCCTCAAACAAGTCACAGTCAAGGTATCTGAAGCACAGAGAAGGTGACTTGCCCAAGGTCACACAGCAAACAAGTGGCAGACCTGGGATTAGAACCCCTGATCTTCTGCCTCCCAGGCCCATGCTCTATCCATTATGCCATGCTGCTTCTCAGACATTCCCTACTTCCAGCAGCTCCAACCCCTGCCCTATTGGGAGGAGTGGGTCGTCGGATACTAGGAATCATGAAAGGAAATCTTCTTTACAGGATGAATGCTACATACTGAATCTTGATATTCTTTGGGGCAATGATTTATTATTCTCATGGTCCATTTTTACACATTTTGTGAAGTAGCTTAGTACTGTGAACCCTATTTCAGGTCAGGCTGAAAGGCTTAAAGTTGAAGGTACGGACAAATTCAAGCAAGGTGCAAAAATGTCAAGTGAGGTCTTGAGCACATTCCAACTTCATCAAAAGTAATAAGCACAATCTTTAATTTAGGCTCATTCCGCCTATGTGAGTTTTGGCAGCTCGGAATATCTACTCTGCCTTCCTTGCATTCCACGGCCAGGGCATTATCTCATCTAGAAAGTTCTGATCTAAGGGACAGCTCTGTGGCTCCAGGGTGCTGTAGCTGAAATCTTGGATTTCCGCCTGTGCAAACACAAACTGGATAACCAAACTTCAAGCACTGATAAAATGAGCACCTTGGTGTAATGCTAATACATGATTTCAAATAAACAAGAGACAATTGGATTAATAGTTAACAAATACTTTTTACCACCAAGGTTTACAGGGGACTCGGCATTCCAATCCTGATTTTAAGATGGTGTCATGTTCAGAATACAATGTGCTTTAGACGGAATCTTAAACATGACCAAATTTGGGCTTCATTCTTGAGTTTGAGGCTGGATTTGTCATGATCTAAACATATAAAGCCTAAATAATGTACAAAATCTGGACAAGAGCTATAATGAATATGGGCTAGACCTGAGGCATTCACTAGTACTATTCTTTTTCTATGCCAGTGCTTCTGTAACTACAAGCTTTTCATGGGATGCTTTTTATATAAGCAGTACCTTGGATTTCAGTGCCTTGAGGGAGCTAAGTAGGAACTCTGAAGCCACAATACCCTCATGGTCTTTTGGGGAGGTAGTTTAAAAGGGAGCTTCCACCAGCAGTATGCACAGGGATTACAACTGTTAGGAAGAAAGAGGAGCAGAGTAGAAGATTACAGAACAAAAAAAGGTATCATTCCTACTCATCATCATCGATGGGACTTATGTGGCACTTGCAAAGCCCTCTGCTAAGCACTTGGGAGAGTGCAGTATAAGGATTGGCAGACATGTTCCCTGCCCATAACGAGCTGACAGTCTCCTCCTCAGTAAGGAAATCATCTCCTTTCTATTCAGAAAGGCCTTGGGTGCAGATGCTCCTTTCTGGAATTTAGGAAAGCCTGGTGTCAGTCTCCATGCCAGGGGGTGGGGGGGTGTGTGGGGAAATCATAAAATGGGACTCTCAGACCCTAACTAGAATTATAGGACACCAACCTATCCCCAAACCAAGAATCCCACAGGACAACAAAAGTTGTTGGGAGCAGCCATTACCAAACAATAATAATAATGTTGGTATTTGTTAAGCACTAATTATGGACAAAGCACTGTTCTAAGCACTGGGGTAGATACAAGGTAATCAGGTTATTCCACAAAGGGCTCACAGCCTTCATCCCCATTTTACAGAGGAGGTAACTGAGGCACAGAGAATTTAAGTGACTTGCCCAAGGTCACACAGCTGACAAGTAGAGGAGCAGGGATTAGAATCCACGACCTCTGACTCCCAAGCCTGTGCTCTTTCCTCTAAGCCATGCAAACAAGCTTCTTGACAGCTGTATTTAAGTGTATCGTTTTCAGTTGCATTCTCACAAGGCAGGCTTAAAATCTCAAGGTCCAAGGCTTTATCACCAGTAGATTTTTCTACCCACTGGGACAAACTTCTCTTTACCACCTCCCTGATATCCCTGATTGAACTGCACTAATTGGAGAAGCAGCAGAGTTTCAAATGCACTAGCATTCCGGCAGCCCTAGGCAGCTGCATGGGGTGTAATAATAATAACAGTAATAATAACTATGGTATTTGTTAAGCACTATGTGCCAAGCATTGTTCTAAGTGCTGGTGTAGATACGTTATCAGGTTGTCCCACATGGGGCTCACAGTCTTAATTCCCATTTTACAAATAAGGTAACTGAGACACAAAGAAGTTAAGTGGCTTGCCCAAGGTCACACAGCAGACAAGTGGCAGAGCCAGGATTAGAACCAACATCCTCTGACTCCCAAGCCCGTGCTCTTTCCACTAGGCCAAGCAGAGTGGTCTACTGGAAAGAGTCAGAATCTGGGAGTAAGAAGACCTGCGTTCTAAACCCAGCTCACCACCTGCTTGCTGTGTGAGCGTGGACAAGGCATTTAACATCTCTGTGCCTCAATTTCCTCATGCATAAAATGGTGATTAAATGCCTGCTTCTCCCTCCAGCCTAGAATGTGAGCCCACCCCATGTGGGAGAGGGACTGTGTTCGACCAGATTATCTTGGTCTATCCTAGTGCTTAGTACATAATAAGTGCTTAATGAGTGCCACAATTATTGTTAAGAATCATGTACACTAGCAGCTACATTTTTTATGCAAAATGGCAGCTTACAAGCTGGCCTGATGGAACCACCCCCAAGAAATGTCAAAAGTTCCCTTGCTTCTGTGCCTTCAAAAGGCCACAGCCGCTGGAGGAGTACAGAAAGGAATGGAATGGTGCCCAGATTCATGAGAGATCTTTTCCTAGGATGGACAGGAAACTGTCAATTCCAGTTACATATGCCTTCTATGTAAACACAAAGAGATGCACTTATTTAACCTCTAAGAGGACAAAAGTTAAATATTTAGGCAACAGTGGCAAAGAAACCCAAATCTGAGGACAGAAAAGAAAACAAAACTCACTAATTTTTTGATGTCACTGATTTGAATGGGATTCTCTATTTCTGGATTTTTTAAACTCAGTCCAAATTATTTCCTTGATAACAAATGAAGGCCACATCTAGGCCACCAAGAATTCTAGGGTTTAGAATTCACACTCACAAGAAGGCCCTGTGGTCAAAGTAAAGTGGAGGGTTTAATGGCACTATTGGAAAAACTCAGGCCAAAATTCCTCTTTTGCCTTGTCAGGTTAACAGAGCAAATGTCTGGCCTGAAAACTTCAGTAAATTATAGAATTCCACCTAACTCTGGCTGTGGAGGCACAATGTTAGCCACATGCATACAATACAATTTGCTTCTATCAACCCCAGTGCTTAGTACAGTGGCTGGCCCATAATAAGTGCTTAATACCACAATTATTGTAATTATTATTTTGTCTGATAGTAGTCATTCTTGCAATGATACTTGAGCCACCATTCATTCAATCACATTTATTGAGTGCTTACTGTGTGCAGAGCATGTACTAAGCACTTGGAAAGTACAATTCGGCAACAGATAGAGACAATCCCTACCTAACAATGGGCTCACAGTCTAGAAGGGGGAGACACACAACAAAACAAGTAGATAGGCATCACTGCTTGAGTTGCAGAAGCACCACACAGATTGCCTGACCAGAAGAATCTCACACTCTAATGAAGGAGACAGACATAACAATATTTACAAACAGTGGAATCATACATAATTGCATGCAAAATTGAAAATGTATATACACACACACACACAGAGCTGTTGAAGATGGAAACAAATACCTAAGTGACTGTGTGCAGAGCATGTACTAAGCACTTGGAAAGTACAATTCGGCAACAGATAGAGACAATCCCTACCTAACAATGGGCTCACAGTCTAGAAGGGGGAGACACACAACAAAACAAGTAGATAGGCATCACTGCTTGAGTTGCAGAAGCACCACACAGATTGCCTGACCAGAAGAATCTCACACTCTAATGAAGGAGACAGACATAACAATATTTACAAACAGTGGAATCATACATAATTGCATGCAAAATTGAAAATGTATATACACACACACACACAGAGCTGTTGAAGATGGAAACAAATACCTAAGTGAGGTAACTACTGGGTTGATACAACTGGGGTGCTGGAAGTTAATCAGGAAAAGCTTGTTGGAAGAAGTAGGATTTTAGAAAGGTTTTGATGGTGGGGAGGACTGAGGTCTGGTGAATTTGAGGCTCCAAGGCTCCTAGTTCCAGGTAAAAGCCAAGTAACCAGAGAAGCAGTGGCTGCAATGATATGATTTGGGGCTCCTGGAAGAAAGCGAGGTCATGAAGGTCAGGGTGTGTGACAGCAGGCAGAGTGGAGACAGAGGGCAGTGAAGGGTAGCAAAGCGGGGACGCTCAGCCCTACACCCTCTCTACTAGGTCACGTTGTCTCCCCAAGAGCTGTTGTGGTTGCCAATCCTATCAAGATTAGCTGTCATCAACCCATCCCGAGAAGCAGCATAACACAGTGGACAGAGCACAGGCCTAGGAGTCAGAAAGGTCTGGGTTGTAGTGTCGGCTCCACCGCTTATCTTCTTGTGTGACCTTGGGCAAGTCACTTAACTTCTCTGTGTCTCAGTTATCTCATCTATAAAATGGGGAGCGAGACTGTGAGCCCCACATGGGACAGGGACTCTGTCCAATACAATTTGCTTGTATGCCCAGCGCTTAGTACAGTGCCTGGCACACTGTAAGCACTTTAACAAATACCATGATTAGTATTATCTATTAGCTGATGAACTAATGATGCTTCTTTCCGAGGCACACTAAATTTAACATGAAAGAATTTGAAGGAAATATAAACACGCATCCTGCAAGAGGATTCATGCAGGGGGAAGGAACATGGGTGCTTCAGTGTCAACCTGTGTCTGGCTCCTTCCTTACCTTCTCTCAGCCATGGCTAAACTATTCCATCGGCCTCCTCACTGATCTCCCAACATCCACCCTCTCCCCACTCTAATTTATACTACTTGGTGCTGCACGGATCATCTTTCTGAAGCACTGCTCGTCCCAGATATCTTCTCTCCTCAAAACCCTCCAGTGACTTCTGGTCTCTCTACACCTAGAAAAAAAGCTCCTCACAATCAGCTTCAAGGCTCTCCCCCAAGTGACTCCTCCTTACCTAGCCGCTCTCTTCACTGGTTAATCCCCAAATTGATCTCTCAGCTCCCTACAAGCCAACCGGCTAGCTGCATGTTGTACTCAACTCTCCCGCCTCTGTCTTCTCACTCAAGTTGCTCCCCTGGCTTGGGAATCCTTCATTCTCCATATTCACAGCCCTCCTTGGAATCCCACGTTGAAAAGCAGCGTGGCTTAGTGGAAAGAGCACGGGCTTGGGAGTCAGGGGTTGTGGGTTCTAATACCGGCTCTGCCACCTGTCAGCTATGTGACTTTGGGCAAGTCACTTAACTTCTCTGTGTCTCAGTTACCTCATCTGTAAAATGGGGATTAAAACTGTGAGCCCCACGTGGGACAACCTGGCTACCTTTTATCTACCCCAGCACTTAGAACAGTGCTTGACAGAGAGTAAACGCTTAACAAGTACCATCATCATTATTATCTCCTCCAAGAGGACTTCCCGATTAAGCCCTGTTTCTCCCAGCTCACTCTCACTTCTGTGTCATCTATGCACTTGGATTTGTGCCCTTTGGGCATGTGATATTTGCCCCCACCCCACCGCACTTATGTAAATAGTTAAATTCTATATTATAAATTATTAATTTTAATGGCTATCTCCAACCTCTAGACTGTAAGCTCTTATGGGCAGGGAATGTGTCAGTTAATTCTGTTGAATTGTTCTCTCTCAAGCTTTTAGCACAGTATGCTGCAAATAGTAAGTGCTCAATAAATACCCCTGATTGAGAGTGCTCTGGATAGTTATATGTGACAGTACTTAACAAATCTATGAAGGCTCGCTTGCTGTGCTACAGCACCAACAACTTGCAATTCTGGAATCTGAGCTGGTAGGAAAGGGAGGAGGGTTAACATGTGGTAGCGAGGTCTTTTGACACAACTCTCCAACTCCAGTTCAAGGAAATGCTAAATCAGAGCCCTTATGAGCATTTTTTTATATCTGTATCATTTTGTTTGGAAAATTACCAATTCCTGGTAAAATGGAAACTCTTTTAGCATTAAATCAATCAATCAATCGTGAAAAAAGACAACAAATACCACCCAGTTTTCTATGTGCTGGCAAAACTCCCAGGTAAAGTTGGAGCCTGGTACCTCACCTCCTCCAAGGGTTTTAATTCCTTCTAAAAATTCTTCACATGCTTATGCACATTTTTTTCCTTTCTCAGATCCCTGAATGAAATGGAAGAGGAAGACATGAGGCAAGTAGACAGGAGCTACAGAGAGCATCTCCACAAAGATTGTACTCTGGGATCTGTCCCAACTTCCTCACTTCAGGCTGGAACTCCATGCCTTAATACGCTCTCCTTCTTGAGTCTTAAACAGCACAGTGAGCCATCGAGTCAAATGGCAGGTGACCACTGGCTCACGGGAGACTTTGTCCTCCTAAGGCTGGTAAGGTCCCTTCTCTCCTGAAAATAAGTAGTGATGAGATAAACCCTTACACTTCCATGGCATCTATTAAGTCTGGACACGTTTATCAGAGGATCAAAAGATTCCTGGAAAGGTTCAGCAAAAGGAGCCCTGAAACCTCTCCTATTTAACTATATTGGAGGACTTAGGGTTTTCCCTTTTCTAGATATAACATGAGGAAGGAATGTGAGTGGGTGATGAGGAGAAGGCTCCAACAGTCAAGCACACAAACTTTCAGATTTATGAGGAACCAAATAGGGCTGTGTGACTGCAGATGGCCATGAAAAAGCTCATGAGGCAACTGCCCTTCGGTAGTTTTATCAATCAATCCATGGGCATTTACTGAGTTCCTATTGGGCACAGTATGGCATGCTAAGTGCTTGGGAGAGTACAATAAAATAAAGGACATGGTTCCTTCCTTCCAGGGGCTTGTAAACCTCTTGGGGTGGGGGATAGGAAAACAAAATTTATTTCAAATAGTGAAAGAGGAAGAACAAGGATATAACTGGTAGGAGCACAAGTATGCCAGAATGAAATAGCTGAATACATGAAATATAATTGAAGAAACAGCTAAACATGAATGCTGAGGATGGAAATAAATACCTAAATGCAAGGGGGGGGTTGCTGAATTTGACATGATTTAGGGTGGTGAGAATTAATCATGGAACGCTTCTTGGATAATGGGGGGTTTTTAAGATGGTTTTGAAGAGGGGGAATGCCATGACAGCACATTTGAAGAGGGAGGAGGTTATAATTATTATGATATTCATTAAGTGCTCACTATGTGCTGAGTCCTGTTCTAAGCGCTGGGGTAGATACAAGGTAATCAGGTTGTCCCACGGGAGGCTCACAGTTTTACAGGGGGTAACTGAGGCACAGAGAAGTTATGCACCCTGCCCAAGGTCACACAGCAGACAAGTGGTAGAGCCGGGATTAGAACCCACGACTTCTGCCAAGTCTGTGCTCTTTCCACTAAGCGACACTGCTTCCGAGAAGGTTGGGCAAGGGGAAGAGTATGAGGAAGGGGTTGGAGTCAGGAGAGCCTGGAGCAAGTTAGAAGTAGAGTGTGAACTGAGGCACAGTGGATGAAGAGCGCTGCTGTCAAAGATGGAGAAAACTGGAAGAAAGTTTTGAAGTTTAATGACCGATTTGCCCATTCTGACCACAAAATTCAGGAATACAATGGAAAACACGGCCACCAGCACCAACACCATGTTCCAGACTCCAGTGACTAGAGAGTGATCAGCTTCTGGATTATCTGGGCAAATGCCATCACAGGGTAAGCCCAGTATATGTGCAGATTCACTTTCAAGCAATAGACAATGCTGAGTTGGTCTTTAGGGAAAATATAGTAGCCAACTCTCGATGATTCAGTGCTGTAACGGAAATTCTAGGTTTGCGGTACCTCAAACCTCAGATAATTAGCGGTTTAAAAATGAATCACACTCCAGTGTTTTTTTTAACTCTCACATCCTAATTCCAAACAGGGAGCATACTGCTATTAATATTTTGGGGCAAAAACTATCCATCTTTTGGCTGAGTGTCCTGAAGTGGATCAATCATATTTATTGAGCGCTTACTGGATGCAGAGCACTGTATTAAGCATTTGGGAGAGTACAATATAACAATATAGCAGAGCTGATAGACATGTTCCCTATCCCCAAGTTTACAATCTAGAAGACTGCTGTGAAGATACCAAGTTCACAATGTTGCTCTTACATAGACCTGCTCTTGCAGCTTCTGATGAACTGTCATTCATTCAATTATATTTATTGGGTGCTTACTGTGTGCAAAGCATGGTACTAAGTGCTTGGGAGAGTACCATACAATAGACACATTCCCTGCCCACAAAGAGCTCACAGTCTACAAGAAGAGACAGACAATATTAGAGAAGCAGCATGGCTCAGTGGAAAAAGCCCAGGCTTGGGAGTCAGAGGTCATGGGTTCGAATCCCAGCTCTGCCACTTGTCAGCTGTGTGACTGTGGGCAAGTCACTTAACTTCTCTGTGCCTCAGTTTCTTCATCTGTAAAATGGGGATTAAGACTGTGAGCCTCACATGGGACAACCTGATTACCCTGTTATATATCCCAGCACTTAGAACAGTGCTCTGCACATAGTAAGTGCTTAACAAATACCAACATTATTATTACATAAATCAATAAATAAATTACAGATATATGTGTAAGTGCTGTGGGACTGGGAGGGGGGATGAATGAAAGGAGCAAGTCATTGACATATTTGAACATATTTGTTCACTTATGTTGAGAGACATTTTCTTTTTCCTGACACCCGTTGGGCTTCATTGGCTTAGAGGCAGCCCAACATGAAGGAGTATTTCCTTACTCTGAGGGCCAGATGTCGCTGGTGGAAAGACCAATTAAAACACAATGCACCTGGTACAGAAATAGTAGTGGAGCAATAGGGCAAAAAAAATAAATAACGTGGACTTTGAGACATTGTTATATCCAGACACTGTCCAAGTTGATAAATCCTGGTGCAAAAGGGCCTTTCTTGGTAGATACTCTTCTCCTTAGGACTCAGCTTCAAAAGCATTCAAATTATCCTGCAAATCCCTATAATGGAGTCATTTCCTTCATTATAACCTTTAGAGTTCTGCATTTATTACTTCCCTACACCATCTCCTCTGAAGCAATAATTAACAAAGAAATAGAAAACTATTTCAAGGTGGTCAACATCTACTTGGGGAGGCTGGCAGAGTGGGTCGCTAAGATTATGTCAAATTGAAGGTCCATTGACCAGTGGAAGTGTCTATCCTTCCTTGTCGAGTAACCTGGACCTGATAAAGATAAAATTCATTCAATCAGTTATTGAGCGCTTACTGTGTGCAGAGCACTGTACTAAGAGTTTGGAAGAGTACAATAAACAAATTCTCTGCTCATGACAAAAATAATTCCAGCATCACTTCTGAGCCATACTAAACGATGATAATTGATGGACTCCTCAAGGAGACAGTTCCTCTGGAGGGTCAGGCAAGCCAGCATCGACACAAGGATCTCTCGACAAAAGGGTTTCCACAGCGCTATCGACAAACAAAAGAGTTTCCACGGTACTATCGACAAAAGGAGGAACAACTAGGTCTCTTTTACATCATCAAAAGAGAAATTCTGGAAAAGGGTTCCAGCATATTATCATCAGAAGGAGGGATCAGTACAGTTCACATCACTAAAAGAGGACTTTCCCGTTTTGGGGTTGTTTTTTTTTATGGTATTTGTTAAGCACTTACTATGTGCCAGGCACTGTATTAAGTGCTGCTCCTTCATACTGCCATCAATTGAAAGGAGCAACTTTCTCATCAGGCTTTGTTGGACTGGAACTGAAGGGAAGATTTGGGAGCTTGAATTTCTTTGGGTAGGAGACAGAAGCTGTTATTATTATTGTATTTGTTTATAATAATTATGGTATTTGTTAAGTGTTTACTAATGTGCAAAGTGCTGGGAGGGATACAAGCAAATCAGGTTGGACACAGTCCTTGTCCCATGTGGAGCTCACAGTCTCAATCCCCATTTTACAGATGAGGTAAATGAGGCCCAGAGAAGTGAAGTGACTTGCCCAAGGTCACACAGCAGAAAAGTGGCAGAGCTGGGACTAGAATTTATGACCTACTGACTTCTGGGCCCGTGCTCTATCCACTACGCCATGCAGCTTCTCTAAGCAAAGGTGTGAGTCCACCAGATTATGCTGGGATGGGGTCCTCTACTAAGCACTTAGTACAGTGTTCTGCACACAGTAAGCACTCAATAAATATGATTGAATGAATGAAGAAAGAGGATCTGTCACAAGCCATAACCCTGACGTGTGGTCCCTTTGGCAATGGTTACCTAGTGGGACAGTCTGGTTAACCAGTTAAGATGAACAGCGTGGCTTAGTGGCAAGAGCACAGGCTTGGGAATCAGAGGTCATGAGCTCTAATCCCAGCTCCGCCACTTGTCAGCTGTGTGACTTTGGGCAAGTCACTTAACTTCTCTGTGCCTCAGTTACCTCATCTGTAAAATGGGGATTAAGGCTGTGAGCTCCATGTGGGACAACTTGATTACCTTGTATCTACCCCAGCGCTTAGAACAGTGCTTGGCACATAGTAAGTGCTTAACAATTACCATCATTATTATTATCATTATTATTATTAACCCGAGGGGGTCGGTGGTAACAGGACCCACAGAGATGAGGTGAAATTTCCTAAATTGAAACGGTATGCTGAGGAGGAGAGAGCCAGGATTGGACTTCACAGACCCTGAATGCTCATTAATCTATTTAGAAGGCTTAGCCATACTGCCTATCACCCAAAGAAACATGTTATCTCAGGTCAGACCTCAAAAGACAAAGTGAAGCAAGCTATATCAAGATGTGCACTTCCAAAATTTTCACTTCAACTCTGAATTTCTCAAAAGGTGCCAGGGTATATGATTATTTTAAAAGTATAATGAAAATTCTGGAAGTTGGAAATCATTTTCCTTCTTTATAACAATTTGACTTCAACTTTAACAAAGAAAACTTTGTAAACAGAGTGGTAGTTCTGTTCTTTTCCCACAGGGCACAGAAAAGTTGATACAAATTGAAACGTGAAACATTCTTTTTGAGACCCAAAACATATTGCATCTGGATTCAACAAATCTAAATTATTGAAAGAAAAAACTTATGGTCATTTCATGATTTTCCTAGGTTTCAAATTGTTGAGGTTTAAAAGTCAGAAATGTTCCTGATTTCCAAAAAGCTAAGAGGCAAAGAAGATGACCTACCGTAAAGAGAGAGAACAGCATCCAAGTAGTAATCATGACCCTGTATTTCTCCTGCTGCACAACTTCTCAAAAATAGCTTCTAACAATGTTTCACACAAGATTCTTCTTCTGGGCTTTCCTCTTCATAAACAATGGGCCAGGCATACAAAATAAGTATGCAGCTGTTGAGTCCTAGGATCTCCAGAGTTTAGGGAAACTGGAAGTGGAACTAAGCGACTGAGTGTAAAAGTAACCAACAGATACTCTCCAAATAAGTGGGAAGAATGTGGGGTAAACTGGCCAGACTTCTCCATTTCAAAGGTGTAGTCCAGGAGCAAGTTAGGGCTTTACAGGGCAAATGAAATAGGAGTAGGGTATATTCATTTTTACAGACCTACTAATTATCAGATGTCCTTGTATCGGTTTAATTTTGATTCAAATATTATGGGATAAATTCAAATACAATACCATTATACAAATCTCCCTGCAGGTAATTTATATGTGAAACACTAAAAAAAAATACTTATTTTATAACATGGAATCAAAATGTAACCTTCAGGGATGTTCTGTAAAGTCTCTTGTTCTTCACAGTGAGGAAGAGTCACGAGAAACTAAGTTTATTGGAAAGACAACTTTCATTGAAACAAAGACACTTTTACAAAAAAAAGAAAAAACCTGATCAGACAAAAAGAAAGGTAGACACACTATAAGAAAGGAAAAAAGCAGTCCATGAAAGGTGATCTGAAATGATGTCACAAACAACCTGATAAATGGATGAAACAGAGTAATTCTAACCCAGCAAAGTTAAAAACTGACCTCCATCTAGGCATGACAGCCATCTATCAGTAGAGTTGCTGTAGGAATTTTATTAGAGATGTTTTGGAATAAAATGTAGCCAGAATGTTTAAAAGAGAAGGTGGGCTAAAAAAAAAAAAATGTATTAAAGGTCCCTGAATTGATAAAATCAAGGCACTTGCAAAATTTGTTCAAGTGCTCTTTCTGTCCGCGATAAGGAACATACTAAACTCTTTCTTGCCAATTTCACCAAGCTTATCTCTCTCAGCAAAATATTTTTTCTTTCCTGGGCAGGCACCATTTCTAGTATTTTTACACGGTCCTTTTCAATTCAGCCCTTCATGATGACAGTTCCTTTTCATTTTCCTATTTCTTCAGGCTTCCCATTGGAAAGCCTAAATTGGGGTGCAGGGTAGCACAATCAATAAATCAATGGTATTTATTGAGCACTTACTGTGTGCAGATCACTGTACTTAGCACTTGGGAGAGTACAATATAACAGAGTTGGTAGATAGGTCCCCTCTGAATCCCCATTTTTTACAGATGATGGAAACCGAGGTACACGGAAGTTTAGTGTCTTGTCCAAGGTTATACAGCAGACAAGTGTCTGTAACCTCTAAACTGTAAGCTAGTTATGGGCAGGGAACGTGTCTGCTAACTCTGTTGTACTGTATTTTCCAAAGAGCTTAGTAGTGTGGTCTGCAAACAGTCAGCACTCAATAAATACCATTGATTGAAGTGGCGGAGCTGGGATTAGAACCCAGGTCTTCTGACTCCCAGGCCTAGGCTCTTTCCACTAGGCCATGCTATTTCCTACTACTTCCCACTACTGTTCTCATCTAACATGCCTAGCAGATACAGCACTGCTACAGGATAGGCTTTGTACATGGACAAGAGTCTGTGAGCACCCACTAGATCAATCCAATTAAAGAAAAGGGAGATAGTGTAATATCCTCACCTAAGGTGACCAGACAGCCTGACTGCAGTGGGACGGAGTCAGAATCACCACGGATGTCCACTCCTACAGGGGCTCCCCATGGATTTGGCACTATGGAAGGGATGCTATTAACATTACCCCCACAATTTTTGCAAGCAGAGAGGGTTGCCTAATTAGTCTGCCCCGCCCCTGGATTTGAAAAGGAATCAGAGGACCCCCTCTCGTCCCCGCATCCCAAGATGGCAGTACCATCTCTTCCTCCCGACCAGATGGGGCTGAGGTCCTGGGAGGTACCACGGGGGTGAGAATTCTGGAGCTGTGCCAACATCACAGCTGCCACGATGACTACGTGGTCCTATGGGATGTACGGTTCAGAGAGGATGAGGTAAGCGGGTGGATGGTTCTGGGGCAGGGGTGACAGGAGCTGCTTCGGCAAAAACTAAGTCTGTTGTGGGCAGGGACTGTCTCTCTATTCCGGTACTGTACTTTCCAAGGGCTTAGTACAGTGCTCTCCACAGAGTAAATGCTCAATAAATATGATTGAATTAAAGACTAGAGGTGAGCCCATGAAGACTGAGGGGCTCCGCCTTTTGCACCTCTTCCTTCCCCTCTTTCTATGTCCTTCCCTTCTCTTCCCAATCTCTTCCTTCCCACTACGTTTTCCTCCTGTTTCCCCTTAAAGCAACACCCCCAATGCCCATCTTCAAAAACGAAGGACATAAATAATAAAATAATGACAACAATAATTGTAGCATTTGTTAAGGACCTACTATGTGCCAAGCACTGAACTAAGTATTGGGGCACATACAAGATAATCAGGTCAGACACAGTCCTCATCCCTCATGGGGGTCACAGTCTATGTAGGAGGGAGAACAGGTATCGAATCCCTATTTTACAAATAAGGAAACTAAGGAAATTAAGTGACTTATTCAAGGTCACCCAATAGGCAAGTCATGAAACAGATTAGAAACCTGCCCCCCCCCCCCCGCCCCACAGCACTTATGTATATATCTGTACTAAATAAATACATGGTATTTGTTAAGCGCTTACTATGTGCCAAGCACTGTTCTAAGCGCTGGGGGATACAAGGTGATTGGGTTGTCCCACATGAGGCTCACAGTTTTAATCCCCATTTTACAGATGAAGTAACTGAAGCACAGAGAAGCTAAGTAACTTGCCCAAAGTCACACAGCTGGCAAGCGGCAGAGCCGGGATTAGAACCCACGACCTCTGACTCTCAAGCCCGGGCTCTTTCCAATGAGCCAGTCTGTCTCCCCCTCTCTAGACTATGAGCTCATTGTGGGCAGAGAATGTCACCGTTTATTGTTGAACTTTCCCAAGTGTAGTACAGTGCTCTGCACACAATAAACACTTAATAAATAATTCTGACTGACTGAATGAATGAATGAACAAACCCAATCCCGACTCCCAGGCCCGTGGTCTCTCCATTGGGCTGCACTGCTTCCTCCAAATGTATAGTGGAGGAAGCTTTAATATTCCTCCTATTGTCACTGCTGCTGGCTACGTGCAATTATGCATTCAGATGGCATTCCTGAATTGAGTCTGCTTTAGCTCCAGATTGACGTAATGCCAGGAAAAACAAGAACAGACTCCTAAAGGTTTTTGAAATTCCATGTTACCTTTCCTCCCAGCCTGTATAGGAAGCCTGTGTTAGACCAAATAAAGACCCTGCAGAGTGAGTGTTGTTTCCACCTTCCCAAAGGGTTTTCCCAGCACTGGCAAAACCCTGGTTAGAACAAAGATTATACAAATGTTTTCTCTTAAAACCGAGAACATTTTGATTTGACAGCGGTAGATCAGTATCCTGAAGGAGTTAAGGTTCCTTAAAAAAAGTACAAGTATTTCAATTCATTATTCACATAGCAATTCCTACTTTTCTTTGCCACATTCCCCCTCTAAAAAACATTTAGTTTCACTCATTCATTCAATCATATTTACTGAGCGCTTACTGTGTGCAGAGCACTGTACTAAGCACTTGGGGGAGTATACTACAACAATAAACAGCCACAGTCCTTGCCCACAACGAGCTCAAAGTCTTGAAGGGGGGAGACAGACATCAATACAAATAAATTACAGATAGGTACATACGTTCGGTGGCCACAACATCCCTTTACCATTCTCTGTGCCTCAGGTACTTCAGCTGTAAAATGGGGATTGACACTGTGAGCCCCACGTGAGACAGGGACCGTGTCCAACCCAATTTGCTTGTACCCACCCCAGTGCTTAGTACAGTGCCTGGCACATAGTAAGTGCTAACAAATACCATTATTATTGAGAAGCAGCATAGCGTAATGGACAGAGCACGGGCCTGGAAGTCAGAAGGTCATGGGTTCTAATCCCGGCTTCGTCACTTGCCTGCTGTGTGACCTTGAGCAAGTCATTCTGCTTCTCTGTGCCTCAGTTATCTCAACTGTAAAATGGGGATTGAGACTTTGAGTCCCACATGGGACAGGGACTGCATTCAATATGATTTATTATCTACCCCAGCACTTAGTACAGTGCCTGGTACATAGCAAGCACTTAACAAATATTATTATTATGTGCCGATACTTAAAGATCCCCAGGGGACAGAGCAGTCAATGGGCAGACCTTCCAGGATTGTAGTTTCCACAGACCGAAGTCTAACCTTGGCCCACAGCGGGGCAACCCAAAGCCCTCAGCCAGCACTGGAGCCCTGTGGAGGTATGGAAGTGCAAGAAGATCTAGCCAGCACTAGAGTCCAGTTTGGGGGCAAAGAGCATTCACCCAGCCTTGGCAGGGGCAACGGAAGCCACCGGCTTGACCCTACAGCCCAGCAGGGGTGGGAGAACTCCTTGATTCTCCGTCAGAGCCCTGCTTTGAGTCTGAGGCCCAGCTAGGTAGAGAGAAGCCTGCAGCTCAGACCCAAAGCCCAGTGGGTGGGGGGAATCAAGTCCCCAACTTAACCCCAGAAACCTCTGGAGAGGAGACTCCAGCCAAGCACTCAAGGCCAGCAGTGGCCTCCCAGTTTGCCCCTAAAGCCCTCAATGGATTTTGGCCTGACCAGGGAGGTAGGGGGATGACTAGAGAAGTGGGTTTACTCTCCTGCCAGCTCTATCCAGCCCAACTGGCTCCAAATAGGTGCGAGGGAGAAGCCAGTGGACTTGTTCTCACGGTGTTAATTTGGGGGAAGGGGAGGGTGGTGATGCCCTTAAATGGGGATTCCTCCCACCCCACCAAGGATTTAAAATACTGTAACCATACCTTTCACATGGAAATGTCATCTCTATCATAAGCTTCTATTTATTCTACAGCCTTTGCCAATGCTTATGCTTGATTGCGAATATAAATACATATATACATATATTCTGAATGTAAATATAAATTGCAGTCCTCTAGACTCTAAGTTCCTTGTGGGCATGGAATGTGTCTGCCAACTCTGTTATGTTGTACTCTCTCAAGTGCTTAGTCCAGTGCTCTGCTCACAGTAAGCGCTCAATAAATACAATTGATTGATTGACGCTGAATGTTCAGTAGAAATTTTTCTGTGATTTGACTTCTGATTTTCCCAAAACATGTGAAACTTGGTAGATTTTTAGAAAACTCCCAGTTTTGTGAGTCATACACAATAACTCCCAGACATTAATGGGGAGTTGGAGGTAGGATATTTTCTGTACAGTTTGAGACTGTAATAATAATGATAATAATGGCATTTATTAAGTGCTTACTCTTTGTCAGGCAACTGTTCAAAGCACTGGGATAGATACAAGTTGGACTTAGTCCCTGTTCCACATGGGACTATGTAGGAGGGAGAACAGGTATTGAATCCCCATTTCACAGATGAGGAAACTGGGGCACAGAGAAGTTAAGTGACTTGCCTAGGGTCACAGGGCAAACAATTAGCAGAGCCAGGTTTACAAACCAAGTCTGCTAACTCCCAGGCCTGTGCTCTCTCCACTAGGCCACACTGTTTCCCAAGTGGCAGATGAAAAAGATATAATCCTGCCTGCATGGAGCAAACCTTTTTTTCAGAATAATTTTCCTATGGAAAAAATATCATTTTTGGCAAGTGTCTGCCTTGAGACAAGCCTACTATCAGTAGGGGCTGTGATAGCGTGTTTTGAAGTCACATAACACTAGTGCCAACTCTGGGCTTAGGATCCCAGACATTTAATAATGTTGGTATTTGTTAAGCGCTTACTACGTGCAGAGCACTGTTCTAAGCGCTGCGGTAGACACAGGGGAATCAGGTTGTCCCACGTGGGGCTCACAGTCTTAATCCCCATTTTACAGACGAGGTAACTGAGACACAGAGAAGTTAAGTGACTTGCCCACAGTCACACAGCTGACAAGTGGCAGAGCCGGCATTCGAACCCACGACCTCTGACTCCAAAGCCCGTGCTCTTTCCACTGAGCCATGCTGCTTCTCACATTTGGGGTGGGGGTGCGGGGTGCTCATGTGTGTTATACCAGAAGTTCAGCAAGTTTGCCCAAACTTTAGAGCAATTCTCAGGTGGGCACCCCTGGTGCACTTTGAACTTGGCCGATGCTTCTGAGTCAATCAGTGGTATTTATTGAGTTTTTAATAGGTGCAGAGCACTGTTCTAAGCACTTAGGAGAGTACACTACAAAACAAATTTGCAGACAAGTTCCCAGCCCCAAATAAGCTTACAGTCTCATGGAACTCAGGGTTAGGAGCCACAGTGGAAGAAGGCTGGATGCTCAAAATAAATAAATAAAAAAGGACGTCAATGTGTCCGGTGCCGTATCCATAATGGGGAGGGGGCAGAGTGGCCGAAAACCAGTATAAAAACCAGTTGGCTGAGCATCCTATTGGAGGCCTCCATGAAGAACCTGAAGTCCATCCAGGCAAGGGGGGAATGGAGGCAGGAAGTAACTGTCAACTGAGCTGATTAATCAACACTACTCTCCCTTTCCCTAGTTTACCTCCACCTCACTGCCAGTCTTTATTAATGGCCCTGGAAAGGGGAATTGGCAGGGAAAAGGGGGAGTAAGCAAGGTAGGAGGGAGTTCATAGATTCAATAACTCCAGGAGGACTTCGATTTGTGATGCCTGACCCAGTAGCAGCCAAATAAACTGTCCACCGCTCCTCTTACTCCAGACTTCTGGGGCCCAGATGCATGGGAAGGATGCCATCCCACCCCCATGACACCGGGGCTCTCATAGGACCCTCTCTTCAGACCGGGAAAGAGCTGACCAGTGGCACCATGTGATCTTTTCAACCTTTGAAACATGGAGAAGGTCACTGGCCTGGCCATACGTGACTTCTGTGGCTGTTGGTCTAAGCTCTGTGGAGCCTAGAATCCTCCAGCTGATCCTTTTATGTTTGTCATTGTCTTGGCCTTTTGTACCTTTATTCACCTTTCCTTAACCTTCCCCCAAACCCTCCTTCTTAGAACATGAGCCTCTTGGGTTCCAGATAACATGTCTAAATCTCATCCACATATTTCTTTCCCAGCACTCAGTAAAGTTCTTTGCATGTGGTTATCATTTATTACATACTATTACTGTTACCACTACTATAATAATAATTATGGCATTTGTTAAGCACTTACTATGTGCCAGACAATGTACTAAGTGTACTACTATGACTACTTCTGGACTTTCATTTGCCTGGAATCCACTACTATGACAGTCCTCATAGATACCAGATGCTAAGATGAATGGAACATTATATGCGTTATTCTGGGCAGACAGGATAATATTGTGACATCATATACAACATTTTGTGAAAGTCCACCCAAACTCATTCATTCATATTTATTGAGCACTTACTGTGTGCAGAGCACTGTACTAAGTACTTGGGAGAACACAATACAATAAACAAGACATATTCCCTGCCCACAACGAGCTTATAGTCTAGAGGAGGAAAAAAAACATGGACTGCTTCACACATTTCCATATCATCCTTGCGCAGGGGTGTCAAACCTAAAGTGTGTCTCTGGGGAAACCCCTGATTATCCCTTTTTGCTACAGAGCCTTTGCATTTTTCTTAATGGTACTTGTTAAGTGCTTATTATGTGCCGGGCACTGTATTAAGCACTGGAGTAGATAGAAGCTAATCAGGATGGATACAGTTCATGTCCCACATGGGGCTCACAACCTTAATCCCCATTTTACAGATAAGGTAATTGAGGCATAGAGAAGCTGAGTTATCCAAGATCACACAGCAGACAAGTGATGGAGCTGGGATTAGAACTCAGGTCCTTCTAACTCCCAACCTCTTGTTCTATCCACTAATCCATCTATTATCATGTCCGTGTCAATGCCGAGCCGCAGAACTCAGTGGTGGGAGTCAAAGCAAAGAGAGACTGTACACTGCAAAATACGGGACATAAAATTGGAGCCATATCCATACTGGACACAAAACTGGCCAGCTGAAAACTGGACAAATGGCCATGCTAGTCTTACTCCCAGGCAAGTCCGGAGGCAGACACAAAGAGGGGAAACTCACAGGGAAAAAAATCCGTCTCACTAGCTCATTCTAATGCTTTTGAGTTCTCCTCCTCTGAATGGCAATAAAATGCACAAATATCTAATCTTCTTTAATATTATCTGGTCAAGTGGTGAAATCTTTTTCAAGCCCTTAAAAGAACTCTGGAGTCTATTTCTTCAACCTTCCATTTAGTCTGCCTCAGGCAGACCTAATCTTTGCCTTACCAAACAATTGTATTTACTGAGCACCTATTATGACAATGATTATTATTATTATTGTATTTAAGTGTTTACTATGTGTCAAACATTGGGGTAGCTACAAGTTAATCAGGCTGGACTAGTCCCTGTCCCACCTATGGCTCACAGTCTAAGTAGGAGGGAGAAAGGGTATTTAACCCCCATTTTACAGTTGAGAAAACTGAGGGACAGAGAAGTTAAAGTGACTTGCCCACAGTAAGCAATTGGCAGAGCTGGGACTTCCAAGCCCACGCTTTTTCTACTCTGCTATACTGCTTCATGTGCTTCATGCTGCTACTCTGTGCAGAGCTCTGTACTAAGCACTTGAAAGAATATAATAGAGTCACACAATCCCACTAGTTCAAAGATATTACATTACACAAGTGGATGATATTTAATTAAAAATATTCAATGTTGTGAATTGCCAATATTTAAAAGGACTATTACTGCATTTTTTTCAACAAAAGAATTCTAATATTTTTTGGGAGGGTGGGGGAGAATAATATGTATGTGCATTACAGGTTGCTGAAGTACCCAGAAACTCAAGCCAGACAATTAGGATAACTGAAACAAAAGGAGTAGCATGCTCTCAAATCAAATCCTCAGGATTTCAGCTAAGAATAGAATCCAGAATTCTGGACTCCATGTTTAGCTCTAATCACTTCACTACACTTTTTTCCAAATATGCAGCTTTGTACTTTGATATGTATTTTTAGACATTTTCCTTCCACGTGGACATAAATCCTTAGCATTTTTCTTGGAATGAAGAGCCAGTGACTTTTGATCCAAGACACCAGAAGTGCTAACAACAACAACAACAACAGAAAGTCCAAAGACATTGGTGGATTTTAGCCATGAATTAGGGAAGTGGACTCAATCAAACCCTTGGTTTTAGTTCAAGCTTCTGGATGCCATTTATTCTCTCTGCACCTCAGGATCCAGATAAGAATGACCTTGTACATGTTCTGGGAGAGATGTGTCCATGGAGTCACTATGGGTCGGAGACAACTCAAAGGCATAAGACTGCTGGGAACTCTCTGTCATCAGAGATGGCAGAAGTAACAATAATTGTGAAGCACTATCTTCACCTTCTTCCTCACCACTGGTGGCTTAGAAAACCCCAAGGAAGACCAAAAATGTATGTAGGCTAGTCTTATTTGGACAAGATATTAGGGGCACGGAGATAATTCATTAATAGCTAAGAAACACCTCCACCCTCTTACTCATCTACCAGAGTATTTCTAACACAGCATTCATTTGTGGCCTACAGAAAAATGCCACAGAATTAAAGTTGATGCCTTGTCTACATTAGTGAGAGTTGGTAGAAAATCAGGATACATTTTTCTCTCATTTTCCACTTTCACTACCTTACAATGTACATTTTGCCACAATCTGAACACAAGCCATTTCAACGTTGTTGGATTCTGGAAGCTTTGCTGAAAATTCCCTCCAAACCAAATAGTGCCTCAGTACTGCAAAAGGAGATGGTATAATAGCTATTTCTATTAGGTGACAGCCTGTAAGTGCCAACAAATGTATCTGATAGTGTTGGTGGCTTGCAGTGCCCCTCTTGTCATACATAATGGTGATTTAATAAAAACATGTCATGGTAGCAGCAAAATGACCATGATTAATGGCATTTTCCCCAGTAAATACTTCACTTTTCCAAGATGGAAATAGCCAGAATAAGCTGTTGCAAACTATGACTGCTGAAATAGGGCATAGCTATTCAGCTTTAGATAAGAAGCTGTTATCTCCCTTGGACTAAATAAAACCAAGCTCATCCCACTCTGGAGCAGTTTCAGTGAGATAGTAGTCAAACAACACTGAAATGTGAGAAATACTGTGAGAATACTCTATGGAAAAATCACTGGATAATGTATCCACACACAGGTTTAAAGGACTTTTATTGTTTTCCTCTAAAAAAACAAATTTGTCCCCAGTCTACATTTTTAATTAATGTGAATCACTAATGGCACTGAGCATTCTAATGAGATATCTTTCTAATTAAAGCAGGGACAGAATGAATCCCAAATGGAAGAGCTTGCTTTTGTTGAAAATTACTCTTATCACAACAGGATGCAAATGAATTAGCAAATGGAGATAAACACTGCATTGGAGATTATCTAGGTGACTAGTCATCCTAGTCTAGAAATAGAGGTTTCTTCTCACCTGGCTCTGAGACTGCAATCTGCAAAAAAGGCAATACAAAGCAAATCCAAGTACAGTAACAATCAATTGTATTCATTAAGTGCTTACTGTGTGCAGAGCACCGCACTAAGTGCTTGGAAGAGTACATTGTAACACTGAGGGTCAGGAAGAGAATGACATTGTTAATATACTAGGGCCAACTCCCTACATTAAATATACTCTCGCCAAATAAAAATAAAAGAATTACATATACAATAAACTGCTAAACCATCCTTTTATTTCCCTATTTCATTAACATAGGAAGGCTAAACATCTGATATAATAATGTTGGTATTTGGTAAGCGCTTACTATGTGCCAAGCACTAGTTCTAAACGCTGAGGTAGATACAGGGTAATCAGGTTGTCCCACGAGGCTCACAGTTAATCCCCATTTTACAGATGAGGTAACTGAGGCACAGAGAAGCGAAGTGACTTGCCCACAGTCACACAGCTGACAAGTGGTAGAGCTGGGATTCGAACCCATGACCTCTGATTCCAAAGCCCAGGCTCTTTCCACTGAGCCATAGAATCTTTCACTTTGGTCCAAATATAAAAATAAAAATATCCAAATGACGACTCTACATCAGTACATACCCAGTTAACTTTGTAATCACAGGGAATTTGAAAGTTAAGAATTATCATTCATCAGGTGATATCCTGCTAATAATAATAATCGTGGTATTTGTTACGTTCTCACTATTTGCCAGGCACTGTACTAAGCATGGGGGGTGGGGGTGGGGAGAGAGACACAAGATAATCAGGTTGGACAGAGTCCCTGCCCACTTGGGGCTCACAGTATTGTCCCTTATTCTACAGATGAAGAAACTGAGGCACAGAGAAGTTAAGTGACTTGCCCAAGGTCACATAGCAGACAAGTGCTGGAGCCGGCATTAGAACTCAGGTCCCTCTGACTCAGGCCAGGGTTCTATCCATCAGGCCACGCTGCTTCTCTATAACTGCTCTGATAATCCTCTTTAGGGAGTGTACCTGAAAAACAAAGATTTCCATCTACCAGTCTCAGAAGGAGATGAATGGCCCTGCTTTGGGGTGAGGGGCGGGGAGAAGAACCTCTCTGACTTGCCACCAAAGCTCAACTGTCTCTTCTGGGCCATGGATAGCAAAGGCCATGCTCTTGCTCACTCCCAGCTATCTTGGATGACCAACTCCATTATGCACACTAACCAGAGGCCAAAACTCAGATGCCTTTCTGCATATTGCCTGCCTGCCTCTTCATTCCTGGCAATTGCAAGCCAAACCTAAACCTGTAAATCTTACACAATGGTTAATCAATCAATCAACGGCATTTACTGAGCACTCACTGTGTGCAGTGCACTGTATTAAGCACTTGGGGAGAGTACAGTTCAAGAGAGTTGGCAGGATCCCGCTCAAGGAGCTCACATCCTTGAGCTCACAGTCTGTAGAGGTTAGCAGATATTCAAATAGATTACCGATAGGGGAAAATAGCAACTCTAGGCAAAACTGGCCAATCTCACACAAAGGTTTGTAGATTACAAATGTGGTTGTGAGTCAGGTCAGGCATCCCCTTATATAAGAGAGACCTGAGCCAGGGCAGAGCTTCCATAATCCACTATCATGAGTCTAATTTCCAGTGACATAAGTAAGGAGATTTTAAGAGCCCCTATCACACATTATTCCATAACCCTCTTTACATCAGCATTTTCTTTGAAAGCCTCTGCTTCTGCCTGAAAAAGAAGACTAGTAACAATGAATTCTTCTCCAAGACAGGGCAATCTGTCATTAAGATGACCTTAAAAATAGAACTTTCCACGTTTTATAATAAAGGAAAGATTCCGAATCACTAGGCAGAACACATTCCAACATTTATATGCTCTGGGCTTTCGAATTTTTTTTATCAGATCACTGTACTATTTTTATGGTATTTAAGTGTTTATTATGTGCCAGATACTATACTAAGCATTGGGGTAGAGCCAAGCAAATCAGGTTGTATACAGGACCTGTCCAACATAGATTCACCGTCTTAATCCCCATTTCCAGATGAGGAAACTGAGGCACAGAGTAGTGGAGTGATTTGCCCAAAGCCATACAGCAGAAAAGTGCCAGAACCGGGATTAGAACCCAGGTCCTTCTGATTCCCAGCCCTGTGCTCTATACACTAGGCCATGCTGCCTCTCTATATTTACACCTAAAAATTACAGATTCAGCTAAATTTGCTTTTCTTGTAACCAGTAAATATGAAAGCAATATTTCCTAGGGCATCATTTAAATGGTTTATAATTTTTGTTAATAAATTTCTAAGCCTGAATGAAGCATGTGACTTAGAAAATAACTTTAATGAAGTTTGATGCCTTTGGCTCTTTGTGAAAAATGCACTGTCATTACAAACTGAGAACTAAACTTTTCCATCCATCCTCTCTTGTGTGAGCACTCTGAGTGTGTCCATTCTGAAAAGGCCTTGATTCTTTTGAAGTTCCTTTCTCAGAAGATCTTTGCTTCCTGCACAAATCTCAGCCCCTTGTGTAGCTAGGGTCAGACTCTACTCTTGCTTAATTTATTTAGGGGGATAACAAGGATGCAAGTAAGAATCCAATTCAGTGTGGATTCTAGATTGTAAGCTCCTTGAGGGCAGGGATCTTGTCTACCAACTCTATTGTACTGTACTCTCACAAGCCTAGTACAATGACACAGTAAGCACTCATTAAATACCACAGATTGATTCAGTCCTAGGTGTTTTTTGAGTTTCTTAGGCATAGAGAAAGGTATAAAACCAGGATTTAAAGAACTATTTCCACCATATGCCTCTGAGTACTTCTCCATGAAAAACAGTTATTTACTTGTTGCAGGTTTCAGCATTTCAGTGTTATATTTATCACCTGGGTAGTTTCAGACAACCAGGTTCTATGTTGCACTGTGGGATATCGCTCTAGTTACAGGCTCAAAGATAGATTTTTCCTTCCACCTTTCCAAGCTAAATTTTATGATTTAAGAGAACTATCACTGATTCTTAGGCACGTTACAATCAGCTTTCCATGACATTCCAACTACAAAAGCAAATTACTTAAGTCTAAAAATACAAAAGCAAGCCAGATTGGAAAAAAAAGGGCTTGATCAGCTGTTCTCACAGTTTGATACTGCTGCCTATTGTTTCTAAAATCATTCTTCCTAGAAAGATAAAAATTTTCTACAAGGCCAGGTCACATGTATGTACATATATGCGGTTGAAAGCTTCCACCTGAACAGGTTCTGCTAGTCTCCCTTGTTCTCTGACAACAGGAGCTATGGGTTAAGTCTACTGATCACTATGAAATTACAAACCCACATTCACCCCTTTAGTACTGCTACATGGAAACGCACCCCTGAGGGTAGAGGGCTGGAAAGAAAGCTCAGTTTCTTCCTTCAATCTCAATTAGGCACTTGCCTAGTTCAGGTGCAGAACCATTCTATGGGCCACCCCTGAGTTTGCACCCATTTTCCCTACAGTTCCCCACTGCACAGCTTTAAAATATGCCTAGGAGTCACTGTGCTCTTCTTCGTAGTGCACTCTGTGCAAAAATGCCATGTATTGTCTTAATGCCCTTGCGCCCGCCACAAGGCAGGGGAATTAGTGTGCATCTCCTTGTCCCATTCTCCTAATTAAACTGCTTTGTGGATTTAAATCTCATCTTATAAAGGGAGCAGAATCAGGTCCACTTTGACAATGGATTTGACACCCAACCAGGTCTGACTAGATCCAATTTCATATCTGGGGGACTGGAATCATGCCTGTTTGCTATCATAAACTCACTGTGGGCAGGGAATATGTCTGTTTATTGCTGTACTGTACTCCCAAGCCCTTGGCCCCCCTCTCAGGTCGCACCTGGAGAATTTCCAGTACTCTACCAGTCTCGACTACAGGAGGGAGAGTCAAGCAGAGGCATACCCATTCCATTCCTAGCTTGGCCAATGGCTAGCGAGTGGAAAGAAGGCAAGTCAAAACTCACCTGTGCTGGGAAGCAGCAGCATGGGAGAGAGTAGAGGCTGGAGACTCAGGTTTACCACGCGGAAGCTGGCAATGGTAAATCACTTCTGTATTTTTACCAAGAAAACTCTACGGATACACTACCGGAACAATAGCATATGGAGGTGGGGCGTTCAGGGAGAGATGTGTCCATGGTATTGTTATAGGTCGGAGACCACTCGACAGCACAAGACAACAAGCACACAGTCAGGGAGCTTCACTCCTTCCCTGCAAGCACTTTTGTTGAATTTTGCCCATGCCAACCCACACACTTCAATCCTCAAACACCTGACTAATCTCTCATTTCCCCAACTTGTTCACCATCCCTTCTGCATCGCCTGTGCACTTGGGTCTGTACCTCCCTTAAGTAATTTGATACTCATCCCACACCCCAGCCTCACAACACCTATACTATACCTATACTCCAATGCTTCCCCTATATGTAATTTAATGTCCATCTCCCCCATTAGACTGTAAATTCCTAGAGGGCAGGGATCGTCTAGCAACTTGACTGAATTATACCTTCTTCTAAACACTTGGTAGTGATCTGCACACAATAAGAGCTCACTAAAGAGTGGGGATAAGTATGAAGAATGGCATTTTAGAAAAATGATCCAGGCAGCAGAGTGAGAGAGATGAGAGAGTGGAGTTAGGAAGATCAGTGAGGAGGTTGATGCAGCAGTCAGCAGCAGTCAAGCCAGGATACGACAAATGTCTAGGCCACTGTGGTGTGACCTCAGATGTGAGCCTGTTGTTGGGCAGGGATTGTTTCTGTTGTCAAATTGTACATTCCAAGCACTTAGTACAGTGCTCTGCACACAGTAAGCGCTCAATAAATTCAAGTGAATAAATGAATGAATCTAATTACATAATTCATAAGGGGCAAAGGCACTCATCTTTTTTGGCATTTATCTTCCCAAAAGCTAAGGAAACAGTTCCCTTTGGATAGATGACTCACAACCACCTTACTAATGATCACTTTTTCTACCCAGTTAATTAACACAAATAATCAGTTGCAAACTTTTTTTAAATTAGGGTTAATATTAGAAAATTACTTGTACAACAGTCCTTTAATAGTACCTTACTCAACCGGGCTATAAACCTTACACGGTCTTGAGGACAACACTATTATTTGCCTCTGTCTTCTGCATTATCAGTTTCCTCAACTCAAAGAAATTTTGAACAGCAAACTCATCCAGTGGGGAGAAGAGAATCATACTCACCATCAGATATCTCAAGAGAAAGGATTTGGCAGAAGACAAATACTGCAGAGACACAGGAAATCTAAGGAGGGAATTAAGATCAAAAACAAACAGAGGAAAAAAAAAACACCCCTGCTTTTCAGTTATTAAATAGAAAGCTTTCCTTGTTGTTTCCTCCATCTCTCTTCCTTCAAAGTGAGTAAATCAGTGCCAAGGTTTTTCAGCTTTTCCAGAATTATAGAGGGGCCCACAACATGTAGCTCAGGAACCTGAACCTCTCTTCCACAGAGGTATATATTCCATCAGGAGCCTACCAACTAACGATAGCCAGATTTTGGAGAATTTCTAAGTAATTGGAGCACTAAAAAGCAGGCAGCCAGCACTAGGGGCAGAGCCAAAATAAAAAAGCAGGAGAGAAAGAGAAGGAGAAATATAAAGAAAGTGAGGGAAAGAGAAAGGGACAGATATCAAAAGAGAAGTTGGATAGAGAGAGAGGAACAAAGATAAGCATGGACAGTGAAAATCTGGTCACCTTTGATGGAGCCAAAGGGGCAGGGAAAGGGGAGATCGAGAAAAGGGGAAAAGAGAAAGGGGGAAAGAAAAAAAGGAGAGATGAAAGGAGGAAAGGGAGAGGTGGGAGGAAAAGGAAGCAGATGGAGAAAGATGCAAAGGAAGAGGGCATTAATACAGTCCGGTGCACCTATCTTCTCATCACAGCTGTTCAGCCAACAGGAGACATGCAAGTAACACAAAGATCTTCACTTCCCAAAGTGTGGCCCTGGATTTCCTGCCATCTGGACCATGCTGACAGCAAGTTCTCTGACAAGGAGATGATAGTTGCCATGGCTAAGGGGGTGAAGGAGGCGCCTACAGTTTAGAACTACCTAGGTCCCAGACACTGAGCTGGGGCAGGAAGGGCCACCTTGACCGCTAGATGGTAAGTTCCTTGTAGGCAGGGATCATGTCTACCAATTCATTGTACTGTACACTCTCCCAACAGCTTATTAGAGTGTTCTGCATATAAATGCCATGCTGACAAGCAGCATGGCCTAGTGGAAAGATCAGCTATGCCATGGCTTGACAGTTTAATTTCACTCCAGCTATGCCACGTACCTGCTGCGTGAACCTGAGCAAGTCACTTAACTTCCCTGGGCCTCAGTTTCTTCATCTACAAAATGGGGATTCAATACCTGTTCTTCCTCCTACTTAGTTCCCACATGGGGTGCTCAGCCTATCTTGTATCTAACTTAGTACAGCACTTGACACATAGTAAGTGCTTAACAAATACCACTATTATTATTATTAACACTAATTGAGGTTCCTTGTCTCAGGATACCATAACCTTGGCCTCCCTCACCTCCCTTTGCTCTTTTTTCCCCCTTCCCATGTTCCTCCCTCATCTATATGAGATAGAATGCAAAAGGTACCCACCAATAACCCTGAGACTTCTTTCAGATGACTAGTTTTAAATTTAGATTTTTCACAATAATTGTGGTAATTGTTAAGCGAATATTATGTGGTAAGGCCCATGCGCTACCCACTAGGCCACGCTGCTTCACATTCTCTTGTCACATCCCTGTCTCCTGTCACATTCTCTATTTGAAGCAAGCAAATGTCTGCTTTGACCCAAGAATCACTGTCTGGACCACAGCTCTTTTACACTGTCTCTCAGTTCCACTCCATCCCAGTGAGGTTCTGGATTGAATGGTCAGAGGGAAGAGCGGTGTTAATAATAGTAATTGTGATATTTGTGAAGTGCTTACTATGTGACAGGCACTGTTCTAAGTACTGGGGTAGATACAAGCAAATCGGGTTGAAAACAGTCCCTGTCGCACATGGGGCTCACAGTCTCAATCCCCATTTTACAGATGAAGTAACTGAGGCAGAGTGAAGTTAAGTGACTTGTCCAAAACCACACCGCAGACAAGTGGTGGAGGCAGGATTAGAACCCATGACCTTCCGACTCCCAGGCTCATGCTCTATCCACTATACCATGCTGCTTTTCAGAGGTACAGAAGGCAGAATGGGCAGCAGCTCATGTTCCTAAACACTCCTCCCAACAACATTATACAATAATGGATCCCAGTAGGTTTTCAGTAAATACCACTGATTTACTGTTGATGGGTATAAACCCTTTGCAAGAAGGTGACATACTGTCCTTATGCTCTGTACAGGGGCAGGAGAGATGTATTCTCTCTGCCCCTCATCTCTTAAGTCCTTGGAAGTACCTCTATGTGAACTTAAGATAGCCCATTCCTCCCATCCAAGAGGAAAGAATTAGGCTGATGAAAAGTAATATTAATAAATGTTACCCTTATGCAAAAGAGTGGCTTAACAGTTTTATTTCACTCCAGAGGAAAATAAAGGATTCAGAGAGAGACACATCAGTCTTTAGTTTGATGCTGATTACTCATGGTCTATCACCACCTATCATCACAATTAATCAATCAATGGTATTTATTGAGCACTTACTGCATACGGAGCACTGTACTAAGCACTTGGGAGAGTACAATATTACAGAGTTGGTAGACAAGTTCCCTAACCCACAAAGAGCTTATAATCTAGAGGGTACTATCACAAAGTATGACAATGAACCACTGGAATTTTACCTATGATTCAAGTGTTCTAATTTCTCTTTCACCTACCTTTCAACACTACTGATTAAATGCTTAACAACACATAAGTATGGTTCTTACCTGTTCAATGGAAGATAGTATTGCCATAAGAAGCAAGGTCAAACTAACAACTGTACACAATAGGATTTATGCAGAATACTTGGCATAACACATCAACTTCACTTTTAGTGAATTATTTTTGATAAAAATGTCATCATCCCTTTCTTACTCCTTAAATATATAACCTGTAAAATGTGCACAGGGCCATCTCTATGATCTGAAAATTGGGCCAAGCCACCGAACAGTGCTTAAGTTTTATTACTGAATGCTCTACTTTTCTTCCTGAGGTTGAATTTAACCCTGGAGAACAGACTGTTTTCGAGTAGAAAATGGTTCACTTGTAATGTACAGTCAATCACAATGCAAATGACACGCAACCATTTTCCTGAGGTATTGCAATAATCAAAGAGTGACACAGATCTCTCCCAGAGCAGGAATAAGATAACTTTGGTACATTAATTAAGATTAAACCTGATTTAACTTTCATCCTTACTGCAACTCAGATATTTCTGGCTCTGGTTTGCCCATTTCAACTTACTACTACAAACCTACACTTTTCAAAAATTCCTGCTTCCTTGGCACTACCTACCATTAATCTTCCAACTCTTTCATGGCCAATGCTTAACCCCTGAGAGCTCAACAAACTTTGAAAAATATCCTACATTTCAACCACCACCAGTAAGGTCAAGTGTTATTGCCTAGCTTCACAGATAGGTCAAGGGTGGAAGAAAATATAAGTAAGCATCATAGCCTTGGGGATAAAAGGTCTCAGTTCCTCCAGTTCCACTGATGCAAAGTGAAGATGTACATGTGTGGTGGGAAAGAGAGGCAAGCAAGTCTACACTGTCAGCAGCAGTTTCTTCAAATCAATCAATCAATGGCATTAACTGAGCACCTACTGTGGGCAGAGCACTGTACTAAGCACTTGGGAGAGTAAAATAGACTTTATAGATACATTCCCTGCCCACAAGAAGCTTACAATCTCAATCTAGAGGGAGGAGTTTACAGTCCCTTCCCCATCCCTTGGTTACTGCTGCAACTCATCTGGAAACTGGCAAATTTTAACTCTGCCACAACTGCCTGCTTGGGCAATGGCAGCAAGGAAAAGTGGCAGGAGGGAGGAAGGGGAGGATGCAGAAAAAAGGACTTGTACAACAAGCACACTCTGACTTAAACACACTACCTTATGATAAATACTTCCTTTAATTTTTTTGAAAAGACTTCCTAAAATTGAATATTAAATGAATCCTATAAAGCATGTTCACAGTATTGTTGACAAAAAAATTAAGACTAAACACAATTATCATTCTGAAGTCTAAAAGACAGAAAGAATGGAAGGCTAAATCTATTTGATCCTTTAAAGACAGACTTTTTAAACCCTTTTAAATGTTACTTATTACTAGTTTCTTCAAAAAGAATAAATCATCATATCAGCAATTTTTCTAAGGACCAAGCACCAACTGAAAAAGGAAAAATGAGGACAAGGATTCTCCTCAGGTTTGAGGTTTTCAGGATCAACCAGACAACGGTATTTACTGGGCACTTACTATGTCCAGAGCTCTGTACTAAGCACTTGGGAGAGTACAAGAGTTGGTGGACACTATCCCTGCCTTTGGGGTGATTTCCCTTGATTTCCTTTATCCCATGTTTCCTAAGAGGGAAGTTTCTATGCAATTGTTTTCTGGAAATAGTGTGGATTTACAGTATTTACAGTTTCTAAAGGACAAACACACAATCGATCAACTGCATTTATTGAGCATTTACTGTGTGCAATGGGGCGATGAGAGAGACAATAAGCCCTCCCCTCTCCTGCAGTAGTTTTCTGCATTGGTGGGAGCCCTGGCTCCTATCCTCCTCCTGCTGTCATCTTAGGGGTTTTATTTTTTGGGGGGCTAGCTTGTAGCAGTTCCCCCAAGACTCAATTCTCTGGGGAGCAGACTCCACAACAGCATCGCCGGCAATAATTGTGACAATGGTCATGGAGCACAAACATCAGTGGGGGTAGAGCAGTGTGGCCTAGTGGATAGAGCCCGAGTCTGGGAGTCAGAGTACCTGGGTTCTAATCCCGGCTCTGATGCTGGTCTGCTGTGTGACCTTGGGCAAGTCACTTCACTTCTCTGCGCCTCAGTGACCTCATCTGGAAAATGGGGACTAAAAGCGTGAGCCCCATGTGGGCCAGGGACTGTGTCCAAGCTTGCATCTACCCCAGCGCTTAGTACAGTGGCTGGCACATAGTAGGCACTTAAATACCACAACTGTCACTGTAGAGCTGCCAGTGGAGAAGCAGGCTCATCGTCTTGCCTTGTAATCATATCCCAAGTGAAGATGTGTCTGATGAGAGCTAGTTACTTTTGTAGATGTGTTTGAGGGAGTTGGGGTATATCTTTTGTCCCTCCATGTGACTATCTTCCTTATCCATCTTTCTCACGCTCTACCCCCCTTCTCTCTCCTTTTTTCTCCCCCCAGCCTCATAAGATTGATTGATGGACTGACTGACTGAAGACCGCCGTGTTCCCACCGAAACCCCAATACCATTCTGTTTTGTGATTGAGAAAACACCATCATTGTATCTATTCTCTAAAAGCTGTATGGAGACATTTCCCAGTCTCTCTCTCTCTCTCCCAGCCCCCTTCAATACACATTGTTCCCACGTAATTTTAAGGGAGCTCTGAACGAGAAGCTACAAAGGAGATGCCAAGAGAAACAAGAATCAGGCCCTTTGGCAATAGCAGCAGGCTACAGTGGTTTTAGCATGATTTATGAAATTCCCAACCCATAGCTTGTGTACTAGGGCTATCTTGGTAAAAAAAATCTTATTCAACTATGATCTAATGAAACTAAATTGAGAATCTTTACCCAATTGTTATCCCTCGAGCAATTCAAGACCATAGTATGAACCAGGAAACAACAACCTTGCTCTTGTTGAACTCTAACTTTTTTGAATCATCTTTACATCACTTCTTAACAATAACATAGCCCTGGAACCCAGGAATGAAAAAAAAAAAAGACTTGACTCACGCTTCACAGCAGTCACAGTGCGCTATGGGTTCTAATTGGTTCTCCACCCATGTTACAGAGGGAACACAAATGAAGTTACTTTGAAAAGTGATCATTTTTTTCCTATCATCATCTCAGCAGGGTAATGAGTATTACCTTGGTTATTTCCATGGTTTGTTTCTTTTTTTTTCCTCTTTTCACAGTTTTAGAGCTCAGTAGCAACATGCAAGTGCACAGTTCCAAATCACTGAAAACAATTGATATTTTAACTCCAACCGATAAAGCAGAGGTGGTTGTACTTTCCAAAGAAAACACTATACAAGTTATATGTCTTAGCGTCGACAATATAAATATGTACATTTCTGACAATAAGGGGGTGATTTTTCTTCTGGCCATTGCATTGCAAGAATTCATCATGGTCAATTGTTTTAAATTGAGAAACTGAGGGATTTAGTGCATTGCCATTTTAATACTTTGTACTACAACTCTACTATTCTTTCAGAATGAATTCTTCTTTTAAATCCATCCATCAGTGGTATTTACTGAGAGTTTACTGTTTGCAGAGCACTGTACTAAGCACTTGGGAGAGTACAATAATAATAGTAATTGTGGTATTTGTTAAGCACTTACTATGTGCCAGGCACTGTACTAAACGCTGGAGTGGATACAAGCAAATTGGGTTGGACACAGTCCCTTGTCCCACATGGGGCTCACAAGGCTTAATCCCCATTTTACGGATGATGGAACTGAGGCACAGAGAAGTGAAGGGACTTGCCTAAGGCCACACAGCAGACAAGTGGTGGAGGTGGGATTAGAACCCATGACCTTCTGACTCCCAGGCCCATGCTCTATCCACAAGACATGGGCCCTTCCCACAAGGAGCTTACAGTCTAATGGGGGAGACGGACAATAAAATAAATTAGACCTAGGGGAAGCAGCGGAGTATAGGATGCATACAGGTTTTCTGGGAGTAGGGGTGGGGTATAAAGTGTTTATGGGTTAACCAAGTTCATGCGTTACATGGAAGGGTCGGTGATTAGGAAGTGAGTCAGGGAAGGCTTCCTGAAGGAGCTATGATTTTAATAGGGCTTTGAACTTGAGGAGAGTGGCTGATGGTCCATGGGGTATGAGAAGGGCAGCAGTTCCAGGCCAGAGGGAGGATGTAAGCAGTCGGTGGTGAGAGAAAAGAGATCAAGGTACAGTAAGTAGCGAAGCAGGAGGGCTGAGTTGTAGTACATCAACGAGGTTAGGTAGGAGGGGGAAAGCTGACTGAGTGCCTTAAAGCCAAGGGTAAGAAGTCAAGCCTTCTCCGCCTAGAAATAAAGATAATATGAGTAGTCACAGGAAACCTAAGGGGGTCCTGGGAATGCAAGATTGATAGTTCCCTCCCATGATAGTTCCCTCCCAACTCTATGATTGTATCATCTACATCCTCCTAGCTTTACTATTATATGAAATGTTAGTAATTATAGTCTTTGCAGGGTGCCTAGTCTAGAATTCCTTTTTGTTATCAGCCAGTAGGGGAGGGGGGACCATAGAGCTAAGGGACTAGCTGCTTCCCCCATCAGCATTCTGCCTCTTTTATGTCCAATCTCGGTTCCTGCTTTTCTTCGTCCCACAAAGCACACATTCCCTATATTTAGGGGAAACAGCATGGCGTAGTGGACAGAGCACGGGCCTGGGAGTCAGAAGGTCATGGGTTCTTATCCTGCTGTGAAGCCTTGGGCAAGTCACTTCACTTCTCTGAGCCTCAGTTACCTCACCTGTAAAATGGGGATTGAGACTGCGAGCCCCATGTGGGACAGGGACTCTGTCCAACCCGATTTGCTTATATCCACCCCAGTGCTAAGTACAGTGCCTGGCACATAGCAAATGCTTAACAAATACCACAATTATTATTTCCTTCTTTTATTAATTTGATATTACTGTTTCACTCAAAGGGAGCCTCTAGAATACTATCTACCAATTAGCCACCACTGAAATTATGGCAATTAACTTCTACAGATTCTGAAGTCATTTGAAGACTATACTACATTTTACGGCTACACAAATGGTCACAATCAAGACGATTATCCAGGGAATAGGTTAATAATAACATTGGTATTTGTTAAGCGCTTACTATGTGCAGAGCACTGTTCTAAGTGCTGGGTTAGATACAGGGTAATTAGGTTGTCCCACGTAGGGCTCACAGTCTTCATCCCCCATTTTACAGATGAGGTGACTGAGGCACCGAGAAGTGAAGTGACATGCCCACAGTCACATAGCTGACAAGTGGCAGAGCCAGGATTCGAACTCATGACCTCTGACTCCCAAGCCCGGGCTCTTTCCACTGAGCCATGCTGCTTCTCATATCATCACAGTTCTAGAAGAGAAAAAGCAGCAACAAAACAAAACCACCCTAGGCTTTTTTTTATGCTTAACCAATCTATGAAAAAAGTTAATAACCTTTCAAATAAAAAAGAACTAATCTTAAATCTCATCCTCCTTAAATGCCACTAAAATCCTGCACTTTGATCTTAGTTATAACATAGGATATGTAAGTAAACACAACTTGGATCTTCCTTGGAAAGTTCCCACCACTGCATCTTTTTTTAAAACTGCAAAACTTCAGTCATGACATCCGTCTTTCCTATTAAAACAGTCTAGTAGAAATCAAAACAAATTTCCATTTGGACTAAACAGAACATTAGATTTCATTTTCATTATGAGACACCAGATACAAATATCAAGAACAATAACAAAACAGCCCAACTACTTTCTCAGCTCTAGTCAACTTAGCATATGATAGAATACTAAAGAAAATACTCTGCACGGAATCCCATCGTATAATTTAACTTTCAATGCCCTCTAAAAGGAATCAAAGAATATTCCGAATTCTCCAAAGTAAGAGACATATGAATTCAGCTAAGTAATCTGAAACCCCAGTAAATTAAAATACAAACCTCTGTGCCGTGCCCAGCATTTTAAAGCCTCTGGGTGGAAGTCTTAACTGGGAGTTGTAACTCAAAGTACAAAGAGATATCCTGAGGAAAGCTGAGACCTTGCTATTTTTTCTCTCACACAATATTGGCTTACAGCTTAGCAACAGCAAGGGTGGAGGAGGAAATTCCTCTGTTCTCACCTTCCAAAAAATGTTCTTTTTTTAAAAGATTGTGTACAATATGTTTGTTATCTATTGTTTGCAGGGGGAAAAAACCTCTCAGATTTTTTCTTCTAATAATGGGTTTGATTGCAACTAGTCAATGTAACTAGAAAAAAAAAGAAGAAAGTGAATAATAGGAAATGATCAAAGGATGTCAAAACCAACCAGTTAGAAGGCTTTAGCTCAGTTCTAGAATGCATAAAACTTACTTAGCCATTTGACCAAGGAAATGGTCCAACCAGCAGTTATTTTACTATTAAAAAAAAAAAAGTCAGCAAAGTAATGCCGCAGAGGTTTCCATTCCAATTTAACACTATTTTAATGTCATCAGAAACGTTTTTTGTCTTTATAGAATAGCACTTTTGTTGCCTCAAGGCATAAGGGTGAAAAACCGTATCAGTAGATGCTTAATAAATGTCAACAGCAGCAGAACAAATGTCTGTCTAGCCCTCTAGACTGTGAGCTCTTTGTGGGCAGGAATGTGTCTATTTTTTGTTATATTGTTCTTTCCCAAGCACTTAGTACAGTGCTTGGCACACAGTAAGTGCTCAATAAATATGATTGTCTCTCTCTGTAGTCGAAAGGTACTTTCCAAGTGCTTAGTACAGTGCTTTGCACACAGTAAGCACTCAATAAATATGATTGAATGAATGAAATGTCAAGTGATGATGGCATTTATTAAGTGCTTACTATGTGCTAAATTTCAGGGTGGGTTATGTGATTGGATACAATGCCTGCCCTACCAGGGGCTTAGAATCTACCTTATCCCCTATTCTGCAGATGTGGAAACTGAGGCCCAGAGTGGTTAAGTGGTCACACAGCCAGCCAGCAACAGAGCTGAGACTAGAATTGGGGTCTTCTGGCTCCCAGTCCAATCAATCAATGGTATTTATTGAGTGCTTACTGTGTGCAGAACACTGTACTAAACTCTCAGGAGAGTACAATTCAATAATAAATAGACATAGTTCCTGCCCACAATGAGCTTACAGCCTGGGGGGCGGGGACACATGACAGATATTAATATAAATTCAGATATGAACATAAGTGTCATGGGGTTGGGAAGGGGGAAGTACAAAGGGAGCCAATCAGTGCGACACAGAAGGGAGTGGAAGAAGAGGAAAGGAGGGCTTAGTCAGGGGAAACCTCTTGGAGGAGATGGGCCTTCAATAAGACTTTGAAGGGAGAGGGAGAGTAATTGTCCGTGGGCATGTCTGCTCCAGTTTATCAAATAGGGTGGGGGGAGGGGAGACGGCTCTTTGGTCTACATCTGGTGGCTACAAAGAGGTAAAAGGTCTGGGCAATTTCCATGATGAATCCTATGTGGAACCCAAGGGCTGTCCTGTGGTCAAGCCCATGGGGAATAAAACTGGGGGATGGTGAGGGGGGGGCTTAAATTAATGCTTAAGTTTAATGGAGAGAAGGAAAAAAAAATCACTGAGTAATTGAACAGGTAGATATAGTAGTGTAATTCATTAATAAGTGAATAATTGTTTACCTAATGAAGATTCTAGAAATTAAAGATAGATGGAACATGGGGGCTCTGATTTATTCATAAAGCAGTTGACTTTTCACGTAGACATAATTAACTTGGCTAGTGGTGACACCTGTTTTCACAGCTTCCCTTGAATATGGCAATGATCCATCTGTTCTATTAGAGAGGCTCTCACTCACACTGTATTTGGAGCTGCTGCCTTTCTGGTTGTCCATTCTGGTGTGGGGAGAAGAGAAGCTCTTCAGGAAAGGAGAAATTTCTTCAAGCTCTCCCTGCTAACCCTGTTGGTGGAGGTTCCCAAACTTCCATTTTCCAGTGGAGTTTACAATGGAAGCAGCATGGACTAGTGGAAATAGCACGGGCCTGGGAGTCAGAAGGTCATGAGTTCTAATCCCAGCTCCGCCACTTGTCTGCTATGTGGCCTTAGGCAAGTCCCTTCACTTCTCTGTAAAATTTGTAAAATGGGGATTAAGATTTTGAGCCCTATGTGGGACAGGGAGTGTGTCCAACCCAATTACCTTGCATCTACCCTAGTGCTTAGAACAGTGCCTGGTACATAGTAAGCACTTAACAAATGCCATGATTATTATTATTACAAAATAAAATCAATTGGATTTATTGAACATATACTGTGTGCGCAAAGCACTGTACTAAATGCGTGGGAGAATAGGTCATATAGCAAATTCAATATATTTCACACAGTTCAAAATACTTCTCATTGCTCAAATTGAAGAATTAGCAATTTCATTGTACCAATGAAACTCACACTGAAAAGTGAAATGAAACACACATCACCTTTTAACATTTCAAACACAAAGGGGCTTGCAGCAAAATTTTTCCCCAACCTGCACTCTTTTCATTGCAAACCCACTCCTATCAGTGCCACTTCCACTGCTGTTTCACTGCTGGCCCACTGCCTACCAGCTCATTCACAAATACAACTTTCCTGACAACCTAACAGAAAAATCACACCATTTTTAGTAGACTATTAGTCTGGGCCTCAGTTACTTAAAATGGGGATTAAGATCGTGAACCCCACGTGGGACAGGGACTGTGTCCAAACTGATTAAATTGTATCTACTCCAGCAACTTAGTTCAGTGCCTGACACATAGTAAGCACTTAACCAATACCACAATTATTTCTCACATCCCTTTCCTTCCCTCTGTAGCTCTCTTGTCCCTTCCCCTGCCCTTCCTCTTACCTGTTGGCTCTACAGCTGTACCTAATAATAATTATGGCATTTAGTAAGAACTTACTATGTGCCAAACACTGTTCTAAGTGCTGGGATAGATAGAAGGTAACCAAATTGGACACAGTCCCTGTCCCACATATGGGACTCACAGTCTCAATCCCCATTTTAAAGATGAGGTAACTGAGGCACAGAGAAATTAAGTGACTTGCCCAAGGTCCCAGAGCAGACAAATTCCTTCATTCAATAGTATCAGAGCTGGGATTAGAACCTTTGACTCCCAAGCCCGTGTTTTAGCCACTAGGCCACTAAGCAGTGGCCAGTAGGCACAATGACACCACATTACACGATTAGCAGTGTGATGTCATATCGGGAGAGGACCCATGAATCAAAGGTTTGGATCTTTGGACACCAACTTCTCAAAGGCATCATTTTGTTTGGCTCTTCTGAACAAAAGTACTATCAATTACTAATTGAAAAGGGTGAAAGGGTTGCACGACATACTTACAGTAGTTTATCCCAACTGGATAAATTCTAAGTTTGTTGATGAGAATGTCCTTCTTTTTTATTCCCGGATACTGTTTGTTATGTGCTTACTAAGTGCTGGGGTAGTTACAAGGTAATCAGGTTGGACACACTCCATGTGCAACATGAGGCTCACAGTCTTAATCCTCATTTTACAGATGAGGTAAATGAGGCACAGAAGTGAAATGATTTGCCCAAGGTCACACAGCAGACAAATGGCAGGCTAGGGATTAGAACCCAAGTCTTTCCGACTCCCAGGCCCGTACTCTATCCACTAGACCACACTCCTCTATTCTGAACCTCAAATCAAAGTCCAGATATAGAATCATTTGTTTTTCCCTTGCCTATAAAAATCTGACACTCATAAAAAGACCTGAAATTAGCCTGACATACTTTTTGTTCTTCATCAAGCACATTGATTACCTTGTGTCCTCCTTGGTGTTTGAAAAATCTATTGTTTATGTAAATACAAGGAAAGCTTCGAAAAAACAGTTGCCAGTTCATCTGTGAATATCTAGGCTCAGCAATAAGCATGCTGTTAAGGCTATCAGGAGGCTATCAGGAAGTTGACAGGGGCTGGAGGTAGAGATGTGGAACTTGAAGGGAAAGGGTGGGAAGGCTTTAGGTGCTCAAGTCCTATTTTCGGCACTGGAATCTAAATCTCCAGGGACAATTATGAGGACTGTTCCCTAGAATTGAAGGGTTTTTTTTTCCTCTCCTTTGAAGATGGATATTACATTTTGCCCTTCCTCCCCAGGAGCAGCAGGAAAACCATTTAATTCAGGGAAGCATTCAACATGTATTTACCAAGAGATGTATAGCTGCAGCGGAAAGGGCACGGCTCTGGGAATCAGGAGACCTGGATCTAGTCTCAATTCTGCCTCCTGGGGCTAAGCCATCAGTAGTGAAGATCCACAACTGAAGAGCTACCTGGCGTAGTCCATGAGGTGGAGGGGTCCAGCAGGATTCCTGAAAAAAAGCTGGATAACGTGGGTGGCATAGACCACACGGTTACCATGGCAACTGCTGGCTGGCATGCTACAGCATGGCAGGCACTGTGGTCACTTTGCCTGTCAATGGGTCCTACATTTAAAAAATAAAAATAAAAAAATCCTCCACCTGCAGTTTGCAATGGGCCGCACCCCTGGGCCTCAGTTACCTCATCTGTAAAACAGGGATTGAGACTGTGAATCCCATGTGGGACAGGGACTTTGTCCAACTTGATTTGCTTGTATCCCACCCCAGTGCTTAGTACAGTGCCTGGCACATAGTAAGCACTTAAATATACATTATTATCATTTTGAGAAGCGCCATCAGGATCCCCTTTGTAAAGTTTATTTGATGTATTTTCTACTTTTTCAAAGCGGGAAAGTCTTTCAAGTATCCTGGCTGGCAAATCTAAAGATTCAATTTCTAATTTTAAGGCACTATGTCCTACATAGAACACATTAGGCTTTTTCTATGTAATAGGTGAAAGGAGGATGAAACCATTGGTGCAATTTACTTTCAAACTGAAGATCTGTCTTTCACTTCCTAGTAACCCATTACAGGGAAGAGTGCTTGTTCTATGTGGATTTGTCAGATACAGAGTGGATATAACAGCCCTGAGAGAAACAAGACTTCCTGAGAAACGGGCTGCTCGTGGAATGAAATACCAGATACAAACCTTCTAGAGAGGCTCTTCCACCTCTGAGTGAAGGTTCATAGGAGTAGGCTTTTCAAACTTTCCCAGAGGCAACAATAAGCTTCTGACGACCTTGTGCTGTTCTTTAAAGAGAAACACTGTTGTCATAATCAGGGTCCCCACTAAGACTGAAACCAAGGCCAACAAAGACTACATAAAGATACAGATTTATCACAGCAATGCGGTAGCTGACAAGCTGAGTGTCGCTCTGGGCAGGGAATGTGTCTTCTGACTTTATCTTGTAATAATAATAATGGTGGTATTTGTTAAGCACTAACTATGTGCCAAGCACTGTTCTACTCTCTCAAGTGCTTAGTATAGTGCTCTGCACATAGTAAGCTCTCAATAAATACCATTTAGTGTTCCTAGACATTTCAGCCCATGTGCAGGCAATGATGCTGAAACAGAGAAAAATCATTGGCCCTAATTGTAGGCTGGATTTTGTTAAATTTTTTCATCATCATTGCATTTAAGGTCACTAGGAATGACCAATTTCCTGGATCTGATGAACAACCTGCTGGTATACCCGCCAAGCTTCACAAGCAGGGAAGGGAGCTATGGGGCCTATTTGCCAGTATAGGTTCTTCCTCAAAATATGGAACACCAAGAAAGGTGAGAAAGTTGACTGTGGAAACTATCAACTTTATTGCTCTCTACTTCTGGAAAGAGCCTAGCCAGAGTGCTCTTCGACTACTGAAAAACATTATAACTGCAAGCTCCTACAAATAGCAATAATAGTAGTGATAGTAATGGTATTTACTGAGTGCAGTGTATTGCATAAATGCTTGATGAAGTACAATAGAAACACGAGATGTTTTCTTGCCTATAATCAATTTACACTCTCACAGGGGAGACGGACATAAAAATATTTATAAATAGTGGAAATCAAATAATTAAAATATGCAGAATATTGTACTGGGCACCTTTACCCAATCTATTAGCACTTCACCAAACTACCTGCTTCCCAGCTATGCCTTTTGAAACATGATATAAAAATGAGATTCTGCCTGGTATCCACATTCAGGAGTCCTCCAGGGCGTGTTCTGAATCATTTATATTGGATGAGGAAAATTATGGTGGTTTTTTTTTTTTTTTTTTTTTAACAAAACCAGGCAACAGAATTGTTTGTTTCTTGGCACTCAGCTATCAAACTACTTATGTTGCCTGTGGTTTCAATACAAACTCATGCCATTTTGATTCATAAAATATTATGAATTTAAACAATTAAATGTTAAAATGTATGCATTAAAAATGTGACTTTAGACTACAGTGGAGTATAGGGAATGTAAACTTGAACGCCTGTTGGATACAGAAGTACAGATAAACAACAAAACATCTACCCACTATCAGTAAACATTATCAAAGCATTGGACACCAGCAGCCCACACCTCTCCAATCCCCAACACTACCAACTGGCTTGCCTTTTCCTCAGGATCAAACAACAGCTCCTCACATGGCTCTCAACCAATTAGCCCCATTTTACAGATCTGCTCTTCTCTGCTCCTTAGTATCCAGCTCCTTCTCTTTACTCCTCTCAAGCTACTCTACCTGCACCTCACCCTCACTACTCCCTCCTTTTCTCATTTACCTATGCTGTTCCCTGGTATGGCACCCCTTCCTTCCACAAATTCAACAAGCCGCGGGCTCCCACATGCCCAGGCCAAGGGTCACTTTTCAGCATCCAGCCCAGTGGCATGCATAATAATAATAATTGTGATAATTGTAAGCGTTTATTGCATGCCAGGTACTGAACTAAGCACTGGGGTAGATATAAGATAATCAGGTTGGACACAGTCCATGTGGGACATGGGGATCACAGTCTTCATTCCCATTTTACTGAGGTAATAGGCACAGTGGTGACTTGCCCGAGGTGACAGAGCAGACAGGTGGCAGTGCCGGGTTTGGAACCCAGTTCCTTCTGATTCCTAGTCCTGTGTTGTATCCACTAGGGCACGATGCTTCTTATCTTGGGGAACCTCTAGACAGAGGTTCTCAAAGACAAAACCAAGAGTCCCATCATGAAGAAGCCATGGTTCTACCCTTTGTTTCTGCCTTTTTGGTTTCTCTTGAGCTATGCTCACTAGAATCAGAAATGGCTACCGAGAATTGGCAGACTATTGCCCAAGCAGTTTCACTGGACATTCTCAGTAGAACTGGCATAGAATCTGGTCTCAAGGTGGTAGCTATTGCTCTGAGTAATTAAATTTCCTGATTGTACCCTGAAAAGGGAAACATCCTGTCTTCTCTCACCAAATTTCTGTTCCAACTCCTGTTTCCCTACCCTACTCCTTCCACCGACTCCCTTATTCTTGCCCAGATACCTTTAATCAGCACTGGTGGGCATTGCTGTGATGGTCTGAATGCCATGTAGCATGGAACATTCACAGGTTTTAACATCCAGGTGAAAGAGACTCACCTCCACTGCACAGATTCCTGGAGCTGGAGAAATTGCTTGGATCTTGTGTTTAGGCCTCCCAAGCCGGAAGCGTTGCAGGCCGCTGCCTGGCATCCATTCCCCAAGTCTGCCACCAACTCTCTGCAGTTAAGCCTCCATTTTCAGTGGTATAAATTACTCTTCTCTGACAGAACCCAGAAGGGTAAACCATTCAATGGTTCCTCTGCCACAATGACCCTCTGGCAAACCATCCCCCATGCTTAAGGGATATTACACCTTGATTTCATGGTCAGATGGCCACAGAACAAAAATTACCACTCATATCTCCTGCTACAAGAATGTAAACAGCACCAGCGTGTGTGTGTGTGTGTGTGTGTGTGTGTGTGTGTGTGTTTTCCAGCAAGAGTGGAATCTCAGCACTTGGATGAGTTTAGGAAATATTTGAGGAATTCTCCCTGGGAAATGGAAGGAAGGGAGGATGGAAGGAAGTAGAAGTGGAAAAGCATCATGGCCTAACGGATAGAGCATAGGCCTGGGAGTCAGAAGGGACTGGGTTCTATCCTGGCTCTGCCACTTGTCAGTTGTGTGAACTTGGACAAGTCACAACTTCTTTGTGGGGATGACGAGTGAGAGCCCCATGTGGGTATGGACTGTGTCCAATTTGATTGTCTTCTATCTACTATGGGCCTGGCACATAGTAAGCACTTAAATACCATAAAAAAAAAAGATTTGGAAAAGGGTTCTAGAATAGAGGACCAATGAATAAGACAAAGGACCTCTGAATAACTTAGAGCTACCAAATTTACAGAGTGGTCAGAAAGGTGATTCACAAAACTGTGAGGGGACAGAATACACTGCCTCACAGAAGAGAGAAGATACTTGGAACCAGTTTGACCAATCCAAACGCAGAATTCAGAGATCCTGGCCATTTCCCAACTTCTATACCTAATCTGGCATAGCTCAACTGGAGGGAAGGCCTGGGAGAAACTTATCTTCTCATATTTTATTCAAATACGTCTGGGCACAAAGAGCTGCCTGATGCACAACATGGGGAACTCAGAAGCAGACTAAGGCTCTGTTGGGCTAGGGATAGAAAAAGCCTGGTAGGTCCTCCCAAGTCAAAGTTCAGCCCCCATTTAACCCTTTGCCTCCCAAACACTGCCAAGCTCCTCAACAGGAAAGGGAGAGTGCATGCACTATCAGGGAAAGTTGAAGGGGCACCCTCTTTCCCCTAAAAGCAGCAGGCCAGGCAAGCTGTCCTTTCTGTCCTGTGCCAAGAATTTTCAAGGTAAGAACAAGATCCATGATTTTTAAAATGCTCTGAGGCCCTCCCTCAAAAGACACTCCATAAACTCAGGGTATGTTTCACAACCTTTCACCATCATCCCCCCTCTTTCATGTTTTCTCTCTTCTAGCCCCTTCACTTTAACTGTACCATCTTTCCAGTTACTGAATTCTGAGTTCCAGTTCATGAAGGATATGCAGCCATTTTACAGCTATTTAAGAGCAGGGACAAATATTGTGCCCAGCATGGCAGTGGCGCGTCCACGATGTGAGGCCAATAATCCGCTGGAAGGCTGAGGAAGAAATAGCTCCAAAAAGAAGAAACGGACAGAGAGAAACATACATTTAGACCCACAGGGAAGAATGGACAAAGCACAGTTGGTACCAAAAGCCAGGAGCAGGAATTGAAAGCAATTTTCCGGTTGCTGCTGGTGATGTCACTGCTTCTCTCAATCTCTCTCCACATCATTTCATCCACAGGACCTATTCCCTCAACCTGAATCCAACTCAAGTCCAACTTTATTGAAATTCCACTGACTACCATTTTGAGTTTCAAAAGCATGAAAGCAAGTTGAAAAGTGGTGTCTCTACAACAAGAGGTCAGGATCCCCTGAGGGTATGGGATGGAGGGGATGAGATGCTGAATTGCAACCTAACACAGAAAGAAGACGACTGGTAGGGCAGTGCTTTGAAAAGCTGTTTGGTGGTGGCAGCAGGATTCCGGGACTTTTGAACAGATAATGCCAATCTATCTCCAGGATCCTTCTTTTTCCCCTTTAAGATCACTTTAGTTTTGGGGGGGCTTTTTCGGATGGGGGGGCTGTGGGAGATGAGGGAAAGGGAAGAGTGATGAGGGGGTAGGTGGTAATGAAAATGTTCAGAGATCACAAAGAGAAATATGAAAACCACTAAATATGGAATAATAATCATCATACTTAAGTGTTTATCCCAACTTGCCCCTTGTCAGCTGTGTGACTGTGGGCAAGTCACTTCACTTCTCTGGGCCCCAGTTCCCTCATCTGTAAAATGGGGATGAAGACTGGGAGCCTCACGTGGGACAACCTCATTCCCCTGTATCTACCCCAGCGCTTAGAACAGTGCTCTGCACATAGTAAGCGCTTAACAAATGCCAACATTATGTTCAGAGCACTGTTCTAAGTGCTGGGGTAGATCATCAGGTTGGACACAGTCCCTGTCCCCCCATGGGGCTCACACTCTTAATCCCCATTTTACAGATGAGGTAGCTGAGGCCCAGAGAAGTTGACTTGCCCAAGGTCACACAGCAGACACATGATTTGATGTGTATAGATCTATAATTCTAATATTATATCTATATTGATATATTATAATTCTATTTATTTATATTGATGCCTGTTTACTTGTTTTGATGTCTGTCTCCCCCCTTTTAGACTGTAAGCCCGTTGTGGGCAGGGATTGTCTCTATTTTTGAATTTTACTTTCCAAGTACTTAGTACAGTGCTCTGCACACAGTAAGCACTCAATAAATACTACTGAATGAATGGTGGAGCCAGATTAGGAACCAGGTCCTTCTGACTCCCAAGCCCATGCTCTATCTACTACTCATCTACTCTCTATCTACTACTCATCTACTATATCTACTGCTCATCCTTTGTATATGAACAACTGAGAATTTTGTGCCTTCCCCCCCCCCAAGAAAACTTCCCCACACCCCCTCTATCCAGTAGCCAGGTAACCTCTTCCTTGTCTCTCCCCTCCCTTCCCCAGTGTTCATTCTTTCCTCTGAGGCACAGTCAGTAGGATGTCTGAGGGACACTTTTGTCTCTAGGATTAAATGAAGTGTAATTTTGCAGAGTTCCTAGAGAAGGATGCAATTTTTCTTCGTCCCATCTCTGGCTCCTCTTCTTAACTCTTCCCTCTCTTCCCACTGTTGTTATTAGGGTATTTGTTAAGCATATACTATTTGTCAAGTACCATTCTAAAAAAGTGCTGAAGGTAGATATATATGAATCAGGCTGGACACAGTCCCTGTCCCACATGGGGCTCAGAGTCTAAGTAAGATAGAAGAGATATTAAATTCCCATTTTACAAATAAGGAAACTGAGGCCCAGAGAAGTTAAGTGTCTTGCTCAAGGTCACCCAGCAGACAAATAGCAGAACCGATATTAGAACCCAAGTCCTCTGACCCCCAGGCCCATGCTCTTTCCAACAGGCCAACCTGTCTCTTTTCATTCAGCTTCCCTCCTTTTTTTCAGGGACTCAACAGAGGAGAATGTTTGCTCCTAACCTGACTTGACAGAGATGGGAATGGAGATCCCAGTCCCTGCTGGGGAATTCTTAAGGCTTCTCTAAATTCCAATCTGGACCTCAGAGTTGCCTTGTACCAAATGGCTAAGTATCTACATGGCTACACTATGGCATTTTAAAGATCCATGGCCAGTATCCATAATGCAAAGAAACTGGCATCCTTTAGGCTTGTCACCATATAGCATCCATCATCCTTTTTGATGCCTGGCTATTGTTTTTAAAATTAAACATCTGATGAAAAGAATATTTTCAAACAATATACACACTGTGATTTTATAAAGCCATGCCCACCCACTCCCCTCTTTTGCCTCAATGCTACATTTAACTGATTCAACTTGTCCTGAAAGGAAAAAAAAGTCCAGCCACTGAATTTATTTTCTAAGTGTATAATCTACATTCCTAATATAGTCCATCCCTTTTCTAACAGTACTTGAACTTTGCAAAACAGCATTCCATTTAGAAGAAAATGACCTCATGACATCATTTGCCAAGACAGAGGGAACTAATGTGGAATAGTAATTTGCCATACCATGGCAGTCTTAAGATAACACAGAACTCACAAATTCTTGGTTTTAATTCACTTTGTAAGAGCATAAACCAGGGATAGCCAAACTGGCTCATAAGCCACATATGACTCTTCATTTGCTGTGTGGTTGGTATGAAAAGCTAGGTAACGTGCAGAGAAGCAGCGTGGCTTAGTGGAAAAGAACATGGGCTTGGAAGTCAGAGGTCATGGGTTCTAATCCCAGCTCCGCCACTTGTCAGCTGTGTGACTTTGGGCAAGTCACTTCACTTCTCTGTGCCTCAGTTCCCTCATCTGCCACTCCACCTCCCTACACATCACGGTTCTCAGGGCCCTTGGCTTCCCCCTCTGGCAGAGTACCCTATTGCTTCCCTGGGACCCAACCTTAGTTCTCCTTCATGTCCCAATGGAACCCCCATCCCGACCCGTCCTGTCCCTCCCCAGCGGGACAGAGCACAGTAGCCAACCTCAGGGAGGCTGTGGCAGCTGCCGCCATGGCCGTGGTTGTGCCTGAAATCGGCTCCTCTAGCCACAGTCCTCTGTTTTTGTCTTTATGTTAGTCTTGGTGCTTTTGTTTCATCTCTCCCTACGTGACTGTCACCAATCCCTCTGTCCACTTTTTTTATTATTAGATTGTTAAGGGACAGGGATGGGGTCTAATTCTCACTTGTAGTCTTTCCCAGGACTTTGTACAGTGCTCTGCACACAGAAAACCCTTAATAAATACTGTGACTACTAGATGATTGGGGTGACAGATCCCACAACTTTTTGGGCTGGACTCAAGTTTTTCTCCTCCCAGGTCTCTGACAAAATCTGAGTTCCCAATCCAGGTAGAATACGCCCAAAATGATGGCTTTCAGTCTTGCTGGCCTTTGAAAACTTGCCCCTCTCCACCATTAAGTCCTGATTCCCTGTAAAATCTCTGTCCCCTTTCCCATTCCCCACTGTCACAATGAAAGACTTGCACCTATGCCAAGCTCTCTAATCTAGCACCAGGTTCAATTACAAATTGGGACCAGTAATAGGCATGTGCCCACATCCTTTCCCCTGCGTGGAGAAACAAAAAGAGAATGTGCCTGCTACCAGTGCTAAATTATCATTGCACACAATGTCAGAAGCCGGGATGTGGGGCTCTGGATTTGCAACAGGGGCCAAGAATCTCTGTGGGGATCTCTGACCTTGCATAGGTAAAGGACAGGAGACAGGATAATGATGAGAGAGGTGCACACATATTCATAACACACATTTCTGGGTGGGGGCAGAGGGGAAGAGTTTGTTGTTGATTCTCTTTTTTTTTTTGACCTAAATGGCAAGGATCCTATCAGGATTATTGTAAAAAAAAAATGTACTTTCTATATAATTCCAGTCTGAAGAAACTCCATTGAAATGTGAAGCCCTGGAGTCAAACAAACCATGAGCAAAGCTCCCTCCAGCCAAACAATACCAGCAGGAAAATTTTTCATTTGCCCCTCCCCCACTTGAATGAAGTGTTAAGTTCAAGACTCAGCTGGTCATTGTAATAGAAACACCCAGCTGCAGTCAATTCCCAGGTTATAAAGGATGCAAATGTGGTACATGGTCCATTGTATGCAGGTTCCCTTTCCCCCTCCTAAAGCTTTCCAGCTCAGCAGGGGTTCTTTGTTGCTCTGTTCTCCAAAGCAGTAATTTCCTGGTACACTTGAAAAACAAAAACAAAAAAACAAATGCTAAAATCCTCTCTATTCTTGCCATCCCCGCATCGTTCTTTTAAGTAAGCCGACACACTTTTTTACAGAAAACATGACAGCCTTAGGTTCAGTGCCTTAAGAGAGTGGGGACTAGAAGTATGGGGTTAAAGTTCTGGGGTGTATAAAAATATAACTGAGGGTTGCAAGCTGAGTGTGTACTGAGAGCCTACAGCCTATGGAAGTTGAACATTTAAAAGCTAACAAGAGCAGCTAGAAACCACTGCAAAGCAGGCCGAACGGTTTGGCCAAGCTTAAGAAAACATATAGAAGCAGCAGCACGGAACGAAAGAGTAAATCTGAAATAAATATAATAATAATAATAATGTTGGTATTTGTTAAGCGCTTACTATGTGCAGAGCACTGTTCTAAGCGCTGGGGTAAACACAGGGGAATCAGGTTGTCCCACGTGGGGCTCACAGTCTTAATCCCCATTTTACAGATGAGGGAACTGAGGCACAGAGAAGTTAAGTGACTTGCCCAGAGTCACACAGCTAAGTGGCAGAGCTGGGTTTTGAACTCATGAGCCCTGACTCCAAAGCCCGTGCTCTTTCCACTGCGCCACGCTGCTCCTCTATGACTTGCTTTTCTAGGCCACTGAAGCACTTCTACCTCTATTATACTCATTTCTATTTAGCCTGCATGAATGGCTTCCTCACTTTTGTTCAGCATCACAAGATGTAAAAAGCTCAAAAATAGTCAAACTGCAACAACGTTCTTTGACTAAAAACAATAATAATAATAATAATAATGTTGGTATTTGTTAAGCGCTTACTATGTGCCAAGCACTGTTCTAAGCGCTGGGGTAGACACAGGGGAATCAGGTTGTCCCACGTGGGGCTCACAGTCTTCATCCCCATTTTGCAGATGAGGTAACTGAGGCACCGAGAAGTTAAGTGACTTGCCCAAAGTCACACAGCTGACAAGTGCCGAGCCGGGATTCGAACCCATGGACCTCTGACTCCAAAGCCCTTGCTCTTTCCACTGAGCCACGCTGCTTCTCAAAAACAATATGTACAATTGGCAAATCGCTAGTGTTAGAATCACACAGTAAACAGCCTGCCATTATAGATAGCAAGAACAAACAAATTTCACTTTCAAAATATTGGCACTAGCAAGACTGAACAGAATTTTTCTTGAAAATGTTGAATTCTGCTCAGTCCAATCAAGACTCAGTTACCTGCAAGGTACTGACATCAGAAAGCCAAAATTGCTGTGAAAGTGGCAAAAAAATAGGTACTACAGAATTCCCAATGTAAAGAAAGATATGGCATATTATTTTTTGGCAAAGCTAGCAGCAAATGCAATATCTGAATGATGAGTTAACCCACTGCTTTACATTGTAAATTGCAGCATCGGATTCCTGGGGTGAAATTTTAGGAAGACACAGGGAACCTGAAATCTGATTTCTCAAGGATAAATGGCAGAACCTCCTGGAATCTACATCAGGATCTAGTCTAACCTCAATATTTGTATGGCATTTCCACCGAAGCTAGATTAAGAATGAAAAGAGACCTCATCATATCCTTCAGAGCAAATTCTGAAGCTTCTAAATAATGTTCTTGTTTGGGCCACCAAGGGCTTCAAAAAATTCAGTGAAGCATATGAACAGCATTAATGTATCGGGAGGCTTTATAAACTGATGCTTCTTTAGTTTTGGATCTATTGGAAACAATCAGTTGAGCTCTAGGCCAAGAGGTTGGGGGCGAGGGGAGAAAGAGTTGGAATTGAGAAAAAGAGCCACAGCCATTTAGGAACCTGCATGTGACAAATGTGATAAATGTGACAAGTGTCTAAAAAAAGCTGAGCTCCATTAGTTGATAACAACAATATTTGTGGTAACTGTTAAACACCTACTTGTCAAATACAGTACTAAGCCCTAGGGTTCCTCCTTGACCTCCCAGCTGCCTTTGACGCTGTAGACCACCCCCTTCTCTTCAACACTGGTATCCAACCTTAGCTTTACTGATTCAATCCTCTTCTGGTTCTCTTCTTAGCTCTCTGGCCTTGGATGATGTTCATTCTCAGTCTCCTTCGTGGGTTCCTCCACCCCCTCCCATCCCCTAACTAGGGGTTCCTCAAGAGTCAGTTCTTGGTCCCCTTCTATTCTCCATCTACACTCACTACCTTGGTGAACTCATTCGCTCTCTCTATGAGGATGACACCCAAATCTATATCTCCTCCCCTGTTCTCTCTCCCTCCCTCCAGGATTGCATCTCCTCCTGCATTCAGGACATCCCTATGTGGATGTCTTCCTGTCACCTAAAACTCAACATGTTCAAGACAGAGCTCCTTATCTTCCCTCCCAAACCCTGTCCTCTCCCTGACTTTCCCAACACTGTGGATGGCACGACCATCTTTCCCATCTCACAAGCCTGCAACCTTGGTATCATCCTTGATTCCACTCTCTCATTCACCCCACATATCCAATCCGTCACCAAAGCCTGCCACATCACCAAGATCCGCCCTTTCCTCTCCATCTAAGCCGCTACCATGCAGTGTGGCTCAGTGGAAAGAGCCCGGGCTTGGGAGTCAGAGGTCATGGGTTCGAATCCCAGCTCTGCAACTTGTCAGCTGTGTGACTATGGGCAAGTCACTTAACTTCTCGGTGCCTCAGTTACCTCATCTGTAAAATGGGGATTAACTGTGAGCCTCACGTGGGACAACCTGATTACCCTGTATCTACCTCAGCGCTTAGAACAGTGCTCTGCACATAGTAAGCACTTAACAAATACCAACATTACTATTATTAGTACAATCATTCATCCCCTATCCCAACTGGATTACTGCATCAGCTTTCTTTCTGACCTCCCAACCTCTTGTTTCTCCCCACTTCAGGCCATACTTCACTCTGCTGCCCAAATTATCTTTCTACAGAAACATTCTGGGCAAGTCACCCCACTCCTCAAAAATCTCCAGTGGTTTCCTATCAACCTCCGTATCAAGCAAAAACTCCTCACTATTGGCTTCAGAGCTCTCCATCACCTTGCCCCCTCTTACCTCACCTCCCTTCTCTCCTTCCACATCCCAGCCTGTACCCTCCACTCCCCTGATGCAAACCTTCTCTCTGTGCCTCGTTCTTGCCTGTCCCGCCGTCAACCCCTGGCCCATGTCCTACCTCTGTCCTGGAATGCCCTCACTCCTCAAATCTGCCAATCACACTTCCCCCTTCAAAGCCCTACTGGGATCACCTCCTCCAAGAGGCCTTCCCAGACTAAGCCCTCCTTTTCTTCAGGTCCCCCTCCCCTGTCACCCCAACTCTCTCCCTTTGCTCTCCCCGCCCCACGGCACTGGTATATGTGTACATATCTATAATTCTATTTATATAGATAGGGGTTTACTTGTTTTGATGTGTATAAATCTATTTATTTATATTGATGCCTATTTACTTGTTTTGATGGCTGTCTCCCCCCATGTAGACTGTAAGCCCGGTGAGGGCAGGGATTGTCTCTACTGCTGAATTGTACTTTCCAAGCACTTAGTACAGTGCTCTGCACATAGTAAGCACTCAATAAATATGACAATGAATGACAGTCCCTGTTCCACGTGGGGCTCACAGACTAAGAAGGAGGGAGAACAGGTCTTAAAAAAAAAAAGGAGAGAGAAGCAGAATATTGCTCCTCATTTCCTGGAATTTCCAAGGCTGTTGAGTCACTAGAAGCCATTTGGGAAAATGAAATAAATTCTGCCTACTTACAAGAACCCTCCGCACAAAACTCATAGTCCCAACTGATACATGCCTGAGGAATGAGATAATGGGTGCCCCCTCTCAAAATGTTGGGTACCACAACTGGTCTCACCTCGCTAGGTGAATCATCATAATCACAAATGAATTTGATTTGTTTGGAGAGCAATCTAGTAACATTACCACTGTACAACTACTGGAGCTTGATAAGTGATTCAGTGATTTATCACAAACTTCATATTTCTTTTTCATTCTAACTGATGATTGTGTAACTGCAACCCAAATAGTTGCAAGATGTATGTAACTCTAAAAGCCCCCACTCATAAATGAAAATGCCCTTAAGGAAATGGCAAATAGTCATAATGGGGGACATTGAGCTAATGAGTCACAAATGTTTTATAAAGGCTGTGGTTTTCACAATGCCACATATTTTGAAAACAAAAAAAATCACTGGTAGGGACAAGTCCTTTCAAAGTATTTTTACATTTAAAAAATTGTTTATACATTTTAGAAAACCACAGTTTAATTTATAAAAGTTTAACTAAAATTCTGGAAGCCGTTACAAAAAATGGGAACAGTTAAAAAAATGCAACAAAAATGAAGTAGAAGCAAACGGATTTATAATTAGAATGGTTACAGCTGAGCCTCTCTATATTTTATGCAGTCCTGGGACCAATGTTAATACCTGTGCATTTGAAATGATAGTCTGCCAGTCCATTTAACAAGTGAAATGCTTCTCAGCAGAAGTCATTATAAGACTGACAATGAATTCTCAGGCACATCGTATTTAAAACACCATGCGTATGAAGCACCTTTTCAAATTTAAATAAATTGTGAGAATAGAAAACAAAAGCTAACATAACTTACTATTTCAGGGCTTTAAACCACAGAGAGAAGGTATGATATTCTGCCTCTTTCAAAACAAGAAAAATCCTTTGTACCAAAAAAACAAAAAAAAACCCACAATCCAAAGCCCTGGTACACAATACGCACTTCACCAGAACTGGAGGTGTGTGATCTGAATGGATGCTGTACAAGTAAAATACACACACACACACAAAAACCAAGCAGTATAGGCTTCAGTAACCAACTCCCAATTTATTACTGTATCTCTGGGGGAAAAAAAGCTGACAGTGCAGGGAGCATCAGCTGTGCAATGCGCCAGTGCAAACTGGTGTAATGTAATGTTTAAGATTCTCCCAGAGTGGGGGTTTCAGTAACTAAACCTGAGTTCCTACTCCTAGCTTGCATTTCCCTTCTCCCTAAACTAAGCATTTGGTTTTGCCAATTCAGGCACTGGCCTGTTTTTTTCTCACTTTGAGTCTTGTAACCGCAATAAAAATCAATTCCCCTAATACCCTCCCGAGCTCTCAGCCTCCCTTCATTCGGCAGTTTCCCATCGATCGTCTCTTCATTTAACTTTCAATTCTCCCTAAACCCCACCTCGGCATTCCCTCTCTTTTCCCAATCTCTTTCCTGGCCTTCTCCGGCTCTGCTCCTCTCTCTCTCCACCCAATTCCTCTCTCAGTATCATTTCCTTTCTTACCTTCATAGTCATGCAGGGCCTATCCTCACCCCCTCCCTCCCCCCCGACTGCTGATTTGCTCCAAGTCACATCATGAGCAGATCTGCCCTTCTGCACCCCCAAGGCAAGGCACCACTCAGCTGCAGCTTTGGGGGATCAGGACCGATCATGCACAGGAGCAACTTTCCTGCAGCCCCACGTTCTCTGGATCTGATACCCCTGCCTCGCTCGCTTTCGGGGCGCCTTACCAAAACGAGCACGTTAAGCTGAAGTCCCTCTTCCCTTCCCATTCGGTCTCCCATCCCAGGATTTCCTCTGGCCCTGTTCCCACAGACCCGCAATTGAAACCCCCCCAACAAACTCCCATTCCCCCCTCAATTCCCTTACTCCATAATTCTCCACCCAAGGTCTATGAAATCCCAACTACTAACAGCCTGGTGCCTTCAACTACTGCACCGTTCTTAATAAGTCCCCCACTTCTCCCTCTCCCCGCTTCCTGACCATACTTCATGTCTATCCTTTAGGGTTTGGGGTTTTTTTTCCCCAAATGGGCTGATTCCAACGAACAATCTGTGGACTAACTTTCAAGTCGAACTATGCAGAAGATTAAATTGTCTATAAATAACACTTGGGAGCAGGAAAACTCGAAATCAGGCTAACTCCTTCCTAGCAATGTCAGCCACAAATCCATGGGGTTCCCAGACCTCACCCCCCGCATGTATGTTTCCGCGCGCACACACACACACACACACACACAATTCTTTCGACCTCTGCAGGATATTGCATGACAGTGTCCTTAGACTGCCCCTCCACCCTGCATCTCCACCCCTTTCCCCCCCGCCCAAAAAGGCACCTCCGAAATCTCGTACAGTGCCCAAGCGCTTAGCACCCAGTAAGCGCTCAATAAATACAATTGGATGACTCTCGTAACCCCGGCTCTCCTGGAGGACAACCAGCACTTCCAGCCCCGGGACTTTCCTCCTCCTTCGCGCCCAGCCCAACCCCGGGCCCTGAAACAAAGCGCCATAAAGGCTCCGTGTACTCTCCCGAAAAACCTTTCCCCATTTAGGGGTGACTGCCGGGCAGGGGAAAGAAAAAAAGGGGGGGAGGGCGCCAATGCGGACCGACTTACCGCTGCGCTCTGCGCTGCGCCGGTGGTCGAGGAGCAGCAGCACAGCCTGCAGCTGGTTCACCTCCCCTGCTGCTGCAGCTGCTGCTCCTGCATCTGCTGCTGCAGCTCACACTCTTTCCCCCCTTCCCTCTACCCGCCCCCCACTTCTGCCTCCACTGGGGGGAACAGTTTTGAGTCAACTGTAGCGCCCCGGATGCCGCGTCCCAGCCGACTTGGATGACATTGAGCTCCGCGGGAACCGCGTCCTTCCCTCCTCCCCTCTCTCTGCTCGCCTCCTCCTCCCGGGACCCTTCCTCCTCTTCCTCTTCCGCCGCTAGTGAACGATAAAGAAATGAATGAATGAAGGGGCGTCGCCTGGAGTTTCCTCCCTCATCCCGATGGGGTGGGGGAAGAGTGGTGAGAGTGTATATATGCCTGTGTGTGCGCGCACCCGAAAAGAACCCCCCTCCTCCCCCCCAAAAAAGCTGCAGGGGACTGGCATTTCGTCGCCACGGATCCTCCTCCACCCTACCTGGATGTCGCTGCCACCCTAAGAGCCACATCGCACAAGAATACAGGGGTCTCAGCCTGCCTGGGGTGGAGGGTAGCGAGGGGATTCGTTTGCAATCAATCCCGAATGGGTGAGATATTTGGCAGCTGCTCTCTTAACAGCCGGGGTCGCATTCCTGGGGTAACCGTTGGGACACACGGTTCCACTTCCCTCAGCCTCCCCTCCCACAACTCGAGGGCTTGCTGGGACCGTCTGGACACCCCCCAACTCCCAGGGCAGTTGCTCCTCTAGGCTAAAATTAGCCCAACCGTTATAATAGAGAGGGCTTCCCCACCCTCCCAGCCCCACAGCACTTATGTACATATCTAATTTTATTTACTTGTATTGATGTCCGGCTCCCCCACCCTCTAGACTGTAAGCTCGTTGTGGGTAGGGAACAACTGTTTATTGTGCTGTGCTTTCCCACGTGCTTTACCATGGTCTGCAAACAGAAAGTGCTCAATAAATACGATTGAATGCATCTGTACTCTGGGGAACCCAGTATGAGCAAACTGGTTGGGGGGGGGGGGGGCAGCTTTCACTACCCTGGTACAAACAGAGCTTCGATTTGGTCCTGGATATGGTTGCCCTTGCTCCGAGAGATACGGTTCCCAGGAGTTAAGAGACCTAGGTTCTATTCCTGGCTTTGCCATTTATCTGCTGTGTGACCTTGGGCAAGTGACTGAAGTTCTCTGGGCCTGGGTTTTCTCATCTGTAAAATGAGGATTCAACACCTGCCCTCCAACATCTGCCCCTATTATATTCCCTCGTTACAGCAGAAGGATCAACTGCACCTTGAACGTTCTTCACTGAGACCCTAGACCCCGTGTGACAGCTGCTGGAGTTGCTCCATCCGCACGACTCTGGCTAGGACCTTCCTTTGTGATGCCCCGAACTGTGTAGCTGATACTTGGCCCACAGCAGCCCCTTAGTTAATCCTGGGATCTATTGGTTTACCAAGGACCTCTGAGAATCGAGCAAACTAAAGATATGATTTTCCGACAATGGAAATGAATAATTGTCACCCAAATGAAGAGGGATTTCTGACTCCGTCACTAGGGTCATTTAATATTTTTTCTGGACCCAAATGAAGGTGGATTTTAGAAATCAATCCTACCCAGACAAATGAGGTTGGAAGCAAGCAGGAGACTGTATGGAGCTTGCTTTACGTGTTATGATTTCATTTAACTGTGGGTTTACCAGTGGTAATAGAAGGGAAGCAGGGAAAGCCACAGTCTGAAACATCTCAAGCTGGATGGTTCTGTCAAGTGTGGGATAGATGGCTTACTTCATCATTCCTCTCACTGCTAGTCAACTGTTTCCAACAACTCCACTGCTAACTCTAAGACATGCACTTGCTTTAACCCACTTTTACCAACAATCCCTTACCCTGTTGGAAAGAGAGGAGCTTGGGGGATCAGGGCCCTGCCTAAAATATGAGCAGAGAGTGCCTACTGATAACTGTGGTATTTTAGCACTTTTTGTGTGTCATGCTTAGTACAATCAGTCCAGACAGTCCCTGTCCCACCTGGGGCTCACAGTCTCAATCCCTATTTTACCAATGAGGGAACTGAGGCACAGAGAAGTGAAGTGACTTGCCCAAGGCCACAGCAGACAAGTGGTGGAGCTGGGATTAGAACCCCTGACCTTCTGACTCCCAGGCCCGTGCTCTATCCACTATGCCACAAAAGCCCTTGGATTCTCAGGCCCATGCTCTTTCTACACTGTTTCTCTTGGTACCTGAGACTTCTCAATGGAGAAACAAGAGCAGCAGGTAGTGTTAGGTAGGAACAATATCTGAGTGCAAATATGGCACAGCATGGTCCTGAGACCTGCCTTCCATAAACTTACTATTTGATTATTACAGGGATCAATCAGAAAGCAAGCCATCCTGATTTTTATCCTTTTAAGTCAGTCAACATCACTCAATAAAAGTCATCCCCTTAAAACACTTGAATCTCTTAGCCCAATCCTTGAAATCCCATTGAGAGGCAAAAGCACAATAGAAAGACATGGAGGCCAATTTTTCATTTTGGGGTTTTTGGATAGGGAGAGGCACCCAAGAGGCATGACTTCTAAGGATGGGAGTCTCTCACCCCTCCACCTGTTCTGTTTTCCCTCCTTCCCTACCCTCAAACTGAAGCCTGAGCTAAGGAGTGAGAAGAGCAATATGGTGAGTTGCCAAGAAAGAATGAAAAAAGGTTTCTTGTCAGGGCTGTAATGATAGCATGGCAACCATAGTAGTGCGAGACATTATCAAGGTGCCCCCAACTCTTATCCAGAGCCCAGAGAGCGTGAAAATCTTTCCTCCACTTAACTTTTCCATCAAAATCAACACTGTCCCCATCTTGCTTGCACCCTTGGCATTATCCTCAACTCCTTGTTCTTTCAGTTCTCAGAGTCAGCATTGCTAAATCCTGTTGGCTTCTCCCCCGCCCCATCTCCTCAATATTTCCTAGATCTGCTCTTCCCTCTCCATCAAAACCACTATTACCCTGGTCCAGGAACTTATCACATCCCAGCTAGACTACTGCATCCATCCCCTCCCTGATCTCCCTGCCCAGCTTCTCCCTTTTCCCACCTGGATCACTTTTCTAAAACACTGTTCAGTACAAGTCCTTCCACTCCTCAAAAGTCTCCAATAGTTACCTATTCCTCTCTACATAAAGCAAAAACTCCTGCTCTTTGGGTTTAAGGCACCTAATCAACTTGGAGATTGAGACTGTGAGCCTCACATGGGACAGGGACTGTGTCCAACCCCATTTGCTTGTATCCATCCCAGCATTTAGTACAGTGCCTGGCACATAGTAAGCACTAAATACCATAATTATTATTACACTTTTGTGTATTTTGCTCAGTCATTGACTGCTTACTCTGTGCACAGCTCTGTACTAAGTGCTTGGAAAAGTACAATAGAGTAGACATGATCCTTGCTCTCAAGGAGTTTATGGTCTAGCCGAGGAGACAGAACCTAAAATAAGTAGGGAAAGCATCAGAATATAAAAATGTGTACATAAGTACTGTATGGGGTGGAATTAAGTGCATAGGTGACACAGTAGGGAGGGAAAATAGGTGGAGGGAATGAAAACTCAGTCAGAGAAGGCTTCCTGGAGAAGATGTGATTTTAATAAGTCTAATGACCATTGACTAGCATCCTCTGTTATTTAAGCACATCTTCCTCATTTGTAAAATTTTATGGGTCAGTCTTCCTTTGACTGTCGATGCCTGGGGGCAGGAATTGTGTGTCCTGCATTTACTGCACTCTCCCAAGTCTTTGTACAGTGTTCTGCACAGAAGGGACTTAGTAAATACTATCAATTGTTGGAAGAGCTTGCTTCCTATACCAGAGCCAGGGCTTGTTGTGGCCAGGGAATGTGTCTACCAATTCTGTTTTATGTACTCTCCCAGGTGTTTAGTACAGTGCTCTGCACTCAGTAAGTACTTAATAAATACCATTGACTGATTGATGGATGGAAGGCTAAAGAAGCTCATGCCTAAGTGCTGGAGTCCAGTGGGGATAATACTAGTACTATTGGGTAGAAACCTCACCCAGAATTAACATGAGTGTACACACATAAAAATTTTATACAACAACGTTAACAAAATTGTGTATCCACTTAAGATGACTGCTGTGAATGCATTATTAGTCTTATGTGCTCCACTGGGGATAGGAGTAAGAAAAAAATTTTCTTAAGACAGCAAGAAGGAAATATTAATGTGCTTCACTCACAGACAGAATAAGCAACCTACACACAACTTTAAAAGTTTCATTACAATTTCTCTAGGGATATTCTTTTTCCTATTTTCAAAAGCTTTACTAAGTTAAAATAGATTTTAAAGTTACAAATGGAAGTTTTATTTTATTATTAGAAGCAATATAGCAAGTAACCCAGATTCTGCTCTGAATTTCCTTTTTCCTTATGAAAGGTGTGCATTTAATTGGCATTAATTAAGCAAGCAAATGAATACTCCTCAGAGGAAGTCAAGAACTACTCCATCCCATCTATTTCAACAACTACTGCAGTGGAAGAAACCTTATGCACTAATTATTTTTTTAACATGCACTTTTTGTTAATATGGTTTCTCTCCTTTCCCTTTCTTTTCTACTTTCCTTTCTCTGCCCCTACCCACTGGTGGCCTTCCCCCTGCCTGCCTCAGACTGAGGAAAATCTAATCACCTTACTCCAATCTGATATCGAACAGTTAAATATCGATATATCCAAGCATCACGAGTGAAATCACCAGCCTACCAAATGCTGCTTAACCTAATAATTGGCATGCAATAGCATTATTTGATGACTGGTTTAATCAACTGTTGACATGACTTCTTATTTCACTGGGATTGCTTGACATTTCCTGCGGTCATGTTTTGTCTATCCTAGAAGCCACTTAGTGAGTGTTAAGCATGGTGGCCTTCAGGGTGGACAGAACAGGACTGTAAGTGAAACAGCTCCACTCTGCCCGAAGTCCACAGTCTCCTGGCTGGGCAGAGGGACTTTCTCTCCAGGTAAACCAGGGATCCTGGCGAAATGGGTGAGGTCATTATGCCCCATAGGAACACCCCTGCATCTTCATCATCAATCAGTGGTATTCATTTGGTGCTTTCTGTGTGCAGTGCAGAGCAGTGTACTAAGCACTCATCATCAACCTCAGCATTACGGAGTGCCTATTGTGTGCAAAGCACTGTATTAGATGCTTGGGGATCCTACAACAGAAGTTAAAAAAAAACCCCATGGTTCCTGCCCTCAAGAAGCTTTAAATCTAATGGGGGAGGCAGGCAAACACAAATTAACGAATGTACACTAGGTAGGAGTGAAAGTTTTAAAAAAAATAAAAATAAAAATGGATACATTCTAAAATGATGTTTCAGGAACAGGATCCAGGCAGCAGATCAAACTGACCTTAAAAATCAAAGGTCAGGAGTTTTTGTGGTATGTAGAAAGGAATGGATAACTATTGGAAAAAGGGAAAATTAAAAAAATAAATATTTCCTGTATACCCATGCTCTACCCATTACACCACGCTGCTTCCCACAACGTTTTGTACAGATCAACTACTTAAATACTTCCTCAACTTTAAATTAGTGTCTGTCTACCCTGTTAGATTGCAAACTTCCTGAGGGAGGGATAATAATAATATTGGTATTTAACTGCTTGCTATGTGCTAGGCGTGTACTAAGCACTCGGGTGGATACAAGCCAATCAGGTTGGACACAGTCCTTGTCCCACTTAGGGCTCACAGTCTCAATTCCCATTTTACAGATGAGGTAACAGGCTCAGAGAAGTGAAGCGACTTGCCTAAGGTCACACGGCAGACAAGTGGCAGAGCCGGGATTAGAACCCATGACCTTCTGACTCCCTGGCCCGTGCTTTATCCACCACGCCATGCTACTTCTCCCTCATGTCTTCTACTTCTGTTGTACTCTCCCAAGCATTTAGTACCCTGCTCTGCACAGAGTAAGAACTCAAATACTTCTAAAGCAGGGGGTCTGGGACTGATTTCGCCACCTGGAAGAGCTTAGTTTCATCTTCAAACTTGGTGGTCTGTCAAAACACACTCCCTCTCCTAGATCATTTAGGAAGCCATTAAACCAATCCAGTCCTAACACTGATTCCTTGTGGACTCCCCTATTTGCACTTTTTCTTGAGTGGTTGTTTATCCTTCCCTACCTTTTGTTGCCTGTCTTTTGGCCAGTTTCCCCTCTGGGAGGGAACAATGTTGTGAATGAGGAGGAAAGGTGAGAACAGAGTTGTTTAGGGGAAAAAAGGAGGATTAAAGCAGGAAGAGAAGGGACAGATAAAGAGACTAAGCGAGAGGGATAGAGAGGTAAAGTCTGAACAAAGTGTTGCTTATCCTGTGTTTGCCTTTTCTAAGTGCCGATGCCCCTCAGTACTTCTTACACTGGGTGGTCTGTGTCCCTTGTTTCTTTGCTGACTTGAGAAACGACTGAAGCATTTAAACAACTTAGTAAACATGTCTAATGGAGAGAGCTAAAAAGACCTAATCTTGAAATATGGCACAAAAAATGTCTAATGGCGCCGAGCTAAAAAACAAACACAAATTATTCTTGGAATTTACAGGACTACTTCTAGCTTCCATTAAAAGCCAAAGCTCTTCGAAGCAAAATTGCTCCTCTCAACCTTGTGTGCTTCCAAATGCTGTGTTCCCTTTGATATACTGAGAAGCTTACCTGTCATTCACTTTTAAGTGAGGCGGCAGATGATTTTGTACTTAGATAAGTTTTTTTTTAAAAGCTTTAAATTTGCTGTCATTTTACAAAACATAACAATTAATATTTTCCAATTCCCCTGAGTGTTTCTCTCAGAGTAGAATGAAATGCTTCTAATTTACAGGCAGAAGCATAAGCCCCCTTCAGTAATATTTAAATTAAAAAAGGAGATGTTGATAGTTTAAATTCTAATGAATTCAGGCATCTACCAGTCAGGCAGTCCCAGCCAGTAGTACTAATGAATGCTTACATCTAGCTCAGTTCCAAATTACTCATTTTATATTTTAATCTGTGCTATGACTATGCGAGGAATCTTGCTTTTTCAAATAATTTCACCCATTATAGTCTCAACTACTTTCTTCTGTAGAAGCAAACATCTCACTGAAATCAATGGACCTGAATAAAGACAGGAAGAGCAGGACTAGGGATGCCTGTGAAGTTCAGGTAGACTGTAAAGTCTACCAATCCATCAATTGTATTTATTGAGCCCTATGTGCAGAGCACTGGTACTAAGCACTTGGGAGAGTACCATGTAACAGACATTTCCTGCCCACAATGAGCTTACAGTCTAGAGTTTATAGTCTACCCAAATACTAAGTAGCAGGGTGGTCTATCGGAAAGAGCACGGACCTTGAAGTCAGAGGACCTGGGTTCTAATCCTAGCTCCACCGCATTCCTGCCATGTGACCTTGGACAAGTCACTTCACTCCTCTGTGCCTCAGTTCCCTCTTCTGCAAATTGGGAATTCAATCAATCTTATTGATTGAACCTAATGTTATCACCAAATTTTGCTACCTAGGCATAATTACACTCTTCAGTGAGCCACAGATACTCCATTTATTCACCACTGTCCCCCCAGCCCCAAAGCACTTACGTACATATCTGTAAGCTCCTCTAGACTGTAAGCTCGTTGTGGGCAGGGAATGTGTCTGTTTATTGTTATATTGTACTCTCCCAAGTGCTTAGTACAGTGCTCTGTACACGGTAAGCGCTCAATAAATATGATTGACCGACAAAAGTCAAACACAGAATGGAAAAAGCCAATATGGCTTTGAGAAATTGGCAGACAATTTGGTGACAAAAGGGCATCAAGCTTGATAAGCTGAAGGTCTATAAAAGCTGAAACTGGGTTCAACTTTCTTTATGGACATTCTACAGATGACATGTCCAGGTATGAGTAGTTTGCCCAGCAACAACTACAAGCCCATATCAGCCTCAAACGGCAGGACAAGGTTACCAATAAAGGGGTGCTGAAATGCCATCAGTCCATCAGCATTAAGACAAAACTCACACCAACACAGCATTACTAGGTAGGATGTGTGAGGAGAATGGCTAGTAGCAGGTACCCTACTAGCCAAACCGGTGTGGGCAGGGATTGTCTCTCTCTATTGCTGAATTGTATTTTCCAAGTGCTTAGTACAGGGCTCTGCACAGAGTAAGCACTCAATAAATATGATTGAATGAATACCCAAGGACCTTCTGAATGATGCACTGAAGGGGGTTAACGAAAACCAGGAGTGCAGAATAAGTGATTGAAAGACCCAGTGAAGCACCATCTTAACCCGTGTAACAGCACGGTGTTGGCTAGGTCATCCAGACAAGCAGCAATAGCGCTTGCTCTCCTCTAGTGGAGGCTAAGTGAAAATTGGAATGCCAGGAGAAACAGGCCCTGAATGGGACAAATCTGTCAGTTCGCAAGGAAGCATCTTTAGACACACACAAGGTAGAATAGAGTGTTGGTCTCCGTCAGTCTTTTAGGTCACACTTACACACATGGGTAGGACTTCATCACCAATAGCATCTAATCTCTCTTCTCAGCTCTATTTCTTTTTCTCCCACAGTAACCCGAAGCCATCTGGAATGTCATATCTGTATAATCACTAATCCTGGTGAGGTGGTGATGACAAAGCAGACCCTTTTTCCGCCTCGGCAGTGTGCCCGCAGCACCACTGGGTACTGCATTAAGCCTGGCATGGCTCTGGGTAGGATGTGAAAAGATACGGAGGTTGATTTGGGATGAAGAAGAGGGAAAATCAGGCCTGAGCTCCAGCTCTTGTGCCCACCCTGGGCAATGCCAACTCACCCGATAATGATAATCATCCTATTTCTTAAGCACTAACTACATAGTAGTAATCATATTAAACACTAGCTGCATGCAACACTGCACTGAGGACTGGAAAAGAATACACAGGTGGGTATTAGATATGGTCTCTGTCTCTTAGAGTGCTCACAATCTATGTGCCAAGCAATGTGCTAAGTGTTGGAGTAGAAACAAGATAATCAGGTTGGACACAGTCCCAGACCCTCAAGGGGTTCATAGCCTAAAGGGGAGGGAGAACAGATATGTCAATCAATGAGAAGTAGTGTGGCTTAGTGGAGGAGCATGGGCCAGGGCTTCAAAACGACTTGGGTTCTAATTCTGACTCTGCCACTTGTCAGTTGCATGACTTTGAGCAAGTCACTTAACTCCTTGGTGCCTCAGCTACCTCATCTGTAAAATAAGGATTAAGACTGTGAGCCTAATGTGGGACATGGACTGTGTCCAACCTGATTAGCTTGTACCTACCCCTGCACTGAATACGGGGCCTAGGACATAGTAAGTGTATAACAAATAATGGAAAAAAAATAAAAAATAAAAAAAATCAATGGTACATATTGGTTGCTTATTGTGTGCAGAGCACTGTACTAAGCTCTTGGAAGAGTACAAGAAAGGAGATGGAAATGATCCCTGTCCTCAAGGAGTTTACAATCAAGCAGAAGAGCATACAATTGCCATTTTACAGATGAGGAAAGTGAGGTCCAGAGATATTAAGTGACTTGCCCACTGCCACACAGCAGGCCAATAGCAGGGCCAGATTGGAACCCAGGTCTCCCGACTCCCAGCCCTGTGCTCTCCTCAAAGCTATGCCACTTCTCACCAACACGGTAGCCAACCCAGAGCTGTCCTACCTCCAGCCAATTGTTGCAGGGCATTGAGGGGGTTTAGGAAGAGACATTATAATTCCCTGGAGCTTTCTGGTGGGTCTGAGTAGCAATAGCTAGAGGAAATGAGCAGAGAGTGAATGATGAACATCCTGTCTTCCAAGCTTAGCAGTCACATTGCCCTCCCACTCTACAAAGCCCACTTACCAATCAAGCTATTTTTATTTTTATTTTTTTTTACTTTCACCTGAATTCTATCTTTTTTTTGTCTCTTTCCCTCTGTCTCTCTCAAAAGGTTACTCCTCTGGCATGCTGTTTTGATCCTATTTTAAACAGGGGCTGTGGGACCTTGCTGTCACCTCAGCTTGAGTCCATGGCTTTCAAAAGGCTTTCAAAGAGAATTCCAGGGAGCGAGATGGTTCTCTTTGAAAAATGCTCCAGGCTTAGATTGGTGAAGTGAGCCCCCAGTATTGTACATAAAATAGCAGCATTTCCCTAAGTCAAGTCTACGCTGCATAAAGCCTAATGGGGTCCAATCCATGTAGGAAAGACCTGGGTGCATGCCAGAAAAACTTCTCTAGTACAGCTGGCAGGGATGGATTAACTTTCCTGTGGGACTGGGACTGCTACATTTTTGGGGACTTCCTCCGCCCCACCAGGTATCACCTAATAGTAATAATAATAATTAGTATAATTATGGTACTTGTTAAGCACTTACTACGTACCAGGCACTGTTCTAAGCAATGGGGTAGATACAAGATAATTGGGTTGGACACAACCCCTGTCCCCTATAGAGCTTACCGTCTTAATCCCCATTTTACAGATGAGGGAAGTGAGGCACAGAGAGATTAAGTGACTTGCCCTAGGACACAAAGCAGACAAGTGGCAGAGCCAGGACTAGAACCACTGACTACCAGGCCTGTGCTCTATCCACTAGGCAATACTGCTTCTCCACATCTCTTCCAAGAGGCCTTCCCTGACCAAGCTCATTTCCTTATGTTGCCCTTGCATTTGCACCCTTTATTCACCCCTCCATCTCACAGCATTTTATGTCATGCTGTATAGAGATGCTGCTTATGATATCACTCTATTGCACTGTATATCCCCTCCCTCTCCCCATTTTGCTTCATGGTTGGTTCTCCCAAGAACTTCCTCCACGTAAAGTTGCCAAGTGCTTCCCAGGCTCCTCTGATAAGACTGCCGTTGCCTGGGTGATGGGGAGGAGGAGAGAGAAGGGAGAGAGAAGAAAAGGGCGGGGGGGAGGGCAAAAATGAGGAGTCCTGAGCCAGGCAGCAAATCTTTTGCACGTAGACTGTGAGATTCATACCCATCTGGGGAGTGTGCCAGGCTCTGGCATGTTGGTTCCCAGATGGGATCCCACTTATCCCATGCTTTCTCCCTGTTGCCCAGAGCCAGTGCTCCTCTAGTGCAAGCAGGTCTTCTGTGGCACCTTCCCAACTTTGGGAGGCAGGGACAACCAATTGCAGATAAGAGGCCAGTGTCTTCCCACCTGGCTGTGCTGAGGAGGGTTCAATCAATCATATTTATTGAGCACTTAATGTGTGCAGAGCACTATATTAAGTGCTTGAGAGACACATTCTCTGCCCACAACAAGCTTACGGTCCAGACAGGGAGGCTGACATTAATCAGAGCAGGGCACCCCTGCTGCCTGTGAGAGTTTGCTAGCTTGCTGGTCCCCCAACTCCCTTGGCAATCCTCTGCTTCCCCTCTTCTATTGAAGTCTCTTGTCCCAGACCCATGCTCTTTCCACTAGGCCATACTTGAGAGGTTTTGACTCACACCGGAGAGTCACCTAATTCAGAGAGAACATACACATAACCAAACCATTAAATAGAGGCACAGATGACAGTATATTGGATAGTAAGATGTAAGTATAAGTAAAGGTCACAGGAGTGCAAAGTGCTATGTCAATTAGGTCTACCAGTCATTGAGCCATCTATCTTCCTCACAGTTAACTGTTGTTCAGCATCTTAAAACATTTGCTCAGAACCAGCTGCCTAGGAGAACAACTTTTCAGTTCATAGTGTGGAGTTTGTAGTGGGTATATGTGAAATGTGTTTATTACTCTCACCGGGAACACATTTTCACTACTAAAAAGCTCCCACTCAGAATTAGCATTCCTGGCAAAATTATGAGAAGTGCACATCTGATTAAAATAACTGATAACTGTTTAAGTATTTTAATAACTGATTAAAATAATTTTTCAGGGTGCATAGTTTAGATAAAATAGCTGCTGGAATTTAGGAAAGGAAAACTTTTTTGGGAGAGATTTAGGAATTGGTCTTTACTATAAGAAAGCATGGACATAGCCTTATGTTTTCATAATTACCTGTCAGCTGTGTGACTGTGGGCAAGTCACTTAACTTCTCTGTGCCTCAGTTACTTCATCTGTAAAATGGGGATTAACTGTGAGCCTCACGTGGGACAACTTGATTACCCTGTATGTAAACCCAGTGCTTAGAACAGTGCTCTGCACATAGTAAGCGCTTAATAAATACCAACATTAATATTATTATTATAATTACCCCATTCTAGCTAAAATGATCTGCCACATATTATTTATTCTCAATATTCACGACTTATTCCCAGTGGTGCTTATCTTTCTTCCTTAAGTCATCTTTCATTAAAACCTCTACCTCATATAGTTTCAGCATTTAGTCATATTGGAATTTGGTTCCAACACACGTGTGGGTTTTTTTGGGGTTTGCTTTGTTCATAGGGCAATAGAAATGCTCCCAGCAAAAGCCCTCAAGAAAGAATCTGGATCTCATACTGCTTATGGAGGACCAAGTCAGTACATTTCTATATTTGGAAAAGAAAATGGTAGATCCATTACAAACCTTCTTCTTGCCCAACCCCTCCCTCTGGATAGTCCCCTCTAGACTGTAAACTCATTGTGGGCAGGAACTGTGTTTTAATTGTACTTTCCCAAGTGCTTAGTACAGTGCTCTGCACAAAGTATGCACCCAATAAATATATGATTGACATCCCAACTTAATTTCTTACTTCAATTGCAAAAGGTAACAAACTTTCACTAGTTTTATAAGCTACCTTTTGTGATGCCTGTCTACTTGTTTTGTTTTGCTGTCTGTCTCCCCCTTTTACTCTGTGAGCCCATTGTTGGGCAGGGATTGTCTTTATCTGATGCCAAATTGTACATTCTAAGTGCTTAGTACAGTGCTCTGCACACAGTAAAGCGCTCAATATATGATTGAATGAATGAAAGTGTTTTAAGATGTAAAGGTGTTTCAAAAGAAAAGGTCAAAAAATTAAAGGGACCTTAATATCCATGAGAGCATAGGTTTAATGCTGCACTGAAAATGGAATCAATTTTATATGAAAAATGCTCTCCGACTAAAATCGCCTCTGTACTCAAGAATATATTTTATGAGGTTTGAAATGCATTCCGTATCTTAGGATATTTTTCTTCCAGGGGCGGGGGGAGAACCTCATCTGAAATATATAAAGGAAAAGATAAATCTCTGTATTTGAATATTTACCCACTCTAAATCTATGCTGTTTGTTTATAGTAACAGTGGGATTTTTAAATATAAAACGACAATACCTGACAGGAATAAAAATGATGGAATTTGTTCTTCCACATGCAAAAACATGAGATTCAACTTCTGAATAATATGTTCATTTTTTCCTACTCTGCAATAAAAATGAAATATCACTCTAATTTCTGAAGCTGATCAGTATAGGAAAAAATTGAATTAAATCAACATTAAGCTCAGGCTAAGACTTTGAACAAGTATTAACACCTGAACTAGTCTTCCCTAGACTGCAAGCTCCTTTTGGGCAGGGCACATGTCTACCGACTCTTATTTTGTCTTCTCTCAAGTGCTCAGTACAATACTCAATAGAGAAGCAGCATGAACTAGTGGATAGAGCACGCATGGGCCTAGGAATCAGAAAGTCCTGAGTTTTAATCTCAGCTCTGCCACTTTTCTGCTGTGGGACTTGGGCGAGTCACTTCACTGTGCCTCGGTTACCTCAGCTGTAAAATGGGGATTAAGACTGTGAGCCCCATGTAGAACAGGGACTGTGTCTAACCCAATTTGATTATATCCACCGCAGCGCTTAGTACAGTGTCTGGCACAGAGTAAGGGCTTAACAAATACCACAATTATTATTATAAATATGACTGATTGAAAGGACCTAAGGCAAGGACAGATGTAAAAACATTGTACCAACATTAGGATATCTTAGCCACAGATGATTAGAAACAAAGTTCATCTTTCAATTCATTATGCTCAGAGGTTGCTATTGTTCCTATTCTTAAACCTAATATCTACCATTTATCAGGTAACAGAAGGTTTCCAAGGTGTTTTTTTTTGGGGGGGGGGTTCTTAGTGACTGAACTTAGCCTTCATTTCAGTGTTTATTTTACCTTAGCTTTCAATCATTTATTGAGTGCTTATTGTGTGCAAAGCGCCTACCAATTTACATACCACCCTCCTGCTATCAGCATGAGAAGCAGCATGCTGTAGTGGATACAGCATGGTCCTGGGAGTCAAGAGTTCTAATCCCAACTCTGTCAAGTGACTGCTGCGATTCCTTGAGCAAGTCACTTAACTTCTCTGTGCCTCAGTTCCCTCATCTGTAAAATGGAGATCGAGACTTAATCCCAAGTGGGACAGGGACTGTGTTCAACCTGATTTGCTGGTATCCACCACAGCGCTTAGTATGGTGCTTGGCACAGAGTAAGCACTTAAAAACCACAATTATTATTATCGCTAGGGTCTTTGGGAAAGAGTCAGTGCCACCATACAGAGACCAAACACCGTGTGGTGGATCTCTTGCTCGGAGGGTAGTGGTCCCGGAAAAAGAAGGGTCTAAACAGAACTTTACGGTGGGAAGGAAAGGAAGTCATCCCAAACAGACTAGGACTGGCTAGAAGATATCTACTAGAAGGAGCCATCACCATGCCATCTGGGAGAGTTACTACTGGCTATATATTCTGCTGCGAGAGACCCCTCTGAAACCACTTCCAGCCCAACCAGATAGTCACCCTTGCCTGGGGAAGCAGGATGACTGAGCCCTAAAGATTCACTTGGATACTTTGGAGCAGCATCGCCTGGAGGATTTTTCCTCTATCTAAAGCACCTCCTGGAAAAGCGTTTCAACATCTGTGATCCAGGAACCTGAGACAGGGGTGTAAAATCTAGGACATCAAACCAATGCAGCCTGAAGGAGGCCATTGCAGAGAGTGGCAATGGAATTAGGATGGGGCCCTGGGAGCAAGAGTTACACATGCTTCCGGGTCAGGGATCCAGCATACTGGGCTCTCAGCAGACAGGGGTGGCCCTGTATACCAGACAAGAACTCCGACAATTAGTGGGGTGTTTGCCTTAGTGATCCCATAAAACCACCCTCAGTTCTAGTACTAACCTTCTCTCTGAGCCTCGATGTCACCCATCTCATCGTCGACCCCTAGCCCACATCCTGAGCACCCTCCCTCCCTCAAATCCGACAGTTAGTTACTCTCCCCAACTTCAAAGCCTTACTGAAGGCCCAGCTCCTCCAAGAAGCTTTCCCAGACTAAGCCCCCCAGTCCTCATCTCCCACTCCCTTCTACATTGCCCTGACTTGCTCCCTTTGCTCTCCCCCTCACCCCAGCCCCACAGCACTTATAGACATATCTGTAATTTACTTGTATTGATGTCTGTCTCCCCCCTCTAGACTGTAAGCTCATGGGGGGCAGGGAATATGTCTTGTTGCACTCTCCCAAGTGCTTAGTACAGTGCTCTGCACACAGTAAGTGCTCAATAACTATAATGAATCAATCAATCATATGTTTGAGAATGGACCCGCCATTGACGATTTCCAGCCCTAATCAGCATCCCAGGCTTCTAGGTGGCGGCATAGGCTGAATGGCAGGAGGATACCCTAGGGTAGTCGATTCTGGTCCATCTGGCCAAAGAAGGTGACAGCACAGGATTTGCAAATATCCTGGCATTCTGCAATTCCTCAAATCCCATATATAAGATTTAGTACGTGCCTGGCACATAGTAAGCATTTAACAAATACCTTCTGAACAATCAAACATTTATTGAGAGCTTACTGTGTGCAGAGCACTGCATGATGCACTTAGGAGAGTACAATGTAACAGAGTTGGTAGACACATTCCCTTTCCACAAGGAGCTTGCAGAGTAGAGGGGGACACAGCCATTAATATAAATTATGGATATGTACATAAGAGCTGCAGACCTAAGGGTAGGGTGAATAAAGAGTAGAAATCTAAGTGCAAGGGCAATGAAGTTGGGAGTGGGAGTAGAGGAAATGAGGCCTTAGCCGGGGAAGGCCTCTTGAAGGACATGTGCCTTTAATAAGGTTTGCATTTTAATTTTAATACATTTTAATGCTTTTAATAAACAAATGCTTTATAATACATTTTCTGGATATCTCTAATTCAATGAAAAGGTTTTTTCCCCTATAAGAGGCACAGGCTCCCAATCATATCTGCTGGAAGAATAGCTTTGTTTCATCCCATAATTGAATCATTGTAGTGGAATAATGAAACACCAGATACCAACAAGATTGAGGGGCTAAGGGCTAATTTATCAAGTAATACTGTGCCCTGTAAATGAAAATCTAATATTTCTCCACTTTATCCTGGGCAATGAAATAAGATAAAGTAAAATGGATAGATATAAACTAGCATGTTAACATGACCCTTTTATTAGATACTTTAAAAAACTTTTATATTGGCACTGGAAATCAACTGACTATGAGAATGTTGAACTCATATCACTTTTCATTTCTCAATCTAGAGGCCCCAACTGCAATAAAAAAAAAAAACACCCACTACTTTTGTGCAGAAAGGATTCATTCAATTTTATTTATTGAGTTTACCGTGTGCAGAACACTGTACTGAGCATTTGGAAAGTACAACTGTGACTTCTGGACCAATCATTTAGCTAATTTTAAATGAAAAGCTGAATTTAGAGATGTATATTAGGCTGGACAGGAGTTCATACAGAATAAAAGGTAAATTTTTGCAGCCAATGAAACATCCAGAAATCATCCAGTGGATTCAAAGGGAAGTACTTTCCTTCTGCTAATTTTCCTTCCTCCCAACTTCCCAATAATCAAGAGAGCTCAACATAAAAGAAAAATTGGGGCAAAAGGCGGATAAAGAGCAAATGAAAATTATACAGACTATTGCTTTGGAATTTATTAAGCACTTGATATTCACTAGACCCTCAGACACACCTAAAATTTATTTACATTAATGTCTGTTTCTCCCTCTAGACTTTAAGGAGAAGCGTGGCTCAGTGGCAAGAGCACGAGCTTGGGAGTCAGATGTCGTGGGTTCTAATCATGGCTCTGCTTGTCAGTTGTGTGACCTTGGGCAAATCACTTACTTCTCTGTGACTCAATTACCTCATCTGTAAAATGGGGATGAAGACTGTGAGCCCTACGTGGGACAACCTGATTACCTTGTATCTACCCCAGCACTTAGAACAGTGCTTGGCATATAGTAAGCGCTTAACAAGTACCAACATTATTATTTATTATTAAGCTCTCTATGGGCAAGGAGAATGCCTATAACTATTATTAAGGTATTCATCCAGCACTAGTCTAAGCGCTGGATAGATAAAATTAGGTTGGATACAGTCCCTGTCCCACATGGGACTTAATTTAAGTAGAAGGGAGAACAGGGATTGAATCTCCATTTTAAGTTGAGGGAATTGAGTCACTGAGAAGTGTGTTGTACTCTCCCCAGCGCTTAGAACTGTTTTCTGCATACAGCCAGCACTCAACAAATACCACTGACTGATTATTCCAAATTAATTGTGATGTCCAATAGTTATGTAACTGGGTTGGATCAATAAGAGCTATTTACACACACTGAAAGAAGACTTAGAGACATACTTCAGGTTATAGCCACCTCATGATAGAGAAAATCAGGGGATACATCTGGTATTGCTTGATGCCTTGAATTGTGTTACAACCACCCCAGGGATCCAACCTATATTGCTTGATTTTCCTTTTCCTGGAAAGAGTGATGGGCCTAATCAAATCAACTGGTGGGCTGAATGTGACACCCCCCAACTCATATTTTTCCTACTTCTGATTTACAGCTTCATGTTTCTGGGTCACATCATGTGTGCAAGCACAAGGACAGTCAATGATGTTACTTGCAGAACATTTCCGGCACATTAAAAGGAGAAAAGATTTTTTTGTTACTACAAAACTACAAGTTTGGGCTTCAGATTCTTGCATCAGTTTTAAAGGATACAGATGAATTTATAAAAGTGATTGAAGATAACCTTGATGGAGAAAGGCATTCAAAGATGTATAGAGGAGTTTAGATGGAGTTCGCCTAATGCAAAGTACTTTATGAAGACGAGAAGAAGGTTGTTCACCCTAAGTTAGACAAATTCACTGAAGAGGAAAAGCCACTTCCAGTTAGAACAAGAATCTTTGCTTGCAGCTGACTGGAAGAATAACCTTACATGTTGATTCAGCTAGAAAAATCACATTTTTGATCAATACTTCAGCAACTTTTAAAAATCAAATAACATAGAATTGGGACTTATCACTAAACTGATAATGGTATTTGAGCTCTTATTCTGTATAAGGTACTCCTCCCAGCTCCACAGCACTTATGTATATGTCTGTAATTTATTCATTTATATTAATGTCTGTCTCCCCCACTAGACTGTAAGCTCATTGTGGGCAGAGATTGTGTCTGTTTATTATTATAGTGTACTCTCCCAAGCACTTGCTCTACACACAGTAAGCACTCAATAAATGCAGGTGACAGACACACTACTAAGTGCTCGGGAGAGTACAATACAAATGAGTTGATAGACACAGTACCTGCCTGGATTCTAAGTGTACATCATTATTCACCTCAGTTCGCTAAAGAACTGCATGAAGAAATGATAAAATATTCTTATTCCATTACAGAACAGCAAAGATGAATGTCATCTCACTGCATCTTCTATTTTTGTAAATGAGTAGGTGGTCTAGTGGAAAAAGCACAGATCTGGGAGTCAGAGGACCTGGGTTCTAATCCTGACTGTACCAGTTGCCTGCTGTGTGATCTTGGGCAGGTCACTTTACTTTCTCTGTGTCTGTTTCATCTGTAAAATGGGGATACCTATTCCCTCTCCTCAGACTGTGATCCCCCTGTAGGAAAGGGACTGTCTGACCTGATTAACTTCTAACTACTCCAGTGCTTGAGAAATCTCTCCAGCGGAGGCCTCTCCTTCTCCCACTCCCAGACTCACTGGTAAGGGAGGAGGCGTCGGCTTCCTCCTTTCGCCCCGTTGCCGCTTCCGCACTATCCCTCCTCCCCCCTCCCTCTCCTTCCCCTCCTTCGAAGCCCATATCATTCGCCTCTACCACCCCCTCCAGATACTTGTCGCTGTCATCTACCGCCCTCCCGGTCCCACCTCCGACTTCTTCAACCACCTTGACCCCTTTCTCACCTTCCTTCTCTCCTTCTCTCTGCCCACTCTGATCCTTGGAGACTTCAACATCCATATGGATGTACCCGACGACTCCTCTGCCGCCCACCCGCTATCCCTCCTCGACTCTGCCGACCTCCTCCTCCACCATACCGCGCCCACTCACCGACTCGGTCACACCCTCGATCTCGTCATCTCCTACCGCTGCACTTATCTCCTCCCTCACCAACTCTGAAATCCCTCTCTCTGACCATAACCTTCTCACCTGCCTCATCTCTCACACTCCCTCCCCCTGCAAATCTTCGCTACTGCCCCACAGAGACCTCCGCTCTCTCGATCCCATCCGTCTTTCCAAAAGCATCTCTCCTCACCTTGCTGCCCTGTCCTCACTTCCCACTCTCGATGATCAGGTCTCCGCTCTCAACTCCACCCTCTCTACTCATCTCGACTCTCTCGCCCCCCTTCCCCTCCGCCGCTCTCGCTCCACTAACCCACAGCCCTGGATCACCTCCTCTGTCCGCCTCCTACGCTCCTATGCTCGAGCTGCTGAGCGCTGCTGGCGAAAGTCCAAGCACCAAGCCGACCTCACACACTTCAAATTTATCCTTTCCTGCCTTAACTCTGCCATCTCCTCCTCCAGGCAAAACTTCTTCTCCTCCCTCATCGACACCCATGCCCGTCACCCCCGCCGATTGTTCCGGACCTTTAACTCTCTCCTTAGGCCCCCTGTTCCTCCCCCTCCCCCGTCTCTCACCCCCAATGATCTGGCCACCTATTTCCTCACGAAAATCAACACCATCAGGTCTGAGCTCCCCAAAGTCACCCCTCCGTCTCCCCCCTCCCCCCCACCAACCCTCTCCCCTACTTTCCCATCCTTCCCTGCAGTATCCTCAGAGGAGATCTCCTCCCTCCTCACAAGTGCCACCCCCTCCACCTGCGCCTCGGACCCCATTCCCTCTCACCTTATTAAAACCATCGCCCCTGCCCTCCTCCCTTCCTTAACTTCTATTTTTAACCACTCAATATCCAATGGCTCCTTCCCCGCTGCCTTCAAACATGCCCACATCTCCCCCATCCTAAAAAAACCTGCTCTTGACCCCACTTCCCCCTCCAGTTATCGCCCTATCTCCCTACTACCCTTCCTTTCCAAAATCCTAGAACGAGTCGTCTACAATCGATGCTTAGAATGCCTTAGCTCCCATTCTCTCCTAGACCCCCTCCAATCTGGCTTCCGTCCCCTCCACTCTACCGAGACTGCTCTCTCTAAGGTCACCCATGACCTCCTTCTTGCCAAATCCAATGGCTCCTACTCCATTCTGATCCTCCTTGCTGCCTTTGACACTGTCGACCATCCCCTCCTCCTCCATACCTTATCTCACCTTGGCTTCACGGACTCCGTCCTCTCCTGGTTCTCCTCTTACCTCTCTGGCCGGTTATTCTCGGTCTCCTTCGCTGGCGCCTCCTCCCCCTCCCATCCTTTAACTGTTGGAGTTCCTCAAGGGTCACTTCTTGGCCCTCTTCTGTTCTCCATTTACACTCACTCCCTCGGTGAACTCATTCGCTCTCACGGCTTTGACTACCACCTCTACGCAGATGACACGCAGATCTACATCTCCGCCCCTGTCCTCTCCCCCTCCCTTCAGGCTCACATCTCCTCCTGCCTCCGGGACGTCTCCACCTGGATGTCGGTCCGCCACCTAAAACTCAACATGAGCAAGACTGAGCTCCTCATCTTCCCTCCCAAACCGGTCCTCTCCCAGACTTCTCTATCACTGTGGATGGCACGACCATCCTTCCCGTCTCTCAGGCCCGCAATCTCGGTGTCATCCTTGACTCGTCTCTCTCATTCACCCCACACATCCTATCCGTTACCGAGACCTGCCGGTTTCACCTCTACAATATCGCCAAGATCCGTCCTTTCCTCTCCACCCAAACGGCTACCTTACTGCTACAGGCTCTCGTTATATCCTGGCTAGACTACTCTGTCAGCCTTCTCTCTGACCTCCCTTCCTCCTCTCTCGCCCCGCTCCAGTCTATTCTTCACTCCGCTGCCCAGCTCATCTTCCTGCAGAAACGCTCTGGGCATGTCACTCCCCTTCTTAAACAACTCCAGTGGTTGCCTATCAACCTCCGCTCCAAACAAAAAAACTCCTCACTCTAGGCTTCGAGGCTCTACATCACCTTGCCCCCTCCTACCTCTCCTCCCTTCTCTCTTTCTACCGCCCACCCTGCACGCTCTGCTCCTCTGCCGCCCACCTCCTCACCGTCCCTCGGTCTCGCCTATCCCGCCGTTTTCCCCTGGCCCACGTCCTCCCACTGTCCTGGAATACCCTCCCTCTTCACCTCCACCAAACTACCTCTCTTCCCTTCTTCAAAACCCTACTTAAAACTCACCTCCTCCAAGAGGCCTTCCCAGACTGAGCTCCTCTTCTCCCTCTACTCCCTCGACCACCCCCCCTTTACCTCTCCGCAGCTAAACCCTCTTTTCCCCCTTTCCCTCTGCTCCTCCACCTCTCCCTTCCCATCCTCACAGCACTGTACTCGTCCGCTCAACTGTATATATTTCCATTACCCTATTTATTTTGTTAATGAATTGTACACTGCCTCGATTCTATTTAGTTGCCATTGTTTTTACGAGATGTTCTTCCCCTTGACTCTATTTATTGCCATTGTTCTCGTCTGTCCGTCTCCCCCGATTAGACTGTAAGCCCGTCAAACGGCAGGGACTGTCTCTATCTGTTGCCGACTTGTTCATTCCAAGCGCTTAGTACAGTGCTCTGCACATAGTAAGCGCTCAATAAATACTATTGAACGAATGAATGAATGAATACAAAATGACAATAATATATGTATTTTTCTTGAATACCCTCTGATTTTTTAAGCCAGTTCATCGAAGTGCCACTTCAGTTCAAAACATCTGGAATGTCACTTAGTGGTGGAGGCATGATATTACTGAAATTTCAGGATCATCATCAACAAGCATTTCCTGAGCAACCATTATAGCATAAAGGAGTCTGCAAGAAGTACCAGTAACTATAAAATGGCTCCCAATAAATTGAGGGAAAAACTTCCAAGAGAATAAAAGCATTTGTGGATTTATATAAAAGGTATTTTAAAAATCCACTGGTAGAGAAACTAATCATTAGTTCAAGGGGTAAACACCTCAGTAGAACTGTTCTGTTTTTATACTCATTTGCCATCACATCAATGGAAGCACATCTCACTTGCCTAGGTTTGGGAACCTATATAGGATCAGAGAAACCACAGCCAAGACCTTCCCACGGACTAAATGCAATTAAGAATTTTCTCATGTTTGTCCAGAGTGCAGAACACCAGTTTCAGTCACATTCCTCTATGAAAGCTCTAAGTGTCCATTCCCAAAAGAGATGTCAAAAATTACTTAAAATATATGCAGTTAAAAAAACTAACATTCTCTGTCAGCAATAGTATGTTAGTAAATGAGAAAAGGCGATCGGTTTTCTTCTTTCACAGAAAAAAAATTCCAGAACTGTCCTTGCCTGAATGGGGTGGAGAGAGGGTGAATATCAACCTAATATTTCTGAGGTCATGAGCTGTTAGTGCCACCATAGCAGCATGAGAAGCATCATGGCCTAGTGGAAAGACCAGAGGCCTGGGAGTCATTGGACCTGGGTCCTAATCTCAGCTCCGCCACTTTCATTCAGTAGTATTTATTGAGCACTTTGTCTGCTGCATGACCTTGGGAATGTTCCTTAACTTCTCTGTGCCTCAATAACCTCGTCTTACCATATGGGACATGGACTGTGTCCAACCTGATTAGTTTATTTCTACCCCAGTGCTGAGTACAGTGCCTGGCACATACTAAGTGCTGAACAAATACTGATTAATAAAAACAAAAACCATGGAGGTTACCCCAAGAACCCTAGGACTGCACCTCACTAGAGTCAGCTAAAACTGTCCTTCAGTCCCTGGTGTGGCTGTGACTGAGGAGGAGTTTCATGGAGCTTTCTCTTTGGTTCCCCTATTTGAGCATCACTACATTTGCCCAGAGTTTTGGAGTGGGGGAAAGATGGAATGTAAGGCATTTAGCACTGAAGCATTTCCAAGGAAGACTGATGTGCCACTGGGAAGGAAAGTTATCTAAAAAGCAAAAACAGGATTAGACCATTTTTCTCCCTTGAAAAGATCCTACTGCCTGTTTAGTCAGGCATGTCCTACTTTGAACTTAATATCTGATCTTGCTACCTTTTAAATGATCTTCGGATAGTTTCAGTGCAACAGAATATGTTCATTCTGAATTTTAAAAAATCAAGTTTTGCTACATTTCCTTTTGCAAAATGAGAAGGGAAGATTTGAGACAGGCATGACATGTCAACCATGCAAATCCTCAGTTCACTCAGGGGGCGGTAAAAAAAAAAAAAAAAGAAATCTTTGTTACATGACTTCAAACCACTTTAGTCAATCCACATAAACCAGAGCAAGAAAAAGAACTAGTTGCAAATCTCCATTTTCTTTTGAAAACAAAACTAGTTTTATTTTCAACATTCCCTCTAGACTATGAGCTCATTATGGGCAGGGAATATGTCCGCTAATTCTGTTGTACTCTCCCAAGAGCTTAGTGCAGTGTTCTGCACATGGTAAGTACTCATAATACTGATTGACTGAAAAGGCTACCCAAATCATTTTCAATAGTAGAAACAGGATTTACTGAGCACCCATTGAGTGCAACGATCTGTACTATGTATTGGCAAGTACAGAATAACCAAGTAACCCATTCCCTGCCTGACAAAGAGCTGATATCAAATGAGAGAAGATAAACACAAGAAGCAGTACATCATGACACCCCCCAAGCTTGCTTGTCTCCCCCTTCTTTCTTGATCATGAAAACAGAGGATGAGAGGGAAAGGGGTTAAAGTACTCCAACATTGTCATTTCCATACCATTTGTCCCAGCATGCTGTGGGATGAAATCTAGGTATGTACCTGCACCAACTTGGATGTAGAAGTCCCCCCAAAATCACGTTTCCTCAATGAAACCTTCCCTAACCTCTTATCGCCCCACCATATTTGTCCTCCTTTTTGCATCATCTATGCACTTGGGTCTGTACTCCTCAAGCACTTTATTACCCCAGCCCCACGGCACTTATCCTACAAAGACTTTATACCCTGTTGCTTCCCCTATCAGTAATTTAATGTCCATCTCCCCCACCCAGATTTTAAGCTCCTTAAGGGGAGGGGATCCTGACTACCTGCTCTATTACACTGTACTCTACAAGTGCTTAGAACAGTGCCCTACACACAGTAAGTGTTCAATTAATACTATTATCAGCTTAGTGATAATAATCCCAATTGGGGAACATTGGTTTGATTTTCAAAAATTGCTCAAGTACTGAACAAAAATGTCTTTTTCCTATTCAAAATAGCATGTAAGGTTATTTTTCCATTAAAAAAAATGGTTTTGGGGATTTGTCTTCAAAAAAATGTCAATTTTGCCCCATGCATACACAGCCATTGGGTGCTTTTCACCTATCCCATAATAAAAAATACCAGAATTCTACACTTTTTTTTATTTTAAGGAAATATAAACATGTCTAGTAATAAGGCAGACAGTTGGCCTAATTAAGACATCTAGCTTTCTTTTCCTGAAGCTTCTATTCACAGCATGGAAGAGACTAGCTTACTTTGCTATAACGAAGAATATGCTGCTCTTCCAACTGAGAGGAGCTTTAGATTTTGAATTTTTCCCACCTAGAGTCATCTGAAATCTGAAAAATGGGAAAACTTTACCAACAAGATAATTTTCTCATTTTTCAGATTTCTCCATCCTTTTCCCAATAATTTTTTTTGCAGCCAAGTTCTTTAGTTTGTCAGAATGGACAATGCCTTTATGTGCAATTAACAACATGAATTTCAGAATCATAGGCAGAAACTGAAGTAACATATTTGGAATGCACTATGATTGAGAACATTTTTCTCTTCTCAGAAAATTACTGCAAGTGATTTTGCTGCACAGAACCCACAGCCAGGATTTGTTTGAAGTCTTCATCTATACACCAAAAACACAAACTCATCCCTGCAATGTGCTAAAGCAAACAAAACGTGAATGAAAATTTTAACTGTGGATAGCTTACATGGTTAGTTTCTTTTCAGATTGATCAGGGTGTTAGCCAAGCCTTTATTCGGTTTCCCTGTGACAGCATTTTGCCATTTTTTTTCTAATTTGTGTGACAGTGTTGATTCAGCCTTCCTATTATAAAGATCTGCTAGCAGTTTAAATTCTACCCACACACTCCTGAGCTAGTCCCATGGAGGACAGAATTCAATATTTTAGAAAGAGGTCATCACATAACAAAACATATACTTTTGAAGACTTCTTTTTTGATAGTTTTATTTGCTGAGTTGAATGAGCTAGATTTGATTTTGACAGTGATATATTTAACATTTGACTAAGGGCAAGGATGGCATTTTATAATGCTTCTGAATTTTCTTCACTCAGTGGTATTTATTGAGTGCTTAACTGTGTCCTGAGTAATAATAATGTTGGTATTTGTTAAGCACTTCTATGTGCAGAGCACTGTTCTAAGCGCTGGGGTAGATACAGGGTAATCAGGTTGTCCCACGTGAGGCTCAGTCTTAATCCCCATTTTACAGATGAGGGAACTGAGGACAGAGAAGTTAAGTGACTTGCCCACAGTCACACAGCTGACAAGTGGCAGACTGTAGTAAGTACTTGGGAGAGTATAGTACACTAGAGTTGGTAGATATGATCCTTCCCTTCAAGGAACTTACAATCTAGTAGAGGAGACAGTAAAATAAATTACAGATAAGGAAAGGGCAGAGTATAGGGACATATGCACATAAGTGCTGCAGGGTTGAGGTGAATATCAGAGTGCTTAAGAGATACAGACCCAAGTTCAAAGGCAATGCAAAAGGGAAGGAGAATAGGGTGGGGAGAAGAGAGGTTAGTCAGATAAATCTTCTTGGAAGGGATATGACTTTAGGAGGGCTTTGAAGATGGGTAAAGTGGGCCTTAAGTCACCTAATAGAATGTTCTGTGAACAGTAGAAGCTCGATAAATACTGTTAACCAGATATCACAATGCATATGAATCAGATTGCTTACATTCCTGTGTTTTCATAAGCAAGATTTTCTATCCTTATACTGGTAGCTTAACAGTTCTTCCAGCTAAATGATTTCTGTGAATTTATGAAGTTAAAGGGGTGTTTTTGTTTGTCTTCCTATGCTAGGTATTCAGGAAAATTGGAATTTAAAATGAAACCAGAAAGAAAGTTTATTTTCCCTCCTCTGCTAGCTCTACTAGATGCAAATGAAGTTCCCCTCAGAGGATTACTGTGGAAATGGAGGAGGGTAAGAGAGAGTAAGCTGAGGGGAGAATGGCTAGGGTGGATTCCAAGTCTAGCACCAGTTCAGAACCACTGGAGTCAGTGTGGCACCGACTCCTGATCTTGCCTGGGCCTCCTAGTTCCCACAGCCTCCGTTGCTACTGGGAGGTAGCACCCGGTAGGGTGACCAGATGTCATAATCACTTTTTGGGGTTCAGTCCCCAAATCTGGAAGACCTAGAGCAGGGCTCGTTAGGGCCCTGTTCTAGACCAGAGTGAAGGACAGAAATCTTCAGTGGCAGCAGTGACAGCAGCAGTGGCTTTTACACTGCTCCCTCCTTCTGCGGTGACAATGGCCACCACTGCTGCCACCATCTTCACTACGGTGGCAGTTTCCGGTGGGACTGGAAAGGCCAGTTTGGATGTGGCAAATAGCCACACATCGGAGAGGATAGCGGCACTAGTAATGTTAGTAAAATGGGAGCGAAGGCCTCACTTGTGATCCTACCGTTCTCATTCTTCCTTGCTCTTTCCTCCCCTCATTTCCTTTTCTCCCTTTCTGTGTTCCCTGTTCTCTGCTCCTCTTCTTCTTGAACCAAACCCCTTTTAGGCCCCTGCCCCCTGGAGGTGCTAACCCCTCTCTAATCTGGTTAATTTATTGAATGGATTTCCCAACACCAACAATAATGGGATATACAGAAAGCATTTGTGAAAGTATGCAATTCCCAATTCGACCCAACAGGGGAGTCAGACAAAGTTCTTTACAAATGGGAAGTAAGCAAGCCTCGCTGTGGTCTGGTAATGTCTGTTTACTGTTATACTGTACTCTCCCAAGCGCTTAGTACAATGCTCTGCACAGAGTAAGTGCTCAATATGATTGAACCAAGTACTCATATACTATTGTATGTATATCAGTGTGTGCCAAAGTGCTGAGATAAGGAGGAGGATGTGACCCAAGGAGTAGGGAAAATAAATTGGAGCAAGTGTCCTGGAGGAGGTGGGATTTCAGATGGTCTTTGAAGATGGGGAGATCTGGGGTCTAGTAGAGCTGAATGAGGAGGGCCTATTAGGAAGGAAACAGGACGGGACAGGTCAGAGGCATAAACAGTCAAGTGTGAGGCACAGCAAGAAGATTCGTTTCAGAGGATTGGAGAGTTTGAGCTGGGGAGTAAAAGAAGAATGGAAACGTAAGAGGAAGAGAGCTGATGGAGTGCCTTAAAGCCACTGGTCAGAAGTTTCTGCTTGATGCAAAGATGACTGGGTAACCATATGTGAAGAACAATGTTTTAGAAAGATGAGCCAAGCAGCAGAGAAGTAGAGAGACTGAAGGCATGGAAACCAGTAGTAGACTGATATAGTAGGGTGTAATGAGAGCCTGGACCAGGGTGGTGAAAGGAGAAGAAGGGGAGGATCTGGGAAAATGTTGTGGAGAAAAACCAGACAGGATTCAGCATCAGACTGAAGAAGAGAATAAGGAATCAAGGGGAAGATCTTCTCTTACTTCTGAGATGGGTCCCAGACTAGTCCCCATCTCTCAGAACCTTCTTTCTCTGGACCTGAATAATCCATGTGCAAGGTAAAGGGAAACAGGGATGGAAAAAGGAGGGATATTCTAGGCAAAGAAAGGCACAAACTGGTTCCCACACTTGAGGCACCAAATTGGGACTTTTGTCCCTGTTCTGGTTTTTCAAAATTTTTATATTGCCTTAGGCAAAAACATTAGCTTACATGGGGGTATTTGTCTAGCGGGACTATATTAAAAAGTTCTTGTTTTTTGTTTTCTTGGGGTTTTCATTTTTTTTTTTTTACAGTCTGGTTCAAAGATTTTTTTTGTCATTCAGAACCCATCAGAAACTCTAAACTCAGTTTCTGAAATACCTATAAAGAAATCCCTGCAGCTTGCCATCTGAACTGATGAACCAGGAACACCAATATTTAGTTTCCCCACATAAGAGCACTGCTTGCAGAATCATTTTCCCAACAAATAGTAAAATGTGCTTTTTCTAAGGGCATACATTAGTATCCATGGCTTGAGGCAAAGTCTAGATAAAAGGCACTTACTGTTAAAGTCATTTCAACATCAGAACTTTCAAACCTATAGCCGAATGGTCTCTGGCTTCCAGAACACAGATCTTCATCCCTCTTTTCATCTGTAAAGAAAAAAGAGTTCTATGAGCAAAATGAGTGCATATATATATAAATCTATATATACATACACACACAAATGTATGTGTGTGTACGTACACATATATATTGAGAAGGGCTAGCTCTTTGTTTATGCTTAGAGAAGCAGCATGGCCCAGTGTATAGAGAATGGGCCTGAGAGAAGGATGCAGGTTCTAATTTGGGCTTGGCCACTTGTCTGCTTTGTGACCTTAGGCAAGTCACTTAGCTTCTCTGTGCCTCAGTTCCCTCATCTGTAAAATGGATTAAGACTATGAGCCCCCATGTGGGAAAGGGACTGTGTCCAAGCTGATTAGCTTGAATTTGCCCCAGCACTTGGTCTAGCGCTGAAACAAATACCATAAAAAAAGAATGAGGTACTATGTATTAACAGCTTACTTTTATACTCCTTTTATTTTTTTGATTCATTAGAAAAATCCAGCAAACTTGTTCTCACAAAAATTAGATCACAACTAAGCATGAAAATATAGCATGTAAAAAGATCATATTGCTTCCACCCTCAAGACAAGGGATAGTCATGAAACATAAGAAAATCTTCTCCATCTGAGAAAAGGCACCAGAGGATATTACTATTGCTTAATGTGCTTAAAATTTTTATTAAATCACAATAGAGCATCTAGTAGGCCAGAAGCATCAAAACAAATATTTGGAACCAACCGAGATTAGGTAAATGACCCTTGTCATTTTTCCATAATTTGCTGGCTTTGTATAAAAGGACCTATCAGTTTATGAACTACATATGTACAGATTTAAATGAGAATAAGTACATTCCAATGATACAATGACATGCATTTTTCCTCCCACACAGCAGTTATTTCAATAGGCTTATAGTACTCTAATGCCACCATTTCAAGTAATTGAACATTATTCTTCTTCCACAATTGCAGGAGATATTTAAGTGGTCAGAAACTACTTAGTAAAGGTATTAAAAGGAGAAACAGAGGGGTCCTAATGGACAGAGCACAGACCTGGGTTCTAATCCTGGCTCAACCTCTCGTCTGTTTCGTGACCTTGGATAATCACTTGAGAAAGCTGAGGCACAACTTCTTCATCTGTACGATAATGAATACCTGTTATCCCTCTCCTGAGCCCAATTTTGGGCAAGGAAGGTGTCTGACCTATGTTGCAACTACCCCAGTGCTTGGTGCATAGTAAGTGCTTAAATACCACAATTATTGTCATCATCTTGCCCAGGACAAGTAGATTACTAAATGAAATGCAAATTTTTCTGAAATGAAAATTCAGTCCTGTGACATCTTCATTCCTGCAACTTTCATGAACAAAACAAGGCTTTTTGGGGGTGGAGGGCAGGATTTTTCCCTGGATACCAATACACTTCTTGTAGGAAAAGGCATGGGGAAATGGTGCTTGGGGAGATTATGGCCTTTGATCCCCAGACGTCTGGATCTCCTTCTACAGCCCAGCCCATACACATCACTCCTCTAACACCAGCTTGCTCACTGCTCCCCCATGTCTATTTCACTGCCAACCCCTTTCCCACATCCTCCCTCTGGGCTGGAACTACCACCTCCTTCATATAAGCCAGGCCACCAATCTCCCCACCCCACCATCAGGCCTTCCAACCCCACCTCCTCCAAGAGTCCTTCCCTGATTAAACCCTCTTTGCCCAGGTTCATCGTCCATACCCTTGGATCTGTGACTTTTGGGCATTTGATATTTGCCCCACAGCAAATATGTACATATTTATAAATTGCATATTATACATCATTTTATATTAATGTCTGTCTCCCCCTCTAGACTGTAAGCTCATTGTGGGCAGGGAACACATCTACCAACTCTATCATATTGTACTTGCCCAAGCACTTAGTACAGTGCTCTACCCACAGTAAGTACTCAGTAAATACCACTGATGAATATGTCTTTGGTTCACCTTTCCTAGCCTAAGGGAATCCAGCCCTCAGTTCATCCTTTTAGAAGACATGGGCTCATTCTATATGAAGTATCTAAATTCTCCAGCTGGGTAGTCAGAATGCAACTAAATTTTGAGAATTTCTATCTTGGTCACAGTCTGCAATTACTGCCCATAAAAGCACTGCATGTGACCCCCACCACTGCCAAAAAAAAAAATCACACAAAACACCAAGAAACAAAAAAACAAACACAGGCACAACCCTATGTACTGAATTTATTCTTCCATGTGCTATTGTGTAATAGGGTGGTCTAATGAACAGAATATGGACTTGGAAGTCAAAAGGAACCAAGTTCTAATCCCACCTCTGCCATTTGTCTGCTGTGTGACTTTAAGCAAGTCACTTCACTGTGTCTCAATTATCTCACCTGTACAATGGGGATTGAGACTGAGTGCTCCACATGGGATAGGGACTGTGTCCAACTCAATTACCATGTACCTACCCCAGAGTTTATTATAGTGCCAGACATTGTAAGCACTTAGCAAATACCACAATTATCATTAGATTCAGGACCAAAGAGGTCTAGCCTGTTATACAAATTCACTCTCCACAGCAGGCTCAAGTGGCCTGAGCTAGGTAAGATGTATGAAAGGAAGTTGCCCAGTCTACCCCTAAGCATCGTTTCTTTGTCCCATATCAAAGCAAGAACTTTCTTGTTAAGCATGGTTAAAAGTATTTTCCTTGTCGGGGAAGGGGAGGTGGGTAGGAGGCAGTAAGAAAAAAAATGTGGCTTACTAGCATAAAGGAAGCCTGTTGAGGGGGAGGGGGAGAAGAAGCCCTTGGAAAAAACAATTGGGAGGCACAAGTGTGAATTTGAAGGAGGTGATCCACTAGGAGAAGCATAGGTTTGGAAAGAATCTTAGGATATTGCCTATTCTGGCCCATCCTCCTATGGCTGGGTGAGACTGCACATAAATCATCCCTAGGAGAGTGATGTCTAACCTCTTTTATTCAGGAAAAAAAAATGGAACTGATCATCGAGCACATCTGGTTTCTGGACTTTTTTTCTCCTAAGGAAATAAGCCTTTGAAGTTGTGGGAGGGGAAGGAGAATAAATGATATAGGGAAGCTACTTGAACACACAAATGTTTGCATGCCAAATTATTTTGGAGTTCCACTGGGATGAATTAACATAGGAGACTTAGGGGCTACAGTCCTGTGCCTCAGCCTATGATGTAGGGAAGTCCCCTCACTAACAGATCCATAATTATACACACACAAGATAGTGTACATTAGAGAGTGGGGGTTATACATAATTTTAGTAAAGTTACACACACACACACACAGCTGCTCAAACTATTCTACATGTTTTAAGACTGAATTGTAGCAACAGAATGCTGGATGATTGAGGCAACTGTAGTGTTAATAGTTTTGATGCTAGAGTTGTGATCACTTAGTTTTAATTAGTGGGGGGGAGGGAAACCCCAAAACCACCAACTTGTATACAGGGCCCACAAAAATCCAATAGCCTCAGTCCCACAGGAGAATTAATCCAGCTCAGCTATTATAGTTGCTTGCACCGAAATTAGTGAGAGTTTTGTTTGCATAACTGGGATTATAAATGCCTTGGCCTGGCTTCCATAGTGATGTTAATTAGGTATTGTTTATTATTTACATACTCTAGTGATAAACTAAAAATTTGCTCATGATTATAGTTCAGAATGTCAATGGAAATTCTTCCCAAGACGAACAACAACAAAGCAATGTACTCGGAGGTATTTATTATTTCCTCTGTGCCAAATGCTAGGGAAGATAAAATAATCAGGTCAGACACACTCCCTGTCCCACGTGGGATTCTGGGTCTGAGTAGACAGAAGGGGAATCAAGTCCTGATGGGACTGGTTCCTCTGCCTCAACAGCTTTGAGCCTCTAGACCAGTGAAGCGGCACGGCCTAGTGGATAGAGCATGGGCCTGGGAGTCAGAAGGTCATGGGTTCTAATTCCAGCTCCGCCACTTATCTTCTGTGAGACCTAAGGCAAGTCACTTCATTTCTCTGTGCCTCAATTCCCTCATCTGTAAAATGGGGATTGAGACTGTGAGGCCCGCATGGACAGACACTGTGTCCAACTCGACTTGTTTGTATCCGAGAGCTTAGTACAGTGCCTCACACATAGTAACACTTAAATATCATCTCTAGTTGCTGTAATGGTAGTATAGGTGGAGCCCCACTGGAAGGATGTGATTCCTGTCGTAGCTGGAGTAGTTGCTGTTGTGTTGCTGATTTTCTCTGTGTGCCAAGTCTGTTAAAGGCTCTCAAGGCTCCAGGGGTGCAAGAGGGTCAGTTAACCATGTACCTCATCCCAGTCCTGGAAGAGCTGTGGCTGTGCCTTGAAGTTACTGCCCTACAGGCTTTAAGCTGGATCCCAGCCTCATTCTGGCTAAGGATCTGGAAGCCCTTGCCCTCTATTGGCCCTCCCTAAGTTCCTTCCTGTACTCAAAATGAAAAGTTGGGACCCATGTTTTGAGAGTAAAAATTTGGCCCAAAAAGAGTTAGACTAACATAAGGCCCAGCAGAAAGGGCATGGGCCTGGAGGTGAGAGGACGCAGGTTCTAATCCCAGCTCTGCCACCTACCTGCTGGGTTGTAACTTCTCTGGGCTTCAGTTTTCTCATCTGTAAAAGGACACAATCCCTGTTCTCCCTCCTATTTAGAGCCCCCTGTGAGATAGGGACTGTGTCTGACCTGATTAACTTTTATCTACCCCAGCACTTAGAACAGTTCTTGGCATATAGTAAGTGCTTAATATAATAACAATAATAAATAATAATAAAAGTTCCAAGAATGAGATTCCAGTGTCTCTCTGTGTCATGTTCCAGAGTTTAATTATTCTTACAAGAAATTCCTCTGTATGTTAAATCTAACTCTCTTGCTTCAATGTTACTCTTAGTTAATTTTGGCATGGTAATTGATATGTCACATGGTTTTCAGGCTGGGTATATGTGTAAAACATCTACTTCTCTACCAGATTCCACTTCCAGTGGTTGAGATTTTCAGCTTCTAACTCCCCCAAGACCTTCCTCTATCCCTTGGAGTACATCACTCCTACAAAAAAAAAAGCCACACCAAAAAAAGCCTCAAAAACAAACAAAACTATTTTTTTTTTAAAAAAAAGCCAGACCACATGATCTTGAAAGTCTAAAGCTGACCCTGGAGATTAAGAAGGTCTGGACAAAAAGGGTGTTTGACCTAAAGGAAATGAGACAGGTCTACTCAACCCCTTTTGAACACCACCGATTAAATACATAGGTCAGGGTTTCACAGTTAGAAAACTGGTGTTCTTTTCTTTCGCTTTTGTCCTCTGGCTCCGATTCTTATTGTTTCTCTCCCTTGAATACACTACTTAGAGCCATTCAAATAACTGCTCTCTCCCCATAAGTATGCACTCCAAATACTTCCCCCTTCAGATTGCAAGCTTACACTGGAAAGGGAAAAGCCACTGAGCATTTCCATGCATCAGAAGGCTTCTATGCCACCATTAGATTAAAAGTACCTTGGTACTGTGGCCAAGTAATGTTAAGGCAACCCGCCAGGGACGATTTCCCTGAAGATCCTTTAAAAATGGATGGATGGACTCATCCAATATTACTATTCTGATTAGTTTCTATTTTTCTTGTCATCTGGGCAGCCCAGAAGAAATAAATCAACCAGAGCTGCCGCAGGGCAATTCTATCAGCACTCTCTGGCTCAGATACTTTTGATCTGCTTTCACTTGCAGTGCTCTGCTGAATTATTTGTTTCCTTTTATTTGCTGTTGATTTCAGCCGTGAATAGAATTAGATGGTTGACAGGAGTTCCACAGTAGAAATACAGAACAATAAATATGAGGTTGAGCTAAGAGCCTGTCTCAAGAGGCACGCACATGCAGATTTATAGGAAAAAAGGAAGCTGGGATAATTGGAGATGAAGATGAATTTGGGATGCCGCCTTATTAGGTATCCACTAGTGCTTAATAGCAGTTATCCTGGAAAAATAAACCCTGCATTGTTTTCATAGGACATCTGGCTTAACAGTGCACAACAGACGAGTTAACAGGCACCTACCTGCAACTGATGTCGACATTACTGACCAAAAGAGTGATTTCCTTAGCTCTGATTTTATTAATATTCATAAGTCTGTCAAGGAAAGTCATAAACCCAAAGACAGGCATAGATTAGGCCCATACAGTATCTAAATCCTTTGACGTTAGTGGGTCAAATCCTAAAGTTAATGTCTAATTTTGGCAGTTGGAGAAATGACCCTTTGTTGATGCACACATAAAAGGGCTTTGCTTTTAGGCCCCTGCAGTTAGCCGAGAGGCAGCATGTGAGTGGATTCTGAGCTCTGCTCCAGTTCTTGAGGAAAACTGACTTGGACCTTGGTTAGGTGCAAGGAGTATCAGATACAGGTGAGTGGGGCAGAAACAACGGTTGGCACCCCAGTGGGAACCCAGACTCCTCTAGGGGAAATGTAGGAATAGGCAAAGGTATAAGGACGCAACGTTGGCCTAGTGGAGATGAGTCGAGGATAACACCAAGGTTATAGGCTTGGGACACAGGGAGAATAGTGATGTTGTCTACAGTGATGGGAAAGACAGGAGGAGAATTTCTGTTTTAGATATGCAAAGTTTGAGGTGTTGGGAGGGCATCTAAAGTAGAGACACCCACCTAAAACTCAACATGCCCAAAACTGAGCTGCTTATCTTCCCTCCCAAGCCCTGTCCTCTTCCTGACTTCCCTGTCACTGTGGATGGTATGACCATCCTTCCTGTCTCTCAAGCCCGCAACCTTGGTGTCATCCTTGACTCAGCTCTCTCATTTACCCCACACATCCAATCTGTCACCAATGCCTGCCGGTCTCACCTTTACAATATCGCCAAGATCCGCCCTTTCCTCTCCATCCAAACAGCTATCTTACTGGTACAAACTCTCATTGTATCCCGGCTGGATTATTGTGTCAGCCTTCTCTCTGATCTCCCTTCCTCCTGTCTCTCCCCACTCCAGTCTGTTCTTCATTCTGCTGCCCGGATCATCTTCCTGCAGAAACGCTCTGAGCACGTCACTCCCCTTCTTAAAAGCCTCCAGTGGTTGCTTATCAACCTCCGCATGAAACAAAAACTTCTCACTCTAGGCTTCAAGGCTCTCCATCCCCTTGCCCCATCCTACCTCTCCTCCCTTCTCTCTACCACCCACCCCGCATGCTCCGCTCCTCTGCCGCTCACCTCACCGTCCCCCGTTCACGCCTATTCCGCTGTCGACCCCTGGCCCACGTCCTCCCACTGTCCTGGAATACCCTCCCTCTTCACCTCCGCCAAACTACCTCTCTTCCCCTCTTCAAAGCCCTACTGAGAGCTCACCTCCTCCAAGAGGCCTTCCCAGACTGAGCTTCCCCTTTTCCCTCTGCTCCCTCTCTGCCCCCCTTTCACCTCCCCTCAGCTAAGCCACTTCCCCCCCCTTTCCCTTATCCACCCCCTTCCCCTCCCCTCAGCACTGTGCTCATTTGTATATATTTTTATTACCCTATTTATTTTGTTAATGATGTGCACATGCCCTTGATTCTCTTTATCATGATTACATTGTCTTGTTTTTGTCCGTCTTTCTCCCCCGATTAGACTGTAAGCCCATCAATGGGCGGGGATTGTCTCTGTTGCCAAATTGTACATTCCAAGTGCTTAGTACAGAGCTCTGCACATAGTAAGCGCTCAATAAATACTATTGAATGAATGAATGAGATGTCCTGAAGGCAGGAGAAAGTGTGAACTGTGGCGAAGGATAGAGGTCAGGGCTGGAGAGGAAGATTTGGGAATCATCCATGTAGAGGTGATAGTTGAAGCTGTGGGATGAATGAGTTCTCCAAGAGAGTGGGTAAAGATGGAGAACAGAGGGGAACCCAGAACCGAGCCCAGAAATGAACTATTACCTTCCTCCTTCTCTCCTCCAGCACCAACCCCCCCCACACCTTCCCCTTCTTCCCACCTTTCCATCCCTTCTATTCCCTCTTCCTTCCCTTCCTTCAAAGCCCAACAACCCTCTTTATGCCCTGCCTCTGAACTCAAAATGAAAAGTTGGCCCTCCTGGTGAGAACGTGGGATAAGGTCGCTAACTCATTTTGGACAAAACCTCAAATAGTCCAGACGATTACATTATTTTATTACTGGAACAATCTCAGTAGCCTGAGGTTTATGAGAACTCTTCACATAAAATGTCATTCATTCTGACAATTAACCCTATGAGAAGGTACATTAGACTGAATCCCTCTTCCTCATGGGGCTTGATGCCTGATTTGATTATATCTACTTCAGTGCTTGGCACATAGTAAGCACTTAAACACCAGAGAAGCACTGTGGTTTAGTAGATAGAGCACAGGCCTGGGAGTCAGAAGAACCTGGGTTCTAATCCCAGCTCTGCCTAGTGTCTGCTGTGTGACCTTGGGCAAGTCACGTCACTTCTCTGGGCCTCAATTACCTTATTTGTAGAATGGGGATTAAAAGTGAGAGCCCCATTTGGGACAGGGATTGTGTCCAACCTGATTGACTTGTATCTACTCCAGCATTTAGGACTGTGCTTGGCACAGAGTAAGTGCTTAACAAGTACCATTATTATAATCATCATTAGCTCCATTTTCCAAAGGAAAAACTGATACATTAATTCTGACTTGCCCTGAATCAGGATGACATTGGGGAAAGACTTAAAGACAGCTGACTTTCATACAACAGTTTTAGAGTGTAGGTTTTTAAAAAAATGGTATTAACAGCTTGCTGAGAGCCAAGCTCTATGCTAAGCCCTGGGGGAGGGGTGGGTAGATACTAGATAATCAAACCAGGCATAGTCTCCTCCTGGGGAGGAGAGAAGGCAAGCAAGTATCTTATTCCTAATTTTACAGATAAATAAGTTGAGGCACAGAGAGGTTAAGTGACTTGCCCAAAGTCACACAGCAGGCCAGTAGCAGAGTTGGGATAAGAACTGGGTCTTCTGACTCCCAGACCCAAACTCCTTTATTTTCAAGTTTTAGGTAAACATGTTTGGGGAATTCGAGTTTGCCAAATCCTTCTATTCCCCTTTAAGTATATATTTTTTTTTCCTGATAACCTCTTGGTAAATGAAAAATCCCACTTTGCTCTGGGAGAAGTTTTCATTAGATTAGTCATTAGATCGCATTCTTGCTCTTGGAACTTCCAAACAATGATTTCCCTTTAAACACTCAGCTCCGGGAAACTCCACCCGAGGATGAGCCGATCGATGACGCTTCCTGTGGTGGGAAAGTCCAGCCCAGCAGAGAAGTGAAGAGGGAAAGGTGGGTGGGAGAAATGGAAAGGAAAGTGCCTCATCATTGTGTTCATTAATGATGTTCTGAAGCAGAGCAGTAACATCAGCATCTGTAACAGTAACATCTGTGTATTTGCCAGAATTATACAATGGGGGCTAATCCCCAACTTGCTTAATAAATGAAAAATTGGAGGAGGGGGTTAAGAGAGAAGAAAGAGGGGGAGTAGGGCCCCCACCCAGTTACCTTCAGCCATCCCCAGATATCATGGATTTTTACCAATGTTGGTTGCCTGTACCCTTTCGATTCTTTTAAATCTCTCAACTAAATGTTTAAGAGTAGCAGTCCACCGAGATACTCAGATAATATGTATTTGTTAGAGAGGAGGTTTCTTCCATGGAGTTCAAAATCCTTCAGGAACATCATCTCATATGCACAACTACCTTGGCCACAAAACTGAGGGTTTACCCAAGATTACCTAGTGAAATGGAATTGGTGAGGTTAGAGGTTGTGTACCAATTCCACTCTAACCCCAGACTCCTGGCTTGCCTTCTCTCCTCCCCTACACAACCTCTGATCCTTTAACCACTCCCCAAAACCATTTTGTCTTGTTGGTTCTCCTTACCCAATTTACCTTGACAAAAAGATCCACACCCTCTCCCTTGAACTCAATTCCCTCACCCCTCCATCAAACTCATATCACCATCCCACATCCCTGGATCACGTCCATAGTATGCTTCCTCCACTCTTGTGAGAGAGCCATGCCAAACTGCTGTTGGAAATTCAGATACCAGGCTGGTTTCATCCATCCAGTTAATCCACAATTGATTAACTCTTCCCTCCCCTCCATCCTTATTGTCCCCCAGGCCCATTACTCATGCCAGCCATTTCAGCCTTAACTCTCAAGCCTCATCCCCATGCCCCCATCTCTTGCTATTACTTGGTCACACACTTCATTGACAAAATTGGGGACATGGTCCCCCTAAAGTCTCCCCTCCTCCTCACCAATCTTTTCCTCCTCCTGTCTTTGACTCTCCCATCTTTCCCAATGCTTTCTAAAAAGAGATCTTCCACCTCCTCAGATTCAACCTTCCTCCTGAGCCTCTGACTCCATCCTTTCCCACCTTAACAATTATCCCTTTCCTGACCTCCATCTTCAACTGCTCATTTTCCAAAGGCTCCTTCACCACTGCTTTCAAACATACCCATATATCCCCTATCCTAAAAAACCCAAAAACCCTCCCTTAACCCCATGGTGCCCTCCAGTTATTACTCCATGTCCCTCTTATTATTCTTTTCCAGACTCCTAGAGTGAGTTGTCTATATATGCTACCTCCACTTCCTCTCCTCAGCCCCCTGAACTCCATGGAAACACTCCTTTAAGGTCAAAAAGGAACTCCTTATTGTCAAATCCAAATGGTCTCTACTCCATCCTCATCCTCCTCAACTTCTCCACTGTGGACTAACCCACTTCTCCTGGAAATGTTATTTAACCTTGGGTTCACCAACATTGTCCTGTTCTGTTTCTCTCCTCTGCCCATTTCTCAATCTCTTCTGCTGGCTCCTGTGCCTGTCCCTTCCTCCCCACCCCACCCCAACTATAGGAGTACTCCAAGGCTCAGCTCTGGGTCCCTTTTTATTCTCCATTTACACCCACGTACTCATTCACTTCCATGGCTTCAACTACCACCTCTACTCAGATGAGAAGCAGCGTGGCTCAGTGGAAAGAGCCCGGGCTTTGGAGTCAGAGGTCATGGGCTTGAATCCCAGCTCTGCCTCTTGTTAGCTGTGTGACTGTGGGCAAGTCACTTCACTTCTCTGTGCCTCAGTTACCTCACCTGTAAAATGGGGATTAACTGTGAGCCTCACATGGGACAACCTGATTACCCTGTATCTACCCCAGCACTTAGAACAGTGCTCTGCACATAGTAAGCACTTAAATACCAACATTATGATTTCCCCAATCTTCCTCTCCCCCGCAGTCTCATTTCCTCCTGTCTTCAGGACATCTCTACCTGGATGTCCCACCATTTGAAATTTAACATGTCCTAAGGAGATTTCATCTTCCCACCCAAACCCTGTCCTCCCACTGACTTTCCCATCACTGTAGACAGCACCACCATTGTCTCACAAGCCCATAACCTTGACATTATCCTCAACTCATCTCTCATTCAATTTAACTTGAAATCTCAGTCCAATTTTCATATCTCAAGAATCCACCCTTTTCTCTCCAAACTGCTACCACACTGATCCAAGCACTTATTTCCTGCCTTGACTAGTGCAGCAGCCTTCTTGCCTCCTGTTTCTCCCCACTACAGTCCATACTTCACTCCAGATTTGAGAAAACACCCAAAAAACAAAAGAAAAAAGGTTCAGTCCATGTCTCCCCAATCCCCCCAAACTTCCAATGGCTGCATATTCACTTTTGCAACAGAAACTCCTTACCATTGGCTTTAAGAGATTCAATCAGCTCTCCTCCTACCTTACTTCACTGACTCCCATTAAATCCTAAACCGTACCCTTTGCTTCTCGAATGCTAGCCTACACTCTGTACCTCAGTCTCTCACCTCTGACACAAAACTTCCTCCCTTTTTGTATCTTACAAGATCACTCTCCCCACCTTCAGTGCCCTATTAAAATCCTATCTCCAACAGGATCTGTACCCCTTAAGCACACTGATACCCCACAGCACATATGTAGATATTCTTACACTGCCATTTCCCTTAACTAAATATGTCTTCCCCTCTAGACTGTAATCTCCTCATGGACAGGGATGTCTTTCAGTGCCACTGTAATGTACTCTGCCAAGTGCTCAGTACAGTGTTCTGCACACAGTAAGTGCTCACTAAATACCATTGACTGATTAGAACTCAGACTCTTTGCTAAATTCAGCTTTTGGGAATGCTAAGCCACAATTGGATAAGTGTCCAGCCCCAAGCTTGCTACTTTCAGATATCCCTTTCCAAAGGATTTCCTGAAAGAGTGGGGCCCCAATTACGGGCCTTTACAATAAAGAAAGTTCTTCTCCTGACGACTCCCAAACCCAATGCTCTCTTAGACTAAACTGTTTTTCATCTTAATGGCCTGAGCTCTTGGGAAAACTAAGCCAGAAGCATGGCTGAATATCAATACCAAGGAGAGGAAAACCATTGGGTGGGGAAGAAATTGCATGGAAGAGTTTTTCTTCCTACTCGTTCTCTACAGGATATGAGCTTCCCTTAGGCTTGGCTCTCATTTCTTTGCATTTCCTCCTGACTGTGTTTCCCTTTCCCCAATCACTTTTTTCTACCTTTACCCCGGCTCCTCCCTGTGATATCCTGGCAAAGAGAGTTGGCCTTAGGTGTCCCCTCTGCCCTCAAGTTGAGTGGCTGATTTTCTGCTCAAGGGGAAAGACCAACAAGCAGGAATTGACACCACCCTGAGTTTGGCTCTGACTCCTGTTCAGCAAATAAAATTTTCAGTCTGCCTATCCTCAGTGTTGTTAAGTGTAGGAGAAGAGGGATTAGGTGCAGGGGTTGACCCGGTCCAGGAGATTCCCCTCTATCCCCTCCCCTCAAAGTATAGAATAACTGATTGTCCAGGTTCCAAACTTTCCCTTGAAATAAAGCTAAATTCGTATGTGTTTGTGTCTATATCTGCAGCTGTGTGTGAACAGAGAGCTGGACAAAATCACTACTTTGATATGCTCCAGGCTCACCCTCGCATTAAAAAGTGGGTTCCAAACCACTAGAGCAGCTAAAGTTAAATATTGTAAAGACATGGGCTGAATTTTTTATTTTTACAAAGGAAAGCAACCTGGGCAGCAGAGTGAAGTATGGACTGAGTTGGGAGTGCGCGGGGGGGAAGTGAGGGGAGGGGAGAAGGAAGACCGAAGGCAGGGAGGTCAGCAAGGAGATTGATGCAGCAGTCAAGGCGGCATAGGATAAGTTCAGTCTGTTCAGGCCATGATTCTCCATTCCTCAAGAACCTCCAGTAGTTGCCCCTCCACAAATTCCTTACCCTAGGTTTTGAAGCACTCACCTTGCCCCCTCCTACCTTACCTCCCTGATTTTCTACTACATCCCAGCCTGCACACTTGCTCTCTAATGGCAACCTACTAGCTGTACCTCGATCTCATCAGTGACCCCCCACCCACATCCTGCCTTTAGCCTGGAATGCCCTCCCTCTTGACATCCAACAGATTATAATAATAATAATGTTGGTATTTGTTAAGCGCTATGTGCAGAGCACTGTTCTAAGCACTGGGGGAGATACAGGGTAATGAGGTTGTCCCACATGAGGCTCACAGTTAATCCCCATTTTACAGATGAGAGAACTGAGGCACAGAGAAGTTAAGTGACTTGCCCATAGTCACACAGCTGACAAGTGGCAGAGCTGGGATGCGAACCCATGAACTCTGACTCCCAAGCCCGGGCTCTTTCCACTGAGCCATGCTGCTTCTCTAAGATTATCACTCCCCCACCCTCAAAGCATTATTAAAAAGCACATCTCCAAGAGGATTCACTGATTAAGCTTTCATTTCCTCTTCACCCACTCCCTTCTGCATCACATTGCACTTGGAGTTCCTTCCTTTATTCTCCCCTCCCTCAACCCCATAACACTTAAGTACATATCCATTATTTATAATGCCTGCCTCCCCCTCTAGACTATAAGCTCATTATGGGCAGGGAAAGTGTCTACCAACTCTATTATACTGTACTCTCCCAAGCACTTAGTACAATGGTTGGCACACAATAGAATTGATTGATTGATTAGCACAGTAGTGGTTTTGATGGACAGGAAAGGGCAGATTCTAGAGATGTGAAGATAGAACTGACAGGATTCCTCAACAGGACTGAATGTGTGGATTTAACGAGAGAGTAGAGTTGAGGACAATGCCATGGTTGAGGACTTGTGGAAACAGGAAGGACAGTGGTGTTTTCCACAGCAGAGGAAGACCGTGGAGGTGATCCAAGATTGTGGATTAGTGGCACAAGAATGGCAGAGGGACATGAGAGTGAAGAAGGTATCAATCTTTGCATTAAGGTAATTTGGGTGTGGAGACCAAATGGAGGATTATGACTGGAACATGGTTGGGGTGCGGGGGTGGTCAAAAGATCGGAAATCTCTGTGGGGGAACAGGACATTTGTGGGGAGTGGGTGTGTAGGAGAGAAGGCAGGCGATTAGGTTTCGATGATATAGGAATTTCAGAGTTCGTGAAGGTAGAAATTGTACAGTGACTACAGATGATAGTGTGTGTCCAAGTGGGTGACATATGCTTGACACATTATTGAAGATGTTATACGACCCTGTTCTATAGCATCAGTCAAGGAGGGAATCCTGGAAAGATGCCAACGAGACTTCAATATCCTCCTCGACATCTTCAATTATGAGAGATGAAGCCCTCCAATTAGACGACTTTCCATCATTATTAAAAAAAAAAAAAAAGAAACAGGGCAATTATCCCAACTATTGAGGAAGTCATTGCACTAGTCAGAGCCATGAAAATAACTGACAAAGCACTTGAATCTGATGGTAGAACTATTGAAAATTTTCAAGCATGGAGAGGAAGCCCATCTTAAACACTTACACAAGCTCTTCCTCAAAGCATGAATATTGAGAAGTCATAGTTCTCCCAATTGCCACCATCACCTTCCAAGAAAGATGACGTCAGATTGCTGCAATTCTCCAAACTCCTAGCCAGAGTGCTTGTGGAGCAGGCTACTAATAAACACTATTGGTAGATATTCTTTGTGTGCAACACACTAGATTAAGTTTTTAGGAGAGTACAGCAAGCAAGACTCACACTGTCCTCAGGGAGATAAAAATTGATTTGCAAACAGTGGAAGCAGGAGGAAGAATATGAAAAGTGTGGCCTAGTGGACAGAGCCCAGGCCTGGGAGTCAGAAGGACCTGGCTTCTAATTCTGGCTCCGCCTCTTGTCTGCTGTGTGACCTTAGACAAGTCATTTAACTCCCCCGGCTCTAGACTGTAAGCTGTGGGCAGGGAACGTGTCTATCGCTGTATTGTACTCTCCCTAGCTCTTAGTACAGTGCTCTTCACACAGTAAGTGCTCAATAAATACAATTGAATGAACTGTATCTCAGCTACCTCACCTGTACAATGGCAATTAGACTGCAAGCCCTATGTGGGACAGGGACTGTGTCCAACTTGACAAGCGTGTAAATTGATAAGCTCCAGTGGTTAGCACAGTGCCTGTCACATTTTAAGCACTTCACACATACCATAAAAAATAATGAACGAGGATTTAATGGAAAGAATGAATGTAACTGGAGATTTACCAAAGAATCAGAATGCTAACATATTCCACGAGACCTCCTCTCTCTGATCTTCAGCCCATTATTCCCATAGGCAATGAGATCTGCCCACAACCTTCACAAATGGGATTCCTCCAGTGCTGACAGCTTCTACTCCTGAGGTGTGGGCAGGCTAGCTGGAATATTCCAGCTTTGCCATTTGGGATGTGACAGATTTAAATGCAAAGGCTGCTAGTGGAGAATGGAATGAAGGGTGGGAATGTGGGGCTCATAAGCCAGCTGGCATGCCAGGAGTGTAACTGAAACCAACCAAGTCATGCTGGAATGGCCTGGAGAAGAGCTTTCTTTCAGATGATTCCTGGCTAAGGAATAAGTTTCCTACTGTGCAGATTTGGCGCTTGACAAATAGTAAGTACTTATACCATCATTAGAGCAACAATATTTATTGAACACTCATTGGAGGCAGAGCACTGTGCTGAACTCTTGCAACAGCACAACATAGTGAGTAGACAGGATTCCCTACCCTCAAGAAGTTTACAATCTGACATTCCGAGTGGCAAAGAGAGAATGAGCCGTGGTGGCGAATAAGAGACTGTTGGCATAAGGGTTCCCTCATCTGTAAATTGGGGATTAAGACTGTGAGCCCCATATGGGATGTGGACTGTATCCAACCTGATTAGCTTGTATCTACCCCAGTGCCTTGCACATAGGAATAATAATATTGATGGTATTTGTTAAGCGCTTACCATATGCCAAGCACTATTCTAAGCACTGGGGTAGATACAAGGTTATCAGTTTGTCCCATGTGAGGCTCACAGTCTTAATCCCCATTTGACAGATGAAGTAACCGAGGCACAAAGAAGTTAAGTGACTTACTCAAAGTCACACAGTTGACAAGTGGCAGAGTTGGAATTAGAACCCACGACCTCTGACTCCCAAGCCCATTCTCTTTCCACAAAGGCATATAGTAAGCTCTTAAATACCACCATCATTAATAAGAAATGCGATATTTAAGCGCTTATGGTATGCTAGGCACTGTACTAAGAGCTAGGGTGGATACAAGCAAGTCAGGTTGGATACCGTATCCCTGCCCCACATGGGGCCCACAGTCTTAATCAGCACTTCACGTATGAGGAAGCTGGCACAGAGAAGTGAAGTGACTTGCCCAAGGTCACACAGCAGACAGTGGAGGCAGGATTAGAACTCAGGTCTGACTCCCAGGACCTTGCTCTATCCACTAGGCCAAGCTGCTTCTTCAGTAAGCGCATAACAAATACCATTAAAAAAAGCCAGCCCAGTGTGATGGCATGACTTAGCTTTGACTTTTGGAAGTAACTTCTGCAGTCAGTCATGAAAGATAGTAAAGGACTCAGGCTTGATGGCGTTACTACAGATATCTATGAACAAGAGGTGCCTAATTCTTAGATGTCTTGCATAATTTCTCATTCAACATGGGGAACAATGAAGAAAGACAAGACTTCAAAGATGACATTAATACATATTATTCCTACCGGTACTATTGAGAGGTGAGAAAGCTAACATACTACTACTAATAATAATAATGTTGGTATTTAAGCGCTTACTATGTGCAAAGCACTGTTCTAAGCACTGGGGTAGATACAGGGTAATCAGGTTGCCCCATGAGAGGCTCACAGTCTTCATTCCCATTTTACAGATGAGGTAACTGAGGCACAGCGAAGTTAAGTGACTTTCCCATAGTCACACAGTTGACAAGTGGCAGAGCCAGTATTCGAACCCATGACCTCTGACGCCCAAGCCCGTGCTTTTTCCACTGAGCCAGCTAATGGGGCTTTCCTTTGTCAGCAAGATTCTAGCCAGAATCTTAGATAGTTTACTGAAGACTACAGTCAACTGTATACTATTTGAATCTCATTTATCTTCAGGCCAAAATGCAGCGTAGCAGATATCTTGTATCCATTAAGTGCAAGGAGGAAAACCTCTGTGTATTTTTCATAGTCCTTACAAAAATATTTGACCCCATCAACAAGCCAGGGAGCTGGCAATTGCTAAACCTATTTGATAGCCCTGAGAAATTCATCAAGCTCCAATGACTACTCAACAAGTGCTACTGCATCACAACTGTACAAGGAATGGCTGGCTTCTAGTTTAGGCTTTACAAGCAAACCTCTTTTTACCCTGCAAAGCAAGAACTCTGTGTCCACTTGCCATCCACCTACCTGGACTTCAAAGGGAGGTTGACGTCATAAAAGCGTGATAATGGGGTAATAGGGTAGGCTGTAAACTCTTTGTGGGCAGAGAAAATGTCTACTACCTCTGTTATACTGTACTCTCCCAAGCACTTAGTACAGTGCTCTGCACACAGTCAACACTCAATACAATTGATCAATAGGGTGTTTGTGTCTACACCTGAAATACAACCTCCCAATCAGGTGGATGTTCTCAGGTTGGGATTACTGGCTCCGAGATTAGTGGCATATAGCACCAAAAAGGCCTTTCCGTTAGCTTGACAGTTTGCCCCATGCAGAATTATGTTCAAATTTGTTTTGTATTAAAAATTCCTCTCAAATAATGCCCCTGTGCCAGGAAAAAAAAAAAAAAAGAGGATGAGGGGTTCCTGACGGAACAAGCTTTTCTATTCCCTATTGCTCATTTGGAAGAGGGGGCTTTCATAATTCAATGGAAACATTTGGAGTTTCTCAAGCATTAAGGATCCTTTTAGGTTTACAGATATAACTCACGAGTCAAGACAGTGTTTTACTAGATTGTTGCTATCTGTTCATGATTCTTCCCCCTCAATACCATCTGCAAAAGCCACCTATCCATTGCTTACATTCATTCACTTTTCAGAAGTATTTACAACCCAGATGACACTGCAGGAATGTGCTCTGAATACCTAAGTCCACCACCTGTTCCAATTATCCTTTTATAGTAATAGGATGGGGTGTCATAAAATGCATGCTTTTTACTTTGGTATTAACAACCATAAAACACCAAGTGTGAACACTGAAGTGGGGGAGGGAAGGCACACTGGATCCAAGGAATATTAAGCACATTCATATCTTTTTGTGCTCAGTCCAAAAATAAAACCTAACAATGATAGTGAACTTCTGGGTTCTCAGATGTTACTCCATTGAGGACTTTTAAGTGGGGTCTACAACACCCCCCCCCACGATGTTTTATATATCTATATGTTTTCTATATGTATATAGAAGCAGCGTGGCACAGTGGAAAGAGCGTGGGTTTGGGAGTCAGAGGTCGTGGGTTCTAATCCCAGCTCCATCACTTGTTAGCTGTGTGACTTTGGGCAAGTCACTTCACCTCTCTGTACCTCAGTTACCTCATCTGTAAAATGGGATTAAGATTGTGAGCCCGACATGGGACAACCTGATCTACCCTAGTGCTTAGAACAGTGCTTGGCACAGAGTAAGTGCTTAACAAATTCCATTATCATGGAAGCAGCGTGGCTCACTGGGAAGCTCACGGGCTTGGGAGTCAGAGGTCATGGGTTCGAACCCCAGCTCTGCCACTTGTCAGCTGTGTGACTGTGGGCAAGTCACTTCACTTCTCTGGGCCTCAGTTCCCTCATCTGTAAAATGGGGAAGAAGACTGTGAGCCTCGCGTGGGACGATCTGATTACCCTGTGTCTACCCCAGCGCTTAGAACAGTGCTCTGCACATAGTAAGTGCTTAACAAATACCAACATTATATACCATAATTTAAGGTCTATCTCCAACTCTAGACAACAAGCTCCTGGCAGGCAGAGAACAGGTCTATCAAGTGTTATAGTGTACTGTCCCAACTGCTTACTACATTGCTCTGCACACCATGTGTGCTCAATAAGTACAACCAATTGAGAAGAAAGGCTCTGAGATCAGAAAGCTTATGGCACCATAGTGACAAGATCTTGCATGTCTTCACAACCCTGACAGGCAGATGTTTATTGAAAACTCTGTCATGGAATGTGGAACAAGTTGTCAAGCACTCAGTCCACTGTTCTGCACAGAGTAGGTATGCAGTAAATGCTACTGATTAATCCATATGGGACTAGTAGGACAGCAAGACTAAAGAGATACAAGGCTATACAGGCTGAAATCAACTTCTTTGTACACCCAAAGAATGCATATGGGTGTGTCCACACCACTGTAGGGAAGAGATAACCTCCTCCTCAAAATAGATAGAGAAGGAATTTTAAAGCCATGGCAACAGCACTTAAATGACCTCAACACTCTCCGCTATTGAGGATGGTGCCCTACAAAGCATAGCTTGCCTGCCAAGATGTGATGACAGCTCGTTCCAATTTTTAATGAAATCGCTGCGGCAATTAGAGCTATGAAGAAGAGCCAAACTTCCGGAACTGATGGTGTGCTGGCTATGATCTTTAAGCAGGGAGGGGAGCACAAAATTCCTTAACATTATGGAAAAGCCATAGGATCTCAAAACTGTCATTACTTTCTAGAAGGGGAGAAATCTGCCTACAGAAATTACCGTAGGAACTCATTCCTCTCAAACATTCCAGAATTGCAGTGTAGCTTCAGACTAGAGGCAAGAAACATAACAAGACCTCTATATGGTGAATAATAGTAATAATAATGTTAATTGTGGTATGTTAATACAATTCCTAGCATATAGTAAATGTTTAAGTGCTGGTATAGATATAAAATAATCTGGTTGGACACAGCCCCTGTTCCATATGGGGTTTGCAGTCTTAACTCTCAATTCACAGGTGAGGTAACAGATCTAGAGAAGTAATAATAATGATAATAATGTTGGTATTTGTTAAGAATTTACTATGTGCAGAGCACTGTTCTAAGCGCTGGGGTAGACACAAGGGAATTGTCCCACATGGGGCTCACAGTCTTAATCCCCATTTTACAGATGAGGTAACTGAGGCACAGAGAAGTTAAGTGACTTGCCCATAGTCACACAGTTGACAAATGGCAGAGCCGGGATTCAAACCCATGACCTCTGACTCCAAAGCCCAGGCTCTTTCCACTGAGCCACGCTGCTTCTCTGGGTAAGTACTTTGGGTACTTTGGGTAAGTAAAGTGACTTACCCAAGGTCACAGCAGCCAAGTGGCAGAGCTAGGATTAGAACCCAGGTCCTGACTCCAGGCACCAAATTATTCTTACATGAGAGATCAGTGTGTGCTGAAATCTGATTCTTAACACCCTCGACGAAGAATTTCCTGATAATGACCAGAAAACATCTCTGTTCTGTTTTAAAGTACTAAACACATTGTGTGAATGTGGGATTGAGTGCACCCACCTCTTTGAGTAAGAGTGGGAACGTGCAGAGTGTTCTGCTTTAAGAGTTGAAATGATTGCATGAATGTGTCCCCCTTGTATTTTGTGTGCATTGAATGGAGGACGTTCTGGGAAAGCCAAATAGTTGAGATTTGAGGTGATGCCTTTAGAAAGATGTATATGGATGTGGGTGATCAGGAACAAGGAAAGATTTAGGCATTTTGTCCTGAAGTGGGCGGAAATGGACATCTTTAATACGGGGAATTGGCTTTACTCCCATGACGGTGTGAAAATGTGTTTAGGATGAGTTAGGTTTGAATAAATTGGCCAGGGTTGGGAAAACGTGTATTGCTCATTGCAGTACCCACCCTATTGTCAGCCCTGTCCAGCCTCCCCACCACTTTCCTTTCCAGACTCAGTTGCCACAACCCTTAGAAGGGTGATTTCACCACCCCCAGAGAGGGGCCAGTTTGGATGGTGGCCACTCTCAAGACTTACTGGCCCATTCCCAAGGCCCGGACCCCTGAAAACCCTGGGGTCACCAGCCAGGCCTCATTTGTACAAAGCCTCCCGTGGATCTAAGTGTCACCCTTTTAGCTTTCAATTCTGAACAAATTGGAATCGAGTCAGCATGCAGTAAGAAGCCACAAAACCTGAGATGATCTAACAGCTCGATACTGGCAGGGCTGGTGCATGCACAAACAGCTGGAATTCTTCAGGCACATCTTGTGGAATTCAGCTATAAAACCTTTGCGTGGGCACAAATCAGGCCCTTCATCAGTGTCACTTGTTGGCAAATATAAAGCCTTTTAAGAGGTTTACCTAATGAAACTGGGAGAGATGCTGAGTTTTCAAATTTTTTTTGGTTGGTAACCAAAAAAAAAAAAAACAAAACAAAAACCCCAAAACAACCAAACTAGCAAGCCCAGAAAAATCACCACTGACCTGGCTGCAGTCGCTTTTCATCCACAAACCCACTAAAAGGCAGGAAATGTTTTGAAGGAATGCACTCAAGTGGATGAAGACTTTGTCATAATACTCTAGGTGATGGATCTGCTTTCGAAGGACTTAGTTTTTCAAAGAAAGGTCAGAGTTAATGTGGTATTCCCAAGTTAGCATAGTGCATATTGAGTGAAAGAGCATGGTACTGGAAGTCTAGAGACCAGGGTTAAAGTCCCAGCTCTTGCCCAAAAAGTCACAGCAGTCATTTAACCTCCGGATATCAGTTTCCTGAGATTTCCTAAAAAGAAGTTGGGGAGAAGGAAAGAATTTGAGAAGCAGCATGGCTTGATAGAAAGAACGTGGGTTTGGGAGTCAGAGGTCATGGGTTCTAATCCCAGCTCTGCCACTTATCAGCTAGCTACGTGACTTTGGGCAAGTCACAACTTCTCTGTGACTCAGTTACCTCACCTGTCAAATGGGGATGAAGACTGCGAGCCCCATATGGGACAACCTGATGACCTTGCATCTACCCCAGGACTTAGAACAGTGCTTGGTACATATTAAGCACTTATATTTCATTATTATCTCTCCCTCTAGACCGTAAGCTCATTTTGGGCAGGGAACAGTGTGGCTTAGTGGCAAGAGCGCAGGCTTGAGAGTCAAAGGTCAAGGGTTCTAATTCCGGCTCTGCCACTTGTCTGCTGTGTATCCTCGGGCAAGTCACTTCACATCTTTGTGCCTCAGTTCTCTCATCTGTAAGATGAGGATTAAGACTGAGCACCCCACGGGGGACAACCTGATTTCCTTGTATCTACCCCAGAGCTTAGAAGAGTGCTTGGCACATAGTAAGCATTTCAAAAATGCCATCATAAACAGGTCTATCAACTCTGTTATAAGGTACTCTCCCAAGTGCTTAGTACAGCGTTCTGCACACAGTAAGTGCTCAATATGACTGATCTGGAACATCCTCGCCCTTCATATCCAATAGACCACAACTCTCCCCACCGTCAAAGCCTTAAATTCTCATCTCTTCCAAGATGCCTTTCTCAATTAAGCCCTCTTTTCCCTGACTCCCTCCCCCTTCTACATCTACGCACTTGGCATTCACCCCAGAGTACTTATGTACGTATCCGTGATCGTTTATATGTCTCAAACCTCCACCATAAGCTCCTTATGGGCAGGGAACGTATCTACCAATTCATTTGTAGTGTACTCTCCCAAGCACTTAGCACACAGTAAGCGCTGGGGTGGAAAGCAAATCAAGTTGGACACAGTCCCTGTCCCACGTGGGCCTCACCATCTCAATCCCCATTTTAAAGATGAAGTAACAGAGAGAAGTGAGGTGATTTTCCCAAGGCCACACAGCAAACAAGTGGCAGAACTGGGATCAGAACCCATGACCTCCTGACTCCCAAGCCTGTGCTCTATGCCATGCTGCTTACTAAGCACTTGGGAGAGTACCATCTAACAACGTAGCAGACATTCCCTGCCCACAATGAGTTTACAGTCTACATAGGGGGCTGGGTCTGTTTTAGCTCTGAGCCAAGTGTACTTGCCAGTTAACCAGATTTTTGCAGCCTTCATCCAACCCTGTCCCTAGACTCTGCTGCCTCTCTTGAGAACCTCCATCGTAGCTTCCACTGTCCAGTTTGCCTGGCAGCACGTGAACAGAAGCAATGCAGAACTAAGAACCCTTCTGGAGAGCAATCCAAGTCTCGGAATTGTCATGGGGCAAGCCGCATGAGGATGCCTGGCCAACTTGAAACAAAAAGACACTTTCAGCTGATTTTCAACTATTACTGCCAACTTGATAGCTTGTCAGTCCCCCTCTAGACTGTCTGCTCACTGTGGGCAGAGGATGTGTGTTTGTTATATTACTCTCCCAAGTATAGTGCTCTGCATACAGTAAGCACCGTACAACTGACTGATCTTGTGTTGGATTGAAAAGTGAAGGTAGGGATGGTTGCATCCAAACAAATGGATTTGATTTTGACAACGGTGTTGGCTTTGCCTTGGGCAGACTTGGCTACAGAGTCTGGTCAGACAAAACTAAAAACCTAATTGAATTCAGTTATGGTATTTGGTAAGCACTGATTAAGTACTGGAGTTGTTAAGGCTTATCAGATCAGACAGTCACAATCCTGGGCTCATAAGTTATCTTCATTTTACAGATGAGGAAATTAGAAGAGAAGCAGCATGACCTAGTGGATAGAGCACAGGACTGGGAATCAGAAGGACCTGGGTTCTAATCCCCCCCTCTGCCACTTGTCTCTGTGTGACCTTGGGCAAGTCACTTAACTGCTCTGTGCCTCAGTTATCTCATCTGTAAAATGAGGATTAAGACTGAGTCCCATGTGGGACATGAACTGTGTCCAACCAGATAAGCTTTTATCTAGTCAACTGTTTAGTTCAGTGTCTCGTACAAGGTAAGCACTTAACATACAATTTAAAAAAAAAAATTGAGGCCCAGAGTGTTTAAGTAATTTGCCTCAAGTCACACACTAGGCCAGTGGCTGAGCTGGTATGAGAACCCAGGTCTCCTGACTCTGGGTTTTAGTCTTTCCACTTGGTAACTCTGCCTTTCCACTAGTGACAAATTAATCCTTAATGCCCTTTATTGTGGTCATTGATCCAGGTCTGGAGAAAGATTACTCTGAAGCTGTACTTTCAATGTGAGCAGTGCTTCTGATTATCTAAACAAAAGCAACCACATAAATCTTTCCTCTACTCCTCTGAGTTTCCAGAAGTGTGGGACAAACTGAATGAATGAAGCTAGTGGTCAAAGGCTGACAAGAGCTACAAAGAAACAAGATCCACCCAGAGTTTTCCTGTTTATGTGGGGAACAATGGTAGATAGTGAAATATTTATGATGCATAAAAATAAACTGCATTTGGCTCAGTGCAAGTCAAAAAGTCTCAAGTCAAGGTTTTGTGAAGTCTTAAATCCTGAGCCTGAAGAAAATAAGTATTTATTTTGGAACTCTGCAAATAAATTTCACAACTCTAAGACGTTTAGTTTCAGATTTACCACTAGCAAAAGTCTGCCCATGCTTTGTCAATACATTTTTGGTTGGCTTTTTTACAGTATTGAAAATTGGGGTTTAGTCAGTAGGTATTTTTTCTTTACACTTTATCCAGTAGTACCCTGTAACACTGCTTTTGTGTACCCATCCCTCCTGAAAATCTGACAACTCACTGCTCTCTATATTCAAGAGCACTTCTCAAAACCCCATCTCCTCCAACAAGGCTCCCCTGATTAATTCCCAGGACCTCAAGTTACACAAACCCATAGATGGCACCTCCATCCTTCCTGTCTCACAAGTCCTATAACACTGGCATTATCCTTGACTCCTCTCTCTCAACCCATCATGAAATCCTGTCGCTCCCACCATCACAACAACATCACTAAAATCTGCCTTTTCCTCTTCATCCGAACTCCTACCACATTAATACACTTACTCATCCTAGCCCACCTGGATTACTGCATCAGCCTCCTTGCTGACCTGCCAGCCTCTTGTCTCTCCCCACTCCAGTCCATACTTCACTCTGCTGCCTGGATCGTTTTTCCACAAAAACATTCAGAACATCTCACTCCACTCCTCAAAAAAACTCCAGTGGTTGCCCATCTACCTCTGCATCAAACAAAAACGCATCATCATTGGCTTTAAAGCACTCCATCACCTTGCCCCCTCCTACCTCACCTTGCTACTCCCCTACTACAACCCAAACCATACACTTCACTCCTCTAGTGCTAACCTTCTCACTCTGCCTCCATCTCACCTATCTCGCCGCTGAACCCTTGCCCACGTCCTGGCTCTGGCCTGGAATGTCCCCCTCTTCCCAAATCCGACAATTACTCCTTTAAAGCTTTATTGAAGGCACATCTCCAAGAGCCCTTCCCTAAGCCTCCCCCCTTCTCCCACTCCCTTCTGTGTCACCCTGACTTACTCCCTTTGTTCTCCCCCACCCCCACAGCATTTATGTACATATCTGTAATTTAATGTCTCCCCGACTCTAGACTGCAAGCTCATTAAAATGGCACTCATAGGCAATACAGTTATAGTGTTAACTCCTCTTGTCATTAGCAATTCTATTACCTTTAGCCACATACTGGCAGAGTTCCATTATGCTAGTCTTAAACAGGATGGGCTCTTCTGTTAAAGCCATCCTAATGAAAAAAGAACAACAACACAACAACCTTAAGAACTATCTGCAGGTTACACTTGCTCTGGTTTAATTGAGTTTCCCTTTGGCACTAATCTATATTTTTTTCTAATAGAATTTGTTAAGCATTAAGTGCAGTGCCTGGCACATAAGTGCTGGGGTACATTCAAGTTTACCAGGTTGGACACAGTCCCTGTCCCACATGGGGCTCAAAGCTTTAATCTTCATTTTACAGATGGGGTAACTGAGGCTCAGAGAAGTTTGGTGACTTGCCCAAGGTCACAACAAATAAGGGGCAGAACTAGAATTAGAACCCAGGTCCTCCTGACTCCCAGGTCTGTGATCTATTGACTAGGCCATGCTGCTTCTCTTACTGATTACATCTTAGTGTGCACTGGCCAAATTTAAGGATGGAACCAACTCTAATGTGCTTCAAGTTATTTTTAGCCAATTCACAATAACAAACAGTATGGCCTAGTGGAAAGAACATGGTCATCAGAGGACTTGGATTCTAATTCCAGCTCTGTCACTTGTCTTCTGTGACCTTGGGCAAGTCACTGAACTTCTCCATGCCTCATCTGTAAAATGGGGATTAAGACAGCCCTAGGTGGGAGAGGGACTATGTCCAACCCGATTACCTTGTATCTACCTGCTTGACACATAGTAAATGCTTAATACTGCAATTATTACTATTAGAAAAAGTTTTGAAGCAGGGAGAGTTCCATCTCAAAATGAATGACCAATACCCCTTTGCACTTTATCAAGACACTTGCCCCCTTCCTGACCACCATCTTCAACTGTTCACTCTTCAGTGACTGCTTTCAAATATGCTTACGGCTCCCCTATCCTAAGGAAGAAAAATAATTTCCTTGACTCCGTGATTCCCTCCAGCTACTACCCCATCTCCCTATCATTCCCTCTCAACTCCTTGAGTTGTCAACACTCATTACCTCCATTTCTCTAATTTTATCCTTAATCCCCTTTCAATCTGTTTTTGCCCTGTTTATGCCAAAACAGCCCTCGAATATAACCAATGATCTCCTTGCCTAATCCAAAAGTCTCTACTCTATTCTAATCCTCCTCAACCTCTCAGCTGCATTCAATACTGTCAATCACCCCCTTATCCAACCTTAGCTTTGCTGAAACTGGCCTCTCTTCTTTCTCCTATCTCTGTCACTTAGTTTCTTTCACAGGCTTCTCCTCTGTCTCCCACCCTTAAAGTGTGAGAGTCCATCAAGATTCAGTTCTGGGTCCACTTCCATTCACATTCTGCACTCACTGCCTTGGAGAACTCATCACTCTGATGGCTTCAACTGTTATCTCTAAGAGGATGATTCCCAAATCCACATCTCAAGCCCTGATCTCTTGCCTCCTCTGCAGTCTCATTTCCTCTTGCCTTCAGGCCATCTCTGCTTGGATGTCCTGCTGACACCTTAAGCTTAACATGTCCAAAACATAATTCATCTTCCCACTCAAACCCTGTCCTTTCCCAATTTTCCCATCACTGTAGACAGCACCACCATCCTCCCTCTCTCAAAAGCTCATAACCTTGGCATTTTACTTGACTCATCTCTCTACAACCCACAAATTCAATCTGTCAACACATCCCGTGGATTCAACTTTCACAACATCACTAAGATCTACACTTCCCTTCCCAAACTGCTACCACACTAATCCAAATACTTATCCAATCCCATCTTGATTACTCCAGTCTTCTTCCTGGCCTCCCTGCTTCCTCTTTCTCCTTACTCCAGCACTTATTTCACTCTGCAGCCTGGATCATTCTCCTACAAGACTTTTCCGTCCATGTTTCCCCATTCTTCAAGAACCTCCAGCGGCTGCTCATCCACCTCAGCATCAAACTCCTTACTGTAGACATTAAGGCACTCAATCAGCTTTCCCCCTACCACCTTACCTCCCTGATTTCTGATTAGAACAGTACTTAACACATATTTGATTAGAATATATGTGCTTGGCACATAGTAAGCGCTTAAATACCATCATTATTATTTCCTACTATAGCCCAGGCCTACCCTTCATTCTTCTAATGCCAACCTCCTCACTGTACCTCCATCTTGTCTATTTCATTGCTGATCTCTCACCAGCATCCTGTCTCTGGCCTGGAACTGCCTCCCACTTCATAACCAACAGATGATCACTTCCCCCCCGACCTTCAAAGCAGATCTTCAAGAGGCCTTCCTCGACTAAGCCCTCATTTCCTCTTCTCCCTCTCCCTTCTGGGTCACCCTTTCGCATGGCTTTACATTTTTAATCACCCCTCGGTGCCACAGAACTTTGTTGCCTACCTGTAATTTATTTCAATTAATGTCTTTCCTCCCAGACTGTAAGGGTGGTGTTAGCAGAGAACTTCTCTATCAATTCTGTTATATTGTTATATATTATGTTATATATGTTATATTGTACTCTTCCAAGTAATTAGTACGGTGCTCTATACACAGTAAGTGCTCAATAAATACCATTGATTAATTGAAACAAGAACTGCCTATTTCCTTCAAAAGTACCCAGACACAGACAGCAAAGATTCTAGAACACATTAGATTCTCTCACATTGAGAGATTTAAATACTCAGAGAAATAAGCCTCTATCAAATAAAAGGTGTAGTAAGTAGAACACCTTTAGTCCTTTGCAGTCCTACTAGCCAGGACTTCCAAATAAGGGAGAATTGAGCTATTATACTAACACAAATTCCATTTGCCTTTTCGGCCTAAGGAGGGGGCAGTGCTTGTCTGGTATTTGAAGAATGTCTAGGGTATGGTGGGAGTCTGCAAAACTGAAATAATGGGACAAAACTGGCCTGCCAAAAGCATAATTATTCCCGGAGCCTTCTGATTCACAAACTGCAGTAAAGTTCTCAACCCGATTAGCTTGTACCTACCCCAGGGCTTAGTACAGTGCCTCGCACACAGTAAGCACTTAAATGTCATTAAAAAAACCCCTCCAACGTTTCTCAAACCTCTGGGCTTAGTGATAACCTGAAAAATTAATCCTCATTTTCTTATTATGGAAATGCTCATGATCCAAGAATCCTTTTATGGGGTTCTGTGCATCACTGGGAGGAAAACAAAACATGATTTTACACTGACTTTTACTGCCTTCCTCAAAGAGAAATTAGGGGGTAAGAGACTTCTGGAAATGGGATACAAAATGGTGGCTAAAAAGGAGCTGCCTGGAGCAACGATCAAAAGTAGGTCTCCATTAGAAAAGTACTGACTTAGCCAGGAATCAAATGTAGCATAATAGATCGTAAGCTTCTGGAGGGCAGCTGTTATAGGTCTTGCTTCTTCAGGACACCACCCAGAAGTTAGTACAGTTCAGTAGATGCACCACTGGTGGTAAACTTGGTTGTCACAAGTTAGTACAGTGCTTTGCACACAGTAAGCACTCAAATACAATTGAATGAATGGTTGAGATACAACCCAATCTGTACACTCTGCTCTAATGCAAGCCTCCATCTTCTCTCCAACCCCTCCTCCATATCCTCTCTCAGACCTAGAACTCCCTCCTTTCATGGATAATAGGCCACTCTCCCCACCTTCAAAATCCTCCTAAAATCATATCTCCAAGAGGCCTTCCCTGATTAAGCCCTCTTTTCCCCAGCTCTCTCTCCCTTCTATGCCATCTGTGCACTTGAATTTCTGACTTTTGGGCATTTGACATTCAGAACTTATGTATCCATAAATCTAATATAAATTTCATGTCCATTCTCCCCCTCTGCACTATAAACTCATTGTGGGCAGGAAGCATGTCTATCAACTCCGTTGTATTCTCCCAGGTGTTTAGTACAGTAGTCTGCACACAGTAAGTGCTTAATACCAATGATGAAGATTAAAAAAAAACAAAAAAAAAGCCCAGTACATTCCACAGTTCAGTCTTTGATGGGAAACTGTGCCTTCCTCAATTGGCTTGTGGTGGAGTTGGGCCCCGAGCAGTAAAAAGAGACTTGTGCAATAAAAGCCTCAAATTGTAAATATAAGGTTGGATAACTAGGAAGTCATTTTCATGATTGCTTTGAAAGTTTGGGGTTCTGGGTAAATGAATAGAATCATTTTCCACCTGTGCACAGCCTTAGTTAAAAAGCTACCTAAAATTTTAAAGTTGATAAGTAAAAAAGGATATTTGAATAAGCTACTATACCAGCATAATTCAAATATTGCTTTCCCTTTTATCTTTCCTGAAGTTTTATTCATAGCCTGTCTTTGAAAAGTCCACAATTAAGTCACAGAATTTGTTTTGTTGGGATTCTGGCTAATATAAACATGAAACTTCATTTGAATTGTATCACTGTAAAGAAGTCAGGGGGGGAAAAAAAAGCTACTCATGTTTACAGCCCAAGTTTTTTTTTCCCTCCTTAAACTACAGACCTTCTCATAGGGTCAAAATAACGGAAGCCTAGCCCTGCAAGGGGTCCCCCATGACATGGTGCTGATGACATCATACACCTAGATGTGAGGAAGTCATACTTCACACAGCCTGTCATAGCACAGTGCTAAACCTTTCCAGCCAGACTCATAGCAGAGGCAAAAAGGGGGTGAGAGCTGCTTTTCCTGCACATGTGCAGACAGGAAGCCAGCGCAAAATGACCTTGGTCTGAGGGGTATGTGCAGGGAGTCCCTCTGCAGCTTGGAAGTGAAAAGGGGCAAGCTTGGGCACTGCCTCTCCTCCTCACTTTTATGTGCAGGTAGTTTGCTCTCCCTAAAATCAAAGAAGGCTGCAAAAGTGAAAGAAGTAGACCAGGGAGTGTGAGAAGAGAAAAGGAGGAGAGAGAGAAAGAGAGAGAAAAAGAGAGAGAGACAGCCTTCCTGCATTCCCAAACATCTCTCCACTGATTTTCCACCAGCCTCCCTAACAAACTAAAGCTTCAACTTCATGGCTCTCCAAAACTCACTACTCCCTTCACCTGCTACTCCCCACAAATTAACCCAGGTATAGCTTATTCAGTTACTGCCTCTACCCTCTTACCCACACTGAGAAGCAGCTGGTGAGAAGCACACTGCTGAGCAGTATGGCATAGTGGATAGAGCACAAGCCTGGGAGTCAGAAGGTCATGGGTTTTAATGCTACCTACCACATATCTGTTTGACCTTGGGCAAGTCACTTCACTATGCCTCACCTCATCTGCAAAATGGGGACAAGAACTGTGTACAACCCGATTTGCTTGTAGCATCCCATCATTTGGTGCTTAGCACATAGTAAGCACTTAAATACCACAATTATTATTACCATCTTCCTTAGAGCTTCCTCCCCAATGTGATAATCAAAGCCTTTCTCTAATGTCCCATAATGAAGTATAGCACATCAATTTTACCCAATGCCTAAATACTGACCAGGTTATATCAACCCCAGTGCTTCACACATAGTAAGCACTTAACAAATACCATTATTATTAGTAGATGTTTTGATAGTGATAGAGACCCAATAAGCATAGTTGACATTAAGTGGCCAAGTTGGACCAAATCCTATACATCCTACTAATTTAACTACTCAATTCACAATGACATTTTTCAACTCCTATTTGCTTTAACCTTAAAGAGATCAGTATTAGAAAGCCATTAAGCAGCATTTAACAGTAGAAGAGAAGCGTATGTGGGGGAAGGAGGCAAGCCCTCCATCTCCCACTTTTCAATTCACACGGCACAGAGAAAGGAGTAGGAGTGCTAATGGATCTTAATGACCTCACATTGTAATCCATTGATGTTTCCCACTGCGAAACTTGGAATTCAAAGCAAACCATCCGGGAGGAGCAGAAAATTTAACAGAAACCTGCAAAATGACAGGGTGCTCGCTGAACTAGACCACCACTACCTACTGTAAACCCTGCCTACCCCCTTTGTCATCCAGAACCACCCCTCCTAACAAACTTAACCCAGTCCTAGGAATGGAAAGAGGAAAGAATCCCCTCCAATCATACCTTGTCTGCTGAGTCCAAAGATATACACAACTCCCCTTCTCGACTTGCTGATTTCCAACCTTCAATAAGCGAGGATTACCATCAGGACCCCTCTAATAGCCTACCAGGCCAAGACTGGTAGGAGAAAGAGACAAACGCCGACACGTGCACAGACTCCTTTATCCCTAGAACTGCGCTCAGCTGGCTGAGCCCCTGCCCTGCCCCGCCCCACCCCTCCCACCTTTTCCTAAACAGCCATTCATTCAATCATATTTATTAAGCATTAATAGCCAGGCACTGTACTAAGTGCTTGGGACAATACAATATAACAACTGTACAACAATTTGTATAACAATTGCATAACAATGGTATAACACTATAATAGCTGCTTCTATGCTAGAGAGGCAGCATGGTGTAGTGGATAGAGCAAGGGCCTGAGAATCAAAAGATCATGGGTTCTAAGCCCAGCTCTGCCACTTGTCTGCTGGGTGACCTTGGGCAAGTCACTTGCTTCTCTGGGCCTCAGTTACCTCATCTGTAAAATGGGGATTGAGACTATGAGTCCCACATGGAGCAAGAGACTGTGTCCAGCTTGATTTGCTTGTATCTGCCTCAGTGCTTAATACATTGCCTGGCACATAGTAAGCATTTAACACATACCATCATCATCGTCAATAAACAGACATATTCCCTGCCCACAATGAGCTTACAGTCATTGCGTCTTGACCAAGTGGGGGAAATTTGCAGCAGCTACTGCATTTGCACAATGTTAGAGGAAGTGGAGCAGTGGGGACTAAAGGTTAATGCCAGTGTCACTATCCCCCACAATTTTGTACAATTGCAGTGGCCACTTTGGACAGGCCCAATTGGAGCACCCCCTTCCTAATACCCATCAATTGCATTTAGTGAGTACTTATTTTATGCAGACCATGTCCACCAACTTTGTTATAGTGTACTCCCATATTCCCTGGCCACAGTTGGGCTTATTAAATATTATTATTAATAAGATTAATAATCACTCATTATAAAGGGTTTACTGTCCCAAGCAGTAGTTATGTTGGTATGGTCAAGAAGAGTGCATTTTCTTGGGGGAGGCTTGGGGCTCCCCTCAACCCAATGTTAGCCCCTGTACTAACCCTTTACTACCCATCTCTAATTTTCAGTCAAGTGGCTACTTGCACTATTTAACTCCTTGAGGGCAGCGATTGTGCCTTGCCTATTCAGTTATACTCTTCCAGGTGGTACTGATTTAGTCCCATATCATCTACACAGTCAAATTTCTTAAATCTCAGTCTTTTGAGGGGTTCTAATTCAGGAGTAGAAAAACCAAAACCCCGCAGCAAAAACTACCTATTAGAAACTGGGAAGGAAAAACCAACTATCATATTAACATAACAAGGGTGTTGATAAGTCATCAGAAACTCCTGGGCACTTGCTAATATATATTCAGAATTCTGCCATTCCCCACCAGAGAAGAGAAGTTTTGGGGAGGAGCTTCAGACAAACCTAGATGAGTTTATCTCGTTGAACTGTGCTTCTCCTCCTTTAGGCTCTCTCCTACTACAATTGCCATTTTTAGCTCCTTGTTGTCTTTCCAACAGGGTTAATCTTTCCAACTGCTACTTCCACTGTTCATTCCCTCACTCTGCTACTGCTTTTTTCTCTAGTTGCCCTGACTGAGACTTCTGCAGTGAGAAGCAGCAGGGTATAGTGGAAAGAACATGGTTTTAGGAGTCAGAGGATGTGGGTTCTAATTCTGGCTCCTCTGTTTGTCTGCTGTGTGACCTTGAGCAAGCCACTTAACTTTTCTGTGCCTCAGTTACCACATCTGTAAAATGGGGATTAACACTGTGAGCCCCATGTGGGACAACCTGATTACCTTGTGTCTACTCCAGTGCTTAGAACAGTGTTTAGCACATAGTAAGCACTTCATCTCTTGTCCCTAATAACCTGGCTACTTACTTCATGGATAAAATTGAATCCATCCATCATGATTTTCTTAAAATGTCTCCTTCTCCTCTCCAGTACCTCCCACCTCCTGTCCCTTCTTCAACTCTTGCCACTGATCCCTTGCCCACATCCTTCCTCTGACCAGGAACTCCCTCCCCCTTCAGATATGGCAGTTCACCACTTTCTCTACCTTCAAAATCCTTATTAAAGTCAGATCTACTCCAAGAGGCCTTCCCCAACTAAGCCCTCATTTCCCCTATACCCTCTCTCTTCTGAGTCGCCTACATACTTTAAGTATTTGCCATTCCACCCCACCCTCAGCCCCATAGTCCTTATGTACATATTCATAATTTATAGTAATAAAAATGGTTTTTTGTTAAGCACTATGTGCCAGGCACTGTGCTAAGTACTGGAGTGGATACAAGCCAGTAGATTTAGACATAGTCCCTGTCCCATGTGGGGCTCACAGTCTCAATCATCATTTTACAGATGAGGTAACTGAGACACAGAGAAGTGAAGTGACTCACCCAAGGTCACACAGCAGACAAGTGGTGGAGCTGGGAGCAGAATTCATGACCTTCTGACTCCCAGGCCCGGGGTTTAGCCACTACACCATGCTATTTCTATTTATTTATATTAATATCTGTCTCCCCCTCCAGACAAGCTCCTGGTGGACAGGGAACGTGCCTATCAACTCTGCTGTATTGTACTCTCCCAAGTGCTTAACACATTGTTCTGCACACGTTAAGTGTTCAATACATGCCATTGATTGATGAATTAAATGTATTATCTCAGTTCCAGTTTAGTTGCAATCATTAGATACTGCATCCTTCAATTTCACTGCAAAATCACAGATGCATAAAGTATTAGGTTTTGTTTACTGATGTAGTCGGCAAATACACTAGTGATTAAACTCCTGCTTCCTACACTAGAAGCTGAGGCAGTAACAGTAAGCTCCCAACTATTTACACAGTGGCATGCCAGGAAAATTCCAAGGAGGGTAGTGGTGGGGTTTAACCCATAACATTTTTTTCTACTGAGTAATTTCCTTTATTTACTCCCTTGGATTCTCCCCCTTTTTTCAGGGCCCGTGAGTCCTCAGAAAGTTTTAGCAATGGTGGGATGAGAACAATTTAATCAGGGGTTTCAGTTGTTTCCCCACCACCACATCCTCCCTACCTGCTACTTTTTTTAACTGCAGTAATCTTCTACTGCTGCTTCTATAGAGAAGCAGTGTGGCTTAATGGAAAGAGCACGGGCTTCGGAGTCAGAGATCATGGGTTCGAAATCTGACTCTGCCACTTGTCAGCTGTGTGACTGTGGGCAAGTCACTTAACTTCTCTGTGCCTCAGTTACCTCATCTGTAAAATGGGGATTAAGACTGTGAACCTCACATGGGACAATCTGATTACTCTATATCTACCCCAGCGCTTAGAACAGTGCTCTGCACATAGTAAACACTTAACAAATACCAACATTATTATTACCCCAGCACTGGGGCTGCTGAAGCTTGTCCACCCCACCCTTTGGCTCCTGAAAGGGTCAAATGGTGGAGCCAAAGATGTTGACTCTATTTTGGATCCCCTGCTAGCAGGCCACAGCTATGATTTTTTTTTTTTTGTCCTTAGGGGGCTACAGGCCCAAGTCAGCGATCCCTTTGGCCCCTAACCTTGAAGCCCCATGAAAAGCAGGCATTCACCCACATTTTGTTTGTTTTTATGATATTTGTTAAGCACTTACTATATACCAGGCACTTTTCTAAGCACTAGGGTAGATACAAGGTACTACTATTAATAATAATAATTCTGGTATTTGTTAAACGCTTACTGTGTGCCAGGCACTATACTAAGTGCTTGGGTGGATCCAAGCAAATCGCCTTGGTCACAGTCCCTGCCCCACTTTGGGTTCACACTTCTAATCCTCCTTTCACAGATGAGAAAACTCAGGCACAGAAGTGAAGTGATTTGCCCAAAGTCATACAGCAGACAAGTGGCAGAGGCAGAATTAGAACCCAGGTCCTCAGACCTCCAGACCCGGGCTCTTTCCCCTACGCTATGCAGTTTGTATTTGACTTGCTTATGTACCTCTTTACCAATTTAGCAAAATTTAATGCAGTAGAATTTCAGAAATAGTGATTAAATCACCGCCCCTACAGACATTTTTAGCCTGGGAGAACAATTGCAAGTTCTCTCCCAATTACCTCCTTTGTTGTTTCACACTTAACTGTTTGACTGAGGGAGGTGCCTTTTGATTGAGGAAGGCAACTATTTACTTTTTTGAGGGTCAAGCCTTTGTTTGAGGGAGGTGTCTTTTCTCAAACAAATTCCTTTTGGATCCTCCAAACTGATAACTCCAGCCCCCCTAGGGTTTTCTTTTTTCAGTAAGGCCCTGAAGGAAAGTTGGGGTCACGTGGGGCTCACAGTCTTAATCCCCATTTTCCAGGTGAGGTAACTGAGGCACAGAGAAGTGAAGTGATTTTTTCCCAAGGCCATACAGCAGACAAGTGGCAGAGTGGGATTAGAACCCAGCTCCGTCCAACTCCCAGGCCCATGCTCTAGCCACTAGGCTGCTCCACCTAGCTAGCCCAGGGGATCCTCTGGGGACACGGCAGGGATTGGCTCTATGGAACCATGGCACCAGTTTAAACCCCATGGGGCCACAGTTTCTGTGCTGCTTCCGGCTGTTGTTGCTGCTGGGGCTTAATCAATTAATGGTATTTATTGAGCACCCATTGCTCCAAGTATTGTGGCAGTAGCTGAGGGCTCCAGGTCAGGAAGCATTGTAACAACTGTGGTCACACAGAAATTAAAATGGCCCTTCAAGTCCAGAGCTCTAACACTTACCTCTTCCTTGCAGGATTATCCAGGCTGCCTGGGCAGGCCACGATGGGGTGGGGGAAGGGTGGGCAGACTGCTAATAATAGCAATAATAATTATGGTATTTTGTTAAGCGATTACTATGTGTCAAACACTATTCTAAGTGCTGAGGTAGATGCAAGGTAATCAGGCTATCCCACATGGGGTTCACAGTCTTAATCCCCATTTTCCATATGAGGTAACCGAGGCACAGAGAAGTTAAGTAGTTTGCCCAAGGTCACACGGAAGACAAGTGGTGGAGCCTGGGATTAGAACCCAGGTCCTCTGACTCCCAAGCCCATTCTCTTTCCACTAAGCCATGCTGACTGTTCATCCTCCCAGCCCTCTGGCATTATGATGGTATTTGTTGAGCACTTACTCCGTGCCAACCACTGTGCTAAGTGCTGGAGTAAATACAAGATAATCAGATTGGACACAGTCCCTGTCATACATGGGGCTCACACTCTGAAAGGCAGCGAGAGCAGGTATCTGAGCTCCCGTTTACCAATGAGGAAACTGAGGCCCAAGGAGCTAAAGTGACTTACCCAAGGTCACATAATAATAATAATAATTATGGTATTTATTAAGCACTTCCTATGTGCCAAACACTACACTAAGCACTGGGGTGGATATAAGTAAATTGGGTTGGACACAGTCTCTGTTCCATGTGGGGCTCACAGTCTTCATCCCCATTTTACAGATGGGGTCACTGAATCTCAGAGAAGTAAAGTGACTTGCCCAAGGTCACACAGCAGACAAGTGGCAGATCTGGAATTAGAACCCATGACCTTCTGACTCCCGGGACCGTGCTCTAACCACCTCATACTGCTTCTAGTAGGCTGGTGGCACACCTGGCACCTGATTCTAAGTCCCATACTCTTTGTCTGTTGGATTTGAGGAGGGAGGGCGTTCCAGATCAGAGGCAGGACATAGATTAGGGGTCCGCCTCGAGACAGGTGAGACAGGTGAGACCGAGGCCCAGTGAGAAGTTTAGCACTAGAGGAGTGAAGTGTGTGGGCTGGACTGTAGAAGGAGAGAAGCGAGGATGAGGAAGGAAGGGGTAATGGAGCGCTTTAAAGCCAATGGTGAGTTTTTGTTTGTTACAGAGGTGGATGGGCAATCGTCTTTCTTCTTTCTTTCCTTTGTAATTCCTCACAGCACCCACTACAGCGTTATCCACCCAGGGAGCTTATTTAATATTAGAAGCTAACTAGCTGGGTGATAAAGTTCTATGGGTATGTAAGATAGTATTATTATTGAACTGAGAGTGAATTAGTGATTATTCTGCAAGTGTTCTCAGTGCAGCTCAAATACTGTTAACCCTTTCTTTGTATCCAAGCTTTGCAGTCTTGACTTGAAGGTAGACACCATCTCTATCCTTACGATTGAATCAGCATGCCAGTTTTTATGGTCACAATTTGACTTCAAATATAATTATTAATCAAATGAGATTAAATTTTATATGGTCTGCTAATCTTGGGATCACTGACACAAATGATCTATCATCATTCAGAACTAGTGGGCTTTTAAGGCAGTTAAAATATCAGCTTTGAACAGAGAGGCATTCACAACTTTGTTTTCAAATATATTTATAGCTACCTAGACATCAAGAAAATTCTAATTTTGCTAACCATTCATTCTTCCATGCCTTCCAACCTTCCTTTGAATTGAGTTTCATTGGAGAGTCTCCAAAAGAAGAGGATATTTGTGCTGTGAAATGCCTTCACCCAAATTAAACTGTTTGAATTGGCCGAGCTCACACATGACAACTTTAATGACAGGCTTTCTTGAAAGAGTGCTTTAGTCAAGTTTCTGTTTATGAATGGGCTAGAAATTCCCAGATTATAACTTTTCCCTAAGAGCTTTTATCATATCTCTCAGTTCTGGCTGAGAGCAGGAAGTGAAGAACAGGGCAGAAATTACAAATAATCCTAATCAGAAAAATTACCTTTTGATTTGGCTCAAGTTTCCATCTTGTTCTGCTTAGCGGTATGGGTATCTGGTTTTGTTTGAACCAGATCATTCCCCAAGTAGTAAACTGGGTAGTTAGGGAAGCCCATTCATTCTCTCTGGCCCCTAGATGCCATTCCATTAGAGAGTAACCTCCTTGTGGGCAAATAATTTGCCACTTGCTTATTTTGTACTTCCTCAATGCTTAGTACAGTGCATTGCACCCAGGAGATGTGCAGTAAATATTACTAATACTACTGTTGCTATTACTACCAATGGCAAGAGCATGGGCTTGGGAATCAGAGGTCATTGGTTCTAATCCCGACTTCAGCACTTGTCTGCTGTGTGACCTTGAGCAAGTCACTTAACTTCTCTGTGCTTGTTACCTCATCTGTAAAATGGGCATTAATAATAATAATAAGAATGTTGGTATTTGTTAAGCTGACAAGGGGCAGAGCCAGGATTCAAACTCATGACCCCTGACTCCCAAGCCTGTGCTCTTTCCACTGAGCCACGCTGCTTCCCATTAAGACTATAATCCCTATGTGGGATGGGGACTGTGTCCACCCTGGTTACCTTGTACCTACTCCAGAGCTTAGAACAGTGCTTGGAACATAGTAAGCACTTAGCAAATACCATAATTTTTATTATTATTACTATTACTGCTTCTACTATTACTACTAGAACCCAAGGCTGAGCTAAATGGTCATCTGTGATCTGAATTATTACTGTGATTAATAAGGATGGCATTTAAGTCCTTACTATGTGCAAAGCACTGTTCTAAGCGCAGGGGGGATACAAGGTGATCAGGTTGTCCCACTTGGGGCTCACAGTCTTAATCCCCATTTTACAGATGAGGTCACTGAGTCACAGAGAAATTAAGTGACTTGCCCAAAGTCACAGAGTTGACAAGTGGCAGAACCGGTATTAGAACCCATGACCTCTAACTCCCAAGTCCATGCTCTTTCCACTGAGCCATGCAGTATGATCATTATTTTTGTGCATTTGCTCTGTGTTTGCTTTGTGCTATTCCCTATCCTAAGCATTTGGGAAAGATATGATGATACTGAATTAGCTATGGTGTGTGCGGTATGCTAATGCCTGCCAGGATGAATACGCTTCCTCAAATCCCTAACTAACTACAGCAGACAAGGGGTGGAGCTGGGATTAGAACCCAGGTTTCTGACTCCCAGAGCTGGGCTCTATCCACTAGAAGCCTTGCCATTACTGGTTCAGACTAGTGGTCCGCCAGTCCAGTGTTCTGTTACCAACTTTGGCAATGGAAAACTTTGAGGAATACTGCGATGGCTATCCTCCTGGCATCCATTCTGAAAGGAAAGACACCTTCCCCTACCCCATCCCTGTCTCTACAACTCTTGTTCTTTCCCCATGCAGTGGGTAGAACTGGGTTGAACAGTAGTGGTGATAGCAACAGCATCGAGGGTGGATAAATCATTTTCTTAAAGTAAATATTAGTCAAATCTAGATACAAATCAAGATACAAATCTACTCTATAGAGATGCAATGTAGTACCTAGGAAGAGAAAATTAAGCTCCCTGTGAGTAGGGATTGTTTCTACCTATTCTATTGGTAGAATAGATCATCTTCAGTGGTATTTATTAGGCTCTTCCTATGTGCAGAACACCGTACTAAGCACTTGGGAGAGTACATTGCAACAGAGTCGGCAGATCCCTTCCCACAATGAGCTTACAGAAAATGCTTGGTAGAGTGCTCTACACACAGTAAGTGCTCAAAAAATGTGGTTGAGCGATTGAATAGAAAAGTAGCCCTTGTCTTGTGAACACACACACTTTTATTTCCAGAGGGTTATCTACTCACCTTGGTTCAAGGCTTAAATTTGGCAAGCTCTGTTTAGGATTTAAATCCAGTTTTTCTTTGCTTTCTGTTGCAGCATAGTTGAGAGCACTGCCCACGATTTGATGCCTACTCTTCTCTTGTCCTGTGTAGCTATACTTCCTGGTGAGAATTGGGCTGAATGTGTTATTTCTTCTGTTGTTTTAGTTCTTATTTATCATTTCTGTAACTCTTTGTACATGCAAAGAGCTCTTGAGTTCCTTTATTAACTAATTTAACTGAAAGGTGGGGTGGAGATTATTAGTATCTCCATTTCATAAGTAAAGAAATATAAATAAAGTGAGCGTGTGTGAGTAAATCAAGGACCTAGCAAGTAAAAGGCAGAATGCAGAGGATATATTTTCTCTCTTGATTTTCCATTCCTCCCATCCTGTTTTTTATTTTGGGTGGGAAGTTATCATTCAGTGGTATTTATTGAGCATTTACTGTGTGCAGAGCACTTTACCAAATGCTTGGGAAACTACAAGACAACAGAGTTGGTAGATATGATCCCTGCCCATGAGGAGCTTACAATCTACAGTTTTTCTTACTTTTTTTGGCTCTGTTGAACAGACTCTGATTTTGCGGGTGGTTGATTTATTGCCATCATAAAATGCAGAAAAGATAACTTTGGCACTACTACCATAAGGTTATTATGCTCTGCCTGTTCTTTAAGAACATATTCAGTCCCCTTGATTAAAGTCACGTTGATTTCAAGGAATTCTTTCTTGAGCCGAAAAGCAGTGAGTCAGCTAATCTGTCTTGTGTGTTTGGAATGAACTACCATGGGAGCAATCCAAGAAAAGAGGAATAACAGAGAAGTTGCTTGGCAGTGTATGAACATTTGTTTACATTTCACCTCCTTTTGGCAGTGATTAAAAAAAAAAAATCCTTCCAAAGAAATAAATCCCAACATTCTCTCTACTCAAGTCAGGGATTCTCGACCATACAGAGCAGAAGAGCTGATCTTATTGGTAAATGGGTCCCTGGGGTATGTGTGCTCATGCAGTAGCAAATTGTAGACCAGTCTCAATTTGTAACAAATGTTGGATGTTGCAAAGCAACAGCTTTAGTGTTTTATTTGGATGACTCAACATTTTCTCCCTCTTTCCCCGATAAATGAGGGATGGGTAGGTGGATGGTATATGCTTCTTCTCTGCATTAGTTAGGTAAGGATTTTCCTTTATCATCTCTTCTCCCTGGAATTTTCCCCTATTTTCTACCTTCCTGGAAAGATACCTCTGGGCTAAGTTTCAGGCAACATGAGGAGTATTCTTATGCAAAATTCTCTACTAACTCCATGATGTACATGAGTTGAGTATCACTGACCCAGAAACACTAGCAAGGGAAGATGATAATCTTATTATATTGTGGGTAGGATGATGGTAATTGCTTTGAATGATTAGAATGTTCTGGGAATTAGTGTCACATATAGTTCAGAAACAGCAACAGAGTCTAGTGGTAAGAATAGAGGGTTGGAAGTAAAGAGATTTGGGTTCTTATCTTGACTCTGCTACTGACCTACCATGTAATCCTTGGGCAAGCCACTTAACCTTATAGTGCCTTAGCTTCCTTAGCTGTAAAATGGGTAAAATAGCACCCCCCCCAACCTCCCCCACTCCATGTTGTCAGGATAGAATGGGATAATTGATAAATAAAGCTTTAGAAATAGAAAAACAACTTGCCACATACATTCAAGATATTATTAGCAGATTGCCTTAATCATCTTTCCTCTTAGTCTTGTTTCTTCCCCAAGAGATATTTGGTACATTAAGATGGTCCCTGAAGCCATTTAGTGAAAAGGAACACTCTGAAGACAGTGACTAGGAATTAACATTAACTGGGAAACTTCAGACACAGCATAAATGTACTAAGCATTAAGAGAGTTAATTATCTGGTGTTTGACATACTGTGTGAACCAATACTCATCCATCGATAAAATGTACAGTGACCCAAACGGGGATTCAATGAGGCAAGTCCCATGGCGGGTTGAAACAGGTTACCTTGACTCTATCTCGGGAATTTGCTCTTAGTGTTGTTTGTTGCACGTGTGAAAGGTAGGTTTGGAAAGCTGAGAGACTGCCCTTGTACAGACAGGACATGTTTGCTGGACAGAAGATCCTTGTATGTACTCCTAACTGTCCTGGGAATTTGCCCAATTAAAAGCTGCTGCTTGAGGCTACTCTCCTCACCCCCACTAGCCACCTACCTATATTCTGGGGACTACCTGGAAGCCACTCAGGGCAACAGTAGGGTAGAAGGAGGCCTTTTCATATAGAGTTAGGCTTGCTCTATGCAGGAATGGTCTGAAAACCAATTTTCCTATTAAATCAGCATCTTCTCTTACCACTCTTACTTTGTACAGTCACAAGCAGAGAAGCTGTAGATCCAGACTACAGGCTGTCAAAATATTTTTCTTAGCCACTTGCCGCGTTGATGTTGTCACTTCAACTTGGCCTTGACCTCAGTTAAAGAAAGTGAATGCATATTGCAGGGACATTAGACAGTCTTGACTAGGAGAGGATATTGAAGAACACTAAGTGTTTTTGCATGTCAGAAGCATTTGAGAGTGAAAAAGAGCCATTACTCTTGCACCGCAGCTGGAGGCAAAACCAAACACCAAGTGAGAGGATGTATTAAGAGGAGAATGGCACACAAAAAAGATACAGAAAGGCAATCTTACCGCTCTGCTCTGTACTCCCCAGGCTGTTGCTGGAGTGATGTATCCAGTTCAGGGGTCCACGATACAAGAGGGATGAGGGTAATTTGGAGAAAGTTCAGTAGACTTGGAAAACCAGGGTGTCTTTGACAATTCAGCACCCACTGCCAGAAACAGTGAAGGTGAGTCATTATCCTCAGGTACGTTGTAGCGGCTCATGACATGACACCGAGGTGAACGTTGGGCTGACCTAGCATCACTGAGGCCCAGTGTTCACTTGAGACGCTCCAGGTCCTCTCAGAGTAGAGGTTGAGCCAGTGTATGTTTTGTGTGCGACCTGTGTTTTCTGCCTGTCAGCACGTGACATGAATGGTGACTGACAGGTAGCTAGAAAGAAAGGTCAAAGACTTATTTAGCTCTCCCAAAAGCAGCCTGAGGGATGACTTTATGATTATTTCCAAGTGTTTGAGAGGTTCTTTTGAGAAGGATGGTGACTGTTATTCTCTGTTGCCACTGAGGGCAGAAAGGTACTTAAATGACAATAACAAAAGATTTCAGCTAGATGTAAGGTAGAATTTCCTGATGGTTTGGAGATTTTAAAGCACTGCAATAGACTACTGAGGGAGGTCAGGGAAGCTCTTCTTCCCTGAAGCTTTTCCAAACAGGCAAAATGCCCATTAGTCAAGGGTGGTTCTGTTGGAGATGTGCCTGAAGGCCGAAGATTGGACTAGACCAGCTACGAAATCTTTGCCAACTGTATGAATCTGAGAGGTGAACTAACAAGACCACCTCTGTGCCCTGTCTTTGGAAGAATAACTCACAAATGATTCCAGGCATCAGCATCATAGCATCATCATAGCAGGGCATGAAAGCCTTGTTTTAATCTCATTTGGAGGGGTGTTGTGAACCAGAACTCGAAAGGTCTTAGGTGATTTAGAGATCAAAGATGCTCCATTAATACTGATGATTATCATCAGGCCAGATTCACATAGCACAATACTGAATGAAAACCTGACCCATTTAGTACCAGGTTTTGGGCCATTAAATCGAAGCCCATAGGAAATTTGTATTTTGTTAGAAAATTAACAAGCCATGGGTTTTAGTCCACATTGACTCCAGTTTTGGAGAAAATCATAGCCCATCATATCCCCTTAAAGACTCTGGATTTCTACTAATGTTGGTCTGTGTCATTTTAGGTAGGTATAAAAAATTAATCATTATAATTCATCTTGAAACTAAGGTTCCGGGAGATCTTCTTGACCTACAAGTGGTCATGGTCATGAGGCATTCATGAGCATCGAAGTGTGTGATGAGCACATTTTAAATCATCTTGTCTATGGCTTGATTCTCATCTCTTATCCTTAATTCTCATATTCATGGGAGCTCTGAGCACAGAAGACCGTTATGAAATAAGAAAGGAAGGGTTGAGTTTAATATCTGCTGTTTTTTATGGATGAAAGTTTTGTCACAGTGTCATTTTAGGAATGTTTCTTTTACTGAGTTAACAGCTCAAGCAACAAACAGCAAGCCTGAATATTCATTCCTTCTAGTATCTCTGGCTGGGATTTTTCTTTTAAGGCCATTTGGAAAATGATATGGATGTGGGAATTGGATTGATGTGAGCTACATTTGTTTTTGCAAATAATGGTTTCAGATACAGTTGCGGCAACTTCTCAAGATTGTGTTTTCTTCTTATCCTTATCTAATCACCTGAAATCCAGTGGGAACAATTTCCATATATTTGGTGCTGATTCGTTTATTACAAACCCTGAAAAAGGATTCTTGTTGATGCGAAATGTATAAAACATGTGTAGCATTAGATGATTTAAAAGTTTTCCTCTGGGGCCATTTGACTCACACAAATGCAGTGTTCTGAGACAAGTTGAGGATGAGTTATGCAGAACAGCCTGTGGGACCTCCAGCCTAAACCAGGGCAGAATTTGACCCAAACAATGGCCAGATGAGAAAAAGATGAAAGTAGGAAAGAAAAGGAAGTGATAGGGCCTCAACAAAAGTGTTGAAGGAAAAATGATTGGCGCATTAAATCTGAAAATTAAGATTCTGCAAATATAGAACCATGAGCAAGCAACATAGTGAAGAAAATGCCTTCCATGGACCTGGCTTAATACAGGCCTACCCAGGACAAAAGAGGGGTTGACCATCAATCAATCAATGGTATTTATTGAGCACTTAATGTGTGCAGAGCACTGTACTATGCACTTGGAAGAATATAATACAACAGAGTTGATGGTGTGATGCTGCTGATGGTGGGATACCAATCATGTTTGTGTGGATTCAGCTGGTTCCATTCCATCAATTAATCATTCAATCCTATTTATTGAGCATCTGCTGCATGCCCTGCGTTGTACTAGGTGCTTGGAAGAGCACAATAAAAGTAAAAGAAACAGTCCCTGCCCTTAGCGAGCTTACAATCTAACTGGGATGGGGGACGGGAGAGAAGGGATTGTCCTTTTGTCGTTTGCCACTTGAAACATCTGATACATTTCCAAATCTGCTTTTTGGTCTCCTGATCTTCCCAATGTCTCTGCTCATGGAGAGCAACTCCTCTCCTGATTGCTGCCCCTCAGGCTATTTTGTCTCCTGTGCACAACCAACGTGGCTAAACTTTCCTTTTTTCCAATCATTCCGCAGTCCACTTTGAGCTATCCCCATTGCCTACTCAGTTCATGAAGCTCTCTCCTTTCCTTCATACAAGTAGCTCCTAAAATCCCATTCCTCCATGGGACGTAACAATTATACCCAATCCAAAATCTAAATATGAAACTCCCCTGACTTCCTCTTCTCATTACTCTATTAGTTACACTCATCCTTTTGCTTGTACACACTGCATTTGCTATATTTAATTTCTTCGCCTATTATTTGTTCATTCGTGGAACCCGTTTGCAAAGAATGCTGTCTCTTCTACAGCATTATATGTGCTCTAGGAGTTCAAGTAAACATTAGTGATGATGATATCAGTAGGTTCAAGAAGTGTTTGCATCAATTTATGGATGATAGGCCCATAGGGAAAAATTAGGGATGTCAGAAGGCTTAAGGAGGATTACAGAGATTTATGGAAATAGGTCCATAATAGATTTTTATTGGGAAATATTAGGGATGTTAAAAGCTATGTCCTTGGGCACTTGAACAAGTAGATATTTTGAGAGTGCATTTATCCTCATTATAGTCCAGGTGGCTTTCCCTTCCCTCACTTTATTTTTCCTAGAAAGCAAGATCTTATCCCATAATTCTCCTAATTTACTAATGAATAAAAATGAGAGATGAATACATTGCCTTGAACCAACTAAAATGGTTGGTAACTAGTATCATCTGATCCACAGAAATGCAAGGAACACTCTTTCAACAGCTAGATGCTGCAATATTCTCATTCTGGTCTGATTCAACATTTTGGGGAAGAAATTTTTTTGGTTTTCTTTGCCTGTTATATGCTCTTTACATCTACCAGGGGCTAGGCAATAGTTTGATTTTTCATTCTTACAATTTGCCACACAATGCCCAAGTCTGGTCTTTGGTCAACAGGGAGGGAAGCACTTGATAAATGTCATTGCTGCCTCTGATGACGATGATATCTGTCACAAGGGTTAACAAAGGTAGGTGAAATGCAGCAATGAAAAGGCTCCATTTGCTTACCTGGTTTCTTTTTAATGGTATTCATTAAATGCTTTCTATGTGCCAGGCATGGTACTAATTGATGGGGTAGATACAAGATAATTAGGTTAGACACAGTCCCTGTTCCACATAAGGCTCACGGTCTTAATCCCCATTTTACAGATGAAGTAACTGAAGCACTGAGAAGTAAAGTGACTTGCCCAAGGCCACGCAGCTGACAAGTGACAGAGCTGAGATTAGAACCCAGGTCCTTCTGACTCCCAGCTCCATGATCTTTCCACTAGGCCACACTGTTTCTCCAGCTGCTTCCTTGCAGCAATAGTAGGACTGGCGTAGTGGTTGGAATAAAGCTTAGAAGAGTTCTAGCCTATCTATACTGAATAAGGATGAGTACTATAGCGCAGAGCTAACAGAAAAAATGGTAAACTGGTCAGATGAGTGTTAAAAAGAGATGTCTGAATTCTCTTGCTTTTCTTTTAGAAATGCTGACATTTAAATCCATACTCAGATTTCCCAGAAACACCTGGAGCCCACAGACATTTTGCACCATGGGTCTAGGCTAACTCTGCACTAAACTTTCTTAATAAAAAAAGCAGTTGCTGTCTTCTCAGCATCTCTCAGTGTTGGTGGCAGTTTGCTGCCTAGCCATTTTTATGATATGGCATCCATCAGTTAAGGTTGATGATGGTGATATTTTAATAAGCCAAGGACATAAAGTTGAGAAATGAAGGCTTCTGACAGTTTAATCTTGCACTCTATAAACAGGCAAAAATATAGAAACATTCAAGGGAACTAAGGCTGGGAAAATTTCCAGTTTGAGCACAGGATGTTGTAGAAATAAGTCATTTCAGTGCAATGGTAGACTGCCGAAAGTATTGGTATGCCTTGCTCCTCTTCTTGGTATCCATTTTGGGAAGCAGCATGGCCTAGTGGAAAGAGCATGGGCCTGGAAATCAGAGGACATGGGTTTTAATCCCAGCATTGATACTTGTCTGCTGCGTGACCTTGGGCTAGTCACTTCATTTCTCTGTGCCTTAGTTTCCTCTTCTGTAAAATGGGGATTAAATCCTATTCCTTCTACTTAGACTGTGAACTGGGCCAGGGATGCTGCCCAATCCAAATATCTTGTATCTACCTTAGAATTTAATACAGTGCTTGGCACATAGCATTTAGCAAACCTCAAAATTGTTTTCTAGGCAAGTACTTGTCTTATGCCATCGAGTCGTCGTCTCTGACCCATAGCGACGGCATGGACACATCTCTCCCAGAACGCCCCACGCCCATCTGCAATTGTTCTGATAGTGTATCCATAGAATTTTCTTGGTAAAAATACGGAAGTGGTTTACCATTGCCTCCTTCCATGCACCCTCGACTCTCTCCCATGCCACTTCTGCCCAGCACGGGTGAGTTTGTAGCAGATCGCCTTACACTGACTAGCCACTACCCAAGGTAGGAATGGAATGGATATGCCTCTGCTTGACTCTCCCTCCTGTAGTTGAGAGTGATAGAGTACTGGAAACTCTCCAGATTCGACCCTGAGAGGGGGAGGCAAGTACTAACTCAACAAATTTAATCTTTTCATAATGCTCCTTTGACCTGAACATTTTATCCAACTGTAAAGTAAGTGATCAATAAACACCATTGAATGATTAGTGATTAGGGCTAGACGTGCTTGAGAACTGTACTTATTTAGAGAAATGAACTGGTGTTGCACTTGATTCACTGTGATTTTGATACCGTAATCCCATCCCCACAAAGTCTGACCCACACCTCACTGTGGTATGGGTGGTGAACCGACCACAATCAGGGAATGCCTGCAGGGTCTATAATTTATATCTCCAGTTGATTTTAATGTCTGTCTCCTACACTAGACTGTAAGCTCCCTGAGGGCAGGGATCCCATCCACCAATTATGTTGTATTGGACTCTCCCAAGCACTCCATACAGTGCTCTGCATGCAAAGAACACTTAATAAATACCACTAACTGAGGCAGCCCCCTGCTGTTCCTTGGCCCTATGGCACAGCACTGGCGCTATCCTGCAGTCTTTTTGAGTTTTATCTGATAAAATTCTCTATGTACTCTACAGTTCACTACACCACTGCCCTCCTCTTTGCACCCACTGCTCCAGCAGGAACGTGAACTAGCAGAGACAAAAAAAGCGCATGCCATTAGCTCCATAGTAAATCCCTTGGCACGAGTTCTCAATCAGGAAGTCTTTGTGACTGGATCGAGGCTCGTCCGGCATTTACTGAGAGAGATTCCTTCATCGTACCATCATGCAATTCATTAATTCAGCCAGTCTACGGTATCACTAGTCTTCAGCCTATAGCAATTAAAACGCCGAATGGACAAAGTAGCTTTTAAAAAGGAAGCCATAAGTCTGTAGTGGGAGGTCAGTGTCTTCTATCCAACTGAGGGTTGTTCTCTCCAGTTTTTAGGGAATGGCGCTTGTCATGTTTACAGCTCTACTTTACTAATCCCCAGAGTACTAAAAGAAAGTAATCAGGAAGTACTCTAATGATTAGGTGCAGGATGGAATCACAGTAACTATGCATTTCCAGGTGCACAGTTAACAGATTTGATATCTGTTCCTGAGGTTTTCTCCATCTGTCTGGAAATTTACATCTGGTCATACATAATTGCCTGAGCAACACAGCAGAAGGAAGTATAATCTGCTTTCCATTAGTGAGGAATTGTTTTTGCTTGACAGCTGCTTAGCTGAAATGATGTTGCTATTATTTTATCTCAATTGGAGATTTTTAACATACTAAATTCATTTTGATAGCTAGTAAGTTTTAAAATCCAGTCCACAACATTTTAAGATCTAGATTTTCACCTACTGCTTCTAGGTGGAGTGAGCATTTAATCAGTTCTCCTGAACCACAGCTTTATTCAGAAATCTGCCCTCTCTGTCAAGTAGAAGAAGGAGAAGTTTCATTCTGAAAAGAAGCATCATTCTCTTGGATTGCAGGATTCATCTCAATGGTCACAATCCAGGATGCTTACACTTGTAATTGCAACTCTGGGGAACAACTAGGGCACGATTTGAAGTGCTGATGGTTGGAAGTTCTGGTCCACTGGCCATGCTTTAAAAATGATTTTTGCCCAGTGACCTGAAAATTTAATGTACAGAGGAAAGGAAACATCTTATATTAGAAGATGGCAATGAAGCAGTTATGAAATGGAATTGCTTTCCCATTTCTACCACAGTTGCAGAATCCATGACAACTGGGTAGAAAAATGATTTCCTGTTGTGCTTTGGGATTGCGAATGATTATTAAGAAATCTTGTTTTTTAAGGATCTTGTTTTTCCCTTTGGACATTCAACCTAAATGCAAAATAGGCTTGAGGGTTGTTCTATTTACATTCATTCATTCGTTCAATAGTATTTATCGAGTGCTAATTGTTCATTCCTTATTTGCCTTAAGCACTTTGATAGTCATCCTAGCCCCAAATACTTATGTAAATATTCTTATACTCTACTATTTTGCCTGTCCCTAAACTATTTTAATGTCTGTCTCCCCCCTGCAGATTATAACTCCTTGTGGACAGGGATTGCCTCTACCAACTCTGTCATATAGTGCTCTGCACACAGTAAGCAGTATGAGAAGCAGCATGGTGTAGTGGATAGTAGTGGCGTAGTGAAAGGTCATGGGTTCTAATCTAGGCTCCACCACTTGTCTGCTGGGTGGCCTTGGGAAAGTTACTTCACTTCTCTGTGCCTCAGTCACCTCATCTGTAAAATGGGGATTGAGACTGTGAGCCCACTGTGGGACAGGGACTGTGTCCAGCTTGATTTGCTTATATCCACCCCAGGGCTTAGTACTGTGCAGGTGCTTAACAGATACCATTATTATAATTGTTTTTCTCAGTAGTAGTAAGCACTCAATAAATATTACCGAGTGATTGATTGCATTGTCCTATTTACCAGAAAGTCTGTTGAGAGGTCATGAATCCTTGTCCTGTACTTGAGCGACGCAAGCCCTTCCTCTTCGTAGGGGAGTGGAATAGGGGTGAAGCCAGGCTGCAGCTGGTGTCCTGTATTTTCAAAACTGAAATCTGGCAACATAGAGTAAGGCATAATAACTACAAGAGAAAATAATTTTTTTAAAAAAGAATATTTGGGCTGTTTAGTAGAGGGACAAGTTCTTGCCGTTTCTGTTGGTTTGCATGTAAAATTGGTAAGGTGATAAGGCAGATGGAAAAATCACGCTAGGTATAAAAACACAGTAACACAGTAGCAAGTGGACACTATAGATAATAATACAGTTCTCTTGTCTCTTTTGATGGTAATGTTCCTCCTAATTTTTTTTGTTGGGGGGGAGGGTGGAGGAATGAATGCCCTATCTTCCCAAATACTGTTTTCACTGGCCTCTTTTTAGGGTTGTGTGGTTCTCACTCACACAGTCTTTCAGGGCACAAACTCCTAGCCACCCAGCCTCTTGCATTGGCATGTGGATCAGAGAGTTCACGTAGCTCACTGCAGCCTGAGCTTTGCTCTGGCAAGCAGAGAATACTGTTGCTTTTCAGAGGTTGGATTCTCCCTCTCAGCACTCTGGAGAGGTAATAGGTGCAAATTAGTGAGATCTTTTAAATGGATTTAGATCAGCTGTATCACTGCACCCATTTCTGGAGATGCCATTTTTATTTGGGCCAAGGTTATGGACAATCACCTTAATGAGATCCTTCTTGCTTTAAAAGTGAGTTACTACATTCTGTCCAGGTTTAGCTAGTAGGGTTTTTAGTTGTTTTTTAGGGTTTTTTTTTGGAAACATGGGGTGGGGGACTGCTGGGCAACTTTCTCTTGTTGAAGTTTTGATTTCTATTGTACTGATACAAACTAACTCAAGAGGGATTTTCATTAGATATAATGAAGAATTTTTCAGTAAAGCTTATTGACGGAGGTAAAGGAACATTGAGAAGTAGCGTGGCTCAGTGGAAAGAGCCCGGGTTTGGGAGTCAGAGGTCATGGGTTCTAATCCCGGTTCTGCTGCTCATCAGCTGTGTGACCTTGAGCAAGTCACTTCACTTCTCTGGGCCTCAGTTACCTCATCTGTAAAAGGGGGATGAAGGCTGTGAGCCCTACGTGGGACAACCTGATTACCTTGTATCTACCCCAGCGCTTAGAATTGTGCTTGGCACATAGTAAGTGCTTAACAAATACCAACATTTTTATTATCCTTCCTTGGAGATCTATGCAACTAGCATAGACTCTCATTTGCTTCAGGCAAATGTGTAGTTGTACCTAAAGACAGGAGAAGCACAAGGTCACCCTGCCTGTTATTTAAAATAATGTGTGATTCATCTGCTGCCCCTACGGAATGTTTGTGGCCCCAATTACAGTATACGCTCTTTATGGGGAGGGAACATGTGACATCATTATTCTGTCCTTCCCAAGCACCAAGTGGGAGCTTAATAAAAGCTGCTGCTGTTATTGTTACTACTATTCAACTTGATAAAGAGGAAAAAAATCACAGAAGATAAGTGGTTTATATTGTGCCAAAACCAGCAGTCACTTCCACGCATTTAATTTGCTTGAGATGGTCATCTTTTATTTAGCAAATGACTTGATGGAGCTGAAGTGTGTAGGAAAAGATAACTGATACTTCGTTGGAAAAAAAGTCCACTTCTCTAGTTTTTTTTTAATGAAACGTATATTTAGCCATTCTTAGCATTATATGAATTAATGCTGGCTAGTAACCATTTATTCCTTTTTCCACATTCTTGTTATTTCCAGTTGTAGCTATGCATTTTCTTCCTGTTCCCATTATGGGCATACAATTTATGCCTGTCTGCTTCCCCCATTAGATTGCAAGCTCCTTAAGGGCAGAGACTGCTCCTTTGATTCTCATTACACTCTCCCCAGCACTTGGAGCAGTGCTCTGCGATTAAACACTACTGAATGAACTCTTATTTTATGGGGAATTTTCAAACATCCACCAAATGAACTGACGATGGAGTATCCCACCAGTAATGACAGCTGAATCTCAGATCAGGCCTGAGATCCTGCATAGAGGAATTATTTCTAGTGTTAATGGCTTCAAGGTTCCACTCACAGTCTCTCATCCCAGCCAGTTATGGTCCATTTGGACTGCAACTTGCAAGTGGGCAGGCAGGGGTGCTGAACGTTGCAAAGTGCACTGTGCAGTCATCCCTCACATAAACCACCTACAGTCAGAACTAGGACTAGAAAACAGCTCTCCTGATTCCCAGAGCAGCTGTGCTTTCCTCTGGACCAATGGAGGAAAATGAGCTACAAAATGAGCTCAGGCAAAATTACATGCTTTTATAGCTAGTTCTATGGACAATTACCAGCCATCAGCAAAGACATTTGATCTTATGGTCACTGCTGATGACAACATCAGATTGACTTAGTCTTGGTTCCGTGATCAAATACAATGCTAAATGTGATTAAATAACCAGTTACGTGTTACGATTGTGCAAGTTAAATTCTCCTTAGGCAGCAATGGCAGGAAGCAGAACTGTTAAGATTATGCGATACTCCTTCTGCCTCTCACTAAAGAGGGAAGACGTATTCTCTAACTCTGCATTTGTCAAAGTCCAGGCATTCTACCAAACATTCTTCAAGGGTCCTTGTCTTTTGACAAAGCTTTCATTTTTCCAAAGCACTTTTTATGGGAATTATTGCAGTCTATCCTCCCAATATCCTTGTGGGTCAGGCATTCTCTCCAGATGTGGAAACTGAGGCACAGAGAGGTTAAGTGACCTGACTGCAGTCATCTGACAGTTTGGAGGTAAAGTAAGCACTAGAACCCAGACCTCCTTACTCCCAGAGTCACATGCTGTTGTCATTTCACCCCACTGCCTCATGACCTCAAGAAGACAACCTATCATGTCTTTTGGGTTTTCTCTACCCAACCTAGAGAAGCAGCCTAGCCTAGTGGAAAGAACACAGGCCTGGAGTCAGAGGACCTGGGTTCTAATCCTGGCTCTGCCAATTGCTTGCTGTGTGACATTGGGCAAGTCACTTAACTACTCTGTGTCTCAGTTCTCCCTCCTACTTAGCCTGTGAGCCCCATGCAGGACAGGGACTATATCCAACCTAATTAACTTTACTCCCAGCGCTTAGAACAGTGTTTGACACATAGTTAGTGCTTAACAAATGCCATTAAAAAAAAATCTATAGTGAAATGGAGATCCGGCAGTGATGACCGCTAATTTGAATTTTCCAGTTTTGCTGATTCAGGAATCGAATCAACCAGCTCTCTGCCCAATCTCTCCTTCACTCTATGCTGAGTAGACAGAATCATTAAAACATTCCCTGGTTCTAGACAGACATCGACAAATATACTGAACATATTCTCTAAGTAAGAGGGAAACGTCCATCGCACAGTACTGCCACGCATGTTAGTCTTGAGTTGGTCTCTTTCCTCAAACAGAAGAATGTGCTATGTCCACGTGGTCAAGAAAGGCCCTGAGTGAGAAGAGAGGTGACCATATACACACACAACATACAAAAACAGAAGTTGGGGGAGTGAACAGTAACAAGAATAATGAGTTATTCATGTGCAACTATGGGTTTAAACAAAGAACAGTGATTAGAACATAATGGGAACAAAAAATGGGGGTTAGTATATATTTGTTAAGTGAATGGAGTAAGGTTACTCCAGTACAGCATGTTTGGGAGATCACAAAGTGTCTTGACGAGTTGGAGCTGGAAAGAACCAGAGAACAGAGACACGGAGGTAGGTGCAGTGAAAAGGCAGTTTATTTTCTATTAATGCTGTACAGAGGAAAAGAGAGAAGCCACAGTTACAGCATGGCTGTCACTGGCAGTGTTATTTTCGTTTTGTTTGTTTTTAATCTGAGGAAAACAGAACAAAGTACACTTCAGGTTACAAAGTACAGCAGCTATCCCCGAAAATTCTAATTCAGTGCCAGCACAACAGATTCCCTTCCACTTTCCCTCCCCACGCCCCACCACTGACTTATTTACATAGGGCTCACAGACAGTGAGCTGCTAAAGCTGAAAATTCCCACCCACAACCTACATTCACGATAAAGCTGCATTTTACACAACATTTTCTTGAACCCCGAAAAAATGAGAATAGTCTACTTTGGGAACTTGAGAGAAAACTAAAAACCGGGTTTCATCCCCCCCCCTCCCCCCGACACTGTCCAGAACCTAATTTTTTTCTAAATTGTCTTTGGGACTGGTATTTACCCTTGCTCTAACCCAGTATTGTTCAGAGACCTCTTATTGCACACTCGGTTGGTTGCCCCCCAAAAGATGACTCGGTCTCCTACCTCTTGTATCTAAGCAGCACTGTGCCTTTACCCATAAGACACAAGCTAGGTCGTGTTTTCCTTACAGGCACAATTGCATAGATCTCTGCTCACTAAACTTCTCATTGCATAGTTGCCCCTATGAAAGTGATGTGCCAGGTCTCATTAAAAATGATTGCTGAGCTGGACTGGGCCTTTTTTTTTTTTAAAAAAAAGATTTTGATTATGAATGACTCAAAACACCTGTTTAAGCCCCAAGGACTTAATTTGGGCAGGATTGCACTGGATTTCGAGATTCCACATTTGATTTTGATAGACACACAATGGCCAGACAAATCTGGGGAAGAATATGGTCTCTTTAGGTTGGAAGAAGCTTCCTGTCTTTGAGAAAAAGATCCTTTGAAGAGATGCCGGACAGAGCTAAGTGTCTTTGTGGCACTGACACAACTATGGCACAGCTATGAAGGTGTATAAACTTGCTGATGAGAGAAACTCGTGTGGACTGTCCTTTTGCATTCCACTGAACGGGTCTCAGAACTGTCAATTTCTGGATCTGAGCCGATGGAATCTGGCTGTGAGAATGGGGGGTGGGGGGGGGGGAGCGTCGAGGGAAGTGAGGGAGGGTACAATTCCTGAATAACTTTGTTCTTTGGGACTGAATTTAGTTGGTCCCTGAACAGTGCTTTAGCGTGGCAGTGGAGGAAGCTCTTGAACCTTCCCCTGCCCTCTCTGTTTAAGCTTAGCCTAGGTACTTGCTTTTCTGGTGGAACACTTGTGTGCTTATCACCACTCCCAGTTACAATGGATTCCTACAGGAGTGGGATTCCCACAGAAAAAGTGCCCTTGAGGCCTAGGGAAAAGCCAGCAAAAACAAATTCTACAATTGGGAACTGTGAAATTTGGCAAAGAACTACAGCACATTTGAGAGCTTTTGAAGTGGTTTCCTCCTGGGCCAGAAAGATCTCACAGATACAGAACAAGAATTTTTTCCATTTCTGACATAAAATCCTTATGCATTCTCATTATTTACAAGGTAAAATCATTTGTATGAGGTTTATGCTGTGGTTTTATACATTTACTTGTAATGCTAAATTACTTCTTATAGCTTTTAGTTACACATGTGCTTCTAAAGCATCATTTTGTATGCGCCATTAAAATCCACCACAAATTTGAATACCAGTGGCCCTCACTGACCCTCAACACTGATGGTATCATTGCTCCTAAAATATTCAGAAGAGCTTTATTTGGGCAAATCTCGGACTTTAATGCCACATTCAATATCTCTACCTTCTATAAAAGATATTCATTCCTCTAAAGGAGAGACAGATTCCAGTTTATAAAAGACATGTTCGACATAATGGCATCTATGTTAAGGCCAACACTTGCTCAAAAAGGACTGCTGATTTCAATTAGCAGGGGGATGGGAGCAGTGATCCCTGATAAAAAGATGTTCTGGGCTCGCTTCCGACCCTAAAGCCCAATTTAGCTTGCCTTCAACTTTCAGAAAGTTGAAGTTAGAGGGTGGAATTCCATTAAGGCTCAGAGCCCTCATCGGGGGGGGGGGGGGGCGGTGTTTTCAAACTCAAGCTCTTTACAGAATCCGTATTTCATTATAAAAATACTATTCCTTAAAAAATACATAAATGTTAAAATACTAGTCTTTTCACTCATTTACACAGCGTGCCACCAATGTTAGATTAAAAGAATGGAAAGCATCTCTCGCTTCAGATCAAGTTCTGCACCTTACTGTAGCATTTCTTCAGGCCATCTCCTTTTGTGCCTAATAAAAAAAAAAATTTCATAGACTCAACTGCAGTGTTTGATGACTGTGGTCAAAAATGACTGCATTTCATCAGCTAAACTGTAGTAATATGTAGGGTCGGTGCCATAAGATACTGCACACTCAAAAGGGAATGCAGAAATGAGTCTAATTAGTGCAAGTGCCAAAATTCTGCCCAAACTATACCCTCTCTTGATCACTTGAGCTACCACCACAAGGGAGCCTTTGGAACATCGGGGTATTTTTGTGAGTTCAGTCACAAGTTGGGCTCGGATAGATTTCTAATGGGGTGTGAAAGAGAATGTTGTGTTTAACAGCTTAGAAATACAGCCTGCATTATTGAAAAGGACAGAAAAGAAGAAAAATAAAGAGTGCTAAGGCAATCTTTCAAATGGCACATCAGACCTATTTTCTCATTCATCGAAATAACATCACAAAGGCAAATCAGATAAGTTCTGTAAACATATACGATACAGTACATTAGCCACGGCAAAATGGAAAGAAATCCACCCTGTAATTCTTTTCTTTCTGTGTTTATGTTCTGCTGCTCAAAAAGGATTGCCTGACCACTAGAGGTTTTTCTGGTTTTTAAAAATGCAGAATCTTGCAAAAGACAGCCCCAGGTGAAAGCAATGGACAATATGAGGGGAAAAAAGACCTACAACTCAATGTATAGAAATTTAGAAAATCTAAAATTAAAAAAAAAAAACTCGTTTGCTTGTTTCTTTTCCTGTTTAGTAAAAGAGAACATTGAAAAGTTAGTTTGTAGAAAAGTTAAGGCTAACCAGTTCATTGTTGATTTCCCACTACTATAAAGATTGTTTCACGCTGCACTTTCAACCTTCTATGCCTTTACTCTATTGGCAAATGGAAGTTGAGTTCCCTTAAGTTGAGTTCTCTTTTGAACAAGGACAAAAACCTTTTTGAAGACCCCCACTGAAATCTCCCTCTGCACCCTTTATGAAGTGGGACTTTGCTCCAGTGCTGATTGTACATTTTCATGTTTAATTTCTATGAGTTTTTTTTTTAAAGGTAACCAGATATAGTACATTGCTAAGTCAATGTTGACTATCTAGGAAGAAATATTGAAATAAAACCGATATTCTTCATTGTACTAGGCTTGAGATAAAAAATGCTAATTTTCAGAAGATGTGGGGAGACAAAAAATTCTCCCAAAAGTTCAGGTAGTATATTCAAACACTTCCCCTTTTTTGGCTTTCTTTTTCACAGCTAAAAAGTCAGTCAAAAAGTAAAAAGGGGTTTAATTGGCCCTTAGTCTAAAAAGCTGTTGTTTGTTTCTGCTTCAGAACTGGACAATTAACCACTATTTCATTTAAGTGAGGGACCTTATATTTATGATAACACAATGAAACATATTCCTAGTGCATTAGTGACTCTCTTGGAAGTTGTATTAACTTTCTTAGGCATCTAGGGAACCATTTAGTAAACTACCTTTATTTAGCTCACTAAAGAGTTAATGCTCCCTTCAAAAGTGTCTGAGGGGAGTATTTTACATGCTGGGAGAGTTGGATTCAGTAAGTTTCACATGGAAAGATGAATAAAAATTTTACTTTTCTTTACTGGGAATTTTTAAGTCTATGACTGATACTTCTCTTCAGGTTTAAAACTGAGAACCTTTATAGATTTTCAGAGCGTAGCTCTTCTAAAAGAATGTGTAAAAAAACAACAGATTGTAGAAACAATAGAAATTTCATTTTAGCCAGATATGTGGTTCAAATCTGAATACTGAGCATCACTGGGGGCCAGGGACTCTGTCTGGCCTACCCCAGGGCTTAGCGCAGTGCTTGACACATAGTAAGCACTTAAGAAATACCACAATTATTATCATTATTTTTGTTATTCCACATAGATACAGATTTGACAGCACTCTTTAGCTTGATTTGGTTTCCTGCCCTAGGAACTCTAATGTGAGCATCACTCTCTGATTGACAGATTCTATTTTGTATTTTTCCTATCTACTGCTGCCTTCTTGATAGGCTCAGGACAGCCACTGGATTCCAGGCAGGCTGATAGCCCTGCTGCTGACCATCCAGATTAGGAGAGGTTAGGCAAAAGAGGAAGCTGGGATGTTCCTTCTGCTCTATCCTTGGAACAGAAAAGCTAGGTTGCAAGGAGAGCTCATTTGTTTGAACGCAATAAGGATTCTCCACAGGCTTCTCCTTCTCTTCCATGGGGCAGCTGCAAAGAGCCAAAATCTAAAACTGCAAATACTTTCAAATCTCTAACATGTAAGAGGAAAATGATCAACCTGTCCAGGCAGCACCTGTCCTTCAGTCAAGCTTCCAAGTTAATCAGGAGCCCTACATAAAGATGCGATCGCTCAGGAAAAAAACAAGAACAAAACAAAACATATGTATATGAGCTCTGTAGGAGCTCAACAAAACAGGTTTTAGCCTTTTCTTGCTAGAATGGGATACAAAGCTCTAATGGTACATCCCCATTGCATTTAATTTGTATTTATTGTATTTATTAATTTGTAACATGTATTTTGCAATATTTTTCAAATGGAAATTTGACTGGGCCAGAGACTTGCCTCTTATTTTAATGTGGGTTAATCACTGGTTCTTAGTTTCTCTTTGCCTTATTTTGTCTAGTTGTAAAATAGGACAAATGAATGTCTAGATATCATTCCAGAATGTCCAGAATGTATTATTTACTGATTGTGAGCCTTTGGGGCAATTCAAAAACACCATAGAGATGACAGTTGTACTTCTTGTGATACCATCTTAGAAAAAGAGAAGACTTTTCTTTCCTAAAATGAATGAAAGTAATATCAACCCAGTGAATTCTAAAGTGATGACTTCGGGCTGTCACAGAAACACATCTGAGAGTATTGATTGGGAAAGAATTAGCCCACATTACAGTCTCGTGCCATTCCCATTGCTTTCAATTGTATTACTGTATGACATTTTATGAGGTTTGGACTTAGATAACTTAACTCTTGTGGAAAGACAGGTCAATCTCAGTTTTTTCAGAAGGGAGGGGCAGTTGAGGTCACTAATTAAATTTACCTTGAGAAATGATCTCTCACTGGGACAGAAAGAAAAGAGCACAGAGGAAGGAATCTGTTGAATCAGACGGGCAGAGTGAACAATTAATGCAGTAAAAGCACCATCTATATTGGAGTAGAAACATCATAGAAAGTACCTCAGATTGGAAAGACTGTTTAAGAAATATGATCACATCAAAGACACTTTCTCAAAATAACCCCTTAGAAGAAAATACATTAACGTGGTCAGGAAATATAATTTTGCCACAAAAAAGAAAAACAATCCTCAATTCGCAAGATTTACATTTTTGTTGCTGGATTAGGAACTATGAACTTGGGTTCGTTTAATCTGAGGTTGGAATAACTTATCAATAAACCCGACCTACAACACTACTTTATGTTCCATGTCCTTAAAAAATAGAATGTGTATTTCCCAAACACAGGAATCAACAGATAAGCTATTTCAATAGACAAACACAGTTCCTGATAGACAACTTCTTAAATCAATACCGACATTTCAACTGTCATGTTCATTTCTGTTTTAACAGTAGGAGAGACCAAGATGCACAATACTGTAATATGGAAGCTGACATAAGGCAAAAAGCATCATCCTTGATGTATTAGATTAGTTAAGGTCCATTTTGAACTATCCCCATAACTACCAAACTCAGGGTCATGTGAAAGGTAACCGCAGAGGCTAGCATGACGAGAGGCATGATGCAAACATTCTAGGGGAGCAGTTGTCCCTAAATTTACAAAACGCACCACAAAACGAAAAGTACACATATGGATGTATAAAAAATTGATGAAATGCAATTTTAAGATTACTGCGTATTTGACCAGAGGGACTAGTAGTTTGAAGCAAACCCTTAAATAAGTCGATCAAATCTTCCAAACACAAACTAAAAGTGTGAGGAGGGTGGTGAAACCAGTTCTTAAAACTGCAAGACAAATATGAAACGCTCTCTGTACTCTGTCCATTGCTTGGGGAATGCTGGAAGAAAAAAGAAGCAGCAGTACATTTCGAGGAGGAAAAAAGGAAGGGGGCTATATGGTTCAGCTTGTTGAGAAAAGAGAAATCAAAGCAATCCAACTGCAAGGCAATGAAGGTGCTCACTTCCAGGTCACAGTATTGGAGTTAGTAGTATAGTGAGGTGTAAGTAACTGATGGAGGAAGAAAAGGCTGCTCAGAAGAGGAAGGAAGAAAGAAGTGGTCACATGACAACACAGCATTGACAGCGCTTTTTCTTTTGTGTACCTGGAACTGGTTCGATGGACAAGCTCTCTTCCTTCCCTTCTGGAGACGAGGGCTCAGTGGTGTCTGAGATGGGCCTCCCGGAGACCAGTTCAGCTGCATTTCCATCAATGGTGGACACATCTGTCACAGTCTTCTCTCGCAGTGACTTCTCGTCATCTTCATCGATGAGGACGAGTTCTGCCTTGATGGTTTCATCGTAGCCTAGCACCTTTTTTGTCTCCTCTTCATCCTCGATATTTTGGTAGCCCATAAAAATCATGGTTACTGGCTGATCCAAACTTGCTTCCCGAACTTTGGCTCCAGAGATTTTTGCCTCAGATTCTGCCTTCTCAATAAGATCTTTCCTAGGTTTCTGTACCATTTCTAACTTGGCCTCCTTGCAAAGCATTTGTTCCTTTGCACGACTCAGGTTCCCATCTGCTATCACAGTCCTCTCTGACCCACTCTTTCTGTCATGCCCTCCTTTTATGCTTGATTGTCCAGCTTTTTGTATGAGTTCATCTACATCCTTTGAGCTTAATTTGTGCACTCCATTTTCTACCACTGTGCCTCCTGAATGCAACTCATAGACTACTTTGGTACCATCATCATAGACTTTGACTCCTTTCTGATGGACCCCCTCTGGGCCAATGGTTGATGTAGAGAGAATCCTGGTCTCTCCAGTTTGTTTGTCTTTTTCCACATTAATTTCCATGGCGTATACAGCTTGAATGAAAACAAGAGAGGAAGTGCAAGTTACAACAAAAAAAGCCAGTGAATGGTTAATTGCCAAACAGACAAAAACAGGACCTTGCCCTTTTTCCAACAAGCTATACCTAAGAGCCAGGCGTCCTGCATGTTAGATTGGGGTGCATATTGTGAATAGAGGTAGTTATACAATACAGCAGTCTGTGTGTCTGAGACATTCAAACAGCGGCCATATATCAATGGCATTCATCTTATCAGATCTGCGGGAAGGAAGTTCATTAAGATAGGACCCCAGAGACTATTCCGATTTCAGTGAAATGAAACACGTGACATGACAACATGCAAATTCACTTTTATTCTTCGGCTTACCTCAGGCCAATAGGAGACTAGGAAATTACCAGATCACTTCATTTTTATGCTTACTAACTCTACTGCCTCACATCTCAGATCCCTTTTGCCAATTTCCCTCCACCTTCCCCTCCTGAGTCTACAGACCATCACTCTTGTGACATACTTCACACTTCACATTCTACTCTGAAAAGAGTTGTATAAAATGTTTTACAAATTGTGAAAATCTTCAAGTGATGTGCTGTTGAATACTGAAGACATTTTTTTTCTCCTAGAGAACTAGAAGAGAATCAAACAAATTAAAATGATCAAGGATAATAGCATCTGCACAAATTTGTATTTGAAGAGAAAAAGTCATTGAAGAGTTAGTTGAAGGATCCAACTTTGCAGTCGCTTCTCTCTGCCCAGTATGTCACTGCTGAAAAGATGCGGAGAAATCAGAGTGGAAACCAGTGATCAACTCTGGATGGAACTGTTGGAACTTCTCTACTCACTATTAAAGTAATTCTGTTCTAAATGTCAAACTTGAGAAGACCAGATAATCCACTTGTTGCTTGTCATTTTCCAAGAAGATTATGGTACAAAGTCCAGTGCTTGAGCTTTAGGCATCAGTTGGATAGGCCTCCTGATTGATGGCTAAGAGCATTACTTATCAAGATGAAAATATTGTGTTAGATTTCCTCAGGAGACATAATAGCCAAAATTTGCTCATGTATAAACACACACACACACACACACATCTTTGCAATTTTTGAGGGAAAATATAGCTTAGGTGTGACTAGGCTTGCCAACACTCTCATTACATTTCCATTTTATTCCTTGAATCTCAGGTATTTCCCTTGGGTGGTGTGGTCCTTTATAAATCAATACAATCCTTGGACTGTTTAAAGACACAGTCTCAAAATGTCTCAGTTGGAGCCCAATTCTCCCTTTCCTCCAGTCACATTTTGCTTACATTATGCACAGACTCTTGGGACATACTCCTAGATATGAGAGCCAAACATTTCTGTTAAGGTCATAAGAACTGGAGTGACTCATTTATTCTCCAAAGAGATAAATATTGGTATGATGATACTCAAATTAGATATAGTAATGTGCAAAGCAATATAAATGTCTACATTATTATTTTCTGCAATCATCACACTCCTATGGTGCCACATACTTCTACTTTTATTCTTTGTACAGTTACATAATTTTACATTGTCAGAATTCATCACTCTTCATTGATCTTGGGTCATCATAGTTTACAGTCAATCTGCATGATTGCTTCCAGATAAGATATAGCTGATACAGGAAAGGCATAAATGAGCTGAACTTCCCTGATTTTCTGGAACTTCATGGTCAAATATTAGCAGATATGCTCAGAAGAGAATAGAATATACAATATTTCTCCAATCACTTGCTTCTTCTCATTACTTCTCACTAGCTGTAAACTTGATTTAAATCTTAAATAGCAGTAATGGGAAAGAAGCAGTGTGGCCTGATGGATAGAGCACAGGTCTGGGAGTCAGAAGGACCTGGGTTTTAATCCCGGCTCCTCCATGTGTCTGCTGTGTGACCTTGAACAAGTCACTTTACTCTCTGCCTCAGTTATCTCATCTATAAAATGGGGATTACTACTGTGAGCCACATGTGGAACATGGATTTTTGTCCAACCTAATTAACTTCTGTCTACCCCACTGCTTAGAACAGTGCCTGGCACATAGCACTTAAGAAATGTCATAAAAAAATTCAAAAAATTTCCCCAGTCCTATGAACCAGCAATTACTATTCAACAGCTCATCCATTACTTCCCCATCTTCACCATGTCATTTACTGTAGAAGATCTGGGCATGTCACTCCCCTTCTTAAACAACTCCAGTGGTTGCCTATCGACCTCCGCTCCAAACAAAAACTCCTCACTCTAGGCTTCAAGGCTCTCCATCACCTTGCCCCTTCCTACCTCTCCTCCCTTCTCTCTTTCTACCGCCCACCCCGCACGCTCCGCTCCTCTGCCGCCCACCTCCTCGCCGTCCCTCGGTCTCGCCTATCCCGCCGTCGACCCCTGGGTCACGTCCTCCCGCGGTCCTGGAACGCCCTCCCTCCTCACCTCCGCCAAACTGATTCTCTTTCCCTCTTCAAAACCTTACTTAAAAATCACCTCCTCCAAGAGGCGTTCCCAGACTGAGCTCCTCTTCCCCCTCTACTCCCTCTGCCATCCCCCCTTTACCTCTCCGCAGCTAAAGCCTCATTTTCCCCTTTTCCCTCTGCTCCTCCACCTCTCCCTTCCCATCCCCACAGCACTGTACTCGTCCGCTCAACTGTATATATTTTCGTTACCCTATTTATTTTGTTAATGAATTGTACATCGCCTTGATTCTATTTAGTTGCCATTGTTTTTACGAGATGTTCTTCCCCTTGACGCTGTTTATTGCCATTGTTCTTGTCTGTCCGTCTCCCCCGATTAGACTGTAAGCCCGTCAAACGGCAGGGACTGTCTCTATCTGTTGCCGACTTGTTCATCCCAAGCGCTTAGTACAGTGCTCTGCACATAGTAAGCGCTCAATAAATACTATTGAATGAATGAATGAATTTAAAATGAAATCCCGGGCAAAGCGTTAATGCTTTTGTTACAGCAAGGTAATAAAAATTTTCCAGCTACACTTTTCTGTCCATCTTCTTTCACAACTACCATATACAAAAGCTGATGGTATTTAGCCTAGGGATCTCTTGGAGGACACCAATCAGAGTAAACCAGGTCCAACCTTACTGCTTGTGGGCTCATTTCCCGAAGGTGGTTTGTGGGAGAGCTTATTGAGAAAGTTGGGGGGTTAGGAGGGCATGTGTTTAAGGGGAAGTATGAAAGGAAGCAGGTGAGAGCCTTTAGTCAGTCAGTCAGTCATACTTATTGAGCACTTACTGTGTGCAGAGCACTATACTAAGTCTTGGGAGAGTACAATATGACAATAGACACATTCCCTAGTCACAACAAGCTTACAGCTTTATGGCAACAGCCCTGTAAGGATTGTAGAAGGGTGGAAATGGCAAGGGATAGAAGAAGCTAAAAATATGTACCGGGGGACATATTTATTACACTATAATAATAATAATGGTGGTACTCATTAAGTGCTTACTATGTGTTGAGCCCTGTACTTGAGTATATGCATATAGGGCCAACTCAGACCTTCTTCTAAAAGCATCACCTTAAGTGTCCTCTTATCAAAAACAACAATAGCAATAATAAAAAAGAATAAACAAAAGTGCTCTCAATTTGACACTGATAGACATAGGAAAAAAATAGGTTTGATGTAAGAGATATTTAGTTTAGTATTATGAGCAATCATATTTAATAATAATGTTGGTATTTGTTAAGCGCTTACTATGTGCAGAGCACTGTTCTAAGTGCTGGGGTAGACACAGGGGAATCAAGTCATCCCACGTGGGGCTCACAGTCTTAATCCCCATTTTACAGATGCGGTAACTGAGGCACAGAGAAATTAAGTGATTTGCCCACAGTCACACAGCTGACAAGTGGCAGAGCCAGGATTGGAACCCATGATCTCTGACTCCAAAGCCCGGGCTCTTTCTACTGAGCCATGCTGCTTCTCTATTTTTATTGACATGTGATCTCAGTGTCCACCCCATAGGAAAGAGCAATTGTCCCCAGAGAAAAAAATAGTGTCTTACTATTGTTAAATCTACAAGAAAGGTGTGTAGGGGGGTGGGAAGAAGAGAGGGGGGTGGGGAATCATCACAAAACTATAGCTCTGGCTCTGCCACTTGTCTGCTGTGTGACCTTGAGCAAGCCACTTAACTTCTCTGTGCCTGTTACCTCATCTATAAAATGGGGATTAAGATTGTGAGCCCCAAGTGAGACAACCTGATTACCTTGTAACTACCCCAATGCTTAGAACATTGCTTGGCTTATAGTAAGTGCTTAACAAATACCATAATAATGATTTAAAAAACAACGCTTTTCATTCATCCATTCAATAGTACTCATTGAGCGCTTACTATGTGCAGAGCACTGTACTAAGTGCTTGAAATGTACAATTTGGCAACAGATAGAGACAATCCCTGCCCATTGATGGGCTTACAGTCTAATCGGGGGAGACAGACAAAAACAATAGCAATAAATAGAATCGAGGAGATGATAACTTATTGGAATTTCACCCCCCAAATCCTCAAAAATAAATAAAAATTCATTAATTCAGTCATATTTATTGAGTGCTTTTTGTGGGTAGAGCACTGTACTGAGTGTTTGGGAGAGTACACAACAACAGACATATTCCCTGCCCACCGCTAAAAAAATTGTGGAATTTGTTAAGTGCTTGTTAAGTGATTATTAGCTGCCAAACACTGTACTAAGCTCTGAGGTAAATACACTAGAACCAGGTCAAACACATTAACCTTATAAGACAGGGGGATAAGAGACAATATTTGCTCATTTCTTTTCTGATTCAAAGTCCCGGTAGGAATGCTTATCTTAAAACTGCTAGCTTTAGCTGCCCTATTCTATATCGTTGGGTTTATCAGCTACTTAGTATAATGAACATTTTCCTGAAGAGTCTGATCTCTTGTTAAATCCAGGTTTCACTTGTAAACATATACGCTCGCCCACACAAATGTGAGCAAGCACACATCATGTTCATTTTAGCAGATTTAAATGAGATTTCGTTATTTATCATCAGTGCTGCTCTCCCAGTGCTTAGTACAGTGCTCTGCACATAGTAAACACTCAAAAATAGATTGATTGATTGAATTGTCACAGGAGTGATGTCAGGGAGTCAAATATTAGCATCTCGTCCAAGTCTCTGCCACCCAATGGACTGGTATATGGCCATAGGCCTTGGTGCATATTATGTGAGTGAGAGAGTGAGAGAGAGAGAGAGAGAGAGTATGTGTGTGTGTTTGCACATGTAGAGCTGTTTGCAGAGCAGATTGGAAGTTTTTCTATTTATGGGACCAAGTGCTGCCATTTCAGAACTTGCATTTTTCTCTCTCAGCTGTGAAGCCCCTCTAACACCATAGGGTGACGGAGTGAAGCTGTGCTGTAAAAGTAAGATTAAACTCCTTTTGATCATTATAATAGGAGAGGGTAGAATGGGCTCCCTTTTGGTGGTTTCTTGTGTCACAAAATAGTCACTTGAAACCTTCAATTTATATAAATGTACCCCTTAGATGGTCCAGGGCTCCATCCAGGAAGGCCAAACTTCCACACAGGTCCTAGAGCTAAGCACCAGCAAACCCCAGCACAGATGAAACCCTGTGCTCCAAGTGGCTCCATGGCCTGTTGCCAATTAATCAATCAAACAGTGGTATTTATTGAGTGCTTATTATGTGCAGGGCAACGTATTGAGCACTTGGGAGAGTACAACAGAGTTGGTAGACACATTCCCTGCCTACAAGGAGCTCAATTGTCATCTCAGATCAGAGACTTTGTCAGCGTGGGAGGCAGTAGAACGCGTATGCTCAGTTTCAGAGAATGCAGTGTCACCACCTTGCCTGCTCCAGCCCTTTCCTTAATTTGCACAAGCTCCACACTGCTACCAACTGCTGCTTCCAGTCCTGTCGCTGCCACTATTTCATCAACTCAAGTTGCCTTGGATTTGTGATATACAGGTTCATGCCAATAGGACTGTGAGCACTATCGACATTTAATAACTATTAGAATAGCAATCAACACAACACAGTGTATAAAAATACACAAGAGGGTCCAACTCAAAAGTCCTACAGTGGAGTGGAGGAGATAGAGTATGTTCCCCCTTGTTAATAAAGTGGAAAATTTTCTCCTAGGAGTATCTTTGACTATCTCAAAGAAGAACTTGATATAAAATAGGTAAGCATTTTTATTTCATAGGATAATGCAAGTTTTACTCTCCCTATTACATTTAGAACTCATGTCATTATTATTATTGTATGGATACATGAAAGGATGCAACTAAATATATTTCTTTCCCCAACCATTCCTCTAGTACAATAAGAAACTTGAAATCCCCAATCTTTCTATTCATCTTGACATCACTTAGGTGGGCAAACAAGGAAGTCTAATTATAGTCACTGAAACATTAGAAATCATTTGACATGTTTTGAATAAGAATGATATACCTGATACCCCTATGGGAATATTTTGCTAAAACCATAGTAATAGTGAAAAGGGATGCATAAATGCTGAGCTATGTATGCAGTTTTGAAAAATCTTCTCTAGATTTTTCTATTAGTTCATATAGATATTGCTATAGTGGCATTTTCAGCTGCACAAAGTGAAGACTTGCACTGTCAGCAACCAGCAGCAGACATTTTCAAATACAAAATATTCTGTCTTGAAACAGATACCAATATGTATAAAGCACATGTACAGATAAATCTCACTTCTTATATATGCTGTTTGTCACGGAAAACACACACGCTTTACCCAGTGAAAACTAACTTCTTCGGAAGACCCACTCTGTTCCATTTGAAACCACAATCCATTATCTCAGACTTGGTCTGCACCTCTTCTCCCATTCATTGGAGTGGTTCAAAATGACATACAGCTGTTAGGAGACTGGTGGAGATGGACGTGTGGTTAGGAAATTAAGGAAGAGATAAACACTGGGAACATTAATAAAACAGTGCCTAATAATGAAGGAAAGGATCCATCATTTACGAACAGTTAATTATTGTGCTCACCTTATGGGCATTTTAGCTTCCTATTTGACTCTGAAGGGAGTCTCAAGTGTATGCAGATAAATTGCTTATCATAGACATATGATATATATAATAATCATAATAATAATGATGGCATTTGTTAAGCACTTACTATGTGCCAGGCACTGTTCTAAGCATGCATATAAATATCACATACATTATATATATATAAATATATTTACTAGACTGCAGTCATAAACTCACAGGCTAGCCAGGTACAGACGTATTCAGAACTATTCAGTACAAGAAAAGCTATGCAATTTGCAACATCATTACCTTTCCTAACCTGTGGTTTTGTATTGCTGTGACTGCTAAATAGATATTGAGTTGTACTTCTTTTAATATACGTAGATCAGAAAATGCCCTGGGATACAAGGTGCAAAGTAATTTTAACATAGTATTAGATTTTCATATGCTACCATTTCATGATGACTGTAGAATATACAATCCATAAATCTTACTTGCATTCTTTTATTGATAGTCATATGTTATGGTGGTTGGCATTTATGCAACTTGACAGTCTGACAGATACATTACATTTCTTTAAATCCACAAGAAAAAATGAGCACATAATGTAATATAATAATGTTCATTGCATTGGTACAATTTTTCTACTTAATGCCTGAGGCTGAGAAATTATTCTACAGACCTTACCCCACACATTTATTTACAGACACTCATTCAGATACTCATGAAATATTCATAGTATTTCAGTATTTATGTCTATCTCCCCGAACTCTGTTTCCTTCCCTCCATCTCTACTCATCTTTCCCTCACTGCTTCACTCCTTTTCTCTTTCTCCCTCTCCAAATTATAGTCCCTTGTCCAGGTAGCTGTGATTGAGTGATTCACAGATGATGCTACTGATGATACACACGTAGATGTATATATACACATTTTTTCGAAGGGATTAGGCAACAAGGTAAAATAAACAATTGAAAAATGTTTACGACAAATATCGAACTATAATCTCTTTCAGGTTTGGACTTGGGTATCCAATTTCGACTCATCAGAGTTATGACGATTTTAAGGGTGAAGGTTTTCCGTTGGAGTATATGAACTTCAACAAATGATAGAGGTAAATATAAGTAAGGAAGAAAAGAGGGAAATGAATACATTCTGCATCACTGGGGAAAACACTCATATTGATTTAGCTGACGGTCTCAGTTTTGGTTACAAAATCTTGATCATGTGACAGTCTTTCCTCTTGGGTGCCATATTCCATATTTTTCACTCCATAGAGCTCAAACTGAGTAGGTTCCAAAGAACAGAGCTCTAGGTGCTTAGGCATCAATGAGCCCATTAAAATTCCAGTACTGATAAATTAGAAAAAGACATTGGCCTAGACTTGATTAAAAACCACAGCTGTCCTTGAGACTTACCAGCTACGCTGCTTGTTCCGTCTCGCCCAGGAGATGGTTCAGCCGTTCGAGTATAGAGCTTTGGTAAATCAGGAAGTTGGGAGCAAATGTGATTTACTGCATCTGGGATCCAAAAACAGGGAATACAGTTAGGCACAGTGTTTGGAAGCCCAATAGCTTCATCGCTTAGGCAGCAGAGTGTTAACTTATCAGCCACACATAATAGACGGCAGAGCTGTCCACTGAATAACTGGATCAAGATAAACAAAGTGTAAAGTCATTTGCCAGGGGATTGATAGTCAATAGAATAGCTGAGGTAGGAGGGAATTGGTTCAGATGACTCAAGCGCAATGGACGTTACATGCATTAAACTATTTGTCAGGACTTTCTGGGTTTCAGTCGGGAAAACAAAAGGAAGTGATAGGGAGTGGAATGTTTCATATGCCAGATAAACCTGCTGGCATTGATGTAAAGGATAACAAGCTCAGAAATGTCCAAAAAGTTGAAAAGTGCTTTTCAAATTGATCCTCTGAATTGGATATGCCATCTCTTTCTTGAATCCCAGAACTCATTCTGCCCCTCTTCATTAATGTGACCCAGGATATGGGCTCCATTTCCAATTCTCCAATGAGTTTGGATAATTCAGCTGCAAAAGCAAAAATATGGATTCTACCTGATGACATAAACCAACCCATCCCTGACTACTGTAAATATCTTCATACTCTCCTATCCATAATGTATTTTAATGATCTCCCTCTTTAGACTGTATGCACCTTATGGACAGGGGGCTGGATGGTGTTCACCAACTCTGTCATATTGTATTTTCCCAAGTTCAATAAATAAGAGCTCAGTAAATAACACTGAATGATAATTGATTGATAGCTGTCTCAGGAGTAGAATCCTTTGTATTGCTAATGGGCAGAGGAGGAAACATATAAAGTGCATAGCTACAAGACTTACACATTACAGGTAAAATGGAGGCTCTCAAGATGCATCTGCTTTGATTTTAGTACAGCAGCTAAGCAGATACAGGTGTGTCTTTGTGTCACTTGGTTTACTGCTGCACGAACCACCCCTTAAGAGAAACCCATTGCATTGCAGAATTACCGTGAGGCCCAGATGACTTGTGTAGTATAGGCAGTTATTTTTACAGACACATTCAATTAGGGAAAATTAGCTGAAATTTGTAGGCATTTTGTAGTGAACCTAAGACTTCCACTTCCTCTCAACAAGCTGTTGCTCACGCCTCCCTGTTTTTAGTCGTTTGATTTTTCCACATATTAGTTCTTGTCCTTCCAGCTCTTTCTCCTCCTTTCCCTGGGCTTCGTTGGTGGCTCTGAGTCTCCATTTCACCTTCCTCAGCTGCTCTAAGCTCCTTCCTTCTTCCAGCTCTGCTCTTTCCACTTTGGGTTCTGGCTCTAGGAGGCATATTCCCAATTAAAAATCTTTCCCTCACCTTCCTCCTCCACATCCCTGATCATCCACACATTTGTACTTGCCAGTGGGACAGAGGGTGAGTGGCTTTACTTTTCAACTCATTATTCAACTACAGTAGAGCTTGAAATATATTTGTCTGTCAATATGTATACCTCTAACTATTGTTAACCTCTCAACCCTACTAATGTGTTCAGATAACATTGCTGACAGTATTACCAACTGCATGAAAGGAGATGTCTGAGAATCCCAGTAGTGGATTCTGTCCCTTCCATTTCCTAGTTAGTGACTGTAACTTTTTTTTTTAGGGTTTACCACTGTGCAAGCATCTTGATTTCTCCTATATTCAAATGTAACAATGTGCAGCTTGGATAGAAGTGTGCCTTTACCGTATGGGATGGGAAAGTAAATACACTGAATTATTATCAGCATTGGTGTTTGGCTGGGGGTGGTTTCAGTCAGAGCCACAGGATAGGCATTGAGGAGGGTGAAGAAGCAGCCTGGCTTAGTGGATAGAGAATGGGCCCGGGAGTCAGAAGGACCCGGGTTCTAATCCCATGTCTGCTGGGACAATCAGGTTGGACACAGACTCTGTCCTATATGGGGTTCATACTCTTAATCTCCATTTTACAGATGAAGTAACTGAGGCCCAGAGAAGTGAAGTGGCTTGTCCAAGGTCACACAGCAGACATGGGATTAGAACCCGGGTCCTTCTGACTCCCGGGCCCATTCTCTATCCACTAAGCCAGGCTGCTTCTTCACCCTCCTCAGAAACAACCCAGCTCCAGTGCTGCCGCTACAGAGCCTGGTCTGTTAGTGTCGCAGGGCTCTCGCCACCAGTGCAGCAGCTCCAGAGTGTCATCCCTCTATTCCACCCCTGGTCAACACCACAGTCTGGCCCCTGGATCGGGCCAGGGCCAAGCATGTGGTCAGTTCTTCCCCATGGGGCCCCGAGGTGGTGGGTGGAAGAACCATACTAGTGCCCTGATCCTGCTCAGAGTCAGTCCCCAATGCCCTGGGAAGATCAGAAACAGAACTGTAGGGTCCTAATCAGTTTCCTCCTGCCAGCAGCAGGCAACAGTTGGAGCCACCATCTTGGTTCTATCTCTGACAACTCTCTGGCTCCAAGGGGTGGGGTAAGCTAGCTCCATCAGCCTTCCCTTTCCAAAAAGTTGTAGGGGGTGAATTAATCCATAATAATAATAATAATCATGGTACTTGTTAAGCGCTTACTATGTGCCAAGCACTGTTCTAAGCACTGGGGTAGATACAAGTTGGACACAGGTACAAGTCGGCAACAGATAGAGACAGTCTCTGCCATTTGACGGGCTTACGGTCTAATCGGGGGAGACGGACAGATGAGAACGATGGCGATAAATAGAGTCGAGGGGAAGAACATCTCGTAAAAACAATGGCAACTAAATAGAATCGAGGCGATGTACATTTCATTAACAAAATAAATAGGGTAATGAAAATATATACAGTTGAGCAGACGAGTACAGTGCTGAGGGGGTGGGAAGGTAGAGGGGGAGGAGCAGAGGGAGATGGGGGGAAAAGAGGGTTAAACTGCGGAGAGGTGAAGGGGGGGGGCGGTAGAGGGAGTAGAGGGAGAAGGGGAGCTCAGTCTGGGAAGGCTTCTTGGAGGAGGTGAGTTTTAAGTAGGGTTTTGAAGAGGGGAAGAGAATCAGTTTGGCGGAGGTGAGGAAGGAGGGCGTTCCAGGACCGCGGGAGGACGTGGCCCAGGGGTCGACGACGGGATGGGCGAGACTGAGGGACGGCGAGGAGGTGGGCGGCGGAGGAGTGGAGCGTGCAGGGTGGGCGGTAGAAAGAGAGAAGGGAGGAGAGGTAGGAGGGGGCAAGGTGATGTAGAGCCTCGAAGCCTAGAGTGAGGAGTTTTTGTTTGGAGCAGAGGTTGATAGGCAACCACTGGAGGTGTTTAAGAAGGGGAGTGACATGCCCAGATTGTTTCTGCAGGAAGATGAGCCGGGCAGCGGAGTGAAGAATAGACTGGAGCGGGGCGAGAGAGGAGGAAGGGAGATCAGAGAGAAGGCCGACACAGTAGTCTAGCCGGGATATAACGAGAGCCCGTAGCAGTAAGGTAGCCGTTTGGGTGGAGAGGAAAGGGCGGATCTTGGTGATATTGTAAAGGTGAAACCGGCAGGTCTTAGTAATGGATAGGATGTGTGGGGTGAACAAGAGAGACGAGTCAAGGATAACACCGAGATTGCGGGCCTGAGAGACGGGAAAGATGGTCGTGCCATCCACGGTGATAGGGAAGTCTGGGAGAGGACCGGGCTTGGGAGGGAAGATGAGGAGCTCAGTCTTGCTCATGTTGAGTTTTAGGTGGCGGGCCGACATCCAGGTGGAGACGTCCCGGAGGCAGGAGGAGATGCAAGCCTGAAGGGAGGGGGAGAGGACAGGGGCAGAGATGTAGATCTGCGTGTCATCTGCGTAGAGATGGTAGTCAAAGCCGTGAGAGCGAATGAGTTCACCGAGGGAGTGAGTGTAAATGGAGAACAGAAGAGGGCCGAGAACTGACCCTTGAGGAACTCCAACAGTTAAAGGATGGGAGGGGGAGGAGGCGCCTGCGAAAGAGACCGAGAATGACCCGCCAGAGAGATAAGAGGAGAACCAGGAGAGGACGGAGTCCGTGAAGCCAAGGTGAGATAAGGTATGGAGGAGGAGGGGATGGTCGACAGTGTCAAAGGCAGCAGAGAGGTCAAGGAGGATTAGAATGGAGTAGGAGCCATTGGATTTGGCAAGAAAGAGGTCATGGGTGACCTTAGAGAGACAGCACTCCTGTCCCTGCCTCCCATACCCCACCTCATCAAAGTTCCCAACCTCAACTTTGTCCCCATGCTCAAAGAGCTCAGGGTCATGAGTGTGGGAGGAGCTTGTATTTGGGGTACCAATTTTCCAGGGACAACAAATCTGGGAAAGTCCCTGCTGGAATTCCCAAGAATTAAGAGGTCCTGGCTGAGGAAGTCCGAAGAGGAAATTACTAGAGATACACTTAATAAATCACCTCTCCCCATTCATTCCTGGAGTTGGAAACAGACCTCTGAGGTCATAATCTGCCCACTGTCCCCACTTGCTGAAGACCAGCCCTGATTCTTTTTTCTTTCTTTAATGGTATTTGTTAAGCTCTTACTATGTGTCAGGCACTGTACTAAGTACTGGGGCAGAGTGAAGCTAAGCAGGGAAGCAGCGTGGCTCAGTGGAAAGAGCCTGGGCTTCGGAGTCAGAGGTCATGGGTTTGAGTCCCGGCTCTGCCATTTGTCAGCTTTGTGACTCTGGGCAAGTCACTTAACTTCTCTGTGCCTCAGTTACCTCATCTGTAAAATGGGGATTAACTGTGAGCCTCATGTGGGACAACCTGATTACCCTGTATCTACCCCTGCACTTAGAACAGTGCTCTGCACATAGTAAGCGCTTTAACAAATACCAACATTATTAATCGGGTTAGACACAGTCCATGTTCCACACCGGGGCTCACAGTCTTAGTCCCATTTTACAGATGAGGTAATTGAGGCACAGAGAAGTTAAGTCACTTGCTCAAGGTAACACAGTAAACAAGTGGCAGAGTCGAGATTAGTACCCAGGTCCTTCTGACTCCCAGATCCATGCTCTATCCATCAGGCAACACTGCTTCTCATACTTAGGAACAATCTATCAAATCATAACAGACATTTACTCAGAACCATGTGGCATTCGAAGAAGTAGCCAAGTCTACAGGGTATTTTTCCAAAAAAGGAAGATTATGTCTAATTTCCAGGCACTAAGCACAATATCCATCTTTTTGAGTTGTCCTTCCCCAAGGAGGGAGAATTTTCAGGTAGCTACTTCTAACAATTACTCTGCTGTCCTTTTTTTTATCATTTGAAACATTTTATCTCTTGGGTTTCAACCAAGCATTCTTGCCTTGAGGCAAATGGGAAAAGGGAGAATTGGTAACAGCTAAGTGGTAAACAAGTCAAGTTGCTTGTTCATACTGTTCCCAGCTGTGGAATGATCATGTGGTTAGGCTTCCTGTTTGACCTTCACCTACCACCATCTAGCACCTCCCCAAATTACTGAGAGAGGGGAACAGTAGCAGCCACTTAGGACTGAGAGGGGTTTCCTATCTCTGGGTCAAAGCATTGTCTTTCTTTTGCTCCTCTTCCTCTCCTAGCTTATTGTTGACTTATTACCAAAGTCGATTGCTATTTGGGTCTCACAAATGAAGATCTTGGACACAATTCAGAGGGGAGCCGCAAAAATGATTAAGTGTTTGGAAAAGGCTAAAGAAACTGGTTCTATTTATTCCTGAGAAGAGAGTGGCGTGTGGGGCAGGATTTAATTAAAATATTCAAATTTATGGAGGGTTCCAATTTAGATGGGGGAGGGGGTAGATTTGGGACTAGAACAGGCAGCTGTAGCCCCAGAATAGAGGCTGGAATGAACATTCTGGGTCCTGCCCAGCACAGTCCTTGGTGGGAAGCAGGCACTTTGGCCTGGGATTGAGAGTTCCAGTCCCTGCTTGACCCCAGCCCTTGCCAAGAATGGGTTGCCTGACTGGCTACAGTCTCTTTTTCTATCTATCTTCAGTTTCATATGTTTCCATGTTTCCTCTTCCCTGTATGTGTCTGGGTTTTCCCCTCCCTGGCTCCATGGGTTCCTGTGTGTCTCATTTTTTCCTAGCCCTGCTCCCTTGGAGTCCCTCCCAAGTTCATCCCTGGCTCAGAATGAGAAGTGAGCACGTGTGACCAGAAGCTGATATTCTTTATGTTTTCTGCAGAGAGGAAAAAGGGCAGTGGGCTTACATTGCAGCACAAGGGATTTAGTGTAGGTATTATGAAGGGCCTCAATACTATGAGAGTTCATTCTTTCATTCAATTGTATTTATTGAGCGCTTACTGTGTGCAAAGCACTTGGGAGAGTACAATATAATAATAGACACATTCCCTGCCCACAAACACCTTAGTCTAGAGGATGAGTTTATAGTCTAGAGTTGTGAAACTCTGGAGATTTATACCATGAAAAGTTGTGGAATTTCCTCTGGAGATTTTAAAGAAAAGTTGAGTAGGATGGTTGGATGCTGACCTGCCTGGAGGCAAGGGATTGGATTAATGTCCTCTCAAAGTCTCTTAGAGCCCTCTGGTTAAAAGAAAGAAGAATAAAAGACAGTTCTTATTTCAGAAAGAAATGCTAGCTTTTTGCAAGCTGCCATTCAACCAAAGGCAGAACATTTCTCCTTTCGAGTCTGAGGCTTAAGAGTTGAGAGGCGTTTTTCCTAACCAAAGGATCAAGTTCCAGGTTTTACTGAGTTATGTAAGGTTTTTCTAATGAGCAATGTTTTGGTAACTAGGCACATTAACATATCACTGACATTCATAAAGAATGAATGCAAATAAAGACTGTACCAAAACCAATAAAAGAAGAATAACCGGCAACTTTTTTCTAGCAATGAGCCAAAGACAGAAGTCGATTCTACTCTTTCCAAGCTTCATGGGCCCAATTTTCAGCAAGTAGAGGTGGAGACCTTGAGTATAAGCAGCAGCTGAGGATATTTTTCTCAGTCTTGCTCTCTTGCTTTCTACAGATGTATGCGTCCAACTGGCTGTGGGTTGGAATTTTCAGAATTACTGGACTGCCAAATGTAGTGAGTGTTTAACCCACAAATAGGCTTGTAACTACCTCTAGTCTTTGGGTGTCTTTTTTGTTTTTTCCTTTATTTTTTATGCCCCAACCATAATGAGTTTTCTAGTTATTTGTTTATTCTCCAGAGAACCAAATTTTTTTAATGGCATTTGCTAAGTGCTTACTATGTGCCAAGCACTGTTCTAAGCACTGGGGAAGATACAACTTAATCTGGTGAAACAGAGTCCCTGTCCCACATGGGGCTCACAGTCTAAGTAAGAGGGAAAATGGAATTGAACCCCCATTTTACAGTTAAGGAAACTGAGGTACAGCGAAGTGACTTGCCCCAAGTCACACAGCAAGAAAGTGACAGCCAGGATTCAAACGTAGGTCCTTTGACTCCCAGGCTTTATCCACTACCCATACTTCACAACTGTTAATGTAGATAGTAAAGTGGGACTTCAGAAAATGCTCCATCTCAGCTTAAATCCAGGAGACAACTATGACTGACAGACCTACACAGAAATTTGTAAAAGAGCAGCTGTTTTATAGGAGGAGCTTTGAGGGGATCGTGAAACAAAGAGGCCAAAGCAAAAATAGTGTCAGGTGCTGCAAATAAGAAATATGACAACACCAAAAATTAATCTGGTTGGGGCACAGTGTGGTCAAGATTGGGGATTCTGAATTAGCCTTTTTGACTACCCGTGCCCCCATAGGTGAATTTAACATCAGAGGTGTTTTTATATTTGAAGAACATATGTGTGCGTGTATTCAGAATTGGTAGACACATTCCCTGCCCACAACAAGCTTACAGCCTAGAAGGGGAGACAGACATCAATAAAAATAAATAATGTATCTCTTGCCAACCCATCAAAGCAATTAATCAATAGTATTATTGAGTGCTTTCTGAGTGCAGAGTACTGTACTGAACTCTTGGGAGAGCAGAGTACAATAGAATTGGTAGACACATTCCCTGCCCACAACAAGCTTACAGCCTAGAGGGGGAGACAGACATCCATATAAATAAATAATGTATCTCTTGCCAACTAACTCTCTTTCTCTCTGCTTACTTTCCTGTTTTTTTTCCTCCCGCTTAATCTTGGAACACTGGCCCCTCGCCCATTTAAGGTCCATCCTCTTGCATTCCCCACCTACTTTACCACTTTTTGCTACAGAGAATATTTCACCTCAGCATGACTTTCATTTGGATATATGACAGAGAGTGGTGACCGAAACTTTGATGACAGTGAAGATGGTTTCCCAGGTTCTTTTCCTCCTAGGTTTAAAACTAAATTCTCAGAGATAGCGTGGGAATTCCCTTTTAAGTCAGTTCATTTTTAGAGATTTCCCTGTGGTGTGGTAGTTGCAATGGGAAATTCCCCAGGAATCAAGTTTAAATTAAGCAACAAATTGCAGAAAGATACAGCCTTCCTGCCCACTGAGTTTGCCAGCACCAGGGCTATGGAATGCTGAGCACTGCTCTCCAGTGTATCAGAGAGACTTTCGATTTCAAAGAGATGAAAAATTTTGCCCTCCAGTGACATTGTTAAAGTGCATAGTTCATTGACATTAGGGAAACTCAGAATTTTAGTCCTATCTCCACAATGTTTCCACGCTGAAAACAATGTTGCTAGTTCTTAATTTAAAAAATGATTTAGTCCCAAGATGAAACACTGAGAAAATAATGAAAATGTTTCATATATCCCACCATTCTCATATTCCATTCACCTTTGAAGAAATAGTCTGCCATCTCTCCCCTGATGCCATACTATGACATACTATAGAACCTTAACTTTTATTGCATTCTGTGAAGGACACTTCCCTTCAAAACATCCTTCCAAGCTAAATTGGTGTCCTTCATTATAGCACATTAAGCATGGATTGGATAACCATATTAGCGAAAGTAAAAGTTATAAATGAAATTTTAAAGTTGACAGGTTAAACATAGAGCCACTTTTCATAGAGTGCTTTCTGAGAGATTGTCTAGAATAAGAAAAGCATAGCATCTTTATCCCAAAATCTAAAATATTTTATGGATTAGATTAGATTTAATGGCATCCACATCTCACATATACTGACTTCTCTAACAGAGAAACTGTAGGAGAGGTTTAGTGATACAGTGAGTAATGGGCAGAGTTGAGGAAAAAATGCTGGTCTACTATTTTCTAAGATGCTGGTTCATCCACTAGCTGAGACATTAATGATATCCTTGGATTTGGGGCTAAAATGAGGACCAAACTGAATCAAATAGCAAGTTGTAGGTTAATGCACATCACAGTTCCCCTATGTGCATGTATCAAGCATGGGAAAATGCATGTTGGTAAATTTGGGACCTAGTCACTTATCAAGTGTAATTTGGAATGGAAATTAAAACTCTTTCCGGCCCCAATACTCTTTAATACTAGAAAGAGGTGGCTTTCTGATTCACAGGAACAAATCTAGGTGTCTTGAGGTTTTTTCAACTGAAGCAAAAGGTTTTGGGGATCATTTTCTGGACTCCAACTGATCAACAACATGGCATTGGTATTCATAACTATAAATAACCATGATTAATAATGATAATGAAAATAATGAGGATAATGATAATATAGTACTTTGTTTTTGCCAAGTACTTTGCACCGAGAAACCCTAGCACTTTGTGGACATTTCTTAATTCATTCTCAATTAAGCTGAAACCCAGAGAAGTCAAAGACATCTAGTCAGTTAAATTCCCTCAAAAGACGGGGATTTTCCAATGAAGAGACACAATTATGACATTTTGCTGCTTTCCACACTCCTCTGTTTTCTCTCATTCCAAGGTCATTCCAAACTAGTGAATCACATTTTCCAATATGAGATGAAACATGCTGAAAGAAATCCCTCTCTCTTTCATTTAACGATTGGGCTTTCAGTGTTCTTAAATCTAAATATTTTGCTATGAATAATGAGTGGTCCAGATCACTTACCTCCATCCTTATTTGAAAAGCTCTGTGGAAAAAAAAAAGGAAAACCATTAAGTTTCTGGTGAATATTAGCATCTTTGATTTAGGTTTGCCATCAATAGCTAACTATACGCTGGGAAATGGGGATTTTTAATCCTGGGATTCATTCACATGGGCTGAGGCCCATAAGACATGTGACATTATATGGACACTATCAAGGATTGAATAATTACAGAGGCAAGACCATATTTTCATGCCAATTCAATTCTATAATCACATGTCTGCCAACTCCTGAAATGTTCTAATTCTGTTTTAATTAAGCACATCAATCAATGGTATTTATTGAGCACTTACTACATACAGAGCACTGTACTAAGCACTTGGGAGAGTACAATACAATAGAGTAGATAGATAAGATTCCTAGCCACAAGGAGCTTACAGACTAGAGGAGGTTACATACTTTAAAAGAAATGACAGATGGATATGCACATAAATGCTGTGGGGGTGAGGGAGGAGTGGATATCAAAGGACTTAAGGGATACAGATCCAAGTGAGTAGATGATGCAGAAGGGAATTCAAATAGGGGAAGTGAGGGCTTAGTCAGAGAAGGCCTCTTTTAGGAGATGTGATTTTTAGTAGGGCTTTGAAGGTGGAGAGAGTGGTGGTCTGTTGTACACGAAGGGGAAGGGAGTTCAAGGCCAGAGGGAGGATGAGGGCGAGAAGTCGGAGTTGAGAAAGATGAGATGGAGGTAGAGTGAGCAATTTCATGCATCTCTAGCAACTTTTAAATATTTTTTTCTGGCTGGATCATTCATAGAAAGTGTATTGTCTTCACCTTTTGAAAGTCCTCCAAGGATTTCTCTGTCTCCTTTAGTTTCTCTAGGATGAGTTTCTCTTTGGCAGATATCTGAGACTCCTCACTTTCTAGCTTCTCTATTTCCTGCTCCAGCCTAGAAGACACAATACAAAAAAGATAGGTTAGTTAGCTGTGGGAGTCACTAAAAAAAGTAATTTTTAATTACTAGATAAACAGTAGCAGCCTAGATACATACATTTCACATTGCACTGAATTACCAGGGAAGGGTGTGCTTTCCAGATTGTCTTGTATTTTCCATTTTAAGGAGTGAGAAATTGCTAATAGAAAACAAACTCTGCTCCGCTTTGGAAGTGTGTGAGATATAAGTTACAACAAATTTTGAAATCTCTCTCTTTCCCCACTAGTGGTGCATACATATGTCTTTCAGGAGATGAACCATGGTTATAGAAAATAAAGTATGATATTTTGGGGAATAAATAGCCTCAGATCCTATAACCCAGGACCCAACAGCTGTGGAAATTTGGTAGGGGGCTCATTCAACATTCAGATTGCATACTTTTCACAAGGGTAGGTTTTTCTGATCAAGATAAGCTGAGAGACTCTTGTCCTTTCATCATGGGTTTTTTCCAACTGGGGTTCATCCAGAAAGAGCAGGAATGGTCACAGGCTTTATCCCGGTGGCAGCTGTGCTCTGGGAGCTTTCAGTCTGTTTGACTAGTTCTATTATGGCTATTGCTACCCCCTTCTCCTCAGGATTCTCCCCCTGTCCACAAAATAGAACATGATCTGAGATCTCAGGACATTCCCCCAAATCAGTGGTCACTGGGGAATCATTTATTTCTGTTATTGTCTGTCTCCCCTTCTAGGCTATAAGCTCAATGTGGGCAGGGAACGTGTCTACCAACTCTGTTGTACTGAACTTTCCCAAGGGCCTAGTACAGTGCTCTGCACACGGTAAACACTCGATATACACCGATGATGATGATGATGTTGAGGACATGTTCTTAAAGTCACCACATCCCTGAATGGGAGGGGTGGAGGTGAAGAAATCTAGGCACACTGCTACTCTTGATTCAAGGGATGGGATTTGGGGGAACTCCAAATCTGCCCCCACTGAAACCTGGAACTCAGGTCGGGAAGGGACAGCAGGAGTGTTCAAATGCAGTTTCCTTTGTTCCAAGACCAAGAATGCTAGTTTTCCTGAAACTGTTGGCAGAGTAGCAGAGAGAGGTGAAGGCTTCTGTAGTCTGCCCTGGACCTAATGGAGTCCCTGTTTGACCTACCCCTTCACCTCTTGGGGGCTGCAGGCTCTGAAGGGCAGGACTGAGGTTTAGCAACAACTCTGGGCTGTGATAGTCACATCAGAGAATCTCGCAGATCCCCAGGCCATTCTGGGGTGTGGGACCGAGGCTGGAATTCTACGCTGCAGCTCCACCCCTACTTTGGGGTCAGAAATCTATGGACCACATGCCTGGGTGAAACTCAGCTGTAAAGGGAATCTCGGGTGAGTCCCAAATCCTCTTCCCCCCAACCAAGATCTACTTCACATCATCTGTGCTGGGGAGTGGTAAAATATCATCTGGAATTCTGGGCATTCAGCCTCTAGACTGTAAGCTCCTTGTGGATAGGTCCACTCACTCTTTTGTATCATCATAATAATAATGATGGTATTTGTAAAGTGTTTACTATGTGCCAGTCACTGTACGAAGTGCTGGGGTAGATACAAGCAAATCAACTTGGACACAGTCCCTGTCCCATGCGGGGCTCACAGTCTCAATCCCCATTTTACAGATGAGATAACTGAGGCACAGAAAAATGAAGTGACCCACCCAGGGTCACACTGCAGACAAGTGGCAGAGCCGGGATTAGAACCCATGACCTTCTGTGAGCTTGTTGTGGGCAGGGATTGTCACCGTATATTGTTGTATTATACTTTCCCAAGTGCTTCGTATAGTGCTCTGCACCCAGGAAGCGCTTAATAAGCATGATTGAATGAATGAATGACTCCCAGCCTGGGCTCTATATACAAAGTTATACTCTACCAAGCACTTATTCAGTCATCTTTAATGAGCGCTTACTGTGCGCAGAGCATTGTAGTACAGTACAGAGCACTTAGTACAGTCCCCATGGTTTCATCTTCAAAAATCAGAGTCAAGAATGACTGTGGCCCGAGAGCCAATTGTGGCATCGCTTAGGACTCCAGTAGACCTCAATGCTCCTCCCCAATAAGTCTCATTCTTTCCCCTGAACAATTTTGAGGGAGTGGGTGAGCAAGAAAAGGTAAGGAATGACTAGCTCTGAGGGAGCAAACATATAGTCTTAATTCTGAGGAGTACTGAACAGTCTACATTGGCATTTGCAAATTGTAGACAAAGAACACACTGTTAAACGATACTTGTTAGCCATCTCAACTCACAAGTGGCTGTGGCCCTGACATTCTGCAGCAGGTGTGGTAGACTCAAGAACTGGTGGTGTCTGTGGAGTAGATGTCATAGATTTGACACTGGGCCCTTCTAGTAAAGCAGGAAATGCCACTATATTATATTTTCATGCCTAAGAATCCAAGATCCTAAGCCCAGGGTCCTAGGAAAAATCACAGTGGAATCTGGCTTTGAGGGGGTGAATAGAAAGATATTTTCAGTGCTAAAAATAAAAGATCAGCAGGAAGTATAATTTATCTAGAAGGTTAATGTAGTCTCTTTGGGATGTGACAGTCATGCATAATACATCTCACCAGTTTGTTTACTGCCTCCAGACCAGGCAGAAATAAAAGATGGATGTAAATCTGTGAGGAAGCAGGTCACACAACACATACTGCAGTTCTGGGCTTTAGCCACTGGCCAAGAAATTATAAGCAAAACTAAGGATCTTAAAGGAATAAGAAACAACCTCAGAAAACGGTAAAGAACCTAAATGTCCACCTAAACATCCACCCATAAGTAGTTTGGACAGCTTTAACATGTCCCCTCACTTCCCCCCCAGCTCTGAGCCCCACCCGCGTTCACCCTCACATTCAAAAGGAAAAGTTAGCATCCCCGCTTCCAATCTATTTACTGGGTGGATTTTAAAGTGGATGCTTGAGAATTATGGTGGTCTTGTGGAAAAGACCAGAAGAAGGTGGAGAGTGTTGTTCCCAGATGTCTCACATAAGGATTTGGAGTTTCTGGCCAGCTGTATGAAAAGCCTACAATGGGAAGTAGCGGGAAGGGCCTGACAATTATCCTGGCAGTTGTGCCACAGCAGCAGCAGCAGAGAGGTGGAAGAGTGGAGGAAGAGGCAGTGTAGTGTCTTCTTCCACCCCTCCTCTTCCTCCGAGGTGGCAGCAGCCATTATTGCCGGCGGCACAGTGTCTGAGAGGCCCACTTTCCAGGCAAATCCAGGAAATTTCCGGAGCGAACGTAATTATGGGGTGGTGCCATGCCCAAAGCCTCTAGGATACAGCTGGCTGAAATGGTGTCCCAACTGTCACAGTCCAGGCTGCAGCTTCATTATTCTCCAATGCTATTGCTTCGGTCCTGCTGGAGGCTTGACTGTTACATTCCCTGCTGCAGTTATAGTAGGGGGACTCATGCAGTGACTTGGGCAGTGAAACATAGGGAGAGGTAAATAGTGCCTCTGTGGATCTGTGTGGTGTGTTCATGCATGTGTGTGACTGTGTATGTGCATCACTTTACCTCTCCATCCTTATTTTTACTATCTGGTCCCACCCTTCCTTTATTTCTCCCATCTAAAATGGACAGTGGCAGCAAACAAAAAACAGACCCTGAGAGGCATGTGAGGTCATATACCATATAAAGTGATGTAATTCAGGCACTATTTTTTTTTTGTATTGGTTAAGTGCTTACTATGTCCCAGGCACCATCCTACTATGTCCTAAGCCCTGGGGTGGATACAAGCAAATGGGGTTGGACGCAGTCCCTATCCCACGAGAGGCTCATTTTATAGATGAGGTAACTGAGGCACAGAGAAGTGAAATGACTTTCCCAGGTCACATAGTAGACAAGTGGCGGAGCTGGGATTAGAATCTATGACCTTCCGACTCCCAGGTCCATGGTCTATCCGCTACACCATGCTGCTTCTCAATATGTAATGCTGCTTTTATTTTTGTGGCCCTTCCTCTAATTCTGCCTGAATCTGCCCAAACTGAGTGTTTCTCTGAGGCATCCTGTGTTCTTCTCCTGGGTCCCTCTGAACATGTGCTCAGTGGGTGCTCAGTGAACGCTATTACTGCTACGACACCTTTATACCTATCCTTGTACCTAATTAGCTTTTGACCACACCACAAAACCGGCTCCAGATGACTAGGCCCTGCTAGATGGAGAGGATTTCAATATGGGGTTGAGAAGAATCAAGCTCACTCAAATAAACATGATGAGCATTTTGATTCTCTGGGTGCAGTACAGTATGTTATCATTCTGTTTAAACAAATAAGTTTAAAAGCCTCTCAAATACTTATCTTGATTTATTGACTGTTCACTGAGTGGGGCTTTGAGCATGCTATTGAAGACCGAAAGGAGAAAAGGAACACTATATGTATGCCTGGCTGTTTTGCAACTGGATACATTCACACAGGGTCAGATCCTTGAATTCAACCATCTTTGTGATCACAGAAATACATTCTAGGGAAAACATTTCAATGTCTTTCCACCCCACATTGCCATTTTGATGTTCAAGGCAGGCTGTTGTCTAAACCCAAGGTGTCTAAAGATCAATTAATCAATCATATTTGTTAAGTGCTTACTGTGCTCAAAGCACTGTACTAAATATTTGGAAGAATACAATATAACAGAGTCGGTAGACACGTTCCCTGTCCACAAGGAACTTACAGTCTATAGACTGACCTTGGCCCAGTTTCCCTCACACCATGATTCAGCAGTGGCGGCAGCAAAAACAACAGGCTTGAATGGTGCTTTGACTTCCTCTCCTATCTTCTTGTGACTCCTCCCTTCTCTTCCTGGCTGCCCTCAGAGTTAACAGTATTTTAATGGTATTTGTTAAATGCTTCCTATGTGCCAGGCACTGTACTAAGCACTGGGGTAGATACAAGCTAATCAGGTTAGACACAGTTCCTGTCCCACATGGGGCTCACGGTCTTAATCCCCACTTTGTGGATGAGGTAACGGAGGCACAGAGAAGTTAAGTGACTTGCCCAAGGTCACACAGCAAGCAACTGGTAGTCAGGATTAGAATAAAGCCTTCTGACTCCCAGAGGCCCGACTCTCAGTCCTGTGATCTTTCCACTAGACCGCACTGCTTCTTAGCTCACTTCGCTTGGGAAGCAGCATGACCTAGTGGATAAAGCAGGGCCTAGGAAGTCAGAAGGACCTGAGTTCTAATCCCAGCTCTGCCACTTGTCTGCTGTGTGACCTTGGGCAAGTCAGTTGATTTATCTGGGCCTCAGTCACCTTATCTGTAAAATGGGGATTAAGATTGTGAGCCCCATGTGGGACAGGGCCCGTGACCAACCTGATTATCTTGTATCTACCCCAGCACTTAGAACATCGCTTGACACATAGTAAATGCTTAACAAATACCATCATCATCATTTACTTCACCATGAGTCAGTTTCCTCATCTTTAAAATGGGGATTGAAATAACTGTTCTCCTTCCTATTTTGACTGTGAGCCCTGTGTGGGAAATGACTTTGTCTGATTTGCATATCTACCCCAGCATTTAGTAAAGTGCTTGGCACACAGTAAGCACTTAAATACTGAAGCGGCGTGGCTTAGTGGAAAGAGTGGAAGTGGAAGTGGAAAGATTTTTCTTGGCTTAGGAGTCAGAGGTCAGAGGTCATGGGTTCGAATCCCGGCTCTGCCACTTGTCAACTGTGTGACTGTAGGCAAGTCACTTAACTTCTCTGTGAGCCTCAGGTGGGACAACCTGATTACCCTGTGTCTACCCCAGCGCTTAGAACAGTGCTCTGCACATAGTAAGCGCTTAACAAATACCAACATTATTAACAAATACCAACATTATTATTATTTCTATCTCAGTCTTTCTCTTTGACTCCATCTTCTGGAGGCCCCACCCCTTCTCGGCTTTTGGTAGTCAAGAATCTGATCACTTTAACTACAACAGACCAGAGGCTCAGCTAGTCCAGCTTTTTCACTTGGGTAAACTACTCACTCCCAGTCATCTTTGCCTGGAAATATCTTCTACTTCATTAGCAATCCTTCCAATCTCCCATCCTCCTCCTGAATCTGGCACCCTGTTCACCAAGCTCAATTCACAATCACTTAACTGTTTACTCTGATTGCTCTCTGGCCAGCATTATGTGATTCTGCTCCCTCCACATCCACAGAGGTATCACAATCACTAATTGAGGCAGATGGTTTTGGTCTAGTTAATTAATTGCCAGAACAATTAGGCTCTTGACAAGTAAACAAAAGATACTGAAAAAATTGGGTTTACCTCCATGAAAGATGGCATGGCTGTGAAAAGTGGGGAGAGGATATGATCCATTTTTTGGAATTAAAGTCTTTCCTTGTCCTCACATTCACAGATAGTGAATGCTGGGCCTGCAACTTAGTGCCGTGAACCTCAGCTTTACTGCACATCAATCCTGCTCATCTCTCCTAGCCTAGCTTCTCTGTTTTTTCTGCTTTATTTATTCCCCACAAGTCAGCACTTCGGCGGCTCATTTTCCAGCTTTCCCCTGTCTGCTTGTGCCCTAGCCAGAAGACCTTTCTGGAGAGTTCCAGGGAGGTGATTGCCATCACTAGAGAGAAGGCTCTTAACCTTCCTTTCTCACTTCTGCGAAACCATGGTAAATGTCCAGAAATGTCCCTCAGGGTGTGGGGATATGATGGGACGAGGGAAGATTTAGGGGAAGTTTGAAACATTCACAGAAACACTCCTGGTGGACACACACATTGACACACATACAAAAACCATGAAGAGCAAGCAAGTTCATGCAATGTAAAGCTTTTGAGAACATCAGCACAATACAAAGAGATCCTGATAGGACTTAGTTACAGGTGCTTGGATCCTGTCTACTCACTAATCTAAAAAAACTTGAACTTTCAGAGTTGAGCTGTCAAGTGAAGGTGCCTGCCAGACTAAGACACTTAGGAATACTGAGTGATAATGGGAAGATAAAACACAGTGGCTCCTACGTATTTCCAAAATATGCTAGTAATTTAGGGCAGCCACTAATCGACAGAACCAAACTTCATTAAGGAGTGAAGAAAAATTCTTGGCAGTTTTAAAGTGTTAGACAACACTGTCACTATTCACCTTTGTAAAGGAGATCTAGGCCAAACAATAGATGGACAGAGTGTCTACGGGCCTGTTAGGCTCAGTGAGGAGGAGTTTCTATGTGTTTTCTCCTTTGTTTATGTACTTTTTTGCAGGCAGACGAATGTACAGTATGTGCAATATGTGTGGTATTGCCACTTTAGAATGAACTGCTAGAGTAGAATTGGACACTGCAGGTATGCCATGGTATTTCATCGAGAATGCTTATCTCTAGCTGTGGCTTGGATTAACTTCTAGAAGCATTGTTTTGCAGGTCCCGTCACTTGAATATTGCTTGCTCATCTAGGCCCCTCACTGCTCTATACACTACTGCTGCCAATTGGGCAGAGCTTGGCCCCTTCCTCACTTCTTCAGACCCCGCTCTGCCTTGGCTGGTATGGCCAGCGTAAACTCATTGCTGATGCCTGCCCTACAGAGCCAATGTGGGCCTAATGATGAGTATAGGGCCTGCCCATCACTGTGTCCCACAATGATAATAATAACATCCAGGAGGCAGTGCAGTCTGGTGGAAAGAGCATGGAACTGGGAGTCAGGAGGCCCAAATTGTAATCCCAGTTCTGCCACTGATGTGCTTTAGTGGAAAAAGCACAGGCTTGGGAGTCAGAGGTTGTGAGTTCTAATCCCAGCTCCGCCACTTGTCAGCTGTGTGACTTTGGGCAAGTCACTTAACTTCTCTGTGCCTCAGTTACCTCATCTGTAAAACCACATGGGACAATCTGATTACCTCGTATCTATCCCAGCGTTTAGAACAGTGTTTGGCACATAGTAAGCACTTAACAAATACCATCATTATTATTATTTGCTAGGTGAACTTGAGCATGTCACAACTTCTCTGTGCCTTGGATTCCTCTTCAGAACAATGAAGATCAAATACCCATTCTCCCTCCATCTTAAATTGTGAGCCCCATGTTGGATAGGGTCTATGTACAATTTAAACATCTTATATGTGCCCCATGCTTAGCATGCGGTAAGCGCTTAATAAATGCAATAATTACTATTAAGAACATCAGTTTTGCATTGAAATGAGAGAATCCTCTCTCCTGAAATTCCAGATCTGTTTGCGAAAATGCTCAGTTGATAGTGATTAAAACTCCTAACGTTTCCTGCTATTTGTGCGTTTTGGGAGAGATCTCAAAATGAGGGCACTATGAGGAAGATTTTTCTTCTTAGTATCATTGATTCCACAAAATCTATCCTCTCCTCTATTAATAGGATGCCAGAAGTCTATTTAAGACATAAAGCTTCTTCTGATTGGGATGGAACTAGTTTTGATGATTACTCTCACTTCTTGATTCTTGATAATTAATCACACTAGTCTCAAATCTGTGCTAAGAGAATTAAGCCTTTTAGACAGGTGCTTTTCCAATAAAAAAGGTCTTCTACCAAAACCATACTGAGTGTCTACCAGTGGGGCTTATAGGCACCCAGAAGAATGGGGCTTAATCCCATCCTGGGAAAGATAGATTTTATATACCTATCAAACAGATTTTGGGTTTTGGTATCTCTGTATAGTTTGACATCCAAGCAGGTTAGTGTTCCTATGGTTCAAAGGGCATTTTAAATCTTCTTTTTCCATGGAATATGGAGTTGGTATCAACTTTTAGCTTCCCCGGACAGAATCCCCTTGGTTCTAAACCCTAAATGCTTGGCAAGAAGGTTGCTGGGTTCAACTGACCCCTTTTCAAAATGGGTTATGCTAGGGCTGCTGCTCAGATTTTCCTTCGCTTTGATGTGGCTGAGCTCAGCCAGGGAAGATTCTAGGGAAGTGAATTGGTTTTAATGCCGTCCCTCCCTATATATATATATATATATATATATATATACACACACACATATATATATATATATAAATACACACACATCAGATAATGGCCTTGGTCTCCATAGGAGGTGATGTTGCATGTGTTTGCAATTCTAAAAGGGGGAGGAGACAAGAAGGATGAGGACGGAACATCACATCCCCGCTGCCTTCTGGATCTCCTTGATCTTTTTTTTTTCCCTCTTTGACGGGAATTTTCAAAGGGAGATGCTCTGTGTCTTTGTGTTGGCTCCCTTCTTGGTAACTGGCAGGAGATGTGAATTGATGAGGATCTTGCCCTCTGAACCTTGTGGAGAGCAGGGTCTCTGACAGGCTCTATCCCTTGTCAGCTCTTGCAAATGGAACCAAGGGGTGCTACTGCTGAGCCAGAAAGCTAAAGGATGCTAGATTGTAACCCTGCTGATGGCTTTGTACTGCAGGAGGTGGGAGACATTTTTCTTGGCCAAAGAGGAATTTTAAAGCCGAAATGTATACATGTAATGAGCCAGATTCTCCTTCGGTTCTCTCCAGGTGATACTGAATGCCAAGGACTTGGGCACTGGGAAAAGGAGAGCGTTTTGTGCCTGTATGAGCTGAGATTTTAAAATCTACTGAACTCTCTCCTTTAGATTTAGGAAGATGTGTAATATCTCCTTCTACATAGTTATCTCCTCTTTCACTCTTTTCTCCACTCTCACGTATTCGAACTATCTGGCCAAAGACGTAGCCCGCTAAGCTCCTCCACTGTTGCCAGGTACATCTACAAGCCTAATTTCAGGAAATCCTATCATAGATTTTGAGTGACAACCAGTTCACTGAACTAATTCCGCCTTTTTCTTTGAATGTCGATGCTCTGGACTTTTGTTTCCTGAGAAACCATTTTAAGAGAATGGGCTTTGACCAGTCACAGTCCCCAGTATTTTAAAACTCTATTGTTTCCCTCTGTTTGTAATTTATTTTAATGTCTGTTTTCCCAGCTAGATTGTAAGCTCCTCGAGAACAGGGATCATGTCTGCTAATGCTATTGTACTCTTCCAAGGGCTGAATACAGTGCTCAGGACAGAGTAGGTGCTCAAAAATAATAATTGTGGTATTTATTGAGATTACCATGTGCCAAACATTGTACTAGATGCTGGGGTCCACACTAGTTAATCATATTGGGCACAATCCTTGCCCCAGGTATCTAATCCCCCTTCTACGGATGAGGAAACTGAAGCCAAAATAAATTACTTCAATCACTCGATACTATTTATTAAGCACTTATTATGTGCAGAGCACTGTATGAAGCACTTGGGAGAGTACAATAGAACAGAATTAGTGGGTACGTTCCCTGCTTTAGAGTCTGGAATTAATTGATTTGCCCCAGGTCACACACCAGGCAAGTGGCAGATCTGGGATTACAAATCAGGTCCCCTGACTCGCAGGTCTGTGTTTCTTAATGCTATTAATTGATTGATTATGTGGAGAAATAGGTGGGTTTAAACTCATGTATGTGATGATGCAATGTCACTGGGAAAATGGAAAAAAGAATTTGCTTTCACGGTCCTCACATAAATAGTTTTCATGCTGAATATTCATAAAAATATTCTTCTTTATTATAGGTGAACAAATTTGGATTCACATTATTGTTTGGTCCCATGCTGTTAAAGCAATTTAAATTGACCTTTTACATAAACTCAGGATTTCCACTTCACCTTGCAAAGGAAAAGAACTTTCCCCGGTTGCTTTATGCCAGCAGAAAACTAAAGGTCATTAAAAATGTTTTGGAGGATCATTTGCCATTAATAGCGTGAAATGTTTAGAAAAGAATTCCCTCTTTTGGAAGGAGAGTTGATTTTAAATTACTTTGTCCTAGATGTTACAATCAAGATGATATTAAATTCAATATTGATAAAATATTTTTTGGCTTTCTGTTTATTAATGTATGCTTATCTTTAATTTTTCTCACCCTGAGCTTTAATTTTTCTCACCCTGTCATGAGGAATATTAGATAGGTCAATCACCTCTGCTTTCAAAGATGCCAACGTTAATGTATTGGAGAAAGGTGACAGATATCCATGGTAAAAAAAAAGAAATATGACTGAAATTTGTCTTTATGTAAGTGTGCACATGGAATATGCTATATTTCAAAGTTAAAAAAAAAAGCGATACACTATCAAAGTCTCCACAGATACATAAGTTGCAGAATCCTAAATGAATATTAATAGTGTCAATATAAACAGTTTGTCCCAGAACTCCCATTTGCTTTTACAAATGTGACCAGTGAATGGGTATTTTAAGATACTGTTTACCAGGCATTCAACACACTCATGAGTAGCATGAGCAGAGAACAACAGAACTAGTATGAAAAGAATGACTCTGGTAAAAAATGAACAATTAAATCTCCACAAAATGTAAGTTGTACATCTTTACCGGTTATATTTATCTGTTCTCCCATTCTTTAAATGACTGCATATGCACTATTTATATATGTGTGTCTTCTCCTTTAGACTGTAACCTCAAGGACAAGACCATACTGGTCTAAAGTAAACATTCCTCTAAATATTGAGGAATATTCTAAATATTCTTCAAGAAGCTAGCACAGTTCTCTGCTCATACTATTCACCCACCCTCAGCACTTATGCTCATATATATAAATTATTTATTTATATTAATGTCTCTCTCTCCCCTTCCAGACTGTAAATTCATGAGCAGGGAATGGGTCTACCAGCTCTGTTGCACTGTATTCTCCCAAGTGTTTAGTACAATGCTCTGCATGTCTTAAGCACTCAGTAAATACCATTGATTGATAATAAGTTCTCAAATGTATACAGTTGGTGATGATCAGAAAGCAACTTGCAGTAAACACCTCAGGATCTTGAAACCTGTGCTTTATAGTACACGCTAAGGTAAAGTGGAGGATGTCAAGGGTGAAGAGGCTCAATGTTAGATACAAAGTCCAAAACTAAAGTCCAAAATTTTGAGTAGGTAGCTACTCAAAAATACTGCTAGTTTCCCATTCCTAGAATTTCAATCTAACTTTCAATCATGTGGGTGTGTAGCAGTGGACAGGATCTTCATTCAACATCAGATACAGAAGTACTTAAGTACTTCAGAAAGATGACCTAATGGAAAGAGCACAGGACTGGGAGCAAGGGGACCTGTTTTCTGATCGGGTCTGCCGTTTGCCTACTGTGTGACCTTGGACAAATCACTTCTCTGTGCCTCAGTTTCCTGTAAAATGGAACTACCCATTCTCCCTCCCCCTTAGCCTGTGAGCCCCATGTGGGACAGGGACTGTGTCTGACCTGATGATATTTCTCCCAGGCACTTACTGTTCTGCACGCAGTAAACACTCAGTAAATACAACTGATTGATTATCTTGTATCTACCCCCACATTTACTAAATACCATCATTATTAAGTTCAAGAAAAACATCAAGACCTATGTTTTTAAAGCCTACAAATACAAACAATACCTGAGTAGACTCTGGCAACTGCTAAATAAGATTAGCTGCCCTAGGAAGATGATCAAGTTCCAGAGACTGCTCCATTTGAAAGGGCCATTTCTGCCTTTAACTCCTATAGTGTGATGCAGGAGTAGTCTTATTAAACTTATTCTAGGAAATCATTCATTCATTTAGTCATATTTAGTGGGCACTTACTGTGTGCAGAGCTCTGTACCAAGCACTTGGGAGAGTACAATATGACAATAAACACACACATTCCTTGGCCCCAACGAGCTTACTGTCTAGAGCGGGAGACATCCAACGAGGGACATGGAGTCAATGTTAAAACGTGATTCCAGTTCTCTGAGAAACACTCCCAGTGCCGCAGGCTAAGTGTATCGCTGAAAGTCCTCCAATTAGTCATAAGTGAATTGCTACACACTGGTGACTGTGCAGTAGAAGCAGATAATTCTAAACCATTTTCAGAGTCAGCGAAGTGCTAAGGACTCAGTTATGTATACCCATCCTTACCTACGTTTATTCAATTGTCCATTTGATTATTCAAACTACTCTAGTTGTAAATATTTTTATGTCTGTCTCCCTCCCTAGAGTGTAAGCTCACTGTGGGTAGGAAATGGGACACTTCTTTATTCTGTACTTCGTGAGTGCCCAGTACCGTGCAGTGCACTAAGTGGGGGGTTAGTTAAAACTACTACACAACTGAAGAAGACTGAGGTTCCCTTCCTGCCTTTAGCAAAAAGTACTCTACCCAGCCCAGAAAGCCAACAGATCCTTCACAAAATGATTAGAGCGATTTTAATATCAACCAAAACTGCTAGATGCTGGTGCAGAGCCTGGGTTAAATGCATAATGCCATGTGAGTTGGAGAAGCAGAATAATAACTATGGTATTTGTTAAGCATTTACTATGTGCCAGGCACTGTACTAAGCGCTAGGGTGGATACAAGCAAATTGGGTTGGACATAGTCCCACGTGGGGCTCACAGTCTCAATCCCCATTTTACAGATGAGGTAACTGAGGCAGAGAAAAGTGAAGTGACTTGGCCAACGTCACACATCACTCAAGCAGTGGAGCCGGGATCAGAACCCATGACCTTCTGACTCCCAGGCTCTTGCTCTATCCACTACACCACACTGCTTCTCAGTCTGGGCCAGAGCAGGGTGCAAGGACTGTGAAAACATGGATTTGGACAGCAGGACCACTCTGAAGATGGGGCTGGGACTGCCTTCTGGTGTGATGCTGCCTTGAAGAAAGAGGAATTTCAATGGCCATCTTAATCTTCTCCCCTAACACCTAGCCCTGATCCCTCCTTTCCTCCAGCCTTGACACCTATGTGGCATCAACCTTCTGACCAAATAGAAGATTTCTAGAATGATTGAAGTGTTCACACTCCTTTGAAACTGTGAAGTTCCCCTGAGAAGTGCCAGAGTTAACAATCAGTAGCAAGACAAGAGGATGAAACAAGGAGAGATCATAAACAATGAGCTATGGCAAGTAGCCAATCCACCAGCATTGAAGCAATGCTTGCTTTGTCACACCTTGGATGAACAGTGAATGCAGATGAGGAGAAAGGGTGAAAACAGCATGCCCCAAAAAGCTGCTGAGGGAGACTGTAAATGAGGAAGGCAGAAGCAATGTTTTAAAGAGATGACCAAGCAAAATTTCTGATAATGAAAAATAGCTGGGAGATTGTGTCGACATATAGCCCAGCCAGGCAAATGAAAATCAGGAATGGGGGTAATTCTCTTAGAGGAGAGGATTTAGGAAGATGATATACAAAATGTAGAAGCAAAAATAATACCAGGCATTGAAGTTAGGATGCTCTTCCGTACAACCATTTTACACACACTCAGAGAGGAATTTGGGCTTTTCAATCACAGTACCATACATGATTAAATATTGTCTCCTTCTGGCCAGGGAATGTCTCTACCAACTCTGTTGCAGTCTCCCAAGTGCTTAACACACTGTGCTTTGCACACCATAAGAGCTTAATAAATGCCAATGATCAGTTGATGTATTGTCAATTGTAGACTTTCTTTCTCCATGGACTGAACCTTTTTTTTCCCGGAATGATGATCCAGGCAGCAAAGTATGGACTGGAGTAGGGAGAGATAGGAGACAGGGAGGTCAGCAAGGAGGCTGATGCAGTAATCAAGGTGGGATAGGATAAGTGCTTGAATCAGCATAGTAGCAGTTTGATGGAGAGGAAAGGGTAATAATAATAATTATGGTATTTGTTAAGTGCTTACTTTGTGCCGAGCACTGTTCTAAGCACTGGGGTAAATACAAGGTAATCAGGTTGTCCCACATGAGGCTCACAGTCTTAATCCCCATTTTCCAGATGAGGTAACTGAGGCACGGAGAAGTTAAGTGGCTTGCCTAAGGTCACACAGCAGACAAGTGGCAGAGCTGGGATTAGAACACTCATCCTCTGACTCCCAAGCCCGTGCTCTTTCCACTGAGCCACGCTGCTTCTCTACTTCAATGATGTTGTGAAGGTAGAACAGACAGATTGAATGTGCGTGTTGAGAGAGTGGAATTGAGGTTATGGGCTTGTGAGACAGGGAGGAGGGTGGTGCTGTCTACAGTGATGGGAAAGTCAGGAGGAGGATAGGGTTTGGGTGGGAAGATAAGGAGTTCTGTTGTCAGGACACCCAAGTAGAGATGTCCAGCGTGGCTCAGTGGAAAGAGCACAGGCTTTGGAGTCAGAGGGCATGGGTTCGAATCCCAGCTCTGCCACTTGTCAGCTGTGAGACTAGGGGCAAGTCACTTAACTTCTCTGTGCCTCAGTTCCCTCATCTGTAAAATGGGGATTAAGACTGTGAGCCCCACGTGGGAAAACCTGATTCCCCTGTGTCTACCCCAGCGCTTAGAACAGTGCTCCGCACATAGTAAGCGCTTAACAAATACCAACATTATTAAAGGCAGGAGGAAATGTCAGGCTGCAGAAAAGGAGAGAGATCAGGGCTGGAGATGGAGATTTGGGAATCAGCTGCATAGAGGTGGTAGTTGAAGCCATGGAAGCGAATGGGTGGGTGTACACCCACTCCGAGTGGGTGTAGATGGTGAAATGAAGGGTACCCAGAACTGAGCCTTGAAAGACTCCCACAGTTAAAGGCAGAGGAGGAGCCCCTGACACAGAAATATATACACAAGAACTTATAGAAAAGACCACAACTTCTACAGTAGCTGGAATGAATGGCATGATCAATATTCGTTATTTTTAAACTTTTCTCCTTCCCTACCATTTCTTTGATCTACTATTTCTTTGAGATAACACAGGAAAGTAATAATAATAATAATGATATTGGTATTTGTTAAGCGCTTACTATGTGCAGAACACTGTTCTAAGCGCTGGGGTAGATACAGGGTAATCAGGTTGTCCCACGTGAGGCTCACAGTCTTCATCCCCATTTTACAGATGAGGTATCTGAGGCCCAGAGAAGTGAAGTGACTTGCCCACAGTTACACAGCTAACAAATGGCAGAGCCGGGATTCAAACCCATAACCTGTGACTCCCAAGCCCGGGTTCTTTCCACTGAGCCATGCTGCTTCTCTGTAATACAATAATATATGTAATATGTAATACAATAACTTGTATCTCTGTAATACAAGTAATACAATTGAACTGATGCCCCAAGCTGAGACTCAAATGGTTGACCTAGGCTCTTTCCATTTAAGGAGGGAAAATACAAAATGTATTTCTGCCCAACTGTCAAAGTTTAAAGTGTGTGTCCCAAAGCATGCAACCAGCTGGGTCTCCAAACAAGCCGCTTGTGACTCAGTCAATCAATAGACTTATTAAGTGTTTTCACTGTGTAGAGCATTTTACTAAGTGCTGGGAGAGTACAGTAATAATAACAATTGTGGTAATTGTTAAGTACTTACTATGTACCAAGCACTGTACTTAATGCTGAAGTAGATACAACATAATCAGGTCCCACATGGGGTTCACAGTCTTAGTAGAAGGGAGAACAAGTACTGACTCCCCATTTTGCAGATAAGGGAACAGAGGCACAGAGGACTAAGTGACTTACCCAAGGTCATGTAGCAAGTAAGTGGCAGAGCTGGGATTAAAACCCGAGTCCTCTGTCTCCCAGACCTATGCTCTTTCCACTCGGCCATATTGCTTCCCCATAGAGTTGGTAGATTAGAAACTCTCTCCACAAGGAGCTCACACTCTGCTCAGCTTGTATGTAAGTTTACAAGCCTACTCAGGTGTTCTTGACAATGATTTGGGCTGGGGGTGGGGATTGGGAGGAGCCTTTTTTTGGTTGCCTGGGAGAGAGGGGGAGCAGTACAGATTCCACATATAGGGAATCTTCTCCCTGCTCTCCAACCTGATGAAGTTGTATCTACCCCAACTCTTTGAATAGTGCTTGACAAGTAGTAAATACCATAATGATAAAAATAATAATAATTTTATAGGTGGAATATATGTCCCTCTTTCTACTTTTTAGACACTTCAGGGTGTGTGTGTGACATGTTGGCAAAATCTACTTGTGGAAATGTTCAGGGTCCTATGCTAAACAGAACCACAAATAAGAAAGATATTTAATGTAGGTCAAGATCTTAATCTTTCCCAGTTTTGAATTCATACTGTGATTTCAAAGTTCAATTCTCCCTGTTGATATTTTTCTAGCTCTCCTTATAGAATGTGAAAAACATTTATGTGGGTCTCTTCTCGCTCACTCTCATTTTTCTGCTCACGATGTCTAGAAGTGATTACAGGATATCATGACTTCCTAACTACTTATTTAGTCTTTCTTATGGAGATACACGTCGGCAGGCACTCAGACATATAAATGCCTGAGTAAATTCCCCAAATGAGGGCAGCAGCATGGCCTAGTGGATAGAGCATTGGCCTGGAAGTCAGAAGGACCTGGGTTCTAATCCCTCCTCCACCACTTATCTGCTGTGTGACCTTGGGTAAATCACTTAATTTATCTGTGTCTCAGTTACCTCATCTGGAAAATGGGGATTGTGAACCCAATGTGTGACATGGACTGTGTTCAACCTGATTACCTAATTAGCTTGTATCTATCCCAGCACTCAGTTCAGTGCTTGGCCTGTAGTAAAAACAAATTTTTAAATGAGATACTCAAGTAATAATAATAATAATAATGTTGGTATTTGTTAAGTGCTTACTATGTGCTGAGCACTGTTCTAAGCGCTGGGGTAGACACAGGGGAATCAGGTTGTCCCACGTGGGGCTCACAGTCTTAATCCCCATTTTACAGATGAGAGAACTGAGGCACAGAGAAGTTAAGTTAAGAAGTTAAGTATTAAGCCCAATCTCTCCTTTGCTAAAAATCTGCTCTCCCAGGCATAGAGGGGTGAAAAACCTCAGTCTACTGCTCCCACTTCTTCCTCCATATCTGATCTATGCTTAGTTTGAGGAGGGAATTGTTGACTTGAAGCAATCTACCTTCACAGCCACTGGTAAAGAGGTCTCTTTGTGATACCCTGAAAGCAGCATAAGGAAGCTGCTACAGGGGAGAAAAGAAATAGCTCCAGTTTGACAAGGAGCACTGTGTTCTCCCAAGCACTTAGTAGTGCTTTGCACACAGTAAGTGCTCAATGAATATCACCGATGATGATGAGAACCTCGGGTTGTGTCTGACTATTGCTGGCAGGATCTCTCTTGGAGCTCTTGTTTTTCGAACTAGTTCTGCTGAAAATTCGGTGTGACAAATTCCTCTGTAATAGAGAGCTATATCATCCAAGGGGATCACTCCAAGTTTACTCTAAATGTTCCTGCTTGCTGTAGATCAAGCCCATCAGGAAGCTCCTCTAATTAGGGGGTTGTGTTCAGTTTATTGTTTCCATCCTTAGAAGTTTCCTGCCATTGTTCTTGGTCATTTTTCTTAGTGTGTGTAGCTACCATTATCCCGCCCATTCCTCGCTCTGTTCTCTTGCAATCAGTTGAGCCCAGCCCTCTTTGCTTTCGATTTGAATGGCCTTGGCTTTATTATTTACCCAGATGCATGGAGACCCTGGGAAGATGAGCTGGCAGGGATAACTAGGCTCATGGATTGCAGGGCGTGGGCAACCAGATTTCTCTCTCTTGCTCCCATCCCACCAAAATTAACAAGGGTAAAACCTTGTTTCTGAAAGCTGAAAAAAGACTGTAAGCTCCTTGTGGGCAGGAAATGTGATTGTTCATTGTTATATTGTACTCTCCCAAGTAATAATAATAATAATGATAATGTTGGTATTTGTTAAGCGCTTACTATGTGCCGAGCACTGTTCTAAGCGCTGGGGTAGACATAGGGGAATCAGGTTGTCCCACGTGGGGCTCACAGTCTTAATCCCCATTTTACAGATGAGGGAACTGAGGCACGGAGAAGTTAAGTGACTTGCCCACAGTCACACAGCCGACAAGTGGCAGAGCTGGGATTCGAACTCATGAGCCCTGACTCCAAAGCCCGTGCTCTTTCCACTGAGCCACGCTGTTTCTTGCTCTGCACACAGTAAGCGCTCAGTAAATACAATTGACCGACTGACTTGGAGTTAGTGCTTTCACAACAATCTTAGTATGGAAGGCAATGGCTCATTTTGCTATGACCCCGTCATTGCTTGTGGAAATGAAAGAGCGATTCCAGAGACTGACAGATTTCTCTTGGTTTAAGGGACTATCCCTAAATTCAATCATTTCCTCCGTGTCATACTCCTCCAAGGCCCTGCTGATTGTGGATTTTAGATGACATCCTTAAATGTGATGCTTCAGAATGGAAAAATGGTTTTTCCTCCCATTTGCCTTTGACTACACCTCTTGTCCTTGCCTTGTGTCTCTCAGTCACCCTAGCTTTGAATCTTTCCCTCCTTCTTATTCTTTGAGATACTTACATTCCTTTTTGGACTCACACTTGTTTGCAGATAGAGCAAGATTTAAGTGGAAGTTTGGCCAGAGGACCCATTATCAAATGAGATGTTCAGATTTCTTTGTGCTGTATAAACAGAGTGATATACAAAGAAAGAAATGGGGGAGGGGGATGGAGAATGTAGTGAGAGAGCATGACATATGCTTGCGTGTACGCGCGCGCACACACACACACACACACAGAAAATGCAAATGAGAATACATGTCTTTTGCTAGTTTTTTTCTCCAGCACTCTCTGGATCAGGTTTTGGCCTATATTCTAGCATTTGTGACCAAAGGGCAGAGACCCAGAGAGAAGGGAAGGGACCTTATCTGTAGAACATTTTAGTTAAAAATGGCTCTCCATTGTTTAGTGCTAAAAATGGGCAAGAACCGCCCCCCCCCCCCATGCCCTTGTGTTCATTTTGGAATGATATGGTAGATATTCAATTGTATTTATTGTGCTTACTGTGTACAGAGCAATATCTGCCTGCTGCACAGATACAGTCCTTTTAAAATCCTTTAGTAGTTCAAGGCCAAGATTCAATAACCTTTAAAAAAATGAATCCATTTTTTATGTCCTTCCTGCATCTTTACATCTGCAAAATTAATGAACAATTCCAGCAGATTTGGGTCAGGCTATGTTTGTTCCCACAAAAATGTTTAAGCTTATGCTTTTTTTCCTTCCTCTCTTCGAAGGTACCAACTGAGGGAGAGGAGATGACGGGGGATGATCCCACCCATGGATTTTGATCTGGAGGAGGGGGAACAAAGCCATCAGCTTAATTTTCTTAGGTTTTTGGGTAGGTTGGGCAGTCACTGAAACCAACAAACTGTAACTCCTTTTCCTCTCAATCCAGATCCAGATTCTGGTAGGGGCTGTGGGGTTACCTGGGGTCAACTCCCAATCCCTGACTATAGCTATAGTCAGCTTATATCACCCTCCAACAAGCTCCAGGGATGATCGGGGAGTGGGAGGGGGGGCTCTTCTCAGTTTCACTGGACTCCAAAGTTAGGTTGAAGACTCTTCTCCCCTGGCCTAACCCTAAAACTCAGAGAAGGCCCTGGGAAGAAACTAGGTGTTCCTTGAACCCCAAATGGGCCCTAGCCCTAGTTGGAAGGAGGGTTTGTACCCCAAACTGGTTTCAGGGCCAGAATAGGCACTTATCTCTTCCTTCCCCTCCTCCAGGGTCAGCACAGATCCTTCATTTACCCTCAGTGGGCTCTCAGGTTTGTGTGGGGAATTTGGGGGCTCCCCAGCTGGGCTCTGGGCAAAACTGGGTACTTTTGGTGATTCCACTGGTAGCTAGGGTGGTAGGCTTCCTTCCGCTGAAGCCTCAAACCCAAGTTCCCCTCTACCATCAAGAAGGAAGTTAAAAAAAAGCTGGCACCCATTTTTCCATTGCCTGAGACTTTGACAAGTGAAGTAGAGTAGAGTTTCTCCCCAACTGAGTTGCTCACAATGATCTGCACACAGTAAGCACTCAATAAATATCACTGAATGAATTAATCTCATGCTCCTCTGGACGTGTGCGGTTGAGGGAGGAAAAGAGAAAGATGGAAAGGAAGAAAAGCAGAGTACAATGCACTGTGCTAAGCACTTGGGTAGGTACAGAGAAGCAAAGTGGCCACATGGAAAGAGCATGGGCCTGGGAGTCAGAGGACCTGGGTTTTAATTCTGACTCTGTGGGCTGCATGACCTTGGGCAAGTCGCTTAACTTCTCTGTGGTCAGTGATCTCATTTGTAAAATGAGGATGAAAAGGCACTTCGGGTCTCGCAGACTTTGCCTTGCAGGTTGGCCCGGAACCCTGCTGGTACCAGTTTAGTCACCCCAGAGTTGGCCTTGCAGGTTTGGTCCTAAGCCCTTTTGGTACCAGTTTGGACCCCCTAGAGTTTGGGTTGCAGGTTTGGCCCTGAACCCTTTTTGTTCAGGTTTGGGCCCCATAGCCTTTACCTTGCAGGTTTGGTCTCCAACCATTTTCGTTCAGGTTTGGTTCCCTCAGATTTGCCTTGAAGACTGTGAGCCTTATGTGAGATAGGGACTGTCTTCAACCTGATTATCTTGTATCTACCCCAGCACTCAGTACAGTCTTGGCACATAGTAAGCGCTTAACAAATACCACAATTAGCATTAATGTGGCAGAAGCCCAAGAACTTTGAACTCTAATGGGGAAATGGGGAATGGAGGAGAAAACAGAAAGAAGAGAGAGAGAAATAACAGTAGAGAGGGGGACAATGGTAGACAAGTAAGACAGTGAGAGATTGCAAAATGAGAGAATGGCGATTCTTCATTGCCTCTATCTCCTCTGCAAAACCCTCTCATCACTGAGATTTCCTCTGCCACAGAAAAATCCTTTCCTTTCTGAAAATCCTCCCTTCCTGGAGAAAAATCCCCTCTATTACTGGCAACTGCTCTTCCCCTCTAGGCTGTAAGCTTGATGTGGGCAGGGGACGGGACAGTGTCTACCAACTCTCTTGTACTCTCCCGAGTACTTAGCACAGTGCTCTGCATACAGTTAGCACTCAATAAATACCATTGACTGATCGATTAGCACCCTACTATGAAACTCTCCCCATTCCCTTGGCAAATCCCCTTTATTTGAAAATATCATCCCCTTTAAATGACCTGCCTATGCCACTGGATCACCCAGCCCCAGTGCCTGAGACCAGCCTGGCTTTCTCCTCCCCTCATCCACAAATCATCCTAGAGCTTTCCTCCCAACCTGCCTGCCTGAATGGGGCCCAGCGGGAAAGAATCCAGAAGCGGCTGTGTTGCCTCCATAAATTATAGGATTGTGGGGAAGGTTTTGCTTGTGGCTGCTGTGATTGTTGAACTCTGGGCAGCCCTTCCTACCCATCAAAAGCCTGAAAATGGCTCCTTCAATGGAAAAGTTCTTATATGTACCATTTTTGGGTCTTTACAGATTTCTCCTGTGCTTGATGCCAACCTTCCAGCCCCCCTTTCAGAATACGAGTCCCCTGAGGGCTAAATGACTATTATTCATCCTTTATTACATTTCCTCTCCAGCCCTTAGTTCAGTGCTTTGAATACAGTAGGTACTAATGAAATATCATTGAATACTACTTCCTGCTGTAGCCTTGTTCTTCCTCTCAATCATAATACTTGTAAATACCCTTTTGTCTGACAACCCCATTAAATTTTGAGCTTATTGATGGGGAGGAACATCTGTCTTGCTTCTATTTTACTCTCCTGAAGGCACAGGGCAGGGTTTCCCACTCAGTAGGTGCTCAATAAATACCACTGTAAGCTCCTTGTGGGCAGGGAGCACATCTAAAACTTCACTATATTGTACTCTGCACAGTAAGTGCTCAGTAAATACTGCTCATGGATGGATTACAACTGATAGAATGATTGATTTCACACACTTCCCTTCAGTCATTATTTTCCACTCCCCACCCTGCCCGCCTGGTTTTCCTTTGTTACCTTTTCTTCTGTCTCATTCTCCTTGCTATTCTCTGAGAAAAACGTGAGGTTATTGTAGTTAAGGTTTTAATTGGGGGCTTGCTTACTTTATGTCTAGTGTTGGGGAAGCAGCGTGGCGCAGTGGAAAGAGCATGGGCTTTGGAGTCAGGGCTCATGAGTTCGAATCCAAGCTCTGCTACTTGTCGGCTGTGTGACTGTGGGCAAGTCACTTAACTTCTCTGTGCCTCGGTTCCCTCATCTGTAAAATGGGGATTAATGCTGTGAGCCCCACGTGCGACAACCTGATTCCCCTGTGTCTACCCCAGCGCTTAGAACAGTGCTCTGCACATAGTAAGCGCTTAACAAATACCAACATTATTATTATTATTAACATGATTTTCCAGTAGGGTGACAAATGACCGACTTGACAAATTCCACCTCTTCCTCTTCAACCAACTGAGCAATCAGTGGTATCCATTGAGCTGTGCCTCCCACCCCCTTACTGTGAGAGTCCCTCAAGACTCCATCTGGGTCCCCTTTTATTCTCCATATACACCCACTCCCTTAGAGAACTCATTCACTCCCATGGCTTCAACTACCATCTCTATGCAGATGATTCCCAAATCTACATCTCCAGCCCTGATCTCTCTCCTTCTTTCCAGCTTCATATTTCCTCCAGCCTTCAGGACATGTCTATGTGAATGTGCCACCAATGTCTCAAACTTAGCATGCCAATCAATCAACCAATGGTACTTATTGAGCACTTACTGTGTACAGAGCACTGTACTAAGCACAGTTTAGAGGGAAAAGTTTACCATCCTTCCCCATCCCTTGGTCAGTGCTGTTACTCAACTGGAAGCTGGCAAATTTTCACTCAGCCACCATTGCTTGCTTGGACAATGGCAGCAAGGAAAAGTGTCAGGAGGGAGGGAGGGGAGGATGCAAAAAAAACCCAAACTTGTTCAACAGGTACAGATACGGTCAAGCATGCTCTGACTTCAACACACACTGCATTATGTAAATTCTTTCTTTAATTTTAGCAAAAAGACTTTCTAAAATTGAATATTAAATGAGTCCTATACAAGGCATGTTCACAGTATTGTTAACAAATATGATGAGGCTAAACATGATTACTCATAACATTATTGTTCTGAAGGCTCAAAAACAGAAACAATGGAAGACTAAATCTGGGTCAGTTTGCCCCTTTAAAGATAGACTCTTTAAACCCATATAAATGGCATTTAGTATTAACTTCTTCAAAAAGAATAAATAACCATATCAGTAGTTTTTATAGATCTCATCTATCTCGCCACCTTCCTCTCACCCTCATCCTGCCTCTGGCCTGCAACTCCTTCCCCCTTCATATCCCATAGACAACTACTCTCCTTACCTTCAAAGCCTTATTAAAAGCACATCTCCTCCAGAAGTCCTTCCCTGACTTAGCCTTATTGCCCTTTCTTCACTCCCTTCTGTGTCACCCTTGCAATTGGATTTATCCCCTTCATTAATTCTTTCTTCAGCTCCACAGCATTTATTTATATATCCATAATTTATTTATTTATATTATTGTCTGTCTCCCACTCTAGACTGTAAGCGCATTGTGGGCAGGGAACCTGTCTACCAATTCTGTTATATTGTACTCTCCCATGTGCTTAGAACAGTGCTCTGCAAACAGTAATTGCTCAGTAACTACAATTGATTAATTGATTGAGCACTTACTGTGAGTACAGCATGTTATTGAGCACTTGGAGACTACAATACAACATTCCCCAGAGTTTCCTTGGCTTAGGGCTAGCCTACATTAGCAAAAGTAGGCTATGGTAAAAAGTATTAACTGATAAAAGGTCTTAATGCCCACTTAAAAATTAGGGTGTGGCCCATCTTTAAATCAGACAAGACTGTTTTCTTTCTGATTATTAAGTAGTAATTGGGGAGCGTAGATAAATCAGGTATTTCATGGTGGAAGAGAGAAATCTTCTGCTCCCTTTAAGTCAATATCCTTCATGTTTAAAGAGATTTTGATATTGATTTGGAAGGACAACTGAATATAGCATTGTTTGCTTGGCTTGTGTAGACCACTCCTGTTTTTCTACTTTGTGCAATGGAAAGTCATAGGACTTTCTTGCTTCAACAGGACATGGTGAGGTTTAATTATTGTTTGAAAAATTGTTTCAACCCCTTGGATGAAAGGTGCACGTAAATGCAAAATGTGATTATAATTGAGGACTACCTAACCACAGGCAATCAAGTTAGGATTCTGCAAGGATCCTGCCACGCAGCTGTCTTTTTGGCTGGCTGAAAAAATTTACAGCATTCTGATGATGACTTTCCAGTCATTAGCTCCTTGGAATTAACTAAATTTGCTCAGATCTACCCAGACAAACTCACTGGAAATTTTGGCCAAAGTATATTGTGACTTGAATCAATCAGATAATCTGCTGAAGCTGAGTTGTTAATCTGCGATTACTCATAAAATAATTTCTCCCACTTCTCACTCTCCAAGAGTAGTCTAATAATATTTTCTTTTCTTCTTCACACAGAGATAACAGAGAAATTCCCTGTTCTTTATGGAAAGTTGGAAAGCAATGATATTTATTTGTGGGAAGTTGAAAGTTTCAGATTCCTTTCTCACAGAGCTGTGCATCTGAGGGAGAAGTCAGCTGACAATTTCCTGTCCATGTGGATCTCTGTCCAAAAGGTTAAGAATTTCACCCTTGTCTCAGAAGCTTTTAGAAGTTTCATCCAAAGATAAAGCTGCCCTATGGAACTGGAATGATTCAAGAAGGACAGGGCTGGTTTGGGAACTGGTTTTGTTAGCAGTAGCCGTCACAGTATGTATTAAGGGCTCCTGTATTTAGAGTGCTGCCCTAATTCCTGGGAAAAAAATGCACAGGTGGGGCCCTGTAGAATCACCAAATGAATTCCAGCCTATAGTTCAGAGAGATGCCCAGAACTTTTTAAAAAGTAAAAAAAAAAAAGCTTCTTGGATTCCCAAAATATGTGTCATTTGGGATGATACAAGGGTGCTTTCATTTATTTAGGTATTCACCTTGGGCCTAGGATCTTCTAAATCAATCCTGCAAGCTGGCACAATTCAGCAGCTTCAACCTAAACTTATAATCAATCAGTCATATTTTTGAGCACTTATTGTAATAATAATAATAATAATGTTGGTATTTGTTAAGCGCTTACTATGTGCAGAGCACTGTTCTAAGCGCTGGGGTAGACACAGGGGAATCAGGTTGTCCCACGTGGGGCTCACAGTCTTCACCCCCATTTTACAGATGAGGTAACTGAGGCACAGAGAAGTTAAGTGACTTGCCCAGAGAACACTGTACTAAGTGCTTGGGAAAGTACAGTATAGCAATAGAATGGGCATAGTCCCTGTCCAAAATGAGCTTACAGTCTAGAGGACAAGCTTATAAGAGTACAATATAATTATAATATATAATTATAATTATATAAACTATAAGCAAGTAAGAATTTTAATTAAGATTGAAGCTGTGACCCACAGCACTACAGAGGTGCTTTGCAGCTAACTCTCAAATATTCCGGAGCCTAATTATCCAGTTGTAAACGATCCCAGCTCCTTGTTTCTCTTCCCTCTCCAGCAGTTCACCTGTCATCATTACACAATTTCCATGGGTTGTGCAGGCCAGAAATGAGATGGCATTCAAATCAGTTAATTTTGTTTCTTGTTAACAGTTCAGAAAAAAAAAAAACTGTTTGCAAAAAATGAGACAGAAATCATCTTTGCATTTCAATTTCCCCCATTCTTCAATTTCCTACATTTTCCTATCTCTAGTTCCACAGAAGCTAGGATTTATTCAAATTACACTCTCCTCAACTGAGGCTCTGGGGTCCCTGGGGGTACTGCTTGGTGGCTGGGCCAGACTCCTCCAACCTCTCCCGAAACTGCTGCGGACAAGCCCCACCTCCTGCAGGCAAGGGAGTTGGCCTCAATTACCTCATCTGTAAAATAGGACTTAAAACAGTAAACCCCATGTGGGACAGGGACTGTGACTAACCAGATTTGCTTGTATCCACCACAGTGCTTAGTATAGTGCCTGGCACATAGTAAGCACTTAACAAATACCAAAATTATTATTATTATCATAGAGCTATGCACACAATAAGCGCTCAATAAATACCATTAATGAACTTTGTTTTCCTGGAGTGGTAGATACCAAAGTCTATGCCCTCCAATTAATATTTAACAGACATATTCTGGAAAAGCACTGGATTTAAAGACAGGAGAACCAGGTTCTAGTCCCAGCTCTGCCTCTGGCCTACTATGTGAATATGGACAACTCACGTAACCTTTCCCTGAGATGAAGGTCGATTTGCCTCAAGAGAAGATGCAATTAAACAGGAAACTCAATCACAAGCTACATAAAACAAACAAATAGCTGCAGACTGGATGGCCCATCATCATCATCAATGGTAGTTATTGAGTGCTTACTATGTGCAAAGCACTGTACTAAGTGCTTGGGAGACTACAACAGAATTGGCAGACACATTCCCAGTCCTCAGTGAGGTCCAGGAACTGAGAAGAGTAAAAGGTAAAATCCAGAGGTTCTATGCACTTAAAATGTACTCTCTCTCTCTCTCTTTCTCTGTTCATCACTTGCCTGAAGAGGTTCCTTTCCTACAGTCATCATAATTGCTATCACGTCTCCATATCATGTCTACTTTTCTGTAGAACAACTCTTCCAGGCACTTAGGTGATGTACTAATATAAGAGAAACAGAAGTTCAAGAAACCTCTACACACCCTCTTCTAGTGGTCTTGGGTTTATCTGTAAATGCAAGGGGTAGGATTTGTGAGCTATTTTGTTTTTTTGCTTTTGGTTTTATGGTATTTGTCAAGCACTTATTGTGTGCCAGGTACTATTCTAAGGACTGGGGCATATCCAAGATAATCCGGTTGGACATTGTCCCTGTGCTACATATTGCTCATGGTCTTAATCCCCATTTTACAGATGAGGTAATGAAGGCACAGAGAAGTTAAGCGACTTGTCCAAGGTCACACAGCAGACACGTGACAGGCTGGGATTAGAGCCCAGGAATTCTAACCCCTAGCCCTGTGCTCTTTCCACTAGGATATACTGCTTTTAGGCGATGCTCTAATTAAAATGTTTGCAGATTGATTGGCTACTTCAGTCAAGCACAGCAGAAATGTTGAAAATGAGAAACTATGCTCTGGAAATTCTATTAACGAGGTAATACTTAAACTGGGGGTGCAGCATCCTATGCTCTGGATGGAAGCTCCTCTATTGAGAACTGTTACTTAGCCTGTGGTTATGATGCCCTCTGGAGGGTCGCTGGCAAAGAATCTGTAAATCATTCCCTAGGCTGCTTGCGTGTTCTTTGCTTTTGATCTCAACTGGCAAAAAAAACATCCAAACCCTGGGTTTTTGAGAGTCAAGGGTTGTGAATTCTCTGGAGCCAAGTCTGTGTGGTAGATGATGGCTTGGCAAGCATGTGGCTTGTGGGTTGTTTTAATAGTGGTACTGAGGTTTGGTTCTCCAGAGAGCACTTCTGGGCTGTGAAAGCTCTGAAATCCAAGCTTTACTGCAAATGAACACTTACTTGTGCTTCTGCTGGGTAAGCACATTGTCACATCACCATACGGATGAAGTGTATGTGGAGAGATGGGCTGTGGAGAGTGGGGGAGGTGAATAGGCCCAGTTTTTCATGAAACTACAGTCCAGTAAAAAAAAAAAATAGGAAAGAAAAGGACCTATCCAAATCACAAATAGGTCACAGAATGAATTTTCATTGGAGCTGCTTGAAAAGAGCCAACCACATAATACAAAAAACAGGGGACCTAGGCTAAACAACCACTAGGTACCATTTTAAATCCAAAACACAACTGAGAGAAGACAGAGAGGAAAAACAGTGAGTTGGCCTTGGGGTTATGGATTCAAAGTGAATACAGAGGCACCAGATGGGCACCATTATGCTCCCAAAATTCTTAAAGGAAGAGTTTGAAATTTGACTCACTTGTGGCTGAGCTCAACTGGTATCATGTGTGGTTCTCTGACGCCACTGATTGGAATGGCCTGGCTTTGATAATGCTTCAAGCAGATAATACACATGTTCTCTTAATTTGGATACTTCATGTCTTCTTAATGCTTTTTACAGCCACCCTTTGCAAGAAAACAGACTGACTGGCGGCCTTTTAGATTGCTGGGGTGGTGCAGTGGATTTTAAAAATTGAATTTTGTTTTTTTCCCCCGTCCATTCACATAAAAGACAGTTGGTTTGAGATATTGTTCAGTAGAACACCATCAAATTGTCTTTTTTTTCTTGCAGCCACATTCTTTTTATAAGGGCTGAGGATTTCTTTTCAGTGTTAGAGTTTTTTAGTAGTTGGGGCTAGGAAGAGAGATGCTCTGCTTCCTCCTTTCTCTTCTATTCAAGTTAGGGGGTCCCTGCTATATCTCCTCCTCTAGACTGAAAGTTTGTTGTGGGCAAGGAATGTGTTGTTATATCGTATTCTCCCAAGCATTTAGTACAGTGCTCTGCACATAGTAAGAGCTCAATAAGTACGACTGAATGAATGGGGCACCATACAGCGACAGAAAAGGCTAAGGGGAATGGGGATTGCTGCTCTTTTCTTTCTTCTCAGGGCCTGGAGCTTGCAGATTGGATGGAAAAGTGGGGAGGAGAAACATCTTCGTCTTGCTCAAACACCTCCCCTGATCAGTGGTTCTCATAAGAGAGAACTCACAAGTTGATAAACCAGCATTGCCTGTTAGCTTGGTCATTTAATTAGAACACTTATTAGGGGAAGTAGCATGGCCTACTGGAAAGAGCGTGGGTTTAGGAGTCAGAGGACTTGGGTTCTACTTCTGGCTCTGTCATGTACCTGCTGTGTGACCTTGGGCAAGTCACTTAACTTCTCTGTGCTACAGTTTTCTCATCTGTAAAATGGGGATTAAATCCTCCCTCCGATTTAGTCTGTTAGTCCCATGTGGGGCAGAGAGACTCTGTGCGAGATTATCTCGTATCTACCCAAGCACTTAGTATTGTGCCTGACACATTGTAAGTGCTTAAGAAGTACCATTAAAAAACCAAAACAGAACAACAACAAAAATCCCCAGCTGACTGAGATTCTGCTGGGTTTATTCATCGTGTTGGAATGGCAGTGCAAAATCAAAGGATAAAGAGAAGAAAATGGCACCATTGGCATAATATAAGCCAGAAATGTCAGACAACTTGGGGTCCGTCTTAAGAAACAGTTTAAAAATAGCACTCAGCTTAATCATAAAAAATGCATTCCTTTTTAAAAACAGAGTCTGGCAGTTATAAAAACACCCCAGGGTCATTTTAAAAGGCTCTCTCCTCCATTCCTGTGATACCTCCTCAGATATCAAGTCTGACTACTTGAAAGGTAAGAAAGGGATCATCTAGATAACTTGATAACAAATACACAAAGTCAGAAGCCTCGAAAAGCCTCAGGATTGGCTACCAAAGGCTAGGAGTCCAAAGGTTTCCTAACCTGAAACTTTTCTAGAGTTTTTTTAGGTTTTTGGTTTTTTTGCTTTTGCCCAAGGGCTTTTGCTGCCACCCAGTGGCTGAACAGAGCCAGCACATAAAGTTGCTCACACTTCCTGCTTCATAGACTAATCGCAGCTCGTATTGCTGTGAACACATAATAATAATAATGATGTTGGTATTTGTTAAGCGCTTACTATGTGCAGAGCACTGTTCTAAGCGCTGGGGGAGATACAGGGTCATCAGGTTCTCCCACGTGAGGCTCACAGTCTTCATCCCCATTTTACAGATGAGGTAACTGAGGCACAGAGAAATGAAGTGACTTGCCCACAGTCACACAGCTGCCAAGTGGCAGTGCCTGAATTCGAACCCATGACCTCTGACTCCCAAGCCCGGGCTCTTTCCACTGAGCCACGCTGCTTCTCTAGCATCATAGAAGGGAGCAGACACTCCTTCTGAGCCCAGAGAAGATATGTGGCCTAGTGGATAGACAGGCCTGGGAGTCACAGGGACCTGAGTTCTAATCCTGACTCGGCCACGTGTTTGCTGTGTGACCTTAGACAATCACTTAACTTCTCTGAGCCTCAGTTCCCTCATCTGTAAAACAGGGATTAAGACTGTGAGCCCTATGTGGTTTAGCTGGTATCTACCCCAGCACTTAGAATAGTGCCTGGCACATAGTAAGTGCTTAAGAAACACCACAAGTATTATGGTTATTATTATAAACACTGATTACCTACTTTCATTACTGCTGTAAAAACCCTGGTTCTTGAGAAGGGGATCTTATGGCCAACTCTACCTTCTCTCACATCCATCCACTACAGCCATTTTCACTGAGGCAAGATGATCCCCCACCACAAATGCCCAGTAAGGCTGTTTTCCTTTAAGGAGAAAAGTGTGATGAGTGAACGTAAGAGAGCGAGAGACAGCAGATTAATCAGAGAAAGAGTAAAGGGAGAGCTGGTGATAAACTGGAAAAGTGACAGTAGCCCAGGTAGAGAGTTAAAGACAAAGTGAGAGAGGGACAGAAATTCTGGGAGAGGCCTGAAAGGCATTTGCAAAATCACTGAGAAGAGGGGTCCAGAGAGACACAAAGAATTCCAAAACAGGTAAAGAGAAGAAAATCTAGTGATGGGTGGAAAGAAGAATGAGAAGAGAAAACAAGGAAAGACGTGAAGAGAGGGTAAGGAGAACAGAGTAGATTTACAGGAAGGTAAGGACAAAGAGGCAAGAAAAGTTTACTAGCACAGTTATTTGTCCTCTAACATAAGCCTTCATTACACAATTTGGATAGAACACAATAGAAGAATAGGGAAACACAGTAATGACAGTACAGCTAGGTATAGATTAGAATTCAAGACAGCTGTGACACAAACTGATTTTTTCAGTTGATGCGAGGTTCTGAAACCCATTTACCACTTCTTCATTAGCATTTCAAATGGAACCAAATGAGACGATTTAAGATTCATTATTTACTGGAAACTGATTTTAAGCATTGTAAAATGGTTTCTTGTTAGGTGCTAATTACCACTGATACATTTTAGAGAAACAAGTGAAGAACGTTATTTCACTTCAAGTTTTAGTCTTCGATAGGCGCTTGAAACAAGCCTTTCAACATTTTGTGGGCAGGGAACGTGTCTACCAACTCTGAAGCCTTTAGTACAGTGCTCTGCATACAGTATCCGTTCAATAAATACACTTGAGTGATACTGAGAGAAGCAGCGTGGCTCAGTGGAAAGAGCACAGGCTTTGGAGTCAGAGGTCACAGGTTCACATCCCGGCTCGCCATTTGTCAGCTGTGTGACTTTGGGCAAGTCACTTAACTTCTCGGTGCCTCAGTTACCTCATATGTAAAATGGGGATTGAGACTGTGAGCCCCACGTGGGACAACCTGATTCCCTTGTGTCTACCCCAGCGCTTAGAACAGTGCTCGGCACATAGTAAGCACTTAACAAATACCAACATTATTATATCATCTTCCCCAACATTCTTGAATTTTACCCAGTATGATGGAGATTATGCACTATTTCAATTGTTTCTGAACCGTAACTCCTAATTTTCAATGAAACAGTGGAAGACACAACCATTTTGGGTTAGCACAGGAATTTGCACGAACGCAACTATCATGTTACAGGAGGAATACATGCCCAAGGGTGGATGTACATAATGGGAGAAGAGGGACACTTCAGGGGGAGATGAAAGTGATAGGAAGAAAAGAGAGGAAAAGGAATGTAGACAGGGAGAAATAGAGAAGTAGGAAAACTACCGTTTTACTTTAATCTAGGCAAAAAGTGATTCCACTAATTCTTGCTAGTTAACAGTTTTGGTAAAAAGCTTCATGAGGAAGAGTACTGTAGTTGGAAGTTAAAACGAGGTTTGGGGATTATTTGTGGATTGTGTTTATCCCCTATCCCATTAGTGCAGATGTTTGAGAGTTGGTGGGTCTTCCCCTTCATCCTTCCCTCCACAACCCTCCCCTGCACAGCCCCTTTCCCACAAAGTCACCTCATTCAGTAGTGTTTGAATAGTTATTTATTGATCACCTACTGAGTGCAGACCACTATTCTAGACATTTAAGAATATACAAGTAAAAGACTTGGTCCCTGCCCTCAAAGAGCTTACAATTGAATGGGAAATCAAAGTTTTCTACATCGTCTGGGAATCAAATCAATCATTGGTATTTATTGAGCACTTACTGTGTGCAGATCACTGTACTAAGTGCTTGGGAGAGTACAATAGAGTTGATAGACACATTCCCTGCCCGCAACGAATTTAGAGTCCAGCTCAACTGCTTGGAAGGCAGTTTACCACTCAAATTAAACCATGAAAACCTCAGGCCTAATCTGTATTTCTTCCTTTCCCTTTGATAATATCAGCTGCTCCTCTTCTAACTAGAACTCCCAATTTTACACTTCAGGGAGCTGAAGACTGAAAAGCATTTTTCAGGGGGGACGGGGAAGGCCATCTTTATTTCTGGAAATGCCTGGCTATTGGGAGGTCTAGTAGAACCCCACTTTGTTATGCACCCTTATTATTTTGGTTAGTGTCCTAGGCCTGACAGGATAGCAGACTGATGATTTTTTTTTTTCATTTTATGCTGGTTTCTGGAATCCTTTCATTAATGTTACCATTCTATTTTAAAAGGTGTTAGTTTTTCTGCTTTTCTTCTTCCCTAAACATATGGGGCAATTTAGAAATCTAAAAAATACCCCTGGTTTTTCAAAGAGCACTTAACCTTAACAAGAAGGATGTAAAAGTTTAAAAGAAATAATGTTATTCCACACTTCCCTTCCAGTGTCAAAAATGGAAGAGGCCCTTGAATACCTTAATAGTGATAAGAGACTATCAGCATATTGTGCACAATTCAAAATACTTTCACATTTCTTATGTCACATATCACATTATCCAAAGGGCTAAAGCAGGGGTGAGTAATAATATAGTAGATTTCCCATTTCATGGGTAAGTAAAGAGAGGACAATTGATTGGCCTAAGGATGTGCAAAGTAATGGCAGCCCTTCTTCTCAAACAGCCGCTCTGTTAGAAGCTAAGGAAAAATACCTATATTAATGCTGGCAAAATCCCAGAAGTTTCGTGTTCAGACAAGTAAATTCTCCAAACCTTTCAGCAGTCCTCTAAAAATCTCCAATCCAATAATTTCCAAGAGAGGCCTTTCACACATTTTTCTGCTACCCAAGATGCTTATGTGCCATTTTGACATTGTAACCCATTTTCTCCTTTGCACTGAAGTACCGATATTCCCTAGGCATGGAAGGAAGAGGAGATGTACAGTACAGAAACAGAAGTACACCCTGGAACTCATTATCATTATCATCACCAAAAGCATTTATTAAGTGTCTATCTGTGCATAGCAGCAATAAGTCTTGTACAAAGTGAGCTAAAATGATGCTCTTCCCCTCCCCCCGCCCCTACTGAACAGATTAAATAATTGAACAAAGTGTGAACATCGTGTATACACAAAGGGTACCAGACTGTGGAGTGGTTTCTTGACTCCTTGTCTAGTTTGGTCCTTGAAATAATGCTGCCTCTCACACACACCCTAGTACATAGTTCACATGCACATTAAGGCATTAAAACAATCTTAGCACAATGAGCCAAATGGCTCTGAGGGCACCCCTATAGTTTTCCAGGATTTAGGTCTGGTTGAGTCCACAGTGAGAAAATCATACTCTCTGCGACTTGGCTCTCATTCATTGCACCACAGTTCTGCTTAGTGGCTGTGCTATTTCTGGGCTCAATGGAAGACTTCATTTACTTCACTTAGGTGAACAATTTACTCCCCGAGAGTAGTGATTTCATGTGGGCTCATGGTGAGATCCGGGCAATTCTTTCCAGATTGCGTCTCATTTCTTTTCAAACTCTTATTATCCCACCGGTTCACCCGGCACTGAAAACATGTGACTCCCATTACTTGTTAGGATAGAAATTGGAGGAGACACAGAAAAGAATCACTGGGCTTACTTGCTTGTGGATTTGTGATTCCTCAATAAACTGTGTAAGGCAGGTTCCCGACATTTGAAAAATGACTCCAGAAAGAGGAGGAAGAAATTTAGAAATGAAGCAGGAAAAATCTAGAAGGCAGTAACTATTTTGGGAAAGAGTTGCAGGTATGCAAAAATGGGGTAAAAATTACACGAATGCTGAATCATCCCCAAAATATGGAAATGCTGACACTATCTCTGTACACGACGAGATCTGAGATCTTAGCATTCATTAGTAATGTAGAGAAATTACAAAGGTGAGGCTGAATCAATCAACTATATTTATTGAGCTCTTACAGTGTGCAGAACACTGTACTAAGTGCTCCAGTGAATACAGTATAACAGAGGTGGTAGTCATGCTTCCTGACCACAATGAGCTAACGGAGGATATTATATTAATGTCTAATGTTTACATGTAGCTATGAATATATGCACACTTATGTATATATATATATGTAGTAAATAAAAACTGATGACAAAGGCAGTATACAGAAGGTAAATGGCATTTTGCTACAGTACAGAAGAAACTGTGTTAACCAAGTCCCAGAAGTCTCTTCCTTCAACCTGGAAGTTGGGAACCCTGCCCTTACAGCAGAATAGAAGTGCCTAGAAGAACAGGGGGCTCCCTTGAAAACCCCACATTAAATGTCAAATTACTTTCTGCCCAGGAAAAAGTGTCCTCAGTGGTTTCTGGGATCTGTGGGGAGTTAACCAGTACTTCCCCTTTCCTCCAAAATACCGTCGTGGGAAAGGGGCTTCAACCTCTTCCAGGAGTAGAGAGTGGGCAGAAGTCTGACAACGTGTCTCAAGGTGGCCAGGGCCAATTACAGCTGTGGGAGGCCTGGATCATATAAATTTAGAGGTCTCCCCTTGGGAGAGGGGAACAAGGGAAAAGGAAAGAGAAATAGAGGAACAGGTAAGAGAAGAAGAGAGAAAAAGGGAAAAGGAGGTAGAGACAGGGAGAGAGAAAGAGAGGAAGGAGAGAAGGTACCCCCTTGCCCACTGCTCCCTCAGGGGCATCACTGTTGCTCCTGTCACTGCTACCAGTCATGCAGAAGCAGCTAGGGCATGTGGACAGAATGGGCAGATTGAACAGAGAATCAGTCGCTGTTGGACGCTGGCCCCGGCCTTGGAATCCCCATGGCAGTCCGACAGACCGACCCCGAGGTGTTTATTCAGCTGTCGCAGTGGTAGCCAAGTTCAGACACTCATGTCGGCCCCAGGCCACCCAACCGGCTGGGGGTGAGACAGGCCGCCGGTGGCATCTGGCTCCATTTCGGGCCCCCTTCCAGCTTTGTGGAACATGGCAAACTAGCTACAGTGGCCTTCCCTACCCCATAAAGATGGGAGGCCTCTCTCGTCTAACTACCATGGAGCTGGTGCCCCTGATTGGGGTGCCCCCTGAACTTTACTCTAAATTTGACTCTGAAGGCAGCCTAAGACCCAGGACCATCCCTATCCTCCTGTCCACCATAGCAAGAGAGAAGCCCCTCCCCAGTGCCCGGAACACAGTACATGATACTATGGTACACAGTACATGGTATACTGCCTGGCACATAGTAAGGGCTTCACAAACACCATCATCATCCTAATATTTAGAATGTTGGGAAAGTTATGATTCTTGGAAAAGGGCAGTCTGAATAATAATAATGATGATAATAATAATAATGTTTGTTAAATGCTTACTAGGTACCAAATACTATATCATATAGAAGTCAAAATCTAAGTTGGATGAAGAGCAGGTATTTAATTCCCATTTTACACATTACAAAATTGATGCACAGAGAAGTTAAGTGACTTGCCCAAGGTCACACAGCAGGCAAGTGGTGGAGCCAGGATAAGAACCCAGGTCTCCTGACTCCCAGGCCTGCACTTTTTCCACTAGATCACAATCTGGAACAATGAGGAGCCTGAGACATTTGTACAGTGGTTCATGCAATATGATTGCTCAGTCACTTATATTAATGATTCCATATTCTAATGGTCCATCCCAGTTTAGTTTTAACCTGAGGAGAGGGAAGGTGTCTGATCTGATTATCTACCCCAGGGCTCTGTGCTATGAATCGATGCCCCATCGTGGCAGGAGAGTTTGCATATACTGATCAAGCTTAGAGTTATGCCATTTAGGGCTACCTATAATGGAAAAGTCTAAGCCAAAGGGTCAGAAAAAGTTGATTCATCTGTGCTGGGCAGCAGCAGCATGGGGAAGAGTCAAAGACAGATGACCAAGTGACCCAAATGTTGATCAAAGACAATGGCAGAGACTCGAGTTTTTACTGCATGGAAGAAGGCATTGGTAAATGACTTTCGTATCTTTACCAGGAAAACTCTATGGGTACACATACTAGAATGACTTTATGACAGAAGGTGGAATGTTCTGAATAGGGAGTTGTCAATGGAGTCGCTATGGGTCGGAAACAACTCGGTGGCATTTGAAGAAGACCCCAGAAGTGTTAATAAATACCATGTTATTATTATTATCGTGATTCACAAAGAAGTCAGAAGTGATAAAACAGCATACTACACTATATCTGTTTTATAGTGATAAGGTCAGTTTATTTCTGTGTTTTAAACCATAAATACCAGAGAAAAATTTCACCCTTAGGGGAGACTTGCTATTGTAACAAGCTTTACTTTATTCACCACCTATACGGCGTTAAGTCTCAAAGCTGTTCCAAATTGTTTTAGTAAGTTTTTCTTATACGTATTTTAAAAGCAGTATTTATTACTGTACTAAATACTGTGTTACATTCTGTGGTAGGTACAAGATAATCAGGCAAAATGTAGGCCCTGACCCACTTCTCAATTTGGAGTTCTGGTTTTGATTTTGACTTTGGGGGACATCATCCTTCTGGAAGTTGGCTCATTTCATTAACACCCCTCAGGGGTAGAGGTCACAGTGACACAAGACATGCTGGGACCAGACTGCTGATTCAGGCTCGGAGGCAGGAGGTGGAAGTGGAAAGGGCTTCTATACCCCATTTCTGGGATATCTAATCCTAGTCAGACTGTCTTGTAAGGGACAGGATTATCAGGACTCCATGTTCCAGTCTTGGGACCCTGAAACAGGACCACGGGATTCTCTACTGGTGTAAGTTCTCTCCCAAGGGCTTAGTACAGTGCTCTGCACACAATAAGCGCTCAATAGATATCACTGATTGATTGACTGATTGAAGTGAGTTCCTCTGCAGCACTGAGGGAAACCTCAGGCCTCTCACAAGGACAGGATCTGGTTCAAATGAACTGGGTAAACATCTTTTGAGGCAACCCTCAACAAAGAAGTCCTCCACAGTCTGGCAAAGGAAGGCCTAAAGGCACCTCTAACCCATACCTTTGGAAACTGATGGATTCTCAACACCTGAGAGAGTGACAGCATAAAGAGGGAAAACAAAACTTGAAAAGAAAATCCAGGAGGAAATGAAGCCAAGGGGTAAGATCAATATTTTTGAACTAGTTGAATTACATTTGCAAAGTGGTTTCTTGGCAAAAACACTATATGATGGGAATTATACAGAATACAGCATAAGCTCATGGAATCTGCTCTTGCCAAAGATTCACTCTGTGCCCTTGAGAAAATCCCTCATCTCTCAGGGCTTCCTTTTCCTCAACTCTGCTTTGGCATTCAAGGAAAAGGTGGAACTACACTGGCACAACCCATGCCCTTCTGCATTGCCCTGATTTGCTTAACTTTGTTCGTCCCCTCTCCCGGCCCCACGGCACTTATGTACATATCTGTCATTTATTTATTAACATTACTGGCTGTCTCCCCCACCTAGACTGTAAGCTCATTGTGGGCAGGGAACATGCCTGTTTATTGTTGGATTGTACTCTCCCAAGAGCTTAGTACAGTGCTCTATACCCAGTAAGCGCTCAATAAATACAAATGAACGAATGCAGTTATACTGGGGCCCACGGCATAGACAGCCCATTTAGGATGCTCGGGAGGGGGCGGGAGGGCATGTAGGAGTGGTGGGGGGTGGGGGGGGTCTTCACCCCTTTGCCAGATGGACAAAACCATGGAGTTTAGAGTTCAGTTATCTAACGAGCCCTTGGTGTGTGAGGAAGCGCTAACAGCGAAACCAACAACCAACCAAAGCAACAGTAATAAAATGCTTCAGCTAATAATAAGTAATAACAGGCCTATTAAATGCTCAAAGAATGACCAATTCCAGCCCCACCTCCCGCTCTGGGTTTCTTTGGCATAGCCTAGGACCATGTGGCTTGATGAGAAATCACTTGAACAATGCTATAAAAAGGACCAGCTATTTTTTCAAATCATACTGCAAAGTTTCTGCTTCTGTAAAACATTCCAGGGCAATATGATTTTCTAAATCAATGTGGTCAGCAAGGATGTGAAAAGCATACAAGACATAATTCACTGGGAGACACTGGGCCAGACCTGGAAGCCGCAGTGACCTTTTTAAGGTTAGAAGAATGTAAGATTAGATCTTGCTCTTAGAGAAGATGTGTGAGGAATAGTTCACTGTAAGTTTTAAGAACTCCCAGATCAGGACACTGACAGAGCAGTCAGGGTTTTAAGGAAAGGGATGGGAGAAGATGCCAGGGGTTCTTCAGTAAAGTAGCAATGGCTGCTCCATCCTTTTTTTTAATGGTACTTGTTAAGCAATTACTATGTGCCAGGCACTGTTCTAAGCGTTGGGGTAGATACAAGGTAATCAGGTGGCACACAGCCCATGTCCCATAAGGGGCTCACAGTCTTAATCCCCATCTTTTACAGATGAGGGAACTGAGGTACAGAGAAGTTAAGCGACTTGCCCAAGGTCACACAGCAGACAAGTGGCCAGCTGGGACTAGAACCCAGGTCCTTCTGACTCCGTCCCGTGCTCTAGCCACTAGGCCACCTCTCCCCCCTCTCCCTTTTCCAGATAGGGACTGCATTCCAGAGATGGTGCAACTTCAAAATAGACATGGCCGCTGATTTGTTTGTGACAGGTGGATGTGCCTGGGAAGTAGGCATAGCCAAAAGCAGCTATCTATCTACATGGGTCTTGTGTGACAAATCGTTGGCATTTAATTTATAATCTGCCAACCAATAATGCTTAAACTTCAGAACTCCATCTGGCCATAGTTTCCTAGTGACTTCATCAGTCAGTGAGTGACTCCAACAGTACACTTCTAAAGGTCGACTCTAGTTTCCAGCCCGGAGCCGCCTGCAGAAGAGCAGAGATGACAGCCTCATTATTGTACTTGGAAGGGCTCCCATATGGCCCATTCTGGCCATCTCTCACACACAAACCCAGATGACACACTCCCGAACCAGATGCCAATCGCTCAACTCATATCCCAACATGCCTTTAGCATTTCTCAGCCTCTGAGTTTGAAATTTCCCCTCAAAGGAAGAACAAAACACTGCTTTTCATATTGAGCCTCACTTGCTTTCAAGGGGAAAAGAAGGGATGGGATGAGGGAAGAGGCATCAGCGGCAGACTCAGGTATTTAAGATCTGGGCAAGATCCAAAATGCATATGCTGAGGACAAAGCAGTGCAGAAACTAAAAAACATTCCTCACCAGAACACCCATGACACCACACATGCTATGCAGGGGCCCAGTGTAGCGTAATGACTTCACAGGCTACGTTGGGTGTTGAACACCCCGATCCCTTCACTCCCACCTCTACTGGGATAGAGAAATCCCTAAAAAAGGGAGATTCCCAGAATCCCACTTTTCTGCTCAGGTTTACAGACTATCAACCATACAGTTGGATTTAGGAGTGATTCACTGCCAACTTTTTTTACTTTGCCCATGGAAGGCAACAAAAGCAATAATGACAGTTCATTTCAGACTCAAAAGAAGCAATCATTATAATTTAAATGGAATCTCTCTTTCAGCAAGTTCAGAACAATACACTGATGGTGGGGCCAGGGTGAGGGCTGGTCTTATGACTGGAGCTAGTATTTGCTTAAGTCTCTAGGTACACCACTGATGATAAACAGCATAGGCACAGAGCAAGAGAGAGAGTGATCACTCATTTAAGCAAAGTGATTGTAGTGGTAGTTATTGAGCACCCCTAGGTGCAATGCACTGTATTAAACACTTGGCAAAATGCAACAGAAGCACAAGACACATTCCCTGTTGCCAAGGAGCTTCCACTCTAATGGGGAAGACAGATGTAAAAATATTTATCAACAGTGGAGTCAGAATGAATATTTCAATGTACTAGTGAATGTATGTGTATATACACAACAGTTGAGTATGGGTATAAATAAGTGCCTAAGTGCCAGTGATGGCATTTGGGTTGATGCAAAAAGCTGGGATTGCAAAACTTTTCTAAATCCCAAATATTCACGATCAGACAAAGAAGCTACTACTCAGAAGCTGCTGAGAACTAAAAAGAACTAAGAGAGAACCAAGATCTACATTGGGTCCTCCCTAGCATGTTAGTTCTGGTTCCCAGACTGATTGGCTGATTTGTACAACAGTCCCTGGATAACAGAGTTGGATTCAAAAACTTCACTGTGAGCTAAACAAGGCGAGTCTTCATCCAGAGGGTGGTGGCCCCAGGGAGAGGAGGGACCCGGAGAAGCAGAGAAAGGATGTCACCCAACTTCAACTGGGACTGGCTGGTTGGGAGCCACTGGAAGACTCAAGGGCAAGGGAAGAGAGTCGGGAGAGGCTTCCTGGCTGGACTCTTCTAACATGAATTTAACACTGCTGCATGTGACCCTTGTGAAAGGGGGACACTCAGGTCAGCTGGGGGGGGGGGGGCACTTTTGCCTGTAGAGACAGACAGACCGATTCCCCAGGTCTGATTTGGATTACCAGGTCCAGTACTGTCTAGAGAAGAGTTCTTGCACCTCCCGAGTGGTTAAATACCTTTACTGGCTGGGTTTCATGTTCTTCCGCCATTTTCCCAATAGAATCAGACTGTCCATCAAGAATGTTTATGTCTCCCACACCCTCTTTCTCCATGAGGTGCTCGAAGGCAGTAGAAACACCAGAGAACCCTTGGGATATTTGCTCACACTGCTAGAGCCCAGATGAGCAGGTGAATGCTCTCTTCTAATAATAATAATAATGATTGTATTTGTTAAGCACTTACTATGTGCCAAACACTGTTCTAAGCACTGGGATAGACACAAGGTTATCAGGTTGTCCCACTTGGGGCTCACAGCCTTAACCCCCATTTTACAGATTTGATAACTGAGGCACAGAAAAGTTAAGTGACTTGCCCAAAGTCATACAGCTGACACGTGGCGGAGCCAGGATTAGAACCAATGACCTCTGACTCCCAAGCCCGTGTTCTTTCCACTAAGCCACGCTCTTCTGTTGATCAGCTTCATCCGTGGATGCCTGATGGTACCTGATGCCAAAGTCCAGAACTCAAGAGCCCAAGATGCACTGCCTAACCAACAGTGCAGTGCATCTTGAACTCAGGGCATAATGTATTAACTCACTTAGGTTTTTTTTTTTTAATGCAGAACTGATATTCCACACACATCCTAAATCTTCCCAGACTTCTGGACTGCCACTGTGGGTGAGGCGTATGGACTCCATGACTGAGTGATGACACGACTGACCAACAGTTCTCTCAAATGAGTCCTCAGGTCTTCCATCTCCGACAGAGCTATCTTCTGGGAATGTTCCCTGAAAAGGTGCAGGTCTGTAAAGATGTGTGGTGTGTTTCACCCCTTGGGCATATCCCACATCCCATTCACACAGCCAGAATCTGATGGGTCTTTGATGGAGTTTCCTTTTCAGTCTCTTCTCATTCTCTGTGCACTGGGAAGTCTCCCAAGTTAAACCTTGATGTGTCTACCCACAGGGTGGAGGAGAATGGGTATGGAGCACTCAGAAAGATTGAAATTGACAGATCTCAATCTTGAATGAGCAAGTATTTGCACTGCAAAGTGTGTGTGTGTGTGTGTGTGTGTGTGTGTGTCTTAGTTGAGTGGCGGGGCAGGGGGGCAGATGCAGGCAAAGCATGGGGACTAGGACCAGAAGAGGATACTCCATAGAGCTGAGCATGAGGGTAGGATCCATCCTTGCTATACAATTCTAAGGAGGAGGGACACTGCCTCCAAGTGTCTCAAGGATAAGAACTCATCACTGATGTACCAGAAACTGCAAGCCCAATGGGGACAGTTGAGAAATGAGGAGCCACCTCCGCCCATAGTCTGAAGGCATTCTTCATGGACTCTGGGAATACGAGCACACTCTTGATGGCCATTTTTCCAGTTGCCGTGGGAAGGAGTGGCCTTCCTGTCGAACTGAACATTTTTCCTTTCAAAAGAGTCACCTACAGCAGTGTTATTCTTGTAGTACTGGTAGGGGGACCTCTCCTGGACTCCGCCATTGCTCCTTCCAGTGGGCCCCTTCTAGCTTGCCCTTGTTTACATGGAATAATTTCCTGTCCTTCCTTCAGTAAGGTTCTCTGGATTCCCCTTTCTCGGGGCTGCCTCTCAATCAATAGTATTTATTGAACACCTACCCAGGGCAGATCACTCTACTAAGCACTTGGGGCGAGTACAATAGTATTAGTATACTTGATCCCTGTCCTCTAGGGATCATCTAGTGGGGGAGACTGACACTAAATAAATTACAGATAGGAAGAAATAAGAGTATACAATATATACATATATATATATATATATATATATATATATGTACACGAGCACTATGGGTGGTGGGAGTGTGAATATGTAAGTGATTAGGTGGCACAGAAGTGCTGAAGTGGTAATGGGGGGAATATCAATCAATTAATCAATGGTATTTATTGAACGCTTACTAAGAGCAGAGCACTGTTCTAAGCGCTTGGGAGAGTGCAATACAACCAAATTAGCAGACACTTTCCCTGCCCACAGTGAGCTAAGACTCTAGAGGGATATATCAAGGGAGGATGAAAAATTTATAGGGGAAGGTCTCCTGGAGGAAAAATAAATGATAATAAGTCACTACTTTCCCCACCTTCACATTACAATCACATCTCCTCCAGGAGATACTCCCTGAGGGAGAGGAAGAGCCGCAAAAAAGACCTAGAAGGATTGGCCAGAGATGTAGAAAGAGAACCAGGAGAGAACTGTATTGGATAAATCAAGGTTCCGTAGTATCTCCAGGAGAAGGGAGTGTAGAAGGAAGCGACTAAGTCGAAAAGGATTAGGATAGAGTCTGTTTGTTAGATTGGGCAAGAAAGAAGTCACTGGTGACCTTGGAGAGAGTGGACTCACTGAAGTGTAGAGGGTCAAAGAAAAGAGTTGGAGGAGTGGAATCTGGGGCAGGGGGTATATACAATCCATTCACGGGAATGGGAGGAGGGAATGGGGTCCAGAGAAAGAAGGGGTCGGGAGGACCTGGGGAGGTGAGGGGGACATTTGGGGGAGTTAATAACTGATGGTTGCGATTTTGTAATTAATATCAGTTGTCTAAGTCAAAATCAGTGAATGGGGGTGGGGGAGGTGAAAGTTGCTGAGGGATTTCATCGAGTGAGTTTAATTGGTAGGAGCAATGGTCATAGGAAGGAGAAGGAGTGTGGTTAGCTGAAGAGAGAGCCTCACATCATTTGGCCTCCAATTAATTTAGTTGGCTAGAATTATGTTATCCCAAGACTAGTACGCAAGTCACTGGGTATGTTTGAGAATCGGGTCCCAAAATGCAACCCCGGCAAAGATTCATTTTAGTCTAGGTTTTGTTGTCACCTTTGTAAATCCATCTGCTACACTGTGGCCTAAAATCAGTGTGGTCTAATGGAAAGAACTTGGGCCTGGGAGTCAGGGGACCTGGATTCTAATCCTGGCTCTGCCACTTGCCTGCCGTGTGACCTTGGGCAAGTCACTTAACTTCTCTGGGCCTCCGTTTCCTCATCTGTAAATTGGGGATGAAGAATGGGTTCTCCCTCCCTCTTACACTGTGAGTCCCATATGGGGCAGGCACTGTTCCTAACCTGATCATCTTAAATCTACCCTGGCACAGAGTAGAGTGCTTGGCACATTGTAGTAAAGTGCTTAACAAATACCACAGCTGTTATTATCGTCGCACAGCACTTATTTGAGGGTTAGATGTTTGCGACATATAACGCATGCTTACAAATCTCAAATGTTGATTGAATTTTTGCTTTCATAACTGAAGTGGCAAGCCCAGAGCTATGAATTGACAGTGCCAGAGGAGTCAGGATTATGGACTGCTAATTCCAGTCTTGGCACAAATTAAGCACTAGAAGGAAGAGCCAACCCGATAGTATATCAAGTCTCTTGACCTTTGAGAGTAGTTGGTAAATATATACTCCTAAACCACTGGAAGTTCATCTAGCCATGGAATGTTGCAGGATAGGGCAGGTGAGAGGTATGAGCAATGGTTGCAAAGGAAAGAGGACTTATCTGTCTTTATGTAACCTTTCACTTCAGTTTCTTAATAAAAAATTAAATGCCTAATAATTATTTTGCTTGAACAGAAAATAGATTACAAATAGTAGATTTAAGTGATTTTTTTTTCCAATTGAATTGCAGCTGCAGCAGTTCCTCTGCTGTTTCAATATGAATTATAGTTTTTTCCATGCAAATTCCCATACTACTGCAATTAAACAGTATTTGTGTCTGAATCATAGCCTGGCTGCCCCTCGGCACTTGTCTTGCTGAACTTTCTAGTGTTTGATAGAGCTGGCCATGTAGGTTGAATGATTTCTTGCCCCTTCCCTGTAGCTTAATTGAGGAAAACACAGATTAAAAGCAAGCTGGGAAAGTTAATCAGAAAAACTTCTTTGGACCTTAGAGCCCGTTGTGGGCAGGGACTGTCTCTCTTCATTGCAGTACTGTACTTTCCAAGCGCTTAGTACAGTGCTCTGCACACAGTAAGTGCTCAGTAAATACGATTGAATGAATATGAATATACATAACTGCCATTTGCTTTCAAAGGTGACTCTATTTACATTGAGATCTTATTCGCATGCGTGCACACATGAGCCTGAAAAGGCTCATGCAAAACAAATTCTCCTTTCCACACTGTGACTGTAAAAAGAGATCTTTGCTGGGCCAATAAGGTTTTGACATCCAGGACCTGTCTCTGGGTATCTTGGGCTTAACCAAGACTTTGTTCAAAGAAAGCAACCCTTTTCTTGTTGACTACCTGCTAGGCTGATCTGTCTACTGCAGCAGTCTTCCAACGGTCTACTCTTGGGTAGTTCACCATACAGCATCCACTCGGATATCCTGCGATCATCCATTCTTCCCACGTGTCCTGACCAGCAAACCTGGCTTCCGGGACCTCGCTTGTACCTTGTCGTACACTGTACTTCCAGGTAGCAGAGTTCAGGGTCAGCTTTAAGCTCTGGGTTGTCAACGAGAGCTTTTAGTTGTGTTTGTGGTTTCTTGGATATAGAAAAGTCCATAATGTAGGTTTTCATTAGACCAGTTTTATGGTCTTTGCTTAGTCCTTAGTGAGCTCTCATCCATTTCTTCTTGAAGCTGGTGATTAGGGTGGCATCTTTAAACTCATTCGGCAATTCCTTACTGTTCCATATGTTGGTCATGAGCCCGTGACCAGAGGTGCCAATTTTTCATTTTGGGTGTGCAAGAGAATTTGGGGTGGACCATTCAGGGAGAAGGAGGAACAGAGGTGGGGAGAAGAGGGGAGAGGGATAGAGAGAGGGATAGAGAGGAAGGAGGGAAGGAAAGACAAAAAGGAAAAGGGGAAGAAAGGGAAGGGAAAGGTGGGGGAAGTGAAGAAGGGAAGAAAGTACTTACCCTCCGCTGCTTTGCGGCCTCCTCTTCCTCCTCCGACACAGGCCCCCAGCCGCTGTCACCAGCCAAGCAGCAGTGACTCAGATGCTGACTCAGATGAGCCAGAGTTGAGAAGTGGCCCTGTGGGGGTTCCGACACCATAGCCATGCCAGAGCTTTAACACCCGCCTCATCCCCAGAGCTTGCCCTGAGTCTCTCAGGGAGAACGAGGGGTGAGGCGGATGTTTTGCTTGCCTCACTGGGTTCCAAGATCAGGGGTGAGAGGAGATCCAGGACCCGGTGAGGGTGGCGAGACTTCCACAGGTGTCAGGGCTGGCCTGGGTGGTCATGAATTGCCAGCAGTAGGCAAAAAATGGAGCTGACATCTTGGTTCTACTTCTAGCCCCTTTCCAGCTCCAAAGATTTAGGGCAGACCATCGCATCTAGGTCATCCGGCCAAAACAGCTTGAGGGGTGAGGGTAAAACTAATGATTTCCCCCTCTTGGTGCTAATTCCATACAGGCAGTAGGCTTCCCCCGGCTCCCCCATCCCATCCCTTTATTCTCACGGATTTGGCACTTCCGCTTGATTGATTGTCTTGCACTGCATGTGGCTTAGCTCCAGGGGGGTTAGTCAAAAGGTCATGAAAGAGTGTCAGTGATGGCTCCATGGAAACCATCACCACCACTGGAAAAACATCCTTCTGGTGGTGGGATATCCCCTGCCCTATCCTAAACTAAAGTTCTATGCAAGTAGGAGTCCCAGGATGTTGGTCTTCCGACCACTCGTGAGGCAGCAGTGGCACCTGGTGACTGAGCAGCCCTGTTTAGGAATACACTGCTCACCCCGAAAAGGGAAGGACCTAGCAAAGATGCCTGTTTCAGGAACCTCAAGACTGGTTCAACATGGGATTGGGTGTAGTGAAACTTCAGTCTTGAGGAATGATATCAAATGGAAAATAAATGAATGGAAAGAAAATGACCATTGCATCAGAGAACACAGGATTCCTCCTTGATGATGAAAACAACAGTCATCCCCAAAGAAGGATGACACATTGTTGTTCATCAACTGCTCAGGTATAAAAGAGCTGACTTCTCAACGTTGAAGGAAACCAGACTACCTGATGAAGATCTCCCAGACACAGGTTCTGGGTCTATCTTCTGTAGAGACCTCCCCTCTTCAGGCCTGCATCACCTGGATGCTGGATTTATAATCAGACAGTCCTTAGTCTCTGGCCTCACAATCTACCCAGAGTCCAAAGTGAGTGACTGATGTCCCTATTGCCATCCTCTAGAGCGATAGTACTTTGCTACTCTCATCAGGGGTTTGTTACCATTATTAGCGCATTTGTCCCAACACTGTCAAATTGCTCCAAAGAGAAAGGTAAAATTCCTCAAATGATCAGGATAGGTTCAACATATTGGCTTCAAAATCACGGATATTTCAATGCATAAGTGGATAATAATATGAAAACAGGGAAGGGCCATCAAGCCAGAGTGGACTGGAAAGTTCTGCAATCATCTTCCACTGAAAGAATGCTCCAACCGTCCATTCATCATCACCAATAAGAGAAAGATATCATGGGTGAATGCACCAAGGCCTAAACAGTAGCATCTCATCAACTGCATCATCGTCCATCACAGGGACTTGAAAGATGAACAGATTATTTCATCCAGGCAAGAGGTTAAGTGCTGGACTGACCATCAGTTTGTGAACTCCAAACTCAATCTCTCAGTACAACAAACGGATCGAAAAGCAACATCCAAACCATTGACCAGGCTCTATATCCTCACGGAGAATAAAGAAACCTGATGTAGCCACATCCCAGCAGCCCTACTGGAACAAGGATCCCCCACTACAATTACCGATGTGAGCGGTGGGTGGGCGCTTCTCTGAGGTGCTTTGATCAGGCAGCCATCAAGACTGTGGATATGGCCAAGAAACAACTGAGTTTGCTGAAAATAACTCGTAATAAAAAACTATTTGCAGAAAAGCAAGAAATGCAATAACGACACCTTGCAGATCCTCCTGATGATAATAAAATGGAGGTCTACAAAATTTGGTGATAGGTCATATGGATCATTCAATCAGTGGTATTCAGTGAGTGCTTACAGATCAAGCTAAGAAACTTGAATGGCCCGTGGTGAACCGAAGAGATCCAGGGATATGTTTGACCACCACCAAACTAAGGATTTTTATTCATAACTAAAGAAGCTTCATGACTCTATGTACACTATTACAGGATGGAGGGAACCATCTTCATCACAAATAAAGAGGGAATTTTGCACATATGGTAAAACCACTATAATGATCTTCTGATCTTCTCCCATCGAAGAGAAGCCTCTTAGAAGTACAGAATGTGAAGGCATGACTCTCGCTCTGAAATTTGATGAAGTAGCCTTCCCAGTCAAAGCCATGAGGGAGATGATTCTCAGACAGCTAAGGGTCATATTAATTAACAATCTTACTGTCACCGTGCTTTCAATTCTCAAACTCCCAGATCATGACACTATTCCAGACTATAATTTATTGAAGTGTGAAAAGTGAAGTCACTGTCTTTTAACCAAATTGGCCGAGAACATAGACATTCAAGCCCATTGCTCTAAAAATAAGTTATAGGCCTGAGGACATCACAATCTTAGCCACATGATAAGAATGAACATGGTATTTATTAAGTGCTTATTCTGTAGCATGGGCATAGCATGTTTAATATGAACAGAGATTGCAGGAACTGGGAGGCAATCATTTCTTTCTAGAATACTTTGTTCAGCTCTAGACTCAATGTTTAAAGAGGAATGAAGGGAATTTGAGAGGGTTCTGCGGAGAATCATCAAATGCTATAAAGTTTAGACAACAATACCTATGAAGAAAGCAAATGAACTGGGATTATTTATCCTGGACAGAAGGCAGAGGGATGGTTTAATAATGGTCTCTGAGAATAAGAAGGGCTCTTCCACTGAGAATAATGGCCAGATATTTCATCTTTAGGGAAGAGCATTCATTATTTGTAAGGCTTAGAGAGAGAAGTTGTGGAATCTTCTCTGAAGGTTTTTAAAAATGGAATTGATTCTTATTTCTCCTCCACAATAGTCACAATTGGAAATTTATCACACCATTGGGCTTTTCATAACCTTGAAATTGGCTATTCTCCTTTTTCATCCATAGCTCTTAGCCGAATATACTGTGCCAGGCAGTGCAGACTGGGCATCCCTGCTGGAATCTCTGGCTGTAATGGATCTGTGTTGCCCTTTTCAGAGCCCCAAATTGGGTCAGATAATCTGATCCGCAATCTAATATCAGGCTGTGAGTGTGGAGACAGGAGTTGGCTTAGTGCTCGAGAGTGTATCTAGCTGTTCCCTGTTGGTTCAGAATTCATGACTGGCTCCTATTCAAAATTGTCTGTAATGGGATGTATATATTTCCACTGGCTTCTTTGGCTTCCCACCCTGGAATGAAAGTGACAAGCACACCACAAACCCAGTGGAGATATTCTGCTGCTTTGCTCCACTGCCTTCAGAAACAGATTTCTAAATTCAGTTCTGCAGCTTCATGCTCTATTAGCCCCCTTCGGAAAAAGATGGAGTTCTCAGAGATCCTCATACAGATGGAAGGCTTTGCTGCTGCAATGGCCTGAAATAATTTCTTCTTTCACCATCTGCCATGTTCTGGGGGCTCATTGATACCTGAACTATTTCTTGGGGCTTTCAAGAATGGGTGGGGATTAGGCCAATAACTCATTTCTGGGATCCATGAGTCATTTGGTAGGAACGGTTGAAGATACAGCTTAAAGGAGTTTTTCCTGAGCAAAAATTAATGATGCCTGAATAAACAGCTCCAGATTGTGAGGGTGTAAAATGTCCAAATGTATCGGTCACTAGAAGTGGAAAGACTTACCTGAACAAGAATAAAACCAGCCCAGATTGTAGGGGAATGGAATGGAATATAACTCATTTCAATGCTACTTGGATATACATCCTTGTATGCCCCTGGTCTGAAAGGATCGGCCTTCTCCAAGAGTCAGATTCTTTCAATGGAAGATCTCAGTGATTTATCAGGGAATTATAGACCTGAAAAGGGGCCTCAAGAGATGATCTGGCCCAATCCCTTGCCACCAGGAAGGCAGGTGAATGACTAAATCCTTCCCTACAGATGGTTGCCAATTTTTTTAAGCATCTCCTCAGGTGGAGACTTCCAACCTCCCTCAGAAGTCTGTTCCAGTCTTTTATCACCTGATAGTCAAGTCTGACAGGCTTCAAGCCTCTTCACAACTGACTGCCATCTTTCTAACTGCCTAAATCCCACTACTCCCCAGCTCGAACTCTTTGCTTAACCCTTGTAAGCCTGCTCAGTGCACCATCCCTCACCACTCTACTCTCACTCCTGAGGCCCTCCCTTCCACCAGGAATGTTCCCCATTTGACAATCCATAATGTTTCCCTTCTTCAAAGCCTCAAAGCTTTTCCTGATTCGCATCTCCATTCTCTCTCCTCTCCCCACAACCCTGGTCAGAAAATCCACTCCAGTTTCCCAAGCAGGTCCATATTTCACTGAAGTACATATAGTTGCTCTCTGTATTGGAAGAACATCGCCACTGACAGTGAAGTTCACCTGTGAGGGCATGTGTGGCTACTGGGTTTTTGTATTGTAATGTTTGCGATGTCTGGTGGTGTTTTTTCTATTTGCCCCCTTGACTCCTTTTCCATTTGAAACTTTTACCCCATTCATTCAGTTGTATTTATTGAGCACTTACTGTGTGCACAGCACTGTACTAAGCGCTTGGAAAGAGGGTCACTACCTTCTTGATGTCAGTGCGCTATATGGGTTTATTCTCAGCAAGTGATTCCTAGTTTTTAGCTGGGATACAGCACTGTCTGAGGCTTTGCTTTACCGTATTCTTAAAACACTTCCTCTGAGTTCCTTGCTTTTGGTTTCCCAATTTCAGCTCTCCATACAGCGGCTGTCTGGGTATCCTGCTGTTGCTCATTCTCCTCATGTCCCATCCTACAACACAGCTGTATTGAGGTGAGCATATCTTCGATGTTAAGAGACTACAATGCAGAATTTAGAGTAGCAGCATGGCTTAGTGGATAGACCCTGGGCCTGGGAGTGAGAAGGAGCTGGATTCTAATCCCAGCTCTGCCACTTGTCTGCTGTGTGACCTTGGGCAAATAACTCCACTTCTCTGTGCCTCACTTACCCCATTTGTAAAATGGGGATTAAGACTGCGAGCCTTGCACTTAAGTCGTGCCACTTGACACTGAGTCTGGCCTGTAAATGATGCTGATGGAACTGCTCAAGGAGTTGTCTGTGGCATCTGGGTGTGGTCCATGTGGTCCAGGTCTCTCAGCCATAGAGAAGATCGGACAACTGTACAGCTTGGTAGACCTCTAGTTTGGTCTGGAGCCTTGATACCACCCTGCCACCAAACTCTGTTTGACAGTCACCCAAAGGATGCCTTCCTGATTCAGTTTTCTATGTCTATGCCTATCACCGTATCATTGGTCAGGTCATTTCACTGCCTAGGTAATTTCACTTATATCGTTAATCTCATCTATATACTTTTATTCATCTTCAAGTTCTATGCCCTGAAACACAGTCTTTCTTCACCAACCCACATGTCCTTCTTTGAACTTCTTTGAACAAAGTAGGTGCTCAATAAATATTGTCGATGATGCTGATGGGGAGGAGAAGAGAAAGATAATAAGAAATTCCCCTTCGTAAGTGAGTTAGACTGGAACTTGAATGACTTTTAAAGGCAATCCAGAATATCATTTTCCAAATTTCCCTTTCCCTCATTCAATCAATGTTCAATTATTCAGAGTTGGATTATCCAAGCCTTTATGGCCTCCGCCTCCTCCCTCCTACTCGCTGTGTCTTTCACTGCTTATTAGGACCTCTACCCGAAAAAAAGCATGGGGAAAAAAGAGAGAGAGGGCAGAGAGAGAGAGAGAGAGAGTGCACAAATTTTAACAGTTGTTAGCGGCTCCAGGTTAGGGAAGGTTTAGACTGTTGGGGAATTTGGATTTATAGGTTCATTTTCTAAGAAGAAATTTAAGTCATGCAAATATTTCAGCACAAAAGAATTGTTTGACCTATACCCAAGCACTCAATAAATACTAGAGCAACCCAATAAAAATGGATGGAAGCAAAAAGAAAATTTTACACAGATTGAAATAACATGTAGCCAGGGAAAAACTCTCTTAGAGAAACACGACGGACAAATTTAAGTATTTTAAACAAAGATCCCATGATCACTTTAAACGTGTCTTTTCAATGCAGGCGTGCCGAGCATCACAGTGGCGATGTTCCGTATGTGATATTGGTATTTATGTAATGTTGTTTAGCAGCTATTTGATCCTCTCACTCTGCACAAAGGGAACTAAACACACCTGGCATTTCCAGAGTAACAGTGAACAACAGGCTCTTTGCTGGATTTATGTTTTGCAATAGTGCTTTGTAAAAGTATTTATTTTCTGATGGTACCATAGCTGTATTTGGAGCCAAGGAGCCAAGTAGATTGAGAAGAGCTATTTCTGACTTTGGAGGGTTTTGTTTTAGGTCTTTTCAGCATTTTTCTCATTTGCAATGTTGACATTTTATTTTCATTAATCTAGAATTTCTCCTCATCTAGAATTTCTAGATGACTGGCTAGCAAAGTTTTCAGGACTCAGAGAACCCAGAAATCTCAGAGTCCCAGTGTCCTTTAAGAACTCAGAGAAGGAGCCTGGCCTAAGAGAAGCAGTGTGGCCTAGTGGACAGAGGCATGGACCTGGAAGTCAAAAGGAACTGGGTTCTAATCCTGGCTCTGCCTTGGGCAAGTAGTTTAACTACTCTGGGCCTCAGTTACCTCATCTTTATCATGGGGATTGAGACTATGAGGCCCACATGGGTCAGGGACTATGTCCAACCTGAGTAACTTTACCTACCCCAGCTCTTAGTACAGTGCCTGGCACAGAGTTAGCACTTAACAAATACAATTTTAAAAAACAAATAAACAACAAAAAACCCAGAGCCTCTTTACAGGGACCAGGGGTGGACCTATATGACATGGTAGGGAGTATCATACTCTGCTTTATCAGCTCTGGGGCCCTGAAATGATCTGGCTGGTGGGTGAGGCTCCGACACCTGTCTGCTGTGTGACCTTGGGCAAGTCACTTCACTTCTCTGTGCCTCAGTTACCTCATCTGTAAAATGGGGGTTGAAACTGTGAGGCCCATATGGGACAGGGACTGTGTCCAACCTGATATGTTTGTATCCACCCCACCTCTTAGTACAGTGCCTGGCACATAGTAAATGCTTAACAAATACCATAATAATTATTATTATTAAAGATGGACTGAGGGAGTATCACAGATCTGTTCAATCAATCAATTAGTCAATCAATGGTATTTCCAGAGTGTTTAGTTTGTGCAGAGCACTGTATTAAGTGCTTGGGAGAGTATACAACAGAGTTCATAGAGACATTCCCTGCCTACAAGGAGCTGACAGTCTAGAGGAGATCAGGTGGATATGTAGATAACATGGTGTGTAGGACAACTAATTTGCGATTCAGTGGTGCTGTCCTCACAAGCATTGGACTGAATCCAAAGGTGCAGATTGCCGCTTTTCCCCATGTAGATTCAGGTCCCCCAGGGAAATTTTTCCACTAGAAAAATCCTTTCCTGCAACTTGTGCTAATACAGCCTATGGACATTAGGAGTCCATTATGATTTAGCTGGCACTTTTCATTTAACCGGACACAAGTAACCCAGAGTAGTGGGAGTCCGGATAAACTTTTTTCTTTCTTTTTTTTCTTTTTGTTATTCAGATTTGACTATCTTTACCACCTAAAAAACTCTAGGTTTCTGGGTCGGGGGCCCAAGCCGAGAGTCAGGAGGATTCACTAGACAACTGGGCCGGATCCTTCCCGCTAAAGAGGAAACCAGCACCTAAGGGCTAACTTTAGAACAATCAATCAAAAAAATCCAAATGTTGTGGTATTTGTTAAGTGCTTACTACATGCCAGGCACTATACTAAGCACTGGGGTGGATACAAGCAAATTGGTTTGGACACAGTCCCTGACCCACGAGCGCTCACCTCTCAATCTCCATTTTACAGGAGAGGTAACTGAGGCCCAGAGAAATAAAGTGACTTGCCCAAGGTCACACAACAATAAGTGGCCGAGCTGGGATTAGAACCTATGAGCCTCTGACTCCCAGGGCGTGCTCTATCCACTCCGCCATGCAAATCTGGAAAGGATACAATGACTGATGTAGACAGGCTCAGGAATCTCCTCTAATTTAATATTCAAAGGAAATGAAATCATATACTCATGAAATGAAATCATATATGATCTTTTGGAGGGCTCCAACAAATCATCTCCTGGGAGGCAGCATCTTGGATCTTAGCACCCCTGGGGGGCAGTGACCTCATGGTGACCTCGGGGCAGAGGCATGGCTGTTTGCTGTTTTAAAAATAAACTTAGCGCTGTGCTTCAGTGACTTTCCCCTTGTTTTATCTCTGGGGTGGAGAATCCATAGCTTCAAGAGCAAATTTAAATTTACCCCCAAAAGCTGCATTCCTTTCCCCTGGTGCTTCCCAAGTACATAGCTGTGTGAAGATGGTAATAATAATAATAATAGTAATAATTTTGATATTTGTTAAGCACTTACTGTGTGCCAGGCACTCTACTAAGCACTGGGGGGGATACAAGCAAATCGGTTTGGACACAGTTCCTGTCCCACATGGGGCTCACAATCTTAATCCTCATTTTACAGATGAGGTAACTGAGGCACAGTGAAGTGAAGTGACTTACCTAAGGCCAGGAGGCAGACAAGTGGCAGAACCGGGATGGTGGAATTCAGATCCTTGAAAACCTAGCAGGGATCCATGATTTTGGTCTCAGCTCTTGTGCTGTTATTTACTTAACTTTTTAAGTCACTGAAGATTACTGTTGGCTTCAATTCTGAAACCTCAAGATACTAGAGATGAAGTCTATTTTACTTTTGACTGCCACTTCAAAGATTCCAGTGCTGAAAACAAGTAAGCAGAATCATATGATAGTTTCCTATTTCTCCTTTGGGACTTTATTGGTTTAGAATCTGGTGGGAGGAGGTGCTTAAATAAATATTGACACCTTTACTATTGATATAAACACAGCAGCTGCCTTCCTGTATTCCTCAGACATCTAGAGCTTGTTTGTTTTAGAAATGTAAGTTATACGCAGAACAAAAGGGCAGACTCAGAGGATGAGAGAATATGGAAGGATGTGTTCATTGCTTTGAAAGCTGAAATTCTAAGAGGAAAATTGGATACCATTCATCTATGGGAGATGGGGATAATTTCAGACAAAAGGTGTAGGTGGGGGGAGGCACAGTTAGAAATGGAAGATGATAAACAAGATGGTTTTAAACCAGGTGGCAACCTGAATTCTTGTTCCATCCTGAGTGTGTAGAGCAAGTCAATTGCCAATTCAATGGAATGGTTTGGGATTTTTCCATTAAAGGAAATTAGATGGGCTGCAGGATCAACTAAGGCTGTTTTGTTGGTGCAGACTGGGCGTGTTTCTGGAGATCTTATAGCAAACATTTTCATCTGGTGATGATTCTTTGATAAAAGCATACAAGGCTGTTTCTGTAGCAAATGTTTAGAAATCTGGTCATTGTAGCTAGTAAGAGGATGGATACCCTAAGTATTTGGGTTTAACTCTCTCTCTTTTAAGTGATTGAATTGAAGAGAAGGGCATCATTAACATAATCCATGTTGAGAGTTTTTTAGAGGAAAGGAAACACCGAGAGGCAGCTGGGTATTTTCTCCCACCCGTCTTTCTACAAACTGTTAACACTCACAATCCCCTTTCCTTTTTTTTCCCCCAATGATGATTGGGGAATTGGTACTGACTCAGGGTAGCTAAATTAAAAGAAGGAGGCAGACTTGAGTCAGGAGACCATTGGAATCCCATGGTCAGGTTGATTACAATATCTGAAGGATATTGAAGGATTTCATCAGAATATGAGCTATGTAATATTAGAACATAAAATCCTAAGAAATACTATTCTCAGTTAAACAATTGGACCATTCAGCTCAGTACTTTGCTTGCAGAAGTGAAAGCAAAGGATGTTGGGCAGAACAGCATGATGGTTGCTGTCTTTGACATCTAACCTCATGATTATACCCAGTTCCCCTATAATGTGAGGTTGTTTTCTTGCAAAATCCAGTCTTAAGGAACATTTGTGCTGTGACAACTCATCCATCTGACACCGTGGACTTGTGCACAAGCTGTTTCTTCCAATACCATGGCACGCGTTATCCAAACAAGGTTAGTGTAAACATACATTATGGCAGAACTGGCCATAATGAGCAGCGTGCCTAATGAAAAGTCTGGGAGCCAGAGGACCTGGGTCCTTGGTCCATCTCTGCCAGTTGCTTGCTATGTGCTCTGGGGCAAGTCTCATAACTTCTCTGTGCCTCAGTTTTCTCATCTGTAAAATGAGGATTCAATACCTGATCTCCCTTTGACTTTGACTGTGAGCCTCATGTGGGACAAGGACTGTGGTCACCCTGATGATCTTGTATCTACACCAGGACTTAAAACAGCACATAGTGAGCATTTCATCATCATCATCATCATCATCATCATAATCATAACAACAACAGATTGTAACTGTACTATCAAATCTCCCCAGATTTTCTCTCCAAGAAAGCCATCATGCACCTATCACCACCATTTTAGACCTACTTAATATTTCCTCTGAATATCCTGACTACACTTCCTAATCACTCATTATGAATGTCTAACTTATTGATGCTACCTTTATTTTCTGCCTGCACAACTTCCTGTGAAGCAGAAAGTATAATAATAATTCACTTATTCATTCAATTGTATTTACTTAGTGCTTACTGTGTGCAGAGGACTGTACTAAGTGCTTAGCAGAGTACAGTACAACGATAAACAGACACATTCCCTGCCCACAATGAGCTTACAGTAATAATAATGATAGTACTTGTTAAGCGCTTACTATGTACCAAGCGCTGTTCCAAATTCTGGGGAAGATACAATTTAATCAGGTTGGACACAATCCCTATCCCACATGGACTCACAGTCTAAGTAGGAGGGAGTAGGATTTAATCCTCATTTTACAGATGGAGTAACTGAGGCCCAGAGAAGTGATGTGACTTACCCAAGGTCACACAGCAGACAAGTGGCAGAGCTAAGATTAGTACCCAGGTCCTCTGACTCCCAGGCCCATGCTCTTTCCACTAGGCCATGCTGCTTCTCGATTCAAATTCTACTGTCTAGTCAATTTATGCTGCAGAGAGTCCCTTCATGCCATCTCACAAACTAAAACATTTCTTGGGGCTTTGGAAATTCTGGGGCTCCTTTGCTGTGGGTGGGCTGCCTGGTCTTGTGAAGGCTAGCTATTAATGTACAGATGTGGAATGCCAATTTTCCATTCAAGGCTGTAAAATAACAGAGTGTCATGCAGTTAAAAATAACCACCAGAAGCACACAATGAATTCCAATGTCTGTTTCTCCTACAACACTGAGCCAAGTAAGTGTCTGTATGAGCTCAACAAGCATTCATGGGGCCACTTCCCTGATCCAGTTATTTGGAGATGACTAGAGTTTATTTTTATGGTTAAATTCCTGCAAGGTTCTTAATGTGTTTATGTCTGCTTTTGTCCCCTATTTTCTACCTCCTGCCTGTTATGAATGTAGAAAGGAGAGTTTCTTGCATTTCAAATCTTCTAGCTGCTTTACCACTGATAGTTTTGAGTGAGCTGTTACGCACACTCAATCAGAAACAATGATTCCATTCAAACTTGCCTGGCTCAGTGTCAGCAAATGCCTGTGATTGCCATTTCATATCCGATATGCCATGTTTTAGGACTAAGATGAATCCAGGATTTGCTACGGTCATCTCCCTGATGGAGTCTACATGCTTATCCTAATCACTGTGTGTATTTCATAAAGCCGAACGAAACACGAGTGGAAAACGTCACTGAAGGAGAATGCAAGGTGGGGTTAGATGTGAAAGGGGTAACACTACCAGAAGGGAACTGGATTAAACCTGACCAGGAACACTGACTGTCACAAGTGGATCTGGAACTTCAAATGAATGAAGTATTAAAGCAGGGTGGGTCGCAGCAGTGGGGTGGAATGCACTTAGAATTTACCAAGATATCACTCAAAAAGGAAAGACGGCAAATAGAGGAAGGAACATTTTAAACAAAGCAAAATTGATTGCAAATTTTGTTCCTAGAAATGCAGAGGTCTAGTAAGCCAACAGGGTCAGTTCTATCTCTGGTCCCTAGGGAGAGATGATTATGAAAGCTACTTGCTAGGTTGGTATGCCCGGACACAATTACTAGGAGACATGTCAGAATGAACCTTCATCTATTTATGACCCATTTATCCATGCTGGTGACTGTGTTCACAGGCCATTTAACTTTTGACCCACAATACTTGAAGAATGGTAGGCTTCCAAATGTTAAACTTTCCCCAGATTCACTCAATTTAAATCAGTTAAAGAAGTTTGGATTATATTTGTACACATCCCATTACAGAATTGTTTTTTACCTCCAGATTCCTCAAGGAGGCAATTGCCCCAAAGATCTTTTGTTTTCTTCAGGCTATGGCAAATGACTTGAAGGACAGCTTGGTCAATAACAGCCACAACACAAGCTTTTCCTTTGCTTTTGCATTTTAGTAATCACTTTTGTCAGTGAGATCTTCATTTCTTCCTTTGTTTATTCTTTTTGAGTCTGGTCAGTTCTAGAATAGGAGACTTCCAGGAATTCATCCTCATAACTGAAAAACCCATTTGTTTGCCCAATAAACTTGTTTCCTCCTCTTCCTCCCTGATCCTAGGCTAAATGGGCTCCCATATCCACTCTCGTTCTCTTTTGACCTTTTCCTGCTGAGACAAGATTGTAGCCTAAGTCTGGGATAAAGCTATTTCAACTTTAGGGTGCCTCAACTTGGAACTGAGCCTAAATGACCCTAAGCAGCCAATGTGGTGCTTACTACCTTTGTTATCAATCAATCAAGCAATCATATTTATTAAGCTCTTACTGTGTGAGAAGCACTGGACTAAGCGCTTGGGAGAGTACTCTATAACAGAGTTGAAGACACGTTCCCTGCCCATAGTGAAAATGTTTTCGTCTTTTTTCTCTAGCCTGACTAACCTTCTAGACCCACAGACATTTCAACACAGTTTCGCTTGCTCATGACATCCCAAAAGTGGTGTGCTGAGCATCTTCCTGAGTTTTTGAGGAAAGGTTGTGGGGAGAGAGGGCAATGCCAGCCAGATTCCTGAAGGAGACGATCAGATACGCTTGTTTTCTGGTTGCTTGCTATGGACCAGGCTGGCACCAGTAGAGAGAGGCAGAGGCTGGGGAGGAGAGCAGATCTCTGCAGGAGCTAGAGGGAAAGTGGGAAGGCACACAACCCAGCAGGATAGAGAGTTGAATTTAAAATGAAACTAGTTGCTAATGGCTGTGACTGCTTAGGCCTCTGTGCTTCCTGCTTGCTGCTGCTGCTCTGTGACGATTTTTCTGAGCTTTTGAGAAACACGCCTTCGAACCTAAAATAGGCCAGCTTTAGGACTCAGGGGTGCCTCTGTTAGTGTGGGACTTGAGCTGGTGGTTCCAGCTGTGGAGAAAGGGGTTTGGGGAGAGCCAGGATCTCCCAGTCCTCTGTCGGACTCAAATCTCACCCCAATCCCCTTTACCCCTTTAAAACCACTTGTTCCCCCTGCATTACTAATCCCTTGGATCAAGAATCATCACTGCTTCTGCTAGGGAGGCAGCGTGGCCTAGTAAGAAGAGAACAGTACAGGGAATAAGAGGCTCTGAGCTCTAGTCCTGGCCCCCTTAACTTCTCTTTGGCTCAGTTTCCTCAACTGTAAAATCGGGGTAAAGTAACTTCCCTTTCCCTCTTCTCTTTCCCACTTCGACTGCGAGTCACATGTGGGACAGGAATGCGACCGACACGGCTCTCTTGTATCCATCTAAGCTATTGACACATAAAAGTGCTTAATATTATCATCATCATCTGCTACTGTTGCAGCTGTCCAGTTAAATACAGGATTCTTTTGGAAGACTTAATCAAAGGGCTGGTATCTGACCACATGTAAGAAATACTGTATGCCCCGACCTGTGCTTTAGCTTTACCTGGAGCCACTACCCTAATCCTACTAGATACTATCCTTTAAGTTTAATGGGTCACGATAATACATGTATACTCCTTGTTTCTCCTGTGGCAGCATGGGAGTAATTGTTGGTGACTAGCTTTGCATAGGGTTTCAACTGGTTTGAGAAGTAAAAGTCATTGATTTGCAGCTGGAAGGGAGAACTTCACTGGTATGGAGGCTCTGCATTAGAGGGACTCCTCTGATGAACCCAGGTCCCAGAACAATAAAGATGTTCCAGAGGGAGGGTGGGAAAAGGGGAAAGAGAAGGGTTTTCTTTTCAACTCCCTTGAAGTAAAAGCAAAACAAAATTCCAATACTCTATGGAATTTCTAAAATTTCATATACCTTTTGATTCTGATGAATGCTACTGGGTGAAAGTTTGGTTTCCCCTGGAGTATGTTTGGGATCCAGAAGGATTAGGATTATTTTATTTTAGCAGATTTTCCCACTGCGAATGACACCAGGCTGTCTTGGATGAACTCAGATTACCCCTGGTCTACTTGTTGTTTTGGTTTCACTCCCAGCAGCCCCCAACCACGAAAACAGTTTTCCTGCTGCTGTGAATTAATTCTGCCCAGGCCTCTGACTGCACTTTGTTTACAGGGTTATGTCAAGAAACATTGGTGAGTAAGCCTCTATTCTTTCTCTGCCCCCAAAGGCTATAAATAACATCCTATACATGAACATCCACTTTATACAACTGTATCTCTTCTGGCAATTTCTCATCAGTAGAAAGAATTCTGGGAAGGAATCTGATATTTCTTTAAAAGGTATTCTGCACTGGAGCCTCACTCTCAGGCTAGCTGAGGTGGAAATGGGCTTGTCACTTTCATGGGGACTTGAAAGCAACCTTCCTTTAAATCCATTTCAGAAGACTGACTTCTTTTTTCCTTTGCCTGTCAATGTTTCCAGTAATTTTTGGCTTAGTCCCTTCTCTTTCAAATTCTGGCAGCGAATACTTAATGCCTCAGGTTGCTAGTGATGAGAAAAAAACACACACAACTCTTCTACAAGCTGATCTATCTGTTCCCTTCTCTTGGATAGTGTGGGGAATCAATCAAGCAAACAATCAATCGATGGAATTTATTGAGCCCTTACTGTGTGCAGAGCACTGTACTAAGCTCTAGGGAGAGTACAACAGAGTAAGTAGACATGATCCCTGCCTCTTCTGTTGTTCTAGAGGCCTCCACCTTCATACCTAACTTGTCTTTCTCTGTAAAGGGATTTGATTTTGTTTCTTGAAAAGAAGGCTCTGTTCTGTGATTGGTGACAGATAATAAGAATGGTTGGGGGAGGACCCGCCTTCAGGGCTATAAGGCTGGCTACCTTTAGGTCGGGTAATAGAATCAATAATAATAACAATTATTGTGGTATTTGTTAAGCACTTATGATGTGCCAAGCACTGTACTAAGTGCTGGGGTAGATACAAGCAAATCGGGTCGGACACAGTCCCTGTCCCACATGGGGCTCACAATCTCAATTCCCATTTTACAGAGGAGGGAACTGAGGCCCAGAGAAGTGCAGTGGCTTGCCCAAGGTCACACAGCAGACAAGTGGAGAAACCGGGATTAGAACCCACATCTTTCTGACTCGCAGGCTCATGTTCTATCCACAATGCCACGCTGCTTCTCGAGATGGGAAACAGTAGTGCTTGCTCCTGCCTAAGTCTGACTCAATATGTGGCAAAGAATAACTAGGTAATAAAAATAACTTTGCTGTTTGTTAAGCATTTACTATGTGCTGAGCATTGTGCTAAGTACTGGGGTAGATACAAGATAATCAGATCAAAGTCCCTGTTCCCACACAGGGAGCACAGGTATTTTATCCCCTGAGACAGAAGATGAGTGACTTGCCCAAAGTCACACAGCAAGCAAGCGGTGGAGCTGGGATTTAAAGCCAGGTCTCCTGACTTCCCAGTCCTAGGCTCCTTCCACTAAGCCACACTGCTTCTCTAAGTCACTACTAAAGGGCAGGGGATCCTGGAGGGTTGGAGAAGGGACCTAAAAACACTATTTCTTCATTCAGTTTTAGAGCCCTTGCACCTCATGGCCGCGGCATTTAAACACCTACCTATGGATGTTGTCTTCAAATGTCCTGACCTTGAACTCATCTTCTTCAGTTTGCCGCCTCCTGGCTTCTTCCTCTTCCGCTGTTCCGGCTGGGATTCCTTGCATCAGCCATTTTTCTCGAAGGGCCTTTGACTGTGAGGATAAGAGAAGAGAATGGTGCAATGAATCTTTGGAATTCCCCACAGATGTTCCACACCACGGTTTGGGAGCGGGAAAGGGATGCTGAGATGTGTCTGTAGGAGTATCCTAGAAAAAAACCTTCAGACCCACCAAGAGAAGAACCTAAAATCAGCCCAGCAGCCAAAGCTATTAATAAAGGTCACCAAATTTGTTGGGGGCTGAAGCTCTTCTAGTAGATTGCCATTCTCATGCATGTTTGGAAGAGCTCACTAGACAGCATTTCAATCCATCAATTGATCACATTTGTTAAGCACTTACTATGTGCCTAGTACTGTTCTAAGCACTGGGGTCGATACAAGTTAATCAGGTTGGACACAGTCCCTGTCCCACATGGGACTCACACTCTTAATCCCCGTTTTACAGATGAGGTAACTGAGATCCAGAGAGGAGAAGTGACTTGCCTAAGGTCACACAGCAGACACCTGGGGGATCTGGAATTAGAACCCAGGTCCTTCTGACTCCCAGGCCTACGTTCTATCCACTGAGCCACACTGCTTCAAGACCCTAAGCTCCTTGCAGGCAGAGAATATGCCTACCAACTCTGTTATATTTTATTTTATATTGTACTCTCCCAAGTGCTTGGTAAAGTGCTCTGAACACAGTAAATACTCAATAAATACCATTGATTGAAATGGTCAAGCATACTAACTACTGCAAACTACTTTCCTTTCCATTTTCTAGTAAGGGTCAGAGGGCCCTTGAATATTGCTTAGCCGTATTTAGCATTCTATAAAAATGTCTGACAGCGACCACTCCTAGTTAATTTAATTGTTTAACATTGAACAGCACACAAAATGAGCACTTTGTCTTTGCTGGATCATTCTGATACTAAGTGGGAAACTAAAGTAACCAAGTCAGTATAATAATAATAATAATGTTGGTATTTGTTAAGCGCTTACTATGTGCAGAGCACTGTTCTAAGCGCTGGGGTAGACACAGGGGAATCAGGTTGTCCCACGTGGGGCTCACAGTCTTCATCCCCATTTTACAGATGAGGTAACTGAGGCACAGAGAAGTGAAGTGACTTGCCCAAGGTCACACAGCAGACAAGTGGCAGAGCTGGGATTCAAACTCATGACCTCTGACTCCAAAGCCCGTGCTCTTTCCACTGAGCCATGCTGCTTCTCTGCTTCTCTAGTATCTTTTACTACTGCTTAGCACCTACTGTAATAATAATGTTGGTATTTGTTAAGCACTTACTATGTGCAGAGCACTGTTCTAAGTGCTAGGGTAGATACAGGGTAATCAGGTTGTCCCTCGTGAGGCTCACAGTGTTCATCCCCATTTTACAGAAGAGGTCACTGAGGCACAGAGAAGTGAAGCGACTTGCCTAAGGTCACACTGCTGCCAAGTGGCAGAGCTGTGATTCGAACCCATGACCTGTAATTCATCCTTAAGGAGAGGGTGAGTGGTTATTTGCAAGGTTGCTGAAAATATCTGATGAAAAAAGCCAGTACTAGAAACCGGGCCCTCTGACAACCCATACCTAGACCCTTTCAGCTAATCAATAGCCAGAGAACAAACACCTAAGCCACAGCAGAGGAGGGCATTTTTAAAAGAACCTCCCTGTCCTTGACACCTCTTGGATCATCAGAATAGAAATGCTTCTCCTCTTCCTCTCTCCATAAACCCTTCAATCTGACAGCCAGCCTGGGGCATGGAAGTCAGGAGGTTTGGACCTTTTTTAGGTTGGAAAAGAAAAGAAAAAGCACTGGAGACACTTGATGTAATAATAATAATAATGATGATGATGATGATAATAATGGTATTTGTTAAGCACTTACTATGTACCAGGCATTGTACTAAGCCCTGGAAGCAAATCGGGTTAAACACAGCAACTGTCCCATGTGAGGCTTACAGTCTCAATACCCATTTTACAGATGAGGTAACTGAGGCACAGAGAAGTGAAGTGCCTTACCCAAGGTCACACAGCAGACAAGTGGAGAGCTAGGATTAGAACTCATGACCTTCGGACTCCCAGTCCCGTGCTCTTTCCACTATGCTATGCTGCTTCCAAATGTTGGAATGGAATATGGAAAATGCAGTATTGGTTATTTTGGGACTGTTGGACTCTTGAGTTGTAAGGAGCCCAAAACTCTGCTCCTCTAGTTACACTGCCCCAGGATTTGAATTTTTGGATGTTTCCTTGTTCTTATCTTTCATGTCCCTCTGGGTTCTTATTCTTTCATCTTTCCTTATGTGTCTATCGCTGAGTCCTTTCCCCGTTTTGTCTTAGATTGTGAATCCCTGGAGGGCCAAGAACCACGTGTAATTCTACCTGTGTATTTTGTGCAGTGTTTAGTACAGTGCTAGCAACAAAGTAAGCCCTTGATAAATAGTAGCTCATCTACAAATCCAAGTGTTTTATGTTTCTGTTGTGTTGTGGTATACTTCATGTATAAAGGCTACCAATTAAGTTCTCAGCATGAGTCAGGAAATGATGGTCTAATACAAAGTAGGGTTTCTGGTCTCAGTGCAAACTTCTTCTTGAAGGTGTTTTAACATAAAAAGCACACTTGTATTTGCTCTTTATGGCCTAGAAGTAAAACTGCCAAGAGAAATTAACAATTCAAACGCTTAACTTCAAAGGCTGCCTTAAACTATGAAAGACTTTTTTTTTATTATTGACTGAAATAAGAGGCTTTGCACATAGTAGAGAAGTAGCATGGCCTAGTGGCACGAGCACGGGCCTGGGAGTCAGAGGTCATGGGTTCTAATCCTGGCTCCGCCACTTATCTGCTGTGTGACCTTGGGCAAGTCACTTCACTTCTCTGTGCCTCAGTTCCCTCATCTATAAAATGGGGATTAAGACTGTGAGCCCCATGTGGGACAATCTGATTACCTTGTATCTACCCCAGCGCTTAGAACAGTGCTTGGCACATAGTAAGCACTTAAGAAATACCATAATTATCATTATTATAGTAATTGCTCAATAAATAAGACTGATTGAATAAACACTGGGACTGTCACCACATCCATGAACACTGATAATTCTTTCATTCAACCAATCATATTTATTGAGCGCTTACTGTGTGCAGAGCACTATACTACGCACTAGGGAGAGTACAATATAACAGTAAACAGGCATATTCCCTGCTCACAACGAGCTTACAGTTTAGAAGGGGAGAATGATTATGAACATTCAGAGAAATGCAACTTTTTTGATAAGGAGAAAGTTGTTCTTTTATTCTACTTTTCTGGAGATTTTGTGAGCACGTTTGTGTTAGTATGAGCATGTGCCGTATGAACTCTCTTTTATTATAGGAAATCAGGTTTCAGTGCTCAAAACAAGATCGAGAGTGACTCAAATGGAAAACAGCCATTTTAGAAGCTTATCCTTCAGTTTACAAAAAAATGAGATGAGGATAAAATCAAGCTCTTCTAAAAAGTTTTGGGATCCTCAGAGGAAAGAAGCTTAGAAGTGTGAAGTTCCAGCTCAGTTGTATATTTATGCACTGATGAAAAAGCACCCTGTCAAAGAGGTTCCTTGAACCCTACAAAAGAACTCTCAGGTTCCAGAAATATAACACAGGAATTATAGAATCTAAACACTTTGTCCCTAACCTTGAAGGAGCCTAGTTTCTAATGAAAGAAAATATTGAACTGGACACACAACCTTCTCCCCATCTCTCAAAAATGTTGTTTTTGAGCTTGTGCTAGTTTTAAATTGTTTAATATTTGCAGTGGGGATTTAAGTAAGAGGTGGATTGATAGCTCCATGGGTAAACACTTCTGCTCAGTGTACAACATGAGTGGGTGAATGAATATGAACGGAAGCATCGTTGCCTAGTGGAAGGAACACAGAACTGGAAGTTGAGGGACCTGGGTTCTAATCCCAGTTCTGACAGTTGCTGGCCGTATAACCTTGGTCAAGTCACTTAACTTCTCTGTGCCTCAGTTTTCTCAACTGTAAAATGAGGTTTAAATGCCTGTTCTCCCTCCTTCTTAACTGTGAGCCCCATGCAGGACAGGGACTGTGTCCGAGCTGATTTTCTTGTATCTAGGACAGTGCTTGGCACATATTAAGTGCTTTACAAATACTTTTTACTATTTATTATTATTGACCAGTAGAATGGTTTCTCTGACTTTTGGTGATTGCATGATTGGGTCTACCATGTAGCTCCCCAGAATGTGGAGGTTAGGGACTCATGACAGGGTTCCAGAGCCAACTCAGAAGTGGAACTTGAAAGATGTTGATCTGGTAAAATTTGTCTTGGAAGCTTGAGCCAAGCTCTGCCAACTAATATCAGGTCGGTTGTTACTAGGTTTGCCCCATGAGAATTTGTGCATAAAAAGGAATCACGTCTACCAACTCTATTTTACTGGACTCTCCCCAGTGCTTAGTTCAGTGCTCTGCACATGGAAAGTGCTCAGTAAATACCACTGATTGGCTACATTTCAGCTGAAGTCATTTTGTGTGAATCGTTTCAAGGGTGGATGGTCCTGTTTCCCTCAAGGAAGCTGAGTTGGATTCATCACAAAAGTCATCTATTTCAACCCACTCTATTTTGGTTTGCTTGATAAACATTCAGGGAGCAGTACTATTGTAAATCAGTGAGTGGGATAAGTCGGAACAGCATTTATTAAGTGCTTACTGTGCACAATCAAAAAGAAAGACACAAAGAGAATTAGAGGCAGAGACAGAGAGGTAATAATAATAATAATGGTGTATGTTAAGCTCTTATTTTGCACCAGGCAAGCACTGGGGTTCAAACAAGGTACAAGTCCCTGTCCCACATGGGTTCACAGTCTTAATCTGTGAAGTAACTGAGGCACAGAGAAGTTAAGTGACTTGTCCAAGGTCACCTAGCAGACAAGGGGCGGAGCTGGGATTAGAAGCCACATCCTCTAACTCCCAAGCCCGTGCTCTTGCCACTAGGTCACGCTGCTTCTCAGCAGGTAAAGAAAGAGAATGACAGAGAAAGAAGGCAGACCGAGAGGATTGACAGGGAGATTAGAGACAGGGAGGGAGTCAGAAAGAGAGACACACACACTCAGACACAAACACACACACAGAAGCAGAGAAAATGATAGACAGACAGACATCCCTGAGGATGCTAAGTTGACTAAATTGATTCTAGAACCCTCACATGTGTTAGTATCATCTTGGGGGTATGATGCTCAAGAGCTCCTGAACAAGGGGAAGGCTAAGAGGTGTGTGATTTTTTAAATTAAAAGTTCAATTAAATACATTTTAATTAAAAGGTGAAGTATCATTTTTTCACCCCTTGCTGCTCAAGAAAGTGTAGTTCCCAATGAGTTATCATAACCGCCTTTAAGCCAATTACCTCCCTAATGTTTTTTTAGGCCTATTTTTTAGGAGGCCTAATAATAGTTTGCGGAAAATTGCATATGGAACACAGGAAGAAAAGTAGTTTAATCTCTTTCATTGGAACAAAGCAAAAAACAATCATTACATCCATGTTTCAGTACTATGGATGAAAATCACAAAAAGTAAAAATACGATAATTTTTTAAAAATGTCCATTTGCCCCTTGCATCTAGTTAAAATATCTCCCTTACATTTATCTGTGCAAGACTACTATCAGTTAGAACCAAGGTCACACAGCAGACAAGTGGCTGGGTTGGGATTAGAACGCAGGTCATTTGGACTCCCAGACCCATGCTCTTTTCTCTAGGCCCTATTGCTTCTCCATTTATCCGTATAAGGGTTCTGGGCTAGATTTTTATGTCATTTTTATGTATAATTAAACAGCAAGAGAAAATTTCCACAAAAGTTAGTAATCACCTTCCTCATCCTTTTCTTCAACAAACATTCAGTTAACCATCCCAGGAGGTATGGCACCGTTTAAATCCATAAGGGGATTATCTAGTATCAGAAGTGATTAGAGATACCCAAGTAAAATAGCCTTGAAGCACAAAAAAAAAACCCCACACCTAAGCCTTTTTGCATTAAGTAAGAATCTGGTGCGATTTTTATTCAGGTTGGGTTTTCAAGGTAGCTGCATCCGGAATGCAATATAAATGGAGCCCAAAGAACCTAGGGTTCCATAAAGGTTTACTGTCATTTTCATTCATTCAATCGTATCTACTGAGCACTTAATGTGTGCAGAGCAGTGTACTAAGCGCTTGGGAAAGTACAATACAACAATAAATAGACCCATGCCCAAAGTCACACAGCAGACATATGGTGGAGCCAGAATTAGAACTCAGATCCTTCCGACTCCCAGGTCCGGGCTCTACCCACTAAACCACGCTCCTTCTGGAAGTCAGGGAAGCCCGAATCCTGCTCCAGCCTCGGAACCCTGCTTGCCCTGTTCATTTTGAACTAAAACCCTCTTTTTTGGCAAAGTCCTCCAAAATGAGTGGAGAAGAAACTACAGTTTCTCACCTTCTCATCCATTTTCCAAGTGGCTCGAACTATATTAGTCACAGGAGGGCAGAGCTGAGGAATAGGGAGGTGGGACATTCCCGTTAGCTCAACTTCTACCTGTGCCACAGCTGCCTCTAATAATAATAATGATGATAATAATAACATTGGTGTTTGCTGAGCACTTACTAAGAGCCAAGCACTGTTTTAAGCACTGGGGTAGATACAAGGTAATGAGGTTGGACAGAGTCACTGTCCCACATGGGGCTCACAATCTAAGCAGCATGGCACAGTGGCTAGAACCCGGGCCTGGGAGTCAGAAGGTCATGGGTTCTAAACCCAGCTCTGCTACTTGTCTGCTGTGTGACCTTGGGCAAGTCACTTCACTTCTCTCTGTCTTAATTACCTCATCTGTAAAATGAGGATTGAGACTGTGAGCCCCACATGGGACAGGGACTGTGTCCAACCCGATTTGCTTGTGTCCACCCCAGCGCTTAGTGCAGTACCTGGCACACATTAAATGCTTAACAATTACCCCAATTATTATTATTTTACAGATGAGGTAACTGTGGCACAGAGAAGTGAAGGGACTTGCACAAGGTCACACAGCAGACAAGTGGCAGAGCAGGGATTAGAACCCAAGTCCTTTGACTTTCAAGCCCATGCTCTTGCCACTAGGCCATGCTGTCCCTCTCCCCTAATACCACCCTTTATGAAGCCCCTCCTTTGCCGTTCTCTGTCCCCTGGAGGGCAGGGGCCAGGGATTATGGAAGAGAATGTCAGGATAGAGCCAACTTGATATTTCTCCTCTCAGTTCCCTCACTGGGTCACCAGGGGTGGTGGTTTAGGGGCATGGTTCTCTGGCTGGGGTCCACTGCCCTCCAGAGCCTTGCAACAGGGCTTTGGGGTCCTGTAAGTACCCCATTTCCTCTTGTGGGACAGGGAGATCCCTGATCCAGGGCATGGATGTCTAACCAGTCCTCCCCGTCTCCCCGGCAGCATGAGTCCTCCTCCCTCCATCGAAGGGAAGGTTACTGATTTTGATTTTTCAAAAACATTCTCCCTGTCTCTCTCTCTCTCAGCTTCTGTGTCTTGCCGTTATTTCATGGCATCAGAAGATTGGCAGCTTGGAAGATAAATATAAATCAGATAATGTCAACAGGACCCCATTAGGGAATGCTGCTCATGAGCATGTCATAAATCAACCTCCCTTTGAGCTGGGTGGAGGGAGATCAGATATGGGTGCCCAGGGATCATGGTAATCCAATCAAATATACTTAGTCACTGTGCACCTGCTTTATGCACCTGAATCTGAACTTGAAAGAGATGGTTTAATACAGTTCCTATGTGGGACACAGAATGAGTCCAATCTGAATTATCCTGCATTTACCACAGTCCTTAGTACAGAGTAAATGCTTAATAAATGTCCGAATTATTACTCAAGCAACTTGTCCTGTTTCCATCTCAATCAATCCATCGATGGTATTTACTGAGCAGTTACTGTGTGCAGAGCACTGTACTAAGCACTTGGGAGAGTACGACAGAATTAGTAAATGTATTCCCTGCACACAAGGAGCTTATGGTCTAGACAGGGAGACAGATATTAATATAAATAAATAAATTACAGCTATGAACATAAGTGTGATGGGGCTGAGGGTGAGGTGAATACCAAGGGCTTAAAGGGTAAAAATCCAAGTGCAAAGATGACACAGAATAGAGTGGGAGCAGGGGAAAAAGGGCTTAATCAGGGAAGACCTCTTTGAAGAGATGTGATTTTAATAAGGCTTTGAAGATGTGGAGAGTTGTGGTCTGTCATAGATGGAAGGGGAGGAAGTTCCCGGTCACAGGGAGGATGTTGGCAAAGGATTAGCAGCGAAATACAGTAAAATTGCATTAGAGGAGCAAAGGTGCAAAAAATTGATAGATATATATATATTTGTTCAATTAGTGTTTGAATTTAAATTTGGATTTATTGTACCTTTAAAGTATAGACTCACTTTCTGCAAGACAGTGGAGTCCACTGAACTCTCCCCCTCAGGTCCATACTTCACTCTGTTGCCAGGATCATTTTTCTAAAAAAAAGTGTTCTGTATACATTTTCCCACTTCTCAAAAACCTCCAGTGGTTGTCCACCCATCTCCTCATCAAACAAAAATTCTACACCATAGGCTTTAAGGCACTCAATCAACTCCTATCTAACCTCACTCAGCTCCCACGGCAACTCAGCCCGCCTACTTTGCTCTCCTAACACCATCCTACTTACTGCGCCTCAGTCTCATCTCTCATTGTTGACACATCCTCCCTCCTGCCTGGAACTCCCTCCCCCTTCATATCCTGCAGACCAGCACTTTCCCCATCTTCAAAGCCCAATGAAAATCCTAATTCCTCCAGGAAGTCTTCCCTGCCTAACCTCTCATTTCCTCTCCCTCTCTCCCTCCCTTCTGCTTTGCTTAGGCACTTGGGTCTGTGCCACCGAGAATTTCAGTACTCACCCCAACCCCACAGCACTTATGTACACATCTTTATAGTCTATTCCTTTCCCTATCTATAATTTATCTTAGTATCTGTTTCTACCTCTAGATTGTCAGCTCCTTGTGGGCAGGGATCATGTCTACCAACTGTATTGTACTATATTGTACAATGCTTCCTTGGCTACCTTTTCACTTCTCAAAAAACTAAGTACTAAGGGAAAGATAACCAAGGAGACACTGTCCTGAGAAGAAAAGAGACACATCAGAGATCCATAGTCTTTCCTTAACCACCATTACGTGTTCTGCAGGTATGCACATGCCATTGTCACCTCAACTTGACAATCTCATGAAAGAGCAATTCATAGTGCTCCATAGAAATAGGATCATGTTATTCTCTAATAATGCAGAAGGAAACATTCTGCCACCAGTCGGTTACTGGTGACAGTGACAGAACTCTCTCCGTGAGGCTGCAATCAATTACTATGCTTAAGTGCATTTATTCAGAAACGCAGTCTCCTGTTTGCCCAATGACGCTAGAGAGATTCAGACACGAATTAAAGGAGCCCTATTCACCACACAGCATCCCATCTAGCCTTTAATGAGCTACATTTTTTTTATATAAAACTGACAAATGTTCAGTGTTGAGAAAGATTAAATGCATAATGTGAAAACTAGAAGCAGTCCCTTCCTTATTCAATTCTGTTGATTCCCTCTTCCTTATATTAAATGAAGCAAAGGAATATTACATTTTCTTCAAGGCAAAAAGAAAAACAACATTATACTGCAATATATGTAGGGGTGGAGGGCATATATGTATGCATATGCACAGATGTAGATGAACTGAATGTGTACATACATGCACATGAATGCAGCCTCACCCACACAGCATATGCTCTATGCAGCATGTTTTCATCTATATTTCTAGGTATGCCAGTAACATGTATAAGCATGCAAATGGACATATTTACCAAATAGGATCACCTCCATCCTAACAGCATCCACATTTTAATATTTGCACTGTTATTCAACTGGTGTATTCCTAAAGCATTTGGTTTTTTGAGGGGGATGACTATTTTTAAGAAATCCACAGCAAAAAAGAGGATTTCGTGCTCAACTCAAAGAGGTTGGCTTATATTAAACGAACACCCCTTCATATTAGTGCAGTTCTCCCCTGCTTTCCAATGTGTGATCTGCATGTCTAATAATAAACAGATTTTGTCCATCTCGTCCTGGCATCAGTCTCTTACCTTGGAGTGCTGCAGTTGAAGTATCTGCTCCTCAAGCTGTTGTCTCTTGCCTTCTATTTCTGTCTGCCTTTTCCGTTTTTCCTTGAAAATTAAAAGAGAAGCCGTAAGAGAGTGTGGATATTGGCTGCACAAATTTTAAAACAGGGAACGAGGCAGAGCACATCTGAACAGATGCTTTCCAAGATGCTTTGCACAGAGACGCTTCACCTGCCTCTCTGTCTTTGGGTATGTTGCAAACAGCAGCATCCTTGTAACATGTCTGCTGTGGGCTAGCGACTTGTTCTATAAGCAGTAAGAAATTCTCTTCACTCAGTCCTAGGGTATGGGAGCAGCAATTTAATCCAGAGGTAAAAATGAGCCATAAAAGCCAGACATGGAGGCAAAAGACACCCGCAAGCACACACGCAGACACACACACTCTGCTTACTACATATGTTGCAAAACTGTGAGATTAATCTGGAGCAAAAAAATAAAAATAACCCAACTGTAAAGACAGGGTTGGGTACAGTTTGCAGAGAAAATTGCTTGAAAAGATGGGGTTCTTGGGGTTGAGTCCCTTTCTCCACCCTAGCTAATTCCAAGTTGAGAGAGGGGAAGAGAGAGAAATATATATTAGCTCTCTCTCTCTCTCTCCCTCTTGAAATGTAGGAAGAGGGAAAGAGGGAGGGAGCAAAAAAATTAAAATCAATCTGGACAACAAAGCTGTTGAGAATGAGAATATACCCAAGGGAATGATGCTGCATTAACCAGGAAATGACAGAAAAAGACCTTTTCTACTTGCTTGTAATGAAGGAGGGATTAGCTTCTCATTCCAATTGACAACTATTTTTTGACTAGAGTATAATATTTAAAATTAACGGAAAAAACGTATTTGCTCTCCCTATTACTGCAATAGAAAACTAAACATCTTCTTTCCATTTAATAGAAGCAATTTTTCTTCTCTTTCATTATTCAATCTACTATCATACAAACTTTCATGGGCTGCTCCTCTACCTCCCACCCCTAACTGTGGACATCGCTTAAGGTTCAGTTCTTCTTCTATTCTCCATCTACTCCACTTCCTTGGACAACTCATTTACTTCCATGGCTTCATCTACTACCTCTATGCGGATGATTCCCAAATCTACATCTCCAGCCCTGATCTCTTTCCCTCTCTGCAGTCTCGCATTTCCTCCTGCCTTCAAGATATCTCTACTTGGATGTCCTGCCGCCACCTCAAATTTAACATTCCAAAACGGAACTCCTCATCTTCCTATCCAAACCCTGTCCTCTCCCTGACTTTTCCCATCACTGTAGACGGCATCTCCATCCTTCCTATCTCACAAACCTGTAACCTTGGTGTTATCCTCGACTCCTCTTCTTTCAACCTACATATTCAATCTATCACTAAATCCTGTCGGTTCAACCTTCACAACGTTGCTAAAATCCATCCTTTCCTCTCCATCCAACCTGTTACCACATTAGTCAAGCAATTTTCCTACCCCCTCTTGATTACTATATCAGCCTCCTTGTTGACCTCCCTCCCTCCTGTCTTTCCCTACTCCCGTCCATACGTCACTCTGCTGCCTGGATCATTTTTCTACAAAAACGTTCACTCCATGTCTCTCCACTTCTCGACAATCCCCATTGGTTGCCCAATCACCTTCATAACAAACAGAAACTACTTACCATCAGTTTTAGAGCACTCAATCACCTTGCCCCCTTCTACCTCACCTCACTACTCTCCTACTACACCACAAACTGCACACTTTGCTCCTCTATTGCCAACCTACTCCCTGCACCTTGATCTCATCTATCTCTCCACTGACCTCTCACTCATGTCCTGCCTCTGGCCCGGAACACCCTCCTTATTCATATCCGACAGATAATCACTCTCCTCACCATCAAAACCTTATTGAAGGCAAATCGACTCCAAGAGGTCTTCCCTGACTAAGCCCTCCTTTCCTCTTCTCCCATTCCTTTCTGCATCACCCTGACTTGCTTCCCATATTCACTTCCCCCACCCCTCGCCGGCCCAGCCCCACAGCACTTATGTACATATCTGTAATTTATTTATTTATATTAATGCCTGTTTCCCGCTCTAGACTGTAAGCTCATTGTAAGCGGAGGATGTGTCTGCTATACTGTTGTGTTGCACTCTCCCAAGTGCTTAGTACAGTGCCCTGAACACAGTAAATGCTGAATGAATATGATTGATTGATTGTTTGCATTTTACTTATAGTTAAAAATAAAAATGACTGCAACTGTTAAATTAATATTTACAGTTCCACCCCTAAATAGATTAGATGGGATTTCATGCCACAGAAGGAGGGAAGGTATCTATTGGATGGGAAATTATGGTAAAAACTCAAGAACGTTGGCCACCATCACAGTGGATTTTTTTCTAGTAAAACTAACCACTGGCAAACTTTTTCTGAACAGATAAGGCTGTTAGAGAAGCAGCATGGCTCAGTGGAAAGAGCCCGTGCTTCGGAGTCAGAGGTGGGTTCGAATCCCAGCTCTGCCACTTGTCAGCTGTGTGACTGTGGGCAAGTCACTTCACTTCTCTGTGCCTCAGTTACCTCATCTGTAAAATGGGGATTAACTGTGAGCCTCACGTGGCACAACCTGATGACCCTGTATCTACCCCAGCGCTTAGAACAGTGCTCTGCACATAGTAAGCGCTTAACAAATACCAACATTATTATAAGGCTCTGGTTTTCCCACAGTCCTTATCCTTTAGGCCAGTGTTTCTAAATTTAGAGTAGACTCTTTCTGCCAAAGGGAGCTCCAAGGACAAAAAGAGGTTAGGGAATTGGTCCACATCAAGCCTTTAAGTTAAACTCGAACTAGCATCTTGCATTAGACTGTCAGCTCTTTGAGGATCAAGACATCACTGTCTCGGTGAACTGCACATGATGGGTCAATGCTAATCACTCTTTGGGCTTTGGGCTTTGGAGTCAGGGGTCATGGGTTCGAATCCTGGCTCGGCCACTTGTCAGCTGTGTGACTTTGGGCAAGTCACTTAACTTCTCGGTGCCTCAGTTACCTCATCTGTAAAATGGGGATTAAGACTGTGAACCCCACCTGGGACAACCTGATTCCCCTGTGTCTACCCCAGCACTTAGAACAGTGCTCGGCACATAGTAAGCGCTTAACAAATGCCAAATTATTATAATCAATCATTCTATGGTATTTATTGAACGCTGTGTACAGAGCACCGGACTAAGCGCTTGGGAGAGTACAATACAACAGAGCTGGTAGACACGTTCCTTGCCCACAGGAGCCTACAGTCTAGAGTATACAGTCGAAATACTCGATAGTGGTGCTAGTCACTTAGTACAGTACTCTGCAAAAGTAAGTGCTCAATAAATTCTATCGATTAATGGATCGATCATCATCTTTCAAATTCAATGCTCCACAATAGGCATTTTCATTGTGCAATGGAAGAACAAGAGATCATTCTTCCCCACAACACAAACCTATTCTGGCATAACATGATCCACAAGTTGGTGCAAGTAGTTTCAGTATAGGAAAAAAATGACTATACCCAAGCACATAACTTTGGGCAATGTCATACTGTTGCACTTTCCAGCTTCCTCCTCAGCTTTACTGTACTGTACCATAGAGTATTTTGTGTACCTGAAATTTTGGCGAGTCTAATAAAGTAAAGAAACAATGTTCTGCCCCGCTGGACTGTAAGCTCAATGTGGGCCAGGAATGTATGTACCAACTCTGTAGTATTGTACTCTTCCAAGCGCATAGTACCATGCTTTGCACACAGTAAGTGCTAAATAAATACGATTGGTTGATTCAATGTGTGGCAGAGGTGTAAAGCATTCTGCTATTCATGGGCCTAACAATAATCGAGGAATTTCAATAACAAAATGCCGGCCATGATATATTTTCAAACCATTTATCCCCAGTGTGTTAATTCCCATTGAATCGATGGTTACTATAGCACCATTTTCCCATTACACGAGGCTCTTCAAGAAGACAATTCCCATGTTATAAGAGACCTCCCTGCCATGATTTTCAAGTTATTCTGGCAATGTCTCAGTGAGATACTGAAATGGAAGTTCCCATTACAGTATGCTTATTTTACAGAAGGGAGAAGTGAAACACAGGGGGGTTAGGTCACAGATATTGTATGAAAAAAACCCCATGATGATATAACCCATGTTTCCTAAATCTTAGCAGAGTGATTTTATCCCTAGATGAGTTAGCCTCTCCAAGGTGTTTCTTAACTAAGTTGCCTTAGAAAACTGTGGCTGAAATTTAGAGTTATTAAGGGATTTATAAACTGATCTGCATCCTCATAAAAATAATAATAACAATAATAGTTAACTGCTTATTATGTGCCAACCACTGTGCTAAACCCGAGGGTAGAAACAAGATAATCAGATTGGACGCAGGCCCTGTCTCATGTGGGACTCCCAGTCTAATTAGAGGGAGGAGGATTTAATCCCCATTTTACAGAGGAGGAAACTGAGGGACAGAAAAGTGAAGTGACTTGCCCAAGATCACACAGCAGTCAAGTGGCAGAGCCAGGATTAGAACCCAGGTCCTCCAACTCACAGGCTGTGCTCTTTCCACTAAGTTACACGACTTCCTGGCATTCCAGGTATGCTGTTTTATCTAGAAATATCATTTATACCTCAATACCCAGAAGTTCTTCCAGTCACTAAAGCACATTCAGTGTCTTCATGGACCAACTGGGTCTCTTAATTACCCATCTTCTAGTTAGTCAATTTGAGGGGGGGAGGATGGTAAATCACTTTACAAGGAACTCCTGGAGTTCAGTTGTCAACAGCTTCCAATCACGCATGCTTCTGAAAATTGAACTCAACCTGTCAACAAACTCAATAGCTGAAACCACCTGCCATGAGGACAATAAAGAACAGATGATATCACAATAATTTTCAAATATTGGTATACTCTGTTCCATAAATGCTAAATAACTGTACTTGGATTAACCACTAAAACAAGCAAACAGATGTTATGTTAGTAGAGTTAGAAAACAAATTGGATATAGATATTACTAAGTTTAATAAGGGATTTTTCTCTTTTATTGTGGAAAGACAGATGAGAGTGAAGCTGAATATTTTCGGCAAGCAACCCTAAGGGTGGACAAAGCAAGTGTGGCACTATGGGAGTGATGAAAGTTTGGCTTAGTGGAAAGTGCACTGGGTTCTAATCCTTGCTCTGTCACTTGCCTGCTGTGTGAATTGGGCAAGTCACTTAACTTTTCTGTCAGTTTCCCCAACTGTAAAATGGGGATTCAATACCTGTTCTCCCCCCCTTAGATTTTGAGCCCTTTGGGGGTGAGGGGCGTGTCCAACCTAATTAGCTTGCATCTACCCCAGCACTTAGTGGAGTGCTTGGCATATAGAATGTCCTTAGAAATGTCACAATCAGTATTTTTGCTAAGTGGCATTGTGAGACCGGGCTGAGGGAGACTGCTCAACTCCAACATAGCCCAGGCTCCCAGAAGCCCCTGCTCCAGCAAGACAGAGGGAAGGTGCAGGAGCAGATTGAGGCCTTTTCAAGTTGTACAACGTCGAAGCGGGTTGTGGGTTGTGGCCTCGGCTACACCCTCTCCCAGTGCTACAGGAAGCCCCGTTCCCTGCATGACAGAGGGAGTCACACTTGCCTCAGAGTCCCCTTGAGACTGAGGCTTCAGGGTCTGTTCCTGCCAACCAGAGCAGCTTCCCCCTACACTGCAGGACAGGACCTTTTAATTCACCATTACAACCTGAAGGATCCTGGTTTGTAACTAAAGGCTGTTTACTGAGAAGCAGGATGGTCAGTCGATAGCACACGGGCCTGGGAGTCAGAAGGTCATGGGTTCTAATCCCGGCTCCACCACTTGTCTGCTGTGTGACCTTGTGCAAGTCACTTCACTTCTCTGGGTCTCAGTTACCTCATCTGTAAAATGGGGATTGAGACCATGGGTCCCATCCGGGCTGAGGAGTCAGTCCAACCCGATTTGCTCATATCCACCCCAGGGCTTAGTACAGCACCTGATGCATAGTAGATGCTTAATAAATAGCATAATTAACTATTATTATTATTACTTACCTGGAGGAGCAGGGATTCTGAGGACTCCCACCTCCAAGGTGGAGTCTCTCACTCGCCCTGTCATACTTGTTTTGGTTTGTTGCTGTACTTGATCCACTGTTACCGTGGTCTTTTCCTAGATTATGAGCTCCATGTGGGACAAGGACTGTACCTTATCTATTATGTTTGCACCTACTTCAGCACTTAGAATGCTAGTTGGCACAAAGTAAGCACTTAATAAAGACCATAACTAATGAATAAACACTGCTTTTTTTCTTAAAGAGTTTCCCAAAAGCGCTCTAGGGAGAGTGATTCACAACAGCTGTGTAGTTTGAGAATCCCCTTTTTAACCTTCTGGAAACCACCATTTCCTAGTTGCCTTTGTCTCCTGGCAAGTGTCCCAGCTCACTCTTCTGCTAGGTCACCAGGTCACCAGTTTTAACATCTTCCCTCATCATCTCCCACTTCAAATAGGAGAATGCTCTGCACGCAGTAAGCGCTCAATAAATACAATTGAATGAATCTGCGGTGGCAAGACTTTTTCAGTAGTCTGCATGGTTGATTTAAAGTATGGCCAAATTCCCACTGCAAGTAATTTTGGCTCCAACATTTGTCTACTGTATGATCTTGGGCAAATCACTTCACTGGGCTTCAGTTACCTCATCTGTAAAATGGGGATTAAGACTGTGAGCCCCATGTGGGACAAGGACTGTGTCCACCCAGATGAACTTGTATCTCCCCCAGCACTTAGTACAGTGCCTGGCTCAAAGCGCCAGTGAGAAGCAACATGGCATAGTGGATTGAGCACGGGCCTGGGTTCTAAGGTCATGGGTTCTAATCCCTGCTCCACCACTTGTCTGCTGTGTGACCTTGGGCAAGTTAATTCACTTCTCTGGGCTTAAATTACCGCATCTGTAAAATGCGGATTGAGACCATGAGCCCTCTGAGGATCGGGACTGTGTCCAACCCAATTTGCTTGTATCCCATCCCAGTGCTTATTACAGTGCCTAGCACATATTAAGTGCTTAACAAATACCATTACTATCATTATTATTATTAAGTGCCCAACAAATACCATTAAAAAACCCAAAATTTTGGAACACTCTGGGAGACGGTCATTAGTTTAATGAGCCAATTGAAGGTGTGATTGATGCTTATAATAAACTCATAATCAACTGGGGGCAAAGACTTCATTTATCTTATCTTTCTCAGAATACTTCTGAATGGAAGAGACTGATTCATGGCTCAATACATTCAGCAGAACAACTTTCTCCATGTTCTCTGCTTGGATCTTTACCCTTTGAACACTTGGCATTCACCCCACCTTGAGTCCCACAGGACTTGTCTACATATCTAAAATTTATTTATTTATATTAATGTCTTCTCCCTTTGGAATGTAAGCTCACTGTGGGCAGGGAATGGGTCTTCCAATTCTGCTGTAGTGTACTCTCCCAGCGTTTAGTACAGTGCTCTGCACAGAGTAAGGGCTCAATAAATACCATTGATTGAGTGGTGGATGTAGCTCCGCAAAAGCAATGCAAACATCATTCAAAATTCTTTCTTAGAATGTTTTGTATAAGGGATTATACCATTTGTCAAATTTTCATCAATATAGCCCTTTGTCCCTTGATGTTTTTTCAGGAATAAAAAAACACTTTCGATTCAGGTTATGTTATCCAAAAATAGCGGCTGGGATGAGACATGGGTTAATCTGAAATGCCCTTTTCCGGGTGGTAAACTGGCCTATTTTTCAGGACTATTTTAAAATATGCCTAATGAAATATAGTTATGTGCTTTCCCTCTGATCCCATCTTGACCTGTGGTAAGGTGATAGAATAACCTGATCAGTCAAAAAACCAAAACTCACTCGCCTCCTTTTTCAAATGGGAGATAATAATAATTGATAATTATGGTTTTTGTTAAGTGCTTACTATGTGCCAGGCACTGTACTAGGCACTGGAGTAGATACAAGCAAATCGGGTTGGATACAGTCTCTGTCCCACGTGGTTCTTACACTATAAATCCTCATTTTACCGATGAGGTAACCGAGGCACAGAGGAGTTAAGTGACTCAACTCCAAGGTCACACAGTAGACACGTGGAGGAGCCAGGATTAGAACCCAGGACCTTCTGACTCCCAGGCCCGTGCTCTGTCCACTAACCAATGCTGCTTCTCTTTGAGCTTCCTTTTGAGCTTTCGCTGTGGCCTAGTGAAGAGAAGTGAAAAAATACCTATAATTCAGGGACAGCTGAAGTCACATCAGGTAGCATAATGAGCCCCCTCAAAATGCTCTGTTTTACTGAAGGGCAGGGTTAATGAGCACAGACTGATTTAGGGTCAATTGCTTTGGTTGGTTTTTGTCATATTTAGCACAAACTCTGAGAAAATGTATCATGTATGTGACACCTTCTCATGAGTTTCTTCTGAATATTCATTAAACCTTAGAACATCCCCCCGGTCATAGCACAGAACTTTAGCTTTGTAATCCTTCTCTGCAAAGATTAGCAAACTGAAGCAAGGCAGAGGTTAAGGAACTTGCTAAAGTCATCAAGTGTGTCAGTGAAAAGACGAAAATCAAGATCTCTGCATGAACCTGCCCTTTTTACCATATGACCTATCACAAAACTGGTAGTCCTACCTACCTGCTGACTGAATATTGCAAAGGGGCAAGTGGGAGGGAGTGTAAGTGCTTAGTACAGCGCTTTGCACACAGTAAGTGCTCAATAAGTATGACTGAATGAATGAGGGAGACTGGATCAGAAATGGTCTGGATGAGATACACCAGAATTTTGAAATGGAAATCTATTGATTTTTAATGTATCTGTCCCAGTTCTTAGTACAGTGCTTGGCACACAGTACACACTTAACGATACCACACATTATTATTAGAGGTAAAAATTCTAGGGTCCTTTTTACCCTAGATGAGAGATTAGAATTCACTATTTTACTGAACAAATTAGTGTTGCCAGATTTGATAGATGATTTCAAGCATTTCCAAAAATAAAACTCCTCATCTTTTCTCCCTGATCCACTCATTCATTTAACTTTGCCATCGCAGTTGACAATACCATTATCTTCCCAATTCCAGAACAGCACATCCTTGATATCATCTCGGACTCCTTGCTCTCTTTCTACTTATTGTGTCACTAAATCCTGCTGTTCTTTCATCCACAACATTTCCTGGATCCACCCCTTCTCTATCAAACAGTCACCACCCTGGTCCAAGAACACATCATATTCTGGCTAGATTACTCTATGTGACAGTCTGGTCGCTCTTCCCAGGCACAGGTCTCCCTGCCTTCAATCTCTCCTCTCTCCAGTACATAATTATTTTTGTTGCAGAAATCTTTTTTTCCCCCAAAACATTCATCCCTCACTGCTCAAAAATCTTCAGTCGTTGTCCATACCTCTTCACATCAAGCAGAAACTCCTGGCAATTGGCTTTCAGGCACTCCATCAGCTCTGTCCCTCTTACCTATCCACTCAGCTCCCACTATATCCCAGGTCATACTCTTCATTCCTCTCAAGCTAATCTTCTCAATGTGCCACATCCTCATTTCTCCCTCTTCTGACCACTTCCTCAGGCCCTCCCTCCGGCCAAGAACTCCTTTAGTTTCCAATCTGCTGGCTCGCCCCATCTTCAAAGCCCTGCTGAAATTCCACATCCTCCAGGAGGCATTCCCGATTAATTTCCTTCTCTCCAGGTCATTTCCTCCCAACTACTATCTAGGCATTTATGAACTCTCAGCCCCCCTGGGGTTATGCATATCCATTTAGATACTCTACTATTTAAGCATTTATTTTTCTTTCACTTGGCCTGCCTATTCTCCTTTTCCTATTTGTAAATTATTTGGAGTCTTTCCCTCCTTGAGGGCAAAGATTGTGTCTTTCACCTCTATTGTGCTCACTATTATATTCCATTGTGCTCTGCACACAGTGACTGTTGAATCAACACAATTGACTGATTGAGACCCTATAAAGCCCCACTTCATCCACCTTCCACCTCTGTGAAAAGATGGTACTTGTGTAATTCAATTACAGGACAACTATTTATCTTCTGACACACGTTTCCTTTTTGTATGGGATGCCTAACAACTCTGTAGCATGAATGTGTGTTTGTGTGTCTATACTAGATGTCCATTATTGAAGATTTTGCTACTGACCATGACAATAGAGAAGCAGCATGGCCTACTGGAAAAAGCACGTGCCTGGGAGTCAGAGGACCTTTGCTCTAATGCCAGCTCTGCCCTTTTGTCTCCTCTGTGACTTTGGGCAAATCACTTAACTTCTCTGGGGCTCAGTCTCCTCAACTGTAAAATGGGGATTCCATCCCTGTTCTCCCTTCTACTCAGACGGTGAACTCCATTCTAGACAGTGATTGTGTCCAACCTGATTATCTCATACCTACCCCAGTGCTTAGTACAGGATTTGGCACAAAGTAAACTCTTTCTTAAATAGTATTTGTTAAGCATTTACTATGTGTCAGGCACTGTACTAAGCCCTGGAGGAGATACAAGCTAACCAAGTTGGACACAGTCCATGTCCCACATGGGGCTTGTGGTCTTAATCCCCATTGTATAGATGAGGTGACTGAGGCACAGAGAAATTAAGTGATTTGCCCAAAGTCACAGAGTGGACAAGTGGAAGCAGCGCAGACTAGTGGATGAAGCCTGGGACTGGGAGTCAGAGGATCTCAGTTCTAATCCTGACTCTGCCACTTGTCTGATATGTGACCTGGGGCAAATCACTTAACTTCAGTGCCTCAATTACCTCATCTGTAAAATGGGGATTAAGACTGTGAGCCCCATATGGGACATGGATTGTGCCCAACCTGATGAGCTTGTATCTACCCCAGTGCTTAATACAATGCCTGACACATAGTAAGTGCTTCACAAGTACCATAAAAAAATGACAAAGCCAGGATTATAACTCAGGTCTTTCTGACTCCCAGGCCCATGCTCTACCCATAGTGCCACGCTGATTAACAAGTACCACTTTAAAAAATGGCATTAATGGCATTTCTAATGGTATTTGTTAAGCATTTACTATGTTCCTGGCACTATATTAAGTGCTGGGGTGTATACAATGTTGGACACAGTCCGTGTCCTACATGGGGCCCATGGTCTTAATCCCCATTTTCCAGATGAGGAAACTGAGAGACAGAGAAGTAAAATGACTTGCCCAACATCGCCCAGCAGATAAGTGGAGGAACCAGGATTAGAACTCAGATCTTCTGGCTCCCAGGCCCATGAGCTTTCTACCTGGCCATGCTGCTTCCCTCTTTAAAGAAAGTTTCTCCTGCAAGTCATTTACTTCCTAGTGTTCTTGGTACGAAGGGCACACTCTATAGGCTTTCAGTAGGTTTTTCATCCTGCTACTTCAAGTGTGTTTTGCTACTTCAAGTGTGTTTTCTAATTATTTGGGGTCTGCTAAAAAAATAGGTGGCTTTTTCTGCCAACAGGCTGAAAGTCACTCACTACATGAAACAGCAGCCTCTTGTTTCTGGAGGCAATGTCAGGGGAGAAAGGCTGATTGAGACCACAAAGACAAGGTTGCTTGGAAGGGTCTTTTCAATAATTCATGCCACATGGTAGACTATATTGTTGTGTTTACCAATTAGAGATTTTACTTTGGACCACTTATTGTAATTTTTGTCCTGGGACCAAATTCATCATGTGGGCATTATATGGGCATCTGTTTATGTTTCCGGGCTTCTAGACAAAAGAGAGGGTCCAAATGACAATGGAAATGTCATATGACTCACAATTTTACTTTTAATAATGAGGGCAGTGGTGGTAGAGGTTATGACAGGGAAGTTTATATGAACAGTAGGTGGAGGAGAAAAAATGGATAAAATTGGTACTGGCAAGAGAATTCATATATATTTCAATCTAGATATAAGTGCTAATTAATAGTTTGTGTATGTGTGTGCGCTAAGGTTGGGATAATGACAATCAGGAGCAATGGAAATTAGTTTGGGAAAGTTCTGGAGGAGATGGGCCGATAAGCTTGGTGGGAGCAAAGAGTGTGAGCTGGTGTGTAATAGGTAAGGTTGGTTTGGGGGCTTCACATTGTAGTGCCTATCAATCAGTGGTATCTATAGAGTGTTTACTGTGGGCAGAGTACTGTACTAAGCACTCTGGAGAGTACAATGAAACAGAGCAAGTTGACGCATTCCCTGCCCACTGGGAGCTTAAAATCTAGAGTATAATGATTATATGAGGAACATGGAGCCTAAAAATTAAGGGTAATACTTTCGTTACTTCAGCCTTCAGTTAATGCACACTTACCAGCTCAGGAAGGTTTTGCGGTCAGAAATGATATGTGAGTCAATAATGGTTCAGGTCTCAGTGAAGCTGTTCACTGTGGGACTGTGGAGGAATGTCAGGCTGAGCCTGTCTAGAATTAATTGAAAGCAGGGATGCCACTTTCCAACAAGTGGTCAAGGGGAAAGAAAAAAAAAAAGAAGTAGCAGAAAAGTGGAACAGACCATTTGCTTTGGCAGTGAGAAATACAAAATGAAAAAGCAGGAATTAAAAAGGAACACAATGCGTAGCATTTTGTGAAGAACAAAATGAAAATAACTACAGAGAAAATAGCATTACTTCAAATAGAGATGTAAGTTCCTTGCCTTCCTTTGTTTTTTGTTATTATCCTTCTTCTGTTTCTTTAGGCGAACAGTTTGGGTGAATGTTAGTCCCTGCACACTTAAATACGATGGGCTTCTACGGTAAACAAAAATCACATCGCCACCAAATAAGAGAGGGTTTTGACATTTTACTACCCACGATACCCCACCCATTCCTGGGTCAGCCACATTTTGAGTGCAGGAGAACATCTGTGCTTTGCCAAAGCCTGCACTCTGCATTTAAAACAATCCTGGAGAAATTGCCCTTCCTGGAAGCTAATGTTCTTAGAGAAAAAAAATCTCAGATTTGCTAAATGATTATTGGATCCTTTAGCAAACAGAGGTCTTATTGTACTGACTTCATTTGCTGTAGATCTGTAGATGTAGATTTCTTTTTCTTGTACAACAGGATAATAGCATTTCCCAGAGAACACTTTCAGCCAACTTTTTCTTTTTTAGTACAGTCGGTTTGCTCATTCCCTACTGATTTCCTGGTTCCCATGAGGCTGATCCTTTGCGTTCAGCCCTGCTTTAAAAGTGGAAAATTTAATCGCATACAACTATTGCTTGCAAAATTGCTGCCAGCACTGAATTCTTCTTGCTCATCGTGGTCCTAGACATCCTAGACTGTAAACAGAACACAGTGGAAATTTCAAGCTAGCAGAAAGGAAGAGTCCAAGGCCATGCCATTAGGAAGAATTGCCTTCCCTAAAGGGTTGGTGACCTGCTATTCAACACAGTCTCATTTAGTCCATACTCTTGCTCTTCCATTTGGGGATAGCCAACAGACCACAGCCATCTCCACAAGCATCCTGAAAGAACACATAATAATAATTATGGTATTAGTTAAGTACTTACTATGTGCAAAGCACTATACTAAGCACTGTGGCACTGTACTAAGCTCTTGCCTAACATCCCTTCCAGCATCCCGATCCGTATGAGCCTATCGGCCACCTCTAGCACATACTACCTTCTTATACTCATATGCTCACTCAATTGCAAATTCAGTGATTTACTTTGATTATCCTGGAAATAGTTTTATATCTGTCACCACCATTACAGCATAAGGTCCCCGTGGGCATAGAATGTGACATTTACTTGTTTATTACTTCCCAAGTTCTTCGTAAAGTGCATTGTGTTCAGTGGGTGCTCAATAAATGCTATTAGTACTATTACTAGTGTGGTTGAAGCAGGGGTTTGCACAGGACTTTATTACTGGCCACGTGACACTGCCTCCATAGTCAACACTCTGTGTTGGTAAGGACCAAAAATTAAGTCAGAAGATACAGAACAATAGCCTCTTGACATGGTTCTGTCATTGGTAGAAAAAAAACCATACAGCTTAAGCCAGATCTGATGAACTTAGCTGGAAAAATGGCAAACAAATCAATGCCATCCCAATGTAACCATGAGTAGGTTGATGTTAGAGGATCAAACTGTGCAGGCAAGGACCAAAAATTAAGTCAGAAGATACAGAACAATAGCCTCTTGACATGGTTCTGTCATTGGTAGAAAAAAAACCATACAGCTTAAGCCAGATCTGATGAACTTAGCTGGAAAAATGGCAAACAAATCAATGCCATCCCAATGTAACCATGAGTAGGTTGATGTTAGAGGATCAAACTGTGCAGGCTGCGTTGCAGTAGGAAATCAGTGAGGTAGAGTAGGAGGGGGAGAGCTGATTGAGTGCTTTAAAGCCAATGGTAGGGAGTTTCCGTTAGATGCAGAGGTGGATGGGCAACGACTGGAGGTTTCTGAGGAGTGGGAAGACGTGAACTGATACATTTTTTAAGAAAAAAGTATGGACCAGAGAGGGGAGAGACAGGAGGCAGGGAGGTCAGCAGGGAGGCTGGTGCAGTAGTTAAGGTGGGATAAGATAAGTGCTTGGATCAGTGTAGTAGCTGTTTGGATGGAGAGAAAAGGGTGGGTGCCAGAGAAATACTACCATCATTATTATTGATATTATCATTACTATGATTATTTCAAGCTCTAAGGAATTAACCTCGGAATTAGACAAAAGTCTTCATTTTTCTCTTTGGAATTGAAAAGACTTTCTTTTGTTCCACTACTTCCACTAATATCACCTAGTCTCTAGGATATTGCTTCCACTGAGTATGGTACCCAATTCCTAAAGGACTTTAACCAGCTATGAACCGTGGGAGTGGAATGCCAAGGTACTATCCTCCTGCCCTACATAATTTCCTTTCAGGCCTCTAAAATACTGATTCTTATTTGGAAGCTGATGATAATCGACCCTGCCCCAGTTCAAAGCCCATGGACCTTTAGCTCTTGTGTGGTGATTCTGATGGGCCTGGGATAAGCATCTTCCTTTGGATTGGTCGATCCTCCTCAGGGGCCTGAAGATCATTTGAAAGAGGATATTAAAAGTGACCTTATGTTGTAGAGAAGGCACAGGCTGTTCTGTTCCGGAAGCATTCGGGGCTAGCAGAATCCTACTTGAGGAAAGCCAAATATATGAGTATTGATTTGTATATTTGTATATATTTGATAAATGCCTACCTCCATTGTTTTTAAATAATAGAATAAAATGAAACCTTGAACCAACCAGCTAGTGTGCTTGATTTCTTCTCTAGATATTATGGTTTGTTCCAATCCACCAGTTCATGTATGTGGGGTCAGAGAAAAAGAGAAAATGTTTTTATCTTGTGAAATGCTCATGAATTAATTTAGGGTTCAGCAACAGAAATAGATTCTGCTGCTTCCCATCCCACCGTTCCATTTAATTGTCTTTCATGCTGGTGAAACACATCAAGGCCTTGTGGAAAGAACATGAGCCTGGGAGTCAGAGGACCTGGGTTCTAATCCTGGCTCCGACGCTTGCCTGCTGTGTGACCTTGGGCAAGTCACTTCACTTCTCTGTGCTTCAGTCACCTCATCTGTAAAATGGGGATTGAGACTGTGAGCCTCATGTGGGAAAGGGACTGTGTTCGACCCAATTTGCTTATATCCAAATCAGTGCTTAGTACAGTGTGTGGCATATAATAAGCACTTAAACAATACCAAAGAGCCATTCAGATCTGCAGAGTTGTAGACCTTCAGTTTCATCTAAAGCCTGCTGCTGCCACACCCTAAAGTTCTCCAAAATGATTTGGTTTTTTACTTCTTCGTATGAAATTGTCCATTGGGCCACCTAAGTAATAGACATTTAGCTCTGTGTTGCCAGTGAAGATCTTTTGTTGTTTATAGGGTTTTCCTCTTGGTGCCTTCAGTTTTCTTTGGATGTATGTCAGTTTGTAACACCTGGCTGGTTCGGTTAAGGGGTTTATAATCACTTGCATGTCTTCTTGAAGGTGTGCAGATGTTTATAGAGGTAGGTACAGTTCTAGAACATGAGCTTTATGTTCTTGACAAAGCCCCCATTAGGAAAAACTTGCTTGACAGGACGCACGCCTTGACCTGCACCATGCACATGCGTACAACTGCTTCTTCCAAGAGCGCATCCCATTCTATCCAGATGGGCACAGATTATAGGAAGAACATTCCCTGATTTCCCTACAGAATTCTCTCCAAAAAGTGAATTGAAGACAGATGTTTTATATATATAAATATATATATGTATATAGAAGCAGCGTGGCGTAGTGGAAAGAGCACGGACTTGGGACTCAGAGGACGTGGGTTCTAATCCTGGCTCCGCCACTTGTCTGCTGTGTGACCTTGGGCAAATCACTTAACTTCTCTGTGCCTCAGTTACCTCATCTGTAATACGGGGATTAAAAGTGTGAAACCCACGTGGGACAACCTGATTACCCTGTATTTACCCCAGCGCTATGTGCTTGGCACATAGTAAGCGTTTAACAAATACCATAATTATTATATATGCAATCAGATCTTCTCTCTCTGTATACATCTATAGATGTACATTTGTATACATTTGTGTGGGTACACATATGTGTTTACAGCTGGCCTATGTTTTCAAAGATTTCTCCCCTTCTAGACTGTGAGTTCATTGTGGGCAGGAATGTGTCTCTTGTTATAGTATACTCTCTTAAGCACTTAGTACAGTGCTTTGCACACAGTAAGCGCTCAATAAATTTGATTGAAGGAATGAATGAAAAGATGATGCTACTGATGGTGATGTCCTGAGTGTGGCAGAGAAGACAGCTGCGACACTTCCGTACTCTCCTCCATTGTTTTTACTTAAGGACAGATCTCTGCACCAACCTGTTTTCTGCCTACAGGGCCTGTCACTGTTGTCAAATCTGCCTCTTGGTATCCTCATCTTCATGAAGCCTTCCTGCTTGGTCAGCGGGTGGTTGTTCCAACAGGGCTGTTACGATGTTCCTGCAGAGCTCTTTGCAGATGTCTTTGTTCTACAGAAGCCTAACACCAAACAGGCTCGGTAATTTGGAGGCCACTCTTTAATACCGCCTGGATGCCCCTTCCTAATTTTCTTCTGAGCTACAAAGCTACAGCTCTGCTTTCATCTATTTTTGTGGCAAGGCAGATTGAATAAGATAGATTTCAGACTCACTGCTGCAAAATCACTGATTGGAGAGGGGATGGACTGCATCCTTTCTTTACTCAAGAAAGATTTTCAGGTGAATGCATGATACTTAATCAGCTTATTATCATTGAGTGGGCTCCTAACTTGGGTAAGTATGTGTCCCACTCAATCGGGGGAAGACAGTCTCAAACGTAAACCATTTGTCATGCTGTAATAATAATAATTATGGTGTTTGTTAAGCATTTACTATGTGCCAGGCACCGTACTAAGCACTGGAAATTTCTAGGTGGTGCTTTCATTACCAAAGCACCTTACATTATTTAGTTATTTACTCCTCACAACACCTTTGTGAGGAAGGGTTCAGGTATTATTACGCTGAATTTACAGCTGGGGAAATTGAGGCATGGGGAGGCTAAGTGACTTGCCCAAGGCCACATGGGTGTCAGAGCCAGGACTCGAACCTGGGACCTCCAGGTTTCAGGCCTGTGGCTTTTCCATTCACACCACACTGCCTCCCAACATCTCACTTACCATCCTGCTGCTATGCTGCCAATTCTGTGTTTGACTTTTTACATTTGGAGTCTTACCTGTCAGCTGTCTTTTTCTGCTACTGCCCAACTTACACTCTTTGCTCCTCCCAAGCTAAACTTCTAATTTTACCTTGCTCTTGACATTCCCCCTTTCTGGAATACCCTAATTCTTCAAATCTGCCAAACCAGATACCATATATGGGCAATTCCTTCCATGAAAGCCAGGATTCCTGGCATTAATCCCCACTAGGAAATTATATTTCTGTTTTTATATTGGTGATATTTATAGTGATATTTATATTTCTAAATACTTATTAGATACATATATGGTTAATAGGTAAATAATAATAATGGTATTTGTTAAGCACTTACTATGTAACAAGCACTGTTCTAAGTGCTGCGGTAGATATAAGTTAATCATGTCAGACACATTCACTGTCCCACGTGGGGTTCACAGTCTAAGTAGAAGGGAGAACAGGGATTGATTCCCCATTTTACAGATGAAGAAGCTTTAAATGACTTGCCTGAAGTCACACTGCAGGCAACTGGCGAAGTTGGAATTAGAATCCAGGTCCTCTGACTCCCAGGCTCATGTTCTTTCCACTAGGTCACATTGCTCCTCCTCCTCTATGGACAAAACTATGTGAGTGTGTTCTTGAGATGCTCTGAAGTACTTCTGGCTGTGGCCTCTCAAAACTATTATTCACCAATTTAGCAGGATGTTCCTGAAGATCAATCAATTAATGGTATTTATTGAGCACTTATTATGTGCAGAACACTGTACTAAGCTCTTGGGAGAGTACAAGAGTTGGCAGATGTGTTCCTTTCCCACCTAAAGATGTTTATGCAAGAAGGAGGGTATGGAAAGGGAATAGAGGCAGAAAGGGAGAGGGCGAGAACTAGGAAGAGGGCTAAGATGGGGGTGTGTATAGAAAATTATCCTTCTTCCTCCTCCTCTCCCTCTTTTTCCTCCTCCTCTGCCTCCTTTGACACCATTAATGCCACCTTCCCCATCTGCTGCCACTCAGCTCCAGCAGTTCTGCCATGCCCAGCTATTCCCCAACCCTAAGAATTCTACCCGTACTAGGGAGTTGGTGGTGGCAGGTAGCACTGAGTGATGGTGATGGGTGAAGGACAAAATTGGTCTTTCCAGGCCTCTGATAAAGGTTTCCAGCATGTCCTGATGACATGCTTCTAGCCCTGCTGAAACCTCACATCAATTGCCCCACCTTTAGTCGACTCACTTCCTCCCATAGGCAGGAAGGTTCCTGAGCTTTCAGAGATCTGAGTGATTGTGATCAGTGCACTTTCTCCCTGCTATTAAGCTTGTTGGAATTCTCTGTACATGTAGCTGCAGACTCAATAATGTATTTCACTTAACAGTTGAATCATAGCAATAGGCCCCTTGCAGGGAATCAGGATGGATAAGTCTAGACATCTCTGTTGTCTATTTTTGGAATGCATTTTATCACCTTCTTTGTTTTCAATTGTAGTTTCCCTGCTCTACACAGGGAGGGAGATGGGAGGAAGAGGAGAATATCTCATTAATTCCAATTTATCCATGAAAACAAAAATACCTCGATAGAGTAGAGATTAATCTGACATTTAGTTGCTAATTAATCCAGTCATAATTGACCTTACCCTAAGAAGTTCTATCTGGTGTAAATTGGAAAATCCTAGTTCCTACAATTCAATTTGATGTGGAGCCCACTAATATCACACAACAGATATATATGGGAAATTCAATAAATCATTACAAATATTAATATGGTGGGGTTTTTTTTACTTGCAATACCTTTTTGTTTTAATTTTTTTAGCTTTAGTTTTTTGTTTCAGTTTTTTCCCCAACACTTCAAATTTTCACAAAACTTATGATCATTTCACTAAATTATTCAGATCTAATCATATAAACCTAATTAAAATTTGATGGGCCTCTCATTAACCAAAATGTAATCTCATCATGCAGCTTGAACAGTAAATAATGCCGATATGGGGAGAAACTGCCACCTTTCAGAATTACTCATGAACATATTTGCAGAAAAGCATTCTGAGAAACAATGCTAATGAATTTTATAAACCGTTTCCCTCCCTACATTACAGAAAAGACAATGTGTACACCCACGAGTAACTGTACCTAGCAGGCGAGAAGGATTTTATTTTCCTGCTGCATTTCTGCTGAAGGTTTTCAAATCAATATGACAGCAAATAATTCCACCTCGGGTGAAAGAATTTAATTGATGCCAGCTAATCATGAGAACTTTAGAAGCTAGCATTAAATTGGCCCTTTCGCTATTTATCAGCCTCTTGCTGGAGTGAAGACAAGGCACAGGGACAAATAGAGGAGGGGGGAGGAGAAGCGCAAATCAGAGAGACCAAATATAATTTGGTAGAGGAGAAGTTTAAAATTTTTGATTTATGGATTATCAGTGGATTTCAATTATCCTTGTGATCCTTTCTCTCCTCACCATGGAGAAATTGAGTGATGACTACATTTTCTCTCATTACTCTGACATGGGCTACTGAAAATCTCTAAACTCCATGTTTTGCCCTGGCCAACATGCCCCATTTGGTTGTCTGCTTAACTTCCCCTCTCTTGATGCGCCAATCCACCCCCTTGATTCTGCCCACTCCTCCAAACTCAACTCCCTTGCCTCCCTGTCCCTCCATCGATTCTGCACCACCAATATCCTGGATCACTTCCACAGTATGCTTCCTTTGCTCCTGGACCCATGCCATGGAGAGCAGTTGGCAGAAATCCAGCTTCCTGGATGACTTTGGTCCCTACAAATTCAGCCTGAATTGCTATAATTGCCCTTTCTGCTGCTAAGCAACACTACTTCTCCTCATTCCTCAATATCAGTCATTCAATTGTATTTATTTAGTGCTTACTGCTGAATACTCCACTAAACTCTTGCCAATACAACAGAGCTGGTAGACATGTTCCCTGCCTACAGTGAGCTTACAGTCTAGCCTTGCCCATTGCCTTCACCAACTATTTCATTCCCTCCTGAAATCCCATGGTCTCATCTTGCCCCTGATGATCTCACTAAGTTCTTTGTTAAGAAAATCAAAACCATCAGGTGTAAGCTCCCCCAAATCTGCCCCCCATCATTTCAGCTTCCTACTCTTTTATTCTTTCATCTTTTTTGGCCATCTCAAGGGGTGATCACCTCCCTGTTTTCAAGATCTTTCCTCTCTTCCTCTGACCACCTCCTTTGCTCCCAATTTTTTTCCCTCCCTGACCACCGTCTTCTAACTCTCACTCTCTGATGACTCCTTCCCCTCTGCCTTCAAACGCACCTTAGCCTTAAAAAAACCCCTTCTCTGGACCCCACTGTCCTTCCCCACTCTGGACTTCCACCTCTGTGACCTGTGCAAACTGCTCAGATGGACTGTATACACCTGTTGCTTCAACTTCCTCTCTTCCAACTGCCTCCTTGACCCCCTACAATCTGGTTTCCACCCCCTTCTCTCCACTGAGACCACTCACTCCATGGCCACCGATGACTTGCTTCTTGCCAAATTGAAATGGCTTCTACTCCATCCTAATCCTCCTCTACCTCTCGACTTCCTGCAGTACCGCCACAGCTTTCACCTGGAAACACTATCTAACCTTGGTCCATCTGACATGGAACTCTCCTGGTTCTTCTCTTACTTCTCTAGCCAATCCTTCTTAGTCTCTTCAGCTGGCTCTTCCTATGCCACCCACCCCTGAACTGGAAGTGTCCCTCAAGGTTTTGTTTTGGGTCCCCTTCTGTTTTCACTTTACACTCATTCCTATGGGGAGCTCATTTGCATCCATGGCTTCAACTACCACTTCTATGTGAATGATTCCCAGATTATCTACCTGGATGTTCATTCATTCATTCATTCAATAGTATTTATTGAGCGCTTACTATGTGCAGAGCACTGTACTAAGCGCTTGGGATGAACAAGTCGGCAACAGATAGAGACAGTCCCTGCCGTTTGACGGGCTTACAGTCTAATCGGGGGAGACGGACAGACGAGAACAATGGCAATAAACAGAGTCGAGGGGAAGAACATCTCGTAAAAACCGATGGCAACTAAATAGAATCGAGGCGATGTACAATTCATTAACAAAATAAATAGGGTAACGAAAATATATACAGTTGAGCGGACGAGTACAGTGCTGTGGGGATGGGAAGGGAGAGGTGGAGGAGCAGAGGGAAAAGGGGAAAATGAGGGTTTAGCTGCGGAGAGGTAAAGGGGGGATGGCAGAGGGAGTAGAGGGAGAAGAGGAGCTTAGTCTGGGAACGCCTCTTGGAGGAGGTGAGTTTTAAGTAGGGTTTTGAAGAGGGAAAGAGAATCAGTTTGGCGGAGGTGAGGAGGGAGGGCATTCCAGGACCACGGGAGGACGTGACCCAGGGGTCGACGGTGGGATAGGCGAGACCGAGGGACGGTGAGGAGGTGGGCGGCAGAGGAGCGGAGCGTGCGGGGTGGGCGGTAGAAAGAGAGAAGGGAGGAGAGGTAGGAAGGGGCAAGGTGACGGAGAGCCTTGAAGCCTAGAGTGAGGAGTTTTTGTTTGGAGCGGAGGTTGATAGGCAACCACTGGAGTTGTTTAAGAAGGGGAGTGACATGCCCAGATCGTTTCTGCAGGAAGATGAGCCGGGCAGCGGAGTGAAGAATAGACTGGAGTGGGGCGAGAGAGGAGGAAGGGAGGTCAGAGAGAAGGCTGACACAGTAGTCTAGCCGGTCAGAGAGAAGGCTGACACAGTAGTCTAGCCGGGATATAACGAGAGCCCGTAACAGTAAGATAGCCGTTTGGGTGGAGAGGAAAGGGCAGATCTTGGCGATATTGTAGAGGTGAAACCGGCAGGTCTTGGTAACGGATAGGATGTGTGGGGTGAACGAGAGAGACGAGTCAAGGATGACACCGAGATTGCGGGCCTGAGAGACGGGAAGGATGGTCGTGCCATCAACGGTGATAGAGAAGTCTGGGAGAGGACCGGGTTTGGGAGGGAAGATGAGGAGCTCCCACCGCCACCTCAAACTCTTGTCTTATGCCGTCGATTCATCTCCGACCTATAGTGACTCCATGGACACATCTCTCCGAGAATGCCCCACCTCCATCTACAATCGTTCTGGTAGGTGCATCCATATAATTTTCTTGGTAAAAATACAGAAGTGGTTTGCCATGCTTCCTTCCATGCAGTAAACTTGAGTCTCCACCCTCGACTCTCTCCCATGCCACTGCTGCCCAGCAGAGGTAAGTTTTGATTTGTAGCAGATTGCCTTCCTCTCACTAGCCACCACCCATGCTAGAAATGGAATGGGTATGCCTCTGCTTGACTCTCCCTCCCATAGTTGAGATTGGTAGAGTACAGGGAACTCTCCAGGTGCAATCCTGAGAGGGGACCTTAAGCTCAACTTGTCCAAAACTGAACTCCTACTTTTTCCTCCCAAATACTCTGCTCCACCTCTCTTTTCCATCATATTTGACCCATCTCCCAAGACCATAGCCTTGGCATTATACTAGACACCTCTCTCTCTCTTTTTCAACCACTATACTCCTACAGTATCCTGTTGTTTACTATTCTGCAGCATTTCCAGAATCTGGCCCTTCCTCTCCATCCAAATGGCCATCACACTAGTCCCGACTTATATCTCAGCCTTGACTACTGCATTCCCCTCCTCACTGATCTCCCTGCCTCCAGTCTCTCCCCCTCCAATCCCTACTTCACTCTGCTCTGTGAATCACCTTTCTAAAATGCCATTCTGCTGACATCCCTCCAAGTCTCAGATGGCTGCCCATTCTTCTCCACATCAAGCCGAAACTTCTGACTATTGGCTTTAAAGCACTAAATCAGCTCTCTTCCTTCTACTTACCCCTTCTCTTATCCTATTACACTTTAACTTGCTCTCTTGGTTCTGCTCAAGGTATTTCTATTCACTGTGCATCATTCTCATTTCTCCCACCACCCACCTCTTTTTTATACCCTCTTCTTCTGCTTGGAACTCCCTTATTGGGCACTTACTGAGTGCAGAGCACTGTACAAAGCATTTGGGGGAGCCCAATATCACAATAAACAGACACATTCCCTTGCCCACAATGAGCTTACACTCTCCCCATCTTCAAAACCCTGTGCAATAAACATCTCCACCAGGAGTCCTTCCCTGATTTAATTTCTAAACTCCCCACCTTATAATTCTTTAAACTGTCATTTCAGCACAATTATTCTTTGGGAGTATATTATGAGTACATTGTGGAAAAGCCAAAGAGAAAAACAAATTCTTGTTCTCCAAATAATGAATGTATTATATTAATTGCTCATATTTCTTTAAATATTCTTTTCACTTTTGGGGATGGAATAGTCTTGTTATCGATGCTTAAGTCACTGTTTTATTAATTAATACTAATATCACATTATCTTACTTTAGGTAAAAATATCTTCTTCAACCTCTTTTTCCAAATGCATGAAATTAAATTTATTTCAGTCCTTATTCTGAAAATGGTCACAACACCTCTGACACTATCAACTGTGGCATTGCTTGGTGACTTGTAAATTTACACATGGCTTGCCTTTCTACAGGCTCAAAGACCATGAATCAATCTATTCATCTAAAGGTCACAAGATTTGGCATCTCGTAGGCAAAGCATAAATCCAAGATCTCTGCATGATCTTTTTTCTCCAAGAAATGAATTTGGGTTTTGTTAAGAAATCATATTAGTAGAACAAATTTCCAAAGCCTGGTCCCCTGGGACAATACTAGATTTCAAGCATTTTTAAAGTAATTATGATACACTCAGATTTAGGCAGAAGTCAAGCAGAAAATGTGGAAAAAAACTATTCTGTCATACAATCCCAATTCATCATGAAGTCATCTGAACAGTCCTCATATTCATCCCAGATCCAGGCAGCAGGAGAGCAGCGATCAGGGCAAATTGTCACTCTCTTTTATGTTCTTCCACTAGCTTTACTCGGCAAAGAGGGGGTTCTGGGGAAGTGTGGCTCCCCAATACCTCACTTCCACTGACCTGGTCTAGAAAAAAGGGAGGCCTTCTGGGAAAATGTGACTGTCCAGGATATTGATCTCCTGATCACTGAAGAGGCAGCAGCATACTGGATGTTTGAGCAGCCCTATCGAGGAATGGGGAAGGGAACTAGAAAAACTATCCCTAAAATTTGCCTACCTTGCCCAAACAAAACTGGACTCGCCCGCCAGCAGATTGAGACTGGCAATAATAATAATAATAATAATGGTATCTGTTAAGCACTTAGAGAAGCAGCATGGCTTAGTGGAAAGAGCACGGGATTGGGAGTCAGGGGACGTGGGTTCTAATCCCGACTCTGCCACTTGTCTGCTGTGTGCCCTTGGGCAAGTCACTTAACTTCTCTGTGCTTCAGTTGCCTCATCTATAAAGTGGGGATTAAGACCGTGAGCCCCACGTGGGACTACCTGATTACCGTGTGTCTACCCCAATGCTTAGCAGAGTGCCTGGCACATAGTAAGTGCTTAACAAATACCATAATAATTATTATTATTCAAGCACTTATGTCCATATCGTAATTTCTTTACTTATATTAATGTCTGTTCCCCATTCCGGTCTGTAAGATCACTGTGGTCAGGAAAGGTATCTACCAACTCTGTTATATTGTACTCTCCCAAGCACATAGTACAGTGCTCTGCACACAGTAAGTGTTCAATAAATACAATTGATTGATTCCCAAGATAGTGCGTTTCTACCAGATGAATTCTAGCAACACAAACTGGCATTACCAAAGGGGTGCAGAGTAAAGCAAGTAAAATGACACTTCTAACTAAATAAATGGAACGGAGGGTTGGCAGGAATCCAAGCTTGAGATCAAGGTTGGGTCAGCTCTGAAATAGGATTCCCAGGATTCCTGTTGACTGAGGCTGGTCACCTCTTTTCTTTTACCATGGTACCCCTGCTCTAGAATCAAGAGACTTGAGTTTAAATCCCAGTTCATCCTGTACCTGGCTATCATGGGCACCTGCCTACTAACAAGTTGCACTCCGTTCCTCAGTGCTAACATGACTGGCAGCCACCTTGCATCAGCCTCCTTGCTAACCACCCAGCCTCTTGTTTCTCCCCACTACAGCACATACTTCTCTCTTCTGCCTGGATCATTTTTCTACAAAAATGTCAGGACGTGTCACTCCACTCCTTCAAAAACTCCAGTGGTTGCCCATCCACCTCTGCATCAAACAAAAACTTCTCACCACTGGCTTTAAAGCACTCCGCCACCTTGCCCCCTCCTACCTTACTTCACTTTTCTTCTACAACCCAGCCCACATACTTCGTTCCTCTAATGCTAATCTTCTCACAGTGGCTCAATCTCACCTATCTTGTTCCTGACTCCTAGCCCATGTCCTGCCTCTGGCCTGGAAAGGCCATCCATCCTCAAATCCGACAGACAATTACTCTCCCCTGCCTCAAAGCCTTATTGAAAGCACATCTCCTACAAGAGGCCTTCCCAAACTAAGCCCCACTTTTCCTCATCCCCCGCTCCCTTCTGATTCATCCTGACTTGTTCCCATTGCTCTTCCCCCATCCCAGTCCCACAGCACTTATGTACATATCTATAATTTTATTTATTTGTATTCCTGTCTCCCCCCTTCTAGACTGTAAGTTCGTTGTGGGCGGGGAATGTGTCTGTATATTGTATTGTACTCTCCCAAGCGCTTAGTACAGTGGTCTGCAAGCAGTAAGCGCACAATAAATATGATTGAATAAATGAATGAATGGCAGGAGCAAGAGAATTCGTGTGGTACTGCAGAAGTCATTAACATTAGAATCAATTCCCGTGTGGTGGGTCTAAGTCCTGAAGTCTCAGGATTGAGGGACACACCATCATAAATACTTTCCTCTTAAAGACATAACTCATCGGTTTTGCCTCTTGCATTTAAAAAATAACCACCCAAAGGGCCTATCCATTGATGCTTCTCTCTTTTCCACTTCATTTTAAACAGTTAACCTATACAAGTATATTGCAAAACTGAACCAAAGATGATTTTGTTCTTTAAAACTAGTTAGTGACAATCAGTGTAGTGATTCGACAAGAATACACAACTCGGGGAGGTAAAGTATTTTAACTTAAAAAATGTGTGCCTATCATAAGCAATGTGTTCATGTTTCAAAAGCCAATTGCACTTCCTTATTTTTAACAGAAAAGATCATTTTCCAAAATGCAAATAAGCAAATGACTGTAGGCAATTGCTACAGGCAACCTGACACAAGGTCAAGTCCAGAAAAAGAGATGAAAACCTACTAAGTTTAGTGTTTCAGGAGTGTGTGTGGGGGATGGACGGGGGGAGGGGGTGTCTTTTGCAATTGCAATCTTTACTGGAAAAGAACAAATTTCTAATCTCTGGGGACCAGCTCCCAATATTAGTAGTCAGATCTCAGCAGTAAGAAGGCATGTCAAAGGGGATGAGAAAGTGGAAAGATCATAGATCTGGGAGTCAGAGGACCTGGAAAGAGGGGAAGGGAGGAGAGGAGGAAAAGGAGGAAAGAAGAAGAAAGAAGAAAGAAGAAAAAGACAATGACAGTGTGGCTTACTGGATAGAGCATGGGCCTGGAAATCAGAAGGACTTGGGTTCTAGTCCTGGCTCCTCCACTTGTCTGCTATGAGACCCTTGGCATGTCACTTAACTTCTCTGTGTCTGTTACCATGCCATGCCATGTGTAAAATGGGAATTAAGACTGTGAGCCCCATGTAGGACAGGGACTGTGTCCAACCTGATCACCTTGTATCTATCCCAGGGCTTAGAACAGTTCCTGGCACAAACACCATAAAAAAAGAAGAAGAAGAAGAAGGAGAAGAAAAAGAAGAAAAAGAAGAAGAAGAAGAAGAAGAAGAAGAAGAAGAAGAAGAAGAAAAGGCTTAAACTGGTATTTTAGACACATAGAAAGGGACATGAAATGCATCCTTGATTTATTTAGAGGTGGGAAGGATTAATCTATTATTTTATTTTAATGTTAAAAGTCTCAAAATGACCTCACTGACCAAGCACTTAGTAAAGTGCTCCACACACAGTAAGCACTCAATAGGTTCTTTTGATCAACTGATCCAGATCCTGTACTCTAAAAAGAGAAGCAGCGTGGCTTAGTGGAAAGAGCACGGGCTTGGGAGTCAGAGGTCATGAGTTTGAATCCCAAATCTGCCACTTGTCAGCTGTGTGACTGTGGGCAAGTCACTTCACTTCTCTGTGCCTCAGTTACCTCATCTGTCAAATGGGGATTAACTGTGAGCCTCACGTGGGACAACCTGATTACCCTGTCTACCCCAGCGCTTAGAACAGTGCTCTGCACATAGTAAGTGCTTAACAAATACCAAAATTATTATTAAAAAATGATGCTGCCAATGGTGAAACTGCATCCATGACTGGGAGTGTCTCAAAGAGAATCTCTTGCACACTTTGGCCATGAAAATTCAGTAATGCAACCTTTCCTGGTTCCTGGCCATTTGGATGAGCATTACTCTAACAGCCACGCTTAAGAGGAGTAAAATATGTCCTATTGCCAAAAGGAGATGAGCTTGAGATGTTTTTGCAGTAGTGGTGCATTGTCTTCTAGACTGTGAGCCCGTTGTGAGGTAACTGGGTAGGGACTGTCTATCTATTGCTGAATTGTACTTTCCAAGCACTTAGTACTGTGCTCTGCACACAGTAAGCACTCCATAAATACGATTGAATGAATTGGCTTGCCGTTGGCTTTTAAGCACTCAATCACCTTGCCCCCTCCTATCTTCACTGATTTCCTACTACAACCCAGCACATTCACTCTGCTCCAACACCAACGTGCTCGTTATACCTCGATCTCATCTTTCCCACTGCCAACCCCTTACTCATGTCCTGCCTCTGGCCTGGAACTCCCTCCTCCCTTCGTATCTGACAGTGGTCTGCACACAGTAAGTGCTCAATATATATGATTGATTGATTGATAGTGGAGATGGCTGGTACTGAATCACACACACTTTCTCATTCATTCCTCTTATGCCCCAAGTAGGCATTGTGAGATGGCTGGTTGGGAAAATGAGTCCAGTCTGTGGTCTTTTCCCCGCTTTCCCTCTGCTCCTCCCCCTCTCCCTTCCCCTCCCCTCATCACTGTGCTCATTTATATATATTTTTATTACCCTATTTATTTAATGAGGTGGACATCCCCTTGATTCTATTTATTGCTATTAAGTTGTCTTGTTTTTGTCCGTCTGTCTCCCCCGAATAGACTGTAAGCCCGTCAATGGGCAGGGACTGTCTCTAACTGTTGCCGAATTGTACATTCCAAGCACTTAGTACAGTGCTCTGCACATAGTTAGCGCACAATAAATACTACTGAATGAATGGTCACAGAAGAGGATATCTCTGAGATCTCAACAGCAGCAGGCACCAGGAGCCCCGCCCAATTTGGTCCTTGCATATGATTCCTACAGCAGTTTAGTATTCATTCAGTCATTCAGTTGGATTTATTGAGAACTTCCTATGTGCAGAGTACTGTACTAAGGACTTGCAAGAGCATAGTAAAACAATAAACAGACACATACCCAGCCCAAAGTGAGCTTACAGTCTAATTAGTAAGAGAGAGCAAGTGAGGAGCAGCACATCCACTTTCTTGGAAAAAACAGAGGAAAAACAAAAAAACCCAAAAAGGCCCCTCAAAGAAGAACAACAAACAAACCAGATGTCCCCTGCACAACTAAACACACCAGAGCTGGAAAACATTAGGAGCATCAGAACTGGGCATATGCAGGCAAGGGCAGTTGTTCTGAGGAGGAGAGAAGCAACAGACTTTTACCTCTGGGCAGATTCGAAAGACTGGAAGGTTTGATCCCAGAAATTGTCAGACAGAAAATATTCCCCCTGTCAGCTAACACTCAAAAGAGGAATGCCTTCTCTGAAACAAGGTACATCCAAATACCATAAATCGAACTTCATCAGCCCAGTGCCATCATTTCAACTCCACACCCAACCTGCTCACATGCTACAATGGCCCCATACTTTCTGGGTGGTGAATTCTCATCATTACACAGCTGCCCGGACAGAGGGGGCATGATATGGAAGTGTAAGCTCATTGTGGGCAGGGAACGTGTCTACCAACTCTGTTATATTGTACTCTTTCGGGTGCTTAGTACAGTACTCTGAACATGGTAAGTGCTCAATAAATACCACTGATCGACTGACACTTGTTGATACTGAAGGAGCAGAAGGGAAAATATTAAAAGGTCACACTCTGCATCGCACCACCCAGGAGGAAGCCAGGAGTGGGAGAACCCCATTTTCCCCAGAAGCCCCCTTTTCTGGGTCAGGCCAGTGGAAGGAGTCACGATCAGTGAAATCTTAGTTCATCCTGCTTACCGGCCTCCTGGGCCTAGATCCAGTTTGTACATTACTGCTGTTTTAGAATCTCACTTCCCATTAACAAAATATTGATGACTGTGAAAGGGCTTCTTTACTGACTGACTGACTGACGTGCCAGTTGCAAATAGTGAAAGAATGGGAAAACACTAGCTTCTGGTTCATGCTGGCCAGGAGGCATGGGGCAGGGGAATCACGCTTCCCCAGAAGTTCCCGCTGTTTCCTGGGATAAGCCAGTCTAGGACACGAAGGTCAAAAAGAAAAAGAAACAAAGGGAGATCAGGACTTAGCTATTTGCTGCTCTCCTGCTGCCTAATCCTGGGGGTAGTTAATAGAAAGCCAATATAGACTACAAAGGCTGATCGGGATGTGCTTAGGACAGCAAATTCTTAAATAAATGAGTCCCTGAATGCTGCTGCACTGACTGAAATTTCTAGGTGGTCTTCCATGGGTGCCCCAGGCCAGAACATTTCAGTAATCAAAACCAGAGACTAAATGTAAGGAATAACAAGCACTATGCGGTCCATTGCTAAATGGAAAAACCCCAGGCCCGACTTGCCAATTATTCCTCGATTTCTCTCCATATAATGACTGTGGCTGAGGAACACTCTTGAGAGGTATAAATCTCAAAAGTCCCAAGGGAAAGGAATCCCCTCAGTAGAAACAAAATGACTCCTGTGGTAGTCTTCAGGTTGGCCAGCATATCATGATAGCAGCATGGGCACCATTTCCAGAACTATGCAAATTTTGTGTGATTCTAGACCATTTCCAGAGGGTCGGGGTGGAGGGGAACCGGGAATCCCCAACTTGCTCCAGAGCCTTTACATTCTCCTCCTGGGTCAGCATCCAAGATGTGGAACTTGGGGGTAGAAGCCGTGGCAGAGGGACGCTCAGTGGCAAACATTAAAAAATGGATATAAAAGCATCTGGGTCCATACTGGAATGGGGCAAGGGACTGGCTAGCTGAAAACCAGACTATCCAGTATGAAACCGTATGACTGACCAATGTGATGGTGAAGTCAGGCAACTAGATATAATATGGGTCCAGTGGGCTATCCTGATATTCAATAGTATTTATTGAGTGCTTAGTGAGTGTGATGGGGCATCAGTGTGGACTCCTTGCACAGATTCAGAAGCACACAACCTTTTTACTCTCATTCCAATTGGCCCCTTCCAACACATACACTCCTCAAGTGAGGCTCTGAGGAGGCTTGAAAGAAGCCAATCATCTGACTGAGTGAGGGAGTGTGCCAACTACCACTGTCTGTTATCCCCTAGAGACAAGGACAGAGATGGCCTTGACTACTGCATCAGCCTACTTGCTGACTTGTATGCCTTCTGTCTCTCCCCACTGCAGTCCATACAGTCCCCACTGCAGTCCATACAGTCCCCACTGCAGTCCATATAGTCCCCACTGCAGTAATGCATTCCATGAACCAGTGGCCGGATCATTTTTCTACAAAATCGTTCAGTCCATGTTTCCCTACTCAAAAACCTATTGTGGTTGCCCACCCACCTTCACATCAAACGGAAACGCCTTACCATCCACTTTAAAGCAATCAATCACCTTGCCCCCTCTTACCTTACCTTGCTGATATCCTACTACAACCCAGTATGCTCACTTTGCTGCTCTAATGCCAACCTACTCACTGTACCTCCATGTCTTCTATCTCTCCACCAACTCCTCGCCCACATCCTGCCTCTGGCCTGGAACTCCCTCCCCTGACAAACCATCATTCTCCCCACCTTCAAATCCTTGCTAAAATCACATCTCCTCCAAGAAGCCTCCCCCAGCTAAGCCCTCATTTCCCCTAGGCCCTCTCCCTTCTGCAATACCCTCATACTTGTATTTGTACCCTTTATTCCCCCACCTTCAGCCACACAGCACTTATGTATGTAGCCATAATTTATTTTAATGACTGCCTCCCCGTCCAAATGTAAGCTCCTCATGAGCAGGGGTTGTACCTACCTACTCTGCTTGGCACACAGTAAATGCTCAATAAATATGAATGATTGATTGTAAAGTGATTCTATGTACTCCAACTGGGGCTTTTAAAACGGGCTGCTTTCCCACAGAGCCTTGTCATCTTAGGTTGGTATGATGCACTGAAAAATCAGATCCCTTAAGTTTGGGATTAAGTTGAAGCCCTTGGACTTCAATTTTCCATAGTGAGTGGACTGATCCAGAGGACTGATATCTGGAATTTGACTGGATTTCCCCAATACTCAAAAGACACATCAGTTTTCTTTTGCAAAGACAGTGCTACTAATAATGTTGACTCTCCATGACCTCCTATGCATGCCGATGTGACTGAACACATCAATAGTTCTTGTCCCTACTGCCAGCAGGTAAAGACTGGCCTTTGGTTTGGAACGCTGCTGCTGCTATTTGCAAAAACTAGCACTGTTTGTTCAAAGGGGGTCTCCAATTCTGATTCTTGCATGCCAGGTTTGTCAGCCAGCCTCTTTTGATGCCTTTCTTTAAGTCTTTTAATGACATGTTGGTTAAGACCATGCTTTTTGGCAACAAAGGCAACTGAGGCGTGAGAGCAATCTGAAAACTTCAAAGAACCAAAAAAGTCCTAGCTATCCTGGATCTTATTTTCTAATATTTTCTAAAAATCACTAAAAATCTAATCCAAACTCTTTTCACCCATGCACTGCTAGTGTGGAATGAAGGAAACTCAGTACATTCATACATCCAGCTGGCCCGGAACCACACACCTCCCCCATGTGACAAGGATGCCCACAGTGTAATATCTAGAGGAGCTTGAGGGTTGGGGGGTAGCCAGGATTGACACCCGTTAGTGTAAGATGTGCAAAGTCACTAACTGCTAGCATTTAGGAGCTAAATCCTCGGAATGCCTGCATTTTAATAATCAGAGCCTTGATTAAGAAATGTACTGGCTTGTATCTCTATCTTCCCCGGAGTCTTCACGGCCCTTCGGATCTCAAAGCAACTCACTGGCTCCACCAGTGTGGAGTCCTGGCTCCACCCAACCTGGACTGTGTCACCATACCACAGCTGTTCGTGATAAGTCTACATTTTCAAGGAAAATAGCTCTCCTGCTTTATGGGGTACACCTGTACACACAAACCAAACAGCTGGTGAAGAAGACATCTGTTTTAAATTGGCCATTGCTCTCATCAATGGCAGCATGGGGCACAGGGTGTCTTTGTAGAAAGGGCATGGGGTGGAAATCAATCAATCAGTGGTATTTATTGAATGCTTACTCGGTGCAGAGCATTGTACTAAGCACTTGGGAAGATACAGTAGAATTGATAGACATTATCCCTGCTCTCAAACAGTGTCTAGTTGAGGGAGACGTACATTAAGTCACAGGTAAGGGAAACAAATGAGCATAAGGCTATATACATAACAGCTGTGGGAGCAAGGCTGGGGTGAATATCCAAGTGCATAGAGGGTGGGACTAAGTGCATTGATGATACTGAGAGGAAGGAAAAGAAGTGGGGGCAGAGGGGATGATGGATATAATAATAATACTAATAATTATGGTATTTCAGTGCTTACTATGTGTCAGACACTGTACTAAGCGCTGGGGTGGATACTAGCAATTCAGGTTGGACACAGTCCCTTGTCCCATGTGGGGCTTACAGTCTCAATCCCCATTTTACAGATGAGGTAACTGAGGCACAGAGAAGTTAAGTGACTCACCCAAGATTCCCCACAGCAGACAAGTGGTGGAGCAGGGATTAGAACTCATGACCTTCTGATTCCCAGGCCCATGTTCTACCCATTACAACATGCTGCTTCCCTGGATACTTAACCTTACTTTAACCTTACTTAAAAATCACCTCCTCCAAGAGGCGTTCCCAGACTGAGCTCCTCTTCCCCCTCTACTCCCTCTGCCATCCCCCCTTTACCTCTCCGCAGCTTAAGCCTCATTTTCCCCTTTTCCCTCTGCTCCTCCACCTCTCCCTTCCCATCCCCACAGCACTGTACTCGTCCGCTCAACTGTATATATTTTCGTTACCCTATTTATTTTGTTAATGAATTGTACATCGCCTTGATTCTATTTAGTTGCCATTGTTTTTACGAGATGTTCTTCCCCTTGACGCTGTTTAGTGCCATTGTTCTTGTCTGTCCGTCTCCCCTGATTAGACTGTAAGCCCGTCAAACGGCAGGGACTGTCTCTATCTGTTGCCGACTTGTTCATCCCAAGCGCTTAGTACAGTGCTCTGCACATAGTAAGCGCTCAATAAATACTATTGAATGAATGAATGGATATCAGCCCCACCTCTGCCACTGAAATGTCATGTGACCTTAGGCAATTAACCAATCCAAGCTTTAGTTTCCTTATCTGTAAACAGGGCATAAAATAGGCGGGCTATTCCTACCTCTTAGATTGTGAGTCTCAGAATGGCACAGGGATTGTATCTGATCTGTTATAGTAGTGCCTACCCCAGTGCCTAGCACAGTGCTTGGGACAGAGTTTGTGCTTAATAAATCTGTTGTATTGTTGTATATGTTGTTCTCACCTAAGCACTTAGTACAGTGCTCCGCACACGGTAACTGCTCAATAAATATTATTATTGTTGCTCTTGTTATTAACACATATATTTTTAAAAAGATGGGTGAGGTATCTTATGCAAATTATTTTAATTAATGAATTCTCCCCTCCCTTTACATCTGGTGGTCTTCCTTTCAAGTTCAAATTTTGGCTTCCGCCCAAAATTGGTTCTTGAAACAGCTTTCTCCTACTACCTGTACAGCCCCCCTAAGCTCCCTGTAGATCGTAAGCTCCTTGTGGGCAGGAAACTTGACTCCCAACTCTGTTGTACTATACTTTCCCAAGAGCTTAGTACAGTGCTCTACACATGCTACGTGTTCAATAAATACCACTGATGGCCTGAAGGAACCAAGTACTCTTTGAATCATGAGGCCCCACTAAACTGCAGGGGCCCCAAAGAACTCATTCTGCTAAAGAAACGTACAAGCCAGGATACATGTTTGTAGCTCTTTTCTAGCTCCCCCCACCTTCTAGCTTGTTGTGGGCAGAGAATATATCTACCACCTTTTTTGTATCATACTCTCCCAAGCATTTAGTGTAGTGCTCTGCACACAGTAAGCACTCAATAAATACAATTGATTGATTTTGTTCATGCCTGGTGACTAACCCCAAATCTTGCTCCACGTTACAGCATGATGTAGTGGGGAAAGCATGGGCTTAGGAGTCAGAAGGCCATGGGTTCTAATCTCTGCTCTGCCACTTGTCTGCTGTGTGGCCTTGGGCAAGTCACTTCCCTTCTCCGTGCCTCAGTTACCTCATCTGTAAAATGGGGACTAAGACTGTAAGCCCTATGTGGGACAGGGATGGTGTCCAACCTGATTTGCTTATATCCACCCCAGCGCTTAGTACAGTGTCTGGCACACAGAAAGCACTTAACAAATACCATTATTATTATTGTTAATATTATTGAAGCAGGGGACCTCAAATACTCACTATCCTCAAGGTAAAGGGATGTCTTTATGAATGGCAGGCTTCAAAGTGTGAACCTGCCTTTCGACAATTACTTTTCCATTAAGCGACCAAGCTGAAAAAAGGAGGTAGGGAGCTAATAATATAGGAGGCAGACAAAGGGGCCCTGTTTTCAAGCACAAATGAGGTACAGCTGGTTTACAGCTGTGCAATTTTCTTTAAAAGTACAAGTAGGAAACTGAAAAAAATGCAATAAGGCTTTCATCACCATCACTCTGATCTTAAGGAATTCTGAGTGACCCCATAGGCTTCTATGTCCAGGGAACAAGCTATTTGCCCCTGACACCTCAGAAAAATTCCAATTCCAGACACACACCAATCTGGAGGTTGTGTCAGGGACACATTACAATGAACCTTCTCCTTCCAGTGATTTCAACCTCCTGCCACTTTTATCCTAGTTTTTCTCGACCTTGTGACAATACAAAATATAGAAATTGGGGTGATTTAATTCCTCCTTTGGGCCACAAACCAAGAAATGCTCAGTTATACCAAGTGTGGGGAGAAAAACTGCAATGGAACCACCAAATTAATTTTCCAATGTCAAAATAAATTTTGACTCAATTTGAATCATGGGTTATAAATATGTAAAATGAGTGGTACCTTACTTAATGGAGAAGATTGCTGCACTTTGCTTTATTATTTCATCTAACCTTGGCCATATCTAGATGCTTAGTTTAAGCTATTATACTAAAATAGAACTTTGGAGAGGGAGAAGGGAGACACCTTCCCCCATTCTATTTTATGTAATTTCCTTTGAAAAGGAGAAAAGGTAAATTAATGGCTACTTTTTATATTGTGGTTCTCCCTAGAAAAATGGCTAATATGGTTTGGGGATTTGAAATACATTGAGCCAAATAACCTGGAGAATTTTTCACCTTGTATTTGTAGAGTTTTTGCCTAAACTGAGTTAATACGGGCATGACACTTAACCAAATTTGGACCACTGATGTTCAAAGACCCCACATCCCCATTTTCAAAGTCCTACTAAAATTGCATTTCTATCAAGAGGCCTTCCCTGACTAACTCCCAATTCTCCCACCCGATTCTCCCTCCCTTCTGCATTGCCTATGTGCTTGGTTCTATACCCTTTGAGCACTTTGATACTCCTACTCTCCCACCCCACCCAACACTTACATACTTAGCCTTATGCTCTGCTGTTTCCCCTATGTATAATTTATTTTAATGTCTATCTCCCCAACTACACTGTAAGCTCCTTGAGAGCAGTGTTCTCGTCTACCAGCTCCACTGTAGTGTACACTACCAAGATCTTAGTACGATGCTCTACACACAAGTGCTCAATAAATGATAATAATAATAAATATGGTATTTCTTAAGCGCTATGTGCCAAGCACTGTTCTAAGCACTGGGGTAGATACAGGGTAATCAGGTTGTCCCACCTGGGGCTCACACTCTAAGTCCCCATTTTACAGATGCGGTAACTTAGGCACAGAGAAATTAAGTGTTAAGCCCAAGGTCACACAGCAGACAAGTGGCAGAGCGAAGATTAGAACCCACGTTCTCTGACTCCCAAGCCCGTGCCCTTTCCAATAAGCCACGCTGCTTCTGGCTGGCCACTGATTGACTGGCAATTAGAGGGAGTTATTTTTAAAAATAATAAAACTTTATTTAGCAGAAAATTACAACTATAGGTTTTGAAGGAAAGACTTTTTTTGTTGTTTCTGGCACTGGAGAATGGAAGCGTAATGCATTTTGAAGAGGAAAAATAAACTCCAAAAGCATAATATGGCCAAAGACCAACTATTCACCAGTATGGCAGGAAATGATCCAGGAGCCTTAATGATAACAAGTAGACCAACAAGATAGTATTTCATTAAAAAAAAAAAAGCAGGATATTTGGATTCGAAAATATGTGTGAAGGAATGCTCCCATTATACTGGGCTCTGTACAGGCCTGTCAATTATTGAGGTCACAAATCAAGAAAGACTTGGAAAATGTGAGGATGAGATCAGAGCCACAAAGATAATGAACCAGTTTGAAAAGGTTGTTTTAAAGCATTTGGTTAAAGAGAAAGCAGCAATTTTCATTTCAAAATTCTAGAATTTCAAATGCTGCTGGAAAGACACAATCAAGTTCTTTAAAAATACAGACATACTCCACAACATAGCCATACTATCCTCCAAAATGTGGCTGTAGTGTGGACGGTTGTACTGTAAGTTAATTTGCCCATAGACTGGCACACAATTAGTTAGGTTCTTTTTCAGGGCCAGCCCCACCATAATGACCAAATCCTACAGGGAAGTAAAAATTACAATGTAGATCTTTCCTTATTGTTCCCCCCGCCACCCCTTCACATTCTGTCTCCTCCACTATTCTTAAGGGCTAATCTGAGACCCCAAAACACCCCAAACTCAACCCCCTCCACCTTGTTTTCTCAAGCTCCCCTTCTCCTCAGGATTATTTTTTTTGGTAAGCCTTTGTCATATACAGAGTGCCATTCAAGCCACCAGCTGGAAGGGGGAAGGAAAATGTTACCACAATCCTGAAATACCCTCCCATCAGCTGGGCACCTGGGTTCCGGCCCTGCCTCGTGCCCCAGCCTCCAGGAAGCTGACTCAGTTTCCCTCCCTCACACCACTCTCTGATTAACTCTCAGCTTCTCCCGGCCTTCCCCGAAGGCACTGCCCTCCTGCATGTCCCAGGAAACAGAGCCCAGCTCCTGTCTCTGGTGTCTCTGTTTCCGGAAGAGTGGAGACTGTTGGCAGGTTCAGCCCCACGAGCCGCCAATCCAGTCAGTCGATTCTATTTATTGAGTGTTTACCGTGTGCAGAACACTGTACTAAGCGACTGGGAGAGTACAATGTAACAGACACATTCCCTGCCCTCAGTGAGCTTACAGTCTAGGGGGGAGACAGATATTAATATAAATAAATAAAATTACAGATATGTACATAAGTGCCGTGGGGTTGGGAGGGGGGATGAATAAAGGGATCTAGTCAGGGGGATGCAGAAGGGAGTGGGAGAAGAGGAAAGGAGGGCTTAGTGAGGGAAGGCCTCTTGGAGGAGATGTGCCTTCAGCTGGGAGTCACTGTGATGGAATGCTGACCACTGAGGTTGCAATTTAGCATTTAATCTATAGATTTGGCTTACTGATCTCAGTTGCTCCTGAACTAAAGCTTCCCATTCATTACAGCACTCCAAGAGGTAGACTTTATTTTAGTGGGTCTTCATTTTTGCTCCTGCCAAAAGAGGATATTCTTAGTTTTCAAATCAGTTGGTGGTTCCCTATCACTTCTTCTAGGAAAATGTACATTAGGAAGATCTAGGCTATTCGTTATCTGTTTTACTTTCTTTATGGCGAAAGCCGACATTTTCAATCTATGAGAAAATCTCCTGCAGACATGATAAATGTTCTGACCCTCCTCTGTTACATAATGCCTAATGCAGCTGCACAGTTTACCAAATTTGTTAGGCTGTATTTGATAAGCAAAATCAGCATTGGCTTTACCCACATTTTCCAATGCCCCTGTACCCATTCCAACTAAGTCTTCTGCTCTCCATATCACTAGGCTAAGAAAACAAATACTTTTACGGTTCCAGCTTCTCAAACACAGATTCCCATGAAACTCAAGCAAAAAGTAATTAGGAAGGAATACATTAAAATATATTCAATTTTTTTTGGAGGGGTCTCACAGCCTGCTTTGTATTCGGCTCCATTACCTGATTTCCAAGAGACCCTTAACATGAGGGCTAGTGCTTATAATTGTGGCTGAAATAGGACCTGGGAATTATATCATTGTCTTTTATTATAAAGATAGTGTAGAAGTGAGAATAAGGTCATTTAAGAGAATACAACATAGAAGTGAAATCAATGCCATAAATTAGGAATGGTGTAGTGCTCCTCATCAGTCAGCCTTAAGGTAAGGGGAGGTTAGATGGAAGCCAATTAATTTATTTAATTTATCAATTGAAAGGGGGTATTTATTCAAGGAAATTAAGAGAAAATGTTGACATTTCTGGGAATTGAGTAAGTTAGTGGACAGAGCCTATAGTGCCCCACGTTGAAGGAAAAGCAAACTTTAGTTTGCTCAGAATCAAATTCCCAAAGCATCAGGGAAAGTGATATAGAAGTCCCGTTGATAGAAACCTTTATAATAAGGTAACTGGGAAGATGAACCTATGGATTAAAGGAAAAGGAGAATAAGCTCATGGAATGAACTTATCTCTCTTATTCAGCCCTCACATACAATGTCATGAAATCCTGTTGGTTCTACCCTCACATTGTCTCGAGAATCTGCCCTTTCTTTTCCATTCAAACCGCTACCATGCTGATCCAAGCACTTATCATATCCTGCCTTGACTACTACATCAGCCTCCTTGCTGACCCCCCTGCCTCCTATCTCTCCCCTCTTCAATCCATACTTCGATCTGCTGCCCAGATCATTTTCCTTAAAAACTGTTCAGTTCACATTTCCCCACTCGTCAAAAGCCTCCAATGGTTGCCCGTTCACCTCTGCATCAAACAGTAATTCCTAACCATTGACTTTAAGGTACTCATTCGGCTCTCCATCCTACCTTACTTCACTGATCTCCTACTACAACCCAATCTGAACACTCCACTTCTCTCACATCAACCTGTTCTCTGTATCTTGGTCTAGTCTACCCCACTGCCGACCCCTGACTACATCTTCCCTTTGGCCTTAAACTTCCTCCCTCTTTATAGCAGACAGATCACAACTCTCCCCAACCTTCAAAACCTTCCTAAAATCACATCTCCTCCAAGAGGCCTTCCCTAACTAAACCTTCATTTCCCCATGGGACCTCCCCTCTGATTCAATTATACACTTGACTCCATACCCCTTAAGCACTTTGATAATCAACCCAGCCCCATGGCACTTACGCATGTATCCTTATACACTATTTCCCCTATCTATAATTTATTTTAATGTCTGTCTGTCCCCCTTGTAGGTCATGAACTCCTGGTGGGGCGGGATCACATCTACCAACTTTTTTGAATTGCCTGCAGATTCAACCATGCAGCCCAGATTTTCATCCACTCATTCGATCGTATTTATTGAGCACTTACTGTGTGCAAAGTACTCTACTAAGCACATCAGGGCTCCGGGTGGCTCTCCATCTGTCCATCATTGGGGAGAAGACCTGTTCCGTGGGAGGTGGGGCCATAGAAGTGCTCATTTCCAACTTCCTTCCTGACAGTGTTATACTGCTGCTTTTCTTGCTGTTGTTGAATTGTTACTTTTTGCTCTATTTACCATGCATCTCTCTCTCTCTCTCTCTCTCTCTGCGTATGTGCATTCCCTGGCCTTTCAGACTGTCAGCAAATTGCGAAACTGTGTCTGAGTCCTTTTCTTGGTACCTCTCTCCAGGAATTTGTACAGATGTAACAATGTCATCTGTCATAAATGTCACAAATAGATAATATAAAATCCAAGAATAATAGAGCCTGGAGCTCCTTTAGACTGTAAGCTCTGCTTAGGCAGGGAACTCATCTACCAACTCTGCTGTACTGTACTCTTCCAAGTGCTTAGTGCAGTCAGTCAATCATATTTACTGAGTGCTTACTGTGGGCAGAGCACTGTTCTAAGAGCTTGGGAAAGTGCAATATAACAATATAGCAGACACATTCCCTGCACACAGTGAGCTTGCAGTGTGCTACACACTGTGAGTTTTCTATGAATATAAGTGATTGAATGATAATATAAAATCCAAGAATAATAGAGCTGGGCATTGTACATAGAGAAGCAGCGTGGCTCAGTGGCAAGAGCCCGGGCTTGGGAGTCAGGGTTCATAGGTTCGAATCCCGGCTCTGCTGCTTGTCAGCTGTGTGACTGTGGGCAAATCACTTAACTTCTCTGGGCCTCAGTGACCTCATCTGTAAAATGGGGATGAAGACTGTGAACCTCACATGGGACAACCTGATGACCCTGTATCTCTCCCAGCACTTAGAACAGTGCTCTGCACAGTAAGTGCTTAACAAATACCAACATTAGTCTAAGCTTTGTATAGGCAGGGAACTTGTCTACCAACTCTGTTGTATTGTACTCTCCCAACTGCTTAGTACAGTGCTCTACACTCTGTAAGTGTTCTATAAATATCATTAATTGATTAGGAGGGACCTTAAGCTGTTATTTGGTCCAACCTCCTGCCTTGATCCACATGAGTGAACAAGTCACCCTGGACAGATCAATGTTTACCTTATTTGAAGGGTCTCCAAAGATAGAATCGCCTCAATCTTACTCAGAGAATTCAATTTTCAGTGGTCTATCACCCTATCACTCGACAAAATATCTAACTAAAAGTCTCTCTTGCTTTAATTTAAAAGTGTTTTCTCTTCTCTGGCCTTCTGGAGACCTGTGAAATAACTGATTTAGCATCTTCCTCTTAGAAAATCTTCATTCTCCTAAAGACTTTTATTAAGGTTTCCCCTCTTGCCCAGGTTAAACAACCCTAATTCCATTTAGGCTTTCCTAAAGGCCCATTTTCTAGAACTTCAATCACTTTTTGATGTTTCTTTGTATCTTATCCAGTTTCTCGATATCTGAAACCAGTCATATTACCCTAATAGGGTTCGAATCAATGCAGACTGTAGAGGAAGGATTACTTCTCAGATCTTGCACAGAACACTCCCTCTAATACATCCTAATACCATGCTGTTTGTAAAATAATGAACTACACTGCTGACTCAGATTCAACTTGTTGTTGACTGTAACTCCCTAAGACTTATTCTGCTGTACTTAAGCCAAACCAGTCTTTCCCCATACTTTATTTGCATCCTTAAGTACACCACATTCTGAGCACTCAATTATTTATTTGGATTTCTCTGTTTGTAAATATTCTTAGGTCTTTCTCCCCAATTCTAGTGTAAGTTCCTGGTGGGAGGAAAGGAGTCACCTGCTACAATGGGGGTGACTGCATTTGCTTGGCTCCCACAGATTTTGGGGCTAGTTCATCCCATCCTTTGGAGCAGGAAAAGGGCCAGAGGTGGAATTCTGATGGCAGCTCTACTTCTTCTGCCATCAGGACACTGTTCCCGACCCCTGGACCAGTGTATGCATGTGTGTGTTTGTGTGTGTGTGTGTGTGTGCGTGGTGATCGATCCCCTTTGTCATTCCCATGGGGTCAGGCTGCTCCCCCTACCTCCCACCCTCTCCAATAGCAGTAGTCATGCCAAAAGTGGGGTAGCTAAGCCGGAGCTACAAAGGGCAGTGGCCTGGTCTGGATGACTTCGGGGTGTCAGAGAGATGGCAGCGGAAAGGGATTTCATCACTTCCACTGATTCTTTCCCACCAGGAGGGGCCATTTGCCCTTCTCACTCCCCTGCCTGAGCAGCTTGGAGGTCCAGCAAAGCTCCAGGGTCCCAGGTAAGGGCCCGATGCCAGACTGCTTCCACAACAGCCCCTCTAAGGAGGAGAACAGGTATTGAACCCCTATTTTACAGTTGAGGAAACAGGCACAGAGAAGTTAAGTGACTTGTCAAGGGTCACACAGCAGATGTGTTGCAGAGCCAGGATTAGAACCTAAGTCCTCTGACTGCCAGGGTTATGTTCTTTCCACTAGGCCAAGTTGCTCCTAATCATAATAATATAAATAATAACAAATCTGGTATTTGTTAAGCAGTTACTATGTGTCAAGAACTGCTCTTGCACTGGGATAGATGCAAGTCAATCAGGTCAGACACAGTCTCTGTCCCATATGGGGCTCACAATCTAAGTAGAAGGGAAAGCAAGTACTGACTTCCCGTTTTGAGGAAACTGAGGAACACAGCAGCATGTAGTGGAGCTGGGATTAGAACCCAAGACCTCTGTCTCCAAAGCGCTTACTCTTTCCTCTAGACCATCCTCCTTCAACCATGCTGCCCAACGGAGAGTGGGAGCCCAACTAAAGACCCGACCCCTCCCAGGATAGAGTAAGGGATCCGGGAGTTGGTGGTTTCTCCGTCTGGTTTCTCCTGAGCAACCTTATTCCCCAATTCCCCAAAACCAAATAGAACAAAGTTCCCCAAATCCTTTGAAGAACCAAATAGGGGAGTTGAATGGGACAGAAGTGAAGAGCTGCATCATTGCCAAGTGGAAGTCTACTTTCCTTTTTTGGCTGAGGCACGATGAAGTATTAAACCCTCAAATTCATTCATTCATTCAATAGTATTTATCGAGCGCTTACTATCTGCAAAGCACTGTACTAAGTGCTTGGAATGTATAATTGGGCAACAGATAGAGACAATCCCTGCCCAATGATGGGCTCACAGTCTAATTGGGGGAGACAGACGGCAGAGCAAAACAGAAGGAAACAAAAACAAGACAACATTATCATGATAAATAGTATCAAGGGGATGTACACCTCATTAACAAAATAAATAGGGTAATAAATAATATATACAAATGAGCACAGTGCTGAGGGGAGGGGAAGGAGGGAGGGGGAGGAGCAGAGGTTGGGGTGGGGAGGGGAGCAGAGGGAAAGGCGGCTCAGCTGAGGGAAGGTGAAGGGGGAAGGGGCAGGAGCAGAGGGTGGAGGGGGAGCAGAGGGAAAAGAGGGGAGCTCAGTCTGGGAAGGCCTCTTGGAGGAGGTGAACTCTCAGTAGGGCTTCGAAGAGGGGAATAGAATTAGTTTGGCGGAGGTGAGGAGGGAGGGCATTCCAGGACAGCGGTAGGACGCGGCCTAGAGGTCGACGGCGGGATAGGCGTGAACGGGGGATGGTGAGGAGGTGAGCGGCAGAGGAGCGGAGTGCACGGGGTGGGAAGTAGAAAGAGAGAAGGGAGGTGAGGTAGGAGGGGGCAAGGTGATGGAGAGCTTTGAAGCCAAGAGTGAGGAGTTTTTGTTTCAGTACAGTAGAGTAACAGTACAGTGCTTTGCACATGGTAAGTGCTCAATAAATACAATTTAATGAATGAATTTGTTAAGCACCTACTATATGCCAAGCACTGTACTAAATGCTGGGGTAGATACAAGATAATCAAGTCTGATACAGTTTCTGTCCATTATGGGGTTCCCCGACTAAGTAGGAGGGAGAACAGGTATTTAATCCACATTTTACAGATGAGGGAACTGAGGCACCAAGGAGTTAACTGACTCACCCAAGGACACCCAACAGGTGAGTGACAGAGCTGCAATTAGAACCCAGGTCCTCTGATTTCCAGGCTGGTGCTCTTTCCACTAGGCCATGCTTCTTGTTAAAAATTTTGGAACAATATCTAATAATCAAGTCTGTAGGTCTACATGCTGGCAACAACATTCCTAAAGGAACAGGGTTAGTGGTTTGGGCATTTGTTGTCCTGAGTGATCAGAGATGCTGCTATGAATAGTGAATTTTCCTGCAGGTTGGGTGGAAGTGAAGGAGGGAAGAGGGAGAGGTGTCTGAAAGGACCAGTACTCGACTGAGACCACTTCTATGTCCACTTACAGCTTATCTTTTCCCGTGCTGGTGTATTTGCATTTCTAATTCTGGGAGTCTTTTTCGATTTTGCCTCTTAGGATTAGGATCTTGATGCCTCTGCTCAAAAAGAACCACTCTCTCCCTAACACAAGCCACATTTGTCTCTCTGTCACTGTTGTCTCCCAGAAGTGCTTTACTCTTCTGGACTTTGCGATCAATTCTAGTTGCATTATATTGCTTATGCACCACTCCAACAATCTGGATATTAATTAGGGGCTGTGCAGAAACCTTATTTGGAGAGACTTGTGGTTAAAATGGAACTTTCTTTTGAAAAATTCCATTTGTAAAAATAACAGTTCCTGGTGAAAGCACCCAATTTGAAGGTATAAGTCAATACTTTCTTCTTTGAGAGGAAGGGTTCATACCTTTAGATTAACAAGGTGCATTCCATTGTACACCACTGCATGCTCCCAGGTGCATCATAAATATTAGATTGGCTGATATTACCTTTCCAGAATCACTCATGTTTATAGAAATGCAGTACAGCAGAAGCTGGGCATTCATAGGCACAGTGGAACTGCTTTGGACTACACACCTTATCTGGAAAAACAGTTGATTTGTTTGGTCCCAAATCAGATGGGGACAACCCTCTATTCTTTGGTGCCTGTAAACCATTGTTATGTGATATATCCTCTACAGAGATTCTAGACTGCTTTCCCATTAATCTGATCTGTGTACTCATAAAATTTGCATACACTGCTGCTCTGATAATATCTAATGATCTTACCATTCATTGCCTTGGAGAATAGGGATCTCTGACATTCAAATTCATTTCAAAGTCTATCAATATTCATCTGAAATTTATGAAATTTAGATAATGTTTTTCCATATTTGCTTTTTACAGACTTGCTACCCTCAGTGAAACTCTACTTAAGTCATAAACCAAATACGGCAAAATATTTTTTTAGTGTGTGATTCTTGGGGAATGGGAGGTGTAAATTAATTTAAAAAGCTGGTTTTTCTGAGTCAGAGGCTGCCCCTCAGAGGCTTTGTGCAATCACAATTCCCCCTCTAGACTGTAAGCTCCTTGTGGGCGGGGAACATATCCACCCACTCTGTTGTACTGTACTCTTCCAATCGCTTAGTACAGCGCTGTGCACATGGTAAGTGCTCAATAAATACCATTGATTGATTGCATCACATAGTGGGCTGAGTAAAGTCCCTCTCAAACACTGAGAAGGTCAGTGAGGGACAAGAGGACAGCATAGTATTCAGAGTATTGTCTGCTGATCAGATTAAGGGACAGAGGGAGATTGTTTATTAATCACAATGGCAGAAATTCTCCCCATGTTAAATGGAAAGCTTATACAGAATATTCTAGAGGAGCAGAGACAGTCTGGAGTCTAAGAGCAAATTTTTCCAAATGTCTCAGGTCAAGCTTCATGTCCTTTGGTGAGGAGATAAATATTGTAAACTCCTGCACTAGGGATCAGTTAGCCAAGATATCTGATGTGCTGTATTATAAAAAGTAAATGGCACACCTTTGTGTGTAAACTCACAGCAAATCTGAACAGGGGTGAAGCAGTGTTGACTAGTTCAGTTCAAATCATCTACTAGAAACACTTTTGGTGTAAGTCCTCCTGAAGACAGGAGGTCTAGTGCAGGACATTGCATCATTGTTGTCCTTATTATTATTGTTATTAATAACAACAATAATAATAATAATTGTGGTATTTGTTAAGCACTTGCTATGTGCCAAGCATTGTACTAAAATCTGGGGTGGATACAAGCAAATCGAGTTGGACTCTGTCCCTGTACCATGTGGGGCTCACAGTCTCAATCCCCATTTTACAGATGAGGTACCTGAGGCCCAGAGAAGTGAAGGGACTTGCCTGAGGTCACACAGCAGACAAGTGGTGGAGCAACAGCATCAACATCAGCACCATCATCACGTTATTATCCAAAGCATTTAGAACACACCACTCTATGCAAGTAGTCCATATTTTTGCCGACTTTAAATACGAAGGACATAAATAACTAAAACCAAGGGAAGGGGTTTTCTCTAGGAACACAAGAAAAAAGGAGTTTGGTATCTTTGTTGACAGGGAAAACAGTATGGCCTAATGGATAGAGCACGGGCCTGGGAGTAAGAAGGACCTGGGTTCCAATTCTGGCTCTCACTTGTCTGCTGGGTAACCTTGGGCATGTCACTTCACTTCTCTGTGTCTCAGTTACCTCATTTGTAAAATGGAGATTAAGACTGTGAACCCCATGTGGGTCAGGGACTGCATCCAATCTGATTGTATTGTATCTACCTCAGAGCTTCGTATGGTGCCTAGCATACAGTAAGTGCTTAACAAATTCCATAAAAAAGGGGGGGGAGTGGAAAACACAGTGGATGGATGGAGTCTCCTGTCAAAAACAACAGATGAACCTCATTCCTGAGACTTCAGAATCAAGAACCTGTGTGAAGGAATTGATTATAGTATTAGTGTTTTGAGCAGTACCATTTGCACTCTCTTAGCCCTGTCAGTTGTTTTTCCACAGGGCACAGAAAACAAGAAGAAACAGAAGGGGTGGGTTTCCAGCACACTGTGAAGTGCACGCCCAGGTTTTTTTTTTTTAACATATAGGACCCATTTATGGGCAAATTGTTAATGCTGGGCTGGGACACCATGACCTGAAAGATGATTGCTTTGGTAACTACTGCAGTTTTCATTGTCAGCCAGCTAATTTTCAGGATTCCCACTGGGCCTGTGAACCTTGCTGAACAACCTAGTTGGTTCTTTCATCATATGTCACTGATAGCATAAACCCAACAGGCAAAACTAGCACTAGAACTCCAATCTCTTGATTTCCAGAGCTGTGGCTTTTCCCCTGGACCAAGAGCAGGGCTGGAAAATCTAGTCGACATTCAACAAATGTCAACTATTAATAGCAGGAGAGTAACTACCTGGTACAGAAAGTGAGTGGAGCCCTTTTTAGAGAAGAATTATCCTGCCTCTGTCATCTCCAACAGTTGTTTACAGTCCTCAAGCTTCCACCAATGTCTAGGACCACCATGTTGAGGAATCTGACTCAGCCCACCCTCCCAGGCTTGGAACCTTTTCATTGAAAGTAAAACACCTTCTTAAACCTTAATTCCTGCTTCTGGATTGGATGCAATATTAATAATTTCATTCCATTCAGCCTTTTACTAAAGATCCATTCTATTCGACTTACACATATCCACTGGAATGTTAGCTCCCCTCTACACTCTAACTCCATGAGATTAAGGATCACGCCTACCGACTCCATTATATTGTACTTTCCCAAGCACTTAGTACTGTGCTCTGCACACCTTAAGCACTCAATAAATAGCACTGTTTGACTGAAAAATACCATTTCATAGGAGACAGAAGATAGATGACAGACTAGTGGAAAAAGCCTTAGGTTTGGGAGACAGAGACTGGGGTTCTTAGCCCAGTTTTGGTCCTGAGATGCTGTGTGACATTGAATTTAACCTCTTTAGGCTCCAATTTCCCCATCTGTAAAATGGGGATAAAATACCAGCTCTCCCTATCTCTTAGTCTGTGTGCCCTGTGGAGGACAGAGACAGTATCTGATCTGATTAACTGGTACTGACTCCAGTGCTTATCATAGTGTTTGGCACACAGTAATTGCTTAGTGCCATAATAATTCCATAATTATTGGAGTATACTAATTAGAATGCAACTATGGAGCAAAGAAGCATTTAAGATATTTTTAGAGATAAAAAAAAGCCCAGTGGGGTAATCAACAGTTATGAGAACCTTCCTTAGCTCACCCTTTTAACTATTACACAAATGAGCAAACTACAGTAACCCATGTTGCTGGTGGTGGAATTGCTCTAAAACCTAAAAATGATTAAGAAGAACATTGGGAAGATGGGAATGATATGGAAATCAGAGTTTGACAATCTTGGTGCATTCCTGCCTGACATCAGGCATCCCCATGAAAGAAGGACAGAACTTTCTTCCCACAAAGGTTTAGGCAATTGACAAATATTTACATATTCACAAAACTTCCTTTAGAAACTTTCAGGCTGATGTAAGTGATGAGATGGCCTTTCTGTGTGCCCCCTGTGGTTGGGACTTTGAGTCCTGTGTTATTAATCTTTTCATTCCCATGCACACTAACGGGTGAAATTCACCCAATGATGACTCCTTTAAGCACACAGGATAGCTACGTAAGTATTGCTATCACTTCTCGGTGAAAATCAATCAATAGTATTTACTGAGTAACTACTGCTTGGATAGCACTGCTCTAAGTGGTTGGGAGAGTTAATGGTCACAATCTTTGCCCTCCAGGAGTTAGTGGGGGAGACTGACATGAATCTGAGATCCTGACAATGAAAGGACTTTCAGTTCCGGGGTTCTCATTCCTCTGGTCCTTCCACCTTTTCTCTCGGGGCATCTCAGGTTCTGAATCTTTTGGACTCAGGGTCTCTCAGGAGCCTTGATACTCCAGAGTCCTAACCTCTGGACTCTGAACTTCCAGGTCTCTAACCTTTATCTGGGATCCTCTTGAATCCCTGTCTGTGTCCTGTGTCAGTCCAGAGTCCACAGCACAAGTCCTCCCTGTGCCCTGTTCTCCCAGGCACATAGCTACTACCCTTTGCCTCAAGATGGCCAAGGGTTCTCTCCCACAACAACCCGGTATCAACTACTTCCTCTCCAATCCTTCTCTGTAATTGGCTCGGCTAAGTATTTACACTTCCCTCAGGGAGAGGCACCTCTTCTCCCTCTTTTAAATGTGTGGGACAGCCGGACCAGCCATCGTGGTGCCGCAATATCCAGATGGAGAATCCAATGGCCCTGGACTGGGAAAGCGGTCAGCAGCAGGCAGAGAAGGGAAGGGGCAGTGGGAATGGATGGACAGGTGGAGGATGCGGCCAGGGCGCTGTCGGGATGCCAAGGGGGTGACTGCAGCAGTGGTCCCGGAGCCAGGAGCAATGCAACAGAGGGGTGGGGGAGGTATGATTCAGTTTCCCAGCACTCCATTTCTCCATCCCACCTCAGCCTGGCACCTGACCTACTCCATCCTCCCAGGACTCAGCTTTGTTTCTTGGTCAGTGTAATATGATGGCAACATATAGTGTAAGCCGTCTGATGTCATCAGGTCACTTGATGACCAAGGCACGTCATTCTGAAGCCACCACTGCTTCCTTTTTACACTTCGTATTCTTGTCTTATGCTATAGAGTCGTCTCCGACCCATAGTGACTCCATGAACACATCTCTCCCAGAACGCCCCACTCTCCATCTGCAATCATTCTGGTAGCTTATCCATGGAGTTTCCTTGGTAAAAACATGGAAATGGTTTACCATTGCCTCCTTCCACACAGTAAACTTCCGTCTCCTCCCTCAACTCTCTGCTGTGCCACTGCTGCCTAGCACAGGTGAATTTTGACTTGTAGCAGATTGCCTTCATCTCGCTAGCCACTGCCCAATTTAGGAATGAAATGGGTAGGCCCCTGCTTGACTCGCCCTCCCACAGCCGATACTGGTAGAGTACCGGAAACTCTCCAGGTGCAAGCCTGAGAGGGGAACACTTAGTGTTACCATTTGTTAAAGTATGCTTTCTGCCCATGCAGATCACTCAGCATTACAAGAAGCAGCATGGCCTAGTGGTAAGAACTTGGGCTTCGGTGTCACAGGACCTGGGTTGTAATCCCTGCTCTGTCTCTTGCTTGCTGGGTGATGTTAGGCAAGTCACAACTTCTAGGCCTCAGTTTTTCATCTGTAAAATGGGGATTCAAAATTGTTTTCCCTCCCTCTTAGACTGTAAGCTCCACATGGGATAAGGACTGTGTCTAACCTGATTAACTTGTATCTCCACTTCTGTTTAGTAGAGTGCTTGGCACAGAGTAAGTGCTTAGTGAATGCCATGATTATTACTATTATTTCATGATACCTTTACATCTCTCCTTAAAAGCTATCCAGAGAAGCAGAGATCGAGATTTGGGAAAAACAAAATAAAAAGGATCTTGTGCCGAGTTCCCTTCCATCTCCCAAATTCATGATTTAAATACCTGATGTCATTTTTGGACTAACCAAACCTTTTTCTTTTTTTAAAATCAGATTTTTTTTGGCTTGGATACAATAAAAAAGAACTACAACAGGGAAAACTAATCATAGCACTGTAATACATACAAAGCATTTCACATCGAGGCCCACAAAAGATTAAATAATTTGTCTAAGAGGCTTTATTATGCTCCCAGCTACAGTAAGGCAACAGTCATTTCAGTTAGCATAGGCTAACACACCTCTTTATGTTCCTTAATCACAAATTAAATCAGGAGAGAAATGTTTCCTGTAGCACCAAAGCCTTCCAAATTTCTGGTCCAGAGATAAACAAAGTCATTTTTCTCTTCCCACCCTAAACTCACTGGGAGAACCCTAGTTAGTTCCATATATATATGAAGAGGTGGGGTGTGGGGAGAGGAGGAGGAGGGGGAGGGTATGATACCTCCTCCAAAATAAGTGGGTTAAAAATAAACTGGTGTGGTGAAGACAGAAAGCAAAGTGAATTCATGGAAAGTGACCAATTCCAATTCCATATAAACTTGACCAGTAGGGAATCATCAAGCCTGTCATTTTCCACCTGTGTTAGCATTAAAGGATGGGGAAATGAACAAACAAACAGAAAAGAAACAAAAAAAAACTGACCATGGTGTTTCTGGAAGCCAGTACAGCTTTTCCCCTCTAGGCATACCGGATTTATTTCATCTTTAGTACAGATTCTTCTTGAAAATGCATTAATGAATAGTTGAAGTATTAGTAATGCTCGAATAGATTTTCCCCAGGAAATGTAGAAACATTTAAAAATATTGTATTTTCATACTCCAGTTGAAATTCATTCACTCACCTTTCAACATAGATAAGAATACACTATTGGAGCTTAAAATTGAATGCACTGGTGTTTTGAAGTTGCTTACGCATAAATCTAAAATTGCAGATCTCGGAAAATATGGAGCAGAGAATTCCATATGTTTGTGAGATGTAGCCTGATTTAGGAATCTGCTCACTTAGATGATCACCTAAAAAAGATGACCTACTGTATGTAGAGTGTTGAAAAAGATTTGCCTGCAATGGGAGCAACTTGTGAAATTACCACTTGCAGCAGTAGCAGCAGCAACAAACCATTCATATTTCTCTTCGTTGTGGCCCTTGGAAATTAAAAATGAAAGAGGCCTCTCCTTCCTGCCTTTCCTGCTTACCAAAGAGCCCTTAATCACCACTGATCTCAAAAGACCTGAGATTTCAGGGGACAGGTTAAACTGAAATAAAGCCTTTCCTTTCTCCCACTCCCTAGATTCCAAGATGGAACTACACAATAATGAGGGTAAATGCAGAATAAAATGTTTCTCCCTGAGAGGCAGAGAAAATACAAACCCCTGTTTTTACCTAAGTATTCAGTATCCACAATGAAAAATTCGATAAATAATAATAATTAAAAATTATAGTATTTAAGCACTACTATATGCCAGCCATTATCCTAAGTGCTGGGGTAGAAACCAGCTAATGAGATTGGACATACTTTCTGCCCCACAGTGGAGCCTACAGTTTTAATCCCCATTTTACAGCTGACGTTGCCCAAGGTCACAAAGCAGACAAACGGGAGAGCCAGGATTAACCCAGGTCCTTCTGATTCCCAGGCCTATGCTCAAGCCTCTAGATTATGCTGCTTCTAAATCATATCTACATGTAGGTAGATTACCTTTTTTGCTACACCCTTTCCTTTTTTTTTTTAATGGTATTTGTTGACGGCTTACTAAACTCCAGACACTGTACTAGGCACTGGGGTAGAGAGAAACTAACCAGCTGGCCATAGGCTTTGTCCCACATGGGGCTCACTCTCTCAGACACCATTTTACAGATGAGGTAACTGAGGCCCAGAGAAGTGAAGCGACTTGCCCAAGGTGACACAGTAGACAAGTGGCAGATTTGGGTTTAAAACCTGGGTCTTTAAAGCTCCTTTAACTTCCTGGAGGGATGGTGACAAACACATGCCCAATAATTACTATCAGCTAATCTGATATCCTGTCTTATGAATTGACGCCTCATCATGGCAGGAGAGCTGGTGGTACGTTGAAGCATAGAGCTAAATCATTGAGAGATAATCTCTCAGTAGAGTTACCCGTAATGGAAAGGTCTAAGCCAAGGCATCAGTCATTTCACCTGTTCTGGGCAAGTTCTTTCTTGAAAAGTAGTTTACTTATTATAGAATCAGGTTCATCACTGTACTCTAATAAAAGCATCATTCATCTGAGGATGCCAAAGTACTTCAAACTTATTTGCCAGTGGCCAGTATTATCATTCCAGTTTGATAACTAAAGGGTTGGGGACCCAGATTAAGTGAACGATTCATAAAAAGAGGAGCAGAGAGGAAATAAAACCCATTTTTATCCACTATGCATTATTATGTCAGGAAGTTCTCCCCCCCCCCAAATGGGTCCACATACCATAGCTCACCTTGGAATATCAAAATCTGCAACTTTTTCCTCATTGTAAAACTCCATTTTATTTATGAGTCTCGAAATTGCCTGTCTTACCACTCAGGCTGAGAAAAAAAACAGCAATGGGGATTAAAGCCAGGAAGACATTCTACATGGCATATGTTTTTTGTTTTGGGGATATATTTTCATAGATCTTAAAGTTTCATGTTTCACCCCCAAATTGAAAAGTAAAGTGAATGCTCTCATAGCCACTTTTACTTAAGAAAAATATTTTTCAATGCCCCTACATCTAGTTTAATAATAATTGTATTTGTTAAACACTTACTAGGTGTCAGGGACTGTACTAAGTGCTGGAATGGATACAAGCAAATCGAGTTGGACACAGTCCCTGTGTCCCTGTGAATGGGGCTCACAGTCTCAATCCCTATTTTCCAAATGAGGTATCTGAAGCAGAGAGAGTAAAATGACTTGCCCAAGGTCACACAGCAGACAAGTGGCAGAGGGGATCTTCTGACTCCCAGACCCGTGCTGTTAAACTGATTTAAATAGGCCAGAATAGGCAAAGGATTTCTTTTTAATGAGAAATCCAGCTCTCTTTGGTGTTAATCACCTCCATTAAGTCACCTCTTCAGATGCACTAATAGTAATGTTCCTTCTTCTCCCATCACTTCCACAGTTCCGAAACAGGAGAGACAAAAGGTAAATTTTGACTTCTAATCAATCAATGCTATTTATTGAGTGCTTACTATGTGCAGAACACTGTACTAAGCACTTGGGAGAGTACAATATAACAGACACATTCCCTGCCCACAAAGAGCTTACAGTTTAGATGGGGGAGACAGTTGTTATTATAAATATATTATAGATATGTACATAAGTGCTGTGGGGCTGGGAGGGGTGATGAATAAAGGGAGGAAGTCAGGACAATGTAGAGGAGAGTGGAAGTAAAGCACAAGTGGACTTAGCGTACAATACAATGGAGTTGTCAGTCACATTCCCTGCTTGCAACAAGCTATCAGTGCAGCGCTATTCTTGCTCTTTTGGGGGAGAACCTTGGCTATCCCAAGTTTTGCTTTATTTAGCCCACTGTCAGCTTGAGTTCTGGGTGGCTAATACTTTTACCTCACCCTCCCCATCCTGTCCTGTACAAATGCCTTCCTAGTCGAAGATCCTAGGCTTTTCATTCTAGAAAATGATCTTCTCAGGAAAGCCCAGAACAGGTTCAAGGCCCCCAGACTACTGCTTATTAAGGCCAAAGAGTGTATAAATAGCCCAATAGATTTTTATAGTGTAAATACACTCTCACACTGTCTACACTGAAAAATGGAACAAATTAATGCATCATAGGAATAAACTTGGTAACTTGATTATCCACACCTCAGATATCAAATGTGTAACACAAGAGTGAATGTAGCTCAGAATAGGATTGCCTCCCCACTAATCTCTATTCTATAGTGGTGCTTCCTGACAGAATAGAATACAGTTGTGTAGCTTCCCTTAAAGATATAATGGCAGCTGAGTAGCCTTTTTCTCTACCAAATTGTTGTTGCCATTTTCCTGCAAACCCTCCTTTCTTTCTCACCCTGCAATTCTGCTCAAAATACATAAGCTATGAGGTATTCAATGAACACATGAAACATACCCAGAAACAGACACTAACTCCAGCAGTATTCCCAATGAGGTTGCTGCTAGCGATTTTGCAGAGCTATCCCACACGGATCCTGAAGACTTTTACCACTTGCTTTCCCTCTACCCCGTCTCCAGTTCTCTTTCTGTTCAAATTCTACACCTCTTTTGACTATGTCTTTGCCAACTGGCAGTTACTGCTATTAGAGATCCAGACAGGCTCAACCACACCCACCTTACTATTCTCTGAGGATCATGATAAATGAACCTGATACACGAGGTAAAGGAGCTCAAATTAAAATCACCTGGGTAAATACAGCAGCCTGTTGACGACATGCACACCTCCTTTCCCACATGGCTATACACAGACTTGGAGTCATTAGCAGAAATTTCCTGAAGCAAATCATTGACCCGCTTTACAGTATTTTTTTTTATGGTGTGGAAGGTTTGTTATCTCACTTTGAGGGAAGATGGAGAAGTCACTTTTCCATAGCCACTTAATTGTGGGCCATTTTTCCTCAGAACTACTTTAAGTATTATTCATTCAATCGTATTTATTGAGTGCTTACTCTGTGCAGAGCACTGTACCATTAGGCCCTTAAACTAGAAGGTTACTCTCTTTAACAATGAGAAGCAGTGTTGTCTAGCAGAAAGACCCTGGAGTCAGAGGACTTGGGTTCTAATCCTGGTTCCATTGCTTACTTAACTTCTCTGTGACTCAGTATCTTCATCTGAAAAATGGGGATTCAATTTGTGTTTTCCCTCCTACTTAGATTGTGAGCCCCAGGTGGGATAGGGACTCTCTGCTCATATTGTATCTACCACAGTGCTTAGCAGATAGTAAACACTTAAATAATACAGTTATTATCATCACTATCCAAAGAGTAGGACCCAGGTCCTCTGACTCCTAGAGCTGTGCTCTTTCCACTATGTCATACTACTTCTAGTGTTCTACATTTGCAGATTGGGGTATAACCTTGGACTTCTTCAGACTATTAGTCCACTGCCCTTTGCTGATTGTGAGAAGTGTTTTTTCAGGCAACAAAACTTTGCTGTTGCCAGACACCCAGTCTACTGATGGTGCTAAATGCTTTTGCCAGGTCTCCGATCATCGGGGTGGAAGTCAACCAGAGGTCATGGGAATGGGGTTTTGGTAAGAAAATGAAAACGGGAGCAGTTGTTCTGGATTTGCTATGACTTCACCAGACTTCACAGAACTAGGGGGAATGCAGAGTACCAGTGAAAAGTGGAGGCTTCAGGTACTGCTGGAACACAACAGCACTCACTACTGTGATGCCTCTCCAGCACAGTCCAGTTCATCAATCAATGGTATTTATTGAGCACGTAATGTCTGGAGATCACCCAGAGTTGGTAGACATCTTCCCTGCCCATAGTGAGCATACAGACTAGAGGAGGGAGACAGACATTAATATAAGAAAATTACAGATATGTACATAACTGCTGTGGGGTTGAGGGTGAGGCAAATATCAAGTCTTAAAGGGTCCAAATGCATAGGTGACAAAGAAAGGAAGGAAGCAGGAGAAAAGCGGGCTTAATTGGGGAAGGCCTCTTGGAGAAGATGTGATCTAAATAAAGCTTTGAAGGTGGGGAGGAGTGGTGGTTCATCATATATGGAGGGGGAGGGAGTTCCAGACCAGAGGGAGGACATGGTCAAGGGGTTGGTAGAGAGACAGATGAGATTGAGAAACAGTGAGGAAGTTGGCGTTAGAGGAGTGAAGTGTATGGACTGGGTTGTAGTAGAAAGTCGGTGAGGTAAGGAAGGAGGGAGCAAGATGATTGAGTGCTTTGAAGCTGACGGTAAGGAGTTTCTGTTTGATGTAGAGATGTATGGGCAATCACTGGAGGTTATTGAGGAGGGAGGAGATGTGGATGGACAGTTTCTTTAGAAAAATGATCCGGGCAGCAGAATGAAGTATGGACCAGAGTGGGGAGAGACAGGAGTCAGGGAGGTCAGCTAGAAGGCTGATGCAGTAATCAAGGAAGGATAGGAAAAATGCTTGGGTCAGTGCTTGACAATTTAGATGGAGAGGAAAAGGCAAATTTTAGCAATGTTGTGAAGGTGGGGCCAACAGGATTTGGAGACAGGTTAACTTTGTGGGTTGAATGAGAGAGTTTAGTTGAGGAAAATGCCAGGTTACAGGCTTTTGAGACAGGTAGGATGGTAGTGCTGTCTACAGTGCTGTCAAGGGGAGGAAAGGTTTTGTTGGAAAGATGAGGAGTTCTGTTTTGGACATGCTAAGTTTGATTTGTCAGTGGGACATCCAAGTAGAGGTGTCCTAAAGGCAGGGGGAAATGCGAGAAGGAGAAGATCAGGGCTGGAGATGTAAATTTGGGAATCATCCACATGGAGATGGTTATTGAAGCCTTGGGAGTGAATGAGTTCTCCAAGGGACTGGGTGTATATGAGCCTTGAGGGTCTCCCAACAGTAAAGGAGTGGGAGGCAGAGGAGGAGCCCACAAAAGAGATTGAGACTGAGCAGCCAGAGAGGTAGGAGGAGAACCAGGAGAGGATGGTGTCAATGAAGCCAAGGTTGGATAATGTTTCCAGGAGAAGGAGGTGGTCCACAGTGTTGTTCTTGTCTGTCTGTCTGTCTCCCCCGATTAGACTGTAAGCCCGTCAAACGGCAGGGACTGTCTCTATCTGTTGCTGACTTGTTCATTCCAAGCGCTTAGTACAGTGCTCTGCACATAGTAAGTGCTCAATAAATACTATTGAATGAATGAATGAATGAATGGAAGGCAGCTGAGAGGTCAAGGTGGATTAGGATAGAGTTGAGCCAGTTGGATTTGACAAGAAAGAGATCACAGGTGATCTTTTAGAAGACAATTTCCATGGAGTGAAAGGGCCAGAAACCAGATTGGAGGGGGTCAAGGAAAGCATTGGAAGAGAGAAACTGTGGCATAGCACTCTTCTTTTACCAGTAAGCACAGGTCATTTATTATTCACGCAGGGAAGATTGGGAAGGTGTGATCATGATGATCCAGTGCTTAAGACAGTGCTTGGCCCAGAGTAAGCGTTTAACAAGTACCATTTTACAAAACAATAATTCTTCAAAGTACAGTCAGTTCTTTTCTACCATATGTTTTCACTATGCAATTTGGATAGAACACTGTTGGGGATTTAGAGGAAGTTCTTTTGATCCTGCACATCTGTCTGAACAGAATGTGATGCTTTGGCAAAAAAAAAAGGTTGTGCACCCACACGTTGCATTGGTCAGATCTGTGTACTGCCATAAGAGTGTTCCTTAATGTGGGGCTTGACAAAAACATAACCCCAACATTACTGGAGAACTGACTGTGCATAGTTTTGTGCACAATTTCTCCATGTATCTACCAATCACAACCCCAAATCAATGAAGTCCTGGTCTTCTCACAGCTTCATTTTTCACACAAATTGACATCTTATACATTTTGATCTATAGTCAACTTTCAGTTATCTCAGCCAATGGCTGCCACCTACCCCATTTCTTTACAAGAGCTGATCAAAAGTCACAAAAAAAGACCAGAGTAGACTTCTTCTTATTGTCCCTGAACACTTTTGGGTGAGGGTGGCTCACCGGCAGTGAAAATGATAAAACGCACATGATTATGAAGGAAAACCAAAAATAGCATTAGCTAAAAGTATTCATAAAATGTCAGAAGTTGACTATATTCTAAATGTTGCCAAATCACAACCAGGAAAGTCTTGATTAGTTTTCTGTTTTGGAAACAACTTAATTTCTTTGAGCCCCACAGAATTTCCTAGGGGTAAATATACTTTGAGTCATTTGAGCCACGCAAAGCATTAGTAAGGTAAAGAACATATGAAATAGCACTACCAGAATAGGTTCATCCAGTTGAGAAACTGTTGCACAAGTGCCATCTCTTCACATATTGGTCGGTTTTCAATATTTTGCATGGCCTCATCTTCGATATTAGACAGTGTATTGAAGAGATCATTGATGTATTGTTCCTACCTCTTCATGAGTCCCTCCATCCCTGTGATGAAGGTGGAGTTATATAGTTACTCTTCAGAGTTGCTCTGATAGCTTATGCAGAGCTCTATCAGTTTGCTAGATGTTCTTACTTTGGTGGTGATCTGCTTAGCCTTGGATCTCTTCTGCTTCAGCATCCTACCCCCTGGCGAACCAGTTACTTCACTTGAATTGCATGTTGTGGCATAGATTACTGTAAGCCTCACTCCTGCAAGGAATTATGAAGTGATGCAAGACGATTTTGGTAGAGTACACTGTCAGGGCCATTAAATCTCCAACTAACACATTAAATGAATTCTTTTTGGTTTTCTATCACCTGGCAGAATCTGACATTTGGTGTAAGAATCTGAAACCTATTAATAAACTAAAACCCCTAAAGAATTTGAAGGGAATTTAGAGTCTCAATTTTTTCTCTTTGTAACCCTACATCTTCTTGTGTTTTTTTTTGGGGGGGGGTAGTGGGGGAGGAGGGTTTGCTCTGCATTCAGTTTTTTTCTGAGAGATGTAAGCCTTCCCAGCCTCTTGCTCCTCCCACAAACTTCTTCCCTTCTTACTTCCCCATCATCTTCTCACCTACTCTCTTCACTTCCTGGTGCCAACAAAGGTGGAGAAGGGATGGCAAGTTGCTGTTTGACAGTGTGCAAATTCTTGTGTTTTTTTCCCCAGGATCAGACTTGATATAGTCAGAGGTGCAGTAAAAAGAGTTCAGATGCAAAGATGACTACAAACTTGCCTGAAACAAGTCACTTCTTGGTTTGGGCAGGAAATGGGACAAGAATGGCCTTTTCTCAATACACTATCACTTCCGACCTCAGACTGAAATAAAAAGTACAGATTCATGTGTGGAATAAAATCCATTTGAAAACAATGAGAAAGAAAATTTCCTTATCTGAACTTCACACAAGAGCTGGGGTGAGTTAAGTTAAGGTTTCCTATTAAGGTCATGGGAACCTCCTTAGTCTTCATAAAACCGAGGCACCCCAAAGGTCTTCTGGTCTGTCTGGTGTATTTTCTCCTTGGAATTCATCTTACCGAGCTGACCTCTGTGATGCACTATAACTCATAGTAGGGTTAGGACCTGTTCTGAAAGGAAGCTTGTTTTCATCCTTTATGTAAGGGCAGACATAACACTTCCTCTCCCACATTTGGTTTCTATTTGGGCTCAGTGGCTTCTGCTAAATGTGAACGTTATTCATTAAGATATGGTTTATGCTGCCTAGATGGTTTACATACACTGAACCAATTCTTGGAATATTTGTAACAGGATGTGGGCCTCATGGTTTGCCACTAATACCACTGTGCTTCATGGTTTCCTTATGCCAAGGGGGTGCATTAAGCTGCTTCTCCTCAGTGACTCTCCAGCTTCACTTCACCGGATTTTGGATCAAACGCTGTGCTCACGCATGGAGAAAAAGGATACAGACATGGTTTAAAAAAACAAAAGTAAAAATTGTTCTGGGTCCATTCTATAATTGTCTTTTAAGTTTATTTTGGGCTGAAGAAGTCTTCCTTTGAAAAGTGCATCAGAGGAAGGGAATTACAATTGTGACTCAATTTTTTTTAAGGGTACATGTCAAGCACTTACTACATGCCAGGCAGTGTAGTAGGGTAGATACAAGGTAATCAGGTTGGACACAATCCATGTCCCACATGTGGCACATACTCTGAATCCCCATTTTACAGATAAGGTAGTTAAAGCACAGAGAAGTTGAGACTTAAAATTAAGTGAAACAACTAACATGGAAATAGAGGAAAGTGGGGAAGAACAAGTTTCTAAGAAAGTTGGAAGAATCAAACTGGAGGATTTGTAGTGAACTTTCTGATCTGCAGTTGAACCAGGGGCTTCTAATGGAAACAAATTAAAAGTGATTAATTAATTGACAATTACTTGCCCCCCCTTCAAAGCCCTAAGCCCTCTTTCCTTTCAACTCCCTTCTGCGACACCCTTACTTGCTGCCTTTATTCATCCCCCATCCCAGCCCCACAGCACTTATGTACATATCTGTAATTTATTTATATTAATGTCTGTCTCCCCATCTAGACTATAAGCTTGCTGTGGGCAGAGAATGTGCCTGTTATACTGTACTCTCCAAGTGCTTAGTACAGTACTCTGCAGAGTAAGCGCTTAATAAATGCGACTAAGTGACCTGGTCATTTTATTTCATTTGCTATTATCCGGACTAGGGGAAAGTGTATTAGACTCAGAATCCCCAGGCCTGGTTTTGTTCCAGTTTTCAAACTGAGCATCTTTGGATAAACCACTTAGCAGAGCTGCCTCTCTGTAATTCAACCAACCAACCAATCAAACAATGGTATTTATTGAGTGCTTACTGTGTGCAGAAAACTGTACTAAGCACCTAGAGGAGTACAATATTTAGTTGGAAGGTCTCCTCGAGGAAAAAAAAAAGAACAGAGAGGGGATTCAAAATACCCCTCTGTAAAATGGAGAGAATATTCCCCACTCCTACCTCACAAGATTGAGTACATTAAATAATAATAATAATAATTGTGGTATTTGTTAAGTACTTATTATGTGCCAAGCACTGGGTTGGATACGAGTAAATTGAGTTGGAACCAGTCCCTGTTCCACGTAGGGCTCACAGTCTCAATCCCCATTTTACAGATGAGGTAACTGAGGCACAGAGAAGTGAAGTGACTTGCCTAAGGTCACACAGCAGACATGCGGAGGAGCTGGGATTAGAACCCATGACCTCCTGACTCCCAGGCTCAGGCTCTATCCACTACACCAGGCTGCTTCTCGATGCTTCACTATGAGATTGTGTGTATGAATTTGCTTCGATTTCTTAGGAAGAAAGTGTTTTAGAACCACTTATGACAATAACAACAATAATCTAGCCAGCTCTTGAATCTCCCACACGAAGTCACCAATAAGTGACGGAATCCTGTAGTCTCTTCACCAATTTCTCACCTTCTGATGGTACTCAAAGCTCCTAGTGACCAGAGAGCCTCCATATGGGGAGGAGACTTCAGGGGCTCTATAGCTTTAAGTCCTCCCCTCCAAAGTCCCGTAGTGGTCTGCAAATGAGGGAGTGAACAGGTTATAACCCTGGGTTAGTGTAGCTCCCATTAGCTCAGGCTATCCAACCCTAGTTTTGAGGTTATTAGTGTTTTGTGTGGAACCCTGTACCTGCCACTTCAAGGATTTGAGGGACCCTTCCTGCCTATCACTGAGGTGGTGAGATTTCCCTACTGCCTCACCTCACACACCCTTTTGCTAGCCACCATATGCTGGTGAAGCTCTCTGCATCGCTGGGATTTGAGGAGTTTCTTGCAAGGGGGAAGAAAGGAAGGAAAAGGGGAAAGGACCCCTGAATTTGAGCTTGGGGACCATATGGTTTACTTAAGGATTGGGTCAGGGTTGGCTTCAGACATGGCGTCACTCTGAGGCAGGGTAATATTCATTGTCCCCTTCCTTTCGGTAATTGCATTGCGCCCTGTGTGGATGTAGAGTAATGCAATGACATCACACACAACTTTTGGGGGAAATCTTACAAAGAACATTTCTCGAACCTCCCCCCTTCCACAGGCAACCAACCTCCCTTCCTTACCCTCTGAAGCCAGCTTCAGCTCTGTGGCTGAAAACATAGGGCCAGCAATCATTACACAGCATATAAGAAGAACACTTTATATACTCATTTGCACATTCACTGGTCTCTCTCTCTCTCCCCACCCTAACTGCACAGATCTCTAGGTGTTCACATTTATCCACATATGATCACCTGTATAGGCACACAGGAATACTTAGCTTCATTTCTTTGAGGTGACTCAGAATTTTTGATATTTTTAAAGACCCCTTTCTAAAGTAAACTTTGCTGTTGCTGCTTTGGTAAAGTCACTCATATTCTGAAGAGGCTGCACGACCAGACCCAGCCTGCATGTCTGTCACCTCAGTCCTTTTTCATGTGCCACAGCTGTTCCTTGTGCTGTGAAGTGAAAGTAGTCATGCAAAGATGGAAAATGTGTCAGTCGTGTAAAACCTTCATTTCCAGCACCGAAGGGTATATCTAATACACTCCGCAACACAGGCAGTTGTCTGAGCAGCAACACCAACTTCAGTTAAGCATCCTATTATGTAGTTCATACAAAACATCAGCTATCTAGATGGCACCATTGCTGAATATATCTTTTCTTATTGGGCACTGTACATTACATACTGGTCCCACTGCTAGACTACTAACTTTAGAAGCAATGAATTACTTCATTGGCTATAAAACAATTCATGTCATGAATATATAAAAGACTTATTGAATTTGAAGACTCAGAAAACACAGTAAATCAGAACATTTAGAGATGCTTGGTCATGGCTACCCAGGTTCAATGGTGGAGTCTCAAAGCAGAATCTGCTCTGGAAGAGGTTTAGAAAAGAACCTGCAAGCCACGAATGACTGCATCTAATACTTCTAAGCAAATATGATCTTTCTGCCTTTTTATAGACGGTATTAAACAAAGCTTTCGATAGAACTTTAGCACACTTCGATTCCCAAACTTTATACACTCTGACTTTCCCCCTTCTCAAAATTAAAACCAAAATATTTTCCAGGAAAACCACTAAACAGAGACTATTTGCATCATATTAAGGCTGGAAATTCTTTTAGTTACTCTAGTACATTAACAGACCTAGTTTTTTTTTCTTCTTTCATACAGCAGCAGCAGTAACTATTCCTGGATCTACAAAGGAAATATACAATCCAGCTGTGGCTGCAATGGTAAAACACAACATCTGTTGATCATTGGCAACACTTTCTCAGGGTTGCATTAATTTGGGCTAGCTCAGGCACTTCTCCTCAAATTGCACACACAATATCCCTGGATTGCACAGCTTTGCTGAATACATAAACTATTGCAAAAAAGAAATATCTCCTCTACTGGGCGCAAGATTCTATGAGGTTCAGCAACTAATAGAGCTGATAAGAAAGAGGTGCCTTGAATATGTGTCCTAATCTGTGATAAATTCCATATTTGTACAAATTTAGAAGTTATGCAGTTTCTCCATGTACCCATTACCATACCAAACAAGGGATTTCAGCAGTAGTAAGCCAGTTTTGTTGTGAGAATGAGGCTTTATGCCTGAAGATCAACTACTGAGATGACTAATGATAGCTTTACTTGAGAGCTTTTGACAAGTTTTCCTGCTTTTTTGGGTTTTTTTTTTTATGCTGTTGGATGCATTTTTCCTCCACTAAGGTTAAAAGATTAAAAGGTTTTAAAGCCTCTTTATCACATATTTTCTTCTGTCTACAATGTAAAGCTATCCTAAAGAACATTAGTGTTTTATCCTACCCTTCTCTTCCCTTTTTCATCATTCTCTGAAGCATAGCAGTATGAATGCAATTTCTAAGCACAATACAAAGGATTGAGAATTTACCACACTGACATTATCATTCCTAAGTATAAAATAGCCATTTAAATGTACATGAAGAACAGATAAAAGCAAAGCAGCCCTGTCCAAAGATGTCCAACACCCCCTCCCCCCCACCCCCCAACACAAAACCCCCTACTACATTTAGCTTCTGTGCTGGAATGCTAGCTTTTGAGGAACTCAGAGTTCCTTCTATTTCCAGACAATAGAGCAAGTAAAATGAAACTGGACTTACTGCTATGGCTTGCAGCCTCTCCTTGTGCAATTCTGCCTCCGCCATCCTAGAGAAAAAGACACACACACAAAAAAGAAAAATACTGCAGTCACCAAGGGAAACTGAGTTACACCGCAGAGTATTCACTAAGAGAACTGTACTGCTGTAAATAAGTCAGCCAGTTTTGAGGCACTGCAGACTCGCTCACGGTAGGATCATTTTAGTCACTGGACCAGTGCCTGCATGTCTCCCAGCTGTTTTATTAACTGCATTTCATCGCTGCTTCTGTGCTCTGTTGCTGTCACACAAGCCATGTATGTGTGCTGGAAGCAGCTGAGTAGAGGGATAGCTTGCATGGCTCTAATTTTTTGCCTTGACGTCTCAGCTCTTTTGCTCCTCCTCCAGGGTGTTGGGTCACGACAGGAGCTCGACATCGATAGCATGTGTGGTAATCAGAACCTGCCTAAACGCTGCAGAAGAAGGAGGCAGCTGTAATACTGCATGTCTCTAAAGGAGTGGGGTGGGGGGGAAGGGGGGTTGTGTTGGTAGGAAAAAGGGTAGAGGTCAGAAATAAAGCTCACCAGACAGTTTCTTGGCAAAAGAACTAGTCAGGTAAGGCTTAAAAACTCACTGCTAGTTTTTGAATCCAGAAACCTTTAAAAGGAATTAACCTGAAACTAAGGAAAACAGAAACTATGAGTCCTTATAGGGAACCTTACTGAAGAGCGACTGGTGATTGATTGAAGAGGTAACAACGCATAGGAGGTGGAGTAGGGGGAGGAAGTGTCTGACAAGATTCCCTCACGCTTCTTAAGCAATCCAACCATTCGGGAGGCTCCTTTCGGCTTCAACCTACGGTATCACGGCAGCTGATGATATCAGAATTTTTGCCTCCTTTCTGATCAGGTCCCTTACTTGGGCTCATGGACCCAGGAAGTAGGTCCGAATTATTACCTCTGGGCTTCTTCTTAGGTTTCTTTCCTGATTGCCAGCCCTGATCTGGGAACGCTTTTGCTCCTCTTCTCTACCAGGCTGCCAATCTGAGGACTACTGTCAAGCTGTCCAAGCCAGCGGCAGGGTGGGAGCACAGGGAGAAGGATGGGGAAGGAGGGTGGTAAAATCTCAAATGTCCTCTGTTTCCCCCCCCGCCAATCGTGTTCCTCATCTTCTTCAAAACCCTCCTAAAAAAAAAATTCTCCAAGAGTAATAGTAGTAGTAATAGCATTTATTAAGTGCTTACTGTGTGCAGAGCAATGTACTAAGCACTTGGAGAGAATACACAGGTGGAAATGTATGCTTCCTATCCCTAGTGAGGTTAGGCATGATCCCAGCCCACACGAGCTTCCAGTCTACAGAGAGGATCTTTTCCAAGCATTTACCCAACTCTCCTCCACCTTGCCGTAAGAAGCCCCCCACCTCTCATCCCCAGGTTTCAAGAGGCGTTCCCCAACTGATCTCCCATTTCCTTGTCATGGCAGCCCATCAGCCAACTCACTTGTTTATAGGTTTATTATTGGCTATATAACTTCTTATTTGAATTGTCGATCATTTGTAGCTGAACTCTTACTTTTTTTTTTTTTTACCCCACTCTGTTTGCCATTTCTATTGGCCTGTCTCTGCCATCAGATTGCTGACCAGATTATTTGCCTTTTACTTCTGTTGAATGCTTCCCAAGAGTCCGGTATGGTACTCTGCATGCAGTCAGCACTCACTAAATGCTGCTGCTGATGATAGCATTCCTGGGATGGTCTTGGAGGTGGGATTGTAGACCTAGGCAGTTAATTGAGGTACATAGACAATCTACTCAGTGGGAGCTCTCTCGTCCACCCCTTGTAGAGTTGTAAAAAACCCAACAGGACATATTAGAAATTTGTTGTGGCTAAACTCCTTTCTCTGGTGTATGTTTATTTAACTTCAGTGGAGGAGGAATGTGGTGAAGTCGATTCAGTGTTTGGTCATATAATGTGGTCCTCTGGCAAAGAATTCCAGAGGTCTGAGAAACATCCTTATTATGAGGGAGATTTTCTAACTTGTATTGCTTTGAGTTACGTGGACCTTGCAGTCAATTAAACAGTCTTTTCAATATACATGAAACTTGGTTTGTTTCAAGGGTTTTCACTTTATCAATTGATCAACTGTAGAATATAACAATATAACAGAGTTGGTAGACATGTTCCCTGCCCACAGTGAGCTTACATGCGTCTTATCCTACTTCCTCTTCCTTCGCCTCACTGTTGCAATTCCTTTCCATCGTCTATCCAGAGGGCACATATCTCTTGGCTTCTTCTGCCATAGCCACCTTAATAAATTTCCACCTTTAAGATTTTATGACATTCCACCCACTCTATATACTGAAGGGTCTATCAGGTAGCCCTTCATTTAATATCTTGAAGTGGACCTCAAGTTCCTGCCTGTAATAACTGTGGGATTCGTGAAGGGCCTACTATGTGCTAAGTAATGTACTAAGCGCTGGAATAGAAACAAGATAATCAGGTTGGGCACAGTCCCTGTCCCACATGGGGCTCACAGTATAAGTGGGAGGGAGAAAAGGTAATTAAAGCCCATTTTACAGATGAGGCAACTGATGCCCAGAGAAGTGAAGTGATTTGCCCAAGGTCACACAGCAGGCAAGTGGCAGAGTCAGGATTAGAACTCAGGTCCTCTTACTTCCAGGCCCATGCTCTTCCCATTTGGTCTTGCTGCTTCTCATCAGAGCAGTTCATTTTTTTGGTCCCAAAGCAGTCCAGATATGAATAACTAAGAGTCTAGACAGGGGAGACAGACAGTCATATAAATAAATAAATTATGGATATGTACATAAGTACCGTGGGGCTGAGGGAGGGGTGAATAGAGGGAACAAATCCAAGTGGAAGCATGACACAGAAAGGAGTGGGAGAAGAGGAAATGAGGGCTGAGTCAGGAGAGACCTCTTGGAAGAGATGTGCCTTCAATAAGGCTTTGAAGGTGGGGAGAGTAATTCTCTGTTGCATATGAAGAGGGAGGGAGTTACAGGCCAGACACAGGAAGTGGGCAAGAGGTCGCGGGCAAGATAGACGAAATCGAGGTACGGTGAGTAGGCTGGCATTAGAAGAGTGAAGTGTGCCCGCTGGATTGTAGTAGGAAAGCAGTGAGGTAAGGTAGGAGGGGGCAAGGTGATTGAGGGCTTTAAAACTGATGGTAAGGAGATTATTTTTGATGCACAGATGGATGGACAGCCACTGGAGATTCTTGGAGATTGGGGAAATGTGGGCTGAACATTTTAATAGAAAAATGATCCAGGCAGCAGAGTGAAGTGGGGAGAGACAGGAGGCAGGGAGGTCAACAAGGTTGTTGATACAGTAATCGAGGCGGGGTAGGAAAAGTGCTTGGATTAACATGGTAGCAGTTTGGATGGAGGAGAAAGGGTGGATTTTAGCTGTGTGGTGAAGGGTGAACTGACAGGATTTAGCAGCAGACTGAATACGAGTTGAACAAAAGAGATGAATCAAGGATAACGCCAAGGTTATGGGCTTGTGAGACAGGATGAATGGTAGTGCTGTCTACATTGATGGGAAAATCATGGGAAGGATAGAGTTTGGGTGCGAGGATAAGAAGTTCTGTTTTGGAAGTGTTAAATTTGAGGTATCGGGGGACATCCAAGTAGAGATGTCTTGAAGGCCGGAGGAAATGCGAGACTGCAGAGAGGGTGAGAGATCAGGACTGGAGATATAGATTTGGGAATCATCCGCATAGAGGTGATAGTTGAAGCCATGGGAGTGAATGCATTCTCCAGGGGAGTGGATGTAGATGGAGAATAGAAGGGGACCCAGAACTGAACCTTGTGGGACTCCCACAGTTAGAAGGCAGAGGAGGAGTCTGAGAAAGAAACCAAGAATGATTTTAGCTAGAGTTCTTGCTGGGTTGAAGTTAAAGTGTTTTTTTACCTCTAAATATAATATGGAATAAGGAAATCTCTGCAACCTAAGAAATCTTAGATTACGATGGGTAATTCCAGGTCTCTAGGGCTCATTCATTCAATCGTATTTATAGAGCATTTACTGTGTGCAGGGCACTGTACTAAGAGTTTGGGAGAATACAACAATAAACATACACATTCCCTGCCAAGAACAAGCTTACAGTCTAGAGTTGCCTTTTTCAACATTCCCATCCCTTCCTAGTTTCCCCATGCCAAATCTCTTTTTTGTCATCAGGGAGAATTGATGACAGGACAAATATTTTCCTGGAAATCCACTGTTATAATTCTCCTGAATTGAGACATGTATTCTACCAATATGTGTACTGGGGTTAGTTGGTTCAATCTTAGGAGGAGGGTCATTAGCTCACTGTGGGCAGGCAACATGTCTACCTACTCTGTTTTGTAGTACTCTTCCAGGACCTTAGTGTAGCATTGCCTAGTGGATAGAGGACAGGCCTGGGAGTCAGAAGGTCATGGGTTCTAATCCCGGCCCGGCTCCTCCACTTGTCTGCTGTGTGACCTTGGGAAAGTCACTTCACTTCTCTGTTCCTCAGTTACCTCATCTGTAAAATGGGGAGGGAGACTGTGAGCCCCAGCTGGGACAGGGACTGAGTCCAACCTGATGATCTTTTATCTATCCCAGTGCTTAGTACAGTGCTTGGCACATAGTAAGCACTTAAAAATACCATCATCATCATTATTATTACAATGGTCTGTACACAGTAAGTGTTCGATAAATACCACCGATGGGTTGATTGATTATATAGGTAGCCTTTTTTGACTGCTGTTGGGATGCATTCCTCTTCATTTTATTATTAGCCCTGCCGACTGTCCATCCGGAATCAGGAGACCCGGATCTTATTCCTGACTCTGAAAGTAGGGGAGTGTCTGCTAGGGTTATGCCACCAGTGGGAAGGTTTTTAATTGGAGAAACACATAGGGTATTCTATGAGGTGAATAGACCCAGCAAGGATCCTGAAAAATAATTGGCACAGCATTGGCATTATGCTGCAGTCATTTGGACTGTAAATGGGTCCTGAAAAAAAAATTGGCTGCACTTGCCTACGTGCTTCACTCCTGTCAGCCTGTTCTCTGCACTCAGTGCCCCAGCGGGACCAAGCTTGACAGGAAAAAGTGAGGAGCATTTTACAAACCACTGCTCCTAAAATCCATTCCCTCACATGAATTTACAGGGCCTAGTCTCATCCATCGTTCTCCACAGGAGACTCCGTCATCATGATTATTATTATTGACCTTTATTAAGTGCTTACAATGGGCAAAGCCCTGCGCTCAACTCTAGGTAAATGCAAGAAAACCAACTAAAACCCAGTCCCTGGCCCTCTGGGAGATTACGATCTAGGTCAGGGAGGTTGAACATGTTATAACTGTAATTCAAGCATTGAAAACAAGTTAAAATTAAACCATTAAAAACATCACTAGTAAAATATGCAAGTTCACAAATAGGGGTATTTGTTAAGCGCTTACTCTCTGCCAGCCAGTGTGTACTAAGCTCTGAGGTTAATCAGGTTGGATACAGACCCTGCCCCTCATAGCATTCACAGGCTAAGTAGGAGGGAGAACAGGGGTTGAATCCCCATTTTACAGATGAGGAAACTGCAGTCAAACAGTACTTAGAGGGACAATCCATGCACATCTTACCACTCCAGGCAAATTAGTGGGTTACAAATTGCTGTAACCTGCCTAGCATTCTGAAATTTGGGTCAGGACCTTTCACTCCTGTGGTGTTCAGGGTCAGGAGGGAGGTTGCCCCAGACATTAAGCAGAACCCCTGAATCCCTGCACATGGGGCCTCTGGGTCATTTGGTTGTAAGCTTCTGCCCAACCACCACTCCTGTGGGGATTAGGGCTTCACTCTCATGGTGTTCAGAGGGAAGCAGCATGACCCAGTTGAAAGAGCACAGACCCGAGAGTCAGAGGACCTGGGTTCTAATCCCGGCTCTGTCACTTGCCTGCTGGGTAACCTTGGGCAAGTTGCTTAATAATAATGTTGGTATTTGTTAAGCGCTTACTATGTGCAGAGCACTGTTCTAAGCGCTGGGGTAAACACAGGGGAATCAGGTTGTCCCACGTGGGGCTCACAGTCTTAATCCCCATTTTACAGATGAGGGAACTGAGGCACAGAGAAGTTAAGTGACTTGCCCACAGTCACACAGCTGACAAGTAGCAGAGCTGGGATTCGAACTCATGAGCCCTGACTCCAAAGCCCATGCTCTTTCCACTGCGCCACGCTGCTTCTCAATAATAATAATGTTGGTATTTGTTAAGCGCTTACTGTGTGCAGAGCACTGTTCTAAGTGCTGGGGTAGACACAGGGAAATCAGATTGTCCCACGTGGGGCTCACAGTCTTAATCCCCATTTTACAGATGACGTAACTGAGGCCCAGAGAAGTGACGTGACTCGCCCACAGTCACACGGCTGACAAGTGGCAGAGCCGGGATTCGAACCCATGACCTCTGACTCCAAAGCCCGTGCTCTTTCCACTGAGCCGCGCCGCTTCTCCAGGCTGTTTAACTTCTCTCAGCTTCAGTCTCCTCATCGGTAAAATGGGGATTCAATCTTTCTCTCTCCTACTGTCTCCTACTTACACTGTAAGCTCATTACAAGCAGGGAATGTGTTATATTGTACTGTCTCAAGTGCTTAATTGTGAGCCCTATGTGGGACAGGGACTGTGTCCAACCCGATTTGCTTGTATCCACCCCAGCATTTAATTCAGTGCCTGGCAGATACTAAGTGTTTAACAAATGCCACAATTATTATTACTATTATTATTATTATTCTGCACACAGTAAGCACTTAATAAAGTTGACTGATTGATTAGACCAAATCCATAAGTCACATAGGGATTGTGTGCAACCTGATTAATTTATACCTACCCCCAGCACTTAGCACAGTGCTTGGCACATGGAAGGCACTTAATACATACCATTATTATTATTAATTATTAGGAGGGAAGCTGCTTCAGATATCAGGCAGACTCCTGTGGAACCCAGAGTCCCAGTGGTATGGGAAGCATAACGATGTAGTGGTTAGAGCATGGACCTGGGAGTCAGAAGGTAACGGGTGCTAATCCCGGCTCTTTTGCTTGTCTGCTGTGTGACCTTGGGCAAGTCATTTCACTTCTCTGGGCCTCAGTTACCTCATCTGTAAAATGGGGATTGAGACCGTGAGCCCCACGTGGGACAAGGACTGTATCCGATCTCATTTGCTCGTATCCACCCCAGCACTTAGTTCAGTGCCTGGCACATAGTAATTGTTTAACAAATACCACAATTATTATTACTATTATTATTATTATTGTTCTGCAAAAATTCCCCCATGGGATTCAATACCCCATTTTTCTTCCTATTTAAGACTGGTAGCTCCATGTGGGACAGGTACCGTGTCCAACCTGATCATCTTGTAGTGCTCAGTACAGCACTTGGCTCATAATATATGCTTAACAGATAATCACCATTAGTATTATTGCCTAGTCTTTCCTCTATGGAATGGGCCAAAGTTTATCACTATGACATATTTCAAAGCAAATCAATTTCACTCACTTTGAAAGTGTGAGGGGTGATTAATCTTCCGTTTATCTCTCCCACCAGTCTTATTCTCCACACAGCTCAAAGCACAAGTTCCTCGAATAACTCTGTAGTTGTGCAGGGAAAGTTGCAGGTCTCGTGGTCAAGAGAGACTTATCGATGTGGTAGCTCAGGGATGGAGGGAGGTGAGTAAATTCCCTATGGCATTTGTGACAAATGATTAAAATGCTTCTGTTTGGCAAGTTGGGGAGGTGACATCCCTGGGAATTGACATTTTCACACCATCCAACCAGTAGTGCTTCTATTGGATGAATTCCCCACCACCGGTTCGAGCTTGAACTAACCGCAGGGGGAAGAGCTATGGCTCCATCCTCCAATATGAGTCGCTCCTGCTTCTTTCAACAGCATTGGTCTCATCTGCTACTACAACAGAACCACGACCATATAGATGACAACAATTAGTGTCTAAGAGACTTGCCACCCCTTCCATTGGGAGACTGGCATAAATCATCTTGCTTCCAGTTGAGAACTATAAGGAGGTCTCTCTGGCTTCCAAAGAAAGCATTCTGTCACTGAATTATAGGAACTGTTACGCTAACTTGGGCCAAGACAAACTGAGCTGCAGTCTTGTAATAAGGAAGAGAAAATAGCCTTTCCAAGGTAATGGCATAAGGAGGAGGGAAAAGGAAGTGAGGCTTTTAGGTTTGTATTTCCAGTTCTATATGTTGGCTGAGGGAATTATATATTTTAGGGGCAGAATTTGGAACAGTTTGAGGATTTCACACATACAGTGTGAGTGAGAAAAGTCTAACTATGGTAATCCCATTATTAAAAATGATTAAATTAGAAGTTGAGCATTTATTTTGTAAAAATGAGAACCCTTGTCTAATAAATCGGTATTAATAAATAAATAAATAAAAGGGTAGCCTGTGTTTAAATATTTATATGAAGTATCATAAATTCAAGAAAAGGGTATAAAAGTGGCTATATAAATATTGTTTCTCTGTTCTAGTTTTTTAGCTTTTAATGAGAAGAAAAAACATTCCTTTTAAATGTGTGGCAGCGAGATGTTGGGGGTTGGGGTGGAGAAGCGGAGTGCATGGATGAGATTTCAGAACTGCTTCCAGAAAAGTTTTCTTTTACAGATTTTTTATCAAAATTACTTTTGGAAACTGCTTTTTAGCAACAAAACCCAGATCAAAATCAATTCGTACTTATCAGATATGCTACATGATTATCATATATAGAAGTCCAAATACAGTCTATTTTTACAACCCTGACCTTATATAATATGCTAAACAGTGATCATATATAGGAGTCTAAATGCCATTTAACTGCACAACTTCTGCCTTTAGGCTCGAAATTCCAGATTTTAGAAGATCTGCTATTTTTATTTTAGTCCTCAAACAATACTCTAATAGATTTTTGTTTAACTTAATCGGGCACTTAAACAACACCACTGCAATTTTTCACTCACTGTTACCCTGTTCTAGTCTAAGCTCAAGTTCTTATTCCTCACAGCTATTGGTTAAAGCTTTGGAGCACCTTTCTTTTTGAAAGAGATGTCCAAGGTGTTAAGTGGAAAGAGAATGTAGTCGATAGAGTGCAGAAAAGCCTTAGTTTAGGAGTGATTAGATCGGACACAGTCTCTGTCCCTCATGGAGTTCACAGTCTTAGTACCCATTTTACAGATGAGGTAGCTGAGGCATAGAGAAGGTAAGTGACTTGCCCAAGATCACCCAGCAGATTAGTGGCAGAGTCGGAATTAGAACCCATTACCTTCTGATTCCCAGGTCTGTGCTCAATCCAATAGGCCATGATGTTAGTCTCTTCCTCTAGACCGTAAACTCCTTGTGGGCAGGGATTGTGTCTACTAATTCTGTTATAATGTACTCTCCCAAGAGCTTAGATCAGTGCTCTGCACACTGTAAGTGCTCAAAAAATACCACTGATTGATTGATAGAGAACAGTGCAGTAACACTTCTTCTTTGAGTACAACTTTTGTGCTTACATGGTCACAAGAGTATTTAGACACATAACCATCTTTGGGGTTCCAAGGTGAGATTTCTATATTCATGCAGGAAAACATAGGTAAATGATCCATGAGTGATGGTGGTAGATGGTATCCCAAATGTGTCGTAAAGCTGATCCAATCTACAATCCTTCCCCTTTCCCAGGCCCAGCATGCAGATCAACATTTGTTCCCAATCCCAGTAAATCCCAGGAGGGAAGACTAATAATAATAATAACACTAATAATTGTAATAATGGTGGTATTCGTTAAGCACTTGCTATTTGCCAGACACTGTACTAAGTGCTGGGGTGGATACAAGCAAATCATCCTGGTCGCAGTCCATGTCCCATGTGGAGCTCACAGTCTCAATCCTTGTTTTACAGATGAGGTAACTGAGGCCCAGAGAAGTGAAGTGACTTGCCCAAGGTCACATAGCTGATAAGTGGTAGAGCCGGGATTAGAACCCATAACCTTCTGACTCCAAGCCCATGCTCTCTCCACTACGATGCTGTATCTCAACTGAAAACTGGGACTCATTTGCTGTGGGGAGCCCAGCGTGGCGTACTGCCATCAGGAAAGGAGTGGCTCCTTATGAGCAAAAGCTTCGAAAGTAAGAAGAGAAGAGGAAGCAAAAGAAAAAAATAGCCCCAGGCACTGCAAACATCACACATGGCAACATAGCAAGGGACAGTTGAAAGTTTCCCAGATGAAAGGAATTGCAACTTCAGTCGTGATGGGAAAGGATGAGATGAACAAATCTCTTCAATTCTGAAATGGCTATTTATATCATGGAGCAAACTTAGAATTTAGATACACTTTTCAAGGTATCTACATTTGTTCTGAAGTTGGAAGAGTTCAGGCCTGATCAGTACCAAGTTTTCCTAGATCGTTGATGAGAACAGCATGTGAAAGTGAGCCAAAAGACTTACCAGATGCATTGCTTCTATTATTTCTCCCTTGCTATAAAATGTCTCCCTCTGATGAAGGAGAAAATCAAACTGGGATGAAATGACTTGCCTCTAGCATGCACTTAAATGTTGTTTTTGCCAAATGTGGTAGAATTAGAACCCACAACCTTCGACTCCCAGGGATTAATATGGCTGCACTGATCCTCACTTTACCTCCATATATTTGCCATTTCTAACGTGGAGAAACTAAGGCATAGAGTGGTTCAATGGCCTTTCTGTAGTCATAAGTGGAAGCAGATAAAGAACACAGGCCTGCTGATCGTTTTTCTTCTTCCATGCTCAATTTCATTCCTTCAGTCCTGTAATCCCAACTTCAATAGGTTCGTTTTTGATTCCCACTGAATTATAATTGTTAGTATTGAATTTGTATTCAGAAAGCTATCTCAATGCAGTGCATGAATAACTCTGACCTACAGCAGAGTGCTACTTGTTTACTTACTTAATGTTCTGATGTGATTCACAGGCTGAACTGTGACTCAGATACCCACAGCAGGCTCTCTACAGTCTTTTGTAAATGTGATATTAAACTGTGTTTTTGATTTACATTTTGAATGCCCAGTTCTGTGGCATATATAGCACTTCCTCTCTTTTTGGTGATAGGTTCCTACGGCAGAAGTATAAGTACATTCTGCATTGGCATATGAAGCAGATGGGAAGCAGCAAAGTCTGCTTAGGATAGGGTAAGAAAAATGCTTTTACTGGTCAGACCAATGGTTCTTCTAGCCCCATATTCAATAATTAACTGTGGCAACTATCATCACTAAATAAATTAGATGTTTGCGAATGTGCATCTAACCTTTAGGTACAAAGTTGAAGCTACTAATGGTGAATTTTCTCTCAGTGCGTGTGATTGTGGCTGACAAGACCAATGTAGGATTGATAATGTCTTCCAGCAGCAGCAGTATTAATAATAATAATAATTGTGATATTTGTTAAGTACTTATTATGTGCTGGGCACTGTATTAAGCACTGGGCTGGATGCAAGCAAATTGGGTTGGACATAGTCCCTGCCCTGCATGGGGCTCACAGTCTCAATTCACAGAAGAGGTAACTGAGGCACAGAGAAGTGAAGTGACTTGCCCAAAGTCACACAGCAGACAAGTGGCAGAGCTGGGATTAGGACTCATGACCTTCTGTCCAGGCTCGGGCTCTAGCTGCTGTGCCATGCTGCTTCTCAAGAGAAGCAGCGTGGCTGGGTGGAAAGAATACGGGCTTGGGAGCCAGAGGTCATGGGTTCGAATCCCAGCTCTGCCACTTGTCAGCTGTGTGACTGTGGGCAAGTCACTTAACTTCTCTGTTCCTCAGTCATCTCATCTGTAAAATGGGGATTAAGATTGTGAGCCTCACGTGGGACAACCTGATTACCCTGTATCTCCCCCCAGTGCTTAGAACAGTGCTCTGCACATAGTAAGCGCCTAACAAATACCAACATTATTATTAGTAGGAATAGTAATAATATTTACTGAGAGAATACTTAGAGCAGAGGGTTCTAGTTGGCACTTGGGAAGTACAGAATAAAGAAGTGACACATTCCCTGCCTACAAAGAGTGTACCTGCTAATGGGGGGAGACAAACTTAAATATATTTGCAGAAGTAATCAAAACAAATAATTGAATGTACAACTGAATAGACATATGTACACGTGTGCTAAGAATGGGTATAAATTAGTTCATAATGCGAGAATTGACTGATGGGTTTATTTGTCTTAGGGTTCTGAATATTAATCTGGAGGAGAGATTTTAGGAGAGCTTTGACTGTGGGAAGGAGTTACAAGCCGGGGAACAGTGTGAACAAGGGGATGGGGTGAGAGAGCTGAGAGTAGGAACAACTAGAAGGTTGGCTTAGGAGGAGAAAAGAGGGCAAGTTGGCAAGGAGAACAGATAGGCAAGGTAGGGGGAGGTGGAGGAAAGCCTTGAAGTAAACTGTGAGGAGTTTTCGTTTGATGTGGAGAGACAGGAAATCAAGAGAATATTTGAAGGAGAGACATGGGCCAAGCAAGGCTTTGAGAAGATCATCCCTGCAGCAGTGTGTAGTATAGACTGGAGAGGGGAAAGCTGGGGGGTGCGGTTGGAAGACCTGCAAGAAGGCTAAATGCAATCATCTAGATGAGGCAAGATCGGAGCTTGTACCAGGGTGGTAAGCAGTTTGAGAGGAGAAGAAGGGGTGGATTTGGGAAATATGCAGTAAAAGCAGTCAGGATTTAACATTAGATTGAAATCTCATTGTGGGCAGGGAATGTATTTGTTACATTGTTATATTGTACCCTCCCAAGCGCTTAGTACAGTGCTCTGCACACAGTAAGCACTCAATAAATACGACTGATTGAGTGATCATTTGAAAGCAAAAGTTGAACGACAGAGAGAAATCGAGGGTGACATCAAGGTTTTGGGCTTCTGGGACACGGAGGATGGTGACGTTGCTGTCTGAGATGGAAAAGTTAAGGTGAAGAGTGGGTTTAAAGAGAGAGATGAGGAGTTCTGTTTTAGACATATTGAGTGTGAGGTGCCAGTGGGAAATCCAATGGAGCTGCCCTGGAGGCAAGAGGAGAGTTGCGGGATTTTGCTCTTTTTCTCAACGTTCATTACTGTCTTTTGATGTTGAAAGAGTTCACGGGTAATACTGGTGAAACTGCTCGAGAAGCTGGATGTATCTTTTGCAGTAAGTCCAGGTCTCACCGCCATATGGAAGGTTGAGCAACTGTGGAATCTAGGACTTCAAAATCCCATCTTCAAAAAGAAATGTGTGAGAGCTGACTGTTGAACCTATAAGGATATCTCACTTGTCCCAATTGCCAGCAAGATCCTAGCAAGAATTCTTCTCGAAAGGATGCTGAAAGTAGAGTTACCTAGGTGGTACATGAATCAGCTCAAAATGCAACAGGCAGAACCTTCCTAGCACAACAGCTTTAGGAATCTATCCATCATTCTTGCCCGCTGTGTGAGAACACTACTAAGTGCTTGGGAGAGTACAATATAATAGAGTTGGTACATACGTTCCCTGCCCACAACAAGCTTAGAGTCTAGAGGAAGCCTAGGGAGCAATAACAATATCTCTATCCTGTATTTAATCAATCTTATTTATAGAGCGCTTACTGTGTGCAAAGCACTGCACTAGACAGGGAGACAGACATTAAATGAATTACGGATACATACATAAGTGCTGTGGGGCTAAGGATGGGGAGTGAATAAAGGGAGTGAATAAAGGGAGCAAATTAGGGCGATGCAGAAGGGAGCGGGAGAAAGGGAAGTGAGGGAAAGGCTCTTGGAGGTGATGTGCCTTCAATAAGGCTTTGAAGGTGGAGTGAGTCATTTTCTGTCAGATATGAAGAGAGAGGGCATTCCAGGTCAGAGGCAGGATGTGGGCGAGAGGTCAGCGGCGTGATAGATGAGATTAAGATACAGTGAGTAGGTTGGCATTAGAGGAGTGAAATGTGAAGGGAAGATACTTGTTCTTGTTGCACATTTATAGGTCTTGAGTCAGGTTAGACAGGTTAGACAGTTCGCAAATATGAGTCTAGTTGGGTAAGTACGCCTTCTTTGTGGATATGGGTTAAGAACAGATGAATAGTCAGCCTAGGTGGGTGGCTGGTATGGATTCTGGTATCAATCAATCCATCAATGGTATTTATTGAGCACTTACTGTGTGCAGAGCTCTGGACTAAGCACTTGGGAGAATACAGTACAGCAATATGACAGACACATTCCCAGTGGTACATGTGTAAGAAGACATATGGGTGATTATAAATAGCTATGCAGAATCAGCGGAGCACTATGCACAGTCAGTAAACCTGAAGAAAACCAAGGTTATGTACCAATTTGCACTCAATAAACTCTACACACAACCATCGATTTTCATCAACTACCTGAAACTTGATGCTGCCTCTGAATTTTGCTTCCTAGGCAGCACACTATCCACAGATCAACAGAAAAGTAGAAAATCAAATAAAAAAGGAAACATACCATACACAGTATCAAAAGGCAAAATAAGATACCCAACACCATTATCTCTCTTGTCCCAGGAACCCAAAATCATCATCACCACCAGACCGTGGCCTAGTCCCTGTCCCACACGGGGCTCACGGTCTAAGTAGGAGGGAGAACAGGTACTGAATCTCCACTTTACAAAAGAGGAAACTGAGGCACAGAGAAGTTGAATGACTTGCCCAAAGTCACACAGCAGGCAAGTGGCAGAGTTGGGATTAGAACACAGGTCACAGGTCCTCTGATTCCCAAGTCTGTGTTCTTTCCACTAGGCTGTGCTGCTTCAGTAACATCATCTTTGAAAATGATGGTCTTCATATATGTGTACACACACACACACACACACACACACACACACACACACACATATTAATGTCTAACTGATCTTGCTTTTCACTGGAGTCCCTAAGGAATTGTCTCTCCATATCCTTGAAACTGTTCATTAAGGTTCCTTTGGTCCAAGTTGCTATAGTGCGTAAAATAATGGCTAAGGAATTCATTGTTTTTCTTGGGCTCCACCATTCTAGACCCTGTTAGCTGGGAGAATATTTGATTCTTCCAAATAGCAGCAATGAAGCAGAAGTGTGTACCTCTATAAAGCAGCACATTTTGTAGTGGACTGTAACTGGGCAAATGTGAAAATGATTTCTGTCAAGGCAGGAAATGCAATGCTCTTGCCTCATGTGACCACTTTCATGGTGTTACTCCGTACCCCAGACATACGCTAATGGTCCTTTTATGGGCAGAAAGACATCTCCAAGGTCTCTTACTCTGAATAGCTGAGTGATAAGAATGAAGCATTTCCTGATATACTTTTCAGAGGGACGACTAGGGATGAAATGCTAGTCACTAAAAAATTTTTTTATCAACCTTGCCGGAGGAGATAAATCCCATATTTGGTTTTCTTCGTTTGAAATTAAAGTTGAAATCGCAAAGCGCAACTCCTGTCACAAGACTGATTCACATCAAATTTAATTTTCGTTCTCCATAAAATAAAATAACTTCCCATTTTACCTCTGTTCTTCCCCACTATCCTAAAAATACACCCATTATGTTCAGTTCTGTAATGTACAGTGTCATGTGTGTTATGCAAAGTTTGCTGGCAAGTCACGGGATTCTAGAAAATAATGTCTAATTCCCACAAGTGGACTCTTTCCTGATGCTCAGTACAGTGCTCTGCATTAAGTAAGCTCTTAATAAATACTGAAAGCTTCGTGGCCCTAGTGGAATGAGCCCAGGCCTGGGAGTCAGAAGACTGGAATTCTAATTCCCGCTCTGCAACTTGTCTGCCATTCATTCATTCATTCATTCATTCATTCATTCATTCATTCGTTCGTTCGTTCGTTCATTCATTCATTCATTCAATCATCTTTATTGAGCGCTTTCTGTTTGTGGAGCACTGTACTAAGCGCTTGGGAGAGTACAGCAATAAACATATTCCCTGCCCGCAATGAGCTTACAGTCTAGAGGGGACTGTGTGATCTTGGGCAAGTCAATAATAATAATAATAATCATGTTGGTTTTCGTTAAGCGCTTACTATGTGCAGAGTACTGTTCTAAGTGCTGGGGTAGATACAGGGTAATCAGGTTGTCCCACATGAGGCTCACAGTCTTAATCCCCATTTTACAGATGAGGTAACTGAGGCACAGAGAAGTTAAGTGACTTGCCCACAATCACACAGCTGACAAGCGGTGGAACCGGGATTCGAACCCATGACCTCTGACCCCCAAGCCCGTGCTCTTTTCACTGAGCCATGCTGCTTCTGGACTTAACTTTTCTGTGCCTCAGTTACTGCATCCAACAAATGGCCATTGAATCCTCTTCCCTCTGACTGTGAGTCCCATATGGGACAGGGACTGTATTCATCCTGATTATCTTGTATCTGCTCCAGTGCTTAGTACCATGCCTGGCACATAGTAACCACTTAACAAATACCATAAAAAATAACAGACAATACAGACCCAGCTCTGTCATTGTCCTTTTGCCTACTGGTACCTGCGTTATCTGATGCAGCATCAGTCCACGTAAAAAGTAATCTACAAGTCCGTGAGCTAATATGTATTTTTCACCTCTGCAAGCTTATTTATATACCCGTTCTTCCTTCTACTTGAGACTATTAACCTCCTGTGGGACCTGATAGTAATAATAATAATAATTATGGTATTTGTTAAGTGCTTACTATGTGCCAGTTACTGTACTAGACGCAGGGGTAGATACAAGTTTATCAGGTTGGACACAGTCCCTGTCCCACATGGGGCTCACAGTCTCGATCCCCATTTTACACATGAAGTAACTGAGGCACAGAGAAGTGAAGTGACTTGCCCAAGGTCACACAGCAGACAAGTGGCAGAGTTGGGATTAGAACCCATGACCACCTGACTCCCAGGCCTGAGCTCTAGCCCTCTGGATGCAGTCCGAGAGTGGAGCCGGGCCCCGAGCGTGCTACTTGTCTCAGAAGAATAGCCTGAGTTTTGGAAGAGTAAGGAACCTGGGAATGATGATTTATACTTTTTCATCTACTTCCACCACGATCTGTATATACCCTTAGAGTATATCACCAAAGTATCTTTTACTTTTGCAAATATTCTAATTTAGCCTAAACCCCATAATAGGATAACAAGAAAAGTAAGTTAGCCATACTTACATTTAACTGCAGGCTACTCTAGATCAGAATATTTAAATGTTTTTGGGTTTTTTTGTTTTGTTTTTTGGGTTTTTTTGTCCTGGCCACACAAGCAGCTGAGCAACATCTTGGTAACTCCCATGGGTACGCATTTCAAAAATAAAGCTCCTATTCCTTCTTCCCTCCACCCTCCCCTCCCCACGGTCTAAGGGTGTGGGCAATTAAACAAGGAAAGGATAGGGTGGGGATGGGGAGAGAAGGGGAAGAGAGAGAGAAGGAAAAAGCTTATCCCTTTCACTTCTACCCCTAGACCTCACTCCACTGATCTGTTCTTGTGGCCCCTGCTCTTATCTCCCTAACCCCATGTAATTGTTTCATTCATTCATTCTATCAATTGTATTCATTCATTCATTCAATCGGATTCATTTAGCACTTACTCTGTTCAGAGCACTGTACTGAGCACTTGGGAAAGTACAATACAGCAATAAGGAGATATTCCCTGCCCACAACCAGCTCACAGTCTGGGGTGGGGTGCGGGGGTGGAGAAGGGGGTGAGACAGACATCAATACAAGTAAGCAGACATCAATTAATAATAATGTGGTATTTATTAAGCGCTTATTATGTGCAGAGCACTGTTCTAAGTGCTGGGGGAGATACAGGGTAATCAGGTAATCAGAGCCACATGAGGCTCACAGTTAATCCCCATTTTACAGATGAGGTAACTGAGGCACAGAGAAGTGACTTGCCCACAGTCACACAGCTGACAAGTGGCAGAGCTGGGAGTCGAACCCATCACCTCTGACTCCGAAGCCCAGGCTCTTTCCACTGAGCCACGCTGCTTCCCTAATTACTAAGCACTTATTGCCTGCAGAGCACTGTACTAAGTGCTTGGGAGAGTACAGTAGAAAAATAAGCAGACACACGCCTCTCCTCACCCCAGACTTTGTGTCACCAGCCATAAGATTTGAACTGAGGCTGGGGCAGGGTGAGAGAGGTCCCAGAAGTGCTATGACTGCTGCTGATAACAGCTCCCTCTCTCATTCCCCTTCCGCTCCTTCCCAGCTTCCCTGTTTCCAGGCCTTAAGAGGACCGTGGAAGAGAGTGCCTAGCTATTCTCAAGTCCAGCCTAATATGCTGATGACTAGATCGGAAGATAATAATAATGTTGGTATTTGTTAAGTGCTTACTATGTGCAGAGCACTGTTCTAAGCACTGGGGGAGATACAGGGTCATCAGGTTGTCCCACGTGAAGCTCACAGTTAACCCCATTTTATAGATGAGGTAACTGAGGCACAGAGAAGTTAACTGACTTGCCCACAGTCACAAAGCTGACAAGTGGCAGAGCCAGGATTCGAACCCATGACCTCTGACTCTCAAGCCCGAGCTCTTTCCACTGAGCCACGCTGCTTCTCTAGATCCTTAAGTGTAAGGATCAAGTCTACCAACTCAATTGTATTATACTCTCCTAAGCATTTAATATTGTGCTCTGGCCCCAGTAAGCGCTCAAGAAATACGACTAATTGGTTGATAGCAGAACATTTCTCTAGGATGCATGTTTTTTTAAATGGTATTTGTTAAGCGCTTAGTATGTGGCAGGCAGTGTACTAAGCACTGAGGTAGATACAAGGTAGAAGCAGCGTGGCTCAGTGGAAAGAGCATGGGCTTTGGAGTCAGGGCTCACGAGTTCGAATCCCAGCTCTGCCACTTGTCGGCTGTGTGACTGTGGGCAAGTCACTTAACTTCTCTGTGCCTCAGTTCCCTCATCTGTAAAATGGGGATTAAGATTGTGAGCCCCACGTGGGACAACCTGATTCCCCTATGTCTACCCCAGCGCTTAGAACAGTGCTCGGCACATAGTAAGCGCTTAACAAATACCAACATTATTATTAAGGTAATCAGGATGGTCCCAGTCCATGTCCCAGCTGGGGCTCACAGTCTTCATCCCCATTTTACAGATGAGTTAACTGAGGTACGGAGAAGTGAAGTGACTCGCCCAAGGTCATACTGCAGACAAGTGTCAAAGCCAGGATTAGAACCAAGGTCCTCTGGCTCCCAGGCCTGTGCCCTTTTCACTAAGCCACGCTGCTTCTCATTTAAGAAATACTCACCCAAGCCAAGGCTTTTGAGGCACTTGAAGCCATTTCTGGGGGGCAGTGAGGAGTGGAATCAATCAGTGGTATTTATAGAATGCTTACTGGGTGCAGAGCACTGTACTAAGCACTTGGAAGAGTAAAATAGATCAGAGATGGTAGACACGTTCCCCACCCACAAAGAGCTCCCTACAAGAAGCACCATGACTTCTGATTCCCAAGCCCGTGCTCTTTCCACTAAGCCACGCTGTTTCTGCTTGTCTGCTGTGTGACCCTGGGCAAGTCACCTCACTTCTCTGTGCCTAAGTTATCTCATCTGTAAAATGGGGATTGAGACAGTGAGCCCCACGTGGGACAGGGACTGTGTTCAACCTTATTTGCTTGCATCCATCCCAGCGCTTAGTACAGTGCCTGGCACATAGTAAGCACTGAATAAATACTGCACTTATTAAGTATGGACTGGAGTAGGGAGAGACAGGAGGCCGGGAGGTTAGTGGAAGCTTGGAGGCCACTCCTAGAACACAGTTCCCCTTCTCCCATTTTCCCAGTGTGCATAGTCATTCAATAGTATTTATTGAGCACTTACTATGTGCAGAGCACTGTGCTAATATGCCTCTATTTCTACATCTGCATCCTTGGCCAATACTTCTGAGGCTATCATAGGCCTCAGCCGTGGCTGTAATAATAATAATAATAATAATGTTGGTATTTGTTAAGCGCTTACTATGTGCCGAGCACTGTTCTAAGCACTGGGGTAGACATAGGGGAATCAGGTTGTCTCACGGGGGCTCACAGTCTTAATCCCCATTTTACAGATGAGGGAACTGAGGCACAGAGAAGTTAAGTGACTTGCCCACAGTCACACAGCCGACAAGTGGCAGAGCTGGGATTCGAACTCATGAGCCCTGACTCCAAAGCCCATGCTCTTTCCACTGAGCCACGCTGCTTCTCAAGGCTGTAGCCAAGGAAAAGCAGGGGAAGGTGGGAGAAGAAGGAAAGGTCAGCCACGGTGGCCTTCCGCTGCTCGTCTCAATGACCTCTCCTAAGAACAGGGGAGTAGTTGTCCGGACTCATTTAAACCGAAGGGGTTCCTTCCATTAGGAACTCAGGCATTTATTAAAGGTTTAGGAGCATGTTGCTGATGTGATAAAGAACAACCAACCGAGTTGTGCTCAGGCTGAACACTCCATCACTTTGCGAGAAGACTTACAAGTGTTCCGTGGGGAAAGAGAAAGCACATGGAGAAAAATGGTGCTAAGGGACCCAGAAATTGAGTCTAAGTGGGGTCACAACCTTCTCCCGTGGCTGGTGGGAAGCAAGAATGGCCATAGGAAAGGCCTATGGAGAAGATGTCATAGGCTATATGATTCTCTGAGGACATTCCTTCCCCTGATCACTAAATAAAATAATGAAAAGAAAAAGCAAAGAGGAATATGGGGTTAGGGGTCATTAATATCTGCTATTTTGACTTCATTTTGGAAGTTTGCATGACTCTCAATCTCAGTTCAATTCTCTTTATCCCTAAATGATAAGGTTAAAAAACCTCTCATATTGTGAAATGGCATGTATACCTTAATCAAGAATGGCTTCTTTCTGGGCTAAGTGTAAATGAATCTGGACCAGATGGATTCAGTTTCCCTTAATATCCACTCAAGAGTTCAAATATATGGGGGAATATGCTCACAAAATCACATCTGTAACATAGTTTGAGATGTTTAGTAAATTCCAAGCATGGTTCGTCTCACCCAAATCTACCAAAATAGGAAGATACCCACAAAATATCCAGACAGGGCTGAAATGTGCAGTCACAAATATCCTAAAATTCCAAAGTATGACTGGTTCTGCTCTCAATTACTTTCTTAAAATAATCTCTGGAAATGAAGGAAAAAAAGAGTAGCGGTAGAAATGGTACTCAGGAGTTAAACTGGTAACATTTCCGATGAGTTGAGGAATGAGTCAAAACATCCCCCTATGCTCACAGCTCCACTTCATTAGAATAAGATCAAAATTATTTCAGTAGAAGCTTGAGAAAAATATACCTGAAAGTCCAGTTACAGCTGGCTCCCCTAAAACATGGGAGTTACGTTTTTGCACAACCCCATGTTAAGGAAAACACACTCTATAGGACTGCAAATGCACAACCCATAGCCAACAGGCTTGGCGATGTCGGCTCAATGTTCCCTAACCCTCTAACGATCTTCTAGCTAAAACACCCAGTAAAAACATTGCCGTGGTAGAACCGAATGTACTATTATAACTCATATGTAGCTTGCTAGGGCTAGTGCAGAGTGTTATTGTGTTTATTAAGTACTTACTCTGTGCAAAACCCTGTGCTAAGGTCTGAGACATAGGATCAGATCAACTGCAGTCCCTATCCCCCATGGGACTCACAACCTGAGGGAGGGAGAGCGGGTGTCTTATCCCCATTTTACAGATAAGGAAACGGGCAAAGAGAGGTCAAGTAGTTGGAGGAATGTCACCCACCTCCTGTCTCTGGCTTGGAACTCCCTCCCCCTTCACATACAACAGACCATCACCCTCCACTCCATCAAAACCTTATTAAAAGCACATCTCCTCCAAGAAGCCTTCCCTGATTAAACACTTATTTTCCCTGTTCCCTCTCCCTTCTGTGTTGCACTTGGATTTGTACCTTTTATTCATTCCGCCCTCAGCCCCACAGCACTTATGCACATATCTGTAATTTATTTTAATGTCCGCAACCCCATCTCTGGATCCACTACCAGAACGATCACATATGGAGGTGGGGTGCTCTGGGACAGATGCGTCCATGGTGTCGCTATGGGCCGGAGACGACTCGACAGTACAAGTACCCATCTATTCCGTAAGCACTCTGTGGGCAGGGAACCTGTCTACCACCTCGGTTATATTGTACTCTTCAAAGCGCTTAATACAGTGCTCCTCATACAATAAGTGACAATAAATATAATTTATTGATTGATTGAAAGTACAAAGCAAGCAAGTGACACATTCCTTGCTCCATGGAGCTTGCACTCTAATGAAGGGAGACAAGCATATTTGCAAGCAGAGTGAACAAACTATATAAATGAATGTCCAATTGAATAAGTGAATAATCTCAAATGCCGAGGATGAGTATAAGTAGGTACATAAGTGCTAGAGTTGGCCGATGGGTTTATGCATCTTGAGATGGTGATAATTAATTGGGGTGGGATTGCTGGAGGAGGTGGCCTTTGGATATGGCGAGGACTGTGGTCTGTCAGATCGGGGGATGGAGGAAGTTTTAAACTGGGAGGATGGTGTGAGTGTGGGACAGGCAGGAGAGTTGAGAGAGAGGGAAGGGAGGAATGATGGGAAAGAAGTGGGGAGAAGTGGGTGAAGAGAGCAGATATTTAAATGTGGGTGAGTCAGAGGAGAGCCTTGAAGCTAACTGTGAGGAGATTTTGCTTGATGACATGAAGTGTCAGTACAGAGTTTTGAGGAGCGAAGGGATGTGTGCCAGACAAATGATTTGCCCAAGGCCACTCAATAGGGCCTTGGGCCAGAGCCATGACTCTTCCCACTGACTTCCTCTGCTCATGAATTTTTACTCAGCTGAGTTGGTTCCCCATTGCTCCAACTTCTGAGATCATACAGCAATGACTGTGAAATAGAAAACTTTTTTCCAAGGCTCAATTTTATATATTTCTGTTCTATTTTTCCATTCATGCTGAAAAAGATTACCGAATCATGAGAGCAAACGTGCAGTCTTTATTGCAGTCCATTAAAACTGTCAGAATTGCTTCTCCAGACTTCAAAAAAAAATCAAACCAAACTTAAATAGATCTTACAGGTATGTGAGGAGGTGTAAGAACTTCTGCATGCAATTGTTGCTATGTTTCCTAGTGTATAAAGCCATTTTGTAATCTGGCTAGTAGTTTAGATTTTCCACTAGGGATCATTAAACATGCAATATCCGTTGTGCAACTTTAAATCTGCAAAAAACCTATGTCCCCCTAAGAATGAAAAAAAAAAGTAAATCCAAAATAATACTAATAGGAATCAATCAATGGTATTTATTGAGTGCTTACTGTTTGAAGAGCACTGTATTAAGCACTTTGGAGAGTAAAATACAATAGAGTTGGTAGACAAAATCCTACCCATAAGGAGTTTACAGTCTAAAGGAGAAAGAGAAGTGAAAATAAATTACAGATAGGGGAAATGGCAGAGTATAAGGATATTTTACATAAGTTATGTGGGGCTGGAGGTGGAGTGAGCATCAAAGTGCATAGGTCAGCCAGTCAGTCAGTAAATCATATTTTGTCAATCATATTTATAAAGTGCTTACTATGTGCAGAGCACTGTTCTAAGTGCTTGGGAAAGTACTATATAACAATAAAACAGACACATCCCCTGCCCACCATTAGCTTACACTCTTCAGGGGGAGACTGCATAGGTGACACAGAAAGGCAAATAGGTTGGGGAAATGGGTTATTTGGGGAAGGCTTCTTAATAATAATAGTAATAATATTCATTAAGCACTTACTATGTGCCAAGCACTCTGCTAAATGCTGGGGCAGATACAAGGTAATCAAGATAACTGAGGTACAGAGAAGTTAAGTGACTTGCCCAAGGTCACATGGCAGTCACTTAGTGGAGCCAGGATTAGAATCCCAGTCCTCTGACTCCCAGGCCCGTGCTCTTTCCAGAAGGCCATAATGCTTCTTGGAATAGATATAATTTGGGAAGGGCTTTGAAGATGCTGAGTGTGGTTGTCTGTCAGATATGAAGTGGGAGGGAGGGATTCTTTGTTTGTTTTGGTTTTTATATTTGTTAAGTACTTACTATGTGCCAGACACTCTACTGGAGTTCCAGGCCAGAGAGAAGATGTGGATAAAGAACAAGGAATTAAGTGTGAGACAGATGAGATCAAGATTTAGTCATTAAGAATCTTCTAGGGATTTGAAAGATGGAAATCGATTATCCTCTGAGAACTAAGCCTGGGATTCAGTTTTAAATCAGAGATCTGTTTCTCCTTTCTAACTGGCAATTCTGCAATATTAATTGAACCCCCATCGTGAGCAGAACACTTTACTGGGGTTGGTGATGTAGCTTCAGAGGAAATGAAAAAGAGAGTCCCTGCCCTCTGCAGCACTCTTGCTTTTGCTCTATATTGAAACCACGCTGACCAACATCAACAGAAAGACCTTCTCTCTATAATAGACTTGGGTGTTAATTTTCCGAAACAAAAAATGGAATAGAACTTGAAGTGGAGCTACTAAGTAGGCTGCTCAGACTGGAAATGGTGTGCATGTGTGTCTGGGAAAAGAGGCTGCCTTTGTTTTCTGAGACAAATTCTGCCAACAAAAAATCCCCAAATGCAATACAATGTGCAGCAATGCTGCTCCTTTTATCACCTCAAAGTACTGGAAGACTCAGAGGGGGCCAATCTAGAGTCCTGGGGAGGAAAGTGCCTAGAGTCATGAGAACCAGTAACCTAAAGCAGTTGGGTGTCATTTGGAAGCCATCTTTTGAAGCCACTACTGAGTTGTCTCCTATCAGACTCTGATTGGAGTTGAATGCCAGGCAGAGGGAGCCATTAACTCAGAAGAAAGGCCCAAGACATCTGCACTAGGTAGAGGCCAGAATGCTTGATCAAAGAAATCGTGGCATCTTATTCTTTACAGAGCACTGTACTAAGCCCTGCATAGAGTACAACAGAATCAGTAGGCATGATCCCTGTTCTCAAGGAGCTTACAGTCTAGCAAGAATGACAGATACTGAAATATCTTAAGGGTAGAGGAATATGACAGAGTTTGAAGATACATCCATAAGTATTATGGGGGTAGGGAGGGGAGCGATTATGCAAGTGCATAAGTTTTGGGTTCTGTTTAGTATTTGTTAAGTGCTTACTATGTGTCAAGCACAGTTCCAAGAGCTGGGGTAGATACAAGTTAATCAGGTTGGACACAGTCTCTGTCCCACAAGGGGCTCACAGTCTAAGTAGGAGGGAGAACAGGTATCGAATCCTCATTTTAGAGTTGAGGAAACTGAGGCACAAAATTGTGTGACTTGCCCAAAGTCACCCAGCAGGCAAGTGGCAACGTCAGGATTTTTTTTTTCTTGGTATTTGTTAAGCACTTACCATGTGCCAGGCACTGTTCTAAGTGCTGGGATAGATACAAGGTAATCAGGCTGGACACAGTCCCTGTCCCGAATGGGGCTCACAGTCTTAATTCCCATTTTACAGTTGAGGTAACTGAGGCACAGCAAAGTTAAGTGACTTACCCAAGGTCACACAACAGGCAAGTGGCAGAGCCGGCATTAGAACCAAAGTCCTTCTGACTCCCAGACCCGTGTTCTATCCACTAGGCCATGCCGCTTCTCTACCTGGGGCTCAGTTACCTCATCTGTAAAAGGGGGACTGAGACTCTGAGCCCACACGGGACAGAGACTGTAACCAACCCGATTTGCTCGTAACCACCCCAGTACTTAGTACAGTGCCTGGAATGTAGTAAGTGCTTAACAAATACCATAATTATTAATTATTATTATTATTGAGTACACTGCTCTGGGTAATTCTGGAAAAAATAGGGTATCCAAGCTTGGTTCAGTAATCAATCCCCTATTAATAACATTGTTCTCATGAGAAAATTGTTCCTAATTTACAACATTTCAGCTGATGAAATTTTCAGGAACTAAATGTGTTATGAATTCAAGGATTACCTGCACATCACCTCATCTAGGACACCTTAGTACTGTTCTCTGCACCGCTGATTTGTTGATTGAACTCCCTGCTGAATCAAAGGGTTGGGAATCCTATTTGAGTTCAGTGCTGGCAAACTTGCCTGCTTTTCTAGAGATGGACTAGGCTTTCCTTTTTGGCTCACTCACAGTGTACACAGAACTATTGCTAGAATGTTCTAGTGGAAAAAGTACAGGACTGGAAGGAAGGAGACTTGGGTTCTAGTCCTAGCTTTGCTACTAGCCTGCTGTGTGACCTTAAACAAGTCACTAGTCTCTAGGCTTCAGTTTCTTCATCTGTAAAATGAAGATAAGAAAGATTGCAAGGCCTGTTTGAGACGGGGATAGTGTCTGATCTGATAACGTTGTAATCTAACCAAATGCTTAGCACACAGTAAGGGCTTAATAAATGCTATTTTTTTTGCAGGGGGGAATGGAGGGAGAAACAAGAGCAAAAAAGAGAGCACACCCTAATAATAATAATAATAATTATAGCACTTGTTAAGTGCTTACTATGTGCCAAGCACTGTTCTAAGTGCTGGGAAAGATACAAGTTAGGTTGGACACAGTCCCTGTCCCACATAGGGCTCACACTGTTAATCCCCATTTTGCAGATGAGGGAACTGAGGACTAGAGAAGTGAAGTGACTTGCCCAAGGCCACACAGCAGACATGTGGCGGAGCCGGGATTAGAACCCATGACCTTCTGACTCTCAGGCCCTTATTCTATCCACTAAGGAACGAGTGGATCAATAAACATGGGTAATTACTATTTTTGCAATCTTATAAACTTGTGATTATGCAGGTTTTCAGATATAGTTACTTTTGAAGATGAAGTGCTATGGTTTGTTTACAGTTTCATTACAAATGAAATCTTTAACACTGTTGAAGCACTAACTGTGTGAGAGAAACAATATACTAATCCATCTGTGAGAAATGAGATTCCTGAACAGAGAAAGTATCTCTGTTTTGGGATACTTTCCAAAGCTAAGTCTTGCACTATGCACAGTCTATTAAGCTGTAAGGCAAGTACTTTTGAACCAAAAAGGAAGCTTTTGGAAAAGATGTAATATACATTCGCTTTTGTAAGAGAAATGATCCTGTAATCGGCAGCTATGTAACCCTTCATCAAGTTATTCAAAAAAGATGCTCTCAGATGTGAAACATGGCTGGAGTTCCCTTGGTGGGACTGAATCACACTGATGGCAAAGAAAAGCAAACAAATAGAATGTTCTTTCTACTTTGAGAGAAACAAGGGGTCTACTGAGGAAACTGAAGTAAGAACGTGTAACGTAAAAACAATAAAAAGAACTGTTGTCTCTTGCCTTGGCATCTGGTTTCAATATAAACATTTTTAAAAATGCTTTTGAAAAGCATAAATGTAAAATCTTACATCATTTATTTTTAAAACAAATCATCTATAAAAATAGAATGCTTACTACAGTCACTGGACTAAGCAGTTCTCTTTTTAGGAATGACTTTCAGATGGCACACTTCCATGAGAGACTAGCAAGGAGGCTTTTGTCTGAATGAACAGAGATCAGCTTCAATGGTGTGGAGACATTTCTGATCAGAGACTCTCTCTGACTGTACTAGTCCCCGACTGGACAGAGACCCTCTCCATCCAATTGGTGTCTGCACATAGAGGAAATCTCCCAAATGTAGTCTTCTCTAATATCAGTATCCCTATACACCTGCTGTTAATCAAGCAGATTGTAGGTTGTTCACGAGAAATGGAAGGACATGATCTCATGGTAAAAATTCTGGGTCGCTAGCAGTTGGGCCCATTATTTTTGAGCTGGTTGGTTTAGCCAGGACAATCCTGTATTTTTCCAAGACGTCCTAGGTAATTTTAGAAAATCATAAAAGTGTCTTGGAATTTTTTTATGGAATTGTTAAGCACTTACTATGTAACAGACACTGTTCTAAGCGCTGGGGTAGATACAAGGTTGTCAGGTTGGACACAATCCCTGTCCTGCATGGGGCTCACTGTCCAAATCCCCATTTTACAGATGAGGTAACTGAGGCACAGAGAAGTGTTTTGCCCAAGGTCACAGAACAGACAAATGACAGAGCTGGGATTAGAATCCAGGTCCTTCTGACTCCCAGGCCTGTACCCTATCCACTGGGCCACACTGCTTCAGTTGCCCTGACTAAACAGGCCAGCTTCTCTTGCTCTGACCCCCATTTGTTTGGACGATTGAATTTTGATGTTCAGGCACAAGCATACTCAGGATACATTCAGCTTTGGTCTCCAGGATCCCGGAACTTGTGCTGACACATAGTAAGTGCTTAATGAATGTGATAACAATAATAATAATATACCGTGTTTCCTGCCACCTTCCTTGCTAGCTTCATGGTCACTCAGAGGAAAAGGAAAAGCCCATAATCTGGGATCATGATGTTCCAGTCTCTAGCCACAATATGGGAATCGGCCTCATACGGAGTTTACTTTAGAGAGAACTTCTCTGTCTGTATCTTTCTGAGGCCACCCACATAGAATGCTGGCTACTGGACACTGGTAATTCTTAGATTCCCTAGCTCCGGGCCCCAGATGCTATTTGGATTTTTGTGGTCGGCACTGTGAACCTTTTCTAAGTAGATATCGCCCCTCACATTGAGAAAGGGAGAGGATAGAGAGAAGGGAGTGGAGTCATTGTACATTCCAAGTGCTCAGTACAGTGCTCTGCACCCAGTAAGTGCTCAATAAATACGATTGAATGAATGAATACCCATTTTAATATCCGCCACTTGGGATCACATTTCTTTGACTGTCCTGATCAATTGATTGACTAAGCAGTGATTAAGAATGAACCAGAAAGTATTTAGTGTCGGTGGTGCTGATTCCTTTCAGTTGAAATTGTCTTTGCTAAAATGGTAACCATGGCACCATCACAATGATTTATAAGACACATGATACTGGGAATGAAATCAAAACACGCGGCCACCTCGAACAGGGTTTTCTTTCTTGATTCTGTTTGGGACCTGCAACTTTCCTTTGGAATACAAAAACCATTTCCCAAGTCTTTCGGTCAGACTGTAGGATAGAGGGAAAGGGAGAAATCGGTGCATTCACAGAAGGAAATATCTGCTGGTTCTATCTACTTCCCAGTCTCAAAGTTCTCCACATTCTTATACTGGTTATCATGGCTAGGGCTCAGAGGTTAACAGTGCAAGGGAGATAGAAAAAGCCTAGCCTCAAAAGCAGACTAAATTTTTGCTGTCATCTGTTCCCAGCAGGCTGACACTTGGAGTGGTTGTTATTCCCTTCCACTAAAGCTAAAATGCCTTATAAGGAGAAGGCTGAGCAGACCGTTATGCAGTCTGAAGTGTTCCTCAGTGCTGAAAAAACCTCCTGGGAATGTACAGCCTACCCCTGGCAAAGATTACAGCATTTTTTAATGGCAAACTTGTGAAGCAACAAAGCACATATTGTACCTCTGAATTTCAAACTCTACTGGCCCTGTTTTAAAAAAATGTTTAGTTTGACTCCTACTTACTGTACCTCTTTAATTGAATAAGGGGAATGAGCCTCTCCAGATGGAATCAAAACACACATGAGCTATATTTCTGAGTGTGCGTTTACGGACCTGAGACCCACACTGGATAGCCACAACTCTTGTCGGACATAGGATACTTCTAAATCATGTGGGGAAAACCAAAGAAGGTGCCTGCTATTCTGGCAATATACATTTTTATATTCGAATGCACTTAAAGATTCTTTGAAATTCTTCCCACTAATTTTTACTATTTGGCTACTTTTTCTAAACTTGTTTATTATTAATAGAGACTATGCTTTTGGCCCATTTGGTTTTTAAACTGATATTTGGCGGTTCAACGAAAGATTTCTACAAAGCAGTTGGAATAAGTACCCAGTTCAGCTTAATGGAGAAATGAGAACAGTGGGACTGATTTTCTGACTTATTCGGTTTTGCTTTGCTTTTTTCAGTCAGTGGAGTTTATTGAGCCTGACAGCGTGCAGAGCAGTGTACTAAATCAGTCAGTCAGTCGATTGTATTTATTGAGTGCGTACTGTATGCTGAGATCACTGTACTAAGCTCTTGGGAGAGTACAGTATAACGGACATGGGTACAATACTGTTGGTAGAACTGATCCCTGCCCACTTTTTATCTCATTTTTAGTCTGGAGATGGCTGTGTCAAAAAGTCTTCTATTGGTATATATATATATGCTTGGACTTCGAGTCCCAGATTTTTCCCAAAGAAATGGCAACTTGACTCATCACTCGTTTTTAACTCATAGACACAAATCTGTGTTGTAGAGTGTGTCTGTAAAATTCATATTTGGGTTGATAAGGAACAATAGCATCCCACACCCTGCTCCCAAAATACTCACATGCACATGCACACACACACACACAAAGACAGCATACACAAACATGCATAGGAAAAATAAGATTTCTTGGGGCAAGGAGGTAAAACCACATAAAGACAGCACACACCTTTGTCGTAGGACACTACTTTGGATAATTCCTCAGTATTTCACTGGGTACTTTCACTATCCAAATTATTTTACTGTAAGAGTCTAAAAGTGCCAACCTAAAAGGCATCTCACTCAACCAGACAGCTGGAAGCAAGACAGGTCTCTGCAAGTCCCATAAGACTAACTTGCCAAGCTATTGTATGGAGGCCATCTTGCCAAGCTGTTTTATGATTTTGAAGGTAGGGGCTGCTGTCCTCTTGTGTTGCTGATTGAGGGGCAGTGTCCTTGGCTCAGCTGGTTTGGCCTGGACTGGGAGCTGTAGCCATTTTTGTGTGGCTGGTATTACAATGTGCAATGACACTTAAGCAGAAAGGAGGCCTTGATTCTCTTTAGATACCAAACTGTTGAATTTTTGACATGGTCTTTGAGTGACTTTACTTCAGTGATTCTGTGGAAATATTTGTCTAGAGAAATAAAGGAGTTTTACATAAGATCAAGAGCAGCTTCATACTGGGTGAGCTTAATGGTCCATCCAGTAGTATTCCTCCTCTATGAGCGACATCAAAAGAGATTTTGAGAAAGAGTTTAATGGTTGGTCCTGCTTATATCTACGAGGTTGGTTATACCTTGTTACAGCTTTAACTGTTCTCTTTAAATCCCATTCTTGACCAATTTTTCATGAACCTATCTAAACTCTTCTCGAACCTGGTTATTCTCTAGTCATTTGCTCTAGACAAATAGTCCTTGAATTTTTTCATCTATTCTCCTCTAACATTCGGATATTTTTTGGCTTTCAGGTCTGATAAATTAAATCTTTGGTGAAAAGTTGGTACATTGTGATTTAGGACTTGCTATACTACTGAAGGAGTACTGAAAGAGAAAGAATAACTGAGAGATGTATCTCTTTTAAGCTAGTTGAGAAACATTTTAAATCTCATTTTTAGTCTGGAGATGGCTTGTGTAGAAAAGTCTTCTACTGACATACATGCTTGTACTTGGGGTTCCAGAATTTTCACAGAGAAATGGCAACCTGACTCATCACTAGTTTTTGAGGGTAGACGCAAATCTGTGTTGTATAGTGGGCCTGTAAAATTCATATTTGGGTTAAAAAAATTGATTTGCAGGCTGAATGGAATAATGAATGGTAGCCAGGACCTTAGGCTTAGCTTAAGGTCAAGCATCAGACCGAGGCTTCCCAGCAACTGATATTCCTTGAGTTTGGATCCTAATGGGGTTTTTAAATGGTAGTTGTGAAACACTTATGTGCCAGGCATTGTACTAAGCACTGGGGTAATGTCAAGCTAATCAAGTTGGCCATATTACATGTCTCACATGGGGCTCACAATCTTAATCCCCATTTTCATTCACTAGTATTTATTGAGCGCTTACTATGTGCAGAGCACTGTACTAAGTGCTTGGAATGTACAATTCGGCAACAGATAGAGACAATCCCTGACCAATGATGGGCTTACAGTCTAATCGGGGGAGACAGACAGTCAAAAACAAGACAACATAGTCATGATAAAACTTTACAGGTGAAGTAACTGAGGCACAGAGAAGTTAAGTGACTCACCCAAGATCACACAGCAGACAAGGGGCAGAGTCGGGATTAGAACCTAGGTCTAATGTATGGAGAGTATTGACGTGACTTGAGCCTCCCCCACTTTGAAAAGTCAAGACTGATGCCCATGGCTAGAAAAAGCCCATTGTAAGACACAGCCCTATCGGCAGTTATCCTTGGTCGTGAAAGTCAAGTATCATCTAAAAGAGAAACATAGAAAGTATGTCTACCTTTAGACTTGCTCTCATCACGCACTTAATTCAGTACTCTGCACACAGTAAACGCTCAATAAATACCATTGATTGATTTCATCCATCCTGCCGATAGGGAAAATTTGAGTGCTGAAAATGACCCTGTTAACAGCGGCTGTACACGTTGCCATCTTATGTAGTCAAATTTTAAATTCAGCTGGTTCTGCTTTTGTGGTGATTAGTGAATCAAACATGTTCTGAGAAAGTAATTTTCCCCTGAAGTTTCTCTTGAACCAATTATTTTAACTGTTATGTAGGCCTCTAACTTTGCCAGTCAGTAACTGGGAAGCCCTCTGAGCAGCTTAAGCCTGAAGTAGTTTTCAGCGCTGCATAATTTAAAGTGTGCATGCGTATACACATTCCATTTGGGGGCTTTGGTAAGAGATTGTTTTACACCATGAGAGAAACTAAGTTTGCCATTTAGGTTGATTTACTGAACGGTGAGGGGAGGTGACATGTCAGGTAACATTTATCTCAATTGAATGGTTACTAGGCATCAGCAAGGGGAATTGTCTATTGCTTTTGTTCCTCATTCACCTGCTTAGACGACATTACCATCAGAACCTTGTTATTGAGTAGGCGCCTGGATTCCACAATGGATTGGTGCATTTTACACTCTGACACGCTCACAGGGTAAAATCCTTCAAGATGCAATAAATGAGTGGTTTCTATCAGTTCCCGAGCAATTGTCTTCATAGTTTAAATGATGAAGTCTCCTGATCTTGTGACTATGGAGCAGTGGCGGCGGGTTGGAGTCCGTCAAGGGACGTATGTGGGTTGGGGGATGGGGAGTGAGCCGGGGGGCAGGCACTCGGCTATGAGACCTCTTCACTGAAGCTGCCCCCTGTGGTAGGGGCGGGGGGACGGAGGTCTGTCAGGGAGACGTGGGCAGACAGGGAACATTGGGTGCAAACCAAAGTGTCTGTCCAGCTCCTTGAGAGGGATTTTTGCCCACTTGGGTCATTTCCTTCTTTATCTCCCAGCCCCCAGGCTTGCCACCCCTCCAGGTACTCTGCCAAGTGTTTAGGACAGTGCTCTGCACCCAGTAAGCACTAAATAAATATCGATTGATTGACTGATTTGACAGGGAACCCACACCGGCAGGGGCAGGGGGAACAGAGTCTCTGGCACCCTGAGGAACAGACCATCCTCTGAGTCATATAACTGGCAGATATCAATCATAGTGGATGTGGCACCATTTTGGGTCATACTTCAACCCCTTCTATTAAGGATTGGTAGATTTCAGAAAACAGACACTTCCGTAATCCAAACGTATGCCTCTTATGCAAATCGCATCCCTGTCATGGCCCCGGCACTGGATATGCGACAGATACCCAATTCTGTACAGGTTTTGTGCATAAAGTTATTCAGAAAGTCGGTATGGACACTATCCTCAAGGAACTGTGGTCAACTTTTTTATATGGACACAGTCATCTGTGTTGAGGATAATGTATATCTTTTTTCTTTAATGGTATTTACTAAGCACTTACTATGTTCCAGACATTGTATTAAGCATTGGGGTAGATACAAGATAATCAGGTTGGACAGAGTCCTTTGTCACATGAGGCTCACAATCTTAATCCCCATTTTACAGATGAGGGAACTGAGGTGCTGAGAAGTGAATTGACTTGCCCCAGATCACAAGCAGACAAGTGGCAGAGCAGGGATTAGAACCCAGGTCCTCTGACTCCCAGGCCCGAGCTCTCTCTACTAGGCCACACTGCTTTCTTCCCACCACAGTGCGGGGAAAATGATGCACAAGAGTCTAGCGGTTTCTGGCCTTCCTGGTGAGAGTCACAGTGTTGAGCCAGCTTGGATTTTCCAGTCCTACTTAACACCAAAGGTCACACTGCAAAGATTAGAGGTTTTTCAGCTCTGACATGCCACTATATCAGCTGTTCTGGCAGTGCATCCGAACCAAATAAATCAAATCTTTTCCTGGAGAGTAGCAGGGGCAGAGGTTGGAAACCTCTTGGCTTGGGTGCACCACTCAAAACAGTGGACGCAATAGTCCATTTGAGATGAAAAACCAGCAACCTTCACTGAGAGGGTTATTTTTTAATTTTCTGGACATTCTGGTTTGCTGGAGTTAGGGGTGAACTTGTAAAAATCAAACGTTGTTTGTATATTAGAAGAAAGCATCTAATCAACGATTAATGTGAAGTAAAGTGAATTAATGTGGGGATGCACTAAAAAGATCATTAAGCACAGATTCAGAAGATTTTACTCCAATAAAAATGATGATAGTAACAATAATTGTGGTGTTTGTTAATTGCTTACTATGTACCAAACACTGCGCTAAATGCTGGGGTCAATAGATGATCAGCAGACCATGGGTTCACAGTTTAAGAGGGAGGAAGGGAGAACAGGTATTTCATCCCCAATTTACTAACGAGGAAACCGAAGCACAGAGAAGTTGTGACTTGCCCTTGGTCACATAGCAAACAAGTGGTGGAACTAGAATTAGCACACTTATTTTTATTGGCTTATATAGTCTCAGATATTTGGAGTACTGCAGAGCTCAACCCCAATGCTGAGTCTTATCCATTCTTAAGTAGCTTCTGATAAATCTACTTCTGGTGCAGAGAAGGAAGGAGATTTTCCTGTTTCTAGAAATCAACTGTGAATCTGGCCCTTTGCCCCCAAACAGGCAACAGAGTGCCTCTCATTGGGAAATGACCTCAATATGGACTAAAGATAACCAGCGTGGGAGAAATTTCTTCTCAATTTTGCATCGTGTTTCGCCAAGTTCCTTACCCTCCAAGAAGGAGGGAGACAGATTTCTTTAATTTTATTTATTTTTTTTTGCCATTTAAGTGCTTGCTTTGTCCCAAGCTACTAAGCACTGGGGAAGGTAAGGAAACCTTTAATAGTTATGGTTCTCCAATAATCATATTCTTGGTGAAGCCCATATTAAAGAAAACTCTCATTAATAATAATAATAATAATAATGTTGGTATTTGTTAAGCACTTACTATGTGCAGAGCACTGTTCTAAGCGCTGGGGTAGGCACAAGGGAATCAGGTTGTCCCACGTGGGGTTCACAGTCTTAATCCCCATTTTACAGATGAGCTAACTGAGGCACAGAGAAGTTAAGTGATTTGCCCACAGTCACAGAGCTGACAAGTGGTGGAGGAGGGATTCGAACCCATGACCTGTGACTCCCAAGCCCGTGCTCTTTCCACTGAGCCACACTGCTTCTCATTACAGTAAGCACAACTTGATCGACACCAATCGATCAGTCATATTTATTGAGTGCTTACTGTGTGTAGACCACTATACTAAGCATTTGGGGAAGTACAATAGATTAGAGTTGGTAGATACATTCCCTGCCCCCAAGGAGCATCATACAGTTTAGAGGGGGAGACAGATGTTAAAATAAATTATGGATATGTAATAATAATTGTGACAATAATAATAATTATGGTATTTGTTAAGCGCTTACTATTTGCTAAGGACTGTACTGCACGCAAGTGTTGCGGCTCTGAGGGCGGGGTGAATGAAGGGTACAAATCCAAGTGCAAGGACGATGCAGAAGGGAGAGGGAATAGGTGAGGTGAAGGTTTAGTCAGGGAGGGTCTCTTGGAGGAGATGTGATTTTCGGAGGGCTTTGAAGGTGGGGAGTGTGGTGGCCTGTCATATACAAAGGGGAAGGGAGTTGTGCGTAACTGTTTCTCCCAACATCAAATCGAGCTGCATTCAAACAGTCAAGGATTGGGTGAAGGTCGTTCCCTAATTCCCTAATCAATCAATGACATTTATTGAGCACAGTAAGTAAGTGTGTGCAGAGCACTGAGATAAGAACTTGGGAAAGTACAATACAACAGGGTTGGTAGACATGATCTTGGTAGACATGATCCCTGCCCAGGAGAAGCTTACAGTTTAGAGGAATTCTATCCAAAATGGGTAATGAAAGCACGTGATATGGTGTGTGTAATTAAAATATGTAATAAAAATACTGTAATGGGAAGTGACTGAACCAGGATATTGACTCGGGAAGGAAATGGGCAAGAACTGAGACCCGCATAGTCTGGAGTTCCTTTAAGACCAGGAATTCTGAGATCCACCGTAGAACCTTTAGAATGTTGGAAACAGTAGCAGTTTATGACTCAGGACTATTTGCTTGGAGCAGTGGGGAGTCTGGGCAATCCCCCTTCCAAGAGCTGTTTATCTCTTTATCTTATCTTAGTTCCTTGATTCTGTTACTTGTGGTTCATAATTCATCCTTATCTAATGTTGCTTCTGCCTCACCTCACTTAGAATGTGAGCTCTTGTGGGACAGATCTTGTCTGTTTTAACTATCTTGCACTTATCCTAGCCTACCATGATTACTGTATCAGCCTCCTTGCTGACTTCCCTGCCTCCTGTCTCTCCCCACTCCAGTCCATACTTCACTCTGCTGCCTGTATCATTCTCCTACAAAAACCTTTAGGCCATGTATCTCCACTCCTCAAGAACCTCCAGTGTTTGCCCATTTACCTCCGCATCAAACAGAAGCTTCTTAGGATCAGCCTTAAAGCACTCAGTCACTTTGCCCCCTCCTACCTCACCTCTCTGTTCTCCTACTACAATCCTGCCCACATACTTCACTCCTCTGGTGCCAACCTACTCACTGTATCTCAGTCTCATCTATCTCCTTGCCAACCTCTTGCCCACATCCTGTCTCTGAACTGGAATGCCCTCCCTCTTCGTATCTGACAGACAATTACAATCCCCCATCCCCTTCAAAGCCTCTTTGAAGGCACATCCCCTCCAAGAGGCCTTCCCTGACTAAGCCCTCTTTTCCCATTCTTCCACTCTCCTCTGCCTTTCAGCGTGGTCCTGACTTGCTCCCTTGATTCATCCCCCCCCTCCCGGCCCCGCAGCACTTATGTATATTCATAATTGATTTATGTATATTAACATCTGTCTCCCCCCAAATAATATGTCTGTTATATTGTTATATTAAGCTCTCCCAAGTGCTTAGTACAGTGCTCTGCACCCAGTAAGCACTCAATAAATATGATTGGTTGATTGATTTATATGGATGTCCCACTGGCATCTCAAGCTCAGTATGTCCCAAACTGAACTCCAGAGCTTAATGGGATAGGAGCAAAACAGGGACTCTAGTGGGGAGGGTAAAACTCACATTTCCTCCTGCCACCAGGAAATCTCTGCCTAGTTGTCCTGCTGACATGTTAATTTCAATATGTCCCAAACTGAACTCCTTATCATCCTTCCCAAATCCTCTCCTCCTAACTTTCCCCTCACAAATGATAGCACCACCATCCTCCCTGTCTCTGAAGCCCCCAGCCTTGGCACTTTTCTAAATAATTATAATACTAATAATTACGGTATTTGTTAAGTGGTTACTGTGTGCCAAGCACAGTAGTAAGCACCGAGGTAGATACAGCGTACGCACATTGGTCACAGTCCCTGTCCCTCATGGGACTCACAGGCTAAGTAGAAGGGAGAACACGTGTTTAATCCCCATTTTACAGATGAGAAAAATGAGGCACAGAGAAGTTGAGTGACTTGCACAAGGTCACACAGCAGGCAAGGGGCAGAGTTGGAATCAGAACCCAGGTTCTCTGATTCCCAGGCCCATGATCTTCCACTAGACCTCTCCACTTCTCCTTGACTCCTTCCTCTCTTTCAAACCCCAAATCCAGTCTGTCTCCAAATCCTACTGTTTAGTCTCCCAAATATTTCTGGGGTTGGTCCGGTCGACGCTTTCTCCATACAAACAGCCAACTACTGACCCAGGCACTGTACATAACCCAGTTTGACTACTGCATTAGCCTGTCTGCTGATCTCCCTTCCTCCAGTCCCTCTCCTCTTCACTCCACCATCGAGAATGTTTACTTGGCCTAGTGGAAAGAGCACGGGCGTGGGAGTAAGAGGACCTGGGTTCTAATCCTGATTCTGCTTCTTGCTTGCTGTGTGATCTTGGGCAAGTCACTTGACTTTTCTGTGCCTCATCTGTAAAATGAGAATTCAATGCCTGTTCTCCTTTCTACTTAGATTAGGAGGCCCGTGTGGAACAGGGATGGTGCCAACCCTATTATTTTGTATCTGCCCCAGAGCTTAGTACCGTGCTTGGCCCATAGTAAGTGCTTATCAAATACCACAGTTATTGTTTAAAAAAAATATTATTCTTCACATATCTCCCATGTCTCAAATGCCTCAATGAGCTGCCTCTTCCTCCTCGTATCGAGCAGAAACTTCTGAGCGTTTCTGTTAACACATTCAACTGGCTTCCGGTCCCTTACTTATCCACTCTCATCTCCCACTTCACCCCAGCTTACACTCTTTGTTCCTCTTATGCTAATCTACTCACTCTGCTTCATCCTCATCTCTCACATTGCTGATCTCTTGCTTTTCCTCTTCCCCCTGCCTGGCCTCCCTTCCCCTTCATGTCCAATGGTCCATAACTCTCCCTTTCTTCAAAGGCTTTCTGAAATAACCTCTTCCAGGAAGCCTTCCCTGATTAATTTCGAACCTCCTCACCTTGCATCCTCCAAACTTCCACTTGATTACTTCTAAATCTACTACTGATTAATTGAAGTATTTAAAATCATGCTTCAAGCTCGAATGAAATGCTTTGACATACTTTAGCTAAATGCAGTTACAAGCCAGGACCTTCAAATATGGCTGAGATCATTATGGAATTATTGTGATTATTATATTTGTTAAACACTTTACTATGTGTCAAGCACTGTTCTAAGCACTGGGGTAGATGTAATATAATTAGGTCAGACACAGTCCCTGTCCCACATGGGGCTCACAGTGTAAATAGGATGGAGAATGTACACATGCTATTGAATGTATTGCTGTTGTCAGATCAAAGTCTCTTGCAACCCTCTTTTTGTGGTGCAAAAGAAATTATGGTTTGATCTAAGTTTCTGACAGAGGCAACTTTCCATTTCCTGCTATTACTACATCAAAAGAAAAGTTTCCCCCTCATTTTCATAATCATCTGCATTAGTATTAATGAGAACAAACTATGACCAAATGCTTTCTAGTTTACTTCCAAAATGATTGCTTTTAAGTGCAATGATTATAATTAAATATGCCTAATTTCCATTTGTCTAAATCCATCATCCACAGGCTGAAGCTCGCAGAACACTGTCACTTCACGGAGAGAAAACTGGACTGGGAATTAACTGTTGCAAAATGACCAAAGCAACTACAACCATCAGGTAGCAAAACAGCTTGGAAGGGGAATGCGTGCATCTACGAGAAGAAGCGTGACCAAGTGGATAAAGCACGGCCCTGGGAATCAGAAGGGACTGAGTTCTAATCCCTGCACCGCCACTTGTCTGCTGTGTGACCTGGGGCAAGGCACTTCACTTCTTTGTACTTCAGTTACTTCATCTACAAAATAGGGATTAAGACTGTGAGCCCTATGTGGGACAGAGACTGTCCAACCTGATTAACTTGTATCTACCCCAGCCTTTAGGATAGTGCTTGGCACATAGTAAGCACTTAAATAGTTTAAAAAGTGTCACCGTCCTTTATATTTAAAGTGATTGTAGCAGATTTCCTGTGGTGGACTTTCCAAAGTCATTGAGCCTTTTCAAGATTCATTTTAAAGTAACACGTTAAACAGCATCATTATTTTCACTGTGTGCTGAGAGTGCATTCCATAGGTCTTGATTCCAGTGGTTAATTTAACAAAAGTAGCAGAATTGAGATATTGTGTGAGCCTTCCCTCTGGATTGACTTGGGGAGGGGTAGTGAGTTGGGAAGTTGGGAAGCAGCCATGGCCTAGTAGATCAAGCACAGGCCTGGGAGTCAGAAAGACCTGGGTTCTAATCCCGGCTCCGCCACTTGTCTGCTGTGTGACCTTGGGCAAGGCGCTTCAATTCTCTGGATCTCAGTTACCTCAATGGGGGTTAAGACAGAGCCCCATGTGGGGTGGGGACTGTGTCCAACCTGATTAGCTTATATCTTCCCCAGTGCTTAAGACAGTGCCTGGAACATAGTAGTCACTTAGTAAATATCATTTAAAAAAAAAAAAGCTCATCCAACTGGTAAATGAAAGAACATGAGTCTCTGGCAGGTAAGAGGAGGGAGAAGTTTCTGTTTCCTGCTGAGTCGAGTTGTCTGCTTAAAAACAGTTGATTGGTAGTGTCTGTTGGTGTTCCTACCAATTAGTTTAGGCAACTCCTCAGGAGGGAAAAAGTCCTGTTTTTCATGTGAATGAGTTGCTCTTTTAACAGGGAGAATACCATGGACGTTAGGCAACGACTATCAAGGAAATGTGTCTGTCAACAGGAAAGACTGGGAGTCATTAGCAAGAGAAGCAGTGTGGCTTCAGTGGAAAGAGCTTGGGCCTGGGAGTCAGAGGGCCTGGGTTCTAATCCAGGCTCCACCACTTTCTTGTTGTGTGACCTTGGGCAAGTCAATTCACTTCTCTGGGCCTCAGTTTCTTCATCTGCAAAATGGGGATTGAATACCTGTTCTCCCTCCTACTTACACGGTGAGCCTCATGTGGGACCTGATTATCTTGTATCTACCCCAGTGCTTAGTACAGTGCTTGGCACATAGTAAACATTTCACAAATATTATTATTATTTCTATTATTATTAGTGCCTAGGCTAGATTAGTCCATTGTCCTTAGGACTCTCTTGGGAAAAGAATTATATTTTCAGAATAAAGAAGTATTAATTGTGACATTTGTTAAACACTTACTCTGTGCCAAGCACTGGACTAAGCCCTGGGGTGGATATAAGCAAATTGGGTTGGACAGAGTCCCTGGTCCATGTGGGGCTCACAGTAATAACAATAATAATAATAATGTTGGTATTTGTTAAGCGCTTCCTATGTGCAGAGCACTGTTCTAAGCACTGGGGTAGACACAGGGGAATCAGGTTGTCCCATGTGGGGCTCACAGTCTTAATCCCCATTTTACAGATGAGGTAACTGAGGCACAGAGAAGTTAAGTGACTTGCCCACAGTCACACAGCTGACAAGTGGCAGAGCTGGGATTCGAACTCATGACTTCTGACTCCAAAGCCCGTGCTCTTTCCACTGAGCCATGCTGCTTCTCAGTCTCAAGCCCTATTTTACAGATGAGGTAACTGAGGCACAGAGAAGTGAAGTGACTTGCCCAAAGTCACACAGCAGACACGTGGCAGAGCCAGGATTAGAACCCATGACCTTTTGACTACTACTGGCATTGATTTTTTTTAGCACTTACTGAGTGCAAGGCACTGTGCTAAGCACTTGGGAAAGCACAGCAGCATAAGGTAGGTTCCCCTGTCCATAAGGAGCTTCATCCTAATGGAAGTGATTTGCTGCAACCTGGCTTTTTGCCTAGTAAAACACTGCTTTCCAGTTAGGCACACAAAACCCTGGGCCTCACAATATTCCACATGTGCAGACTAGGCATTTGCTACTGATAGGAGAGCAGCAGTTTCTATGGTGTTATCCCGACTGGTCAAAAAGTGAGGTAACTTTTGTTGTCGTTGAGGTCTTCTTGAAATGCAGATACCAGCTCATCAATAAGGAGCTAGAATTGAGATAAAAGCATTTAATAAATCCTAATAAAAAATTTCAGATCTTTCAAGCAAAATCCAATTATAAAGCCTGTAAAAAGTGTTAGCTGCAAGAAACAGAGACCAACTTAGAAGATTTTCCTGCTTATTGAATACAGAGGTGATTGTATTTGCCTAACAGATCCATAAGTCACTTGTACCCCTGGTGACTAAGCTGAAGCAATGGCTTTATAACTGATTCATTAGAAGTGATGCATTAGCCTTTTAAATCCAGCAGGAATTGGACCCATTATTTGCTGGACATGAGGTATAAAGCTTCATTTTACTGGGGGAGATTGGCTTTTGTAATGCATCCATTACAGTTGAGTCTCAAGTCAGTCAATCATATTTATTGAGCACTGGCTGTGTGCAGAGCACTGTACTAAGCATTTGGGAGAGTACGATATAACAGACACACTCCCTGCCCACAACGAGCTTACAGTCTAGAGCCAAGGTAATTTGAACTGAAGATAACCAGCAATCCTGGAGTCTCTGAAAAAGCCTGGGCTTGGGATCACAGGTCATGGGTTCTAATCCGACTCCGCCACTTGTCAGCTGTGTGACTTTGGGCAAGTCACTTCACTTCTCTGTGCCTCATTTCCCGCATCTGTAAAATAGGGATTAACTGTGAGCTCCACGTGGGACAACCTGATTACCTTGTATCCTCCCCAGCGCTTAGAGCAATGCTTGGCAAATAGTAATCACTTAGCAAATACCAATATTATTGAGAGCAGCGTGGCTCAGTGGAAGGAGCCTGGGCTTGGGAGTCAGAGGTCATGGGTTTGAATCCTGGCTCTGCCACTTGTCAGCTCTGTGACTGTGGGCAAGTCACTTCGCTTCTCTGTGCCTCAGTTACCTCATCTGTAAAATGGGGATTAACTGTGAGCCTCACATGGGACAACATGATTACCTTGTATCTACCCCAGTGTTTAGAACAGTGCTCTGCACATAGTAAGCACTTAACACATACCAACATTATTATTATTTTGCTGCATCCTATAGTCAAGAAGTCCGCCTCACCTGTGTTTTATTTCTCTAGCAACAGGCTGCAAGAAAAGCTGTCGCCTAGGCAAAAGGATATCTGCTTGAATCTTGGGTCTGCTACTGTTTCCAGGTACAAAGGCAAATGATGCAAGAAGTGGCAGAAAGAGTTGTCATTGACCAACTCTTATTTTTCTGCTCAGGAAAGTGTCTACCAGCTCTGTTAATATTGTACTGTTCCAAGCATTTAGTACAGTCCTCTGCACACACAGAGTACTCAATAAATGCCATCGATTGATCGAATAGCATCTCAGGGAAATAAGGATTCAAAGATGTCATACTGAACTCGAGCTAACTTTCAAATAGGGAGCCTGAAGAATCCATCAGGGCAACCTCATGCAATGGAAGAATAAAAGAACAACCTTCTAGCATTGACTTAAGCTACTGTTTCTGATTAATTTGGGTCTGAAAATGAGATTAAAAACCTCTACAGTACCACGTTTCCCAACACACACACAGATGAGGCCAATCAGATCTTAAAACCATAAAGCAGTGTGCCTGAAATATAAAGAATGCATTTGCTTTCAGCAGAAGAGCCATACTGGAACATGGCAGGAAAAGAGGCAGCAGAATTTATTGGAAAGAATGCTGGTTTGAAAGTCGGGAACCTAGATTCCATTTCTGTCTATAGTTTCTGCATTGTTCTGTGACTCTGGCAAGATGATTTCATCTCTTTGGGCCTGTTCCCCCTTTTGTGAAACAAGTATCATCACTGTCTCCTTCTGACTCTCCCCAAGTGTGTACTACAGTGCTCTGCACACAGTAAGCACTCAGCAAATTCCACTGATTGATTGATTTACCTCACAGGAAAGTTATAAAGACAAAAGAGATCATGCAAGGGAGGTATTTGGAACCAGAAAAAAAGGGGCTATAGAAAATGATCATTATTATGGAAACTCAGTTTCCCATGAACTTCCCAACGGCAAGATAAGACTTATTGGAGACAAAATTCTGTTTCCCTTTATTATATGCCTATGTGTTTTGAAAGATCTGAACTTTACTTTTAAACAAAACCTGACAAAAGCCAATAGCAGGGCAAACTGCCAGAGGGAACCTGAAGGTTATTTACATAGTCCCAGACCCCAAGCAGCAGTGTTTTTTCAACAAGGCAAATAACAGGCGATCTAGAATAACGCTAAGGTCCTTGTACCTGGTGACATCAATGTGGGCTAAATTGCTATTGGCTCAGCTGTTGGGGAGTGCTTAGAAACAGGGAAAATGTTTAAAAGGTAGGAACGGAAAAGAGAAGATGAGGGGTTTTTGCCCAAAATGGAGGAAGTAGGAGAAGCTGGGAGGAGGATTGCTGGAGTGAGAGCCCATAAATTGATAGAAAGAGAAAGGGAGACAGAAAGAGAGCGAGATCCATAAGTAAACTTTGAAAACTTTAAAGAAAAAGCATCACTAGTTTGGGGCAAATTCTCAGATAAGCAAAAAGTTCTATTTTGTGATTGACTTTTTATTTTATACTCTTTTCACTGAGTATCGTTGCTATGCTGTTATCTCAGGTAAGCTGGCTAAATGTCCCCCCTGCTTCTGACATACCCTGTGGCTATGGGAACTTACCCTGCTTAAAAGTATTCTCCAGGACGGTGGAGAGAGTCCTCCAGGAAACTTTTGCCCTCCCATTGCGATTTCCAGAAGCCCTGCTCCAGACACGCTCTGCGTGTGTTGGGTTGCAAGGATCTAAGATGCTAAAGTGTGCATCCTGATCCTCTCTCCCCCGCAGATGACCAAATAAATCCTCTGGGAACCTGCCTTCTTCCCGTCAAGACTGCTGCCTTTCCACCACAATATCCAGGGCCCTTGGCACCACCCCCCCGCCACACACACACAACCTAAACACCACACTGCCTCAACTTTTATACCGACCCACCTTGCACCACCCCGGCAGGGCAGAGAGAAGCAGCCACAGCTTGGCGCTGCTTCCGCAAAACCCTGGGAAGACCACGGCAGCTACTGTGGCCGTGGTGGTGACTGTCGACTCTAAGGTGTTAGGAGCCTGAAATTCTGCTCCTCCTGTTACCGATCTTGGTTCTTATTCTGTGTACCTGTCCGTGTTTTTATGTTGTCTTAATGTTTTGTTTCATCTCTCATGTGTCTGTCTCCACTCCTCTCTCCTCTTATATTTTTAGACTGTGAGACTCCGAAGGCCAGGATCAGTATCTAATTCCCATCTGTGTAATTTTTCCCAGTAGTTAGCACAGTGCTTTGCATACAGTAAGCACTTAAATACTATAACTACTACTAATGCTGATTCCTGTTCATTATTTTGCTTTTTAAAATCTCACTTTGTATAAAAAAATTGAAAGCATCTGTTTCTTGTGTTCTGAGTATCTACCTTCATATTTGTTTCAGAAGACTCCTCAGAGAGCAGCTGTCTTTTTAAGGCAAGGCTCTTTGCAGACCCCCAACCGATTCCTCCGCTGACTAAAATTTCAAGTTATGGAAAGGATGGTACTGATTTATCTGAATAATTTTGGTGTACCCTACCCGGGAAACTTTTTCCAAAGGAGTGTGGAAAGCTGAGTGCCCTAGGATTACAAAACCCCTAATGGATTTGGTTTAGGAAAAACCTTAGCTGGGTCAGGCTGCTGAAGAGCAGCAAGAGAAGCAGTGTGGCCTAGTGGGAAAAGGCTGGTCCTGGGAATCAGAGGACCTGGGTTCTAATCCCGGCTCTGCCACTTATCTGCTGTGTGACCTTGGGCAAGTCACCTAATTTCTCTGGGCCTCAGTTTCCTCAACTGTAAAATGGGGATTCAATACCTATTCTCCCTCCTACTTTGTTGGTGAGCCCCATGTGGGACAAGGGCTGTGTCCAACCTGGTTAACTTGTACCTACCCCAGCACTTAGAACAGTACTTCACACATATTAAGCCCTTAACAAATGCCATAATCATAATAATGATGATAATAATAATAAGAGCTTAAAGTTTAAGAGACTTTTGTGGGGGAGAGGGTGGGAGAGGGGTGATTTTTATTCACCTCTAAAGAATCTCTGTGTCCCTATACACACTGCTACTGTACCAATGAGGAGCATGGATGGATCTGCCCTTATCACAGACTGAGGGGATCATACACAGGTGTTGGGAACACTATAATGAACTTGCACCATCTAGGAGGAGATTTTCCAAAGCATGGAAAATCAGCCAAAATGTACAGCTATGACCTTAGCCCCCAAACAATGAAAAATGGAAAAGCACTCCAATCTGATGTCCTTCCTGCCAAAATCATCAAGCACAAAGGAAGCTTAATCCTCAGACATCTGCTGGAGCTTTTCCACAACCTGTGGATCGCTGAGGAAATGCCACAAGACTTCACAGGCTCTGCATGGAATTTCTCTGCTTTTCGTGGCTGGCAAGATTCTAGCCAGAGTCCTCCTGAATGGACTACTGAAGAACATAGTCAACTGTTTGTTACCTGAATCACAATATAACTTCAGATCATGGTACAGCAGATATAATCCTTGAAGCATGACAAAGTGCAGAGAAAAGTACAGAGACATTTATACTGTTTATTGATCTTACCGGAGGATTTGACTCAGCAAACAAAGGGATGCTATGAAAATAACTAAATAAATTTGGTTGTTCTCCATCCTACTTAGACTGTGAGCCCCATGTGGGACAGGAACTGTGTCCAACCTAATTAACTTGTATCTACCCCAGAACTTAGAACAGTGTTTAACACATAGTAAGTGCTTAAAAAATGCCATAAAAAATAATTACCAAGAGACTTAGGCTACTCTGGGACAGGACAATTGGTCAACTTCAAGGAACTCTACCTGAAGCTTTCCCCATCATTACTGGGGTGAAGCAGAGTTGTGTGGTAAGTTGAGTTCTGTTCAATCTATGCTATATTGCCGTAATCAAGTGTGCAAAAGGGATTTGCAAATTAGCATCAAGGTTTGAATCTACTGGGAAATTCTTCCAGCTCAACAGGTTATGAGCATCATCAGAAGTCTTTGAGACAGTAGTTCAGGAAATTTATTTGCCGACAACTGTGCAAATAATTATAAATTGTTTTGTGAAGCAGTACAGTGTTGTGTTCTGACAAATGTCTGGAGAAAACATGTCATTTACCAGCTTACACCAGGGAAACGGTACACATTACTGAAAGTTTCCATCAGCAATACAGAATTCTAAGCACTCACTGATTTCTGCTACCTAGGAAGTAGACTGTCAGATGAGGTGTGGCGATAAAGCAGAATAAAAAGACTCTCACGGGCTTGGGAACATGCCGGAGTGTCGTTAAAAATGGGGCATCAAGCACCAAAGATCATCTAAAGCCGAAACATAAGTTGGAACCAATTATCCATAGGAGTAATGTTATAAATGTAGGATGCGTTCCTGAACCAGAGTCATATACCCTATGTTTACCAAAATTACATAAAATTATAAAGGAATAATAGAGCTATGTAAAAATGCTTATAGTGAGTCAGAAATTTTACAAAAGTGTAGCTGACTTTTACAGTATCGGGAGTGAAATGAACATCAAACAATGGTATTGTTGAGCACTTACTGTGTGCAAAGCACTGTACAAGCACTTGGGAGAATATAATAAGATAGATTTGGTGGACACGAACCCTGCCTTCAAGGAGATTACAACCTAGTGTCAATCACCACCCCCCTCCCCTAGTGTTTCTGCCTGTCAATCAAGTAAACACTCCCCAGCCTCTCCTGCTCCACCCACTTTCCCTCTTTAAACTTTCCTCTCCTCCCCATCCCATTGTGATTAAAAATGTTTCCCCATTTTTCCCTGGCTTCCCCCTTTTTTTAATGGTATTTGTTAAGTGCTCACCATATGGCCAGCACTGTCGCCAGCAGCACCCTCAGAACCTAGTGCCACAAAGGAAGCTAAGGTTATAAAGCCGAAACAAGGGGTACATTTTAGACTATTTTAAGTGCCTTGTGTCATAGCTCAAAATATCTCATCAAGGTTTGTCTGAACAAGTATACTTGCAGGTATGCAGACAGCATCAGGCAGCTTCTCACATCAGTTCTGCAGGTCTTTCTGTACTTTCCAGTGCCGTTCCAGGGCTGAATTTCTACTAGGTCATGTTGGGCTTCTTTCAGAACTGGGAGCAGCTGACCTCTGCCTCACTCACTCTCATCTCCAGAGCTGCTACTGTTGCTAACTGGCTCACAGCTGCTCTTTGTTCAGCAGCACTAAGGAGAAGATGGCTGAGGAAGGTGGAGGCCATTGAGCCCTCCCACCTCAATCAATGGTATTTATTGAGCACTTATTGTGTGCAGAGCACTGTACTAAGCAGTTGGGAGACTACAACAAGAGTTGGCAGACATGTTTTCCTCCGAATTTAAAATTGTGTTCAACTTTATTAACATGTATCTATCTCAGTGCTTAGAACAGTGCTTGGCACATAGTAAGGGCTTAGCAAATACCATAATTATGACTATTATTATAATTAATAAGGACTAGGGCGAGAGGGAAGAGAAAGGTGTAATGCTGGCTGCTAATACCCTTTCATTGTAGAAAAGCAGCCATGGCCATGATGTAACTGAAGACAGTGGGTAGAATTTATCATTTTATTACAGGTTTTACTTGCTTGCAGCTTGGTTTTCTCAAGTCTGACCTAATTTGCCTCAAGCTTCAACCTGTGGTAATTTGTTTAGGCTGATTTAAGGACACATCCAAGTACCCACAGGAATGACACTAGAGAATGCTTTTAAAAAATCAGGAATCTGAAATGTAAGTTGCTAGAACGGACCGAAAGGGAATGCTAATGCTAAGTGCCTGCTCCTTTTGGGGTTACTGAACTCCAAAATGCTCTAAGAAACAACTTCATGAGGCATCAAAACATCCTGTAGATATTTTAGGTACTGTGCACTGGGACTTTGTTGGCCTCTGTGTAATGGCAAATGCTGAGAAAGGTCTCAGGATAATTGAACAATATACCCAAGCCTCCTCACATGGGACTTAATATATCCAAAGACATTTATTTTTGTTTCCAGTTTTTCCAACTCTTTGATGTGTAGATTTCATATAGATATATTTTCTTGCTGAGCTCTCCAAATACCTTGAACAGTGAATTCCTCGTTTCTGATTTAGTGTAACAGAAAGACCCCAATCTCTATATATAGTGACAGGAAATAGCTTAGCAGGGACCTGAAGGAGCCTAGTTCATTCTCCCACATCTACAGTTGTGGTTCCCATGAGAAAAATCTGAGGAGAGTGGATTCTGGAGTTCTGGAGCACGTTTTGGACGTGTACTATGGTGACATCAATCAGAGAAATCCATTCTAATAATTGTGGTATTTGTTAAGTGCTTACGATGCGCCAGGCATTGTACTAAGCACTGGGGAGGGGGGGGATACAGGCAAATCATGTTGGACACAGTCCCTGTCCCACGTGGGGCTTACAATCTCAATCTCCATTTTAAAGATGAGATAACTGAGGCACAGAGAAGTTAAGCGACTTGTCCAAGGTCACACAGCAGATAAGTGGCAGAGCTGGAATTAGAACCCATGAAACCATCTGATTCCAAGTCTCATGCTCTATCCATTATGCCAGGCTCATTCTCTCTCTCTTTTCTGATGGGCACAGCACAAAGGAAGTGCCCATTTTATTGAAAGATAGCTAAGGTCAAAACCACTTCTGCTGGTGGTCAAATTGCAGGCTTGTTAGAAAAGGGTCTGTTTGTCTTAAGTGCGATGTACTTTCTGGAGTGGCTCTGAAATGCAGATGTCACCCTGGCAGCCTACCACTCTGGGCTGCATTTTGTCTGGACGATGCCAGCTCACCATACCAGATCCTATTTAACATGGTTGCAGCCTGGTGGTGTAACTGATGGCTTCTCTCCTAGCAGCCACCACTGCCATGGCCAGTGCGGTCACTGCCAGCTGGCTCAGAGGCTTTCAGCTTCAGCTTTTCGGCAGTATGGTCAAACTACTGAGCCTCTCCATTTTCAGTTTCATCAGCAGAGGTGTGAGGGTAAGGGTAATCAAGGTCATTAGCCTTTTAACCTCTCTTCCCATCCACCCTTCAGAGGCTAAAAACTGGCTCTACTGAGTCAGTAATGACCCCCTGGCAACCATACTTGAAGCTTGCAAGGATACATTTAACATTCTTCTGCTTTTTCGACTCTCCACAGTAAGGGGATTTGCTATTTTTGGTTTTCTTTAAAAAAAATTTTTCATTGATTTGAGAGTGAAACAGAAGCAACATGGTCTAGTGGAATGAGGTCCTGGGAGTCAGAGAGCCTGGGTTCTAAATTCGGCTCTGCCAAATGCTTGCTGCGTGATTGGGGGCAAGTCGCTTAACTTCTCTGTGCTTCAGTTCTGTTCTACCTCCTACTTAGACTGTGAGCCCCATACAGGACAGGGACTGTGTCCAACCTAATTTACTTGTAGCTCCAGCGCTTAGAACAGTGCTTGACACATAGTAAGTGCTTAACAAATATCATAAAAAAAGTTTTTCATCTTTGCGTCTCTTCCCAACAGTAGAGATCTTAACGTCTCTCACAATCACCTTTTAAAGATTTCTTAACAAAAGAATGCTCCTCTCACTTATTTATCTCCCCCCACCTACCAATCAGCATTTTAATTCCAACCTTAATCTATCTTCTCTCTTCTAATAACATACTTCTGCTTCCCAGAGTTCTCTTGGTAGCAAAATGGCAGTGAAAAAAAAAGTGAGTCAAGGTGGAGGTGCTTTTTGGTCAGGGAACTGGACAGAAAGAAAGTAGGATAACCCAAAATCCTGTAAGTTGCTTGCTTTGATATGTCCTAAGCATTTACAATCTAAACGTCAAGAAGGAAAACAAGGAGAGTTGATTCAGACCCCAACCCTCATTCACAAGGCGGTCATCATCTAGACAGAAACACAGGGGAAATTCAGAAAAACCAAACGACAAGAATTCAGTAAACAAAATCCAACAACAGAATTCTCCCAATCGCTTAGTACAGTGCTCTGCACACAGTAAGCACTCAATAAATACGATTGAATGAACGAATGAAAAACAATTCAAGAACCACCACAGGAAGAATAGCCATCAAAATGATTCAGACTCCCCTAGTACTGCATTAAAATATTGGTGCATGCAATGCCCAGTAAATCAAGCAATTCTGGTGTGCTCAGCAATAGCTCCACCTCATTCTCAATTATCTGACTATTTTTAGTGGAGGAAATGAAATTTTATTTCTCAGGGAACTGTGATATTGCTCTGAAATAATTTATCTGTTCAGATGATTTGGATATAGGCAGGCTGGAAAATCTGGTTTTCCTACACTATTTCCACTTCTGCCTCTCACATTGAAAGAGGATGGCTAGTCAGTTCTGTGGAATTTCTTCTCATCAAACCAAAATTCAAATTTGAACATATTGTAGTATGTGCTGTAGTGGACCCTTTTGAGCTCGCCAACCAAAAAATGGTGATAAAGGATGGCTAAAATGGCCACATCGGCTAACCCACTAACCCCTAGACATAGCTTGGCTAACTGCTCTAGAATCACAGGCTGCCCTCCCCCCACTTCAGGGTTTGTGGATAGAGCATGGGCCTGGGAGTCAGAAGGTCATGAGTTTGAATCCTGGTTCTGCCACTGTTGGCTGTGTGGCCTTGGGCAAGTCACTTCACTTCTCTGTGCCTCAGTTACTTCATCTATAAAATGGGGATTAAGACTATGAGCCCCATGCAGGGCAGGGACTGTATCCAACCTGATTTGTTTGCCCCCACCCCAGCTCTTATTACAGTGCCTGGCACATAGTAAGTGCTTAACAAATACCATAATTATCATTATTATTTTTACTGCCATTTCAACACCTCTGGTATTCTCTTCCCTCTTCCCCACCCTTGCCTGGGCCAGGGACTCAGAGGACCTGGGCTCTAATCTTGGCTCCACCACTTGTCTGCTGTGTGACCTTGGGCAAGTCACTTCACTTCTCTGGACCTTGGTTCCCCCATCTGCAAAATGGGGATTCAATATCTGTACTTAGGACTGTGAGCCCTATGTGGGTCCTGATTATCTTGTGTCTACCCCAGCCTTAGCAGAGTACTTGGCTTATAGTATGCACTTAACAAATGTTGTTATTATTACTATTATCTGGTCTTCCTCTGGCCAGGAAGTGTCCAGTAAACAGCTGCTGTTTATACATCTTAGCACCTATGCATAGTCTCAACGTACATTCACTTATACATATTTATCAATTTATCTTTCCATACTTTTGCTATCAACAGTGGTAGTCTGTTGTGAAGAATGGCTTGTCTCCCACATGAGATTCTCAGCTCCTCAAGGGCAGGGATCATGACTCGTCTTGTCTTGTCTTATGCCATGGAGTCATCTCCGACCCATAGCGACGCCATGGACTCAGTTGTATTCTCCAAAAGGTTTAATGCCACAATCTGCATACACTAGCCCATGAGGATACATTCCGGATGGATTGGCTGGCCCCTTTTGACGACTCTGAGCACACTCATTCTGGAAGATGAAATCCTGGGACAGTGCAGAGCTACCATTTCACCCTAAAACTGAATGCTTGATTTCAGTGTTTTGTTACTGACAAATTACCAAGTGGAAAGACTTATACTGCTAGTGGGAAAAAACTGTGTCTGTTTTATTTCTTGTGCATCTGAAATGGAAATTTAGACTGAGTGCTACGTGTTTATGGTTTGGCTGGAGGAGCGTAGATGTGCATTACCATGTAGATCATTTCCATGTGTGCCCTTCTATGGTTTGGATCACGGCTCTGATGGGGTCTGAGCTCCTGTCATTTCCAGGGGATCCAGAATTAGGGGCTGTCATCTTCAGCTGGGCTGTTCAACCGAGGAAAAAAAAAGAAAGAAAGAAAAAAAGAAAGAAAGGAAAAGAAAAAGAAGAAGCATGGCCTAGAGGCAAAAGCATGGGCTTGGGAGTCAGAGGAGGTGGGTTCTAATCCCGTCTGGTCCACTTGTCTGCTGTGTGACCTTGGACAAGTCACTTAACTTCTCTATAGCTCAGTTACCTCATCTGTAAAATGGAGATTAAGACTGTGAGCCCCATGTGGGACAGGGACCGTGTCAAACCGAATTACCTAGTATCTAGCCCAGCTCTTAGAACAGTGCTTACCACATAGTAGAGAAGCAGCGTGGCTCAGTGGAAAGAGCTTGGGCTTGGGAGTCAGAGGTCATGAGTTCAAATCCCATCTCTGCCACTTGTCAGCTGTGTGACTGTGGGCAAGTCACTTAACTTCTCTGGGCCTCAGTTCCCTCATCTGTAAAATGGGGATGAAGACTATGAGCCTCATGTGGGACAACCTGATTAACCTGTATCTACCCCAGCGCTTAGAACAGTGCTCTGCACATAGTAAGCACTTAACAAATACCCACATTATTATTAGTAGAAGTATGTGCTTAGCAAACACCATAATTATTATTATTATTACATCCCCAAGATTTAGTTAATCAATCAGTCTGTGATATTCATTGAGCTCTTACTGTGTGCAGAGCGATGTACTAAACACTTGGGAAAGTAAAATTCAACAGAGGAGGTAGAAACAATCCCTGCCTACAAGGAATTTACAGTCTCCAGGGATTCTAGCAGTGGCACCATGATTGAGCATATCATCATCATCCATCAGTGAGAGCTGAAGATGGTTCACGTTACTTCAGATCCGAATGGCTCCGGATTCTGAACTGACCATAGCCCTGACCGTAGCCTGATAAGTTTTCAAACTATGACTAATGATAAAGTCAATAATTCACAATGTGGCATACAAACCACCGAGAGAGCTGAATGTCAAACTCCTGGAGAACGAAGACAGATGCAGTAAGCTTTATGACAACATCAAAGCAGCTCTATTAAGGGCAAGAAAAAACAAACTATTTGCCTCTACAGTTGTGGCAAACCCTGGGTGTCTCTAAGGGGTTCTCTCTACCAGGCAGCTTTTGAGACTACGGTTACTGCCAGAAGGAAGCATCAGGACTATTTTGATGAAAATGACGCTGAGATGAAAGACCTAAGTGCAGGGAGCAGCGAAACAAGCAGTGCATCATAAATTATGCACGGACTGGTAAATGTGTGATAGGAACACACATGATATTGTTTCTCCCAAGGCCATGCTGCTAATTTTAGTGGGAGATTCGCAACAAAGCTTTCTTGTGAAATTGTCAAAAATTATGATGTGAATAAGGGAAAATGCCCAATTGTTCAAAAGGTATTAAAAGAGAAAAACATATGTTGGGGACAATATCTCTATTTAAATGATATTAAAGAAGATTGGGGTTGAATGATGATTGATTGCTTATTTCCTTGACACAGTATCTCTGATATTGGAAATTGTTCATTCAGTCTTTTCATGTGCCTCACAGGGAGAAAATGACACCAGATCTGATAAGATCTCCAGAAAGCAAATATGAAACAAACGTGGGGATGATAATTGTAATAATAATACCAATAATAGTCATGATAATAATATATTATTATAATAATATGCTTACTATGTACCAAGCACTGGGATAGAAATACAAGATAATTTCTATTTGGATGTCCTCCCATCACCTCAAATTTAACACGTCCAAAACAGAACCTCTTATCGTCCCACCCCTGTCCTCCCACTGACTTCCCCATCACTGTAGGTGGCACCGCGATCCTGCCGGTCTCATAAGCCCATAACCTTGGGGTTATCCTTGACTCCTCTCTGTTAGTCAATCCATCACTAAATTCTGTCGGTCCCACCTTCCCAACATAGCTAAAAACTACCCTTTCCTCTCCATCCAAACTGCTACCATGTTAATACAATCACTCATCCTATCCTGCCTGTATTACTGCATTAGCCTCCTTGCTGACTTCCCAGCCTCCTGTCTCTCCCCACTCCACTCCATACTTCACTCTGCTGCCTCGATCACTTTTCTACAAAAACATTCAGGACGTGTCATCCTGTTCCTCAAAAAACTCCAGTGGTTGCCCATCCACCTCCGCATCAGACAAAAACTCCTCACCATTGGCTTTAAAGGAGCCCACCACTTTGCCCCCTCCTACCTCACCTCACTTCTCTTATTCTACATCCCAGCCCACACACTCTGCTCCTCTGGTGCTAAGCTTCTCCCTGTGCCTCGATCTCACCTGTCTTGTCGCCGACCCCTCGCCCATGTCCTGTCTTTGGCTTTCATCCCACCCCCTACCCCACAGAACCTAGATACATAACATTACATTATATATTATAAATTATTCATTTATATTAATGTCTCTCTTCCCCTCTAGATGGTAAACTCATTATGGGTAGGGAACATATCTGCTAATTCTGTTGTATGCTCTGGAACATTTAGTACAGTGCTCTGCACATAATAAATGCTCAATAAATACCATCGATTGATCGGTTAAGCACTTGCGTAGCCACAGCCTCCCATAGCACATATCCCTATTACTTAAGCACCAACTCATGTACATGCCTCATTCTCCCTCTTCCTCTTATCTGTAAATTATTTTAGTGTCTGCCTCGCCCCCTAGATTGTAAACTGATTTAGGGCAGGGATCATATCTAATATTTTTCTTATAGTCTCCCAAGCACTTAGTAAAATACTCTGCCATACAGTAATAGCTCAATAAGTAAGTAAAATTGATAAATTGATCCTTTCTCATCCCTAACTAATCTTCTAATGGTACCTTGCCCTCAATATTCCTGTCTGACCCATTTCTCACTCCCATTCACCTCTCTGGAATTACCTCCTCTTTCAGATCCAGTGGGCCACAGTATTGCCCATCTTCAAAGTGTGGCTCAGTGGAAAGGGCCCGGGCTTTGGAGTCAGAGGTCATGGGTTCGAATCCCAGCTCTGCCACTTGTCAGCTGTGTGACTGTGGGCGAGTCACTTCACTTCTCTGTGCCTCAGTTCCCTCATCTGTAAAAAATGGGGATGAAGACTGTGAGCCCCACATGGGACAACTTGATTCCCCCGTGTCTACCCTAGCGCTTAGAACAGTGCTCTGCACATAGTAAGCGCTTAATAAATACCAACATTATTATTATTATTCAAAGCCCTCCTGAAAACCCACTTCCTCTAGGGCACATTCCCCAACTAAATTCCACTCTCTTCAGTTGAGTTCCCCCAACAGCTCCTTCTACTCATATGTTTATGTAAATGTACCCACTCCATTTATTCATTACGCCATTTTTCCATACTATTGCAGTTGTATCTTTATTTTTCCCGCTGCTTCCTCCATCTCTTGTCTTGTTTGATGCTGTCAAGTCGTCTCCAACCCATAGTGATGCCATGGGCCCACCTCTCCCAGAACACCCCCTCTCCATCTGCATTCGTTTTGGTAGTATATCCATAGAGTTTTCTTGGTAAAAATCCGGAAGTGGTTTACCATTGCCTCCTTCCACACAGTAGACCTGAGTCTCCACCCTCGACTCTCTCCCGTGACGCTGCTGCCCATCATGGGTGAGCTTTGATTTGTAGCAGATTGCCTTCCACTCGCTAGCCACTGCCCAAGCTAGGAATGGAATGGATATGCCTCTGCTTGACTCTCACTCCTACAGTCGAGGCCAGAAGAGTACTGGAGACTCTCCAGGTGTCACCCTGAGAAGGAAGCTTCCTCTAAACATATACAATTTATATCTGTCTGTCTCTCCCATTAGATTATAATCTCTTTAAGGGCCAGGACTGCATCTATTACTTCTATTGTACACTCTCAAGTGCTTAGTACAGTGCTCTGCACAAAGTAAGTGGCCAATAAATCGTATTGTTTGGATTTAACACAGGGGTGAGGACCAGGACTCAGGATATTTGCCTGGGGAGTCAATATAGGGTAGGGACAAGCTCATCTCTTAATGTTTTCTGCTTCCCACATGTCTCTTGGATAACAGAATCCTCTTTTCCCTTTGGCCAGCATACATCACGGATGAATAATCAGTTAAATTAATCAGAGCAGTGATGCTAACTTCTGGCAGCTCTAAAAGTCAGGTTCTTTATATCAAACCCCAGGAGTGGATCTAGACATTGTACAACACTTCCACTCATCTAGTGATTCGGTCTGAGGATGAGGTCGATAAGTTCTATTTAGGTTGCTCGAGTTGGACTCATAATATCCCCTAGTTTAAAATGACTAGTAAAGCCAATGACATCAAGATGTTTAAATATAACCATAGATGACCACTTCAAACAGACCTGTCTGTGAGGGCTAAGGCGGTCCAAGACCTCACAGGGACTGAACCTCTTCCACTAGTACTTTTAGATCACAGAAATGAAAATGAGTAAATCTATCAAGTCAGCCCTGTGGTGGAGAGAACTGGAAGTCATTCTGCTGAAAGGGCAATATCTTTTACCTCAGCTTAAGTGGGGAATTCATTAAAAGCACATACAAAACACAAACTGGCCCAAATTCAAAGAGCCAGCTGTTAACTGGGGGAAACCATATGGCAGGGAAGAGGTCATAATCAGAACCACTCAAGCTTCCCTGGGCTTTGGGCATCTCTAGATTGGGAGGCAAAATTAGGTTAAGGGCTAACTGCTGGGGGATTGCAGTGCTAATGATGAGGGCACCTGCGGTTTTGACAGTCACTACAGAGTTTGGGGAGAGGCCCTGATCGGGATGAAGAATGTGAGTCCCATGTGGGACAGGGACGTGTTCAACCTGATTGGCTTGTATCTACCCCAGAGCTTAGAAGAGTGCTTAGCACAGAGTAAGTGATAATCTATACATTTGTTTTCCCTCTTTGGATCGCAAGATCCCCAAGCGCAGGGACCGTAGCTCATTCCTTCTTTGGACCTTTCATAAAACACTGATCGATCTATCAATTGTTGGAGTTTATTGAGTGCTTACTGTGTGCAGAGTGCTTGGGAGAGTACAATACAAGCGAGTTGGTAGATGCATTCCCTGCCCACAAAGAACTTACAGTAGTGCTCGAGACACAAGTGATGATGAGGACGATAACGGCAATGATAATAGTGATGCGACTTCCCTAGTCTCTTGCTGGTGAAAGGTATTTAAAATGTGAAAAATTAAAATTAAAATGAGGTTTGAAATACAGTGACATTTTGACATACACAAGACCTCTTAACCAGTTTTGAGAATGGCAAGAAAAGAAATGGATATCAGGACTGTGGTTTAAGAAGTAAGGCAGAAAGACAGGGAGGGATCGCTAGAGAGTGAAAAGGGTGTTTGTTTACCGAACAGATGGCTTGGGATTGTTATGATGAGAAAAAAGCAAAGTCAAATTGTAGATACTGTGGCAATTAGAAGTCATTCACTCTGGAAAACATGTCTGAATAACATTAGATAGTTTCCATTATGGTGAGTCCTACAGATCCTGAAACCCCATCTCTTCTCCCAGTTCCATTTCCCAAGCTGGATAAAAAGGATCAGGCAAAAAGGCAGCTATACTCATTAGCACAGAAGACCTTGGTTAGAGTCTCGGCTCTACCATTATTAAAGGTGAGATACCTTACCCTTCTTTCTACTTCGCTCTTTGCCTCTCTAGGTTTGAGTCACTTTTTTAAATGGTATTTGTTCTTACTATGTGTCAAACACTGTTCTGAGCGCTGGAGTTAATTAGGGACACAGTCCTTTGTCCCACATGGGCTCACAGCCTAAGTAGAAAAGAGAACAGGTATTTAATCCCCATTTCACAGATCAGGAAACTGAGGCCCAAAGAAGGTAAGCGACTTGCCTAAGATCACAAGGCAAACAATTGGCAGACTTGGGATTCGAACCTAGGTCCTCTGACTCCTAGGGCCGTGCTCTTCCCACTAGGCCACGGAATGGTGGGAGGAAGAATTGGAGTTGAGATATTTGGAATTGGGTGCTGGATGAGGTAGTAGGAAGAGGGAAGCTGGGGGCACTGGGAAGAGGGATGAGTCTCCCAGAATCATGAGGAGAGAGGGAGATGTTGGAAAACAAAGGACGAAGCTGGAGAAACTGGGGAGTTGTATAAGGAAGGATAGAGTAAAAAGAAAAATAGGAGGAGAAGCAAGATAAAATGGAGAAAGAGAATGAGAAGAACAGGTGAGAGGTGGAATGACTGGAAGGCAGAATGCCCTAGTGGAAAGACCATGGAAAGACTGACTTGTGTGATCTCAGGGTTAGACAGCTGAATCACTGTCAGTCCTTGGGTTAGAGCTTTTTGATCTCGAACCCTCCAATCAGAGGTCTGGTCAAAAACTGGCAAGGGAATTGCAAGGAAGGAATAGAGAAAATAAAGGATAAAATTCCATGTCCCAGGAAGCAGAGGGACTGTTCGCATACATTTCCCAGCAACTATTGGGGTTTTCTGGGAGGAGTTTTCTCTCACTTCCAGGGGTGGGAGCCACTTTTGGGGCAGAGCTAAGCCTTCCTCAAATTAAGGGAGCCATTTCTGGGGCTAAACTAAGCCTTCCTCAAACTGCAAAGTCTATCTCTCTCCGCTCCTGCTTTGGCACCACTCTGACCCAAAGATACATGGTGAGTTTCCTTCAGAATTTTGGGAAAAATCTGCATCAGCCTTATTCTTTTTGAATGTCCTCTGTTTAACAGGGACTTCCATGTTAATCAAGGGAGAAAGAGCAAACTCTTCCTGTGGATCACTAACACAATGGCAACCTGAAGGGATGTGCTGTATAATCTAAGCCACTTAACCTCTCACTGCTTCACTTTCCCATAACTGCCCCTCCCTACCTCTTAGATAGTAAGTGCCTGATTATCTTGTATTCACTTCAGTACTTGGCATTTAAATGAATGCTTACTAATATCAAAATAATAATGGCATGTTGGTTCATGGGTAAACAAGGAGACAGAAGATGAAGGAGGGCTAACATAAAACTTAGTTGAATGATTCATGTGCAACTATAATTGAACTGGCGGTAAACAGGAGTGACCGATGCAGGATTCTCAACTCTGGGCGTGGAGAAAGGGAGGAGATTTTCAGCCTCTGAAGTAACGTGTTTGCAACACCCCAGCCCTGTCGTTTAGCTCCCTTTGTACCTAGGGCAGTATCCAAGTTGGGGTATCTGTTTTAGGGGAATAAATTCCAAGACTCTGAGCTTGCACTTGGTAATGCTCGGAGTTTGGGTTATTTCTCGATATCCTCTAGTATTTCAAAATCTATCTGGGATATGGGACTTCCTCCTAAAATGGGGTTTATATTGTGAAACCAGGACGTGAGTTCACCGGTATAAAAATTAGAAGCTGTAGCCTTTTTTATTCCATGGCACCAAAGACAATAAAAATTGGGTTAGAAAAAGATACAGGGAGGGAAGACATATTGTAGTTCTTTTTTCAAGGTCTCCCAGTGCCAGGTTCCAAGAGGAATTATTGTATTTGGGAAATCTTCTCTGCCCTGTATCCCATCCTCCTCTTGCTCTCACAGCCAAACTCAGACCCTAAAAATAGCAATTTGTAGAAAAAAATAATTACTAGGGACTAGAGTGGATGTTTCAAAAACCACTTCCATTATAATTAATTATTTGAATCCCATTTTCACTTATCAAATTAGTGGGAATGAATTTAGGTGAACTTTTCCATGCTTGCTCAATTTTCCAGGATCTCTCTTCTTAGCACAGATGTAGGTTCTGAGCAAGACATGTACTTTATACATTTTCCCTCATAGGGATGCTTTGCAGGTTTCCTCCCACACCTTCAGACTCTTTGCTTCTAAGTTTTAGACTCATACGCTTTAAATGGAACTAAAGCAACTGGAAAGATTTTAAAGAGGTCACTGAACTCGCTCTGCTGCCTCCAGAAAAGATTGTATCTTAACTCTCGGAACTCTTTCGCTTCAAAATGCCGTGACCCTCAGGAAAGTCATTTTTGTTGGATAAAATAAGTCTTCAAATGAAACCATTAAAAATAATGAGGTTGATTACTGAGCAACTGATTACTCAAAAGTCTTTTTACCCACATATTGTCACTAGCTTCCTCTTCGAAACCAAAGGACGAATATATACTTACACCATCAGGAGCAGCGTGGCCTAGTGGAACGAGTACAGGCCCGGGAGTCGGAAGTGTGGGAGTCCCTGCTTTGCCACATACCTGACAGGATCCATGTCACGAGGTAGGTAGGTAGACTCCCCAGTTCACCTCACTCCTCCCAAGCTAAATTTCAAACTCTTTCTGGCTCTTAATTTGCCCTGCTCTACCCTCTTGCCCACATTATCTGCTTGACTTGAAATTCTCTCCCACTAAATATGATGGACTAAAGCTCTCCCCATTTTCAAAGCCCTCCTAAAATCCCATCTCATCCCACAGGCAGTCCCTGATTCTTATCTCCCAAGTCATATTTGTCTATCAGCCACCTCTAGTATTTATATATGTATATAAGCACATATATAAGCATTTAAACACACACATATATATACACTATACAATTATATATGTGTTTATATGCATATATATTGCCCTTCCTCTGCTTTTGAGCATTACTATTATTATTATTATCTTTGTTATTATGGCATGTGTTAAGCACTTACTATGTGTCAAGCACTGTTCTAGGTAGGTAGGGTAGGGTAGATACAATTTAAGCAGATTGGATGCAGGCTCTGTCCCAGTGGTGTTCATAATATAAGTAGCAGGAATAATAGGTGTTTAATCCCCATTTTACAGTTGAGGAAACTGAGGCACAGAGAAGTCAAGTTAAGGTCACATAGCAAGCAATTGGCAGAGCCAGGATTAGAACCCAGGACTTCCGACTCCCAGGCCTGTGCCCTTTCCCTATATGTATTTCAATTTGTCCTGTCCCTTACTCTTGATTCCTCTGCTTGTAAATATTGTCATGTCTGTCTCCTGTGGGCAGGAAACACATCTTATGTTTTCCCAAGTGCTGAGAGCAGCATTTCACCCAGGGAATGCTCAATAGATAGTTTTATTACTGTTAATCATAAAAGTAATGACGGTATTTGTTAAGCACCTACTATGTGCCAGGCACTGTTCTAAGCTCTGGGGTGGATAGAAGAAAATCGGGTTGGACACAGTCCCTGTCCCATGTAGGGCTCAAAGTCTCAATCCCCATTTTACAGATGAGGTAGCTGAGGCACAGAGAAGTGAAGTGCATTGCCCAAGATCACACAGCAGACAAGTGGCGGAGTCGGGATTAAAACCCATGATCTTCTGACTCCCAGACCCTCGCTCTATCCCCTACACCATGCTGCTTCAGTATTAGTAGTATTAATAGTATTCATTAAATGTTTACTATGTGCAGAGCACAGTGCTAAGCAGTGAGAGAGAATACAAAGGTGGGAATTAGAGATGGTCTCTGTTCCTTGGGAGGCTCACAACCTAAGAGTGTAAGTGGGGAAGAGGAACTGGAGACAGGCACATCAGGAATGATTAAACGTTAAAAAAAACAACACAAATACACACAAAAACCAAAATCAATAAAGTACTGTGGCTAAAGGAGCAGAATTTCAGGCCCCTCTTGGCTCAGAGTCCAAAGCACACCCATAACCACGCCAACCACGAATAATTGCCACCAGCCTTCCTGAGGTTTTTTGGGGGGGGGGCCTCACAGTTGTTTTTGTCTTTCCTGCCAGGGTGGTGGAAGGCAGGATGGGATGGAGCCTCCTCGATGGCACATAGAAGAGCCGGTGCCGGTTCCAGGCAGAGTGACCGGCGGCTCATCAGGGAGGATGCAGAGAGCACACGGGAGCAACTTTTATCCCCAGCACAGAGTGCTCAGAGCATGCCAGGAGCAGGAATCCTCAGTAGGGGCAGGAATGGCGGCATTTACCTTGGATGCTTTTCTAGGCTGTGGTGGAAGTATTCCTATCCAGTGTTTGGCACATAGTAAGCGTTTAACAAGTACCATAATCATTATTATTATTGCTAACTACTACCAGAGGTCCTGAGAGATGCTCGCAGAGACCTGCCTTCATTGCCCACCGAATTAACAAGGTGATATAAGTTAACTGGGCACATTACACTCTAAACCACTAGTTAACAATTCCTACCATCTGAGCAAAGGATGGCACCCCAAGCCTTTCTGGTTGGCACATCGACTACGGTCCGTAGCTCAGATACAGAGGTCCAGTTTTGAGGGCACACCATTTCTGTCAGTTCAGAACTAATAATAGTAATAATAATTATGGTATTTTTAAATAAGGATAATAACCATCATGGTATTTGTTAAGCGCTTACTATGTACCAAGCACTGTACTAAGCGCTGGGGTGGATACAAGCAAATCGGGTTGGGCAAAGTCCCTATCCCACGTGGGACTCACAGTCTCAATCCCCATTTTACAGATGAGGTAACTGAGGCACAGAGAAGGCAAGTGACTTGCTCCAGGTCACAAGCAGACAAGTGGCGGAGCCGGGATTAGAACCCTTGACCTTGTAACTCCCAGGCCCGTGCTCTATCCACTGCAATGTGCCGCTTCTCTTCTAAGCGCTTACTATGTGCCGGGCACTGTCTTAGGCACTGGGGTAGATCCAAGCAAATCAGGTTGGACAAAGTCTGCCACTCTCAGATCCCATCTTGCCAACCCTGGTGTCTCTTGCTGTTCTCACGTTGCTAGCTTGGCGGCACAGATATTGCCTGGGATCTAGGATAGCAGTGCAGGCCGCCCAACACCTTATCCATGGATTGTATCTGTTACACCATCATCTCCACTACGGCGCCATCTTTTTACATTCAGAAGACGGGCAGGTGGTTCTCATCGTTCCTCTGAGGGAGAAAATGTGGAGAGTCTATTGCGTGTAGAATATTACTGGAGCTTTGAGCATACTACTTTTCCTAAATTGGCAGCCTTGAGCAGAGAAGAGTTATTGAATATGAATTAAAACCTTTTGACATTTGGCAGAGAATACATCTAATTAAAGAGGAGAATAAATGCCTCGTGTATTACAGCTGAAAGGCCAAACATTTTCCCAGCCAGCTAGTCAACCTCCTTCCCTGCCATGCTTGTAATATGAAAGTTTTACAAAGGCAGTTACTATTTTATGAAGATGAATATAAAATATCAGAAGTCTGGTCTGCTTTTTATAAAGTGGGCCCCAGTCTAATCCCCTTTCTCCTCCTTAATAAAAAGAAGAAAAATATGCAGGGCTGCCTCTCTGGCTGCTTCACGACCACTAGAAGGTAGTGACCTTTCTCAGACGAGTTCACCGGGAGTTTGTTGAGCTTTGCAGATTGATTCAGAGACATCTGCTGCATCTCCCATTTGCCTTTAGACCGAAAGCCCCATCTGTTCTCCCATTTTCCTTCCTCACCTTTGTTCCTCTGCTAGTTCCGCATACTTTATTTTATTTCTTTTCAGTATTTACATTTTGTGTCTTTTCATGAGTTTTTGGAAAATTACTTTGTTTTAATCCTTTTGCTACTGTCACTCCACTGATGGATAGTTATGCAGTTTGGCTCCCCAGCCCGGTAGGAACTCGATCCAAATATCTGTCCTTTTGATTGCTTTTTTCATTTGCTAATATAAGAGCAAAAGAGAATGATTAGGAAGCAAGATGACGGAGTGAGGTGGAAATGCCAACAGGGCACTGGGACTGTGGCAAACCTGTTCGATTTCTGGGTGGGGTAAAAAAGTTATCTGTAGCCTATCTCTTAGAGCCAGAGAATAATAATAATTGCAGTATTTGTTACGTGCTTACTAAATGTCAGGCACTGTACTAAGCACTGGGGTGGATACAAGCAAATCGGGTTGCACACAGTCCCTGTCCCGCATGGGGCTCACAGTCTTAATCCCCATTTTACAGATGAGGGAACTGAGGTCCAGAGAAGTGAAGTGACTTGCTCAAGGCCATACGGCAGACAAGTGGCCGAGGAGAGATTAGAACCCATGACCTTCTGACTCCCAGGCCTGTGCTCTATCTACTATGCCATGAAAGCCAAGATGGTGGCTCCACTTCTCAGTTGGCTCCCGCCAGAAGCGGGAGTCCCCTCTGCCCCCCAAGAAAAGAGCCTTCTCTCACTCCTAATCTGGTCAGAGAGCCTGGTAGGAGCTTGGGATTGAGGGGCTTGGAGAGAACAAGGCTCTCCTCTTGCTCAAACTTCTCACTCTAGGCTTCAAGGCTGTCCATCACCTTGCCCCCTCCTACCTCTCCTCCCTTCTCTCTTTCTACTGCCCACCCTGCACGCTCCGCTCCTCTGACACCCACCTCCTCACCGTCCCTCGGTCTTGCCTAACCCGCCGTCGACCCCTGGGCCATGTCCTCCCGCGGCCCTGGAATGCCCTCCCTCCTCACCTCCGCCAAACTCATTCTCTTCCCCTCTTCAAATCCCTACTTAAAGCTCACCTCCTCCAAGAGGCCTTCCCAGACTGAGCTTCCCCCCTTTTTCCCTCTGCTCCCTCTACCGCCCCTTCACCTCTCCACAGCTAAACCCTCTTCTCCCCACCCCCTCTGCTCCTCCCCCTCTCCCGTCCCATCCCCTCAGCACTGTACTCGTCCGCTCAACTGTATATGTCTTCATCACCCTATTTATTTTGTTTAATGAGATGTACATCACCCTGATTCTATTTATTTGCTATTGTTTTAATGAGATGTCCTTCCCCTTGACTCTATTTATTGCCATTGTTCTTGTCTGTCTGTCTCCCCCAATTAGACTGTAAGCCCATAAAAGGGCAGGGACTGTATCTGTTGCCGATTGTACATTCCAAGCGCTTAGTAGAGTGCTCTGCACATAGTAAGCACTCAATAAATACTATTGAATACTTGCTCCCTGTCTGGCCCCTGATCCTCTTGCGAGTTTGGGGCGAGCTGAGTGTTCCCATCATTTCCACCAATCCCGAAGCTGGACTACAGGCTCCTCTTATCCCTGACCTAACCCCAGAGGCTACCAGGGACACTGGTGGTGAGGAGGGTCTCCTGTAGCCCCCACCTCAACAAAGAAGACTAGTAAGAGCTCCAGGAGCATGATGGGGAATAAGGGCAAGAGCTGGAACTTTGCTTCTGCTAGGCTCTGGGGCCAGGTTAGAGGCTCTTTTCCCTCCCAGAACATTTCCAGAACCCTGGTTTATTTATTTGCTTTGTTTTATGGTGCTTACTATGTGCCAAACACCGTTCAAGGCTCTGGGGCAGATGCAAGTCAATAAGGTTGGACACGGTCCCTGTCCTGAGTGAGGCTCACAGTAGGAGGGAGAACAGGAGAACTGAGGCACGAGAAGTCAAGTGACTTACCCAACGTCACACAGCAAGCACTTGGCAGAGCCAGGATTAGAACCAAGGTCCTCTGACTCCAAGGTCCATGTTTTTTCCACTAGGCCATTCCATTGAACTCCAATTCTGGCCTGGGTCTTTTTGCACCCCTGCTGGGCTCTAAGGCCAACCTGGGCTGGTGTTTGGGGGGAGGGGTGCTTTTTGGGTTTTTGAAATCAAGACTTCTTCTGTGTGACCTTGGACAGGCCACTAAACTTCTCCATGCCTCAGTGACCTCATCTGTACTGGGAATAAAATAGCAGGCTCGCTGTCTGTAAAGGTGCAGTTCCTTTGTGGAACCCTCTCAAGATCCTTTCCCTTTACCTCGTCCCTACCTTCCCTGCCTGATCCCAATACAGAGACTCCCTGGAGATCATGTTCTCCCGAAGCAAAGCACATGGCTGCCTCATGATTTGGTGTCATAATATCCCTTTGATGGATTAAAAATGAAAGCATTTCCAATAGGAAATAATCGCTGTGGGTTTGGCCAAAGAACCCTCCATCTCAGATCTATAAACAACGACCCTGGTTGTCCCCTGTCATCCTCGAGCGGCCGTGTGATGGAAGATCAAGGTACCGGCTGTGGTCTTTGCAGCGTGAGCTCAACATTCACATGCCGAGCTACTCATTAATGCAATCCAGATGTTACACTCAGCTTCCTGATTAGCTGTGAACTCCCTTTAAGGGAGACCTATGTTGGCTAGTGTCCTGAGAGTCTACTTTTGGGTTAACGTTTGAAGTGAAACAAAGACAAATAGAATAATAGGAGCAAACTAATGTGACGGTAGTGATGACAGATACTATTTTTGAAGGCCCTCCGCTTGCAAGAGCTGAAGGAGCCCAGTCCAGTAAAAATAATTGTCTCTCCAGGCTCTGCTTTACATCACAAACTTGCTTGGGTTTTAACATGCACCCGAGAGTGTATCATTATCTGGTTGAATATGCATTGCACGCGCTCATGTTATAAATGCACAAAACCTGGTGTCACAATTAGTACTACAGACATTTGACTACATCTCTTCACATGCACTAATAACAACTGATTTACACAATTCCTGAACATGAACTCTCTCGGAGGAAAAAAAAAATGGACAGATAACCTGTTGAACCAAAGGGACTGTGGCTTCATGTTATGGATCAAGAAAAATAAATATGCAAGTTAAAAATCAATGACCAGATTCTTCTCCTATACCAAGCACAACGTCTCTCATAATGTTAACAGATGAAGGAACACGTCATGGTCTGAGCCAAATCAATCCAGATCAAGCTCAGTGTGGGCATATCTGTAAATTCTTTAATCAAATTAATGTCTGTCTTCCCTGTTGAGCGTAAGCTCATTATGGGCAGGGAACGTATCAACCAACTCTGTTACGTGGTACTCTACTAAATCCTTAGTACAATTGCTCCGCACACAGAAAGCGCTCAATAAATACCATTGATTGATTGATAAATGATTTTGCAGGGTCCCCACATTGTACATGATGTCACTGGGAAGCAGCTTGGCCTAGTGGAAAGAGCACAGGCCTGGGAGTCAGAGGACCTGGATTCTCATCTCAGCTTTGCCATTTGCTGGTTGTGTGACCTTGGGCAAATCACTGAATTTCTCTCTGCCTCAGTTTCCTCATCTGCAAAATTAGATTCAGTACCTGTTCTGCCTCCCGCTTAGACTGTGACATGTGGCTGGGGATGAAGTGAGTATCAGAGTACTTCAAGGATACAGACCCACAAGCACAGGCCATGCCGAAGGGAGGGTGAATTCGGTGGGGAAATGAGAGGCTAGTAAGGAAAAGCTTCTTAGAGAGGATATGATTTTAGTAGGACTTTGAACATGGGGAGTGTGACGGTCTGCCTCTTCATCTTCACTGCTTTGCGGGACTGTAAGACTGTAAGCTCACTGTGGGGAGGGAATGTGTTCTGGTGTTATATTGGACTCTCCCAAGAGCTTAGTGCTGTGCTCTGTACTCAGTACTCCTAATACTATTACTACTACATTATTATTACATAATAATGATTGTATTTGTTAAGCGCTTACTATGTGCCAAGCACTGTTCTAAGTGCTGGGCACCGTTCTCAGTGCTGGGCACTGTTCTAGACCAACCAACCAACTGACTGACTGATGGGACAGGAGTGGCAGGAGTGGTGGCGGCAGGGGGAAATGGAAGGCGAGAGATAGAACTGGAGTTCCACAAAAACCTCCAACTGTTACCCGTTCCTCTCCACGTGAAGTGGAAATTCCTGACCAATGGCTCTAAGACACTCAATCAACTCTTTCCCCATCTCCTACTTATCCTTCCTGAGCTCCCACTAGACCCCAGCTCACACACTTTGTTCCTCTCATGCCAACTTACCCGCTGTGTCAGGTTCTCTCCTCCTGTTACCGACCCCTCGCTCCCACCTTTCCTTCTGATCGGAACTCCCTTCCCCTTTACATCCAGCAGACCACCCTCAAAGTGCTTCTGAAATTACTTGGTCTCCAGGAGGAGCAGATATCTGTTGACCTTTTACTATGTGTCAGGGACTGTTCTAAGTGCTGGGGTAGATTCACTTGAATCAGGTTGGACACAGTCCCTGTCTCATATGGGGTTCACATTTTTAAGTAGGAGGGAATAGGATTTATTCCCCATTTTACAGATGAGGAAACTGAGGCAGAGAGCTGTTAGGTGAGCTGCCCAAGGTCATACAGCAGACAAGTGTAGGGCCGGGATTAAAAGCCAGGTGCTCTGACTCTCAGACCCCCGCTCTTTCCACTAGGCCATGTTGCTACTCTGATTAATCTCTCATTTCCCCATCTTATTCCCCTCACCCCCTACCCACTGGAATTTCAGCACTTCCACTTTACCTAACTGCTTGGATATTCCCCACCTCTACCAAAGCTAGCCCTTTAGGTACATACTTTATAGCTTCTTCATACCTGAAATGTATTATGTCTCCCCCACTAGATTTTAAACTCCTTGAGGGATCATCAATCAACCCATCAAGGATATTTATTGAGTACTTATTATGTGCAGAGAACTGTACTAAGGACTTGAGGGAGTACAGCATAACAGAGTTGATAGGCCCGATCTCTTCCCATAAGGAGCTTAGGGTCTAGTGGGAGAAAATGACTTAGTATGAGCAAGAGTTGAACTCACCCCTCCGAAGCCCTAATCCAGCGCCTTGGACTTCTGAGCCATACTACCATGTGTCATGTCTACTAACTTCATCGTACTCTCCCAAGTGCTTAGAGTGCTCTGCACAATGTAAGTGTTCAATATACCCGATTGCTTGAGAATCCACTGATTTTCAATTGATGGAGATTCTCGATTGATTGATTGATTGAGATGCAGCATGGCCTATAGAACGTGGGCCTGGGAGTCAGAAGGATTGGGTTCTAGTCTGCTGAGTGAATTTGGGCAAGTCACTTCACTTCTCTGTGCCTCAGTTACCTTATCTGTCAAATGGGGATTAAGACTGTGTGCCCCATGTGGGACAGGGACGGTGTCCAAACAGATTTGCTTGTATGAATCCCAGCGCTTAGTACAGTGCCTGGGATATAGTAAGCGCTTAACAAATACCACCACCACTACTGATTGAATTTAGTAACTGAAGGCAACTCGGTATCTTTCTACACTCAATTGCTTATCTTCTTTTAGCCTAATACCAGGGTTTCTCTCCGAGGAGTAGCTGACAGTGAGGATAGCCTTGGAGGGAAGAGGTTGCATTGATAAGCACAGAAAGGGCCAATGCTAATTTAGCAGATCTAAGGGAATTTTTTATGACCTAGTAAAGTTTTGAAATCTCCATACCAATGACTAGAAATTGCAAGATTTTCTGCCATATTTGCTCCCTAAGTCTTCATTGTGGGTCCTTTTGAGGCTATTTGGTTTACTTAAGTTTTTATTATTACAAAAACTCAATCATTAAATTCCAAGTTTCTTCTTGAATTTCTGAAGTGAGATTGAATTCACAGAATGCTTTTTTTTTTTTACCCCTTTGGTATATTTGCCCTGAAAAGAACAATGAATTTCTGCTTTAGTTTGGACCTTAAACAAATGGGATAGTCATCTTGAAATAGTTTTGGATTACAGTTAGGAATGTAAATGGAGATTTTACAGACATAAAAATAAAATAAATAGACAGTAACCTTATTTGAACAGGGCATATATATTAGCACAAGATATAAAAAAAGTCAAGATGAAAGATCAGGCTCCAAGGTCATGTGAAATGTCTGCAAAAAAGTTTATTTCTCAATTTCGTACAAACTCATGATAGTACATGGGTCAGTTCAGAGTTTGTTGCATTTTTTGAGGTAGTCCTTGAGGGATACTCAGTGCAATTCCCAACCCCAGAGTGAAATTTTCATGTTTGCCACTTTGAGGGGAATGTGTCTGTTTATTGTTACATTGTACTCTCCCAAGCGCTCAGTACACTGCTCTGCATGCAGTAAGTGCTCAATAAGTACAAATGAATGAATGAATATTATTTAAAAGTCCTGGGCCTAAGCTTTGGAACACACCAGAGCACCGTCACAGAAGATGTCATTTCTCGGAAGCTCCTGTCCCTTAAAGTAGACCTACACTGGTTCTTCCAGGATTCCTCCATACATAAATAAGGAGTTCATTCAATCTGTCTGAATAGTCCCTCCCTGCCACCCCCATTCCAGGACTCACACCCGCAATTATTTTCTAAAAAACATGCTTCTCTGAACAGTTCCCACATTTTAGTCCAGGATTAAATAATTCCCCCATTTGACTCAAGATAGTCTGGCTCTGTTCCTGGGCCAAAATGCTAACACCCAAGGGAGAAACAGTTGAGTGGTTTGGAATGTCGTTGCCATTAAGAACACATCAATAGGCTTCAACTTCATTACAAATCAAATACGCTCCATAGCAGTTAAGTAAGGGCCATATGAAAGGCTGGAAGACATCAAAACAAGTATTTCCAAATGGATTGGAGGAGATAAATTGTGTAAAAAACCTCATTGGGAGGCTAACGAGCCCCTGTAGGCCATGAGCATGTATTCTAGAAAAGATGCCACTTCAGACAAAGATAAAGAGAGCTCCCAATTTGGATGTGTGATCTGGATATCTTTGGGTGGTTTCACTCAGAGCTATAAGATAGAAGGTGCCTTTGATCTGCAGACTTAGTCTGGATTTGTTGGGACACACAAGCCAGTCTCTCAACTAATCCTTTGGAACCAATTCTTCATTACTCCCTATAGTGGAATCTGTTTCTTAATGTTTGCCAACCCTGGCTCCAAAATAGAACATGAAGATGTTGGAGATGCTTCTCCATTTAATGGGCATGCAAATGCACCCAGGTCACATACAACTGCCCTTGACATATTAATCCCCTTATTTTTGGTAAGTACTTTGGGATATATTCAGATTTCAATTTATTAATTCCTGGAAAATAGGGCAAAATAGAAAATCATTTCCAGGGAACAATTCTGTGGCTCCAGAGAATAGTGCTAAGTGCTCTAAGTGCTATATTTTGCTGAAGGGAAGATGCTGGGAAATTAATCACAGGAAGTTTGTTGGAGGAGGTAGGGTTTTAGGAGGGCTTTGGATATGGAGAGAGCTGGGACCTGTCTGATGTGGGGAGGGAGGGAGTTTGAGGAAACAGTGAGAATGAGAATGAGTCAAGAGTAAGGTAGAGCTAGTGGAGAATCAAGATGGTGAGTTGGGGAATAATGGGTGAAGAGAGCTGTTAGGTAAGGGAGGGAGGCAACGTGAACTAGTGGAAAGAGCAAAGGAAAGGAAGTCAGTCAACTTGCATTGAAGTCCTAGTTTTGCAACTTGCTATCTGTTTGGCCTTAAAAATGTCCCTTAAATTCTCTGTGCCTCAGTTTTCTCATCTATAAAATAGGAATACAATATATGCTCTCTCCATGTCTTAAACATAATAATAATAATGATAATTATGGTGTTTGTTAAGCGCTTACTATGTGCCAGGGTGGATACAAGCAAATCGGGATGGACACAGTCCCTTGTCTCATGTGGGGTTCACAAACATGATCCCAATATAGGGCAGGGACGAGTTTATCTGATTACCTTGTTCTACCCCAGCCCTTTGCAGTTCTTGGCACATAATAAGCTCTTACTAGAGAAGCAGTGAAGCAGTGAGGCCTAGTGGATAAATCATATTCCTGGAAGTCAGAAGGACATGGATTCTAATCCCAGCTCTGCCATTTGTCTGTTCTGTGACCTTGGGCAAGTCACTTAACTTCTCTGTGTCTCAGTGACCTCATCTGTAAAATGGGGATTTAGATCGGGAGCTCCATATAGGACAGGGACCGTGTCCAACCCAATTTGCTTGTATCCACCTCAGTGTTTAGTACAATGCCTGGCATATAGTAAGCATTTAACAAATACCCAAATTATTATTGGATGCTATCAATATGATCATCATTACTATAAGGTGGTGCCAGATGACGGAGAGCCCCGAAGCTGATTGCGAAAAGACCCAGATGGAAAAGGTCTGACATCATAGCATAAGGATGAGGGCACGGATCTGCAAATTCATGATTTATGTAATCTGGCCGATGAATATACAGGTCAGACTACAGATTTAGGGCTTCCATTAGGATACAGGTCAGATACATATGCACGCAGGAAAATCAGTTCCAGTCCCCCTGGTAGGCCGTGACATGGTCACTTGTTGGCTGTATGACATTGGACAAGTCACTTCTCTGTGCCTCAGTTTTGTTGTCTGCAAAGTGGGGATTCAATACCTATTCTCCCTCCTACTTAGACGGTGAGCCCCATGTGGGTCCCAGTGAGCTTGTATCTACCCCAGTGCTTTATACAGTGTTAGCACATAGTAAGCACTTAACAAATACTATTATTATTATCAACTCCAGTGCTTAGTACCGGGCCTGGCACATAATAAGTGCTTAACACAATAGCATTTAGAATATGTATTTTGGTGCTTTTATAGTCCCTACCTCAACATCAGTAGTAGGCTTTTGGGGCCTTTGTTGAAGACTCAGAGGAAGCTGATTAGGATTCTCAAATTTCTTTCTGTCAATTCTCAGTTTGGTACATTCCTTCTTTTTGCCTCTTGGGAGAAGTCTCAGCTATTAATAGGCAAAATAGATAAATGTCTGTTTTACATAATCAGTAAATGAATGAATCATTGGTATTTATTGAGTGCTTACTGTGTGCAAACACTGTACTAAGAGCTTGGGAAAGTACGATACAATAGAGTTGGTGAATGTGATCCCTGCACACAAGGAGCTTACAGTCTACAGGGGAAAATTTTCCTTTGGTTTTATACATTTGATGTATGTTTGTATTTTTTTGTGTGCATACTTTGATGGTGGGTGGTCAGCGAGGTTCTGGAATATTTATGTACAGTCTTGCCCCATGGGTAGACTTAGAGAACAAATATTTGTTTCCTTAATTGTAGCTTGCCAAATGGAAATATCTGGACTCTCAACAACAATAAACAAGGCATTCTCATTTTGATAGAGTCCTTGGCAATTGAGGCTAATGTCTTCAAGCTTTCCTAACTCAAAGGCTTACTGATTTATCGTCATATTTGTTATTCAAGGAGAAAATACAATTGATGACTGAGGAATACATTTCACCTAGGCTGCCAGGAAACCCCTTAATTTTTGAGTAAAAATAATAAAGATGATAGTAAATTATGAGAATGATATTACTGACAGTGAGATCCTTTCCATGTGTAAAAGCATGGCCGAAAGAACATGTAGTGTATGTTTGTAAAAATAGCTTTTTGCAGTACTAATATGCTTGTCTCATACAGAACCTGTTTCTGATTTTGAGCTTTCCTCTTGGTGTCTTATTTTCCCAACACTTTTGCTCAAAGAGAGTATCACCTCTCCCTATTTCTGCTAGCCCGATCTGATTTGTCTGCTCTAGAAGTCTCTCAACTGTCCACTGCTCTGTCGCATGGTTTGAGAATGTGCTTCCTCTCTCCCTTCCTTCCTTTCTTCAAACATTAGCTAGCATTATTAAGCAGTTAGGAGAATATAAAAGAGGTAACGACATGATCCCTGATCTCAAGAACCTAGCAATCTAATGTGGGAGACAGGCAAACATAAATTAACACAAAGAAAAGTATAACTGGCAATAAAAACAATAACTATCCATCAGTCAATTGTAATTTTTGAGGACTTACTGTGTGCAGAAGCACTGTACTAAGAGCTTGGGAGAGTACAATATAACGAGGGTTTGGAAAAATTAAGTAAATGAATAAACTCATGGAATATCAATCAATGGTATTTATTGAACACTTACTCTCTGCAGAACACTGTACTAAGCATCTGGGAGAGAACAACATCACTGAGTTGGTAGACATGTTCCCTGCCCATAAAGAGCTTAGAGTCTAGAGAGGAAGTAAAAAAAAAAATTAAGGATTTGTATATAAGTGCTGAGGGGCTGACGATGGGGCAAATATCAAGTACTTAAAGTGTAAAATCTGAGTGCAAGGGTGATGCAGAAGGGAGAGGTTATAGGGGAAATGAGGGCTTAGTTAGGGAAGGCCTCTTGGGGGAGATGTGATTTTAATTAGGCTTTGAAAGTGGGGAGAGTGGTGGTTTATCAAGCATGAGAAGTACTGTGCCCAGTGGATAGAGCACGGGGCTGGGAGGCAGAAGGACCTTAGTTCTAATCCCGGTCTGCCACTCTGCTCTGTGATCTCAGGCAAGTCATTTCACTTCTCTCTGCCTCAATTACTTCATCTGTAAAATGGGAATTAAGACTGTGAGCCTCATGTGGGACAGGGACCACATCCAACTCAATTTGTTTGTATCCACCCCAGCACTTAGTTCGGTGCCTGATACATAGTAAACATTAAACAAATGCTACAATTATTATTATTACATAACAGGGAGGGAGTTACAGGCCAGAGGTAGGATACAGGCCAGGAGACAGCTGCAAGATAGATGAGATCGAGACACAGTGAGTAAGTTGGCATTAGAAAAGCAAAGTGAGCGTCCTGTGTTGTAGTTGAAAATCAGCTGGGTAACTTGGAGGGGCCAAGGTGATTGAATGCTTTAAAGCCAATGATAAGGAGTTTCTGTTTGATGCGGAGGTAGATGGGCAACCACTGAAGGTTCTTGAGGAGTGGGGAAACATAAACTGAACGATTTTGTAGAGAAATGATCTGGGCAACAGAGTGAAGCATGGACTGATATGGGGAGACACAGGAGGCAGGGAGTTCAGCAAGGAAGCTGATGCAGTAATCAAGGCAGAATAGAAGATAAGAGGTTGGATCAACATAGTAGCAGTTTGGATGGAGAGGAAAGGGCAGATTTTAGCACCTCCAGGCCTTGTTCAGCACTGCAGTGCTTTAAAAGGGAGGGAACTGCACAAGTATCCCCTTACCTGTTCCCAAAAGGGGATGGAGGTGGTGTGGCCTAGTGGAAAGGGCTTGGGAAAGAAACCCAGGCTCTCGTTCTATTTCCCCCACTTGTCCGTTGTATGACCTAGGGCAAGGCACTTAAATTCTCTGTGCCTCAGTTCCTTCATTTGTAGAATGGGGATAAAGTACCTGTTCTCCCTCCCCCTTATCATGAGAAGATTCATTATTGACCAAAATTGCCTGAGGAAGAGGTACCAGACAAGGTGACCCCAAAACAGAGCTGGTCTGCTAACACTGTGAATGTTTATTGTTGAGCCAGGACCCTCTCCACCTGCAGATAGGCTGCTATTCCTAAAGAGATCAGGAAGTGATTTTGAGTCTTTGGTGATTTCAAAGTAATAATAATGGTAAGCACTTACTATATGCTCGGCACTGTAGTAGATACAAGATAATCAGGGCAGATACAGTTCTTGCCCCACACAGGACTCACAGTCCAAGTAGGATGGAGAAGGATTTTAATCCCCATTTTACAAATAAGGAAACTGAGGCCTAGAGAGTTAAGTGACTTCCCCAAAGTCACACAGCAGGCAAGTGGCAGAGATGGGATTAGAACCCAGGTCCTCTGGCTCCTAGGCCCATGGTCTTTCCATTAGGCTACACTGCTTCCTGTGAAATACAGAGGTTCCGCGTAAATTCAACTCGACTCCGGCTCTCAGAGATTTGTTGAGGGAACGGTATTCACCTTGATGCAAATTTCAAATTCCAGACAAATCCCAGATGCTCAGCTCTGCCATTAGGATATATACAAAGAAGGGGTGTGTTAATTGTCACGGACGTTATTTCAGAAGTAAATCCAAAATAAAGTAAGGAGATTTATTTTTAAGAGCCTTATTAAAAAAAGCCTGGATGATGTCTGGAAGGCCTTAGGACAGATTGCAAAAGGATGGTTAAATGGAGAACATTCATAAAACGAAAACTCGATTCCAGGGAACTCCATGACTTTTCATATAAAGGCACAATATGAAAGGAATGAAAGGAGTGAGCAAAGGCTCTAGGCAGAACAAAGGACTGCAAAGTGAGGGACTGGATTTTATAACTGGTTCTACTGCCAGCTTCGTCATCCTGCCCTAAGATTATCGAAACCTGTGAAACCTCAGCCTCCCTATCTAGTACAGAGGGATGATAAACACTGCTCCCTACTTGTCCCTGAGCCCCCTATATTTTTAAATTTTAAAAACCTATGGGTATAAATAGCATAATAATGTAGGGGTGAAAATTTTATGCGGGAAGGAAGAATTGATGGTATTAATAATTATATTAAAGGTGATTGAAACTGGTAAATGGGATTTTTGGCACACACATTCTTTCATTGTTTCAAATTTGATGATTTGTCCCTAGACTATTATGAAGATCAAAGTCTCTTTGATACTTGGTCTGGGAATTGATCCCACCAGATTAAAACTGCTTTTGGCTACACGGCTTCCTGCATAGAATATGAATTATGAGGCTAATTCTAGACTAGTCATAAGAATATTGTCAATACAGTGTTTCAAAGAAGCAAAATATTATTTTTTGTGGCTGTTGCATAAATCACTTTTCTATCATCTTGGTATTCCTGAAAACCCAGAACTAATAGAATAGGAGGTGTTCATAGCCCTTACGAAAGTATTTCAGTCCATTAATCGACCTTGATTCAGGTCTAATGACAAGCTTTGAGTTTCTCAAACTCCTAAATTTAATCCCGAATTATATGATCACCACACTCCCCATCTTCAAAGCTCTACTAAAAGCACATCTTCCATAGGAAACCTTTCCTGACTAATCTCTCACCTCTCCACCCTATTTCCTTCCCTACTGTTTTTTTTTTCAAGTTATTCTATACAGACCCACTTGATGATCATCATCATTATCATCAGCAGCAGCAATGGTATTTACTGAACACTTACTGTAGGCAGAACATTGTATTAAGCACAAAGATGCAGCAAGAAATCTGGAAAATGACCCTGATCTTCTGGGGAACGCTTTAAACTCAACAGGATGAGATCATCAATGAAAATCCTTGATTCACTCATACAAGAACTCTTATATGCTCTTGATCCATAAAGACCTGCAGGTAATAACTGCTTTCCAGAATCAGCAAAGCACTATGGATAACAGCTAGTCGACCCTACGTGCCGTAAAAGATCTCTATCAGTGACGCAGTGTGCAAGTTCTTTGGGAGATTGACAGAGTGTGGTGCAAAGCTTGGCATTAAGATTCAAACCAGAGTGAAGATTTATAGAGCATTTGTGTACAATATCCTTTATGGCTGTGAGACATAACACAAACACCGCATGTGCCGCCTTGATTCTTGCTGTGCCAGAGTTTTGCCTTCTGAATCATGCCAGGACCGTGAACTCTGGCAAGGAGGGGAAAGAGGGATGAGGGGGAAGTTGAATGCATCAAAAAAGAAGGACCTGTTGTAAAACTCGATCTCTGTGTGTGATCCCTATAGGATGGCATGGGGATGTGGTCACACCAACAACCACCCTAAGAGTTTAGTTCTTTAAACTCATAAAAAAATTAAAATGCACTGCAGAGCAAAACAATCATCAAAATGAGACCATGCCTGACAAATTTCAATCTGGGAAATGCTTTTATCAATCAGTAGTATTTATCTAGTGCTTACTGTAGGCAGAGCACCATACTAATCCTGATGCTAAACCCAGCCCGTACACTTTGCTTCTCTAATGCCAACCTAATCACTGTACCTTGACCCGTTTAGAATCATTTCAATTTTTCTATTAAAAACCTAGTTAGAATTCTAGCCCCCATGTCTGCACTGGGAAAGGGGCAGGGAAGCGAGGGAGGGCCAGGGAGACCAGACTCCGAGCTTCCTGAAAACAACCTTGAGAGGGAGGATGGCTGGGATGGATCCTGAATGACACCCCCTTCTCTTCAAGGTGCTTCTCTGAGAGCTAAGTGGGACTGGTAATAACCTAGGGGGTGGAGGATTGAAGTTTGCTTGGCAGGAGTCACCAACTTTTGCTCATTCCTGAAAGGGAAAAACAGTAGGACTTTAAGACCCTGTAGATACTTTCAGGAGTCTGAACCCTCCTACAATGGCTCCAACAGCTATATCAGCAGGAAAAAGGGCTGAGAAGACCCTCATCTGTCACTCTTCTATGGTTACCCATGCTAAATAACAAAGGCAAAATTGCTTTAAAATTGAATTGATCTGTCTCTGTTGCAAGTCACATTGGAGCTTTTGTTTATCACCACCATATTCAGAACTTCTTTCCCCTTGTTACACTTCCTGTCATGTTCCTGACAAGAATAGTTCCAGCCACATTACCGATTTAATCAGGCTTACTAAGATTCTGATTTTCGAATGGAGAGTCATTTTATTCAGCAATATACTTCATGTGCTGAAGATATAAGTCATGGGCAAGATGAAGGTATAGGGAAGGAATTCATTTATTTTTCCTTTTTTTGGTTGTCTTCTATCATTTCACCACTGCCAACAACAGTTTAAAATAAAACTCCAGAAGGCACACCAGAATGTTTTAGAATCAGTTTCTAAATTACTTCAAGATTGGTCTGTCTGTGAGGCAGGGTATTTGTGGTCAGTTATTGGAAATGAAGAAAAAAGCCATTGCTATGGAGAGTAGAGTGAATGCATTTTTTTGAATAACTGGTATGATTTAGGAAAGTCGTCTATTGCATTCTGAATAATGAAAGAGCATTTCGGAAGACTGTCACCCATAGAAAATTTGGATGAACTCTGGAAGCAGTGAGATCTTAGGCTGAGCCCCAATTGCGACTGTGTCTGACCTGATTAATTTGTTTTTTCCCCAGTGCTGAGAACAGGGCTTGACACATAGTAAGCACTTATCAAATACCATAATCATCAGCATCTGATTTGCCCTCTCCATGTCCATCCCTGAGACAGCATGCATGCTTTATAATAAAAAGACCAAATTTATTGGAAAGGATGTGTTACTCTAGAAAAATGCTTGTTGAGTAAGAGAAAAGATTCAAAGAGAGGAAAGGGAGCAATTCTGCACTCGAGAAAGTTACAGATTGAAGTGTGTTTGCCAGGGGATACCACAAAAAGTAACAAGGGGAAAATGCCCCAATTAATAAACTTTAGAATAACCAAAACTCACAATTTGTAAACCCTAGTCTTCAGAAAATGGAGAAAACCAGTGGTAGTAACACAACATAAGTATCCTAAATTTCCAGGGGTTTGACAAATATGGAAGTTTCTCTCCAGGGCAATAGGGAGAAATGCAGAACTACTAGTATAAGACTTACCAACTTAATGGATAATGTTAATTCAAGTCCTTGGGTTCTGTTCCCCACTCTGTCACTCATTTACTAGTGCATATATTGGAAATTCATTTTAATTCCCTACCTCAGTTATAACTTCAAAATGAGAACATTATTTTGCTCATGGGTAACATGCTGTACTTAGAAAATATCTGCTGATCTCCAGTCCCTCCCTCCTCCTGCCCCTTCTTCAACTCTCCCATCTTAGAGATTTCCTGCCTTCTCTCAAAATCCACCCCCTCCATCTGCGAATCTAACCCTTTCCCTTCACATCTCATCAAAGCACTTACCCCCTCCCTTCTTTCCTCCCTGACTGCCATCTTCAACTATTCACTCTTCAATGGCTTCTATCCCACTGGTTTCAAACGTACCCATGTCTCCCTTATCCTAAAAAAACTCTCCCTTGACCCCACAGCTCCCTCCAGTTATTGCCCCATCTCCCTCCTGCCATTCCTCTCCAAACTCTGTGAGCGAGTTGTCTAAACCTGCTGTCTCAAATTCCTCTCCTCCAATTCCATCCTTGACCCCCTCTGATATGACTAGTGTTCCCATCACTCCATAGAAACTGCCCTCTCAAAGGTCACTAATGATCTCTTTCTTGCTTTCAACGGCCTCTACTCCATCCTAATCCTCTCTGACCACTCAGCTGGTTTTGACACAGTCAACCACCCTCTTCTCGTGGAATAATTATCCAAACTTGGCTTCACTGACACTGTCCTCTCCTGGTTCTCCTCCTGTCTCTCTGGCCGCTCATTCTCAGTCTCTTTCACGGGCTCCTCCTCTGTCTAGCACCCCTGTGGGTGTCCCTCAAGGTTCAGTCCAGGGTCCCCTTCTATTCTCCATCTACACCCACTCCCTTGGAGAACTCATTTGCTCCCACAGCTTCAACTACCACCGCTATACAGATGATTCTCCAATCTACATCTCCAGTCCTGATCTCTCACCTCCTCTGTAATTTCGCTTTTCCTCCTGCTTTGAGAACATCTTCACGTGGATGTCCCACCATCACTTCAAATTTAACATGTCCGAAACAGAACTCCTCATCTACCCACTGAAACCCCGTTGTCCTCCCCCTAGTTTTCCCATCACTGTAGACAGCACCACCATACTCCTTGTCTCACAATCCCTTAACCATGGCACTATCCTTGAATCATCCTCACTTTCAAGCCACATATTCAATCACTAAATCCTGATGGTTCAACCTTCAGAACATCACTAAAATCCACTCTCTTCTCTCCACCCAAACTGCTACTGCATTAATTCAAGCACTTATCCTATCCCACCTTAATTACTGTATCAGCCTCCTTGCTGACCTCCCTACCTCCTGTCTCTCCCACTTTAGATCATACTTCACTCTGTTGCCTGGATCATTTTTCTACAAAAACATTCAGTACATTTTCCCCACTTCTCAAGAATCCCCAGGGTTGCCCATCCACCTCCACATCAAACAGAAACTCCTTGCCGTCTTTAAAGCACTCAATCACCTTGCCCCCTCCTACCTCACCTTGCTGTTCTACTACTATAACCCAGCTCACACACTTCTCTCCTCTAATGCCGATCTACTCACTGTACCTCTATTTCATCTACCTCACCACCGACTTCTCGCCCACTTCTTGCCTCTAGCCTGGAAAGCCCTCCCTCTTCATATCCGACCGACAATTACTCTCCCCACCTTCAAAGCCTTATCGAAAGCACATCTCTTCCAAGAGGCCTTCCTTGACTAAGTCCTCATTTCCTCTTCTCCCTCTCCCTTCTGCATCACCCTGATTTGCTCCCTTTATTCACTCCTTTCTCAGCCCCACAGCACTTATGTACAAATCCATAATAAATTAATTTATATTAATGTCTGTTTCCCCCTCTAGAGTGTAAGCTCACTTTGGGCAGGGAATGTGTATACCAACTCTGTAGACACATTAGACAACTTGTAGACAACAACAATGTAGACAACTCCCTACTGTCTAATGGGGCATGTCATGTTTGTCTAAATGCAATGCGACGTGGTATCAGAAGAAAGTTGTATGCATGCATACGGCAATAAATCGATCAATCGATTGTATTTATTGAGCACTTACTATGTGCAGGGCACTGTATTAACTGCTTAAAAGAGTATGATACAGACTCATTAGCAGACACAGTCCATGCCCATAACGAGCTTACAGTCTAGAGGGGGAGATGGACAATAACACAGTTTTCCTTAATATGGGTTCTTCAAGAGCACAACCCCTGTTTATACGAGAGCTGGGCATATTTGCTTGAACAGTAAAAAGAAATATTCAAAACAAGAACAAAACAAAACTCATTTAGTTCTTTGAGACAGGCAGAAAATCAGACTGGAAGGAGGAGAAAATCAGTTGTAGCAAGCATGCAGTGCAACAGACCAAATGATTTCAACAAAACATAAAAAGTAAGCATTTTTACCTCGTCCTGGAGGACTGTGCTACTTGGCCTTGACACCCACTTTATCTCTCACATTTACAGTTGGTCTCAAAGGAATCCTACTTAAATGCTGAGGTCTAAAAACCAGGAGCACAAAAAGTCTGATAGGTAGCATGCAGGAGGAGCAGGGAGGAAGACCAGATATTCAGTGCACACACATGATATCTATGGAATAACCCATAGCCTTAATGATCATGATGCAACTAATTTCTAGGATCATTCATTTCAAATTTATTATACTCTTATCCTTAACAGAAACTGAAGTCAATTAGTATAACAGTCACTTTAAAATAAGGTGCAAATATTAATCGTTCCTTTGCTTTGTGTAAATTTCCGTGTTCAATAATATGAGCCAAATAGGGTAAATATGTGGTAAATAAATTCAAACCTCCAAAGAGGCATTTAGAAAACAGTGAAAACAAATTCTTGTTATACACCATGAAATCTCATTAAGCTGGAGCTAGTTTATACAAAATAGGGCATAATTTACAACTGCTATTCCCTAGATGGCTATGCATTTTATTGTTCTTAAATTTATAAATGGGATAATCTGAACCTAGTTTAATTCAACATCTGTTTTTTTTCTTCCCCATTACATGTGTATGTTTGTACTCAATTATTTATGTTAACCACTCAAGTTGTATATATGTTTATGTTTGCCTCCCCTATTGGAGTTTAAGATCCTTGTGGGCAGGGAATGTTTCATTTTGTTTTTCTGGGTTTCCCAAGAGTCTAGTGGGCTGTGCTGCTACAGCTTCAACATTTCTATTAATAAGGTTTTTCTTTATTCAGCTAAAATTTTTTTAAAAACTACCTATCCTTATGCAGTACCTTAATATCAGCTAGTATAAAACCATTTTTCATTCATTAACTCAATCGTATTTATTGAGCTTTTACTGTGTGCAGAGCACTCCACTAAGCACTCGGAAAGTACAATTCAGCAATAATTCAGTTTTTAGTCATTACCTCATTGGTTTTGAAGAATCACTGTGAAACAGGCAGAATAGCTATTCAGTCTCTTTTAGAGCACACTTTTGGAATAAAATTGGGCTATTTGATTTTTTTTCCTCCTACTAGCCCTCCCATAGATATTCACCAAACCAAAGCTGGCACAATCATAGGAATTAGAAGATACCCTGTCTTTGGGTGTCAATCAAATAACTCTCCACTGTGATCCTGAAGTAGCCATCACAAAACATTTTGTGCTATCTAGTTTTAAATGCTCTAACCAAGTAACGTAAAATTTTAGTGAGGTCAAAACTCCAAATGCCTCAGGAAATACAATTTCTCAGCTACTCTCTCATATGACTTGACACACTTTCACTTGGTTTGTTGAATTAGATGCAGGTTCCTGAAAAAAAAAAGTATTAAAAGCAGTGTGGCTTAGTGGAAAGAGCATGGGCTTGGGAGTCAGAGGTCATGGGTTCGAATTTCTGCTCTGCCACTTGTCAGCTGTGTGACTTTAGGCAAGTCACAATTTCTCTGTGCCTCAGTTACCTCATCTGTAAAATGGGGATTAAGACTGTGAGCCCCATGTGGGACAAACTCATAACCTTGTATCTACCCCAGAGCTTAGAACAGTGCTTGGCACATAGTAAGTGCTTAACAAATACTATTATTATTATTATTATTGTTATTAAAGAGTAATGATGATGATGGTATTTGTTAAGCGCTTACTATATGCCAAGCACTGTTCTAAATGCTAAGCACTGTTCTAATCGTTAAGCGATGTTCTAAGCACGGGGTATAATGCACTATACTAAGCACTTGGGAAATACAGATCACATGAATGACACATTCCCTGCCCACAATGACCTCACTAGAAAAAATATAAAGAAAGAATAAATTGATGGCCTGTAAAGCTGTTTTCTGATCGACTGATTTTCAAAGAGGCACACATTGGCTGTTCACAATGGATGTGATGATGTCGTCCTAAAGCTGCTTTTTATGGTATTTGCTAAGCGTTTATTTTGTGCCAGTCTCTGTACTAAGGCCTGGGCTAGGTACACGCTAATCAGGTTGGACACAGCCCCCATCCCAAATGGGGCTCACAGTCTTAATCCCCATTTTACAGATGAGGGAACTGGGGTACTGAGAACTGAAGTGACTTCCCCAAGGTCACAAAGCAGACAAGTGGCAGAATTGGGGTTAAAATCCAGGCTCTTCTGCTTGGAGTTGTTTTTATTCTCTGGGAGATTGACATTGAGCTTTGTTGATAATTTCCATGCCACTTCTTAACACTTTGTCTATGGGGATTGAATCGAAGAATGGTCAGTTGTCTCCCACTCTACCCTGTAAGCTTGTTATGGGCAGGGGATGTGTCTGCCAATTCTGTTGTATTGTAGTCTCCCGAGCTCTTAGTACAGTGCTCTGCACATAGTAAGCTCTCAATAAACATACCATTGATTGACTGAATGATTAATTCAGTAGCCAGCTGTTCACATGACTACATCAATCCAAGCTGCTTTCAAGTTCCCTAGCTAAATGATACTGTGAACAGTGAGATGACCTAGTGGAAAGAGCATAGGCCAGGCAGTCAGAGGACCTGGGTTCTAATCCCGACTCTGCTACATGTCTGCTGTGTGATCTTGGGCAAGTCACTTAATTTCTCTGTGGCACCTACCTCATCTGCAAAATGAGGATTCATTCATTCATTCAATAGTATTTATTGAGCGCTTACTTTGTGCAGAGCACTGTACTAAGCGCTTGGAATGTACAAATCGGCAACAGATAGAGACAGTCCCTGCCCTTTGACAGGCTTACAGTCTAATCGGGATTAAATCCTAGTCTCTCCTACTTAGACTGTGAAGCCCCATTGTGGGAAAGGGACTATGCCCAACCTGATTCATTTGCATCTAGCCCAGGACTTGGAACAGTGCTTGGCAAATAGTGAGTGCTTAACAAATACCATAATTATTATTACTATGTCATTATACTGATCTTTGGGACATTCATAATGTATTTATCTTATTTGGTACATGGAAGATGGGCTTTGAATTCTAAGCTGATGTTTGAAATACTCATTGAGTTATTTCACTCTTTAAACCTATGCAATTCGATGACTTTTTCCAGGTTTTAACATCATTGCCCACCTGGGTGTTGAAACCCCCTAAGGTGAACAGCTTCTCCTATTTTGAGACTTTTGTAAAGAATTTGTCTGGATCCTTTTTGCATTTTCATTTCTCTTCATCTACGTTCTTCGATGTTAGGGCTATTGCACTGTCTGATGAGACCAGGAATTTAAAGAGTCTTGCATCTGGCCCAGGGAAGATGCTCACGGCAGGAGAGTAAAGACTGTCTAATGACAACTTGAATCTTTGAAAGGCAATGATCTAAAGAGGGGAGCTAGCTCCAGGAGAAAGCATATACAACTCCTGGCTCTGGTGCTGTCTTGCAACAGATAGTGTGGCTTCATTCGTGCCATGTGGTCAACTTGGTAACTGGTCATTTCATATACTAGAAGAAGCATTCTTCTTTCTGAATGATATAATTATCATAATCACATAATATCCTGAAAATTCCATTTTGCAATAGTTCTGTTCTTTACAATTGTTAGTTTTCCAGTGGTTATTAGCACCACAGGGTTGAAGTCCTCCTGACAAAGTAGTACTCTGGTAAACCTACTTTGAATAAATGCCAGTTACAGTGCTCTGAACCCAGTGGGAGCTCCATAAACAATGAGTGGCCCCGTCCAATGCCAGACTAAACTTTATTTCCTAGTTTTTTCTTGGGCCTTCACCAACATAAATATTGGAATACTAAACCGCTGAAAAAGCATTAGATTTAATCTCCCTAAAGGGAGTAGGATAGTTTAAAACCAATGTTAATGATTAATATACAAGAGGTGAAGCTAATCTCATTGTGGTCATTTGTGCAAAGAATAAAAATTATTTCCTAAATGTTTGTGAATCCTGGAGCGATATTCTATTGCTTAAAGTACCTAATTTAGTTGTTGGTAATTGGCAAAAAGCAGTGGGGGAAACGATTAAATTTTGTACATCTCCTTAGGAAGCAGGTTGCTCAAGTGCACCTGGGAACTCAATTCTTTTAAAAGCCGAGCACTGAAGAAAAGTTTAAGGCAGGGACCAATTTTTGGCCATTTAGAGTCTGCTAAGTGGCACTTTTTAACCATCTCATTTCCAGTTTCTCCCAACTCCAGATAACAAACACATCCCACTGCATAATTTTATACAATGTCAATAGAAAAGCATAATGGAGGATGTGGAAAGAGAATTCTTTCTGGCTTTACAATTCAAATTTTGCTAAAATTTCCCCTTTCTATGAAATTCTCCACTTCAAAACAAATGACCAAAAAAAAAAATGTGGCCATTGGGAGCATTCCAAAGTACAGAAGAAAGAGGGATATTGGCCTAGGAGAATTGCCAGATGTAGTACAAAGGGTGGTAAATTAGATATCAAAGAGGTGTTTTTTTCCCCCTCGCACTGGTAACATTCAGAAAAGTTGCAGTGGCTCTTCTGGTTTATAATAATGTTAATAATAATAATGTTGGTATTTGTTAAGCGCTTACTATGTGCAGAGCACTGTTCTAAGCGCTGGGGGAGATGCAGGGTCATCAAGTTGTCCTATGTGAGGCTCACAGTTAATCCCTATTTTACAGGTGAGATAACTGAGGCACAGAGAAGGTAAGTGACTTGCTCACAGTCACACAGCTGACAAGTGGCAGAGCCGGGGGTCGAACCCATGACCTCTGACTCCAAAGCCCAGGCTCTTTCCACTGAGCCACACTAGAGCGCAGTACTACAATGTGGGGAAGAAGGACTGTGGGTTAACAGATTGTACATTCCAAGTGATTAGTACAGTGCTCTGCACATAGTAAGCGCTCAATAAATACTACTGAATGAATGAATGAACAGATTGATTCCAAACAGTGCACGTTTGCTCCTCTCTCTCAAGTGAACCCACCCCAGCTATAAATGTAGGGCCCGATTTGTACAGAAAAAAGACAGGAGTAGTTAGAGGAAGGTGGAAACTGGCTACCCTCAAAGAGTTGTTCCAGTTAGAGTTTGCAAGAACAAATATTTGATTATTTAATTCTCAGACATAGAATTTAGTTTGGGTTTAGAGTCAGAGCCCTGCCACACTACTGATGGTGGTAAATGGAGATGATTCTGATCAACTGCTCACCACAGCTTAAATCCTGTTCATTCATTCATTCAATCGTATTTATTGAGCGCTTGTGTGCAGAGCACGGTAATAAGCGCTTGGAAAGTACAATTTGGCAACAGATAGAGACAATCCCTACCCAACAACGGGCTGGAGTACTCAGGCCAGGGATCAAATAATAGATTCAAAGGCTGGAGACCGAGGCTATATGAGAGAATGAATTAATTAACATTTGAACTCCATTACTCAAATTAGAAAATAGGGAGGGTACGAAAATTTCAACTTGTTTTAATAGTTTGTGAGAAATCCAAACACATTTACCTGGAGAGGAAAGATAAACAGATGGAACTTCCAAAAGAGTATTAAACTTTGAATACTGACTGTGTATACACTACATATTCCAGCCTGTCCCTCCATTACATTTTCAACCTCTTGCTTGGCTTTTTTTAAAAAATTCTGTTGATGACTGAAAAACTTATGACCTTCGGGCTCTTTTTTAAGTTCAAAGTCAAACAGCCTCATGCGTTTTAGAAGTTCAAGGACTTTGGAGTAGAGCAATTGTATATTTTACATTGGAGAAATGTTTTTACCACCTGTGATTTCATGCCAGACATAGATTCCTCACTTGGCCCCCTCAAACTTCCTCTTCCCAGCTCTTTTCAAGATTTTCAGAAAGTCTTTGGGAGCAAATTTATATCCACTCCTGTATGTCTAATGCTCTGGAAAAAAAATATGGATTTCTCTTTGCCACAGGACAGACAATGCTACTGTATTTATTTATGTATATTAGTGTCTTTCCCCCCTCTTCTAGACAGTGAGCTCATTGTGGGCAGGGAATGTGTCTGTTTATTGTTATATTGGGCTCTCCCAAGAGCTTAGTACAGTCCTTTTAACACAGTAAGTGCTCAATAAATACAATTGAATGAATGAATACTGCAGTAGGCATGTCAATTAGAATTCTACATGTGGAGCTGCCAACTCTGTTTCACATACTGTAAAAGAAAACTATACTTTGTAATATTTTCAAGAGAATTTAGGATAAGAACATAGTCACAGAAGTACACATTTTCATCAGTGACTCTCTAATTTTTGAGATATTTTGCTCCCAAACATTATTTTTAAGTGTATTATGTTCTATTCCAACCTCGGACTGATAGCACATTTGTGCTAATTGTTCTTTGGCTTTGTTTAGAAAGATGAAAACTTACATGTGCAAATTTCTGCAAATCAAATGCATTTATCCATTAAAAATCAAGTTAGGTTAACTGTAATGATTAAAGAAAATTATGAGACATTCAGAATGTGAGGGATTTAAAGCCAAGTGGAATTCTTTGAGATTAAGGAGCTGTAAATTTGGCAGTAGTACTAGATTGGGGGTGGGATGGGGTTTTGATATTAGCTGTTTTCCTTGGCCACAATCTGAAAAAATAAACACTGCTCTTATGACTTGCTAATTAGAATTGAGTCATTTTGTATAGCTGATTTCTTAAAGAACTTCCTGCTTACTTTTATAGGTTTCAGATATCTTACATACGGAAGATGGTTCCTTATTTCCTTGCCATATTCCATTTTAACAGAAAGTTTTTCAAGGAAAGATACATAATTATCCTCTCTTTAGGATTAGAAAATGGATGAACCTAAATCTGATAGCCCTATGGAAGATTCCTACATTTTGGGGAAATTATTTAAATAACAGCTTTCATTAAAGCAGATATTATGAAGTGATCTGTTGCAAAAGACACATCGAATGCTATTCTCCCAAATTTTAAAGCCAAGGTATGCACACATACAAGTCACCACACCTGCTAGTTTATGACACTTTGGCTTTACACAATCTCAAGCAAGTGCTTTTCAAAGAGTGGGAGGAAAAATTCATTAAGTATTGAGTTGGAAGGGATAGTTGGACTTTTGCAAGGCTTTAAAGGGAAAGAAATTGGGTTGACAGTAAGAGGGTACTCCAACTGGCCTATTTTCTTCCCACATTCAGTGATTCCCAGAGTTATGCCCTTTCTAGGCATTTAATAAATGCTTGTTGATGATGCCTGTTTACATGTATTGATGTCTGTCTCTCCCCCTCTACACTGTGAGCCTGCTGTGGGCAGGGATTGTCTCTCTTTGTTGCTATATTATACTTTCCCAAGCGCTTAGTACAGTGCTCTGCACTCAGTAAGCACTCAATAATACTACTGAATTGAATTGAATGAAAGATGATGATGGTGTGGGAATCTACCCTACTCATTGTGCTTCATCCTCATCTCTCTCATTGCCGACTTCTTGCTCACCGCCCTTCCCCTTGCCTGTAACTCCCTCCTCCTTCACATCCAGCAGACCACTCTTCTCCCCATTCATTCATTCAATCGTATTTATTGAGCGCTTACTGTGTGCAGAACACTACAAAAGTACAATTCAACAATAGAGACAATCCCTGCCCACCGGGCTTTCAAACCCTTTCTGAAATCACATAAAAAACCTCTAATGGTTGCCCATTCCTCTCCACATTAAGCAGATATTCCCAACAAATGGTTTTAAGGCACCTAATCAGCAATATCTCCCTTTTACTTATCCTCACTCTGCTCTCTACACCCTAGCTCACATTCCTCTTTCCTCTCAATCGATCAATCGATATTTATTGAGTGCTTACTGTGTACACAGCATTGTACTAAATGCTTGTGAGAGTACAAGATATTAAAGGCTGTGAAACTCTGCCAAAGCAGAACCTAAGAAAAGGAAATATTTTCTTTTCTATTATCACTTGTCCTCATAGAAAACAGAGCCCTTAGTTAAGATTTGTTTGTCAAAGTGTTCCAGTTTATGATCGTTTATTATAATCTATCTGTCTATCATAATTGATCATAAATATATCCCTTGCTTGATGGTTCTCTGATGGATAGTAAGAATGGGAAGTAGCAGGGCTTAGTGAAAAGACCACGGGCCTGGGAGGCAGAGGATCTGGGTTCTAATCCCGGTTCCACCACGTACCTGCTGTGTGACCTTGGGCAAGTCATTTAACTTTTCTGTGCCTCAGTTCCTTCAACTGCAGAATGGGTTTTCAATACTTGTTCTCCCTCCTACTTAGACTGCGAGCCCCATATATCTTGTATCTACCGAAGCACTTAGTACAGTGCTTGGCACATAGTAAGTGCTTAACAAATACCACAATTATTATTATTAGTAGTAGTAGTAGTAGTTGTTGTAGTAGTAGTAGTATTTGGGCCAATTGGCATGGATGAGGTGGAGTGAAGCAGGAAGCGTACAGAGTTGAGAAGTGAGATGAAATGGGCAGCTGGAGAATCATCAGGAACATCCACATGGATATTGATGTTCCCAAGCTTGAGAAAAGAAGGAGAGAAGCCCTCAGCTGGGCAGACTAGCCCATCGCCCAAGACGGTGTGGCCATAAAAACCCTACTCAAGAGTCTGAACCAAGGAGCTGTCATGTGGGATCATTTGTGGATTGCATCCGAAGAACGTGGTTGTCATATTCTACAACCAATCATTGACTAGAGCTAGGAATGTGGGTTCTGTAGTATATTGGTGGAAAGCAACAGTATGATTAATGCCTACTTTGTCACTCTACCTCACCCTCAGCTCTCTCATCATCAACCCCTTCCTCTCATTCGCCAACCTGCATGGATCTCTCTCCCCCTTCATATCTGACTGACCACCACTTTTCCCATCTTCAAAGTCCTTCCTGAGTCATATCTCCTCCAGGAAGCCTTCTCTGACTAACCTCTAATCTCCCTGACACTATTCTCCCTTCCTTTTGCCTCCCCTATACACTTAAGTCTGTATTTTCTAAACATTTTGGTACTCATTCCATCCCTACAGCACTTATCTTTATAGTCTGCTGCTTCCCCTATCTCTAATTTAGTTCAATGTCTGTTCCCCCTACTAGATTGTAAGCTCTCTGCAGGCAGGGATCGTGTAAACCAACTCCATTATATTGTTTTTTCCTAAGCGTTCTTCACACAGTAAGCATTCAATAAATACCACTGACTGATTGGTTTTGCTGCCATACTGTGCAAAAGCAGGATAGGCACGAAGCACAAAAGGTTCTAACTACACCCATCATTTTGCTGAAAACCCAATAAATCCAAGGGGTAGAGGAAGGTATGTTTGGATTTTGCCAAAAAAAAAAAAGCAAAAAATTGGGGGAATGTTGGGGTACAGAAATGGGAATGAGGGATGAGGCGGAAACAGTGAATAAATAGCTAGCAAACTAAGCCAGCCTACTTTTAATAGCTCCAGGTCAGTTACTGCAGATAAAGTCCCAAAGGGTCTGGTTGTTTACTGGGGAGGAGTTGGGGTGGGAAGAGGGAGGGAACTAGAGGTGCATGGAAAGGGAAACCCAGAGCTGCAGGACCATCTGCCCTCAATTTACAGCAAGAAGCCCTAGGGTGTGGACCACAGTGGAAATTAAGATCTGGATTTGGTAGCCCCCATATTCTCTCGTGTTCATTCATTCATTCATTCATTCAATAGTATTTATTGAGCGCTTACTATGTGCAGAGCACTGTACCAAGCACTTGGAATAAACAAGTCGGCAACAGATAGAGACAGTCCCTGCCGTTTGACGGGCTTACAGTCTAATCGAGGGAGACGGACAGACAAGAACAATGGCAATAAATAGAGTCGAGGGGAAGAACATCTCGTAAAAACAATGGCAACTAAATAGAATCAAGGTGATGTACAATTCATTAACAAAATAAATAGGGTAATGGAAATACATACAGTTGAGCGGACGAGTACAGTGCTGAGGGGATGGGAAGGGAGAGGTGGAGGAGCAGAGGGAAAAGGGGAAAAAGAGGGTTTAGCTGCGGAGAGGTAAAGGGGGGGTGGCAGAGGGAGTAGAGGGAGAAGAGGAGCTCAGTCTGGGAAGGCCTCTTGGAGGAGGTGAGTTTTAAGTAGGGTTTTGAAGAGGGGAAGAGAATCAGTTTGGCGGAGGTGAGGAGGGAGGGCGTTCCAGGACCGCGGGAGGACGTGGCCCAGGGGTCGTGTTAATCAGCAGTACATGACTATTAGGTTAAACAGTATTCCCTTACTGTGACAGTTGGGTGTGGGTATTTCTAAGAAGCATCCCAGCAGTGCCACATAGGCAATAGCTGCAAAAACTGCAAGTCCCTAACGTAGCATGGAACAGTGTATGTAATAAGTGAATCGGTTATGCCAGACTGGACTCTCCTTTAAAACTGACTTTCTTGAGAAGTGACGCTATTTTTGTTGGATTATAGATCGAAAGCTCACTGTGGGCAGGGAATATGTCTACCAATTCTGTTGTACTCTCCCAAGCGCTTAGTCCAGTGGTTTGCACGCAGTAAGCGCTCAGAAAATACCCCTGATGGACTGATGGATGAATCCATGAGAATACTAAACTTTCAATCATCTTGCCAAGAATGGGGATGAACTCTTATGTCCCAACTGGCCGATTCTGTAAGGAGATACTTTTTGGGGAGGTACTTGGTCTGGTGACATACGTGGACACACACCCTGTGCACATCGTTCTTGGCTGATTTTGAAAAACTGCTCCACTCTCTGTAAACCCCTAAAGCAAAGAAGTAATTTTGTAAGCCAGTCACGGGTGCTGTGTGAATTCATTAAATTCCTCTAGACTGTAAGTTGGTTGTGGGCAGGGAATGTGTTTGCTTACTGTTGCAGTGTATTTTCCCAAGTGCTTAGTATAGTGCTCTGCACACAGTGAGTGCTCAATAAATATGACTGATGAATATTAAAAGATAGAGAGGAGAGAGAGGAATATTTATAAAAATACGAACATGGAAGCAAATATCATAGTAGTAAGATAGATTGTTTTCTGCTTGTTTGTTCTACAATGCCTGAGGCTAAATACCCCAGAAACATTCCAATAGAGCACATTTAAGAAAATGGCCTATTTCTGGTACTTTATCCAGTGGCTAATATAACAGTCATTCGACTTTGTAAAGTATATATTTGGGGTTGTTTTAAACAGACAAAAACCCTTCCTTATAAATCTACGTGCCCCTCCTTAGGACAAATATAACTGTTTCATCAACGACACTCATTTAATAGGCTTTACTGATTGAAGAAAATTAAGTGTTCCTAAGAAGAGTAGCAAAGAACTACATGTTGCATGTTATTGAACCTCTTAAAGTTTTGATTCAAGAAAATGAGTATAGAAAATACGACACAGTGCTTAATTACTGTTTTCTCAATATGAAATGAATGAGATGCTTTGGTTTAGGATCATTAGGTTTGGTTCAATAGGTTTTTGATGTTGCTCTAATAGTATGTGAGAAATTAACAGGGCCATTTATGACTGTGTATTGCAGCATTTACATGAGGATTTTTATTGCTCTTGTTCAGATAAATCAAATTAATGGGTCTCCTCTGAGCAGCGCTGCACCAAATCATGGTCTGTCAAGACCTGCTGTATTTTTGATGGCCTTTAATGTTAAAAGTAGCAGATTGTCTGCTAGTTGAAAAGGGCAAAACAATATATTTTTAAGATAGCATATTCCTGGAATAAATGCAATATATTTCATTAGGCTACTCTGAAGACAACAAAATGATATTTTAAAGAAGCGACCTAACACGCTCGGAACAAAGCTTTCACAGGAGTACAAGGCACAATATTGTGATTAGTTTGAAAAATCAAGCTTCACAGTCAAGTAAAGGAACCATGATTTGCCTTTGAAAAGCCATTTGATTATTTCCATACCATTATATTTTGCTCATTACCATCATTCTCGTAACAAAATTATACTTTGAAATTCCATGATGTTTTTCATTGAGTCACTAAGACCATTTACAAAGACAGTCTAAGAAGAAAGACTAAAGGTAAGTGAAATATACGTTGATCTGGGATGGGGTGGGAACTGTACTGAACTCCACCAGCAGACAGGAAAACCAGTGGCAGCTTGAAGATACTTAAATGAATACAAAGATTTTCACCTAACTAGAGTTCTGAACTAGAAGGGTTGTTCAGGGGATATAAGTATTCATTCATTCAATAGTATTTATTGAGAGCTTGCTATGTGCAGAACACTGTACTAAGCGCTTGGAATGTACAATTCGGCAACAGATAGAGACAATCCCTGCCCAATGACGGACTCACAGTCTAATCGGGGGAGACAGCAGAGCAAAACAGAACGAAATAAAAACGAGACATCACAATAAATAGAATCAAGGGGATGTACACCTCATTAACAAAATAAATAGGATAAAAAATAATATATACAAATGAGCACAGTACTGAGGGGAGGGGAAGGGGGGCAGAGAGTGGGGTGGGGAAGGGATGGGGAGCAGAGGGAAAGGGGGCTCAGCTGAGGGGAGGTGAAGCGGGAAGGGAGAGGAGCAGAGGGTGGAGGGGGAGCAGAGGGAAAAGGGGGGAGCTCAGTCTGGGAAGGCCTCTTGGAGGAGGTGAGCTCTCAGTAGGGCTTTGAAGAGGGGAAGAGAGTTAGTTTGGCGGACGTGAGGAGGGATGGCATTCCAGGACAGCTGTAGGACATGGGCCAGGGGTCGACGGCAGGAGGGAGCACAGAAGGTGGTGTGGAACCCACCAAGGAAATACATACATATATATGCCCTAAAACCCAGGAAACAGGGAGAGGGGATATCTGTGTGAGCATTAAAAGGGAAGAGATGAACAAATATTGATTAGAGACTTCCCAAACAGGAGAAGGTGGGAACAAGTTTCTGGGGACTTTATTGTAATTTTTTTATTCATATTAATGTCTGTCTCCCCCTCTAGAGCATAAGCTCATTGTGGGCAGAGACTTTGTTTATTGTCCCAAGTGCTTAGTGCAGTGCTTTGCACAGGGTAAGTGCTCAATAAATATGATTGATTGAGTGAATGAATGAATGACTTGAGAGTTGATTTGCTGGTGATGGGCAACATTAACTTTGCTGGTATCTGCTGGGGAAAAAAACTGAGATGGGCCCAGATTGGAAAAAACAAAAACGACGAATAGATTGGGATTGGCATTTTCTGACAAGAACAAGGCCAATTTTGTACAATTATCCAAACTTTAGAAACAATTATCCACCATATCTCTATAGTCGTTCTCTGTGCTTGAATAATATACTGAAGACAAAAAAATTCACTTATGGGTGTGTGTGTCCCTGAAAAGGTCACTGGAGGAGCTCCATTCATTCATTCAATCATATTTATTGAGCGCCTACTTTGTGCAAAGCACTATACTAAGCGCTTGGAAAGTACAATTCAGCAACAGATAGAGACAATCCCTACCCAACAACAGGCTCACTGTCTACAAGGGGGGAGACAGACATCAAAACCAGTAAAGAGGCATCAATAGTAAAAATATTGAACGCTTCACGAATTTGCATGTCATCCTCAGTTCTGCCAATACTGCACACACAATGACTGTCTTTTGTTGTGCTGTCATGTTCGTGGTTTTTAAGTCACTGTTTTTGCCTTGCTTCCTAGTCTCATGATCTTTAGGAAGCTTCTACTCCACCAGGACCCGCTACTAGCATCCAGCTGGGAATTTATTAAATGGTTTCCAGACTCCAGCTCTACTAATGGTGTCAAATACTTATGAAAACTTCATAGAGGTCTTGGTGCTGCTTCCTGCACTTTTCCTGTATCTGATGTGCTCTAAAGATTATGTTCGCCATGCTGGGCTGTAATCTGAAGCCACTCTGCGATTCCAGTAGCATGCTGTCAACAGTATTCTTCAGTAGCTGAGCCAAGAGTTTACCAACTAGGATCTCGCTGGCAATGGAAAGTAGTGTGATCCCTTGATAGCTGCCACAGTCTGATATTTCATCTTTCTTCTTAAAGATGGTGGGGAAAGAAGCACCTTTAAGATCCTGTAAGGTACCTGCTCGTTGTTCCATACGTTCCATTGGCTTGTACCCACCCCAGCGCTTAGGGCAGTGCCTGGAACATAGTAAGCACTCAAAAAATACCATAATTATCATTATTATTATGAAAGAGCTTGGGTAAGTGTAACAGCAGTACATCTGATCCCCTCCGCTCTCGTCAATCTCAGTGCTAGGACATCAGATTCAGGGACTGAGCTATTTTTTATGGCTCTGACTATTGCAGTGACTACCTCATTAGTTGGGACAAATGCCATGTCTTTGTAAGTTAGAAGATGTTCTGCGGTCACACAGCAGACAAGTGGCAGAGTAGGAATTAGAATCCGGGTCCTCTGACTCCCAGGCCCAGGTTCTTTCTACTAGGTCATGCTGCTTCCCATTCGTATTTTAATGCCAAATACTGTTTCAGCTCAGCAGATGTAAAATCTGCTTTCACCCCATAATAAGAGCCCCAGAAAACAGTATGTCTATCAGACATCAGGAGTAGGACGCACAAAATAAATAATTACAATAAGAGTTTGGAAAGAACATGACTGGCCTTCTAGGAAATTAGCTGGGGATTTCATTTGTGCTACTGTTGCTCCTCAGTCTTTCCCCTGTCATCACGATCCATGGTCTCATATCACAATATGTAGCCGTTAATTAAAAGGTGTAAATGAAGTAGTCCTCCTACAATAACACTTGACTCAGGCGACGAACTGGATTTAAATTAGAGAAATGGAAAAGGTGAATTGTAGATCAATCATCGTATTTATTAACTGCCTTTTTAATCCAGAGTGGTGAGTTTGACAGAGCATTGGGTATTGTACACCCCTTACCCAGCACACGGCACCGTGCCGTCGTTACACCGAGTTCCTAAAACAGGGACCTAGTAATCAACCACTCAGTGGTATTTATGGAGAACTTACTGAGTACAGAGCACTGCAGTATGCACTTGGGAAAGTACAATACCACAGAGTTGATAGACAGGTCCCCTGCCCACAACAAGCTGACAGTCCAGGAAGAATTCAGCACTTTAGTGCAGTGGACAAACTTCAGAGTTCTCCTTTGTTTCTATCTGTGGGATGCAGACTTGATCTGGTCAGTTCATACAGTTTTAGAGACCGTATGCCCCGAAGAAGGCAGGGACTTAGGGAGATGAACTTGCTCAGTGTTTGAATCCTGTGTTTCAGTGTTTGATTATCTGACGTAGAAAATGCTCCCAGGAAATTTCCGGGGTGCACAGTTCCTCAACCTCACCCCTGCCCTCCTCAAATAAAGTAACATGAGGTCCTGCATTAGGTGAAACAATAGTGTTTTGTGCATGGTTTTGTCTCATGACCTGAAAGACCTACCTACAGTTAGGATTTATTAGGCTCCATGTTCATGCCAAGATGGTGGGAAGAGCTTCCTGAACAGTAGCAGCAGGGAGGAGGAGGAGAATGGGAGAAACACCTCAGACTCTCCTTTCTTCTTCTTTATGTCCACCTCCTCCTCTTTGACCGCAGTAGCTGCTCTTGCCTCTCCCACCATCACCACGGCTGAATTGGCCCATCTTTCTGGGCAGAAGCAGCAGTGTCTTCCCGGCATTTCTTGGGCTTTTTCTCTAAGGCCACTACAGCATCTGCCTGGACCGAGGAGCAGCGTGGCCTGGTGGAGCTTGGGAGTCAGATGACATGGGTTCTGATTCTGGCTGTGACTCTCGACTGCTGTGTGACCTTGGGAAAGTCACTTCACTTCTCTGTGTCTCAGTTACCTCATCTGTAAAATGGGGATTGAGACTGTGAGCTCTTGGCCTAGTGGAAAGAGCACGGGCCTGGAAGTCAGAGGACACAGTTCTAATCCTGGCTCTGCCATATGTCTGGTATGTGGCCTTAAGTGGGCAAGTCACTTAACTTCTCTGTGCCTCATTTAACTCATCTGTAAAATGGGGATTAAGACTATGATCCCATGTGGGACAAGGACTGTGTCCAAACTGATTACTTTGTATCTAACCCAGCTTCACGGACTCCGTCCTCTCCTGGTTCTCCTCTTACCTCTCTGGCCGGTCATTCTCGGTCTCCTTCGCTGGCGCCTCCTCCCCCTCCCATCCTTTAACTGTTGGAGTTCCTCAAGGATCAGTTCTTGGCCCTCTTCTGTTCTCCATTTACACTCACTCCCTCAGTGAACTCATTCGCTCTCACGGCTTTGACTACCATCTCTACGCAGATGACACGCAGATCTACATCTCCGCCCCTGTCCTCTCCCCCTCCCTTCAGGCTCGCATCTCCTCCTGCCTCCGGGACGTCTCCACCTGGATGTCGGCCCGCCACCTAAAACTCAACATGAGCAAGACTGAGCTCCTCATCTTCCCTCCCAAACCCGGTCCTCTCCCAGACTTCCCTATCACCGTGGATGGCACGACCGTCCTTCCCGTCTCTCGGACCCACGATCTCGGTGTCATCCTTGACTCGTCTCTCTCGTTCACCCCACACATCCTATCCGTTACCAAGACCTGCCGGTTTCACCTTTACAATATCGCCAAGATCCGCCCTTTCCTCTCCACCCAAACGGCTACCTTACTGCTACGGGCTCTCGTTATATCCCGGCTAGACTACTGTGTCAGCCTTCTCTCTGACCTCCCTTCCTCCTCTCTCACCCCGCTCCAGTCTATTCTTCACTCCGCTGCCCGGCTCATCTTCCTGCAGAAACGATCTGGGCCTGTCACTCCCCTTCTTAAACAACTCCAGTGGTTGCCTATCAACCTCCGCTCCAAACAAAAACTCCTCACTCTAGGCTTCGAGGCTCTACATCACCTTGCCCCTTCCTACCTCTCCTCCCTTCTCTCTTTCTACCACCCACCCCGCACGCTCCGCTCCTCTGCCGCCCACCTCCTCACCGTCCCTCGGTCTCGCCTATCCCGCCGTCGACCCCCGGGCCACGTCCTCCCGCGGTCCTGGAACGCCCTCCCTCCTCACCTCCGCCAAACTGATTCTCTTCCCCTCTTCAAAACCCTACTTAAAACTCACCTCCTCCAAGAGCCCTTCCCAGACTGAGCTCCCCTTCTCCCTCTACTCCCTCTACTACCCCCCCTTCACCTCTCCGCAGCTAAACCCTCTTTTCCCCCTTTCCCTCTGCTCCTCCCCCTCTCCCTTCCCATCCCTTCAGCACTGTACTCGTCCGCTCAACTGTATATATTTTCATTACCCTATTATTTTGTTAATGAAATGTACATCGCCTTGATTCTATTTAGTTGCCATTGTTTTTACGAGATGTTCTTCCCCTTGACTCTATTTATTGCCATTGTTCTCGTCTGTCCGTCTCCCCCGATTAGACCGTAAGCCCGTCAAATGGCAGGGACTGTCTCTATCTGTTGCCGACTTGTTTATTCCAAGTGCTTAGTACAGTGCTCTGCACATAGTAAGCGCTCAATAAATACTATTGAATGAAAGTGCCTAGAACAGTGCTTGGCAAATAGTAAGTGCTTAACAACTACAGTAATGATAATGATAATCATGTTGACTGTGGCAATGGGGCCAGGGAGGGCAACAGCAATGGTTAGTCTACCTTCTCCCTCTCTTCCCTCTTTTTTCCTTTTCCCCCTCCCTCTCTCCTTTGTCCCTTTCTTTCTCTCCCTTTCATCTCTTTTACCCCTCCCCCTCTACATCTCTTTCTCTTCCGCTCTTTCCTTCTCCCCCTCCCCATTCGTGTTTTCTCTCCCACTCTTTTTGGCTCTCCACCCTCCTAATATGGGTCCCCAAAATTCTGGTCCCCATCACCAAAAGCCCTTGAATGACCCTGATCTTTTGAGCTGATCCCAGAAACATCCTAGCCTCCTGGGAATCCTCTGGACTAGGCATAATCTGGGACCAGGCCAATTTTCTGGATTTTTTTTTTTTTTGAGCTAGAGAGGACCTTCTGGAACTGAATGACCTCCAAGGGTGAATACATAAGATCAAGTGTTGAGACATTTTCCTGGGTAAGAGCATTGGACTTTTCACTGACCATGCACAAATAAGCTTTTGGAAATACCATTTTGATGATAGCAGGCTATGAACTGATATTCAGTACTCTGATACTCCTTTCATTTTAGTTCTGTAGCTTGGCTTACTCAGATAGTTCCCATTCAAAATTAAAAATGTATTTCTATTCTATTCGAATAGAATAGAATAGAACTCCTTCCCACCAGAAATGTTCATGGATAAAAGTCTCCTCGAATAATAACTGTGGTATTTGTTAAGTGCTCACTATGTCTCAAGCACTGTACTAAGCACTGGGGTAGATAGATGATAATCATTTTGGACACAGTTCCTATCACACATAGGGCTCCCAGTCTCAATCCCCATTTTACAGATGAGGTAACTAAGGCACAGAGAAGTTAAGTGAGTTGCCCAAGGCCACACAGCAGATAGGTGGCAGAGCCGGGATTAGAACCTAGGTCCTTCTGACTTCCAGTCCTATATTCTATCCACTAGTCCACACTGCTTCACCTCTCTCTACCAGTCTTCTTTACTTCTTTCCAATTTCTATCTTCTTTCTTCCCGTGCGCCCCTCACTCCTCCCTCAGATCCTCCCTTGTAAAACTCATCACCCTCATCTCTTCCTAGGCCACCTTTGAAACTCAGGGCAGAAATTAGTGTTTTTCCCTATTTCCATAGAATGGTCAATAATTTAGTTCATCAAGTAGATTATTTTTCTTAAAAATTTAAATGGGCCACATGGTACTTATTTTGAAGATCAACTACTACCTAATGTTTCACCAAACCTTTCAGGGACCTCTATTTAACAGCTGAGGAAAGAAATGAAGCAGATCACTGATTTATATACGATCCCACAGTCAACCAGTGACAGTACCAGACTAGTGGTTGATCTCTTAAGCCAAGAAATGAGGAGCTTCTTACAAAAATGAGGACTATGCTCAAAGAATAAGCTGTTGATCGTCTTGCTTGTAGCTTTTCAGTTTTCCATGTTAACTGGACACAGATTGTGCATATGGTCACCATGATCATTAATCATTTTAGTGGCTTCTTTCAGAAAGAAACCCATCATGCATTCATGAAGGAGAGGATTAGGTAATAGGGATTAAAGATCTGCAAATCTTGCAGTTCAAATTTCAAACCCACATGAGACTAGCTTTGCTTATGCATTCATACTCTAACCTCAAACCAAGCAAAAAGAAATTCCTCTTTAGAAGCCTAACTTTTTTTTTTAACTTAGTGGGGTATTTGTGGGATTGACTTTGAAAAATCAAAATAATAAGCCTGCTCAGTCTCTGATTCTCAAATACTCACATGCCTTGAAGAAATCACCCCACTGCCACTTATTGCCCATCATTCCTTTCCCTAATTCTATAACAGCCTTGCAGATAGATTAAAAGCCACAAACCTCGAACCAGCAAACATGTTACCAGCCAGTGATATCTTTGCCACTCCTCCCCACATTTACCAATGTCATGGAAGTGTTGCATTTGATGACATTAAACTCTAGGAGCCCGAGGGAAGGACCAGCTTTATTCTTAACTCACATTTTCCATTTCTATTAAAATTGTGACTTGCCTACAGCCTGCTTTCTTTTAGGGTCAGGCTAATCTAATTTCTTTTGGTCCTAACCTAATTTGCAGAATCATAGAGGGGGAAGAGATCGAATCAGCGAGGCCTCTGCTTCCAGGCAGATGAATGTAAACTGCCCAGGACAGATGGTGTCGATTCTTTTCTCTAAAATCTTCAGAGAGAAGCACATCCTTTGGTGGTAGCCCATTCTAGTGTTTCACCACCTTAAGAGTCAATCATTTTTTCTTTCCAGATAGCCAACCAAAATCTCTTCCATCTTAACTGAACCTCATTTCTCCATGTTTAGTCCTCAATGAATTCGAAGAACTGATGAGCCCAGAGTCCTTTGTCCCTCACTGAAGCTTGAAGGTGGCAGACTCAAGTCAAATAAAAGGAAATATTTCTTCCCACAGCTGTTTAACATATGGAATTTATTATATTTCTTCATCATACTGATTAAGTGCTTGCTTTTTGCCAAGCACTATACTAACTGCTAGGAAAAGGTACTGAGACATTTATTCCGGTGCTATACCTGGCCCACAGGGGACTCACAATCCAAAAGGCAGCATGGCCCAGGGGAGAGAGAACGGGCCTGGGAATCGGAAGGGTCTGGGTTCTGATCACGGCTCCGACACTTGTCTGCTAGGTGACCATGGGCAAGTCACTTTGCTTCTCTGTGCCTTGGTTACCTCATCTGTAAAATGGGGGTTGACTGTGGGGCCCTTGTGGGGCAAGGACTGCGTTGAACCTGATTAGCTTGTATGTACCCAGAGCTTAGTACTGTGCCTAATACATAGTAAGCACTTAACAAATATCATTAAAAAAAGGGTTGGGGAGGACAGGCACACTGGGAAAGAAATGACTAGATAAAGTTAGCAAAAAAAACAATTTCACAACAAGAACAACAGCATCGACCATAGCTGCAGTACATTTCTGCTGGGAGGAATTAGTCCTTTGGGTCCTCCCCTTTCTAGGGAGGGTGGGGTTCTATGACCAACTGTCATGATCTTCCCAAGAGTGAAAGTTGGGAAGGGATGCCCCTGCCCAATCCCTCACCAGTGGAGACAGGTCTTCTCCCCAGTGATGGCGGGCAAGGTGGTAGGAGGATCACATTCCAGTCATCAGACATCACCCTCTGCCACTACCTTCTCCCACTTCCACCAGACCCAACAGACCGCACAGCCCTGATGGTGGAGCCTCTCTGGACCATGTGGTTCCATCTTATGCCTCTCCATTATCTCAGAACATTGTGTAGACAGAAAATATCGGTAAATTCAAGAAGGCTGTGAATTCATTCATGGATGAGGGGTCGGTAATGGGTCACAACAGGGATGTTAATAACAATAATAGTGGCATTTGTTAAGTGCTTGCTGTGTGCCACGGACTATACTTAGCACTGAGATAGATACGAGCTAATCGGGTTGGACACGGTCCCTGTCCACATGAGGCTCACAGTCCCTATTTTATAGAAAAGGTAAATGAGACACGGAGAAGTGAAGCGACTTGCCCAACATCATGCAGCAGACAAGTGGCTGGGATTAGAATTCAGGTCCTTCTGACTCCCAGGCCTGTGCTCTTTCCATTAGACCATGTGGCTTAGAATATTCAGGAAGGAATCGAATGGATTAAAGCATTGGGTTTTTTTGAGAAGGAACGTTCAACATATTAGAAGGAAAAACCGTAACAACCCTTCGGTGCTGCTATCTGAAACAGTATACTGGGCTGGATGGATCACTGATTTGATCCAGTGTGGATTTGATTCTGGTCTTATGGTCACATTCTCTCCATGCAACCCTCACACAGTTTCAAACAGTTATTCAGTCCCTCTTTAGCTTTCTTTTTTCTAGGCTAAATTCCTTTAATCCCCAAATTAATTTAACCTGTCCTCACTGGACTGGTTTTCTTTCTGATGTAGTTTTTCACTGGGCTTTTGGGTACAGGGAGAAAGTCTTAAGGGGAAGGAGAGCAGGAAGCAATATATTCATTATTAAATTCACAGGTTCAATTATAAGCCCACAGGGCAGGCGTCATATTGGATTCAGTGTTGGTGCAGGAGCTGAGACCTAGCTGGGTCTTAATTAAATGTTACTACTACTCTTGATCAATGGAGGGTGGTGGCAAATCAGAAGGGGGAAATTTCCACTGTCCTTCCAGACTCTTCCAGTATCTTTTTCATTGATTTCAGCGACTAAAGGAGCAAAGGGGGTGACAGAAAAAGGGGTGACAGAAATTGGAGTAAAAGATGCAAGAAAGGTGAGATAGAGAGAAGCGATTGAAAATAATAATAATAGTTGTGACACTTAAGTGCTTATTCTTCACCAAGAACTGCACTAAATGCTAGGGTAAATACAATAGAATCAGATCAGAAACAGTCCCTGTCCCACTTTGTGGCGGAAAGTCTGAGAAGGAGGGAGAATATTTAATCCCCATTTTACTGATGAGGAAACTGAGGCACAGAGAATTGAAGTGACTTGCCTATGCTCGCAAAGCAGGCAAGCAGCAAAACTTCGAATAAAAACCCAATTTCCAGATTCCCAGTCCTGTGCTCTTTCCACTAGGTCACACTGCTTTGCAAAAGCTGCAGTTGAACCCAGAGAAGACAAAAAAGAATAACTAAATCCTCCTTCCAGATCTTTCTAAGGAAATAAAGAATACTTATCTGTTAGAGACTAATAAAAGTGTTAATAATAATATTTGTTAAGCACTTACTATGTGTCAAACACTATAGTAAGCACTGGGTAGAGATAAAATCATCAGGTTGGGCTCAGTCCTTGCCCCACGTAGGGCTCGCAGTCTAAGTAGGAAGGAGAAGAGGTATTGAATGCCCATTTTGCAGGTCAGAAAACTGAGGCACAGATAGGTTAAGTGACTTGCCCAAGATCACACAGCACACCAATGGTGATGGCTGGAATAGAACCCAGGTCCTCTGACTCCTAGGCATATGCGCTTTCAACAAGACCTGCTGCTCAGTTTCATTAAAATATTTTTTTCTCCTATAGTTTTGACCTTGAGAGATTCCCTTTGCTCGGCTCTCTATCCTTGTCCTTCTCTCACTTCTTCTAGCTCCAGTTCTCTCCTGGAGGTGTATTCATTCATTCATTCAATAGTATTTATTGAGCGCTTACTATGTGCAGAGCACTGTACTAAGCGCTTGGGATGAACAAGTCGGCAACAGATAGAGACAGTCCCTGCCGTTTGACGGGCTTACAGTCTAATCGGGGGAGACGGACAGACAAGAACAATGGCAGTAAACAGCGTCAAGGGGAAGAACATCTCGTAAAAACAATGGCAACTAAATAGAATCAAGGCGATGTACAATTCATTAACAAAATAAATAGGGTAACGAAAATATATACAGTTGAGCGGACGGGTACAGTGCTGTGGGGATGGGAAGGGAGAGGTGGAGGAGCAGAGGGAAAAGGGGAAAATGAGGCTTTAGCTGCGGAGAGGTAAAGGGGGGATGGCAGAGGGAGTAGAGGGGGAAGAGGAGCTCAGTCTGGGAAGGCCTCTTGGAGGAGGTGATTTTTAAGTAAGGTTTTGAAGAGGGAAAGAGAATCAGTTTGGCGGAGGTGAGGAGGGAGGGTGTTCCAGGACCGCGGGAGGACGTGACCCAGGGGTCGACGGCGGGATAGGCGAGACCGAGGGACGGCGAGGAGGTGGGCGGCAGAGGAGCGGAGCGTGCGGGGTGGGCGGTAGAAAGAGAGAAGGGAGGAGAGGTAGGAAGGGGCAAGGTGATGGAGAGCCTTGAAGCCTAGAGTGAGGAGTTTTTGTTTGGAGCGGAGGTCGATAGGCAACCACTGGAGTTGTTTAAGAAGGGGAGTGACATGCCCAGATCGTTTCTGCAGGAAGATGAGCCGGGCAGCGGAGTGAAGAATAGACCGGAGCGGGGCGAGAGAGGAGGAAGGGAGGTCAGAGAGAAGGCTGACACAGTAGTCTAGCCGGGATATGACGAGAGCCCGTAATAGTAAGGTAGCCGTTTGGGTGGAGAGGAAAGGGCGGATCTTGGCGATATTGTAGAGGTGAAACCGGCAGGTCTTGGTAACGGATAGGATGTGTGGGGTGAACGAGAGGGACGAGTCAAGGATGACACCGAGATTGCGGGCCTGCGGGACGGGAAGGATGGTCGTGCCATCCACGGTGATGGAGAAGTCTGGGAGCGGACCGGGCTTGGGAGGGAAGATGAGGAGCTCAGTCTTGCTCATGTTGAGTTTTAGGTGGCGGGCAGACATCCAGGTGGAGACGTCCCGGAGGCAGGAGGAGATGCGAGCCTGAAGGGAGGGGGAGAGGACAGGGGCGGAGATGTAGATCTGCGTGTCATCTGCGTAGAGATGGTAGTCAAAGCCGTGAGAGCGAATGAGTTCACCGAGGGAGTGAGTGTAAATGGAGAACAGTGGAGAACAATGGAGAAGGTGTACTCACCTTTAACCTAGGAAAGAGTAATTCCAACTTCTTCTTGCCTTTTTTCCACCAGGCTTCTGCCCATTACCCTTTGAAAACTCGAGCCTTTGTCGGCTTCCTATGATCAGAGTGCTACAGCAACACGTATGGGAACCAAATGGGACTTCCACGTTCAGGCTGGCTCATTCTCACTAGGAGAGTCCATCATCCATCAATAACATGTATATTCATAGGGTCTACCTGTCTAATATGGCATAGTGGATAGAGCACGGGCCTGGGAGCCTGAAGGTCATGAGTTCTAATCCCAGCTCTGCCACTTATCTGCTGTGTGACCTTGGACAAGTCACTTCACTCCTCTATGCCTTTGTTATCTCATCTGTAAAATGGGCATCAAAACTGTGAGTCTCACATGGGACAGAGACTGCGTCCAAACCAATTTGCTTATAAACACCCCAGCACTTAGTACAGTGCCTGACACATAGTAAGCACTTAACAAATATTCATTCATTTCAACTTTCAGAGGAAAACATTAATCAAATATCGTGATTAAGGTTTTGGCAGGCCCAGGCCCGGTGTCTTAACTTCTGTTTAAGTTTTCTGTTTAATCCGGCTGTCTCCTTAATGATTAAAAATAATAATTGTGGTATTTGTTAAGCGCTTACTATGGGTCAAGAACTTTTCTAAGAGTTGGGGTACATGCAAGTTAATCAGGTTGGACACGGTCGCTGTCCCACATGGGGTTCAGGGTCTAAGTAGCAAGGAGCACAGTTGTTCTCTCTGGGTCATAAATAGAACCTGGGTTTTCGTTCTGTGCCCCAGGAAATTTTAGAAAAATATGCCAGTACCCCAGAATTGGGACTGTCTGGCCACACTGGTCAGCTTCCTTTTCACTGACCAACTACTCTTGGTTCATTTTCAAGACTTGAACTTCTATGTTCAGGCTGGCTCACGCTCAGTACATGCTCAATATAGAAGGCCAAGATTTGACACGACAGTTGGCCCTTTTCAGTCCAGGTTCAGCTGTTGCTGAATCTGAGTCGAGCAGACAACCGGTGGGAATGAGCTGCAGTGCCTTTCCATTTTCCCCAGTAAAACTGCAAGGGGCCCAGATGGTCTTTTTCAAAGGGCACCTAGGAGAAGCCTGGGCCTTGCCCCATCTTGTCAGACCTTGTTTCCAAAAATAACAGTAAAAGGTCAGGGGGATATTGTTGGAACTTGCTGGTAAGAAAACCTGAGGAAACGCCAATGAAGTGATACTTTATAGTGGGGACTATGCTTAGCAGTGGGTTTCGGGGTCAGGAATATTTAAGAGAATGGAAAGGTGGGCTGACGTGGCCCTGGAACGATCAAACAAGTCAACTGAACCTAGTAAAAAGATAAACTAGCACTTTAAGGGTAATGATGCTATTAATAACATTCACTGAGCACTAACAGTGCACTGGCTAGCTATATTTTGTACAAGACCTATCTCTCCAGCCAGGAAAATTTCACAATTTAGAAAGCATTTGTGCTGATGACATTGGCCAATGTCCCCTCTTGGAGAATGGGTATCCGATTGCCAAGAGAAACAATCTATGGTTTATCTTTCAGTCAAAGAATGTAAGATAAAATGAAAAGCTAGTATTGTGACAACCGGGGAATCAGAGCTATATCAGGAGATCAACTACTGGTGTGGCCTAGTAGAAAGAGCAAAGGGCTGGAAGTCAGAGGACCTGCCTTCTTATCCCAGCTCTACCACTTGCCTGCTGTGTGACCTTGGGTAAGTCACTTACCTTCTCTGTGCCTCAGTTCCCTCATCTGCAAAACGTCTGTTCTCCCTCCTACTTAGACCGTGAGCCCCATGTGGGACCTGCTTATCTTAGATCTACCCCAGCATTTAGCACAGTGCTTGGTGTATAGTAAGCACTTACCAAATACCACCACAATCACTTTTAAAAAGTTTATCTATTTGACAAACCAAGAAAGAAATGTCACCTTCTAACATTTTACTTTAAATAGGATTTTAAATTGAAGAGAGTGGTCTAAAAAAATTCCAAAACTGTGAAAGGAAAGTTTCCAAGTCTTACCTTTAAATGGAAAATATGAAATGTATAAAAGGGACCTTCAAAGATTTATTCATTCTTTCAAACAGAATATACCTGCAAGTCAGGAGCCCACCGAAGAATAGGGCAAACAGAGTTATGTATATATCTCAAAATCAATAGAAAAAAGAAGTTACCCTATAATGTCAACACATGTACCTCTACCTCAAATCTACTGCTAATTGAGATGAAACATCCCTGTTTCACAATTGTTTTCAATTTTGCCATTGGATCAATTCCCTCAAATAGGAATGGATGCATTAGCCCCGTTCCATGATCATATGGAAGATTTACCAGTACAAATGGATGATAACAGTACATTTAAAGGCCACTATAAATACATTAATTACAAAAACATCCTGGAACTCTTTTTTCCAATCTGCAAGGGAGCCCCTTTTCAATTCCACATGGCTGAGAGAAGGGAGAACTTGTGCTTTCTCCCATTAGAATGAGCTCAGAAAGGTGACCTTCTTATCCTTGAACATGAGGACAAATGCTAGTGCATGTGTTTAACCAACTCTGTCCTATTTTCCTCTCCCAAGAGCTCATTACAGTGCTCCGCATACAGTAAGTGCCAATAAATAACAATGATTTATTGATTGACCTAGGAGAAGCAATGTTTGAGCCAGGACTGGAGGAGGTCTGGGATTGAGGACTTTAAGACTCAGGAGATGTGTAGTTGGTGTCACTGTCCACCAGAAACAGGTGCCAGTTCTGGAGAGACCCCCAGAGAAGCATGGCCTAGTGGATAGAGCATGGGCCTGGGAGTCAGAAGGACTCTAAATCCCGGCTCCGCCAGCTGTCTGCTGTGTGACCTTGGGCAAGGCACTTCACTTCTCTGTGCCTCAGGTGCCTCATCTGTAAAATGGGGATTAAGACCATGAGCCCCATGTGGGACAGGGACTGTGTTCAACCTGATTAGCTTGTATCTACTCCTCTGTATGACTAGTTAGAACTGGAAGTGTGGGACATAGAAATTATTTGGAGTAGGAATTAGAATACATTTAGCATTAGAAATCTCATTCCTAAATCATCCACGTTCGTTTGTCAATAGGGGTGATGATGGCGTAAACTACAGATGAGCTTCGGCCCAGACACAGATACTTCAGGACTGAGAACCTGAGCGATAGAAGTGATTTTAGTGCTCATAATTGGCACGGGGTCCTATGCACGCTCTCATTCCCACCAGTCATATTTCTCCTGGGGCGATGAATGTAACAAGCAAGTAGGCAGTCAGGTGTGCATGCTTGCGAAAATATTACCAAAAAAACAATTTATGGGCAGAGTGACTGAAGCAGAGTTTCGAGGCTGCATCACACAGCCATAGACCAGCAGGCAGTGGCGGGAAGCGACATGTTGTAGTGGATAGAGCACGGGCCTGGGAGTCAGGAGGTCATGAGTTCTAATCCCGGCTCTTCCACTTGTCTGCTATGTGACCTTGGGCAAGTCACTTCACTTCTCCGGGCCTCAGTTCCCTCATCTGTAAAATGGGGATTGAGACCGTGAGCCCCATGTGGGACAGGGACTGCATCCCACCCGATTTGCTTGTACCCACCTCAGTGCTTAGTACTGTGCCTGGCACACAGTAAGCTCGTAATAGATGCCATAATTATTATCAGTATTACTGATACCTTGATAGCAGCTGTGGTCTTCAACCCATATGGACCCGATAGTTTCAAGATTCCCACCGAGCCTGCCTTCCTCATGAGAAGCCCTAGGTGGTTTTTCGGTAGGACACCTTCACCACTGTTGGCCTCCTCCCAGCAGGCACTTCCTGATTTCTGGCAGTTCATCCCCATACCACCGTGAGGTGTGGTGGATTTTTCTTCATAATGTCTTGATGTAAGGTAATATGCGCTATCCAACCCCTTCCCCCATCTTGGTACTTGCTGGGAATCTGGTTCACCTTTTCCCAGTAGAGTCTGAAATATCAGAAATGACGGTGTTTCCATTACTCTAAGAGGGGGCGGAGTGGGGAGCAGGTGGAAAGTTGTGGGCTCTTTATTTTTTTAAATGTCAGAGAGCCGATAAGAGATACAATGGCAGGCGTCTATCTGAGGACAATATCACCAGCTAGGTACATAATGAACTGTGTCCTGTTCCTAAAATAATTTCAAGACAAAAATCAGACTTGACATTGAAAGCCCGATGTCCACAGTCAATTCTGTGTGACTCATACATTAACTCTGAGCTGCCACGGTAAATCAAACCATTAGTAATGTTCTCTTTAAGGTATAAGTACATTTGGGCACAATACAATTAATTACAGTACACCTGGTGCTTATGAAAACTACTCTTTTCTGAAGTGTTTATCTGGCTGTTGGATAACTATCAATCTGTATCAACCTTTCTCTTGAAAAATACCTCATTCCTCTTAGCCCAGCAGGGATAATGAGCTTTGTTTCCCTAAATATTTTGAATATTTGTTTGGACTTAATTTTCTTTGACTCTGAGTTAAAGTGACTATATTATCTGGCATGCCAAGAGGGATAATCATTCATTCATTCAATTGTACGTTTTGAGTGTTTACTGTGTGCAAAGCACTGTACTAAGTGCTTGGGACAGTACGTTATAACAACAGACACATTCCTGCCCACGATAAGCTCACAGTCTAGATAATAATAATAATGTTGGTATTTGTTAAGCGCTTACTAGGTGCCGAGCACTGTTCTAAGCGCTGGGGGAGATACAGGGTAGCCAGGTTGTCCCACGTGGGGCTCACACACTTTTAATCCCCATTTTACAGATGAGGGAACTGAGGCACAGAGAAGTGAAGTGACTCGCCCACAGTCACACAGCTGACAAGTGGCAGAGCCGGGAGTCGAACTCATGACCTCTGACTCCAAAGCCCAGGCTCTTTCCACTGAGCCACGCTGCTTCTCCAATGGGGATATGGGGATGGAGCTTCCATGCAAAGTGACTGGGGACCAGAAAAGGGAAATAGAATACAAAAAGAGAGGTGGGGGTGGAGAGATTAGAGATGTAGCTACAGAAAGAAAGATCGAGGCAGTGGGATGGCTTAAATACATTCACCAGAATGTGTGTTTTTACTACACACTGTGGGAAGAATGTTTTCTAATTCTGTCATTTTGAATCATTCGACCCCTTGTTGACTAACTCTATGCCGAATTGGGGAATGTTCTGCCCATGGTGTGCAGATATCTGGCTTCAGTGCAACACACTGTCAGAGGAAATGGTTGTGTGCAAGGTGAGTTTTTCACAGGGTTCTACAGAGAAGCAACTCCTGGGAGAAATAGGTACACACACAGTTTGACATGGGTAAGAGCTGATAGCAGTCAGACCTAGTGGAAAGAGCAGGGGACTGGGAGTCAGCAGACGTGGGTTCTAGTCCCAGCTCTGCCATTTGCCTGCTGTGTGACCTCGGTAAATCACTAAGCTTCTCTGAGCCTCAGTTTCCTCATTTGTAAAATGGGGATAAAATATCCATTCTTTCCCCTAGATTAGGTCAGGGCGTAGTCTCTTCTACCCAGGGCTTAAATACAGGGGTGGGCACATGATCGGCACTTAATAAATGTCATTATTAGAAGGGAAGTGAAGAGAGGAGAGGCAGTCACGGCTAATTCCTCCCTCACAGTGCCTCCAATGTTGACCCTCCTCTGCTGCCACCACAACTGCCATGTTCATCTACCGCTTCCACAGCACGCCGGAAACACATGGTTTGGCGGTCACATAGGCAGTTCCGACCAAGCCAGAGACCTCTGGGAGGAAGCAGATAGGGCAGCTGCAGCAAGAGGTAAAGAGGGTTGGCTGAGGTAAAGGGTTTGACAGCTTCAACTGCCTTTTCTCTCTAATTACCCACTCCTGCTGCCCTATACTGAGCAGCCCACAGTCACTATCATTGGTTTTTCATGCCTTCCCAACCAATATAGCAGGAATTTGGAGGAGCACCCATTGGCCATTTTTCACCTGGCAGGACAGAACCCTAAAATTTGGGGCCATCTCACTTACTGCAGGATATTTGAACACAGTTTCCTGAATGCCAGGATAAAGATGGATATGCAGCCTAGGGGAGAGGACACGGGACTGGCGATGAGGAGACTTGGGCTCTAATCTCAGCTCCACTACTAGACTACTGTGTGACCTTGGACGAGTCACTTAACCTTTCTGGGCCTCACTTTCCTCATTTGTAATAATAATAACAACAATTGTGGTTTTTTTGGTTAAGTACTTGCTATGTGCCTAGCACTGTATTAAGCGCTTGGGTAGATATAAGATAATCAGGTTCCACATGGGGCTCACAGTCTAAGTAGGAGGGAGAACAGGCACTGAATTTCCATTGGGCAGATTTTGGAACTGAGGCACAGAGAAGTTAAATCACTTGCCCAAGGTCACACTGCAGATAAGTGGAGATGAGATAGATTGTGAGGCCCATACGGGACAGGGACTTGCTCCAATCTCATAACCTGTAGTTGATCCCAGCACTTAGCACATAGTAAGTGCATAGTAATAATAAAAAACAATTCTACTTATTTAACAGGTTAGGGAAAGAAGACCGAGTGGAAACTAGAATATTGCAGGGTCTTCTCTTTCCCATTTCAGGCAATGTTTTTACTCAGGAAGAAGTTGCAGCTGTGGTCAGAGTCTTCCAAAACATCACATTAATTCTTTATTCATGCTTACATCCTCCCATTCTCTTTCTATACCATATTAAAGCCACAGGTTTCATTCTAGAGTTTTGCAGCCCAGTTCCTTCGGTCTGACTCAAGCTCTTGAAAGCATAAAGTAACTTAAAGAAACCTACTTTCTAAACCTTGAGCTGTTCTGTAATAGAACAAAGAGAGAGGTACGTGTAAGAGCTATATTCCCTCTCAGGAATGGAAATCAACATAAGGCTAACCTCCTAAGCAGGAAGCACTAACTGTACAATGCTGTAAGAAAATCAGTTTTTGTTGAAGAGGGCATATAACTTTAGTTATTTTATATTTCTTTATCTATCTCTCTATATACATCTGTATGCTTGTGCTAAGGAGGGTGTAAATTCTTTCAGAAGCGCTAAAGTTGGCTGAAGTATTGATATTGCTCTAGGTCCTGGTAAATTAATTGAGGAAAGCTTCTTGGTTGAGGTGGGATCTTAGGCTTTTGAATGAGGGGAGAGCTGTGGTCCTCCTGATGTGGGGAGGGAGGGAGTTCCACACCAGGGGAAAGGTATGAACAAGGGGGCTGAGACAGGAGAGTTGAGAGAGAGGTACAGCTAGAAGTTCGGCTTGAGGGGAACAAAGACAATGAGTTGGGAAAAAGCAGGAGAAAAGAGCAAGTGGGGGGTAGATGGTGGAGTACCTCAAAGCTAATTGGGAGGAGATTGATGTAAAGAGACACAGGGAGCCTGTGGAAGGTTTTGAGTAGAGGAGGGCTTTTTCCAGAAGATTATTCGTGTACCAGCATGTAGCATAGATTGGAGCAAGGAGAAGTGGAGGGGGGAGAAGCTGGAGACTGGGAGACCTGCCAGAAGGCTAATGCAGTAATCTAGCAGGATGAGAACAGAGCTTGTAACGAGGTGAATGTTTGTGCTATGTGATATCAGTGAACGGATATCTTTCCATTTTCTTCTTCCCAGCTACAGCCTACATAGGGATAAAGTCTCACTATCCGCTACATCATCTTCAGACACATTACTCCGGACTCGATGTCTACAGTGGCCCAACACAGTATTCACAAATCCTGGGATGGTCACAGTGCCATCTAGACAACTAGGAAAGAAAGAATGCTGATTTTTTTTTAATTTTGCTGCCGGTGTTCCTGCTAAGCAGATTGTGAAGTGGCAAATCTCATATATTTACAGGACTGATTTAAATGATAATGGTTTCCATAATGCCTTGACGTATTGTTGAATCCTGTATGCAGATCTGGTTGCTGAATCTTAGGAAGGACATAAAAGCTGCAGAAGGAACAGAGAAGAACAGCCAAGATGATCAAGTGAATTAAGAAGTTTCTTTATGGAAACAGGTTGAAAGAGTTAGGGCTCTTCATTCTGGAAAGATGCAGCCTGAATGGAGACATAATGATATTCTACAAAATTATGAAAGGTTGAGATGATTGAACATGGAATTTACTATTCACCAAATCCCATACAAGCAAGATGAAGGGACATCCACCAAAGCTTGAGGGTAGAAGGCTCAATGCAAACAAAAATCACGCAGTGGGTGATAAGCAGATGGAATTCATTACTGCAGTAAGTTGTGTAGGTAGAAAGTATCGAAGGTTCGAAAGGTATTTGGTTAAATTTGTAGATGAACATCAAGATTCATAAGAGAGTAAGTATCAGTCAGTCAATTGTATTTCCTGAGCACTTAGTGCGTGCTGAGCACTCTGTACAGGTCAAATATAGTTCTCAACCATCTTTATGGCTGTGAGACCCAAACGCTCAGACTCCACTCTTTAATTTTAATTGCCACTTACGTACACTATCCACCCCAGCGTTTAGCATGGTGTTTTGCATATAGTAAGCACTTGCAATAAATACCCCAAATGTTGTAATGCTTGACATTACTTGGGAAGACAGGATCCTCTTTATCTTCCCTCGCGTGGCTCAGTGGAAAGAGCATGGGCTTTGGAGTCAGGGCTCATGAGTTCGAATCCCAGCTCTGCCACTTGTTGGCTGTGTGACTGTGGGCAAGTCACTTAACTTCTCTGTGCCTCAGTTCCCTCATCTGTAAAATGGGGATTAAGACTGTGAGCCCCACGTGGGACAACCTGATTCCCCTATGTCTACCCCAGCACTTAGAACAGTGCTTGGCACATAGTAAGCGCTTAACAAATACCAACATTATTATTATTATTATTCCCTCCCAAACCCTGTCCTCTCCCCGACTTTCCCGTCACTGTGGGCGGCACAACCATCCTTCCCATTTTACAAACCCGCAACCTCGGCATCATCCTTGACTTCGCTCTCTCATTCACCCCACATATCCAATCCGTCACCAAATCCTGCCAGTCTCATCTTCACAACATCGCCAAGATCCACTCTTTCCTCTCCATCCAAACTGCTACCACGTTAGTACAATCAGTCATCCCCTATCCTGACCGGATTACTGCATCAGCCTCCTTTCTGACCTCCTGCCTCTCCCCACTTCAGTCCATACTTCACTCCGCTGCCCGGATTATCTTTCTATAGAAACGTTCAGGGCATCTCACCACCACCACCACCCCCGCCCCCTCGACACCTCAATAATCTCCAGTAGTTGCCTATCAACCTCCACATCAAACAAAAACTCCCACTATTGGCTTCAAACCTCTCCATCAACTTTCCCCTTACCTCACCTCCCTTCTCTCCTTCTACATCCCAACCCACACATTCTGCTCCTCTGGTGCTAACCTTCTCATTATGCCTTGATCTTACCTGTCTCACTGCCAACCCCTGGCCCATGTTCTACCTCTGGCCTGGAACACCCTCCCTCCTCAAATCCGCCAATCACTCTTCCCCCCTTCAAAGCCCTACTGAAGGCACACCTCCTCCAGAGGCCTTCCCAGACTGATCCCTTTTTTCCTTAGCTCCCCTTCCCTTCCGCGTCACCTCGATTCGCTCCTTTTGCTCGTCGTGCCTCCCACCCCCCCCACCGCCCCGCAGCACTTATGTATATATGTATATATCTATAATTCTATTTATTTATATTGATGCCTGTTTACTTGTTTTGATGTCTGTCTCCCCACCTCTAGACGGTAAGCCTGCTGTGAGCAGGGATTGTCTCTTTTATTGCTGTACTGTACTTTCCAAGTGCTTAGTACAGTGCTCTGCACACAGTAAGCGCTCAATAAATACAACTGAATGAATGAATGATCACCAACATTGAGATCCCATCACCAATTCCCTTACCCCCTCCATCATTCTTAAATTGGGAGCCCCTTGGGATCAGACCCCTCCTCTAATTTTTGTCTGTGTAGTTTTCCTAGTGCTCAGTAGTGTGTTTTGCACACTATTACAACTACTACAGGAATTCAGTCAGACCACCAGTATTGAAGCAATGCTCATCACATCACACCTTCACTGTATAGTACATTCGTGCAAGTGAAAAGTAAGATGACCCAACCGTCTGCCCCACGGAGAGCTGAAAGGGAATAGTCATAGAAAAAGTGGACAGAAAAAACTACAATTAACCACCGAGAACCTGCTTGAATCAATGGAATTTACTGAGCGCTTACTGTGTACAGAGCACTGTTTTAAGTGCTTGAAGAGTATAATGCAAGAGAATTAGCAGGCACATTCCCTGCCCATAATGATCTTCCAAAGTTGCCTCATTTCTGATTGCTGGTTGACCTGTCTTCTGACATTTCCTGCTTGACCATCGCTATGCCAAGACATTTGGAAGTTTTGCTTCCCTTTGTCTTTAAAGGGTTTCTGATATCCACCCTGTTTACAGCTTCCCTATTTCAGCTGACATTATAGTGTAGGGGTTTGGAGATCCTATTGTCATCCATTCCCCTCACATATTGAGCATCTACAATTTAATAGACACCACAGAACATACCCACCTCCCCAGGTTATATCCCCCCAACTGCCAATTCAGCACTTCTGAAGCACTAAACATTTTAGCATGTTAGTATTCACGATTGACCATAGCGCTTATGTACAAATTTTAAATATCCTATTAGTTAAGTACTAATTCATTCATTCATTCAATCGTATTTATTGAGCGCTTACTATGTGTAAGCTTAGTACTTACTATACTAAGTGCTTGGAATGTACAATTCGGCAACAGATAGAGACAATCCCTGCCCAACAACAGGTTCACAGTCTAAACGAACTCATGAACCTGTCCCCTTCTTCTTCCTCATCTGTAACTTATTTTAGTATCTCTCTCCCCCTGCCTCCACTGGTTTGTAAGCTTCTGGAGGGCAGGGATCAGGCCTTCTAATTCTATTGCATTCCCCAAATCCCCACAAACATATTTAATGTTATAATTTTGCTTCTTTAATTTCTATTTTTCTTTGTATACTGCTGTCATTCCCAGTGAGAAACTCCCTGTAGTAGTCTACTGGCCTCCCGTAAACATATTTTTAAACTCACCATACACTCCTTCCCACCCTGACTTGCCCAAGTCCCCTACCCAGATTCTTTTTAGACTCATCTGTACACTCCAACCTCCCCCTGTAAACATGTGCACCATGTCTGACCTTCTGATCCCATAGGTCTGATTTTTTTATGGCTTTTGTTAAGCTCTCAATATGTGTCAAACATCATTCTAAACAATGGGATAGGTACAGGTCAATTACATTGGACACAGTCCCTGTCCCACATGGGGTTCACAGTCTAAGTAGGAGGGAGAACAGGTATTGAATCCCCATTTTACATTTGAGGAAATTGAGGCACAGAGAAGCAGTGTAGGCTTGTGGAAAGAGCATGAGCCTGGGAGTCAGAGGTCCAAGTACAGTGGTCTTCACACCGTAAACGGTTAATAAATACAACTGAATGAAGGTCCTGGGTTCTAATCCTAGCTCTACGAAATGCTAGTTGTGTGACCTTGGGTAAGTCACTTAACTTCTCCATGCCTCATTTCTCCTGTTCTCCCTCCTAGTTAGACTGTGAGCCCTATGTGGAACAGGGACTTTGACCGACCTAATTCACTTTAGGTCAGAACAGTGACACAAAGTAAGTGCTTAACAAATACCATAAGCAAAAAAAAAAAGTCAAGGACACACAGTCAGCAATTGGCAGAGCCAGGATTAGAACCCAGATCCTCTGACTCCAAGGCCTCTGCTTTTTCCACTAGGCCATGATGCTTCCCTTGAGGGGGGGTCAAGGGTGGCAGGGATAGGGGCCGGGGGCAGAGCAGGAATTAGGGGAAGTGAAGGGCCGAGAACAGGACCAGAACTGCAGAAAAGCTAGAGGAAGCTGAATTGAATGTAATGTGTTACAGGAATCTAGATGAAGGCTTTGAAGAGCGGCATGACATGATCTGATTGCATTTTGTATTGGCGGTAGGGGGCAAAGAGAATCTGATGAAGCCCAGTTTAAAGGAACTCCTGAGCCTTAAAGGTACTTCATGAGCTCTCTCCCTCTTGCTTCTCAACTCTCTTCTCCCACTTACACCCCAGCTCGCCCATTTCTTTCCTCTTAGGCTAACCTACACATTGCCTCACTCTGCTTCTGGCCCCTCACTCACACTCTCCCCTTTGAAGCACACCAGACTTAAGATCTCCACATCTTTCAAAGCCCCCTTGAAATCCCACCTAGGCTTTCCCCCCAAGTCATTTCTCTTCTTCCCGGGCCATATCCTCCCAACTAGCACTTCAGGAGGTTTCCACCAGGCCACGTGACCTAGAAGAAAGGGCACAGGCCTGGGAGTCAGAGGACCTGGGTTCTAATTCCAGATCTGCCACTTGCCTGCTGTGTGACCTCGGGTGAGTCACTTCACGTCTCTGTGCCTCAGTTTCTTCAACTGTAAAATGGATTCAATATCTGTTCTCCCCCTTACTTAGACTCTGAGCCCTATGTGGGACAGGGACTGTGTCCAACCTGATTAACTTGTATCTATTTCAGCTCTTAGAACAGTGCTTCACACACAGTACGTGCTCAGCAAATACTATAATCATCACCTCAGCACTTCTTCACACCCAACCATCCATAGTACTTGTGTGTACATCAATTTCTATACCCTACTATTTAAGCACCTATTCATCAACATATCCAACTTTCCATTCTCCTCTTCATATTCTACGTCTGTCTCCCCAGTTAGATTGTAAGCTCCATGAAGGCAGCAATTGTGTCTTCTAACTCGTGAACTCTTCCAAGCACTTAGCAACGGGCTCTGCACACATTAGGCATCAAATAAATACTACTGCTTGGTAAGGTGCGGTAGGCTCGACGTGGAACTGCCCAAGTCTGAACCAGAGAATCTCAGTTTGTGGAAACTGAGAGAAAAGGATGGATCTGGATGAGTAAATAATTGTGTAGGTATGGAATACTATTAAACATTTATTGCGCAACAGAAGGCTGTGTTATATGGGGCATAATATGACATTGCCAATCTAAATTAGACCATTAAAGTGAAGAAGCATTCTCTGAAGTGAAATGAACGCCACTGCAGGAAACATCCGAGGTACAGCAGTTTTCTAAGCGAATGTGTGACAGTTCATCTCAGCAAGGTTACTGAAATTTCACTGTCGGCAAAAGGCGATTTTTGTCTCAGATGAATCAGGGAGGACCACCTCGGAGGCAAAGGAGGCCAGAGTTTCAACTCCAAATCCCCAAACAGGCCAGGTCCTCTCGGTTCGTTAACCAGGTCTTTGTTTGGGTCTAGGGAATTCTCCCTCCCTCTTACTCTCCAAGCAGTACCCCTGGGATATTCTGTTTCCTTTGCACACTGCTAGAAGGTTAGCTCTGTGCCAAGCTGAGAAATCCAACTACGACAAGGAACGGTGCTGGGCTCCTTCCTCTGCAGTTCAAATGATTTCTACTGAAGAAGATTTGAAAAAAGAAAGGATGTTGTGCCGAGTTAATGCCACCTGTTCGCCAACTACTACCCCAACAATATTATCACTTATGGAGTGATGTCAAATTTCACGGAGGCCCAACCCCAGGAGAAAAGAGAAGGAGAGTTGCATTTCTAGCTGGCTCAAATGCTGACCCTCTTCGAGTTCCCCGCTGATGTCTCCAGAGTGAAATAGCCACATCCTCCCAGAGTGGTGGGAGAAATGGTGAGAAAGATGGAAAGGAACCTTAGTTCAGAAGCATTTTGTCCTTCATTGTTCTCTTGTGAACTTCTGTGCTCACATTTGTTCCTGCCCCACCCCTTTTATGCTATGGCTACAGGGCTGAATGCTGTAATTCAACACTTGGCTCAAAGCTTATGGGATTTTTCCCTCTGATAACCAACATCTGTCCCCCTTCTTTTCAGGTGCCAGACCAAATCAGATATTTTTTTTTTTTTCAGATTCTCTGATCGTGTTTCAGGTGAGCTGGGCATCGCCTCCTAGCACAGATGACCCACTGAGTCACTTCCCTTCCTGCAAATATTTCATGCTAGCCATGAACCCTGCTTAGCCGCAGTCAGCTTTTTCTTCAGCTGCAGACCAATAATGCTGACACAGTTATGATTCTGAAATAATGGCTGTTGCAGCTAATTATCAGGAAAATACCAAACCAAAGGCGTAGTAACAGGGCAGGGGAGGCAAGCTTGGTATATGCCTGGTCACAAAAATCATCTTCGAGAGGCACAGATTACCAGGAGGGAACGAGACAAAACGAAACCATCTTATTCCTTCACAGTCCACCCCTCCTGTCCTATAGCAATAGGGAAAATGCATACAAATAAACCAGCTGAATTAGATGGTTACCAGAGCTGCCAGTAAATCAATCCTAATGAATCTGTCACCATAGCAACATGCTGAAGGAAAAGGAATACCGGCCACGCAATCAGAGAACATCGTTACTCACTCCATTCCCGGGGAATTGCCTCCTCAGCTGGGTGGTTATGCTGCACGGGACCTGGTGCTTTGGTGTTTCTGACGTTTTTATCGGAGTCCTTTTTGTTGTGCTCAAGGTGGAGCTCAGATCCTTCCCTCTCCCCCCTCCCTTTCCCCTTCAGAGTGTGTTAAGAGTGTACACTCAGGATATCTCAGCACACTGCCTGTGAATAAAAAGAGAAGCAATTGGATAATGGGCTTTCTTGGAAACTATAACAACCCACTTGGCTTAAGTCTTTTTTGGGGGTGGGTACCACACAGCACATGCTATCGACAGTCACTGACATAGAATCCTGCCATCTGATGAGCTATCTGATATACTGCTGCCCACAGATACCCAAGGCACCTGGCTGGGTCATCGAAGTTTTGGGATCAATAAGGGAAACCTGCTTGTGTGTCCTTTTCAATTTTCCCTTTGTAGGTTAGCAGCTGTGAGGTTCAGAACTGTCACTGCCTTGTGGGTGGAACGTAGCTTCTGAGAAGACTGGGGAACAGTAATTTAAAAGCATACTGCGCATGTCTCTCTGAGGGAGGGTGAGCATGACGCTCAGTGCATGGGTGCAGGGTGCTAGTCAATCAATCGGTCGTAGGTATTGAGCGATTACTGTGTGCAGAGCTCTTGGGAGAGGACGATACAATAGACATGCTCCCTACCCTCAAGGAGCTTACAACTGATGATCTACAATCCCTCCCCTATAGACTGTTATACTGGATTCCCCCAAGTGCTTACTATAGAGAAGCACCATGGTGTAGTAGATAGAGCATAGGCCTGGGAGTCAGAAGGTCATGGGTTCTAATCCCAGCTCTGTCACTTGTCTGCTGTGGCCTGGGGTAAGTCACTTCACTTCTCTGGGCCTCAGTTACCTCATCTGTAAAATGGGGATTAAGACTGTGAGCCACATTTAGGGCAAGGACCGTGTCCAACCTGATTACCTTGTATTTACAGCAGCGCTTAGAACAGTGCTTGGTACGTAGTAAGTGCTTAACAAATATCATAATCATTATTATTATTATTGTGCTCTGTACTGTACATACTCTACTGTTTAAGCACATACTCCTTTACATATCTATTGTTCCATTCTCTTCTCCCTTCTATATTAGCAATAATAATCATTATGATACTTGTTAAACACTTAATCTGAGCCAAACACTATTCTAGGCAATGGGGTAGATACAGAATAATCAGGTGAGTCCCACACGGGCCTCAGTCTAAATAGGAGGGAGAACAGGTATTCAATCTCCATTTCTGGATGGGAAACTGAGGCACAGAGCAGTTAAGTGAATTACCCAAGGTCACCCAGCAGGAAAGCAGCAGAGCCGGGGTTAGAACCCAGGTAACCCAGGTCCCCTGATTTCCAGGCCCACGGTCTTTCCGCTAGAAGCAGCGTGGCTCAGTGGAAAGAGCACGGGTTTTGGAGTCAGAGGTCATGGGTTCGAATCCCAGCTCTGCCACTTATCAGCTGTGTGACTGTGGGCAAGTCACTTAACTTCTCTGTGCCTCAGTTACCTCATCTGTAAAATGGGGATTAAGACTGTGAGCCCCACGTGGGACAACCTGATTCCCCTGTGTCTACCCCAGCGCTTAGAACAGTGCTCGGCACATAGTAAGCGCTTAACAAACACCAACATTATTATTATTCTCCTCTCTCTAAACTATTTTGGGCCTGACTTCCTCTTTAAACTGCCCTTGAGGGCAGTGATCACGTCTTCTCCATCTACTATACAGTCCCAAGCACCTAGTATGGTGGTCTGAACTACACGAGTTTATCACATACCTGTCATTCAAATTCAATGAGACATTGAGATTTCATTCATGTGTGGTTGTAGCTGAAAGAAAATATCTCGTCTATATATTTAAATCTTTTTATCTCCTAGCTCAAGGGAAGCGATCAATGCACTGAAAGGAACTGCTCAGACAACGAAGGCTTTGTTAAATATGTTGCTGCCTCCACAGGAACTGAGAGACCAATACGGGGCCTGCCTGTCGGAAACGACTCGATGGCATTTGATGAGAATTATATCAATCAGTCAGCCAATCAGTAGTATTTATAGACTGTCTACTGCTGATGTCAGAGCTGATTGATTTTTAGTCGCCTCCCATCATTTTCACCATTTGATAGAACTAATCATATTGCAAAAATCTTATTTCAGGGGAGCAGCGGGGCCTAATGGAAAGAGGATAGACCTGGGAGTCTTAGGACCTGGGTTCTAAGCCCAGCTCCGCCACTTACGTGCTATGTGACCTTGGGCAAGTCAATGTGGCTCAATGGAAAGGGCGGGGGCTTGGGAGTCGAGGTTGTGGGTTCCAATCCCGGCTCCACCACTTGTCAGCTGTGTGACTTTGGGCAAGTCATTTAACTTCTCTGTGCCTCAATTGCCTCATCTGAAAATGGGGATTAAGACTATGAGCCCCACGTGGGACAACCTGATTACCTCGTATCTCCCCCAGCACTTAGAACACTGCTGGGCACATAGTAAATGCTGAACAAATACCATCATTATTATTAACTTCTCTGTGCCTCAGTTCCCTCATCTGAAAAATGGGGATATCAATCAATCAATCAAATGTGCACCCAGAAAAAAAAAGCCCTGTGATTTGGGATAAATTGGGAATTTTGACCCAGTAAATAAAAGATTGAATGAGGAGCTCAAAAAAAATGGATCCTGTTCCTGATTCTACCGCTTATTGCATTTTCAGTGGCCCAGGCTGAGATTGATAGTTCAATTAATCAATCAATGGCATTTATTGAGCACTTAGTGTGTGCAGAGCACTGTACTCCAGCACTTGGTAGAGTAAAATATAACCGTGTAACAGAGTTGGTAGAAACGTTCCCTGACCACAGCTTAATTAGTATCAGAATTCTAAGTTCTCTTGGTGTTCACTGCTCACTTTGGCACCATGACCACATCAGGGGGTCAATACCTAGCACCCTGAATGTAAATTTCAGTCCAGCATGATGACCCAATCTGTGTTTCTTCAGTTCAATTAATCGACACTATTTATTGAGTCCCTGCTATGAGCCGAGCACAGAACTATGTAGCTTGGCAGAGCATAATATATATAAAATACACGATCTCTGACCTCAAGGAGTTTACAGTCTGAAACACGGCTTTAGTGTGAATTTGGACAATCTCTTTGACTTCTTCATGTCTGAGGTCAGGCCTGCCTGAGCAAAGTGAAGAGGAAAGTGGATGATGATCTAAAAACCATGTAGACTGGCAATTTGGAATTCAATTTGAAAAGTTCTTTTTGGGGGGCCCTGACTCCCTGAAATAAGGTTGACAATAAATTTGCAAGGCCTACTTTTAGGCTCCTATGGAACCCAGCTACCTGGGCACCATCCTGTTAAATATCTCACTCTCAAATTTAATTTACCATTTTTACACATAGGCAAAAAAATGGCCTAGATGAAATATCGAGTTCATATTGAACAAAATGTCTGTAAAGTAGACAGTGAGAATAGGGACTGCACATTCACCTGCTATATTAGAAGCAAGCTGCCTCCCCAGGATTGTCAGACAAATAGTCTTAGGGCTTTTCTTAAGGGAAAAGACTTCCAAACTGTGATAGTAGCAAAATATTTTGAAGATTAATGACACAGAAAATCAATATATGTGATAATAAAAAAGGGATGTGGGGATGATGAGAAGGAGTTAGATCCTCGTTCTTGTAGATTCTATAAAATGCAGGGTTTCCGTTATCCTCCCCGAGAAAAAGGGGAAATATGACAGGGGAGGAGAGGCAGGTAAGATTGGAAGTGAAGATAAGAGCAAGAAAAAGCAAAACATGAAACTGGGAATCACCAGAGGAAACTTCTATGAAGGAAGAAAGTTGAGAAGATACAGGACATACAGGAAAAGAGGATACAGAGAAAGAAGGACAAGGAAAAGCAAATTAGGTCAAGTTCTTTCCTTGTCTTCAATTAATCAATCGATCAATCAATGGTATTTACTGAGGGCTCACTATGTGCAGAGCACTGTACTAATTGCTTGGGAGAGAACAAAACAACAGTATTAGCAGACACATTCCCTGTCCGTAATGCACTTACAGTCAAGATGGGGAGATGGACATTAATATGAATATGTAATTTATAATACATTATTTAAAGATATGTACATAAGTGCTGTGGGGTTAGGGCGATTATCAAATGTCCAAAGATCACAGATCCAAGTGCACAGATAACACAGAAGGGAGAAGGGGGCTGGAGAAAAGAGGGATTAATGGGGAAAGACCACTTGGCGGTGATGTGACCTAAATAATACTTGGAAGGTGGAGAGACTGGTGGTCTGGCACATATGGAAGGGGAGGGAGTTCCAGGCCAGGGGAAGGACACGGGAGAAAGCGGTCGGCGGCGAGGTAGACGAGATAAGGGCACAGTGAATAAGCTGGAGCTAGAGGAGTGGGATGTACAAGCTGGGCTGGAGTAGGAGATCAGTGAGGGGAGGTAGGATGGAGCTAGCTGATCAAGTACTTTAAAGCCAGTGGTAATTGGCCAGTTGTCTTCCCTCTCTTCCTTTCTCCATATGGGCAGGGAATGCGTCTGCTGATTCTATTGTAGTCTCCCAAGTGCTTAGTACAGTGCTCTGCACATAATAAGAGCTCAATAAATATCATTGATTGATGACTGATTGATTGAAAGGAGGAGATGAAGCAGCACCTAAGGAGCTAGGAACAGAAAAGAATGGAAAGATTCTGGAGAAAATGGTTGGACCGACAAGCGAAAGAGAATGGATGGGTAGGACAAAGTGGAAGGATTATGTCTGCCACCTCTATTATCCTCTCCCAAGTGCTTAGTATGCTGCTCTGCACACAGTAAGCATTCGATAAATAGCACCATTAGATCGATGGATTGATTGGATGGTGGCTGGAAAAGGGCAGCTCCGTGGAACAGAGAGCACTCATATCCATCATTTGTTTATTTATATCAATGTCTGCCTTGCTTTCTAGACTGTAAGCTTGTTATGGGCAGAGAATGTGTCTGTTTCATTATTGTGTTGTACTCTCCCAAGCACTTAGGACAGTGCTCTGCACACAGTAATCGCTCAATAAATACGATGGATGGATTGAATGATTTAGCTGGGTAGGGCAGGAACCAGAATTGGGAGAGAAATGGAGAAGTTGTACATGGATGCGAGAGCTGGCAGTGCTTCTTTGGTTGCTGCTCCCTGTTACCTTAGAGAAGCAGCCTAATGGATAGAGAAAGGACCTGGGTTCTAATCCCAGCTTCACTTCTTGTCTGCTGTGTGACCTTGGATAAGTCACTTCACTTCTCTGTGCTTCATTTCCCTCATCTGTAAAATGGGGATTGAGACTGTGAGCCACACATGGGACATGGACTGTGTCCAACCCGATTTGCTTGTATCTACCCCAGCGCTTAGTAGGATGCCTGGCACATAGTAAGTGCTTAACAAACACTGCAATTATTATTATTATTGTTAATATTTTTATTATTACCTTGGGGGACCCCAGCTTCCCCACAGGCCACTGGACTCCTTGGCAGGTCTCTCACAGGGCAATTCAGCAGACTGGTGCCCTACCTGCTATCAGTGTAGTCCAGGGTAGTCCAATCACATGAGCCCATTTTGGGCAGGGGTTGTCTCTATTTGTTGGTGAATTGTACTTCCCAAGTGCTTAGTACAGTGCTCTGCACACAGTAAGCATTCAATAAATACAATCAAATGAATGAATGGTGAGCTCTAGGAAAATAACAATAATAATAATGGTACCAGTTAAGCACTTACTATGTTCCAAGCACTGCATCAAGTCCTGGGGTAGATACAATGTAAGCAGGTTGGACACAGTCCCTGTCCCACATGGGGCCCACAGTCAAATAGGAGGGAGAACAGACATTGAATTCCCATTTTACAGTTGAGAAAACTGAGGCCCAGAGAAGCTGAGTGACTTGCCCAAGGTTACAGAGCAGGCAAGTGACGGAGCCTGGTCCTCTGCCTCCCAGGCCTGTGGTCTTTCCACTAGGTCACACTGCTTCTCTAGGCCACAGTGCTTCTCAAAGAGCAAATTTTCCCATAAATGGTGTTCCCCACAGGAATGAGAAAACATTCTCTAGAGATAAAATCTGGATCTCAGGCTAGATGATGAAAATGGATGATTCTAGGGCACAAAAGCCACTGCTACTATGTACTGTTGCTCAAACCGGGAGCTGAGTCATATCTCCCCCTCGAAAAGAGGCCATAGGCTGTCCTAGTGATTTTAGCTGGAGAATCATGGACAGTTGTTTGGTGGTGAGAGAAGTGAACTGTGATTTTAAAAACCCCAGTGATCCCCAGTGCCTGACACATAGTAAGTGCTTAAGAAATACCATTCAAAAAGAAAGTACCATAATATATAAAGGACTTTCATGTTACTTTTCAAGAAGACTGAAACCGATCCTAATTCATAACATGTAAGGTCATGAGAAAACATGCACTATGATACAGACATTCTTAAAAGCACCACATAACCCTGATGTATTTTGGGGTATACCTGTAAATTAATCTAAAAAGCAGGCACCCCCCAAAAAAAGAACCCCAATGAACAAAGTCTAATAAATGATCTCTGTGCACACACTATAAAGTTGTGCAGTGCGTTAGCCATACCGTGGGAGTAGCTGTTATCTTTCCTTCAGTACGTTTAGAGATTGTTCCTGTGAGTCATTTCTGTACTAGAAACTTTATCCTGCTTCTAAAAGAGTGGGATGACAGTGGGTACTAGGGGGTGGCTTAATTGTATACATAGAGTACTTTGTCTGACTTAGCCAAGGCCTACATCAATTGTCTGGCAGTAAAATGTGAAAGCATAGGTGACTGATAGACACTGTTAAGTTCTTGAATGGAAGAAATCCATCAAATATAAATTGATTAATCAAACAGCTAGGCACTCCCACATGTTTCCGTAGCAGCTCTCTTATACTTGCCTCCATCCAGCCTTTTAGTCATCATTCCCTTCTCCTGGCTGCCACCCATTAGTAAGAGAGCCTCCCCAGTGTTGCTTTTCGATAGGATTAGGTTCCCTTCAGTTCATTCTTCGCTTTTATGCAGCACGAGGCCACGCTAGCAGAAGCTCAGGCATGAGGCTCATGTGACTTGTGGGGCCCCCATGTGACCTGAAACACAGATGGTGTCACATGAGGCTCAGCAGGATTGGATATACCATTTCTCTACTGACGGACTGTAACTCCTTCTCCCCTCAAATCCCCAGACCACAGTTCTCTCCAGCTTCAATAGACTTCTGAAAAAAAATAACCCATTCCCATACCTCCTCCAAGATCTCCAAGGATTTTAGCAGCAGCACAAGAAGCATGGTGGATTTGAGGAGGCTCTTCAGACTGTGGCAGTTAGATGCTGGCAGGGGTGGCAGCTGTGGTAGCTTGTTGGAAATGGAAAGTGGTGGCAGGCCAGGGTCAGGGGCAGGAATTGAAGGTGGCGCTGGAAGCCTGATTGGTAGTTAAGGGTGATAGTAATAATGGTATTTGGGAAGCGCTTACTACATGCTGGGGACTGTACTTAGCGCTGGAGTAGATACGAGCAAATCCGGTTGGACACAGTCCCCGACCCACGTGGGGCTCACAGTTTCGATCCACATTTTACAAATGAGGTAACTGAGGTCCAGAGAAGTGAAGTGACTTGTCCAAGGTCACACAGCAGACCTTCTGACTCCCAGCTGCATGCTCTATACACTACGCAACGCTGCTTCCCCTGTGACACCACACAAAGGCAAGAACTTTAGTGGGACTTCTTTATTGCAGTAATGTAACATCATGGGGTGGATCTCCTGAATCCCAATGGGCCCTCTTGAGCCCGTGTCCCTGGGATTCAGGACTATCAACACCTACATTAATCCGGCCCTGCTCCTATGGCTAGGACCAAGGGCGAATCAGAATCAAGGAAAGGGATATATCCGGGGCCAGAAATGCATACGACAGGATCGAAGGGGTGGCTCCGCTTGCATGTAAATTAATCAATATTTATTCATTCATTCAATTGTATTTATTGAGTGTTCATTGTGTGCAAAGCACTATAGTAAGCGCTTGGGAGAATACAATATAACAATAAACAGACACATTCCCTGCCCACCTACTTTTTGGCTGGCTGAGGCAGATAAGCACTGTGCTCTGCACATAGTAAGCGCTCAATAAATACTACTGAATGAATAAGCAGTGGGAGGTGCAATTTAGGCGATTTTTCAAGGAACAGAGATAATCAGTGAATTAAAGGACAGGTATGTTAAATCGGAATGAGAGGACTGGGAAAAAAATATACCTGAATTTATCTTGTTAGCAGATTTTGGAAAGTCATTAGGCTATATAAATGTCCTTTGCACTTCAAAAATTTCATTAGCTCTCTCAGCATTTGCCAAACCAGCTCCAGCTGGACCAAGGGTGCAATCACGAATCACTTGCTTCACAGGCTAACCCGGAATAAAGTTGTTGAAAATGTTGTATATTGGTCTTATTGATACCACTATAACAGGAGCAAAGGGAAAAGGGGGAGGTGGAGAGACAAGCAGAAGAGAAGGAGCAGAGAAGGTGGGGTGGAGGATGAAATTAGGGAAGGAGGAAGGAGGAGAGAAGGGAATAAGAGAGATGGGGAGGGAAAGAGGGGGCGGGGTGAAAAAGATAGGGAGAGGAAGAGGGAAGGGGACAGAAAGAGAAAAGATGGAAGAGGAGAGGGAATGGGAAAGGAGGGGAGAAAAGGATGAGGAGAAAGGAGATGGAAAAGGGAAAGGAGAGGAAAAGGAGCAGGTGGAGGGAGGAGCGGGAAGAGAAAGTGGAAGAAGGCAAACATCCTGTCTGTAATAGTAAACACATTCACAGTTCTCCCACAGTGGCAGATTCCCATGAAAAATCACTAGAAAGGAGAGGTAAAATAAATTAACTGCCTTTTAGGCTTGCTGCCCAATTTCCTGTGAGATGGCCCTGATTCCTTAAAAATAGCAGAAATAGTCCAATTACAAAGTGTAAGATTAGCATTTTAAAACATTTCTGCAAATGCCTAGTGTGCTTTTGTAAATAGAACTAAAATAGATCTGCCTTGAGAGAAAGGTTTAGAAATATACCCCATGGGAAGATACAGTACTTAGAAAATGATGCCTGGAAATGAATTCACAATGTGGGGAAGGGTAATTCTCAGTCAAAAATTCAGGAGTGTGGCAGTTGGTTCTCAGGGACTAGATCAGAAGAGGGGAAAAGGGAATAAGTGGAGAGGAACTAAAAACTTTTCAGTTGGTGCTACATTTTACTTGAAAATAAAGCACTAATCTAGCATATTTTCTGGATTTTTCCTGCACAAAGTGAACTGGATAGTTAGATTCTGCAGGCAATCAACCTGGAAATTTAGGCCTCAAGTGGACTTTTTTGGCCTGAATTATCCAAATTAGCTGTCATATTAATCGGATGAACTGAAAACTGGCACAACCTTCATTCCCCTTTGAGAGTGAAGACCTGGCTAAGGTGACCTACTCTTTTTAGAATAAAAAAAGAAATGGCCACTAAGAAAATCAACTCAGCATTCCCTCACAGTAAAGGTGTAGAGCGGTCTGTAGAATTTCACTTTAACAAAGAGAAAGGAGGAATTGGCAAATATCTACCCCAGAGAGAGTTTGGGGACCTGAATTACCTGCCCAAATTAAAATTCCTGACTTTTCTCTTCATTTTCTGCCGTGTAGACCTCACCTAATATTGGGTCTACCCCAGATGAGTGTTTCTTGAATGAATTTTTTAGTGTAAATCTCTGTTTTAGCCATAATGCTTGGTGGCTTGCCCTGCTCGACTAGCATTTAACGAACAATGGATGGGCAACGAACTTCAGGAGGCATGCTTCATCCCTCTTGCCTACTTGGTCCCGAGCCTGCCCCAGGAACCCTGATGCCAGTAGTAATCCTGATCGACAGGAATATCCCTGTTCCTCTTTCCCCAGCTCTGCCACTGGCCTGCTGTGTGACCTTGGGCAAGTTACGTAACCTCTCTGGCCTTCAGTTTCATCACTTGTGAAATGGTGATAAAATACCTGCTCTCTTCAGAAATACCAAAGCAAGAGTAATAATTATAATAATCCCAATGGGGCCTTTAAACAGCAGGCAACGTTTACTCAGAAACCCTAAACTACAACGGTTCTGTTTTCAACATGAGACGTGTGATAGGTCCAGACCTAGAATTTAAAGCAGAATTATGCAGTCTTTAGCATAGTGTCCTTAATAAGTTAAAACACCTCACCAATGCCCCCTAAATTCTAGGTGAAATTCTTTCCATATGTTTGTAGTATTAATTGATTTCCCTCAGATGTTTGCTTCACATCCCTACCTAGGCCAGCCTCCGTCTGGTTTGAACCCTAAGGCAAGAGTCCAAAAGTCTCCCTCACGTGATATAGGACGCAGGCATGTCATTTCACACGCAGAGCATGATGTGATGGTGCCATGTGACGTGCATATTACATCAGCATATTTCATTACCATACCCTGGCTGCTTAGTTACTGCAGGTCTCTGCCTAGTAGTTCACGTGGACCACTGCACCCCCTTTCCCTTTCGCCACCAGGGATTCAGCCCCAAAGCAGTGCCCAAGCCATTTCCTTGCCCCCTCCCCAGCATGCCCAAATCTTTCCAGCTTCTGCTGCTTCCCTCAGCTCAGCCATTCAGCCCATCTTACCCTGGCTGAAGTCTCCCTCCCTAAGCTATCCAGTGTCATTCACCCAGGCCTCCCACATACCTTCAAATCCCAGCCTCCCTGATTTTATGCCGAATCACTCCCCCCCCCCCAATCCCAGCTCCGCCACTTGTCTGCATTGTGACCGTGGGCAAGTCACTGCACTTCTCTGTGCCTCAGTTCCCTCATCCGTAAAATGGGGATTAAGACTGTGAGACCCACATGGGACAACCTGATTGCCTTGAATCCACCCCAGTGCTTAGAACAGTGCTTGGCACATAGTAAGTGCTTAACAAATATCATAATTAATTAATTAATTCCCTCCAGCACCCCTATCCAGGAATATTGGATTCTGGAGACTGGCATGAATCTTCTTGGGCTGGAAATAGGGTCTGGGGGATTGAACGACAGGCTTGGAGAACCCCAAATGCTGTTGTCAACAGCATTTTTCAATTTGCTGAATATTCCGATGGTAAGCCGGTGGGCTCTTAAGTGAGGCTAGTAACATGTGGCTCCAAATACACTGCTCCTGCTATACATCATTCCCCCCATAACATCTCCTCAGCAGCTAACATTTGATTTTCCCTGTGCAAATTCCAATCACATGTGGACATTTCCACAAGTCAATTCTTCCCCCAAAATACTGTGCCCCATACAGACCAGACCAGTGAGTAATCTTCCCAATCCTTTCCTACCTGGGTATTGGAATGAATGAATGACACCCTTTTTCCAACTTCTTTTTGTTGATGAGGAGAGAGTTGAATTCACTCAAAGAGATAATGTCGCCTGGAGGTCAGGCCAGCCTTTCTAATGAGCTACACTCTCGACCTTTCCATTAATTCCACTGGCTGCTCGTTTCTCCAATGGATTTGGTTCATTTCTACTTTAAACAAGCCAAATGGGCACGGCTCAAATATTTCAATTTCAACCACTCCAACAGTTTCCTGCTGCAAGCTTGGAAAATCGTAAAAGCTTGACTTCTTTCCTATTGTAATTTTACATGTTCTCGACCTTGCAGATAGGAGGAAAAACAAATCAACACAATTCAAAATGCCTCTCTGACCAGACCGTGCAGTTTCCGTCACCTTCGCCCTGCTTATCAGTGTTTCAACAGGGATTCATTCAATCATATTTATTGAGTGCTTACTGTGTGCAAAGCACTGTACAGGGAAGCAGCGTGGCTCAGTGAAAAGAGCCCGGACTTGGGAGTCAGAGGTCGTGGGTTCTAATCCCAGCTCTGCCGTTTGCCAGCTGTGTGACTTTAGGCAAGTCACTTAACTTCTCTGTGCCTCAGTTACCTCATCTGTAAAATGGGGATTAAAACTGTGAGCCCCACATGGGACAACCTGACCACCTTGTATCCCCCAGTGCTTAGAACAGTGCTTTGCACATAGAAAGCACTTAACAAATACCACAATTTATTTATTTACTTACTAAGGGATGTGACTGAGGAAGCATCAGAGTTTGAGGACGTTCAGGAGCAGAAGCTGCCTCTGAAACATCTGAGCCCAAGATTCTGTCCCCGACATCATCATCAGAGGTGTCTTGGCTCTTTTTTTATGGTATTTGTTAAGTGCTTACTATGTGTCAAACACTGTTCTAAGTGCTGGGGTAGATACACGTTAATTAGGTCGGATACAGTCCTTGTCCCACATGGGGCTCACAGTCTAAGTAGGAAGGAGAACAGGTATTGAATCCCCAATTCTAGATGAGGAAACTGAGGCACAGAGGAGTTAAGTGAATTGTCCAAGGTCCCATAGCAAGCAATAGGCAGAGTCAAGAACCCAGGTCCTTCTGACTCCCAGGGTCATGCTCTCTCCACTAGACCACGCTCCTCGCTGCTCTTGGGAATTTGAGGCAGAGACAGTTTGACTCATTCTCCCCCGTGTCAATATCCCAGTAAACACAGACAAGAGATGGAGCCCTTAGGTTGGGAAGAAAGTTGGAAATTAAAATTTAATTCAGATTTTGGATCTTTGTAGGTTTGATTTATCCATGCTCTCTCTCGATCAGGGAGAGAGGCTACGTATACTGGATGTTAAGGGGCTACACAGTATGGCTACCATCTCACATTTGAGGTCTTAGAAATATCACTATAATAGTAATTTTACTGAATTAATCTCCCAAGTGAGAGAGCACTCGTTTTGAATATTGGTTTTTATCTAAACGACTGCTACTTTTGCTAATTGTAAACCTATATAAAGGAAAGTGTTGCATATATCACGGCGAGGTGGATAGAGCACGGGCCTGGGAGTCAGAAGGTCATGGGTTCTAATCCCAGATCCACCACTTGTCTGCTGTGTGACCTTGGGCAACTCTCTTACTTCTCTGTGCCTCAGTTACCTCATCTGTAAAATGGGGATTGAGACTGTGAGCCCACATGGGACAGGGGCTGTGTCCAACCCGATTTGATTGTATCCACCCCAGAGCTTAGTACAGTGCCTGGCATATAGTAAGTGCTTAAATACCATATCATAATAATATCTTAATACCACAATAATAACAATCATAATATGTAATTTGGGGGCATGACTAACCTTTAAAAATGAATTTCTCCACCTAAACCCTGATGCTATTTACTTTGCCCTATTTGATCAATACAGTTCATTCACTTCACTTCATAGTATACAGAACATCAGCATACAATCAGGAGTTTCCACGTATAGATTTGGTTTCTGACAGTTCTTCCCTTCAAGCTGTTTCACTGACGGTTAATCTATATTCCATGGGGAAAAGTTTCACTTGCCACAAATGTCTGAATTAATGGGAACTATTTTATGTCCTCATGAAGATCATTTTTAAATAGCCAGTTAAATCTCTACTAATAGTTACTGGGGTATTTGCTGAGGGCTTAGTAGGTACCAAGTACTGTACTAAGCACTGGGATAGAGACAAGATAATCACCTCAGATGCAGTCTCTATCCCACATGCGGCTCACAGTCTAATTAGGAGAGACAACAGGTATTCAGCCCCTATTTTACAGATGAGGAAACTGAGGAACAGAGAAGTTGAATGACCTGTCCGAAGTCACTCAGTAGGCAAGCGTTAGAGTCGGGATAAGAACCCACGTCCTCTGACTCCCAGGAGCGTGCCATTTCTGCTAGGCCAAACTGTTTCTCTTTTAACTCCTGAGGGAATTTTGGAATGGCTGCTTCGCCCCTATTGCATGTGGAACTTGCTTCCTGATTTATGAGTGAGATTTGAATATGGACTGTTTCTTGGAGTCAAGAAATCTGATCGTTATCAGTATGCATGACCGATGCTGAAGAAAATCCTGATAGGACTGTAAATCCCATACATCCTCATTTGAGGATACTCTGCATCATTAATCAAGGCAATGGTTTGGAAGACAGCACCAAAATTCCTGTCTCAAACTCAGGCTGATATTGACAACTCAGACAGGAGTGGCTACTGAAGGGGTGTTTTGGGTTTTTCTTTTTGTTTTTTCTCTCAGGGGCCCTTTTCTGAAGATGGCCCCCTTCTATTCACCCAGAAAATCTCCTTCTTGACAAGTGACTTTGTTTAATGGGTAAAGGATTTCAGGGTTATTTTATGCTTTTGTTTGAGCAGGACTTTAAAATGAAGAAGGGTAAAATAAAATGCATTTAGCTTGATGGGCAGATCAACACTACCAATGTGGATTTGAACAGGAGGCAGGACTCACCCCAATTTGGAACCTATCCAAAAGCTCCATTTTCGCTGCAGCAGTCACTGCTACGAAAAGTCTAGGATGTGTGAATGCTGCCTACAAAGATGCATTTCTATCGATCGATCAGTGGTATTTATTGAGCGCTTACTAAGTGCAGAGCACCATACTAAGCGCTCGGGAGAGTATAGTATGACAGAGTTGGTAGGCACGTTCTCTGGCCACAAGGAGCTTGATGCTTATGAACAGTGATGTCCCTGGGAGCCTATTCTACTCAGAAATAGAGAAGGGGAATCGTCATTCAGCCTGGGACTTGACAATCTAGGCTGCAAGGGAATGATTGTCTCAAAGATTTGAAATATATATTGGCATCAAGATGAAGTTTCCTTGTATTTGTGTATGATATATTAGTGTGAAGGTAAAAGACTGGAAAGTATTGGAGCTCGAGATTTTTCTTTTCTTTTTTTTCCTGGAAAGTCTTAAACTTATATTATGACTTCTCGGTAGAGACCTTGTAATTCATTCTGCACTGAATTTTAAGATAAGATTTGAAAATTCCTGAGCGCTGAGGTTATTCTGGAAATAAACTGCAACTTCATTCAAACACGAAGGAAACTGCGGCTCAGAATCACATGCTGAAAGTGATGTGACCTTAGTGAGTCCTGCCTTGTGATGGGACGAAGTCCAGTGCTAATACAAAGAAACACATTGCTTGTGGGAGTGTTTATAGGAACATTTTAGACCAGAGTGGGGAAGCAAAAATCAAAGTCTTTGGAATATTCATTTATGACATCAATCAATCATATTTATTGAACACTTACTGTGTGCAGAGCACTCTACTCAGTGTTTGGAAGAGTACAACAGTTAGTAATAATAATAATAATAATATTGGTATTTGTTAAGTGCTTACTATGTGCAGACACGGTCCCTGCCCACAACGAGCCTCCAGTCCAGAGGGACTGAGAATTATTACTTCAGCAAAAACTAACAATATAATCAGTCTTCTATTCTGCCCTCAGCAGCGGTCAATTCACTGTGCTGTAGAGGAGGGCAAAAAATGATCAGAATTCATATGATAGTGCCGTGTTTTTCTGCTTCTCTTTCTGGACTTCACCAATCCATTGCACACAGAGCCACTCTTCTTTCCAGCTCCCTTTCAATCAATAGCAAAACGGCCTGGCAAGATGGTGATAGACAGAAGTAATAATGCATACAATTTAAGTAAGATACAAGCCAAGCTACAGAAAGATAGCTCCGTAACTAACTCAAGAACACCAAAGATAGAATCATCATCACCCTGATCTGAGGTATGTAAGTCCTGAGAGGTTTAGAAGAGTGCTAATATTTGGAGATGTGTGTGTTCACTTGGATAAATCTTCAAGAAGCAGTTGGGTTTTGAGTAGAGCTTTGATGAGGGAAAGGACATAATTTGGTGAGAGAGAGAGGAAAGGGACAAGTGTGTCAAGGGTAGGGACCGTGAATAGGTTAGCTTGGCAACAGGAGAGAGAATGGCAGCTGGTGTTCAGCAAGAAATTAAAGCCCATGAATTGGAAGAGTTTGAGAGCGGGCGATTGCTACATAGCCTTGAAGTCCAGCCAATTGCCCAATCAGTGGTACTTAATGAGCACCTTCTATACACTGAGCACTGAACTTAAGCACTTGCACAAAGAACCAGAAGCCAAGGCAGAGTCTCTGCCTTCTAGGAGCTTTCAATCTAATAGGGAAGATAGGTAGCCATAAATGACTTATAAATATTGACAGCAGGGGGAAGAACAAGGTTATAACATAGTAGAATATGCATCAATTTTATATATGAGGATGAAATTGCTGAATAAGTGAATATAATTCTATACATAAGTAAACACAGTTACATAAATGCTAAGGGTGGCTGTTGAGTTGAATCAACTTGGGTGTGGGACATTAAACTGGGAAGGCTTCCTGAAGGAGATGGGAAGTCACCAGTGGGATGTTTTGAAAATAAATCTAATGAAATTCCTTTATAGGTCTGGAGCATAAGGTCCATTGCATATGCTTCATTTCTCTTGCAAAAATATTTCACAGAATGTGACTCTGCATTAGATAACTTTCATGTAGTGTCACTTCCATTTCATTAGCTAGGGTTTTTAAAAAATGGTAAGCTTTCATGCCCAGAAGTTTCACTTCAGGATCCTTTTAGTGTGATTCATAATCTTTTTGTTCAGCGGTCCAGATGAAAGCAGTTTTGTGAAATTAAGTGTAATGTGCCAGACATTCACATCTTACATCAGAGACGATACACATTCTTCTGTCATCACAAAACAATAAGCATTGGCAAGGTGAGCTCTAGCATACTCTTCATTTGTACCCGTATCTTCTCATGTTCCTTTTAGGGAAAGTTCAGCATACAAATCACCATTATTAGCGATGTTATATGATTCCCTTTTCTGAAAGTACAGATAATTATCCACAAAAAGCAGCAGGATTTGGTTTTCTCTTGAGCAGATTCAATCAATCAATCTGTGGTATTTATTGAGTGCTTACTCTGTGCAGAGCACTGTACCGAGCACTTTAGGAGAGTATGATGTAACAGAGTTGGTAGATGCAATCCATGCCTGCAAGGATCTAAGGTCTGCAGGAAGAGGCAGATGTTAAAATACGTTAGGGATAGGGGAAATAGTAGAATATAAGAATATTTACACAAGTATTGTCGGGGGGGGGGGCAGGGCCGTACAATAATCACTGTGGTATTCGTTAAATCCTTAATAATAATAATAATGTTGGTATTTGTTAAGCGCTTACTATGTGCCGAGCACTGTTCTAAGTGCTGGGGTAGACACAGGGGAATCAGGTTGTCCCACTTGGGGCTCACAGTCTTAATCCCCATTTTACAGATGAGGTAACTGAGGCACAGAGAAGTTAAGTGACTTGCCCAAAGTCACACAGCAGACAAGTGGCCGAGCCAGGATTCGAACCCATGAACTCTGACTCCAAAGCCCGTGCTCTTTCCACTGAGCCACGCTGCTTCTCTCCTTTATGCCAAGTACCGTGCTAAGAGCTGGGATAGATACGAGATCATCAGGTCCCACATGGGGCGCACAGTCTAAGGAGGAGAGAGGACAGGTGTTGAATCGCATTTTGCAGATGAGGGAACTGAGGTGCAGAGAAGTTAAGTGACTCGGCCAAGGTCACACAGCAGGTATGTGGCAGAGCTGGGATTAGAACCCAAGTCCTCAGACTCCCAGGCCTGGGCTCTTTCCACAAGACCACACTGCTTCCCTATCAAAATGCTTAAGGAGAACACAGCCAAGTGCATAGTCAATGCAGAGGGGCTTGTGATTGGAGGAAATAAAGGGCTTAATCTGGGAAACCCTCTTGGAAGCCATGTGACTTTAGGAGGGTTTTGAAGGTGGGGAGAATGCAACTGCAATAAATTCTGTTATTTCTCTTATGTTATATTAATCTACCGTGTAAATGTAAGTCTGAAGTGTGCTTTTTTTCTTTAATCCTCTATTAAGAAATTGAACTGAGGTGACCTACTCAGGCATGCTCTAGGGATAGACTGGCTAAAGAAGTTAACTGATTATGACTGCTCTCAAACAGTGATTGATATTTTTGAGTCTGATTTCACTTTGAACCAGAGCCTGAGAAGTAAGAAACCCTCATTATCTTGTGGAGATTTTCTGAGCAAATTCTAGAGCAACAGCTTGAATTCATGTACCTTCTTCTTTCCACAGGTTATCCCAGTGGAAAGAGCAGGGGCTGGGAGCTGGGAGAAGTGGGTTTTACTCCTAGCTCTGCCACTGACCGGCTGAGAAGTCACTTAGGCAAATTGCTTAACCTCTCTTGGCTTCAGTTTCCTCATCTGGAAAATAGGAATAAGATGCCTGTTCTCTTGCGCACTTAAGACTGTGGGCCCCACGTTAGACAGAGGTGTACCTGATCTAATTATCTTATATTTACCCTCAGCAGATAGTAAGTGCTTAATGAGTGCCATTTAAACAAAAAGAGAAAAGAAAACTGGAGCCCTTTTATGCCCTATTTTTGAAAGGATCTTTGACAGAGTTGCTTTAATAATTCCACTTCTCAAAAGCCAGTCAAAGTTTTTAAGGTTGGACAGAAATGAAGAGTTACTTATGAATTTAGTGAAGCCGATAAATCATTCATCAAATACTAGGAGACCCATCCAAACAAAGTCAGTTCAGGCAATTCTTTGGCTTCAGAGACGCAATCACTTCTTTACCCACAACTCTCTTGTAAATGAAAGAAATTCTCCAGTTGTTTGCTCCTCACACCGGGGAATTGGCTAACCCTTCTCCCAACTCCCATTCATCAATCAATGGAGGCTTAAGCACGTCAACATTTAATTTCTGTGCTTGATCAGGAAGCATACTCTTCTTTGCATGCTCAATCTAATGGAAAGGCAGATTTGCAATTTCCACTAGAAGAAAGAATTGTTTTTTCAACCTGCTTGCGAACTGTAGGATTTAATGTTGAAAGTTTTCCTTCAGCTTATAGCAATTCTTACTGAACTCATATCCAGAAACTACAAAGGGCAGGGAATAAGGGTATTTTGATGGTAATCAGAGAAATTGTCAAGAAGAGAAATTGCTGCAGCCTAGTTCAGCCCTATTTTCTCTTCAGAACTGTACTTCAACCAATGCCTTTTTCTTTAAACTCCAACTAAATGACACTTCTCGGCCTCAATTGGTTAACTGCCCCATGATCTCTTTCACTCAAGTGGCTCTTCACACAGATCATCAGAATCATTTTTAACCAATGATCACTTGGAGGATGAGAAGTTTACTACTTGAACATCACATCAGAAAATGCTGAGCTTTTTCCGGAAGCACCCTGCTCCATGTCCGAGGAAATTTACCACTTGGGTTCATGTCATACATAGAGAGGCAGGTCTTTATGAAAAGAGACACAGCTTTAGGCTTTACAGGCAATCCTTGGATTTAGGCCCCTATTGGTTCGTGAAAACTACATCTTAAGTCAAAATGTTGTACGTTGGAGTCCAGTATCCCATCGGAGCATTGTTATAAACGGGGATCGGTTCCTGAACCAAGGTCGGGTACACTACTTTTACCAAAATTAACCAGAATTGTTTACTAAATCAGATAAAATAAAAATAATAATGGTACTTGTTAAGCGCTTACTATGTGCCAAGCACTGTTCTAAGAGCTGAGGTAGTTACTAGTTAAGCAGGTTGGACACAGTTCCTGTCCCACATGTGGCTCACACTTAATCCCCATTTTTTACAGATGAGGTAACTGAGGCTCAAAGAAGTTAAGTGACTTGCCCAAGGTCACACAGCAGACAAGTGGTGGAGCCGGGATTAGAACCCATATGACCTTCTGACTCCCAGGCCTGTGCACTATCCACTACACCATCCTGCTTCTGTAGATGAGTAATGTACCTTCATTAATATATCTATATTTAGTCAAAAAAGTTCCATGACAGAGTCACTGACATTCTTCATCAGAAGTAAAGTGGACACGTCGACCTACCCTGGTGACTCTGCTTGGCAATCAGTCTCCCCAGGCTCTTCCACTCCGCTCTCTTTAAACTTTCTCCCCTCCCCTCCACTCATTGCAGCCTTTTAATTGTTTTCTGACTCCTCCATAGCTCTACCAAGCCAGTCGCCTCTGGACATGCTCCCTGAGCTAGTGCCGTAAAAGAAGGTATTGTTTTAAAGTTTAAACCACTGCGTTGGAAAGCTGAAATTGTGAAAATTTAGAAATGTCGTTCTTCGTAACTAGACTAGCTCAAGTCTAGGACCGCTTGCGTGTCGAAAGATTCAGGTTAACTAGGGTACCATGGGCTCTGAGAAGAAATGATTTGTGACTGAAAAATTGAAGGAGACTGTTCGCAAATGACTGTTGTGAAGCATATTACAGACTCTTCATGATAATTCTGGATTCAATTATGGGTTCACATGTTTAACATGCTATAATTCTTCCAGATTGTATCCATTCTGTTCAAAAATAATGTTTTGTGTATGAACACTAACTATAAAATCTAGAACATAAGCAAAGCTATTATTGGGTTGAACTAATGAGCTATCCAGCCCAGTAATTTATATCGGAAAGTGCCATCTAACATCCTTAGCTTTTCCCTTAACGTTCATAACTTTCCCTTTAATTATACACCCATTATGCACCTTTTATAGTTGATTTTATCCAAACCACTCATGAACCTACTGATATATTTGGCCTGTATAACTTCTGGGGTAACAAATTCCATATATTTACCATCCTGTCTAAATCTTAAAGCTTTCATGTATGCCTCCTTGATCAGTGTGTCTACATAACATGACTATCTACCCCTTTCATGACTTTGTAAACTTCCTATCTCAGCCTTCTGACACTTTAATAACCTTTACAATACAGGTTTGTTGTTCTGTTTAACTAAATCTTTACATTTTTGAAAGTTTAATCTTAGGTATAGACTAGTTGACATATTACTACTCCCCAGTCAATCATATTTATTGAGCACCTACGGTTTGCTAAAATGCTTGGGAGAGTATAAAAGAGTTAGAAGACACATTCCCAGGCCTCAGAGAGCTTGCAGTTTAGCAGGGGGAATAAACACAGATGATTTACAGATAGAGGAAGAGAAAAGAAAAATGGATCTGTAGATGAATAAGTGCTTTTTTTAAATGGTATTTATTAGGCACTTACTATGTATCAAGCACTCTATTAATTGTTGAGGTAGATACAAGATAATCAGGTTGGACACAGGCCATGTCCCACAAGGAGCTCACAGTCTTAATCCCCATTTTACAGATGATGTAGCTGAGGAACAGAGAAGTGAAGTGACAACCACAGCAGCAAATGGTGGAGCTCTTCTAGGCATGTGCTCTTTCCCCTAGGCCACACTGCTTCCCACACTGCTTAAATAGTAAGGTGTGTAAATCAATATGTACAGAAGTACTAAGGGTGAAAAGGTGTGTAATTGAGACAGGAGTGGTAGTAATGGAGAGAAGAAAAATGAATTGAAGACCTCCTAGAGATGTGATCGCAGAAGGGCTTTGAAGAGGAAAGATGGAAATTAGCAAGTTTGCAAGGAGAAGGAATTCCAGGAAGAAGGAAGATTGTGAGCCACGGGTCGGGGTGCGAAGAGACTCTCCCAGGGCAGAAGATAAAAAATAATCCTCCTTTCTTTCTTCACTCCCTTCCCTACCGTACCAGAGCTAGACATCTGGGGGCCCTGGGCAGATCACTTCCGCACCTGAAACAGGGCTACTACTTACCAGAAAGGATAGATGGTTTATAAGTGGAACTACTTGCTGGTACAGGAAGTTCCATTTCTTAAACTGCCCTCTCGCAACCAAGCCTAGCCTGGAATTATTACTTAAAGGGTTCCTGTCGTTGGATAGTTTCCCACTGCAGGTCCCCAAAACAGCCACCTGTGTTTCTCCCACTCGTAAATCGCCTCGTCAGAAATACCAGCTTTTGCTGCAATGCTTCTTTGGTTAGGGGTTTAGATAATTACCCTGTCAGTTCCTTTAAACACTAGTTCTGCTTCCTCTCTTTTCCTGCCACTGCAAAGAATGGAATTAATGCATGAATCAATAAAACGTTCTGTGGATGAGCTTATTTCGCCAATTGTCTGAAGATAATTGCACTTATTGCCCCTTCATCTTTTTTTTTTCCTCCAAACAATCTTGTACATCATGGAAATGGATGATCCCTCTAGACTGTGAGCTTGTTCTGGGCAGAGAAGGTTACTACAACTCTGTTGTACTCTCCCAAGCATTCGGTAAAGTCCTCTGCACAGAGTAAGCACTCGATAAATACTATTGATTGATTTCTTGGTGCCTGACTGAGGTTCTCCTCTGTGGAACAGAGTTACCATAGCATAGCTGTAGCCCTCCACCTTTTGCTACCGTTTTAGGGTCTTATTCTTTCATAGCAGTGAAGGATCTAGAAGGAGTGAGCACAGATAACAACTGATGTGCTATACCAATTAAAGTAAATTTATTTAATTTAGCCCTCATTTCCTCTACTCCAGTCCCCCTCTACATCACCTTTGCACTTGGATCTGTGCAAAGCAGCGTGGCTCAGTGGAAAAAGCCCGGGCTTGGGAGTCAGAGGTCATGGGTTCAAATCCCGGCTTAGCCGCTTGTCAGCTGTGTGACTTTGGGCAAGTCACTTAACTTCTCTGTGCCTCAGTTACCTCATCTGTAAAATGGGGATTAAGACTGTGAGCCCCACATGGGACAAACTGATCACTTTGTATCCTCCCCAGTGCTTAGAACAGTGCTTTGCACATATTAAGCGCTTAACAAATGCCATCATTGTTGTTATCCCTTTAAGCACTTGATATTCACCCTACCTTGAGCCCCGCAGCATTCGTGTACATGTCTGTAATTTATTTTAATGTCTATCTTCCCCCTCTAGGCTGGGCAGGGAGTGTGTCTACAAACTCTGTTGTATTGTACTCTCCCAACTGCTCTGCACACAGTAAGCACTCAATAAATACCACTGATGATGATGAATAAATACCACTGATTGATCGAATGACTACAAAGTAAATCTCCTCACACACACACTCATGCGTAGTGTCCGTTGGTTCATTTGTCCAATTTGGTGTGGCCCAATCCCTGTTACAGATTGGGAGTTGTATCTACCCCAGTGCTTAGAACAGTGACTGGGACATAGGTAGCGCTTAATAAATACCATAAAAAAGGGGGGTGAAGCAGAAATCTTGCAACGCGCTTGCGGCTTCCGTGGACATTCTCCTCTGACGAGGTGTTGTTCGTCACTGTTCTAGATGATTCGGGCGCAACCCCTACAGCCTATCTTTGTTCCAGCACATAGCGAGCTCAGTCTGCTTCAATTGGCCTTGCTCAGTTCACTCTACTTGACCTCACTTGAGGCCTATCCTCTTTCTCCCTCAAGCCACTTGGCCTTGCTTGAAGCCCATCTCCTCTCTCCCACAAAGTTGCTAACTATTCCACATTCTTTGCTGCCCATAAGGAGAGCACTGATAAGAGGAGCTGTCTTTGGTGCACATGAGTACTTTCCTTCTCTCTTAGCCAGATTCGGGAACTCTCCCTCCTGCATTCTTTTCCACACCCATTCTCATTCACACACACGTAATAGTTTTATTTTATACAGTTAATAACTGTGGCATTGGTTAAGCACTTACTATGTGCCAAGCACTGCAATCAGATCAGACACAGCCCCTTGTTCATCATGAGGCTTACAATCTAAGGGGGAAGGAGAAAGAGTTTTAAATTAATCATTTATGGATATACAATCCTCAGGTACCTGTAATTCCAAGGCAAGAATCACTAGCAATTACACTATTCCAACACAAAGTTGTTGAAAATTCATTTCTCGACTGACACTTCCTCCTTGCTTTGTCCGTTGCCTCAGAGGAACACTGGGAGGATAGGGACAGGGACCACATCTAATTCACACCTGTGGATTCTTTCCCCAGTGCTTAGTATAGTGCTCTGCCCACACTAGGCACTTGATAAATACCATTACTACTTCTAAATGAGATAAGCACAGAAGATGTTCTGAGAAATCGAGAAGAAAATGACTGTTAGCTCGCTGTGGGCAGAGAATGTGGCTACCAACTCTGTTGTATCGTACTCTCCCAAGTGCTCTGTACAGACTAGGCAGTTAATAAATGCCATGGATGAGGGCAATGAAAATGACTACAGGCTGGAAAATGAAATGTAAAACTTTCCATTCCTAATTTTGCTGGTAATAAATGATATTGAAATAGTAATTCACTAGTAATTCACTCATTATACAGCAATAATTCTGTTGTGAAAGATTGGAGTTTGAGAAATAGGGTCTGTGGTTTGGGTCTTGAAAGGGAAGGGTTTTTTCCATTACTTCATTCTTTTATATTTTCTGCCTTTCTACCACATACACAGAGATCGGAGCTAACTAAGCTTTGGCATGAATGAGAGAGAACGCCATGTAACATCACAGAGATATGGACAAATATACCGAAAAGAATGCTCCCCCCACCCCATCCCTCAACCTCTGTTAGCTAACCATCCAGAAAAGTTTTAAGAATGTACAAGTTACTTTTTTCCCCTCTTGCACTTCTGCTGAATAAAACCGTAATTGAAGTCAGAACAGGGATAAGCAGCTGTAGTCATTTTACTGGACGTGAATAGCCTGGCGAGTTAGCAAGCACTTAGATTTGGCTGGAATGTTCTCGTTTCCGGTCGCACATACTTTACTCTGAGTTGATATTTCAGATGGCTTCATGTCAGCTTTTCTACCAAGCTGGTCTCAAAAAAGCCAAACCCCAGATGAAGTCCCAACCCAGAAACAATCTTCTAAGCATCCTAGGTAGTCACACTCCCCTATTCCCATCACACCAGGAAAGAATGAATGATCTGAGTCTCCAGTGCTACCGCATCACCTTTTCCAAAATTAATTTAATTACGGTATTTGTTAAGCACCAACTATGTGTCAAGAGCTGAGGTAGATATAAGATAATCAGGTCCCATAGGGGGCTCACAGCCTAAGTAGGAGGGAGAAGAGGTATGGAATCTCCATTTTGCCGACGAGGGAATGGAGAAACAGGGAAAGGAAGTGACTTATCTAAGGTCACACAGCAGGTAAGTGGTAGAGCAGGGATTAGAAGAAGGGGCCCATGCTCTTTCCACCCTGACACAATGCTTCTCAATTGTCTTGTCTTATGCCGTTGGGTCGTTTCTAACCCAGAGCGACACCACGGCCACATCTCTTCCAGAACACCCCACCCTCCATCTGCAGTCGTTCTGGTAGCGTATCCATAGAGTTTTCTTGGTAAAAATCCGGAAGTGGTTTACTGTTGGCTCCTTCCATGCAGTAAACTTAAGTCTCCACCCTCGACTCTCTCCCATGCCACTGCTGCCCAGCACGGGTGAGTTTTGACTCGTAGCAGATGGCCTTCCGCTCGCTAGCCATTGCCCAAGCTAGGAATGGAATAGGTAGGCCTCTGCTCGACTCTCCCTCCCGTAGCCGAGACTGGTAGAGGACTGGAGACTCTCCAGGTGCAACCCTGAGAGGGGGTTCTCAATTGTAGCTTAGTTGAATTAATATATTACCTTGAATTCGGTATGCAACTTCAAGCACATAGACTAACGGGTCTATTGACTAAGGGGTGGGGACGAAAGGTAGAAAAAGATAAGAAGAAAAAAACTGAAAGATGTCTAGGAGCAGAAGAATTACCAGCACTATGATGAAGCCACAGATTATTTTAGCACACACTAGAAACAGGGATAATGATGCATTCACACCAACTGATGAAAAGCAACTGCTTGGTAGAAAGTAGGCTTGAATAGCCAATTTGAAACCACTTGGGGTTTGGGTCTAAATTATAGAAAATGAAGTGTGTATTTTGTAGTAGAGTGCTTTACACAAGTGCAATACAGGATTTTATTCCCCATCAATTGCCATCATTTTCTATAGCAAGTATTTCCAAATGCCCTCTGATCTTCAAAGAGCCACTGAAACCGTTTGAGTGCTTCCATCAGTATTATGCATAAAATGAACTAGATTTGTATGAGCAAAATGCTCTATCCACTTGACCACGTTGCTTTTGGTTGCATTGTTGAAGAATTGTTATGATTATTGTTGTTATTATTATTATTGTATTTGTCATTATTTGTATTTATATTTGCTATTATTATTATCATTGCATTTGTTAAGCATCATTATTTAAGTTCTCTATGCCTCAGTTTACTCATCTGTAACTGTTCTCCCTCTTATTCATTCATTCATTCATTCAATCATATTTATTGAGCACTTACTGTGTGCAGAACACTGTACTAAGTGCTTGGAAAGTACAATTCAGCAATAAAGAGAGACAATTCCTGCCCACAATGGGCTTACAGTCTGGGGGGGAGGGGGGAGACAGACATCAAAAGAAGTAAATAGGCATCAATATAAATAAATAGAATCATATATATATATATATATAGATACACATATATACATTAGTGCTGTGGAGCTGGGTGGGGGGAAGCAAAGGGAGCAAGTCGGGGTGACCCGGAAGGGAGGGGGAGCTCTATTTGGACTGAGAGCCCCATGTGGGACAGAGACTGTGTCTGACCTGATTAATTTGTATCTAAAATTGAGGGTATTGTTTATGCATTTTTTTTAAGGATTGGAGTGTGTGAGCCAGTAAACCCCAGTCCCTTCTGGGTAGGACAATTGTTGTAAACGTTTCTGGTAATGGGCTGGTCATGGATAATAATAATAATAATAAAATAATCGTGCTATAATTTGTTAAACCCTCTCTATGTGCCAAACACTCCTACATGCTGGATTCTTTAATCAGACTGGATACAGTCTCTATCCCAAATGGGGCTTCCCCTCTAAGGGGGAGGGAGAACAGGTATTTTGCCCCCATTTTACTGGTAAGGAAACTGAGGTACGGAGAAGTGAAGCGACTTGCCCAAGATCACACAGAAGGCAAGTGGCAGAGCCTGGATTAGAACCCGGGTCCTTTGACTCCCAAACCCATGCTCTTTCCACTAGGCCACCATTATCTTCAGAGAACAGTGATGAAAATAATGAAAGAGATGTCACAGTGTAAGGAGAGAATGTTTGTATAATAAGAAATACCCTTTTAACTATTGGCTGCTCTCCACAAGGGTAAAATAGATGGGGACTATAAGCAGACAGATTGGAAGTGAGGTTCCATCTGGGTCAGAGGTGATTTCACAAAAGAGAATACAATGATATCAAGAGTAGGAGGGAAGGTAAATTTTACCACAGAGGTGTAACATCAGCAGGGAAGAGATGCATTAAGCATCTTGATAATAATAATAATGCTCTTGATAATAAATAATAAAATGGTATTTTTTAAGTGCTTACTAGGTGCCAAGCACTGTTCTAAGTACTGGGGTGGATACAAGCAAATCGAGTTGGACAAGGTCCAATAATAATAATAATCATTATCGTGGCTCAGTGGAAAGAGCCTGGGCTTCGGAGTCAGAGGTCATGGGTTCGACTCCCGGCTCTGCCACTTGTCAGCTGTGTGACTGTGGGCAAGTCACTTAACTTCTCTGGGCCTCAGATACCTCATCTGTAAAATGGGGATTAAAACTGTGAGCCCCACGTGGGACAATCTGATCACCCTGTATCCCCCCCAGTGCTTAGAACAGTGCTTTGCACATAGTAAGCGCTTTAACAAATACCACCATTATTAATACAATATGATGAGAATGATGATGATGATAAAGTGTATATAGATCATCATCATAACTATTAAATGCTTTTATGTGCTAAAAATGGGGAAAGATACAAGATTATCACACTGATAGTCTTTGTCCCACGTAAAGCTCACGAATCTGCTTTCTCCCTTTTACAGATGAGCAGGCAGAGGCCCTGAGAGGTTAAATGACTTGCCTTAGGTCACCCAGAAGGTCAGTGGCAAAGATGGGACTAAAACTCAGTTTTCTTGACTCCCAGCCTTATCCACTTTTCACTTGACCACTCTGTCTCCTTAAATGAAGCTGAAAGCAGAACACAGGCTAGTAATATTGGTGAATATTGTGGGTAAGTGATGATAGGTAGAGAGCAAGTGGAAGAAGCCAAAATACCTGCCAACTAGTTAGTTGCTCATTTAAATAAATCTTGGGTGTATTAAAAATTCATTCTCAGGGCATATTCACCTATATTTGACTGATTTCAAAAATTGAAGAGATGGGTGACAACCTTCCTGTTCTCCTCTCTCTCATCACCAAGTTCCAAATATCTAGTATTCTGCTGGGTAAAAGCAGTAATGAAGCAGTGTGGTTTAGTGGGTAGAGCACGGGCCTGGGAGTCAGAAGTACCTGGGTTCTAATCCCGGTTCTGCCACTTGTCTGCCCTGTGACCTTGGCCAAGTCATTTTACTTCTCTGGGCCTTAGTTCCCTCATCTGTAAAATGGGGATTAAGACTGTGACCCTCATGTGGGACAGGGACTGTGTCCAACCTGATTAACTTGTATCTACCCCAGCGCTTAGAACAGGGCTTGACACATAGTAAGCTCTTAACAAGTACCACTACTATTATTGCTAATACAAAGTTCTGAAAGGGGGAAAGACATGCAGAAGCAGCAGAGAGAAGCAGCGTGGCTCAGTGGAAAGAGCCCAGGCTTGGGAGTCAGAGGTCGTGGGTTCTAATGCCGGCTCTGCCACTTGCCAACTGGGTGACTTTGGGCAAGTCACTTAACTTCTCTGGGCCTCAGTTACCCCATCTGTAAAATGGGGATTAAAACTGTGAGCCCCACTTGGGACAACCTGATCACCTTGTATCCCCCAGCGCTTAGAACAGTGCTTTGCACATAGTAAGCGCTTAACAAATACCACCTTTTATTTCATTTATTTTTTTATGCAGTCGAAAGTAAGCAAACATCACCTCTCATCCATTAGAAGGTCTTGATATACTCTATTCTGGAACATTCTGCCAGAGGGAAAGCATTCCTTAATGTCATAAAAGCAACCACGTTTATCCTGTCCGCAAGGACAGAGTACATTTTTTGAAAGGAATTTTCCACTAGAAAAAAAATGATCTTCTGACCAAAACCTTCTATTGGGCAAACCTAATTTTAAATCCAAGATAGGGGCTTGGCCTATACAGACAAGGCTAATGACTCTGGAGTCAGGATCGCCTCAGGTTACCCCAGGAACCCTGATATCAGTACATCCCGCTCTGCAGGCTGCCTGCTTTGTGACCTTGGACAATTCACTTAAGTTCATCATCATCATCATTAGCAATGGTATTTATTGAGTGCTTATTCTGTACAGAGCACTGGACTAAGTGCTTGGGAGAGTACAATACAACAGGGTCAGTAGACGCGTTCTTTATGCCAAGCACTGTTCTAAGCAGACGGTCCGTAAAGATGAGTTAAAATTGGTCGCCTCCCTAAAGCTCATATTTATTGTCAATTGTATTTATTGAGCACCTACTATGTGCAGAGCACTGCACACACTGCTTGGGAGAATACAAGACAACAGAATTAGCAGACGTGTTCCCTGCCCATAGTGAGCTGACGGTCTAAAAAAACAAAAAACAGAAAAGAAAAACAATTGGGCACTCGGAAAAATCCTAAAGAAATGAAAGAATGAAAACTTATGCCGTGGATCCGCCTTGTTCCCCAGTGTCCCAGAACGAAACACAAGCCACCAGTGGATAGACCAGGAAATCCCAGAGAGCACTGTACTCAGTGCTTGAGAGAGTACCATACAATCGAGTTAGTAAACATGATCTCTGCCCATGAGGAGTTTACAATCTGACGGGAGAGACAGATGTTAAAATAAATTACAGGTTGGAATAAGCAACAGAGTTTAAAGAGAGGTACACAAGTGTTACTGAGCAGTGAGTATCCAAAACCTTAAGTGATACAGAAGTGCCAGGCGGCGAGGGTATGAGGGGGTAACATGAGAGATTAATTACTTAGAGAGTCTAAGTCAGCAGAGGACGAACAGGCAAGAGACTGAGAAGGGATTGCCGGAGAAGTAGGAGGGGAATCAGGAGAGGACCGTGTCAGAGGTGGAATTTCAGAAGGGCTTTGACAAGGGGGAGGGCAGCGGTCTGCCGGATGTGAAGGTGGAGTTCCAGGCGAGGGGGAGGGTGTGAGCAAGAGATCAGCAAGGATCCTCTCCTCTGGGAAAAGGTAAGAAGAAGAGCGTTCCCTGCACACGCCGCTTCAAATGAGGAAGTGTGGGCAAAGCAATATTTTTACGCGCTTTGGGGCGTGGCCAATTTTAGCTCATTTTTATAAACTGTCCATGAATTTCAAGCTGATGGAGCAAACTCTATTTTCAGCAGCAACCCAAACTTCAGCCAAATAAGACTGATAGTAATTGGAATATCTGTTGGGCGCTTACTGTGTGCCGAGCCCTGTGCTAAGTTCTGGGATAGATGCAAGGTAATCAGTTCCCACATGGGGCTCACAGTCTAAATAGCAAAAGGGCACAGATTTACTGCTTGTAGCTCTCTGCAATTTCTTTTATTGATGTTTTTAACTTTGCCAGGGTAAACAATTTGTTCTCCCGCTGACTGTGTTGAGGACTATGCCTGCTTGGTGCCTACTTTATAATTAACAGGAGGAAAAAAATGAAAATCTCTAAAGGACGACCCTATTCACTGGGTGCTTGGCTTTGTATTTTTGTGAATACGCCCAATTTTTGTGAATGCCAACGAAGCAATAGGCACCATTCGGTCTGTACATCAGTGGGAATCAAATGATACTTTCTGCTTGGAGCCAGAAACAGCAAAAATCCTGGTAAATTGTCTACTTTATGACTAGAATAGCACAAAACAGGGTCAGTGCTAGAACCTAACCAACAATCAGCTTTAGCCATCTCAAAATCATAACCTTGTGTAACTGGAAAGTATGCTTCTGTGGAACAGGGCGCCGACAAAGGACTCCAAAAAATGTAGATTGCATTCCAGATCCCATCACTGATTTATTGCTTCATCGCAGGCAGATTGTTGTGCACCTCCGACATTTTCCAAACAGATAGTGAATAATATGCCATTTCTTTCTCGGGCAGAGGAGCGGGGTCAAGGAAGGGGGAGGAGGGAATTCATGTGGATTGATGAGATAAAACCCTCTAGGTTCCCTAAGAGAAAGGCTTTAGATAAATACTAAGTATTATTTTTATTGAGGTAGGGTGGAATGGAGTTCCGCAGGTTCCCAATGTTGCCCAGGGAAATCAGTTACGGGACCCTGGCTGGATGTGCCCGGCAAACAATCCTAAACCCCAATTTACTGGCTTCAAAACAAAGTAGGTAAACCTCGAGATTCAAAAGACATTTGCTACTGATTAGTTGGTTGACATGGAAAACTTGCTCTGATTGGAAATAAATCGTGCCTTTTGTGTAAGGACCTTCCCACGACTCTACATTAGGAATTGTGTGAAACAAATTTTGATACAGAGTAACCCTCTACCCACATTCCTTTATGCATCATCTGCCCCTTGTCAGCTGTATGACTGTGGGCAAGTCACTTCACTTCTCTGTGCCTCCGTTCCCTCATCTGTAAAATGGGGGTGAAGACTGTGAGCCTCACGTGGGACAACTTCATTCCCCTGTATCTACCCCAGCGCTTAGAACAGTGCTCTGCACATAGTAAGTGCTTAACAAATACCAACATTATTATCTGCCAACGTTAGTTTACTGTATTTGCTCCTGAATGCTAAAGAGGGACCACAAGTTTTATCTGCAAAGGCGTTGCCATTCTTGATTAGTTCACCTCTCTGCTTTGAAGCAGCGTGGCCTAGGGGAAAGAGCGCAGGCCTGGGTTCTAATCCCAAAACACTTTTGTACATATCTGTAATTTTACTTATTTGTATTGATGTCTGTCTCCTTTACTAAAGACTGTGAGCTCATTGTGGGCAGGGAATGTCACTGTTTATTGTTCTACTGTACTTTCCCAAGTGCTTAGTACAGTGCTGTGCACACAGTAAGCGCTCAATAAATATGATTGAATGAATGAGTAATCCCAACTCCACCGCTTGCCTGAGGTGTGACCTTGGGAAAGTCATTTAACTTCTCTGTGCCTCAGTTTCCTAACCTGAAAAAAATGGGAATTCTATACCTGTTCTCCTTCCTACTAAGACTGTGAGCCCCAAGTGGGACTGGAACTGTGCCCCACCTAATTAATTTATAATTATAATTATAATCTCAGCACTTAGAACAGTCTTTAGCACATAGTAAGTGCTTAACAAATGCTATGAGAAAAAAAAAAAGACGGCAACAATCCTGTGCCAGGAAACCCCCCAGGGTGGTTGAACTCTCTCGGAGAAGGCCTCACGTAATTCTAAAGTTCCATATTTTCAGCTGAAAAAAAATCAGTTCAGAAAATGTGAAAATAAAAATAGCACATGCAGCTGTGTTCCTATATTTTATAATTACATATTTTATCACTGATGTATGCCAAAGGAAATCCCAACTATGTACTAACAAAGAAGACAATAGTTATCTGGGTGAGTCTGTTGCCATGTGCTCAATTTCACTATCTGGTCTGTCAGAAATTGTACTTAAATAAGCATCTTCTGGTCCTCACAGCATCAAGAAAATTCCCCCAGTAATTACTAGTAACATTGAGTAATGTTGACTAGGCTGCCATTTCCTCCCCCTCTAGTCTGTAAACTCCTTGTGGGCAGGGATCATCTCTACCTACCTATTCTTTTGTATTGTACTCTCCCAAGCACTTAGTACAGTGTTCTGCAGTCAATCAATCGGTGGTGTTTATTGTGCTTACTGTTCGCATATCACTGTACTAAGCCCTTGGGAGACATATTCCCTGCCCACAAGGAGCTTACAGTCGAGAGGGGGAGTAAGATATTAAAATAAATTAATTGTGAGCCCGCTGAGGGAAAGGGACCGTGTCCAATTCCCACCTGTGTATTCTTTTAGTAAGGGGTTCTGCATACAGTAAGCACTTAATAAAAACTATTACTACAACTAAATTTAAAAATTACCGATACATTCATAAGTTCTGTGGGGATGGTGGTGAATATCAGATGCTTAAAGGTATAGATCCTACTGCATAAGCGATGCAGAAGGAAGGGGAGTAAGGGAAAGAGGACTTATTCAGGGAAGGCCTCTTGGAGGAGATGTGATTTTAATAAGGCTTTGAAGATGCAGTGGTCTGTCGTATTTGGAGGGGGAGGGAGTTCAGGACCAGAGGGAGAATGTGGGCAAGGAGTTGGGGGCGAGATAGATAAGATTGAGGTACGCAGTAAACTCTCAATAAATGCCACTGATTAATTGGTTGACATGGAAAAGTTGCTCTGATTGGAAATAAATCTTGCCTTTTGTGTAAGGACCTTTTCACGACTCTACATTAGGAATTGTGTGAAACGAATTTTGATTCATATGAACTCTGTCAGCAAATTAATAAAAAAAGAATCGACTGAAGACTAATGCAGTCCGCACTTCACTGTTGCCGGTATCATTTTTCTAATACATTATTCTCTGCACATCTCCCCGAGCCTGACAAAACTCCCTTCCATTTCCAAATCAAGAAGAAACACCTTGCCATCCACTTTAAAGCACCAAATTAGCTCTTCCCTCAACATCCCAAATTAACCTCAATTCTCTCCCAATGCAACGCAGCCCACGCACTTCACTTCTCTACCATCAACGTACTCACCCTGTTTCACTCTCATCTCTCTTACCGCCGAACACTTTGTTCCTGCTTGGATCTCCCTCCCCCTTCACATCCAGCAGACCATCACTCTGCCTGTCTTCGAAGCCCAACTCAAATCAGATCTCCTCCAGGAAGCCTTCCCTGACTAATCTTTTATCTCCCCACTCTATTTCCCTCCCTACTATGTCAGCCATACACTTGAGTCCATACCCGCTAAACCCTTTGCACTTATACACCTGTCTTTATACCTACCTGTAATTTTTTTTTATTGTTTGCTCCCCAGCTAGACTTTAAGCTCCTTGATCTTGTCTATTAATTCTATTGTACTCTCCCTAACACTTAGCACAGCGCTCTGCCCAAAATAAGTGCTCAGTAAATACGAGCAATTGATAATGAAATTCACTGTCACAGACAGTGGCCCACAAGAATTTTCCTAAAGAAAGATGGAGAGTTTAAATTCCAGTCTTAAAGTTCACCAGATGAATTGCATTTTGAATAATTCTGACTTTCCTAGTCAGGAACACAAAAACTGTAATCACTGGTTTAACTGAAAACACAGATTAATAATAATGCTGGTATTTGTTAAGCGCTTACTATGTGCAGAGCACTGTTCTAAGCGCTGAGGTAGATACAGGGTAATCAAGTTGTCCCACGTGAGGCTCACAGTTAATCCCCATTTTACAGATGAGGGAATTTAGGCCCAGAGAAGTTAAGTGACTTGCCCACAGTCACACAGCTGACAAGTGGTGGAGCCGGGATTCGAACCCATGACCTCTGACTCCCAAGCTCGGGCTCTTTCCACTGAGCCAAGATTAGAAAAGCTTCCTCAAACACTGATACTGTGCTGGAAACAATAAGACAGTTTCATATACCAATTCCTAGATCAATCAATCCATCACTCAGTGACATTTATAGAGTGCTGACTATGTGCAGAGCACTGTACTAAGCATTTGGGAGAGTACAAAACAATAGAACTTGCAGGCACGGTCCCTGCCCATAATGAATTTACAGTCTAAAGGGATGTGGGGGTGAGGAGGGAGGTGAGGGGGGACTACCGTTGCCCTTCTTCCCCAGCAACGGGCCGGGCAGACTCCAGCAGTCCAGCATTCCATGCTCCCATCTGTTCAGCTCTGCTTCTTGTTCAGTAACCCGGTGGTTCATTCAATAGTATTTATTGAGCGCTTACTATGTGCAGAGCACTGTACTAAGCGCTTGGGATGAACAAGTCGGCAACAGATAGAGACGGTCCCTGCCGTTTGACGGGCTTACAGTCTAATCGGGGGAGACGGACAGACAAGAACAATGGCACTAAACAGCGTCAAGGGGAAGAACATCTCGTAAAAACCGATGGCAACTAAATAGAATCGAGGCGATGTACAATTCATTAACAAAATAAATAGGGTAACGAAAATATATACAGTTGAGCGGACGGGTACAGTGCTGTGGGGATGGGAAGGGAGAGGTGGAGGAGCAGAGGGAAAAGGGGAAAATGAGGCTTTAGCTGCGGAGAGGTAAAGGGGGGATGGCAGAGGGAGTAGAGGGGGAAGAGGAGCTCAGTCTGGGAAGGCCTCTTGGAGGAGGTGATTTTTAAGTAAGGTTTTGAAGAGGGAAAGAGAATCAGTTTGGCGGAGGTGAGGAGGGAGGGCGTTCCAGGACCGCGGGAGGACGTGACCCAGGGGTCGACGGCGGGATAGGCGAGACCGAGGGACGGCGAGGAGGTGGGCGGCAGAGGAGCGGAGCGTGCGGGGTGGGCGGTAGAAAGAGAGAAGGGAGGAGAGGTAGGAAGGGGCAAGGTGATGGAGAGCCTTGAAGCCTAGAGTGAGGAGTTTTTGTTTGGAGCGGAGGTCGATAGGCAACCACTGGAGTTGTTTAAGAAGGGGAGTGACAGGCCCAGATCGTTTCTGCAGGAAGATGAGCCGGGCAGCGGAGTGAAGAATAGACCGGAGCGGGGCAAGAGAGGAGGAAGGGAGGTCAGAGAGAAGGCTGACACAGTAGTCTAGCCGGGATATAACGAGAGCCCGTAATAGTAAGGTAGCCGTGCTGATTTGGCTTTGGTGCACACAGACCAGTTGCTCTGTAGACACCAAGACCTGCCTTTGGTGGCTGTCTTGATACTCCCCGGTCGTGAGGTGGGAACCGTGCAACTCACTGATGCTAGCATACAGGTCAAATATGAAATCTCTTTGCATCATGATCTTCCCCAGGGCTCCGTTTGAAGGATAGCACCCGTTTCAGGATTACTACATGCCAGCTGATTCATTCATTCATTCATTCAATAGTATTTATTGAGCGCTTACTATGTGCAGAGCACTGTACTAAGCGCTTGGAATGTACAAATCGGTAACAGATAGAGACAGTCCCTGCCCTTTGACAGGCTTACAGTCTAATCAGGGGAGACGGACAGACAAGAACAATGGCAATAAATAGAATCGAGGGAATGAACATCTCAAAACAATAGCAAACAAATAGAATCAAGGTGATGTACATCTCATTAACAAAATAAATAGGGTAATGAAAATATATACAGTTGAGCGGACGAGCACGGTGCTGAGGGTTGGGAAGGGAGAGGGGGAGGAGCAGAGGGAAAAGGGGAGTTCAGTCTAGGAAGGCCTCCTGGAGGAGGTGAGCTTTAAGTAGGGTTTTGAAGAGGGGAAGAGAATTAGTTTGGCGGAGGTGAGGAGGGAGGGCATTCCGGGACCGCGGGAGGACGTGGCCCGGGGGTTGACGGCGGGATAGGCGAGAACGGGGGACGGTGAGGAGGTGGGCGGCAGAGGAGCGGAGGGTGTGGGGTGGGCAGTGGAAAGAGAGAAGGGAAGTTAGGTAGGAGGGGTCAAGGTGACGGAGAGCCTTGAAGCCTAGAGTGAGAAGTTTTTGTTTTGTGCGGAGGTCGATAGGCAACCACTGGAGGTTTTTAAGAAGGGGAGTGACATGCCCAAAGCGTTTCTGCAGGAAGATGAGCCAGGCAGCGGAGTGAAGAATAGACTGGAGCGGGGAGAGACAGGAGGAAGGGAGATCAGAGAGAAGGCTGACACAGTAAGCTGATCTGACTGTGGGCCTCTGCTCCAAGGACGTTTGGGTAATCACGCTGCTCATCCTTGGATTTCAAATCGATTGACTTGACACATCCCACCCCAGTGGAGTTGTGGAGTTACAAACGTTATTAGACATTATTTCTCAGCAGGCTTCTCAAGCCAGTATTAGAATCAGCCAGTACCAATGCTCTTTTCCCACACACTCATCTATTTTTCAAAGCATTCTTGTGCCTTCACATCTCTCTTCTTCATGGAGGAACTGGACCCAGTTCATCAAGATCTGCTTGAGCATGGCCAGAAATTCAGCCAAGGAGGGCAAAAAAGCCGCTGGATCTTAGGTTTGGGAATGTGTATACTAGCTCGGTTATATTGTACTCTCCTAAGTGCTTAGTACAGTGTTCTGCACACAGTGAGAATCCATTGAATACCATCAATCGATCGATCACCACCGACCTGTCGTCCGCGTCCTGAGTCTGGCCCGGAAGTCCTTCCCTCTTCATATCTGACGTACAGATACTCTCCCCACTTTTAAAGCCTTATTGAAGACACATCTCCTCCAAGAGGCCTTTCCTGACTAAGCTCTCATTTCCCCTTCTCCCACTCACTTCTGCATCGCCCTGATTTGCTCCCTTTAGTCACCCCTACCTCGGCCCCAGAGCACTTACGTATAGAGCCATAATTTATTTATTTACATGAATGCCTGTCTCCCCCCTCTGGGCCGTAAGCTCACTGTGGGCAGGAAATGTGTCAACCAACTCCCTTATAATAATGTTTGTTAAGCGCTTACTATGTGCAGAGCACTGTTCTAAGCGCTGGGGTAGATACAGGGTAATCAGGTCATCTCACGTGAGGCTCACAGTTAATCCCCATTTTACAGATGAGGTAACTGAGGCAGAGGGAAGTGAAGTGACTTGCCCATAGTTACACAGATGACAAGCGGCAGAACCGGGATTCGAACCCATGACCTCCGGCTCCGAATCCCAGGCTCTTTCCACTGAGCCACGCTGCTGTTATATTCTACTCTCCCAAGCGCTTAGTACGACGCTCTGCACACAGTAATGTGCTCAATAAATAGGATTGAGTGATTCTATCTTTTAAAGGGCTCATCAACTTGAAAGGACCTACAATTAACTAGGCGGCATCATGGCTATCAATTCTGCTGTAATGTAATAATAATAATAATGATAATAATGTTGGTATTTGTTAAGCGCTTACTATGTGCAGAGCACTGTTCTAAACGCTGGGGTAGATAAAGGGTAATCAGGTTGTCCCACGGGAGGCTCACAGTCTTAATCCCCATTTTACAGATGAGGTAACTGAGGCACCGAGAAGTTAAGTGACTTGCCCAAAGTCACACAGCTGACAACGGGCTGAGCCGGGAGTCGAACCCCTGACCTCTGACTCCAAAGCCCGTGCTCTTTCCACTGAGCCACGCTGCTTCTCTCCCAAGCGCTCCCAAGCGCTAAGTACAGTGCTTTGCACACAGTAAGCGCTCAATAATTGCCACGGATTGACTGCAGAAAAGCATTTAGCACGACAGTACCTTTGTTTGTCACAAATGGGAATCAAAACATTTGCTTCCAGTACCCTCTTGTGACAACTCTTGGTAGTTACCTACCTAACGCCCAAGTGAAATGGACAGAAATCAGGCCCCGCTACCCAGCAGGGCCAGGGTAACTCAAAGACAGCTGTGCCTCAGTTTTTCCTTGTCCGTAGAATGAAGAAAACACCTGAAACCAGCCTCACGGAGATAATGCCGAGATTAATGACATTTAACTCACTGGAGCAGCCGTGGAAATGATCGGCAATTCGTCTCAGGCACCTAAGACAGGGAGTCAAGCAAATAAATATCCATTCATCCATTCAAAAGTATTTATTGAGCGCTTACTATGTGCAGAGCACTGTACTAAGCACTTGGAATGAACAAGTCGGCAACAGATAAGAGACGGTCCCTGCCGTTTGACGGGCTTACGGTCTAATCGGGGGAGACGGACAGACGAGAACAATGGTAATAAATAGAGTCGAGGGGAAGAACATCTCGTAAAAACCGATGGCAACTAAATAGAATCAAGGCGATGTACAATTCATTAACAAAATAAATAGGGTAATGGAAATGTATACAGTTGAGCGGACGAGTACAGTGCTGAGGGGGTGGGAAGGGAGAGGGGGAGGAGCAGAGGGAAAGGGGGAAAAGAGGGTTTAGCTGCGGAGAGGTAAAGGTGGGGTGGTAGAGGGAGTAGAGGGAGAAGGGGAGCTCAGTCTGGGAAGGCCTCTTGGAGGAGGTGAGTTTTAAGTAGGGTTTTGAAGAGGGGAAGAGAATCAGTTTGGCGGAGGTGAGGAGGGAGGGCGTTCCGGGACCGCGGGAGGACGTGGCCCGGGGGTCGACGGCGGGATAGGCGAGACCAGGGGACGGCGAGGAGGTGGGCGGCGGAGGAGCGGAGCGTGCGGGGTGGGCGGTAGAAAGAGAGAAGGGAGGAGAGGTAGGAAGGGGCAAGGTGATCGAGAGCCTTGAAGCCTAGAGTGAGGAGTTTTTGTTTGGAGCGGAGGTCGATAGGCAACCACTGGAGTTGTTTAAGAAGGGGAGTGACAGGCCCAGATCGTTTCTGCAGGAAGATGAGTCGGGCAGCGGAGTGAAGAATAGACCGGAGCGGGGCGAGAGAGGAGGAAGGGAGGTCAGAGAGAAGGCTGACACAGTAGTCTAGCCGGGATATAACGAGAGCCCGTAGCAGTAAGGTAGTCGTTTAGGTGGGGAGGAAAGGGCGGATCTTGGCGATATTGTAAAGGTGAAACCGGCAGGTCTTGGTAACGGATAGGATGTGTGGGGTGAACGAGAGAGACGAGTCAAGGATGACACCGAGATCGCGGGCCCGAGAGACGGGAAGGATGGTCGTGCCATCCACGGTGATAGAGAAGTCCGGGAGAGGACCGGGTTTGGGAGGGAAGATGAGGAGCTCAGTCTCGCTCATGTTGAGTTTTAGGTGGCGGGCCGACATCCAGGTGGAGACGTCCCGGAGGCGGGAGGAGATGCGAGCCTGAAGGGAGGGGGAGAGGACAGGGGCGGAGATGTAGATCTGCGTGTCTTCTGCGTAGAGATGGTAGTCAAAGCCGTGAGAGCGAATGAGTTCACCGAGGGAGTGAGTGTAAATGGAGAACAGAAGAGGGCCGAGAACTGACCCTTGAGGAACTCCAACAGTTAAAGGATGGGAGGGGGAGGAGGCGCCAGCGAAGGAGACCGAGAATGACCGGCCAGAGAGGTAAGAGGAGAACCAGGAGAGGACGGAGTCCGTGAAGCCAAGGTGAGATAAGGTATGGAGGAGGGGGGGATGGTCGACAGTGTCAAAGGCAGCAAGGAGGATCAGAATGGAGTAGGAGCCATTGGATTTGGCAAGAAGGAGGTCATGGGTGACCTTAGAGAGAGCAGTCTCGGTAGAGTGGAGGGGACGGAAGCCAGATCGGAGGGGGTCTAGGAGAGAATGGGAGTTAAGGAATTCTAGGCATCGATTGTAGACGACTCGTTCTAGGATTTTGGAAAGGAAGGGTAGTAGGGAGATAGGACGATAACTGGAGGGGGAAGTGGGGTCGAGAGCGGGTTTTTTTAGGATGGGGGAGACGTGGGCATGTTTGAAGGCAGCGGGGAAGGAGCTATTGGAGATTGAGTGGTTAAAAATAGAAGTTAAAGAAGGGAGGAGGGCAGGGGCGACGGTTTTAATAAGGTGAGAGGGAATGGGGTCCGAGGCGCAGGTGGAGGGGGTGGCGCTTGCGAGGAGGGAGGAGATCTCCTCTGAGGATACTGCAGGGAAGGATTGAAAAGTAGGGGAGAGGGTTGGTGGAGGGGAGGGGAGAGGCAGAGGGCTGACTTTGGGGAGCTCAGACCTGATTGTGTTGATTTTCGTGAGGAAATAGGTGGCCAGATCATTGGGGGTGAGAGATGGGGGAGGGGGAGGAGACTAGGGGGAGGGGGAAGAGGGGTAGCGCTGGTAAAGTGGGGTTCTAGGGCGGGGGAGGGGGGGAGGAGACAGAGGAGAGAGCGGGAAAGAGCTGAGCGAGAGAGGGGAAGGGGAAGGGGAGGATAGGAAGGGGCGGGAGGGAGGAGGGACATGGCGAGGCCAGAGAGGTGGGTGGCAGCACTGACAACACAATAAACAGTAACCAACGAAATCGGTAATATAGCAACATGATACAGTATGATACAATACAGTAGTGCTAATATAGCAACATGATACAGTATGATACAATACAGTAGTGTTAGTAAGCAGGCAATGACCAGGGTCGGGGGTAGGCTCGATTAAGGGGCGACCTGATCAAACTCAAAGTCAGGCGGCTGGTGAGGCCAGAGAGGTGGGTGGCAGCACTGACGACAATAAACAATAACAAGCGAAATCGCTAATATAGCAACATGGTACAGTAAGACACAATACAATAGTGTTGATAAGCAGGCTCGATTAAGGGGCGACCTGATCAAACTCAAAGTCAGGCGGCTGGTGAGGCCAGAGAGGTGGGTGGCAGCACTGACGACAATAAACAATAACAAGCGAAATCGCTAATATAGCAACATGGTACAGTAAAACACAATACAATAGTGTTAATAAGCAGGCGATGACCAGGGTCGGGGGACGAGCCGACCCTACCCGATCAGACTCCAAGTCAAGCGGCCAGCGGCCGAGAGAGTCCCAGAGCTCATGACCAAATGTCCCTGTGGCGGCGGGGGGGCCCTGAGGTTGTCCGGGGTGGGTGGCGGCCGTAGGCAGCGGCTAAGGTAAGGTAACATGGTGAGAACAAGGACGTCGTCGCCCGGGGCGGGGGCGGGGGAGATGAATCACCTCAAGGGGGAAGAGGGAGTGAGGGCTTCCCAAAATGGCCACCTAGGGAAGGTAGGTGAATACGTGAAGTTAAACGACATCCCTTGCCCCGTCCTACTTTAATAATGTTGGTATTTGTTAAGCGCTTACTATGTGCAGAGCACTGTTCTAAGCGCTGGGGGAGATACAGGGTAATCAGGTTGTCCCACGTGCGGCTCACAGTTAATCCCCATTTTACAGATGAGGTAACTGAGGCACAGAGAAGTGAAGTGACTTGCCCACAGTCACACTTTACCTCCCTGATTTCCTACTACAACACAGCCCGCACACTTCTGATGCCAACCTACTCACTGTATGTCCATCTCATCTGTCTCGCTGCCGACCCCTCGCCCATATTCTCCCTCTGGCCTGGAACTCCCTCCCCTTCATATCCGACTGATCATCCTTCTCCCCACCTTCAAAACCTTATTAAAAGCACCTCTCCTCCAAGAGTCATTCTCCAACTAAGCCCTCATTTCCCCCTCTCCCACTCCCTTCCGCATCACCCTTGCACTTGAATTTGCACCCTTTATTCACCCCTCCCTCAACCCCTCTTTTTAGGCACTTTTGGACTTACCTGTAACATTTATCTGCATGCTGAGAAGCAGCACGACGTAGTGGATTGAGCATGGGCCTGAGATTAAGAGGTCCTGGGTTCTAATGCCGACCCTGCCACTTGTCTATGTGACCTTGGGCAGTTCATGTATCTTGCCTCAGTTAGTCCATCTGTAAAATGGAATGGGGATTGAGACTGTGAGCCCCACGTGGGACAGGGACTGTGTCCAACCCGATTTGCTCGTATCCACTCCAGCGCTTAGTGTCTGGCAAAGAGTAAGTGCCTAACGGATACCGTAATTATTATTATTACCTATTTATATTAACGTCTGTCTCCCCCTCTAGACTTTAAGCTCGATGTGGGCCGGGAAGGCATCTACCACCCCGTTATATTGTGCTCTCCCAAGCGCTTAGTATAGTGCTCTGCAAACAGTAAGTGTTCGATAAATATGGCTGACTGACTGACTTGCCCAAGGTCACTCAGCAGGTTCATTCATTCATTCATTCAATAGTATTTATTGAGCGCTTACTATGTGCAGAGCACTGTACTAAGCGCTTGGGATGAACAAGTCGGCAACAGATAGAGACGGTCCCTGCCGTTTGACGGGCTTACAGTCTAATCGGGGGAGACGGACAGACAAGAACAATGGCACTGAACAGCGTCAAGGGGAAGAACATCTCGTAAAAACAATGGCAACTAAATAGAATCAAGGCGATGTACAATTCATTAACAAAATAAATAGGGTAACGAAAATATATACAGTTGAGCGGACGGGTACGGTGCTGTGGGGATGGGAAGGGAGAGGTGGAGGAGCAGAGGGAAAAGGGGAAAATGAGGCTTTAGCTGCGGAGAGGTAAAGGGGGGATGGCAGAGGGAGTAGAGGGGGAAGAGGAGCTCAGTCTGGGAAGGCCTCTTGGAGGAGGTGATTTTTAAGTAAGGTTTTGAAGAGGGAAAGAGAATCAGTTTGGCGGAGGTGAGGAGGGAGGGCGTTCCAGGACCGCGGGAGGACGTGACCCAGGGGTCGACGGCGGGATAGGCGAGACCGAGGGACGGCGAGGAGGTGGGCGGCAGAGGAGCGGAGCGTGCGGGGTGGGCGGTAGAAAGAGAGAAGGGAGGAGAGGTAGGAAGGGGCAAGGTGATGGAGAGCCTTGAAGCCTAGAGTGAGGAGTTTTTGTTTGGAGCGGAGGTCGATAGGCAACCACTGGAGTTGTTTAAGAAGGGGAGTGACAGGCCCAGATCGTTTCTGTAGGAAGATGAGCCGGGCAGCGGAGTGAAGAATAGACCGGAGCGGGGCGAGAGAGGAGGAAGGGAGGTCAGAGAGAAGGCTGACACAGTAGTCTAGCCGGGATATAAGGAGAGCCCGTAATAGTAAGGTAGCCGTTTGGGTGGAGAGGAAAGGGCGGATCTTGGCGATATTGTAGAGGTGAAACAGAGCACAGGATTAGATCCCAGGACCTCTGACTCCAGGCTTGTGCTCTTCGCCTCCTCTGTCCCAATTCTGGGAGGTGATGCTCACCCCTCCGGAGTTGGTACCCTTGGTCTTGGCTATTCTGTGGGGATTATGCTACTTCAAATCGACTTTTCGTGGAGCTAGGGACACAATTCTGCTGTAGCCCCCTGCAGTGGAGCAAATCACCGTAGAGCAGGGTCTAGCTGATATGCGTTAGCCTGGAGAAAGATCACTTGGAAGCAGGGGATTGAGTCTACCTTCAGCCTCTTTGGATAATTTCTGAGGCAGTCCTAGACTGTTTGTTTCTCCAACAATAATAATAATAATGATATTTGTGAAGCGCCTTCTATCTGCCAGGCACTGTATTAAGCACTGGGGTGGATACAAGGCAAATCGGGTTGGACACAGTCCCTTGTCCTATGTGGGGCTCGCAGCCTCAATCCCCATTTTACAGATGGGGTAACTGAGACACCGAGAAGTGAAATGACTGGCCCAAGTGGTGGAGCCAGAATTAGAACCCATGACCATCTGACTCCCAGGCCCATGCTCTGTCCACTAGGCCTTGCTGCTTGTCCACTAACGATGAGGAGTTAGGGAATATTCTTCCGACAACTACCTGTCTGGATAGATCGAAACTGTGATTCTGGAAGAAACAGTTGCACACAATTTCTCTTTAACAGATGGCAGGTATGATGAATCACTGACTAATGGGCTTCACTATAGTCTTAATCCTCTTTAATCCTTACTTTCCAGTGAACACTTCACATGGAGTGCTTCAGGGATCTCAGCAAAACAACTAGAGCTCTAGAAAGGGGAGTTAGCCAAGTTAGCTGGAAGAACTTTTACTGGGCAAAACAGGGAAGGGCAACCAACCTGTTATGGTCTGTCAGCTGGTTATTCATTAGCGATGACTAATACAGCAGATGCGACTGTCTCACAAAACGGTGTGCAATCTGGAAGAGGGCACAAACAGGGTCTGCTCAGAAATAATATGTTCAACGGCTACAGATAAATGTCAGACAAGCAATTAACATTCAACAGGCACAGATCTTATATTTCTAGTCCACAGAAGGTTAATGGGATGAGCATAAAATCAAGAGGAAAGTATCCCTTTTTTTAACGGTACTGGAGTAAATACAAGTTAGTCAGACTGGACACAGCTCACTGTCCTACACGGGGCTCACGGTCTTAATCCCCATTTTACAGATGAGGATTTTTATTACTAGTAAAAAATATGGCCTCCTCTAAGGGTTGCAACTGGAGAGTTTCCAGTCCTCTACCAGTCTCGGCTACGGGAGGGAGAGTCAAGCAGGGGCCTAGCTGTTCCGTTCCTAGCTTGGGCGGTGGCTATTGAGCAGAAGGCCATCTGCTACAGGTCAAAACTCACCTGTGCCGGCAGCAGCCGCATGGGAGAGTCGAGGGAGGAGACGCAAGTTTACCGCGCTGAAGGCGGCGATGATAAATTACTTCCGTATTTTTTCCAAGAAAACTCTATAGATCCACTACCAGAATGATTGCAGATGGAGAGCGGGGCGTTCCGGGACAGATGTGTCCGTGGTGTCACTACGGGTCGGAAACGACTCGAAGGCATAAGACAAGACAAAAAGTATGGAGTCGGCGTGGCCTAGTGGAAGGAGAGCAGGCCTGGAGTCAGAGGACCTGAGGTCTAATCCCACCTCAACCACTTGCCTGCTGTGTGACCTTGAGCAAGTCATTTAACTTCTCTGGGCCTCGGTTTCCTCGTCTGTAAAATGGGATTTGATACCTGTTCTCCCACCCACTTAGACTGTGAACCCCTTGTGGGACAGGGACTTTGTCCGACCTGATTATCTTTATCTATGGTACTCTCCCGAGCACATAGTACAGTGCTCTGCACATAGTAAGCATTCAATAAATACCATTGATTGACTGATTGCTTAGAACAGGGCTTGACACAAAGTAAGTGCTTAACAAACAGTATAATTATGATAATTATTAGTAGACTGTCTCTCTGGCTCCATGCAGAGCACTATACTAAGCGCTTGGGAGAGTACAACAGAGTTGATAGACACACTGCCCTGGTTAAACTAATAATAATAATAATAATGTTGGTATTTGTTAAGCGCTTACTATGTGCCGAGCACTGTTCTACGCGCTGGGGTAGACACAGGGGAATCAGGTTGTCCCACGTGGGGCTCACAGTCTTAATTCCCATTTTACAGATGAGGTAACTGAGGCACAGAGAAGTTAAGTGACTTGCCCACAGTCACATAGCTGACAAGTGGCCGAGCCGGGATTCGAACCCATGAACTCTGACTCCAAAGCCCGTGCTCTTTCCACTGAGCCACGCTGCTTCTCCAAATCAACCTCCTCACTGGTCTCCCTGCCTCCAGTCTCTCCCCTCTCCAGTACACACTTTACTCTGCTGCCAGGATTATCCTTTTAAACTGTCATTCTACACATCTCCCCACTCCTCAAAAACTTTCATTGGATACCCCTTCTTCTCTACATCAAGCAAAAACTACAGACCCTTAACTTCAAAGTGCTCTGTCCCTCTTACTTATCCACTCTCCTCTCCCAATACACCCCAGCTATCACTCATCGCACCTCTCAAGCTAACCTATTCACTATGCCCAGTTCTTATCTCTCCCGCTTCTGACCCTGGCTCACACCCTGCCTCCTGCCTGGAACTCCCTCCCACCTCAAATCAGCCAGACTACAGCTCCCTCCATCTTCAAATCCTTCTGAAATCCCATCATGGCCTCCAGGAGTCTTTCCATAGGTGAAAGTTTCCCAGCTATCTCCTTTGGACCATCTCTGCACTTATGCAACCCTTCTGTACAGATCAATTTACGTATTATGCTATTTCAATCAATCACGGTTGTATCAAAGAAGTTCTGAATGCAAAACTCACAGGAGATCTGAGATTAGGAATTCTACAGCTAGAGGAACCGGATTAACAGGAAAATATTTCCTGCCTAGTCTAAGTAAGTATAGTAAACACTATTATAATAGTGCCACCAGCTACAGAGGAGAGTTGGAATACACCTAGAGTGGCAATTCGTACCGTACCATCCGGTTTTTCTCTGGTGCTGGTATAGTTCGAGACGCCTTTGTGTCTGGCACTTTTATGTTAAGTGCCCAGCCTCCTCCGCCTCCACTAGGTTCTACTGCGTTCCATATGACACCATCATACTACTTTGTATAACCTGTGTAAAACATGTGATGTAATTTCGGTGCTTAGGACAGTGCCTGGCACATAGTAAGTGCTTAACAAATACCAGAATTATTATATATGTCTGTTCCTTCCAAGTCAGCGAAAGTATAAGCTCTCTATGGCTACCACAAACCCGGAACAGCTGCAAAGTCCACTGGGGTAACCCTACCCAACTGAGATTTACCTGCTGTCGGTGGGGGAAAAAAAAATGCTATGGATTAAATCTAATTTCACTCATTCAATCGTATTTATTGAGCGCTTACTGTGTGTAGAGCATTACACTAAGCGCTTGGGAGAGTACAATACAACAATAAACAGTGACATTCCCCGCTCACAACGAGCTTTACTTTTTTATGGTATTTGTTAAGCGCTTATTATGCACCCAGCACTACACTGAGCGCTATGGTAGATACAAGCTAATAATAATGTTGGTATTTGTTAAGTGCTTACTATGTGCAGAGCACTGTTCTAAGCGCTGGGGGAGATACAGGGTAGTCAGGTCGTCCCACGTGAGGCTCCCAGTTAATCCCCATTTTACAGATGAGGTAACTGAGGCATAGGGAAGTTAAGTGACTTGCCCACAGACACACAGCTGACAAGTGGCAGAGCCGGGAGTCAAACCCATGACCTCTGACTCCGCAGCCCAGGCTCTTTCCACTGAGCCACGCTTCTTCCCCTTATCAGGTTGGACACAATCCCCATCCGATGTGGGACTCGCCGTCTTCAATCCCCATTTCATAGATGAGGGAACAAAGGCACAGACAAGTGAAGTGATTTTCCCACGGTCACACAGCAGACAGGTGGGATTAGAACCCAGGTCCTCCTGACTCCCAGGCCCCTGCTCTATCCACTGGGCCATGCTGCTTTGTTTTGCTTTTCTGCTATGTTGATTTGATGTGGGCCCTTTAGGTGGGTTGGAAAGGTACCTCCCTCACCCTCAGTGTGGCAGGGTTGCAGGAAGGCCAATTTCAGATTCATTCGATCATGTTTATTGAGCGCTTACGGTGTGGAGAGTGCCGTACTAAGCGCTTGGGGGAGTACAATTCAGTAAACAGGCACATGCCTTACCCATAACGAGCTTACTATTTGGCTGCCCCACCCCATCCTGTTTGATGTCATTATATTTCGTTGCAAACATATGATGTCATGTGGCGATGTCATACCATTTGGCTGGAACTCCATTAACCACCCACTCCGGGCAGGTCGGCTCTGAGACACCACTTTATGCCTCGCTGTTACATCGGTCTTGAAGAGGTGGGCTACATTTGCCAGGTCCCGAGGCGGGGTGTCATTTTCGAGAGGAGTCGCGGGCGGAGGTCCGGAGAAACTGCCCCTGCCGGAAAGTGACCTGAGGCGATGCTTACTTTTCGGAGTTGGCCCTACGTAACAGACTCTGCTTCAGAATGTCACACGGAAACGTTAAACACAGTGAGTTGAAGTGAGGTGAATTGGCAGTGGAATAGAATATGGTGTTAATGGCTGGAGATGGTGACCGAGGCTAATTCGCTCCAAGTCCCTCACTGATCGCTCAATGAACTAGTGCCGAAATGATGTGCTTCTCGGAGGAAGGGAGAAGGGGCTCTTCACTAGCTGCTCGAGTTAGTCTTTTCTCTCAAGCATTTCTGTGTAGCAAGGGAGACATCCAGTGGCTACTTTTTTCCAGTAAAAGGCCTCTGGGGTCTCAGGTTTGGGTCTGGTTCTCTGGCTGTTTTATTTTTCACCCCCTCTCCGAAATGATAATAATAGTAATTACTATTATGCTAATAATAAACTAATTTGTTAAGTGCTTACTATGGGCGAGCACTGTTCTAAGCTCTGAGGGAGATACTTAGAGAAGCAGCATGGCCCAGTGGAAAGAGCCCGGGCTTTGGAGTCAGAAGTCATGGGTTCGAATCCCGGCTCTGCCACCTGTCAGCTGTGTGACTGTGGGCAAGTCACTTAACTTCTCAGTGCCTCAGTTACCTCATCTGTAAAATGGGGATTAACTGTGAGCCTCATGTGGGACAACCTTTCATTCATTCATTCATTCAATAGTATTTATTGAGCGCTTACTATATGCAGAGCACTGTACTAAGCGCTTGGAATGGACAATTCGGCAACAGATAGAGACGATCCCTGCCCATTGACGGGCGCACAGTCTAATCGGGGGAGGCAGACGGACAAAAAGACAAGACAATTTAATCACGATAAAACCTGATGACCCTGTATCTACCCCAGCCCTTAGAACAGTGCTTTGCACATAGTAAGCGCTTAACAAATACCAACATTATTATACAAAGTAATCAGGTTGGACACAGTCCCTGTCCCACATGGGGCTCACGGATTTCATTCCCATTTTTCAGATGAGGTAACTGAGGCCCAGAGAAGTGAAGTGACTTGCCCAAGGTCACGCTGCAGACAAGTGGTGGAGCCAGGATTCGATCCCATGACCTTCTGACTCCCAGGCCTGTACTCTATCCACTAGGCCACACTTCTCCAACCTACAACTCACCTTGAAGGTGGGACAGAGAGGCGTGATGGGTGAAACAGCCAGAAATAGGGGAAAGGTTTCGTGTCGTCGTGGGTGGTGGATCAGCTCAGCAGTCCTCTAGACGGTAAGCTCCATTTCGGCAGGGAACATGTTTACCGACTCGAATTGTACTCTCCCAAGCAGTTAATACAGAGCTCTGCACATAGTAAGCTCTCAATAAATAACCACTGATTGATCGACGGAGCAGTAATGTTAAAAATATCCGGTTAATGTGAGCAGCGAAGAGTAGAGTGGCTCCGAGGCGATTACCGTGGCAACTGTCAGTCGGTCTACGGTCCTACGCCCAGCTTTGGCACCGTGGTGCAGAGCATGGCCTTTCTGTAGAAAAATGACCCGGACACCAGAGTGAAGTACGGACTTGGAGTGGGGAGAGCCTAGGCGAGATTAGGATAGTAAGAGGCAGACTTCAAAGCAGAGACCGGCTCTGTACGGGACAAAGAAACTATCATCACATGCAAATAATGCAGTGTCAGTCACGCATCAGTCTTTCAGCCCCCTTTCCTCACATGCCTAAGATTTCACTGTTAATAGTGGCATCTTCAAGCAGTGGACAGCTACATAATAATAATAATGTTGGTATTTGTTAAGCGCTTACTATGTGCAGAGCACTGTTCTAAGCGCTGGGGTAAACAGAGGGGAATCAGGTTGTCCCACGTGGGGCTCACAATCTTAATCCCCATTTTACAGATGAGGGAACTGAGGCACAGAGAAGTTAAGTGACTTGCCCACAGTCACACAGCTGACAAGTGGCAGAGCTGGGATTCGAACTCATGAGCCCTGACTCCAAAGCCCGTGCTCTTTCCACTGCGCCACGCTGCTTCTCATATATATGTTTTCTCTATGCATCTACCGAATCCAGTCCTTACTTCACTCTGCTGCCCCGGTCATTTTTCTAACAAAAAGTTCAATCTATGTCTCCCCACTCTTCAAGGACCTCCAGCGGTTGCCCATCCACCTCCACGTCAAACAGAAAGTCCTTACTGTCGGCTTTAAAGCAGTCGATCACCTTGCCCCCTCTTACTTTGCCTTGCTACTCTCCTACTACGACCCAGCCCTGACACTTTGCTCTTCTAATGCCAACCTTCTCACTGTACCTCCATCTCATCTATCTCACTGTTGACCCCTTGCCCACATCCCGCCTCTGGCCTGGAACGCCCTCCCTCTTCATGTCTGAAAGACCACCACTCTCCCTGTCTTCCAAGCCTTATTAAAATCACATCTCCTCCAAGAGGCCTTCCCTAACTAAGCCCTCATTTCCCCTACTCACTCTCCCTTTTCATTCATTTAAATGAACAAATAAATAAATTTAAATTTACTCATGTTTATTGAGCGCTTCCAGTGTGCACAGCACTGTAGTAAGTGCTTGGGAGAGTACAATATAACAATAAACAGATCCATTCCCTGCCCACGGCGATCTTACAGTTTAGAGGGGATGACTGTGTCATCTATACATTTGGAACTTTACCCCTTAAACACTTCCCCCTTGGCCCACAGCATGTGCGTGTGTGTGTGTGTGTGTGTGTGTGTGTACCAACAGAGAAGTAGCGTGGCTCAGTGGATAGAGACCGAGCCTGGGAGTCAGAAAGTCATAGGTTCTAATCCCGGCTCTGCCACAGACCTTGGGCAAGTCACTTCACTCTCTGGGCCTCAGTCGCCTCATCTGTAAAATGGGGAATAAGAGTGTGAGTGAGCCCTATGTGGGACAAGGATTGACTACCCTGATTCTACCCCAATGCTTAGAACAGTGCTTGGCACATAGTTAACAAAGCACTTAAGAAGTACCATAATTATAGAGAAGCAGCGTGGCTCAGTGGAAAGAGCACAGGCTTGGGAGTCAGAGGATGGGGGTTCTAGTCCCAGCTCTGCCACTTGTCTGCTGTGTGACCTGGGGCAAGTCACTTCACTTCGTTGTGCCTCAGTTCCCTCATCTGTAAAATGGACATTAAGAACGTGAGCCCCACGTGGGACAACTTGATTACCTTTTATCTACCCCAGTGCTTAAAACGGTGCTTGGCATATAGTAAGCGCTTAACAAATACCATACTTATTTTTATTACAAGTGTCCTGCCATTTCCCCCATCTGCAATTTCTTTGAATGTCTGTCTCTGCCCTGTGGGCTGTAAACTCCCTGAGAGGAGGGGTTGTGTCTACCGACTATATTGTAATAATAATAATGTTGGTATTTGTTAAGCGCTTACTATGAGCAGAGCACTGTTCTAAGCGCAGGGGTAGATACAGGGTAATCAGGTTGTCCCACGTGAGGCTCACAGTCTTAATCCCCATTTTCCAGATGAGGTAACTGAGGCACAGAGAAGTGAAGTGACTTGCCCTCAGTCACACAGCTGACAAGCGGCGGAGCTGGGATTCGAACCCATGACCTCTGATTCCCAAGCCCGTGCTCCTTCCATTGAGCCACGCTGCTTCTCTAGTATTGTATTCTGGAATTCTCTAGTATTGTACTCTCCCAAACATTCAGTACAGTGCTCAGCACACAGCAAATACCATTGATTGATAAGAAAGTCGAGTATACGTATTCATATCGACAATGGATACGACCAAAGGAATTTGGTCCAGTAGATGGCACCACAGGGCACGCTAACAATTTCAAGGTCCATTCATTCAATCATATTTCTTGAGCGCTTACTATGTGCAGAGCACCGTACTAAGTGCTCGGAATGTACAATTCAGCAACAGATAATCCCTGCCCCTTGAGGTCCATGGTTCATTCATTCACTCATTCATTCAGTAGTATTTATTGAGCGCTTACTATGTGCAGAGCACTGTACTAAGTAAGCACTTGGAATGTACAAATCGGTAACAGACAGAGACAGTCCCTGCCCTTTGATGGGCACACAGTCTAATCGGGGGAGACAGACAGGAACAATGGCAATAAATAGAGTCGAGGGGAAGAACATCTCATTAAAACAATGGCAAATAAATAGAATCAGGGTGATGTACATCTCATTAAACAAAATAAATAGGGTGATGAAGATATATACAGTTGAGCGGACGAGTACAGTGCTGAGGGGAGGGGAAGGGAGAGGGGGAGGAGGAGAGGGAGAGGGGGGAGAAGAGGGTTTAGCTGCGGAGAGGTGAAGGGGCGGTAGAGGGAGCAGAGGGAAAAAGGGGGGAAGCTCAGTCTGGGAAGGCCTCTTGGAGGAGGTGAGCTTTAAGTAGGGATTTGAAGAGGGGAAGAGAATGAGTTTGGCGGAGGTGAGGAGGGAGGGCATTCCGGGACCATGGGAGGACGCGGCCCGGGGGTCGACGGCGGGGTAGGCGAGACCGAGGGACGGTGAGGAGGTGGGCGGCAGAGGAGCGGAGCGTGCGGGGTGGGCGGTAGAAAGAGAGAAGGGAGGAGAGGTAGGAGGGGGCAAGGTGATGGAGCAGAGTAACTGGAAGTGAAAGAGAGTGTGACACAGTGTTTGTGTGTGTGTGTGAGACAGAGAGAGACAGAGAGACAGGGAGAGAGAGTTTTGCCCTTTCCCCTTCCCTTTCCCCACTGGGTTAGCTTCCCCAAGCTCCAGCTCAACCTAGACAGAGGCTGGTCTTTCACTAACTGCTGCGTAGAACAGTGCATCGCCCGGGGACTCAGGATTCGAGCTACTTTACTAGGGCAACTCCAGGAGCTTGTCTGATTTTCACCATTTGTAAGAGGTAATAATAATAGTAATAATAATATTGGTATTTGTTAAGCGCTTACTATGTGCAGAACACTGTTCTAAGCGCTGGGGGAGATAGAGAGTAATCAGGTCGTCCCATGTGAGGCTCACAGTTAATCCCCATTTTACAGATGAGGGAACTGAGGCACAGAGAAGTGAAGTGACTTGCCCACAGTCACACAGCTGACAAGCGGCAGAACCGGGATTCGAACCCATGACCTCTGGCTCCCAAGCCCAGGCTCTTTCCACTGAGCCACGCTGCTTCTCTATGACAACTTGCCCCTCACGCAGCTAGGGGAATATGAAAGGCCCCTTGGTAACTGTCATAAATCGATCAATCAGTGAGTATTTATTGAATGCTTACTATGCAGAGCACTGCATTAAACTCTGTGAGAGTACAGTACAACAAAATTAGCAGACACCAGCTTACCCTCTAGAAGACGAGCATCAAGGGTCTTCGGCGGACAACGTATTTTAGTAATAATATTTGTTAAAGCTTACTATGCGCCAGGCATTGTTCTAAGCGCTGGCGTAGATACAAGATAATCGGGTTGGACCCAATCCCTGTCCCACGTGGGGCTCACAGTCTTAATCCCCATTTTACAGATGAGGGAACTGAGACACAGAGAAGTGAAATAACTTGCCCAAATTCACAGACCAGAAAAATGGCAGAGCTGGGATTAGCTGTATCCTCGCCATTCAAAGCAGTTCAGCTCCCTCTAGGGAGAATTCAAAGCCCCTAAATGGCAACCCGACCACAGGGTGGAACAGTACTGAGCCCCTAGGCCTCTAAATTATTTTCTGTTTGCTTTTTCAAAAATTTTTGTTTACCGTATTTGTAAAGGGCTACATGCCAAGCACTATTCTAAATACTGGGGTAGATACAAATTTCTCGAGTTGGACACGGTCCCTGTCCCACATGGGGCTTCCAATCCCACGTCTGTTTGCTTGTGTTTTCACCCAGCCACGCTATGTGCCCCTGACCTGTATTTGCCTCCTGGTGTCCAACCTGCCTTTTCCTTCTGCTTCCGTTTGCTCGTCTGCCATCCGCTCGTTTAATGGCTCTGCTGGCCTGTCAGCTCTCTGGCTGTCGATCTTCAGATCCGACCGCCTTCCTGCCCCGCTTCCCAACCCGCCTCCGAAGATTGCACACCCACCAACATCCAGCTTCTCACCTTCCATTTCTCTACTTCAGCCGCCTACCCCTCCCTGCTCTTCCCCCGTGCATTCTTTTCATTGGACAATCACCCCACAGTTGGTCGGCAGATCTCTCGCTTTCTTTGGCTCGCTTTCGGTGGCTAGCAGTGCCACTGAGAAGCAGCGTGGCTCAGTGAAAAGAGCCCAGGCTTGGGAGTCAGAGGTCATGGGTTCGAATTCCAGCACTGCCACTTGTCAGCTGTGTGACTGTGGGCAAGTCACTTCACTTCTCTGTGCCTCAGTTACCTCATCTGTAAAATGGGGATTATCTGTGAGCCTCACGTGGGATGACCTGATTACCCCGTATCTACCCCAGTGCTTAGAACAGTGCTCTGCACGTAGTAAGGGCTTAACAAATACCAACATTATTATTATTGTTTTCAGGGGGTAAGTATGGCCCTGCCAACAGTGGCCTGATTGGATCACTCACCACCCACTCACCAGTCTGGGCTAAAACCTGGGAGGGGGTGGGAGGAGAGGGAGATTTGTTAAGGTTAACGTAGACATTAATTTTCTCCATACTTCAGCTTCATCCCTGAGGGAACTGGAATCTCTTCTTCTACCCTCAACTATTCTCTCATATCCAGTTAGTGCTCAGTAAGTGCCACAGGTCGCTAAAGAGGGTATCTCAGAATAACTTAGGCAGCAGACGTCTGAGGATGACCCTTGTCAAGCAGGGGGAAAGGGAATGGTGAAAAGGAGCCGCTGGTTGATCTTGGAATCCGTATTCCTACAAATGAATGCATTCTCTAGGCCGTAAGCGTGTTGTGGGCAGGGAATGTGTTTATTGTTTTACTGTCCTCTCCTGAGTGCTTAGTACAGTGCTGTGAACACAGTAAAGGGTGACATTCTACCAGTGCCGTGTACTTTGAATCGCAGGAGAGGTGTGTGTTTGACTTAGAGTTGTCTAAATGTCTTAATTCTACTAATCACCTGGCCAACAATTGCTCAAAATGGCACAGCCTCCCCCTGCTAGTCACTGGTTGCAATTAGATGGTAACTTGGGCCCACCCTCCCCACACAAAGTCCCCTCATGGCACAGCTACCCCCCCCCCCCAGCCAGATATATTCACAGACTGGGGGATTTATTTTTCATTCACTTTTGAACACAAAGAATGCCTGGTGCTGCCTCCCTCAGGCAGTCATTACCACAGACGGAAGAGCCCCAGCACTGGGGCATTTATTTTTAAAATACAAAGAACGCCAACACAATCTACAAGGCAGGTATGGAGTTAGGGATGAAGTGAAGATGGGAATTTTCTTCCCATTTGTAAATGAGGCAACTTGTAATTTGTAAGGCTACTTTTAACCATCACTATAGTCCACAGAGTTGCATCAGAAAGTTTTATAACCAAAAAGGTCTTTTCTTTAAGGAATCGAATTTTAAAGATGCTTTATATTGTCTTTTCAGGGAAGCTTCAGTTTCAGGTTTTCTCGTCTCACCGTGATTCAGATGGTTGAGTGTGGGGAGAGGATCGAAAACTGTATAGAAGCCCCCAAGGAATGTAAGAAGTACTTGAACTTGGCTTTAAAAACTTCTGAAAAACACCATGCCCCTTGCTTGTGTTTTTGCTTTTAGAATACAGGAGGGAGGCAAGTCTGCGCTTTAGCCTAAGAAAATATCGAGTGGGCAATTACTGAAAATGATTGGGGAAAAAAAAAAAAGCTCATCTATTTCAGGAGAGAGAAGAAGGGCAGAGAAGCTACTAGGCAAGGCATAGTGGGAGTGAGGAACAGAACTTTTAGCGCTCATCCTGTAACGTGGCCAAACTGCGGTCTCAACTATAAAGTGAGGACAGATTCAGTGGTTCAACTCAAAAGGATGTTGTGTGGACAAATCTCCAGTGTTTCACTAATATTATGAAAGGGGGCTTGCTTGTATCTGCCTTTCAATGGATCGAAAAGAAGGAAATGTAGGTGGAAGAGCGGTGAAGGCCAAAAAACAGTGGTTAGAACTTTCCAATCTGATTATGTAGAGGGGAGTATGAATGACTGTCATGATAGGATAACTCAGGAATAAGTACACTTCAGTGCATAATATAGCTTTCTTCAGTAAAGCCGGGCATTGTGTTGTTTTTTAAACGGGGAGAATAAAAGAAAATCACAACAAAAGGAGGCTCATTTGACAGAAAACAGCTTCAACCACAGGATGAAATAAGACCATGGATGTCAGCAGAGATTACATACAGTAATAATTTATTCTGAAATGTTCATTTAGTTTCTGTTGAGACATAACCCATGTCTCATTAATAAAAGAGCAGCCATCTCACCTCAAATACCAGAATATACAACAAGTTACAGCATAGCAAAATTTCTACCTACTTTCAGATAAAATCTAGCTCCGGTAAAATAATTTCGTTCCAGGTTTTACAGTTACACAGATTTCCTTTTTTTTTTTTGCAGAGCACAAACAAAGTAGTGTAAATTGTTACACCATATCTACCTATGCACATCATTGTGACCACAGAACTGTTAATCATACTTCGGAAATTGAACCATCAGTTTCATTCATGCAGAAAAGCAGGCTGGGAAAGCTTGTTCATCGGGAACCATATTACTGTGAATTTCACAGCCACATGATTAATTATAGGGTTAGATGGATTCACAAAACCAAAAACTGAGATTTTTTTTCTTTTTTTTGCATAAATAACACCAATTTTTTTTTCCCTGATGTGAGTTTAGTCAGTTTATAATCTAGAAATGATTGATACACAGCATTACATTGTATCTTCTCTATCGGTAATGTTCATTACTTTAAGACAGGCAATAATTAAGTGACCATGGGATTCTTCTTAAATACAAGTAAAACGTACTGTACAAATATACTTGCTTTACCGACGACTTTTCTTCCCTAAACACTCAGGCATCCCTCCAAAATATGACCAGTGAAGACAAAGTATGCTATCAAATATGGCTTCCAGAACAAAGACCCTCTAACAAGAATCAAACCTATTTACAAAAGATTCTTCAGTCTTCTTTAAAGTTTCATTTGAAACAGAATTTCTACATAGCAGTTGTAAATAATACATTATGTTCTTTGTTCACCCATTCTGGCTCTCTTAAACAGAAGTCACCAAGTAAGAGCCAGAATGGCGTTTAGGGCTCTGAGTTCCTCCGGGCTCTGGGTTTTCCGTTTTCGAATCCCGTTTCTTTGTGCTATTATTGACCGGGGTGGGGATCTGGGATGGCCGAGCTGAACTGCTGTCTGCGCTGCTCTTCCTAGGGCTCGGATTGTAATTGAAAGGGGTCACTCGGGCGGCAACGGCTCCACTTGGGGAGCTGTGCTTGCTCGAGCTGCTGGAACTGAATGGCGTACGCTCAGGGACGGAACTTTCCCCCGGCTCCGGAGCGGGGGTCGGATTGCTCTGGGCCGGCTTGCCTTCAGTCCCCTTTTTATCTGGGCTATCTAGCTGAATGAACGAATTCAGGCGATTTTCCAAGCCCGCAGAGCGAACTGGTGCATTGCCATTTCCCGCATTTTGTTTCCCCTGACTCTCTTTTGCCTCTTTACCGGTTGAACTGCCCTTCTCGGAAACGCTGTCAATCACCGGGGGAGTGTTTCCCGTGGGAGATCTTCCCGATCTAGGGTTATTGATGGGACAGTCCTCGATCCTCACCCACACGTCCTCTGTCTTAGAGACAGCGGGGGCCATTTGATAAACCAGAGTCTTCGAGTCCGCGCCGTTTGGGGCGCCCGAGGAGACGGCCTGAGGTGTGTTACCTGCGGGAGCCATCTCGCTCTCCTTGATTTTTCTCCACGTCCCTTTCGCCGGGGCTTGGTTTTCTTTAGCCGGTTTGGGGCCCGCGGGAGCACTCACCTGCTTCTCATCTTCACTTTTGGCCTTCTCGCTGGATTCCGACGAAGCAGAGAGGATCGAGGAAGAGCTTCCAGTTCTTCGCCAAGTGCTTACGCGAGGGAGCGAGGAGGAGTGTTTGCTGTGCTCGCGCTTCCAAGTTCCGGATCGGTTGATCGGCAGCCTGGAGGGGCTCTCGGAATGGGAGCGAGCGATATCGTGGCGTTTCGCCGGCCTTCCCTCGCTGTAGTCGACACCGGGGTTGAGAGAGGGAGGCAGTCTGCGCCAACCCCCGGCCTGGACCGAAGGATGCGTGGAGAGCGGCGTGTCGGGAAGGGATGGGCTTAACACCGGAGTCTGGGCCTGGGATCTCGTGGGTGAATCCGGTCGCGAAGATGGAGAGAGGGATTCAAACGAGGCGGATTCTTCCAACTTTCTCCTCAGCGTGGGGCTTGGAGCTTCTTTAATGAAAGTGGACTGCCGCACTAGAACGGGTCTCTCCGATCTGTCGGACTCGCTCCCGCTGGATTTGGTTGAAGACATTCTGGAGAGCTCTACCTTTTTGTTGGGCCCGCTGCCGCCGGCTGCCTGGTTTAATCCTTTGGAGGCGGACTCGCTTCTGGGAATACTGCTGGGGTTCTTGGACAGGCCTGTTGGTTTGGCAAGATTCTGCTGACTCATCTGCCGGCCCGGAGACGTGTACGCCATTCTTCCCGAACCCGAGGACTTGGTTGAAGCAGTACTGGGGGATGACGTCCGGGGCAGTTGAGACAGCTTGTTGGGAGGACTTATTCCGTTTCTCCCGGGGGAAATGGAGCTTCGCCCTGGAGACTGCATGGGCCTACTCAGTGGCTGCTGAGGCGGTCTAGAGGGAGTGGAATCTCTTGACCCCGATCTGGAAGGTCCTTTACTCGACCCGCCCGCTTGGGATGGCTGCCGGTTCACTGGACTGGCTTCTGACTTGATCGTCGGCTTGGCCCCTCTTGGAGAAGTCGTGGCGGGCTGGCCTTCGTTGGGGCTTTTGGAGGCCGGGGCCTTCAGCGGGGGGGCCTTTTTGGCAACTGGACTCGTGCTCGAAGAGCTGTTACGAACTCCTGGAATGTGAATCATTGTTCGACCTCGGGAGATGGACGGCATATTTGTTGGCAGGGGCTGCTTCAACTGGCTGGAGAGTTCTGAGTTTGACCGGACTTTCCCAGTAATCAAGCTTTTGTACACTTTTTTCCCTCCTTTGATCCCCTTGTTTTCAGACTCGACTTTTTTACTTTCTAACGTACTTTTTTCCCCAGGCTTCAGTATTCGGGGGCCTTTATTGCTCGTAAAGGGTTTCTCCTCTTGGTCGGGGGTGAGATGAAATGGTGAGCCCAAAGAAATCCCAGATTTTAGTGACAGGATGGAATCAGAGTCAGATGAAGCTTGTCTAGATAAACAAGCAGCGGCAGCAGCTTGATGCAGACTACTTACGATGGAATTTGCACCTTCCTGAATCGCCTTCCAATCAAAGTTCTCTGAATCGGGAGAGAAACCATGCTCTGAATCTGGCCTTTGGATGTCTCTCAAATCAAGGGTCAAATCTTCGGCTAATATGCCACCCAGGTTCCGGGAACTATTCTTTTCATTATCCCCCTTAAGTCTGGAAGGCTTTTTCTTTTTCGGCATCGCGGAACTGATGCATTCCTGCAAGAGGTCATCTTCAGAATCTATACTAAGAGAACTCAGGGAACTGTTTCGCGAAAAACACACTGGGGTATCTTCGACGTGAAACGACTTGGGCGCGTAACCCGACGCTTGAGGTCTACTCGATTCGATCTGTGTCTCGGGAGGTTCCGGTGGTTTGATGGGTTCGCTCTCCTTGTTGTTATTGTTTTCTTGGTCGATGTCACTGAGAGAACTCAGAGATGAATTACGAGAAAAGCAAACGGGTGTGTTTTCGATAGCAAAATTCTGCATTTTTTCATCTGAAGCCGCTCCTCTATCCGGGATATCTTTAGACGGCTGAGGGAAAGCGGCTGGCTTTTGCAGTGAAGTCTTGGGCTGACCCCTGCTCGGCGGCGGTTTCGGACAAATTTGGGTTCTATTGGTAGATGGCTCCGGATGGCTGCTAGCGTTAGCGTCTGCTTCCTTGGTTTCTTTTCCTTTCCGTAACTCTGCCTTTTCCCTAGACAGGTCAACGTCATCGTCGTCGAAATCCAGGGAACTCAAAGAGTCATTTCGCGAAAAACAGTACGGAGTGCCTTCAATTGGCGTGTAGTGGTGCGGGGAATCGAAAGCGTAGCTTCCTCTTACACGGTCTTCGTTATTTGGAAGTTTATCATTGAAGTCCCTGGAGTGATTTTTCAGATTCTGCTTCTTTGCCTCTTTGTGGTCCGTATAAGATCTCTCCATATTAAAGTTATTTTTGGAGTCGGCATTTTTCTTCACTCGGGCCCTATATTCAATACTCTGAGGCATGGGCTTAACTGGGGAGGTAGGCTTCTTCCTCTCGCCATCCGGCTGACTTATGCTACTTCCCGAGGAAGCCGCTGATGCTTGCTGAACCTGATCCATGATCTTTTTCACCCGGAAAGGCTTGTGACTTTTTCCTTTGGGCATGGCGGAATTAATGCATTCCGCAAGGATGTCCCCTTCTTCGGCTTTGCCGTCATCCAACACGGGAGTAGTTGAGGCCGAGTTTTTCCCTCTCTGAATATCTTCTATGCTTCTGCCTTCTGTAGGGATGGTATCTCTCTTTTCAAACTCGGCCGGCTGGGCCCCCGTCCCGATGTTCTCGATGGCAGCCAACTCGTTCGGGGGGGACTCTATCGTGAGGTCACTCAGCGACGTAGCTGTGGAGAAGTTTATCGGGGTGCCTTCTACACAATACACCCGTGGCATATCATCTCCGGGGGTGAAACTAACATGCTTTTGAGGCTGTAATCGGCTCTGGGAAGGAAGGAGTTTGTACACTGGCAGCTGACTGGGCTTCCTGGCCACAGGTGGAGGGATTTTCGAAGCAGCCTGTGAGGGCTTCTTGGCTTTTCGGGAAGATTTTGTCGGCATAGCTGAAATGATACATTCTTCCAATATGTCAATGTCGTCGTCGTCCGAGTCATCCAATATGTCCTTCTCTGATTCCGTGGGTTTCTCCGCTGCCTTCTCCTGCTTTTCGGTTGGCTCTCCTGGCTGCTCAGGGTCTGTTTCGTTTCCATGGTCATTTTCCTGTACTGGAGGCATTATCCTCAACTCCACGTCCTTCTGTATATACGGTTCATCGAGGCTCAGCGCGCTTAGGCTGGAGGAGCAAGAAAATCCATCTGGGGTGCTCTCTGTAGCAAAATGCATCAGAGTATCAGCATCGGGCAATACCTGGACCCGCTGAACCGCAGCGCTCACAGCCGCCAGCCTGGGCCCAGGTTCTCTTTTGTCAGGATGCAGCCCTTTGCTTTTAGCAGCATCCCTTTTCGCCTGGACCACTTGGGGAGGCGGCGGGGTCTTGCTCCTACTTGGGGGCATGGTTTGCCCGGGGCTGTCTGGAAGGTCGCTGGGGCTTATGATGCCACTAACCATTCCACTGCAAGGCTCGCTCTGAACAGAGCTTGCAATCGAGCGGCTCTCAAAACTATCCAGGGAACTCACAGACGTACAGCGGCTAAACATGAGTGGCGTCTCCTGCACGTAATGCTCGGGCGGGCTCTTCGGGGTTTGTGCCCCACTTTTGGATGGAGATTTGGCACCGGAGGAAAATTCAACAGCTTTATGTCTCGACGAATCAGAAGGCGATATGTTTGAAGTCTGGAGCCGGCTGGATTTGGTTCGCATATGCTGGGAGGCGGATGGGACTTCGCTTGCGGCATCCTCGGTTGACCCAGCTCCGGCACTTTCTTTCAGCTCCGTTATCTGCAGCGTGCTGGCGGGGTCGGTGCTACGGGTCACCTGGTCACGCCCAATTTCATCTTCGGCGGACGACAAGGATGACAGAGAACTACACCGCGAAAAGCATATCGGTGTGTCTTCCACACAGTACGTCTGAATTGTTTCTTGGTTGATGGAGGGAGCCTTGCAGGAAGCCGCCTTTTGAGTCTGTCCGCCTCTACCTGGCACGGAACTGGGGTGGAGCTGGCCCTGCCTCTTGGCACCAGCCGAGGAGGTGGACACATTTCCGTTGCTCGTGGAGATGTGCTCCGCTTTGGCGCTCTGCACTGAAGAACTCTTGGAGAACGAGAAAGATGGCTTCTGCGAGGAAGGCGGGACGTCGCTGGCGTATTTTAAACTATAATCGATAGGCTGGTCTGTGTGATGCGTCTCCTCGCTGTACTTGATACTGTAATTGGTTGGCCTGTCTTCCTCATGTTGCTCTTCCTCCGAGTAGCGTTCACTGTAGTTGGTCGGCTTATCGTCATCATCGTAATCATCCTCCTGACACAGGGACGGGTTCACTTTCTGGTTCATCCCATGACCAGAGCCCACTCGATTCGGCTCCGCGTTATTGGCTCCTCTGGATCTGTAAGGGGAGACGCACTCTTGCTGTCCAAAGTGAGACTGGAACTTTATGTGTTTGTCATCGCTGCTTTCGCCATACCCGGGATAGGTTGTGCTCGGACCCCTTGACTGCCTTTGTTCATTTTGCTTCAGTTCATCTTCTATCATGTGCTTCGGCCTGGCCCATCTCTCATTCTGGGAGGGACTCTGCCTTCCCGAGTTCAACTGCTCATCTGAATACTTCAGGCTGTAATTGATCGGTGTGTCGAGATCACCGTCGTTATCGTCCATGTGATTGGCACTGTGAATCTTATGAGCTAAGTCGGCTGGGTACTGCCCATAGCTGCAAAATTTACTCTCGTCATCTTCAGAATATGACTCAACGGAAGGTTTCATTTGGCCTCTTTTCCCATAGCCATCACTACTGCTGACGCTATTTAGGCTATCGTTTGAAGCTCGCTCATACTCCATTTTGGGGTACGGCACAGGACACGTCCTGTTGGCATTTTCGGATTTAGGAAAGCTATACGTACTCGAATGTGGGTGGGCTGTTGACGCTCTTCTCAGGGCGGTCCTTTCGTCCGCCATGCAATGCATTTCTGTCGTGGGTCCAGAACTCCTGTCATCTTGTGCGACATGAATGCTAGACACTTCTTCCATGACTTTGGCAATCTGGGCGGCGGTGGTGGACAGCTGCATTCCTATTCGCTTGGAAGAGTTTCCGGGATTTTCTGGGGCTGGATGGTACGCGCCTAGTCCGATCCCTCGCTCTCTGTCCAAACTCCTGTCTTTTTCAGAACGAGAACTTTCCAAGCCTCCTCGCGCAGAGGAAGAGGAGCCAGGCACAGGCAAGACCGTGGCATTTAAATATGGCGAAAGGACAGTCACATTTCCGGTAGTAAAACTCTCAGACCTGCTCTCGTCATGCCGATTAGGGTCAAAAACGTAGTCGCTATATAGATTTTGCTTGTGTCTCTGCTTGTTACGATGAGATGCTTTGGGGCTTAGATTATCAATGTTGTCAAAAGTCTCCGATAAATGCTGAGCATCTAATTCAGCTTCCAATGCCTTTTGCTTTCTAACGTGAAGAGATGGCAAGCTGGAACCGGGAGACATGATATTGGCATCCTTGTATTTTGCAGGTCTGTTTGCCATCAAGTTTCTTAAAGCTGCAGCACTACCCATAGCGATCATTTTGTGCTTTGAGTGAATGAGATTCTTGAGCATGCTAACGGCTCCCATGTCCCACAGTGCTTCCTGATCTTTAGCATTTCTTGCTGAAAGATTCCACAAGGTTCCACACGCATTACTAACTATTGTCAAGCTATGAGATTTCAAGTGCTGTAATAATGTCTGCAAGCAGCTGCTTTCTCTCAGGATTTGCCTGAAATAATACAAACACAAACGAAAACAAAAAAGTCAGAGCGCTAAATCATTAAGGCCTGTTTTTTCATCACAGAGCCACAACACCCTAAAAAGGCCAGACTCAAAAACTACCCAAATCTCTGTGCGTACATTCAGACTATACACTTCGACTCTCCAAATTGTAAAGCAGATGTACGTGAAGGTAACTTCCTGAATGCTTAAGGCTATAGCTTTTCAAGTTCTGTTCCATTGCCTTCGACTGTCTTGGCCGCTGGTTTCAGCTCCTGAGAGGCTAGGCTGCTCTAATGAGGCCGTCCCTTGCCTCTCCCTAAAGCATCGCGCTCAGCTGGGGGTGCAGAATGAAATGAAATCACGTACGTACCTGTGGTCCTCGTTGGTGGCTATTAGGCTGGACACATTCCGCAATATCCCGCCTCCACTTTCAATGATGGCTAAAGTATTCGTTTGGCTACGGTACGTTAGGGTGCCAACTAGAAAGGCAAGAGCACCATCCACAGCACAGATCTCGGCTTTATTCTCAGTGCAATGAGCTGACAAATTCCACAAGGCACTCAATACACTTTTTAGAGTGGATTCCTGCAAACAGACAACATATATACCTGATCAGACTGCAGAGCCAAATCTCACAGTTTTTAATACCGGTCGACATTCTTTTTAATGGAAAAATTCAACTGACGGTGGGATCTGGATTCCCCATTAGCATCTTCATTTTTATTCCCTAGATAATCTAGCACTAGGCTATGAGGTCAGTGCTTCTACCATCTGTTAAACAAGCAAAATGATAAATACAGTCCTTAGCACATAGTAAGCACTTAAATACCAGCATTATTATAAATACAGAGGAAATGCTTATATAATTCTCTCTCGGTTTAGGGTGCTAAATCTTTAGGTAGGAATATAGCTTTCTAAAATCTCTAAAGTTACAGGAAATTAGCAAATAGTACGGTGCTCTAGAATATATTGTGAAAAAAAATGCCGTTTGAATACTACAAAAAAGCATGCCAGTCGTATCTCAGTTGTGTTATGTACACAGCCAGATTGAGAACCATTTGGGAGACCACAGTGCCCGATCAAAACTAACTCAGAATTGAATCTCACCCTTTCCCGGCATCACATGCTACACTACCAAGAATCCAGAGTGGTACCTTTTTAACTTCCAGAGCACATTCCATCAGTGCTTTCACACTTCCAACTTCACGCAAAGTCTTTTTACTGTTTACATCAGCCCGCCATGATAAATTCCTCAAAACACTTGCAATGACCTGTGAAGTAGAGTTTAATAAATCTTTTTCAGAATGCTGGTTTCTTTAACTTTCTTGTAGTTTCTCAATGCCAGGAATTCAGTGGAAAATCTCTAATAACTAAGGCAGCTCTTAGCACTTGTGTGAATTACCAAGAGATTCCAGACATGCTGGACTTGGGGCGGGGAGGGCTGGGAGGGGATGGGCTTCTGTCCCCTCGTCCCCAACAGATCTGATCTGGGCTCAAATCGGAGGTTCCAGCCACTTTAACAAAACAGGAGGCCATTCCTTTGGTAGAAAATCATCATTCACCCCCGTGAGAGGACCAAAAAGCGTTACCTGCTGTAAATCTTCACTTTCAGATTTCAACTGGGCTACAAGAGCTCTCATACAGCCTTTCATAGAACACAGAGTAGCCTGTAAAATAAAAAAAGGAGAAAAGACTAGAAAGTGAACATGCAGAGTGTTTGAAATTCAATGCATGGCTTTTGACTTTGGGAGATCAGAGGTTGAAATACAGTCTTAATGGCCTCAAGAGAACCTCTCTCCAGTGTGCCCACCTGGAAGGACAGACCCACACTGGAAAAAGAGTGCATGTCAGTGTGTGCATGACACTAGGCGGGGCCCTGATTAGTATTCTTGCAGGCAGGAAAATGAACCAAGCCCCATCTAAAACAAAATCATAAATGGCAACATACCTTGTTAGCTACATCCCCAAAAGTTAAGTTTGTCAAAGCCATGCCAGCATATCGTCTTAAAGTAACACTGTAATGGTCATGAGTAAGCCCATACATTTCACAGTCCACTTGCAATAATTCTGCAATGGCTTGTAGTCCCCCTATTTAAAAATAAAAAAAGCAGAAGGAAAATCATACTCATTTCAACCCTTTGGGCACTTGGTATTCACCCCATCCTCAGCCCCCAGCAGTTATGTACATATCTGTAGTTGGATTCTAATCCCGGCTCTGCCACTTGTCTGCTGTGTGACCTTAGGCAAGTCACTTCACTGTGCCTCACTGACCTCATCTGTAAAATGGGGAATAAGACTGTGAGCCCTATGCGGGACAGGCACTGTGTCCAAACCGATTTGCTTGTATCCACCCCAGTTATAGTACAGCGCCCGGCACATAGTAAGCGCTTAACCAATACCCTGATGATTATTATTATTCTTTTATTTATGTTAATGCCTGTCTCCACCTCTAAACTGTAAGCTCCTTGTGGGCGGGGATCACACCTACCAACTTTGTTGTATTGTACTTTCCCAAGGAACAGTGCTCTGCACACAGTGAGTGCTCAGTCAATACCATTGATTGATCGATGGATGAACCCAAGAAAAACCAGGAGGACTTTTGTAATTCTAAATTCTGTTCATGAGAAAAATTATCATTGCCCTGAATAGAGCATTACGCACCAGAGGTGAGCAGTTGAGTGTGTCATCCTGACTTGCTCCCTTTATTCATCCCCACTCCCAGCCCTACAACACTTTAGGTACGTATCCATAATTTACGTACTGATATTAACGTCTGTCTCCTCTAGACAGTAAAGCTCGTTGTGGGCAGGGAATGCACCTGTTATATTGTTATACTGTACACTCCCAAGTGCTTAGCACAGTGCCCTGCACAAGGTAAGTGCTCAATACATATGACTGACTGATTGATTCCAAGGTTGGCTTCCTACGGGGATCTTTCTGAACAGCTTCATATCGAAAACCATCTAACTTGACCTGAACGCCTCCCAAGTTGTTATTTTGGGCCCTTGAAACACCTCTGATTTTCGCTTACAAAATCCAAATTTCCTTTTTAAACTCATTCTCCAATAATAAGTGCATTGTTATAATGCCATGTTCCATTCATTAGTTGAGAGACAAATTTTGTATGATTTAGCCAAATCCTAATATGTACTCATGTCTCTCTTTCCTCCTCTTTTAGTACTGATTAGGTGTGTGGGATTCTTTAACGTCCTTTCCGGGAGCCAGGAAATACTATCAAAGGCTACAAATGGCAGAGGTGGGTTACTGTTAAAAGCACAAACCTACTCACGATTACTGTAAACTGCAGGCTCTTATCTGTCACTGTTTAGATGGAAACAGAGTCAAAATTCTTTGAAAGCAGGGATCACTGCTTAATTATCCCCTCTAAAGCAGTGCAGTGTTCTGTACACAACAGGTGTTCAATACATGAACGACTGCCTGACTAAATGATTGACTGATGGAAAGCCTCTTTCTAACAATCAACAGTAATTTTTCTGGGCACCAACACATTCTGGCTTATTTGAGGGTCTTCATTGGAATGGACAGTGGATTATTTCAGGAAACAAATATTGACATCACTAAGGTGTGCAGAAATAGGGATGGCTTGGCTACCTTGTAGGCAGGGATCATGTCTACCCACTCCATTGTATTGTACTCTCCCAAGAGCTTAATATTGAGCTCTGCCCACAGTAAGCATTCAATAAATATCCATCAATCAGGACTATGGTTGTCCCATCCATATCCTAGAGTTTAATTCTGTGAAGTTGCAGAAGTCATTTGTTTTAGTCTGCCTTCTGCTCAGATCCTGGGGCTAACAGGGTCCGCTTCTGACCTTGAAATGGGACCAAGAACGGCCCTTTCATTTCCAAAAACGTTATTCTCAGTTCCAAAAAAAAAAAAAGATTTCCAGTATGGGGGGGGGGGGGGAGAAGAGAGGGTGTGGCCTTTTTTTTTGTAACCTGTGGTATATCCATTTCAGCAGAATTAAAAACAATGGATTAACAGAAGCTAAAATATCTTAGCAGTTTTGACCTAGATGCCAACTTGTGGTATGAGTGACTACAGAAGATTCAGCTTTTAGGGTAGGGCACTGATAGCCTCTTTAGGGGACTGAAAGAGAGTTGAAATCAAGTGCCTCGTGGGAGGGGCTGGGAGAGGTAGGTAGGCTCGAGGCACTTTATTTCACCCCTTTCCCGAGCCCACCTGCTTTCCCCAGCTCCACCCATTCCTCTGCTCATGGGCTGGAGCTACTTTTCAGACCTCTTAGTGTCTGCCTCTTTGAAGGCAGCGTTTAGACCACTGCCTCCATTGCTGTCACTCCTGCAACCTGCCTTCTTCCCCATGGCTCTCCACCACTGGATTATCACTCTTGTTTTTGGCATCATCATCAATTGTATTGATTGAGTGCTTACTTTGTGCAGAGAGCTCCTCCCCTAGACTAAGCTTGTTATGGGCAGGGAAAGTATCTGCTACTTCTGTTGAATCATACTCTCCCAAGAGTGCTCTGCACATAGTAAGCGCTCAATAAATACCACTGATTGATTGTGGAGCACTGTACTAAATGCTTGGGAGAGTACTTGGGCTTGGGCAGTGCTTGGGCAGACACTTCCCCTGCCCAGAATGAGTTTACAGTCTAGTTTACATCAGAGCAAACCACAGAAAGGCCAGATTTACTTGAACCGCTTTAAATTCCTCGTGGGCAGGGACGGTGTCGACCAACTCTATTGTACTTTCCCAAGTTGTTTAGCATGGTGCTCTGCACATAGTAAGTGCCTAATAAATACCACTGATTGACTGATTGTTTGATTTTTAGTCTATTCAGGTGGAGGTGGACCCAGCAATGGGGTGGAGTGGAACAGGATGGAGCCAAAGGAAGAGGAGGAGGGTGGTGATGGTGGCATTAAGATGACAATGAGCTGCAGGTGAGGTCCTGGTACCCATAAACCCTCTCAATACAAATTAATTTGCATTATTACTGGGTGAAAAAAAATCAGTGCTTGGAGGAATATCAATATGTGAGATGTTACCTGAGTTATAAATTGAATGAGTAGCAAGCAAAAAGTACCATGGCTTTTCTAGTACACACACACACACACACACAATATATTCGGGTGATCCACGAATAATTAGCAGAAATCCCCGATTTGTACTTAGATATCCCTGCCCTGCCACCACCCTAGTCACTGTCTATGCTCCTGGCCGCTAAACTCTCTCCTTTTCCTGAGCTGTCCTAATGGCTCCGCTCTCAGGGCCTGGCCTCCCTCTTTCTCTCTCTCTCTTTCCCCGGTGCTCTCTCCTCCTTTCCCTAATTCAGCCCTGCTAAAACAGTTTAGAGCTGAGAGCTGTCTCTGAGTCAATCACAAAACCGGTGATGTTCTTGTTCAGAGATGTGTACTTCATACAGAGGTGCCTATTAATACAATGTGAGAAAGCAGAATCAATTAAAGAGGGCACCCCTTGCTGACTGGATAAATTTTTTTTAAAAAATCTACTTCACTGCTAAATTGCTTACTCTTCAGCTAAAGATATACGAGGCCCAGATCTGGCAGTTTTTCCCAATTTAGGGCAATGAAAAGGGGACAGCATATATACAATTTTTTTTCGGGGTGGGCATAATACAAGCTTTACAACACTACCCTTCCAGCTTAACCTTTGGGACTGTGGGGTGGGAAGGGAGGTGTTAATTCTGTCCATTTCTTGCTGTGGCTATTTAAGGTGACAACTGGTTTCAAGTGGAATGGTAATTTCTGCATTGTAGTAACACCTCAGTACTAGAAACAAGGGTGGAATCACCCTCTTGTTTCATTCTGGTGACCAAGAGCCAGAATTATATGAATATGGAGGTGATTGGACAAGCAACACAATTTATCAAATGATCAAGGAAGGATCTTCTACTACTAGTCTGGATTTCAAACACGATTTAAAGATGAACTATTACCTTTCCATGACAGAGCCATATTTAAGAATTCATTTTTTTCTTACCAAGTTCATTCATTGCATGCCTGTGCTCTTCATCAAATGAAAGCTTCATTAGAACACACACAGCTGGGCAGATCTGATGCTCAACGGGTGCCGGCACTGTGCATTAGTAAAATGAACATCATAATTTTCTTGAGATCTTGAAAAAATCAATAAAGACTAAAAACCAAAGTCTTGAAATGCCATTTTGCAAGCTACTTCTAAGGCTGAAAATGTGGGGAAATTATCTGCTTAGCTGAATGCTCAAAAATGTTCATTGCCATTTAAGTGCCTTTGCTCTAGGCAAAATATGCTAGGATACATCATCTGAGTTTTAAGGCCTTGACACAAACCTGAAGAGACATCAGAAAGTCCAAGACATTAAAAGGACTAGAGAAAATGAAAATCCATAAGGCAAAGTGTCAGTGTAAGAAGACTGAAAAGTGGGATCGTTCAACATTAAATACTGTTTCTTTTTTAAGACTAATTATTTTCACTTGACTTGTTTCCATTGCAAGTCCTCAAAAATATGAGAAATACATAATGTAAAAAGTCTATGAGAAGCAAAGTTTTGCCTAATTATGTATATACTACAATATCAAGGCCATAGATATTCCACTAAAGACATCAAAATCTTCCAATTCCTGATGAAATACCCCCCCTTCTGTGCCTAACCAACAATTCAAACCCAAATATGCTTACATTGATCATCCTAGGAAACCATTAGATGAAAAACTCTCTTTGGCACAGAGTATGAAATTCTAGGACCGAGGCCTTATTGTCTATATTCCCCTGTCTCTGCACTCTGCCCAGATTGGATCTGTCTCTCTGTGTCAGTTTGCTGCTTATCGTCCCGGACTTTTTCAACTTTTTTTTTTTTTTTGATCGGCCTGTTCACACATGGAAGAGCCCCACACAAGGACGATGCTGTTTGGGCCCAGTTTTGAAGCACTGGAGGCCGCTTCCCTCCCCACCCCTCCGAACCCCTTTCCCCCCACCCCGGTCAGTGTGACACGGGACTAGCCAACAAGGACATAGCACACTTTATTGGTAAATTACTCCACCCACTCGAGTCATTACATGATCCGTCGGCTAGCTAAAGCCAACAGGCAGTTTGCCCTCACCGTCTCCCAAGTGACTAGCTGGGGAACCACCTGGGAGGCAGAGCATGGGCCTGGGAGTCAGAAGGACCTGGGTTCCAATTCCGGTTCTGCCACTTGTCTGCTGGGTGACCTTGGGCAAGTCACTGCATTTCTCTCTGGGCTTCTGTTTCCTCATCTGGAAAATGGGGAGTAAGGGAATAAGCCCCAGGTGGGATGTGTGCTGTGTCCAACCTGACTAGCTCGTATCTACCCCAGCGGTAATTACAGTGCCTGGCACATAATAAGCGCTAGTGGTAGCGGGTCCGATGGTGGATGAGCACCGGCGGTCCGGGGATTGGTCCAAATACGTGAACCCCAAAAGTCTAACTTTGCTCCATCTTCCCCATCTGCTCTGTACCGCGCACGGCAACGTACTTGGGTTTTTGTCCTGGTCCATGCCTTGTTCGTGGGCCTCCTGCCATTCCCAACACGTTTCACAGTAAGCACGGATCTGTTCCAAAAGATGAAGGACGCGGATTTCGCGCCGGCCTCGCTTGTCATCAGGCTGGGAGTGAATGATGTTGTGGAGTGCTGCGCTGGCCCTGGCCCGGGCCTCCTTACTGCCTCGAGAATTGCCCAACAACACAGAGTCTTTGTCATTGCCATGTAAAAGCTGGATGAGAAGAGGGAGACATCCCGACTGTCGCATGGATATGCAGCTGTCCTGGGAGCTAGACATAGCTAGCAAGGTTCGTGACATGTCATCCTTATCATGAGTACCAAGCATTGACAACAATGAATACACCATTTCCACCTGTGGGCCAAATCATTTTAAAAACAAAATTATGATTTCTGGCACGGGAAAATCCGGTCAAATGAAATGATGAATGGGGGCGGCTGCAAAAACATCTCTCATCGCTTTCCAGAATTCAAGAACGAACACTCGTTATTTAAAAACCGCAAGCAATACTAATTGCTACAATACATCATGGCCATTAATGTGGTAGCAATGGGCCCGGCGTAAAAGTGAGCTAGATGAAAACTTTCTAGCGGATGCTCAACCCAATTACCAGAACAGTTCATTAAAGGGTTAACCGATAAACACAAGTTATCCACAGTGGGATTTTATAGCCTACTTTCAAAGTATTTGACAATCACCCTTAGAGTCATTCCTAAAAGCCACATTTAAGCGGCTCAGTGCTCGACTGTTACATTGCTTTGGTCTTGTAAGAATAATAATAATAATGATTCCGGTATTTGTTAAGCGCTTACGATGCGCCAAGCACTGTTCTAAGTGCTGGGGTAGATATAATAATAATGATAATAGTGGTATTTGTTAAGCGCTTACTATGTGCAAAGCACTGTTCTAAGCGCTGGGGGAAAACAAGGTGATCAGGTTGTCCCACGGGGGGCTCACAGTTTTTAATCCCCATTTTACAGATGAGGGAATTGAGGCACAGAGAAGTTAAGTGACTTGCCCACAGTCACACAGCTGGCAAGCGGCGGAGCTGGGATTAGAACCCGTGACCTCTGACTCCCAAGCCCGGGCTCTTTCCACTGAGCCTCGCTGCTTCTCTATACACACGCAGTAACTACACCTCAGTGCGTGTCCAAAAGTCCGCCAACAGAATCGGAATTAGAGTCTCGGTCTGTTGATTAGGCCAGTGACATACACTGACTCTGCCAGCTCTGCCAGGTAAAAGGCGTTTCTTTAGAACCAAAGAGCTGAAATTCAGACTAGAAGATTGAACATGCCAGGAATTTTAAGCCGTTACAAATCATAGAATTATAAAGCAGAAGATAACCGCTTCTTTTTAATCTCTGACCTAGGGCAACGTGGAAAAATGTATGTATCATAGCTCTCTGAACACTCCTCTTTATACCCATGAATTTATAGTTAAAGGAAGAAGCGGTAATGTTGCCTCTCACAAAAGTGGCTCGTTTTCCATAAAATCTTTTAAATACTACACCTTTTCAGGGTGCTACAAAATTTCCCGGGGCTGGGTTATATTTACTGCCAATATTATGCTGGACAACAAAGAGAAAAATTAACATTCGTGTAAAAAACAGTATCAGGAAAATCGTTAGTTTGGAAAGCTTAAGAACCGGAAGTGTGTTAACCGAAATATGTTATTAAAAAACAACCACACACACCACACCCAATTGGTAAGTGCCAAATGGGGGGGGGGGGGGATCCCACACCAATAAGGGCATATAATTACCGGGAGCTAAAATACTGAATTAAGAAAAAATGTGTTTGAACACAGAGCTGGAAAAAGCCAAGTTTTTGGCCATTTTCTCCAGTTACGTAGTTCCTCCACTCCTTTGTATACCAAGTCCAGGTCTGTGGCCACTTCCCAGATTTCCTAAGTAGGTGAGAACTGGGCAATGGGGAAGGGCAGGGCAATTTATACTCCAATCTATCAATCCAGGTATTTACTGAGTGCTTACTGTGTGCAGAGCACTGGACTAAGCGTTTGGGACTCCAGAAATACAGCCCTTTCTGCCAGTAGCCACCCCTTCTGCACTCCAAGACAGCATCAACAGCATTAGAAAAGGCCACCCGCAGCTCCGTCTCGGGGTCAGGGGGGATGCTACCTCTAAAACGGAGCCAAACAAGATGGCTACCATGGAGATGGCCCGAATCTGGCCTGTGGACTTCATTTAATTGGCCAGCCACCTTATTTTTAGGGTCAATAGTTCATGAACGTACTTGAAATCTAATTCTTACACCTTCCGTTTAAGGGGCGTACATTTTAGGAAAAACACCCAAAAGATCTGAAAACAAAATTTCTAAGGAGCTGAATAAAAGTGCTGGCTTGCAGGAATACTGGTATTTCCAATTAATACCACTCATCTCAATTAAGTGAGTAGCCCATTTCAGACTTTGATGGGTCTAATTATTAAAACAAGTAAATCTAATGAGATTATTTAAAGACATTATCATCTCTCGGGGAAGGGGAAACCTAGGAATCTGACAAGTCTGACAAACCTGAAATAACCATTTCATTTTTCAGTCATTTCTGACAAGAACAAATCCTTAGATTACTTGATGTAGAATGGTAAGTAGACCTGAGTATTCTCTGTAAATGAAATGGCCTGGATTAAACGAAAAACAGCTTGCTGTCTTGGCCCATCTGCTGCAAGCATCAACCGTAGCAGCACAAAATGGACATTCTTTTTGGGTGCGCAATGCAGATAGGGTTGTAGGTCCTGCATTGGCCTTTACAGCCATATACATATGCCTGGGTGAATTTCGCCATTACTGGTGTCTTCTCTGAGTAGAAAGGACAACTCTTTCTGTGTTTTGTGTGCATAGGTACATATACACAAACACAATTATATATCTATATATACACACTACTATATATGTGTATACAAACTATATATGTATATATTTGAAATTTGTCCTAGTATACTACAGACAATTCCCAGTTTCTAAAATGAACCACATTGGGATTTTTCCCCCATTTTGCTTAATATAACCAGCTCTTTTTACATTTTAGCCCTCCAAACAACTGAGGCAAACTGGAAAATTTCTCACTTCTACTCAGTATAAGGTTAGTTTCCTTTACCCAGGGCTTATTTTCTACAATACTTCCCAAATTGCTGACTTCTAGGTCTGAAACCTGAGACTGGGGTGGGGATGGGAGAAGGAGGGGGAAAAAGAAGAGGGACATTTTTCCAATACACTGATTGCAATGTTTACAACTGAAGTTCTGAAGAGGTGCTTGGTCTGGGGGAGGGGGGACAGGAGGGGCAAACGACAAGGTAACTTCCTCCACTTCTCTTCTAGCCTAGGTGTTAGTTTCCCAGCTGGTCAATGTTTTCTGGGTATCTACTCTGGGTTTACCACCTTCCCCACTGACAGAAGTAGTGGAACTCCATTCCAAAGTGTTCCTGCAGGGGAAAAAAAAAAAAACCCAAAAAACCCTCCAAACCCTAACTTAGCTGTATGTGTGTAAAGATCCTTCTGTTAATATTAGTACCACAGGTAGAAAACATGAAGTTATTGTATTAGTAAAAATGTTGTGTTAGCGACCTGTGGTTTGTAATCTTCGGTTACCTTGGTACCCAGGTGACTTGTCAGTCTTCGAGGGACAGAATAGGTACTACTAGAGCTCATGACACTGGCTGTCTCGTGGTCCATCCGTGCAGTGGAACCCTATACAAGTTTAGACAATTAGACAGAATTACAAGTCTGAAATATCAGGACCAAAAAGATGGTGATGACACTTATGACAGTATCGTCTACTCCTCCTATCACTTATAGTCAAAGACCACCCGCTTAAAGGACAAATTTTCCAATCGCCACTTTTCCTTTGGAATTAATGCTTTCTGAACTTGCATTAGCAGCCCACCTGCCACAGCTGACCGATGGCAGGTTCTGGAGTGCTTCAAGGGGTCAGATCAATTATTTCATGCTTTTGCAACTTTTATGGGTTTCGAAAAAACATCTGGCTCAAACTGCTGGGGTGCAGGGTCAGTTCTGAAACAAGGGCTCCTGGGAGGGGACAGGAGAAGGGCAGGGTGCTCATAGGTACCAAAAAGTTATAGTTGGGTTCTCAGAATGAAAGGAAAAAGTTTGGAGGAATGCCCTGCATACTGCCGATTTTCTTCCCCAATCCAGAAACTAATCGAGGCAGGAAGTACCCCTGCTCATGAGATAGGAACAATACAAAACCTTTTAACTAAGTGGATTCCCCCAGAAAATTTGTACATTTGTTTGGCTGCTCTTAAAGACAGTCGGGGATCATGAGATCTAATTACCCTCGGAGGAAGGACGTTGGGCAGGATGTGAAAAGGAACTTCAGAACTTTTTAGGCCAGTGGAATTTACTGATTCCAACCAGGATTAAACGCCGGCTGTTACTAGAGACTTTGACAGCAAAGTTGATCTGTAGTCAAAGATCACCCGTCAAAAAGATCGCTTCCTTTTAGCGCTCAGAGTAGTCTCTATAAGCAAGCTTCTCTGGTAATGCCATTTAGAGCATTAAAATGCCACTACGCTATTCATTTGTTCAATCGGCCCTCCAAGCAGATCGTCTTGTCTCTGAATATTAATTCTATTACTCAGGAGACATTAAGAGGAAGGACTAAAAGGGGAGTTGATGCAAAGAAGAGCTATGTTGCTATGAAACAGTCAAGCAGATCACTGCAAATTCAGGTCAATTTTCAAAGCCATAGAGAAAAGCGTTATATTCTATTGGTGATGAAGAATTCACACATACACACAGAAACCCCCCCCACCAAAATCAGCCTCACTCATTTCCCTTCCCCATCACTAAATACCCTCAATCAGCCTAACAACAATCGAGGATTAAGAACCATCTTTAATTCTACTTCTAAACATGGTGATTATAAGTAGGTGGGCTCTTTGTGCAGAATAATAAAGGGTAGGGAGTAGATGCTGTGGAATCCACTCTCGACTGCGAATTTTGGGAAGCAGTATCTTTTGAGAAGCAGTGTGGTCTAGTGGGAAGAGTATGGGCCAAGGAGTCAGAGAACCTGGGTTCTAATCCTGCCTCTGCCACTTGTCTGCTGTGTGACCTTGGACAAGTCACTTAGCTTCTCTGTTCCTCAGTTATCTCATCTGTAAAATGGGGATTAAATACCTGTTCTCCCTTCTAGACCGTGAGCCCCATTAGGGACCAGGACTGTATCCGACTTGATTAATGTGCGTCTAGTCCAGCACATAGTACAGTGCTTGGCACACAGCAAGCGCCTAACAAGTACTATAAGTATTGTGAAGCCTCTCCATTCAAGGCCAGCATTAGAAGAAAAAAAAAATCAGAGTTCTAATCAGTTAAAACGTTTTAGACTGCCATTTCTCTCCAGTACTACTTGAAAACAGTACTGACATCAGCCTGTAACTTGGTTTTGAAGAGTGTTATTCAAAAGAATGACTCCTGATTGTAATGAGATTTTGGTAGATTTTTTTTTTTAAGTAAAGACTCTTTAAATATGAACCATAGCTAGTTAGGTTCAACTTATATTTAAAGTTAAAAACCAACATCACCAGATTCTTTGGAGCCATAACAGCCAAATTTCTTTTCTAAGGTTTCAATTAAGTGGGAGCCAACAACCTGCTCCGAGCCCTTTTTCCTGTAGCTGTGTTCAAGAAGAAGAGACACGGAGGGGTGAAAAAGTCTTTAACCAGTCCACTGATTTGGGGGTCTTCAAATGGTGTGGAAAACAAGCAGCTCTCCTTTATGTCACAATGAGGAAGTCAGCTGATAGTTCATAGGCAATCAGGGATTAAAACTGTGAGCCCCCCGTGGGACAACCTGATTACCTTGTATCTATCCCAGTGCTTAGAACAGTGCTCGGCACATAGTAAGCACTTTATTATTATTTGCAGAGGCAAATATTACCACCAGAGAGGTGTCCAACTTGTTCCCAGCTCAACAGGTGCAAGCTTCACTTTCTTGCTCACTGAGGTCATTCTGGGTAGTTATGCACCCCCACTTTACTTGAGGATTTTAGGAATAAGATGCTCCCTTAAAAAATTCCCAAATGGAACAAAACAAGTTGGAATAAGGGAATTTGCACAGACCCACAGGTTAAGGACCATCCGAGAAAAATCGATCCACTTGGTATACCATCAGAACTTTCTTTGTTTTCTTAAGTGTGTTCTCCTTTCATACCAAGTTTGTGTTCCTTTTCCTCCCTACCACATCTCCCATAGCTCAAGGACAAGGGAGAGGAAAGTAGCATGAGAATGAGAGAAGCAATGTGCCGGGGTGGCGGGGGACGGGACATAGGTTGTGGGGTGGTTTCCACACCCAATTCGTAATATGGATTTGCTTTTCAGCTTTTAGGTTGCTTCCTGGATGTTGGAATAGTCTAGGTCAAAGGTTTCCAAGGCGAAAGGGGGGTTGGTGGGGGAGAAGGAGCAGGGGCACTGCTAAGTAGAGAAGTGGGTATGGTCCCTGCTTTGGTCTCTGCTGAGCTGCTTTTCAAGGGCTCTCTCTCTAATCCAGGAAGAACTCTAGGACAGCAACCCAAGAGAATCTATTTATTTATTTTTATTAAAGTGTGTCTCCCACTCTAGACTGTGAGCTTATTGTGGGCAGGGAATGTGTTTATTGCTCTACCGAACTCTCCCAACCGCTTAGTACAGAGCTTTGCCCAGAGTAAGCACTCAAGTACAAATGAATGAAAGAGAAGCAGATGCGGTTGGAGGTAAAGAAAATTTGCTCCTCTAGACAGTAAGCTCGGTTTGGACAAGGAATATGTTTACCAACTCCAATATATTGTACTTGCCCGAGCGCTTCAGCATAGTACTCTGCACAAACTGCGGTTCCAAGCCAAGCCTGGCCATCTCAGTGTTTTCTTACTGCTGGGAGGGGCCTAGGTAATAGTTCAACTATAATAGAGGAAGACCTTAACATATGCTCAAATAAACTGGAACAGCACTAAGAAGACTTCTAAAATATTCATATGAAGGAAGATTTGAAATGAACCGTTCAGGACAATTCTTCCAAACTGCCTCAATAAAAACAGTTCAAAGCCACTATACATTTCGGATTAACAGAAAAAAAGAAAGTTACCTTAACATGATTGCTGGCATCAAGATATAATCGTTACGGCAATTGAATATTCTCAAAACTACTTTAATAGAAAAGTTCCAGTTATGGCGTATTATGAAAAACAAGAATTATCTTAAAAATCCAATATAGGGATGATAAAGAATCTAATAAAGCTGTTCTAACAAGCAGTTGTAAATGGGTCAATCAGATTTGACAGAACTGTTTGCTTAATACCTTCATTTCCCAACCAACTTCTTCATATTTACAATTTCACTCTAAACAAAGGATTTTATTGCATGGATCATTTGCACTTTTACTTAAAAGAGTGGTAATAGCAGTTGAATGCTTTCTTGTTAAGGGCAGTAAAAAAAAAGTCTTTTTTTTGAAATGCCACCTCTGAAGAAATACAGACAAGAAATGTACTAATAGTTAACGATTATGATACTTGCTAAACGTTTACTATGTGCCAAGCACTATACTAACTGCTAGGGTAGATACAGCATATGTAGATTGGACACAGTCGCTGTTCCACAAGGAGCTCATAATCTAAGGAGGGAGAGCCCGCATTGAATCTCCACTTTACAGATGAGGAAACGGACTCAGAGAAGTGAAGTGACTTGTCCAAGGTCACACAGCAGACGAGTGGCAGAGCCTGGATTAGAACCCAGGTCCTCTGACTCCCTGGCCCATGCTCTTCCCACTAGACCAGGCTGCTTCTTCAAAAATTTTGCACTGGGTGGCAATTTAACCCAGATTTCCCATGACGGGAGAGGTGAGAAATCTACCACTGAGTGACCAATCCACCACTATCCACTTCCCAGACACTTTAAACACCCTGGGTACAGAGAAATGAAATGTTCCTTTACCTGACCACTACCAGCAGTTGCCATGCTGATCTCGGCTGTTCCTTGACCTTCGTTTTGCCTCTCGGCTTCATGAGAACCTGCATCATGCTTGCTCTGGGGTGTCCTCTGTTAATGTAAGATTTTGCAGCATTACATTTGGAAAAAGGACTACACTCCATCAGGCAAATGCTTTTCACACTGGAAATGCCACAGAATTGCGCTTCGGATTTCATAACCTTTTGCTTCACTAATTAGCAGCTAACTCGGTGAACCTGTAAGATGAATGTGGAACGGGCCCTCTGAGGACTGTAGCTCTGCAAGACAAAGGATTTTCTAGGAGACACGAAAACATCTTTCTCCACCAGCTGCACTCACATCACTAACAGGAATACACGGAGACTGCTCTGCAAGGTCACAGGATCCGCACATTTTGAGGGAGCTGCGGTTCGAACGGTAAATGAGTCACAATCAAAGACCTTCTGGGTAAGCTCAGAAGGCTCAAGACTCATTGTGGGCAGGGAACGTGTCTATAACTCTGTTGTACTGTACTCTCCCAAGTGCATAGTATGGTACTCTGCACGTAGCAAGCGCTCAATAAACACCATTGATTGATTGATATGCAGATTGATGAGCGTACTGCTTGAAATCTTCCCTCAATAAAAATTTCTAAGGCACTTTTTCCTCATTGTAATGATCTTGTAAGCACTGAGAAAGCCTCCATTTTAACAGGAAAACACCTTTTTAAAAAGCCTTTTCCAACTCAGTCACTTAAGGGAAATGAGAACGTGCAGCTGGTAGAATTAGACGTTCGAGTGCCCTGGTAGAATAGCTCTGTAAAAATGAAGATTGACATTTGCTATTCTCCTTTGTAAGAAATAATAATGACTACCACCTGACCAATCAACGCTCTTGCTAGACCTCTTTAAACCTAGTCACAGAAAAACAAACAGCATTCGATAAAAGGTCTTTTTTTTGCCATCAGCTGGCATGCGTTGAACAAGCCTCTAGAAATCAGAGGGTCCCTCCCTTTTAGACAATAGAGAAGTTAGAGCACAAAAGAACTGCCACAGAAAATGTTTCCCTATTAAAATCATTTTGTGAAAGGTTCTGGCTCTAAACAACAAGCAGGGAGATTAACTGAATTTACCACCCCCGCCCCCCACAAAAAAGAAAAAAAAAAAAAGCAAAGGGTAGAAATACTCCAGGGCCCTTCTTTTTGACTATTTGATCCACGGGTGAAATAGAGGAAACAAAGCACAAAGAAATTCTTTTAAAGACGGCAACCCCGTTAAATTATGGCAGCAGTTCAGCTAAACCGATGACAATGACCTCATTAACAGAAAAATAATCTGATGCAAACTACGGACAACAAAACGATGACAACAGTTCAAATCAGTTACCCGGTTTGGGGCTGGACAGACCCCTGGGAAATACTGGGAAGATCCAATGGGGAGGCGTTGGGGGGTGCAGGGTGTACTGGGGTGGGTCACGGTCAGCCGCGTCTGGCTCTGGGAGGCTCCCTGCTTGCAAAGAGTTACTCGGAGCCAGACAGCGCAGTGCCGCAGATTGAAGTTGAGGTGCCTCCATCCCCCTCCCTCTCTTGTCAAGCACTCCCGGTAACAACTGGGGAGCTATTCCGACCCTTTAATAGGTGACTTTTCAATGACCGCCAAACCACGTTGGCGATTTCTATCCAGCACGTCGTAATCATCTTCAGCTTACTGGACATCTATAGTGCTAGTATCTGTTACAATGGCCAATGTGTCACCCCCAGACCTAGTTTTGTTGATAGCTTCTTTGTAGTCAACATTCAGCCATGTTGGGCAATTATCACAATGTAGGTGTTTCAAATACAAACCGGTTTAGCATGCTGGCATTGTACTCCACATTTTGATTCTCGCTCTCATGAGCTTCTTCTTTATGAAGGCTCTGATCCTCATCATTGCTGTTGGTTTCTGCTTATAATGTAGAACCCAGGGTGTTTTGATAAAATTGATGAGTATGTTTGAGAAGCACAACCTCTCCAAACCCTCTTGACCAGGAAGTCTTCCATATGCTTATCGCCTGCTGTAGCCTCCAAATGTGACTTGATGGTTCCAGATAAACCATCAAATACAACTGCAGAAGACAGTTAACCAGCGTGTGGAACGGTGCCTGGCCCATAGTAAACGCTTAACAAATAACATAAAAAAATTACCATAAAAATCAAGAGAAAGGGGAACAGTGAAGACGGCATGGGATGGAAACTCAAAGCATCGTCCTTCAGTGCTAATCTTCTTTAATCCCTCGGCAAATGATGTGGTGGATGGGGGTCTGTAGACCAATGTTCTCCAATTTTAATAACTTGCAAAAATTTCATATCATCCTTTACTTCAAACTGTAAAGAGGCAATGATAACTTCACTTTTTGTTGATAAAAACGTCTTAGCTTGACATCCTCCTCGACTTCAATTTATCTTTAAGCTACCTGTGGAGAGTTGTCGGTTTAATGGATGCTTAAACAGTGCTTTCTTTAATCTGGCTGATGATTTGAGCCTCTCAACTGTGATATAAGATTTCCTTTTTCTTGATTCAGTAGAGATAGGTGTGTGTGTGTGTGTGTGTGTGTGTGTGTGTGTGTGTGTGTGTGAGAGAGACAGAGAGAGAGAGAGAGAGAGAGGAGAGACAGACGAGAGAGACAGAGCGCACGTGCCTGTGCATTGAGCTGTCCTCTAGGCGACGCTACCGTCTGTGAGAATTTACCTTGCCTCTTGCCACACTGCTGCATATAGTATCCACAGTACTCAACGATTCTGAATTCTCCTTTTTGGTGTCACTCATCTTCCCAAAGCTTCTGTTCCTTGACAGTTACTCTATTTCTGATTGCCGTCTGCCAAGGTGACCTGTCTTCTGCTATCTCCCAACTGTCCACTACCATGCCACTGCTTTGAGACTTGTTTCCCTCCATCTTTAAAAAATTCCTTTCATCCATCCTGTTGATGGTCCTTACACTTCAGTTTGCTACAGAACAGCTGCTTGGATATTCTGTTGTCATCCATTCTCTTCGTGTGGCCAGCGCAGCACAGATGTGGCTTGAGTTGCACCACTTCCAAATTGACGATCTGACTGGGGTCGAGGACCTCACTGCTTAAGACAAGCGACTATTTGATGGATAAAACTTTGCCTGAGTTTCTTCTTTCAGAATCGTTTGCCAGAAAGCTGTTTCACTCACTGCTGCAATACTGCCTCCAAATCTGACTAGTTCACATGCTGAAGGGTCGTTCTCTTTGCTGGTCTGCTGTTCCCATCGACACATAGTGTCCAGATGCTCCATGATGAGACTTATCTCCTTCATTTCTGTTAGGTTTTTGTTTGTACTTAGATCACCAGGTTAAAGCTCCAGAATTACAGTCTGCTGCTAAATTTGGGTGACGCAGGCAATTTTTAGTGATACCTTTTCTAGTCTCCTTGGGTGGACAAAACACTCTTAAATAGGACCGCTCAGTACCCAGATTGCTACCAAAAAGTGCTACTGCCTTTTCAGCAACCAAATGACCAATGCCCTGGACACTTGGGACTCACCTAGGATTTTCGATTAGGGTGGCCCATTGTTACCGAGGCATATGTTGGAGATGTTTTTCCAGTAGTGGTGATGGACTGTGGTAAGCCATCCACACTCTCTCACACCCGCCCCCGCTGTGACGACAGCTGGCTGGGATTAAGAGTACAGTTTGTGAACTGAGAGCAGAACATTTTTATACATCCTCCACAGCAGCAGACATTGATTCACCATAACGTAAACTCTGAATTCTGGATTACTCAACTAATGCTGCATTTCATATACTCTACGATGATGTGCATTTATCGTTGTATGGCATAAAATTACAATGGAGAAATTTCATCAAAGTCCTTTGTGAGGAGGCTGCCCTCTGACAAAACCCATTGAGTTTAATCTTGGCTCTCCTCATCTTGAAAACCTTTTGAGATTCAAGTGAAGACTCAGGGCAAAAATTTAAGACCTACTAAATTACCGTTATTCATTAATAATGACTTCAACAAATATTTCCTGATCTTCCTATATATAAATACCTATACTGTCCTAAATGAAATCTGAACATGTCTAATGGAAACCAGGTAGCCAAGATAAAATGATATTGCCATTTAGAATAAGAGTTCTCGACCTGTCTCACGCTGAGACTCGGACAGAACTTTAAAACGGGGGGAAAGGAAGTTGTTTTTTAATCAGCAATCACATTTTCTGAGTGCTGTGTGCAGAGCACTGTAGTAAACACTTGGGAGAGTACAATAACAACAGAGTTGGTAGACACATTCCCTGCCCACAAGGAGTTTACAGTCTAGAACAACAGGGGCATTTATTTAGCTGCTTACTATATGCCAAGCACTGAGGAAGATACATGACAGACACATGATTTCAGGAAAGGGCATTTCTCCTCAGTCTAGGTAATAGCTAAAAATTGTCTGATCTCTATTTTCTAGGAGGAATGTAATTATTGAACCCAATCTAGAGACGTCCCACCCCAACCCTAAACAGCATCCCTAAACAGCATCTCCCTCCCCCACCTTTAAGAATTTGTTACGCACAATAATGGCAGTTCAGGTATCATGCCCCTGCAACCCTCAGGAGAAATAAAACTGCCAAAAGATCTAGTTCCCAGGGAAATACCGGATTTACTCCACCACATAATTCCATCCCTCACCTTGAATTGAGGGGAGGAAAGCAATGATACTTTTTTTTTTGGTACTACCCACCGATAACTGTAAGCAGTCTAAGTGGTGTGTGCCAGGGAAGGGCCAGAAGACTGAAGAGACAGGTTTGTGCTGGGGTCTTTAAAACAGGCACTGTGGCAGTAGGCAGGGTGAAGGGAGAAGGGGTTACCCTAATTCTCTGAATTCCTATTGTATGCAGCACTCAGGAGAGTGCAGTAGAAGAGAAGCCATCAAGTGTCCTCCTGTCTCCTCTTCCTTCTCACCTCCTTTTTTTTTCCCCCTCTCCTCCCCTATTCTTATACCTGATTCCCATGTAACAGTCCTTCCCCTCTTTGGGGGATTTCAAAAACTGGGGCAATTTTGCAAATACACATGGTATTTTGGAAATGCATTCACTGCACTTAACTGATCCAATACAAAGTGTTTAAAAAAAATGTTTTCCATTATTTAGTGCAATAAATACTGCCAATGCGGAGGCTTCACACATTTCCATGAAACCACTTTTAAAATGTGGGCCAGCAAAAATCATTACAACATGGTTTAGACATAGAAGATGGTGTTCATAAAGGTCTCATTTTCCTATGCTTCAGTTCCCTGCTCTGAAAATTTGATAGCCTGCTCAAAAAGGATTATGATTTTTAAAGTACATGGAGACAAACACTGGGGTAGAAGCGAGATAATCGGGGTGGACTCAGGCCCTGTCCAACATGGGGTAAACAGTCCAATTAGGAGGGAGAACAGGGATTGAATACCCATTTTACAGATGAGGAAATTGAGGCACAAAGTGAAGTGACTTGTCCGACATGGCAGAGCTGAGAACCCACGTCTCCTGATTCCCAATCCCATGGTCTTTCCACTAGACTGCGCTGACCAATACTGGATAGGAAGGAAGAAAACAATGACTAAAATTTTACCATAGTGAGGAGACTCTTTTTAATTTATTGAATCCAGAGCCCATTTTGGATAACTAAATAGCACGTTTCACTTCACTTCTATGGGGTTTTTTTCATTATTATTGAAATGCCATAATTAGGAGACAAATCACTGAATGAACAAAAACAAGTCAGATCATTTAGACTGAAATAAAAGAACCTCATTTTTGCACGTTTCAGAACATAGAGAAACAACTACTACCCTGCCAAATCTGATAGTGTGAGCTGCAATTACTTAAACGTTGTATAAGAGAGAGACTTGAAGTTTGTGGAACACCTCTGTTTTGGCAAAATCAACTTCTGACAGCGGCAGGTGGTGGCCTTAACCAATGCAACCCCACCGCTTATATGACAATTATGAATACCTTCATACCTCTGGCGAATGCTGACCAGAAGCTTAGGTTGTTCAGAAATACTAAAGAGTATTTTTTAATCCAAAGGGAAAGGTCAATGTTTGCCCATTAAATGCAGACTTTGAGATCAGATAACTCCATGTCACCATCCGGGTTACTTACCCTAACCTAAGATCTTCAAAGGTGTCGGTGGACGGCCAGATAATCACTTCTGGTATCTGCACCCAGCCCCCGGGACGGGACTTGTCCTGGCCAAAACTCAAAGGGCCGCTTGCTAGGAAGCACAAGAAGCCACTCCTAGGAAGAGCCAGGCTCCGTCCACCCCCAGGAGCCCTAGCAGAGGCAGCCCTTGTCCCTGGGGACAGCCCATTTCCCAGTCCAGTTTTTCCCAGAGCCGGGGCCCTGTGGAAGCAGATGAGAAACAGCGAGTTGAGCTCTCCTCGGGAGCGGGACAGGAGAGCGGGTGTGATCATCTGGCATATCCACACCCCTTCAGAGAACTCAGGTACGGTAAGTAGCTCTCGTTTCTCTGAAAGTGAGTCCGGACCACACCAGATGATCACTTCTGGGAGATTCCCCGCTACCTCGGCAGAACAGGGAAGGAGGCTCTTGACAGAGCTGCTGGGGATGAATGCCCCATACGAGTCTCCTGAAAGAAGGCCGCATCTAGAGCACGTTGACTAACGACCACGAGGGGAGGGGAGGGTCAGAGGGGGTGAGACTGCCGGCCACTGTGCCGCTATTCTCTAGAGGGACGTTTCTGAGGGACGAGGAGACGACCGCCTGACCTTTGGTGGCGTGAGCCATGAAGGGCCCTGGAGAGAAACATTCCCACCCCTCCCTAACAAAAAAGGATACACTGGACCAGTTCCTTGGCTACCGCGCATTAGGAAGTAGCTTGACCTAGGTACCCGTGGTCACAAGAGTCAAAGAGTTGTCTGTCTGCTCCGATGTCCTTGAGATCGTCTAGGTAGTTTGGAACTGCCCTCCTATCATCACAATTTTGAAGGATGCATTCCCCTGATGATCGGGGTCTGGGAAAAAAGGAGGGGAGGATAATTTCCTGATTAATATTGAAGGCTCCTTAAGGATGGAAGCCCAAATATGTATGAAGGCTACTTTTGTCCTTGAAAATCCCAGTAAACGGAGAGTCGTTCACTGACGCGTTTGGCCGAGTTAACTGCTACCAGGGGAAACGCATTTCCCGGGTCAGTGCTTGAGGTCACGGGGAGCTGAATTAGTGAGTGGAATTGGAATATCCTGGTACTCCAGGGGGAGGGAGAGGAAGAGGATGATTCTGAACAGCCCTTGCACAAATCAGACCTACAGGCATTGGAAAAAGGCAAGCGGGAGCTACCTGTGAAACTTGAGTGAGCATCGGGCTACCGGTTCACCTGCTCTGGGATAGGTAGTCTTCTGGTCGAGAATCATTTTAGCTCTTTGGGTGGACGGGTCCAGCCTGGCCTCTTTTTAATCCATTCTGGTGCCGGACTAAGAAAATGGGAGTGCCTGGGTTTGGGTGAGGATTAGGTATGCCTGAGACAATCTGCATATCACAGCATCTCCATTAACTGTGCTGAGCGGCCAGCCCTTCCCTGGGCCCCCATGGAGGCACGGTGTAACATGGGCTTGGTTGTGTAAGCGGTGCCACTGCATAACCTGGGCGAAGAGCAAGATGCAATTTCGAGAGAGATGGGCACTGAAACGTGGAGAGTGGCATTCGTGCGAAGCACAGCGACGGGTGGCTATGGAAACCTATGCCGTGTATCGACGGACAAGAGTATGGTAACGTACAGACATACGCATTGATACGTGTAACAATGTATGTCTCTTCTAACCAGGCCAAACTCTGTCATACCCCTGTTTAAGTGAAACGCACAGTAGATGAAATGACGACTTGCCATTGTAGGTGTATGTACTAAGCATGCTGAGGTCGTATCTTGATTTCTTTTGTAACCATCAATGGTATTGACTGAGCGCTGACTATGTGCGGAGCACTTTTGAATGTTCTCCAAGCGCCTAGTACAGTGATCTACACCCAGAAAGCACTCAATCAATACTTATATGCATATAAGTGTATATATCTATACATAGGAAGAGAGAGAGAGAGAGAGAGAGAGCAGGTGTGCTGCCAGTATACAGAAATCTTGTCAAGTAGGCTAGGTGATGAGTTTATGTAAGCTTGTAATTTCTATCAACTGCCAATCCTCACGGTTGCCAATTTTGTGCAAGCTTTCTAATTTTGGTGCATGTAGGGACTAGGGGTTCACTGTCAGGCCGAAGACCTGCCGCCAGACTTTTAAAACAAGGTAGGGCGCTCTTCTGCGGGCTTGAAATCAAGATGTGGAACTCGACACTGGAATGAGGTAGAGAGTACCTCTCAAATGCTGATACGGCCTCGGTGCTCAATGCACTCCTGAAAATGCTAGCTATGCATTTTAAGGCTTGCAGCATAATTATAAAGCCTGAAGCGTAATTTAAATGCTGACTGGAGGCATGAGCAACTGCAATCTTTGTAGGGAAGGGATGTTCTGCCGGGGGCGATCGATGCAAAGAAACCAAACGGAGCCAGGACATCGCTCCCAAAAATGGAGCGCTTACATCACTTAAGATACGTACGGAAGCTGGGGAGGGAGCCACCCGGTAGGGAGGCTAAGATCCTTCTCCATCCCTGGTGGGTGGAGACAGCATGGCAGGGAAAGCATGGCCGAAACCCTCAGCCCCACCTTCCCCACCACATCTGCATTAACACCTCTGTGTTTCGCTGGGGCCTATAGCTCTCTCTTGTAGACAGCTGTAGATGAGCTGGGCAAAACACAGGCTCTCCCAGGGTCACTCTTCCTGTGGGGGGCGGGGGAGGGAGGGATGGCTGCCTCAGGGCACAGCAGGAACATCAGGGAGTTCCCTGGCCTATGGGCCAGGGAACTTGTGGCTCCCACTTATCTGTGGGGTACTGGGTGAAAAGGAGGGCTAGGCCTGAGGCCGGGGTGCTAGGGTCCTTCCAGGGGAAGGAGGAGGAGGGAGATGATTAGGGGCGTGAATGGGTGAGGAGGGAGGTAGAGAAGTCTACCTCCTTCCTCAAGCCACACTTCTTACTTTGATTCCTGAAGTCCTTGAAGAGAGATCCTGAAGGTCTTGCCTCTTCGGCATCAGGAGAAAACTGGAAGGGGAATTGGCTACCCTGGCTAAAATCCCTGGGGCAGAGCCTGGCTCCACCTCGGGCAGGTAGGCTTTCCCTGCATCCTAGCAGGCAACCCTTGCAGCTTTTGCAGGGATGCATCCTGGGGGCATCTGGGAGCAGATACCAGAAGCTTGTCCTTTAGTCACCTTTGGAGAACTGGTTGAGTTTCCAAGGCACTCAAAGAAATGTTGGAGGGGCGGGGAAGAGACGAGGGAGGAAGGGGGTAGAAAAAGAGCCACATCCAAATTCATTAAAACTTGCACCTTTCGTAACTTCAGAGACATACGAATAAAATTCAAATTTAAGAACGAAACTGACATCCAATTGGTTCAAAATGACACTTTGAGCTTTTAAGTGGAAATCACCATCTTACAAACCAAAAAGTGATATGGCTATTAGTAACAAGGTTGCAAGAGACATTATCACTGGGAGCACCTTTTAGAGAAAAAGTTCCCACAATGGATAGAAAGGAGAAATGTTACTGCTAACAATAAAAAGAATAGTGACATTAATACAGTTCACTTTCTGCTTAATCATACACTTAGTTTCTTTGGGCACTTATCACTGGAGAATCAGGACAAATTTCATATAGGGACAACTTGGGTGAAACCTGGAAAAGGCTTAGTGCCTTATGCTTATTGTAAACCAAGAAATGCTTAATATTTATAAGGATTTTGTCATCCAAGTTCTTGCCGGGGAAAGATAAAGCATTAGGAATTCAGTGTCTCCTAAGTAAAAAAACCAATCAAAGGAATCCTCCTTGGGACCGTAACAAAGACTAAAACTCATATTGGCACCTCAATTTCACTGAATTGTTGCAGATTTTGTCTCATCCAGAAAAGAAGAGCATCACTGGACATAAACCAACAGAAATCAGTGACGGTTGGAAAGGGGTGGCCTGAGAACAAGGCCATACGGTAAGTTGGTTGGAGTAAATGACATCTGCATCCAACCCACAACAAAAAATTTCCCTAACGCATGACTTCCTGACTGAAAGATGGGGAAATGTCACACTGCACATGTCATTCTGGTTGTTCAGTAATTGCATGATAACAGAAACTTGTTTCTATAGAACACAAGTTCGACCTTTGTGATCACAATCAACTATAGCTTCTTTGTTATAGCACGCTTCTGTTAACCACGTATCTTTTATCTCACATGCAAAATGCAAAGAGAAACTGTAGTTATAGCATCTGCCTCCTTTCCTTATTTGAGAATGGGAGCAGCTGACAAGTCAGGGGTAGCCTGTACACATAGAGCTTTTAGGAGTGGCTTGGAAACCTATTTAAATTCAGAGTCTTCTTCCCACGTTATACGATAGTAAGTGGAATTTTAAGAGAATTTAAATTCCTCTACTGGTCCATGATTCTGCTCTTTTAAACCGATTGAGTTTTAGGAAAAAAAACACAACAAAAACTCCATTCAGCTTTTCTGAGGTAGATATTCTGGAGAAAATAGAGTAGAATATATTTAAGTCTAACCATACAACTTGGTAATGTGTAGATTATTCCCTGAAGTCTACTAACTCTTTAAAGTTACTTTAGACAGAATCTATTTGGAGAAAGACAGTTCTACCGTATGAAGTCAATAATTCATTTTCCAGTACTTGAGGCTCCTTGCCTAGTTATTATGAAATGTGAAGCGGGCATCTGTAAATTGTTCGTTTTGCTGAAGAATAACATACTAATAGTTCCACCAAAGGTATTATTTAGAGGGAGTGATGGAGATAATTCCGGGGGTGAGGTGGGGGAAGAGTTAGAGTTCTCTGGAAGCACCTGTGAATAACCCCAGTTTCGTTTCCCTAATATAGACTCAGATTTTGTACCTTTAGTTACTGCCTAACTTTAATACTTAGGGCAGTACAAGGAGCTGTGTATTCATGGCATCATATTACCGAGCAAATTAATCTCTGACCAGTGAATATCTTTAAAACACAATCAGACTGGAAACTAACTGCATCAAACTAATCTGGCATCATCTGTTATGGCTGTCCGTATAGTAGGGCAGTTGGTGATTTTTGTTCATCTGTCTAAAATGGGTGTGACTAAGGGAAGCACTCCTTTCTCCCAAAAATAATCACTTTTTCATAATTCTACCAAAAAATACCGCTCTTAACTGATTCACATTTTTTCCGCAGAAAAATCCTAGGGCTTACATCTCTAGATCAGGAAAAAGCAGCTCACTAACCTCTGCTTCAGCTGCTTGGGACTGTAAGAGCTGTCGGATGCGAAGTATGTCCTTTTCTATTTGCTGAATTCTAGCCACTCTTAACTGAAATAGAAAGACACCAAATTAGAGTTTTGGAAGCAAAAACATACTGTAGGAAAGTCATACCAAGGGGTACCTTTGAACATTTCAGACCAATTCATCATTTCAACAGGAAATCCATCCGGTAACACCAAATTGACAAAAGTGACAATCCGATTGAAAGAAATCACACGGACTTACATGGTAGGGCTGGCTACCTTGCCATGTTCTATCCTAGTGTAAGTGGTTGATGCTTCTTCTAACTTGGCTTTCTGCCTTTCAACGCTATTATCAGCCTGGCACCAGGTTGAGAATTCAAGAAAGGCATAAGATCCAAAGGGAGACATATTTTCCTCTCAATCTGCATCCCAGAAATGGCCCACCTTTGTCTCAGGTGGAATCACTTTCAGACTAAAGTGTTAACCTGGAAGTCATGGGGTTTTGGGCCCATTCAAACCATGACCATAAGCACTAGAGAAAGTACAGATAACCAATGCTACTGGAAAAAAAAAATCAAATATTTGAACTGATAAGCACTGAGGCTTCTTTAGGCAATTGAGTTTTGCTAATAACAACAAAGTTTGCTTTGGTCTACCCATTTGATTTTCCAAATTAACGTTGGTTTAGATAAGTGATACCTGGCTAAATGCCTTCATTTATTTCATGTAAAGAGTGGAAAATAATTTAAGCATTAAAACCAACGAATTCTTTTAAGGCAAAAGTGAAGAGGGCTAACATTGGATTAATTTGTACCTAAAGTGTGCCTTTAATGAAGGAACTCAAGATACTTGGAAATATACTTGCTGCTTTGGAGCAATCATCCAAGGAGACAGGCTCAGGAGTCAGGTCTGGAACTCAGGCATTCCATTTTCCAATGTTTGTTCTTCACTTTAATACATTCCCATTTTTTTAGGGTTTTATAGTTGAAAGCTATAGGATTAAAATATTCTTCTTCCTAGCAGTAGAGGTCAGCAAGATCAATATAGGTCACGGCTTTTGAAGTGAAAAATCCCAATGATCAGTGGGATGACCCTGGACCATCGAAATCTCTTAAGTCTCAGTTTCTCAGGATGAAAATGGGGAAAAGCACTTTGTCGTAAGGTTCTCTGGGGGACTAATGAACTAAAGGCTGTAAATATCAGAACATTTGTGGCTTTCTAAGCATGAACCAAGGAAACAAATTCAAATGACAAGCAGTATAGCCTAGTGGGAGTCAGAAGGACCTGGGTTCTAATCCCAGCTCTGCCACTTGTTGGCCGTGTGACCTTGAGCAAGTCACTTCACTTCTCTGTGCCTCAGTTACCTCATCTATAAAATGAGTCCCATGTGGGACGGAGACTTTGTCCACCTGGATTATCGTGTATGTACCTCAATGCTTAGTAGAGTACCTAGCACACAGTTAAGTGATTAACAAATACCATTAAAAAGGAAAATGACAAAGAATCAGCAGACGCAACCAAGGGAGACCCTCAATAGGGAGATGCTACCAAATAAAAATCACTTTATTTGAGATGAGCTATTTTACCATCAAAGATTCTAATGCTGTAAAAAGACAAAGTTTCCTGCCCAATGCTTAGCCTACATGAGGAGCAGGGTGGCCTAGTAAAAAGAGCTCAAGCCTGGCTCTGCCATGTTCCTGCTGTGTGACCTTGGCCAAGTCACCTAATGTCTTGACGCTTCACTTCCCTCATCTGTGAAATGGAGATTCAATACTCGTTCGCCCACCTACTTAGACCGTGAACCCCACATGGGGCCAGTTCTGGGTCCGTCCTGACTTGTATCTATCCCGGCGCTGAGAATGATGTTTGACCCATACTAAGAGCTTAACAAATACCCTAATATAAATTAATTAAAATATCCTAAAATATCACTTTAGTACAAATGCTCCATTTTTTTTTTTCGGGCCTTGTCATTTAGTGAGGATCCGGAAATCTCTCAAATATACTCTTGTTACATTTTCATGAAGTCTCTGAAGTTGTACTACTGGTCAGGAGCAAATATGCCACAGGACACCATTCATTTCAGTGCAGTCGCATCACAGTGTTCCAATTTTATAATACTGCATTTTATTGGCCTTATGTACATGTAGCGGAGCCTGACGTACTAATTCAAATTACCTGTGCCCGTTTTTCCATATCCTGGCAAGTACCTAGTTGTTCTTCCATTGCGGCTCTGATCTGTCTCGCTTCATACTCCAACTGCCGCCTGGTCATGTCCGTTTGCAAGGAGAACTGAAACCGAAGCAAAATGGGGACATTTTCATCATGTCTGAGGAGGTCAGTATGACCGTTTCTCTGTGCTTGTGAGGTGCGGCGGGCCTGTGCAAAATGACATGGCAACAATTTGCTGTGTTCTATTCATACGAAATGAGATCGCAGGGGGAAATAATCTTTAATCTTTAATACATTTTGCCTTGCAAAATTGTCTCTGGCCAAGCACTAGATTTTGGAGTGCCATAAAAAACTGCCATTACTGGGTAAAATTTATAGTCTTATGTCTTCAACGTTGATGCCAAAGGGCACTTGAAGAGTGTGATGGTTACTTTCTGACATCTATCTTAAAGAGTTCAGGAGGTAGTGTCTAGCATCCCAGTTCTGTCCCCAGAATCCATTAGGGGCTTACTGCCCACCAATTTCCCCAAACTTTTCTTGAACTTATTTAGGTTCTGACTGCATTACTTCTTGTGTTAACTAATTCCATAACTGACCATCTGCCCTGGGAAGAAATGCTTCCTTTTGTCTGCTTTGAACCCCCAACTTCAGTGGGTGTCCCCAGTAACTAATGCTGAGAGATTTGGAGAATGATACGTTCACCCTGTCCACACAGACTTGAAGATTTCAATCACGTCCTCTTCTAGTATTCACCTTTCCAGACCAAAGAGTTTTCATTTTTTCAGTTAGCCCTCACATGGATGCTGGGCAGGGAACATGTCTATCAACTCTGTTATATTGTACTCTCCCAAGTGCTTTAGTACAGTGCTCTGCACACAGTAAGCGCTAAATATATACCACTGATTGATTCATTTAGTTGCCCTTCTACGAATCTCTTCTACCTAGAGTGGGGTGCCCCATAGGAAAACTGGAAATTACATTCTCTAAATGCTCTCATACCTGGACTTGAATTATTCAGACTTTTCTGGATGTCCATACTTGATTTGGACCTTATGTTTTATGGTTTTGTACAGAACAAGGAAACACAGCATCTTAGTCATATGCTTACACTTCTTTTGTCACCTAGCTCAAAAATGAAAAGAACCCAATTATCATCCACGCCAACTTCATTTTTGCATTCAGGAGAGCTGGATTTTTCACGTAGCCCTAGAGACTACTGGGCCAAACAGGTTCCCCTCAATTTTTCACACTTCCCCAAGGCAACATAACCACTTCTTAAAAGATATTTAAAATCCAACGGGAGTTGGACCGTTTGATTACTCACATTTTCCGTTAAAGGAAGACTATCTATCCTTTTAGTGAGGTTCTGAAGCTGAGCATAATACCAGTCCTTTTCTTTCTCTTCTTTCTCAAGTTCAGCAAGCAGGAGTGATCTGTTTTACAATACAGAATGAAGAGTGATATCGAGAAGTCATTTATAAAAAAGAGAAGGCAATATACTGTTGTCACAAATCTTCTCTGTCACAACCATTTAGTGCAGAGCTGTTCTGAATTGCAATATTAACAATGAAGCAATGCTCAAATAGCTAAGGGCCACACATAAAATCGGCATATCTGTCAACGAGGCAGATTTAATTCTACAGGGTGTCAAGCAAGAAGGTCACCCAAACCTTGTCGGGGCTTGGGAATACTCTGAGATTCCCCCTGTTGTTTCGCTCTGGCCTTCGGAGAAGGTGTTACACAGTGTTCAAAAATATACTTAATTTGTGAAGTTTCTCTTGAAGTCCAGAGCAATCAAAGAGATAAGATGATCCTTCTTATTGAAAGCAATGCTTTCAGACTGATTACAGGTATGATGAATTCCCGCACTTTTATTCAAAACATTCACCTGGAAGGAAGGGGCTCTGAAACAAGCAACGGAAGGAGTAGTCGTCAGATTCCATTTCAGTGACATGCCCAATACTACGCTAGTGCCAGAATTTACAAGGGTGGTTAGAAATAGTTTATTAAGCCCATTAAGCACTGAACAGCAAGCTGTGTTCTCTGAGGTGCCTTACAACTTTAAGGGGACAAATGGGCAGAGAAATCTTTGACTATCATATGCTGGGGTTGGCAAATTCTATGACTGGAGTCATTAGGGGGGCCTGAATGAATGATTTGTGAAGAATCACGAAATAAACAGCAGCCATGCTGGCTCCTCCTCCACTGGAGCCCTGGGAACTGTAAATGAGGCACTGCTATCCTGACAAGCCCACCCCCCAGGATCTCCCACAGCCAGAGCAGTGTGAGGCCTGAAAAATCGCTCCTTTTGACACAGTGGACTCCAGCTCTTATTGTTCTACATTGTGGTCCCTGCCTTCTCTGTTGCTGCATTTCCTGTCTTTCCTCTCTCTCTACATCTGCCTGTCACTAGTCTTCTCCTTCCGCCCCAGGTGTGTGAATGAGCATCCTTGACCCTTTCCCTAACTTCAGCCCCTTTGGCAGAGCATCAGCAACATGCTACCATTCATTCATCCAATAGTATTTATTGAGCGCTTACTATGTGCACAGCACTGTACTAAGCTCTTGGAATGTACAATTCGGCAACAGAGACGATCCCTGCCCATTGACAGGCTTACAGTCTAAGCGGGGGAGACAGACGGACAAAAACAAGACAACTTAATCACGATAAATAGAATCAAGGGGATGTACACCTCATTAATAAAATAAATAGGGTAATAAAATTATATACAAAGGAGCACAGTGCTGAGGGGAGGGGAAGGGAGGGGGGAGGAGCAGAGGGAAAGGGGGGAAAGGGGGCTTAGCTGAGGGGAGATGAAGGGGGAGGGAGCAGAGGGCGGAGGGGGAGCAGAGAGGGAGCAGAGGGAAAAGGGGAAGCTCAGTCTGGGAAGGCCTCTTGGAGCAGGTGAGCTCTTTCACTTTGGCTGTCAGCCCACAGGCCCAATTCAGACGAAACCCTCTGCCCGCATTAGTTTCAGCATGAGAAGCTGAGTAAGGAGGGGTTAAAGGGGATTTGTTGATTTAAAAAAAACAAAAACCCAAAAACTTGTGTGCCCACCTCAATGTGTTGCTTCCCTAAGCACCTTTCCACTCAGTACACTCTATGTCCAATCAGTCGACCATTCGTATTTACAAAGTGTTTACTGTGTACACACAGTACACTGAGAGTTCAATCCAATAGAGTTGGTAGAGGTGATCCCTTTCCTCAAAGAGGCAGGGATGAGAGAGCGCAAGTGGCAAACCCCAACCCTCATTTCTCAAGGTTACACGGCAGGCAGGTGTCGGAGCCAGGATTAGAACCCAGGTCCTCTGACTCCCAGGCCCGTGCTCTAACCACTAATGGACCCCCCCCCCTCCATTGAAGTGAAGTGACTTACCCACAGTCACAGCAGACAAGTGGCGGAGCCAGGATTAGAACCCAAATCTCTCTGACTCCCAGGCCTATTCGCTATCCACTAGGCCACGCTGTTTCTCAGATGGACCCCATCCATTATCCTCATTTATCCTTGCTGTGCCCTTACAGTGCCCTGCACACAGTGGGTAATCAAAGACCATTGAATGAATGAATTTGCCCTGTACCTTAATTACGTTTTTCTTCTCTACTAAATCACTTTCTCTAATGAAGATTCCACATCACAACATTTTCATTTGGTGTAGGAGAAAATCCTGCTCTAATTTTCAACTGGTTGAAAAAATCTACTTTCCCACTTTTTATTTTAAACTAGTGTGCTGAAGAATGTGGATTCAAATGAGAGCAAAGCTAAAATTTATCCTTAAAATACAATCCCCTCCCGATAGAAGATTAGGTAGCTGTTGGCTATGAAGCAAAAGCAACTGATAGGTGGATCGGGATTACGAAAGCAACGTGCTAAGAGATAAACAAGTGAAATGCTAACCAGGGTAGCAAAGACTGGTGATCACAGAATATTATTTATGTTATACGCTCTACAAAAAATAGACTTGCCAGAGATTAGTGAGACATTAAAGACACAGCTCTAAAAGGGACGAATCTGAAGAAAAAGAATACAAATCAAATGTGTAAAAAAAGGTACATTCAGTAGTTGTTAGAGGCTTTACTCATTATATTAAGCAAGAGGCCAATGGGACAAAAGGTGAAGTACATAAAAATCCTACCAGTTGTCAAAATCATTCACTGCAGTACAATCTCATTCAAAATTGGTCCAAAAACCTCAAGTGATACCACCATGTTTCTGATATTTCCAGGAAGAAAGTCTTTATTCTCTTTATATGGAAAAAATAGTTAGCCCAAATGGGTAGAACGAAGTCAAACACTCCTTAAGATTAAATGACTTTCCCAAAACCACAGAGGGCATTTATGATGGAACGGTGAATAGACTTCCTATTTCCTGACCTACTTGTTTAATATTTAATCCATGATAAGTGACACTGCCTCTAAATACCACAAAAAGTACAGCAAACCATATTCTGAATTCAATGATGTGCTAAGGGAGAGCTATCAACAAGGATCCTGATGTTCTATTTAAGGGACCTTAATATTAATTCAGAGATAAGCATTGATTGGAGTCTATGTGTTTCATGCTCCTAGAATACAAACACTAAATGATCAGATTCTCGAGGGAAAAGTTGCAGTGTTTCCTTAACTTTCTCCCTATTTTCATTCTGAGTGAAATGACATTTAGAATATTTTATGGTAGCTCTTATCACACTACTATTTTTCTAAAACATTCAACTTTGTTTTGTTGAATGAACGGCAACATAATGAAAACATAAAAAAGCTTTTTCTGCGAAAATATTAAAAAGATAATCCGGAGCCAGGCCAATTATACATGAAATAATTGGAAAATATATCAAGGTATATTTTCCCAAAGACATCTGCGCTCTTTTCTTGCCAAAGGATTCAAACCTTTGGGTTGAAGGAATGGGAACCTGACCTGGAATTTAATCACTTAATTAGCACATCTGTTCCTCTTGATTTTTGCTAACAAGGTGGAAAAAAATGGCATACAGAAGTAGCAAAACTGGGCTTTGCAAGAATTGCAAGTTTGAAGGCCAAACAAGTTACACATGTAGACAAAATTGCCTTCCATCATCTGGATGAAAAGTGATTTTTTTTTTTTTAAGTCATGGAGGTTTAAAGTAAAACTTTGTATGCCTGCACATTATTACTATTATTTCTGCTCCTGCTTATAATGATGCTCTTTGCTATGTAGAGCAAGAAAGTTCTATAACTTTTTTCTTTTACTCCTTCAGAGGTAATGGAAATCTAATTAATTTTAAAAGTAAATACAGCAGAAAAAATGCCAGTTGGCTAGTCCTCTGTAATAATTTTAAAATTAAGACCATTAAGAAATAATAAAATAATAACTCATAATAAAATAATTTTAAAATCAAGACTCCTCAACTGAAAATGAAAATGAGATAAAAGGACAATACAATCGATGCCTGACTAGCAAATGTGTAAATTCACATGGGCTACTAATCTTTCTCTGAGAGACTATATACGAAGTGAAGAGTTTAATAAAAAAAAAAAAGACAGTAGCATAGGAGCACAGAATTGGGATTAGGGAAAAAGAAAGCTGGACTTTAAAAAACAAAGAGGAAAATGAAGACCATCACACTTTAAAGGACACAGGGATATCATTTCCAGTTCTGTGTCTGTCGCTCCAGTGAATACTATTTAGCGCACCAATTGCCAGCAATGTTCTACGTTAGACTTCTGAAAAGAGCCGACATCCCTTGGGCTGAGAGGTGGGCGGAGAAAGAAGGAGATTAGTTTTCACCGACGAAAAGCCAAAACAATCATATACCTGCTGAGTCTTTTTGCTAGTTTTAGTCCATTTAAATTATGGCAGGGGACTTACCCTTCCTTTTAACAGGAGTAATCTGGAAAGCAGCAAATTAAGCACTCATTGTTGAGGAAAAGCAACCATGGTGATAGCAGAATGAAAGCAAAGGGTTTCCCTGCAGAAATTTATAGCCTGATAAGTAAGCAAGTGGTGGAACCTGAAGGGGAGCCCTGAATTCCTGACTCAGACCTTAGTATAACCCGAGCTAATTATTTTCATTAGCTACTATTACCTACTACTGTGGGTCGGGTTTCACCCCATGATCAAGAACAGATCATCTCTAGAAGTTTCCCAATAGTAATAACTCAGGAGACAGAACCAAACCAAAATGGATTTGCCAAAAAGCGTGTCCCGAACAACTACCCAGAAAAAAATACTTCCAGGAAACATTCTTCCTCAGATGGGGAAGAAAAGGGGCGGGAGTAATTTTCCAAAATAGGAGAAGCAAAGAAGCAGCATGGTGTAGTGGACAGAGCAAGGGCCTGGGAGTCCGGTGGTCATGGGTTCTAATCTCAGCTCTGCTGTGTGACCTTGGGCAAATCACTTCAATTCTCTGGGCCTCATCTGTAAAACGGGGATTGAGACTGTGAGATCTATGTAGGACAGAGACTGTGTCCAACCCGTGCCTGGGACATCGTAAATGCTTAACTATTCCATGATTACTATTATTTTTATTATTTTAGGATCCACCACTTTCTGCCAGTAGTAAACCATGTGCTGTTCTGTATTTTGGTATTTGCAGGGGAACGGTTACAGAAGCTCTCGTGAATGAGATGAAACCACCGATACCATTTCACCCCATGGGGAAACGTATTCGACAACTCAGGGCTGTTTGGATTTTCCTGAAGAGGTAGGGCCGCAGGGGCCGGGGCCCGCTGCTGGGAATATGGGTCCAGCCACCCGCAGACAGGCGAAAGCCCAGATGCCAAGGAGCTACTGTAAATGAAAGCAACACAGAATCCGCCTAAGATTGCAAAAAGTCTTTAGTACAAAATGGCTCGGAAAGGCTACCTATTTTACTGGGCCCAAGATGCTTATATTGGCTCAAGAGGTAACTCACCTTGTCCATCGGCAACAGAAAGGAGAACCCTTGTTCAGCCAACTGTACGCTATAATACGCGGAGGCCCTTTACAAATGCATTTGATGGTGACCCATATCCAGAGACGCTTTTGAAGGGGTGGGGGGAGGTAAACATCTTGTCCAGCGGTTTCCGGTAGAAAGATGGAGTAGGATTACACTGCCTTCGCCTTAATTCCCAGATCCTTGCTTAGTGAGGCTAAATTAAATAGAAAGTCAACCGTTGTGGTCTTTAGAAATGTCCCTTTCATTCCAGATCTGGTATATTTGGGATTTTGCCAGGAAAGTAAATGGACATTCTCTTGGAACATTAAGTGTAGAGTTGAGATGGCTCCAAGCTTTTGGGGATTGCGTGGCTTCTCAAAATGCAGATAACTGGAAGAAAGACCTCTTGAGCCGTATGCAAAGACTTATACCACAGTATCTTTTATGCATTCTCCCCCTCTAGGCTGCAAGCTCGTTATGGGCAGGGAACGTGTCTAATTCTGGTGTACTGTACTCTCCAGAGCGATTAGTACAGTGTTCTGCACATAGTAAGTGCTCAGTACATACAATTGATCCTTTATATACCATATTGATAACTGCTATTGTGAACTCAGTGATTAGAATGTCTGGTTCTGAATACACCTGTAGGATTACATTTCATTTTCCATTATAATCTTAGTGTTGAGTGACTCCAAAAAAAAACAAAACAAAAAAGTTACCTCTCTTTCTCAAGTTCTTCTAAATATCCAGTACTCTCTCTGCTTCCATTGACGAACCCTCTTCTTGGGAAAGAACCCATAGGAACAGGGCTGCACTCTCCGGAACGACTTGATACAGACCCTTCCCGGCTTCCATAGGAGCGCATGGACATCTTTGGCCGAAGTTTCACCCCGGGGAAGTTACCGCTGTCCAAGTTAAGTTCTGAACAACAAAGGAGGAACAAATCTTTAAATGCCATTTGTTCCTCCCCACAAGTGCCCAAAGTACCAAAAAAGTACATCCTAGGGCTGGAAGTCAAATTGCAGAACACGGTTTAGCACGAAAATCTCAACTGCTCTTAAATCTGTGTCGTTTCTCTTCGAGAAATGTTCTGAAAAGCCAAGTTTGGGTATCAACATTCATCAATTTGATGTATAACTCATCTGAAATATGCAAGAAATTGAATTTGCCTTTGAATCCATTTCAAAAGGTGATACAAGGCAGCTAATCTTTCAAACGACCCAGGAACTGTGGAAAGACAGGTAATTTCCCTTCTGGGCAGTAAGGAAGAAGAGCCACCTTCTTAAGGAGACCCAGCTGGGCAAAGGGGACCACCCCTGGAATGTTTTAATATTTTGTGCCCTATTCTGCTTACACTACCCATCTGATTTTATTGATGTATTTTATACCACAGAGTAAACCTAAACTCAATTTGCAACCTACCCTTAAGTCGCTCCAACAAATCAATCTGTCCTGAAGAAGCCATCGCTTCATCTTCGATGCTTCCTTGTAGCTGTTTAAGCACCTCCTGTAACAAGAAGGCAGCGCGTGAATACCCACAATGAAACTAACCTATGGCACAAAGGACTCCCACTTTGTGGACTTAACTGGAAAAAGAATTATTAAATGTAGCATTTCATTCTTTGGGAAGGACACAAAGTATCTTCTGTCACCTGAAAATATTTCAATTGAATTAGCACAAACGGAAATGTAATCGAAAGAGGAACCTCTTCAGTATTTCATGCTCATAAACATCAAAACTCAATGAGATGCAATTTCTACTTTTTTTAATGTGCTTCATCAGAATTACATTGGAGGGGGAGGGAGAGTGGGTGGGGGGGACATCTTTATATTCATAGCTCAATGTATATTTGTATTTGGTTGTCAGCCACAGAAGCCCAAGTTACTCACTCATAATATAGGAACCCAGTCACACCAGATATTAAAGCATAGAATGATCTTCAGTATTTCTATCTTTTGTGCTGGTTAGAGCAGAGCCAGAAAGAAAGAAACTCTCTAAACTATAAAACAGCTAGTTCTGCCCATCTCTTTGGCCCTTCTACTTTTAAGTTTTAATAAAATCCACTGAATTCTGAGAAGATAAAGCCAAGGAGGAGGGAAATACTAACCACAGTGTCACTGATTCTGACAGTAAATACATTGTGGTCAATCAATCAATGGCATTTATTGAGCACCTACACTGTGGCACCAGCTAGAGAAGAGGAGGAAACCTTCCTCCACCACCCCTGTCCCCCGAAATAATGACCAGACTATCATGGTTGAACTCTTGAACCTAAGGGAATGAGTAATGGGGGTCAGATCCATTTCAAAGCGAGCTTTTGAAAGTTTCTCAATCAGGAAAAGAGAGTAGTGGCCCAATGTAGTTTGCTGGGTGAAGATGCAGGCAACAGGAGAAAAAAGGGGCAAAAGGGAAATATATAGCTGGAATACATTGGTACTGGCCTCTGAAAAAGGATAATTGAAATCCAAACTGATGGGCAGTCAACTTTCCTTTTGGCCACTACGATCACTGAATTCCTCCATTTAAGTGAAAGAGTAGCATAAAATGCTTATTAATCTTACTAAATAGCCCCTTGCAGCTTTCAGGGTTTTTTTTACTTAATTCTAGTTTTCCTAGTTATGGCATCCTACTGCTGGCTAAGTTTGGTCATGTAAATATTTATATGCCTATTAGAGGCATATATTGTGACTAAAGCGTCCTTGCTTTTCGAGATGGTGGTAGGGAATGAGTGGCATTCACCCCCCGGCCACCGGACTCCAGATGGGTGAGGTCTCTGGGATTAATGTTAGCTGACAAACTCCTCTGAGCCCCATCGCAGTACTTACCTTGCCCATAGGTGAACCAAGAGTTGGGGGCAAAGGGAGGATTGACTTTTTCCTCCTTCCTAGCTGAGTATTTCAGAAATCTCAAAGATGTTCAGAATTCTGCATCCCGGGGCAGGAGTAAAACTGGGAAGGGCTGACTCAGAATATGAGAGAGAGAGAGAGAGAGAGAGAGGGGTAGGGAGAGGAGAGACAGCTTACTGAGGGGTGGAACCTGACGCCCACAGGTAGATATCGCTTCTCTCTCTGGTTGTGACTAGCCCTGAGGTTAGGAGTACCTGACTAGAAGACTGACGTAGAGATCACCCCACACTCGATGATCTGGCAGATCCTTAGAGAAATATCTCATGTGATCTCCCTTAATCGTCCTCTCACGCATTAAACATTATTTGTAATTAGGTCTATTAATTGAACGAGCCATGAGTCCCTGTCTTGGAGGACTTTGTAATCGAGGACGAACAAAAATAGAGAAACATGTATCAAAGATAGACACTGATACAAAATTGAATTTGGATGCAAAATTTTACCAGATGGAGAAGAAAAATGCGAAAAGAAGAAGAGAAAGTCATGGGAGTTGTAGGTTTGGGCAAAGGAGAAATCACCAGTGCTCAGAGCCAGTGAGGAAAGGTTTTATGGAGCAGGTGGGATTTCAGAAAGCCCTCGAACAGAGGGATGGTTGGGAGAGGGTGTTCTAGACAGTGTGTGCTCTATGAAACAAACTTAAAGAAGGAAGCAGACCAAGTAGATAAGAGTGCACTGCAGACATCTGCCAGAGTGAAGCAGAGTGGGTGATCTGGGGAGCAAAAGGAAAGAAGTTAAGTGATGAGGTCTGAAGTAGCTTGGTGAAAATCAATCAATCAATGGTCTTTATTGTGCTTATTATATGAAGAGCACTGCACTTAAGTGCTTGAGAGAGTATAATGCAACAGAATTAGCAGACATGGTCCCTGCCCAAACAGTCTAAAGGAGGAGACAAACATTAATATTAATCATTTATAATATATAATTTAAAGATAAGCATTTAAGTGCTGTGGGGAATGTGTCTGTTTATTGTTAGATTGTCCTCTCCCATGCGATAAGTACAGTGCTCTGCACACAGTAAGCACTCAGTAAATACTACTGAATGAGTCGATCAATCCAATTCCCAAAGGTCACAGGTGCAACTGCATAGAAGACCCGGAGCGAAAGCGAGCCGGGGAAAAGAGGGCTTTATTGGTCTGCAGTGACGGAACTGATGAGACTGAGTTAGGGCATGCAGAAAGTACTTGACCCAGGAACAGAAAGGAACAAGAAGGGAACATTCCTACTCTACCTATGCACAGTTGCCAGCTTTGGTCTCAGAAGTACCTCCTGCTTAGATTCCACCCTTATTTCCCTTCCTCCCTCTCCCTTCTGCACTTAGATCTGTACCCTTGGATTGGAACTCAAATGCCAACCTACTCACTTTACCTCGATCTCGTCTATCTCGCCGCTGACCTTTTGCTCACATCCGCCTCTGGCCTGCAACGCCTCCCTCTTCCTATCTGACAAACAGTTACTCTCCCCACCTTCTAAGTCTTAGCGAAGGCACATCTCCTCCAAAAGGCCTTCCCTGACTAAGCCTTCATTTCTTCTCCTCCCACTCCCTTCTGTCTCTCACTTGGATTTCCACCCTTTATTCACCCCTCCCTCAGCCCCGCAGCACTTCTGTACATAGTTGTAATTTATCTTAATGTCCGTCTCCCACTTTAGACTGTAAGCTCCTTGTGGGCGGGGAACATGCCTAACCAACTCTGTTGTACTGTACTCTCCCAAGCGCTTAGTACAGTACTCTGCACATAATAAGAGCTCAATAAATAGGGTGGATTAATTGATTACTATCCCTGGTGAAGACTTTGGCAGGCGAGGCGGGCGGAAGAAAAGTACATAGTAAATAGGGTCTGCTCTCTGGCCAAGAGACATTCCCAAATGGCATTAACCACGGCTCAATTCTGAAGTCTCCCTGCAGGTCACTGGCATTCTGTGACAGCTGGGGTTGCTCTAGGTGTCCAGAAAGCTTGTCACCCATCAGTGGCATCTACTGAGCGCTTACAGTGTGCAGAGTACTGGACTAAGCGCGTGGGAGAGGACTTGACATGTGACAAACCCAGGCCACGCCAAAAAGCGGCCCCCTGGGAATCTGTCATCTGAGAATCTTCTCCCGGGGCTGTTACTTTCCTCTCTCTCCCCTCGCCTCAGGGGCAGGGCTGAAGAAGGGGAAGAATCGCAGTGGATATCGACCTGAAATGTTATTAAACGTCAATGAAAAGATGTCTGTTTGAGGAGTATTCCTAGTTGGAAAGGGCACTTATGCCTCAAGTCTGCTTCAAGGTCTACTGTATTAGACTATCTCTCATAAAGAAAAGAAACCAGTTTGCCAAGAAACAACATAACAACCCTTGCAAAATCAAATGCATCTCATACAACCAATCATCTCATACTCCACAAATGCACCAAGTCAAAAACCCTATCCAACACACTGAAAAAGAGGCTTCCTTTGATTTCATATTTGATTTGCCAACATACTCACTCTCATCTCTTTTGGCATCGGCCTCTTCCTCATGCCCTCCCTCCTTCCTGGTATTTCCTCCCCCTTCATATCTAGCAGACCACTACAATTCCTTTATTCAGAGCCCTACTAAAAGCACAATCTTCACCAGGAAGCCTTCCTGTAATAATTTCTAACCTCCCCACCCTACTGCATCACTTAAGTATATCTCTTTAAACTCTGCTGTTTTAAACTCTGAGAAGCAGCATGGCCTAGTGGAAAGCGCACAGGCCTGAGAGTCGCAGGGCTCGTGTTCTAATCCTGGCTCTGCCAACTGCTTGCTGGGTGATTTTGAGCAAGTCGCTTAACTTCCCTGGGCCTTAGTTTCCACAACTGCAAAAGGGGGATTAAATACCTGTTCTCCCTCCTAGAATGTGAGCACCATGTGGGTCAAGGACTGTGTCCAACCTGATGAACTTGTATCTAAACAGAGCTTAGAACACTGCTTGACACATACTAAGGAGGAGGAGGATTAGGAAAAGATGAAGGAAAATTTCCCTTACGTGAATTTTATTTTAGTGTCTATCTCAAGGAATTACAATGTCCTTGAAGGTAGGGATCTGGTCGTCGACCAATCCTACTGTACTCTTCCAAGTGCTTAGTAAAGTGCTTTACACAAAGTAAGGGCTCAATAAATACCACCGACTGAATGGAAAAAAAAGCCTATCAAAGTCCTAGAAGTCAGGAGGTTGGTAGGAAGAGGGTTGGTGTCTGCTTTTCAAATGATGCATTTAATGTTTGCTTTCTAAATGACTACTATGGTGAAGCTTCCAGATTAATCAGAAGGTCAAACAAAGCACTTTAGATATCCAAGAGTTATGATTAAGAGCACACTTTTTAAAATGTATGGGAGCAAGGGACAACATTGTGCTTTTGTTTTAAATTCCTCAGCTGCCTGACATGACTGGAGCTTCAAATACAAGATTGGACCTTTCATGTACATATGAAAAGTAAAATTGCTAAAAAGAGAACATCAAATAAAATGAAAGAACACTTTTGATACCTTCATATTAGATGCCTCAGTTTCCAGTTTTGTAAGGTGATTTGAATTATCTTCTAGCTCTTGTCGAAGATTTGAGTTCTCCATCTTCAGTGCTTCAACTTGCTTTAACAGCTGATCATATGAAGCTGCAGCCATCCTGGGCTACCCTTGGACCTAGAAAGGTAAAAAGGATTTTGAAATTAATTTCTACAGAGATAGCCTGAATTAATATTTATTAGGATTTACCATGTACCATCAACTACTTGAATCACTGCCCAATACTTTTGCATCTTCAGAATGCGTGCATCAAGGTCTTAAATGAGAATATACACTACGATATTTTAGGCATATTTAAAGAGGATGAAGAAAAAAATTGGGTGTAATTTTGAAACAATTTGGGGTAAATCAGAGTTGATGAAATGAAAGTGTCACCCCAGGATCACCAGTGTATGGAAACTTGTTGATTGATGAGATCCTTCCTTGGAGAAGATTTCTTTTTATGTCATATACAAGATTCACCAGGTCCTCAGGCCAAAACCTCAAGGGAAAAACAAAATTTGGAAAATAATATACCTAAGTCTGACTCAAATCTCTTTCAATGTGGAGCAGGATGGAGGAAATATAGTTTCCCTCTTCAAGTTAAATAGCTTCGGCAAGCATGAAATTTACCATAAGCACATATGTATTGCTGGGTTTTATCTTTCATGGTAGTTTTAGATAAATTCCTTGGAGTAGAACCATGAATACTAAAATGAAATTCCACTTCATTCGTACAAAAAAGCAGCAGAACAACCCAATAGATGTTTTCCCCACAGGGGAGTGTGAGAATTCCTCTCTCCTTCACGCAGAAATTCTTGGCCATTGGACTTTAGGGCATTCAATCGGCTCTCTTCTGCTCGCGCCTATTTAGCCTCACTCCTCTCCCACTACACCCCAGATTCCACGCTTCACTCCTTTTAAGCCAACCTACTCACTGTGTCTTGTTCTCACCTCTCTCGTCGCCGACCTTACGCCCCTTCGGCTCAGAATTCTCTCTCCGACTTCAAAGCCCTTCATAAATTCCACCTCTGACATTGTCCTCTCCTGGTTCTCCTCCTATGTCTCTAGAAGCTGCTCCTCTGTCATTTTCATCTGCCTCAATCGTATTTATTGAATGCTTATCGTGTGCAGAGCACTGTACTAAGCACTTGGGAGAGTACATTTAGACAATATAACAGATAAAGTTCCTGCCCACAATGAGCTTACAATCTAGGGTGGGAGACAGACATTAATATATACAATATACAAATAAATGACAAATAGGTACCTAAGTCCCACTGCTGCATAGGTGTCTAAAGGTTTTTGAAACAACACTGGATCCAGAAAGGAATGCTGGAAACATAATTTGTAGGTCCAAGGTGTCGCCCCCTGCCCCCGTTAGATTGGAAACTCCTTGTGGGCAGGGATCATGTCTTTTCCTTCTATCCTACTCTCCCAAGGGCTTAATACAGTGCTCTGTATGCAGTAGATGCCCAATAAATACCATTGACTGATAGCATTTCATTATGTATAAACATTCTGTAAACACAGCAGGAATGCCTTTGAATTAATTTTACCCCTCAAGGAAAGGGGTACAAGTGTACACACACACACACCTTCCTATTTTCTAGTCAGTTCTCTTTGGGGCTACTGTCCCTATGTCAGAGGTCCAAGAACAGGAAAACAATGGAAGAAGCAAATAAGAAACTCCAGCTGCTGCCAAGAGCCATAGCACCAGGACTGCCTTTGGTGAGTATTTTTCCACAGCCTACTCTCCTCCCGCCCAAGTCCCCACTTTCCAAACGCTGAACAATTCCGCTAACACCATTTCCGCAATAGTACCATTAGTTACACCATCAATTAAAGATACCACCAGCTGTTGGGAAACACTTCTCCTAAAAATGCGCAGGGCTGTCAATTCTCAGTAACAATGGAGGTAGATCATCATTTCCAGGAAAGAACCACTGACCAAAAGCTATAAAACCTTAAAAACCAAAAACCAAAAAAAAACAAAAAAAACTCCCACAACAAAACCTCCACCTAATGAAGTCTCCCAAGTTTTCCTGTAACAATCACCATTTCCTGGCAAGCTGTCCTAGTACTCAAGGCAGGAGGTTTAGCTACAATGAAGATTAGGCAGATGTCCATTGGGATCTCTCACTCCACTCATCGATATCTCGTCTACACTTTTTTTTTTCCATTTCATGCCATCTTACCTTCTCTCCTGCAAAAACAGTAAAATAATAATAATAATCTGCAGGCAAATCTTCTTCCTCCATTTCTTTCTCCCGGTATGATTCCCTCCTTCCCCCGACCATTCTAGCCATATTCTCTCTCCCAATCTCTTCATACACCTAGCACTGATCCGTTTCCCTAGGAATATCCTCCTCTTTGCCACGGTGTAGTTTTGCCCCTGTCTGGGCAGCTCCTCCTAGATGATCACATTTACCTCCATTGTAATTCTACTTTCCAGAGCCCAAGATACCCTTGGGCCCTGGTTTCTTTAAAACCACCTCACCCTCCCGGCTTCCATCCAGCATCCACTTTAACGATCTATTCGTCTGCCCTCTCTTTCCAGCCCTAACTTAACGTACTGTGCCACTAAAAAGGAAATTCCTACTGACACAAGGTGACTACTACTCCGATAATTCAACCCTCCTGTTTACACCCTCACTCCATGAAATTTAAATGCAGCAGCTCTAAACTGGTCATGGCCAATCAAGGGGCAGAAAACTTGGGGTGAATTTTAGATTCTTTTATTATTGGATTTTGCACCATTTTCCATCAGAGCCCTGAGTACTGTGTTATCAAATAATAATAATAATAATGTGTTAATCATTATATTGAAGATACACCTCGGTTAGGGGGAAGAAGATGGTTGAAGAAAATCGAATTGACACATGACTACCCCTGGGCCACTCTAGCTTGTTCTAAATAGCCTTCACCGTACTGCTGTATCCAAATCGCATTTTACATCAAACTAACCTGTCACAGCTTAAAGACGACTCTTTACAGTATATATAAGGGAACAGCAAACTTGAAATACTTCCCATAGTTCCCTAAACAATGCTAAGGAGCTGATGCCCCGGTTTCTGATCCAGTGGAAGAATGGCACTGTTCCTCACTATTGTTTCCATATCTGTACTTTATTACAGAAATGACTACGGCACATAAAGCATGTAGGGAGGGGAAAAAATACAACCTATTTTCAAGAAAGCCCAATTCCAAGTCAAGAAGAGATTGAACTCTGTAACCATTTATTGAGCACCCACTAAGTGCAAGACATTATTGTCAGCTGAGTCAAAAAAAAAAAACAAAAAACCTTGGCCTTCAAAGAGAATATAATCCAAAAGCCTATCAAGAAATGGGAGTACTTAAATGCAAATAACTACTAAATCTGAATAGCTATACATCTTAAGGTTAAGGATATAGACAGTCGAAAAGATGAATATTGTAGGGGAGAGAAGGGGGGAAATAAATTTTACTGCAGTGATTGAAATTCACTGAAGCTAGGTGGGGCTAATCAGGAAAGACTTTAAGAAGGAACTGAATTGAAGAGATCTCTGAAAGAAGTAAAGGGAGGACACTCTGATGGGGAAGACTGAGGGAATCCACATAGGGAAATAGCATCTGCAATGACTCTGAGATAGATGGACTGGGATGGAAAATGTGTGGGGGTGGGCAAGAAAATTTGTCTCGCTAGACCTGAAAGCATAAACCACAGCAGAAGAGGATATAAAGGCACTTGTGAGTGATAGTCACTTGGTGGAGGAGTTTAACACCCATCCATGAACAAGAGTTTTAATTTGACAAATAAGCCCATTTGGTTCTCCATTTGGCTCAATATAAAGTGGTTGCTTGTTTTGTTTTTTAATGGGATTTGTTAAGCACTTCTTTTCTATCAGGCACTGTTCTAAATGCTGGGGTTGATACAAGGTAATCAGGTCTCACACTTCCTGTACCAGTTGGGGCTCATGGTCTAAGAAGGAGGGAGAACAGGTAAGGTACTGAATCCCCAATCTGCAGTTGAGAAGACTGAGACATGGAGAAGTTCAATGAATTGCCCAAGGTCACTCAGGGGACAAGCAGCAGAGCCACGATTACTACCCAGGTCCTCTGGCTCGCAGGTTCACGCTTTATCCACTAGGCCACACTGCTTTTGCGCTCTTGCCTCCGACCTCTGGCCCACGTCCTGCCTCCGGCCCGGAAGGCCCTCCCTTTTCATATGCAACAAACAATTCCTCTTCCCACCTCCAAAGTCTTACTGAAGGCAAATCTCCTGCAATTGGCTTTCCCTGACTAAGCCCTCCTTTCCTTTTCTCCCACTCCCTTCTGCATCACCCTAACTTGCTCCCTTTATTCATCCTGCTCCTGGCCCCACAGCACTCATGTACATAGCTGGAATTCACTCATTTATTAATGCCTGTCCCCCCCACCCAGACTGTAAGCTCATTGTGGGTAGGGAATATGTCCATTATGCTGTTATACTGTACTCTCCTAGCGCTTAGTACAGTGCTCTTCTGCACACAGTAAGCACTCGATAAATACAATTGACTCATTCAGAGAGTGTACAATATGAGGAGACAAATATGAAACGGCAACTATCTCTAGCACTTAAGTATTTATTTTTATTCTCAGCACTTCCGTGTATATGTCTAGTCAACTGTACATTTAATTACTTATTCTGATAAGTACCATGCCTACCAATTCTATTGTATTTATTGTACTCTAACAAGTGCTTAGTGTACCCTGAACATAGTGAGCACTCAATAAACACCTCTGATTGATAAGTATTGCCCACTGAAATAACAAACCACCGGCCAGCAACTCTGCATTTCTTTTTTTTTTTAATGGCATTTATTAACCTCTCACTATGTGCCAGGCACCGTAATAAGCGCTGGGTGGATACAAGCTAATGGGTTGGCCACGGTCCACGTCGCACATGGGACTCTCTGTCTCAATCCCCATTTGACAAATACAGTAACCGAGGCACAGAGAAGTCAAGTTACTTGCCCGAGGTCACACAGCAAACAAGCGGAAGAGCCAGAATTAGGACCCAGGTCCTTCCGACTCCCCGGCCCGTGCTCTATCCATTAGGCAACGCTGCTTCTCTGCATCCCCCCGATACCCGTTTCGGTACGTGGTCCTCGAAGTGGATGCCACTCACCGTCGACACGTGGCTTCCGACACAGAGGAGCCACTGAATTTGGAGGAAAAAGGGGGAGAGGCTGTGTGGAGCACAAGGGGAAGGGAGAGAAGAACTTGGGCCCCCTGTACGCGCAGTTCAGGCCAGCCAATTTATTCTATCCTCTGGTCTCTCTGGACGTACGTACGCATTTGCACGAGTTTCGCACGAGTTTCCGGCCGTTACAAACTCAAAGGGATGTCTCGGCGACTTGGTGACCTGCAGCTGATTTAGTTTCGAAGGCCACCGAGTTGCTTTATGGTCCAGGCAGCAGAGGGAGCCCAAGCTCTATTCCCAAACTGACCATGAAAAGCAAATTCTTCAGGGCTAAGGCTATCCACCTCTAGGTCATCAATCGGTGGTACTTAGTGACCACTTTCCGGGTGCCCAGTACCGTACTAAGCGCTGGGAGAGTACAATATAACAGACGGTAGACCACCCACTCCCCGTCGTCGGTTCAAATCCAGACAAGTTAGGAGTAGCCGAGAGCGACGCGGCCGCCTCTCGGAGCACCTGAGGAGCAGGCTGAGCTTTCCCGGGGTGCAAAAAGAGGTGGCGCTTCTGTAAATATCCCTGTTCTATTTCTCCTAGCTGGAACTTAACGTTAATGTCGGTCTCCCCGGGCAGACTGTAAGCTCCTTGTGGGCGGGGAACAGGTCTACCAACTCATATCCTGTTCTTTCCCAAGCTCTTAGTACGGTGCTCAGCACCCAGTGAGCGCTTAATAAATACCACTGATTGACTGATCATTGTGCTGGCTGCCTCACTAGCCTCCTCAAAACGGATTAGAGCGTCAATGTAAGTAACGGTGCCATCGTTAAAGATAAAACAATCAGCCCACCCTGAACCCCACCTGACTTCTTCATTCCCTTCACGCTCCCACCTACGCTCCACAAAATGGAAAAGCCCATGAGGTGCACATTAACATTTTACAGTGGATAGCATCTATTCCATTAAGTGTCAATAAGTAACAGGACATAAAAATTCGGTAGTAGCAGAACACTTCTCTGAAGACATTTTCTAATCTATTTTATTCGATCCCAGAAAGATGAATTTCTAAAATGTCCTCTTATGACGGCAGTACTGGAGGAGCCCGTAACAGGAATCGACAGCTACCGAACAGCTGGCATTTTTGGTCTTGCTAAATGTCTCTTCCTTTCCTCCCTCCTCCCCCAGCCTAACCTCATCTCCATCCATTTTCCCAATCAGCAATTCCAAATTGGAGCTACAAAAGTTTACCTTCCTTGACAAGGTGCTTTAACAGTGTCACGTCTCTGATTAAAGTGTGGATTTCTCTATAGCTCCAACCTCACCTTCTTTAGTCTGGGTTTAAAAATCTTTTGATAATCCACTCCCACCTACTCATCTTCTTTCTCCTTTGAGAGGCAACACGGCCTAGGGGAAAGAGCGCAGGCCTGGGGAGTCAGAGGACCTGGGTTCCAATCCCAGATTCATCACTGGTCTGCCGAGTGACCTTGGCCAAGTTACTTAGCTTCTCTGTGCTTCAGTTTCCTCATCTGTAAAATGGCGATTAAATCCTAAATCCTCCTCCCGCTTACTTAGACTGTGAGCCTCATGAGGGACGGAACTGTGTCCAACCTGATTATCGTGTATCCACCTCAACGCTTAGAACAGTGCTCGACACATAGTAGGTGCGTAAGGAGTACAGAGTATAAATATAAGTACACATCTCCTTCAATGATTTGACTGAGTGCTTACTGTATGCAGAGCACTGTACTAAGCACTTGGGAGAGTACAATAAAGTACAATACAAAGAGTTTACAGTCTGGAGAGGGAAGATCGTAATAACTGTGGTATCTGTTAAGCACTTACTATGTGCCAGGCACTGTACTAAGCACTGGGATGGATACGAGAGGAAATCGGGTGGGGCGCAGTCCCTGTCCCACATGGGGCTAGCAGTCTTAATCCCCATTTTACAGATGACGCAACTCAAGCCCAGAGAAGTGAAGTGACTTACCCAAGGTCGCCCAGCAGCCAAACGGCAGAGCCGGGATTAGAGCCGAGGTCCTTCCGACTCACAGGCCCACACTCTAGCCACTAGGCTACGCTGCTTATTATTAAGCGCTTACTGTGTGCCAACTACTGTACTAAGTGCTGGGGCCCTAGGAGATAATCAGTTACGCCACAGTCCCTGTCCCATGTGGGGTTCACAGCCTGGAGTCTCTTCCTTCTCTTTCTACTGAATTCTTCCTGTGCCCAAAGAGTTGAAATTACTCTTAGGGTCTGGTCGAGTCTACAGCAGCCCTCTCCTATCTAGTAACGTGTGTTCCACCGTCCCCTATGCCCAAACGATCCTGGTGCAAGCAACCTCAATTAACAAGCAGTGCACATTCAGGAAGGCAGAAAAATAGGAGGCTGTTTACCTCGCGTATGATGAAGAAGTACGAATTCTTTACTGATGAGGTTAAGCATTCCGACGGGAAATACAGGCACACCCGACGATACGGTCGTATCGTGTGTCTCGAGAAACGTGGATGTATCTCGAGCGGCTGTATAGCGGGAAACGTCTTCCCATAGATTTACATGCAGTAAATTGGGATCCGTTCCAGAACCTCTGGAAAAATATGAAACGCCTTCACATGCGATATCCGGTAAGACTTCACACCGCTAAACTATTCTTCATTTGCTAACGGAGCAATTCAAAGCACAGAATCATAACATTAAATGAGAAGCCGAAAGACCATTATGAGTCTCGGCAGACGGCAGTAGAAGCTTACTCTGCTCACTGGGGTCGTGGTTCGAAAATAGTGAAAAATGTGTCCATCTGAGGTTGAGCAGCCGCTGCCTTCTTTTCCTTATGAAAGCACCATGTAGCAGGCTAAATCCTTCAAGTCCCGAGACCCTAATTCCCCTCCCGAGACCCTGGCCGAAGCCGAAAAGTTGGGCTTCAAGTCTGTGTCAGTGATGGGGTGGGACGGGATTCCTTGCAGCTAACGGACGTAATGTCTCACGGGGCCTTTGGACCGTTGGGTTGTCTTCTTCCAATTCCAAGCGCTCAGTACGGTGCTCTGCATGGAGTAAGCGCTCGCTGCATACCACTGATCGGTCAATTGGTTTTAGCTCCTGGGACTACGTCATTAATTAGTGAACGACGCAATCTCCAGATTCGGACCCAGCGTGGTCGTTCCGGAGCAGGGATACGCCTCTATTAATTCATTCATTCAATCGCATTTATTGAGGGCTTACTGTGCGCAGAGCACTGTACTAAGCACTTGGAAAGTATAATTCAGCAACAGAGACAATCCCTGCACACATCGGACTCACAGTCTACAAGGGGGGAGACAGCCATCAAAACAAGTAAACAGGCATAAACAAATATTCCACTAGTATAACTTGCCCCTTTTAGGAAGCAGGGACATTGAGGAATGATTTGAAGAGAAAAATAAACACCTGTAAATAAAATCAGAGCAGTACACCCAATCATCATACCAAAACCAAGGTTGCCCACATATGATAATCTGCAGAAATCTGAGACCTACGAGATGCAGGTGAATGGGAGTGGAGGAAATGTTCATGGGAACGGTAACCTGTATCCCATTACAAAGCTCCCTCCCACTGTTCTCACAGGCAACACACACCTCCTCCTTCTTTCGCTCCTACACAGGTTTTCTGGAGGCAATTTTTTTTTTTTACGGTATTTGTAAAGTGCTTATTTTGTGTCAAACCCTGTTCTAAGCTCTGGGGTAGGCACAAGTTAATTAGGCCGGACATAGCCCCCGTCCCGCATGAGGCTCACGGTTCAAGTAGGACGGAGAATAGGTATTTAATCCCCATTTTACAGGTGAGGAAACTGAGGCACAGAGAAATGAAGTGATTTGCCCGAGGTCACACAACAAGCAATTGGCAGAGCCAGGATTAGAACCCAGGTCCTCCAACTCCCAGGCCCGTACTCTTCCTACTACGCCACGCTGCTTCTCCTATTCCCAAACACTCCGTTTCCAACCCACTCACATCTTACAATGTGTAAGACGGGATAGTCTGAAAGTTGTAGGAGAGGGCTAAATGATGAGCAACCATTACGCCACCGTCAGACACAGAATACCGGACTAGATGGACTGCGGTTCTGGTTCTGACCCCGCATGGCAACTGCTCATGTTCCTCTGAGCTGGACCTGTAGGAATCCTGAGTGGGGGGCTGAAATCCAGTTTCGGAAATGACCAACCGGGAGACAGAAAGCTACAGAGCCACCCAGGAGGGCCCATTTGACTTCAGAGGGGCCCAAACTGGCTCCACAGCATCCACTTTGGCACCCCTACACTAGAGAAGCAGCATGGCGTAGTGGATAGAACACGGGCCTGTGTGTCAGAAGGTCATGAGTTCTAATCTAGCAGCGTGGCTCAGTGGAAGGAGCACAGGCTTTGGGAGTCAGAGGTCATGGGTTCGAATCCCGGCTCTGCCACTTGTCAGCTGTGTGACTGGGCAAGTCACAACTTCTCTGGGCCTCAGTTACCTCATCTGTAAAATGGGCATTAAGATTGTGAGCCTCACGTGAGACAACCTGATGACCCTGTATCTACCCCAGCGCTTAGAACAGTGCTCTGCACATAATAAGCGCTTAACAAATACCAACATTATTATTATTTTTAATCTTGGCTCTGCCACTTGTCTGCTGTGACACCTTGGGCAAGTCACTTCACTTCTCTGAGCCTCAGTTACCTCATCTGTAAACCGGGAATGGAGACTGAGTCCCAAGTGGGACAGGGACAGTGTCCAACCCAATTTGCTTGTATCCACGCCAGCACTTAGTACAGTGCCTGGCACATAGTAAGCGTGTAACAAATACCATTATTGCTATCAGTCGTATTTATTGAGAGCGCTTACTATGTGCAGAACACTGTAGTAAGCGCTTGAGAGAATAAGATACAACAGAATTAGCAGACATGTGAGCCCACTGTGGGCAGGGACTGTCTCTGTTGCTGAACTGTAGTTTCCAAGCGCTTAGTACAGTGCTTTGCACACAGTAAGTGCTCAATAAATATGACCGAATGAATGCCCACAACGAGCTTACAGTCTAGAGGGAACTAGACCTCTTCTCTTCACTCTCTTATTCCTTACCCACCCCTTTCTACCAAAAATAGGGCAAGTACAGTCCAGTGAGTCCCAGAACCTTTGGAGTTTAAAATTCCATCCGGCGGCCTACAAAATGTATCATTAAAAACCTAAAATGTATGGTCTTCACTGTTCTTTGTGCACCAGAGAGCCTGGACTTGAAGACCGCACAAAACTGTTCACTTACCCACAGGCCTCTGGGCGCCGCCAACATTTGAGGAACGGGCGGAAAGGGAATCAGACTTGGAGAGTGATAATCAAAGCAATGTAGGCTTCTGTTAATGAGAGTTAATTATCTGCAACTGGCTTCAATTTCTCTTTAAAAGAGCATGAAGTTAAGGATTCAGAATAGTACACCATTTACTTAGAGGTGGTGATTTCATTTCAAGATACACACAAGTAAAAATAGGTTCTCCAAAAGTGGGTAGCCACCAGGCCAGACCGTGGTGGGGTGAGCTCCGGATCATTTCCAGCCTCTCGCTGGCTGGAGCCAATGAAACGGGATTTTTCCTACCCAAGAGAATAGGCATGAACTCCACTGAACTACGGCACCAGGCTGCATTTTTAGTATGAGGTATCTGGCAACTTAATAAACCACAAGAGGAAAGTTTATGTGGCTACACATTCCAGACTCCCAAGATAAAAATACATCTTTCAATTCATAACATTTTATAATTATGGTTTTTGTAGCCTATTCTACAGTGTAGCATGCCTCAATCTAGGATCATACAATATACTGTAACAAAAGAGGGATCTGGGTTATATTTAACACAATTCATGCTTTGGGTTACTAAATATATTGCCAAAATTTTATAATCGAAAAGCTAAAAGGTATGGTCTTTACTGTTCTTCGTGCACCACGGAGCTAAGACCTGAAGGCCGTGCAAAACTGTTCACTTACCCAAAGGCCTCTGGGCAGACATCTGAAGAACAGGCAGAATGGGAATCAGATTTGGAGAATGTCATATGTTCTGGGGGGGATGTTGTGACATTTCAGTCTCTAGTCCCTTGTCCACTTCCTCTGAGCAGTGCAAGGATATCAGATTCTCCCCTCCACCACCACTTCAGCTCTTCCCCTTCTCACCCAACTATCCCACAGCCAGCTGCTCTCTGCTGAGCACTTCTCCTCCAAGAGACCTTCCCTAAAGCCCTCATTTCTTTTTCTCCCACTCCCTTCTGCATTGTCCTGATTTCCTCCCTTTACTCACCTCCCTCCCTTCGGGTCCCAAGGCATTCATGTATACATCTATAATTTACTTATATTAATGTCTATCTCCCCCTCTTGATGTAAGCTCACGGTGGGCAGGGAATGTGTCTAATGACTCTATTGTGTTGTACCCTCCCAAGCACACAGCAAACTCTCAATATATACGACGGACTGATTGGAAGTAAACCTGAACTCCCAAGACCTCCTGAACCGACCTACCTGCCCCAGCGTTCTTGGGCCCCGGTGTAACCAAGGGCTGGTCCAGGGTCACCTCCTAGGCAATCGATCAATCGTACCTATTGACAACTTAGTCTGCACAGTGGACTGTACTAAGCTCTTGGGAGTTAACAGACCCGATCCCTGACCTCAAGGATCACTGCCGACGGGGCTGAAAGCGGCCCTCAGGGGAGACAGACCGATCCTGACCCAAACGAAGGGTTTAGAGCTCCAGCGACGTAACTGTAACAGCTCTTTAACTGGTTCCATTACCTGAGGGACGCTTCTTGGAACGCTCCCTCTTCGCTCTCCAGTATCCGGTGGATGGCCGTGCTCCATCTCCCCCGTCCTCTACGATGACACGCAGGGACAGCACAGCACGGGGCAACTGTCCCCCATGCTACCTGTTCTACTCCCATGAAGAGCGGGCCGCAGGCCTGGGGGAGGCGATGGAAACTAGGAAAGCTTGGCGGGAGATGTGAGAGGAATGGGCGGGAATGTTGGGCTGTGACTGAGTGGAACCTATGCAAATGCCATGGCCAGTACTAAATTTTGGTGGCCAACCGCTGGCTGAAAATGTTTATAGACTTATTTTAAAACTACTGTGCATTCATTAAAGAGGAAATAAACACAGGACAGACAGTAAGTCGGCTTGAGGCTTTCCCTCTCCTAGTTTGGTCTAACCCCTCAATCTCGCCTCATCTTTGGCAGGTCTCCTGCTCTTAAGGCTTTGGGTTCCAGCTTCTGCCACCTCCGGAACCTGCTCCAACCGTTTCTCTTGGTCCCCACTTCTTTGATTAAATTAGGTAAGCTATACACACTCTGTCCCGACTCCCTGCTTGGGCAAGTTATCAGGCAGCTTTCAAAAGCATTTCAGCACGTAGCCTGCCCATTCAAGGGTCTCTTCTAATTCGTGGTTCTTTAAGGCACCAAAACTGAGTGAGACGAAACTAGTTTCCTGGGAAGTTAAGACACAAAGGTTGGGGCTGAGGGCTTCTCTGGTGCCAAAATAGCATTTTTTATTTTTAAAAAGGGTTAGGATTTCTTCAGACACCACTCCTGGTCACCCAATCGGAGCCACCGAGCTCCTGCCATTTTAGGATACAGTAAGATCCCAGATGAAATTCAACATTTGATTATGATTTGATTAGTTTCAAGAAAAAAAAATCATCTCTCTCACTCCCCAGGCCTGCAAATTTGCCTTTACCCCATCGTAATAGACACTTCAAATGCATTTCACAACTTGGCTCCAGTATCTGAATGGTGCCAAAGGTCTAACGTCCACATTATTTGGCTTCATTATTCATTCAGCTACACTTTCGATGTGTTTTATAACTATTCGATATTTTGCCGAATATGCCTGCAACACCAACAGTACGAGAATCATCCCCACGTAAAGGACAGAAGTATGGATTTAGAGCACAAAAGATTTTCCTGAGGTTGTACTGCAAGTCAGGAAACTTGCCAGGCATTCTTATTAGTGCTGCCCCACAATACCCCCCTCCCTTTTTAAATGGTATTTAAGTGCAAACCATGTGCGAGGCACTGTAGTAGGCGCTGGGGTAGATACAAGCTAATCGGATCGGGCACAATCCATGTCCTACATGGGGTTCACAGTTTTAATTCCCAGTTTACAGATGAAGAAATGGAGGCACAGAGAAATTAAGTGACTTACCCAAGGTCACACAGCAGATAAGTGGTGGAGCTAGATCGGAACCTAGGTCCTTCTGACCCCCAGGGCCGTGCTCTATCCATTAGGCAATGCTGCATCTCTGACCCCTTAGCAACGTTTTCTCCTAACAGTTACCACCATCTCCAACCACATTTCATTACAAGACAGGTCAGAGGGTGGATGCAACAAATATATTCACTGAGCTCTGCATTTTTACAATTTTTCACTTGGTGTTCACAAGAGTTGTCAGATGACAAAGATGCGATATGGTTTTAGTTAGAAATAGCAACTGCTTCCTAATTAGCACGTCACCTAAACTCAATTTTCCAAACAAGGGGCCCTGGAGAAAAAGAAACATATTACTCCTCACAGGTTGTTTTTTTTTTTTAACATGGCAACAATTTTTGTGGTCTAACAATAAATTATCAGATAATGGCTTCAACTCACCATGTTCCTACCAAAAAAAACAAAAAAGAAACCCCAACCCACAGGTTAAAATATTACAAGGCTGCATAATCAATCTTCTGGACCACTATTCAGATAGCTGTTAGCTTTACTGGCATTGTTGTGGTTTTAACGTATGTGGATTAATGCTTCCAAAATCAAACTCTACCATCATCTCTCAGAGAAGAGGTATGGAACGAATATTCTTAAAAAGAGTATTCAATGTCGTGCAGGGTTGAATTCCATGCAAGGTGCATTTACTGCTGCACTGCACCAACAGAGGGAATTGGAAATTGTGCTCCTGGTCAGGGGGATAATGGCGGTCCAAGAACACAGGGCATGTAATCCAGGAAGATCTACCTGATGACAGGAAATCCACTTACCTGTGTGCCTTCATCCAGAGCACGAAAAAGGAGAGGAGAGTGACTAATGACCTCTACACCACCGCCAATGATATATTGACTATAAATTGTATTAGGAAGAAAATGGGCATCCACAAGAATGGAGGGGGAATTTTTTTTTTTATGGTATTTGTTTAGTGCCAGGCACTGAACTAAGCACTGAGATAAATACAAGCTAATAGGATTGGACACAGTCCATGCCCCTCAAGGGGCTCACCGTCTTAATCCCCATTTTCCAGATGAGGTTACTGAGGCACAGAGAAGTCAAGTGACTTGCCCAAGGTCACAGACCAAGTGAAGGAACCGAAATTGGAAGCCAGGTCCTTCAGACTCCCAGGCTCATGTTCTGGCAACTAGACCAAGCTTTAATTTTTCTTTGTCAAGCAGCTGCCCTACTTCACGGGTGTATTACTTGTGTGTAATCTTACAAAATGCTTCAACTCTGTGCTTATTCTGCAAGTATGTGCAATAAAATCTCATTAATTCAGGTCCCATTATTGAAAAATGTATGGAAATTTGGGCTGGCCTTTTCCTCTTGGTTCTGCCTTCAGTCCCTTTCTACTGCTGCCAGAGGAAGCCATGTTTTACTGCATTGGGTTTATCTGAAGTAATTTTGATCAACTTATTATCCAAGAGGAGAGGAGTGCCATTTTCACTGATTTCATTTTTGTGTGTAGATTTTGTGAGAGCAAAATTACAGTCCTTTACAGAATTTCACTATCATTTTCAAATCATCTTTTTTTCTTTAATCCCTTTCCGTGCCCCTGAAAAATCTGCAAAACCAGATTAAATCCAGATTTTATTAAAACCATCCTGTCAGAGATAGGGGAGGCCTGCCTGACATCTGGGCACACTAATCCAAGCCAGGGATACATGCTCTGGGCTCAGGGCGGCAGATAATGGAGCAATAACAGGGGTTGGAAGAAGATGGGGGGGGGGGGGAGAGAGAACCACCCACAGCTACGCTCTTCCTGCCCAGATAGGTTGATGGAGGCCGAGGGCATACACTCCTCCCAAGATGAGCACCCCTACAACTGTGAGAGGATAACCTATCAGCCGGGCTATTTTCACCCCCAAAACTGCCCAGAGCTGAAAATGAAATCTCAAAACATCAAAAATGTACTGTGTTTGTATTTCGATGAGTGCATGATTATTTTCACAGACTTTTCCTGTTTTTTTTTTTTTAAAGACCAACTTGGGCTGAAAAAAATTGATATTGGTGGCAGCACTGCAATACGGCACAGCGGGTAAGAAAGGTGCCGCTTTTCTTTCTGCTCCACCTAAACCTTCCAATTACACCAGAAATCCCAAGGACAAAAATGCTCATGTGGTACTTCGAAGAATGCTAATGCAAAAAAAATATATATTAAACAAATACCTCATCAACTATTCTTTCCTACGCCTCTAACTCTTCTCTTTGGCAAAAAAAATAAAGTGCTAAGGACAGTGTTACCGAACCCTCGAACGATAGCTGGGCGGGGGGGAGTCTTGCTCGGGTTCTCCTTCAGTGGGGGGAGTCGCTAGATCAGGCTATGGGACCAGGCTCTGTCAACCCCCAGGCTGAAAAATGTGTGTAACTCAATTAACCACATCGCCTTTGGGAGGAAGCACCTATCAACCAAGTCGGCCCTACAGTCTTCTACGGTGACAATTTCAATAAAACTAAGATCATTCAGAAGACAAGGGTGGTTGTGGTCACAGTGTATGAAAAGCAACACTTTAAAAAAAAAAAACAAACCCTGAAAAGAGTGAACAAACCAGAACGTGGACAGGTGAAAATCAAAAAAAGTGAGCAGAAGACGAGAAGTCAGTCAGGGCCAGGAACTGAAAAACCTGGCTAAAACTGTTCCACCTGCACGGGAGAGTGCTTTGGGTTTATATTTATTTTTTGGACAGCAGGATTTTTGCAATGCCCCAAATCACTTTTGCGATACCAGGGAAACGTTCTACAGGGCATCTGGAAAGCAGGCCCCAGAGGGATCATCGGACATATCCTTCACTTACCTTTCTAAGTAACTTACATGTTACCTGTAATAGTAGTTCTCCAAAGGTGTGTGGCACGCCAGATCATGAATAATCATGATGATCTGATCTGCTCTCTGCCAGATCTTTCCCAGTCTCTGAGGTAGGCAGAAGACCAGTCACAAAGTTTTTCTGTTCAGGTAGGTAGCTCCGCCCTCAGCGGGAAGGCTTCCTGACCTGGAGCCAGTTTACCTTGGTTCACTTCCTTCTGCCTCGAAAACAGAATTGAATTGGTCTTTCATGAACCAAGGAGGCAGGACTTTCCTCGCCCGGAGAAGGCAGAGAAGTTATAATTTTGTCCTTCTCCCAATGGCATGACATGCCTTAAGGGAGTATCTCTCTCTCTCCAACACAGACGGGGAGAGAGAGGGGACCCTGTGACCACCCTGGAGACCCAGCCCCTCTCTTCTTTCTACACCCTCTGAGACTGCCGAGGAGCCTACTTTCCCTTATAGGGTGGAAAGGGTGCCCCGATCCCAAAACTGCCCCAAAATGGCTGCCTTGTTCAGGTGCCCAGACCATATTGGGGGCTAGAAATGAATAAGCCATTTTTCACATCATCTGCTCTTAGGGAAATAGGGGACTGCAAATCAAAGCGATAAAATAAGCACAGAAAGCTTGGTGTAAAAAACCCCAACGGGACACTGAAGAGCCCCTCTCATAAGATAAAATAAAACTGAAGTCCTACATCCAATCTGAGGAAAATTATCATTCAAATGAAAAAACTGCTGCATGTCTTTTTTTTTTTAACTTATTGTTTTATTAACGTTCTCTGACCTCCCTTCGCCTTTCTGATTAAGGAATGGGTCCTGGGCCTTTGCTGTATTGTATTCAATTATTTTCACCTCAACATGAAAGCACGCTGGAAGGATCTTTGCCAGAGATATATCAATACCACATTGGAAATTAGAAGTTACGCTTTTATTTTTGCATTTGGATTTCTACTGCTCCCACGTTTCCGCTATATCGTTAAAGGTTCCCCCTGAGGTGAACCAAAGCAGGACGCAGTACCTCCCACTAAAACCCGTCGCTCCTCATAGCTCTATTATGACATTTTCACCTGAGTCCCTCAAATGCCAGCTGTGTTTCCTGCAGCATTGCTCGCCCCTCTCCTCTCCATTTCGTGAACACTGCAGATGAGCTGTCTGCAATCTACAGCCAAATGAGGCAACACAAAAGAAGTAATATAAAGGGAGGAGGAAAGAGAGAGAGAAAAGGGGGGAGGGAGGAGGCTAAATAAAAATAGACCACACTTTAAAAAAAAATATGAAAGATGAAAATTTAGCACAAGGGTCAGTCAGAAAGGGCGATGAAAAGAAAAAGGAAACCAGCCCGGTATTTTTCTGGAAGTTGCGGGGGGGCTGGAAATTGGTGCATTGAAGATTCTCTAAGTTACATTAATAAAACCAGAGTTTTCAAAGGGTTTCCACTCAAGGACCTTCTTGAGAAGCTGCCTAAATTTCACACCAGCCTCCCTGTTCTTTTTAGGTAAGACCATTTCCCTGCCTAATCCCCTCTGTCAGAGACTGGAGGGTAAGGTGAGCTCAGGATGGGTGAGGCTTGAAACCGGGTAACATTTGGGGTCCCTCAGAGAAACCTGAGGGCCAGAGGGGGGAAAAAACCCCAAAAAGTGAATTTCTCTTTTCCATAAAACAGGCATGACTTATGGAAGGAGATCTTCTATCGTGCCTTTTCCCACTAAGTTGTTTCCCTGTAGTTAGCAAGGCTCTTGAGGAGAAACATTAACTCTTTCAGACCTCTAGGGGACCTTTCAGTACATTGCTGCATACATGGTACATGACTGCTGCAATGCAGCAAACGGTACCCTAAAGATCTTGAAGAGTTAATGCTCCTCCCAGAGTACTTTACTTACTATCAGGGAGCGCTGCTTAGCCCAGAAAGAATTGGGTTCCCTATGGCAAAAGCATTTCTTCTCTTCTGCAGAACTTTCGCATATATTACCGCAGTCCAGTTTATCTCCACAACAGTCCTGGGCCCTAGACGGTGGGAGGCTGAGATGAACAAATGTTGGCTCAGTTGATTAGTCAAACAAAATTATCCCTGTCAGATGCTCCCTGCTGTTTGTTAGTATGATGTCTTTCGAGATCTACCTCTCACTGTGTTAAAATTAGAGGGCGAGCCGGGTTTGCCGACCTGGATTTTTTTTGCCCATCTGTGACATGTGTATTATATGCTGAGCCTGGGCGGTATCATTCATTCCCATTTTACGGATGGGAAAACTGAGACCCGGAAAGATCAGCCGGCTGACCCTTGCCTGAGACCACACACGCTTGCCCGAGACACTGAGGTCATAAAACTAGGAAGCAGCGGGGCTTAGTGGATAGACCCCGAGCTTGGGAGGCGGAGGTCGTGGGTTCTAATCCCGGCTCTGCCGCCTGTCAGCTGTGTGACTTTAGGCAAGTCACTTAACTTCTCTGTGCCTCAGTGACCTCATCATGGGGATTAAGACTGTGAGCCCCACGTGGGACAACCTGAGGACCTCCTATCTACCCCATCGCTTAGAACAGTGCTTGGCACATAGTAAGTGCTTAACAAACACCATCATCACCGTCATCATAAAACTAGAACCCGGGATTCCTGCCTGCCACCAGACCTTCCTCAACCCCAAGTCATCTACCATTTGGAAATGAGCCTTTATTGAAGCCAAGTGGCAAACGATGGATGGGAGTTTCAACTACTGGACCATAGTATACTTCCTTGATTCCGCAGATTAGACAAAGGACCTTCTTTCTAGATTTACACGATGAAATCAGAACTGGGCTCCGTCCAGAAAATATTAATGACATTGTGAAAACTTTGATATCCCTGACTCAACTGGCACAGAAAATTTCAAGGCATGAATCTCTTAAATGATTAAAGACTTAATAGACACATTAATTTTAGCTTTCATTGTTTAGTCAAGATGACACCACTCCCAATCCAAGGTGGGAAGTTCCCTTGATCATTAGTCACCACTGCATTTAGAACTAAATGCCAAAGAGAAGCATGTTCGCCCCAAATCTGGGCAGATGACACTAAGTTCTGCTCCGGTGCTCAACATTTGCGCACCAGGATTCTAGAGGTCATACCGAATATCGTAAAGACAAAGAGTTACTGTGCAGGAGGCTGCTTTGAGCTGATCGCTGAACTGCTCGTCTGACCTCAGCTCCTTTTCGCTCGTTTTGCGTCGTCTCTCTCGTTCGAGGGTCGGGAAAACCTCAATTCTGGCCCAAACAGCCAGCTGGACTATTATCCCCCCAAATTAATTTTTAATGAAGAAGAAACGCCAAAAGTTGGGTCATATTTTAGTAGATGATTCACTGTCTTGTGTTCCTGCCGCTGTTGTTTCCAAATGCTGTAACTCACTAATTGGAATGCCTTACCATCACAACCCAGAAAGACAGCTTTCCCTATATGAGTTGGACAATGAGAGACAAGGTCCAAAAGGTCCGTTTCTGACAACTACCAAGTGGAGCTGGGAAAAGAACCACCACTCTTCTCCTCAGTTTTTCCCCACTGAAGCCTAAGGATAATGTTTCCAGACCCTAGATATCTGCAAATGCATTTCACATCTCTGGCTGAAAAACCACTACTTTAAGTAGGGCTTTTTGTTTCTTAAAAAATAAATTATCGATCCGCGCTTGACTATCCAGCCAAGGAAATGCATTCGATTTTTCTTTTATTCAACACTATAAACTGGATTCCATCATCTGATGTAAATTGCTGCTGATCTTAATATCCTAGGAATGCTTTGTCTTATACCTAATCTGTACTGACACTTCATTGGAATTCATTCACTTTGAGACACACATACCTTCCAGGTGGCATTTCTTTTTCGTCCCAAATACGCTCAGTCTCCAAGGTCTCTACTCAGATTTAAAATTCAGACTTTTGAAAATCAAACCTATCAAACCAATATCAACCCCAAGATCCCCCACGTGTACTATCTCGGATCAGAAAATCAAATCGGTCATACTAAATGAACAGGGTTTTAAACTTCCTATGCAGAAATTCTGTCACAAATCCTTAACGGCTGCAGCTCATTTCACTCTGATGGAACGCTAAATTCAACAGAACCAAGTACAGAATAAGGATTCAATATAAATATTTTGGAGTGTGTTGGGAAGTCTCATTTTTAAAATGGTCAACAGTCCAGTTCCTGCTAAGTTGCAATGATGAAGACACTGGGGGAGTTGGGGAGGGGGGGAGCGGTTGGGGAGGGGGGGAGCGGTTGGGGGGGGGGAGAGAGAGAGAGAGAAAGAGAGAGAGAGAGAGAGAGAGAGAGAGAGAGAGAGAGAGAGAGAGAGAGAGAGAAGGGAAAAAAAAGAAAAAGATGTACCCGAGATTCCGGTTTGTTTGTTAAATAATTACCAGGGCGCCTTTTTTTTTTTTTTTTTTTTTTGGAGACAGCATGTCATATCGTGAGCACGTTTAAGGAGAAATCACTGTCACTGGTCTTTAAAAGGTTTACATGGAACAAGCGCCATCTCTGCCGGGGGTGTGGCAGGGTACATATGTAAAAAGATTTCGGTATTTTAGGCCCCAACATTCACTTTTACTTAATTCACGGGATGAGTTCTCACACGATGCCTAAACGTCTCCACTTAAACGCATCCCTCGCCTGCAAATTGCATCTTTTGAGCAGAACCTTCATCGTCTGCGGCAATTAAGAGAAAAGCCAATTTCCTTGAAACACTCGCCTCTCGACTTCACGCAGAGTTCACGCGAGGCTCTTAAAAAAATAAAATTCCACCGACTCCAAATACCCGACTAAAGCACTTATCCCCTTATGCCCTCTCGACCGACGATTTTTATCTACCGACTGATTTGCTTTCGGATGACCTAATTAATGGAATAAAAGCCGCACCTAACAAAGGGAGAGAAAGGACCGCGGCTTCATACATAATTTATTAAGATTTCCTATAGGAGCCGGGGTAGATCCGATCTATCTGACCATCTCTTTTGTGAGGTTACATAAAAGTGCCCGTTAATTTCCCTTACATCAGATACGGACATTCCACCCGTACCCCACCGGGGGGAAAAGCCCCACTCCGACTTGAATATTTTAGCCGCCCCAGATGGCAACTCGCCGTCGAAACCTCTTACGGATGGATCTCGGGATGCAGCGGGGCGGCACGGGCTCTCGTTCCTCCGCAGGAGGGAAACGTGCCGCCGCAGTCAACCGCAAAAAGCCACCACCACCAGCGTCTCGCCCTAACAAAGACACCGGGAGCTTTTCGCAGCATCGACGGGGAGCTCGGCCCCGACCCGCACGCTACCGGCCGCCCCCCATTCATCCTTCTCCCCCCACCCCCCCAAAGCCGACGCGCAGGCTCGGCGTTACCTGCCTCATCTTCCCCCTCCTCTCCCCGGGAGCCCTTCATGACGGATCTGCTAGATTGGGCTCGGGGCCGTGGCGGCGACGCTCGTCGGGGGCTGAGGGATGGCAGCGCTGGCCGCCGCGTCGGGCTCTCCCGAGCGCTTAAGGCAGCGCTCCGCACGCAGCGAGCGCCCCGGAAATGCCACCGAACGAATGGGGGAGTGAACGGAGGAAGGAGAGGAGGGCTTTCGCTCCTCGCGACGCATCTGCTCCCTTCTTTGTTGTCCTGGCCCCGTTTCCTTAGAGACCGTTAGCCGCTTTTCGATGCCGACGGTCTTTTCTGACTCCCAACCCCTCCGGGCTCCGGCCCCCTCAAGGCGGCGGCGGCGGCGGCTGCTTCTCCCCCGCCCCGCTCTCCTTCGCCCGCCCCCCGCCGTCTTCTGTCATCCGCCCGGCTGCAGGGGCAGGAGAAACAACGGCTTGACGTGAGGGCCCGCAACCCCCGCCCCGCCGCGCCAGCTTTCCCTTTGGGGCGAGCGGCACTCACCCCATCTCCGGACCCGGTCGCGCCTCCATTCCCTCGGCGGTGACACCCGGCGCTCGCGCTCCCTCACGCCTCTCCCCTCGGCCTCCCCCCGCCGCCCCCCCGCGGGCGCGCGCCCGGCTGCGCCGATGCAGCCACATGCCGGTCACGTGCGCGCCCGCCCGGCCAATCAGCTCCCCCGGCGGCTCTGCCCCCATCCCCCTCCCCACCCACACTGGGGGCGCCCTCACCTTCCCGCCCCATCGGAATGCCGGTCCGCACGGCACCGGACCGACCGGTCGGGGGAGGACGACACGACCCCCGGAAAGGTTGGCTGGCTGGCTGGCAACCGCCACCCCCCTCCAGTTAAGACGACAAAAAAAAAACCCACCCTCCGAAAAGCCCCGATATGGAAGGCTAATAATGGTAATAGCAGTGTTGGTGTTCGTTAAGCGCTATGTGCGGAGCGCCGTTCTAAGCGCTGGGGGAGATACTGTGTCATCAGGTGGTCCCACCTGAGGCTCACGGTCTTCATCCCCATTTGACAGATGAGGCACAGAGAGGGGAAGGGACTTGCCCACAGTCACACAGCTGACGAGTGGCACGGTCGGGATTCTAACCCATGACCCCTGACTGCCAAGCCCGAGCTCTTTCCACTGAGCCACGCTGCTCCTCCGCTCCGAGGCGGGGCACCTCACTCTCCAGGCTCCGGTCTCATCATCTGGCATCCACCCCCGCGTTCGGCACAACGCCCGGCGCATAGTAAGCCCTCACACCATCGTCATTATCCTTCCGCATTTTTTTAAGCACGTCCGGGCTCCGATCTGATCGTCTCGCATCCAGCCCACCGTTTAGCACGGTACCTGGCACAAAGTGAGCACTTGAGTACCATCGTCATTATCCTTCCGCATTTTTTTAGGCACGTCCGGGCTCCGATCTGATCGTCTTGCATCCACCCCACCGTTTAGCACGGTACCCGGCACACAGCGAGCGCTCAGTACCGTCATTATCCCTCCACATTGTTTTTTTAAGGATGACGAGCGATGTCCATTTTTTTTTCCAGCAATACATCCGTCAACCGAGGCAAAAATGCCTAAGGTCAGCATTCGAGCCGTACTCCGGCTGATCACCGACCAAGGGTTTGATACGTGTTCACTCCCTATTTTCACAGCTCCGCCACACGAGACCGGATCCATTCAGGGGATCGGGAATTAAAATGGGAAAGGTTTTCCACCCTACTGTGGAGGCACAACATTCATTACCGGGGTTTCCGACCAAAGCTTTCAGTATTTAAATTAAGTGTCTGAATTTAAAAGAAAAACCTCCGGTTAGAGTATAGCCCCCCCTCCTCCCCCCAAAAAGAATCCTCATCACTAGATATGCATTACACAGTGTTCAGAGAATACATTTGTATTGCGGACTTTCACAATTTCTCTGTTCTGAACAGATGATCGTTTTATCACAGACTATACAGACGACATGCATCTTTACAAAACGTTCTGGATAATAGCCTTTCCTGGGCTCAATAAATGTATCTAGATGATTACTCAGATGTGATTCCAAAATCAGCTAAAAAACGTTTTAGTTTCAAACTGATTCAGAAACATTTTATGATCAAATTCTCCGATGAAAATAAAGATTCTCTATAGCTGCATTTTCAGTATTCTGAATAGGGCACTGATAATGCCTCTGGGGGGGGGGGGCGCAATAAACCCAGATTTTATTACTTAACCTGACACATCCTTAGAACCCCTTGATACATCTTATTCATCATTTGGGTGAAATCACTAGGATTTCTAGATAGAATAATCAATTTGGGTTATTACTTTGAGCGGTAGTGCCCAGCAATAAACATAAGACCACAGAAATAGAAGGAACTCTAATAATAATAATGTTGGTATTTGTTAATCGCTTACTATGTGCAGAGCACTGTTCTAAGCTGCTGCTTCTAAGCGGGAGAATCATGATGATGATGGTACTTATCAAGTGCTGCTTACTAGGTGCCAGGTACTGTGCTGAGCGGTGGGGGTGGATACAACAGCGTGGCTCAGTGGAAAGTGCCTGGGCTTGGGAGCCAGAGGTCATGGGTTCGACTCCCAGCTCTGCCACTTGTCAGCTGTGTGACTGTGGGCAAGTCACTTCACTTCTCTGTGCCTCAGTTACCTCATCTGTAAAATGAGGATTAACTGTGAGCATCACGTGGGACAACCTGATTACCCTGTATCTAGCCCAGCACTTAGAACAGAGCTCTGCACACAGTAAGCACTTAACAAATACCAACGTTATTATTATAATCTGATCAGACACAGGCCCTTGACCTAAATGAGGCTCACAGTCCACAAGGCAGGGAACACAGGTATTTAACCCCCATTTTAGATGAGGAAACTGAGGCCCAGAGAGGTTAGGTGATTTGCCCAAAATGTCACAGCAGGCAAGCATCTCCAGACTCCTAGTCCCATGCTATTTTCACTAGGCCATTCTATCATCATGACAACTACACTGGGGAAAACACAATGAAAATTAGAAGACGTGAACTCCGCTCTCAAGCACTCAACTCTACAATGGGATGAAACATGCCACACGCAAAAATTTCAATTCGCAAAACTGGCAAAGTCCAAAGTAACTCAGTAACAAAGAATAAGGCATTTTAAAACAGTTCAGTTGAGTCTTCCTAGGGTAAATCATCTGTCAAAGTCCTCAGGATGTTGACTGCCAAAGTACTGAACCAAAAGGGAGACTTGCTTCTTGTCAGCTAGTGTAAGGAGAGAATGGAGAGGAAGCTGGGAGTCAGGGAAGAGTGAAAGGGGAAAAAGAAGAAGGAAAGGATGAAATAAAAGAAATCTGGCTAAATTTTCTGCAATAGCATTCTAGGAAAAAATGATCACACCTTCAAACTCAAGCCTACACTTAAACCATACAAGGAAGACACTTGCGTCTTCTTTCTTCCTTGGCCACAATCTTTTAAGTGCTCACTCCCTGATAGTTCCTTCCCCTCTGTCTTCAAAAATGCCTGTCTTCCACATCCCTCTCCCGCAAAAACCCTAACCCCACTAATCCCATCCAGCGATTGCCCACCTCCCTCCTCCCACTTCCTCTCCTCCAGCTCCCTTCTCGACCCTCTGCAATCTGGTTTCCACCCCCTTCGCTCTCCTGAAACCGTTACAACCAAGATCACCAATAGCTTCCTTCACGCCAAATATAACAGACTCTACTCTGACCTTATCCTCCTCACCTTCTCGACTACCTTCGACATTGTGGCCCACTCCCTTCTCCTTGCAAGATGATCTAACCTTGTTTTTCTGACAGTCTTCTCGTTCTTCTCCTATCTTTCTGGCCAAACCTGCTCAGCATTTGTCCTCTGGACCTTCATTTGCCTTTCAACCCCCAACTGTGGGCATCCCTCAAGGGTTGCTTCTGGGTCCCATTCGCTTTTCGGATTGAAACTCACTCCTCTGGGGAGCCCCCCAATCCCGTGGCTTCACCTACCGCCTCATTGTGGTTGAATCCCAAGATCAACCTTGCTAGTCCTGACCTCTCCTCCTGCAAAGTCACATTGCCTTTTTCTCCACGACATTAGAGAAGCAGCGTGACTTAGTGGAAAGAGCATGGGCTCGGGAGGTTGAGGTCATGGGTTCTAATCCCGGCTCCGCCGCTTGTCAGCTGTGTGACTTTGGGCAAGGCAATTAATTCCCCTGTGCCTCAGTTCCCTCATCTGTAAAATGGGGATTAAGACCGTAAGCCCCACGTGGGACAACTTGATTACCTTGTATCTATCCCAGAGCTTAGAACAGTGCTTGGCACATGGTAAGCGCTTAAATACTATTATCATCATCTCTACATGAATGCCCCTCCAGCACCTCAAGCTCAATAGGTTCAAAAGTGAATTCCTCAGCTTCCTTCCCAAATCCCCTCCTCCACCTGGCTTTCTCACCACGGTCGACACGGACATCCTTGCCGCCCCTCAAGTCTGTAACCTTGACGCTTCCTTGGACTCTTCCTCCTCCTTCAACCCACACAGACTGTTGCCAAATCCTGTAGGTTCTTCCTCCACAATACTACCAGAACTCCCCCCTTCTTCTCCATCCAAAATGCCACCACCCTGGTCCAGGCACTTTTCTTAACCTGGCTTGACTCCTGCATCAGCCTCTTCAGGGACTCCCTGCCTCCAGTCTTGCCCCTTTACAGTCCAAACTCTTTCCCTTTCTGATGGTGCTTTCTAAGTGTCGGGTACACTGTACTAAGGGGTAGATACAAACTAATCAGGGTGGACACGCTCCCTGTCCCACATAGGGTTCTCCATCTTAATCCCCATTTTACACATAAGGTAAGAAACATGGAGAAGTGAAGTGACTTGCCCAAGGTCACATAGTAGACACGAGGCAGAGCCGGGATTAAAAACCAGGTCTTTCTGACTCCCAGGTCTGTGCTCTATCCACTAGGCAACACTGCTTCTCACAACTTCACTCTGCTGCCCCTATTTTTCTCAACTGTTGATCTGCGTATCTCTCTCCACTCTTCAGAAAGTTATCCATTGGTTGCCCATTTCTCGCTGCATCAAACAGAAACTCTTGACAATTGGCCCTTTAATTAATCAATTGTATTTGAGTGCTTACTGTGTACAAAGCACTATAGGTACTAAGCGCTTGTTTAAGGCACTCAATCAACTCTCACCCACTCTACTTAACCTCACTCTTCCCTCACTGCACCCTAGCTTACACACCTTCTTCCTCACAAGTGAACTCTCACTGTACCTCATTCTCTTTCCCACTAACCTCTTACTCAAATCCGCCCTTCCTACACGGTATTCCCATCCCCGTCCCATTCTTTGGGTCACTGCTCTCCGTATTTTCCAAGCCCTTCTGAAATTTCCTCCAGAGATTTCAGGCACTTCCCCCTCCCTCTGCTGTGGGATCCTATGAGGAGGGGACAATGGCCTGGCTCCCCCCAATCCGGGTGGCTTGGGGGTGGCAGAGCTCTGGAGCAGCTCTGGTGTGGGCACGCTGGTGATGACCCCTCCCAGTAACGCCCTTCTTCCACAGCAGCCACTGCCGAAAGGCTGCGGAGCCAAACGGGAGCCAGGTGTTGCCGGGCTATGCTGTTTTTGGCCGTGGCTGCTGCGGGAAGAGGGCATCCCATACACGTGGAATGAATTAAATGCCTATTGTGTGTAAACCGTTGGACAAAGTGTTGGGAAACCATACACCGTGAGCTCCATGTAGAACCAGGACTGTGTCTGATCTGACTGTATTGTATATGACTTTAACACAATCCTTGGCACTTTGTAAGCACTTAAAATACCACTATTAACATCACTGCTATTCTGGTGGGACACCAATCCATTTTCTCTCCCATTCCCCTTCCACAGATTATCCCTACCCTTTGTCTATGATTCTCCAGTCCGTTCTGCCCCCACTCAACTTATGGGTAAAATCGGGGTTTCTAAAAGCAGGATCACAGAGGAGTTCTGAAGAATCGCAAGCCCTAGAGTTTTAAAGAGTTGTTTCGTGGTAGAGACAATGCAGCTCCTTAGGACAAAACTCCTCCTTGTAGTCTCCTTTCCCTAGGCTTGCGGGGGAGAGTCTGCTTCCTTGCAAGGCCCTCTCGCATCACAGTACTCAAACACCCCTCCTTGTTGGCCCCTCTTTTGTGAAAGGAAAGATGGAGCTTTGATTCCTCCATCAGCCAGGGAACCTGTCATGCTTTGTGGGAGCGGGGCAGTGGAAAGACGGGAAGAGAAATGGAGGGCTGGGGCTTGAGAAAGTCCTCATGCGGGTAGAGGGAGGGAAAAAACAAAAAACTACCTCACCGATGCTTATCCGAGCACGGCTTTTATGTTGTCGTGTCAGATTAAAATGGGACTCAGGCAAAGAGGGAGGGAGAGAGGGATGTGCCGCTGGTCTGTGGCAGTAGCTATGACTCAGCCCTTGTTCTCGGCACACTGAGGCACAGAAGTAGGAAGGGGAGAATGGTTGAGATTCCAGAGCAGCAATGACTTTGCCTTTGCCGGGCCTGCTGGATGGCGTTCCGGTTCAACTGCCAGGGCCTGCCAGAAGCTGGGCTGGGTCTTCTCTTCCCACTTCTTGGTGAGAAGAACATGCAAGTCTGAATCAAAAGTCTGAAGTCTCAGAGTACATACAATCTATTGTTTCTCCCTTGTTCTCAAGATTTCTCACTCTCTCGGGGAAGGAAATGAATTGGTCTGGAAAGATTTGCTATTCACAAAGCCTGGCCCCTCCCAGAATTCAACCTCTTCTCAATGACTGCCGATTGATTGATGATTTCCTAGACTGATGGCTTGTTGTGGGCAGGGGACATGTCTACCAACTCCGCTGTATTGGACTCTCCCGAGCGCTTAGTACAGCGCTCTGCACCTGGAGAGCACTCCATGAACACCATTGATCTGACACACATTACTGGGCCGTGCTGAGAGTGCTGTGAGTCAAGTGGATTGGGTGTGGAGGGAGTCTCTGTGTACATGATGGAAGCGCTTAGTACAGTGCTCTGCACACAGTAAGCGGTCAATAGATACGACTGAATGAATGAGCCTCAGCTCAGCCAGGGAGAGCTTGGGATCAAGAAGCCTACACAAAGGAGCTGATTTTAGTCTAATGTTTTGAGCCACACCACTGGCATGTGCCATGCTCTGGTGAATGCTTTTATGTTTGTTTCCCCCATTAGAGTGTAAGTCCTTGTTCCCTTAGGTTGGACCCAGTCCACGACGCACATGGGGCTCACAGTCTTAATCCCCATTTTACAGATGAAGTAACTGAGGCCCAGAGAGACTGAGTTGCCCAAGGTTACACAGGAGACAAATAGTGGAGCTGGGATGAGAACGCCGGTTCTTGACTCCAGGCCTGTGCTCTATTCATTAGACCATGCTGCTTCTCTTTTGAAAAAGGAGGATATATTTGGCCTTTGCTAGTTTTCAGAATTATCATCCAGGAGTCCTCAAAAATAATAGCCAGTGGTTCTACAATAACACGCTAACATTTTATTATGGAATACTTGTGCTTTTAAAATTCCAAAGCATTAACCAAAAAACCAACCAAAAACCCACTTCACGTTTCTGGGCTGCAAGATGATTTGGAGGGGCAAAAATTCCATGAATCTTAGAAATAGAGATGAGATAATCTTGGACAGACTTCAACCTTGAAAGATGGCCTAATCCTTAAAACCTCAAGCCTCCACTATCCAGTCTAATGAACTTTCTAAACGCCCCATCAGAGAGAACCGCCACTTCATATGATTAAAAGAATAGCGAAAAGGAGTATGGACATACATTTAGTCCTTTGACAATTCTATTTTTGCATTTTAAATATCAAAAGGTAGGGTTTTTTAAACACTCCAGCAGTAAACCTTTCTGTGCCTTCAGCCCATTCCAGTTGAGCACAAACACTGTTTTTGAGAGGAATCACCACAGTACGCTGCTAGTTACCACATACTAATATTAGCCCAGAATTTGAACTACTTTTGAGATTGTACATTTTATATTCGACATGTAAAGAGAGAAGCACTACGGCCTAGTGGAGAGAGGACAGGCCCGAGAGTCAGAAGGAGCTGGGTTCTAATTCCGACTCCATTATTTGTCTGCTGCGGGACATTTCTCTGTGCTTCAGTTAGCTCATCTGTAAAATGGGGATTAAGACTGTGAGCCCCATGTAGGACAGGGACTGTGTCCAATCTGATTAGCTTGTATCTAACCCAGAGTTTAGAGTTAGAGTTCCTGGCACACTGTATGATATATATATATACACACACACACACACACACACACACACACACATACATATGATTACCAAATCTCTGCTCAGAAGACAGTGATATTGGAATGTTTCTGAAGGCTCCATTGGGAACGACTCTCACTGGTTTTGTATTCCAATGTCTGACTCGGGGCAGCTACCTATCCTGTAGCTCTCTATTTGGCACTGTGGGTAGATAGATATACACTGCTAAGAGCTGAAAATGAGTTGGCATTATTGCATACATGTATTTTTAAAATTGAGATAATGACCTTGTTTTTAAAAGGCCTTGCAATTATCGTTATTCAAGTCCGGTTTTTAATCTTTGGCACCAACTATCTCAACATCTAGGTACCACTTCCCTTCCCTTTTGAGATACAAGATGTTTGAACTTGTGCATCATCTGAATTCTGCCACCAAGTTACTTCAATGCATTTTCAATACACTTCAACTATGTCTTAATAACTTTCTTTCGTCAAAGGCTTTTCAGGGTCATCAGACAATTGCATGATTCATTGTTTGGCACCTAATTATACATACTTACATTTGCTTTTTTTTTTAATCCTTACTTCCAGGCCTATTACTCACAAACTACTAATCGAGAACAGATAATTTCTGATAAGGGCTGCAGCTTCTGAAAACTGCTTTTTCCCTTCAAAACAAAGGACACATTTTGGAGGTTCCTAAAAATAGCTTATTAGTAATCTAAGAAACAAATGTAAGCCTATTGCTCTTTCGACTCACAAGCTGATTCATTCAACCTCTAACATTAAACCCGCTAACAGCCAAAAGAGTTAATAACTTGTTTTTCTGTATTTCAAATTCCATGTGCAATCGCAGTGTTCTAATCACAAGACAGCTGTCCTAAGTAAAAAAGTTATGACCATGACATAACTCATAAATACTTAATTACCAGCCTTCATCTCTCCCCAAAAGAAATTAGATAAATTATATGCTACTTTAAAATACTTAGGTTCTTAGCAGCTTCAGACCCTCTCTCGCCTCTGAAGAAATATTTTTCCACTTTCACCTACTTTCCACCTTTAGTACCTCTTCTGCAGAGCAAGCATCAGAAATCGCCGGACTCTCCCAACGAGAACAAGAGATGAGCCTCAGTCCCAAGACTCCTGAACAGGGGGCCTGCTCAGAGGAAGCCAGTGTCATGCGAGTGGTTTGCCCGGTGTCACAAACATTCTCTTTCACGTTCCCGCTGGGGCACGGAGGGCAACGAGCGGCTTAGGGGAGGCAGAGGTGCAGCATCTTGCCAAGTGTGTGTGTGAAGGTTTTTAAGGGGCTGAATGTCTTCAGCAGCCGGCTGAGCCTGAGCGTCGCGAACCAGCAGATGGTTCTGTTGCCTTGGCGGCCGCTGTGGGCCCAGTTGCCTGCATTACCCTGTCAGTTTTCAGGAATCCCGCTGGACTGGTCAACCTCGAAGAATACCCTAGGTGGTTCGGAGGTCAGGAACCGTCGCCACGGCTGGCGTGGCCCCAGCAGACAGAGAGCGGGGATTAGAACCCAGGTCTCCCGATTCCCCAGGGCTGTGCTCGTTCCCTTGGGTCCAAAGCAAGGCACACTCAAAAATCAAGGAACGCAAAGCCCAAAGGGATTTTGGGTCTCTTAAAATCTTCATTTCCCCTATTACTCGAACTTTCTTCCTAATCATTTTAACTGCATTCAAAAAGCTGACAGCAGGAATATGGGTAAAGAGTTGGTGGCCCCAAATGGGGTCAACTACAGGCTTTTTGAACCTCGCTTTCTTTAGCTAGCTTTGACACTCTGCCAAAACACCTTTCTCCTCTGAAAAGACAGACTGAGATATTCAAATCCTGCCAGAAGAGTTGAGGAAGCCTTCAGACGCTAAAGGAAAAGCTATCCACCAAGAAAACATCTGTTTAAGTTTAGTTTCCCTGGAGCTAATCATCCTGCTGTAGGCCCTTTTTTCGCTTTTGCTGTATAGAAGGAATATGACAGGATGGGGTTGTTAGGTAAAGTCCTGCCTGGGGCAGGAGCCTGGACTAAAAAGATCTCTTGAGGTCCTTTCCCGGCCCAAGAGGCCTATGAAGAACTTCAGGAAATGTGGTGATTAAATCTAATAATCATTAAGTACTATTTACAATTAGTTTCTCCAAGAGCACTGAGGTTGGAGCCCTCATCGCCTGTCTCCCAGTTCTCACAATGGCAGGAGTATTTACACAGAGTCCAGAAATAACATAAGAATAATCGCATCATTTAAAAGACATTGTAAATTTGCATTAAAATGAAGAAATGTCCTGCCTATCTGGTAGGAAATTCTTTTTAGAGAAAAAAGAAAAAAAAAACACAAGATGTCATTCCAGAATATAAGTCAATTTACAGAACCAAAAAGGACATGAATCCTGGAAAAAGCATGAATCACTCCAGGCTTGGGAGATTGACCAGGTTCCTATTCAGTGGAATAATTTACAGTAATTAACTGCCTTTATGCCAAAGAAAATGAGGCCAACATGTTCCAATGGAAGTTTCTTAAATGATCTATTCATAACTATAAATCTGGAGTAGGAAACCATTTTCAATATTTTTTAAATGCCCTAAACCTAAGAAAAAGTCACAAAGTTGAGAAATTAAACCTTTTTTTTAAAACACAAAACCTGTTAATGCCATAGTCTGCTAGGTGGCCTTTATTGTTGGCCAGCACTCAAACTTCCAAAGTAAAAGCTGGATATTTTGCAGAAAGAGAAACTAAATCTATAATTTTCTCCATTACCGTAAAGAGCTGCTAAATTTTCTGTTGAATCTTTGAATTGTTAAAGTGTTGAATCTTGAATGGTATTTAATGGTTCACTTGTGTCATTTTCCCCTTATCACTTATATTATGAACCCAAGTCATCACTACCTTTCATGTATTCTCCAGTGCTAAGTAAAGGGCTTGGCCCAATTTAACATATATTCATACATACGTATAGTGGTTTTTGGAAAGTACTTACTATTTTCCCAGCACTATACTAAACGTTTAGGTAGCTTCAAGATAATCAAGTTGGACACAGTCTCTCTCCTACATGGAGCTCACAGCCTAAAGAGAAGGGAGAGCAGGCATTTAATCCTCAGCCAATCGTATTTACGGAGTGCTTACTACGTGCAAAGCATTGCACTAAGTGCTTGGGAGAGTACATTAGAACAATATAACAGACACACTCCCTGTCCACAACGAGCTTACAGTCTACAGTCTAATCATTTTAGAGATGAATGTTGGTATTTGTTAAGCGCTTACTATGTGCAAAGCACTATTCTAAGCACTGGGGGGATACAAGGAGATCAGGTTGTCCCACGTGGGGCTCACAGTCTTCATCTTCATTTTACAGATGAGGTGAGGCCCAGAGAAGTTAAGTGACTTGCCCGAAGTCACACAGCTGACAAGTGGTGGAGCCGGGATTAGAACCCATGACCTCTGACTCTCAAGCCTGGGTTCTTTCCACTGAGCCACGCTGCTTCTCTGATTCATAGATGAGGAAACAGAGGCACAGAGAAGTGAAGTGAGTTGCCTAAAGTGACACAGATATGAAGTGGGAGGGAATTCCGGGCTAGGGGGATGATGCCGGCAGGGAAGGGATCGGGGACGAGACAGATGAGCTCTGGATATAGCAAGTAAGTTGGTGACAGAATATGCAGTAGGAGGAGAGTCAGGTTAGGTAGGAGCAAGAGAGCTGATTGAGTGCCTTCAAGCCAATGGTAAGGAATTTCTGCTTGATGCCAAGATGGATGGGCAAGAATTGGAGGGTTTTGAGGCAAGGAAGGGGTAATTCTAGAGATGTTTTGATGGTAGAATCGACAGGATTTGGGACAGACTGAATATGCGGGCTGAGTGAGAGATGAGTTGAAGAAACTGCCATGGTTACATATACGGGCATGTGAGACAGGGAGGATGGTGGCTTATTAAGCACTTACTATGTGGTAGCTCAGTGGAAAGAGCCCGGGCTTGGGAGTCAGAGGTCACGGGTTCGAATCCCAGCTCTGCCACTTGTCAGCTGTGTGACTGTAGGCAAGTCACTTAACTTCTCTGTGCCTCAGTTCCCTCATCTGTAAAATGGGGATTAACTGTGAGCCTCATGTGGGACAACCTGATTATCCTGTATCTACCCCAGCGCTTAGAACAGTGCTCTGCACATAGTAAGCGCTTAACAAATTCCAACATTATTATTATGTGGTAAGATGCATCATGGGTGCCTTCCTCTCGAGCCCTGAGCCTGCCACCCAAATGGAACTGAACTGAACAGAACTTCAGGAGTTGGGAGGAATGGCAGGACCTTGTAGAATCTCACCTTGGCTTCACGGACTCTGTCCTCTCCTGGTTCTCCTCTTACCTCTCTGGCCGGTCATTCTCGGTCTCCTTCGCTGGAGCCTCCTCCCCCTCCCATCCTTTAACTGTTGGAGTTCCTCAAGGGTCAGTTCTTGGCCCTCTTCTGTTCTCCATTTACACTCACTCCCTCGGTGAACTCATTCGCTCTCACGGCTTTGACTACCATCTCTACGCAGATGACACGCAGATCTACATCTCCGCCCCTGTCCTCTCCCCCTCCCTTCAGGCTCGCATCTCCTCCCGCCTCCGGGACGTCTCCACCTGGATGTCGGCCCGCCACCTAAAACTCAACACGAGCAAGACTGAGCTCCTCATCTTCCCTCCCAAACCCGGTCCTCTCCCAGACTTCTCTATCACCGTGGATGGCACGACCATCCTTCCCGTCTCTCGGGCCCGGGATCTCGGTGTCATCCTTGACTCGTCTCTCTCGTTCACCCCACACATCCTACCCGTTACCAAGACCTGCCGGTTTCACCTTTACAATATCGCCAAGATCCGCCCTTTCCTCCCCACCTAAACGGCTACCTTACTGCTACGGGCTCTCGTTATATCCCGGCTAGACTACTGTGTCAGCCTTCTCTCTGACCTCCCTTTCTCCTCTCTCACCCCGCTCCGGTCTATTCTTCACTCCGCTGCCCGACTCATCTTCCCGCAGAAACGATCTGGGCCTGTCACTCCCCTTCTTAAACAACTCCAGTGGTTGCCTATCGACCTCTGCTCCAAACAAAAACTCCTCACTCTAGGCTTCGAGGCTCTCCATCACCTTGCCCCTTCCTACCTCTCCTCCCTTCTCTCTTTCTACCACCCACCCCGCACGCTCCGCTCCTCCGCCGCCCACCTCCTCACCGTCCCTCGGTCTCGCCTATCCCGCCGTCGACCCCTGGGTCACGTCCTCCCGCGGTCCTGGAACGCCCTCCCTCCTCACCTCCGCCAAACTGATTCTCTTTCCCTCTTCAAAACCCTGCTTGAAACTCACCTCCTCCAAGAGGCGTTCCCAGACTGAGCTCCTCTTCTCCCTCTACTCCCTCTGCCATCCCCCCTTTACCTCTCCACAGCTTAACCCTCTTTTTCCCCTTTTCCCTCTGCTCCTCCACCTCTCCCTTCCCATCCCCACAGCACTGTACTCGTCCGCTCAACTGTATGTATTTTCGTTACCCTATTTATTTTGTTAATGAATTGTACATCGCCTTGATTCTATTTAGTTGCCATTGTTTTTACGAGATGTTCTTCCCCTTGACTCTATTTATTGCCATTGTTCTTGTCTGTCCGTCTCCCCCAATTAGACCGTAAGCCCATCAAACGGCAGGGACTGTCTCTATCTGTTGCCGACTTGTTCATCCCAAGCGCTTAGTACAGTGCTCTGCACATAGTAAGCGCTCAATAAATACTATTGAATGAATGAGAAGATGGCATGGTTAGTGTTGGATACCCGGGAGACCCTGAGGAAGAAGTAGCGATGGTCACTGACCCCCATGACGGAGTACAACACGCCAGGCAAACTGTCTAGTGTACCACGTCGGTTGTCAATGTCTGGATTATGCTAATATGCTGTCCAACTATTAGCAAAAATGCTAAATTGCAGTCCTCCCTTAGAAAGGAAGGATGATTTTGAAAGGCCTGCATATTTGTTTCAGGGAGGAAGAGTGGCAAATAGGAAAATCAATCTTCCGTAAGGAGAGGTAAGATGTCTCGAATGCTCCAAGGAAAACTGCTTAAATCAGGTTTTCTAAAGCAAGTTTTTCCATCACCTGGCAGAAATATGAAAGGATTAAATTATGGCACTGAATAAGGCAAAGGTAGGAAATTAAAAACAGACTTCGGCCTAATGGCCTAAAAAAAAAAAAAACCCAACACCGTGCCTCCTTCAACGTCCTCCTCTGAGGGCAAGATGTTCATGGGGGAAAAAATCGGTTCCTTGTGGGGCATCGATTCACACCCCTGTGTATTTGGAAACCTAAAAAAAGTTAGCTTTTAATGAAATGGAGATGTATGCACAGTCAACACAAAAATCAAATATTACAGTTGGCCAACACTGAATTCGGCAAGCTCTAGTCAAACGGGACTTGGTTTCCAGGGTTGACCCTTCGGCAGATTCCGACCACTGGTTTCTGTGGTTTCCCTAGGCTTAAAGCTGTTCTACCTGGAAAAATGGAGACAACCCTCCCATAGTTGGAAGTAGTAAAAGTGTGCCACTGTATGCAGAGTCAAGTGCTTGGAAAAGTGCTGTTTAAATCCACAGTATTATTAACCATTTATTTTAGCACCTCTCCGGAAGACTGCAAAAGGAAATTTTTACTGCTAATAACCTCCTAAATAGCAGATACTTTCCAAACTTTACATTTTGGCTGCATAAGAATACCAAAAAACAGTAGAGGAACGATGGGTGGAGCGACTTGAGGCAGGGAGTCTGAAAATTCCTGGACCTCTAAAGTCAAGACTTGAGAGTACCTATGGCTTTAAGGTCCCTTCCCACTTCTGGTGGTCAGTAAAGGAAAGGCCCCAAGCTAAAATCCTGCCCAGAGACCCTCCCTGCTGGGGGGGTGGGGGGGCGCGGGTCACAATATGGAATGCAAACAATGGTAATTGGACTTTCCACCCTAACAGTTTGGAACCAAATGCTAAAATGCAGGCCTTTATGGTGCTGACTGACATCTCCTTCCACCATAACTCCTACTCAGTCACCTTCTGGGCTATGGCCAACTGTAGCCTGATGCTGACTTGTTCTTGTTTGCCCTACCTGTAAATAATTTGAATGTCTGTGTCCCACTTGACTGTAAGCTCTCTGTGGGCAGGGATTGTGTCTGTTAATAATAATAATAATAATAATACTGGTATTTATTAAGCGCTTACTATGTGGCAGGCTGTACTAAGCGCTGGGGTGGATACAAGCAAACTGAGTTAGACAGAGTCCCTGTCCCATGTGGGGGCTCATAGTCTCAATCCCCATTTTACAGATGAGGCACAGAGAAGACTTGCCCAAGGCCACACGGCAAACAAGTGGAGAAGCGGGATTAGAACCCATGACCTTCTGACTCCCAGGCCTATGCTCTATCCACTATGCCATGATGCTTCTCCATTGTTTACTGCTGTATTGTACTCTCCCAAGCCCTTAGCACAGTGCTCTGCACACAGTAAGCGCTTCATAAATACAACTGAATGAATGACATGTCTTTCCTAACAAATTCATTTAAAAAAAAAAATGAATGGACAGGTGAAACCATCCTGGAATAACTGGAAAGAACATCCTCTAAGGTCAAAGGCACCAGGAAAATCTGTAAATGGTCATTTAGGGATATTCATCTGGCTTGAGTTTCAGATCCTCAGAGAGGCGTGGTTGGCTGGAGTCTAAGAAACTTCATTTCGGTGGATGCTTGATAGGTTTCGAATGATTTAAGCATGCCATAAAATATATCTGGACAACCAGCCAAATAATCTTAATCGACTCAAAGGAACAAGGAAACAAAGTGAGCGCGGCATACTAATTTACCTGGGTATACAACTAAATATGATTCCCCAGAGATCTTCACGCACATTTCCTACAACCATAGTATTACATAGCATCTGTAATTTTTACACTGTATGGGGATTTTTACTAAATTGCATTTTGGCAACATTCTCTTATTACTGCTCCACAGATGCCAGAAGAAAAAAAAAAAAAAACAACAAAAAACCTAACGCAAATTGACTAGAACATGTCTCGGCCAGACGCTTGCAGATCTGGGGGACGGTATCCATTTTACCTGGTGAAATACTCAAATACACAGGAAACAGCAAGTAATCACGAAATCCAAAGTCCATCCTGTTCTGGCAGAAAGTCTATTTACGATGATCGTCAGAACACGGCGCAGGGCTTCATGTTTTTTACGTTGGCCCTAGCTTTGGAAGGGGTATCCAGGGAACTATCGATCTGTTTCCGGCCAACCACGCAGCCATTGGAAGGTTGAATTGAAAACTGCCCCAATCCGGTCAACCCACCATCCATTTCCAAACTTGCTGGGCTTGATGATCATTTTGACGGGGATTATCTGATTCAGTCAACAGAGGAACCCTGATCTTAAAGCCCTAACTTTAGACTTAGGATTTCTCAAACTGGCACACTTTGGAAGTATTATTTGGAAGGTTTTATCGTCTTTTCACCCAATCAAGATTTGCACCATGCCATCTTTCTGCTTCTTTCATTCCCTGAACTTGAAATTTATCGTTGTCCACACTGTTCCTTTAATAAATCCGAAGCCGTAGAAAAAGTCTTTGTGTCCGTAAAGCTCTGGGTGGGGCTTAGCAATCTGGATAGCTAAATGACCCGCTCTGCTCCGTTCTTGTGTTCAGACCGCCGAGCGCTGCTGGCGGAAATCCAAGCACTGGGTCAGTTCCGGCCATCTCAAGCTCCTCATCTGCCATAAACTCGGCCATCTCCTCCATTGAGCAATATTACAACTCTTCTCCCGTCCGTTCCTACGCTCGTTGCCCTCACCAGCTACTCCCGACCTTTGGCTCCCTCCTGCATCCCTGGGTGTTCCGGCCAGCTACTTTGTTGACAACGTCAAAACCAAGTGCCCTTCTCATCTCCTCAGATCCCTCCTACTCTGTCACGGCCCCATCACTCCCCGACTCTCTCGTCCTTCTTGGCTGTCTTTCAAAAAGACAGCTCCTGCCTACTTTCGAAATCTAGTCACTCCATCTGCGCTTCCGATCCCAACCTTCCTCGCCTGATAAAAACACCTGTGTGCACTCTTCTTTGCTCCCCAACCACCGATCTTCAACTACTCGCTCTCTGATGGCTCCTTCCCCACTGCCCTCAAAGATGCCCTCGCCTCCCTTCTCCAGGGCCCTGCAACCTCAACCATTTATCACCCCGTCTCCCTCCTCAAGTTCCCGTACGAACTCTTCAAGAGGGCTGCATACAACCGTTGCTTTCGCTTCCTCTCCTCTTCACTACATCTTTGACCCTCTACGATCTGATTTCACTCTCTTCGTTAAACTTACATCGCTCTAGCCGAGATCACCAGTGCCCTATATCTTGCCAAATCTAGCAGAGTCTTTGAGGAGAAGAGAGCTGGGGGCCGATCAATGCATCAAGAAGACTGTCTGAGAGGCAACGTGCAGTATAGACCGGAGAGGCTGAAGGCTGAGACACCAGAGAGGAGGCTAACGCGATGTAACACAGCCAAGGTAAAACCAGAGATTGAACTAGGATGGGTGTTTTTTGTTGGCTTTTTTTTTTTTAACAGATGAAGTAACTGAGTCACAGAGAAGTGAAATGGCTTGCCCAAGGTCACCCAGCTAACAAGCGGCAGAGCAGGATTAAAAACCAGGTCCTTCTGACTCCCAGGGCCGCCCTCTACCCAGTAGGCCATACTGTTTCTCGGTATATAAAATAGCCGTGTACAAAAGTGGAGAGGAAGAGGCAGATCGATCCGGGAAATGGCAGGCAGGAAAAGCTGGGATCTGGCAGACAGAGAAGATTTGAGGATAACTCCAAGGTTGGGGCCTTCTGGGTTGGGGGAGGATGGTAGTGTCACTGACAGATGGGAAAGTTAGGAGGAGAGATGGGTTTAGGGAGAAAGATGAGGAGTTCCGTTTTAGACTTATTGAGTTTGAGGTGCCGGCAGGACATCCAAGCGGAGGTGTCTTGGAGGCAAGAGGAGATTAGACTGTAAGCCCGTCAAAGGGCAGGGACTGTCTCTATCTGTTGCCGACTTGTTCATTCCAAGCACTTAGTACAGTGCTCTGCACATAGTAAGCGCTCAATAAATACTATTGAATGAATGCGGGATTGCAGATGAGAGGCCAGGGCTAGAGAGAGAGTTTGGGGAGTCATCTATGGCAGCTGACCTTCAGGGCAGCTGAGGCCCTGTGAGCTAATGGGATTGCCAAGATTCGGCTCAACCTAAAGGGTCAACATTAGTAGTGTGCACCTTCCTATTCGGTTGAGGAACTCGAAATACCACAGAAAATGGCAGCCCATTTCTTAAATTGGTTTCCTCGGTGTCACCTTCTAATCAGTTATCAAAAGGAAAGAAGATCCCAAACAATGAAATCTTCCTTCCTCTCCAGCACAAATATTCACAGCTCACCTCTGACAACCTTGCTTACATCCTTCCTTCTGCCCGGAACTCCCTCCCCGTTAAAACAGCCAAACCACAGCTCTCCCCACGTTTAGATTGTGAGCCCCAATGTCAATCAGGGATTTGTCTAACCTGATTAACTTGTATCTTGCCCAAGCGTTTACTACAGTGCTTGACCAGTATTAAGTGTTTAACAAATACCACACTTTTATTACTTTGAAAGCCCTCCTGAAATCTCACTTCTTCCTAGAGGCATTCCCTGATCAATCTTCTCCTTCCCAGATTACATCCTCCCAACTACCACTTCAGCCCTCATAATTGCCCTCATAATTGCCCGTGGCACTTTTGTACACAGCTACTTTATATTCCGAGAAGCAGTGTGGCCTAGGTAGAGGGTGGGCCTGGGAGTCAGAAGGACCTGGTTTTTAATCCTGCTCTGCCGCTCGTTAGCTGGGTGACCTTGGGCAAACCATTTCACTTCTCTGTGACTCAAGTTACTTCATCTGTAAAAAGGGGATTAAGACATGGAACATGGACTGTGTCCAATCCGATGATCTTGGATCTACCCCTGCACGTAGTACAGTTCCTAGCACATACTAAGCACTTATTTATTCATCTATACATCTGTCTATTCTCTTTTCCCACCAATTGGTAACTCACTCCATGTCTGTCTCCCCTGTAAGACTGCAAACTCCTTTAAAACAGAGATTGTGTCTTAGCTCAACTGTACTCCCCGAGCTCTACACACAGTAAGCACGCAAAACTAGTGATTGACTGGATAGTCACAAAGGTACAAGTGGCAAGAAGCCCAGGCATGGTGTAGTGGCTAGAGCATGGGCCTGGGATTCAGGTGGTCATGAGTTCTAATTCTGCCTCCGCTGCACGTCTGCTGTGTGACCTTAGGCAAGTTACTTCACTTCTCTGGGCCTCAGTTCCCTCATCTGCAAAATGGGGATTGAGACTCTGAGCCCCCCCATGGGACAGGGACTGTGTCCAACCCAATTTGCTTATATCCACTCCAGCGCTTAGTATAGTGCCTGGCACATAGTAAGCACTTAACAAATAAGTGCTTAATATAGTGCTCTGCACACAGTAAGCGCTCAATAAATACAATTGACTGAACAAATACCATAATTATTATTATGAGACGAATGATTTTATAATACTTCTGACTTCTTTTATAGTCTTATGCATCACACTGAAAGTCTTAAACTTTGTAGGTGCAGTCAAGGGCAACAGCTATGAGGGGGCAATTTTATAAACTGAAATTCTTTGATGATCAATGATTTCCCAAGGAAAGCACCAAGCTGATAAAGATTGGTTCCCTATGCATTACACCCAAGGAGAGAAACAATCAGGTCAGATGAATCCCCATTACATACAGATGACTAGAACACCCTGAGTTTAATGTATAAAATTGCCAAAGCAACACCAGGTGTTTATGACATCATTAGGAGGATAAGAAAGGACTGTGCACACAATGATTTTTAAAGACTTTCCACAGGAAATTGGGCTACAAGTTGCCATTATCCTGACACACATTAAAATAGAGTCTTATACTGTCTGATTATCAGATGAGTCATTTGTCATTTAGTTACGTACAGGGAGAAGTCTTCAAATTTCTTTAGAAATACGAGTAAGATTTTTCACACCAAAATGTCAACTGACTTTACTTTTAGTGTTCAATTAAAAATTAATTTTTCTTCTTGGGGAAACAGCATTTTGGTTTATTCTGTTCACTCGTCCCTGGGAGGTAACATTGGCAGTGACATTTGAAACTTTCAGACTTGCTTTCAAATCCTTATGCAATCGGTGGTATTTACTGAGTGTTATTGGGTGTGGAGCACTGAACTAAATGCCTAAGAGAACGCAATACAACAGAGTTGGTAGCCATGTCTATTAAGTGCTATTGTTGACGCCTGAAGGAGTCTCCCATCGGGAATGCCGGAAGAACTTCAGTTGAAAGGCTTCAGGGTGGAGGCTATGCAAGCCCATTAGAAGCAGAGTGACCTGGGAGTCGGAAGGACCTGGGTTCTAATCCTGGCTTCACCATTTGTCTGCTGTGTGACCTTGGGCAAGTCACTTCACTTCTCTGTGACCCAGTTACCTCATCTGTAGGATTAAGACTGTGAGCCCCTTTTGGGACATGGACTGTGTCCAACCTGATTAGATTGTAATCAGAGCTTAGTACAGAGGAGAGGCAGAAGGGAAGCAGCGGTATGGCCTAGTGGAAAGAGCCCGAGCCTGGGAACCAGAAGGACCTGGGTTCTAATCCCCGCTCTGCCACTTTGCTGCGGCAGTTTGGGCAAATCACTTCTCTGTGCTTACCTCATCTGTAAAATGAGGATTAATACTGTGAGCACCATGGGGAACAGGGTCTATCTCCAACCTGATGAACTTGTATCCACCCCAGCGCTTAGTACCACCTCCTCCAAGAGGCCTTCCCAGACTGAGCTTCCCCTTTCCCTCTGTTCCCTCTGCTGCCTCTCTGCCCCCCCCCACCTCCCCTCAGTTAAGTCCCCTTTCCCCCCTTTCCCTCTGCTCCTCCCCCTCTCCCTTCCCCTCCCCTCCACACTGTACTCATCTGCTCATTTGTATATATTTTTATTACCCTATTTTGTTAATGAGACGTACATCCCCTTGATTCTATTTACTGCTATTGCTTTTGTCCGTCTGTCTCCCCCCATTAGACTGTAAGCCCGTCAATGGGCAGGGATTGTCTCTATCTGTTGTCGAATTGTACATTCCAAGCACTTAGTACAGTGCTCTGCACATAGTAAGAACTCAATAAATACTACTGAATGAATGAATGACTACCACGGCATAATGGATAGAGCACTGGCCTGGGAGTCGGAAAGTCATTGGTTCTAATCCCAGCTTGGCCATTTGTCTGCTGTGTGGCCTTGGGCAAATCATTTCACTTCCCTGTGCCTCAGTTACCTCATCTGCAAAATGGAGATTGAGAATGTGAGCCCCTGTGGGTCAGGGGCTGTGTCCAAAGCTATTTGCCTGTATCCACCCCAGTGCTTAGAACAATGCCTGGCACACAGTAAAGCGCATAAAAAACACCACAGTTATTATTATTATTACCAAGATTCAGACCGAACTAAAGGCTTACAAATACTAGAACTGTCCAACCCTCTAATTGGTCCTGAAAAAACCTACCACAAAAGTGTCTGCCGATTTCTGAAGTGGTTTCCTCAGTGTCACCTACTAATCAGAGTAATCAAAAGGCAAGATAGGCTCCTGAACAATGAAGCCTGGAAAGGCAATTCCACTATCACCATCGGTCAAAATGCCCTTACCACAAACCAACTTTGCTGAGCTGAGAAGAGCAGACAGCACGATACCAAAGCCACGGTGAGCTGGATGCTGAGTTGAAAAGGGGAGATCATAAAAGACAGGCCAGAGCCACGGTGAACTGGATGCTGAGTTGAAACGGAGAGATCATAAAAGACAGGCCAGAACCAACAGATGTGAGACAGTAAAGAATACTGTCAAGTAAAGAATAAGCACTTAGTACAGGGCTTTGCACACAGTAAGCACTCAATATATAATATATTATATTATATAAATATAATATTCTTAATTGCATGTAACAGTTCCTTGAAAGGGGAGATTTTTATTTAATAGGCTTGGTTTCTCTTTCGTTCCTCTACCTCGGGAAGGATTGTTCATGTATTCTTCACAGAAGCTTTCATTAGGTGACTCATGTTGGCACAATGTGATGTACCAACCAGTCTGATGTTCAACTGATCAGCCCTTGACTGTTCAATGCCTTGGTTTTTTTGCAAATGCCCTTCTTTGACCCTGAAGCCTTTGCTTGAGAAAAACCCTCCCTCTCTTGATTGCTCTGGCTAAATGAGTATCCCTTCACCCAGTGTTATTTCACCTCATTGGAGAGTATTCATTCAGACATATTTATTGAGTGCTTACTGTGTGCATAGCACTGTACTAAGCTTTAGGGACAATACAATAAAAGAGTTGGTAGGCACATTCCCTGTCCACAAGGAGCTTACAATGGGGGAGGGAGGGCGTGGGGGAGAGGAGCAAGACAGACATTAATATAAATAAATTAGTCAAGATTTGGACTGTCATATTTAGTTCAAATGCCACTCCCTGAAACTCTGTAGTCAGGTGGTCCTTTTCCTGGTACCTGTCAGGCAGGAAACCTGAAAGGAGATCAATTAAATCGTTGGTATTTACTGAGCACTCACTGTGTGCAGAATGCTGTATTGAGCACTTGGGAGACTACAATATGAGTTAATAGACATGAACCTGGCCACCTGAGGAGCTTACAATCTAGCGGGGGAAGGCAGACATTAAAGGACATTACAGATAGGGGAAATGGCTGTGTACAAACATATGTGCATAAGTGCTCTGGGGGTGGGGTGAGTCTCATGTGCTTAAAAGGTACAGATCCAAGTGCATAGGTGACTCAAATAGGGGAAATGAGGGCTTAGTCAGGGACAGCCTTCTGGAGGAGATATGATTTTAATAAGGCTTTGAAGGAGGAGAGAGTGGTGGTCTGTCAAATATAAAGGGGAAGGGCATTCCGGGCCAGTGGTGGATGTGGGCAAGAGGTTGGCAGTGACATGGAGGAGGCAGAGGCTGGGTTGTAGAAGGAGATCAGCGAGGGAAGGTAGGAGGGGGCAAGCTGATTGGGTGACAGGCAGGTAGGTGCTGGGGATTTAGGGCACAGGAAGAGCAAACCCCTACACTTGAGGCAGGGAGACATATAGGTGGCCATGGAGGACACTGAAGAATTCCTTTGCCAACCCCTAAACGTAATCTACGCTCCCCAACATAAGAAAGGATGACAGAGGGACACACAATAATAATTGTGGAATTTACTACATCCTTAGTATGTGTCAATAATACCACCTGTGGTATTTGTTAAGCTCTTACTATGTGCCAGGCACCATGCTAAGCTGGGGATAGTAACAAGATAATTAGGTTATCTAATTATCCCCATCCCACATAAGGCTCACAGAGGGAGGAGAGAGGGAGGGGGAAATAGATGGGGGTGGGGAAGACCACACAAAAATCCTCTGAGAAATGGACAGAACTTATAGTAGGAGCAGCAGCAGAATTTATTGAGTATCCACTATTTGGAGCAGAGGTTCCAACTTTTAAAAATAACAAATACTAGATATAAAGGCATCTGGGACCACACTAGTCCCAAGCAGGGGACAAGCCCGGCTGAAAACTGGATGAACGGCCACCTCGGGAACACTGCCGAGAAAATAGATCTACACCAAAGAAAACGGCTTCATCTACAAGAAAAATTGGAGTATTGCTTCTGGGACCTCTAAACGCACCAGTGCAGGATCACCTAAGAAGTAGCGTGGGTCTAGAAAGTACCCAATTACAAGCAAAAGCTGACTAGGCCGGAGGCTATTTCAGGTATCCAGGTCTTTTTTCTTTCCACCCCCTTCCCTGTCAGAATGCAAATTCTCAGAAGAATAAGTACATAGTCAGTAAAACAAAGGAAGGAGTGCAGAAGGAAGAGTAGAGGAAATACTTGGACTAGGGAACTGGCGGGAAGAGGCCTTTTACAGAACTGGGGTCACTCCAGGCCTGCCAAAAGGTGAACCCCAGAAATCTCCCCAAGGCAAAGGACAATCCAGGATGTTCTGTGTTCCCAGGGGCTGGGGACTTTTGCCAGTGGGACCAGAGCCTCTCGGAGAAATCAGGCGGAATCCATCTCAACCAGAATCCGAAGGCTCTGGCAGAAGCAGACCAGCCTCGACAACATAAGTTCAACGGCTGTTGCGCTCCGTACGTGCTTCATTTCATTATGATTACTGCCACCGTGCTGGTCTGTTCTGTGTTGGTCAGCAGTGAAAATTCAACGTTGTCATTTTCAAGAATTGCATCTCATTTTGTAGATTTGAGGGATCCACGGCCAGACTGAAAGTTATTAGTCAAAGTTCACAGATATTTGAAAAGTCTCTCTCCTCCGTGGCCCTCAAATCCACCAGAATGGATTAAAAATCTGTAAGAATGCACTCCTGCCCCAGGTTAAAGACAATCTGACCTGGTAGCAAAAGAGGGGAGCTCATTCATCAGCTCGGTTCCTCTAACCCACAGGTCCTTCACTAGGCCCTGGGTGAAGACACACCAATCTAGTCAAGAGTTACTTCGGTTAAGAGCTGAAAGAAATGCTGTTCAATTAATGAGATACTTCGGTTAAGAGCTCAAATAAATGCTGCCCAATTACTACCTGTCCTCAATTATCCATTATTCAAGTTCATGGCAAATGTACTTAGAAGCAGCAAGGTCCAACAGAATGAGCACGGGCCCGGGAGTCAGAGGATCTGGGTTCTAGTCCCAGCTCCGCCACTTGTCCACTGTGTGACCTTGGGCAAGTCGCTTCACTTCTCTGTGCCTCCGTTACCTTACCCGCAAAATGGGGATGAAGACCGTGAGCACTACATGGGACAGGGACTGTGTCCAAACCGATGATCTTGTATCTATGCAGTGCCTGGCACGTAGTAAGTGCCTGACAAATACCATTAAAAAAATACTGAAAAAGCTATTCAGCAGTGGGTGAATTCACCTGTCCTTACCATCTTCCACTTGGGAATTCACATTTTTAATTATTTTACTTGGCAGGGTATCAACTAAGAAATTTCCTCCATCTGCTCGTTTTTGAACTGCCTCCCAAAAGTCTAACTTTCCAGTACAAAAATAGAGGTGACTTGGGCTATGCTGGGTACATTCCATAAGGAGATAATCGGAAGGGTGTAATATTTCCAAATTATCACGTAATGCTCACCGAGAAACCTAGAAAGTCAGCTCAACCCCTCAATCCATTTCCTACTGATGGAAAATAAACTTCAATCTTAAAGTCGTGCCCTTTTTTATATTCTTGGATTTTCTCCTTCTTTTCAACAAAAAAAGGGAAGGGGGGAAACGTGAGACTGGATTTTAACGGAACACTGGAGAGGGACATGTATGGTTATTGCATTTTTCAGATAGCCGGTACTTTTTCAGCTACATGAGGATTCACAGGTTAGACCTCTTGGGGGGGGGGGGGGTACGAAGCTGGAAACAACCTACCTCCTGCTGGACTCCGTGACCGCTTTGACCTCAGATATGGTCTTCTAGCCAATGACTGCTTATATTTCTATTCAGTTGACTGCTATTCTGATCCCTGGCTACTGCTGAGGCAGAGAGAGTCTAGGTCCGAGGGGAAGGGTCTTGGGAGTGGGATGGAGCCCCTAAGGCGTGTGGCGGGGGAAGAGAAAACCCTGGGAAAATAAAACTTGGCTACAGCACTGCTAAGATCCCTCTCCCGTATTTATACATCTCGACCAGGGGCTGGGCGCCATCAGGGTACCTGTCTCGAGAAGTTTACGGCTATGGTGGTGCGGTGCAGCCAGACGTGTCAGGATTGAAGGTGCTTTGCCAGACCCATTTCTCATTATCAGAGTTAAGGCGAGGTTGGATAGAGAGAATAGGCAGGTTTGCTCAACCTCTTGCAGCGGGCCCTAAGTGGAAAGAGCCCAGGCCTGGGGGTCAGGGAACCTGGGTTCTAATCCCAGCTCTGCCACATGTCTGCTGTGTGACCTCAGGCAAGTCACTTCATTTCTCTGTTTCCTTATCTGTAAAGTGTGGATTAAGACTGTGAGCCCCACTGTGGGACATGGGCTGAGTCCAACTCTATTAGCTTGTATCCATCCCGGCACTTAGTACAGTGCCTGGCACATAGTAAGCACTTAAATACCACAATTATTATTATTTTTTTTAAGCTCTGCTTGAGAAGGCCACAAGGAACAGGGATGGTGGTGTTAGACTATGCTTCCAATTCTCTAGAAAATTCTCTCAAAACAGTACTTTGCAAGCACCATCAGATTCTTAGAATCAGTTCTACATGAGCTACAACATACTGAATGTGCTCTAGAAGCGTGCGCACGCACACACACAAAAACATGAAGATGATTATGAATCACTTTACAGTGTACCATGGGCTGGTTTAGCCTGAGGACCAAGGTTAAATACCTGCCTGCCAAAAGAACCAAACTGAACCAAAAAAAAAACCCCAAACACTGAAAGTTAGGCCAATCAATCAATCCTATTTATTGAGAGCTTACAGTGTGCAGAGCACTGAATTAAGGCTTGGGAGAGTACAATACAACAGAGTCGGTAGACACATTCCTTGCCACACTGTCCAATGTCATAATGATAGACAAAAAAAAAATAGAAAACCAAATCAAGACCAATCAACATGTCTTTGGAGAGACTTTTCACCAATTTTCATATCAAACTGAAGAGCTGAGCCGAAGTAATGGCTAACCTTTCGATATGGCGGAGAAACGGACTTACTGCACGTGTCAAGTTCAGGTTTCTCCAGAAGTTTCACCAGGGACACCCAAAGGCCACACTGAAATCAAAGAGCAAGACAAGATCAAAAACATTGGAATGCAGAAATCAAAACAGTGCTCGCTGCAACACTTCCAAGGGTAGATCAATCGCTCTGTCGTATTTAATGAGCATTTACTCCGTGCAGAGCATGGTGCTAAGCACTTGGGAGAGTACAATATCATGGAGTTGAGCCTGTGAAGAGAACAGAAGACCCCCAAGGCAAGCAACCAACAGGAAATGTGTCTGATATAGTGTACTCTCCCAAGCGCTTAGTACAGTGCCCTGCACACAGTAAACACTCAGTAAATATAACTGATTGATGGATGAGCAAAAAGGGAAAACAAGACTGCCTTGTTCTCTCTCTCTTGTCCCTCAAGTGCCACCATGCTCAGATTTCTCATTAAATTTCAACACCACTCCCAAACTCCCTTTAAAAACTTTAGTTTTTTTACATTAAGATACTGAATGTTCATTTTGTACTTATGAATAAAAGGCTATTTATTAAACTGGGAAAAATAAAGTTCCGGTTGTCCCTAGAGGAGGGGAAAAAGTTGAGAATGACTGGTCTAAGTAAACACTTTTTCTGCAGTGTTTAGACATTCTTTTCAATGTGTGAGAATGGCCATACTGCCCCCCACCCACCTGCCAAAAAAATGAAAATGAAAAAGTTCAACACAACCATTTACTGCCCTGGAAGCTACCTGAATTTACAAACATTTCTCTCTCTAACATTTGTTCCTCCTGTGCAAATGGCTTCTGGCTAATTCCAACAAAAACCATATGCCTGTCCTGGGTGGCAGCAAATTTTGGGGGCTTGTTATAAAAAAAAAAACCAACACTACTATAGGAGTTCAAATGTCATAGATTCATTCAAACTAAAAGCTTCAGGATTATATGAAAAAAAAAACACAAAACAAAACAATACAGTAGCTGGTCACAAAACCATGCTCAACTTCAAACTAGGCCCCGATCTTTTCTACGCATTTGAGATGGGTTCACATGGGGTCTTTAGTTAGCTTTGTCTCTTTCTGGGCACCAACTCAGAGCAAAGTAAAAGATCTCAACATTTTGTTCCCTTGTAAAATTGAGAGATGGATTTGGAACAGTATAAAGACAATCACATGAAGAAATCTACTTTTTCATGCAAATAAAGCAGTACACAAACACACTGGTTAAAGAGAAAGACAAGGACTCCCTTTCCTATTCAATCACTCCTTTCAATTTCTTTCACTTTCAACATTTTGGGGGGAAAAAGGCTTCATGAATCAAGTCTAGTTCTCAAGGTCCTAACAATGACATTTAATTAGCAGGCTGTCACTTGAACTGGCATTCAAAGCTTTTGTCAAAGACCTAATTCTAAACTAATTCAAACATCCTGTTAGTCCAATATTAATAGGAAATCAAGACAAAGCTTTTATTTGTAATAAGGTCCTAAATAGATATTAGAGGTATATTAATTCTTCAATACGTGAAGTCATTTTAAACATAAAAATTCTCAAGTTCACCTCTCAGAACCAGAGGTAGCTGAATATTCAGTGTTAACTTAACACACAATGCAAGTTCAACAGTTGCAAGTCATTAAGCAACACAGGGCAACCAGGTTTACAAAAAGAGACAGTAACAAATATTCTTCTAATCAACGCAGAAACCAAAAAAGTTCATTCATCTGCTAAAATTAATTCTTGTCCAGGCATCCTTTACACTTTACCCTGGTTTTTACACTAATTAGGAACTTGCTTGAGCCCTGCTTTCAATCGGGAATTTAACCCCTGATCATGAGAACTAGGTTTACTTTAGACATAGTCTGCCTTTTCTCAGCACATACTTCCATTGTAAAGAGAGCAGCTTGATCTGAGCTCAGCGGTGTTTTGCAAACATTGTACTCACAATATCCTCTCAAGAGGTAGAAAGGGAGAGGCATTCGAGAGCCTACGTGGTGTTGTTTTTCTATTCCTGATCTTTTACCTAGTCTGCCTTGCAAACTCTTACAAGTGGAGGTTCATTTTGCATTGAGTTTCCTCAGAACACTTCCCCAGTATAAAGCGAGGCACTCCTTGCTAATTCAGTATTAAATTCCTGCAGAAATTCTGAATCTCCAGCCTGAACAAGGGCCCAAAGAACCATATCTCTTGTACCGGGGCATGATACCCACAGCTTTGGAGAAGCAGCGTGGCCTAGAGGATAGAGCACAGGCCTGGGAGTCAGAAGGATCTGGATTCTAATCCTGTCTCCACCACCTGTCTGCTGTGTGTCCCTGGGCAAGTCACTTAGCTTCTCTGTGCCTCAATTACCTCATCTGCAATATAGGGATTAAGACTGTGAGCCCCATGTGGACAGGGACTATGTCCAACCTGATTAGCTTGTATCTACTCCAGCGCTCAGAATAGTGCTTGACAGGTAATAATAATAATGTTGGTATTTGTTAAGCGCTTACTATGTGCAGAGCACTGTTCTAAGCGCTGGGGTAGATACAGGGTAATCAGGTTGTCCCACATGAGGCTCACAGTCTTAATCCCCATTTTACAGATGAGGGAACTGAGGCACAGAGAAGTTACGTGACTTGCTCACAGTCACACAGCTGACAAGTGGCAGAGCCGACATTCAAACCCATGACCTCTGACTCCCAAGCCCAGGCTCTTTCCACTGAGCCATGCTGTTTCTCGTAGTAAGTAGGTAGTAAGCGCTTAATTTAAGTGCTTAAATACCATCATCATTATTATTTGTGACCATGTGTTATTTCCACGACTTGGTCCCTTTTTCAAAACAACTAAGTACCGCAGTAGATTTTAGATGGCGAGCTCCCAGTGGACAGGGAACCTGTCTTCTGCTTTTTGTAGATCCCAACACAGCTCCTCTACTACCAACGTACACACTGTACCTTGATCTCTTCTATCTGGCCGTGGATCTCCTGTCCACATCCGCCCTCTGGTCTGGAACTCCCTCCCCCTTCCCGACCGACAGTCCACCGCTCTCCCCTCCTACAAAACCCTCCTAAAATCACATCTCCTCCAAGGGGGCTTCCCGGATTTAAGCTCTCATTACCTTCGGCCCCCTCCTTTTTGCATCACCTATGCACTTGGCTGTGTACCCCATAAGCCCATTGATACCTCAGTCCCATAGTATCTATGTACATATCCTTATATTCCTCTCCCCTATCTGTAATTTCACATCTGCCTCCCCTCCATAAACTCTAAGATCCATGACAACACCCCTCTTCACTGCTGAGGAACTGGGGTTTGTTGATTGAACTGAATTCAGTCAACGGCATTTATTGAGTGTTTACCGTGTGCAGAGCACTGAACTAAGTACTTGGGAGAGCACAATACAATAGAGGTGATAGACCTGTTCCCTGCCCACCTGGAGGTCAGAGTCTAGAGAAGCTTCAGCTGAAAACAGCACAGCACTGCTTCCTCCCCACTCCCATTTTATAGTGGCAGTGTTTCTTCGGCCCCTCCCTGCCAAACATTCATTCAATTGTATTTATTGAGTGCCTACTGGATGCAGACAACTGTACTAAGCACTTAAGGGAATACAACACTAAAATACATTCCCTGCCCAAGAAGAGCTTACAGTCTGGGGGGGGTCACACAACACGTGTGCATGCTCACTCTGACTCCATACCACCTTCCCAGCTACCTTCCATCCCTTATAAATGGAAAAATTGAGGAAAATAAGACTTTGGGTCCTACTGCTAAGAAGAAAAAAAAATGCCAATATGTTTAGTGGGACCTGCCCAAGATTGGAGCCTGAAATATTCAAAAGGATGCATTTTGTTTCTAATATAATTGCAAAAAGTTTTTAATTTTTTATCTTCCCTTCATGAGAGAGACTCTCTTTTCAGTGGTAGGGAAGAATAACTTGAGTTTGAGAGGACAGCTTTAAATCCTATATGATTGACTCTGGTCTTCAACACACCAATCCAATAAATTAAATTCTATACAGTTTAATGGGTGGGTTGAACTTAAAAAAAAAAAAAAATAGGAGTGTGTGGCCTGCTCAGCCCTGCAAACTACTTGGGTGCCCATTGGGCAGGATGAGAAGCCAGGGAGGTAGACAGGAAAGTTTATGACAGCTCTAGATTTTCAATGCCAGGAGCTTTTTTCTTTCCCTAATCCCACTCTGGAGTTCCTGAGGGACTAAGAGGCAGCTGTTTGATAGATCAGAGAAGGGAGAGGGTTATAGCATCTGAGAGACAGCCTGCTTCTTTATTCCTTTGCAGTCCTGAATGAACCCAATTAGAGTTCTCTTGCTGTATTGTACTTTCCAAGCACTTAGTACAGTGCTCTACACACAGTAAGCGCTCACTAAATACGACTGAATGAAGAAGCATGGAAATGAGGGGAATTTCATGGTGTCACAGGACCTTGACTCCCAAGCCCCTGCTCTATCCACTACTCCATGCTGCTACATCGCTACCATAGCCAACAGTGGCCATTAAACTTACTCCGATTGGTTGTCAGCAAGCAGAAGGATGCCCAGAACTGTAGTCCTTCTATACAAGGGGAAGAAAATTCTGATTCTTCAGGCTATCTTAACAGCTTAGCAAAATACTATCCATAGATTCACACTCTCTGGATACTTCTTTTAATCTAGTTTTATAAACCTTCTTTCACCTCCCCAGATAACTAAGCCCCGGGGCAGGTGAGAAGCTTTTCTCAGGCAGTGCCTTGCATATGAGGAGGAAAGAAAGAGACAGTGTTATATGCAAGGCACTGCCAGAGAAAAGCTTCTCACCTGCCCCAGGTCTCAGATCAATGGTCCATTCGGCCCAGTATTACAGATCCTTAGAATAATATGGTCATTGACTTGCTGGTTATCCACCCTCACCATAATGAACTAATTATTTAACACCCACAACTTTCCCTCCAATAATCACCTGCTCGATTGGGGGGGGGGGGGGAGGGGGAGCAAGTGGATAAGCTTCCCAGTTATTTTTCAATACAACTGAGACTTGCATGAGTGAATTTGGAGAAATTAGGGTCTACCTTGCCTCGGATTTTTAAAAAATCATATAGAGGACTCAGCAAACACGGGCTTAGTTTGCCAGAATAAAATTACCACTTTGCAGATATTCTTTGGCCGATCTGTGTGTGTCTGTAGTGTACTTGTTAAGTCACGATCACATATACAGGCAGGCATGATAGAACTAGACCGGGATTAAAACTGTAATGTGTGATGATTTGCCCAGGTTACAACCACCCAACAAATCAACCACTCTGGGGATAAAAACCTGTATTTTCTGATGTCTTAACGTTATGCATAAGACCCTGAAATTCCAGGGAGTGCTACAGGTAAGTAAATCCCTTCCCCCCACTCCCGTCCCTCCCCTTCAGCTGAGATTAAGCCATCGACAATGAACAGACTTGAGGAAGCTCTGCCCCTAGATTTTCAAGGCTTCAAAGAAACCCTTGAGCAGATTACCCAAGAAAGTGTTGAACTGGGGAGGTGACAATTTAGAAATAGATGGTGCAGAGGTCAATGAGTTAATTGCATCTCATTCAGAGGAATCATTGTCTAACTAGGGCCTCACAGAACTTCAACAATCTAAGGCATCTTTGTTGCAAGATGCCAAAACAGATGAAAAAAACTGCCACGGTTTCCCGACCCTCAGCTTAAAATTTGGGGATGAAAAAGTCTTGCATCAAGACTTCTGTCAAACAAGCGGGTGAATTTATAAATAGAAAGGCGAAGAACCTAACCGAGAGAAGCTTTCATAGCTAGGCGGGTGTTTAGGACTTGGGCTACTCCAAGGCGTTTTCTGAAAAAAAGAAAACTGTTTTTTGACCTACATTGGACAAATGCATCACTAAAACTCAAAAACCACTAACAATCAACAGAACAGGCTTCAACTTCTGTGGTCTCCTGCAAAGACTGATGGTCGTAACTTCTTGTTGAATATTGGGATGTTATGTTTTGGACCACTAGTTCAGTGATGCTTAGCACTACATGTAAATCATCTCATTACTATTCCAGAGGTTCTGGAATTGATATATATATAAAACTATGTGACAGGCCCTGTACTAAGCACTGGGGTAGATGATGATGATTGTGGTATTTGTTAAGCAATTACTATGTGCCAGGCACTGTAATAAGAGCTGGGGCAGATCCAAGCTAGAGATACAAGCTAATCGGGTTATTAACAGTCTATGCCTGCTATACTGTTGTATTGTACTTTCCCAAGTGCTTATTACAGTGCTCTGCACACAGGAAGTGCTCAATAAATATGACTGAATGAATATGTCCAACATAGGGCGCGGAGTGGAGAGAAGCAGAGAGAAGTGAAGTGACTTACCCAAGGTCACACAGCAGACAAGTGAAGCCAGGATTAGAACCCAGGTCCTCCGACTCCCAGGCCCCATGCTCCCTCCACTAGACTATGCTGCTTCTCATTTATGACACAACCAGATTTTCAAGGAACATGGCCCAGTTGTATTTTGTGGTACACCTCTATTACCATTGGGTTAAGTACAGAAATGCCATAAGTCCTACATGTGTGTGTATTTTGTTGGGTTCTTTTACTAAAAGAAATGTAAAACACAATGAGAAACTGCACGGAGAGTCACTAAAAGGGTATTGCAAAAATATGAGTGTTGTCAACTGGCCAATGGACCATATTGGAAGAAAAAGTTATATCTCTAATACAACAGGCAGAAGGATGGTTACAGAAAAGATTTACACATGCTAAGCTGCTTGGCACCAGTTTAACACTGATTAAAATATGGACAAAGTGAAGGAAATTGAGAGCTCTGATTTTCTGAAATTGGATTTCTGAACATAAAAAGGTTAGAAAAATATTTATCAAATGCACTTGCTAACTAGGTGAGTCATATTTACTCTCGCATTTGCTTACATCTGTTTTCTGGGTAAAGAATCATTCAATTTCCAGGAGAGGGGTTGGCTCATATTGGGTGGTGCCCAACATAGCAGAGTATCAATAAATATTAGTTAACGGCTAAGCATAATGACCTTTGGTCAGTGGCCTGTCATAACTTCAAAAAACGCTTAATGGCCTCTACGGAAAAGACCCCATTTAGACCTTACAAAAGTAGCAGTATATTCCATGCAATGTCCAAGATCGTGTTAAAAGTCATTCCACTGCATCTTTTTTGATAGCTTAATATAAGCATGTAGTCCAAATAAAAATCTTATTAGAAAACTAAGATTTATGGACAATTTAAGACAATAGAGGCAGCACCTTGTACTCTCCTGCTTGACCCTTTATTCACATAACAATTCATTTTAGCAGACTGAAAAACACCCACTGGGGGGGAGGGGAGAATAACAATATAAGAATCACATAACAAATGCTCCATCCTCACACAGCCTGTGCTCCAGAGGACAAGTGGTAGTTGCAGGGCCTAAGGAATTTCCAGCAGGGTGGATGTGAGGTTGTATGAGGACGAAGAATATTTTTCCCCTTTTATCCTACCCTAGAATCATTTGGCCTACTCACTATCTGTAGGAGTGAGAAGTGATGGAGTGATGGGAAGCAGCATGACCTGGTGAAAAGAACACAGAACTATGAATGAGAGGACCTGGGATCTAAACTCGGTTCCGCCACTTGCCTGCTGTGCGACCTTGAGCAAGCCTCTTCTCTGTGCCTCGGTTTCCTCATCTGTAAAAGGAGGATACAATGAAAAGCAGCGCATCTTAGTGGAAAGAGCCCGGGCTTGGGAGTCAGAGGATGTGGGTTCTAATCCCAGCTCCGTCACTTGTCTATGTAACCTTGGGCAAGCCACTTGACTTCTCTGTGCCTCAGTTACCTCATCTGTAAAATGGGGATTAAGACTGTGAACCCCACATGGGATGACCTGATTATCTTCTGTCTACCCCAGTGCTTTAGAACAGTGCTTGGCACATAGTAAGCACTTAAGAAATGCCATCACTGTTATTGTTGGAGAAGCAGCATGGCTCAGTGCTGGAAAGAGCACGGGCTTTGGAGTCAGAGGTCATGAGTTCGAATTCCGGCTCTGCCACTTGTCAGCTGTGTGACTGTGGGCAAGTCACTTAACTTCTCTGTGCCTCAGTTACCTCATCTGTAAAATGGGGATTAAGACTGTGAGCCCCACGTGGGACAACCTGATTCCCCTGTGTTTACCCCAGTGCTTAGAACAGTGCTCTGCACATACTAAGCGCTTAATACCAACATTATTATTGCTGCTGTTCTCTCTCCTACTCAAACTGTGAGCCTCATGTAGGAGAAGGACCGTGTCCCACCTGATTAACTTCTATCTACCCCCGCATAGAGTACAGTGCTTGGCACACAGAAAGTGCTTAATAGCATAATTATATTATCATCACTATGTGGAGAAGCAGTGTGGCCTACTGGAGAGCGCACAGGCCTAGGATTCAGCTGGATTCTAATCGCAGCTTCACCACTTGCCTACTTGTGACCTTGGTTAAGTCACTAAGTCAGTCCTCAAGAACCTCCAGTGACTGCCCAGCTATCTCCACATCCAACAGAAACTCCTTACCACTGACTTGAAAGCACTCAGTCACCTTGCCCCCTCCTACCTCACCTCATTGACTTCCTATTACAACCCAGACCATGAGCTTCGCTCCTCTAAAGCCAACCTACTCACTGTACTTGGATCTCATCTATCACGCCGCTGACGTCTCACCCACATCCTCCCTCTGGCCTGGAACTCTCTCCCCTTTCATATCTAACAGACCACTACTCACCCCACCTTCAAAACTGTATTAAAATCACATCTCCTCAAAGAGGCCTTCCTTGACTGAGCCTTCATTTCCCCTAATCCCTCTCTCTTCTACATCACCTATGCACTTGGAGCTGTAAAAAAAAAAAAATTATGGTATCTGTTAAACGCTTACTATGTGCCAAGCACCGCTCTACAAGCTGGGGTAGATACAGGGTAATCAGGTTGTCCCATGTGGGGCTTGCACTTTTAATCCTCATTTTACAGATGAGGTAACGGAGGCAAAGAGAAGTTAAGTGACTTGCTCAAGGTCACACAGCAGACAAGTGGCAGAGGAGGGATTAGAACCCACGACCTCTGACTCCCAAGCCTATGTTCTTCCCAATAAGCCACGCTGCTTCTCTGCACTTGTTATTCACCCTACTCTTGGCCCCAGGGTACTTACGTACATAGCATGTCCTAGTGGGTAGAGCAGGGGCCTGAGAGTCACAATCATATCTGACAGAACACCATTCTCCTCACCTTCAAAGCCTTATTATAAACACATCTGCTCCAGGAGGCCTTCCCCAACTAAGCCCACTTCTCATCTCATCCCTATCCCTTCAGCATCACCCTTGCACTCAGATTTGCGCCTTTTAATTTACCCCGCCCTCAGCCTCACAGCACTCAGACATTAATATAAATGAATAAATTGTGGATGTGTACCTGTCTCCCCTTCTCAACTGTAGGCTCTTTGTGGGCAGGGAATATGCCTACCAACTCTATTATATTATAATAATAATAATGTTGGCACTTGTTAAGGGCTTACTGTGTACAGAGCACTGTTCTAAGCGCTGGGGGAGATACAGGGTCATCAGGTTGTCCCACGTGAGGCACAGAGAAGTTAAGTGACTTGCCCAGAGTCACACAGCTGACAAGTGGCAGAGCCGGGAGTCGAAGCCATGACCTCTGACTCCGAAGCCCAGGCTCTTTCCACTGAGCCACGCTTCTCCCTACATTTAGGACAGTGCCCTGCACACAGTAAGCACTCAATAAATACAATTGACTGATTCAGAATTATCACCCCAGACTGTCTGGCTGATTTGGAGAAGCAGCATACAAGTGGTTTGTTCTCTTGGGTGTGTGGAGCACAGAGCAGTTCTTGAATACCTATCTCTAGGGCTTTAGATAAGGAGGCTCACAATGTGCTGACCCAGAAGACCCAAACTCTATTCTTAAATTGGATTGGAAGCTCCTTGAAGACAGGGATCTGATCTTTTATATTTCTTGTGTACTCCCTAAGCATCTAGTACAGATATCTGCATACTGAAAGCACACAATAAATACTGTTGAAAGTGATGTTGCTTTCACTACAAACTAGAGTACCACAAAATGTAGCGCACACTACCTCATTTTGAAAAACTCTGCAAGGGTGGTTGAAGTTGCCACCGTGAAATTAGATATCAATTTTAAAATACATCTTAAGAATATGTGTATGTGTGTGTTGTGTGTGCGCATGTGCACCTAATAAGAACAGTTATTTGGAAAGGAAGTAATCATCACTTAGCTAATATTCTTTACTCTCTGCTCCCATTAAGGAAACAACATCATGAGCCATTCTAGTAATTAGACTGGGGAGCTCGTAAGAAACCAAATTGTCTGAAGGCATTTCAAAAAATGAGAACAAAAATAATAAAATAATTCCTCAGGGCTAAAATAATTCTCCCTTAAACATGCTCCAAAGACACCCCAGGAGGAGAAAACATTAATTGTATAAGTATTCTATATTGAGGAAAGAATCAACAAAATGTAGAGCATGAAGTTGGAAAAACAGTGGAAAAAACGGTTTAAGGTATCAGAGAACCTTTCCTATGGGGACAGATCCCAGGCCTGGCAATTAGAAGGACCTGGGTTCTAACCCCAGCTCTGCCACTTGTCTGCTGTGTGATTTTGGGCGAGTCACTTCACTGCTCTGTGCCTCCTGTAAAGTGTAAAATGGGGATTAAAACTGTGAGCCCCATGTGGGACAGGGACTGTGTCCAACCCAATTTGCTTATATTCACCCCAGCGTTTATTACAGTGCCCGATAGAGAGTAAGTGCTTAACAAATACCACACCTAGTATTATTAAAATTTAAAGTGAAAACACAAACTCAAATATATAATGCATTTTGTAATTTCAAATGAAAATTTTCAGATTTCATTCCAAGTTGACTTCATTCTTAATGGTATAGAATATAGAAAGCAGGAGCCATACATTTACATATTCCTATAATGGTCTAGCCTGTGTGAACTCCTCCTCGTGAAATGTAAACAGATTTCAAACAAATAAAGATAAGCAGAGAAGTTGAAGAGAACACCTGCTCAGAGAATGCTTGAAGAAATTTCCTCCAGCCTCCCAAACTGGGAGAAAAGCACAGCTCTCCAAGTGCTGGAAAAGAAAAAGGGATGACCCAGAAGGGACATTGAAGACTCACTGGCAAATGCATTTTTAGTAATCCCAGGATGATGCTATGGAAATTCTATCTCATTGACTGTTTCTCGAGAGGTCTCCGGCCTGCTCTTAAAATCTAATCCTCCTACCTGTGCCACCAACTCAACTTCCTTGCATAAGCACTTGCTTCCAACCTTCTCTCCTCCCTTACTATCTTCAGCTTCTCACTCCCCTCTGGCTCTTTCTCTACCACCTTTAAATTTTCTCAAGTCGTCCCCACACTAAAAGAGTCCTTCCCTGGATCCCATCGCACCCTCCAGCTTTCATCCCGTTTCTTCTAGTTCTTGTCCAAACTTTTGGAAACTGTGGTGCATCTACACACCTTGCCTTCCCTTCCTCTTCACCACCTCTCTTCGCGACCCTCTGCAAACTGGTTTTCGCCCTTTTCGCTCAACTAACAACTGCGCTCACCAAGGTCTCCGATGACAAGTCATCGAATCTATTTAGCCAAGTCGAATCTATTCAAAGCTGTCCTAATCCTCCTTGACCTTTTGACTGCCTTCAGCACCACTGGCCACTACTTTTGGCCTTGGCTTCAGTGCCATGGTACTCTCCTGGATCTCATTCTATGAACACTCCAGTTTCCTCAGTTTGGCTTTTCTTTGTCATTTCACCCTCTAACTGCAGGTGCCCTGCAAGGCTTTCTTCTGTGTCCTTTATTCTTCTGACTTTATACTCATTTTCTCGGGATGTGGCATCAACCTCTATGCAGCTGACTCCCCAATCTATCTCACTAGACCCAACTTCTCAACTGCCCTAAAATCTCACATTTCCTCCTGCCTCTAAGATATTTCCACAGGCGACCCACCGGAACCTTAAACCCAATGACAAAAACTAAAATCATCTTCCTTCCTCAACCTGCAACTCCTCCTACCTTTCCCGTCACAATGACATCATCCTCCCTGTCTCCGTAGCCCGTAATCCTAGCTTTATCCTTGACTCCTCGTTTTCTTTTAGCTCTTACATTGTTAAATTCTACCAGAGCAGTCCTTTCTTCTCCATCCAAATGGCCACCACCATTTCAGTTCAGTTCAGGCTAACTGATCGGATCCCAGCTTGACTACTGTATCAACCTCTTCACCGGGTTCCCCACCCTCCAGCTCTCGCCTCTCCAGTCCACACTTCACTTAGCTCCTCAAATTATCTTGCTCAAATGTCATTCAGCACACATCTCTCCTCTCCTCAAAAGTCTTCAGTGGCTACTCATTCTTCTCTGAATCAAGCAGAATCTTCTGACCATTGCCTTTAAGGAACTGCATCAGCTCTCTCACCGCCTTGCCTATTTTCTCTCTCTTCTTACTACATCCTAGCTCACTCCTTCCTTCCCTTCCAAGCCCAACTTTTTACTGTGCATATCCTTCCAACTGTCCAGCCTCCGAGCCATGGCTCATGCCCTTCCTTATTCCTGAAACTCCCTCCCGCTTCAGATTCATCACATCTCAGCCTTTCCCATCAAAGCCCATTGCCTCCAGGAAGTCTGCCCCAATTAAGTTTTCCTCTCCCCGGGCTACATCTTCCCATTAATCATCTCAACGCTTTTGCACTTGCAATGTTTTTTTCAACGTTTGTACCCATTTCTTCCTACTATCGGTAAATTATTATGTATGTTCCTCCTCCCTGTCCCCCTTGTTAGATGGTAAGCTCCTTGTGGGCATGGATCGTGTCTCCTACATCTATCGTACCCTCCCAAACACTTACTGCAGGGCTCTGCACAAGAAGATGCTGATTGATTCATCACTCCCCTCCTCAAAAGCTTTCAACAGCTATCCATTGCTCTCCGCATGAAACAGAAAATCCTATCAGTAGATTCAAGCCTCTCCATCATTCTCCTCCTTACCTTAGAACAATGATACACAGTAAATGTTTAACAAATACCAAAATTATTATCATATCCCAGATGTCAACCACTGTGCCTATTCTTTTAGACTCTGAGCCCCAATGGGGGTCAGGGACTGTGTCCAACCTGATTGACGTGCATCTACTCCAGCGCCTAGAACACATAGTAAAGCACTGAGTATCATAATGACTTATAATTACTATTACCTTCCCGATCTCTTTTCTAACTACACCCCTGTTCACCCTCTTTGCTCCTTGCAACCTAACCTCTTAGCTATATCTTTCTCGCAGCTTTCCTGCCTCCCCAATGCAAGGAATTCTCCCCGCTTCAAGGCTGTCCTAAAAACAATTCCTCCACTAATCTCCACTCTCACATATAAGTTTATTCATTTAACAACTCCTTTTATGTTTGCTCTTATTAACAGTTGTATCTTTTTCCCTGTTGGTCTCATGAAATGTCCACTACCTGTGACTACCCGATTCTCCCATTAGACTGGAAGAACCTTGAGGGCAGGGATTTCATGGTCTACATTTAGTGTAGGTTCTACAAAGTCTAATAGGGTGTCCTGTGTACAGCAGATGCTCAAATACTGAAGATGATTGGCTCCAACCAGCAGAGAGGCTCGGAATGATGTGGAGATTTCCCATTCTTGGAAATGGTCTTTGTAAAGGTCTAATACGTCTGAAATCCTATAGAAGAGGGATTAGAACTCATTAAAGTCTAAGTTTGCAATAGAGGAACATTAAAAACTGGGTAAGGACCAAAAAATAAAAAAAGAAAAGCAAAAAGCAATAAGCAATACAGTCAAGTCAGTTGCTGGTAATCTTTCAATTGCAGAGCCTAACTGGTTGCAGAAGATGGGTATTTGTACCAGTAGGACTAGAATGACTGATTCTTACAAAAATGTGCTGTATGGCTCTTGGAATTTTTCTTCTCAATGTGACCTCTTACAGTCTCATTCTCCTTAAGCATTAATGTTTCTCAAAAGTAATTGACACACACCTTGATTCTGTAAGCTCCCAAACTACACACCTTGCAGTTTGGAGGTTAAAATGCAATACTGAAAATCCCAAATTCAAATTATGGTTATATCTACAAAAACCAAACAAAAAACCCTACTAATCACATTCAAATAATTTGAATGCATTCCTTCTCCTCCCCCAATATCTAGCAGTAACAGAGAACCAAAGAACTTAAATATATTAAGTCTTAAAACGCTACATGAGCAAATGGAGTAGTAATAAGCAAGAAGCTAGTGAAGGAAGGGAAGAAAAAAGGAAGTTTCTATTAAATTTGTTGAAGTGCCCAGAGGTGTAGAAATTTCCATTTGGACAGTGTAATAAGATTGCAGGAGAAACCTCTCAAATGAAGTTCTGAGGATTCAGCAATTATTGTTTATTTATCATTTACTTGTGTCTACTATTGGCATCTCTTCTCTCACTCTTTACTACTATATACAGACTGTCTTGCCTACCACTGGTATCAGGCTCCCCAAGTCTCCATGGGTTGGCAAAACGGTGTTTAGTTTCCTGACTTGAGGAACTAACTACAAGGCTTTGGAAACACTGGGAAAAGTTTAAAAGTTTAAAAGAGTAGTGATGGTGAAAAATAAGCATACTTAGCCAGTATTAAATAGGAATAATAAAGGAACGTACAGCATACAAAAATCATTCCTTTTTAATATGAGAACAAATTATTCTAGAAATGTATTTAACAGGGAAATTATTGTCTTTTAATCTTGTCTTTTCTTCTTCAGAAATTGTTCACTTAATCTTTCACTTAGAAATCAAGCTTAAGGGCAAAAATCACAATGAAAGCAGGAGGAAAATGAGGAATACGTCCATTGGACCTTAACACTGAAGCATAATGTGAGAATGTGCATAGGATTCTGCAGAGCCACCTTATCCTTGCAGAGTGATGAGAACAGAAGATTAGAAACATCAGGGGTCAGCCACAGAAAACCATGTCTCAGTTGTCTACCACGGTATACAAAATAATTTACAGTCTATTAAGTGCGGGTACTCAAAACTGCACTGGGAAAATCTGCCGTTGATAGGACAAACTGCAGTCGCTTTATGGCTACTGTCTCTGCTATTAGGTTGTAAATTAATCTAGGTCGCACCTGATACTTTTGTAAATACCTTAAGTGTCTAAACATCATCTATACACAGTATATGCTCAATCAATACTGTTGATACTGACAGACTTTCACGGGGCCCTGCTGTGTATTTCAGTAAATACATCAGTTGGTTTGAGCTAATCCCTCATCTGCCATACAATTTTGCACCTATTTCACACTCTACCTATAGATCAATGAGGAAGCTGAACAAGCGGCCCCAGGGGCATCCGATTCATTTTTTTTCTTTTTAATTTCCCAAAGCATGCCTCCAGTCCACTCTCTGCCTCTTCTAATAGTGGTACTATTGTTTTCCCCAATCGCAGGATGGATTTAGCAGCTCCATCAGTTAACACTGCTTTCTTCTAATAGGGGGAAACCACCGTATCTCCCTCCCCAAGATCCAATGTGATACACCGCCACATTTGCTCCTGTACACGAGCTGGAAAGCCACTGCTGACGGAAATCCAGATAACAATGGTAATAATGATGGTATTTGTTAAGTGCTTACTATGTGCCACACACTGTTCAGGATGCTCAGATATCAGGATGACCCTGTCCACATCAGTTACGTACTTAACTGCTTCATTCAGCTCTGCCCTCTCCTCTACCAAGCAGTATTATTTCTCCAACCTAAGTGACTCCCAAGCCCACTGCCCTCACCAGTTGTTTCAGATGCTCAACTCCCTCCTCAAGCCCCCTACCTCACCCCCACCATGAGCTGGCCACATATTTCATTGAAAAAATGTAAACCATCAGGCATGATCTCCCTAAATCTCCCCTGCTCTTCTCCAAGCCCTCCCTCTCCCTGCCCCATCTTCACCTCTCTCATCTTTCCTAGCGGTATTTCAAGAGATCTCTCACCTCCTCTCAAAATTAATTACTTCCATCTGCACCTCTGACCCCATTCCTTTGCACCTTATCAAAAAACTTGCCCCTTCCCATCTTCCCTCTCTGACTGCCACCTTCAATTGTTCTTTCTCCAACAGCTTCTTTCTCAATGCTTTCAAACACACTCACGTATCACTTATTCTAAATAAATAAATAAATAAATAAAGACCCTCCCTCGATCCCACGGCTCCTTCCAGTTATTGTCCCATCTACCTCCTACCATTCCTCTCCAAACTCCTTGATCGAGTTGTACTGTAATAATAATAACTGTGGTATATGTTAAGCACTTACTATGTGCCAGACACTGTACTAAGCAGTGACATAGATACAAGTCCCACATGGGGCTCACGATCTTAATCCTCATTTTACAGATGAGAAAATGAGGCACAGTAAGTGACTCACCTAAAATCTATAGTTCTATTTATCTACTTTGATGGTAGTGATGCCTACTTGTTTTGTTTTGTTGTCCGTCTCCCACTTCTAGACTGTGAGCCCGTTGTTGGGTAGGTATTGTCTCTGTTGCCGAATTGCACTTTCCAAGTGCTCAGTACAGTGTTCTGCACACAGTAAGCGCTCAATAAATACGATTGAATGAATGAATGAGTCACAAATTTGAATTTGATACTTGGGCTTGGCATACTACCGCAGGGTCAACACTTGTTCAGTAGGCATCACAAATACAAGACCGTAGCGCTTAGCAAGCACTTAATGCCGTAAGTGGCACACACCTTGGAGAAGTTACCTGGGGAACTTCAGTACAGTGACAAAATAAATAAGTCTTGTCTTCAGGGTAAGATGCTTCAATGATGAGCAGATGTGGGCTTTTCCCCTGCCCTCGCTGCTCCTTCAAAGACCACAAATTCAAAAAGTTTCTAGAGGTAGTAGGTATAACTGTCCTTTCAATGCAAGGACAGACTTGTTCAAGGCATAAAAAAAAGCAACTTTTAAAATCAATCAAGTGATCTTTCTGCTGTAGAACTGCTAGCAGAAAAAGACCAAGTGCTTACTGAGCACTTACTATGTGCAGAGCACTATACTCAGCACTTGGGAGAGTACAAGAGAGTTGACAGACACCTTCCCTGCCAACATCCATCTTACAGTTAAATTGCCATGTGGATGCAAATGCAATGTCACCTGTTTTTAGACAAAAGCCCACCCTGTGCTATGCCTTGTTGTAATCTAACTCAATAGACAGGATCAAATTAAGCAATATAAAAAGACATGACTAATTATGCTTCCGATGCACCAAATTGCTTCCTGCCTTCATCCACATGAAGTATAATATGAACTCTCCTTATACTTGCAAGACTACCTACCCTCTACTTCCATGTAGCTATTGATGCCATAAATGAGCCAGGGAGACCGTAGACACCTGCAAGTATCTATCATCAAACGAAAGCCTGTGGCTAACGTATCAGAATCAAGTCTTCGGAAAGCGTGGAGCTTCCTACTGCTCCTTGAAATCGTCATCTCTTTTTTCTACTCCATCTTGTACAGTCTAAGCCAGACACCCCTGCACTGGAAGCATCCTATGCAACGGGAGGAGAAACCAGAATGACTGGGACTGGGGGAGGGAGAGAATGGAGGAATAGTTCGGGAATATAAAATTTATATTTTGACCATGCCATCAACGATTCACCCAGCAGTTTGGATTGTGAATGAAATTCCTGGACAGTGAAGAACAAGTCTTCTTCTATCATTCTAGTCCTCAGTATATCTCCTGAAGCTCTTAAGTGAAAATTTTCCCAGTGTGCTTTTTGCCTGCTACCCCTTTCCAACTTCTAATCCTCCTTCCAAGCATTATACAGGTTTGGATCACTCTCCACTCCAGCACTTCAGTTTGTCTCCTCCTTTTCTTCAAAAAACGTCTTTAAATCGACCCTTCTAGAAACCTATTTCTTCCAAGGCCCTCCCTAAAATTTCCACACTACAAGCCACTCCGTGAAAAGCTCTACCCAAGGACCAGCGTGGCCTAGTGCAAAGAGCCGGGCCTGGGAGTCAGGGCCTGAGTTCTAATCCCAGCTTGCCTGCTGCGTGACCTTGGGTGAGTCACTACTTCTCTGTGCCTCATCTTCCACATCTGCCAAATGAGGATTAAATGCTACTCCATCCTACTTAGACTGTGAGCCCGTATGGGACAGGGACTGTGCCCAACCTGATTATCTTGTATCTACTCCAGCATGTAGTACAGTGCTGAGCACATAATAAGCAATTAATACCAAAATCATCTAGGACCAGGGAGCAAGAGGGCAGCAAGCAGGCTAAGTCACCTCTCAGTTCTTTTCCTTCAACTTCCAGGTCCATCCACTGTCTTCTGATGAAGTGCGATTCCCCCGCCCCAGACTTCCTGGCCCTTTCCCTCTCTACAACAGACATGAGCATTAAAATAATAATAATTAAAATAATAATAATTATGGTATTTGTTAAGCGCTTACTATGTGCCAGGCACTGTACTAAGCGCTGGGGTAGATACAAGCAAATCGGTTGTACACGGTTCCTGTCCCAAATGGGGCTCACAGTCTCAATCCCCGTTGTACAGATGAGGTAACTGAGACCCAGAGAAGTGAACTGACCTGCCCGAGATCACACAGCAGACGCAGGGCAGAGGCGGGATTAGAACCCATGACCTTGTGACCCCCAGGCCCATGCTCTATCCACTACGCCATGCTGCTTCTCATTACTGAACGCCTTCTAATAACCATCACTTTACAAACCGGTAGTGACTGTCTCACTCAACAAGAGTCTACTGACTGGATCCAGGGTAAACCATTTCTCTTTTTCATGTGTCCTTCCACTAGCCTGACCCAGAAAAGGGGGCTTCAAGGAAGCAAGGGTCCCCTTCTCCAGTCTTCCCTGGTTGGGGCAGCGACGAGTGGGGGCTTTTCTAGGTCCCCCGCCCCCATTATCTATATATGGTACCCCTTCTGCCTGGGGTGCTGGGTGATGAGGAGAACAGTCGACATCCAGAAAGGATGGTTTCACTTGTAGCACAAGGTTCTGGCCAGACGTGGCATGGCTATCAAGCTCGAGCTTGTCCTCTAGACTGTAAGGTCGTTGGGGGCAGCGCTCAATAAATACCACTGATTGAATAATAGCATTGCATGAGGCCGTTCAGCCTTGATGAAGGATGACTTTTGGTGAGAGGTACGTCTTTTGGAGAGGGTTTTCCTCACTGGAGCAGAGGCTGTTGGGGGCCGGGGGGAGGAGGAGTCCTCTAGACTACAAACTCATTATGGGCAGGGAATGTGTCCGTTATATTGTTATACTCTACTCTCTCAAACACTCAGTACAGTGCTCTGCTCACGGTAAGCACTTATAAATACGATCGAGTGGCTTTGTAATCAGACAAGCTCTGAGATCAGGCCTTCTAAACCTGCCCAGAGATAGAAGTGAATGTCTGACGAGGTGGCACTTCCCCCTGAAACAACCACCTTTGCCTGCATATGCCCTGCTCTTATGCTCCTGCCATTTCCCGGCTCCCGTCCGTCTACTTGGAAAGAGTATGTTTGTGTCTTCTTGCTGCTTTTGCTCAACCAATGTGCTGGGAGCAGAGTACTGTACTAAGTGCTTGGGAGAGTACAATACAACAGAGTCAGTAGACAAAGACACGGTCCTTGCCCACAAGGAGCTTACAGCCTAGAGGACAGTTGTGCTTTTATTTTGTTCCTGTTTTCCCCCCTGGTTTTTGCGGGAAAATTGAGACGACATCCCTGACCTCTCAAACAGCATTCTCAAAGGTGGCTTACACAAATGGGTCGGGTCACAGCGGTGCCTGCTGTTGCTGAGGCTTCAGGAATACTCTGTTCCGTGGCCACAGAATGCACCCATTCTCCCTAGTACCTTTCCCCCTCTTAACTGTTGGTGCTGAGCAATGATCACCCAAATGGCAACTGGTCAGAAAAGAAGATTCACTGTACCTCCCAGGGGACAGTGTGCAAGATTTTCCAGGTGGCACTCACACCCACAGATATGATCTAATTGTCAGCAGTATTTTCTTCAAACCGAATGCACATCTAAAAATCACATCTCCTCCAAGAGGCTTCCCCAACTAAGCCCTCATCTCCCCTACGTGCCCTTCGCTTCTGGTGTCACCTCTGCACTAAGATCTGTGCCCTTTAAGCAACTTAATATTCACCCCAGCCCTTCTCATAGCTTAATACTCCATTTCCCCTAGCTGAAATTTATTTTACTGTCTCCCCATCTAGACTGTAAGCTCCTTGTAGGCAGGGATATTTACCAACTCTGTTACACTGTACTCTCCCCAGGCACTTAGTACAGTGCTCTGCACACAGTGAGCACTCAATAAATACCATTGATTGGACGGTACGACAATCTACCTATTTCATGATTTGACTATGTACTGTTCAATGTTTATTCGATTCAGTTGTATGTCTTTAATTTGCCTGCCCATTCCCATGTCTTTTCTTAGACTGTAACCCCTAAAGGACACACAAGAGAAGCAGTGTGGCCTAGTGGAAAGAGCAGAGGCCTGGGTTCTAATCCTGGCTCCACCTCTCACCTGCTTTGTGACCTTGGGTAAGTCACTTCGCTGAGCCTGTTACCTCACCTGTAAAATGGATATTCAATACCTGCTCTCCCTTCTACTTAAACTATGAGGCCCATGTGGGGCCTGATTATTTTGTACCTATCCCTGTGTCCAACCCAATTTGCCCATATCCACCCCAGTGCTTAGTACAGTGCCTGGCACATAGTACATGCTTAACAAATACCATTATTATTATTACAGTGCTTGGCATATATCAAGTGCTTGACAAATACCATGATTATTATAGTAAGTGCTTAATACCCTACCTTTCCCAGCACTTTGAAGAGGCACTGCACATTGTAAGCCCAAGCTCACAAAGCAGTCAGTCCAGCAATTAAGCAGTAGTACTTAATGAGCACTTTCTCTCTGCAGAGCTTTGTACCAAGAGCTAGGGAAAGGTACAATGGCAACACATACATGATTGTGCTTAATAAATACTATACATCGATACACTTCTGCAGCTTCTCCTGAAGTCAAGTAAAACAGTTCTGATCATACCCACATGGCCAGTTTGGAGGTCAGGAGGAGGTGGGGAAAAGAGCAGTCACCACATCAGACAGATCTGGAAGTATGCACTTCCAGGTTCTGGCCAGGAGCCAATGACTGAGAGCAGATCCTGACATCCGACAACCTGGATCACCCCTTGCTGAAGCAGCTGATAACGAAATGACCTACTGTGGGAAATATTTATCATGGATTTGTTTCTACTAAGGTTATCTCTGAGTGAGAGAAGGGGAAAAAGTTAAGTTCTGCTGAAAAGTATTGATTGCTTAAAAAGTAAGAGGAGACAGTGACCATGACACTAGAGAGCATGATCTAGTGGAAAGAGCACGGGCCCAGGAGCCAGAGGACCTGGGGTCTAATCCCAGCTCCGCCACTTGTCTGCTGGGTGACCTTGGGCAAGCCACGTGACTTCTCTGGGCCTCGGTTACCTCACTGTAAAATGGGGACTAAGACTGTGAGCCCCATGTGGGACACGGACTGTGTCCAATCTGATTAATAATAATGTTGGTATTTGTTAAGCGCTTACTATGTGCAGAGCACTGTTCTAAGCGCTGGGGTAGATACAGGGTCATCAGGTTGTCCCACGTGAGGCTCACAGTTAATCCCCATTTTACAGATGAGGTAACTGAGGCACAGAGAAGTTAAGTGACTTGCCCACAGCCACCCAGCTGACAAGTGGCAGAGCCGGTATTCGAACCCATCACCTCTGACTCCCAAGCCCGGGCTCTTTCCACTGAGCCATGCTGCTTGTATCTACCCCAGTGTTTAGTAATAATAATAATAATAATGTTGGTATTTGTTAAGCGCTTACTATGTGCCGAGCACTGTTCTAAGCGCTGGGGTAGACATAGGGGAATCAGGTTGTCCCACGTGGGGCTCACAGTCTTAATCCCCATTTTACAGATGAGGGAACTGAGGCACGGAGAAGTTAAGTGACTTGCCCACAGTCACACAGCCGACAAATGGCAGAGCTGGGATTCGAACTCATGAGCCCTGACTCCAAAGCCCGTGCTCTTTCCACTGAGCCACGCTGCTTCTCTGTTTAGTACAGAGCCTGGCACACAGTAAACACTTAATACCATCAAAAACGCAAACAACAGAAACACTAACTTCTCCACTCTTAAAGCCTCTGCAATAAATACGATCGAATACTTCCGTCTGTATGCTCACCTACTAAATGAAACAATAGACGAGTACAATGAAGGATTCCATAGCCTCAATCAGCAGTCTAGAAGATTATCAGAGACTTCCTTGCCAATGGCCAGGGTAATTTTATACGAATCCCCTCCTGTGACAGAACATGACACCTCCTAAAAAGTCGCAACCGAAGCATCGTTTTCCCTATTGTTTCAGGTCAAACTTGAAACTCGGCATAAAGCCACAAAGGAGTACTGTGTTCAAAATCTCAAATCGGCCTGGGGCCAACAGGGGTTTTAATATAGTCCGGAAGCCTTCCCCAAGAACTCCGGCGCTTAGTACAGAGTCCGGCACATAGTAAGCGCTTAAATACCATCATCACCATCATCATCACTATTATTAGAAGAACTGGGTCAAACACCTACTTGTCATCACCAGATCGCTACTTTGCCGAGAGAGCCAAACTCCCCAACCCACTTCCCAAGGCACATCCACTAGCCCCAAGGACTGGCTTGAAGATGTTCAGTTGGGCCCACGGTTTTTGTGTCGCTTTGTTTAGCCCCCCGCCCCCGGTTCTCCTAGTCTTCGCCGAGGAGATGCTTCGGTACTCCAAGCGAGTAAAGGGGAAGGAGAGTGAAACGGGACAATGCGAACGGCCGGAGCGAAGCCGATGGACGAGGGGCGGGGAAGGAAGAACCTCCCCCTTCCCGAAACAAAACCACGGAAGAAAGCGGGTGTCACTCGGTGGGGGGGGGGGGGAAGAAACACGCGCAAAAAGTTGAAGATAAAGGGTCGGAGGGGAGAGAGAGAAGGGGGGGGTCGGGAAAGAGGGATGGTGATGGGGGCGACCGGACACAGCGGACTCACCTGCCAGCCGCTCGCCCCGCCGGTGCGCTTCTTCTGCCGGAGCCTCGGGACCCCCGAGTTAAAACCGAGGGGGCTGCGGAGGAAGAAGAAGAGGCGGCGGCGGGACGGAGTCCGAGGAAGCGGACATAAGGGGCGCTGATGGGAGGGGGGGGCTCCTCACAGGCGGCAGCTCCCGCTCACCGGGCGCCCCATTCCTCCGACAGCGGGGTTCTGAGTCGTGCCGAGAGGCCAGATCCGCTCCTCCGGCCGCCCCTCCCGGTTCCCCGTTCCCTTCCGCGCCCCGCAGCCCGGTTTCCGGCGACCTCACTCCACCCATTCACTCCAGCGCCGCCGCCATCTTCTTCGAGGCGGGATTAAGAGCATCCCCGTGCGCATGCGCGGCCAGAGCCGACTCCCCCGTTCTCCAAAGGTTGGCCGAGCCGGTCCAGGCCAAGTTGGGCGGAGCCATTGCGCATGTGCGAAGCGATTAACTCGCCGCGTCCCTAGCAGGGCGCACGTGCTGATGTTCCCGCCGACCTCCCTGTCCACTCTCTTTAACTCTATACCCGAGGCTTCTGTGAAGACCCCCGACGCCCTACACTGATTAGAAAGCTGAGGAAAACGGGGATAATAATAGTCGTTTTGGTATTTGTTAAGCGCTTACTATGTGCCAAGCACTGTTCTGAGCACTGGGTAGATACAAGGTGATCAGGGACACCACGTGGGGCTCAAAGTCTTCACTCCCATTTTCCAGATGAGGGAACTGAGGCACTGAGAAGTTAAATGACTTGCCCAAAGTCACACAGCTGATAGGTAAGCCCGTCAAAGGGCAGGGAATGTCTCTATCTGTTACCGATTTGTACATTCCAAGCACTTAGTACAGTGCTCTGCACATAGTAAGCGCTCAATAAATAATAATGTTGGTATTTGTTAAGCGCTTACTATGTGCCGAGCACTGTTCTAAGCGCTGGGGTAGACACAGGGCATTCAGGTTGTCCCACGTGGGGCTCACAGTCTTAATCCCCATTTTACAGATGAGGGACCTGAGGCACAGAGAAGTTAAATGACTTGCCCAAAATCACACAGCTGATAAGTAGCAGAGGCGGAATTAGAACCCACGACCTCTGACTCCCCAGCCCATGTTCTTTCCACTGAGCCACCCTGCTTCTCGATAATCTGAGTTAGGTAATCCCTACAAGCCCCAGATCTTCAACAGGATCAGCAATATTGCAGTATCCCAGTGTCCAGAGAACAATAGCTCAGCTTGTCCATCGATGCCGATTTTTCATTTTGAGGAGGCAACTTTAGGCGAAACACGGAAAGAGCAGAAGAGAGGAGAAAATTAGGTACTTCTGATGGGGTCCAAAAAAAAAATCCCCAAGGAGCCTCTGACCCTAGTGGAGGAATAAAAAATAAAATCAAGCCTAATGATCAGTGGTGGGCAAGTGATGTTCCTTTCTCTGGGCCTGAAAGTTTTGGGGGGTTTTAATGGTATTTGTTAAGTGTTTACTATGTGCCAGGCACTGGAGTGAGCATTTGGGTAGATGCAAGCTAATCGGGTTGGACACAGTCCATGTCCCAATGTGGGGATCAGAATCTTAATCCCCGTTTTACAGATGAGGTAACCGAGGTGCAGAGAAGTGAAGTGACTTGCCCAAGGTCACACAGCAGACAAGTGATAGAGGTGGAATTAGAACCTAGGTCCTTACTACTCTTAGACCCCTGCTCTATCCACTAGGCACAAGGCTTTTCAGCCTTTGAAGTGAAGCCTTCACTTCAAATCAATTAACTCAATTTGAAGTGAAGCCTTCACTCAATCAATTGTATTTATGGAGTGCTTACTTGTGCAGAACACTTTACTAAGCACTTGGTAGAGTACAGTATGACAACATAACAGAGTCCCTGCCCACAGTGAGCTTACAGGCTAGAGGGAGACAGACATCAATATAAATAAATATGGTTATAAGTGCTGTGTGGCTGGTAGGGGGGAATGAATAAAGGAAGCAACTCAGGGTGACGCAGAAGGAAGTGGAAGAAGAGGAAAAAAAGAGGAAAAGAGAAAAAAAGGAAAAGAGGCCTCAGTCAGGGAAGGCCTCTTGGAGGAGACCTGCCTTCAAATAGGCTCTAAAGGGGAGGGAGAGTGGTGATTGTCTGGCAGATATGAAGAGGGAGGGCATTCCAGGCCAGAGGCAGGATGTGGGCAAGAGGTTTGGTGGCAAGATAGACGAGATGGAGGGTATAGTGAGTAGGTTGGCTATAGAGGAGCGAAGTGTGTGGGTTGGGTTGTAGTAAGAGAGCAGTGAGGTGAGGTAGGAAAGGGCAAGGTTACTGCATGATTTAAATCCGACAGTAAAGAGTTTCTGTTTGATCCGCAGGGAGTCAGGCAACCACTTGAGGTTCTTGAGTAATGGGGAAACATGGACTGAACATTTGTGTAGAAAAATGATCCGGGCAGCAGAGTGAAGTATGGAGTGGAGTGCGGGGAGAGAGACAGTAGACAGGAAGGTCAGCAAGGAGGCTGATAGAGTAATCAAGGTGAAATAGGACAAGTGATTGGATTAACGCAGTTTGAATAGAGAGAAAAAGACCATTTTAGTGATGTTCTGGAGGTTGAACAGACAGGATTTCATGACAGATTGAGCATGCGGGTTGATTGAAAGAGAGTGGTCAAGGATAATGCCAAGGTTACAGGCTTGTGAGACAGAAAGGATGGTGTGCTGTCTACAGTGACGGGAAAGTCAGGGGGAGGACAGGGTTTGGATGGTGGAAGATGAGGAGTTCTGTATTTGACGTGTGTGACATTTGAGGTGATGGTAGGAAAACCAAATAGAGATGTCTTGAAGGCAGGAGGAAATGGGAGACTGCAGAGAGGGAGAAAGATCAGGGCTGGAGATGGAGCTTTGGAATCATCAGTATGGAGGTGGTAGTTGAAGCCATGGGAGCAAATGAGTTCTGGACCAAAATTAGGACCCAAAAGGCCCCTTTCTACTACTAATAATAATGGTATTTGTTAAGCGTTTGTTATGTGCCAGGCACTGTACATTTGTGCCTCTAGGATTTAGTTAGACTGTACATTCCCAAGCCCATGCAAACAGAAAATGCTCAATAAATGATCCCAATGATGATGGTGAAGTCATTCAACCAGCATCAAAACTATGCTCACCTCAACACAGCATGGACATAGAATGAGGTGAAACAGGGGTGAACGAGTGCAAGGGGAAGGAGGAAAATGGAGGAGCTTTCCGAGCTCTGAGCTTTCTCATTAAATACAACTGATAATTTGGCAGTGACACAATTTCAGATGGGGAAGAGATCAACCAAGCTTTCAGTGGCTTTCTGAAAAGGCTTACATGGCAACTCTCAGGATGTTGAGGAAAAAGCTGGAGAGGAGACAAGTGAATTTAAGATGGGACCTTCCCTCCAGATGATGTCACGGTGAACAGCTGATGTTCAGCTGTCACTCTTGCACCCGAGGACTCCCTCAAGGTAAGCAGAACCAGCAATAGTCGTAGTTTTTGTATTTCCTAAGTGCTTACTTATTCATTCATTTAATCGTATTTATTGAGCACTTACTGTGTGCAGGGCACTGTACAAAGCACTTGGGAGAGTACAATACAACCATTAACAAATTCTCTGCCCACAACAAGCTTACAGTCTAGAGGGGGGAAGCAGACATCAATACAAATAAATGAATTACAGATATGTACCTCACTTCGCTACTTTCCTAGTACAACCCAGCCCTCACGCTTCGTTCCTCCAATGCTAACCTTCTCACTCTACCTCGATCTCATCTGTCTCGCCGCCACCCTCTCACCCACATCTTACCTCTGGCCTGGAATACCCTGCCTCATCATATCAGAAAGATAATTGCTCTCCCCCCCTTCAAAACCTTATTGAAGGCACATCTCCTCCAAGAAGCCTTCCCTGACTAAGCCCTCCTCTCTTCCCACTCCCTTCTGCGCCGCTCTTTCTTGCTCCTCCATTCATCCTCCCTCCCACCCCCACAGCACATATCTATAATTTATCTATTTACTTATGTATGTATGTATTTATTTATTTATTTATATTAATGTCTGTCTTCCCCTCTAGACTCTGAGCTCATTGTGGGCTGGAATCTTTTTGTTGTTATATTATTATAAAAATAATGATGGTATTTGTTAAGTGCTTACTATGTGCCAAGCACTGTTCTAAGCGCTGGGGTAGATACAAGGCAATCAGGTTGTCCCATGTGGGGTCACAGTCTTAATGCTCATTTTACAGATGAGGTAACTGAGGCACAGAGAAGTTAAGTGATTTGCCCAAAGTCACACAGCTGATAAGTGGCAGAGCTGGGATTAGAACCCACGACCTCTGACTCCCAAGCCCATGCTCTTGCCACTAAGTCACAATGTTTCTATGCTTAGTACAATGCTTTGCACACAGTAAATGCTCAATAAATTCGATTGAGTGAATGAATGAGGGCTGGGCGGGGCAAGGGGCCGGGGAGAACAAAGAGAGAAAGTCAGGGTGATGCAAAAGTGAGTGGGAGAAGAGAAAAGAGGGGGAAAAGGTCTCTTGGAGGAGATTTGCCTTCAGTAACTGGGAGAGAGTAATTGTCTGTCAGATTTGAGGAGGGAGGGCGTTGCAGGCCAGAGGCAGGACGTGGGTCGGGGGTTGGTTGCAAGGCACAGCTCTCTCCCTGTCTTTAAAGCCCTTCTAAAAATCACATCTCCTCCAAGTGGCCTTTCTAAGCCATCCCTACCACATCGCCTATGCACTTGGATAATAATAATAGCACTAATAATGGTACCTGTATCAACCTTCGCATGAAACAAAACTCCTTACTATTGGCTTCAAAGGTCTCCATCACCTTGCCCCCTCCTACCTCATCTCCCTTCTCTCCTTCTACAGCCCAACCCACACATTCCGCTCCTCTGCCCCTAACCTCCTCACTGTGCCTCGTTCTCTCCTGTCCCGCCGTAGACCCCTGGCCCACGTCCTACCTCTGGCCTGGAACGTCCTCCTTCCTCACATCCGCCAAACTAGCTCTCTTCCCCCTTCAAAGCCCTTCTGAGAGCTCACCTCCTCCAGGAGGCCTTCCCAGACTGAGCCCCCCTTTTCCTCTGCTCCTCCTCCCCTCCCCATCACCCCTACTCCCTCCCTCTGCTCTACCCCCTTCCCTGCCCCACAGCACTTGAGTATATTTGTACATATTTATTATTCTATTTATTTTATTAATGATGTGTATATATCTATAATTATATTTATTTTGATGCTGTAGATGCCTATCTACTTGTTTTGTTGTCTGTCTTCCCCTTCAAGACTGTGAGCCCGTTATTGGGTAAGGATTGTCTATTGCCGAATTGTACTTTCCAAGCACAAAGTACAGTGCTGTGCACACAGTAAGTGCTCAGTAAATACGATTGAATGAATTAGTGAATACTTGTTAAGTGCTTACTATGTCCCAAGCACTGTCCTAAGCACTGGGGTAGATACAAGTTAATCAGGTTGGACACAGTCCCTGTCCCTCATGGGGCTCACAGTCTTAATTCCCCTTTTACAGATGAGGCAACTGAGGCACAGAGAAGTGAAGTGACTTGCCCAAGATCATAGAACCGACAAGTGGTGGAGTCATGATTAGAACTCAGATCCTCTGACTCCCAGGCTCGGGCTCTATCCATTAAGCCATGCTGCTTGGATCTATCTTTACCCCTTGAGCACTTTGATACTCACCCCATCCCCATCCCCACAGAATTTACACCCTGCCATTTATTATTATTATATTTGTTAAGTGCTTACTCTGCATCAGGCACTGATCTAACCCCTGTGTTGGATACAAGTCACTGGGCTTGGGAGTCAGAGGTCATGGGTTCGAAGCCCAGCTCTGCCACTTGTCAGCTGTGTGACTGTGGGCAAGTCACTTAACTTCTCTGTGCCTCAGTTCCCTCATCTGGAAAATAGGGATTAAGACTGTGAGCCTCACGTGGGACAACCTGATTACTCTGTACCTACCCGAGTGCTTAGAACGGTGCTCTGCACATAGTAAGCGCTTAACAAATACCAACATTATTATTATCTGTGTCAGTCCCTGTCTCACATGGGGCTCACGATCTAAGTATGAGGGGAGAACAGGAACTGAATCCCCATTTTACAGATGAGGAAACAGAAGCACAGATAAGTTAAATGACTTGCCCAAGGTCACACAGCAGACAAGTGTCAGAGCTAGAATCGGAACCCAGGTCTTCCGGTTCACTTGCCCACTACTCCTCAAAGCCACACAGTTTCCCTTATCTGGAATTTATTTTAATGTCCGTCTCCCCGCCCCACCTCAAGGATTGTAAAGTCCTCGAGGGCAGGGATTAGGTCTACCGGTTCTATTGAATTGTACTCTCTCAAGCACTTAGGGCAGTGCTCTGCATATAGTAAACCCTCAATAAACACCCTTGATTGATTGTTTGATTGCTTAGGGGAGTTAATCAGCTCCAGTGTATTAAGCTCCCAGTTTTATGCAAATGACCCCCCAGTCTATCTCTTTAGCCCGCTAGCCTGCCCTCTCACCTCCTTTGCAATCTCATTTCCTTATGCCTCCTGGAGAGCAGGGACCTTACTCAACTGTGCTCTCCCAAATATTTAGTACAGTGCTCTGAACATAGTAGGTTCTCAATAAATAAAAACGATTGAGTTTCAGAAATACAATTTCATGTGGGGAACAGGTCAAACCCAATGTGAATGGCTTGCCTTTTCAGAGGAGTTGCAAGTACAAGTCACTCTGTGACATCTACACCAGGACTGGAATGAATTCTGAATGCTTTTATGGAGAAAATTTCCCGGATTTATGGGGAAGAGGGAAAGGAAGGGGACAGAGTTGGAAAATAGCCCCACCTTTAAGAAACGGGCAAGTAGAGGGATACTTTGTAAAGAAAAACCAAAAGCAAAGACCGACCCAAATCGATGGGTAAAGTCCATGTTTCTTCGGTTGCTTGGTTTTAATAAGACTTATTGGAGATCCTTGGGGTATTCCGGCTAATCCAAGATAGTCCTGTCCATGGAAGTCTGTCGAGGAGCAGTGTAGCTAAGTGGAAAGAGGCCTGGGGGTCAGAAGGACCTGGGTTCTCATCCTGACTCTGCCACTTGTCTGCTGTGTGAGCTTGTGGAAGTCACTTAACTTCTCAGTTACCTCATCTGTAAAATGGGGAGCAAGAATGGGAGCCCATGTTGGACGGAGATTGGGTCCAACCCAGTTTGCTTGTATCCACCCCAGTCCTTAGTACAGTGCCTGGCACATAGTAAGCATTTAACAAATACCATTATCATTGTTATGATTCACAAATCTACATCTCCTCCCCTGGTCTCTCTCCTTCTCTATAATCTAGTATTTCCTCCTGCCATCAGGACATCTCTACTTGGATGTCCCGCCGAAGCCTCAAACTAAACGTGTCTCAAACAGAACTCCTTATCTTCCCACCCAAACCCTGTCTTCCCCATGACTTTATCACTGTAGACAATACCACCATCCTCCCTGTCTCACAAGCCCATAACCTTGGTATTATCCTTGACTCTTCTATCTCCTTCAACCTAGAGAAGCAGCGTGGCTCACTGGAAAAGAGCACGGGCTTGGGAGTCCGAGGTCATGGGTTCGAATCCCCGCTCTGCCACTTGTCAGCTGTGTGACTGTGGGCAAGTCACTTCACTTCTCTGTGCCTCAGTTACCTCATCTGTAAAATGGGAATTAAGATTGTGAGCCTCACGTGGGACAACCTGATTACCCTGTATCTACCCTAGCGCTTAGAACAGTGCTCTGCACATAGTAAGCACTTAAAAATACCAACATTATTACATATAAATCTGTCACTAAATCCTGTAGGTTCTATCTTCGCAATATTGCTAAAATCCACCATTTCCTCTCCATCCAAATTGCTACCATGCTGATCCAGGTCAGAATGTGTAGAGTCTCGACTATTGCATCAGCCTCCTTGCTGACCTCCCTGCCTCCTGTCTTTCCCCATTTCCCCATTCCTGTCCATAATTCACTCTGCTGCCTGGATCATTTTTCTAAAAAAAATTCAGGCCAATGTTTCCTGACTCCTCAAGAACCTCCAATGGTTGCCTATCCACCTCCATATCAAACAAAAACTCCTTACTATTGGCTTTAAAGCACTCAATCAGTTCAACCCCTCCTTCCTTACTCTCCTACTACAGCTCAACCTGCACACTCTGCTCTTCTAGCGCCAGTTTGCTCACTGTGCCCCGATCTCGTCTACCGCGCCGCCGACCCCTTTCCCTCATCCATCCCCTAGCCGGGAACTCCCTCCCTCTCCATGTACACCTACCGCCACTCTCCCCTCCTTCAAAGTATCATTAAGGTTACATCTCCTCCAAGAAGCCTTCCCCGACTAAACCCTCTTTTCCCTGGCTCCCTCTTTCTTCTGCGTTGTCTCTGCACTTGGATCTCTGACCTTTGAGCATATGATATTCACCCAACTCTCAACCCCACTGCACTCATGTCCATATCTTCATATTTTATATAATAAATCATTTATATCAATGTCTGTCTCCCCCTCTAGACTGTAACCTCATTGTGGACAGAGAACGTATTTTTCGACTCTGTTGAATTCTCCCAAGTGCTGAGTACAGTGCTCTGCATATAGCAAGCGCTGGATAAATACAATTGATGATATCAAGCACTTATACCATTAAACAAATACCATTAAAAAAGTATGACGACCATCATACTATACCAGATGGCGTCCTGGACTGGTCGGATCTTTAGTCTGACTCAGTATGGTATTTCTTATATTTTTGTGTGGAGAAAGAAACTGAAATGAGGTGTATTTTCATATTTTCCTAAGTCCATTTCATGTTTTTGATGTGTTGTTCCTGTGATGAAAGACGGGGGTGAAAGGCTATCTTATATTCAGCTCAATAAGGTATTATCTCAGATTTGAGCCAGCTTAGAAGATCCCATGGAGACCAAGTTTAATTACTCCCCCTGAGGAACAAAATGTAGAAAAATACATTTTTAAAGCTGGCAAGGATATGGGGGAGCAAAGAAGGAGGTTTTTCTTGGTCTGTATTGTGGTTTTTCATTTCTGGAGCTTGTCCCCTCTTGGGAGATACCCAACAACCCTGATCCAAACCAATTAGCTTGTTTTTCTTTTCCAAAAGTAGGCAAAAAGCAGAGCATTTTCCTGATCAGACCACGATGGAGCTACCCTATTTTTGCCCGTTTCTCGGTTAATTTTTCCACCAAAAAAAAAAAAAGAAAAAGATAAATAGCTGTTATGTCTGTGGTAAAAAGAAATGATTGTAGAATGTGCCATTTTCCAAACATTGTTCTAGGGAAAGATTTTATTCCACACATCCCTTTGGAAAAGTAGCCATGCCAAACACACATACCAGTTTACTCCAGCCAGCCTCTTTCATTCCACCCAAGTTTTACTGCTGACTGCCCCCTTTGTCTCTTTTCTCCACCTGAAACTTCTTGACTTTTTTCTGTTCCACCTCTTATGCCTGGAATAACCTTTCCGTTAACAGTAGACTATTATCGTGTCTATAACAGGCAAATGCATGGCAGTTGAAAAAAGTAAAAAGAATCTGGGTGGATACTGGCTGCACCTTTAATGGTTCCAGTGTTCCCAGACTCATTTTGGAATCCAGTGATGAGGGGATTGCAATTGCACATTGCAATTCAGCACCGTCTGCCTTCAAGCTCCCTAGTTGGGTGGAAGGAAGGCAGCAAGCGGGGCAAGGAGAAGATGCCGGTGGGCTCCGGGCAGTGGCAGCTGGGGGGGCCAGAACTGGGAAAGGTGTTGGCCCCCCTCCAATTTTGGACTCAAGTGTTGGCAGGTTGTGCTGAGAGACGCAGTCTTATGGCCTCGCCCCCGCCATTCAGCCCTCAGAAGAAAGGCTAAAGGAGTTTTTAAAGGTTCTTTGCTAAAAGGTGCTGAGGCTAAGCCAATCAATGAGTGGTATTCACTGAGCGCTTACTGCGTGCAGGAGCCCTGTACTGAGCGCTTGGGAAAATACAATCTACTAGAGTTGGTGGACATGGCCCCAACCCGCAAGGTACTTACAGTCTAGGGGGGAGATGGACGTTGAAATAAATTACACGTAGGGGAAATGGCAGAGTATAAGGATATGTACATAAGTGCTGTGGGGCTGAGGTGAGTATCAAAGTGCTTAAGCAGCGTTCAGCGAGCAGAGAGCAGCAAGAAGCAGCGTGGCTTAGTGGAAAGAGCACGGGCTTGGGAATCAGAGGTCGTGGGTTCTAATTCTGACTCCGCCACTTATCAGCTGTGTGACTTTGGGCAAGTCACTTGACTTCTCTGTGCCTCAGTTACCTTATCTGTAAAATGGGGATTAAGACAGCAAGCCCCACATGGGATGACCCGATTAACTTGTATCTACCCCAGCGCTTAGAACAGTGCTTGGCACATAGTAAGTACTTAACAAATACCATCATTATTGTCATTATTATCACTAAGGAGTACAAGTGTCTAGTTGATGCAGAGGGGAGGGCAGATGGGGAAATGAGGGCTTAGTTAGGGAAGGCCTCTTGGAGGAGATGTGATTTGGTCTGTCGGATACAAAGGGAAAGGGAGTTTCAGTCCATAGTGAGGATGTGGACCAGAGGTCGGTTGCAGGGTAGGTGAGATTGAGGTACAGTGAGTAAGTTGGCAAGCGGAGTGTGCCGACTGGGTTGTATTAGATCAGTGAGGTAGGAGGGATAGAGCTGATTGAGTGCTTTAAAGCCAGTGGTAGGGAGTTTCCATTTGATGCAGAGGTGGATGGGCAACTGCTGGAGGTTGTTGAGAAGTGGGGAAACATGGACTGAACATTTTTGTAGAAAAATGATCTGGGCAGCAGAGTGAAGCATGGTCGGTAGAGGGGAAGAAACAGGAGGCAGGGAGGTCAGTGAGGAGGCTGACACAGTAATCCAGGTTGGAAATAACAATAATAATAATAATGGTATTTGTTAAGGGCTTACTATGTGCCAGTCACTGTTCTAAGCGCTGGGGTAGATACAAGACAATCAGGTTGTGATAAGTGCTTCAATCAGCATGGTAGAAGTTTGCATGGAGAGGCAAGGACAGATTTTAAGAAATATTGTGAAGGTAGAACCGACAGGATTTCATGACAGATTGAATGTGAGGACTGAATGAGGGAGATGAGATGGGTAAAGGATAATACCAAGATTACATGTGTATGAGACAGGGAGGATGGTGGTGCTGCGTACAGTGATAGGAAAGTATGTGGGTAGACAGAGTTTGGGTGGGAAGATGAGAAATGCTGTTTTAGAATGTTGTCTGAGGTGTCAGCGAGACATCCAAGTAGAGATGTCCTGAAGGCAGAAGGAAGTGTGAGACTGCAGAGGAGAGCTGTCTTGTGTCTGCCCCAGTGCTGAGAACGGTGCTTGGCTCATAGTAAGCATTTTACGAATGCTATTATTATTTGTATTTATCGATCGCTTCCAGTGTGCTGATCGCTGCACTAAGCACTTGGGAGAGCACAATTTAGCACAATTGGTAGATACGTTCCCTGCCCGCAACAAGCTTACGGTCATTAGAGGGAGACGCATTAAAATAAATGACGGCTATGTACGTAAGTGTTCTGGGATTGAGGGTGGGGGGTATAAAGGGTACAAATAGAGTCTCTAGACGGTAAGCCCGGTGTGGGTAGGGAACATTGTCTACCAACTCTATCATATAGTATAGCGCTCTGCACACAGGGACCCGACGATCGTGTCTCCACCCCAGCGCTTAATACGGTGCTTGGCACATAGTAAGCGCTTAACAAATACCACGGTTTTTATGTACGGGCCTCCCTCTGCTGTTTGTTACATCTGCTCGACCTTAACCCACCACTAGTCTGCAGAGCTAAGAATCGAGGCTAAATCAGAACTTTCTGTCTGAGCGAAAAAATGCAGTTACCTAAGCTACCCTTCCTCAAACTCCACCTATTTCTCAAAGTCTTCCAGCATAATTGACTGCACGTAAGAGAGTGAGCTGCCAGAGATGCTGTTTTTCTCCTTCTAATGATAGGAAAAAAGAAAACACTCCATCTGGAGAAAATTGATAATTAGTCATATCCGATTCCTGGACATCTGGCTTTTAAATGCAACTGAATGTAGTAGTGTCTGTTTCACTCATCATTCTCTTAGGGGAAATGACAAATTATTCTTCCACTCTTTATAGAGCTACTACCAAATTATTTAACCCCAAGTGCAGCAAACTTCAAGGGACTTTTTCTGAATATTAATATATTAAGGATAGATGTATGTATAGGAAAACTTTTTTAGGTAATAGTGTTGAAGAAAATGACTGAAGAAAAACGAGGACCTGATGAAAATTAAACTTGATGAAATATTTCAGGGGACAGAACAATACTAATAATTGCAATATACTAAACTCTGGAGTAGATACAGGATATTCCGGTCAAAACACAATCCCTTTGCCACATGGGGTTCACAGTCCCAGGGGAAGAGAGATCAGATGAGGAGACTGAGGCAAGGAGAAGGTGGTGACTTGTCCAAGGTCACCCAGTAGGCAAGTGGTGGACCTGGGCTTAGAATCCAAGTCCTCTGACTCCCAGGCCTGTGCTCTTTCCACTAGGCTATATTGCATCTATAATACCTAAATAACCCACCCTGTTTGATAAGGTTAAGGGGTTGAAACTGTACATACATCTCCACTAGCTGCTCAGAATAAAAAATCGTTGGAGTTGGTGTCAAATGCCAAATTAAAATGCACAGCTTTCCCTCTTCTCACCCACAGAGAGACTGCTGGAGTGGTGGGGAAGGAATTCAGAGGAATGGGAGAAAATGGGGGAGAAAAGTAGAAGAGTGGGAATAAATACTTGTTACCTCATCTGTAAAATGGGGATTAAGACTGTGAGCCCCATGAGGGACACGGACTGTGTCCAACCTGAGTAACTTGAACCTACCCCAACATTTAGTACAGTGTCTGGTATATAGTAAGTGCTTAACAAATACCATTAAAATAAAATGAAACAAAAAAATAAGCGAGAAAGATTGGGGGAAAGAAGAGGGTGTGAAAGATAAAGAGGCTGGTGAAAAAAGAAAAGAGGCAGTCTCATCAGTTCACCTTTTCCAGGCAAGCTACCTCCTTTATCTCTTTTCTTTCTTTTCAGTCTTCTACTTTTCTCCCTTCATTTCTCCCCAGTTTTTTTCCCACCCTTCTTGCCCCTCTTTCCCATCTCTCCCTGTTTAGAAGCTGTGAAAACAAAGACCTTGTAAATCATAAAGATGTCCTAGTCATGACTTAATAGTCCGTTGTATGCTCCCAAGTCCTTGATGCAGGGCTCTACACACAGTAAGCACTCAATAAATACCATGGATTGATTGACTGACTGATTGATGACTTCCAATCTCAATTCCAACACTCCCTTTGCCCCGCGCCAAGTGCTGGAGGTCAGGGCTGAAGAAAGACAAAAGAGGATCATTCATTCAATTGTATTGAGTGAGCACTTCCTGTGTGCAGAACATTATACAAAGCGCTTGGGAGAGTACACTACAACAATAAACACATTCAACAGACATATCTGGGCAGGCTGCATTCAAAGCCAGACAGTCAGCAAGCGGAGGTCAGGACTGGCAATGGGCAAGCAGGAATTAACAGAAAGGCCTGACTCAAGAGAGAATCACACTCTGTTTCTAGGGGCAGAGAGGGGAGGGTAGAGGAAGAGGTAGGGGAAAGGGAGAGAAAGAGAGAGAGGGAGAAGAAAGGTGGGGAGAGCGAAAAGAAGGGGGAAAAAAAGAAATACAAGCCACGGGGAGAGTGAAAGAAGGGCATGCAAAAGGAAATTTTTACTTTGGTTCCAATGGGCTCCGTGTACTATATGAAATAAAACCAAGCTTCCACTAGTCTTCTCCATCCCATCACCACCTCCCCCCGCCCACCCCCCCTCAAAAAAAAACAGCTCAGCCATTGATGTTGTTTCCTACTCTCCCCACTCCCTTAGGTGGCCAGCTTCCAGGGCTTTAATGGTAAACAAAAGGCCAGCCAAGAGCACATTTCTCAGCTCCTTCTCCCTTCAAGCACCAAAAAAGTTTTAGATCTGAAATCCTCTGAGAGCCCCTAATTTATGCCTAGCCTGGTGAGATTACTCCAGGTAAGTAGGGGAAGCCGGAGAGAACAAGGAAGGCTGAGTCCTTAAAAAGGGCCTTTATACTGAGAGTTCAAAGAGATTTCATAATTTGAGACCAATTTAAATAAATGCAAGCGTTTCTCTGCCTTTGTAGCCAGTAGCATTGCCCAAGAGATGGGGGGGGGGCCCAAGAATGCATTTGAATTCACCTCATTTTAAAAACACTCCTCCGGCTCAGTGTGCACAAAGCTGACAATGGTTCAACATTAACAATGGCTTCATTTTCATTTGGCTCCGGGCTTTTTAAAAGTGTCCTTTGGACTTCTAAAAATTGGCCTCTCGGTTTAATACTTCCCGCTCAGACCTGCCTCTCGACTCTTGTGAAGTCATCATCTTATATTTGAAGAATTAAATTCATTTCCATGGCAACATTCTGATGTCATAAATACGGGTTGGTGGTTTTGTTACAGAATCAAGCAGATGGAAGAATGGCTGGGAAGAAACAAAGCTCCCTTCCAAATGCACTATCTTGAATACAGTAATTAGGAATGAGAGTGAGGGGAATACAGAAAAGTCCATCAAAGGAACTTGCTTACTACTTACATTAACATTTTTATCCAAATGTGCTTTGGCCCAAAGTCTTGGCTCATGTAATTAGTCTGTGAAATGACAGGGGAAGACTTGCCACTGGGCTCATTATCAGTGAAACCTTAGTCCGGGTTTATCTGCGGGGACCTCAAGAGAGGCAAGGTTCTGTGTTTGGCCATAGGAAAGGAAAGATGTTGTCATTCATGTTTTCTGGTTTCTCCTACAGGCGGCAAGCATCATCGCGATCCTCACCCTCCTCATCATCGGTATTTATTGAGTATCTAACTGGGCGCAAAGTACCGTATGCCCTTGGGAGCATGCACCTTCTCTGTGCCTCACTTAGCTCATCTGTAAAATGGGGATTAAGACTGTGAGCCCTATGTGGGAAAAGGATTGTGTCCAACCCGATTAACTTGTATCTACCCCAGCGCTTAGTACGGTGCCTGGTACATAGTAAGTGCTTAACAAACACCATGACACCCCCCTGCCCCCCCAAAGTAGAAGGCACAGTTCCTGTCCTCAAAGATCTTATGGTTAGTGACAGAGTCTGGGAATGGAGAAGTTAGTGATCTACTGTTGGAACATTTAGAAACTTCCTCCTCCCACTCCAGCCAATAGAAACAAGACAGTGGAAAGTGGTCTTTATCTCCAGTTCTCCAGTTCAATATTTCTAAAATGGAATGACTGATCTTCCCCTCTAAACCCACTCCTCTTATTTCCCATATATGTTGATCACACCACCATCCACCATGTCACAGAAACTTACAACTTTGGAGTCATCCTGGACTCCTTGCTCTCTTTCCATTTTCATATTCAATCGACTGCCAAATTCTGCCTGTTCTTCCTATACAGCATCTTCCAAATCCACTCCTTCCTCTCCACCCAGACAGGTACTACACTGGTCCAAGACCTATTTATAATCATGGCTAGACTATCTACCTCCTTGCTGGCCTTCCTGCCTCCAGCCTCTTCCCCTTCCTACCTACACAGCACAGTGCTGCACGGATCATCTTCTTGGAGCTTTGCTCGGCACACATCTCCTCTACCCCTTACAACCCTCCACTATCTTCTTGGGTCCCTTTGAAGGAAAGACAACCCCTCTTGCTCGGTTTTGAGGCTCTCCACCAACTCGTCCCCTCATCCACATCTGCTCTCTTCCCCTGCTACTCTCCAGCTCACTCTCTTCACTTCTCTCAAGCCAACCTGCGAAATGCCCCTCACTCTCACCTCTCCCACCTTCATTTCCCAGTGGGTGCTCAGTGAATAGTAATAATAATAGTGATGATGATGGTATTTGTTAAGTGCGTACTATGTACCAGGTACTGTACTAAGCGCTGGGGTGGATACAAGCAAATCGGGTTGGATGCAGTCCCTGTCCCATGTGGGGCTCAGTCTCGATCACCATTTTTCAGATGAGGTGACCGAGGCCCAGAGAAGTGAAATGACTTGCCCAAGGTCACACAGCAGACAAGAGGCGGTGCTGGGATTAGAACCCATGACCTTCTGACTCTCAGGCTTGTGCTCTAGCCACTGTCATGCTGCTTCTCTGAGCAGCATGGTATAGCATTTGTTCCACCTCCGAGGAGATGGAACAAATATCCCCAGAGATAGGCTCTCTGAATCTGGGGACCCCACATTCATCCTGCTCACAAGGGGTATTGGGGAATGAGGGCTTGGTGGGCACAGTCTTGTCCCAAATTAAAAAATTCAAAATGCTCTTTAGCAGCTCTGATGAATAGTCCCCTGAACCCTCTCAACACCCCTCAGAATTTTCAGAACCCATGCAGGGTTTTGGCTCCTCAATTCCACTCTCTAAAAGAAGCATTTGGTACCTAGCGCCACAGCTTGGGGGCAAATCTACTCTAACAGAAGGAGGAGAATTCAGGAAATGAAACTGCATAATTCAAACCTAAAAAAAAATTCTCCAAAAACAACCTACTAACTGAGGCAAGTGTGTCTTGAATTAAAGTAGCTGGAGAACTGCCTCAGTTTTCCCATCCTTTTGCCAGTGTGGACTTGGACTGAGACATAACCCTGCTTGGGAATTATCTAGAACTCGAGAGGATTGCTGTGCAAGCCTCTTTACTAATCTCCCGGCTTCTGGTCGCACACTCTTCATCAGTCCATACCTCAGTCTAATGCCCAGATCATTTTCCAAACTGTCATTCTTCATTCAGCTCCCCCCTCCTCAAAAACCTCCAGTGCTTACCCATACCTCTCTGTAATGATAATAATCATGGTATTTGTTAAGCACTTACTATGTGCTAGGCACTGTACTGAGTGCTGGGGTAGATACAAGCAAATCAGGTAGGACACAGTCCCTGTCTCATGTGGGGCTCACAGTCTCATTCCCCTTTTCCAGATGAGGCACAGAAAAGTGAAGTGACTTGCCCAAGGTCACACAGCAGACTAGTGGCAGAGCCGGGATTAGAAGCAGGAACTCTTGAGCACTGGTTTAAAGGCACCCAATCAGCTTTCTCCCTCCTACTTTTACACTCTCTTCTCCCACTCCACCCCAGGTTGCAATTTTTGATCCTCTCACTCACTGGGCATCGTACTCATCTTTCCTGCTCTCACCATTGACTCCTTGCTCACGCCCCCCCCCCCCCCCCCCCCGCCTGGAGCTCCTTTCCCCTTCATATCTGACAGACCACAGCTCTTCCCATCTGCAAAGCCCTTCTGCCATCATGTCTCCTCCACAGGCTTTCTCCAAGGAATCTCTAATTTTCCCTCCTTGTATCACCCTAGGTCATTCTGGTCCACCTAAGGACTGAAGTAAGCACCATCTCCTAGTATTTATGCACATAACTTATCCACTCTATTACTCCCCTACCTGAATGTGTTTGTGTCTGGTTCCCCAACTAGACTGTAAGATCCTTGAGGCTTTTGTACTCTCCCAAAAATTTAGTAATATAATAATAATAATGTCGGTATTTGTTAAGCGCTTACTATGTGCCGAGCACTGTTCTAAGTGCTGAGGTAGACACAGGGGAATCAGGTTGTCCCATGTGGGGCTCACAGTCTTAATCTCCATTTTACAGATGAGGTAACTGAGGCACAGAGAAGTGAAGTGACTTGCCCAAAGTCACACAGCCAAGTGGCCAAGCCAGGATTCGAACCCATGACCTCTGACTCCAAAGCCCATGCTCTTTCCACTGAGCCATGCTGCTTCTCTAGTACAGTGCTCTGCACACAGTAGATGCGCAGTAAATGTTATTGATAATGTTGTTGATGCTGTAGTAGACGACCTTTAGAATTCTTGCTCATAAGCAGATGTATTTTGTATAGCAAATTTCCCCCCCCGCCCCGATCTACAGAGGGCAAATCTTGGAGACAGGGTTAGATGAGATGGTGGGCATGATGAACAATTTTAGGGGCCTCAGGCCATGAGTTCGGCCTAACCGCTATGTCCAGGTGGCCTGAATTTAGCAACCTTCATCCCAATCCCATCTGCCCTATTACTGCTCTGAGGCAGTAGATGGCTGTGAGCAGCCCCAGGCAGTAGCTGTCAATTGGGCAGATTTAGAGACCCATCCGAGACACACATGAAGAAACACTTTCATGGCAAACCTTCCCTGCCTGCCCCAATTCAAGCGAACACTTTTGAGTTCCGCAATGCTGAATCTGTGACCAAAAGTAATGGTATCAGATCCTCCCAATATTAGCTGGCTAACATGAAAGATGTTATTAGAGCCATTATGGATTCCATACTGTCTTTTCCATCAGCCCCGAGACTTACCTGCTGTAGACCAAGTCAGTGTGTCTGATTAAGATTGGGTTAGAGAACTGAACCGTAACTGCAAGATTTCGAAGTGGGGATGGAAAGCCCCATGGCCTAGTGGAAAGAACCTGGACCTGTGAGTCAGGAGACCTGGGTTCTAATTTTGGCTCTGCCACCTGTCCTCTGGATGACCTTGAGCAAGCCGCTTAACTTCTCTGGGCCTTAGCTCCTCATCTGTAAAAATGAGGCTAAGATAGCTGCTCTTAGATTGTGGGACAGGGATTGTGTCTGAGCTGCTTATACTGTAACTAGCTCAGGGCTTGGCACATAGTAAGCTCTTAACAAATACTATTACTATTGAAAGTCAACCTTTCCGGACCTCAGTTTCTCATGCATTCGACTGGGGATGTTCGTAATCCTCACCTATTAGTCAGAACAAACAAGAAGACTTGGCAGGTCAGGTGGTGCTTCAGCTCTTCAGCACAGTGCTGTGCGCTCTTTTTGCTTCATTTTCCTCACTGAGGACAATGTCTTTGTCCCCAGGATTCTGGAAAGTGCAAGAGTCCTGCCTTTCTCCCCTTACCCCAAATCTGAATGATAGGACTGTCATTTGAAAGATCTCACCTGCCTGAGTGTCTTTGGACTCTTGATAATTCTAGGACCTAAGCATAACCAGAATACAGTACTCTCACAAATCCTTTTTAGGAAATGGGCATTTTCACATCCTCTTGGCCCAAAATGTAGTGGTGCTTTATCATTAAAAATTCAAACTGCATATGCCATCACAAGTTTAATTTAAACCTCAATTCTGCAGTGAAGCCTAGCCCAGAGAGTTCTGCATTCTTTGTAAAAATCAGCAACTTTGCTTGCATATCCACGAGAGCAGCAGATTTGAGCTGTGATTTCACAGTGAAACCAACCCACGTAGCTAAGAATAGGACCAAGCTGTTAGTATGGAGGAGGAGGAGTGAATATTGAAAACTAGGCCTGCCAAAGCTGAATGTTTAAAAACTGTTTTGACATGAAAAATGGAGAGATTTCCCCCTCCTTTGAATGCCGAAGTGTGCAACGACAGTGACCTCTAAATCAGTGTGGTTCGCAAGCCACTTAACTTCTCTGTGCCTTAGTTACCCCATCTGTAAAATGGGGATTAAGACTGTGAACCCCAAGATGGGCAGCCTGATTATCTTGTATTACTTCAGCGTTTAGAATTGTGCTTGGCACATAGTAAGTGCTTAACAGATACAATAATTATTACCAAAATTATTCCTATCCTCTTCTCTAGACTGTGAGTTCCTTGTGGGCAGGATCAGACCTACCATCTCCATTGTGTTGTGCTCTCCCAAGCGCTTAACAAATGCCAGAATTATTAATTATCATTAGTGCAGTGCTCTCCTCACAGTAAGTGCTCCATAAATACCACTGATTGAGGGTTGATTCGCCTCAGGTTTTTTTACATCTTTTTCTTCATGTGACTGCCCAGACCCTGCAACTGACCTGGCTTTTTCCCTTTTAAAAACTTTCCCTTTTAGGTCACTCCATCACTCCCACCGCCACCTCTGCACCCCTTTCCCAAGATGGCAATTGCACCTGTCAAGGCCAGGGAGGTAGGGCTGGACCAGAGTGGGAACGGGGCAGGTGGTTTCAGTGTCCTTCCAGGTCTCTGACATCCACTGCCTTTCCTCCATCCTGCTGTGGTTCGGAGCCCGTCATTGGGCAGGGATTGTCTCTACCTGTTGCCGAATTGTACATTTCAAGCGCTTAGTACAGTGCTCTGCACATAGTAAGCGCTCAATAAATACTATTCAATGGGAAGCCCCTTCCCTTCCCGCCCCGACTGGCTTTGCCTGGGACAGTTGCAAGCTGGGGAAGTGGGGAGAAGTGCCACTAAGTAAAAAAGATAAACAATTATATGAAAAGAAAAGATCTGGTGTAGGTTAGGGGAGTTGTGGTGGGAAGGTGTGGAGGGAGCACGAAGGATCCCTGGCTGGGCAAAGACAAAAAGGCCTAGGGGAGATGGGGAGGAGGAGTGTGAATTTGAGGGGAGGGGGAAGGAAAGAAAACTATATAGAGAACCAGGAAAGGTGCGGAGAAGAGGCAGTAAAAAGGGGTGGACGGCTGCACCTGTCAAAACGACAAAGCTGAGTAGAAATGGTGAGCTCGTTGTGGGCGGGGAATGTTACTCTTTATTGTTGTATTGTATTTTCCCAAGCGTTTAGTACAGTGCTCTGCACTCAGTAAGCACTTAATAAATATGACTGGATGAATGAAATGGCTTCAAAGGAAAGTGATTTTTCCTGGACCGTCATGGGATCCCAGAGGGTCGATTCTAGATGTGTGGATTTAGATATTCAGCTCTGTCACATGTCTTTTACCAGTGCACCAGAATGTGTTTCAGTGAAGTGTATGTCCAACAGCTAATGAAATCTGGTTCTGTTATTTCCTGTTTGGTGTGTTCATATTTTCCTTGCAGTTTCCATCATTTATTCCTTGGCTCAGCGTTGCTTCCCCTTTCAGGCGATAACAAGAACATGGGGGAGGGGCTATGCCTGCTGGTGGAGAAGCCATAGGGCAGGGAGCACTAAATCTTTTCTCTTGCTTGAGGAGACAGCAGGACTGCCATCTGTTTCCATATTCCCTCGCTCCCTTGTTTTCCACTCTCCCTTTTCCTCCTACTACCATTCCACTCTGTTTTGGAGGATGGTTCCAAAGAGGAACAGACCTTGTATAAAAAAGATTTTCCATCACCCTCCCCCCAACTGTGTGTGTGTGTGTGTGCGTGTATGTGTAGGTAGGTGTCTGTCATGCTTGGAAAAGTTGATGATATTGGAGATTCTGCCAACCTAAGTCTCCCTCTGTTTCCTTCTCTCCAACCCTCAAACACATGTCTAATTCTGGTAGTGTTCACTCACTATCAAATCCTGAATCATTCCTTGGCCAGAGAAGAAGAGTTGGATCTTTGCTTTTCAGGGGTTGCTAGGTTGGAAACTCCTTGAGAGCAGGGATGGGTCTTCACAACATTGCTAAAATCCACGCTTTCCTCCCCATCCAAACTGCTATCATATTAATCCAAGCCCGTATCCTATGCCACCTTGATTACTGCATCAGCCTCCTTGCTCATCTCCCAGCCTCTTCTCTCCCTATTTCAGTTCATACTTTGCTGCCCAGAGCATTTTTCTACAACACCGTTCAGCCTATGTTTCCCCACCCCGCATCCAACCTCCATGTCAAAAGAAACTCCTTACCATAGGTTTACTGTAAGGAACAGTTTGGATGGAGAGGAAAGGGTGGATTTTAGCAAAGTTGTGAAGGTAGATTCAACAGGACTTGGTGACCAATTGACTCTGTGGTTTATCATATCCCACCTTGACTGTAAGCTAGTTTTGGGCAGAGAACTTGTCTTCCAATTCTGTTGTACTCTCCTAAGTGCTTAGTACAGTGCTCTGAACACGGTGAGTGCTCAATAAATATGAGTGATTGATTTGGTAGGCAGATATTAAAATAAATGATGGATAGGTACATAAGTGTTGTGAGGCTGAGAGTGGGGTGAATATCAAGTGCTTAAAGTGTACAGATCCAGGGAATGTGTCAACCAACTGTATTGTATCGTACTCTCCCAAGTGCTTAGTACATCACTCTGCACCCATTAGATGCACAATAAATACCATTGACTGACTGATTGGAGAACGGGCCTTTAACCCCCATTTTACAGATGAGGAGACCAAGGCACAGAGAAGTTAAGTGACTTGCCCAAGGTCATATAGCAGGGATATGGCAGAAATGGGATTAGATCAGTCCTGTCCTCTTCCAATCCTATTAAAAAAATCATGGGGTGTCAACTACTCTGTTATTGTTAAAACAGGGGTTGTGGAGGTGCAGGAAGATGTTTCAAAAACAATTAAAACAGTACATAACCTGTTCTGACCGGTGTGTATCTGACACTGTATCCGTTCATTAGCATTGTGTAAGAAACTAATCTGAAACTGCTTTAAATTCACTGATTCCAGTAAACATATGTCAACAGTGAACTTTCAACATTTACAATTAGTTCCTTATATATTACCAGTGAACTGATAGAGAAATACAGCGTGATATGTTTGAAGGCAAAGAAGAGCTGCATTTCATTATGGCAAACTTCTCAGCCCTATTATGGCACAGTGTTCCTCTTTTCTTTGAGTTCTATCAGCATTAAAGTCCCCTTTGGTCAGGTGTACCTGCCCAGCCTTGTGGAAAAGGTCCGGTTCTGGGAGTCAGAAGACCTGCGTTCTAAGAAGCAGCATAGTAAATGCTTAGCAAATGTCAAAATTATGTGCCTGTCTCCAATCCCCTCTCCCCCGTTAGATTCTCAGACTGTGAGCCTTTTGAGCGACAAGGATCAGGTCTTATTCCCACCTGTGTATGATTTCCCAGTGCTCAGTACAGTGCTCTGCACCTAATAATAATAATGTTGGTATTTGTTAAGCGCTTACTATGTGCAGAGCACTGTTCTAAGCGCTGGGTTAGACATAGGGGAATCAGGTTGTCCCACGTGGGGCTCACAGTCTTTATCCCCATTTTACAGATGAGGGAACTGAGGCACGGAGAAGTTAAGTGACTCGCCCACAGTCACACAGCCTGACAAGTGGCAGAGTCAGGATTCGAACCCATGACCTCTGACTCCAAAGCCCGGGCTCTTTCCACTGAGCCACGCTGCTTCTCCCCGCTTAGTACCTATTATGACTACCTCAACTCCTTGGGCCATGGGGCTTGTGGTCTGAACAGCTGAAACCTAAACCCCAGTGCTCCATATAACCTTCTGCAGATTCTAAACGTGACCTGTTTCCAATACATTGAAATCACTAGAAGCAGTATATCCTCATCAATCTGACAGCCTTGGAACCTGATCCCCACCCGAAAAGTCCAGGTTGTTGAAACATAAGGAAAGTGAATAACCTACACATCACTTCAGGGCAATTTTCTTTCCTATTACACTGGTCACGTAATATTTTAAACCTTCAATAGTTTCTATATGTTTTTAACGATACCACATTTGTTTGAAGTTGAAACTGTTTGCTTTTGATGTTAATATTTTTATGTACCTACCCGGTTATTTTCCATTCAATCTCCATATCCCAAGGCTACGATACTGAAAAGCACACAAACACAACCCACTGTGAATATGAACATGTGATTAAAGTGGGGACCCAAAACAATGGCCCCTGGATTTCTGGAGAAATTTCTGGATTTTGATTGCTCTCTTTTTTAGTGTAAATCAGCATGCATCTGACCCACTTCTATCAATCAATAGTATTTATTGAGCGTTCACTGCTAAGCACTTGGGAGGGTATAATACAATAGAGTCGGTAGACATGATCCCTGTCTGCAAGGAGTTTACAGTCTACAGAGGGAGAAAGACAAAAGAAATTAGAGATGGGGAAATGGCAGAGTATATGGATCCGTGGGGCTGAGGATGGGGTATCAAGTGCGTAAAGGGTACAAAGTGAGAGTGAGAAGCAGCATGGAAAGAGCATGGGCCGGAGACTCAGATGATCACGGGTTCTAATCCCAGTCCTGTCACCTGTCTGCTGTGTGACCTAGGGCAAGTCACTTCACTTCTCTGTGCTTCAGTTGCCTCATCTGAAAATGGGGATTGAGACTGTGAGTCCCACATGGAACAGGGACTGCTTCCAGCTCGATTCGCTTGTATCCACCCCAGCACTTAGTACAGTGCTTGGCACATAGTATGTACTTATACTCTTCCATTTCCCCTGTGAGTAAGTGCTATGGGGCTGGGGTGTAGTGAGTTTCAAAGTGCTTTAAGAGGTACAGACCCAAGTACAAAGATGATGGAAGAAGGGAAGCTGTATAGAGGAAATGAGGTCCAAGTCTGGGAAAATCTCTTGGAGGAAATATGATTTTAATAGTGCTTTCATTCATTCATTCAGTCGTATTTATTGAGCGCTTACTGTGCGCAGAGCACTGTACTGAGTGCTTGGGGAAGGTACAATATAACAATAATCAGACACATTCCCTGCCCACAGCGAGCTTGCAGTCTAGAGGGACGAGCTTGCGGTCTAGAGGGAGAGAGTGGTGAGCTATTGGATATGAAAGGGGAAAGGATTCCAGGCCAGAGGGAGGACGTGGGCATGGTTTTGGCGGTGACATAATCATAATCATAATAATAATGTTGGTATTTGTTAAGCGCTTGCTATGTGCAGAGCACTGTTCTAAGCACTGAGGTAGATACAGGGTAATCAGGTTGTCCCACTTGGGGCTCACAGTCTTCATCCCCATTTTACAGATGAGGGAACTGAGGCCTAGAGAAGTGAAGTGACTTGCCCACAGTCACACAGCTGACAAGTGGCAGAGCAGGGATTTGAACCCATGACCTCTGACTCCCAAGCCCAGACTCTTTCCACTGAGCCATGCTGCTTGAGTAGGTTGGTGTTAGAGGAGTGAAGTGTGCAGGTTAAATTGTGGTAGAAGATCAGCAAGGTAAGGTAGGAGGGGGTGAGCTGATAGAGAAGCTTAAAGTCGATGGTAAGGAGTTTCTGTTTAATGCGGAGACGGATGGGCAACCACTAAAGGTTTTTTGAGGAGTGGGGAGACAAGGTTGAACTTTTTTTTAAAAAAAAATGATCCAGACAGCAAAGTGAAATAGGGATTGGAGTGGGGAGAGACAGGAGGCAGCGAGATCAGCAAGGAGAATGAAGCAGAAGAAGAGGCAGGATATTATAACCGCTCAGACCAGTGTGGTAGTAGTTTAGAGGGAGAGGAAGGGGTGGATTCTAGAGATGTTGTGAAGGTAGAACCGACAAGCTTTGGTGACAGACAGAATAGGCGGGTTGGATGAGAGAGATGAGTCGAGGATAATGCCAAGGATCAGACTCGTGAGACAGCAAGGATGGTAGTGCTGTCTACAGTGAAGGGAAAATCAAGGGGAGGGCAAGGTTTGGGCGGGAAGATGATGGGGGGGCTCCGTTTTGGACACGTTAAGTTTGAGGTGTCAGCGGGACATCCAAGTAGAGATGTCCTCAGGACATCCAAGTAGAGGTGTCCCGGAGGCAGGATTAAGTGCGAGACTGCAGAGAAGGAGAGAGATCTTAGATCAGAGAAGGGATGGATCTTAGAATTATCCAGATGATAGTGTTAAGCCATGGGAGCGAATGAGTTCTCCAAGGGAGTGAGTTTAGATGGAGAATAGAAGGGGATCCAGAACTGAGCCTGGAGGGAATCCCACAGTTTACGAGATGGGGAGCCCAATCATTTTTAGTTGGTGGTCCGACCCAGTTATTCACCCAGGAAAAGTTGTTGGGTTGCTTTGTGAGGAAGGGCAGCAGCTGGCTTCAGGGAATGTGGAAATTTTATTGGCTGGAGTGAGGCTATTTGCAACCTTGATCCCTGAAGGTTCTGCCTTCATGAGCCTCCTCCCTTCAGGAGTCTCACTCGGTGGCCTGGCATGAAAATCTGCCGCCTCCAAGGAGGAATTCCAACCTTGATCCTGGGCGATTCCAGAGAAGAGTTTGCAGATCGGTTACTGGCAATCTACTTGTTTATCCATTGAGTGTAAGGGTTTATGAATAAAAAGATTAGTGATCTTGAGAGTTGTTCTCCAAGAGGTGAATTGATCTTTGTGGAGACTCAAGTCCTCTATTCATTCTCGGGTCAGCTCAGTCTGGCATGGGCAGCAGAAGCAGCAGAGATACAAATAGCCACACTGCTTGCAGGGGAAAGGGAATTGAGCTGGATCCAACTCTTTTTGGACCCTGCTCTATTTCTGCCAAGACCGGGGCAGGAAGGGCAGATACTTGCCAGATACAGGGATGGTTTGGGGGCCAGATTAAGCAGAGAGCACTGACTCTTGATGGCACAGTACATGTTTCTGAGTTCAATTTGGAAAGTAAATTAAAAAGCTGTTCAATGACGCCCAGCTTGTTAGAGCTCTTTTCTTATCTTCTTTTTAAGTAATCTATAAGGGGAATTCAGTAATGGACTCTTACCCCTTCGTGGCAACTCAAATGCTTTCGAAATGCATCGTGACCCAGTGCAAGAAATACAGTACATAATTTTTCACAGGTTGATACATTCAGTTAATGGTGTTTATTGAGCTTTACCTATGTGGAGAACACCGCACTAAACATTTGGGTGAGTATAATACAACAGGGTTGGTAGACACGTTCCCTGCCCACAAGGAACTTACAGTCTAGAGGGAGAGATGTTCATTAATGTAAATAAATTACAGATATGTACATAAAGTGCTGTGGGGCAAATACTCAGTGCTTAAAGGGTACAGACCTGAGTGGCACAGGAGAGGTAGGAGGGAGAAGGAGTAAGGGAAAAGAGGGCTTAGTCAGGGAAGGCCTCTTGGAGGAGACATGATTTTGATAAGGCTCTGGAGGTGGGAGACTTGTGGTCTGTCACTGTGGAAGGAGAGAGAGGACTTTCCATTAAAATTCACAATGTCCTAGACGATCCTCTTCTGACTCTGGAAGGTAATAGTGTAGAACCATGGAGGGGTATTCTTTCCAGCAGCTGGTATCCTAAGCAGCCACCAGAGATTTGGCTCCCCTGACACTGACAGCTAGAAATATTTTCAAGCTGCAGTAGGGCCAAAGCAACTCTCGGTACTTACTGCACAGAGAATTCCCAGGCATACCTCACCAAGGGGGGTTTGGTTGGCCGATGCCAGAGGTGGCCTAGCCTCCCAGTTGAAGAGCTTCAAACCAAAAACACGTTAATTTGCTCTAGAGCTGCAGATCAAAAATACATTCTTTTAACCAGAATGGCGAGGAGGTATTCCAAGGGTGGAGAAAAAGCAGCAAGGCCTACTTGAAAGACCACTGGACTGGGAGTTAAAGGACCTGAGTTCTAATTCCTGCTCTGCCACTTGTGTGCTGTGTGACCTTGGGCAAATCACTTAACTTCTCTGTGCCTCAGTTTCTTCATCTGCAAAAATAGTGCTTGTTTTTCTTCCCCCCTTAGACTGTGAACCCCATATAGGAGATTGGGTCCAATCTACTTACCTGGCATCTACCCCCATACTCAGCACAGTCCTTGGAACAGAATGTAAGTGCTTAACAAATACTATTATTATTATTTTATTATTATTATTATTATTAGGTGTGGGCGAGTATGAGAAATCAATCAGTCATATTTATTGAGTGCTTACTGTGGGCAAAGTATTGTACTAAGCACTTGGGAAAATACAATAGGGTTGGTAGAGCCATTCCCTACTCACAAGGAATTCTCGGTATAGTGGGGGAGACCGACATGAAAAGAAATTGAAGTTAGGGGAAGCAGCAGAGTTCAAGAATATGTACAGAAGTGTGTGAGACTTGGGTGGGGTGAATATCAAAATGCTTAAGGGGTACAGACCCATGGGAGGGTCAGTAGGGTGGGGAAACGAAAGGCTGGTTATGGAAGGCTTCCTGGGGAGAGATATTTTACTAGGGCTTTGAAGATGGGAAGAATGGTGGTTTGTTGGGGAAAAAAGGGGGAGGGGATTCCAGACTGGGGCAGAAGACTTGAGCAAGGACTTGATGGCAAGAGAGAGACAAGTTGGGGGTACAGTAAGTTGGTTGGCATTAGAGGAGTGAACTATGCAGGACGGGTTGAAGTGGGAAATCAATGAGATAAGGAAGGAGGGAGAGAGCTGATTGAGCACCTTAAAGCCAATGGTGAGGAATTTCTATTTGGTGTGGAGATGGATGGGCAATGGTAAGGAATTTCTGTTTGGTGCAGAGTTGGATGGGTAACCCCTGGATGTTTTTGAGGAGTGGGGAGATGTAAACTGAACATTTTTATGGATGAATGATCGGGGCAGCAGAGGGGGCTGGGAGGTGGGGTGGGGAGGGAGAGGAGGCAGGCGGGTCGGCAAAGAGGCTGATTCAGTGGTCAGGGTGAGATGTGTTGAATACTTGGGTCAGTGTGGTGGCAGTTTGGATGGAGAGGAGGGGGTAGAACCAACAAGATTTGGTGATGGATTGTATATTTGGGTTGAGAAGGAGAGATGAGTTGAGGATGATGCCAAAGTTGCAGGCTTGTGAGACGGAGAGGACGGTGGAGTTGTGTTCAGTGAAGCAGCATGGTGCAGTGGATAGAGCACGGGCCTGGGAGTCAGAAGGTCGTGGGTTCTAGTGCTGCATCTGCCACTTGTCTGCTGTGTGACCTTGGGCAAGTCACTTCACTTCTCTGGGCCTCAGTCACCTCATCTGTAAAATGGGCATTGAAACTGTGAAGGGAACCTGGACCTGGATTTGCAACTATGGAATTACTTTGTCGGGATCATTGCAGCCACTTTCTGATCCCTGGGTCATTGTCAGGCTCAATGAGAACTAAAGGCAAGACCAAATCATATCAAACTCTGGTTTAAAAAAAAAATGACTTTTAGAACTGATTTAAAGAGGCTTTAGATTTTCAGAACTCCGTGAAGCTTTTCAGTCTGTGGTACTCCTGGGGCAAGCAATTGTACTCCTTGCTATTATTAACCTCAGTTCACTATTTTGAGAAAGTTGAATATTCAATTATAATAAATTATTCAATAAGCACAAGGACAGGTTACCGGGAACTATTACACCTACTGGCTTTGAAAATACCTTTCCTCGCTTCCTATAAGAAACCACATCATATATAAATTAGTGCCCTTTGTTATACACCAGGAGATGTTAATGTTGCACCATAAAGATTTATTCCATGTAATAATACTGAGGTAAAATAAGTGTCATAGGGTATAATTAGAATATATCTGCACTTTTTTTTTTTAGGAAAGTTTGTAGCTGGGCTGCCCTAAGAAAGTAAACCGATTTTGAAGGGTCAGATGAAATTCATTTCATTTTAATTATATTTTAGAGAAAAACGTGACTGTAATATTTTTATATGTTCACATGCAATTGTATTATAGAATTACTTGGCAGCCCCTAAAAGTTTTTTTCCAACTGTCTTACAAATGCCATTGTCATTGTTAGTATTATTATGAAAACTAATAATAATAATAAAGCCCTGTGCGTGAGAACAGTCTCTACGCCACTGCCGACAGATGCAGAATGTTCCAGCTAAGCCAGAGCCACTGTTGCTTGCCCACTAGATTGAAAGCTGCTCGAGGGCAGGGATCAGGTCTACTGACTCTACTGCACTGTCCCAAAGGCTTAGTGCACACAGTAATAATAATACTACTAATAATTGTGGTATTTGTTAAGCACTTACTACATCCCAAGCAGTGTACTAAGCACTGGGGTAGATACAAGCAAGTCGGGTTGGGCACAGTCCCTGTCCCACATGGGGTTCACAGTCTCAAGCCCCATGTTACAGATGAGGGAACTGAGGCCAAGAGAAGTGACCTGCCCAAAGGTCACAGTAGAACCCATGACCTTCTTAGCCCAAGGGTCACAGTAGAACCCATGACCTTCTTACACCCAATCCCATGCTCTATCCACTACGCGGTGCTGCTTGATTGATTGAATCAGCATGTGGCTCCTGACCTGCTTAAAAAGTTTTATGGCAAAGCTATTGGAGGTGTCAAGCTCATGAAGTGATTGTTCCCCCACCCCCCACTGCAGCCTCTATGGAGTTGGCCCCTGTGGCTACCTAAATGGAAACCATTGTGATGCCTGGTCCAGGGCTGTGATGCAGAGAATCCCACATGAGTCATGAATCCTGAGCCTAATGCATCCTCAGGCAGGCAATTAACCACACTGGGTGAGCAAATGATTATATAGCAAAGCCCATTCCAAATGGTTCTGCTTTGGGAACGGGGAGGGGAGGAGATTTGCTTCGAGTTCCACCACCTCACCAGAAAAGCGTACTGTCGGAAGTGCAAAAATCAAAAAGGTCCAGTTCCCCTGCATAGTTTACAGAATCATTTGGACAACCGAGCTCATCCCTTTGATGCCCGGGAAATGTTTTTGGCAGATAATCTGGATGGATTTATCTTCCCTGACACTAGGTAATGGAACTGTCTACCTCATTTGCACACAGGCCAAGTAACTGGGGGAGGGGGGTGTCCAGAGTGCAAGGTGGAAGATGGAAGATGGGCCTTCAGCTTGAAGAGTGAAACGACTGAGCACTTAGAGTCAGGTGTTCATTGGGGGATTTTTTTTAGTCAACTTCAAGCCTCCTTCAAGCCTCCTTGCAGAACTCCCTCCCTCCACTCCATACATCATTTGCTACCTGGATCATTTTTCTAAAACGTCGTTCTGCGCACTTCTCCTTACTCCTCAAAACTCTCTAATGGCTGCCCATCCCTCCTTGCATCACGCAGAAGTTCCTGACCATTTATTGAGAGCTTACTGCGGGCAGAGCACTGTACTCAGCACTTGGGAGAGTACACTATAACAGAGTTGGTGGCCACTTTCCCTGCCCACGACGAGCTTACTGTTTAGAGCAATTTTTGTGATCGTTCATCAAAGCCCTAGCGTCAAGATTGTGACAGAGAAGAAATGATTTTCTGACTTTGCTATCACAGAGAAAAACATTTGGGACAAAAAAAAATACCAACCTCCAACTCACCTTTACAACTAAGTACTTGGCAAGGAGTCAGAGGACATCCTGGAAGAGAGGTACCCGCTATCTCCTAGGAGTTAGAGGGTCACAGGTTCTAATCCCGGCCCCACTACTTGTCTCTTGTGTGACAGACAAGTCACTTCACTTCTCTTTGCCACAGTTACCTCATCTGTAAAATGGGGATTGAGACCGTGAGCCCCATGTGGGACAGGGACTGTGTTCAACCCAGTTTGCTTACATCCACCCCAGTGCTTAGTACAGTGTCTGGCACATAGTAAGCATTTAACAAATGCCAGTTATTTATCAATTGATTTTAAGCCTTGGGAGCTCTCAGGATTTGGAGTCAGCATTAAAGAGAATGTAGTCATTTTTGAAAGGAGGAATATCTGTACTCTGGCCAAGTAAACACTGTGTCTATAATCCATTCAGCATCTTCGGTATTTGATCAAAGTCATCAAATTGCAAGTAGCTCAGTCATCTGAGATTCGGAAGGGTCTTTCAAAATGTCAGTCATCTAGTCTAATCATATTCTTAGATGGACTTGTCTTCCTTACCCCAAAACCCAACTAGCCCAGAATTTTAAGCCTCTTGACTCAGAAGAAAAAAAAAACATTAAAAATGAATATTTGACCACATCAAATTGTTATGCAGATAGCAGGTGGAGAATTTAAAGGAAGAGATGGGCAATAAATGCTTCTGGAGGCTGATGAGCCTTCTTGGGTAGTGAGTGAATGCGAAACAGAAGCCTGTGGGGCCCCTAAAGAGCAATTTCTCCCCAATGATTATCTTTGTGCTCTTAAGTGAGTCAAGGACCATGGGAATATTACAGGATTTCTTTAGGAGCCTCCTGATCAGGAAATTAAAGTGGCCCGAGTTATAAAAGTTCTGGGATCCACAAACTTGTTTATCTTTACCAAACATAAAAAACCCTTCTTTTTATTATGTCCAACCTCCCTGGGGCTTAATATGGGCTTGAGAAAGGAGAGCTTTATCTTTACAAATGGTTCCCACAGAGTCCAGATAAAAAGCAGAGGGCTGGCAGTAGCTCTGTTCTCAGTTTAACCATCACATTCTCCATTTCTGAGATTCAGAGAGTGATAAGGTGCCTCGAGAACCCATCTAGCCCAACGCCTCTCGCCATGAGTCCAAACAGTCCTACAAAGGATTGTCTACCCTTTCCTTGCCCTGCATTGATAAACTGTTACAGAGCTTCAGACCCTTTCCAGTAAAGAATGTCTTTCCACTGTCGACATAGATAACGTACCCAAAGACAACATTCTGTCAAGTTTCTCTGCCAGCTGCTGTCCTTAGTAGGCTGCGACTGAGCCAACAGTTGAGAAATCACACTGCTACCCTGAACCTTGTAGCAACCTGGGATACCCAGAAACCTTCATGGTTATTTGGGGTAGCCCAAGGCAGCCTCAGTTCTGAGCCACTGCTGCCTCAGAAGGAGGGGAAGAGCTGGGAAGTTATCCAAGTTGTCCAAGAGAAGCAGTGTGGCCTAGTGGATAGAGCATGGGCCTCGGGAGTCCTGGAGTGCAGGAACACCTTAGTGGAACGGACCATCAGGCTGGAGGTTTGTGATCTGATCCTACATCTGCCATCACAAAGGCATCGTATTGTTGATTCCATTCCTAATGTCTAATCTCAGCCCCTTCTGTGGCCATTTAAGAACTTTCCCACTAGGATATCTCCTCAGAGAAAGCTGTTCATGAGCTTTCATCAAGTACCCTTTCTTTTACTTGGTCTTTTTTCAAGTTCTCCATGGCCCTCTCTCCTTCGGCCTGAATTATCCCTGTTCATCTTGACTTTTCTGCTAGGAACTCATGGTCAAATCGCTGAATCATTTTTGTCCTCTCCAATTCCTAATTCATTTCTGAAGTAGTTGATACAGAATGGGAGTTTTTTCAGCTATTAAATAAATCCCATCCATAGGTAATAAAAATGTGTCATGTTTTGACCAGGAGGACAGCTAGCTTTGAATGCTCAGAAACAAATAGATAATATAAAATTGATTTAGTTTTATTTTAAGACTAGCCAGGTGACTGTACCGATTCACTTGGGAAAAGTGTAGTTAGTAACTTCCATTACATTCAGTTAGACTGAACATTACCTTGATTATCACAAGATTTCTAAATCTGATCTCCTTACCCTGATAGAACTGTGACACCAGAGGAAAATAACAAGAAGGCTTTATTTCACTTGAAGCTTATTTTAAAGCAGTCCTCTTATATTGACATTACTGTATCAATGAATTAATCCATGGCATTTACTGAGCACTTAGTCTGTGCAGAACACTGTGCTAAGCACTTGCTAGAGTACAATACAACAGAGTTTATAGACAGGTTCCCTGCCGACCGGGAGCTTACAGTCACAAGGGGGAGAGACACACATTAAAGTAAATAAATAAATTACAGTTATGTACATAAGCCCTGTGGGGCTAAGGGTGGGGTGAATGTCAAGTGTTTACTGTGTGCCAAGCACTGAGGAAGATACAAGATAATCAGACGATACATCGTCCCCATCCCACTCGGGGCTCATGGTATAAGGGGGAGGGAGAGCAGGCATTTCACCCCCATTTTACAGATGAGGAAACGGATGAACAGATAAGTTAAATGACTTATCCAAGGTCTCACAGCAGGCAAGTGGCAGAGCTGGGATTAAAACCCAGGTCTCCTTACTTCCAGACCTGTGCTCTTTCTACCGGATCATGCTATAAACCCTCAAGACTGCAAGAAGTCTGACTGTAGTTGAACAGTCAAAATGTCTCCAAATGCAGAAGAGATATACTAAGCAACGGACCTGCTGCCTGCCTTGAAGGAACTTCTGTTTCCACTCAGTCGTATTCATTGAGTGCTTACTGTGTGCGGAGCACTGTACTGAGCCCTAGGGAGAGTACAATACATTCCCTGCCTACAAGGAGCTAACAATCTTGATCTCCTCAAAGCTTAATTCAGTGGGCTTAACTCTTTCCTAACCCTCTTTAACCCCCTTGACCACCTTAGACCCCATGGCCACCGTCCTTGTTAAAACGGGAATAGGAGTGAGAATAATTTTGAGGCCCCCAAGAGACAAGGACCCTATCTAATTCCCACCAGCATATGCTTTCCCAGGACTAAGTACAGTGCTCTACAAAAAGCAAACATTTAATAAATGCTATGGCTGCTGTTGCTACTATTACCAGATGCTGTCCCCAGTACCCTAAAAGGTTAAAGGTTTTCATTTTTGCACTGCTTGTTGTTTTTCTTTTTTTTTTTTTCCTATTTTGGGGATGAAGGGAAGTGAGAAAGGGAAGCTGGTGAGTGATAAATCAGAGTGAAACAAAGACATGGAATGGAATCCAGGAAGGGGGAAGCAAGGGGAATGAGATGGATTAGGAGAGAAGAAGGAAGCAGAGGAATGAGGGATATGGAGCAAGAAAATAAAGTTGAAAAGATGTCTTCAAATACTAGGTGTTTTCTTTGATTGCTGTGATTACAATCTTCCATTAAAAAGTTCCTACGAAAAAGCTACATTCTAAAATCTGAAAAAAAAAAGCCGTCATTCTCCCAGCCTTCTTTTCTAATTCAGTCAATCAATCAGTGGTATTTATTGAGCGCTTACTATATAGAGAACACTCTACTAAGCCATTGGGAGACTACAGTACAAGTTCCTTGCCCACAAGAAGCTTACAGGGGGAGGCAGACATTAATATAAAGAAATAATTTGTAATATATAATTCACAGATATGTACCTAAGTTCTGTACAGGTGAGGGCAGGGTGAATATCAAATGTCCAAAGGTCACAGATCCAACTGCATGATTCAGATGAATTAATTAGAATTCTCTGCCAGTTGGTTGATCAATGTTTTTTTTTTAAATTCCTACATCCCTTCAAATGACTCACTTATTGAGTTAATTCACATTTTCCCTAGATTATGCATATTCCTCCAACCATGAAAACCTAGCATAGGCACTCATCAGAACACATGAAAAGCAGTGTGGCCTAGTGGACAGAGCACAGACCTGGGAGTCAGAAGGACCTGGGTTCTGATCCCAACTCCACCACTTGTCTGCTGTGGGACCTTGGGCAAATCATCAACTTCTCTGCACCTCAGTTACCTCATCTGTAAAATGGAGATTAAGACTATGAGCACTACATGGGACATGGACTGTGTCCAACCCAATTATCTTATAACTTATAACTTGAGCCCAGTGCTTAGTACAGTCACTGGCTTAACATATGCCATTAAAAAAACCACAAAGAAATAAAAACACAATTAAAATGGTACGGTTAAGATCACAGATCTGGACGTAATGCCAGCCAAATCTTGACCTGGAAAGTGAACAGGGAGGAATCAGACTAGACTACAGCTTCAAAGGAAAGAGCAGGACGTGAGGAGATATTTTGGACCAGGAAGACCTGAATTTCCTAGCTACTGGAGTTCCGAGGTGGTGGTAAACTTAGCTGGGATGCTTTCTATCTCTCTGCCCAACATCAGTCAGTTAATCGTATTTATTGAGTGCTTCCTGTGTGCAGAGTTCTGTACTGCGTGCTTGGGAGAGTACAGTATAACAGATATATTCCCTACCCACAACCAGTTTACAGTCTAGAGGGAGAGACATTAATATAAATAATTAAATTACGGATGTAGAGGCAGATAAATCCTGCCTCCGCAGCAATGGAGGGTAGATGGAAGTTACTTTTCCTACAGTTTCTCACTGAGGATTTGGGATTTTTTGGGGGGGTTTGTTTGATTTTTATAGCATTTAAGTGCTAACTGTATGCTAGGCACTGTACTGAGCAGTGGAGTAGATAGAAGCTAGTCAAGTTGGACACAGTCCATGCCCCTCATGTACTTATGGTCTTAATCCCCATTTTACAGATGAAGTAACTGAGACACAGAAAAGTTAAGTAACTTGCCTAAGGCCACATAGCAGGCAAGTAGTGGAGTCCGGATTAGAACCCAGGTCCTGTGACTCTGAGACCCATGCTCTTTCCACTAGGCCACACTTTCCTAATCTTGGTCTTCTAGGGGTCTGTTCTCCACTACTTAGACTGTAAACCTTTTTTGGGCCAGGGACAGTGCCTTCAATTTTTTGGGGGGGCGTGGAATTTGCCCAGTGCTTGGTACAGTGCTTTGCACGTGGTAAGCACTTACCATATTTTAATGAGAGAAATAATGGTTCTAATAAAGAGATCAGTGTAGTATTTGTATTTTTTTTCTAATCTTGAGCATTGTCATGAACAGGAAATAGAAGTAGCATCCGGGCAAACCGATGAACAAGTGACAATCCCTGAATCCTAAATTGAACACTATTGAATATCCTTCCTCTGAAGCTAAGTTCTTAATTAAGAGCAACATGATCCAGGAGTGACATAATGAGCACTTTAAGAGCAGGAGATAAAATGTTATAATAGAAGTGTGGTTTGAATTCACAAAGGAAATAAGTCCTTAAATCTCATTGTATTTGTGAAGCAGATGCTGCCTAACATCACAGTTAAAGGACAATCCTTTGCGTGTAAAAAAAGTGACTGAGGAGGAACAGGGAGAGAGCTAATTAAAGAGGGATTTTTTTTTTCCTTTTACAGCTATTTAAGACCATGATCAGTTTAATGGCTATGATCAGGCATTAAGTGAATTGAATCCAGAAGGGAAAACTTGCTATGCTCTCTCATTCCAGACCTATGACTAAATCGAAAAAGCAAAGACTACTTGACCCTAAGGGAATTTGTGTGAGAGAAGTTGTGATATTGCTTGGCTAAGGCTGGGGTGGAAATGTAAGGTGACCAGGAGTTAGGGTGGCCATTTGGCTGCTTTGTGACTGAACCATCTGGTTTTCAGCTGGTATGCCCCATCTGGTAGGGTTACAACACCTGACGCCTTTAGGTCCAGTATTTTAATTTCAAACGCCTAGCCTCCTTCTGCCTTAGCTCCTATTGCTGAGTTCCGTGACGCATAAGTTGGGCCCATGTTTATAGGGACCTGAAAGAGAACACACTGATTCATTCATTCGAGGTTCCACAGATCCGCAGAGGGGAGGTCAGGTGGCCCCCAGGGGATGCGTGAGAGGTTTCAAAGGATTTTTTTTAAAAAAAGTTCCAGGCACTTGTTGGGCTCTGGTGCTCAGTAAATATTTTTGACCGACCGATTCCATATGACGTGGGAAGCAGCATGACCTAGTGGAAAGAGCATGGGCCTGGGAGTCAGAGGACCTGGGTTTTAATCTCAGCTCTGCCACGTGCCTGCTATGTGACCTTGGGCAAGTCATTTCACTTCCTCTGTGACTCAGTTTCCTCATCTGTAAAATCGGCATAAAATTCCTGTTCTCCATCCCTCTTAGACTGTGAGCCCCATGTTGCACAGACTGTGTGTCCAGCCTGGTTAACTTGTATTTAACCCAGCAATTAGTACAATGCCTGGCACATAGTTAGCGCTTGCCAAATATCACAGTTATTATCATTATGACTATTTTATGTTGCATAGCCTACATCATAACATTTGTCTGTTGCATCCAGATTAGCAAATGTGTCTAGTATTCATGCGTGTCCAGTGCTCATCTTACCAGAAGTCCAAAGCACAGAATTATAATAATAGTATTTGTTAAGTGCTTACTATGTGCCAGACACTGTACTAAGTGCTGGAGTGGATACAATCAAATCGAATTGGCCACCGGCCCTTGTCCCGCGTGGGGCTCACAGTCTCAATCTCAATTTTCCAGATAAGGTAACTGAGGCCCAGAGAAGTTAGGTGATTTGCCCAAGGTCCCACCGCAGACAAGTGGTGGAGCCGGTATTAGAACCCATGACCTTCCGACTCCCAGCCCCATGCTCTATCCATTACGCCATCCACTTCTGCACCTATCTTTAAACTCTGTTGCTTCTCCTGCTCTGTAATCTATTTTAGTGTCCAAAACTAGACTCTAAGCCCCTTGAGGATAGAAATCTTGTCTCCTTACTCTACTGAATGCTTCCAAGTGCTTAGTACAGTGCTCTGCACACAGACAAGACCATATGACTCTGACAAAATTGGACTTCTTCAGCCAACCTAAAAGGTGATTGGTGGCATTTGCAAAAATCCTACTCTGGCCTGTAGCAGCAGGGGTGATGGGAACCATGGCAATGGATGCATGCCCGGGCATGTTGCCAATTTCCCTTTCTGGCTTTTTTTCTTTCCCCACCTTCCATTCTTGGACTTTTGATCCTGCCCCCTTGAAAGTCCCATCCTTGTCCCAATTTGAGCTGCAGAAAATATACTCACTTGGAAAATACCTCAGTCTTCTGAGACAGTTTAAGTCAACACACTCTCGGCTATCTCTTTTTTTTTAAATGGTATTTCTTAAGCTCTTATTATGTGTCAAGCACTGTTCTAAACAGTCAATTAGGGCATTTATTGAGCACCTACTGCATGTGGAGCACTGTACTCAACACTTGGGAGAGTACAATACAGTTGTTAGACCCAATCCCTGACATCAAGGAACTCACGATCTAATGGAGGGAAACAGACATTAAAATAAAATTACAGGAAAGGGAAACAACCCAGGAAGCACTGTGGCCTGTCTCATCTTACGCTGTCGAGTCGTCTCCTCCCCATAGCGTCTCTGTGGACTGTGAGCCCCTCTAGACTTTGAGCTTGCCATGGATAGGGATTGTCACGGTTTATTGTTGTATTGTACTTTCACAAGCGCTTAGTACAGTGCTCTGCACACAGTAAGCGAGCCCCTCTAGACTTTGAGCTTGCCATGGGCAGGGATTGTGATGGTTTATTGTTGTATTGTACTTTCCCAAGAGTTTAGTACAGTGCTCTGCACACAGTAAGCGCTTAATAAATACGAATGAATGAATGAATCTCTCCCAGAACACCCTACTCTCCATTTGCAATCATTCTGGTAGTGTAGCACTGTGGTAGATAGAAGGTAATCAGGCCGGACAAAGCCCCGTCCCACCCAGGGCTCACAGTATAAGTAGACTGTGAGCTCACTGAGGGCAGGGAAGGTGTCTGTTCATTGCCATATTCTACTCTCCCAAGCGCTTAGTACAGTGCTCCGCACACAATAAACGCTCAATGAATACGATTGAACGAATGCATGATAGGTAGTTAATTGTCCATTTTACACATGAGGAAGCTGAGGCACAGAGAAGCTAAGCGAATTGCCCTTGGTCACACAGCAGGTGTCAGGATTAGAACCTGGGTCCTTTGACTCCTAGGCCCGTGCTCTTTCCAAGAGACCATGCTGCTTCTCTTGGTGTATGAGTTTGTGTGGGTGTCCCTCTCCTCTGACGCTCCCCAATATACACCTCTTTGCTTTCAGACCTGCACAAAGTATGGGTACTTCTGCTAGTATAAAATTAAAAGTGATAGAAAATATATTTCCCTCACTCAGAAGAATTTTCCCACACTCCAAGAAAACAGAGGAAGCACAGGATAACATTCCAGCATATTGGCCATCTTCTGGTTAACAGACTCCTTGATTTAGGTTAGTGAGCATCCTGTTGTCATTTGAGAAAACCAAACCATCTCTAGACAGAGCGAACATGTTTCTTTAGGCCTTAGACTGTAATTATGCTAAAAGTGGATCTTGCCACAGTGAATATAAAAAGTCCCTTGGAAGAGCTCTCTGACACTAAACAACTTTACAGTTGAAAGGAAGCAATTACAGAAAAGAAGACAAGACTAAGGAGAGACAGTAGGATTCTGCCCAGTTTTCCATCTGGGCATTTTATAGTATCATTCTGGTATTGAGCAATTTTTTTTTTCCAGGTCATAAGGCAATTGCAATTTTCTAGCCCCATTTTTGACAGAGTCAGAATGATTTGAAAAACCACCACCCTTAAAATGTCCTTGGCAAAGCATTCAATGCATAATTTTCAGCGACCCCTTCCACACTTACCACTGCTCCTTCCCTGACCACCTCCTCCGCTTCATTAGTTCAAAAGAATCAGAGCGGCTGACACCAAAAATATATACAGGCCAGGGCTCCAAAAGTTGGAGGTGAATTGGAGGGATTGAGGCAATTATCTGCACGATTTAGGTAAAAGACCAACAACGTACTTTAGCCTGAAATTCCTCAATAACTTGATTCAGTTGTCTACTTTTCTGTGAGGACTTGGTCTCAGAATGGCCTTTCCTTCATAATTCTTCTAAATAAACCCTACACAGATAGAATGAAAAAAATCCTTATTAGAGCCACCTCCTGAAGGTTTTTAGGCTCTTGGGCACTTGCTATTGTGTAGGGCTGCTGTAGGAATATATATAAATATATATACGTATATATATATAGAGAGAGAGAGAGAAAAAAAATTAGAGAGGGAGGGAGAAAGAGAGCTTTCCTCTGCATTGAAGATGACACTGAGAATCCATTCATGTGTGAATGCTGCTGAGAAAGAGTTCCACACCATTTCTTCAAGAATATAGAAAGGCACATTTTCTAGCCCCTGTGGAGAAGCAGCAGCGTGACCTAGTAAGAAGCAGCATGACCTAGGATAGGGCACGGGCCCGGGAGTCAGAAGGATCTGGGTTCTAATCCCAGCTCTGCCACGTATCTGCTGTGTGACCTTGGGCAAGTCACTTCATTCCTCCGTGCCTCAGTTACCTCCTCTGTAAAATGGGGATTAAGATTATGAACCCCATGGAGGACAGGGACTGTGTCCAACCTGATTTGCTTGTATAGTAGTAGTGTTGGGATTTGTTAAGCGCTTACTATGTGCAGAGCACTGTTCTAAGCGCTGGGGTAGATACAGGGTAATCAGGTTGTCCCACGTGAGGCTCACAATTAATCCCCATTTTACAGATGAGGTAAATGAGCACAGAGAAGTGAAGTGACTTTCCCACAGTCACACAGCTGACTAGTGGTAGAGCTGGGATTTGAACCCATGACCTCTGACTCCCAAGTCCAGGCTCTTTCCACTGAGACACACTGCTTCTCCACCCCAGTGCTCAGAACACGTAGTAAGCATGTAACAAATACCATTATTATGATTACTATTATTATAGCGTATCTATAAACTCAGTGGTGGCTTATGAAGCAGATGAGGGGATAGCAGTGAGGAAAGTTCCACAAGATTTTCTGTTCAGTGACCACAGACTGCACCCACAGTATCGATGTCGACTAGCTCTCCTCCAGTGTGTGCTCTTGGGGATGTGAGGGTCAAGTGACAGAGTGTGGATGGTTTGGCATAATCCAGTGCTTCACCTGGAAAAACAACTCAAGGGTACATCTTGCTGGTGACTGGATATCTTTTTCCTCTCCCTATTATAGCACGCTACCAGTCTTGACTAAAAAAAAATTTTTTTTAAATTGGTATTTGTTAAGCGCTTACTACGTGCTGAGCACTGTTCTAAGCGCTGGGGGAGATACAGGGTAGTCAGGTTGTCCCACGTGAGGCTCAAAGTTAATCCCCATTTTACAGATAAGGTAACTGAGGCACAGAGAAGTTAAGTAACTTGCCCACAGTCACACAGCTGACAAGTGGCAGAGCTGGGAGTTGAACCCATGACCTCTGACCCCGAAGCCCAGCCTCTTTCCACTGAGCCATGCTGCACTGAGGGAGAGTCAAGCAGAGGTATAACTGTACCATTCCTAGCTTGGCCAGTGGCTAGTGAGTAGAAGGCAATCTGCTACAAGTCAAAACTCACCCGTGCTGGGCAGCAGCGGCACGGGAGAGAGTCGAGGGCGGAGACTCAGGTTTACTGTGCGGAAGGAGGCATTGGTTAACCGCTGCGGGATTTTTACCAAGAAAACTCTATGGATACACTACCAGAACGATTGCAGATGGAAGTGGGGTGTTCTGGGAGAGACGTATCCATGGCGTCGCTACGAGTCGGATATGACTCGACAGCATAAGACAGCAACAACAATAACCTTAAAATGAAGAGTACATAGGCAGCTCAACACTGAATTTAACAATGATGTGAGTTCTACCACCCTATACCTCTTTTTTTCTTCCACCCACATTAGGTACCCAAAAGGTTTTTAGCAGATTTTAGCAATGCTGTGAAAGCTGAACCGACAGGATTTAGCGACAGATTGAATATGTGGGTTGAATGAGAGAGAGGAGTCAAGGATAACACCAAGCTTATGGGCTTACAAGCGGGAAGGATGGTGGGGCCGTCTACAGTGATGGGAAATTCACGGGGAGCACAGGGTTTGGGTGGGAGGATAAGGAGTTCTGTTTTGGACATGTTAAGTTTGAGATGCCAGCGGAACATCCAAGTAGAGATGCCTTGAAGGCGGGAGGAATTGCGAGATGGCAGAGAGGAAGAGAGATCAGGGCTGAAGATGGAGATTTGAGAATCAACTGCTTAGAAGTGGTAGTTGAAGCCGTAGGAATGAATGAGTTCTGCAAGGGAGTGGTTTTAGATGGAAAATAGAAGGGGAACCCAGAATTGAGCCTCGTGGGACTCCCACAGTTAAGGCGGGGGGAGGCAGAGGAGGAATCCGTGAAAGAGACTGAGAATGAGCAGCCAGAGAGATAGGAGGAGAACCAGGAGAGGACAGAGTCAGTGAAGCCGGGGTTGGATAATGTTCCAGGAGAAGGGGAAGGTCGACAGTATCGAAGGCAGCTGAGAGGGCGAAGAGGATTAAGGTAGAGTAGAGGCTGTTTGATTTGGCAAGAAGGAGATCATTTCTGACCTTTGAGAGGGTAGTTTCTGTGGAGTGAAGGGGGCGGAAGCCAGATTGGAGGTGGGCCAAGGAGAGAATTGGAGGAGAGGAACTTGAGACAACTGATGTAGACAAATCGCTCAAGGAGTTTGGAGAGGAATGGTAGGAGGGAGTTGGGATGATAAGTGGAGGGGGCCATTGGGTCAGGGGAGGGTGTTTTTGTAGGCTAGGGGAGACATGGGCATGTTTGAAGGCAGTGAAGAAGAAACCATTGGAGAGCAAACATTTGAAGATAGCGGTCAGGGAGGGGAAAAGCGAGGAGCCAAGTGGTTTGATAAGGTGCCGAGGAAAGGAGTCGGATGCCAGGTGAAAAGGGTGGATTTTCAGAGAAGGCAAGAAATCTCTTCCTGAGATACTGCTGGGAAAGATGGGAGAGTTGAAGAAGGGTCATGAGGAGAGAGACGAGCCAGGGAAATTTTAGGGAGATCACTCCTGATAGTTTTAATGTTTTCAGTAAAGTAAGTGGCCAGGTCATTAGGGGGAAGAGATGGGGGAGGTGGGGCAGGGGTTTTGAGGAAGGAGTTAAACATGAGAAGCAGCGGGGCTTAGTGGAAAGAGCACAGGCTTGGGAGTCAGAGATTGTGGGTTTGAATCCCGGCTCTGCCACTTGTCTGCTATGTGACTTTGGGCAAGTCACTTAACTTCTCTGTGCCTCTTTTACCTCATCTGTAAAATGGGGACTAAGACTGTGAGCCCCACGTGGGACAACCTGATGACCTTGTATCTACCCCAGCTCTTAGAACAGTGCTTGGCCCATAGTGCTTAACAAATACCATCATCATCATTATTATTATCATTATTCACAATACTTTTTTCAATCATTGATTCATCTAGCCATCTTGTCATACTGCTGTTACTACCAAATCTAGCTTTTTTTTCCTCTCCTGCTCCAGGTTTTTGTAAATAATGTATACTTGCTTGCCTCTGTCATTCAGTTATAAGCACTTTGAGGGTAGGGACCACATCTCTTATTTTCATAGTATTTGCTAAGCACTTACTACATGCCAGGCTCTGAACTAAGCACGGGGGTAGATATAAGCTAATCAGGTTGGAGATCATCCATGTCCCATATGGGGCTCACAGACTTAATCCCCGTTTTACAGATGAAGTAACGAAAGTACAGAGAAATGAAGTGACTTGTCCAAGGTGACACAGCAGACAAGTAGCAGAGCTGGCTGTGGAACAACAGCCCTTGGTAATTCTCTGCTGCTATGGTTTGTGTTTGAACTTTCCCAAACAGTTGGTGCAGTGTCCTGTGTATAGTAGTATTAATAAATGCTGTTCATGGAAAAGTTAGGGATATTAGCTGACCTGTTCCTAATCAGTAGGATGATTGTCAGAAGGACATATAGGATGGTTTGAGGTTCTCTCCTAGCTCCAGGATCTAAAGGCTGCTCAGCTGCTTGGTATGTAATGAAAAGTATTTCCCATTAGGGCCTTACCTTCTTAATGGCACCTCTACTTTCCCAGGCAGTAGAGGATGAGATGTGGGTAGGGAAAGTTTTTACCAATTCTGGTGTTTTGTACTCTCCCACGTGCTTAGTACAGCACTCTGCACACAGTAAGCACTCAATAAATACCATGAGTTGATGATGACGCCCAAATACCTCTCTAATTCCCGAGGATGAGGTCAAGTGAGAACTGCTAAGGAAAAGCCTTAAGCGGAAGAGGACTTGGGCTCCACCCCTATTTACCTTTGCCTTTCATGCGGGTGGACCCGGCTGCTGCTTCTGCACTTTTGGCCTGCTCTGTGACTTTAGTCAAGTCACTTAACTTCTCAGTGCCTCAGTTTCCTCATTGTAAAATGGGGGGATCAATACCTGTTCTCCCTCCTACTTAGAATGTGAGCCCCTTATGCAACAGGGATCGCGTCTGACCTGATTAACTCATCTCTACCCCAGTGCTCAGTACAGTACTCGGCACCAAATAAGGGCTTACCAAATACCACAGTCATTATTATTGAATTTGTGCCCTGCTCTGCCCAGCCTACTGAAGGCTCTTATTGTCTAATCAGAGGTGCCAGCTGCCTCACCCTCCCAGCCCTGACTGTTCGGGGTGGGTTTGCTCTCTGATTTGCACCTGTGATTCAGCCAGGTGCAGTGGATCAGTTTCTCTAGATTGAGCCCACCGAAGGGAATTCCTACTACACGCTTTGGGTGTCCCATTCAAGCTCTGATGGTAAGAAATGGGCTGCTGAAAAGTAAGGGGGAAACAAAGCGGTTGGGATTTTCTCGGAGGGAAAAGAGTAGGGGAAAGGAGACAGCAATATGGAAGCTTAGATGCTTGGGATTCCTTCCAGTCATTTATGCAGTTAATGCCCAGACCAAAACTCGAAACAGATTCCAAGTGGAAGGAGCAGGGAAAACTTTAGCAACCCTTTTGATGCTTATTCGTAGTAATAGCCACAATTACCTACTAAAAGAAAACTACCCCAAAAAGATGAGAATGAGAAAATAAATAGGAAAGGCCTGAACTGTCCTTGATACCCTAAAACCAACTTTATACATTGCCAAAGGCTAAGTAGAAACATGTGGACCAAAAAGTTGGCTGGGGTCCTGCAAACTGTTAAGATGTTGGACTTAAGACTCTGAGGACCTGGGTTAAAAGGACAGAGATGGTACTTTGACTCCATGCTTTCTGGTCTCATTCCTGTTAGCCATCGAGCGTCTCTTCCACTTGTATCTTTCTCATTTTCTCCCTGTTTGGTCCCAGGCCACTGTTTCCTTTGCCTAACATGAGAGAAAATTGCCGCGACTCTCAATATGTGGGATGAATGAAAATAAGAAAGAAAGAAAAAAAAAATCAAAGACCTTTTGAGAAATGAAGCATGATAAATTCTCCTTTGAAACTCGGGCTAGAAATGGGGAACATCTGGAGTTGGGTGTTGCTACCTAAGGTTATTGAGCAAATAACCGCTTGCTTTAGCTTCCTTCGCGAACTGAAGCGTACGTGCAACGGTAAAAATGGAAACGACGGAACAAACACTCAAGAGGAAGAGTGAGTCTTAAAACCTGAAAAAAGTAGGCCTCCTTATTGTAGTGCTCTATAAAACTATTTATGAGCCATTATGACCCATTTATTAAACAATATAATCACCACCAAAACGTACATTACAGATGTGTATGTGGTTAGCTTTACAAATGCGTCTATCTCTAGAGTGAATTATTGACTGGAGAAGGGCCAGCTGCAGCCTAACTTCAAACTGCTTCCATCTGCACAGAGATCATTCATGCCAACAACTAGCAGTTTGGGGGGGCAGGAAAAAAAGTAGTGCCCTGCATCCTTTTAGAAAGACACTGAGGACCAGTGTCTTGTGTCCTGCTCTGTAGTGCTACTTGGCACCTTCTCACCTATTGCAGGGTCAACCACCTCTTTATTCGAGTGCCAAAAATGCAAATTATTTCCTAAAGATATTCTAGAGTCAAAGGAATGTCTTGATATTCCACACACAGGACTTTTCACATGTATTTCCTTTACAATTTCCCCTTCATTTTTGCCTGTCTTTCTGTATTTTTTTTCTCTCCAAGCCAAATCAATCTCTCCACTCAAGTCTTCTTTCCTTTGCTTTGAATTTCCAACTCCCTCATGGGCTTATTACTCCGGGCTTTTCCCCCTAACACTCCTACCTTCCCGACTGTTTCACATACTCTATTCCCTCTATTCTTGAGCTCCACTAGCCAGGAGATATTGCGATAATTCTTATCCTGTTATGTCAGAAGGGAATCTCCCTAGATTGACTATATCCTATTCATTAGGACTGATTTGAATTTTGCAATAAAGTTAAAAAAATTACTAACCCATACAATTTTCTCCTTTTAGAGTCTACCAACTCTGTTATATTGTACCTTCCCAAGTGCTTAGTACAGTGCTTTGCACACAGTAAGTGCTCAATAAATATGATTGATCGGTTGCTTTTACCCAACACTTCTCCCAGGAGTCAGTTAAGCAGATTCAGCTACTTTTTCCTACATAGTTACTTGTCAGGTGTGAGTGGTCATTTGCTGGAATGATCTAATGTGTCTTTACCACTGGTCACCTTTGCTCTCCTCCAACTGTATCCCCTGGATTTAACAGTGTCTTGCAGTAAGAAGCAGCATGGCCCAGTGGAAAGAGCCCGGGCCTGGGAGACAGAGGACCTAGGTTCTAATCCTGACTCCACCACTTGTCTGCTGTGTGACCTTGGCGAAGTCACTTCAGTTTTCTGTGCCTCAGTTATCTTATCTGTGAAATGGGGATTATTATGACTGTGAGCCCCACGTGGCATATGGACTGTGTCCAACCCGATTAGTTTATATCTACCTCAGTGCTTAGTACAGTGCCTGGTAGATAGTCAGTGCTTAACAAATACCACTGGGAAAAAACAAAAACTGCACAGAGTGACATACCTCAAAAAAAGGAAAAAATTAAATCTGGCCACTCCAGGTGTTTGGCTTCCCCGTAGCAGCCAGGGAAGAAGCAGCATGGCTTAGTGGAGAGAGCATGGGCTTGGGAGTCAGAAGGACCTGGGTTCTAATCCCACATCTCTGCTGGGTAACCTTGGACAAGTCATTTAACTTCTCTGCGCTTCAGTTACCTCATATGTAACTTGGGGATTAAGAATGCGAGCACTTTGTAGGTCAGGGACTCTGTCCAACCTGATTAATTTGTATCTACCCCAGTGCTTAAAACAGTACATGACATATAATAAGCACTTAATTACCATTATTATTATTATTCAATCGTATTTATTAAGCACTTACTATGTGCCCAGCACTGTTCTAAGCGGTGGGGTAGAGACAAAGTAATTAGTTTGTCCCACAAGGGTCTTATAGTCTTAATCCCCATTTTACAGACGAGGTACTGAAGCGCAGAGAAGTGAAGTGATTTGCCCAAGGTCACACAGCAGACAAGTGGTGGAACCGGGATTAGAACCCACGTCTGCTGACTTCCAAGCCTGGCCCCTATTCGCTAAACCACGCTGCTTCCCGTCAGGACCTTTAGAATGGAATGAAAATAGGACATGAGTAGCAACAGCCACCGTCTTTGCCGTTGATCTCATTAGGATGGCCGTGGCTGCCCACCCCCCATTTGCTCATTTTCTCGTCCGTTTTCTTACTGATCTTTCTCATTACGCCTGCCGGTCTTCTCCCTTTCCCCCTCGTCATTTCCTCGCTCAGCTTGTAGAAGCCACCGGGCTTCAGGGCACTGGGATGTCTCCCCCCAGGCCGCCCCAAGCAACAATCCCATGCCCCTAGCCTGAGTCTTCGAGTGCCCACAGAATTTCTAACCTGAGCTGTTGTATCGGAGCATGATTTGACTTGTATCTCTAAAAGTGAGGCTTTGATGGCATACAAGGAAACAAGTTAGTATTGGAAGCATCAGAGAAGCATGCTGAGCATGCAGACCATGGCATGAGATTAGGCACTGCCTCGGGTCAAGGAAAGGAAGCACGATGAAGCCACGTCAGAATAAATAGATGTTTTATTGGACAGTGTCATTGCCTTCTATTTAACTCTCTGGTCAAGCCGTTCATGACACGCATGCCTTTTCTGTCCTCATTTGTGTACGGTAATATTATGACGCAGTTGTCCTATTTTTCCTTATCAAGATAGAAACCTCCAGGATTGCTGAGAGCCTTGCAGGATCCCTGGATTCTTGGTTCTTTTCCTCCTTTTCCAAACTCTGAGGAGGGTGTCAACGGCGTGGGGAGATGGAGGAGAGGTGACACGGAAACAAATTGATCAGTCAATAAGTTGCCCGATGGTATTTATCTAGTGCTTACTGTGTAAAGAGCACTGTTCTAAGTGCTTGGGAGAGTACAGTGTTACAGAGGGGTTTTTTTGTGTTTTGTTGGTATTTGTTAAGCGCTTACTATGTGCAGAGCACTGTTCTAAGCACTGGGGTAGATACAGGGTAATCAGATTGTCCCACGTGAGGCTCACAGTTAATCCCTATTTTACAGATGAGGGAACTGAGGCACAGAGAAGTTAAGTGACTTGCCCACAGTCACACAGCTGACAAGTGGCAGAGCCGGGATCTGTGAACTCTGACTCCCAAGCCTGGGCTCTTTCCACTGAGCCACGCTGCTTCTCTAGAGTTGGTAGACGTGTTCCCTGACCACAAGGAGTTTACAGTCTAGAGAAGATAGAGGCAGGCTATCTGCTGTTGGTGGAAGGCCTCCGGGGCAGGGGGCAGTATTCACCAGCACACATGCTGACACACACTTGCTCGGGCTTGGGAGTCAGAGGTCATGGGTTCCAATCCCAGCTCTGCCACTTGTCAGCTGTGTGACTGTGGGGAAGTCACTTAACTTCTCTGTGCCTCAGTTACCTCATCTGTAACATGGAGATTAACTGTGAGCCTCATGTGGGACAACCTGATTACCCCATATCTCCCCCAGCGCTTAGAACAGTGCTCTGCACATAGTAAGCACTTAACAAATACCAACATTATTATTATTATTATGCCAGAGTCGGCTTTGAGACTTAATAATATTAACAGTAATAATTGTGGTATTTGTTAAGTGCTTACTATGTGCCAGGTACTATACTAAGCGCTGAGGCTGATACAAGCAAATGGGATTAGACTCAGTCCCTGTCCCACATGGGGCTCACAGTCTTCATCCCCATTTTATATTAGAGGGAATTGAGGCCCAGAGAAGTGAAGTGACTTGCCCAAGGTCACACAGCAGACATGTGGCTGAGTCAGGATTAGAACCCAGGTCCTTCTGACACCCAGGCCCGTGCTCTATCCACTGGTGAAGCAGCGTGGCCTAGTGGCAAGAGTACGGGCTTGGGAGTCAGAGGACATGGATTCTAATCCCGGCTCTGCCACTTGTCTGCTGTGTGACCTTGGGCAAGTCACTTCACTTCTCTGTGCTTCAGTTACCTCATCCTTAAAATGGGGATAAGACTGTGAGCCCCATGTGGGACAACCTAATTACCTTGTATCTACCCCAGCTCTTAGAACAGTGCTTGGTACATAGTAAGTGCTTAATAAATAAATACCATCATTATTATTTATTATTAAGCCATACTGCTTCTCTTGGTTTGCTTTGCCATGGGATTGCTCTCCCATGTCCACCCGCTGGTCTCCTGCATCTACCCCCATTGGAGCCCACTCCATGGGAATGATGGAGGAGATGGGCTTAATCAAGGAAGGCCTCTTGGAGGAGACAGTCCTACTTAAGTTGTTGATTTCCTACTATTCATTCATCCATTCATTCAATTCAATCATATTTATTGAGCACTTACTGAATGCAGAGCACTGTACTGAGCGCTTGGAAAAGTACAGTACAACAACCTACAATCCCACCTTCACACTCTGCTCTTCTAACACCAGCCAACTCACTGTACCTCGATCTCATCTAGCTCTCCTCCTCCGACCCCTTGCCCATGTCCTGCCTCTGGCCTGGAACTCCCTCCCCCCTTGTATCTGACAGACTACAACTCTCCCACCTTCAGAGCCTTCTAAAATCCCATCCCATCCAAGAGACCTTCCCCGACTAAACCCTCGTTTCCCCTACTCCCTCTCTCCTCTGTGTCGCCTGTGAATTTGGATCAGTGCCCTTTAAGCACTTGATATTCACCCCACCCTCTGTCCCACATCACTTATGTACATATCATTACACTCTGCCATTTCCCCTGTCTGTAATTTATTTTAATGTCTGTCTCCTCTAAAATGTAAACTCCCGGTGGACAGGGAATGTGTCTATCAAATCTGTGGTATTGTACTCTCCCAAGTGCTTAGTACAGTGCTCTGCACATAGTAAGGGAGAGAGAGAGAGAGAGAGAGAGAGAGAGAGAAAGAGAGTTATGAATGAACTTATTCGCAGTTCTCTTCATTTGGGAAGTGAGGGTTGTTGGCATCTCATACACGTCCTCCTTGTCCTGCACCAACTACTGCCGGTTTGCTGATCTGGACCTGGTTGGTGCATGTGAGGGGAAGAATTTTTTCTCCACCGCAGTGTCTGGCATGAAGCCTCAGTTTTTCCCTGGCTGGATGCAGCCCCCTGCTGCCACAATCAATGTGTGCTGGCACCAGTGCTCAACACAGTAGGGGCTTGTTTTTGCCCCTGGCACATGGGGGCGGACCGAGTATACCCTTTCCTTTTCTGGCTTGGATGGTGACTATGTAGTGGGTGCCTATCCTTGAGAACTATTTCTGACATCCAAAAAGATATGACTCAAAGGCCATGGATGACCAACCCCGAATCTAGGGAAAGGACAGAGGTTTCAGGGCCTATTTGGGGTGTTTTTTTATGGTATTTGTTAAGCGCTTACTTTGTGCCAGGCACTGTTCTAAGCGCTGGGTTAGATACAAGGTAATCCGATTGGACACAGTCCCTGTCCCACATAATAATAATAATGATAATGTTGGAATTTAAGTGCTTACTATGTGCAGAGCACTGTTCTAAGCGCTGGGGTAGATACAGGGTAATCAGGTTGTCCCACGTGAGGCTCACAGTTAATCCCCATTTTACAGATGAGGTAAGTGAGGCACAGAGAAGTTAAGTGACTTGCCCACAGTTACCCAGCTGACAAGTGGCAGAGCCGGGAGTCGAACCCATGACCCCTGACTCCGAAGCCCAGGCTCTTTCCACTGAGCCACGGGGCCCATAGTCTTAATCCCCATTTTACAGATGAGGTAACTGAGTCATAGAGAAGTGAAGTGACTTGCCCAAGGTCAGCAGACAAATGTCACAGGCGGGATTAGAACCCAGCTCCTCCTGACTCCCAGGACTGTGCTTTAACCAGTAGGCCACGCTGCTTCTCAGCTTCCCAGTTTCTCCGCCTTGCCCTATTCCCATGTGTTCTCCGATAATCTCTGACCCTGTTAGCAGCTCTTTAGATTATTCCAGATCCAGGTTTGGCCACTTCTCTGCCATTGCTCTATTTCTTGCTCAGCGACACTTTCAGCCCGTAGACTAATTCCTTCAGGGATTGCTTTTTTAGAGGAACTTGACCAGATCTCAAACATTTTCATTCATTTCAGCTCTCACAGAAATCCCTGCTTTTCCCATGATTTTATCCCCAGTCACCTTTTTCCATCTGTAAATAACTATTGCAACTGACTTTATATCTGATAAGGAAATCCTTATCCCAGAGGGTGAATGGTGGCATTGTCTGCAGTATGGCAGGTAATTATTCCACTTCAAACTGTGTTGAACCCGTTATCACTAGTTTCTTTCTTTAAAAAATAAAATAATACAGTAAAGGTCCACCCAGATTGAGGGATGTCCCCTCAACATGCACCCCAAATAATAGTAGCAATTCCCCCAAATCTCAGGTTGCTTCAAAGTTGGTAACTCCTCAGGCCTCCCAGCATGCCAGGAGTGACTAACATCATAAGGCTAAGTGAAGAGACGTGACTCGTCCAAGGTCATCCAGCCAGCGAAGGACAGAGCCTATGAGCCTGCCTGGCCCCCCATCTTCTTCCTTCCCCAACCCTTTCCGTGCTCCCCTCCTGAAGCTCGACCTCCCGCAGCGGCTGGGAGTCGGGTAGACAAACTGCTCTGTTTTGCTGAAAGTGGGGAAGGAAGGGGACAGAACATTCTTTGCCACAGCAGTGCCAAGTCCTGGTACTAATGCTGACTCACTCAAGCTGTAGAAAAGGAAAGGACCCAACAAAAGTTGTCGAATATTCCGATTTTCCGAGGCAAGTGTCTCCATAACCCCCACATCATTCAGAGTTAATGTCAGGGAGTAGAAATGAAGCTATCCTGCTAGGCACGGTTTCTGAATTTGGCTGAGGCAGACCTGGACCTCACAGGAACACAGACAGATTTCCATCAGGCTTGTTCCCTGCTGAATCTCACGTCTCTCCACCCTGTTTTCACCCCCCACCCCCTGCCCCACCACTGCCGCTTCCACACTTGTGCATCACCTAAGCACTTGATCCTTCACCCTCTAAAGCCTTAGATACTCCCCAACCCCACCCATAACACTTACGTACATATCTTTAAGTTTGTTGCTTCCCCCGACCTGTAATTTATTTCACTGTTTGTCTTCCTGACTCGATTTTAAACTCCTTGAGGGCAGAGTTCTTGTCTTCTAACTCTATTATACTCTCCCAAGGGCTTAGTAAAGGGCTCTGCACAGAATAAGTGCTCAGTAAATACTATCAATTGATCGAGTAATTGTTGCTTCCAACTCCACTACAGTGAAATCAGCAACGGGAAAAAAAATAATTATACCCTCTCTTCATGCTTTAATTCAGATCGAGTGGGAGCAAAGCCATAAATGGAATTTGTGTGATGACACATCAGAAATTGTTCCCTTTCATCTTAGATGTAACCTGTAGTGTTAATAATCACTCAGTGTTGGACACATTCTACTTCAAGAGGCTCTAGCAGGCAGTGGCCTGGAAATTGAAAAATCCAAATCCACCCAAAGTTCTGAAAGCAAAAATCATAATTAAGGAGGTTTTTTAATGGTATTTATTAAGCACATGCTATGTGCCTGGCTCTGTTCTAAGTGCTGAGGTAGATACCAGCTAATCAGTTTGGACACAGTCCAAGTCACCTCTCACCACACAGCAAATGGTGGAGCCAGGATTAGAACCCATGACCTTCTGACTCCCAGGCCCGGCTTCTATCCACAACACCATGCTGCTTACCTATTCACTAGTATTTTTGAGGGTCTTCTGTATGCAGAGCTCTAAATTTCCATTCTCCCCACTGCCTCTAATCCTTTTCATCTTCCTCTTCGTTCCTCCCCCATTTTCTACCTCATCTTCTCTTCTCTTCCACCCTCCATCTCCTATTTTTCCTTCCCTCTTTGGGTACCGGTAAGTCTGCAGTTTGCTCGTCTCCAACTCCCACGACAAATGAGAGGCTTCTGGGAAACCTCTGTTGTTTGGATTCTTCCAACTGGGGGGGTTGTCTGAGCCAGGATACGCTCGCTGCTGCTAGTCCCAGAGAGGAGCTCAGGCTCTGTCCCCAGTATCACGGGGGTGGAGAAGACAAGAGGAACAAATCCAGAAGCTGGTGGCCCAGGGGTGGGGTCGAGGGGGGAGGGGAGAGGCACCCTATGGAGGCTTTTCCAGAAAGGAGAAGCGAATCCCCAGGGAAATTTGGGGCCCACTGCTCTCAACCCCCTCCCCCCCCCCCCCCCGCCACGACTGACTTGGCTGTGTAGAGAATCCCACCATACTTCCTCCTTCCACCCCACCCCTTCTTTACTAGCAACACCGAAACCTAGCCGTAAGAAAGGAAACCATTGCTTTGATAAGCCATCTCGAAGACAGTCAGTCTTTGGCAAATAAGCCAAACAGGAGGATCTCCGTCCATGAAGTCAGATTGGCTTCTTAGTAGCCCCTTCTTTTCCCTTCCCCATCAAAGCCCCAGTCCCTGTGCTCAGCCCTCGGCACCTCACCCCCTCAACACTTCGCCCCAAGTCCGTTCAATCCCTCAGTGGTATTTATTGAGTGCTTACTGTGTGCAGAGCACTTTAATAAGTGCTTGGGAGAGTACACTATAACAGAGTTGGTAGAAACGTTCCTACTCTCAAAATGAAAGGTTAGCATCCCATTTTGGAATACTGCTCCGTGTGCTTGGAACGATCGCAAGTGCAACCTGCAGCTTTGAAAAACCAAATATGGTATTTTCAGTGTTGGTTCTGGTTATTAATTAAATCCTGAATACAAGTTTAGAGGGCTACTGGATGATACCCAAATAAATACCCCCAAATTGGATTCACTGCCTCCTTCCTTAAACACAGCTTTACCCATTTGAAAGATAATGGTTTTCTTTGACAGGAACCTGAAAATATCAAATAGGAGAAATTACAAATCTATACCACCCATTCAGTTCATAAAGGGGCAAAGATTCTACTGGGAAAATAAGACCTCTCAATTCCAGCCTGAGAAGTAGAGAGACCCAGCAGTTATGGAAATGCTGACAGCCCTTAACTCTTCACCATTTCAAATAAAATAGGGAACATGAAGGAACATGAAGGAAAAGGTTCTTACTCAAGTGGAACAGTCATGAAAGCACAGGTACTGTCATCATCAGAGTCTAATGCCACCTGCATAGAATTGAATGGCCTTCATAAATGGCTTTCTAGTTCCCGCTCTTGTAAGCACAAATACACCGGTCTCAAACACCACCCCCTCCTTTTCCACATACAGAAGGGGCTTTCCTTTTATCCACATTTTTTGCAACAAATCTTCAAATATGTTCAGGGCTTTGTCGATGCCCTCGGCACAATTCTCCTAGCAATATTTCTCCTCGAGATCCGCAGCATCTTTTACCCTCGCAAGCCTCTTCATTTTTCTTTTCTCAGCATCGCTCAGGGACGCTGAGCTTCCTGACAAGGATGATTCCGCCTGCAGCCGCAGAGAGCGCCAAGAGTATGTGCCAGAGAAGCAGTGTATGCCCTGTCTATTCAATCTCTTCTGGCCATTTTAGGACTCCCTCTCTGGCTGCCGTCCATTTTGGGAATGTCTCTTTCTTTCCGGAAACCATGAGCAGGGCTAGACAGGATGACCCTCTAATTCCCCTCGTTCTCACCCATATCTAATTGTAAATCAATGCCTTTTGGAGCAGGTGGGTATATTTCTCGTGCCCTTCTCCCTTGGGGATGTTTTTCTTGTCTAGATAGCAAAAACCTAAACCCCTGGCAGAGCATTCCCAAATTTCCTTTTAAGGAAACTTTCCCCTGCTGCATGTGAACTAGAGCTGCTGCAAGTAGAACAAAACCACAGGTTCCATGATTGTCCCCACAGGCCATCCACAATTTTCAAGCTCCAGAGCCCACAGCTGAACCCCTATTAAGCTATTGGTAGACTGCTTTCCTTCTTCATCTCTGCCCCCACCAATCCTACTGGTGTTGAGTTGGCATACCAGGAAAACCACATCTCTTCTGGGAATCAGATACCAAGGGAAAAGCGGTAATGCCCCTTTAAAAATTAACCATTTGTTTTTTAGGGCTGCGCACACATTGTTCATCGCCAAGTCGTGGCTATTGTTTAATGTTGTGAAAAAGTGGCAAGAAATAATAATGATAATAATGAGGAGAACAATGATAATAATTGTGGTAATTTGGTGAGGGTCTAGTATGTGCCAAGCACTGTACTAAGCGCTCGGGTAGATACATGATAATCAGGTCCCACATGGGGTTCACAGTCTAAGTAAATATAGAGTCTAAAGACACTCTGGGCCTGCTGCCCCAGGAGCCTGGGGGAGGGGAATAGATCTGTAAAAGCAGGAACACCAGATCCGTAAGGTAAGAGGGCAGTCGAAGTGGTTCAGGGTGGTGTTGAGAGAGGGGAGATAGAGGAGCATATAAGAAGGGTTAATTTGCTGTATTACAACTCCACCCTGATCTCAGGGAAAGAGTCAGCCAGTCGATTGTATTTACTGAGCACTTACTGTGTGCAGAGCACTATACTAAGCACTCGGGAGTGTACAATATAACAATGAACAGACACATTCCCTGCCCACAGCAAGTTTACAGTCTAGAGGAGAAGATGCACTCATAAGGATGGAACTAGTCAGAGGCCAGAGAGGAGAATTTCCCATGACTCATTGCTCAGGATCACCCCAACTTGGATGGTCATTCTTCTGTTTTCCACTGGACAGTTTGGTTTTAAGAGGATATACGCCAGGCCAAACCTTCTGGGGCAACTTTCATTCATTCATTCAGTCGTATTTATTGAGGGCTTGCCGTGTGCGAAGCACGGTACTAAGTGCTCGGGAGAGTAAACCTTCCTCAAGATTGGTGGTTGCCAGGCTAGACAGGAACTGGATTGTCTTCTGGGGCCCCTGGGACAAGGGACTGGGGAGATAGTCTTTCGATTTGGGGCATTTTGTCTCCTGCCACCCCTCAGCAGTTACACTTGAGGCAGAAAGCCTGGCACAGGTCCAGTTCAGGGGAGACACAATTGCTATTTACGCATGAGGGAAGAGAGACGACTGCAAGGAAGGGAAATGTGCTGGTTCCTCTCTCCCTTCCCCTTGCTGCCGGCCTGCTGGGAGTTTGGGGATGGTGTGGCAGCTGGATTTGGGGGGGGGGGGGCGCATTCAGGGAATCGGTCCAATGTGCTGACTTGGTTGGAGAGCTACTGACTCAGAAACCTGGCCCAGGCACCAGATCGATTTCTGCTAATGGGTTTTTTGGGGACTGACTTTGAAAATCGATTTGTTTTCTTTGCTCCCCTCATCATCATTACCAGTGATGACCCTCCTGTCCCCTCCCGTTTGGAAACTTTAAATTTCTCCACAACAGCCAGACATCCAAAGACTTCCACATTACGAAATGTCACTCCTGGCTGTGTGCTCATCCTGATTTACCTACTTAATTCTTCATCTGTTTATTTTATAGCTAATTTTAACCAGTTATGGAGCCTGACTTTGCACCTCATGGGCCCTACCCACCAAGTCTATTAGCTGTGCTCCTCCCCTTCCAGGATGCCCTAATCCATAGCCCATTTGGTGTAAAGCAGATAGACTCATCAATCAATCAATCGATCATATTTATCAAGCACTTAATGTATACTGAGCACTGCAATAATAAAAATAATAATAATTGTGATATTTGTTAGGCGCTTACTACGTGCCAGACACCAGTTCTAAGCACTGGGGTAGTTACAAGGTAATCAGGTTGGACACTGTCCCTGTCCCATGTGGGGCTCATAGTCTTAATTACCATTTTACAGATGAGGTAACTGAGGTGCAGAGAAATGAACGTCCAGCCTGGACCAACCACATTGTTAAGCGCTAACTATGTTCCAAGCACTCTACTAAACACAAGCTAATCAAGTTGGACACAGTCCATGGCCCTCATGGGGCTCACAGCTTTAATCCCCATTTTACAGATGAGGTAACTGAGACACAGAGAAATGAAGTGACTTGACTAAATTCACATAGTGCTTAGTACAGTGCTCTGCACACAGTAAGAGCTCAATGAATACGATTGAATGAACATAGCAGACAAGTGGCGGAGCCAGGATTGGAACCCAGACCCGTGCTTTATCCACTAGGCCCCACTGCTCCTACTATTATCATTCAAACTAGTTTTGGGGTGTTGTGATTTTCCCCCAGTTGATTATTGGGAGGGGAACTGGCTATTTCTATCCTAAAGTGCTAGGACTGCACTTCGTCACAGATTTTCTCCATGGTATGGTTGAGTGGGATCCAAGATGTTAAGTCATTACCCACTTAATGGTTCCTGGTGTTTGTGGTTCAAAATTCACTGCCCCTATGGAAGCCAGGAGTCCCTGAAAGGAAACAAGCCAAACAAAACCCTTTCTCGCCCCACAGTGCCCCACGACGGATATGTGTCTTCACAGAGAAGTGAGCTAGTTACTGCAGGTTTTATAAAACAAATGAATTATTGATTTAAAGCATGAAAGTATTTTCAAATAAACCTGAGTCCATCTCTGTTCAGCTGCTTCAGGTCTTAGCTCTGCACCGAGTTGCATTACTTCCTAATTCCCCTAGAACATTCCTTTCTTAAAGAAATACCATCACAAAACCCACTAAAGTAGTAGAAAAGATTGAAAATAAGCACTGGGAGACAAGACAGTTCCCCAAAGGACAGTGTCTTCCATTTCTAGAACACATCTGGTTGTGCACCGGCACATTACGGAGGACAGTATACGTGGCCTGAGCCTGCCCAGGATATAATAGTAATAATAATTGTGGTATTTGTTAAGTGCTTACTATGTGCCAGACACTGTACTAAGCACTAGGGTAGGTACAAGTAAATCTGGTTGGACAGAGTCCCTACAGTCCCTGTCCTACAAGGGGCTCACAGTCCTAATCCTCATTTTACAGATGAGGTAACCGAGGCCCAGAAAAGTGAAGTGACTTGTCCAAGGTCACACAGCAGACAAGTTATAGAACCAGGATTAGAATCCAGGTTCTTCTGACTCCCAGGCCCATGCTCTATCCACTAGGCCACACTGCTTCTCTAACCAGTGTTCATACTCAAAATTGAGTCTGCGCTCATGTTTCGTAATGGAGCTGGGCAACTGTGTACAATAACCTTTCACCTCCCATTGGATGAGTCGTGAATACTGCATATTTTTTGGGGATTGGCAGAGAACCACTGGTTCCCTTGTGAGCTTGTTGTTCTTTGTGCCTTCTGATTGGTCCAGGATCCCATCTGAGAAAGCATGGCTTAGTGGAAAGAGCACAGGCCTAAGAGTCAGAGGACCTGAGTTCTAATCCGCCTCTGCCACTTGCCCGTTGTGTGACTGTGGAAAAGTCACTTAACTTCTCTGTGCCTCAGTTCCCTCATCTGTAAAATGGGTATTAAGATTGTGAGCCTCCCGTGGGACAACCTGATTACCCTGTATCTACTCCAGCGCTTAGAACAGTGCTCTGCACATAGTAAGCACTTAACAAATAGCAACATTATTATTATTATTATTATTATGTTCGTCAAGTCTCTCAACTTCTCTGGGCCTCAGTTGCCTCAGTATGTAAAATGAGGATTCAATTCCCCTTCTTCTGCCTTCTTCGACTGTGAGCCTCATGTGGGGCACGGACTGTGTAGGCCCCGATCATCATGTATCTACCCAAGTGCTTGGCACAGGGTAAGTGCTTAACCAATACCAGTTATTGTTATTGAGAGCTTTTACCCAGGAAAGACTGGAGGTGCTGTGCTTTTCCTTATACCTCACTGCTGGGATTCTGGGGACTCCTATGGGTTTCCCCCATAAATGTAGGTGGGCAAATGGGCAGGGTGGGAGGTGGAAAAGCTTGAAATTTTCTCTACCAGTAGTCCTGGGGTGGGCTTTAAGGTGGGCCCAGCAGTCCATGACTCCAAAGACGGTACCCCAGTTTTCAGAGTGTGACCATATAATAAAAATTATGGTACTTGTTAAGTGCTTACTATGTGCCAAGCACTGTTCTAAGCACCGAGGCAGATCCAACTTGATCAGGTTGGACACAGTCCCAGTCCCACGTGGGGCTCACACTCTTAATCTGGGCCTTAATCTTAATCCCCATTTTACAGATGCAGTAACCGAGGCACAGAGAAGTGAAGCAATTTACCTGAGATCACACAGCAGACACGTGGCAGAGCTGGGATTAGAACCCAGGTCCTTCTGACTCCCAGGCCCGTGCTCTGTCCACTAAGGTGTGGCCTGTGTGGATTTGGGTCATAGGAGAAATTTTCCACCAGAAAATCCTTTCCCAAAATATATATTGCTCAGTAGCGGCTGGCCTGGCCACTGAAACTGGCAGGATGCCAAGCTCAACAGTCTGCCACACTACAGTAAAGCCAATCTCACAACCTAAGTTTGGAATAGGGAGATGTCTCTCTTTTGTTCCAGATTGCCGTCTGGGGCAGGAGCGGGAGTGAAACCACCCACTGCTCCCAACCTTCCTGGAGCGTGACCCTTTCTTTATCCCATCGAAGGGGCCATTTTTAGTTCTGCAGTGGGGGACGGTTGAGAGTGGCTGCAGGGAAATGGGGAGATGGCGAGGTAACGGGAGGAGAAGAAGGAGCTGCTAAAATGATGTCTGTTGTGAATTCTTCCTGAAATATTGTAAATATCCCCAGGAAGCCTGGGCAAACGACTTTCTTGTGTTCAATGACGAGAGCGTTGGGCTTTCTGCTGTCACGAAGTAATTCCAGACTCCACAAACCAATAAAAGCAGCAAATTTCTTGAGTGACAGTGAAGCGCTCCCCTAACCTAATCACCCTTGCTTCTTTTTTAATGACAAAGCCCCTGAGCTCGGCTCGATTGGCCTGAAAGCAGTAGCGTGACCAATATTAAGACCATATAAAGCCTTAATGTACAATAAACCACCAACAACAAAAAAAAAAAAGAGGAAACTAATGCAACCTCATCAAATCAGCCACTGTTGAACGGTTACTCACTCTATGTAACTCAGAAAACCACATTCTACCAATCTGGGGGAGAAGAAGGCTTCGGGGATTTTAGACGGTAATAGCCCTTAGACAACGACCCAGGACGTCTGCTGAATAGAAAAGCAATTGGTACAGAAAACTGCAAAGTGGCCTTCAAGGAAAACAACATTTTCAAGGTCCGTACACTCTAATTCCGTGACTAAGCTCTCATTTCCCCTATCCGCCCTCCTTTCTGCGTGGCCTATGCACTTGGCTGGGTACCCCTTAAGCACTTTGATACTCCCCTCAACCTCACAGCACTTACCTAAATATCCTTATACTCTACTGTTTCCCCTATCCGTGCTTTAATGTCTGTCTTTCCCTGTAGACTCCCCGTGGTCAGGGATCGCATCTACTAACTCTATTATAGTGTACTTTTCCTTGCGCTCAGTACAGCGGTCTGCAACATGTGAGCGCTCAGTACGTACCATAGATTAATCAATTGAATTTCTCATGATTATTCATCAGCATAAGCCAAAGATGACTCTGGACTCCAAGTGGCTGGGAAGACCAGGAAGGTGACGGGGAAGAGAGGACTGGCGTGCAAGTGATTGGGTGCTTTGTAGAACTGGACCTGTTCTCTCTCTTCCCAAATATATCCCAATATATCTTCCAAATATATTCCAAATATCCCAGCTCTGCTACTTGTCTGCTGCTTGACCTTGGGCGAGTCACTTCACTTCTCTGGGCCTCAGTTCCCTCATCTGTAAAATGGGAATGGAGACTGTGAGCCCCACATGGAACAGGGACTGTGTCCAACCCAACTTGCTTATATCCACCCAACTGTTCAGTATGGTGCCTAGCACATAGTCAATGTGCTTAAGCCTGTCAAAGGTTAGGGACTACCTCTATCTGTTACTGATTTGTACATTCCAAGCGCTTAGAACAGTGCTCTGCACATAGTAAGCGCTCAATAAATACTATTGAATGAACCATTAACAAACAAGCAACAGTTATAGGGTGAGGGTTGGCCTATTTAAGGAGGCCTCATCTATACTTCTTTGGGAGATTGAGAATTCAGGACGCAGAGATCTGCAAGAAGTTAGAAGCCTCCTGGGCTCTTGTAGTAGGTAGTAGTAATCGGAATAGTAGAACTTAGAATAATACTAATGGTTCCAGGGGTATTTATTGAGAGCCCACTTGGGAAGTACAGAAAATCAAAAGGAATCATTCCGGGCCCCCCATTGCTTACGTCTTAATGGGGGACCCAAATGTAAAAATATTTACAGCACTGTCAAAATAAATAAAGCTCATACTTAAAGCTCACCTCCTCCAAGAGGCCTTCCCAGACTGAGCTCCCCTTTTCCCTCTACTCCCTCTACCCCAGCTAAACCCTCTTTTCCCCCTATTTCCCTGTGCTCCTCCCCCTCTCCCTTCCCATCCCCTCAGCACTGTAATCGTCTGCTCAACTGTTTATATTTTCATTACCCTATTTATTTTGTTAATGAGATGTACATCGCCTTGATTCTATTTATTTGCTATTGTTTTAATGAGATTTTCATCCCCTCAATTCTATTTATTGCCATTGTTCTTGTCTGTCCGTCTCCCCCTATTAGACTGTGAGCCCGTCAAAGGGCAGGGACTGTATCTGTTACCAATTTGTACATTCCAAGCACTTAGTACAGTGCTCTGCACATAGTAAGCGTTCAATAAATACTATTGAATGAATGAATGAATGAATAAATTGAGCAGACATATACACATGGCTACTAAGGAGAGTGTAAATCAGTTTGTAAGTGCTAGAGGTGACTGAAGGGATGATAACGTTAATATATAATGATGGTATTCTTTAAGTGCTTACTATGTGTTCTAAACAGTAGAGACTTGTCCAGTTTTATGCTGTCGAGTCATCTCCAATCCATGGTGACACCATAGATACTTCTCTGCCAGAACGTTCCAGCTCCATCTGCAATGGTTCTGGTAGTGTACCCAGAGAATTTTCTTGGAAAAATCTGGAAGTGGTTTACACTGTCTCCTTCTGCACAGTAAACTTGAGTCTCCGCCCTCGACTCTCTTCCGGGCCGCTGCTGCCCAGCACAGGTGAGTTTTGACTTGTAGCAGATGGCCTTCCACTCGCTAGCCACTACCCAAGCTAGGAATGGAATGGATGTGCTCTGCTTGACTCTCCTTCCTGTAGTCGAGTACTGGAAACTCTCCAGGTGCCACGGCGAGAGGGAAAACAGTAGGGTAGATTCAAGATGATCAGATTAGACTCAGTCCCTGTCCCACACAGGACTCACAATCTCTAACTAGCAGGGAAAAAGGAGGAGGGGGGATTTTAGGAAGAGTTTGAAGATCGGGGAGAGCTGTGGTCTGATGTCAGGAGAAGCAGCGTGGCTCAGTGGAAAGAGCACGGGCTTTGGAGTCAGAGGTCATGGGTTCGAATCCCCGCTCTGCCACTCGTCAGCTGTATGACTGTGGGCAAGTCACTTCACTTCTCTGTGCTTCAGTTCCCTCATCTGTAAAATGGGGATTGAGACTGAGCCCCACATGGGACTGGGACTGTGTCCAACCTGATTTGCTTGTATCCACCCCAGCGCTTAGTACAGTGCCTAGCACATAGTAAGTGTTTCAAAAAATACCACAATTGTTATTATTATTATTATTATTATTAAAGAGCAGTTCAACAGAGGTGTAAGCAAGGAGATGGAGGCAGGAGAGTCGAAAGTGAGGCTAAAAGGTCGGCTTGGGAGGAGTGAAGGCAGTGAATTGGGGAATAGTGGGTGAAGAGAGCAAATAGACAAGGTAGGGTTAGTGGCGAAAAGCCTTGAAGCCAACTGTGAGGACTTTTTGTGTGTCGCAAAGAGACACACGAGGTCATTGGAGAGTTATGAGGAGAGGAGAGATGTGGGCTGAGCGATGCTTCAGGAAGATGATCTGAGCAGGTGTGTTGAGTAGAGATTAGAGTGGGGAGACCAGTGAAAAGACTAATGCAATAGTTTAGCTGAGGAAAATGAAAGTTTGTACCGGGGTGGTCGTAGTTTTGGTTGGCGAGGAAGGGGTGGATCCAGGAGATGTGCAGGTAAAACCAGCAGAATAGACAGTAGACTGAATGTGAGAGCTAAACAATAGCAAAGAGTTGAGGACACCAAGGTTAAGGGCTTCTGGGATGGGAAGGATGGTGTTGTCGTTGACTGAAATGGGAAAGTTAGGGGGAATCACAGGCTTAAGGTACTGCCAGGAGATATCCTGGAGGAAAGAGGAAATGCGATATCCTGGAGGAAAGAAGAAATGCAGGATTGTGAGTCAGATGAGAGATCAGGGCTAGAAAGAGAGATTTGGGAGTCATCTGAGTAGAGGTGACTCCAAGCCAGATGATCTGAGAAGCCCTCTGGGGTGAATGAGTGTAAAGCAAGAAAGGTAGAGGACCCAGAAGAGAGCTTTGAGGGGTGCCCACGGTAAATGATGAGAGACAGAAGAGGAGCCAGCAGATGCAACAGAGACATGATCAAAGAGGTAGGAGGAGAACCAGGACAGTACACTCTGTCAGCAACCTTGATCGGGTTTTGAGGAGGATGGAGTGGTCCACGGTGTCAAAAGCAGCAGAGAGATTACAGAGGATCAGGGTGGAGTTTAGCCCTTTGGACTTGGCTATGAGGAGTTCATTGATGACCTTGGATAGAGCAATATCAGTGAAGTGAAAACAGACCGGAAAGCATCAAGGAGAGAGTCGATAGAGAGAAATATGAGGCAATGAGTATGTAAGAATTGGATAGGAAAGGGAGCATGGAGGTAGGGTGATAACCAGAGACTACCGAGGCTGTCGAAAGGGCTTTTTGGTGAGATGTGCATGCTTGAATGTAGAAGGGAAGGAGCCACTGGCTAGTGAAAGTTTGAAGAAGGCAGTGAGGGAGGGGAGTAGGAGCAAAGGATATTAGCGGGTGAGAAGGGATAGGAACAGAGATGCAGGTATCGGGAGGGATTTAAGGAGCAGGTGGGAAATTTCTTGAGAGAGATAGAGAAGCCACGTGGCCTAGAGGATAGAGCACAGGCATGGGAGTGAAAAAGATCTGTGTTCTAATCTGGCTCTGCCACTTGTCTGTTGTGAGACGTTGGACAAGTCACTTGACTTGTCTACACCTCAGTCACCTCATCTATAAAATGGAGATGAAGACTGTGAGCCCCGTGTGAGCCCCCTGATTAGCCTGTATCTACCCCAGTGCTTAGTACAGTACCTGTCACATAGTAAGTGCTTAACAAATACCATTTAAAAAAATAGAGACAGCTGGGAAGTAGAAGAAAGATGAAGAAGCAGGAGTGTAGCGTCAAGGAGGTTTTAGAGAAATTTTGGGATGTTCATGTCCGATGGCTTCGATTTTACCAACAAAGTAGCTGGCGTGATCATCAGAAGTTAGGAAAGAAAATGGGATTGGGGGCTTTAGGAGAGAATTGGAGGTTTAGAAGAGCTAGGGGAGGGCTGGGCATGTGAGTCAATAAGGGAGGAATAATAGAGTTGTTGAGCAAAAAGCAGAACTGAGTTAAAGTGTAAGAGTGTGAATCTGTAGTGGGAGAAGTTGCCCTGGAGCCTGGATTCCCACCAGCTGCATTCACCCACAAGGGGCTAGGGACAGAGGAAATTTACACTGGTAGTGATCCAGGGCTGTTGGGTTGGAGGTATAAGAGCAATGAAGCAGCATGGCCTAGTGGAAAGAGCACAAGTCTAGGAGTCAGACGACCTGGGTTCTAATCCCAGCTCTGCCACTTGTCTGCTTGTGACCTTGGGCAAGTCACTTCACTTCTCCGTTGCCTCAGTTACCTCATCTGTAAAATGAGGATTGAAACTGTGAGCTCCATGTGGGACAGGGACTGTGTCCAACCTGATTACCCTGTATCTACCCAAGTGCTTAGAAAAGTGCTTGGCACATAGTAAGCGCTTTACAAATACGATGATGATTATTATTATTTCTAACACTTGTTGAGCACTTACAAATTCAGGGAAGCACTGTACTAGGGGCTTCAGAATGTCCACAGAAAATTGAATTCAAGTCAGCTCCTGGCCACCATCTGTTGCAGGGAGCACGATGAGACAAACAGAGAAACAGTGTAATAAATATTTACCCAAGGGCTACTCCGCAAGACTGCTCAGAGACACATAATGACCCCTCTCCTTTCCCTCTTTCCTCCCCTGCCCTGTAACAGAAAATCCCAACCTTCCAAAGTGTATTTACCCATCCTCTCTTCCTGCAGGCGGAGGGGCTTTGAGGCCATGATAGTAGCCAGGAGGCCTTGAAGCCCCTGAGGAAGCCCCTTGGCTCTAACATTTCTAGAGCTCAGCTCTCAGGAACCATGGTGCTGGTCTCTAGTGAAGGAAACTGGACACTGTGCAGTTTGACACAGATTGTTTGACTCAGATAGCCCAGCTTCTGGCTGGGAGACATTCAAAAATAAAGAGGTGGCCCAAGTATTATGGGAAAAGAGGCCCATCTGGCCTTGGCCAAACTCTCCTGGAGGATTTAGGGAGCCCTAATGAGGCAGCGAGAGGTGATTCCTGGAAAGAACTGCATTAGAGGCCCACAGGGCAATGACATCAGGGCCCTGGGGTTTAGGAGTCTATCTGTTGATTGTTATATTCTCCCAAGTGCTTAGTACAATGTTGTGCACAGAGTTAACTCTCAATAAATACAGGAGGGCCCGGGGGGGGGGGGGGCGGGGGGTCAGCTGCCCAACTCTGTGGATCAGAAGAAGCCCTCTTCGCCAGCCGCCTTGCAACCGCCCGGGGGGATCTCTTACCATTGGGGGAATCTCTCACAGGGGCCTGGGTGGGTGAAGCGGGGGCCCCCATCCCGGTTGGGATCCTGGGTAATGGTCTTTCCTGCCCCTCTCCCTCCCCTTCTCACAACACCAGGCCTGTTAAGCGGGATGTTCTCAAACTGCTCTTCCCACTCACCACCCTGGTCTCTATAAACTGGCCTCGCTATTGAAAGAATGCAAAGCAAACACAAATGGAGCGTGTTCCAACAGCGATTCAGTGGGGAGCTTTGGAACTTGGTTTAGAATTTCCAAAGCCGGTTGATAGGTTTCTGTGGTGTCATCAGGTTGTCAGCCCCAAGGCAGATTAAGCCGATTTCTCATTTGGAAGTTAGATTTGCATGAAAACCTTTTCTTTGCTGGCTTTTCATGTAATCCATAGGCAACTGCTCTATTTGTTATAGGCCAGGTTATGACAGTAGACCCTTTGAGAGCAACGATCTTTTATTACACACTCGAGACCCTGATTCATGCTACTGGATGATAATTTTCATCACGAGCGGCTATTTGGTGCTCTCTCTGACAGGTCAATGGGAAAAGGAAATCCACCAAATATTTCCTAATATATCAGCTACTCAGGGCGTTTGTACAGTCAGGCCCTGGTGGCTCTCTTCAGCATGGAATTCAGCTTAACCTGGCAATCTTATGGAGCAAATGGTGTTCATGGCAAAATGTCTTATTTCTTTAAAGAAGTTCAGAAAAGTCTAGGTTAACAGGAGGCTTGAAGTGTGGCCATTCTACTGTACAGATTGGAGAGAGATTTGACAACCCACAAGACAGTTGAGATTCTTACTCTGCAGTTTTTCAGTCTTCTGCCTGTTTGGCTACTAGCTTGTGGATATTTAAATCGACTCATAAATAGTTTCTTGAAATTCACTGTTGCTTAAAATTCCTGTCTGTTCATCACATTGCTCCATTTTATGTCTAACTCAAGGCTTCATTTTGTAGTCTGCTACAATGCAGTAATGTGGGCCTCCGATTTCAAAAGGGAAACTGCAATTAGTGTCTTTAATTTCATATCAGTCTTAATGATGTATGGGGGAAGAAATAAAAAAGGCCCCAAGTCCTAATTGATACTGCAAAGAGAGAGACTGGAAGAGAGAGTGAGAGAGGAAAGAGAGAGAGAGAGAGCTGCAGAGGGAGATTTCTATTTTACTTCATTTCCTATATCCTAATTAAATAATCCAATGAGAAACCAATTAAGCCTGACCCAAATGCTAATGGTCCAAAGATATATGACTAGGCAACTCAACCCGAATGAATGAATGCCTCTTTCACATTTATTTTCAAAGCCATGAAATGCACAGGAAACATTTCATTAAAAATCACATTAGAATGATCCCATTTTGGACATGGCTGCATGATCACAGAAGCTCTTCTGTTCATAAGTGAGTATTTCTGGATGAGAAACAGCAGTAACTGGAAGAAGTCAGTTCTGCCCTGATGTTTGCTGTGGTGCCTGGCATGCTATCTGGCTTTAATGCCAAATGTTGTTTAGATTATTGACATGAATAGGAATGAAACCTAATGAACGGTGAAGTAGAGCAAAGCCAAACAACATTTCAAAGGGAGGAAATACCCCCGAAGAGAAGCAAGAAAGATATTTAACCCTCATAATTTCAGAACTCCATGTTGGTGCCAGGGGGTCGATATGATCCCGATAACAAACTAATAGCCTTTGCTCCCCAATATATGAAGTCACACACCAAAAATTGTAGTCATTGAAAGGCACAACAGAAGCACAGGTACACAGAAACATCAGTAATTTCATGCAGGGTACATTTATAGCAGTAGTTATAAAACCTCTGATGTCACAGAGATCCCAGGGGATCTGCTGAAGGTTAATTAAAAAAATGACGAGACTGATTATCCTGCTCAGAGCTGCCATGGAGGGCAAAGCCACCTCCTTCTGTTCTTTCCCATTCTCCGTTGGAAGCAGGCACCAGCCTGCTTCAAGCAAAGAAACACTCTTGCTACCTCCCATTCCATTACCCTCCAACTTGCCTCTCCAAACTGTCAGGGGAAGTAGAGCAGGGGCGGCCACATTGACAGCAGAACTGCTGAGAGCATATGCCTCTGCTCTACCCTGTTCTCTACCAAACTCTCAAGCGGCGAGCTATTTTACCATCGTTACTTCACCTGGCCGATTTTCATCTGTTGGGAAAAACAATCTCCAAGAACCACCATTTCATGATCACTGACCCAGTCCTAAAAGATGTCAAAAGTCCAGTCACAAAATCACCAGGGGCCATCAGGGTTTTTACTCGATGACCTGAACGTCTCTTGTTGTGCTCTCTGAAAAAGCAGCTACCAGCAATTGCTCTGAGTTTGCTAGCAATAGTCTTAGTAGTTGAGGAGTGATGGTAGCCGATTTCTGTTGCCGATTTGTACATTCCAAGCGCTTAGTACAGTGCTCTGCACATAGTAAGCGCTCAATAAATACTATTGAATGAATGAATGAATGAATGGTAGTAAGTAATGGCAGGAGCAGTAGTCGGGATGATGCTTATTAAGCATTTATAATGTGCGGGGCCCTGTACTAAGTGCTGGGGAGAAACACCAGGACAGTGATTCATGGTACCTCCACCACCGCGGCTCGCTCTAGCCTTGCTTGCCTTGTCGGATGAGAATCCCCTAGTATCCTACCAGCATTTTAGCCAGAGCATGTAGTGAAATCATGCATCCTGGCAGGATCGAATGTATCCCAATCCTCAGATGAATGCGTGTTTGCACATGTGCCGCTCCCGGTCAATGGCTCGGCAGCACGTTTTACCCTCCTGGGTTTGCAGAGTCTGAGATTCAGGTTCCACCATGGGGTGGTGCTTGTATTTCTTTTCTCTTGTCTGCACCCCGCAGACTGCCACAGCCACCCCAAATTGGTTTTTATAGTAATAACCATAATAATAATAATAGTCTCAATAACAATAATAGTAATTGGGATATGTGTTAAGTGTTCACTCTGTGCCAAGCTCTGTACTAATCACTGGGGTCGATTCAAGGTAATCAGGTTAGACACAGCCCCAACCTGTGAAGTGATTTGCCCAAGGTCACACAGCAGACAAGCGGTGTAGCCGGGATGAGAACCCATGACCTTCAGACTCGCAGGCCTGTGCTCTACCCACTAGTCCACACATCACAGTCTAAACCACAAAAATGGGGGGAGAGGACTAGCCACAGACAGATAAGGAGCATGAAAGAAAACACCAAGACAACATAAAGGCAAACAAAACTCAATAGGATACCTTGGCTAGAGGGGCAGAATTTCCGGCTCCCCGTGGCTCAGAGTCCACAGTCACAACCACGGCCACAGTGACCGCTGTGGCCACGGCGGCCACTATGGCAGCCGGCGCCAGTCTTCCCGAGGTTTTGTGGAGGTGGGGCCGGGCTGCAGTTGCGGTGCTGTGTCCCTCCCGGGTGGTGGAAGGCGAAGGGGGATGGTGGTTCCTAGGCGATGAGGAAGAGAGCTGGGGTGGGATCCCGGGGAGGCGGCTTGGTGATCGGGTAGAAGTGGATGCCGGGGCCTTGAGCACTACAGTTTGGGGGGGCAAGTACTGGGAGGAGAAATGCGGCCATCTGGCGGGGAGGCCCAGGAGGGATCAACGGTGGTTATTGCTGGCGGCAGAGCCCTGAGAGCTGCAATGAAGAGGCGCTGGGTGGACGTTAGTGGGGAGGGGCAGAGCCCGATCAGCAGTGGCTTAAGTCCACAGGGGTGGCCTGCTGTGCACAGTACAGGTGAAATTGCTTCCTGGGTTCTGTCCTTCAATGCCTTTTGTCATTCACAACCTTTTCAATCTGGTACAAAAGAACTAGGGATTAGAACCTAGGTCTCCTGAATCCCAGTCCTGTGCTCTTGCCACTAAAATTAATAATGACATTTGTTAAGCGCTTACTATGTGCCCAACCACTGTTCTAAGCACTAGGCCACCCTGCTTCCCTACAGCAGCTCCTGCCAGACAGTCGAGGGGGGGCTTGGGCAGGGCTAGGGATTGGACTTGGAATTAATAATAATACTAACTAGTATTTGTTAACCACTTACTGTGAGCCAGGCACTGTACTAAGTGCTGGGGTGGATGCACGTAAATTGGGTTGGACACAGTCCCTGTCCCACATAGGGCTCAAAGTCTCAATAGGCGGGCCCTTCCAGAGGAAGTAACTGGGAGCCGCTGGGCTTGCCCGAGGGAGTGTTGTCCTGACTAGAATGAAATGAGGTTGGATCACCTTTGTTTCTCATCCTGCATTACAAATTTTGCAACCCTGGAACCACTACTGATCCAGTTCTGCCGGTCTGATGATCCCTGCTTCACCAGGACATTCTCCACCAACTGTTCACCCTAGGTCTCAGTGGCTTGTTGCATTATTGAAGGAATGCAAAAAGAACACAGAGGGAACAAGTCCCAGCAGTGATTCAGTGTGGGACTCCTGATCGTATTTGATAATTTAAAAATTCCTCACAAGGCCACTATGAATTAACCCTGGATTTGCAGAGAGAGGACGGACATACATTCTGCCCCACCAACCTGTGTCCACTCGGGCATTCTTACACGCTAGTCCCTTCTCCTCTTATTCAGAGGGCAGAACTGGCTCAATGATAATAAGAATTTGAAAGAGCATACAATTAGTGTAATCTCAAGTGACTAAGCATTGGCAGCTCCATTTTACAGACGGTGGAATCGTCTCCCAGAGACAAGACTAAAATCTTAACAGCTGTCAATTTGCCCATTATTATTCTGTTCAATTGAAATATGACCATAAAGAAACCCCCCCTCAAGAAGTTACGCCATAAGAGATCGTAACCCCCTAACTGATTCTTTTTTTATTTTCATCAGAGATCACAACTAGATCTTCTATGAGTCTGTGTGGAAAATTTTTAAGGGAGCTGCAAACAAAAAAGAAAAAGATAGCATCATTTGGAGGGACTCTTTCTTTCTCTCTCCCTCTCTCTCATAGCCTAAGCAGCAAAAAAAAATCAGAGGCACCATTTTGCAAAGGAGTAGCACGCTAAAGTGGAGCAATGTTTGCTGATATTTGTTGAAACTGACCGTTTTAGCTCTGTTCCCTCCATGAACGTGTATCATTTTACTTTTGGACCATTATGTGTTAATCGCTTCTTTTCTTTGCCTGACATTTTGTAGTATTTAAGGAAAAAGAATGCCGCTGAGAGGTAGATCTGAGCACAGTTCTCAGCACCCAGCCTAGATAAAGCTGCCGGAATGAAATGATTCCACCATTCAGCTGGAGTAGCGACAAGGAGAAATAAAGATATTCAGAGTCAGGGTATTTTTTTTCTGTCAAGGAAGATCAGGTGCCCTCTTGCACAGTTCAATTCAAATGACTATACTGGATATATCAAAGACAAAGGAGGGAGGGAGTTTCCAGATGGCACTGTACTTAAGAAACAAGGCCAATTGGAGATTTCAGCAATTTTCTGGGTGTAGAAAGTTCATCTCATCCTGGGCTTTGCCTTCTGGCCCTGAGAAAAAGGGATTCTTGGTGAAAAGCACTATTGTATGTCTCAGCTGCACTTCCATACCAGACACATCACTCAGTTCGGAGGCAAACTGATCCTCTCTGGCAAAAGCAGTGTGATCCTCCGTGTATATGGCTGCCAGGCTAGTTTTTTTAAGGTGTACTGCTAACAGAGACATCGGACCTCTAAATGGAGGTAAAAAAAGGATGCTGTACCTGTAAAAGAGATTAATTTTCTGAACATAGGGATTTACCATTTGATTTTTTTTTTTTGGTCAGGGTGGAAATGTCATCCTCAACCACTGTGTGGGTTCCTTTTATCTCTCATGAAAGAATCCATCTGCCAGACTCCACTTTAAATGCACTGCAGCCACTGCCCCCTGGGTTGCTCATATTTTTAACTCCAAGGGGGTAAAATTTTAGGTCTCCACTCCTAACGCACTGCAGGCATCTTCTCTCCTCACACACGAATGATCCCAGAAAAGGATGGCATTCACTTGTTGTCTTTTCTCCAAGGGGAATGAAATCTTAGATACTTTCTCTTGGCAGGGGAAAAGGGAATGTACCATATGCAGCTTTTAGCTTGAAATCACCACTGTTTTCCTCTGGAGGACAAGCTATGTAGACAATCTTTCTTTCACCTCCCTGGGCCATGCCAGAGGTCTCTCATCTCAAATCTAAAGGTCTCCACTCAGTCCTAATCCTCCCCGATCTCTTGGCTACCCTTGACGCCGTGGACCACTCCCTCCACTGGGAAACACCACCTTTGTTTTTGGGAGTGTGTTTTTCTCCAGGTTCTCCTCTTACTTCTCCTGCTGATCCCTCTCAGCCTCTTTCTCAGGCTTCTCTTCTGCCTCCCACCCATAAGCATGGGAATCTCTCAAGACTCAGGGCTGGATTCCCTTCTCTTCTCCATCTACACTCACTCCCTTAGGAGTTTATCCAATCTCAAGGTTTCACCTTTATGTGGGTGACTCCCATATCCACCTCGGCAAACTCCTCTTTCCTCCAGCCTCCAGGATAGCACTTACTTGGATGTCCTGCAATCACCTCAAGCTCAATGTGACCAGAATTGAACTCCTCATCTTCAATTAGCTCTCTCTTTCTCCTACTCATCTACTGTCTCCTGCTATACCTTAGATGGCAATTTTCATTCTTCTCAAACTAACCTATTTACTGGGCCTCATTTTCAATTCTCCCCCAACCAACTTCTTGCTCAGATTCTTCGTCTTGCCTCAAACTCCCTCCCGCTTTATATCTGACAGCCTATTGCTCTCCCTATCTTCAAAGCCCTTCTGAAATCACATCTCCTTCAGGAGGCTTTCCCTGACTAATCTCTCATCTCCTCACCTTACACTCCCCAACGGCAACTTCATCCCTTTGCACCACAATCCACCATAGCATTTAGGTTCACATCCTTACACTCAGTTGCTTCTCCTACCTGTAACGTATTTTAGTGTCTGTGTCCCCCACTTGATTGTAAGATCCTGAAGGGCAGAAATTGTGTCTACTAACTTTATTGTACTTTCTCAAGTGCTTAATGCAGTGCTCTGCACACAGCAAACCCTCAGTGAACACAAATTTTGTGAAGTGCTTATGATGTGCCAGGCACTGTTTTAAGTACTGGGGTAGACACAAAGAAACCAGGTCGGACACAGTCTATGTCTCTCCCACATGGAGAATCACAGTCCTAATCCCCATTTTACAGATGTGGTAACTGAGGCACAGAGAAGTGAAGTGACTTGTGCAAGGTCACAGAGCAGACAAGTGGCAGAGCCGGGTCCTTCTGACTCCCAGCTTGATTGATTGATTGATCCTGAGATGGGAAGAAGCAGCAGATAATCACACTCTGGGTCATTTGAAAGCTAAATCATGTAGTACACAGCCACAGGGAGGCGAGGATGGTGAAAGACAGAAAAGAGCCAAGGAGATGTTTCCTCAAAGTTGTAATGCCTCTGGGTTTCACTTAGGTCCTAACCCTAGCTCTGCTGTGTGACCTTGAGCAAATCACTTAACTTCTCTGGGGCTTACTTATCTCATCTGTAAAATGGGATCAAGACTGTGCACCCTATGTGGGGCAGGGCAAATTGTAGTTTCCAAGCACTTCGTACAGTGCTCTGCACACAGTAAGTGCTCAATAAATATGATTGAATGAATGAATGACTGTGTCCAATCTGATAAATTTGCATCAACCCCAGCGCTTAGTTCAGTGCCTGGCACAGAGTGAGCACTTAGTGAATACCAAAAAAAAAAACACCCTTTCTCAGTTATCCCCGACATGCCACCTAATTCCGAGCAAGGGGTCAGTCAGGAATCCAACTCTGGTGCGCCTCTGCCCTATGAAATCCCAAAAGGAAACAGATTCAACAAGCCAGCCCCATCTGGACTGAACAGAGATCATAAACACTGAACATTACTATCAAGCTCTACACCAACCAGCAAACCCCATTCTGCTCATAAAACCTCTGTGCCTCAGGGAAGCCTTTTGAAAAGGAATCAGGCTTTTGGTTGATGGAAAGCAAATACTGTACTTGAAAAAGTTTCAGGGAATACTGGGTGTGATTAATTCACCTGGCTTTGGATTTGTGCTCTCCTTCACCCGAAGCACACCATCCTGCCCCAGAGGATTGGTTACTTTTTTTGTGTGTGGTGTTTGTTTTAAGCGCTTATTATGTGTCAAACGCTGTTCTAAGCACTGGGCTAGATAAAAGCGAATTAGGTTGGACACAGTCCCTGTTCCACAAGGGGCTCACACTCTTAATCCCCATTTTCCAGATGAGGTGACTGAGGCACAGAGAGGTTATATGACTTGCCTGAGGTCACACAGCAGACAAGCAGAAGAACTGGTGTTAGAACACAGGCCCTTTTTACTCCCAGGCCTGTCTCTATCCACTAGGCCATGCTACCCATCTCGGTATTACACTAACAGCTGGTATTTATGCCTAGTAGGAAGAGCATGGGCCAGGGAGTCAGAGGACCTTGGGTTCTAAATCCAGTTCTGCCATTCATCTGCTGTGTGACCTAGGGCAAGTCACTCAACTTCTCGGTACCTCAGTTTCCTAACCAGTAAAATATGGATTCAATAGCTGTTCATTCATTCAATCGTCTTTATTGAGTACTTACTGTGTGCAGAGCACTGTACTAAGTGCATGGAAAGTATAATTCAATAACAAATAGAGACAATCCCTACCCAACAATGGGCTCACAGTCTACCTGTTTACACCACCTCTTGGACTGCGAACCCCATGTGGGAAAATGTGTCTGACTTGATTATCGTGTATCTACCCCAGTGCTTGGCAAATAATAAGTGCTTAATTAATACCATTATTGGACCACGTGATTTCTTTTCCCTACTAATATGTCATCACATATCTCAGCATAGAGTAATGAAACCCTAAACCTATTTTCATTACTCATCCAAACAGAAATCTTTGCATTGTAAGGTTTCCATTCTGAAATATCCTAAACAAGAGCTTAACTAAAATAATAATGTTGTAATGTTACTAGGAACTTAATGGGAAAATTCAGTCCCGAGTTCTCAAAACCATTGAATGCTTTAGCCCATAAAGTCCTACACAACAGATATTGTGTCTACTAATTCTATCATACTCTCCCAATGACAAATTGTACATTCCAAGTGCTTAGTACAGTGCTCTGCACATAGTAAGCACTCAATAAATACTATTTAATGAATGAAGTGCTTAGTACAGTGCTCTGTATAGAATAAACACTCAGTAAATACTATCACTCTATTAAGACCTGTGTTTCAAATGTTCTGTGTGTAGCTTACTAAACGAGTTCAATTATAGGCCTACCCAATCAATCGATCAATGGTATTTATTGAACACTTACTGTGTGCAGAGCACTGTACTAAGCCTTGGGAGGGTACAATAAAACAGAGTGGGTAGACACATTCCAGTTACCTCATCTGTAAAATGGGGATTAAGACTGTGAGCCCCACGTGGGACAACCTGATTCCCTTGTGTCTACCCCAGCGCTTAGAACAGTGCTCGGCACATAGTAAGCGCTTAACAAATACCAACATTATTATTATTACATTCCATGCCCACAATGAGCTTACAGTCTAGAGGGAATGACAGACATTAATATAAACAAATTATGGATATGTACATAAGTGCTGTGAGGCTGAGGGTGGGGTGAATGAAGGGTGTAAATCCAAGTGCAGGGGTGATGCAGAAGAGGGAGAAGAGGAATTGAGGGAGAGTGATTGTCGGATATGAAAAAGGAAGGCGTTCCAGGCCAGAGGCAGGATGTATATATATATCAGGGCTATGTATCCTGAAAATATACTTGTGTTGTGAAGGCCTCTATCATGGGGTACATTTTCCCATGGATTTACATGTTTTAAATTAGACTCCATTCTAGAACCTCTGAAAATATAATATCAAATTCTTTTATGTGCTACGTACTGCAATGTTAACCATCAATAAGCTATTGTTTCATCTTGGTTAAAGTAATTCTAAGCATAGCATCACAACATTAACATGAGGTTTTCTATTAAAAACTTTTAAAATGAATCCATTCAAAATATGCAAAAATATTAAAACAGAAAATATTAAAACACAAAATTAGAATACAAAATAGGGTTAACCCCAACCCTAAAACGACAGAGCAGCTCAGAGATTCTTCCAGGGCTTTTCAGGATATGTTTCCAGATTAGGTGAGAGGTACCACCCCTCCTCCTCCCCCTCTCCCAAAGCTGGCTCTCTCCAGAAGGATGGAGGGGGAAGTCAGACCTTTTTGCTAAGAGGCACATCCGACTCCATTCTCTCCCTGAACCCACAGTCCTAGCCCAGCCCCTCTCCAGAAATTCCCTACTACATTCCCACACTCCCTAGGTGCTGAACTGTGTACTGTGGGACACTTTTAGTCCTTGCTTTAGTGGCTGCTAGAAGGTTCTAGAAGGGAGAACAGCAAATGGGGAGAGGCAGTGATAAAGTTGGGGGGAAGGGGGGCAATGACCCCCTCCCAAGCTGCAGCTGTTTCTCCTCCCCATTCTCCTTTCTAGAACCTTCTGGTCATTTTACTGATGACTTACTCACTCTCCTACTACTCAGTCTCACTCACTTAATTACCTACAATTTATCTCTGTGTAAGTAGAAATGGTAGGAGGGGAAATGGCTTGGGAGCAATGCCGAATGATTGTTTGGAATCTCTCTTCCCCAAGAAATCAGTTGAGGGGGTGATGGTAAGACAGATTGATTCAAGGAGGTTTAGGGAAATCATTTTATGATATTGGGAAGGGCTTTAATAATTTGAAACAGATCTGAGTTTTCTTTCCCTTCATACCTGCTGAGGGGACATCCCCCAAACCTTTCTAAGAAAGGTACACTGACCTAGTTCTACCCTAAAAATATATAGAAAAGCAAATGAACTTGCCCACATGAGTTACCCTGCCCTCTCATTCTCTTTGGTTGAGTTCCAGCTTTTCAGCATTTCTTCTGTCAGAATTTAAGTTCCCCCTTATCAGGAACAGAGGCCAGGAACTGGGTTTGCATGCCAACACCCATATTCTCCCTAGAACTTGTTGCTTCTAGGAGAGTGATTTGAGGAGACTTTTGAAGAAAAGAAAAAAAGTTATCATGGGATCCACTCATTTTTATTCTCTTGAGGTATTAGATAAAAGGTTCCTGCGTTCTTTTCAGATAGAATGGAAAGTGACTAATTTATTGTCATGAAGTGCCCTGCTTTAGGAGGAATGATCATGATTTTGAGGTTCTGTCCCACTCCCCAAAAAGCCTAAAATTGGATTCACTAATAGTGAAAAGGGACCCATTCGTACTACTGGTGTCAGGCAGGAGGGAGATGGAGAAAACTGAAGAGGAAGAATCAATCAGTTAATCAATCGATGGTATTTATTGAGCACTTGCCTTGTGTTCTGCACATAGCAAGTGCTCAATAAATACCATTGATGATGCAGTCCACTGTACCAAGTGCTCGGAAGAGTACAGTAAAACAGAGTTGACAGACATGTTTGCTGCCCACAAGGAACTTATGGTCTAGAAGGGGAGACAGACATTAAAATAAATTTCAAATATGTACCTAAGTGCCGTGGGGCTAAAAATGGGGTGAATATTCAGTGCTTAAAGGGTACAGATCCAGTGCTTGCCTGATACAGGAGGGAGAGGGAGTGGAGAAAATGAGGGCATAGTTGGGGATGGCCTCTCAGAGGAGATGTGACTTGAGTAAGACTCTGAAAGTGGAGTGGTTGTCTGTCGGATGTGAAAGGGGAGGGAGTTCCAGGCCAGAGGGAGGATATGGGCAAGGGGTCGGCAGCAAGATAAACCAGATCGAAGTACAGTGAGTAGATTGGGGCTAGAGGAGCAAAATGTGTGGTCTCGGTTGTAGTAGGAAATCAGCAAGGTAAGGTAGGAGGGTGCGAGCTGGCGGAGTGCTTTAAATCTAACGGTAAGGAGTTTCTCTTTGATACAGAGGTGGATGGGCAACCTCTGGAGGTTCTTGAAGAGTGGGGAGACATAGACTTATCTTTTCATTTTAATGATTCAGGCAGCAGAGTGAAATATGGACTGCGGTGGGCAGAGACAGATGGCAGGGAGGTCAGCAAGGAGGCTGATGCAGTAGTCATGGCAATATATGATAAGTGCTTAGATCAGTGTGGTAGCAGTTTGGACAGAGAGAAAAGGATGGACTTTGTGATGTTGTGAAGGTAGAACCAACAGGAGTTGGTGACAGATTGAATATATGGGTTGAATGAGAGAGATGAGTTGAGGGCGATGTCAAGGTGAGAAGCTGTGGGGCCTAGTGGTAGAAGCAGTGTGGCCTAGTGGGCAGAACACCTGCGTTCTAATCCCGGCTCCGCCACTTGTCTTCTTTGTGACCTTGAGCAAGTCACTTCACTCCCTCTATGCCTCAGTTACCTCATCTGTAAAATGGGGATTTAGACTGTGAGCCCCTAGTGGAACATGGACTGTGTCCAACCCAGTTACCTTATATCTACCCCAGCGCTTAGTACGATGCCTGACACGTAAAAAATGCTTAACAAATACCACAATTATTGTAATTATCATTAAGGTTACAGTCTTCTATACTATAAGCTCGCTGTGGGCAGGGTACATGTCTACCAAAAATGTGGACCCCATGTGGGACAGGAACTGTGTCCAACCTGATTGACTTGTATCTACCCCAGCTCTTAGAACAGGGCTTGGCACATAGTAAGTGCTTAACAAGTATCATCATTATTGTTATTATTACCTCTTTTATATTGTACTCTCCCAAGCTCTTAATACAGTGCTCTGCACACAGTAAGCGATCGATAAATACGATCTATTTGATTGATGGATTTATAAGATAGGGAGCATAGTGTTGTTGTCTACAGTGATGGGAAAGGACAGGAGAACCACAGGGTCTGGGTGGGAAGATGAGGAATCCTGAGTAGAAGAGACTGAGCCCTCCCCTCCCTCGTCTACGGCGACAGCAACTGCCAGAACTGCAGCCCCCGCTATCACTGCCATGGTTGTTCTGGCCCACGCTGGGTTGATGCATGATGGGAATTTCCGGCCCAGTCAGAACTGCAGGTTTCCAGCTGGGTCTAAAATTTTATTTTACAAACAGTCCCAGAGTGGGCCAGATCAGCTGGGCTGACTGGAAGATTCGTGCCCGTGTCTATCTGGCTGGCGACGATACTTACGGTAGCCCCAGCATGAACTGGGCCATGCTTCTGCCCCTACTCCCAGGTGGAGAACTTTCACGGGTAGGGACTCCTCTAGGCTGTAAGCTTGTTGGAGTCAGGGAATGTGTCTACCAACTCTGTTATGCTGTTATAGTGTACTCTCCCCCGATACTTAGTACAGTGCTCTGCACACAGTAAGTGCTCATTAGATACCATTGATTGAAGAGGGAGTTGAGGCTCTGGTTGGAACTAAGCTCCTCTGAGGACCTGTGATATGACTGGAATCCCTAGGGGAGCCCAGAATTGTCCCCTAAATCCCAGCAGGGATTCATGGGATTGGGAGTAGACTAGTTAATAGTATATTTACTGAGTACCTACTGTCTACTGGGCACTGTACTAGGTGCTTGGGAGCACGGAATTAAAGAAGACATGGTCCTTGCCCTCAAGGAGCTTACAATATAATTGAGGGGATACATACATTGTGTGTGTGTGTGTATATATATGTATATGTACACACAGTGGGGATAGGAAAAATATAAATACGATTTGCAGAGAATGGAAAAATGAATAACTAAATTGTATTTGTGTGTGTGTGTGTACGTATATATATGTATGTGTGTGTATGTATATATAAATGGGGTTTGTGTGTATGTATGTATGCCAGGGCTGATTGCTGGGTGATATGGCCAGAAGCAGCTGAAATTCTTGGGGAATACTTCCTGGAGGAGGTAGATTTTCAAGAGCTCTGTTAATGGGGAGAGATGAGATCTGGTGGATTTGAAGTGGGAGGTAGTTCCAGACAGGGGAAAGGACATGAAGGACAGGGTTGGAGATGAGAGAATTGAGAATAAGGTACAGTGAGAAAATTAGCCTGGCAGGAGCATAGAATGTGAGATGGGGTGTAGAGGGTAAAGAGAAGGGATGGGTAAGAAGGAGAGAGCCAATGAGGAGGAGCTTCTCTTTGTCTTAGAAGGAAATGAGTAACCATTCGAGGCTTTTGAGTGGGGAAGGGGTGAGTTCTGAATGATATTTAAGGAAGACGATCCAGCCAGCAGAGCGTAGTATAGAATGAAAAGGGGGAGAAGCTGGAGACAGGGAGACCAGCGAGGAGGCTGATATAATAATCTAGTCAGGAGATGATGAGAGCTTGGACCAGGGAAGTGACCTTAACTGTGGCTGGGAAATAATGTGGGAAAACCAGAAGGATTTGGAGACAGACTGAATGTGAGAGTTAAAAGCCAGAGAGTGACTCCCATTTTAGTGGTAGCTTCTACCTGGATTTAAACCTGTGAGAATATGGAGAGCCCATACAGCTCAGTGATCATGCTTATCAAGATGCAGGGATAGTCCCTCTCCCCTACCCCCAGCTCACCTGGTTTCATTGGGCAGCTGGCCATGATGGCCACAGTGGGGATGACGTTAGATGATGCTTTTGGTCCCATACTTGGGTCACTCTGCACATGAAAGCAATCAGCTATGTTACTATTTGGTGAGAAGCAGCAGCAGCAACAGACAGCTCACTCCAGTCAAAGACGACAGGGAGGGGGGATGGAGTGGGGTGTGGGGGGTGGCGGGCTTGCTTTAAGCAGAAGTCTAGGAACAGGTTTTAACAACGGCCCTAGTGGCTTGCCAAAGCCCAAACTTCTTGTGTGGTGAGAACTTCAGACCACACCTTAGTCCTTGCAGAAACTTTCATGCACACAAGCTATGACATTGTCAGTGGCAGAATATTCCTAGACAGAGGGCAACGATATGCAAATCCCCAAGTACCAATATAGCATAGACATATCAAGTCATAACCTCTGAAGGACAGAAGTAACATTGATCCACCCCCACCTCTTCCTCCAACAGCAGCAAAAATAGATACAGGGAGGCAGAGGACAGGCTAGAGTTGGCAGTCTCTCTGAAACGATGAAAATCTGTGCAATTCCCTTTTAAGGGATTAAAATTCCTATTACCAGCATTTTATGTGTGCTTTTCCCTCTCCGCTTAAAGCATTTCTTATCGTTTGATTTAACGTACCATCTGTTCACCACGGACTCAGTATTTTCAGATGAGATACCTAAAAGAAGAACACATTAATCAAACATTAGCACTTTGGAAGCCAGGGTAATCTAGAAGCAGCAGACAGATAAATCATGGTCCTCAATTACCTCATGTATCTTTCTGGACCCTGGTGAGATTCAGGTGATTCCACCTCACCCAGGTGACTCCTTTTCCACAAGAGTTAAGCCTGAGGTCTGCAGGGCCTGATTGCCCTCTGGGCTTTAAGACAATCTGGGAGCACATTCTTGCTGAAATAGCATAACTGAAGCAGACATTTGCTGATGCCAGTGTGAATAAGGTCAAGCTTGAAATGCTCTATAAACAGGGACAAATGATACCAAAAAGGTGGACCGGAGCGAGCTCCAATAGGAAAAACTCCAGCCCGGAAGGCTTTTTCATCCTACCGGATGAGGGTTCAAGCAGCTAGAGAGCATTGGTAAATGGCTGTTCTCCCCTCTGGCTGAACTCAGTACTTGCCTGGGTGGAAGAAAGAATTCTTGAGGGGAATAAAGCAGCCCAATACTCCCTATGTGCCAGGAAAGGGCATTTAGCTAACATTTTCATGGAGCTTCTTTCTATCATAAAGAAGGCCCTTCAATCAATCCCAGCCTCTCCTCTCTTCCCACCCACTGTATCTCACATATCTTCCCAACACTGCAGCCATTATATGGCAAAGTCAGATGACAAAAAAATACCTTTAGAACCTGCTACCCTACCCCACTAGGTCTACCCTAGTGGGATACCCAGATATAAATCCAGAGGGCTCCTCCACCTCCTTTTCTCTTTCCCATCCAAACCCCTGTAAATCAGTGTTGGCCTGTCTGCTCTCACCTGATATTAAATAACCCAGTCTAGCCACTTTCCCCTCTACAGACTGCCTCCACTCAAGAGTTCACTGGTTCCCTGCTGCTGCACAGGGCTAAGCTGAAAAAGAGGAAGAAGAGGGTCCCAGGGCTGGACAGGGGAAGGAGGAGGAAGAGAAGAGAGGGGGAAGGGGAGGAGAAAAAGGAAGAGGAGGAAGAGAAGGAAGAGGGGGGAAAAGGCAGAGCAGGTGGAGGAAGAGAAAGAGAAGTAAGCTAAGGTTTTCAGATCCCCCAAGCATCAGCTGTTGGGACTTCTTCCTGCCATCTCTTCTCCTTTCATGTCCCTATATCCTCCATCCTTTCCACTGCATGGGCCTGGGAGTCAGAAGGTCATGGGTTCTAATCCCGGCTCCGCCACATGTCTGCTGTGTGACCTTGGGCAAGTCACTTCACTTCTCTGGGCCTCAGTTATCTCATCTGGAAAATGGGGATTGAGAGTGTGAGCCGCACGTGGGACAAGGGATTAGATACAACCCCAACCCATATCCAACCCGATTTCAGCGCTCATTACAGTGCCTGACACATAGTAAGCACTTAACAATACCATAATTTTAAGCACTTAGTACAGTATCCCAGTGGAAGATGGAACCCTAACTGATCCCAAAGTAGTCCTTTTGGGTGGTGAGGCAGAACCCCGATTAGCATAGTCCTTCTGCCTCTTTCGAGACACCTGGTGACTAGAATCAATTTTAAAGACTCAGTGTGTCAAAACCTCAAATAATGTGGTTACCAAAAGGCAGTCCCCTGGAACAAAGGCCTGAACCACTTCACGATTCCCATTTTTTGTCTGGCAGCACCTCTGGGTTAAGCTGTGGACTTGACATTTCTTTCTTCATCTATGCCCCGCCAGGCTCCAGATGTCTAAAATCAGGGTCTGAAATTAGGTGGGATTACTATCTGCATGGAACCTCTCCTCCCTCCACCCTATTCTCCCTCCCTCCTGAATCACCTATGTACCCCTTAAGCCCTTTGAGTCTCACCCTATCCACAACACAAGTGTTGTGTACATACCCTTGAACTCTGTTGCTTTCCCTATCTATAATTGATTTTATCATCTGCCTCCCCAACTAGACCCTAATGTCTTGAGGTCAGGGATCCTGTATCATATGGTACTCTCTCCCAAGTACCTAGTACCATGCTCTTCATCCAGTTTCCTCTCAATAAATACCACTGATTGATTGCTGACCAATTCCAGTCAAAGAGGATGGGGTCCAACTTTCTATGGGTTTGGCCCAACCCCACGGGCTCAGAATCTGCAGGTCAGTAAGGTGGCCACGTATGATCTTCAACAATTCAGGACACATCCCTTTGCCGACAGCACCCCTCAAACCTCATGCTATTATTTCAAGTGTTTTCCCTATAAACAATCCATTGTCTTAAAAAGTGCTTATAGCTCACAAACTGATAGTTTTTGATAATAATAGTAATGAAAGCAATAAAGCCAGCAATGATAATAGCTATTTACAAGGTCAAAAATAAAATAAACCTTTGGGGAAGCATACACAAGGTTTAGTCGTGGTTCTTAGACGTTGGGGGTTCAAAGGGAAAAGTATGGGACACAGAGGCACCTGGTGCCATATCGGTACTGGGCAGGGGGATAAACCAGTTCAAAACAGGACCCCTGACCTACTTACCCGGGCAGACCCAGTCCATGTGTAGTTCTACAGGAAAGGCAGCCATTTTGCAAGAAGTAATACCTAGGAGACATTGGTGCCAGCCCACTGGCCCCTGTGTAGTGGGGACCATCAGACTCGTTGAGCATGCCGACTTGGAGGCAGCAGATGTCCATGGCCGGCGGGTGGAGGTTGGGCTACCGTACCCTTATGGCTCAAATATCTTCTCTTTCTTTGGCCGGAACCCGGGAGCATATCAAAAGCTCAACTCCTCTCACAATAGAAGGCTGGCAAATTAGAGTCCTGGCCTGCGTCTTAAACTTGTTTTGGTGGACCAACACAAAAGGCACATAGAAACTAGTTCAGGAATGACCAGTGACTGAATTTCTTTTATGCTCCAGCTATTTTAATGCTTGACTGATTCCTGCTGAAATTGTTAAAGACATGCTGAAATGCTGCCACAGTTAACAAGGCCAGGCAATGCAGAAGCCTTATGTGAACAGAACGGCTTTTTAGCTTGGTTCCTCCATGCATGCTGCAGTGTTATTCTACCTCTGCAGTTAAGAAAGCAAGTGCCACAGGGGTGATTCAACAACCTGCTCACAAAGGAGAAGGTGGGGGGAGGGAAAAAGGGGAAAGGGAGGAGGGGTCACCTTCAGTATACATGATATGTGAGTTACAAGTAGGGACAGAGACCCTCCCTGGGATCAAGGCTACCACAATGCAGTGTATCCATGGTAAAAAGGGATGGAAAGCTGACTGACTGTTGCTTTGGAAACAAAACTCGAGGTTTCTTGACTCTTTCTGCATGTGAGGCTTCAAGCAAACTATTGCACTAGAGCAATTTGTTTTGCCTTTAATACGGCTTTGTATTTCAGTGACACTTTTCCGCCTCACAGCTCAAAACATTTCATACACATCAACGTGTTAATCCTCACAACAGCACTGCCAGGTGGGTAGGTGGCAAGCATAATCCTCTTTCTACAGGGAGGAGAGGCTTTGACTTGCTGAAGGGCACACTCCAACCTATTCTGCTTTGGGGTCTGGCAGTTCCTGTGTTGGAGATAATGGGCTTATGGGAAGGGCTAGCAGTGAGGGGGAGACTCTGGGGAAGACTACGGGAGCTAGAAAGGGAATTGAAGGGAGCAGCAGGAATAGGGTGACTTTTGCTTCCTTTAACAGAGGTTTTGGGCTGAGTTGAAGGGACAGGCTCAGAAGAGAGGAGAGGAAGCACGCTACTTCTGTCTCCCTGTCTCCCCCTCTAGTTCATTTTTCTCCCTTGATCTCTGTGTGATCTTGGACAAGTCACTTCACTTCTCTGGGCCTCGGTTAACTCATTTGTAAAATGGGGATTGAGACTGTGAGCCCCACGTGGGACAGTGACTGCGTCCAACCCGATTTGCTCGTATCCAGCCCAACACTTAGTCCAGTGTGTGGCACATAGTAAGTGCTTAACAAATACCACAGTTGTCATTATCATCTCTCTTTCCACTCTCTCCTTCTCTCCCCATTTCTGTCTGCCTTTCTCTGCCTATCTCCATCTGTGACTCTCAGTCTCCATGTCTATCTAAATCTGGCTTTCACTCTCAATGACTCTGTCCATTCTTGTCTTTCTTTCCTGTTCTTTTCTCCCACCCCATGGAACCCCCACTCTGTCCTCCAGAAAATATAGCCACCTTTCTAATCATGGCGATGGGACAATAACCCCTCAAGCCTACCAAGGGGTAAGAGCCATCCTCCATAGACTTTGAGTCCCACTGGGACGGGGCTCTGTCCAACCTGATTAACTTGTATCTACCCCAGCGCTTAGAACGGCTCTTGACGTATAGCATGCGCTTAACAAATACCATAAAAAATGGTAGAACACTGTACTAAGCACTTGGAAAGTACAATCCGGCAACAGATAGAGACAATTCCCTACCCAACAATGGGCTCACAGTTTAGAAGGGGAGAGACAGACAACAAAACAAGTAGACAGGCATTAATAGCATCAATATAAATAAATAGAATTATAGATGTATACACATCATTAATAAAATAAATAGAATAATAAATATGTACATATATACACAAATGCTAAGGGGCGGGGAGGGGGATAGAGGAGAGGGAGGGAATCAGGTTGATGGGGAGGGGAGGTGGAGCAGAGGAAAAGGGGCGCTCAGTCAGGGAAGGCCTCCTGGAGGAGGTGAGTCCTGCCATCACTCTTCTCTAATTTAGTCGAGGATGAGATTTTAGGGATGGGCTTCCTAGGAGTTCCTGACTACCCTGGACACCTGCCTGTTCCCACTGGCCTTTTAGGTTGCCTTTCGTTAGATTCTCGAAGGCCCTTCCCAAAGGGCAGGATGGACCATGAGAGAAGGTTTATCAAGGTTGGGTCTGCTAAAGCAGAATGTTGTCAAGCAGCCAAAGCAATTCAGTGGAAAAGAAAGACAAAGCCTAAAAATTTTAGTGTGTGTGTGTCTGTGTGTGTGCACGCGCGCACGTGTGTGCAAGTATACATTTGCACAAGCCTAGGACCAGGGAGTCCTTTTACAACTTGCTTAGACATGTGTGCTGCAGTTCCTTTAAGGACCAAGAAGTTAGATTCCCTCCCTTTTTATGAGCATCAGCATCATGTTAGGTTGTCATTGAATCCAAAAAAAAAGTCTTTCTTGGGAATTTATGAGGAGAAAGAGATTGAGCCCCGGGGTAAGGAAGGGCCCATATCTGGAAATGAGAAGAGCCAGGCATTCAAGTCCTTCCATTCAAGGGGCTAGGAGCCGGGGTAAGAGAGACCATGGCTAAGCACTGCGGGTGGAGAGTCAGGAGCTGCCATTAGGATCAGCGGCCCGGGATCTGGGAGGTGGAGACGTGACCCCATTTTACACCAGAGCCATAGTGTGACGAACCAGGACCTGGAAGCATCACCTGTGGGAAAGCGGCATGACCCAATGGAAAGAGCACAGGCCTGGAAGTCAGAAGACCCGGGTTCTAATTCCTGCTCTGTCATCTGCCTGTGGCGTGGCGTCAGTCATGTCCCTTCCCTTCTCAGCTCATTACTTTCCCTCAACCTTAAAATGGGGATTTAATCCCTGTTCTCCCTCCTACTTAGACCGTGAGCCCCAGGTGGGACAGGGATTGTGTCTGACCTGACGATCTTACCAGCGCTTGGGTCATATTAAATGCTTAACTATTAATATTATGGGAGGAGAGAAGGACAAGGCCTGTGGTATTCTAAAGAAGAAAGACACTCCTTCCGCAAGCCCTCTCTGTTTGTGATGTATCTTCACAGCTGAAAACATTAAAGAGAGTCTAGAAATAGGATATTTCTCTCCAGTGGGGCACTACGATGGAGGCAGCTGGTGGGTGGAAAGAGAATGGAGGAGGAGGGGCTAGCCACTAGGCCCACTGGGAGGGAAAATGCTAATGTTAGGTTGCTCTTCAGTTCTGAACACAACGGCAGTGGCTGCATGCATTAACACCAGGCAGAAGCGGCAGCACCAGCAGTCGGTAGCAACGGAGTCTCGCAGCGGTGGGCAACGGCCACAACCTTCCGCTTCTCTCCCCTCCTCGTAAACAACACGTGAGGGGGGCCGCATAAGAGTAAAAGCCGCTAATTCTACCACTCTCCCTGGCTCTTCTGGTGCATATTTCCTAAGCGCATTAGAGCGCTTGTTGGAAATTTAGGGCAGGTCTATACTAAGCCCATAATTTAATTAGTTACTTGTCTGGCTCTGTTGTCTTTTGAGCCAAAGGGAGTTGTTCATTAGCAGTGCTTGAAGAATACCAGCTTAGGTTGTTAAACCAATCTGGTCGGTTTGGTTTTGTAAAATGAATTTCCAAGCTCCTTGGATTAACAGTGGCATTATTTTCCATATTAATTTTGTATACTAAGGCTTCGAGATCCACCTTGCAAAATTCAGAACGAGTTATCTGGTATGATGTACCTGGCTTGGTCCAGTCACCTTTCTGTACAAAGTCAGGGTCCTATTTTGTTTTTTAAAGTCGATTTAAGTGAAGTGGAGAAGTAATGAGTGAAAACCAAAATGAAGTTCAGACAGGGCCAGAGGAGGTAGGCACATCTGGGAAGAGAGAACAAACTGCTCCAAAACACAGCATGGCCTAGTGGAGAGAGCACAGGCCTGGGAGTTGGAAGGACCTGGGTTCTAATCCCACTCTGCCACTTGTCTGCTGGATGACTTTGGGCTAGTCACTTCACTTCTCTGTGCATCAGTTACCTCACCTGTAGAATGGGAATTAAGACAGTGAGCCCCATGTAGAACAGGAACTGTGGCCAAACCGATTAGCTTGTATCTACCCCAGCTTTTAGAACAGCACCTGGCACATAGTAAGTGCTTAACAATTGCCACAGAAAAAATAAGGGCAAGTATGAGAAGCAGCTGGGTCTAGTGAAAAGAGCACAGGGCTGGGAGTCAGGAGACCTGGGTTCAGGTTCTGGCTCCCCACCTGCCTGCAGGGTGACTCTGGACATGTCACTTGGCTTTTCTGTAGCTCAGTTTCCTCATCTGTAAAATGGAGATAAGATACCAATTTTCCTTCCCCACTAAACTATGAGCCCCATGTGGGACAAGCTCTGAGCCTGAGTTGTTTTGCATCATCTCCGAGACTTACCTGTAGTGCTTGGCACATAGTAAGTGCTTAACAAATCAATCAATCAGTGGTATCTATTGAGCACTTACAGTGTGCAGAGCACTGCTTGGGAGAGTACAATATAACAGAGTTGATTGACACAGCCCTTGCCCACAAATAATATAAGTATTAGAGCAGAAAATGATCTTCCACATGGATACCAAGCTGACCATGAGGCAGCAATATAGGATGGTAGTTCAGAAGGCAGGTTAGCTTTAGGGATGTGTCAGAGCATGCATAGGGAACAAATTGAGTAGTTTTGCCTCCTTTCCCCACTGAGGAGCTCAGAGGAAAAGGGCAGGGCAAAGGATCATGAACTTCAGGTGAAGAGTAGGCATTCTGGTAGTGGTGTATAGTGTGACTGTTCCTGATAGCCCAGGAATCTCTCTCAAAACGGCCCCTTTTTTAATGACTTGCTCATTAAACAAATGCAAATAATCCCAAATGTTTAAAAAGTCTTTACAAGCATTCACTGAATTGGAACTAGTGTGAAATAGCCAATGTCTGTTCCCAGAATATCTAGTGCCGTGTTTGAATAAGGCAGGGTGGAGCAGAGCAGATGAGACTCTCTTTCCCTGGAATTTCAATGCATTACTTGCTTCTCTCCTCCTGGCACTTATTCTCCAAAGTTATCGAAGAAAATACATTTCCTTTGCCAAAAGACCCAGTTGGTATGCCAGCAGAGAATTGATTGGAATTTTGGAATTCTGTCTGCATCCTCTTAGGTTTTCAAGCCAGCACCTGCTTAGTCTTTCATGCTGGGGCTCCTTTGCCTGTGAAGAGAGGCTATCAGCTTCTGTCCTTCAGGAAGCATTGCAGGTTTCTATTTGCATGCAGCTGAAATTGAATTTCCCAACAAATTCAAGGGTAGACACACACACACACACACACCGCATGCACTCCCCTGGACCCTCTCCCCAGCAACCAGATTATCCAGGAATGCAAAATGGCTTACTTTGTGCAGAGCACTATACTAGGCACTTGGGAGAGTACAATACAACAGAATTAAAAGACACGCTCCCTGCCCATAACAAGCTTGCAGTCTAGAGGGGGAGACAGACATTAATAAATGATCTCTTTGCTGAAAGGCAGAGGCATAAGTAGTTAAGAAAGCTTTCTTGCTCCTTGCGGAAGTTCTTTATTAAGAAGAAAGACAATCCCTTTAGGCAGGGCAGAGGAAAATATAGTAAACCCTTGCACACCCACATATAAATGTTCTGAATTTTCCACTTATCTGAAATTTTGTTTTGACAAGGCCCATCTCCGGCTTGGTGTTTGGGAATGTTAGGGAGCAAAGGGATGCTTGGGCCTTGTCTCTGAACTTGATATGAGGCAAGCAGTTCCTATTGCTGGGTAGGAAATGTTCCCTGCCTCCCTGTACCTTGAATTCTGAATAGAGAAGGGGATGAAGAGGCGATGGCTATTTTTTGACTCGGGGTGCACCCAGACCCCATTCTTAAGTAGAGGCAGTCTCAAAATAGAACCTAAATACTATTAAGGGCTCACTGTATGCAGAGCACCATACTAAGTGCTTGGGAGAATAATTACAATAGAGTTGGTAGACATGTTCTCTGCCTACAGGGAACTTACAGACTAGAGGGAGACCAACAATAACATAAACAATTTACAGATATGTGCATAGATGTTGTAGGGTTTAGGGTCGGGTGAATGCCAAATGTCCAAGTGAAATAGATGACACACAAGGGAGGAGTCAGGGAAAAGAGGGTTTAATTAGGGAAGGCCCCTCAGGAGAGATATAACCTTAATAAGGCTTTGAAGGTGGAGAGAGTGGTGGTCTGGCATATATGGAGGGGGTGGGCATTCCAGGCCAGAGAGAGGACATGGGAAAAGGGCTAGACTGTAGTAGGAGATCAGTGAGTAAGGTGAGGTAAGGTGAGAGCTGAGTGAGTGTTTTAAAGCGGATAGTAAGGAGTTTCTGCTTGGTGTGGAGTTGAATGGGCAACCACTGGAGGTTCTTGAGCAGTGGGGAGGCATGTACTGAACATTTTTGTAGGAAAAATCATTGAGGCAGCAGAGCGAAGTATGAACTGGAGTGAGAAAGAGATGGGAGGCAGGGAGGTCAATGAGGAGACAGATCCAGTAGTCATGAAGAAGTAATAATAATAATCGTGACATTTGTTAAGCATCTACTATGGGCCAGGTACTGTCCTAAGCACTGGGGGGGGATACAAGCAAGGGGGATCGATTGATGGATCGATAGATTGCATGCATTTACGTGGGTATGGGTGAATGTTGGAAGTGGGATTGGGGTTAGGTGAATGAATGAATGGCTGCCACCCAGTTCTTTTAGCCAGGAACAGGATGAAAGCCTCTCTCCAGACAAGGAGATGCTCTGGTAAACACTTTCAAAATCCAAAAGGGAACCTGCACCTGTGCAGCTGGACCTTCTTTGCAAAGGGAACAAGCAACTCATTGTCCAGGTGAGAGGGGAATAAGCACCGTCAGGAACTCTGTGGAAATCTCCCCCCTCCCCGTGCTGTGGATAAAGGCCATCTCATTTCTTTCCCAGAGTCCAGAGAAGCCTTTCCTTTGCTCATGTGGGAATTGGGCTCGGGAAGCTGTTTTCCTTCCAGTCAGAGGCTGTGGAATGAACTAGGCTACGTGGCGTTTGAACGAAAACCCAGATGTACCGGCCCCTTTTGCTTCTCATTCTGCCAGCCCGTCTAATTCCACGAACGATGTGGTGAGGGGAGAGGCATCATCCAAGTTGGGCTCATTTGGGGTTTTCGTTCACCTTACCTTGCTCCTGCTAAAACACCCGGCCTCCTACCTCTAGTTTGTGCCCAGGGGTGGCTCCAGATATCCTCATGAAAATGACAATCCTGCTTGGTACGCACTAACCCTCACAGTCCCCATGACCCACTAGTCCCCTGTGTCCCATTCTTAGCTAGAACAGTGTCCAATCCATCGAATCGGCAGGATCTTCAGTGATTGGTTTTCACTGTTCTTTAGTGGAGGCTTTAGGCCAGAGCGGTCATAAAGACATTGAAAGAGTTGACTGCTAGGAAGGCCAGTTGTCCATTACTTGCACCGGACAATCCAGTTTGGATCCGGCCTGCCCCTGTCTGGTCCAGCTGTAGTACCAGTAGATCAATCCTTGGTATTTATTGAGCGCTTACTGTGGGCAGAACACTGTACTGAGTGCTTGGGAGAGTATAACAGAATAGAGTTAGTAGTTGCAATCCCTGCCCACAAGGAGTTTACAACCTAGTCTACAGTCTAGCTTACATTCCAGTACCAGACATTTTTATATCGAGTATTTCAATTCTTCACATCCCATCTCCCTCCACTACAGCTGGGAAGCGTTCCCCTTGTTCACAAAGACCCCCAAGAAGGAGCACGAAGACTCTACATTAAGTGTGGGGGTGGCCAGGGGTAGAGCCCCGGAGATGCACTTTAGAATTGGGTAAACTTGGCTTTCTTTAGCATAATGTTGCGTTTACTTCTGCCACGTTACTCCGTGTGCCTGGTGTAATGTATGTGATATCAGGCGTGTTTCCTTGTCCGGTATTCGTAAAGACCACCTATCGCAATAACAGCAACCACCATGGTCTTGGGAAGTAAAGAGGCTTTACTTGTACATGTAAATATGTACCCGAAGGGACCCACCTTCTGAGACAGTGCAGATATCGGCCCCTGCGATTGCCACCTGCCGCTGCATGCATTTGTCAGCCAGTCCGTGGAATGCAAGACTCCAGTGTCATCAGCACTCCCATCTTTCCCTCCCCTTTCCCTGGTAAGCATGGTACCAAAATGAGGTCTCATCTCCATTCTCCTGATTTCAATCAGCAGATCTCTTGATGCTGATTGGAAGGGAGAGGTTTTGGGTGTCTGGCAGGAGAGGGAAGGCTGAATGGGTAAGCCCAGGGAAGCTGGAGCATCGGCCACCAGAGAGCTGCAGGCCTGGAGCCAGCAGATCAGCATCCATTTCCACTGTCATTGATGGCGGGCCAGTAGAATGGATGCTGATTTCCTTTATTGGACTGTCTAGTTATACGGTTCGTAGTCAGTGGGGAGAGTTGTTGGTTAAAAGAAAAAATGCTTGTAGGCCAATAACGTTTTTGTTCTTATCAGTAGGCTGATTGATTTATCTGCATATGCGATGATATAGTTGAAGGTTTTCTACATCGATGGAACAACTATTACTATAGCCATTATCCTGGCTTAGTGGAAAAAGCTAAGGACTGGAGGTCAGAGACACATGTTCTAGGCCCAGTTTTGCTCCTGGGACTGTCTCCTGAGACTAAGCCCTAGGTCTTTTACTTCCAGGGGTTCTGTTACCAGATTTCTTCCCTCTGATATTGGTGGGCCTGGATGACCTCCTGCTTCCGAAACCAAGGAGGACAACCATTCCATGATTCCTCCCGAGATGATGTTGTCCCTGTCAGAGGCAGTCTTGAGTTCTTAGTTTAACACCAAGAGAAATGACAAAGAAGATCAATTGGTATTGTTCATGTAAATGGATGACATTCCTGCCTAGATGGTAGAAAAATTGCTCTAAACCTGCACATTTCTGCTGAAATTGTATTATCGTTAACCCTAGCCCCCAGTACCACTTCCTCACACTGTTATAAAATTGTTAGGTGTGCATGTAAACTATGTTACCATTCCATTAGGCGGTAATTGTGTTTAAAAGGGTCTGTAGCCTGGTTAATGGTTCTCTGTGCGGCCAGAGATTCACAATAAATTCTTGTCCGTAAAAGCTCTTTGAAAGTATCACCTGAATGCTTAACATTAGTTTTACTAGCACCATTTTATGATCCCATGAAGCATCTATTACAAGAATGGCCAATGTACATGACCACTGTTTAACACAGCCTCTGCATTTACAATTTCAATGTTGCTATGAAAGGCAGGTATATTTACAAGTGCAAATCCTTCCTATCTTTATTCCTGCTCCTGTAGTGGTGAAATCTTCATGGCTCAGTGGAAAGAGCCTGGGCTTCAGAGTCAGAGGTCATGGGTTTGATTCCCGGCTCTGCCACTTGTCAGTTGTGTGACTGTGGGCAAGTCACTTAACTTCTCTGTGCCTCAGTTCCCTCATCTATAAAATGGGGATTAAAAGTGTGTGAGCTCCACGTGGGACAACCTGATTACCCTGTATCTCCCCCAGTGCTTAGAACAGTGCTTGGCACCTAGTAAGCGCTTAACAAATACCAACATTATTAAATCTTGCAGAACCTGCTGCTCAAACATCTGGTTTTTTTAAAAGGTATTTGATCATCAATCAATGGTATTTATCACAGAGCACTGTACTAAGTGCTTGGGAGAGTACAAAGTGCTGGGATAGATACGAGATAATCAGATTGGACACAATCCATGTCCCAAAGGGGCTCACAGTCTTAATCCCTTTTTTTTTTAGATGAGGCAACTGAGGCACAAAGAAGTTAAATGATCTGCCTACAGTCACACAGCAGAAAAGTGGCAGAGCTGGGTTTAGAACCCAGGGCCTCTGGCTCCCAAGCCCATGCTCTTTCCACTAGGCCGAGCTGCGTCTCTGGTTCATTTGTGTATGGCTGCTCACTGCAGCGAGTTGAGTGACCAGCCTTAGAAGGAGTCCGGGTCTAGGACTGCTCCGACCCAAAATAAATAGCAATGGAGCAGCATGACTTAGTGGAAAAAACACGGGCCTGGGAGTCAGAAGGACCTGGGTTCTAATCCCGGCTCCCCCACTTGTCTGCTTTGTGACCTTGGACAAGTCACTTAATTTCTCTATGCCTCAGTTAACTCATCTCTAAAAAATGGGGAAAAAGACTATAAGCCCCTGGGGACATGGATTGTGTTCAACCGGGTTACTTTTTATTTACCCCAGCGCTTAGTATCTGGGTTCTAACCCCAGCTCTGCCACTTGCCTGCTCTGAGACCTTGGGCAAGTACTTAACTTCCCTGTGCCTCAGTTCCCTCAACTGTAAAATGAGAATTCAATACCTGTTCTCCCCCTGATTTAGCTTGTGAGCCCCATGTGGGACAGAGGCTGTGTCCAACCTGATTACCTTCTATCTACCTTCAAGCGCTTGGAACAGTGCTTGACACATAGTAAAGCACTTAACAAATACCATCATCATCATTGTAATAATGCTGACACCAGCTTAATTCTATTTTGTCTGTGATATTTTCAACTTAGTCTTTTTACTGCTGTCCAGACTATCGCTTGGCATTTTCCTTTTTTGAGTGTCTAATTGGCAGTGGATGGACCCTCACCGTGAGCAGTGAGAGGGTGGAAAATGCACATGTGAGGTACAGTGCAGGTCTCTCGGCAAGGAGATGGTTTCTTAGGCCTTGGCCTTGTTGAGCTGTACCTTATCTACCTGAAAACTAGTTCTGGCCACTGGGAAATACATTTATTTCAGGGATTGATATGAAAATTATGGTTCTCTTGGTATGAAGTGGGGATAAAGATATTTTAACAGGTTTGGGATTTATTCAGTGCAAGGAGGGGAGGCGGGTTCTTTTCATATTTTGTAGATATGCACTGCTCATCTCCCATCTCCCCAAAACTCTCTCATAGCATCCCACTTCCCTCCACGTCAAGTAAAACGTGTTCTCAGTCGACTTCAAGGCTCTTGAGGAGTGGGGAAACATTGAATGTTGTTTTTTTTTTAAGAAAGACGATCCGGGCAGCAGAGTGAAGGACCGGAGTGGGGAGAGGCTGGAGGCAGGGAGGTCAACAAGGAGGCTGAAGCAGCAATCAAGGCAGGATAGATAAATCCTTGGATTAACATGGTAGCAGTTTAGATGGAGAGGAAAGTGTGGATTTTAGTGGTTTGAAGGTAGAACTAATCATCGAGGATAATTAAATTGTGTGTGTAATTATGCAATTTGAAATTTAACTGTGATAAAAATAAAGTCTAGTTAAATTAGCATAATGTATCAACTGTTATTTGTATCTAACTCTCTTCCTTAAGATTTTGTATTCAATTTTTCTATAAAACTGACCAGACAGGTTGAGGTTTGTAACAGTCCAGATTGTTTCAGAGTCCTCCCCACCAGCCAATCCCATGCCAACTCATTTGGGGAATGGTATTTATTGAGAATTTACTCTGTGCAGACTGTACCTAGGCATTTGGTAAAATGTCTAGAATTATAATAAGCACTTATCATAGTAAGCACTTGGGAAACAGCATAAAAAATCAGGAGCGGGGAGGTTGAGTAGAGAGTCCATATGGGGCATGATGTCCCGGGGTAAATTGAGGGAGGGAGTCAAAGATCTGTGGGCTATTTAAGATGCCAGGACTGTTCTCTTCACAAAAATTTCCTACTCTTGTCAAGCCCTCATTGCGGATGTATCTGCCACCTCGAAGGACCTGGGTTCTAATCCCAGCTCTTCCACTTTCCTGTTGTGCGACCTTGGGCAAGTCATTTCACTCCTCAGTGCCTCAGTTTCCTCAACTGCCTCTTTGAATCCAGAATAGAGGGGTGAATTAGGCTTGGGATGAGCATTTTTACCACTGGCCTTCCAGCTTGAATTTGCTGGTTCTTTTCCCCTCTTTACGTCTTTGTAACCCTCCTTTCTGTTCTCCGCCTCAAACTTTACACCATTTTTAAAAAAATCGTTGCTTTTCCGATAGAGTGCTTAAGAAATGTAGATCTTTGGGAAGTTCTTTGGACAGCACTTTGAGTTATTTGGAGGAGAGGAACTATAGAAATCTAAGCAAGAAATAATAGAAATAAATATGCCTTGAAGTGGCAGAGGTGAGAGGGAAACCGTGAACCAATAAATACCACTGAATGAATAAGTGAATTAATTAATGAATGTAACTAGCACTCCCCCTCTGTCCCCCCTCCCCCCAGTAGCTCCATCCTCTCCTGGACCAATGTCAACATTCAAACCTAACATCACAACTGGCACTGTGCCGTGCAGCCTCAGGGGAGAGGCCCTAAACTTGAAAGCAAAGAGCTGTTCGCACCATCACTCTTAGGTGAGGTTGGGCTGGGATAGGAGCACACTGGCTAAGATAAGGGCTAAAGCCAGTGGTGCTGCTGAGTTGCTGTTTCAGGAGAGATGACTTTGTTTTCAGAGTCTAAATGGGCCGCTTTTATGTGTGATAAATTCATTTCAGGAGGGAAAAGGCCACAAAAACCTTCTTTGAGCTTTTCTCTTTTTTTGGCACTCATTCCATGTTCAAAAAGGAAGAAACGAGTTGTTTTTTGTTTTGTTTGTTTTTTTAAAAAAAAAAAAAACATCAAAAAGTCCATGGTGGGAGCATTTTCTCAGTAAACATTCAGGTACAAAATGGCTCTTCCCATTTCTTTGAAGGTCTGTACCTTTATTTGCTTATTACAGAAAGTTTCCATATTGTGCTCGGTACTTATGGATCTCAGAATAGTCCAAAAATGTTTTAAATCATTTTGCAGAAGATTAATTTGGTACAAGAGAGAATAATATGCACTCTCTTCTTCACTAGCCAAAACTGGTTACAGTATTTCTAATAATTGTTTAAGAGAATGAGTTCTATTTCAAAGTCTGGGGTCAAATTCATAATCATTTCTGATTTTGAATAACTGAATCGAAATATCTCCATGTGATTCCCAGAACTACTCTGTTAGCCCCAACCTTTGACCGTCTCTGTTATCTCACATTTCCTCTTGCCTCTGGATGTCCACATGGATGTCCCTCTGGCAACTCAAAATTAACATGTCCAAAACCCAGCCCCTCATCTTCCTACCCAAATCCTCTCCTCCACCTAATTTTCCAACCACAGTTGACAACACCACCATCCTCCCATCTCGAAAATCCCCGCACCTTGGGATCATCCTTGAATTTTCCCTCTCTTTCAACTCTCATAATCACTAATGGTATTTCATCATCAATTCTGTTTATTGAGCGCTTACTGTGTGCAGAGCACTGGACCAAGAGCTTGGTAGAGTATGGTACAACAGAATTAGCAGACATAGCCCCTGTCTACAGCAAGCTTACAACTCGGTCTCTTTTCAGTAGTTCATTGAATCCTATCAATTTTTCCTCCACAACATTTCTCCCACTGCCTCCTTCCTCTCCAACTGGTACTGTACTGATTGAAGCACCTTATCTTGTCCTACCTCCTCGCTGACTTCCCTGCCTCTTGTCTCTCCCCATTCCAGTCCATACTTCACTCTGCTGCCTGGTTCACTTTTCAAAAACTGCTCATTCCACATCTCGGCACTCCTCATAAACTTCCAGTGGTGGCCCATCCATCTCCATATCAAACAGAAACCCCTTACTATCAAGTTGGAGGCACTCGATCAGCTGACCCCCTCTTACATAACCTTGCCACATACTCCGCTTCTCCAATGCCAACCTACTCTCTGTACCTCAATCTCGTTTCTTTTGCCACCCACCCCTTGACCACATCCTCCTCTGGCCTGGAACTCCCTCCTCCTTCATATATGATAGACCACCACTCACCCCCCCTTCAAAGCCTTATTAAAATAGCCACATGTATATTTATAGTAAAACACATAGCCTTCACCCTCAAGGTAAATAGGAGAGATTGGCCTTTTTTAGAACAAGTCTATGGTGAAGGTAAATTTAAATTCAGAAAACAAATGATAGCTGAAATTCAGATGTCACATAAGCCCTTTTTAAGGATACCAATCTAGTTTACAGCTTAACTAGGACAGAAGCAAGAGGTGTTTGGATTTTTTTTTTTGCAGACAAGGAAGGCGCCTTGCCAGATCATCATCAGGACTGTAATTTTTGACCAGTGGTGTCAAGGGCTATAGGAAAGACCCAGAAGGCTTTCTAAATCCTGGGCTAGCTGGTCCTCAGCCTCTACAAATCCTCACTGGCTCTACAAATTTATCATTAGCTCCTACATCCTCCTATGTCTAAAACTTCCTCATCTATCTAAACTTCCCAAAATGCTTTGGGATCTGGTCTACTCCAAGATCAAAGATACAAGTATATCCCTTGTATATGGCAGTGTCTATTGACAAAACACACAATTTTTTATGGCACCTAAGTGCTTACTATGTGTCAAGCACTGGTCTAAGCACAGGGGTAGATACACAATAATCAGGTTGGACACAGTCCCTGTCCCACATGGGGCTCACATTCTAAGTAGGAGGGAGAACAGGCATTGAACCCCCATTTTACAGTTGAGGTAACTGAGTCCCAGAGAAGATCTAAGTGACTTGCCCAAGGTCCCACAGCTTCCTGAGAATTGTATTGGTAGGTCCCAGCCAAGTGCATCTACCAGCTCTTAAGGATTACTTAAATACAACAGAATCTCGAGTTGCAGGAGAGCCACTGGTCACCACATCGGCCCATTCAAGAAACTTGTTCTATCTCGGGAATTTTCGTCTCCTTTATCATGTGTCAAGCTGAGGCATTCCCAACTAGTAAAGGACTCAGGCCAAATCTGTTAGGAAGCATCAACCTTCAATTCCTTTACTTTTTTCTGATTTTTAATCTGAATTCTTGGTTGTCTAGGTAACGGCCAGCCCTTAATTGTGTTACAGCAATGGGAATCCACTCGGCTTGGAAGTTATTTTTGTGAAATCTTCTGCTCAGTGGAAAGCAGCCTGCAAACAGGAGTCAATTTGCGAAGCGTTTTCAGTTGTTTTGGCCCAAGGTTCATCCAGCCAAGCCTACAGCTACAGGGCGGGGCTGGCTTGGGAGTGACCTGTCCGGAGACAAGGCAGCATGGCCTAGTTGATAGAGCACAGGCCTGAGAGTCAGAAGGTCATGGGTTTAATCCTGGCTCCACCATTTGTCTGCTGTGTGACTCTGGGCAAGTCACTTTACTTTTCTATGCCTCAGTTACCTCATCTGTAAAATGGGGATTGAGATTGTGAGCCCCACGTCAGATAGGGACTGTGTCCAACCCGATTTGCTTTCTGGACCTTGTAATACAGGTGCCCTAGAATGCTGTTCCTTCCACACCATTCTCATTAATTATAATTATTGTATCTGTTAATCACTTACCACGTGCCAACCACTGTACTAAGCGCTGGGGTGGATAGAAGCGAATTGGAGTTTCCTACAGATGAGGAAACTGAGGCACAGAGAAGTGAAGTGGCTTGTCCAAGGTCACATAGCAGAAAAGTGGTGGAGCCAGGATTAGAACACAAGTCCTTCTGACTCCCAGGCCTAGCCTGGATCCACTATGTCATACTGTGTCTCATGGTTACCAGGAGAAAAGGGAAAGGTTTGTGAACTGGGGACGGTGGCCTGATATTCTAGTTTTCAGCCTTCATGAAGCACTCTTCAACAAAAGTGGCGGGACGCATTCATTTTCTGAACCAAAGCTCCCCAAATTCAGTAGCTGCCTTCATTAAAAAAAAAGTCACATGTATCAGAGAATACAGAGAGGCATTTCACCTACAGCCATTCAGCTTCTACCTCTGAATTATACATTTTCCTTTCCTCTGTGGAGCGAATGAATTGGCGAGGGGTCATAAGGGAGAGGTGACCAGCTAGTCATGGTTTGATGTAAGCCTACCTGGTCTCAGGTCCTGAGCATCCAGAGATTGTGTTCTGTATTCATGCATCCTAGCTGGCAAAAGCCAAGTTCAGCCAAAAGGCAGCAGGATGTTATTTATCCTTCAAACTCCAGCAAACCCTATGTGTCTGGGACCCCCATTTCCCTAGTTAATTGTGATTGTGTAGACCTAGTCTTGGGATCTAATTTTCTAATCAATGTCCTCTTTTCTGGGCCTGAAATTCTGCAGCTCTTAAAATGGAAATATAGCCCTGCGTGATGACAAAGAGCAAATTATAAGTGTCAATAGCCCTTGAACTCCATTTTCAATGTGTTTCAGGCGTGTTGGTGGCTAGTGAGAAAAAATGAGATTGCAGGAAATACTTTCTGAAGAGGGAAATGAGGGTTAAGTGTGGGGTTAAAATAAGCCTCTTTTTGTTCTTGTGTCAGCGAATAGACTCATAGAATCCTGGAGTGGGAGAGGAATTTGAGAGGTTCTTATCTGTGTTTCTCCCCCTCAGTATCTCCTGGTTTTCAATATAAACTCTGAAGGGACAGGGACTGTGTTTGTTTAACTTGATTTAAATAGATTTCGCAACCAAAATAATGCCGTGTGCTGGTGATGTGTAATAAATATTTTTTGATTATGTTGAAGATGATGATTCCCGGTGGTTTCAGAGCTACTGATTACCTAAATGGGTCCAATTTCCAGCCTGCATTCTTCAGCTAAATGACAACTTTCACCTCTGGATAGGCCCACAAGTTTTTCTACATCTCATAAAATCGCTATCCCTTTCGCCATTCTACCTTACACACTCAAAAGAGGGGCAGACATTACAAAATTTGTAAGAGAAGCAGCATGGTATAGTGGCTCAAGCACAGGCCTGGGAATCAGAAGGTCACGGATTCTAATCCCGGCTCTGCCACTTGTCTGCCATGCGACCTGGGGCAAGGCACTTCACTTCTCTGTGCCTTAGCTACTTCATCTATAAAACAGGGATCGAGACTGGGACAAGGGCTGGGTCCAACCTGATTTGCTTATGTCCGCCCCAGCACTTAGTTCAGGGCTTGGCACAGAGTAAGTGCTTAAGAAAAAACATAATAATAGTAATTATTATTGTAAAATACCATTATTATCATTAAGGCAGAAGGACTACTTATGTATCCTGTGAGTAACCAAATATTTATGCAAACTGAATACTTTCCTAATTTCAGTATGCTTATAAGACCTGCTCATTTAACTGTATTCCTTTTTCAGTGCTATTATAAAAAGAAAGATGGGGTGTGGGTGCTGAAATGCCACTGTTTTCTTCCATGAGTAAATTTCTCCAAAAGAAACAAAGTGACTACAAAATGGCCTTGAAGGAACTGCTCATGAGGCAATAGGGCCTTTGCTTTTTCCCTAGAGGGTTCTACTGTGGGAAAAAAACAACCCACACCTAGTAATCAATCAATCAATAAAGCAGTGGTGTTTACTGAGCACTTACTGTGTGCGGAACACTGTACTAAGCACTTGGGAGAATACAATAGTAGGAATAGTATTTATTAAACACTTACTGTGTGCACAGAACTATACTAAGCACCAGGAAAGGATATAGAGATGGGATTAGACCCAGTCGCTGTCCAGCCTCACAATACAACAGAGTTGGTAGACACATTCCTTGCTCACAATGATCTTATAGTGTAGAGGAGGAGACAGGAGACAGGAGAGGTCTCTATCCTGTTCTTTAAGACTGTCAAGGATGGAAAACTCACAACGTGCCTTGATGATTTATCTTCTAATAGTCAAGGTTTTCCTTATGCTAAACCCTAATCCCCACCTACTTTCATTTCAGTCCATTTCCTCAGAAAACAGCCACTCAGCATTTTATTAAAAAATTCTTCATATACTTCAAAATTGGGAAGTCACTATGGAGGCTTTTTTTTTTCTCCTGGTTCCACAATCTCAATTTCTTCAACCAATTTTCCATTCCTCTAGTTTACTGTCATTCTTCTCTGGACCCGCTCTAGTTTCTCCTCAATCTTTGTAAAATGCATTGATCAAAACTGGGTCCAGGATAATAATAATAAAGGACTAACCAGTACAGAGAATAGCAGAATGGTAACTTCCCAACTTTGGGGCATAGTATTCCCACTCCTCTTGATATATCCCTGTGGCATGATGGCTTTTTTAATACGGCACTATGCCACTGACTCATATTAGGCCTCTGGTCATCGATGACCCCCAGATCTCTTTCAGTTCTATTGTGCCTAGCCAGCCTTTCCCCATCCGGTCATTATGTTACCTATTTTTTCAATCCACCTTGGAGTTGTTCCTGTTAAATTTCTTCCTGTTTTTATGGGATCATTTCCTCAATTTGTTTCAGTAGCTTTGAATTGTATTCTTGTCTTCCGCTGTTGGCAACCCCTTTCAGCTTCAGGGGAAAAAAGGGAAGCCTGTAGATAAGTGATCTAGCAGATCTCTAAGCTTGGATACCAGATACTGGGATATGTGAGGTTTCATCGTATGTGGGAAACATAGGTGGCAGGCAATCCTTTTCCACATCTATCCTTCTGGTCACAATTCTGTACATTCTGGCTGCTCTATTGCAATGCTAACTTTCAGAAAATATCCTCCTCTCCAAGTTTAGGTAGGTAATGTACTTCCTCTCATTCTCCTTCTGGTTTCCCTACCTCTCGCCTCATTTTCCTCCTAGACTTTTCTCTGTTTATACAGTTATGTCTATACAGTTCTTTCTGTCTATGTGTCACCATGTTTGTCTGGATCTGGGTTCTTGGCGTGTTTCTGGGGAGCTGTTTCACTATAACCATCTCCCTGGGTGCCCCAATCTGAGTCAGTCAGTCAGTAGTATTTATTGAGCATTTACTGTGCGCAGAGCACTGTACTAGGTGCTTGGGAGAGTACAGTATAACAATATAACAGACACATTCCCTGACCACAAAAAGCTTACAGTCTAGAGGGGGAGACAGACATTAATATAAATAAATCAATTACAGAGATATACGTAAATGCCGTGGGGCTGGGAGGGGGGCTGTACAAAGGGAGAAAGTCAGGGCAACACAGAAGGGAGTGGGAGAAGAGGAAAGGGGGGCTTAATCAAGGAAGGGCTCTTGGAGGAGATGGGCCTTCAGTAAGGCCTTGAAGGTTGGGAGAGTAATTGTCAGATATGAGGAGGGAGGGCGTTCCAGCCAGTGGCAGGACATGGTTGAGAGGTCGGCAGCGAGACAGACAAGATTGAGGTACAGTGAGAAGGTTAGCATTAAGTAAACATGCTTTTGGGTGTCAGTTTGGAAATCTGAACAGATTGAATGGTTTTCTTCCCCTATCTTCCACCAGCCCACCTTCTGGGCCCCCCAGGAAAACCACTGCCTGAATGGAAGGTGGGCTGAGTGAGGAGAGGAGAGAGAAAAGGAGGAGAGGGAAGGAGAGAAGTTGCTAAAAGCTGTTCCTCTATCTTCTTTTCCTGCTTAGCCTGCTTTATGCAGCTGCTGCTCAGGTGCCAATTTTAGTGTAAGTGTAATCTCCCTGTCATTTATTCTAGTGTCTGTCTCCTCCGCTAGATGGTAAACTCTTTGAGGGTGGGCATCGTGTCTACCAACTCTACTATATTGCAGTCTCCCAAGCTCCCAGTACAGTGCTCAATAAATATCTTCGGTTGATTGATTGATGTCTTTCACAGTCATATTGCCATGAGCAATACCAATAATCAATCAGTCAACCTATAAACTGCAAAGTCTTTGTGGTCAGGGATCGTGTCTACCAACTTCATTGTATTGTACCCTCCCAAGTGCTCTGCACACAGTAAGTGCTCAATAAATACCATGGATCGATTGATTGAGCATTTACTCTGTGCAGGGTACTGTCCTAAATGCTTGGGAGGAGACAGTGGAGACAGTGGAGTTAGTTGACATGATCCCTGCCCTCAAAGAGTTTATCATCTAGTGGAGAAGACAGACACTACAAGACAAACAGGGAAATTACACCCAACACTAAAATAAATCACCGTGTCACAACAACAGTATTTGATGGCGTTCCCTGGTTCCGCTGTTTTGTTATCTGCATCATCTCCACCGTTCTGTCATATTTACCTGATTTTAATGTGTTTGGTTTGATTTCTACCTCCCCAAGGATTAGCCACTCTGCTAAAGTGCTTTCATGTTTGGCTTGACTCTCCTCTTGGTATTCTTTGGGTGTCTCTTTGTGCAGTCAACTCGGTGACTGTGTACACCAAATCCCAAGTCTCTGCAGGGGAACAGAATGGAAATGGATTTGAGTCACACATTTTAACCCAGTTTCCAAAAGAAATTCCCACTACTATGCTGCAGTTGTATTTCAATTACAAAAATTTGAACTAAATACTCCCACCTATTCTTTGAAAAAGGAGAAATGAAAAAGAATAATAGCTCCCTGTCCATGAGAGCGTTAGTGAAATAAAGACCATTCAACAAAACGGTATGTCGTATGTGTGAGCTTCAGACTATTTTCTTTCTTGAGACAATTTATTGTCCAAAGAAATGATCATGGTTTGGGCCAACTTCTCATATTTATAAAAATGACTTAAAATAATACCATTTTTTTTTTAAATTGACCTCTCGGGTTTTGCTCATGCCAAGACCATAGGAAGTGGTAAATTTTTAAAAAGGGCTTTATGTTCATTTGGTTGAATGCTCTGAATAAGTGGTTCTGGCTGTGGACCTGTCTTGCCTAAGCCAATATTGGGGTGAAAAGTTAAATATGTCTCACGCGTCAGCTGAGTGGTGGGCAATAAAGACGGCTTAATAAGAACAACCCATTGCCTAGGAGAACCAGGACTTGGGAGGGGAAAATAACAGCCGCAGATCAAAGAGTGAGTGGGGGGACATCTTGAACTGAAGAGGCTACAGTGACCTAAGGGCACAGCAGTACGGCTTCATTAAACCCTGGCCCAGAGGGATGGTGGGACACATTTATTTCTTCATCAGATCTGCTCATTTCTTGATTTTTGCCCTTTGGATTGAGTCTGTTGATGGTGCCAGTTTGTTTCAGATATAATAGTGATTTCTGGGGTTGACTGGTGGTGAGGGTGATGTCAGCAGCGTGGCTAGTGGAAAGAGCATGGGCCTGGGAGACAGAGGTCCTGGATTCTAATCCCGGCTCTGCCACATCCCTACTGTGTGACCTGGAGCAAGTCACTTAGCTTCTCTGGACTCAGTTACCTCATCTGTAAAATGGGGATTAAGCATGTGAGCCCACTGTGGGGTAGGTACTGTACTGTGTCCAACCCAATTATCTTGTATCTACCCCAGTGCTTAGAACAGTGCTTGGCACATAACAAGTACTATTATTATTATTATTATTATTATTATTATCATTGTGTTCTAGGGGAGGAGTGACACTGGGGGTTTCGGTCATGCCTTTGGGAAGCTCAAATGGAACATTGATATATGCCACTCACCTCAATATATCACCGGGTTCAGCTAAGTGCACGGTCATCGATCAAAGATATTTATTAATAATTGCGGTATTCATTGAGTGCTTACTGTATGCCAAGCACTGTACTAAGCGCTAGGGTAGATTTATTATAATAATAATAATAATAATGTTGGTATTTGTTAAGCACTTACTATGTGCAGAGCACTGTTCTAAGCGCTGAGGTAGATACAGGGTAATCTGGTTGTCCCTCGTGAGGCTCAGAGTCTTTATCCCCATTTTACAGATGAGGTAACTGAGGCACAGAGAAGTTAAGTGTCTTGCCCAAGTTCACACAGAAGGTAAGTGGTGGAGCCAGGATTAGAACCCAGGTCCATGCTCTTTCCACTAGGCCAGTGCTTACTCTGGATAGAGCCCTGTCTGTACTAAGCGCTTGGGAGAGTAAAATGCAATAGAGTTGGGAGACATGTTCCTTGCCCACTATGAGCTTACAGTCTAGAGGCGGAGACCATCCAGGAAGCTATAAGGTGGTGGTGAGCCCCTCTGACCTAAACAGGTGCAGTAAGTGTTCTCCAGCCAGCTCATTCAATCAGACAAGGAGGGAACTCCCAGCAGAGCAAAATCCTATCCCAGCAACCACCACCCTCGATCGAGAGGGCTGGGAATGTTTGCAAAGGTGCACAGTGATAATCCTGTCACCTGGCTGGAGGAGAAGAGAAAGCAGTAGAATGGTTGAAACAAAAAAAGGAATGTGTTCTGGAGTCAAAATGTAACTAGGGTCACTAAAGAACAAACTGTCGCTGCCCCCACCCCCCAGCCCCCTACACACAGTTGTTACAGCCTTACAGTCTAGAAGACTTCAGCGGAGCTCTGGTTCTTTGGAGAAAGTTCGGAGAGAAGTTCTTTCTGAGCCAACTGCTTACTATCCAAAGAGGCCATCCCTCAAGATTTACAAGGGCAAGTCCAGAGCGATCACTGAGTGTATCATCCATCATTTGGAGAACTCAGGTATTAGTAGGTAATCAATCAATCAACGCAGAACAGTGTACTAAATGCTTGGGAGAGTACGCTACCCCTTGCTTTGCTCAGAGGAGGGGAGGTGAGAAAGATGGCAGAGAGCAAGCCAGGGGCCTTTCTGACCTACATTTAATTCTTGAATTATGGAGTTGCCTAGAAAGTAAAACAAGAATGAGTGCTCAGATTTCCTGACTCAGGTCTTTTCCAAAATCTCCTGAGCTAATTATCCTATAATCTGGAACCACAAATCCATGCTTCCAAGGTGTGTTTCCTAGGGCCACCCAACTAGGTTGAAACTCCAGCACCTGGGAATGGGTAGCCCCAACTGGACGCTTCCTTGGTCCAGCTCTATCTCCCTGGTCCTCACCCTTCCACCCTGTTTCCACAATTATCATCATCATCATCATTATTATTGTATTTGTTAAACACTTGCTCTATGTCAAGCACTGTTATAAGGCCTAGTGGAAAGAGCCTAGACCTGGGAGTCAGACGATCTGGGTTCTAATCCCAGCTCCACCACTTGTCTGCTGTGTGACCTTGGGTAAGTCACTTCTGTATCTCTGTTCCTTCTTCTGTACAGTGGGGATTCAATGCCTGTTCTCCCTCCTACTTAGACTGTGAGCTCCATGTAGGAAAGGGACTGTGTCCAACCTGAGTATCTGGAATCGAGAATCAACAGTGTTTGGCACATAGTGAGTGCTTAATAAATACTGCAATTATTATTATTATTATTGTAATTATTATTCTGGCTCATAGCCAGCTACATGGACTGCTTTCTATGGTCCAGCACAATTTGAAACTTGGAGGGTGTGCATTTCTTTGAACCTTCTGAAACACTCTGTGGGGTATGTGGTATAGTTCAACCCATTAATCGGTGGTATTTATTGACTGCCTTTATTGTGTGCAAAATACTGTACGGGATGCTTGGGAGAGTACAACGTATGCACTCTCACCATATGCAAACCACTTAGCTTCTGAGCCAAATCTTCAAAAAATTGATCCACATTAATGCCAAATCAATCATTTCAGGTTCCCAGAATGTAGCCTATGGCGGCTATCCCCTTAGATTTCACTCGTCCAAAATTCCCATGGAAACCAAAGAAAATGAAAAGTGACCATCTTCTCTGGAGTTCGGGGGGGGGGGGGGGAGGTGGGGGGAAGCTGGGTCAATGATTCAAATATGTGAAAAATAACAGCAAAAGGATTCAGAGACCAGACACAGAGAGACAGACAAAGAGAGAGGAGCGTGCACACACACACACACACACACACACACACACAAACACACACACACACACAGTGTGCTATGCATTGCTTAGTTCTGCTGCATTGCCTGAATAAATGAGCAGCTGCCAAAGGCCAAGACTGCACAGCAGCCTTTCCTGTTTTTTTCCCCTTCCTCCCTTCCTGTTCCCCCTCATGCCCTGCCCCCCCCCCCCACGCCCCCCAACCCAGGCCTAGCTCTCATGATTCTGCCCTGAGGGTAGGGTGGCAGGGTGAATTGGTTAGTCACCTATGGACTAAGGAAAGAAAAGAATTGGTCCCCTTGTCCTCCTTGCCACAGAGGCCTGCATTACCTGCATTTTATGTGTTTCAATCCAAAGGTACTTGCAGCAATATTGCAGGTTGGGCAAGTAAACTTTCTTTGCTGGCATGGTTTGGGTGCAGGTGTCAAATACAGCACCCATGCAGGTGTCTACTGTCATTGCATATTTGACTGATGATTTCAAAGAACCGTCAAACAGTGACTCAGAGATCTCTTTCTTGAGTCATGGCTGGTAAGCCCATCATCAGGGAGTCATAATTTATATGGTTTTTCCCCTAGGTATCTTATTTTGCACTTTCTCATGGTGAAACTTAACTGCCGTTAATTGGCCGTTCTCTCAGGATCCCCTCCCCACAACCTCGCCCCCGCCCCGTTCCCATGGCTTTCCCCCTTGTCTCCCCGGTCCCTCTATGTCACCCCCCCCCCCCCCAACAATGAATGAATGAATGTTTATTCTTGTCATTTTTTTTAACATATTCCACCTTGATGCTATGGCCTATTGATCCATAGCTATAAATTGCCTTCTCAGATCCTTCTGAACATGAATGCCCTATCTGAGCCATGGAATTTGGCAGCAGGAGCTGAGGTGGATGGAGGAGAGGCACTGAAAAAAAACTAAATCTAGGACATCCAGTCAATCAATCAGTGGTATTTAGTGAGTGCCTACTATGTGCAGGACACTGTACTAAGCACTTGGTACAGTACAGTGCAACAGAACTAGCAGACACGCCCCCTGCCCATAACGAGCTTACAGTCTAGAGGGGGAGATGGACAATAATAGGAATAAATAATTTATAATATATAATTTAAAGATATGTATGTAAGTGCTGTGGGGTTGGGGGTAGGGAGAGTACGTCCTAGTGGCAAGAGCACAGGCTTGGGAGTCAGAGGACTTGGGTTCTAATTCCACCTCCGCCACTTGTCTGGTGTGTGACCTTGGGTAGGTCATTTCACTTCTCCGTGCCTCAGTTACCTCTTCTCTAAAATGAGGAATAAGACTGTGAGCCTCGCGTGGGACAACCTGATTACCTTGTATCCATCCCAGCGCTTAGAACAGTGCTTGGCATATAGTAAATGCTTAAGAAATACCATAATTCTTATTATTATTATCTAATGTCCAAAGGTCACAGATCCAAGTGCCTTATCTAGAACGGACAGGGGACGGACCAGCAGAAAACCAGGCAAATAACCACCCTAGTGCCACGATGGCAGCCAAAGGGGCTCAAGGATTCAGAGACTCCAGGCAGTCTGGTCCCAGTGGCTGCCTAAAATGGAGGAATCTCCCGGCCTGTGATGGAGCTCCGGAAGCAGCAGGATAATCAGTTTATGCTGTGAATAAGCAAACACCATTACAAAGCTTCCTAACCCCAGCTATGCTGAAAGTAGTCCAGGAAGCTGCTTTCTAGCTTCAATTACTTTTCTTTTTTAGAAAGCAAAAGGGAAAACACGCTGGGTTTTGACCATTTTCCTCAGTATACATCTCCTTAAGAAATCAATGTATGCAATCAATGCACTCCAGAGAAGCCTTGAATCAACCACTCATGAGGCAACAGGGACACCTGGTGTTCAGTCTCTGTGCACCATGATTGTGCTCTCTTTCCTGTTTGTCTCCAGTTTCTCTCTTTGTTCGATTGTTTGATTTCCGCAAAAATGGTGGGAAACGCAGAGCTAGGCTTTGGGTTTATAGAACTTTTGGGGTCGGGGACGGGTAAAGGGGGAGGAAGAAGGGCATGAGATCCCCGTAGGAGCCCTTGGCAAGGGTGAGCAATTATTTGGGGGCTCTGCCTCTGGGACACTTACCTAGTCTTCGAAGTGACTGTGAGTCAGGCAAAAGTGAAGTGCGGGGGTGTGTTAAGGTCACATCTCCTCCATGAGGCCTTCCCTGTTGAAAACCTCTTTTCCCCAGCTCTCTCTCCCTTCTGCTTCATCTGTGCATTTGGATCAGTATTCAAGTATTCACCCCACCTTAAACCCCAGAGAACTTATGTATATATCTATATGCTATACATTTTAAATTATTTACTTAAATTAATGTCTGTCTCCCAGCTCTAGACTGTAAGCTCCTTGTGGGCAGGGCATACGTCTACCAACTCCATTGTATTGTACTCTCCTACGTACTTAGTACCGTGGCTCAGTGGAAAGAGCCTGGGCTTGGGAGTCAGAAGTCATGGGTTCGCATCCCGGCTCTGCCACATGTCAGCTGTGTGACCTTGGGCAAGTCACTTAACTTCTCTGTGCCTCAGTTACCTCATCTGTAAAATGGGGATTAACTGTGAGCCCCATGTGGAACAACACGATTACCCTGTATCTACCGCAGTGCTTAGAACAGTGCTCTGCACATAGTAAGCGCTTAACAAATACCAACATTATTATTATTATTACACAGTAAACACTCAGTAAATACCACTGATTGACCGATTGTGTTCCAACTCCATAAGAGTAGCTTCTTCTAATTGTGGTATTTTTTTGAACACTTACTATAGGCCAAGCACTGTATTTAGCACTAGGATAGATACAAGATAATCAGGTCCCACAAAGGGCTCACAGTCTAAGCCGAAAAGAGAACAGTTGTTGAATCCCCATTTTGGCAATGAGAAGTGAGGCACAGAGAAGTTAAGTGAGTTGCCCAAGGTCACACAGTAGGTACATGACAGAGCTGGGATTAGATCCCGGGTTCTCTGACTTCCAGGCTTGTGCTCTTCCTCTAGGCAACACTGTTACTCTTCTTCCTGCAGTAGCCCCTTTGATTCCGACACAGTATGCATACAATTAGTAACTGCCATACACTTAAGGGCCACTGAAGAATTCCCCACCATTTTTATTCATCCCCCACTCCTAATTTAGAGGGACTAAATTGGGAATTACACCAGGGAGCATGCCTGAAGGTGGAAGTCTGAGATTTGTCCTCTGTTAATTATGGTATTTTATTAGCCCTTCTTATGTGCCAAGCATGGTGCTAAGCCCTGGAGTAGATAGAGGATCATCAGATTGGATCCAGTCCCTTCCCCAAAGGGGTGTCAGTCTAAGGTGCAGAGAGATGTATGCCCATTTTGCAGATGAGGAAACAGAGACCCAGAGAGGTGAAGTGACTTTCCCAGAGACTTTCCCACAGCAGGCTAGGGGCAGAGCTGAGACTAGATTGCATGATGCCTTTCCTGTGGAGCTTGAAGCTACTCTACCAACCACAAGTGTAAGAGGGGTAAGGTCTATGCTGATAAGGTCCTAGCAACAGAACCCTTCGGGAACCACTCAAATACCTCCACATCCCAGCTGGGCAGCAGACCATCGCTAGTGACAGAGGCAGCGTGGGGTATGCAGGAGAAGGGGGTCAAGCTCTTCCCGTTGGCCAGGAGTGGAGTCAGACTCGATTGGTTGACCCTGTTAGAAGCCAGATGAGTGGGTTAATCCTCCAGAATCCCTTGCGGAGCGGGAAATTTCCCACCCAAATGAAGGCATAGTCCTTTTCTGGTAAGTCCATAGCATTTAATTAGACTAGATTTAGGATTCAAGGAGGCCATAAAAGCTTGAAGTGCAGAAATCTTTGCCAAAATATGCATTTTCCCTCCTTCCAAAGGCCTCCAAAAAGCCACTTCCTTCTTGCAGCCTTCCCAGATTATCTTGGTAAATTATCAAGCAATCAATCACATTTATTAATAATAATGTTGGTATTTGTTAAGTGCTTACTATGTGCAGAGCACTGTTCTAAGCGCTGGGGTAGATACAGGGTGATCAGGTTGTCCCACATGGGGCTCACAGTTTTAATCTCCATTTTACAGATGAGGTAACTGAGGCACAGAGAAGTTAAGTGACTTGCCCACAGTCACACAGCACAGTCACACAGCTGACAAGTGGCAGAGCTGGGATTAGAACCCATGACCTCTGACTCCCAAGCCCGTGCTCTTCCCACTGAGCCACGCTTCCTCTCTGTGCTTACTGGGTGCAGAGCACTGTACTAAGCATGTGGCTGAGTATACAGAGTTGGAAGGCATGTTTCCTGCCCGAAAAGAGTTTACAGACTAGACAGGGAGACAGACCCTTGTATAAATAAATTCCGGATATGCACGTAAGTGCTGTGGGGCTGAAGGTGAGGTGAATAAAGGGTGAAAATCCAAGTGCAAGGGTGATGCAGAAAGATGTGGGAGAAGAGGAAATGAGAGCTTAAATCGGGGAAGGCCTCTTGGAGGAGATGTGTTTTTAATAAGACTTTGAAGGTGGGGAGAATAATTGTCTGTCAGATATTAAAAGAGAGGATTTTGCAGGCCAGAGGCAGGATTCATTCAATAGTATTTATTGAGCGCTTACTATGCGCAGAGCACTGTACTAAGCACTTGGAATGGACAAATCGGCAACAGATACAGTCCCTGCCCTTTGACGGGCTTACAGTCTAATCGATGTGGGCGAGGGGTCAGCAGCGAGATAGACGAGATCGAGGTACAGTGAGAAGGTTGGCATTAGAGGAATGAAGTGTCTGGGCTCGGTTGTAGTAGGAGAGCAGTGGGGTGAGGAAGGAGGGGGCAAGGTGATTGAGTGCTTCAAAGCCTATAGTAAGGAGTTTCTTTTAAGGAGTTTTGAGAAGCAGCGTGGCTCAGTGGAAAGAGCATGGGCTTTGGAGTCAGAGGTTATGGGTTCAAATCCTGCCTCTGCCACTTGTCAGCTGTGTGACTGTGGGCAAGTCACTTAACTTCTCTGTGCCTCAGTTACCTCATCTGTAAAATGGGGGTCAAGACTGTGAGCCCCACATGGGACAACTTGATTCCCCTGTGTCTACCCCAGCACTTAGAACAGTGCTCTGCACATAGTAAGCACTTAACAAATACCAACATCATTATTATTATTATTATTGACGTGGAGATGGACAGGCAACTACGGGAGATTCTTGAAGAGTGAGGAGGTATGGACTGAATGGTTTTGTAGAAAAGTGATCTGGGCAACAGAGTGAAGTACGGACTGAAATGGGAAGAGACTGGAGGCAGTGAGGTCAGCAAGGAGGCCGATGCAATAATTGAGACGGTTAGGATAAATGCTTGGATTAATGTGGTAATTCTTGATTCTATTTATCTTGATTATATTTATCTTGATTCTATTTATTTGCTATTGCTTTAATGAGATGTTCTTCCCCCCGATTCTATTTATTGCCATTGTTCTTGTCTGTCCATCTCCCCCGATTAGACTGTGAGCCCGTCAAAGGGCAGGGACTTCTCTATCTGTTGCCGATTTGTACATTCCAAGCGCTTAGTACAGTGCTCTGCACATAGTAAGCGCTCAATAAATACTATTGAATGAATGTGGTAGCAGTTTGGATGGAGAGGAAAGGGCAGAAATCCAAGGACCTGGGTTCTAATCCCAGCTCAGCCACATGTAGGCTGCGGGAACATGGGCAAGTCGCTTAACTTCTCTGTGCCTCAGTTATCTCATCTGTCAAATGGGAATTAAATCCCATTTCCTCCTAGCTAGACGGGGATTGCATCCAGCCTGATAACCTTGTATCTATCCCAGTGCATAGAATAGCGCTCAGCACATAGTAAGCGCTTAACAAATGCCATAATATCATTAATTATTATTATTTTAAGGCACTCACCCCACTGCTTATCCTCGCTCCTCTCCCATTAAAATCTCAGCTCACAAGCTTTGGTCCTACCAAGCTAAACTATTCACTGGGCCTTGTTCTTGTGTCTCTGACCACCCTACTACCTCCCCACCCCCCATCCCACTCAGGTAGCTCCATCTTTTAACACTTTTGTTTTCCCCTTCTTGTAATTTATTTTACTGTCTGTCTCCCTGACTAGATTGTAAATTCCTTGAAGGCAGGCAGCGTAACGTGTCTAACTATTGTACTCTCTCCCAAGTACTTAGTACGATGCTCTACACAAAGCAAGTGCTCAGTAAATGCTATTGATTGATTGATAGAATGTGACTGAAGTTACTTTTCCTGTCAAGAAGGTGGATGACATTCAGCTGAGGAAAAATGAGATGGTTTAATAGAAGAAAATAATTTAGAGATGGATTAGTGAAGGACATGGAGGAGAAGCAGAGATGAAGAACTCATAATTTATTTTAATATCTGTCTACATCTCTAGACAGTAAGCTCCTTGTGGACAGGGAACTCTCTACCAACTGTGTTTTATTGTACTGTCCCAAGTGCTTAGTACAGTGCTCTGCACACAGTAAGTGCTCAATAAATATGATTATTATTATTATTATTAAGAAGTGTGGTATTTGTTAAGCACTTATTCTGTGCCAAACACTGTACTAAACCGTGGAGTATATACAAGATAATCGGGTACCATAGGGGGCTTACAGTTTTAAATAGGAGGGAGAACAGGTATTGGAGTCCCCTTTTGTGGATAAGGGAACTGAGGCACATAAACAATAAGTGACTTGCCGAAGGTCACACAGCAGTCTAGTGGCAGAGCTGGGATTAGAACCCAGGTGCTCTGCCTCTCAGGCCCTATCTCTTTCCACTAGGCCATGTGGCTTCTCTTGATCGACTGATTTGATTTGTTTTGATCATCTATGGCTAGTCATTCTGTCTTGTTCTGGTTGTTTATATCCCAGTTGACTGCAAAACGGAGAATTAGGCCAAGGTGAGCATCCGTTACTGCCATAGGGACCTTTTCAGCTTCAGCAGTCTTTTCAGGATCTTCTACTCTATTTCTTTTCTTGGTAGCATGCAGAAATTTGCTTTTGAGGCAGATTTTTCTCTGCAGTAAGGCTGCCTCCACCCAGGCCGAATCAAGTGCATAGTTGAGGTGATTATTCATAGAATTCAAGCAAAAAAACCCTTGCAATTGAAGAATAGAAAGGTTTTTCCAGGAGACCCGAGTGATCAGATGGGGTTGATTGCACCGATCTAATTTATTTTTCAACTCTGAGCTTCACTTGGCGTATGTAAATGCAGTCACGGTGACCTCAGATATAAATGAATTTCTCAACTTTTCTATTGTAAATTAGTGATATAAATCCGTTCTAGCAAGGGGCTGGACAACCTCCATCTTTATAGATGGTTTCTCATTTTAAATAATCTCCCCAAAGTGAAGCATCTGGTCTGCAATCTAATTTAGTAGCTTTGTCAATTTCAATCCATAAGCACCCAGGGAATCTGTTCATAAATCAGTGTCTAATTTAGGATTCTTGATGGCCAAATGTGGTTCGAGATCAGCTGGCCAATGCGTACATATAGAATCTGCCGTATCTCCACTGGGATTATGTGTGCTGCCAATTATAAATTGCACTGTGTGTTAGATAACAGACATTCCTTTCCATTCTGTGGTTGGAAAGGGACATTCTTTACTATAATGATAGATACATTTCTGGGCCCCAAGCTTAAGCATGAATATTATTGTCATCCATACCAATCCTCTCAAATCCCTCCCACATCATTCTCCTGAAAGTTGGACCCTTAAAGCCTGCAGTAGGACATTTTACAGTTTGCTAGTACTTAAGCACACACATCCCTTGCCTGTAAAGTAGAGATGTCACTGACCCCTGTCAAGGAGAAGATTAAGCCACCAGTCTAGAGTTTGGGGGGTGATAGTTTGATGAAAATCAAGTTGTAGTTTCAATACCAAACCCCCCAAAGTGGTGTCCTTTATTGAACTAAATAAAAACGAACCTGGATGATACTGTGACTATGTGTTAAATAAATGTCATGCCGACTTCTTTTCTTAATTTAAACTGATGATGCCATCAAGATGACGCACTGTACACTGAGCTACATTGTAAGGCCTACAGAAATCTTACCAATTTGGAAATCCTAAACTCTCAGTTGAAATAGGCAAGTCTCACGAGAGGCCGTTAGAGCTGTGGCAAAACCGGTCCCCCAAACACCCCTACTGGATTCCATTTCCTTGTTGTGATTGGTAACTTTCCTGGATTAAAGGACTGCCCAAAGTGGAAGGTTGAGTTCAGCAATCTCCTGGGGAATTTAGACTACCAGGATAGGCAAATTTAATTCAAAAAAGCCAGTGGGACTGTTGGGATTAAGATATACCAAGATTTTTTAAATCTGAATAATGCTTCTCTTCAGTGTACCAGTGTAGATACGATTTCTCTGTTCTGACTTCCAGACCGCTTGAACAAGGGAGAGGACCTGGTCAAAGTGACCATTGTTCTGACCTGGACATCTTTCCCACTTTGCCCCAGGGCATTTCAGGCTGTGTTTTCTGGCTGGTTGTCTGATTGGTGGGCGGGGGGGCGGGGAGGATGAGAACATGCCAGGAGTTCCCAGAAGCAGCTTTTATCCCCAGCCCGGCACACGTGAAGCATGTCAGAAGCAGGGGTCCTCAGGGATGGGAGGGAGAGCCGCAGTTACCACGGTTACTTTCCTCGGATGTTGTGGGAAAAACATTCCCTAATTCTTCCATTATGTTATATCCAAGCAAGATGTGTTATAGCAGAAGCGCAACCTGACTCTCCATCTGCTGCTTGGATGTTGAGATTGCATGGCCTCAAAAGACACCCACGATGGTTTCAAACTGGTTCAATACATTTCTGGTCTGGAGCCATGGAATCGCATAAATGGATCCCTCTTCCTTCTTTGAATATCGGAATTGTACGTCCTCAACAGGACAGTCCCGCGTGCATCTGCTACTTCTGCTGCATTCAGCTCTGAGAGATGTCATTCATTCATTCAATCGTATTTATTGAACACTTACTGTGTGCAAAGCACTGTACTAAAGCCTTGGGAGAGTACATTATAACAACAGATACATTCCTGCCCACAGTGAGCTCACAGTCTAGAGGGGGGAACAGACATTAATATAAATAAATGAATAGATAGACAAATAAACCATTACAGATATATGCATATGTGCTGTGGGGATGGGAGGGAGGATGAATGAAGGAGCAAGTAAGAGCGGCAAGCAGAAGGGAGTGGAAGAGGAGAGTGTCACCAGCATAGACAGACTTCATTGCCCCAGCCCACCTGTTTTTGTTCCAGGGACACCTTAGGCCATACACATAGACACGTGCACTTATATGTAAGAACAGTGAAGCAGCATGGTCTAGTGGTTAGAGCAAGGGTTTGTGAGTCAGAAGGACTTGTGTTCTAATCCTGACTCTGCCCCTTGTCTGCTGTGTGACCTTGGGCAAGTCACATCACTTCTCTGGGACTCAATTCCCGCATCTGTAAAATGGGGATTAAGGTTGTGAGCCCCTTGTGGCCTGATTAACTTGTATCTACCCCAGCACTTAGAACAGTGCTTGGCACTTAGTAAGCGCTTTACAAATACCACAATTATATTAAGGACCCAGGTTCTAATCCCCACTCTGCCACTTGTCTGTTGTGCGACCTTGGACAAGTCGTTTAACTTCTGTCTGCCTCAGTCACCTCATCTGTAAAATGGGGATTAAGACTGTGAGCCCCATGTGGAATGTGGACTGTGTCCTATCTGATTAACTTGTATCTACCCCAGTGTTTAGTACAGAGCCTGGCACATAGTAAGCACCTAAAAATACCATTAAAAAATTACACCCGTGCACATGTGTGCGCGGAAATGTCGAGCTGACGGACTCCCCGATCAGCAATGATCTTCAACAATCCAGGTCATCAGGCAGTTGTCATAGATGGTTTATTTGCATCCTCATTGTGAGCAGGGAATGTGTCTGCTAATTCTGCTGTATTGTGCTCTCCCAAGTACTTAGTACAGTGCTCGACACATAGTAAACTGTCAGTAAATATGATTGATTGATTCCTAGTGGGGTCGTGTCCTTTAGAAAGATGCAGCCTTCCCCAACAGAGTGGCCCCTCATACAGATAACCACCTGAGAAAATGACCAGTCCCTTCTCAAAATGGCAACCCCCAAAAAAGAACACACACAAACTCCCACCTTTATACAGAGACTACCCAGAGAATTAGCAAGACCTAAGTGAAAAGAGCAGGGGCCTGGGAGTCAGAAGATCGGGGTTCTAATCCCAACTCTACCAGTTGCCTGCTGTGTGACCTTGAGGAAATCACTTCACTTCTCTGTGCATTAGTCTCCTCATCTGTAAATTGGGGATTCAATAGCTGTTCTCCCTCCTCCTTAGTCTGTGAGCTCCATGTGGGACAGGAGCTGTGTTTGATCTGATTATGCTTTATCTTCCCCAGGGCTTGGCAGATAGTAAGCGCTAAAAAAATACCACGTAAGCAACTGGCATTAGCACCTTGTACCTTTGCCCATCATAGATGATCTCTTCCAGACTGGATTCTGATGAGCCTCCCTGGGACTTGCACCTTATTTCTTCGTGTTAAATTCTTGATGACTGCAAGTGCCCATCATTCACACCCTGTATCAAGTGCTTAGTACAGTGCTCTGCACACAGTAAGCCCTCAGTAAATATGATCGAACGAGTGAATGTATCCCCATTTGGCAAAGTCAATCCTGAGTTTTTCTCCAAGGACAGGAGTTCTGAAGGAAGGGTCTCTTGGCCTTCTCACAGCATCCTTCCGAGGGGATTGAGTCATCATTCCCAGTGACTTCCAGTTCTTCCTAATTTCTGTGTGGCTAATTTCTGGGCTGGTCTCCAGAGGGTTTCCTAAACGTTATCAGATATCTGGCACCTGGATATCTTCACATCTGACAGGCAGCAGACCACTGATCTCCCCAGATTCAAAGCCCTTCTAAAATCAAATCTCCTCCCAAAGGCCATCCCTGATTATTTCTAGTCTCCCCACCTTATATCTCCCCTATTGTTGCATCAGCACTTGGGTGACTCCCCCGGCGCCCCCCTAATACCCCTCTCCAGTCCCCAACCCTCGGCCCCAGGACTTGATTGAGACTGTGAGCCCTATGTGGTATAGGGACTGTGTCCAACCCGATTTGCTTGTATCCACCCCAGTGCTTAGTACAGTACCTGACACATAGTAAGCGCTTAACAAATACCATTATTATTATTCTGTGCCCATGTTTATGCTAGGTTACCTCCTCCTAACCGTAATTTATTTTGTCTCCCCTGCTAGACTGTAGGTCCTTGAGGGCATAGATCATATCTACTAATTCAGTTCTATTCTCCCAAGTGCTCCGTACAGTGCTGTACACATAGTAATAATATGTGTACAATACATATTAATGTACACATACAATACATACGATAATATGTGTACAATACAGTATGTCTACAATAAATACCATTGATTGAGGGGCTTCTTTTGGGTGTTTATGTCCAGATTCATTCATTCATTCAGTCAGTCGTATTTATTGAGCTCTTACTGTGTGCAAAGCATTGTACTAAGCCCCTGGAAAGTACAGTTTAGCAACAAATAAGACAATCCCTACCCAACAACGGGCTCACAGTCTAGAAGGGGGAAGACAGATAACAAAACAAAACAAGTAGACAGGCATCAATAGCATCAATATAAATAAATAGAATTATAGATATATACACATCATTAATAAAATAAGTAGAATAAATATGTATATATAATAATGTTGGTATCTGTTAAGTGCTTACTATGTGCAGAGCACTGTTCTAAGCGCTGGGGTAGATACAGGGTAATCAGGTTGTTCCACGTGAGGCTCACAGTCTTAATCCCCATTTTTACAGATGAGGTAACTGAGGCACAGAGAAGTTAAGTGACTTGCCCACAGTCACACAACTGACAAGCGGCAGAGCCAGGATTCGAACCCATGACCTCTGACTCTCAAGCCCAGGCTCTTTCCACTGAGCCACGCTGCTTCTCATACACAAGTGCTGTGGGGTGGGGAGGGGGGTGATGGGAAGAGGTGGAGGAGCAGAGCAAAATGGGGGCTCAGTCTGGGAAGATTCGGGGTTCTAACCAGCCAAGGTGGAACTCCTCAAAATTCCATTTTTTCCCTCTCTTCCCAGAGAAAGAAAAAATTATTTTCTACACACACACACTCTCTCTCTCTCTCTCTCACCCCCCACCCATCCACCTTCAAGGCAACCTACAGCAGCAGGCCCATAAGGGCAAGGTACTGATTATCAGTATCACTTTCTATTCCGTCAGGAGTGCTATCTGTTACTTAGAGGCTTCAGGCTAGTTAGGTTCATTAACTCCAATTCCACTGATGGTACTGGCAATAACAGATACACTTCTGCAAGATGGTTCCGCCCGTTTTCAATCTTTGTTAGGCAGAGCTGAGATAACAGAGATGGAATTAAGTGGAAGAAAAACGTATTTCTTTGTTCACTACCTTTGAAAAGAGCTGATAAATCAGATTCTCATCAGGAGCTAAGTCATGACACTGTCTTGAGCCCTGAAAATGGTCAGAACCCACTGTTCCAGTTCTTAGTACACTGCTTCGCACACAGTCAGCGATTGAATGAATGAATGAATGAATGAATGAATGAATAACATGTTTCAGAGCAGTGACACAAGCAATCATTGGTATTTATTGAGCGCTTACTGTGTACATAACACTGTACTAAGCACTTGGGAGAGTACAGCAGAGTTGGTAGACACCTTCCCTCCCCACAAAGAGCTTACAGTCTAGAGGGGGGGAAAATCCATTAAAATAAATTATGAATATAAATCAACTAATGATATTTATTAAGTACTTACTGTGTGCAGAGCCCCGTACTAAGTGCTCGATGTGTACGTAAATGCTGCAGGGCTGAGGTTGGGGTGAATATCGAAGGCTTAAAGGGTAGAGATCCAACTGCAAAGGTCACACAGAAGGGAGAAGAAGGGAAAAGGAGGGCATAGTCTGGGAAGGCTTCTTGGAGGCGAAGTGATTTCAATAAGGCTTTTGAAGGTGGGGAGAGTGATGATCTGCCATACATGGAGAGGGAGGGAGTTCCAGAGCAGAGGCAGGACTTGGGCGAGAGGTCAGTGATGAGATAGACAAAATCGAAGTCCAGTGAGCAGGGTGGCACTGGAGGAGTTGAATTGTGTGGGCTAGGATGTAGTAGGAGGTCAGTGAGGTAAGGTAGGAGGGGGCAAAGTGATAGAGTGCTTTAAAGCTGGTGGTAAGGAGTTTCTATTCGATGCAGAGGTGGATGGGCAACCACTGGAATTTCTTGAGGAGTGGGGAGATGGGGACTGAACGTGTTTTGTAGAAAAATGATTCGGGCAGCAGAGTAAAGTAAGGCCTAGGGTGGGGAGAGACAGAAGGCAGGGAGCTCAGAGAGGAAGCTGATGCAGTAGTCAAGGTGGCATCGGCTTGGTAGCAGTTTCGATGGGGCATTTCAAGAGATGTCGTGAAGGTAGATCCAACAGGATTTGGTGACAGATTAAATATGTGTTTTTAAAAATGGTACTCGTTAAGGACTTACTATATTCCTCAAACTGTTATTGATTTATTTATATTAATGTCTCTCTGCCCCTCTGGACTGCGAGCTCACTGTGGGCAGAGATCATGTCTGCTTACTGTTTCATTGTACTCTCCCAAGTGCTTCGTACAGTAGTTTGCGTACAGTCAGCACTCAAAAATGCAATCGAATGAATTGAATGAATAAATGAATGTTGAATGAGAGAGAAGATACAAGGTCAGTGATTTAGGTGACAGTGGAGTCTCCCATCAGGAATGATGGATGAGCCTCAGTCCTAAGACCCGAGAACGAAAAACTTGAGCAGAGGAATCGATTCTAGCCTTAGGGGCTTAGGCGGTGTCATTTGCATTCTCTCGTCCCAGCCGATCATACTCCCTCTGGGGCACGGAATTCAGCAAGCAAGTGGGCGAAATTCATGTGCAGTCTTTGCCCACCAGAGTTTGAACCCAGGTCTCCTGATTCCCACAGGTGATTTGGGGATTCCTTCAAGCGTAGGGTTTTGGCTTCAAGGGCACAGGGTCCATATCTGTTCTAAGTGCACCAAAATAGTATGATATATAGCTGAATTCTTCCAGAAGCCATTCTGTTTGAATGGTCCTAACAGAAATAAGTATTCATGGCTGTTTTTTATGAACCAAATGCCATTTGGACGCATGCAATCACATGAATTGCTGTTTATAACCTTCACTTCAGAAACAACTAAAATACTTAAAGTTAATGGATGCCCAGTGCAGGTTTGTCACAGAATTATCAACACAGAGATCATACTGATGGTCTCCCATACGAAACTACTTAGCAGATTGAAGAAGGACTTTGCAGGATAATGTAATGGATTAATAATCCTATTGATGCAAAACCACATTCTTGCTGTATGCATTCCTTTTTGTTTATGCTTGACCTATTTTTGTCATGTACAACTGTGAATTTCCTTTGAAATACTTTGCCTAAAGCTTAGGTGAAATACCCTGTACTCTTGAGTGTTATACTATATCCCCTTTGCTTTAGAATTCATACAAAATTCAATAATCAGGTTTTAATAAAAAAAAGCCTTGTAAAGCTAGGTTACATGTACTATTTTGATCCGTGAAACTGATTAGCACTATTAGCCCGAGGATATAATTTGGGGTGTATTTCAATCTGTTTTCAACTGAAAATAGATGAGTGTGTTCTATGAAATATGTATAAAACTACCACAGTCATAAAAGCAAATCAAAACAGGTACAGTAGGGGCTTGATAAACACTGCTGAGGCTATTGCTGCTGATGACAATGAGGGGGAGGAGGAGGAGGAGGATTGGAGAAGGTCATTTTTAAGAAAGATGTCCTTGGTCTTCAAGGCAAATTTTGAGAGCAGCACTCTGACAGTGACTTAAGATCTGCTGTCTAATTTAATTATATCTTGCATCCCCTCATTGCCGCTTCCTCCCTCCATTATTCTGTGGGACATTTTGTCGTTCATCATATTTACGATGAAGCTGGCAATTCTGGAAATTTTCAAACTTCTCTTGCCTACCAGCTCAGTGAGACAGTATTCCCATCCTGTCAAGTTTGGGTATGGTGTTTGATTGAGCCTGTTATTGAGCAGGGATTGCCTCCATTTGTTGCTGAATTGTACTTCCCAAGTGCTTAGTACAAGGCTCTGCACACAGTAAGCGCTCATTAAATACAATTGAATGAATGAATGATCGGTTGAACGTATCTCCCTTTACAGAACGTGGGGGTGGAGTTTCTGTTGAACTAGAGCCAGATTTCTCACACCCAACTCATTCATTTTGTTGTCATTAATAATAGCTGATTATAACTTTTAATAAAAGTACCTGTTTTTTTTTCCAACTTGCCTTGAGCGGGCAACCAGAAGTGCAGTCCTAAGACTTTCCTCACTGGAGAGAGGCCAAACCTGGGGATTCTATTTCTTTTTTTATGGTATTTGTTAAGCGCTTACTATGTGCCAGATGCTGTACTAAGCGCTGGGTAAATGCAAGGTAATCAGGTTGGACACAGTCCCTGTTCCACATGGGGCTCACAGTCTTAATTCCCATTTTTCTGCCCCCTAAAAGTTCCTGCCCCAGGTCTTGCAGGCCTAGCCTGAAACCTATCACCACTTACAGTTTTTTTTGCAACAGGGCTAAAGATTGAGAAAAGAATCACCACCACTCCCATCACATCTCCCCCACTCTCGAGGCACAGTGTTGCATTTTCTAGGTTGCGCAGCTTGGTAAAGGAGTGGGAGCTGGAATATGTTGAGGGAAGAGTGACCACTGATTGCTCTCCCCTAAACTGGGCAAGGACACATATTGTGATGTTCCATAAATTAATATTAAAAAATAATTATGGTACTTGTTAAGTTCTTACTATGTGCTAAGCACTGTTCTAAGCTTGGGGTAGAAACAAGGTAATCAGGTTGGACACAGTCCCTGTCCCACATGGTGCTCACACTCTTAATTCCCCACTTCACAGATGAGGTAACTGAGGCCCAGAGAAGTGAAGTGACTTGGCCAAGGTCACACAGCAGACAAATGGTGGAGTCAGGATTAGAACCCAGGTCCTTCTGACTCCCAGGCTGGTGCTCTATCCACTAGACTACACTGCTTCTTTTTCAGCTGCCTGAGGAGCAGTTATCTCTGCCTTCTAATTTGGACTCAGAGGGGTAAAACCTCTCACTCTTGCTGGAGTAGAGGAGGGGGAAAGGTGGAAAAAGGTGGGTCCCTTAGGGTGGAAGGAGATTGAAAAAACACCAAGATGACTAACATTTAAAAGGTTAGTCCTCCACCTGGATGATCTTTCTGCTCCTTGCTTTAACTGCATCATGAGTAGTCTATTCATTTGCAAGAATTTGTAGGAGGTGGCAGTCCCACCCACCCTGCCAGTTCTAACAGGCAAGCTTGGCTGGCCTTTTTGCTGAGACGCAAGAGAGGAGGAAAAGTGGGGAAGGAGAAGGGAGAACGGTGAGAGAGGATAATCATCACATGAGGGCAATCATCCTCTCTCTTCTGCAGTCTCGTATTTCCTCCTGCTTTCAGGACATTTCTACTTGGATGTCCCGCCGACACCTCCAACATAACATGTCCAAAAAAGGACACCTCCTCTTTCCACCCAAATCCTATCCTCCCCTTGAGTTTCCCATCACTGTAATAACTGTGGTATTTGTTAAGCGCTGTGTGCCAAGCATTGGGATAGATAGAAGGTAATCAGGTTGGACACAGTCCCTGTCTCTCATGGGGCTCAGTCTTAATCCCCATTTTACAGATGAGGGAACTGAGGCATAGAAAAGTGAAGCTACTTGCCCGAGGTCCCACAGCAGACATGTGATGGAGCCGGAATTAGAACCCGCATCTTCTGACTCCCAGGCCTGTGCTCTTTCCACTAGGCCAAGCACCACCATCCTCCTTGCCTCATGGGTCCATAACTTTGGCATTCTCAACTCATCTCTCTCATTCAACCCGCCTTATTCAGTCTGTCACAAATGCTGTCACAGCATCTCTAGAATCGTCCCTTTCCCTCTACCCAAACTGTTATCAGGTTGACTGATACAAGCTCTTATCCTATCCTGCCTTGATTACTCCATCAGCCTCCTCACTGACCATCCAGCCTCCTGCCTCTCCCCAGTCCCATCCATATTTCACTTTTTCCCTTTGGTACTAGGCTGCACATCATTATGTGAAGCCATGGGTGCGGCATTTTCTCCTTTTCAAGCATATTCAGCGCCCTAAAGCTATTTTACACATTAACCCTTAGTTCCAAAAATTTTGCTCTCTCGAAACTGTGAGGCAAGCTTCTAAGGAAGTTTGCAACTAGGAGAGTGCTGGCTTTTGGGTTGCAGGGCTGTAAGCAGGGAGAGTCATTTAGGCTCCTTGGGAGGCTGATTTGGGATGATCTAAAGGCAAATTGGACATTTCACCTTTCCATTTGCCTTTGCCAAACTGTTGTTTAAGGAACACCCAGTTTGTAATAAGTTGGAGGCCAAAGGAGATGGAAATTTGAGGTCGACTGATTCTAGGGTCAGAATCCCTACAGGGTAGAGGCTGGTGTGGTTTTTTTTTATTTATTATTATTATTATTATTATTATATTTGTTAAGCACTAATTTATGTCAAGCACTGTTCCAAGCACTGGTATAGATACAAGTTAAGCAGGTTAGACCCAGTCCCTGTCCCACTTGGGGCTCACAGTCCAGCAGGAAGGGACAGCAGGTATTGAATCCCCATTTTTCACTTGAGGAAACTGAGGTATGGAGAAGTTAAGTGACTCATCAAAGGTCACACAACAAGCAATTGGTAGAGTCAGAATTAGGAGCCAGGTCCTCTGACTCCTCTGTCCAGGATTTTCCACTAAGCCATGATGATTTTCCTGTCCCTAAGGTCACTACTGTTCACTGTACTCTGGCACTTGTGAACTTTCCCAGAGGCTTGAGGAAAAGGGCAGTTTGGAGAGAAAGAGTTTAACCTTCTAGTGAATTAATCTCTTGTCCAAAGTTTATTTATTTTTCGCCATTTGTCGGTCTTTCAATTAAGCAATCAGTGGTATTAATTGAGCACTTACTGTGTGCAGAGAACTGTACTAAGCACTTGGGAAACTACAACAGAGTTGGTAGACACGTTCCTTGCCTGTAATGAACTTACAGTCTAGATGGGGAGACAGACATTAGAATAAACAAATTTAGATATGTCCATAAGTGTTCTGGGGATGAGGGTGGAGTATAAGAGAAGCAGCTTGGCTCAGTGGAAAGAGCACGGGTTTAGGAGTCAGAGGTCATGGGTTCTAATCTCAGCTCCACCGCTTGTCAGCTATGTGACTTTGGGCAAGTCACTTAACTTCTCTGTGCCTCAGTTACCTCATCTGTAAAATGGGGATTAAGACTGTGAGCCCCATGTGGGACAACCTGATCACCTTGTATTCCCCCAGCGCTTAGAACAGTGCTTTGCACATAGTAAGCGCTTAACAAATACCATCATTATTATTATTATTATATGAAGGGAGAGGGAGTTCTAGGCTAAGGGGCTGACATGGGAAAGGGGTCAGTGGCGAGATAGATGAGGTCAGGGCACAGTGAGCAAGCTGATGATAAAGGAGCAAAGTGTGCAGGCTGGGCTGTAGGAGAAGCTCATTGAGATAAGGTAAGAGGGGCAAGACGATTGAATGCCTTAAAACCGAGGGTAAGGAGTCCCTATTTGATGCAGAGGTGGATGGGCAACCACGGGAGAGCACTGTACTAAGCACGTGGGAGAGTACAAAACAATAGAGTCGTCAAATAGACAACAAGCATATTTCCTTAGGCAATTCTCTGCTCTCTTTTTCCATCTCTGGACTCACTTCTGGTGCTTCATCTTTAGTAAATTAAGACTGTAACTGCAAGGCTGGTCAAACGGTGGAGTGTCTATTTCAGAATCATTTAGGTAGCCCCTGCCTAGATGGCTCCAGTTCTCAGTGTGAATTTCAGGAATGTTCATTTATTCATTCATTCTGTTGTATTTATTGAGTGCTTACTGTGTAAAGAGCACCATGCTAAGCGCTTGGCAGAGTACAATAAACAAACACATTTCCTGCCCACAATGAGCTTACAGTCTGGAGCTGGGGGAGGGAGAGACAGACTTAATATAAATAAATAAATTACAGATATGTACATAAAAGCTGTGGGGCTGGAAGGGGGAAGAACAAAGGGAGCAATTCAGGGCGACGCAGAAGGGAGTGGGAGAAGAGAAAGGGGGACTTAATCCGGGAGGGCCTCTTGGAGGAGATGTGCCTTCAATAATGCTCTGAAGGAGGGGGAGAGTAATTGCCTGCCTGATTTGAGGAGGGAGGACGTTCCAGGGCAGAGGCAGGACGTGGCTGGGAGGTTGGTGGTGAGATAGGCAAAAGAAGCTAAGGCAAAAGATTGGAGTTTTTAATCCAAAAATTGCTTCTAAAAGTGCCCAGATTTCTCTTAAGGCATAATGACTACTAAACAGATACAGTCTTGAAAAAAAACAAATTATAAGCAAAGTGACATAGGTGATGACTAAGAATGTCTACAGTGCACGGTAATTTTGAGATTGGCATTAGAAAAGGCAAAAGAGCAGACCCAAGCCAAGTCCCTACTGGGAAATCAAAATCCTGTAGCGTCTCAACCCGAAACCATTAAAAAGACATGTACTTCTGCATGGACATCACAAGCAGCGTGGCTCAGTGGAAAGAGCCCGGGCTTGGGAGTCAGAAGTCGTGGGTTCTAATCCTGGCTCTGCCACTTGTCAGCTGTGTGACCTTGGGAAAGTCACTGCACTTCTCTGTGCCTCAGTTCCCTCCTCTGTAAAATGGGGCTGAAGACTGTGAGCCCCATGTGGGACAATTCGATTACGTTGTATCTGCCCCAGCGCTTAGAATAGTGCTTGGCACATAGTAAGCACTTAACAAATACCAACATTATTATTATTATTATTATCATTATTTGATGTGCAATGTGGGGAAAGCATTCAGTGCTGTTACACAGCAAAGTGTTTCAACCTCGCATTGAAAGCGACTTTGAGCCAAAGGAAATTCTCGTTGTTAATTGATGGTGCTCCAAGTTCATTTATTATTGCTAGAAAGTTGGTAAACTTCATTGGGATGGAAATTTTATGGTGATTAAGCAGATTTTGAAGAGCTGTTTTGCATTTTAGTTGAATTTAGCCATATAATCCAGGTTTCTCACTTAAAGGAACGTGCTTGGAACAGTGAATTAGAAGATCGATTTCAAGGTTTGGGAGTCTCACCTAGGTAGTGAAAAGTTGGGGACCCACAAAGTTTGGTGGCTCTGGTGTCACCAGTTTGCCCATTCAAGGAATTTTCTGTGCAATTCGGCCCCCCAGATACAAGATTTGTGCCAAATACATAAATCGGATCTTCCAAGAGCAGAGGAAACCTGGAAAGAGAAAGTGATTTTTTTTTTAATGATATTTGTTAAGCACTTACTATGTGCCAGGCACTCTACTCAATCAGTCAATCATATTTACTGAGCGCTTACTGTGTGCATAGCACTGTACTAAATGCTTGGGAGAGTACAATACAACAATAAACACACATTCTCTGCCCACAGTGAACTACGGTCTAAGCACTGGCATAGATACAAGCTAACCAAGTTGGACACAGTCCATGTCTCACATGGGGCTCACAGTCTTAATCCCCATTTTACAGGTGAGGTAACAGAGGCATAGAGAAGTGAAGTGACCTTCCCAAGGTCCCACAGCAGACAAGTGGCAGAGTCAGGATTAGAACCCAGGTCCTTCTGATTCCCAGGCTGGTGCTCTATCCACTAGGCCATGCTGCTTCTCTAGTGTCTCTACAAGAAAGGATGCTGACCATGAATGACATGTCAGCAGAAAGCAGCCCATATGGAGAGAGCTAGGTGCAAAAATGTTGTTTTCGAATGAACAGTTTGAACAGATGTATGACACAGATAAAGACCATGCAGTTTTAAAGTTGAATTTGCAATTTTGACTATACCTCTTTACCTAAGGATAGTTGGCTTCCTTTCTCATTGCATTTGGCAATAAAACCCAGCAGGGCAAGATCATCATGACTTCATTCTGGTATTTGGTAATCAACCTGGAAACAATGCCCCTTTGTCTACTAGGAAACAAGTTTGCCTAAAATGATCATAGGCAAATATGACAGAGCTGGGTGGCTAAGCATAAACAGAAAATGTAATGAACTTGGTCACCTTATTATTTAATCCCTAAAATCCAGTTGTCTGAGTTGCTTGACTGGGTATTTGTTTTGGTACAATTTACATAATCCCTCAGCCGAATTCATCTTAATGGTACCTTTTAAGTGCTTACTATGTGCCAAGCACTGTTCTAAACGCAGCGGTAGATACAAGTTAATCAGGTTGGACACACTCCCTGTTCCACATAGAGCTCACACTCTTAGCCCCATTTTACAGATGAGGCAACTGAGGCCCAGAGAACTTAAGTGACATGCCCGAGGTCACAAGGTTATGGCCTTGTGAGAGAGGGAGGATGGTGGTGCTTTCCGCAGGGATGGGAAGGTCAGGGGGAGGGCAGAGTTTGGGAGGAAAGATGAGGAATTGGGTTTTGGACAGAACTGATGGTTGCCTGCCTGAATCTCCTTCTTCACAGTTATAGATGTACCAGCTGGCATCCCTCATTTTCCCTCTAGCAATCCTTTGTGTTATAGTCACTGATATATTGATTCAGACCCCTCTTGAACCTGCTGATATAATTCAGCCGGCGCAGTGTCTCATAATAACATATTCCATATGCTTATCACGCTCCAAGCGTGGAAGTCTTTCCCTCATTTCTGAGCACTGCCCTTGCAGTTACCATGTACATGCGATGCTGTCCCTCAGGACCGCTGGGATTTGAGCTTCACAGGGAGCTACGCATGTGGGATTTTTTTTCCAAGCCATGCTGGGTGGGAGTCCAGAGGAGCTGGACGAGACTCCGGGCGGGAGTGGATGTACCTGGCCCCGCCTGAATTTTCACCTGAGGCCTGGCGTGTGACCGAAGCCTGCGTAGGGCTCTATGGGGGATACCGAATCCTTGAGTGGCATTGGTGGTGATTTTAATAAATGGCTTTGGGCCGGCTCAGTCCTAAAGAGAGGCAAGAGGGAAAATGAAAACAAGGCTTCTTTAGTCTGTAATTCTCCCTCCTATTTAGTTCTGGGTTATATTAATGTCCGTCTCCCCTGCCGGACTGCAAGCTCCTTGTGAGCTGGGAATATGTCTGTTGTAATATTGTACTCTCCTCAGCGCTTAGTACACTGCTCTGCTCACAGTAAGTGCTCAATAAATATGATCAATTGATTGACTGATATTACTGGCTTTTTTATGTAATTCAAGTACTTTATTCAGATAGTTCCAACAGAGTAATTGATAATGGGGCTGGATTCCTGGTGGGTGACCCAACAGAAAGCTCTTCGCAAGTGCAGTCCCTGAGCTACTGGTATCAGGGCCCAGAAATGGCCCTAATGGGATATGCGTCTCAGATGACATCGTACTTATTGAGATGTATCTCTCCAGCCCTCCTTCTCCCCACTCCCCTTTGTTCTGCCAGGCAAGGACTTTTCCCCGCCCTCAAAGTCTTATTGAAGGCACATCTCCTCCAAGAGGCCTTCCCTAAGTCCTCCTTTCCTCTTCTCCCACTCCCTCCTGCATCGCCTCGACTCGTTCCCTTTATTCATCCCCCCTTCCAACCCCACAGCACTTATGAACACATCTGTCATATATTTATTTATGTTGATGTCTGTCTCCTCCTCTAGACTGTAAGCTCCTTGTGGGCAGGGAAGGTGTCTGTTATATTGTTATATTGTCCTCTCCCAAGCGCTTAGTACAGTGCTCTGCACAAAAGAAACGCCCAGTAAATACGATTGACTGACTTAGACTGTGGCAAACGGCCAAGGCTGAGTCACCTTCTTAAAGAGACGGGGTGGAGGAGGAGGTGCTGCGGTGCACACTAATGATCAGCCATTAGCATTCATTGATAAGCCACTGTCAAGCCTGAGGGTAGGCTAATACAGGAGAAGGAGGCTAATGCTAATGATCATTCATTAGCCCTGATTGATATCGGGAGAAGGAGGTAACAGCAGCAGCCAATCCTAGAGGATTCAGTAACCAATGAGGAAGGGTTGTAAGATAAGAGAAGCAATGAGATCTAATGGATAGAGCATGGGTCTGGGACTCGGAAGAACCTAATAATAATAACTGGGGTATTTGTTAAACACTAACTATGTGCCAGGCACTGTATTAAGTGCTGGAGTGGGTATAAGCAAATCAGGTGGGACACAGTCCCTATCTCACATGGGGCTCACAGTCTTAATCCTCATTTTACAGGTGAGGGAACAGAGTGGGGATTAAGACTGTGAGCCCCACGTGGGACAACCTGATTATCTTGTATCTCCCCCTGCTCCGGCACTTAGAACAATGCTCGGCACACAGTAAACGCTTAACAAATACCATCATCATCAGAGGCACAGAGAAGTGAAGAGACTGGCCCAAGGTCCCACAGCAGACAAGCGGTAGAACTGGGATTAGAACCCGAGTCCTTCCGACTCCCAGGCCCATGATTTATCCACTAGGTCATGCTGCTTCTTGTTGGGACAAGTGCTGTGTCTTTGGTATGCACTGGAGAGTTTTCTTAAGTTTCAAAGAGCCTCATTCATTCATTCATTCATTCATTCATTCAATAGTATTTATTGAGCGCTTACTATGTGCAGAGCACTGTACTAAGCGCTTGGGATGAACAAGTCGGCAACAGATAGAGACGGTCCCTGCCGTTTGACGGGCTTACAGTCTGATCGGGGGAGACGGACAGACGAGAACAATGGCACTAAACAGCGTCAAGGGGAAGAACATCTCGTAAAAACAATAGAATCAAGGCGCTGTACAATTCATTAACAAAATAAATAGGGTAACGAAAATATATACAGTTGAGCGGACGAGTACAGTGCTGTGGGGATGGGAAGGGAGAGGTGGAGGAGCAGAGGGAAAAGGGGAAAATGAGGCTTTAGCTGCGGAGAGGTAAAGGGGGGATGGCAGAGGGAGTAGAGGGGGAAGAGGAGCTCAGTCTGGGAAGGCCTCTTGGAGGAGGTGATTTTTAAGTAAGGTTTTGAAGAGGGAAAGAGAATCAGTTTGGTGGAGGTGAGGAGGGAGGGCGTTCCAGGACCGCGGGAGGACGTGACCCAGGGGTCGACGGCGGGATAGGCGAGACCGAGGGACAGTGAGGAGGTGGGCGGCGGAGGAGCGGAGCGTGCGGGGTGGGCGGTAGAAAGAGAGAAGGGAGGAGAGGTAGGAAGGGGCAAGGTGATGGAGAGCCTTGAAGCCTAGAGTGAGGAGTTTTTGTTTGGAGCGGAGGTCGATAGGCAACCACTGGAGTTGTTTAAGAAGGGGAGTGACATGCCCAGATCGTTTCTGCAGGAAGATGAGCCGGGCAGCGGAGTGAAGAATAGACCGGAGCGGGGCGAGAGAGGAGGAAGGGAGGTCAGAGAGAAGGCTGACACAGTAGTCTAACCGGGATATGATGAGAGCCCGTAATAGTAAGGTAGCCGTTTGGGTGGAGAGGAAAGGGCGGATCTTGGCGATATTGTAGAGGTGAAACCGGCAGGTCTCGGTAACGGATAGGATGTGTGGGGTGAACGAGAGGGACGAGTCAAGGATGACACCGAGATTGCGGGCCTGCGGGACGGGAAGGATGGTCGTGCCATCCACGGTGATGGAGAAGTCTGGGAGCGGACCGGGTTTGGGAGGGAAGATGAGGAGCTCAGTCTTGCTCATGTTGAGTTTTAGGTGGCGGGCCGACATCCAGGTGGAGACGTCCCGGAGGCAGGAGGAGATGCGAGCCTGAAGGGAGGGGGAGAGGACAGGGGCGGAGATGTAGATCTGCGTGTCATCTGCGTAGAGATGGTAGTCAAAGCCGTGAGAGCGGATGAGTTCACCGAGGGAGTGAGTGTAAATGGAGAACAGAAGAGGGCCAAGAACTGACCCTTGAGGAACTCCAACAGTTAAAGGATGGGAGGGGGAGGAGGCTCCAGCGTAGGAGACCGAGAATGATCGGCCAGAGAGGTAAGAGGAGAACCAGGAGAGGACAGAGTCCGTGAAGCCAAGGTGAGATAAGGTATGGAGGAGGAGGGGATGGTCGACAGTGTCAAAGGCAGCAAAGAGGTCAAGGAGGATCAGAATGGAGTAGGAGCCATTGGATTTGGCAAGAAGGAGGTCATGGGTGACCTTAGAGAGAGCAGTCTCGGTAGAGTGGAGGGGACGGAAGCCAGATTGGAGGGGGTCTAGGAGAGAATGGGAGTTAAGGAATTCTAGGCATCGATTGTAGACGACTCGTTCTAGGATTTTGGAAAGGAAGGGTAGTAGGGAGATAGGACGATAACTGGAGGGGGAAGTGGGGTCGAGAGCGGGTTTTTTTAGGATGGGGGAGACGTGGGCATGTTTGAAGGCAGCGGGGAAGGAGCCCTTGGAGATTGAGTGGTTAAAAATAGAAGTTAAGGAAGGGAGGAGGGCAGGGGCGATGGTTTTAAGAAGGTGAGAGGGAATGGGGTCCGAGGCGCAGGTGGAGGGGGTGGCGCTTGCGAGGAGGGAGGAGATCTCCTCTGAGGATACTGCAGGGAAGGATGGGAAAGTAGGGGAGGGGGTTGTTGGGGGGGGAGGGGAGAGGCGGAGGGGTGACTTTGGGGAGCTCAGACCTGATCGTGTTGATTTTCTTGAGGAAATAGGTGGCCAGATCATTGGGGGTGAGAGATGGGGGAGGGGGAGGAACAGGGGGCCTAAGGAGAGAGTTAAAGGTCCGGAACAATCGGCGGGGGTGACGGGCATGGGTGTCGATGAGGGAGGAGAAGAAGCTTTGCCTGGCGGAGGAGAGGGCAGAGTTAAGGCAGGAAAGGATAAATTTGAAGTGTGTGAGGTCGGCTTGGTGCTTGGACTTTCGCCAGCAGCGCTCGGCAGCTCGAGCATAGGAGCGTAGGAGGCGGACGGAGGAGGTGATCCAGGGCTGTGGGTTAGTGGAGCGAGAGCGGCGGAGGGAAAGGGGGGCGAGAGAGTCGAGATGAGTAGAGAGGGTGGAGTTGAGAGCGGAGACCCGCTCGTCGAGAGTGGGAAGAGAGGACAGGGAGGCAAGGTGAGGCGAGATGCTATTGGAAAGACGGATGGGATCGAGAGAGCGGAGGTCTCTGTGGGGCAGTAGCGAAGATTTGCAGGGGGAGGGAGTGTGAGAGATGAGGCAGGTGAGAAGGTTATGGTCAGAGAGAGGGATTTCAGAGTTGGTGAGGAAGGAGATAGTGCAGCGGTAGGAGATGACGAGATCGAGGGTGTGACCGAGTCGGTGAGTGGGCGCGGTATGGTGGAGGAGGAGGTCGGCAGAGTCGAGGAGGGATAGCAGGCGGGCGGCAGAGGAGTCGTCGGGTACATCCGTATGGATGTTGAAGTCTCCAAGGATCAGAGTGGGCAGAGAGAAGGAGAGAAGGAAGGTGAGAAAGGGGTCAACGTGGTTGAAGAAGTCGGAGGTGGGACCGGGAGGGCGGTAGATGACGGCGACAAGTAACTGGAGTGGGTGGTAGAGGCGAATGATATGGGCTTCGAAGGAGGGGAAGGAGAGGGAGGGGGGAGGAGGGATAGTGCGGAAGCGGCATCGGGGCGAGAGGAGGAAGCCGACGCCTCCTCCCTTACCGGTGAGTCTGGGGGAGTGGGAGAAGGAGAGGCCTCCGCTGGAGAGAGCGGCGGCGGAGACCGTGTCTTCGGGAGAGAGCCACGTTTCCGAAAGGGCGAGGAGGAGGAGAGAGCGGGAGAGGAAAAGGTCATGGATGAAAGGTAGCTTGCCTGTAATAGAGCGGGGGTTCCAGAGGCCACACTTGAAAGTAGCTGTGGGTGCAAGGGGAGGAGGGGGGAAGGGCGGGGGGAGGGGAGGGTTTGGATGGGAAGGAGGTGGCGGGGCCCTGGACGAGGAGAGGGGGATGAGGGGTGGCGGTGGGACAAGAGGACTGGGATGGGGCATGGGTGGGGAAGAGAGAAGGGGGGAGGGGGTGAAGAGGGGGTTTTGTGGGGGGAAGAGTAGGGGGAGGGGGAAGAGGGGTAGCGCTGGTAAAGTGGGGTTCTAGGGCGGGAGAGAGGAGGGGGGGTGGAGACAGAGGAGAGAGCGGGAAAGAGCTGAGCGAGAGAGGGGAAGGGGAAGGGGAGGATAGGAAGGGGCGGGAGGGGGGAGGGGGGGAGGAGGGACATGGCGAGGCCAGAGAGGTGGGTGGCAGCACTGACAACAATAAACAGTAATAAACGAAATCGGTCTTCAATAATGAAAGGTGGGTTGAGGAGAATACTGAAATGTTCTTGTCATCTTTTCCAGATTTTCTCCTTGACTGTGATGAGATGGGAGCCACTTGGAGCCAATTCTGGGATGACACAAAATGCTCTTGTGCACCTCCTCTGCTGTAAGTAGATTTTTTAAATTGAGTCATTTGCATGGAACCAATTTTGGTGACTTAGAATATTAGCATTTTAGTACACAGAGCTTTTTGAGGAATGGAGTGATGTGTTGGATGTGTGTGTGTTGTGTATACATATGGAGCAGTGTGGCCTAGTGGAAAGAGCATGGGCCAGGAAGAGTGCAATAGAGTTGGTGGACTCAATCCCTGCCCTCAAGGAGTTTACAGTCTAGTAGAAGAGACAGGCAATAAAATAAATTACAGGTTGAGAAAGTAGCAGGGTATAAAAATATGTACATAAATGCTGAGGGGCTGGAGGTGGGGTAGCAAAGTACTTAAAGGGTACAGACCCAAGTGCTTAAGTGACACAGAAGGGAGGGAGAATAGTGGGGGGTGATGGGGGATTAGTCAGGGAAGGCTTTCTGGGAGAGATATAGTTTTAGTGGAGCTTTGAATATGGAGAGAGTGGTGATCTGTCGGATTTGAAGGGGGAGGTTCCTCCAGGCAAGAGAGAGGGTGTGAGCAAGGGGTCAGGGGCAAGAGAGAGAAGATCGAGGTACAGAGAGTAGGTTGCTTTAGAGGAGTAAAGTGTGTGGGCTGGGTTACAGTGGGAGATTACTGAGGTTAAGTAGGAGGGAGAGAGCTGACTGAGTGCCTTAAAGTCAGTGGCAGGGAGTTTCTATTTGTAGAGATGGGTGGTCATTCATTGGAGGTTTTCGAGGAGTGGGGAGATGTGCGCAGAGTGAGGTTTCAGTAAAAGGCAAGAGGAAATGCTAGACTGCAAATGGGGAGAGAGGTCAGAGAGACATCAGGCCTAGCAAGATAGATTCAGGAGTCACCTGCATAGAAGTGGTAGTTGAAGCCAAGAGAGCGGATATCTTTCTCAAGGAAATGAGTATCACACAAGACTGAGAACAGATCCTGGAGGGACATCCTCAGTCAGGGAGTGAGAGGCAGAAGAGAAGATTGAGAAAGAGCATCCAGAGAAGCAGGAGAGAAATGCCCTGACAAAACCAAGATTAGATGATGTTTCCAGGAGATGGGAGTAGTCCACTGTGTTAAGCGTGGCTGAGAGGTGAAGGAGGATTAGAAAAGAATAGAGACTATTAAATTTGGTGAGGAAAAGGTCACTGGTGACCTTAGAGAATGCAGTTTCGGTGGAGTAAAGGAGGTGAAAACTAGATTTTAGTGGGTCAAGAGGAGAACTCGGGAAGAGGAAGTGGAGGAAACAGGTTTGTATATCTCATTCCAAGAGTTTGGATGGGAATGAAAACAAGGAAAGGAGTGATAGTCGCAGTATACCGGCATTTTTTAGTACAGAGGAGACTTGGAGATATTTGAAGACAGAAAGGAGTCATCATAGTGAACGATTGAAAGTGACGGTTACAGAGGGAAGAAGGGCGGGAACAAGAAGTGGATGGGGTCAGAGGAACAGGAAGAGGGAGTAGATTTTTGAGAGCAGGGAAGAGATCTCTTGAGAGATGACTGGAAAGAATGAGCGAGTGGAATTAGGCCCTGGACGGAGTTGGAGAGATAACGGAGGGACTTTGGGGATCTCACACTTGATGGTTTCAATTTTGCTAACTAAGCAGTTGGTGTGGTCATTGGGGTTGAGAGGAGAAACACTAGGGACTTCAGAAGGGAGTTAAAGGCCTGGAGTAATTGGTGGGGGCAGTGGACATGGGAGTCAGTGAAGGAGCTGACGTAATGTTGCTGAGCAGAAGAGAGGGTAGCGTTATAGCAAGCAAGGGTGAATTTGAAGAGGCAGAAGTTGTCCTTAGTTCTACTTCCTGCCAAGAATGCAAAGAATAGCAGCATTTCTCAATCAGCCTGTCCTTCACTAATACATAAAAGATGCCTCAGAGGTTGGCTGAATAAACAGTAAGTTTGTACGGGCCTGAAAAGCACAAGTCTGGAAACAGTGCATTATGTGTTGGCTAGTGCTGGCTGAAAGTAGTTTTCCCTAGGCACTGGGATAACCAGTAATCCAGGCAGGGAACAAAAGGATTTTGCTCCCAGAGTAAATAAAACACCTCACTCATCAAATGAAACCAAATATTGAACTGGATACCATATGTTTTCCCAGTCACCAGCCGAGGCCGCCGGCTGCCAGTCACGTGAGACTTTCGTGCGGCCAACAAGCTGCCATCCTGCCGGGGTGGGTGCTGTGTATGGCCATCATCAGCTCAAACAAGCAGAAAGGACTAAAAACATTCACGATGCGCTTAATCTTTTGTAAACCCCCCCTCCCCGCCCCCCTTTGCGTAGAACAGGAATCTCACGATTGCTTAGATCTGCCCCAGGATGAAGGGATTTGGGACAGACATTCTCAGACCTAAAATGGCATATGCAGTCAGGGTTTCTAGAAGAAAGAGCAATACAGAACCTTCACTTCATTTCTTTCAAAAATCCTTTTCACTAAATCACTGACATCCACCTGAAACCCAAAAGAAGATCACCAATCATGTGGTGAATTTGGAATGGTCTTTGCTTGCAGTCAATCAGGGTAATTCAGATACTTGAAGAGGGTTTTATTATTTGGCTAAATTATCTAGATTGGTGGTAGGATTGTCCCAGATTCACTGCATAATTGCTTGATCATGCATTTTGCTCTCCCTAGGTAGGTCTGGCTGCAGAGCCTCTTATAAAGGAAAGTTCGTGTTGTCTTTGAAATCTTAACAATACTAATGTTGTGCCACTAACTGCTTTATGTGTGGTGTCTTGGAAGAGTTAAGACTATATTTTCCAATTGTTCCTTGGGCCCTGACATTTTTATTGATAATGGTAATAGCTTAAAAATTGTATTTTAAGCTTTTATTATGTGCTAAGTGCTGGGGTAAATACAAGATTGTCCCATTGGACACAGTCTCTGTCCCACAAGGGGCTCACAGTCTTAGGGGAAAAGAGAACAAGTATTTCATCTCCAGTTTGCAGATGAGGAAGACGAGGCACAGAGAAGTGACTTGATGAAAGTCACACCACAGGAAGGTAGCAGATATTGCCCATTTATCTCATTCGGGTGGGCCGGGAGGTCAACAGCGAGGCAATCAGTGAGGGAGACTCCAGCTGTGCTGAGGGTATGGCAGTTTGAGCAGTTGTCTTCCCAGACAGCTTTAATCCTTGTGCAGTGAGTGCCCAGAACGTGAAGGTTGCTAGTTCCCTTAGCACCTCCTCCCCTCAACTTTTCCTTGTTGCTGCTGTGTTGCATTGAGATGAGCCAAGGATTCACAGCATAGTACTTTAGGTGGGTGGGGCCAAAATTGCAGAGCCCAAGAAAGGTGGGGAGAGGAGGGTGAGTGATAGCGGCCGGGAGAGGAGCAGGGGGTGGCAGGAGTGATGGGTCTGTTCATGCGGCGGGGGACTGGCTTATCCAGGGCCATGTCCCTACTGAGTTCATGGCTGTCAGATGCAAACCCAGCCTCTAATCATTAGATAGAGGAAAAGTATGTGCAATGACAGGGAAGGAGCATGGCCTAGTGGAAGTCAGGAGAAGACCCAGATTCTAGTCCAGGCTCTGCTACCAGCCTCCTGTGTGACCTCGGGTAAGTCCATTTACCTCCCCTTCCTTTGTTTACTCATCCATATAATGGGGATAAGATTACCTGTTCTCCCTATCTCTTAGGCTGTGAGCCCCACATGGGGCAGGGCCTCCCTGATTTAGTTATCTTGTATGGTGTAGTGGATAGAGCATGGCCTTGGGAGTCAGAAGGTCATGGGTTCTAATCCCAGCTCTACCACTTGTCTGCTGGGTGACCTTGGGCAAGTCATTTCACTTCTCTGTGTCTCAATTGTAAAAATTGGGGATTAAGAGTGTGAGCCCAGTGTGGGACAGGGACTGTTTCCAACCTGGTTAACTTGTATCTATCTGAGTGCTTAGAACAGTGCTTGGCACATCGTGAGCACTTAAGTACCATAATCACTATGATTATTATTACTCCAGTGCTTGACCTTCAGAAAACACCTAATACTGTGACTAATTAAGCAGTTAGAAGTAAACTATCGGTTCTTTTCAGAGTTTCATATTGTAAAACACAGTGGCTAGATAAAGAAAACTGTTACATTTGCTCTGGAAATTTTGGCAAATGTTGGTCATCAGTCACCATTTGGCACCAAGTTCTCCCCTAGGATGGAAAGAATGCCAACATTGTTATTGCTTTTTAGAAACAAAATTTCAGTACAACATCTGATGACTTACTTGAACTATTCAAATGAAGCCATCATCCATAAAGCCTACTAGAGGTGCTTGGGAAAGTACAAAAGAGAAGACACGATCCCCATTCTCAAGGAGCTTACAGTGTAAATGTTAGACTAATTTGACAGAAGCTCATTCTCTTGGCTTCTAGGGCACAGTGCAAGGCCCATCTGCTTAAAGAAGTTTACATCTGTGAAGCATGGGAGTGTCAGCTAGCTGAGGGTTCCATCTGGGATATTTTTTCTCTTAGATCAGCGGCATCATCTTTCTCCTGGTGCTGTGGTCAGAACCCCTCATCCCTGGTCTGGAATTTATTATCCGAGTCCAGTGGCTCTTAACTTGTACCTCAGTTTCCTCTCCTGTAAAATGGGACTGATAATACTGATCTACCTCATAGCTCATCCTTTAGACTATAAGCTCACTGTAGGCAGGGAATATGTCTACCAACTCTGTTGTAATGTACTCTCCCAAGGGCTTGGACAGCACTCTGCACACAGTAAGTGCTCAATAAATGCCATCGATTAATTGACTGCTTTCTAGGAGGAATCATTTATAAACATGATTCCCAAGCCCTTGGAGAATATAAAGTGCCCACCTGAATGCATAATAACAAAGAACCCTGAGACGTATCCACTAGTTACCTCTTTATAAACATGGAATATTGTAATAATAAGGGCATAAGAAATAGCCAGAGAAAGCAGAATTTAAGTTGTCTTGATGGTAGACACTTGACACCAAATATTTACAAGCATACAAGGATTTCCCTGAAGTATAAACACAGTAAAAGAACATTTTACTTCATTGTTCTATTTATTTCCTTTAGAGCAAAGGGCCAGTAGATTATAAAAAATGTTTGATGTATTCCAAAGAGCAACTTCCTGTGGCTAGCAGCCTTTGTCAGTCACTCTTTCCAGAGGCTCGGTGAGGGAAAGAAAAGCGTGACTGGACCCTTGAGCTCATAAGTTGGCATAACCTTTGCCAGTCACAATGCATCAGAAACCTGCCCATGGCACTTTGCATCACATCACTGCCTAGTTTTCAGTTGACCAAATGGAAAGAGCATAAGTCTGGGAGTCCTCATCTCTACCACTGCTAGCCTGCTGTTGGTGGGTGGACAAGTCACTTAACCTCTTTGGGACCCAGTTTCCTCCTCTGTTAAATGGGGTTAATAATCCCTCCCCTGCCTCATAGAGATGTGATCATTGATGGGCAAGTGCATTGGAAAATCAAAGTGGTCTACAGAGTTAAAGGATTCTCAGTCTCCAGTGATTTTCTTGATAGACCCATGAGTATGCACAGTTGCCAGCTGCTACTTTGGGGGCAGGTAATGAGGTTGGGAGTTGCACAGAACATGGATAAAGCAGAAAATCTGGGCTGAGCCCTAACATTCAGGAAGAGGATTTAGTGTGCGGTTGGTCTCTTAGCCCCTTCTATTCCCAGTTTTCAGAAGCAGAATTCCCATCAGAGGCTGAACCAATTAAAAAAAAAATAGGGGTGTGGATGATCTGGGGGACCTTGACAACTGCTTGGTTGGACTTTGGGGACTGCCCTGAGGCAATGACAGAATGGGAGGTGAAGGCAGCAGGAAGCAAAAAGGGAAAGGGAATCCAGGACAAGGAGCGCAGTGGAAAGACACGAGAGGGAGGGAGAAAGAGGAGGAAACAGAGCATTTCGCTCCCCCTACCATTCTGTTCTGACTGTAACTGCTGGGAATTATTATTATTAAGTGCCGCCGAGTCAATTCCGATTCACAGCGACTTCATGGATGTACTTTCTCCAGAACGTCCGGTCCTCTGCCATATTCTGCCACCTTTCTCACGGTTCTTCCTTTATCGTTGTTATGGTCTCTATCCATCTAGCTGCCGGTCTGCCTCTTCCATGTTTCCCCTGGACTTTTCCTAACATTAGTGTCTTCTCCGGAGAATAGGTCCTCCTGATTATGTGTCCAAAATATGCTAATCTAAGTCGAGTCATTTGGCCTTCCAAAGACCACTTTGGTTTTATTTGCTCCAAAATCCATTTGTTTGTCTTTCAGGTAGTCCATGGTATTCGCAAAGGCCTTCTCCAACACCACATTTCAAAAGAATTGAAATTCTTTCTAACCTGTTCTTTCACTGTCCAGCTTTCGGAGCCATACACTGTCACTGGAAACACCATAGACTTGATCATTTGTATTTTAGTGGTAATTGTTACATTGGCACATTTCATGACATTTTCCAGGCTCTTCATAGCATGTCTTTCCAACATTAATCTTTTGGTGTATTTCTCAGCTACTAGTTCCTTTATTATTGATTATTAATCCCAGGAGACAAAAATTGTCAACTATTTCAATCTTCTCTCCATCCACTACAAATGTCTTAAAGTTGTCATGATCTTTTTCTTGACATTCAAATATAGGCTCATCAACTGTTGGGAAGGAGGCATATATATCAGCCTTAGTCCCTTCCAGCCTAGTAGAGCAGACAGCAGTTATGGGTGGTAGGGAGTGGAGGTTTGTGATATGGGAACTGGGTGGTTTGCCACCAAGTGAGAAGGGTACGCGCCATAACCTCTGGATACAGGCAGTGGGAGTCAAATATATTTGTAAACTTTGGGAATTGTAGGAGAAGCACAGCACCCTACATTGAGCCCCTTGAGTAGAGAGAGCACCATAAAGGGACAGATATGGCCAGAGACCTCCAGGATATTTATAGGGCAAAAAGAGAAGGAAAGACAGAGAACAGAAAGAGACTGACAGAGATAGAGACAGATCCAGAGAAAGACTGAGGAACAGAAACAAGAACTGCTGGTTCAACAAAAAGAAGAGACAGCCATAGTCAGCTGGAGAGATAAAGACAGTGAGAAACAGAGAGTGAGAAAGAGAAATAGAAACAATAATAATTGTATTAAGTGCTTACTCTGTGCCAAACACTGTTCTAAGCGCTGGAAGGAGAGGTAGAGAAAGATAGAAGAAAAGGCAGAACTCCTTGGGGCACTCTGGGCCCATTCGCAGTGACACAGCCAAAATCAGACCCAGGACCCAAGGCCAAAGAGTTAGTGGGTTATTCTACCACTGCAGAGAGATGGTCACAGAGGTGAGATGGTCACAGAGGTTTGCAAACGAACAGGGCATTGTGCTCATTCATTTGTTCATTCAGTCATTTATTCAGCGCTTACTATGTGCAGAGCACTGTACTAAGTGCTTGGAAAGTATAATTCAGCAATAGAGACAATCCCTGCCCACCCCAGGCTTACAGTCTAGAAGAGAGGAGACAGACATCAAAACAAGTAAACAGGCATCAGAAACGCAGGGCTCATCCAAAGGTCGAAACTAGACCCCTGAAGACTTAAAAATTAAGAGTCTCAGATAAAATGGTTTGGTACAGTTCCAAAAAAAAGTAAAAATCAAGCAATTAAACAGAAGCTCCTCTCTACCCACCCTGCTGCATGACTAACTGACAAGGGTGGAAAGGGCAGCAGAGGGAAAGGCCATCCATTCAAAAATGGAAAGTTCACCCAAGTAAGGATGACAGGAAAATCCATAAAGAGTGGCAGATCAGATACTAGCAAAAAAAGATAGGTCCAAGAGGACTCTGAAGAGGAAGGTTTAATCAATAATAATGATGTAATTGTAGTATTTGTTAAGCACTTACTATGTGCCAAACACTGTATTAAGTGCTGGGGTAACTACAAAATCATCAGGTCAGGCACAGTCCCTGTCCCACATGGGGCTCTCTGTCTAAGTAGGAGAGAGAACAGATATTCCATCCCCATTTTACAGATGAGGAGACCGAGGTCCTGAGAAGTGAAGTGATTTCCCCAGGGTCACACAGCAGGCAAGTGGCCGAGCTGGAATTAGACTGCAGCTCCTCTGACTCCCAGGCCCATGCTCTTCCCACTAGGCCATGCAACCTATTGAGTGTCTACTGTAGGCAGAACCCTGTAATAAGTGCTTAGGAGATTGCAGTAGATTTAGTGCACATGAATCCTGCCCTCAGGGACCTTCCAGTCTATCGGAGACAGAAAGGAAAATAAGTTACAGATAAGAGGAAGTAATAGAGCATAAAGCTATGTATATAAGTGCTATGGGGACTTGTGAGTCCTTAAGTGCTTAGGTGACATGGAAACGTTGACGTGGCAGTTGGGAGATATAAAGTAGGGAGATTAGAAATCAATTGGAGAAGATTTCTTGGAGGAGATGTGAAGATGGAGAGAAGCAGCATGGCCTAGTAGGAAGAGCTTGGGCCTGTGAGTCAGAGGACCTGGGTTTGAATCCTGGCTCCACCACTTGTCTGCTCTGTGACCTTGGGCAAGTCACTTAACCTCTCTATGCCACAGTTTTCTCAATTCTGCAAAATGGGGATAAAGATGGTGAGCCCTATGTGGGACAGGGACTGAGTCCAACCCGATTATCTTGTATCTACCCCAGCATTTAGTACAGTGCCTGGCACATAGTAAGGGCTTAACAAATGCAACAATGATTATTATTATTATATCAAAAACTGGAGGCCAAGCATGTCTTTAAATGTTTGTCCTTACCACCTCTTCCCTGCCTGTCTCCCGTGACTTTCATGTCCTCATTCAATCATATGTATTGAGTGCTTACTGTGTGCCAAGCACTGTACTAAGTGCTTATGTCCTCCATTTCAGTTCATTATAGAGCAGCTGCTTGGGAATCCTGCTACCATCCATTATTTTCACATGTCTAATGTGGGCAAAGTTATGCTGTTGTGTATGTTGCCTCGATGCTGACTGTGTTCCAGGTCCTACTTTTGATGATCCTGACCATCCATTCGATGTTGAGTATGGTTCAGAGGTTACTCTAGTGAAGCTGCTTGAAGTTACTGACCAGTTTTGGGCCCCTGTTTCATCTATAAAATGGGAAAATGAATTTCTATCTTGCTTTATGTCACAGGAATGCTGTGAGGACAAATGATATAACTGATGTAAAAGCAAGCAATCGATGGAATTTATTGAGTGCTTACTGTGTGCAGAGAACTGTATTCAGCACTTGGGAGAGTACAATAGGCCAATATGTTCCCTGCCCACCAGGAGCTTACAGTTTACAGGAGACAGACAATATAAATCACAGGTACGTACGTAAGTGCTGTGGGACAGAGGTTGGGGTGAATATCAAATGCTTAAAGGGTACAGATCCAAGCGCACAGGTGATGCAGAAGGGAGAGGGAGTGGGGGAAATGCAAGCTTAGTAGGGGAAGACCTCTTGGAGATGTGATTTTAATAAGGCTTTGAAGGTGGGGAGAGAGATGGTCTGTCATATACGAAGGGGGAGTGAGTTCCAGGCCAGAAGGAGGACGTGGGTGAGGAGGATGAACTCGAGTTATAGCGAATAGGTTGGCATTAGAGGAACACATGTGGACTGGGTTGTAATAGAGAAGCAGTGAGGTAATTTAGGAGGGGGCAAGCTGATTGGATGCTTTAAAGCCAACGGTAAGAAGTTTCTGGGGATACACATACCAGAATGACTTTGACAGAGAAGGGAAGTTCTGAAGAGAGTGCATCCATGGAGTTGCTATGGACAGAAATGACTCGACGGCTTTGGAAGGAGAAGAAAGAGAGGAGTTTCTGTTTGGTAAGGAGGTGGATGGGCAACCACTGGAGATCTTTGAGGAGTTGGGGAGGCATGAAAACTGAAAAATGATCTAGGCAGCAGCATGAAGGACTTGAAATGGACAGAGACAGGAGGCAGGGAGGTCAGTGAGAAGGCTGATGCAGTAGTCAAGGTGTGATATGATAAGTGCCTGGATCAGCATGGTAGCAGTTTGGATGAAGAGGAAAGGGCAGTTTCTAGAGATGTTGGGAAGGTAGAACTGCCATGATTTGGGGACAGCTTGAATACGTGGGTTTAGAAAAGCAAGACTTTCTACAGAAGCTTTCTTAAGAAGCAGCATGGCTTAGCGGAAAAAACACGTGCTTGGGCGTCAGAAGACATGGGCTCTAATCCTGGCTCCACCAATTGTCTGCTGTGTGACCTTGGGCGAGCCACTTAACGTCTCTGTGCATCAGTTACCTCACCTGGAAAATGGGGATTAAGACTGTGAACCCCAATTGGGACAGCTTGATTACATTGTATCTACCCCAGTGCTTAGAACAGTACTTGGCACGTAGTAAGCGTTTAATGAATGCAATATTATTACAATTTCATCAGAATATTATGATTTTCAACTATGTTGGGACAACAGCTCAAAACTAATAACGCCCTAGGAAAGTGATTTAATTTCTATTTTACAAAGCTTTCAATGGGGGTAGAAATAGCGTTAAGTGATAATGCCAATTGAAAGCTGTCTGTTACCAGTATTAGTAAACTATGTTGTGTTGGGTAGTGCTTAATTTGTAATGAGAGAGGAACTGGCGCTCACACAATGATGTAACTGTATATTTTAAATTGGTAATGAATGACTTTGAATGTGTAGGGGAAGGTGTTGTCATGAGTACCAATGACAACAACCCTGCTTCATATATGGTCACAATGCAAGTATCAGAAAAGAAGTCTACTAGTGTTGTGCTGTGTGAGGGTTAGGTGTTTACAAACCTAAAACAGATTTTATTTTTACTTTCACAACTGAGTGCTCAAACACAGAAGTACCAGAAAAGGGGGTGGGGGCGGTGGGGACATTTAATATAGGGAGGGGTCTCTCCCAAGTGGCTAGTGCCTGGATCCTCATAGTCTTCCCATTCCTTCCGAGGTTGGTTCCTCCTTGCTATTTTTTCAACAAGGAGTTAGGGGTGGAGGTGGAAAAAACCAGAGGAAGGGAATTAGCTCCCCCCAACCCGCCCCCAGAAGGAGATTGCATCTGTCTGGTATGGTTTAAGGTTGATGATAATGCTATAAATATATTTCAACTTCACAATGGTACCTCTTAGGGTGGGCCATTTTACCTACCTATTACTGTACCTGAAGCCTCCTCCGGTTCTAGTTTTATTGCTCATTTACAATGTATTTGTATTTTCCCTTGGAAAAGTCACTCCCTGAGGACTACTTTTTATTTAATGGTATTTGTAAAGTGCGTATTATGTGCCAGGCACTGAACTACGCACAGGGGTAGATACAAGCTAATCAGGTTGGACACAGTCCATGTCCCATGTAGGGTTCATACTCTTAATCCCCATTTTACAGATGAGGTAACTGAGGCACAGAGAAGTGAAGAGACTTACCCAACGTCATGCAGCAGACAGTGGCAGAGCTAGGATTAGAACTCAGGTCCTCCGAACCCCGGGCCCATGCTCTTTCCAGCAGGCCACACTGCTTCTCAATCCTTTTTAGAATTAAAATTTTGCCCCCCTTGTGGCTTATGATTTTCACAGTGTTTTTTTTTTCAACTTTCTAAGTTTACATTTTCTAGAGTGTGGGAATATAAAGATGACAGGTGACATATGTCATTTAAATGAACCATCCTAATGAGAACACCCTACCTTAAAAATACTTTTGGGCAAGATAACTTCAAGTGCATGTGACACCAAAGGGGTTAGAAAGAATGGTTTATGAAAGTAAGATCTTTAGCAGTAGGACACCATGCAGATTTTTCCATAGCTAGGCTTAATGTGTTTGGAGTTTGGCTTCATTTACATGGACTTGTAATGACAAAATGTTATCTTGACCAGAAAAGACATTACAAATCATCCCAAAAGAGATCAAAGCATAAAATACATGACTTTTAAAAGTGGAATTTGTCAAGTGCTGACAGTAAATAAAAGATAATTCATTCCTTCAATTGTATTTATTGAACGCTTACTATGTGCAGAGCACTGTACTAAGTGCTTAGAATGTACAATTGGGCAACAGATACATTCCCTGCCCAGTGATGGGCTCACAGTTTTATGTGTCAGTGATATTTTTACTGTGTAAAAGTTTGGGGGTTCGGGGAAATAGAATCAGGAAAGAACCCATGACAGGGACACAAGTTCAAAGGGCCGTAGTGGGTGGGGAGAAGAAAGAGAGAAAGAAAGAGAAAGTTTTAATGGTTTACCTGGATACCAGCTGACTAACAGGAAGATTTATTGTTATGCAGGCCACTGACAACTAGTACATGCCTCTGATAACTTAAATGGGGAGGTTCTCACACTCCTGTTAGACTACTCTGTCTCTCATTTCCCCCCCTGCTGTCTCTTTCCTCCCTCCAAGCCCCCTGCTCCCTAAAAGCCCTGCCCAAAATGCACCTGTGAACTTGAAATGAAGAGTTGGCACTTATGCTGCTACTCACAGTCAAAATGAAGAAATCATGGGACTGTGAAATCCATGGTATTGGAAAAAAAAACATTGTAGGAGAAGGAGCATTGGAGTCAGGAGGACCTGGGTTCTAATCTTCCCGGCTCTGCCACTTGCCTGCTGCGTGACCTTGGGTGAGTCAGTTAACTTCTCCCTGATTTAGTTCCCTCGTCTGTAAAATGGGGATTAAGACTGTGAGCCTCGTGTGGGATAGGGGCCATGTCCAACCTGATTAGCTTGTATCTACCCCAGTGCTCAGTACAGTGCCTGGAACATACTAAGCGCTCAACAAATACTGAAATTATTATTACTATTACCCTGTAGCTCTCCCAAGGGAGGGCAAGTCAGATGATTTCCAAGAGCCTTATCCTTTAGGAACAGCGAACCCAGGATCGAGCAGAATGTTCAAACTTTCTTTCTGTAACTTATAAACTTGGTTCTTTTTCATGTCTGGGACTAGAGATGATGCATCTAGATCATCAAAAATAAGGCTTTAAGGATTCCCACGTGATTCCCTTGTCCAAAACCCCAATTTGCCGAATCAAGTTGAGGATAAACACCTGAAAATCCACCTTAGCTCTCCGGGGGGGGGCGTGAAGGAATAGATTACTAGGTTATGTCCTTAAACCAGATATGGCAGTTAACTATATTAGGCCATTAACTAAACCTAGAAGACAAACAAGTGCTGTTCTGCCGAACAATCAAGGCCGTGCCCGAGTTAAGAAAGTCGTTTTAAGCGAAACGGTATCAGTTGCCCAGGTTTCTATTTTGCTTATAGATTCAAGCCTTAGACCTGGTTCCTCGTGGGTTTAGGGGCCGACCGAACTGGGCGGTGGGAGGGTGTCCAGCCCCGACTGTCATCCTCGGGGTTAGATGCAAATCGAGATTGCTTTGGATTTTCCGGATGACTCGTTCGCCGTTTGAGCCACGTACCCCATTTTCGCTGGATCGTATTTATAATAATAATCATAATAATGTTGGTATTTGTTAAGCGCTTACTATGTGCAGAGCACTGTTCTAAGCGCTGGGGTATATACAGGGTAATCAGCTTGTCCCACGTGAGGCTCACAGTCTTAATCCCATTTTACAGATAACTAAGGCACAGTGAAGTGACTTGCCTATAGTCACACAGCTGACAAGCGGCGGAGCGGGGATTAGAACCCATGACCTCTGACTCCCAAGCCTAGGCTCTTTCCACTGATCGAGCGCTTACGGCGGGCAGGACGCTGTACTGGGCGCCCGGGAGAGTACGATACGACCATCAACACCTCCCTGCCCGCGGGGAGCTTAAAGGTCGTGGGTTCGAATGTCGGCTCTGCCACTTGTCAGCTGTGTGGCTGTGGGCGAGTCACTTAACTTCTCTGTGCCTCAGTTACCTCATCTGTAAAATGGGGATGAAGATTGTGAGCCTCATGTGGGACAACCTGATTACCTTGTATACCCCAGCGCTTAGAACAGTGGTCTGCACATAGTAAGCGCTTAACAAATACCAACATTATTATTATTATTATTAAAGTCTAGAGGGGGTGGAGAGGGGGGATCTCTTCTAGATGGAGCGTCCCCCCCCAAAGAACCGAAGGAAATAGAGGGAGAAGGGGGGTCTCTGAGGGTGCATCTTGGGGGGGGGGGGGGTTTGGTGCACGGATGTGGGGCCCCAGTAGGGGTCACTGCCGCCTCGATGCTCCCGCCTCCGACCCACCTGAGCGGCCCAATTGCCCCGGCTCAGGTGGAGCAAGCCCGAGTGGCTCGTGGTTCCGCCCGGGGAGCCACCTTCCCCCCTCCCCCCGCCCCTATCTTTCCGCCTTTTCCTCTCCCCTTCGGGTGGCTCCTGATCCCCGCCCCCCCTCGGCCGGGCAGGTGACGACCGCGACAACTTTGCCCGAGATCGGGCGGCAGCCGCAGGTTCGGGGGCAACTCCAATTCCTCCACGCCCCGAAGCGGGAGCCCCAAAGACGTTTCCCTTGCACCCAGCCTGTCGTGCCCCCCGCTAACTATGGTCCCGACGCGGGATCGCGGGGTTCTGGTGGGGGGCTGGGAGGGGGTGCGGCAGAGGGCCCGCCCCCGACGCCTTTCGGGGGTGGATGTGTTGTTCCACGGAGGGAGGGTCTGCTGACACAAAGACGTATCCTCTGCGGGGTGACCTGCCGGGGCAAAGGCGGGGGGCGGCAGCGGCTGGAGGAGGAGGAGGAGGGAGGAGGAGGAGGAGGAGCCCTGGTGCGCTGGGGCTGCGGGAAGGGAGGGGCGGCGGAGGCCAGACACATCTGGACCGGCCACTTGTCTCCCGCTCCCTCCGCGTCTCGTCTCTCCTCCAGGTCGAAGAGCCGCGGGAGGGAAGCGCAGGATGCGCGGAGCAGACCGGCCTTGGGGCTCGGCTGCAGCGGCAGCTTGGCCGGAGCGGGCCGGGGCCTGACGGCCGTCGCCGCCGGGCTGCCCCTTGACCACGCATCCTCCCCGGGGTCGGTGCGGAGGGTCAGGCTTCGCTGCCGGTCCCGTGTCCGCCCCTCCCCTTTCTCTCTCTCTCTCGACTTCGACACCCCGACACGTCCGGAGCCGACATGGGCTGTTTCTGTGCGGTCCCGGAAGAATTTTATTGCGAAGTTTTGCTCCTGGATGAGTCCAAGTTGCCCCTGACCACCCAGCAGCAGGGGATCAAGGTAAGGAGAGCTCGGGACGGTGGCTTTGTCTGTAGCTTTAGCGGTGGAGAGGGAGATGGGGTGACTGGTGCGCTTTATTAGGGCTACCCCCTCCCCCGGACACACTTTCTCAAGATGAAAACTTCTTCCATCCCCCCTTCCAAAAAAATAAATAAGCCCTTATCTGCAAATAGAGACAAATCCTCCCTCTCCCACCTTCCTGCCTAGCCCCCGAAAGGGGGAGCATCCAGGACGTCAGATCGGGCTGTCGAAGGGGGGGAGAAAAACCAACTGCGTTTTATCGAACTGCGATGTTGGAGCGACCCAGCGTTTGACTTCGAGATCTTCATCTTGTAACGAGAGAACTGGTTTTCTTTCCCATCGTGTTAAACATCACCGGGAGTGACTCAGAAATGACTTTGCTCTGGTTGGAAGTCATTAAAACGCAGCTACCATTGCAGAATCTCCCCTTTCATTCCCTCCTTCAGACACCCCACCAAAAGAAAAAAGAAAAAGGCTAGGTGTCCATGAAGGAAATCCGGTTTCTTAGGGATGATAGCCAAGCCATATGTCTGCTGTCCAGGTGTAAATTGTCAACAGTTTTATGCTCACATGTGTTTGGTCTTGCAACAGTGTTTCCACTACAATTCCAGCAGTGTGGGGTTTGGCTTTTTTTTTTTTCCCCTCCAACTTTAAACAGAGACGCTGTTGTCGGTCTGTCAGTTGACTTTTAAAATAATGTACCATTACTGAACGGTCTGGGGAGAGAAAATGCCATTTTAAATACGGCACATCAGTTTCTGAGAAGCGAAAATTTTCCTTATGTCCACTACTGTGCTTGAATGAAGTTCAGCCTTCTGGGGTGGCTGGGTCCTGGGCAATTTGGTGACGCTTACCTCCGGGAATCAGTCCCATAGCAACCTAAGTGCCTAGCTCTTGCCTGCTAGGGAAGATAGGATGGTTTCTCCAAGCTAACTGTAAGGCTTTGATCTTGCCATGATTTGTGAACATGATTCAGATGTACCCAGGTCTGATCATGGCTACCGGCAATTTAGAAAGACATCAGGGGCTCCAGTCATACTGCCCTGACCTTTACTAAAAGTATTCTGATTATTGTAATGAAAGAGCTGCTTCTGGCATTTAGAATTTCATTCGGAGTTACTCCTTACAAGCCAACAAAGCAAGTTTTCTTTGAGGTTTTTTTAATGTATCATTTTTTCTTTGTTTCAAAAGAGGAGGACTCAGTTGAGATGAAAAGGTAGACTCTCCAGAGTGGAGGAGCATTCTGGTCTACTGGGTAGATAAACAAGATCAGAAGAATCCCTAATTCAGCCTAGATTTTTTTTTTAACTCTGTGTGTGTGTGTGTGTGTCTTGAAAAGCTAGTTTGGGGGAAGATTACTGTGATCAGAAAACAAAAAGGACATATCTTCTTAGTCCAAAGTCCCAAGTTATCCAGAGGATGAGCTTACTGTGTTGCCCAAACCACAGCGTGCCGAGCATCACCTCAATCAGTCAGTGGTATTTACTGTTAGCTTTCTTTGTGCAGAGCACTGTACTAAGCACTTGGGAGAGTACAATATAACTACATTAGAGGACACGCTCCCGGCCCATTCTGAGTTTACATTCCAGAGGGGTATACCTCTAGTTGGTATACCTTACATTGTACCATCAGGGTAAGGACATTGGTTTCAAATCGGGGGTGGGGTGGAATTGTGACAGGAACAGGAGCCTGAGACTAATAGCCCCTTTTGTAATGGTTTTTTAAAACCTCGTGGCACTTATCGTGGCTTGGGGATGGTTTGGTGATTCAAAGACAATAACCACTTTTAATAATACTGTTATTTTAGATATATGCCATATATATAATTGATAATTTAAATGGGCTTTTATTGGAAGTAATCATTTCTCAACAGGCTTAGCCTGTTCAAGGGTCACAAAAGCCTGTCACAATTAGTTTGGCCACACATTCATTCAGTCGTATATAGTGAGCGCCTACCATATGCAGAACACTACTAAGCGCTTGGGAAGCACAAGACAACAATAATCAGTGATGTGACACAGATGTCTATAATAAAACTTATAGAGCCGTCGTTATTTATTGAAAGCCCATCCATCCAGGTTGTGGTGTGAGGTTGTGTATAACTTTTCCCACCTCCTATTCCCTTTAAAATTCTGTTCAGATTTCATGTGTATCGTTCTTACCGCTCACAATTGAAATATGCTAGCCTTTAAATGAAGGTGGTGGCAGTGTTTTCAAGTTTAGCAGCTAACAGCTACTATTGTAGTTTTTACTCCTTGTAAAGTGGGTAATGATATTGTTGAGCAGTTGCTTCTCCCCAGTGAAAACAAAAGCAAAAAGTGATGCCAATATCAACTGAGCTTTATTGTTTTGAAAATAGAGTGCTAGTTAAATCGGTGTCTGTATTTTGTTCAAGGTAATTCTCAAATTATTTACTGTTTGGAGAATTCATCATTTTTTGCTTTTATGGTTAAAGGAAAGCTAATTAAGTGCACTTTTTTCCCCCCTCAAAGTAGTGAATCTTGAGAATACTTTTTTCACATAGGACCAATGAGAAAAGCATCCCAATCTTTATAAATGCACTTTCATTGCCTCTAGTGAGTCTCATAAGTGTCAAAATGAGCAAGGTGAGCCATAGAAAGTTTCAATAAAGCAAGATTCTATAGAGTAAATTTAGTAAGATATTAACCTGGGAATACATCTTTCCAACTTTCTCATTAACTTGTATTTTAAACCAACAGTGTGAGAAGCGGTGTGGCCTAGTGGAAGAGCACGGGCCTGCTAGTCAGAGGACCTGGGTTATAGTCCCGGCTCCGCCATGTGTCTGCTGTGTGACTTTGGGCGGTCATGTAACTTCTCTGTGGCTCAGTTCCCTCATCTGCGAAATGGGGATGCATTGTCTATTCTCCCTCCTACTTAGACTGAGAGTCCCACTTGGGACATGATTATTTTGTATCTGCCCCCGGTGCTTAGTACAGTGCTTGATACATAGTGAGCACTTGACAAACACCATATCATAACTTCCTCACTTTTGAAATTGGTTGCCATATTCAATACTTTGAATTGGCTTGTTCATAGAAACTGCAAATTCAAAACAGGCTAGCATCATAAGGTTGCTACATTTCTTTTTTTGACTTTGTGTTCCTCGTGAATGATTGAGCTTACCACATTAACACTTTGGCGTTCCGTGCATGTGATCAGGACTTTTTGATGTTCTATTTTTAAAATATTTATATAGCATTTTATGGCTTGGAGAGAGATCGAAATCTTGTGTTTTTCTGTGATGTGCATTCTTTGGAAATAATGTTTGGTTCATGGTCATCTTCTGTACAGCATCAAAATGCTTATTGGTGATTGGCATCCAACTTCAACGTGTATATTTTCAGTAGTGTGGACATCATTTCTTTGGGTCGAATGCACACTTTTTTTTCTTTTCAAACTTGGAAGTTTCGGGGGCGAGCGAAAATGACACTTGATTTTACATTAGCTATAAATTGTGCAGGTTTTTCTTCTGACTTTTCAAAATAAGATAATAGCTACCCATAATTAGAATTTCATTTGAACAGCAGACTTTTACCCTTAACTGAATATGAGAAAGGCTTGGGAAAAGCCTCTTTTAAATCAGTCTGAAATCCTTCTAATATTTCCGAAGACACTTCATCAGGTTTCTATCATTTTGTGTTGTTATGGTATAATCATTGTCACCTGGTTTTGTCAACATCTTTTGTTAGAACTCTAGTGAATATTGCAGACAAGACATTTCCTAGAGCGGGCAGGAGGCTCCAATAGTTGCTCTTGCCTCCCAGCAGGGCTGTATCTAAACCATCCCAGGTCCAGATGGTGGTTGATTCACAAAGATCTGTAGGGAAGGGAACTACTATCTTCTTCCTCCGTTCTGGGACTCCCACTGTAATGTCAGAATATTCATTTCTTATGACTGATGTGAACTCCTTGTAGCCCACGTCAATTTTCCCTTTATGGCTGTATGCTGAGCAGCTTCATTGCTTTGGGGTGGTGACCGGGGCGGGGGTTGGACAACAGGCTGGAAACTGAGCATTCCTCTCCCGGTCCTGCCACTGACCTCCAGTGTGGCTTTGGGCTAAGAGCCTGGGGTTTTCATTTGCAAGGGGAAGGTCTTGCAAATTTGTGCGTCTCAGAAGATGGATGTGGCCCTGTCATTTTCTGTGGACAGATGGGATCCATGCACCAAGCCTCAGGAGACTGTTGAAATAACAGCACTGGGTAATTAAAGAAAAATAAATATCCATGCCACGCTACTGAAACCAAATATTGAGCCTGGCTCCCCCTGAATTCAGAGAGATTGTAAATTCAGCTTTGTGAGGCAGAAGTCACCCCTTTGTTCTACTACCTGAATTCCACACCCTTCTAAATATGGGAGAATTAAATTCATTGAGTACTTGCTAGTCCCATTCATAGAAGGTAAAAAGGTGATGCATCTTTTCCACTTGGACAGTTCCTTAAGGTTTTTTTTACCTTTATCCCATGTCTCTCTTGTTCATAGAGCTGCCTTGAAGGCAGTAGGACTTCATGTGGAAGAGTTACATAGTTGCGTATCACTCTCTGTAACTTGAGTTAACACTTGCGTGAAATAATTACATTTAATTTCAGTGGGGAATAAGCGTCCCCTAATCCATAAACCAAGAGCACTAACTATTTTCGCTGTGAAACACCATTAAGGAAAAGTTAAACAGGCCAGTTTATAGTTTTCCAGTCCTTGGTAGCATTGGTCATTATACTGTATAACTAGCCTGTAATTAGCATGGCATGCAAGGTGAAGTTTTATAATTGATACTAATAATCAGTGATCGATTATAGGGACAGGGTGTGGTGACAACCAGTTTCTTATGCTTGCTGCTTTCACTTTTATAAAATCAAAATTCTTGCCTACCCTGGTTTAAGATTTGAAAATTACTTTAGCATCTGCCAAACCATTTCAGTGAAGATTCTTTATGTGCTCTTAAGAGTACATTAAGCCTTTGGAAAGGGACTTGCGAATGACAGTAAGTAGTATATTCATATTTATCGTCAGTGTCATTCTCATCACTGGCATGTGTGTTCGAAACGTCTTATGCCTGTTCTTTTTATAATTTTTATTTTAAAGCTCATCCAAATTGTGCTTAAATGCCATTTCTATTCTGGCTATCGATGAACAGCTTTTAGTGACCAGGTAGGAGTTTACTAATATCCATGACATTATCCTTTAATGGATATCCTAGGTTCCTTTTCTATTGTTTTGCAGTAGAAATTGTTTCCAAAACACAATAAAAGGCAAGATGCTTTCCTGTGAAGAATAAACATTAATTCCAAGTGCTCAGTACAGCGCTCTGCACACAGTAAGTACTCAGTAAATATTGCTTTGAAACACGGAACAACAAAACCTTTATTTTGAATTTAAAATCAAACCATACACACAAAACCCTGTGTTTCTTTGGAATCTCACTGGCCTAAAATAATATGGCCGGATCAGGGTTGATTAAATTCTTTGGATATGGCATGAGCCCTCTCCCTCTGGGTATTATCTGGTGATGAAGGGTTACAAGGACAAAGGACTTCATTTAACTTGAGGTAAAGTAACTAGTCCACAGAATTCCTGTCACCTATTTGAAATAGATTAGTAATTTTGCCCCAGTCTCTACAGATGAGACCAGCAATTTTTTTGTCCTCCAAGGAATCACCACATAATAAATGAATGCTGAGACACTTTCTTTTCCCCAGGTGCCCTTAACTAAATTAATGAAACCAATATGACAGCAAGACAGAAACCCATTAACTTTTAAATGAAGTTACCTCTTAATCATCCTGTGGTTTATGAAATAACATTACCAGGTTACTCGGTTTTGGGGTTTTGAGCAGACATTTCCTGAGGCAGCAAGAAATGAAAAAGAATTCTTTGTGCCATTTTAAAAACATTTTTCCAAATGTTGGTATCCAAAGGATTCCCTTTCCATGGGGTTGGCTAATAAATAGTGGGTCTAGAACATTAGACACAATAGAGTATGTATGTTCTTGACTTTTTTTTTTAAAGATATAAATCTCTTTGAAAATATTCAGAGGATAAAGGGTTTCAGCCACAATTTTACTCAAGTGGTATTTCATGATACTTTGTTATACAGCTTGTGGACTCCGGAGACAAGTCCATAGACCTACACCCGAATCGTTAACCAGAGGACGGACAGACGCTGTGAAAAGGACTGCAGGTCACCCTTGTCTGCCTTTTTGTACATGCTGTCGCCCAACTATCAGCCGTGTCATCTTTCACTGTGAAGAACAGCAGCGTGTCCTAATCAAAGCCGCTAACTTCAGTCAAGCTCCTAACTCTCGTTAGCTGAGCACGGTGAAATATGAAAACTAAGTGAAAATGACTGTCACCAGTTATTGAAGGGAGAGAAGGGCACAGGACAATATTTATTGGTTTAAAAAGACCAAAAGAATAAGGAGAATCTCATTGTGAAAAGTCTGTTGCCAAGATACTCTAATCCGTACTCATACAATGGATGGAAAACGCATGGCTGCAGGCGAATTCACACATACTGAACTGCTGAATAGCTGATTATAAGTTTTTAGCAGGACAACCAGAGTAGCGCAACAATTTCTTTCCTTTGCACTCTTTCCCCCTCAGCCTCATAAAATTAATGAGTATTAATTTCATGGATTTTAAGCGACATGGGGATGGCTGCTGTGCAGCTCAAGTGGCAATAATCGAGATAGGGCTTGTAAGACCCACCCCAATTTAGGTCTTTAAAAATGTAAAAATGATACCCCTTTAGTCGGATAACAGAATGAGATCTGTCAGAACCCTTTGTCCGAACACATTTTAACCTTATTTTACACCCAGACTAGTTTCAGAGCATAGGACAGGGCATAGCTTTAAAGCAATCTATTTGTTTTTACCCTCCTCTTCCTGTAAAGTGTTCCAGTTATGACAGGCCCTGCAAATTGGGGTTTGTCTGTCTGCTTAGTGCCTGACACTGCAAGTTCCTCCAGGCGGGGACTTAATTCTTTGTGTTTAGCTCAGCCTCATCTATGGCATGACTCTGCGCCTGGAATCATGCCACGTAAATAATGTTCACAACCCTCCTGTTGGTGCTGCTTTAGAAACAGCTGTGTTCTCTTTCAGTGCCATCCGTTCTGTCTGTAAGCAGCCAAATTACAGCCAAATGGGCATGTGGTGATGCCAGGGGCCAGCTGAGGGTGGTGGGTTGCGAAAAGGATAGAGAAAGGAAAAAGCAAGGGAAATGGTGGGGAGGAGAAAGGAAAAGAATAGGCATGGAGCACGTGAACTGAGAGGAGGAGGAGGAGGAGGAGAAAGGACAGTCGGGTCCCAGGAGTCTACTGATGAAGGGGGGGAAATAGCCCCAGAGGGGAAAAAAGTGGGGTGACAGTGGAGCTGGGGGAAACAAGGCAGAAGGGACGGAGATCAGGTGGGGATGAGGAGTTGACGTTGTGGCTCTTGAGACTGAGAGAGCGGGTTGGGTCGGTCCAAGCCTAGACTCTTTGGCCCCGTGCTTGGTCAACTGTGTTGGTCACAGGGTCGATTTAAGGCAGCGTGACCTCCGGTCCTAGGATTTCCTTTCTCACGGCTTCTGGGTGGTAACTTGTCGACTTTCCCCCCGAAACCGGTGTGCCGGGGAGGCGTGAGTGAGAATCATCATCAGTGGTATTTATTGAGGACTTACTGTGTGCAGAGCACTGTACTAAGCACTTGGAAGAGTACAATACACCAGAGTCGGTAGATAGATTCCTTGGCCACAATGTGCTTACAGTCTGGAGGATGCTTACAGGTTAGGTTTCAACTCTGTCGTTAGATGAGTATCAGGAAAGTACTAAAATTGTCTGGGGGTGGATTTGTGGTGAGCTTGGAAAAGGCTGTTTTGGGATTAAGTGATAGCAGCATTCAGTAACTCAGGCTGGGTCTGCAGTGGCTGAAACTGCACAAAATTTAGAAAAAAAAGAAAGACCACAGTGTCACTTACCATGCTATCATCCAAGCTTCGTTACCTTGGAAATTTAAAGATGGCGGCGAAAGGGGTGGTAAGGTGGAAGGAACATGGAGCCGAGAGCCAGAAGACCTGGATTCTAGTTTTGGTTCTGCCAATGACCTGCTGTGTAAACTTGGGCGAGTCACTTAACCTCTCTGTGCCTCTGTTCCTTCATTTGTAGAATGGGATAAGATACCTCCTCTCCTTCCCTCTTAGATTGTGAGTCCCAGGTGGAATGGGGACTGGGCCTGATCCGATTCTCTTGTGTCTACGCCAGCACTTGACACACAGTAAGCATTTAGTAAGTACCTTAATTATTACAAGGGCTGACGATTGAGTTCTGGGATTAGGTAGTGATAGGCCCAGTCTAACAGTATCGTGAGGGAAGGCCCTCTGCACTGTGGTGCCCTTGCTGATTGATGCCAGAATCTGGAATGCTTAATACAGCCTTGTTCCTGTTTGGAAAAGTTTTATCAGCTCGGCCCACATTTACTGGCGTTGCTCTCCAAAGCTTCTTCTTCCTTCCGGAAACATTAAGCCAAATTGAACACACCTGAATGTACAGCTATGTGCACTCAGGATTTATCCACCCAGGCACATTTCCCCAAATGCTTAATGAAAAATTAAAGGAAGGAAAGGTGGGGAAGACAAGATCATAGTTTTTTGAGGTTCTTTTTTTCCAAAGCAGAATGCTTGAGTGTGAAGGGCAGGGAGGTGACCAGAATGGGGGAATGAGAGAGTTTATTAAGATTTTCAGACCACCTGAAGCCTGGCCAGATTACCTCTTAGCCTCTGAGCAGGTGGGTTTATGTTAATCTGCACTGTTGGTTTCATGAGCAAACAGGCTTTCTAGCTGCAGTGAAAAATCTGTTACCGTGGAGTTTCTTTTCTGCCTATTGTATGAAATATTCATATCTTGGCATTTTGGAAAATGCTTGTTTAGCTAAAGTAAAAGACCCGGAAGCAGAGGGATCTGTCTCGGAGTCTATACTTTGGTGTGCAGTGCCAAATAACGGTTTCCTTAGCACCTGAAGAAAGGAGGGAGGGAAGAGGGGTGGGGAGAGGTAAATGCTCTGTCCTTGAAAAGCTTCAGATGGGGGTGAGTCTGGTAGGAGGCTAATGGACTTTCTTTGTTGCTGATGATTGCCTGGTTCCTTTTGATTTTGTTTAGAAGGGCTTTTTGATAAAGTCTATTCAAGGTAGCTCCTTATTATTTTTGATGGGATAGAGCTCCCTTCATTCCTCACAGCCAGTACCTGAAGGTAGAAGTTGAGGGGACTCCAAGGCGATGAGGGATTGGCAAAATGGGATTTATCTTGGGAAAGCAACACAAAACTTTTAGGTTGAGCTATCACAGGGGTATGTGGAGCCTGCTTCACCAAAGAACAGGAGTGGGGATAGCTGCCTTGGGGAAGTGGAAGCTCCGGCTCCATCTTACTCATGGGTCCACACCACCCTAACCTTGCCTTTGTGGGCCACACACCCATGCGATAGTCCCTCATGGAGGGTCTCTGGGAATACCGTTTTAGGGAATGAGAATGGCATAAGATTGTAGACTGTAGATGGGAAGCTCTTTGTGGGCAGGGATTGTGTCTACCAACTCTGTTGTACTGTACTTTGCCAAGTAGAGTGCTCTGCACACAGTAAATCCCCAATAAATACCGTTGATTGAGACTGGAATGCTTTTGGAATTAGCAGGTAGAGGTGCCATTACCTGACAGTCACTGATAAAGTGAAGGTGTGTTTGTTCTTTGCAGTGGAGAACTCCAGAGAGAGATGCAGAGCTAATCAATCAGTCGTATTTGCTTACTGTGAGCAGGCGCTTGGGAGAATGCAATATAACAGAGTTGGTAGACCCATTCCCTGCCCACAACAAGCTTACAGGCTAGAGGGGGAGATAAACCTTAATACAAATAAATATAGACATGTACAGAAGTGCTGAGGGAGGAGTGAATAAAGGGAGCAAATCCATGTGCAACTCCTGACTACCCCAGCTAGCTTCTCGTCGATGGAGGTTGCCCCTCAACATCCTGGTCTGTTTAGTGTAACGGTACTAGTGAAGGTTGTTGAAGGTTAAAGGTGAAAGCGAATCTCGTTGTGTATCTGGTTGATCTTAGGAGGAAGCAGCCGTCAAGATCAGCCTGGTCAAATTGCCTAGCGGAAATAGCTAAATTATATTTAGAGAGCATCGATCACATGTTGGAGGCATTCTTCAAGAATGTGGATGGTGTGATCTAGTTGACTGGCTGGCATTACTTTTTAAGATTCTACCCAGGGGATAATGGTCCAGTAACCAACTTAAGAGTGAGACAGCTGGAGAGCTAGGGTGAAACTTTTTTTTTTCCCCTCTCTAAAGCAGCAGTCATGATATGGCCAATCAGGCCCCTTGGAAAAAAGCAGTGGCTTATAAGCTAAGTTGGTGATGAGGCAGCCTTTGTGCGAGTTGAATGGTCCTAGTTTGGGGGCCTTGTGAACTGTGTTAAGGAAACTATTATTATCTGAACTCTTTAGTCAAGGAGCCCCCGAAGGACTTCCTTTTGATGGATGAGATTCCCTTTGAAGAAGCCCCACTGCCATTTGCACTGTGACATGTGGAGGAAGTCAGTGTCATGGAAACAGTGGTATTGGCGGTGTGATGACGATGGGAGAACAGATCTGTGAAATCAGATCCGTGGTAGGCAAACCGAATGTTGGGCATAATGAATCAAAATAAGTTGGGCCCATTGAATGCTTTTCCAAGTTATATGTTGCTAATTTCTATGTGGCTTAGTGGAAAAAACCTGGCCCTGGGAAGCAAAGGACCTGGGTTCTGATCCTGCTGTGCTACGTACCTGCTGTGGGACCTTGGGAGAGTCACTTAACTTCTCTGTGCTTCAGTTCCTTCATCTGTAAAATTGAATCTCCATCGAACCTGTTCCCCCTCCTGCATAGACTGTGAGCCCCATGTAGGACATGATGATCTTGTATCAACTTGGAAGTAGCATGGCGTAGTGGTTAGAGCATGGACCTGAGAGTCAGAAGGTCATGGGTTCTATTTCCACCTCTGCCACTTGTTTGTTGTGTGGCCTTGGGCAAGTCATTTCACTTCTCTGGGCCTCAGTTACCTTATCTGTAAAATGGGGATTGAGACTGTGAGTCCTATGTGGGACAGGGACTGTTTCCAACCCAATTTGCTTGTCTGCATCTCAGCACTTAGTACAGTTCCTGGCATATATAGTAAGCACTTAACAAATGCCAAAGTTGGTGTTGTTAATAATCTATCGCAGTGCCTAGTACAGTGCTTGGCACATAGCAAGCACTTAGCAAATTCTACAATTATTCTTGTTCTGCCTCAACCACTTTAGAATTTATTAACCCCAAAATAAGAATTAAATACCTGTTATTTATAAGCTCCTGGAGGGCAGGGATCATGTCTACCAACTCTGCTGTACTCCCCCAAGGGCTTAATACAGTGCTCTGTACACAGGAAGTGCTCAATGAATACCACTGATTGATTTTTGCCTCTATCATCTAATCCTATGTTCAGCTCTCTCCAAATTATCTTGCTGTCTTCCCTGAAACTTCAGTTAAACACCTATTTAAACACAGTTGTCGGGGCGGCGGGGGGTGGAGTATATGCTACATAATGTAAGGACTATTTTTGCCCCGAAACAGACTTTTTAAAATGGTGTTGAAGTGCTTGCTATGTGTCAGGCACTAAACTAAGCACTGGGATAGACAGAAGAGAATCAGGTTGGACCCCAGTCCCTGCCCCAAATAGGACTCACAAGTCTTAATCCTCATTTTACAGATCATGCAATTGAGGCACAGAGAAGTGAAGTGACTTGCCCAAGGTCACACAGCAGACAAATGGTGGAGCTGGGATTAGAATCCAGGTCCTCTGACTCCCAGGCCTGTGATATTTTCACTAGGCCACCAGGCTTCTCTACTTTATTACTCCTTTGTAATACAAACTGTTTTGAAATGTCAGCGGAGGTATTGGCACCTCGATATAAAAAGCCATTTATTGAGCGCCTTATTGATGCAAAAGCACTTTACTAGGTGTCGAGCAGAGTTACAAAAGAAGCCGTAGTCCCTTTTAGTTGTATTCTGATGACCACAGGGTCACAAGCGGACTCGCAGCCGGGTGACTTGAATTTAAATGCCCTTTGAAAATAATTCAGATTAGTTATGGAAAAAGTATTGTGATATTTCACTTAGCTTTTATGTATTTTGAATCAGCAGCTGTGCCGCAAAATGCAGTTGTCTGCATTTGATTGGATTCCTGAGACAGATTTTGATTTTTAAACATCTGTGTAAACTCCCAGTGGTAGCAGTGCAGTCTGGTTTTGGAGTCAACAGCCTTGCTTTTTGATTTAGCCATTTTAGATCTTTTCTTGTCTGCCCTACATGCAGCATAAAAGGGGGAAGGGGAAGTCCAGGTGCAATTGTTTGTGATAGTTATCATCCATAGTAATTAGTATAAAAATAGAATTTACTATGTGCTTATCATGTGCAAAGCACTGTAGTAAATGCTGGGAAAATGCACTTTTTAAAATTCAAGGTATTTAAGTACTTACTATATGTCAAACACTGTTGTAAGCACTGGGGTAGATACAAGTTAATGAGTCCCTATCCCACATGGGATTCACAGTCTAGGAGGGAGAACAGGAGAGAACTGAGGCACAAGATATTGCAGTGACTTGCCCAAGGTCACAGCAAGCAATCTGCAAAGCCGGGATTAGAACCCAGGTCCTTTGACGCCCAGGTTCATTCCACTAGGCAATACTGCCTCTCTAACTTGGCTAAAAGTAACAAGATCCCTGCCCCTCAAGGAACTCACAATCCAAGAATAGGGGCAGAGCGGGCTGGGGAAAAGAGGGTTTGACAGTAGACACAGAAGAAAGAGAAAAGAAAAAACAGAAACAAAAGACAAGAGTAAATATTAAATTGTTTTTGTTTGCTTTGTTAATGGCTTAATGTGTGCCAGGCACTGTCTTAAACACTGGGGTAGATATAAGCTAATCACGTTGGACCCAATCCGTGACCTACATGGGGCTCCCAGTCTTAATCCAATTTGTGCAGAAAGGAAACTGAGGTACTGAGAAGTTAAGTGATTTGTCCAAGGTCACCCTGCAGGCAAGTAGCAGGGTTGGGATTGGAACCCAGGTCCTCTGCCTCCCAGACTCTTTCCTCTAGGCCACCCACTTGCTATGGGGCTGAAGGTGAGTTAAGATGAGGGAATTAAGGCATTTTGTGTAGGGTTTTCTCTACAGCAGAAATTATTTTGTCCTTTTGGTTTATAATTGAATTTAAAAGGCCACCATATAGATTGAGTTTGCTGTCTCCTAATATTAACAGAAAACGTTGAGTGAATACAATTTAGGAGAGTTGGAGTGTTTTGAATCACATGCTGCTCAAAGTAGAAGGCCTTTTAGAGAGCAGGTTCTGTTCTGTACAATTCACATACATTTTTGATTTTACAAGTACAGAGAAGCTTACCTATTTGTCAAATCCAATGCCACCATTTTGTTAGTTTGATTGGATTGGTGGTTCTTAGATTATTTCTGAGCACAGGGAAAGGATTGAAATTGACAATTTGGAACAAAGGGCTAAACCCTTTTAGAACAGAGCAATCAAAGAGTTTCACCATATCACCAAAAACAGTACAGGAGTTACTTCTTTCTATGGACACAGACATTTGTAGGGCAATTAGTGGGCATAAGATGAAAAAATATATCTGCTGATCCTAAGGGAGTGCCTAGGGGAACACTGGGGAACATTTTAAAGCGAGAAGCAGCGTGGCTCAGTGGAAAGAGCATGGGCTTTGGAGTCAGGGCTCATGAGTTCGAATCCCAGCTCTGCCACTTGTCGGCTGTGTGACTGTGGGCAAGTCACTTAACTTCTCTGTGCCTCAGTTCCCTCATCTGTAAAATGGGGATTAAGACTGTGAGCCCCACGTGGGACAACCTGATTCCCCTATGTCTACCCCAGTGCTTAGAACAGTGCTCGGCACATAGTAAGCGCTTAACAAATACCAACATTATTATTTTAAAGGAAACCTAAAAGATACAAGAGAAACAACTGTTCTCTTGTGAGGGAAGTTTGATTACCCATTTCTTTGCAGACTGAAGTTGGTAGGACTCTTCAGTCTGTGTAGAAATGGGTAATATAGTTAGGATATTTAAGGAATCTGTAAAACATAAACATTTTTTTCCTCTCAAAAAAGGCTCAGTATCTGTAAGGTGGTTAAAGGTTCACTGAGGGAATTTTTTGCTAAAATGAAGCTTTTAGGTTTTAAATACCCATGCATTCCCTGTAGCCATGGACTAATCAAGAGTTGGCTGGAGATCATAAACAGGTGCTGGGTCAGTCTCTTGGAATTGCTTGTAAATTCTGCTCTCTAGCATTAGGAAATGTCCAGGGATGGGGTCAGGCAGAGTGGGGAGGGTAGAGTCCTGAGCCAAATAATGCTAGGCAACAAATAGCTTGCTTCAGAAGGTCACAGGATGTTTTGAATAATAATTAATAATTATGATATTTAAGCACTTACTATGTGCCAAGCACTGTACTAAGTGCTGGGGTGTGTATCTACCCCAGCGCTTAGAACAGTGCTTTGCACATAGTAAGCGCTTAACAAATACCACCATTATTATTATTATTATTACAAGCAAATCAGGTTGGACACAGTCCCTGTCCCACATGGGGCTCACAGTCTTCAACCCCATTTTACAGATGAGGTAACTGAGGCACAGAGAAGTGAAGTGACTTGTCCAAGGTCACACACCAGGCAAGTGGTGGAACTGGGATTAGAATCCATGATCTTCTGACTCCCAGGCCTGTGCTCTATCCACTACACCATGATGTTTCTTTACGCCATGCTGTTTCTTCTAGGAAAGTATGCCTGTTTCCCCTCCCTCTCCTCCTTCCCCCTGCCCCCCCATATAAAATAGACCTATCTGAGGCAAGGCAGGGAATGTATTTTAATTGGGAGGAATTATAAATGACTTTGTTGCATGACACCCAAGTGCCTAAAACTTGGGTACCACATAAGCAGTGTGGTCTAGTGGATAGACATGGGCCTGGGAGACAGAAGGACCTGGATTCTAATCCTGGCTCTGCCACTTGTCTGCTGTGTAACCTTGGGCAAGTTACTTCATTTCTCTGGGCCTCAGTAACTCATCTGTAAAATAGGGATGAAGGCTGTGAACCCCATGTGGGACATGGATTGTATCCAACTTGATAAGCTTGAATCTACCCCCATCGCTAAAAGTGCCTGGCACATAGCAAGCACTTAACAAATACCATAAAAAACAAAACAAAACAGAAACCTGAACTGCCACAAGCAAGGGATTATCTCACCAACTCATTTAGCATATCAAAGCCTACTAGAAGGCCACCCAGTAGTGATCCATCATTTCACAGATAGCAATTAGTTATATAGCATTTAATTACAAATTTCCACCTGTGAAGTGACAACAGTCCAAATGTTATCCCTGATCTCCTCAAGTGTTGGGTAGTGGCCACCCTGCCTTGACCCACTGCCCAGGACAACATTTGGATGGCTTACTCTTCACGGACCATACTAAACTAATAAACGATTACGATCTCCAACATCTTAGCTCAAACTCTGTTGAGCCAGACTAGATAGGTTGGGGCCAGATGTTTAAAATTATTGTTTTCAGGTAGAGTGGAGATGAGAGGAAGCATGCTGGGCCAAAGACACCTTTTGGGGAACTCTGAGGCAGTCTTAAAAAATAATTAGCAATTTTTCTGTATCCTGATTGTCTGGTCTCCTGTGCTTCTGTTAGCCCAAACCTCCATTCACTGAGCTCCCACCCCTGCAGAGGATCCTGGGAGTTGTTTTCCCTAGCTAGAGCCTGGTATCTGTAGGCAGGAAGGGACAACAAACTTATTCATTACTTTCCAGGACAATTTTTGATGTAGGACTCTGGGCAGATTCGTAACTCTTAATGCTGCTAACAATTGCCCCAACCAGGTGGGGAGACCCTTGTCTAAGTGAGAGAAAATATTTTCAACTCTGTGCAGATTGAATTCTTGATCCTTCTTTTGATTAGAACCCAGGTCTTCTGACTCCCAGTTCCATGTTCTTTCCACTAGGCCAGATATGATGGGTGGACCATTTCTCTCCATGCATTGAGGTCGAAAATTAGGGGGTGAATTGAAATTACAAATTACTGGAAGAAGGTTTAAGCCTAGATGTAAAGAACTCCTCAGTGGTAGTCTAAATTCTTGACAGAGTATTCACGATCCTTCTTTTGACCACTGCTTTATTGGCTGTTGTTATGATGTCTGGATTAGGAACCCAAAATCCCACAACACTTTCTGTGTAACTTTTTTATTTCCAAACTAAAATCTGGACTGTGATTCCAGATGGAGGGATTGGTTTAATTTTTTGATCTTCAACGGTGGGTCACACTTTCTGGGATCAATCCAATGGGCAGAGGCCCCATTCCCACTCTTGAACCTCGGACGAAACCTTTAAAGGCTGAGGCTCTAGGTGGATATTCCTGATCTCCTGGGACCCTTCCAGAAAGGTAGGCATTTGTTTATCTGTCATGGCTCAAATATCTTTTTGATATGGATGTATTCTTTCAGAGGGTTTCAACTCATTGACAAGCTGGAAAAATGATCAGTGTTAGAATGACATTCAATAGGGCTATGCAGGGGTAGTTGGGAGGGGAAAGAAGGGAAGGAGGATAAGCAAATATAAAAAATACGAGCTGGGAAATGTCAAGGAGCAGGAATGGAAGAAACATACCTAAGCAACCTAGGGAACAACACTCTGGGAGTGACTCAGAAATGTAACCAGGCTTTTTGAAACAAACTCGAGCATGATTTTCAGATGTAATCAGGGAGAGTACAATTCATTCATTCAATCATATTTATTGAGCACTTGCTGGGTACAAAACACTGTACTAAGCACTTGGAAGATCACAGTACATCAGTAGACACATTCCCTGCCCACAATGAGCTCACAGTCTGGAGTTATAATGTAAAGGAACTCTGCAAATCAGACCTTCCAATCTGCTCTATTATTCCTTTATTAGGGCACTTGATTTAGAGTTTGAGATTGAGGATTTGAAATAGCAATAGTAGTAATTTATTTATTAAGGTATGTATTAAGTGCTTGCTTAGTGCAGACTAAAAATAAGGGAGGGCAGAGGGAATGGGTGACACACACATAAGGAAGGATAAAACCATATAAAAGACAAGGAGAACAATACATACTACAAGAGAACTTGGGAAAACAACACAGTTGAATGGTGCATTAAACGGCCAGAAAAGCCTGAGAAACAGTGAATGAAATTGGAATGATTAGGTTGGAGGGATAGTTCTGGTATTAAGCACTGATATTTCAAAGAAAAAAAACAACAAATGGTCATTACACTTATTGTAAACACTGCGTGCAAATAAAATAGTTTCTCAATCAGTGCTTACTATATGCCAAGCACTGTAGTAAGTGCTAGGGTAGGTACAAGATCATTGGGTTGGATATGGATGAAGGCTTTGGAGTGATTTACCAGCAGTCATTGGAAAAATAGTAATAATCATAGTGATAATTATGGCATTTAAGTTCTTCCTTTGTGGTAAGCACTGGGATAGAAGCAAGGTTATCAGATTGGATACAATCCCCATTCCACATGGGCCTCAGAATCTATTTTATTCCCATTTTGCAGATGAGTAAACTGAAGCCTAGAGAGGTAAGTGACTTATCCAAGGTCATGCAGTTGGCTAGTGGCAGAGCTGGGACTAGAACCTGGGTCTCTCCCGTCTCCCAGTCCCGCGCTCTCTCCACTCCATATCTTGTGAGGTCAAAAATCAGGGTGTGAATTTAAATTGCCGCAAGAAAGTTTAAGCCTAGATGTAAAGAAGAACTCAGTGGTAGTCTAGGCTGTGAAATACCTATGATCTTGAAGTGTGAAGGCGTGTATCCCACAAGCCCCCAAGAACTCAACTGCTTCCACGATATATTTTTCACCGAGACAAGAAGGTGCCCATTAATCAGGATAGTCAACTGGCACCTCTGCCTCGGCATACTTTATACTCGACCAGTGCTAATGTGTAATTAACTTTTACCACCCTCTGTCACCTTATTTAAGACTTGACTCAGTTTATTTTTCGGGATTATGTGGTAGAGTGCAGCAACCAATAGCCAAAGGACTGCCCTGAGGGGAAATGAATGCTATTTACACATTTTTCCTCCTTTCTTTCCCCCTGCCACTAGCTCTGCAGTCAGGGGGCCCTTGCAGCTCTCTCTTGGCTGGGGAAATCGAAAGCAGCAGGCATACTGCTTTATGTTCTGTTGGGCAGAATCCAGCTTTTGCCACTTTGGAGAAGATCAAAGGCACAACAGCTTGGCTCAATAGCTGATGTGATAATCTACTGAGCAGAGTACCCATCGTGGACCAGTGAGTGGAGGGAAAGTAATGCTGGAAAGCTAGAACAGAAATGAAGGCGAGAAGCCAAATTGGATGGGGTGCCTAAACTGCATTATGCCAATGAAAGACCTTTTTTTCACTCATTGCTTGGAACTCTGAGGAAAAGTCATTCAGAACTGGGGTCTTGAGTGTTCTGTGACTGGGATGATTCTAATTGTCCAAAAGGGAGCTGGAAATGCATGAGCCAAACGGCAATTGGGTGTAATTCCAAGGAAGATTGGTTCCATCAAAACTCGTTTGGATTGGAACTAGTCCAGCAAAGGCTCCCCTAGAAGGGTCTGCACCCATCAGCTTGAGCTCGAGCGACTCTGGATGATTCTGGTTACTCTCCATCCTGAGAATCCTATTATTTCTGGACCTTCCTCAAGTGTTGAGGCTCCGGGTCTAGGATGACCCCCTAGTGTTAGCCAGAACCCCAAGCAGCTCCTCCCCTGTTTCCAAAATTAACAAGCGATGCCTGTTGTTTTTAGTCCGAACAGGGAGCAGATTGCATTGTTAGTTCATATCTCCAACCGATGGTTCCCTGGTTAGCCAACAGAAGACATTCGTTGTGTGAAAAGAGCGGAGTTTATCGCTGCCACCCTGCACCCAGGCTCGTATTATTGCCCACAGTTCAGGTGAGCGTTGTCCAGCGGGCACAGCGATGTTGGTCACATCCCTTCCTTGGCGTAGTGGATGGAGCACAGGCCTGGGAGTCAAGGTCCTGGGTTCTAATCCCAGCTCTGCCACTTATCTGCTTTGTGACCTTGGGCAAGTCCCTTCACTTCTCTGTTCCTCGGTTCCTTCATCTATAAAAATGGGGATTGAGACTGTAAACCCCATGTGGGACAGGGACTATGTCCAACCCGACTTCCTTGTATCCATCCCAGCGCTTAATACAGTGTTTGGCACATAGTAGTGCTTAACAAATACCACAATTATAATTAGAGTATGTAAATCAACATATACAAAAAGCAGTACAGGAGGATAAATGTGTATAGTGCACGTTTATACAAGTGCATAAATACCGAGATGATTGTTGGTAGGATATAAGCTGGGGAGAAGAAAAATAGACTGAGGAAAGCCTCCTGGAGGAGGTTGGATTTCAGGAGGGCTCCAAAGAAGGAGAAAGCTGAGAGATGTGTTTGAAGGCGGAGGGCGAACCAGTCAGGTGGAAGGACATGAGCCAGGTGGAAGGACATGAGCCAGATGTCAGGGATGGGAGAGTCAAGGATGAGGCACAGAAAGAAAGTGAGCTTCTGCTTGTTATAGTTCACAGGATTCATCTGTAGAAAGTCAAAGCTGGTAGGATAAAAATGTGAACCTGGCATAGTTTACTCGTGCTAAATTGAGTGGCCATTTTGAGGGCTTCAAAGGGAGGAAATAGAGGGTGGTGCCGGGAAGAGAATTCAGTCTTCAATTCATCGATGCTGTAGAAGACATATGAAATGTTCATTTTCTGCTAAAAAAAAAAAAAGAAAATGCTTGGGAAAGTGATAAAGTGTAACTGAAGAACTTTTGGTGGCTCTGTATTGCTGTATAGGGTGTAGGTTTTAAATCCTGCATATCTTATCTCATTAAGTAAAAGTGTGTCTCAGTGCCTCTTCCCTAAAGTGGGGATACCACAGCATTTCATGAATCCTGGGATGATGATGCCCCAGTGAGTTATTGGCTGGATCTTTTCTAGACTTTGAGCTGGTCTGGGAGACAGGGAGTTATTCAATAGTATTCATTGAGTGCTTACTGTGTGCAAAGCTCTGTACTAAGTGCTTGGGAGTGTACAGTACAACAGCAGACAGACATGTAGTTAGTTACCTTCTGCCAGCAGGTAGCCCCATCATGAGCCCAGGACCTTCCCTGTGACTTTCGTCCCCTTAAACCACAAATTGTTTACCCAGTGCCGTGTTTGAAACATTTCCTTCAAGTGTTAGCTGCCAGGATCAAAATTAAAGTCTCAGAGTTAACTTTGTTCCCTTTCTTCTCTGCCCCCTCCGGCTCTCTTCAACCGCTTTTGAAAGTATCCCTGCTATTGGAATGCCACAGAGGAAAGAAACTTAGGCCCGCATGGTATTCCAGCAGATGTTCACAGTTCATTAGACTAATTCAAGAACCAGTTGCTTCAGAGGGCAGCAAATGAATAATTTCTCTTCTTCAGTGTTTGGTTACATCTGGCAGTTCCTTGCAGAGAGCTGATAGGGAAGCTATATTTAAATTGCTGGCAGTGTTTATGATGAGATAAGTAAAAGTGTAGTAATCATCTGATATTTTTCTTTGAAAAAAACTCCACATTTTCTCACATTTCATTTGAAGGAACAGATATTTCACCAGGAGATACTAATTATTTCCAGCGATAAATCAACCGTAAAATATCTGGTGTCTGTTTCTCTGGAGTAGTATTTCATTTTAAAAATTACTTAGTTTCTCATCCAGTACCTTGCACATTGTCTACAGTAGCACTCAAAACAAAACTACAATAGAGGTTTCTGCATGTAAAATATATGACATACTAAGCACTCCAGATTCTTCCACATGGCTAGCCCGAAGATGGAGTCCCTTGTAGTGTTTCCATAGCCAGAAGGCATCCCTCCCAGGAAATAGAACTGCCTTTTGGCAGAGATGGAAATTTCTACTGGAGGTGCCGTCCATCAGAGCAGATTGATGCATTGTGGCTCTGTGTTTTATTTTGTAGTGACTACTTAAGACTTAATTCCAACTTCAGCTCTGGAGTGCATGTTTCAGAAGTTTTGATTCTTCTGTATTTCTCTGTACACCTGCCTCCTTGTCAAGGTGTGGAATGAGTAGGAATGAGTGGTAGTGTTCATTTCATCTGTTTTGGTTTTTTTTAGGAAATTACAGGATGCTTTTGGTGTAGCAGTGTCTTTGTATTTCTTTTCCAGAATTCTTATCCATTTTGTATTGTGTCCTAGGATCTAGGTCATTGTTTTTGTAACTGGGACTAGGTCCATTGGACTGGTGAAATAAGAGATGGTGGTGTACCAAACTGGAAACCTTTGGCACCAGTCTTCCCCCTCCCAGGACGTTTTCGATAGGGGCAGTGGTAGGAGGAGGCAAAAAAGTTGGGAAGCACTGATCTAGATGCAGCTTTCTTTCTGCAGCTGGGATTTCATTGACTGTTTTGCCTGCTAGTTGAAGGGCTCTTTTGGCCTAATGAAAAGAGCATGAGACAAAGAATAGGGAGACCTGGTTTCTAGTCCCATATCTGCCACTGGCCTGCTTTGTGATCTTGGGAAAGTCAATTAACCTCTCTATGCCTCAGTGTTTCCTCAACTGTAAAATGGGTCTAAGATACCTGCTTTCCCTACATCTTAGGCAGTGAGCCCCGTCTGGGACAGGGCCTATGTCCAACCTGATTACCTTATATTTACCCCAGATTTTAGCACAGTGTAAATGATTAACAATTGCCGTAACTTAGTTAAATCAATTAAGAATACATTTAGTGCAGTCAGTCCCCCATGGGACCCAAATAAGTAATGTTTCTAAACTGTCATTATTTTTCTATTTTCAGAAAGGAACAGGTTGAGGTAGAAGGATGCAGTTTGTGAGATTGGGAATATTGTCAGGCCTGGATTATTAGGATAGACAAAGTCCCATCCTTCTGGCTGGGTGAAGGATGAGATCATCTCTTCGAAGCCAGGCAGGTCACTGAACCAGACAAAGAATCCTGGAGATTGGAAGTGGAGAAGGCTATCTGAAATAAGACCCAGGGCCCTGTTTTCTCTGGTGGATGCCACAATCCGGTGGCTTGATTTATATTTAGTCACATGTTGGGAGGTTAATATTTATTACTTCATAGTGAGGAGTATAGCTGCCTTCGATGCCTCTACACTTAAGGTGATCAGATTTTGGGTGGGGGGGGCCGGAAGGTTCAAAGTCGGACTGAATGGGATCCAAAAGGGACTGGGCTCAAAAAAGGAGAATACTTAAAAAACCTGTCAGCTAACTCCATTCTATTGTGCTTAGTACAGTGCTCTGCACCCCTTAAGCTCCAATGATTGGTTTATTAAAAGATGAGGGGAAGTGAGAAAGGAAGGACCAGAGGGCGATGGAGGGAGTAGAAGCAGCATGGCACGGGCCTGGGAGTCCGAAGGTCTTGGGTTTTAATCCCAGCTCTGCCGCTTGTCTGCTGTGTGACCTTGGGAAGTCACTTAACTTCTCTGTACCTGTTACCTCATCTGTAAAATGGAGATTGAGACTGTGAGCACAATGTGAAACAGGGATTGTGTCTACCCCGATTTGCTTGCGTCTATCACAGCGCTTACAAAAGTGCCTGGCACATAGTAAGCGCTTAAATACCATAATTATTGTTATTAATAATAATAGAGGAAGAGAGGGAGGTAGCAACAAGAGGAGATAAAGGGGCTTCCCCCTTCCCCTCTATCATCTACCTCCAGCAGTTGTGCCCAAACCAGGCTGTGGTGGGAATGGGGCGGGGGAGGGATCCATAAAGTCTCAACTCTGACCACCCAGCCAAGCTTAAACCAACCTTAAAGGCCATGAAAGTCAGTTTCCAGCGTGGCCAGACATGCACTGTACTCCTCTACGTGGTCCTGAGAGCCAGTTTAGCAGTAGAGGCAATCATGACGCAGCTGCTGTGGCTGCCCCCAAAAGGTGGCGGGGACTGTGTGGCTTCCTCTTTTTCAGCAGCCATTACTGCCAGTGCCTCCATGGCTCAAGTGAGGGCTTCTGGCCCACAGACACCCCAAACCCCTTCTCCTGGCAATATCTTACCTTGCTATACATTTTTTTTTCCCAGCACGATCAGATAGAAGGGGGAGCTTTTTAGCCATACTCACACCACCTATGTAATTTATAAATCAATTTTGAAGATCCTGTTGCCTCTTTCAAATGAAACACAGCTGACACGGAACCCCATTTAAACCAGCCCATCAGAATGCATTTTTGAAACATCTAAGTTATCCGCCCCATTCTATAATGGTTTGACTGCTCATTGGAAAAAACTGCCTGAAATTACATGGGAATTATACCTGCTGTGATGATACCTTTCATAACCTTTTCATTTCTTCTTGGGGATGGGAAAGATATTAAAATGTGGGAAACATCAGTAAGGTTGCTAATTTTAGAACTGCACGGTAATGTTTTGCATGAAAATTGATGCTATTGACTTCACTGGCTTTGCTGCATTCCCGAGTATTGCTCTGCACCTATGGGCCTTTTTCTAGAGGCCATTTTGCTGAGATTTATTTTTCTAGTGAGAATTTCCCGGTGATTTGGCCGTTCTAAAGATTCTTACCACTGGGTTGCCTTGAGACCCTCCATGCTTCTTCCTCCCAAAGGAAACTTCCTTGTTAGGTCGGGAATTTCTGTCACCAGAAAGAACTTCCTTATAAAGGGGCCAGGTTATCCACCAGCAGGAAATGCCCAGCAGGATACATCAGGACCCCAAACACACTTCCAGAGCTCTCATCTATCTCACCATCGACCTCTTGCCCACGTCCTCCCTTTGGCCTGGAATTCCCTCCCTCTCCGTATCTGACAGACCACCATTCTCCCCACCTTCAAAGCCTTATTAAAATCATATCTCCTCAAAAAGACCTTCCCTAAGTAAGCCATCATTCTCCCTACCCACCTTCCCCTCCGTGTCGTCTATGCACTTGAATCTGTGCCCCCTTTGACCCTGGATATTTATCCACAGCACTTATGTACCTATCCTTACAGCCTTCTATTTCCCCTTTCCATAAATTATCTTATCTGTCTCCCCCTCTAGACTGTAAGCTCCTCATGAGCAGGGGATTGTCTACCAACTCTGTCCTATTCTCCCAAGTGCTTAGTACAGCCCTCTGCCCACAGGAAATGCTCAAATAATCATCATTAGTGTTTATTAAGTGCTTACTGTGGGCAAAGCACTGTACTAAATGCTTGGGATAGTACAACAGAGTTATCCCTGCCCACAATGATCTTAGAGTCTAGAGGACTCAAATGCCATTGATTCATTGATTGTGCTTTTACTTTTATTCCATGCTTTTATACTTTTATTCTTTTGTTGTAGTCTTCCAAGCATCAGGAGTTCAATAAATGATATTGATTCTCTATGGTGCAGAAGGTAGTCCCATTTTCAGATGGGGAAACTGAGGCACAAGCAATTGACTATTTTGCACAAGTCAGTGACAGAAGTAGGAACTGCTCTGTTTGGGAGCAGTATTATATCTAAATTACGTAGGTCTTTCCTCAATTTAGGAAAGTTTTTCAGTTATAACCAGGTTGATGACATGCTTAAGATTATAAAATTGTGGAATTGTGTAGCTCTTCATTTCCTTAAAATTGCTCACTTTGATCTGACAAGGTCAGTGTTTTGGGTCGTAGGCAGCTGAAAAATTGCCTGTCTTGTAGTATACATTAGGGTTGCAGTAACTAATTGTATTTTGGCACACTGTAATTAAGTTTAGGCTGAGCAGGCTCAGGAGCATTCTATGGGTATTGCCAGGTCTCTAATTCTAATTTCCAATGCTAACATTTATCATAGACCTTAGGTCAGAGTCTCAGAGTTAATGAGGTAGCCACTGTCAATCTTACCAGAATGAAATGGCCATTTCTAATTTGAAAATAGATCACCTTTTCATTTGATTTGGCAGTCGGCAGGCCAGATTTAAAATTTTTAGCTTGGAGATGAAAGTAAACAAGCAGTACTATTTCACAGGATATTTAAATACTTGTCTAGGTGAAGTTTACCAGTCTCTGGATAAATTCCACAATTTCAAGATCTAGGTGGTAGGTTTTCCAGTGCACAGTGGTGACTACTTGTTCTACAGATTTTGAGAAGCAGCGTGGCTCAGTGGAAAGAGCCCGGGCTTTGGAGTCAGAGGTCATGGGTTCAAATCCTGGCTCTGCCACTTGGCAGCTGGGTGACTGTGGGCAAGTCACTTCACTTCTCTGTGCCTCAGTTCCCTCATCTGTAAAATGGGGATTAAGACTGTGAGTCCCACGTGGGACAACCTGATTCCCCTGTGTCTACCCCAGCGCTTAGAACAGTGCTCTGCACATAGTAAGCGCTTAACAAATACCAACATTATTATTATTATTACAGATCCTCTGAGGACTGAACAAAAGGACATGAACTTAAACTGCTGCATGGATTGTGGAGGGCAGAAAAAAGACATTAGGTGCCAGAAGGATTTGCATATATCTGTGGATGAGTAGCCCATGATGGATTAGTAGAGGGAAAGTTATAATAATAATAATAATGGTATTTGTTAAACACTGTGTGCCAAGCACTGTTCTAAGCACTGGGGGACACACAAGGTAGTCAGGTTGTCCCATGTGGGGCTCATAGTTTTAATCCCCATTTTACAGATGAGGGAACTGAGGCACAGAGAAGTTGTGATTTGCCCAAAGTCACACAGCTGACAAGTGGAGGAGCTGGGATTAGAACCCATGACCTCTGGCTCTTTCCACTGAGCCATGCTGCTGATGGTTGACTTCTCTATCTCTAATCATGAGGATGGTGTCCAGGAGAGCAACCGTCTTATAAATCCTCCAAGCATCCTGATCTCTCTTAGAACATCCCAGAGTGGGGCTGTGAGTGTAATTGATGACTGAGGGAAGTTGACTCTCTTATTCTGGAGGTTTTTAAAACATAGGAAAGATCAGACATTGGCAACATTTTCATATTCCTTTGCTAGACTAAATAGGGGGACCAGGAATGGTGGAATTGGCAGCAGGAAATTCAGACTTCTGGTATGGTGGGAGTTTGGGAATGTCATAGATGGTGGGATTTGGAGTTCCAAGCTGGGTTGCTTGGAATGTTCTTTCTGAAATGTGGGTAGGGGATTGCTGATGGCTCAGGGATTTTCATCAGAAGCAGCATGGCTTTAGTGGATAGAACACGGGCCTAGAAGTCAGAAGGTCATGGGTTCTAATTCCGGCTCCGCCACTTGTCTGTTGTGTGACCTTGAGCAAGTCACTTCTCTGTGCCTCAGTTTCCTCATCTGTAAAATGGGGATTAAGACTGTGGAGCCCTCTGTGAGACAGGAGCCATGTCCATCCCGACTATCTTGTATCTTCCCCAGAGCTTAGACTAGTGCTTGGTATATAGTAAGTGCTTAACAAGTACCATAACTATTAATTATTATTAGTCCATCCAGGTGGACCACAGCTAACTCATCCCAGGTAAAAATCCAGGACTATTTCTCTCATGTTGGGGGGAAAAGAAGGTGTGACTAGTCCAGTGTGCAATTTAGACTGTATATGGTGGAGCCCAGATCAAATACCAGTCTCCCAACACCTAGCCCTGTGTGCAATCTGTGCTAGTCTTCCTGTTTCAGGACTAAATTGCATAATTTGAAAACACTTGTCAAACCGAACTTGAAAATTTCAAATAGAAATCAAGTGGATTAAATTCTAGAGAGCAAGTAAAGATAGCTTTTGCCCACTGTGGAAAATCCACACAATAATTATGGTGCTTTTTAAGAGCTTACTATGTGTCAAGCACTGTACTAAGCACCAGGGTAGGTACAGGAAACTCAGGTTAGACACCATCCGGGTCCCACATGGAGCTCACAATCGAATTTGAATTTTGCCAAGTTAATTAAATTTACTCTTAGCAAAGTTAATTCTATTGATGTTTCACCAGCTCCCTATTTCTTCTTTCACAAGATGTGCTTTCTTTTCTTATGAATTTATTCATTTCTTGTTCTGTGTGACCTCAGGAGTTAAAAGGAGGGTAGATGTTGAAGGGGCAAAGTTGTCAGTAATCCCGGCAAATTGGAGCCTAATTTATGGAGTGGCCTAAAGGATAGGGAATGGTCAGCCACCTTCGCTACTGAGAGAGCATTAAGGGGAGCAAGCAGCCATGGAAGAAATTTAGGAATGTAGCCAGGAAAACTCCATGGAGACCCTTTTAAGAAAAGTTGATATGTCTAGCAGTTTCTGTTCTTCGGTGGCCTGTTTATCACCCGGAGGGAGAACAGTCTTTTTAGAGGATTATAGTGTGAAGTCAATTGGGCTGTTCAGTATAAGAAGTTTTTTTCTGACTTTTATAAAGTAATTTTCTTTCTGAGCCGGAAGTGTGAAGGGAATGATGAGAAGGCAATTGGGAATTTTATGGCTCAGCTGGGAAGAAGGGGATTTGTTGAAGGAAGCTGAGGAGAGTTAGCAGCAGTAGTTCTTTTCCAATCTATAGAGTTTGGGTGACAAATGGTGCAGAAGGGCTGTGTGTGTGTTCTTGTGTGCGTGCGTATGTGCCCGCCTGCCCACCCAGTGCAGTGAAGCATGGGTACATTGCATGCAGCATGGCCATAATGGATGGGATGCAAGAAAGTAACAGAATGGCAAAATGGATATTGGTTGTTCATCTGTGGTTCGTAACAGGCTTGAGAGCTAATGTTAGGTTGGGCATCACCTTGGAAATAATCTGTCTTGACATAGCTGCAGGGTACCCAGTCTGGGTTGAATACAATTAAATTGGTGGGGACCTAGGAATCATGAACAAAACTGTTTGCTCAATTTTAAAATTGTTCAAAGATGGGGTTAAAATTGGTCTATAAATTAAAAATCCAAGTTAACGCATCTGATGTTTGTGTCCAAGTAATTGTTACCCTCTGAAGGCAACATGGTTTATAGTGGGCCAGGAACCCTCGTGAAAGATTTCATGCTGCTTTTTATATTTTCTTCTCCTTTTTGGTATCTGCTAGAGCCAACAGACTGTTCTTTCTGGACCCTCTCCCGAGGATTTGGGGGCCCTCTCTTGCCAACTGCCTCTGTTAAGTGCCAGCGCCATGGCACCTGCCTCCTTCCAGTTGGGTGGTTGAGAGACTGTGAGTGGGGGAGGTGTGTGTGTGTGTGTCGGGGGTGGGGTGGGTGAGATTGTGAGAATTGAATGGCAGAGGAGCTGGCAGAGAGTCTAAGGAAGAGGGCTGGATTCTGTGCCAGGCAACCCAGTCCACCCTGGCTCTCACTCAGAGCTGTGCTACATTCTTGTGTTTTCCTCCCAGGTTGACCAATCATCCAAATTGATTACACCCTGCCCATCAAGAAGTGTCTCCAGTTTTGGAGTCTTTCCTGTGATCTGGAATAAGGAGGGTTGGCATTGGGTGGTGGAAAATGAAGAATATGAATAACTGTATAAAAACCTAGGTCTACTCATTTTTATTGTGTGCCCTTAACTTCTTGATACCCAAGCTCTGCACACAATAGGTGCTCAATAAATTTGCATGCCTGGCTGGTCCTGACCCAAACTGAACATCCCGGGTTGAGTGGCTTTTTTTTTTTAAATGCTTACTATGTGCCAGACACTGTACTAAGCACTGGGGTGGATAGCGAATCGGGTTGGATATAAGTGCTTTGGGGCTGGGGTTGGGGGGGAGAGCAAAGGGAACAAGTCAAGGTGACGCAGAAGGGAGTGGAAGATGAGGAAAAGTGGGGCTTAGTCTGGGAAGGCCTCTTGGAGGAATTGTTCCTTCAATAAGGCTTTGAAGCAGGGGAGAGTGGTTGTCTGTCAGATTAGAGGAGGACTCCCAGTCTGAGTCACTGTTTTACAGATGAAGAAACTGAGGCACAGAGAAGTTGCCCAAAGTCACACGGGAGACAAGTGGAGGATGCGGGATTAGAACCCAGGTCCTCTTATTTCCAGCCTCATGCTCTTTCCACTAGACCACACTGCTTCTCTTGCTGAGCTCCAGATCTCTAGAGGCTGGCCTGGTTCCGCTGTAGGGTAGACCAGAAAGGATCCTCTGATCTGAAGGCACCTCAGGAGATTTGATTCAGAACTGTGAATGTAGGTCTGAACAACACAGGGCAATCCCACTGCAGTCTATGGTCTCCGACTGATTTTGGCTCCAACCTGGCCTTCCGTGGATCTTCAGAACTGAGGCATCTATGGGTTGCCTAGACCCCCTCAGAGCCATCCTGGTTTTGGACTAGTCAAGCTGGAATTGGATCAGAGTGTGGGGTGAGAGTGTGGCGGGTGGGAAGAGCAGAGCAAGGAGGCATTGTCTCCTCAGAGTATTCACCTCCTTCCAGGTCGATGAGGCACCTATCGTCATAACATAACGTGAGAAGCAGCGTGGTTTAGTGGAAAGACCCTGGGCTTGGGAGTCAGAGGACGTGGGTTCTAATCCCAGGTCTGACACTTGTCTGCTCTGTGACCTTGAGCAAGTCACTTAACTTCTCTGTGCCTAAATTACCTTAACTGTAAAATGGGGGATTAAGACTGTGAGCCCCATGTGGGCCAACCTAATTACTTTGTATCCACAACAGTGCTTGGTACATAGTAAGCGCTTAACAAATACCATCATTATTATTATAACATTTAGGTGTTTGGGCGAGGGTAATATTTTAGTATGAATCACCACCAAGTGGGAGGAGGAAAATCCCTGTAGGCCTCACTTCTTCCTCTCCAGAGGTCAGGGCGGGCCACTCTGGGACTAAGCCCATGTGTGTGGGTGTGATTCCTGCAGTCTTGCCCCGAGGCCCCTAAAGAGGCTGAGTTGGCACTTTGGGGTCAGGTGTCCAGGCATAGGCTAGAATAAGGATAATAATAATCATGGTATTTAAGCGCTTACTATGTGCCAAGCACTGTTCTAAGCGCTGGGGTGGATCCAAGGTAATCAGGTTGTCCCACGTGGGGCTCACAGTCTTAATCCCCCATTTTACAGATGAGGTAACTGAGGCACAGAAAGTTAAGTGACTTGCCCAAAGTCACACAGCGGACAAGTGTCAGAGCTGAGAGTCGAACCCACGTCCTCTGACTCCCAAACTCAGCCTCTACCCTGTCAGATGGAGAGGGTTGATGGTGGGAAAAGCAGCTGGAGAAAGCTGGCCCAGGAATTGTGGGAAGAAGAGGCAGGACTCCAGTCGTGGTCTCCCCCTGTCGAGCCCAGGAGTGAGCCACCCCTTCCTGAAGCTCTCCTGCTGCCCCTGACCACCGTCTGCTGTTTTTCAGTAGGAGGTAGAGAAGTGGCAAGACAGATAAAGATTGTTAAAACTGCTAGTGCTTGCACAGGAATTTCTGGCAACTCGTTGGAGTAATATAGCAGCTTAACTTGGGATTGTTTAGCTAATGAAAGAAGTTGTGGGCTTGGTTTCCTCCTGCATTATCTACTTAATTGTTAAGAAAGAGGGTCTATAAATTTTAAGGTCAGCATCCCAGCCTGACGGGGGAACCTGGATTATTCCCCATGGAGGATTCTGCTGTTTAACCCAGGATATAGAGTTCCCTTTCCTCCTATTCATAGTTTCTAAAGAAACTTCTGATGGAAAAGGCAGAGTTTTTTGCCCTGCAGTGTTTCACTATAGCAGAACTGACAAGTGTGTGCGTGAACTGCTCTTTCCTTTTCATACATTCATTTCTTCTAAAGAGAAAAATGAGTGTTTTCTTCTCTCCAGGTATTAATTGGAATTTTTGGAAGTAATCCAAAACTGCTGGAAACTTGCTAAAAGCAAGAGGCTTATGCAATCGTCCAGAATTGCACAATTAGAGAAGCCACAAAAAATCCACTTGAATATTTCTCCTTGATAAAATAAAATTTAAGAAAAGTGGGTACACTAAGTGAAGTTTCTGATGTTTCTGTGGTGAGAGATTTTTGCCTGAGTGAAGACTGAAGGACGGGGGCTGTAATAGGAAAAAAAAAAAAAGAGCATGGACCTTAGAATCAAAGGACCTGGGTTCTAATTCCAGCTCTGCCACTTGCCTGCTGTATGACCTTGGGCAAGAAGACACTTAACTTCCCTGGGCCTCAGTTTCCTCCTTTGCAAAATGGGGGCTAAATATATGCTCGTCCTCACCTTAGAGTGTCAGCCCCCTCTGGGAAAGAGACTGTCTGAGCTGATCATCTGGTATCTACCCAGTGGGTACTACACTGCTTGGTGCATAGTAAGTGCTTGACACATACAATGAGAAGCAACGTGGTCTAATGGATAGAGCATGGGCCTGGGCATCAGAAGGACCTGGGTTCTAATACCAGCTCTGCCACTTGTCTGCTGTGTGAACTTGGGCAAGTCACTTCACTTCTCTGTGCTCAGTTCCTTCAGCTGTAAAATGGGGATTAAGACTGAGCCCCATGTGGGACAGGGGCTGTCCAACCAGATTAACTTGTATCTACCCCCGCGTTTAGTACAGTGCCTGGCACATAATAAACACTTAACAAATACTGTAAAATATGATTATATAATTATTGAGGTCAAGTTTTAACTTTTTGTGAAAATAAACTAGACCTGAAAGTCAATACATTTGAAAAGAAAATGTACATTTTCAAAATTTTCATTTAATGATTCCCTATTTTATCAATGTTTGAGGGGTTTTTTTTTCGGTCACAGATCTTTTTTTGTGGTTACTGGTCAAGACCTTTGTCTCACTTGCATTGGAATGCATTTCATCAATCACATTGTTGACTCCCAATCCCAATGCTAAATAATACTTGACAAGTAAACAAATACAATCCTTCAACTTCCAACCCTTTTGTAACCAAAGTTGTAAAAGGGAAAGTGGTCTTAGACAGAGATAATGTGCATAAACATGCGCATACCCATTTCATTCATTCGATAGTATTTACTGAGCAGCTATGGTTTGCAAAGTGCCTTACTCTGGGGGAAAAAATACAAAGTTGAGAGTTAAGCATGATCCCTTGGTCCCCAGGGAGCTCACAATCTAAGAAAGTTGGCAACAGACACATAAGGACAGACTGAAGTGGTGAAAGCATAAGAACTACTCTTTGGAGGGTTTCTGTGAGGTGTTCAGTTTTGAAAGGAAGATCCTTATCTGTTGTCAGCATTAAATTCTGTTTGGGTTGCCCCAGGGTGAGAGTGTCTTCTCTTCCCCCACCCCCCAAAAACTTTTTCTTTATATTTGATAAGCAGCCTGGTCTAGTGGAGAGAGCACAGGCCTGGAAGTCAGAGGGATCTGGGCAATAATCCCGGCTCTACCACTTGTCTGCTGTGTGACCTTGGGCAAGTGTCTTAACTTCTCTGAGGCTCAGTTTTCTCCACTGTAAAATGGGGATACTTGTTCTCCATCCTACTTAGATTTTGAGCTCCATGCAGGACAGGGACTGTGTCCAACCTAATTAATTTGTACCTATCTCAGTGCTTGGAACAGTATTTGACACACAGGAAGCACTAAACAAATACCATTTAAAAAAAAAAAAACTTCATGAAAAGACCATGACATCAACCAACATAGAATTTGAGTGCATACTCTGTGCAGGACTCATGTTGCCACTTTGGTTTTCACCAAAGGCAGTATGGGAGTTGTGGATTTTTTTTTTTAAATGGTATTTGGTAAGTGCTTACTTTGTGCCAGGCTCTGTACTAACCGCTGAGCTAATCAGGTGGGGCTCTCGGCCTTAATCCCCATTTTACAGATGGAGGTAACTGAGGCACACAGAAATGAAGTGACTTGCCCAAGATCACACAGCAGGCAAGTGGGGGAGCTGAGATTAGAATGCAGCTCCTTCTGACTCCCAGACCCGTGCTCTATCCACTAGATCACGCTGCTGTCTCTTGGACTGCAGGCCTCCACGCTCTGATATGGGAGGATCAACTGGAGCCTCATGCGCCATTTAATCCCTAATGCTTTCAAAGAGGTGTAAACTGAAGGACCAGAACACTTCATCTTCACAGAGCAGTCACTGTAGAGGAATTATTTGGGGTGCCAGTGTTGCTTATGGAAAAGTAGTTATGTAAATGATGTGTTAGGAAATGATCACTCCTCATTTCCAAGGTGCAAATACATCATGAGCAGTCAGGGAGGCTTTATAAATGGCATTTATATTTTATTACAGTTGTGCTGGAAATAAAATTCCCAGTGCCTGGTTTAATTATACCAAGATCCCCTTGTGCCTCTCCCCACCTCGATCCTATCCCCCTTTCCCCCCAACCCCCTCCCCCACACAAAAAAAGCTCACTACTCACCTCTCAAATGCACATCCTTTAATCCAACCTGGTCAGAATGTTAGCAGTGGGAGATATTGATAATTAAACTGCTGGAACGAAAAAGGCTATTTAAATTAAGGCTTCTCTGAAAGCAACTGTTTGACAATCCCCATATATATGTTCTACCGAAGACCACTTAGTAGAGGGAGATTTGTGCAAAAGCTGGCTCCCAAGGTTTTTGGTACAAACTAACGAATTGAGAAAAAGGCTGATTTTTATTTATTTTCCCCCTTTCTCACCCCCGACAATCTCACCTCCTCCTTTGCCTACTACTTTTCAAGCCGAGGTTACTTATGGGCTTTTGTACACATTTGATCTAATTAATTAATTAGGTAAAATTTTAATAGAGAAGCAGCATGGCTTAGTGGAAAGAGCACAGGCCTGGGAATCAAAAGGACCTGGGCTCTAATCCTCATCCCGCCACATATCTGCTGTGTGACCTTGGGTAAGTCACTTCACTTCTCTGTTCCTCAGTTACCTCATCTGTAAAATGGAGATTAGAGTCTGAGCCCCAGTTGGTACAGGGACTGTGTCCAACCTGACTAACTTGTACCTACCCCAGCACTTAGAACAGTGCTTGGCACATAGTAAGCACTTAACAAGTATCATAATTATTCTACAATTGAATGAATGAATGATTACCTAGAACCAGATTTCCATTCATTCAATCGTATTTATTGAGCACCTACTGTATGCAGAGCACAGTACTAAGCTCTTGGAAAGAACAATTCAGCAACAGAGACAATCCCTGCCCACAACAGGCTCACAGTCTATTCTCTCTTAGTCATGCAGAGAGAGAGAGAGAAGTTTTGTGAGAGGAGTTCTGCTTGTTAATGGATTTTGATAATGGCCACTAGGTTATCTCGGAAATATTGTCAGATTTAAAATTTGAGAATGTATTAGACTTAGAGACATCTAGGCCTTGAGATGTCGAGGTGAAAGATGAAAGGAAACACTTTTACCATGGATTGAATCATTGACTAATTGTGAAAGGACGGTCCACTTTCCCTCCACAAATGCTCAGTACCAAAATGAGATTCAATCAGTTTCATTAGTCTATGCCAAATTTCCTGTGGAGGATAAAGGGAGTTCTCTTATAGAATAACTTGAAGGCAAAGTGTTATCAGAATCCAGAGTAATGATTTGTGAGGTTAACTGATTTTTTTTTTTTTGTAGGAAGTTCCTTTAGCAGAATCTGCAATGAACTTGACAGTTGTGTGGAATTTAATTTCACAAGCCTCCTGATTTCAGTTATTCTAAAATGTTAAGTTTGTGACAGTGGTGATTTATAGCAATGAATAATGGTTGTTTCTTGATATAAAAATATGATGGCTGTGAAAATGTTAGCTAAATTATATCATCTCATATCAAGAATGTGTTTCTTTCAAAACAATTTTGTGGGGCATCCAAAATTAGACATATCAGGGAGGTGTAAGAAATAGAAATCCTATCCGGGGAAGTAGTCTTAAATATGTGTTAAACTTTTGATTTTCATTTTTGAAGAAGAATGTGAATGGGGGAAAAAATCATGGACTAGCTGTAAAAATTACCTTTATGCTTTAGACAGGTAAAAATAAGTGCCTGCCAGGTGGACGTAGAGGTGAGGGCGTGAGCATGTGTATTTGAGTGTGGTGGCTTCAACTACTGCACCTCTGCAGGTGACTTCTAAATCTCTCTCGCTAGTCCTCTTCAATCTCTCATTTCTTCTGGCCTCCAGGATATCTTTATATGGATGTCCTGCCAGCGCCTCAAGCTCAGCATGTCCAAAACTGAACTCCTCATCTTCCCTCCTAAATCCTCTCCTCCATCTAACCTTCTCTGCATAGTTGACAAAACTATCCTCCTCTTTTTCACAACCTTGGCATTATCCTCAGCTTTTACCTAATAGTGATAGTATTTATTTTTTAGTAGTAATAGTATATTAATACTCTAAAAGCACTTTAAAGCACTCAATCACCTTGCCCCTGCCTACGTTTACTCATTGATTCCCTACTATAACCCAGCCCGCACACTTCGCTCCTCTAAAACCAACCTACTAACTGTACCTTGATCTCATCTATCTCGCTGCCGACCTCTCGCCCACATCCTGCCTCTGGCCTGGAATGCACTCCCTCTGTCTTCGTATCCAACAGATGATCACTCTCCCCACCTTCATATCCTTATTGAAGGCACATCTCCTCCAAGAGGCCTTTCCTGACTAAGCACTCATTTCTCATTCTGCATCGCCCTTACACTTGCTAACCTTCTCACTGTGCCTCGTTCCTGTCTGTCATTGCCGACCTCTCGTCCATGTCCTGCCTCTGCCCTGGAATGCCCTCCCTCCTCAAAACCAACAGACAATTACTCTAACCCCCTTCAAAGCCTTATTGAAGATATATCTCTTCCAAGAGACCTTCCTGGTCTAAGCCCCCCTTTCCTCTTCTCCCACTCCCCTTTGTGTCACCCTGACTTGCTCCCTTTGTTCTTTCCCCCTCCCAGACCCATAGCACTTATGTTCATATCTGTAATTCATTTATATTAATGTCTGTCTCCCTCCCCCGCCCCCCCCCCGCACCCCTGGCAGACTGTTAGCTCCTTGTGGGCAGTGAATATATCTGCTTATTGTTGTATTGTACTCTCCCATACACTTAGTACAATGCTCTGCATACAGTAAACGCTCAATAAATACAATCGAATGAATGGATTTTGCACCTTTTATTCACCCCTCCCTCAGCTCCACAGCACTTGTATACATATTTGTAATTTATTTATATTAATGCCTGTCTCCCGCTCTGGACTGTAAACTTGTGGGCAGGGAATGTGTCTACCAACTCTGTTATATCATGCTCTCCTAATCACTTAGTACAGTGCTCTGCACACAGTAAGTAATGGATAAATACAGTTAAGTGCTTACGCTGAGCTGAGCACTCTTTCCATTCCCATATTCAGTCAGGAGAAGCAACATGGCATAGTGGATAGAGCACAGGCCTGGGAGTCAGAAGTTTATGGGTTCTAATCCCGACTCTGCCATTTGTCTGCTCTGTGACCCTGGGCAAGTCACTTCACTTCTCTATGCCTATTACCTCATCTGTAAAATGGGGGTTGATACTGTGAGCCCCGATTTGCCTGTATCCACCCCAGGGCTTAGTACAGTGCCTGGCACACAGTAAGCACTTAAGAAATACCACAATTATTATTATTTTTAATCCCTTTGACTTTTTTTCTCCAAACTATTTCTAGAAATGCCCCTTCTCCTTCTAAATGACCACTTCACTGATCCAGGGACCTGTCCCATCCTGGTTTATTACTCCATCTGGCTTCTTGCTGACCTCTCTAGCTCCAGTTTCTCCCCACTCTAGTCCGTACCTCACTCTGCCGTCTGGATCATTTTTCTAAAACATGATTCCGTGCACATCTTCCCCCTCCTCACAAACCTCTGATGATTGTACATTCAGAAACTTCTGACCACCAGCTTGAAGCCACTTATCCACTCTCTCTTTTCACTACACATCAGCTCATCCGTTTTTCTCACCAACCTACTCACTGTGTCTCACTCTTGTCTCTCCCACCACCAACCACTTGCTCACACCCTCCCTTTTGGCTGGAACTCCCTCTCCATTCACATCCATCAGATCGCTGCATTCCTCATCTTCAAAGCTCTTCTGAAATCCTATCTCCAGGAGGCCTTCCGATTTGATCTTTCATCTTCCCACACTATTTATGACCCGATCTACTACTTCTGTATTCCTATGCTACTTAAGCACGTGGGCACACCTCCCCGCCATCCCGCCTGTAGCATAAATGTACTTGTATTTATACTCTGTTCCTTTCTCCTAGTTGTAATTTATTCTCGTGTCTGTTGTGCTAGATTGTAAGATCCTTGAGGGCAGGGATTGTGTCTATTAACTCTGTCATCCTCTCCCAAATGCTTAATACAAAATAAGTGCTTCATAGAGACTGTTGATTGATGCAGAATCTGGGAAGTCCAGCGTGACTCCCTGAGGCTCTGGCAGCAGAATTATTGGAACTTGATGCCACATCAAGGTGCTCCTCATTTTAGCTGTTTTGGGGGGCCACCCCGAAAACCAGCTAGGCCCAGACCCTTCATATTTCTGACAGAATTGCTGTGATACAGCCGCTGTCTGGTATCTTAATGTCTGACCCTGAAACAGTTGGGAGATGGTGACACTGTGAGCAAGGACTTTGTCTTCATCACACATATCCCAGAATGCCCCAGGTGATGTTCTTGTTCTTCAAAATGTGGCTGTATCATGAATGGCTGCATTGTGGGATACATTTTCTCATAGAGCTTTTTTTATGGTATTTCTTTCATTGTCATATTTATTGAGTGCTTACAGTATGTAGAGCACTGTACTAAGCGCTTGGGAAAGTACAACACAACAATAAACAGTGAGATGCCCTGCCCACAACGAGATTACAGACTAGATGCCGGGGGGTGGGGGGAAGACAGAAAAAATTGTTGAGCACTTACTATGTGCCAGACACTGTTCTAAGCTCTGGGGTAGATACAAGTTAATCAGGTTGGGCACAGTCCCTGTCCCAAATGGAGCTCACAGTCGGAATCCCCATTTTACAGATAAGGTAACTGAGGCAAAGAAAAGTTAAGTGACTTGCCCAAGGTCACACAGACAAGGGGCGGAGCTGAGACTAGAACGGAGATTCTTCTGGCTCCCAGGCCCATGCTTTATCCACTAGGCCACACTGCTCCTTGGGTTTCTCTTCAGAGCCAGACCTGTCGAGAGCCCTGAGGTGAGCGACAATTACATTGGAGATCCCTCCTTCACCTCCACCTCTTTGCCCCTTCCCATCTTCTGTTCCTAGTGGCTTTCCTAAAATAGTGTTCATTGAACACCCACTTAGTGGTGTGCACTGTCCTAGGTGCTTGGAAGTAGTGATGCAGTCCCTGTCCACAAGCGGCTTATAGTCTAATGGGGGAGTCAGATATAAAAAAAAAATTTATAGAGGTCAAAAATAAGTAAATGAGCACACACAAACTCGAGTCCCTCCTCCCCTCTCTCCCTAGTTATTTTCGTTATCACCCGGCCCCCATGCTCCAGTATTTCATTTTCTTTGTTTGAATGGCAATCATAGAACTTATGTACCGCTCTGTAATTTATTTGTATTGATATCTGTCTCCTCTCCTCTAATAATAATAATAATTATGGCATTTTTTAAGTGCTTACTATGTGCAAAGCACTGTTCTAAGCGCTGGGGTAGATACAGGGTCATCAGGTTGTCCCATGTGGGGCTCATATTTTTGAATCCCCATTTTTAAAGATGAGGTAACTGAGGCACAGAGAAGTGAAGTGACTTGCCCAAGGTCACACAGCAGACAAGTGGCAGAGCTGAGATTAGAACCCATGACCTCTGACTCCCAAGCCCGTGCTCTTTCCACTAAGCCACGCTGCTTCTCAGCTCACTGTGAGCAGGGAATGTGTCTGTTTATTGTTGTACTCTCCCGAGTGCTTAGTACAGTTCTCTGCACACAGTAAGCTCTCAGTAAATATTGAATGAATGAATAGCAACAGCTGTTTGTGTGGGACAACTGCCTCTTTTAATGCCGTCAAGTTATCACCTCCCTTTCCCAATTTGAGGTCCCTCCTCTCTGCCTGAGCACTCGATAACTGATCAGAAACTGGAGGGGCAGTGTGATGATAAACAGGGAAGTAGAAAATCAAATCATGGAGCCCAGCACACCTTCTGAGAGCCCGTCGAAGCAGAGTGTGGGAGCCGCGTGGCATTAGGTTCCAGACAAAATTAATGGTGTATGGAGCTGTAGTGTTGTCTAGCCTTCTCCAGAGCTCTTAGCCCGGTCCTCATTCAGTCATATTTATTGAGCAATTGTGTGCAGAACACTGTACTAAGCACTTGGGAGAGTCCAGTGCAACAATAAACGGACACATTCCCTGCTCACCACGAACTTACAGTCTAGACTCCACACAAATGCCACCTTCAACTCCTTGAACTGTTCCATTAGCGTTATCGAAAGGCTATAATTAAGGTAACACGGCAAGATAGGATCATAAATGATGAAATACTATTCGCGGTACTGATAGCAGCAGCATGGATTGAGTCCCCCCTATACAAGGCGTTTGGGAAATACAGAAGAACAATGTGATAAGTTCCCCGCCATTGAAGCTATGCTCATCTGAACACAGCCAGGCTGATGGAAACGCATAAGGAGTATGGGTGACAGTAGGATACCTAAACAGCACCTGTAGGGTAAGCGGAAATTAGGAAACCCGAAACAAGGAGGATAAAGAAAATGTTTTGAGGAATCAGTGCAACAAAGCCTCAGACAATGCTGCAATTCAGCTGAGATCTGGAGTCAAGTGCAGTAGATAAACCAGCCTGGGAATGGGTCTTTGAGCAAAAGCTTCACAAGTGTTGAGAGAAAAGGAGAGAAAAGCAAAATCAGAGGCAGGAGCTGCAAATATCAAACAGGGTAACACACTGGCCTTTCCAATCGCCTGTAAGTGAATTTCACCATCAGTGGTGTTGTCTTTGACTATAAAGGATATATATTTCTGTGGGCATGTGTGTATGTGGACAAAGAGTGAGATAATTTCTTATTTCGTGTCAGCCTTCCCTTCTGTGATATTTAGCAACTGCATTTCATTTTTTTTGGCCTACTGGGGAATGTAGGAATATGCTAACCAAACATTTGGAAATCTGACACGTTTCCAAAAGCATACAGAGGTGAGATTGCCTTCTTTTAATGATAGCTGGGTTGTTATTAAATAGGGAAGACTTCATTATTAGAAACATGCGAATGAAAGTGTTTTTTCAATACCCAAGGGTTTCAGGAGAATAACATTACCATGTTGCAAGATTTGTGCAAAAATTATGTTCCACTTGTGTGATTCCAGGCCAGATGGTTAGAAAGATATAAGGGATGTAATACTTCATAGAAAAAGGTGAAGAGACTGTGTTGGATATTTTTCTGTTATTTTGTGGATTTTTTTTTTCCTGACAAAGCTGGACTGGTCATGGAAAGTCTCTAAGACAGAGTAATCACAGAACCACCACTGTCTTCGATCAGATAAAATCAAATCACACAATCCTCCTTGTAAAGTCTTTTGAAGTACAAAATTAATGAGAGTTTTGTAAGAGTAGATTTTTCTTGAAGTTAAGGTTTGCGTTGTCTTGTTTATTTTACCTCCAGCAAAAATGCTGTCACAGCACAGCACATACGGGACATATCACTTAGAAATCAAACTTGCAATTCAAATATTACCTGTGGGAGAGTTAATGTTTCTGCTCACAACTTAAGTTCTTACTGCTTGGGGGAATTTAAACTTCAAATTGTGAGGGAACATTAGCATGAGAAATGTATTTAAAAAACATAGAATTTTGCAGATTGCACAGTGGAGCAGACCATCTAGCAGGTTTTTTTTTTAGAGTCAAGTTGAATGTAATGCAGGATGAAAAAAGAAACCCTGATGTGTGTTCTCTTAAAAACTTTTGTCCTTAAGAGTCATGCAGGTGCAGCATGGGGGATTGTCAGCTGCCCTATCCCTTTCCCAGTGGATATGTCACACGGAGAAGGGGGTAGTATTTCCTATTTTTTCTCCCTCTCCCAGCCCTACTATTTAAGCCTTCTTGAACTTGGGGAGAATAGAGCAAAGGATGAAAAATGCTGTTTATATTGGATTACATGTTATTAGAAGTAAATCTAGTGCATGATATTGCCATTGGTATGGCTATATAATTCTGATGTCCAATGACATTTACTCTGTCTAGGATAGCCTAATCTGTTTCACTACAGTGTAGGGGATCTTGTAAGCCTCGGAACCATCAAATATAAAATAAAACCCCATCTATCTCCCTTAATAACATCATTAAACTATATTTTTTTTTCTAAAGGGAGTGCTTTAAATCTTTGATACATAAATCCTTTCCTCAAATTCATTATTTTTTCCAAGGGAAACCATTTTAGGTGGAGCAGTTTAATTCAAAGAAGATAGTTTGGATTAAGACCCTCCTGTTGATAATTATTCAAAGGAATTTTAGATAACTGTCACAGGCCCTTTCAACTCCTCCTAAGGGGCTTTTGCTAGGTAATCATTGATGTTCACATGTGTCCTCTCTACAAATGGTAAACAGAGGGTAGAGTTGTGTTTGAATTTTAACACTAATGCTGTGTTTGTTTAATAAATTAACTTCATAGTTAGAACATTTCACTTTGGTTAATAATCTGGGCAATCATTTTCCTGGACTACTCTCCCTTACCAGTGTTTAAACAGGGTAAAATTTTTCAATATGGGACAGTCCATTTCTCTAATTTTTGTAAAAATATGATTAGATTTACTTTGCTGGCTTGTTTCTATACAGTAAATTTTATTGTCTTTGTAGTGCTTCCTCACTAGGCATCTCAGCAGGGGATTTTGAGTTTCAATGAGCTCCTATTTTCAGTATACTTTGAGACTCTCAAATTAAATAATTTTTGCCACTGAAACTCACTTGAAACCTCTCTAAGGTTGAAAGTAGAATTTAGTTCTTCCACTTTTCCTTGAAATTGAGTGCATAAGTTGCAGTTTCAAACCCCAAATATCTTTAGGCGTAGTGTTTCTGGTAATCAGTAGTATTTATTGAGCTCTTACTCTGTGCAGAGCACTATACTAAGCGCTTGAATGTACAATGCATCTGAGCTGGCAGATACAATAACTTCACACAGTGAGCTTATGGTCCATGGGGGAGAAAGTCATTAAAATAAATTATAAATGGGGGAAATAGCAAAGTATAAGGTTATGTACATAACTGCTGTGGGACTGGGCTGAGTATCAAAGTGGTGAAATACCTTTTGGGCATTTAATATTCACCCCACCCAACTTGTGTACAGATCCTTAGAACAGTGCTCGGCACATAGTAAGTGCTTAACAAATGCCATCATCATTATTATTATTATTATTATCCCTAACTTATTTATATTAATGTCAGTCTCCCCCTCTAGACCATAAGCTCACTGTGGGGGCAGGGAACGTTTCTACCAACTCTGCACACAGTATGTGTTCAGTAAATACCACTGATTGATTGATAATTCAGCATCAGAAGGCTATTGATTTAGAAAATGTTTTACTGATGTATTTTTCTTTTTTATGTTACTTAAGTGCTTACTATGTGCCAGGCACTGTTTTAAACGCTGCGGTAGATTCAAGTTTATTAGGTTAGACACAATCCCTGTCCCAGATGGGGCTTACAGTCTTAATCCCTGTTGGGCAGTTGATGGAACTGAGGCCCAGAGAAGAGGTGACTTGCCCAAGGTCACACATCAGACAAGTGGGGACCCGGGACTAGAACCCACGTCCTTCTGAATCTCAGGCCCGTGCTCTATCCACTAGGCTGTGCCGCTTTTCCCCTTTAACTGAGTTGAGAGATATCACCTCCCCAGAAAACCAGACTTATTTAAAAGTTCGCTTGAGTCTATGCATGGATGGATGGAGAGGGTGGGGCAGATTCTGGAGGAAAAACTGACGAGATTCAACAACTGATTTGAATGCCTGAGCATTGAAAGAGAGGGAGGAGTCAAGGAAAATGCCAAGATTGCAAGCCTCAGACACCAATCATCACACTTTACCAAAGTGCAGCCAACAGGCACATCTCCTTCAGGGGTGGCTGGCCTTGTAGCATCCCCCAAAAGCTGATTCAAAAGAGAAGCTGATTTCCCAGTGCTTCCAACCAGCCCGTCAAACGGCAGGGACTGTCTCTATCTGTTGCCGACTTGTTCATCCCAAGCGCTTAGTACAGTGCTCTGCACATAGTAAGCGCTCAATAAATACTATTGAATGAATGAATACGCCAAACTGAGAGTTTAATGACAAATTTCAAAGCAACTTTTAGCGCTGCGAAGAAAGGATTAAGAGCGCTTCCCCTGGTAAAGAAAAGGAAAGCAAACAGAGTCTGACTCTAATCACATTTGCTTCGTAACTATACCAAAGAAGCAACAGAGTGAGTGGTGCTTGTGCTGAGTGAAAATAGCGGGAAATGAAAGAAGGCATGCTAGGGAATCAGGTGAAAGACTTCCATCTTGCACCATTCCTTGACTTGACCTACCATGATGACTCTGTGCAGGGAAGGGAAGTCTCCATGTGCATGTGTGGCGCTATGATTACGAGAGGGTGAGAGAATGTGTATTTCACACATTTCTAATGGCCTGGGGCCAGATTCACACAGTATCTGAAAGTGAGCTTCATTTTCCTGGAAATCTTGTTTCTAAGCGTGAAACTCAATTTGTGTTCATACATAAACACACTTAACACTCTAGAGTTGTGTGAAAAATCATTTTGAAGTGTGAGACAGACTCTTGGGGAAGCGGGGTGTGTACCTGTGAATACGTTGTTTATGAGAACTACCTAGCAAACCTGTGCCTTCGTTGTCTTCCTCTGAGTTGTCAAGCCAATGGCATTGAAGCGAAAGGACCACTTTTTTGATGATAAGGTTGGATTAGTGGGTTCATCTGAGACTTCTAATTTGTGCAGTCTACATTTGTTTAGAATCAGTGAATGAGACTGCACATTGAATTATTGAACTTTGAAATAACTTTTAGTTCCTGGTTCACATAGCTTAAGTAGTTTATATGTAGCTAAGTACATGTTATCAGTGCGGATAGACTTTTCTCCATGTTGACAGTAGAAGAAAAATGAGTGCCATTCGCAATGTGACAGCAAAGGCCCAGAGGAAGGGGGCAATCATTCTTATGTGAAGGCCTAGGAAGGAAATCCTTTGCGGCGGCACGGGACACTATTCTTGATAGATAGTATTTCTTTGCCTTCACCCAACTCCCAATCCCAACTATCTCTTCCCCTCATCCCTTTTCTCTCCTTCCTGTCCAGTTACAAATTTTATTTCCTTCTCTCTTTTTTTTTGTTTTAACCTTTGGGATCCATTCCAAAATCAGATTTTTAAAATAGTTGCTTTTTGCGTCATAAATAGCAATCCTGTTTCTCGCCCAACCTAATGATGCTTACTGAACATCTCCTTAAACCCCCGAGACACGTCAAAGCCCCAGTGAAGAACACAGATGAAAAGGGGTGTGCCAGTTAGGTCCTGTCATGTGGTTGGCAGGGATTGGAGGATCAATTAAGACAGGCTTGAGCCAGATTAAGGATGAATCATAAGGAAAATCTTTTCAGTTTGTGGAGGAGAGGTTGGTTTTTGTGAAGTGGGTTGGAACCTAATTAGGCAAGGATGTTTTTATTCCCAATCCATCTATGCTGGATGGGTGTGTGAGAACTGAATTCACCCAGAAACATACACAGTTTTTGGGGGGGAAAGGAGAAGTAACCAAAATTTATAGAGTAAGGATGTATTTGGGTGAATAGGTGGCTGATGGGGAAATTCAGGAAAAAAAAGCCCATCTTCTATTAGCTCATATTCTGTTCTAAGGAGCCAAGCATCATTTCCAATGACTGTGACTCACATTTTCAAAGCTTGGGGCATTTCTCTTGGTTCTCCTTTTAAGTCTGAATGAATTTTGTTGCTTAACGTTGGTCAGAATCCTATTACACAGAACTTGACACCTTTCCTCCCACATAAAATATGAGATTTATCAGCCCGGATGTAAAATCTCTGCCTTTGAAGGGAAATTTTTCATGAAGGGCCAAATAGAAAGAGATGTCAGGATTGTTGTTTGATGAGCGGTAAAACAGAACGAGCCATTTGTACTTTTCACCTTTACCATCCGGTGCCCTTTAATGTAACCACCTCTTATCTTCTGGACTCAAGCTGCTTTGTTTCTAGCTGCACCAGGAACCAGTGATCTTGACTCATTATGTGGTGAAATAATGGTACAGTGTTTTCCCTCTCAGCAAGGACCTTTCTACCGCTTTTAGGGCTCTCTGGGTTCAGTTCAATCTGTGGCCTTGAATTAAGCCGTTTGGGCACCTTGGTTTGGTGGATTACAGAACACAAATATTTCACCGTTGTGGCTTTCTAGGACCTTATAGTCTAACAGGGTTGAAAGCACATATGTACGTATCCTTTAAGCTAGGAAGACATATCCACTCTAAATGCACCTGTTTGAGAGAACCTGGAGTGGTTTTTGCCCCTTGACTCATGAGACGCACATAACCCTGTATTCCAAATGAGCTGCTTCATCTCAGCCAGGAAAGACCTGCTGCATCACAGCATTTTGGCATCTTCTTTTTCGAACCATTTTATAAACTGACGGAGGGTACGGCTAATCTAACAGCCCTCCCCTCTGGTTAAGCCATCTGCATTTGCTGAGACTAGAGTTGTCTACCTTTTGGTTGAGGTGCTGAAAGAATTTAAATGGACAAAAACTAGGGAAGAGTCCATACTTCACTCTGCTGCCCAGATCATTTGTCTACAAAAATGTTCAGTTCATCTCTCTCCCCCACCCCGACCCAGAACAGCCATGGGTTGCCCATCCACCTATGTATCAAACAGAAACTCCTTCCCATAGGCTTTAAAGCACTCAATAACCTTGCCCCCTCCTACCTCACCTTGCTACTCTCCTATTGCAACCCCGCCTGCCCACTTTGCTTCTCTAATGCCAACATACTCTCGTCTATCTCGCTGCTGACCTGTCTTTCACATCCTGCCTCTGGCCTGTAATGCCCTCCATCTTCATATCCAACAGACAATTATTCTCCCCACTTTCAAAGCCTTGTTGAAAGCACATTTCCTCCAAGAAGCCTTCCTTGACTGAAGCGTCATTTCCTCTTTTTCCACTCTCTTACGCATCACCCGACTTGCTCCCTTTATTCACCCCCCCAGCCCCACAGCACCCATGTACATATCCATGATTTATAATGGTGTCTGTCCCCCCTTCTAGACTGTAAGTTCACTGTGGGCAGTGAATGTGTCTATTATATTGTTGTGTTCTACTCTCCTAAATGCCTAGTGTAGTTCTCTGCACACAGTAAGCGCTCAATAAATATAATGTTGGTATTTGTATATCACTGATTGAGTCAGTGGGTCAATGGCTGTGCACAGAGGACAGCTTCTTCCCCAGCTTGGAAACTCAAGAAGCAAAGTATGTAGCCTCTAGACTAAATCCTCCCACTTGAGGCACACAAATGACTTATAGATCCAGCCTTTGAGTTTTAGCATTGCTGCCCACTTTCTAGCTCCATTTTGCCTGGACTCGCCCAAAGCATAAAGGTAAGGTGGCACAAAGTACTTTGTGGGTAGTGTGTTTTGACTTCTGCCTTGGTCCAAGAAGCCACAGAGCGGGCTATTATTATTGTTGTAGTTATCACAGTATTTCACAAGTGCTTATTCTGTGTCAAGCACTCTTCTAAGTACTGGGGTAAATACAAGTTAATCCGATTGGATTTAGTCCTTGTCCCACATGAGGCTCACAGTCTAAAGACTAATGTGCCATGACTCCATGTCTGTGTCTGCTCAGATCTACATTAGCGATTAGGAATTTCCAAGATGCTCATAATGATAGGTAGCTAATGGGGTAAAATGTCTTCCCCCTTAGGGTTACGGGTCTGAATTTTCTGTATCTCCTGATTTCCTCCCAGAGCCCCAGTTAACTATCATTGTACTGTGAAGCAGCGAGGCCTAGTGTATAGAGCAGAGGCCTGGAAGTCAGAAGAACCTGGATTTTAATCCCAGCTCTGCCAGTTGTCTGCTGTTAGTTTTTGAGCAGGTCATTTCACTTCTCTGGGCCTCAGTTCCCTCATCTGTAAAATGGGGATTAAGACTGAGAGTCCCATGTGGGACATGAAGTGTGTCCAACCTGCTTAGCTTGTATCTACCCCAGTGCTTAGTACAGTGCCTGGAACATAGTAAGTGCTTAGCAAATACAAATAAAAAAACCCAACCAAAACCCCCAAAACAAAAAAACTGAGCGATGTCTTTAGTTCTTTGTCTCTTAGTTGTCTTTTTTTCCTTTTAGTTGTCTTTTTTTTTTTCCTTGTGGTGGGTAAAAATCTTGCTACTAATCTGAAAGGGTGGAAAAAAAAGCCTTCTTTAGCATGTGTTCTATAGACATTTACCCCTACCTCCCCTGTGGGGACTTTGGGATGGATAAATGATGTGTCTTGTAAACTACTGGGAGCTCTTTTGATGAGGCAAGTGTATCATCATGAAGCGTTATTGTTGCAAGTATTAATGTTATTCCCAGTGTCTTTACTAACTGACTCTGGGCAAGTCAATTAATCACTGTGTTTCTCAGTTTGCCCATCTGTGAAATGAATATAAAGCCTTCCCTCATTATTTAGCCCTCTACCCCGACCCAAGACTGCTCTCCAAGTGTCAAGTAGTGAGTTTAGGGAAACTTTAAGATTATTGGTGCAAATGATGGAAATAGGAAATCCGTTAGGGGTGGTAATTTTTTTTTTTAAAGGCTGGGAAGTTTGTGGCTTAATAAGCAGGGAGATGACGAAGCTGGATTCTACTTTGTACCCTACAGGAGTGTCGTAACAATGGAATTAATTAATGCTTGCAAAGCACTTTCAGAACCCTTAATGAAAGGCACTATTGAAATGGAAAGTATTACTATTCTGTAAAGTCACCTGCTTGCCATTTCCCAGCGTCCTCCTCGCGCTTTGTGAAGGAAGAATTACTACGCTACGTGTCAGTTCCTGTAAAATGGAATGCATTGCTACAAGCTACATTTCAAACCCTGGCATTTTCATTTAGTCACTTATGCCTCATGGAAAAGTTAAAGGGGGGGAAAGAAAAAGATTTTGAAAACCCATTCTGTATAAAATGCATCATCTGGTGTCTACTCTTCCCTGGGTTCTGAGAAATATTACTCTGCGCATTATGAAAAGCGTAACAACTTAATTCAAAACCTGCCTCAGAATTCTGACAACCACAAACCACCTACTTGATATGCTGCCATAATGGTGGGAAGTAAAAAAAAAAAATAAAAATGGACCTCCCCAAATGAGGAACCACTTGCGTTGTGTAAACTCTACCCAGGGGCATGGTCTGAAGAAAAGAACAATGACACTTTGGAAAGCAGCATGGCCTAGTGGAAGGAGCACAGGCCCGGAAGTCAGAGGACCTGGCTTCTAATCCTGGCTCTGCCACTTGCCTGCTATGTGACATTGGACAAGTCACTTCTCTGTGCCTAAGTTCCCACATTGATAAAATGGGGATTCATAATAATAATGATGGTATTTAAGTGCTTGCTAGGTGCCAAGCACTGTTCTTAGTGCTCAGGTAGATTGAAGGTAATCAGGTTGTCCCACGTGGGGCACTCAGTCTTAATCCCCATTTTATAGATGAGATAACTGAAGCACAGAAAAGTTAAGTGACTTGCCCAAAGTCACATAGCTGATAAGTGGCAGAGCCAGGATTAGAACCCACGACCTCTTACTCTCAAGCCCGTGCTCTTTCCACTAAGCCACACTGCTCCTCCGTACCTTTTTCCCTCCCACTTAGACTGTGAACCTCAGGTAGGACAGGGACTGTGTTTCGCCTAGTGATCTTGTCTCTACCACAGTGCTTAATACAGTGCTTGGTCCATGATGAACGCTTAACAAATATCTTTTTGAATGGGCTCTTGCGTCATGAAGATGCAGTTAAAATTATCGAAGGAAATTGACAGCAAATTATGACTACTGTGTCTGAATTTTGACACTATTGGCAGGGACAGTGATGGGTGCCAGACAAACTGAGAATAGTTCATTGCCTAAAGGGAATAGGCCACAATTGGCACAACCTTCGTTTTCTGTATCCTTGGGATATGATTTTTGGCCCCTCCAAACCTGCTGCTGGTATAATAATAATAATAATGGTATTTGTTAAGCGCTTACTATTGGGAGACAGTGTGGTCTGATGGATAGAGCACGAGCCTGGGAGTCAGAAGGACCTGGGTTTTAATTTCAGCTCTGCCATGAGTCTGCTGTGTGACCTTGGGCAAGTCACTTGACTTCTCTGGGCCTCAGTTACCTCATCTGTAAAAGGGGGGTTAAGACTGAGCCCACTGTGGGACAGAGACTTTGTCTAACCTGATTACCTTGTATCTTAATACAGTGCTTAGTACAATGCCTGACACAGTAAGTGCTTAAATACCATAATTACTATTATCATTATTATTATATGTCAAGCACTGCTCTGAGTACTAGGGTAGATACAAGCTAATCAAGTTGGATACAGTCCCTATCCCACATGGAGATCACATTCTTAATCCCCATTTTACAGATGAGATAACTGAGGTAGAGAGAAGTGGAGTGATTTGGCCAAGGTCACACAGCAGACAAGTGGCAGAGTCAGGATTAGAACCCAAGTCCTCTTGACGCCCGGGCCCATGCTCTATCCACTAGGCCATGCTGCTTCCCAGTATGTGATCCAGGGTGTGCTATCTAGCTGGGCAGCCTGGGACTTGAAAATAGTGTCAGGAGGTATGCAGAGTGGGGTCATGCTAGGACCTAGGCATAGCCCTGGAACTATCCCCAAAACCCATATCATGGCCAGAGTGGGGCATGGGCAGTTTCACTATATGCATATAGAGCGGGTGGGGGCAGCGGTCTCCTCTGAAACATTTAACTAGGTCTATTTTATATGGACAGGAGCAGCGTGGATCATTCAAATCTATAGATAATTCAGAATATTTAGCTAATAGTTTTGGCCTTTTACCAGTCCTTCTAACTAGCTAAAAAATAGGTTGGCTTGAGTTGCTATCCCCCTTTCCTTCTTAATCTCTTGTCTCCACCCTGGCCCTGGCCTGTAAACTCACTGTGGGCAGAGGATGTGTCTGTTGATTGTTATATTGTACTCTCCCAGGTGCTCAGTACAGTACTTTGTACACAGTAAGCACTCAATAAATATGATTGAGTCAATGTTGATAATAATGATTGTGGTATTTAAGTGCTTATTATGTGCTTAGCACTGTACTAAGTGCTGGGGTAGATACAAGATAATCAGGTCCCAAATAGGACTTACAGACTAGGCAGAAGAGAGAATAGGTATTGGATCCCCATTTTGCAGATGAGGGAACTGAGGCTCAGAGAAGTTAAGAAGTTGCCCAAAGTCACAGAGCAGATGGTGGCAGAGCCCCTGGATATGAACCCAAGTCCTCTGGCTCCCAGGCCCATGATTTTTGCAACAGGGCACACTGTTTCTCTACAGAAGAAGCAGTGTGGCTCAGTGAAAAGAGCGTGGGCTTCGGAATCAGAGGTCATGGGTTCGACTCCCAGCTCTGCCACTTGTCAGCTGTGTGACTGTGGGCAAGTCACTTAACTTCTCTGTGTCTCAGTTACCTCATCTGTAAAATGGGGATTATCTGTGAGCCTCACATGGGACAAACTGATTACCCTGTATCTGCCCCAGCGCTTAGAATAGTGCTCTGCACATAGTAAGCGCTTAACAAATACCAACATTATTATTATTATTATTACAGCAGGGATATTAAATGGCCAGTCCCTGAGAACCAGATTGTTGCTTACAATGTCTTCCCCCAGCACTTCCTCACTCCCTGCTGGCTGACACAGCAATGTTCTTACCACTGATTGGGGTAGATATTTTTCCAGCTCTGAGTGTACAAAGGGTTCTTCCCTTGCCTTTTATTTCTCTTCAAAACTTAATGTGAAATCAGCTTCTTAGTTCTTGCCACTGAAGGGTTGTCTGGTCTCTAGAACAGTAGTTTCAAGTGAAACGATGAGCCAGGCCTCTGTTCTTCCTTTCATTCATTCATTCAATCGTATTTATTGAGCACTTACTGTGTGCAGAGCACTGTACTAAGCGCTTGGAATGTACACTTTGGCAACAGAGACAATCCCTACCCAACAAGGGGCTGACAGTCTAGAAGGGGGGAGGCAGACAAGACAAAACAAGTAGAGAGGCATCAATAGCATCAAAATAGATAAATAGAATTATAGATATATAGACAATGCCTCACTACTAATCATCCACATACCCTGGTGTTTGCAATTTTGTGGGTATTTGTGTTGGTCCTGTTTTTCTCATTCAATTGCAAACACCTTGAGGGCAGGGAGGGGAAGCAGCGTGGCTCAGTGGAAAGAGCCCAGGCTTGGGAGTCAGAGGTCATGGATTCAAATCCTGGTGCTGCCACTTGTCAGCTGACTGTGGGCAAGTCACTTCACTTCTCTGGGCCTCAGTTCCCTCGTGTGAAATGGGGATGAAGACTGTGAGCCTCACATGGGACAACCTGATTACCCTGTATGTACCCCAGCGCTTAGAACAGTGCTCTGCACATAGTAAGCGCTTAACAAATACCAACATTATTATTATTATATCACAATCTCCTTTTTTAATTGTTCACAGTACTTAATTCAGGGCTCTATTCAAAGGAAGCACTTAAATACTGTTGATGATAATTTTATTGGCTCTGAACCCTCCCAATCTGCTCAAACTGGAAATGTGTCCTAATTCACACCAAATGTGGTGGATTAATCTATTAGCATAGAAAACACATTATTCAGTGACTCACCAGGTTTTTACATGTTATGATTATGCCTTGTGCCATTTCTCAGTGGTTCTTGTCTAGTTTTGGTTGTTGGGTTTAAGAATAGGACTTTTGATCTCGGGTTTTTGTGCTGCCATGATCGCTGAGAATAATAATAATAATGTTGGTATTTGTTAAGCGCTTACTATGTGCCGAGCACTGTTCTAAGCGCTGGGGTAGACACAGGGGAATCAGGTTGTCCCACGTGGGGCTCACAGTCTTAATCCCCATTTTACAGATGAGGGAACTGAGGCACAGAGAAGTTAAATGACTTGCCCAAAGTCACACAGCTGGCAAGTGGCAGAGCCAGGGTTCGAACCCATGACCTCTGACTCCAAAGCCCGTGCTCTTTCCAGTGAGCCACGCTGCTTCTCATGCTTTAGAATGCTTTAGGAGTGACATCTTCGTTAAATAAAAGCTTCCAGATGGAAGGAAGGGGATTCAGTTTGGCATTAACATCATTCAAAGCTGGCAAGAACAGAACCCTTGTAAGCTGCTCTTGCAAAGTCACAGAAAGATTAGGAATATTTGCTAGCCCGGCCAAACTCCTGCTAGCCCACCCTCATTTAACTCTGCCTTCTGCCCCCCTCCCTCCTTCCTGCTCCAACTCTTTTGGTAGATCTTTTTTTATGTCAACTCAATCTACATCAGGTTTATTGTAAATCCATAGAGTCACGCTAACTTGGTGCAATCACAGGCTTCTAAAGCATTGTTGGTTGACTGACCATGTCAAAGATTTCTGATAATTCTTGTAGTCTGCTGAGTTGGAAGAGTTTTCTGTTGTGTCTTCAGAGTACTGGTTGAAGTTGAACAGGGCTAGATTTGCAACCCAGACCTGGTTTATTCCAATTGCGATAGGGAAAAGATCTGCCAGGGCATCTTCAATTCTGACTGTCATGGAGAAGCCCGAGTATCTTGGTAGGCTTCTCAAGCCAGCCAGATTTGCTGGGGACCTGTAAGAGTCCAGGCCCGCTGATGGTGTTAAATGTTTCTGTAAGCCCTTCAGATACAGTATAGGAGGCATCGAAGAATATTGACGGCAGTGCGGTTTTGCAGATCAGGTTATAGGAAGAGATTTGACGTTTGCGTGCGTACTCTTTGCGGAGCACTGTACTAAGTGCTTGGGAAACAGCTTGGCCTAGTAAAAAGAGCTTGGACCTGGGAATCGGAGGACTTGGGTTTTAATCCCAAATCTGCCGTTTGCCTGCTGGATGACCCTTGGGCGAGTCACTTAACTTCCCTGTGCCTCATTTTCCACATCTGTAAAATGGGGATTCGATACCTGTCCCTCTCTCCTACTTAGACTGTGAATCCCAAGTGGAACAGGGACTGTGTCCGTCCTAATTATCCCATTTCTAGGCCAGTGCTTATTACAGTGCTCTGCACACAATAAGTGCTCAATAAATGTCACAGTTATTATTACTGGGAGAGTCCAATAGACTTGGCAGACACAGTCCCTGAGCACACAGTCTAGCGGGAGTTCCAAGCAGGGAAAGCAGAAATTGATGATGATGATGATGGATCTCCTGTTGAGGATGATGGATGAGCCTCAGTTTTGAGACTTCAGGCCTGAGAATCTGCATGAAGGAAGTAATTATAGTGATAGCGGTTTTGTACAGTGCCACTCAACCTCTTTCATACCAGCAAGGCACCTTCCTGCTTGAGCACAAAACGTGTTGACTCTGTAGCTGGCCCAGGGCTCTGCACACTGCGAAGCACATACAGAGGCCTTGATATCACAGAGTTGGACCAGACTGGAATGTGGCGGTCTGGAGAAGGGCTGTTCTCTATGAATGGTGGGTTCAGAAAGATCGAGAGCCTCAGAGGCTGATTTGAAATGGAGGCAGGTGCTGCAAGTAGCAAACACATTAGTATGATAATGGACAATCTTTATGTGCACACAGTGTGGAATGGAGTGTTGGTTGCACATAGGCTTTTTCAATTACATGCGCGGACATAATTAGTATCTCACCATCAATATGGTCCACTTAGGAATACAATGAATTATATCTATATCTATATATAGATATATATATGCATAGTTTTTGATAGACCCCTTACCTAATGAGGTCTGGTCTTGAGAGCTACTATATTAATTCAGCTTCAAAAAGGAATACCTATTTAGACTGTGGCTAAGCCTCAGAAGAGCTTCATGGTCTGAGAAGACATCACATTTAACACTGCTTAGCCCTCTTTCCCCTGCACTTTTGGGCGGAATAGATCTGTGGAATTTCATGGGTCCATTTGGGCTGAAGTATTAACAGCTTAAAGTATTCGTTCTCTGTCATTTGGGTTTAGTCATGAGATATTGTCACATGAATGGCAAGGTGAAAAATGGTGTGTTCCAGATTCCCAAGTGAAATACTTGGTTAAAATTGAGAAGGAGATATCACATGGAGCCACGGGCTTCCTGTCTTAGCTGTGAGACGTGCACTTTGCAGGATAAGGCAGATCTGGAATAGAAGAATTATTTCCTCTTGCCACCCAATATGACTCATCAGGATGTTTGATTCAATGAAAAATCTGAGCTACAGGAATGTCTAGATATTAGATCGTTTTTCAGTACTGTGTGAAATTTAGCTGGTAGAGAACAAACACATTGAACTCTGAAGCTATGTACAAAGACCTTTCCTCACTCAAGTAAATGCCTGATCAGTCATGCCAGTGGAGTTTTGAAACACCTGTTCCCCTAAGAACCTCATGTAATAGAGGCAAGGAGTGAACTATGGTATCTCATTGCAGTTTCCTAAGTGACAGCTGAACAGAGAAGCTAGAGGTGTATCCAAATATTGTGAATAAGATTAGGGCTGAATAAACACTTCTGAGATGGAATCTAAAATTGGAACTTAGACAAAGGTAGCTTTGGGGTTAAAACCTGAATAAAACATGAACTAGATGCAGGTAAGATAACCAAACTGCATGCCATTAATAACACTGAAGGAAATGCATCCAGACATGCTTCAAAATGTCTCTAAAGCAATAAAACTGGAACTTCATGCTCTTGTAATACTTTTGCGGTACTGATTGTTTCATATTTTGTCTTCAAACCTGGAAATAGGTTTCTCTTTTAAAAAGTCTTTAGAAGAGAAAAAATGGAAAACATGTGATGGTTATATAATGTGTTGAGGGACAAAATCCAGATCAGACTTTTCTATTAGATAATGAAGAACATGGTGCTTTCTTTTTTTCCTGCCTAGAGCAGTCCAGAGATCAAAAGGTAGTAACAGTCAAAAAGCAAAATCTATTTGGGCATTAATTTACTGATTCTCCCCTTTATGGGGCTGGCAGCACCCCCCTTTCCCCCTCTCAGCACCCCCCCCCCCATGGTCCACACCAAGATCGTCAACATGTACTAGATAATTGTTGATGGGTACTTTTTTCAATCTGAAACAGGTATACTGATTTTTGGTTTCAGCAATGACAACTAATGAACCACATTAAAAATGCAAGAGATTCCTAATGGGGATACAATGACAGCTATGGAAACCTCTTTCTGCAATTCCACATTGCTTATTTTCAGTTTTTCCCCTTCGTTAGTGGAATACCTTGCCGGGGTTCCAATCAAGTGCTGACCAGGAAAATGAATAAAATAAGCTTCATTATCACCGTGGCAATGAGCCCGTGGTGATGCATTCCGATTATAGTTAGTAAGTAAAAAGCCAAAGGGCTGGTGGATCTATGCTCATTTGCAAGGGGGAGGGAAGGAAAAAGCTGGACTTTATCCAACGTAAAGCAATACATAAACAAGGCCCCTATCTTGCCTTTGCGTGGTTGCCCTAATTGATGCCTGCAGTTTGCTGGAATGTATGCCACACCTATTTGTGTTTGTGTGAGTCCATCATGTGCTGGGCACCATCAGGAAGGGAATACAAAAAGCAAAACAAAAGACAGCCCCAAATCAGGAATACTGTGGGCATCTCAGGAAGGATGAAATAGAGCCCAAGAAAGGACAGAGAATAGCAACCAAGACAGTGCTTAGAACAGTGCTTTACATATAGTAAGTGCTTAAATACCATTATCATCATGATGGGGAGAGGAACTTCCATAGGAAAATACACTGGAAATATTATGACCCTTTAATCTTGAAAGATGATGACTGAAAAGGGATGTGATTGAAGAGTGTGGATTAAATGAGTACAGAGAGCTTGGGCCTGGGAGTCAGAGGACATTGGTTCCATGGTTGGGTTAGAGTGGTCTGGATAAAGGTAAAAGATGCTGAGGGGTGACAGTTCCTCTAAACTGTAAGCTCCTTGTGGGCAGGGAATGTGTCTATTGTATTTGTACTCTCCCAAGCTTTCAGTACAGTACTCTGCACACAGTTAAGTGCTCGATAAAGACGATTGAATGAATGAAAGCAAAGTGGAACCCTCTGAAACAGAGTTCCCATAAAAAAGATTAGTGTCGTGACGGGTGTTCCAGCATGAATTACTTGCAAGCGTGAGCATCTGTCCCCCAGAGCTGTGACCAACTTGACCCACGAGGGGATTGCAGCGCTTAGAACAGTTCCTGGCACAGTAAGTGCTTAACAAATACCAAACATTATTATGTCAATCACATTCAATCAGATTCCCAGATATAAGCTCATGATGGTTGGATTTATACCCTGCTTTATTAATGGCACCGTTTCTAATTCTGTGTAGACCAATTATAAGGAGAGAAAATATTTTGAGTCAGTATAATGTTGGGAAATGTTTATGTAGACACAACCAAAATGTTCATGTATATTTTTTTATACACGGAGATAGTCATATTCATATATAAATATATACAACAGCATTAATTGGGAAGATATTCTTTTAAAATATTTGAATTTAAAAAATAATTTAGATTAAATGTGTCCATTGTAGAAGACTATATGTTTCCAACAGTGCTGATCCATGTGAATCATCTTTTGTTAAAACCTGGGTATTACCCAATTAAAGAGCATAGAACAACCTTTGTTTGGTTTCTGCAACCTGCTTGTAAGAGCATGCACATTAGTAACCAATACAACTGAAGTCTAATTGTTTAAGGCATGGTATGCAATGTACACAAGATAGGATTTCACCGAAAGCCTGGAGGTTGGAGGCCCCCAAAGACTTTCATTTTCTGTCCCCACCATTATTTACCGCTGCATTCCCCAGTCAAAGGAAACTTAGGTACTCTGAAGGCAATGAACAGTACTGTATTTGTAAATGTTTTCTTACCTTTGCACCCACAAAAATGGCATAAGCGCATGTCTTCCATTCCCAAATCTGAAGGACAAAACTTCAGAGGTAAGATTTCCAAAGAGGCGGCATTCAAGAATCAAGAGTTAGCTTATCTCGGTTTAAGGAATGGAATGCTTCAGAACCTATTTTAGTTTAACTGGAATCCAGCTGTGTGTGTGTGTGCGCGCGGGCACATGGGTTAAGGGAGGTAGGGTATGACAACAATTGTGGTTTTCTTTGAAATATGACTGGCTTGTCCCCATACCACAGTGTTTGTTGTTGTTCCAGACAAGATTTGAGTTGACCATTACCGAGTCACTACTACCTTGTTTTTGGGAGGGTGGGAAGTTTATTGCAAAACTCGATCATTCATTGTTTTTAGAATAAAGTCTCTGGGGCTTTAGACTCCAACTCATTTCTCATAACACTGATTAAGTGCAATTATGAAAATCTGTGAACGAATATGGTAGGTGTCAAAAAAGATGTGTACTTCTGGAATAAGGAGATACAAAGATGGCTACAGTGGGATTTCTAATATATTCTAAATTTCAAAATTGCTTTGCTCTAGAATGACCCCCTGGGAACAATCAATCATATTTATTGACCACTGAGGGGGTAGCATGGTATAGTGGAAAGAGCACAGGCTTGGGAGTCAGAAGTCATGGGTTCTAATCCCAACTCCACCACTTGTCTGCTGTGTGACCTTGGGCAAGTCACTTAACTTCTCTGTGCCTCAGTTACCTCGACTGTCAAGTGGGGATCAAGACTGTGAGCCTCGTGTGGGACAGGGACTGTGTCCAACCTAATTAACTGCCATCTACCCCAGCACTTAGTAGAGAGCCTAGCACATAGTTATTAGAGTGCTCTGAGCACAGTAGGTACTCAGTAAATACTATTGTTTGAAGCCATTTAATAGCTTTTTTTTTCCCCCATCCCCTCAAGCCTAGACAGTCAGCGAACTGCACGATTCATGTGGCTCTGCATCCAGGTATATAGTATTAAATAAAATTTTGTTCCTTTTAGTCTCCTCCCTTCTTTTTCTATCTATAATGAAAAATTGGCGAAAAGGAAGTAGATGTATTTCTCTTGTCCCTTTGCAGAAATAAGGAGCTATTTATTTGATTATGGTTTGGTCTTCTAATCCTCTAAATGGGCATTTTCACTGCCACTTACTGGAATCTTTACCTTAGTCTACATTAATGCAAAAATGCCACTTCAATGTTTAGAACCTTTCAGCAGATGGAAGAGAATATAAATAAGCAGGTTTGCAAAGGCAAATGTAATTTTCCAAATACCAGAAATTTAGAAAACGCTAACATGCCTTGAGCCTTTCATTTTTAATTAACCCCTTGGGTCTGGAGTTTCTGTTACTGAAAGGTAATGCATTTTTCATCACTGCTTTGAATCAGGATATATTGACTTTAGCACCGCTGGAATAACTGTCCCGATTCTTAGGACAAAGGGAAATTCTTGCTGAAGAAAGTTGCATGGCTATTTCTCTTAAGGGTCTCCCTTGATGAATATATAAAAATGACTTCTGGGGGGCTGAACTGACTCTTAAATTCTTACTGGACGTGAATGCTTGAGAGCGGGATACAAAGACATTCCTTTACTTTCATTGGCCACACTCCCCCTAACACGACATTGCCCTGGTCCAATTACCATTACCAATCCCATTCCTCAGTCTCCTTCTCCACCTTCCATCCATCATCTTTCTCATTCAGCAGTATGCACTGTTTATAGTGTGCAGAACACTGATCTAGCTGCTTGGGAGTATATAACAAAAGTAAAACTGGTGACTCGCCCAAGATCACCGAGTTACTAGGCGACAGACTCAGGTCTTGACCCTAGGGTCCTGGATTCCTATTCCAGCGTGGTGTCCTCCAGACTGTGCTGCCAATCCTGGTTGAGTTTGGAAGCCTGTGGGTGGAACAAAGCTGGTGGGAACCAAGTTCCCAGCTCCATAGAGCCCCCCTGCCCCCCCCCATTCTCCTCAGGGTAGGTGTGGGTCCCTGCCTTGAGATGTGCCCCACCCTGAGCACTGAGGGAGCAGATTTTAGCACCAAGTGACTGTGGCATGAGAAGTCCAGGTGTAGGAGGTCCTGTTGGCCAGGATAAATCCTTCCTAGGCTGCAGAGGAGCAGCACTTCTTTAGGAGTCCAGGGTTCGCTGAACAATTAAACAGAGAAATTGTGCTAACACCATTGTGTGTGAATGTGGAATAATCCAGGGTGACATCCTTTGTGGCTAATCTGGGATGCTGCCTGGCTGACGGCCATTTTGGCAAAGAAGAATGTAGGCAAAATGAAAGTGTTCTAGTAAAGGCAACCTCAGATCAGCTGTTTGAAAAGCATCAGGGAAGGAGGGAAAGGAATAAACTGTGCGGCGCCGGTAAGGCAAGAGAGAGCGGAAAACTGTTATAGCAAGTCTGTCAATGCTGCTTCTGTCAGTGTTGCTCCCTATTTAAGGAAGATCGTCTCCCTAATTTCTTGGAAGAGCCTTTTAATTTTCAGAATGGAACCAGGAATATAGGCTCCTGGGTCACCTCTGCTTTTGAGGACTGTGTGTGTGTTGTTTCATATTATTAATTCCCCACCTCCTGAGGCTCAATGTCACAATCATTATCTTTCCAGCTGAGAACTGGCTACCACTTCCTGGGGAAGCCAGCAGCATCTCTCCTTAATTAGCCAGAAGGGTCAGCACCATAGGACTCTGGATTCCTCTTCTGCAGCTGCCCCATCTTCCCCAGGGATTGCCCCATTCCCCCCGCCCCCCCCCCACCACAAGCACGTCTCCCCACCCCCCGCCCGGGTGGAATTAAGAGCCTGGTTGGAACTAGCAGCCCTGCTCCATGATGGTGCCCCTCTCTTCAGAAATCCCAGCCTGAGTTTTAGTACTTGAGAAATCCTGTGAGAAGAGGCATGCCACTTTCAAATAAGGGGGGAAAAAAAGAGTTAGCCTGAAAGCGAGCTGTTGTCTGATGCCTTTGCTACTACAGAGTTTATATCCTTGGCATTTCTTGACTTCTGGTTTTTATAGTTTCTCAAAATAATTTGGGGTTATTAAGACAATACTCTAAAAGCCATTTGAAAGCTTGTCACAGGTTTAAGTGTGTGTATACCAAGCTGTCAGGAAAGCCGTGATCTGATTGACAGAAGGGAACTCCTGATGAATATGTACTGGTGATTAAACCCCACATTTTATTAAACAAGTTTGTGTAAAAGAGCTTCTGCCTTACCTTTCTTTAAATCTTTTTTTTTAATACCTGGAACATACATTTTCCCATCAGGTGAGTGGTGAGCATTTTAAGATTTGCTCATGATCTTCAGCATCCTCCAGCTGGGCAGGAAGGGTGGCTTAGCAGAGGAAGCAGGCAGGAGAGGGAATTTTGGCTCATCCTCCTAACAGGGGAGGACCAATTTGCAACTTAAGCTGTGCTAATAGGAGATGAGGTCTGTGGATAAGTGAAACCTGCAGATAATCCTGTGACCTTATTTTATCCAGGAGATTAAATTCCTCACAGCCTCCTTCCCCTTTCTCTCCCTTCTCTCCCCCCTTCTTCTTTTTTCCTTCTTCTCTTCACTCTCCCTTTTCCCTCTTTCTGTACTTCCCCCTTTCCTCTCTTTCTTCCCCCTTCCTCACCTTCTTACTCTTTACCATAAAAGATGGTCAGGGCCAGAGAGGAGGTGCATTTAAACACAGCCATCTTGCTATTTGTGAAGGAAAAGGTGAAAGATGTTGACTGTAAATTCCTAATGGGCAGGACATACATCTTTTGCTTCTGTTGTACTTTTCCTCACATGCATGCTCAATAAATACTCTTACTACTACTATTACTTCTACTAACACTATTGAACAGTCTTCCCCTTTGAATCATCAAGAGTAGCTGAAATCTCAGCCATTCTTTAACAGGAAGGATTTTTAAATGCTCAACACACAGTAAGCACTCAATAAATATGACTGACTGAATAAAATGGAACAAGTGAGTTTGGGGAGGAGAGAGAGTAGGGGAGTTAGGGGAGTTCACGTTTCTACGCTCCTTTCCTTCCCCAGTAGGGGAGAGCAGGGAAATTTTCCAGAGCAAACATTTGCCACTTCATTCTTTGGTGGGGAGAGAAAAACTCAAGAATCCCAGTTCTATCCTCTAAATCTAGCCTATAGGAATTTTCCTAAACAGAAGCAGCATATTCATTCCCAAGTAACACTAAAAGGTCGACTTTTGTGGTGGTGTTTTGTTTTTTTTTTTAAGCCTGGAAACCAGTTGGCAAGTACCATTACCACCCTTCAGGGCATACTTTGGTCAGATGTCACATGTTTTCCTTGGTGTATGTCAAACCACTTGATTGGGGGTTGTCTCCTCTGAACACCCAAGGTGGATACCAAAGCTGCCTCCTTGCTCTCCCGACCCCCACCCACCGAGGCATGCGGACAGTGCTATTTGTTAACCGCCCTTAGCCTACCTCAATCGATATCAGAGCACTGCACTAAATGCTTGGGAGGCACAACAGATACAACAGAGTTGGTAGACACATTTCCTGCCCACAAGGAGCATACAGTCTAGCCTCACCTTGCTCGGCACTAAAACGGGTACCCTTCCTGGTCAGTAATCTAAAGTCCTTGAGCTCGACCCAATCACAGATTGGCGGTCCCGATTGGCCAAGACCCATTGGAAAAGCTTCAGGTGGCTGCACTTTGCCTTAGCCCTGGCTCCATCATGAATATTCAATGTTCCTCTTGTTCAGCAGGCAGGAAATTCTATATGAAGCCTGTGTGGGAGCTCAGCATGGGACAGTTCCTGAGACCTTGGAGAAAAATCTTCCTTTCCCCACAGTGAATATTTTTTGGTCAGTTTTTCCACTAAAAAAAATTATTTAATGCCCAAGGCTATCTACCTCATATTGAGGCCAGAGCAAGCTTTTTTTTTGTTTTTTTGCCATTTCATATTTCGGCCAAAGTTTAAAAAACAGACAGATTGATAAAACCATGAGATTTTTGTTTTGCTTATTAAAAGACTGTTCTTTCCCCCTAACCCCTCTTAAAAAAAAAAAGGCAGTTAGTACAATGACCATGTTAAAATAAGTCCCAGAGTGTACAGTCACTCTGTGGCTTGGGAGGCTGGGCTTTACGTTTGATTGATTAATCAGTGGTATTTCCTGAGATCTACTAAGCACAAGGCACTGTGCTAAGGACTTGGAAGAGTAGAGCAGAAGGAAAAAACACAAGTTTCCTGCCCCGAAGGAATTGTATCTAATGTGTGAGACAGGCACATTGTTTGCAATTAGTGGGATCAGAAGAAAGAACATAGATAAGACAAATAGTAGAACAAATATATCAGGATGAAATAGCTAAATTGAATATACAAAGAAATATACCAATATACATAAATTGCTGAAATTTAGAATGAAATGCTTAAGTGCTAAGGGTGACTGCTGGATTGATGTGTTGGAATGTTGTGAATTAATCAGGGAAGGTTTTCTGGATGAGATGGAAATTTAAGAAGGTTTTGAAGATGGGGGAGAGCTGTGGTCTGGTGGATTTGAGCAAGGAGGGTATTCCAGGCCAGGGGAGCAGCGTGAGAGACTGATGGTGGGAATCCAAAGTGAGGTACAATTTGAAGGTTAACTTGGTTAGGTTGAATAGTGCAAGCTGGGAACTAGTGGGTAAAGAGAGCTGAAATGTAAGATGAAAAAGGCTAGTGGAGAGCTTTGAAGTCACTGGTAAGTTTTAAGAGGTTATGTTTTGATGCAGATGGAAATGGTAACCATTGGAGATTTTTGAAGAGAAATGTTTTCTGAGTAACACTTGAAGGTGACAATCCAGGCAGCAGCATGGAGTGTGGACTGAAATGGGTGGGGTGGCAGGGGCACATTTAGTACTGTTACTGTGATATGACAAGAGATTGACCCAAGATGGTGGCTGTTTGGGTGGAGGAGGGGCTGGATCTGGGAGCTGATGTGGAGGAAGAACTGAAAAGCTTGGATGTTTGGTGCTGAAAAGCCAGTGTTTCCTTTAGGAGTAAACAAAGCACATTATGAGAAGCAGCATGACCTAGTGGAAAGAGCCTGTGCCTGGAAGTCAGAGGACCTGGGTTCTAATCCTGACTTTGCCACTCATCTGGTCTGTGACCTTGGGCAAGTCACTTCTCTGTGCCTCAGTTACCTCATCTGTAAAATGGGGATTAAGACTGTGAGCCCCAGTCTCTGTCCAAACTGATTAGTTTATCTACCCCAGCACTTAGTACACTGCCTGGCACATACTAAGCACTTAACAAATACTATAAAAAAAGTATTTCTAAAATTCATAAATTATGAAAAAAACCAAGCCAGTAAGGAATTGAATTCATTGGAATAGTTGAAATTAAACATCTGAAACAAATCAGAGCACATCATAAGATGTTGTATCATGTTTTATTTTTTCCCTCGTGTATTTGTGCTGTATGTACGGCATCTCCAGCTTAATGAACAACTCCGTTTGACCTCAGAACCCCCCTCTCCCTTTTTTTTTTTTTTTTTAAAGAAAATCACTGATGATTGCAGATTACATTTCATAAAAGTGGACTGGATCAAGGGATTGTTATTATTTATTTTGCCATTAATGGAATTTTGCTCTACCATTAGGAGGGCAAAACGTTCCAGCCTCCACACAGTGCTGTGACCTTGACATTTTTGTTTGGGTGGACTTTATTGCCCTATGATTTTACTTCACTCTGTTTTCCTAGAGATTTGCAATATAGGGATTTTTGTAACTCAAAACAATGCTATTAATAAGGATAACAAAGATGAAAGTCTTTTTCTCCATCCCGCCCCACCCCCCCTAAACCTGGTAATTTTTTACAATCCCAAACTAAACAAGGATTTGCATGCAATAATATGATGGAGAAGCAGTGTGAGTCTCCTAACCAAAATACCACCCAGGAAAGAAACCCATTGTATACGGAGAGGAATTTCCAGCTAAGGAAAATCAAATATTTATCATGTTAACAATGGCCCCTCCGAGCTCAGAGGAGCAAGGTAGTTTCACATTTGTATCTATGGATAAGCTTCAAAGAATATCCCTAGACAACAAACTAAGGCGAGAAAGAACTGCTAGTTGAAAATAAGGGTAGTGAAGGTTTCCCTGTAATTGGAAACAAGGTTGTGAAACCAGGTTCCTCTCCCTTGTAACTTTCAGTGTAGCAGGAGCAGGGAGGTGAAGGAAGGTGTTTGTGTGTCTGTGTGTGGTGTGGCCTGTCACCTCTTTCTGAGAATCTGAGCTGACAGGCTGAGATCAAATTGGGTGTTTCCTCTCAAGGAGCATTGAATGAGAGAGGAGTGCATTTCAGGACCTGATTGTGAAATTATGCCTTAAATATTTTAGACAGAATCAAAAATGTAATAATATAACCCAGAACTATTAGTTTTTATGAATGTGACTGTATTTGGTATGATAATTTAAAGAGTCTCGGGCTTAACCTTTGTGTCATTCAAATTAAAGTTTAACCGATTATCTTCCTCTGAAGAGGCACTGGGTTTATTAAAACATAGATCACTGTGGCCTGGCCTATGTGTTAGCTTACTCTTGCCCAGGTTTAATGAGCGATGTAGGAAAAAAGGAAAGAATGTTTGAGAGTGTTTCAGAAATGATTTCAGGGCTACATGCTCCTCTGGGCTTCTGGTCGGGGGAAGAGGGAAGATGAAGTGGTGGTTGTGGAGGGCTTCTTGAGTTGCTGAAAGCATCAGTATTAATTCCATGTTCGGACCTGTAACAGTGGTTATGAACAGTATATCTGTTCAGTTTGATGGGTTCATTCTTTCTGGTGAAAAGACAAAATAATAGAAAGATGAGTGAGATTCAGTACATGAATGAAACTGGATAGTTTGGAAAGTCCCCGGAGACACATAAAGAAGCTTTAAAAATGGTTTTGCAGAGCCTCAGTTAATGGATTTAACCCATTTGTGGCTATAAACCTAAACCTGCTATGCTTACAAGTGTTCTTTTGGAGAGAGAGAAAAAAAGGATATTTTGGAGCCTAGTTTTTCAGATCTCAAATAAGGACTGTGATATGTGAGCCATCAGCCCAAATTATACCCAAAACAACTTATGTATTGTAATCTGTGAAAAGTGTGATGTTATCTGGATATGAAAAACAGGCAGATTGAAAGCAAAACTTATAAATGGTAATGAGCCTTGCAAACAGTCAATTGCCTGGGAAAGTACAATTTGTATCAGGTAATTAGGAAAGACTGCTACTTTCATCATCTTATAATAATGGTATTTCTCAAGTGCCTTCTATGTGCTAAACACTACACTAAGTGCAGGGGTAAATACAAAGTACTTATGTAGATCTATGATGAGTCATGTACAATCTGGAGCAAAATGTTTTATTGATTCAGTTGTTTGTGGCAAGGTATGAAAAGTTGATAAAATTATGGAATGTGGAAATATGACTGAGGCATGCTGCCCTTTCTTAAGTTGTAGAAAAAAATTATAAAATAGCAAAGGTGGATAGAAAAGATTAAAGAAAGGTGGTTACATTTGAGCCTTAGGTCTAAAGTGGACCTCTATGGGCTATGCCACAGTTGAATAAGAAATGGAGGAAGAGACTAAGCTTGGCAGAATGAAAAATGAATTAAAACAAATATATTTTCAAGGGAATGGAGCCAGTATGTTGGTACAGAAAGAATACTGGCAGTAAGCTTGGTCATCAAGAGTTGGAAAGGAATTGGGAGTTCTTAATGTGCGTGCAAAAGAATGAACAGATAAGTAAATCTGTGACAAATACCTCATAATCTGACCACATTTGTATTACTGGTCCACAGTCTAACTCTGAGGGTTACTACAACTGTTCACATATTGTTTGATGGTTGCATTCATCAGCAGAGGTTATAGGACCTGGGTTCTAATTCTGGCTCCATTTTTTTTTAAATGAAATATGTTAAGCACTTACTATGCTTCAGGCACTGTTCTGAGCACTGGAGTCAATACAAGTCAATCAGGTGGGACACGAGACTCACAATTCATGTAGGAGGGAGAACAAGTATTCAATCCCTCTTTTACAGATGAGGCAACTGAGGCACTGAGAAGTTAAGTGACTTGCCCAGGGTCACCCAGCAGGCAATTGGCAAAGCTGGGATTAGAATCCAGGTCCTCTGGTTCCCAGGCCCGGGGTTTTTCCTGTAGGCCATACTGCTTCTGTGTTGCCACCTGTCTGCCGTGTGACCATTGGCGAGTCATTTAACTTATCTATGCCTCAGTTTCTTCACCTGTAAGATGGGGAGTCAATATAGTTCTCCCTCCTATTTAGACTGTGTCCCCCATGTGGGACAAGGACTCTGATCTGACCTGATTATCTTTTATCTACTCCAGCGCTTAGAACGGTGCTTGACGCGTAGTAAGCACTTAACAAATACCATAATTTTTATCATCATTGTCTGTGTTTGGCTCAAGAAGAATTCACAAAGACATTTTCTTGAGCTCCCCTCCACACCTCCCCAAAAAAGTCATAAAATGGCGAATATCTGGAAACTAAAATTTCATTAGAGGAAGGTGAATCAATCAACCCATAGAGTTGTAGTATTTTAAAAGGCTTGCTTTCCTTTTTGTCAAGAAATAAAATAAAATCTCTTTTTTGAAGGTGCTAGTTGTCAATCTCTGCAGCCAGTAAAAACCTGCCTTTCTGGTTTATAATGTCACACTGTTAATCTAGGAAGGTGTTATTACTCATTTGAACAATTCTTTGTTCTCTGTTGAAAGCTTTGCTAATGGTATTTTCGAATAAACATGTTCAACCTGGAGTTCTCCTCTCAGGTAGGTCTGGTCGTTTTGGAACACAGACAGTCTATCTGTAACCTTGATTGTAATCTCTGCCTACCCTGAGAGCGTTAGGTATTTCCCACATTATCAGTCTACCCTGGAATTTCCCTTTTTGTTTGATTTATTTCAATTTAGCCCATAATGTTGAATATATTTTCTGGAGTTTCCGTATTTAGAGTCCTACTGAACATAGCATTCATTTTAAATAGCCTCAAACTCCCTCCATTCTCCTACTTTTCTCCCTCATGTAAGAAAGGTGAGTTTCTTCCCCTACTCTCGGGCCATGTCCACATGGGGCAAGCTTTTATTTGGCTTAAAAATATTGAGGAAGTACATGAATGTCTGGTGCTCCCTTGTTAGCCAGCTAAAGTTAGGAGGATTCAAGCCTATATAGATATGTGTAACTTGCTGGTAAGCTGGTAAAACTGGAAGCTTACCAGCTGTAAGCTGGTAAAACTGGAAGTTTACCAGTTTACCAGCTGTAAGCTGGTAAGACTGGAAGCTGGTAAGACTGAAAGGTATTAGCTGTAAACTCATGCAGGCAGGGCATTTTTGGTTGCTCCTCATTATTTGCTTCCCAGCTCTCTCTCCTTCATACCTGTCTGCTCCTTTTCCTTGCCACTCCTCAAATTAGTTTCTTCACTCCTCCCAAGTTACCTTTTTCACTGTGCCTCATTCTGACTCTCCCATCTCCAGCCACTTGTTCATGCCCTTTCCCATGCCTGGAACTGCCTCCCCTTTCAAATCTACCGATCCACAACTCTCTCAGTCTTCAAAGCCCCACTGAAATCTCACTTACTCTGGGAAGCTCTCCTTTTATTCATTTCCATCAGGTGTGATCTCCCTAAAATCTCCTATGCTCCTGTTCAATCCCTCCCTCCTCCACCCTCTTCAACTCTCCAGATATTCCCAGCAGTATCTCAAGAAGAGCTCTGGCATATTCTCAAAATCTACCCCCTCCACCTGTGTCTCTGACCCCATCCTGTCTCACCTTAACCCCTTAACACTTGCTCCCTCCCTGACCGCCATCTTCGACTGTTCACACCTTCACATCACACAGAAATTCCTTACCCTTGGCTTTAAAGCACTCAATCACCTTGTCCCCTCCTATTTTACCTCGCTGATTTCCTACTACAGCCCAGCCTTCACACCTCACTCCCTTGAGCACCAGCTTGTTCTCTGTGCCTTGGTCTCATCTATCTCATATCACTGACCCCATTCCCACATCCTCCCTCTGGTGTGGCAGTCCCACCCCCTCCATATTCAACAGACCATCATCCTCCCTCTGTATTACGGTCACATCTCCTCCAAACTCCAAAGCCCCAGACTGTACGTGGGGCTTTTTCACCTCCCAGCCTTACTCCTTCCACCTGCATTCCAACAGGCTGGCAGCAAGATAAAATCTTGTACAATTGAAATCTTCCCAGAAACCAACAGATGCTACAGTCTGATCCTGCAACAAAATGTTTTGCCACTGTCAGCATGTGTGCCCAAGCTGATAAACTGCAAAGCAACTGATTCTGCAACAGATTTAGGTTGACTCACTTTAGGGGTACTGCATCTGACAAACTGGCATGGAGATTCCATTGTCCAAGTATGGAGGAGGAGAGGAGCCATTAGAATCCCATGGGATTGGTAACTAATGAGCTTTCTCTACTCAATGGATGTGCCACGCACCCCCTTGGGATCATCAACATTATCTAGAGTCTACGATCTAAACAATAACGTCTCATCTACTATATCGTAGGTTGACAGAGGGAACCGAAAATGCCGTTCAATGATGCAGTGAGGAATAAGGGAGTAGAACAGCTAATTAAGAAGGTCAGCATACCTTTGGGAAGATTCTCAGGTAGAGTGTGGTGGCAATGGGCATTAGGTTTCAGACCAGAATGAAGGTCTGTGGAGCTGTAACACTGCCCAATTTTTTTATGGTATTTAAGTGCTTATTATGTGCCAGGAACTGTTCTCAGTGCTGGGGTAGGTACAGACTAATCAGGTTGGACACAGTCCATGTCCCACATGGAGCTTCACAGTCGTAATCCCCATTTTACAGATGAAGTAACCGAGTCACAGAGAAGTAAAATGACTTGCCCAATGTCACACAGCAGACAAGTGACAGAGTTGGGACTAGAACCCAGGTCCTTCTGACTCCCAGACCCACTTTTTATCTGCTAGGCCCTAGTGCTTCATCATCTATGGTTGTAAGACCCAAACCACATACTCCCCCTGCAGCAGTTGCATCTATGTCACTCAATGGCCCTACACCAAGTAGCAAGGCAGGCATCACAAACAATAAAATACTAGAATGAAGTCAGTCTACAAACATTGAAGTAAGGCTCATCTTAGCACAATTTTGCCGGGTGGAACAAGTGTTTAAGATGGATGACAGTAGGATACTGTCATCCATACAGTCTTCTAGACCATAAACCCGGTGTGGGCAGGGATTGTCTCTCCTTATTGCCGAATTGTACTTTCCAAGCACTTAGTACAGTGCTCTGCACACAGGAAGTGCTCAATAAATACGATTGAATGAATGAATTAATGAGTACCCAAATAGCTATTGTTTAGTGAGCTATGGGATGACAGAAAACAAGGGGAACAAAGGCAACGTTTTAAGTGTAGCCTCAGAAAATGTGATATCACAGCAGAGACGAATGAGGCTGACAGGCCACCTTGGTTTACTGGAATCAAGAAGCAGTAACTTGGAGAGGATTGTGAGCTAGAGGCAAAATTGAAAAATAGTGCCGGTCGCTGCAAACATGACAACATAATAAGGTATGATTTTTACTTAGTGTACTTAGTGTGATTGGACCACGACAGCCATTTTGGCCTCTCAAACCCAAAAATAAACTTGATCATCAGTGGTATCAATGATGACCACTAGATTGTAAGCTTCTTGAGGGCAGGATTGTTTCTAGAAACTCCAGTGTAGTCAGGTGCTTAGTCCCAGTGGTCTACCCAGAGCAAAGGATCGATAAATACTATTGATTTCATCATTTCCAAGTACGATATGCATCCCTAAATATTAAGATGGATATCCAAAAGGACAACTATCAAACTTCTTCCAAGTGCCCTGGTGAAACTGCTGGAGACAAAATGCTAGGCTGGATGGGCCATCTCTCTGACCCCAGTAGTGGCATCTTATATCATGTTTCTGGTTTCATGTTGCTTGTATTTTGGTTTGATCACTCCTTATGTGATGATGATGGTATTTGTTAAGCGCCTATGTGCCAAGCACTGTTCTAAGCACTGGGGTAGATCCAAGCTCATCAGGTTGGACACGGTCCCTGTCCCATATGGGGCTCACAGTCTTCATTTGTCTGTCACCATCCCTTCTCCCCCCCCCACCCCTTAATTCTAAGATTGTGAACCCCAAGGGTACTGGGAACTATGCCTCATCCTCATCAATGGTATTTATTGAGTGCTTACTCTGTGCAGAGCACCATAAGAAGTGCTTGGGAGAGTATAACATAAGAGTTGGTAGATTTGATCCTTGCCCACAAGGAGCTTGCAGCCTAGAAGAGGAGCCAAGACTTAATGTTCAGTGCTTTAAGTCCCATAGATGTTTAATAATTACTAATGAAAGAATGGAGAAATGTCTGTATAAACTCTATTAGCAGTCTCTCTTTGACTGACAGCAGTTTCCTGAGAGGACTGGAAGTTCTAGAATAACTTTTATCTTGCTGCCAGCCTGTTGGAATGCAGGTGGAAGGAGTAAGGCTGGGAGGTGAAAAAGCCCCACGTACAGTCTGGTAGGTGATGCAAAATTTCTGAAGCAAGCTCACAGGTGAGACTTCAAATACCTCTGTCTTGTCTCTGCAGCACGATTCCCACTAATTCCAAATTGGTGCCTGATGTTAATTTTGCCCTGTCTGAATTTGGGCAAAAAAATTAATAATCCCTGTAGAAAGTATGTCTGCCCTGGAGAGGTGTGGCTCCTTTTCTTCCTTTCCTACTCATTACATATATTTTCATCTGGATGTGGAAACCTGTATTTCCACCAGATTTATTGCAGGATGAAAAAAGAGAAGCCCTGTAAATTTGGTTTTTAACAATTAAAGGGTAGCTTGATAAATTTAAATCAGATCCTTTGCTTTTCATGCCCATAAATTTGAACCATAAAAACCTCATTCAGAGTGCCATCCCTAAGCTATATTGATTTTTGTGGGAATTAGACATCACTGATACCAAAAAGTGTGTTTTTAATTGAAAACAAATTGAATAGCTCTTGAATCTGTTGTGCGTCAGCAAAAACGAATCCGTCCATCTTCTCTACCTATCAAAATGGGCCTATTGATCAAAGGGAAGGGAACAGCCAATGAAAGAATGGATTAGAAAGCCAAACTTCATGGGGCCCACCATCCAGATTTCAAGTTCTGCCTTTCTTCATCTCTGCTTTCCTGCGTGTGTGTGTGTGTGCGTGTGTGTGTGTTGCAAAGACAAGATGAGCTTGTTTGGCTTTTCCATTTCCACTTTTTCTCCTAAACTTTCTCATCTAAGTAGAACAGGATAGTAAGTGGTCCAAGCTGGCAACAGAGATATGCTTGAGCTCAGGAAGGAGTGTGGCTTTCAAGGGACTCAAGTGCCCATGAATCAGGTTGATTCAGGCTGGCAGGTGGGCTTGGGTCTGCATCTGACCCAATGAAGCACTGTGCCACGACCCCACAATGACCACCACACTGGCCAACGGTCTGCCTGCTGAGAGCCCACAATCCCAATGGTGCTCCTGAGTACTTCCCAGATTGATCTGTGTTCTGGAATTCCTCTAGCTCTGCTCTTGACACAGCTCCACTAAACGTCTGCTCGCCCTGGACGCATCTCTCTTCCAGCCTGTAAGCTCCTCGGTGGCAGGGGTCGTGGCTACCTCCTCGATTATACCCTCCCAAGTGCTCAGTACCATGTTGGGCACAAGTAAACCTGAAGGAATCAACAGTCAAGGATCATGTCTCCCACTTTTGTTGGATTATACTTTCCCAAGTGCTGAGTACAGTCCTATGTGCACAATAAGTGCTCAATTTACTAAACAGCATGGTATAGTGGATAGAGCACGGGCCTGGGAGTCAGAAGGTCATGGGTTCTAATCCCGACTCCACTTGTCTGCTGTTTGATCTTGGGCAAGTCACTTAACTTCTCTGTGCCTCTATTTCCTCCTCTATAAAAAAAAAAATGGAGAATAAGAATGTGAGCCCAATGAGGAACAGGGTCCAACCTGGTCCAACCTGATTAACTGTATCTACCCCAGCACTTAGAACAGTGCTTGGCACATAGTAAATACTTAACAAGGACCATAATTATTAGAGAGAGGCTTGAATTTAGTTCTGGGGATGGTACATGGAGTTGTCTTTCAGATTTGAAGAGACTATAGCTGCTTGTAGTGGTATTTCCAATGTTGGATTTCTCCCTGTCCATTCTACCCTACCATCTCCTTTCCCCTGTCTGGCTGGAGCCAGCTTTGAGATGGTGAGAGCTAAGTGTTTGTCTTAACACAGCACATGGCAGGTGTGACTGTCTGCCTTCTAAGCTTACCAAGGTGGCCACCACTTGGATATTAACAAGATGGCGTCCAAACCAGACCTACCTAAGATGGCTGGTGTGCATGTGTGGTGGCCATCTTAGGTTTTACACTTCCACCCCCATTCTTCCCCTAATAGGCATCCGTCCTGCTGTTCAACCCTAACTCCAATTAAAATGTCAAAGGATGCTTCTGAAAGGTTTATTTAATTGTTGGTTTAGCTAAGCACCGGGGACCTATGGGAATGATAATTTTCCTCACTTCAGTCCCTATCCTTTCCCACCTCCTGGCAGCTGCCAGCATCCTAGAGCTGTTCTTCCCAGGGGCTTCTTCACACCCCAGAACCAGCCCTGGACTCTCTATCCCGAGCCCCACCATCTTCTACTACCTGTTCCCCCTCTGCCTGGATTTTGTTTTGACCCTCATACCGACACTGCCTCCGCAGACTTCTCCATGCCTGCACATTCATTCATTCATTCAACCATATTTATTGAGCGCTTACTGATCCCTGGGCCCTTCAATCCTCAACCTGCCACTCCTGCCACTTTCTACTACCTGTAGGTCCTTCACTTAACCCTTCTTCCCAAACCTCGTTCTCCCCATCACTAATGGCCCAGGGACCCGACTGCCGCTACCATAGCTTCGATTGCATCCACAATGGCAAGGGACTTCTTGCACATCCTTGATCCTCCCTGGGGTCTGAAGTCCCTACACCCCCCCGAGCCCTCCGTCCCCCAATTCTGTGCTCCACTGCTGCCGCCGCCACCTATCAGCTGACCCCTGTTTTGCCCCCGCCTCCCCACCCCAGCAGCGACTCCCAGTCCAGCTCCAACTTGGACTTTGGCCCCAGCCTGTCTGGCGGTTCTGGAGAAGTAGGGAGTATGGGGGGTCTGACTCCAGCGAGCTTGTGTGCTTGGCATGGTGTGATTAGTCACATGGGTGTGTGGCCAGTATCTAGAGGTCAGCTCTGAGCATGCATGGCTTTGGACTTGGGAAGGTTGTGTCATTTGATGGGGGAGGGAAAGGGGTCAACTTGAGAAGGTTGTGTTGTGTGTCACGTGGGGAAGCGGCACTTCTGACTCACTTTGGGCAAGTCACAACTTCTCTGTGCCTGTTATCTGTAAAATGGGAATTAAGACCGTGAGCCCCACATGAAACAACCTGATAACCTTGTATCTACCCCAGCGCTTAGAGCAGTGCTTGGAACATAGTAAGCGCTTAACAAATACCATCATTTATTCTGACCTAAGCTCTCCCCAACCCCTCAGAGAGATGCACATCCCTGGAAGCTTGATGGCATTTCCGTTTCAGTGGGGCAATGGAACTACTATAACCTGGGCATTTTAGGTTTTGATTTCTGTACATCTGCGGCATCTCTCACAGAGGCTTTATACTGCAGGCTCATTTTTTGTTATTTTGAGGCATGATAGATGTAGCTTCATAGCAAAGTGTGCACAGTCCAAATGAAACTCCTGCCAAACTGAAATCCCACAGAAACTCAAATCATTCAAAATAACACTCGAACGAGACCTGAACTGACATGACGGGGGTGTTATTGCCAGAGCAGGAGCTCAGATGCTGTTCAAGCTTTCAAACTCCTTTAGTTGCTCAAACTTGAAAGAATCAGTCTCCTTGAAGGTAACATATTCTCGAAGCCTGCCTGGAAGATTTGAGTGTTCATCACTTGTACAAGGTCCTTCGGCCAGAGGTTTTCTGCTCATTCAGCTCTCTCTGTAATATCTGCAATGAAATGATGCTTACTAGCTCTTCGGTCAGGAGGGAAAGTTGTATTTTTTTTTTAATAGAAGAGGGTCTCTTCTGGGGATCTGTGCCCAGGGGTCCAGCTTGAGGAGAAGAGACTGAATGTTATTTCAGTTTAAAAAAACAACAACAAAAAACTTCAGAGGAACTTCTGGAAGAAGTGCTAGAAGCAGGATAGGAAGATTATTGGGTTTAACTGTAAAAAAAACCCTCTACCTACAGCTCTCTCTTCCAGAATGGGCCCACTGGGGGATACAGGGGGAGGATACAGATCCCTAGTGCTATATTTCTGTTGCCCAGGGCATGTGGGGACACACCTCTAGGGATCAAAAGACATAATTCCTCTCTCCAAGGTCAGCAACTTTTCATATAGTTTCATTCAACGATATTTGAATGCCTAGTATGTGTGGACCGCTGTGCTAAGCACTTGGGGGGGAGAGGAGGAGGATGATGATGGAGCCTCCCATCATAAATGACTCATGAATTTTGGTACAGTCATGAAGACTTCAGGCCTGAGGATCTGTGTAAAGATGTTAATTATAATGCTAGTGGTTAGGGCAGTGCAATAAAAATAAAAGCCAGTCCTGCCCCTGAGTAGCTTATAATCTATTAGGACAGACAGGCAGAAATAAATTGCATAAATACAGTGGAGCAGGAGGAAAAGAATAGGTATAGTCTTATTGTTTGACACTGGGTGTTTTGTATTTCTTCTGGGAGGTGTTTCTGTGGCACCTTTTTCCAACGTTATCTGGAACGAGTAGCTCGGCCTCGTGGAAAGAGCACGGCCTGGGAGTCAGAGGACATGGGTTCTAATTCCAGTTCCGCCGCCAGTTTGCTGGGCAAGTCACGTAACTTCTCTGTGTCAGCTACCTCGTCTATAAAATGGAGATTGACTGTGAGCCCCATGTGGGCCATGGACTGTGTCCAATCTGATTAGCTTTAATCTACCTCAGTGCTTAATACAGTGCCTGGCACGTAGTAAGCACTTAACAAATACCATTAAAAAAAAGATAATGTTGGGAAAACAGGCTTAGCCACAGAAACACTCAGCGTCTATAGAAAAATACAGTTAAGAGGAAGTTTTTCCAGTCTGATCTAAGAACCTTCTGGATTGTGTGGGTGGAGTGGTAGTTGGTAGTCTATACAAGTGAGTGAATGATTGGGGGAGTGTATTGGCAAGGTGGTGCCACCGACTGGCTGAAGGAAAATGACTCTGAGATTAAAAGCTACTTGCAGCAAATCAATAAATATATTGTCAACACCTTGAAGCCACTCATGATTACCACAAAAGGGAGGCTTACAAAAACCAGCACATGACCTGAGGAACACGTGCCACTTGACTGAAGAGAGCCAGAGCTAAATTCTGATAGCTGCCAAACCAGGGAGTTTTACTCATCACTTTTACAAGCTATATGGCCCTGTACAACACTCACAGGGAGCGTATTGCTGAGAGACACAGATGGCTCCACCCTCATCGCAGATAGAAACGGCAGTAACATTTTCATGATCTTCTGATTTAGTCTTCCACTATCAAGGGCGAAGCGCATAGAGAACCAGCCTAAGGGTGAAGGTGTGGCCTTAGTTCCTTAGATGCCAACTTTTCACTTGGTATGTATTTGGGGGGTGCGGGGGCGTGGAGAGGGGCTTGGAGCCAAAGAATCTGAGGGTTGGGAGGGGACGGTCTTTTCAGCCCTGATTAGAAACTTGCAGTCCTCGTCAGAGACCCAAGATTTAAATAAATAAATAAACAAGGTTGGGAGTCCCACTCAAATTGCAATGAGGGCAATTGATCGATGATATTTATCATGCTACTTACTGTGCAGAGCAGCGTACGCAGCACTTGAGAGGATACAGTACCACAGAGTTAGTAATAATAATGTTAGACACCATCCGTGCACTCAAGAAGATTACCGTCTACGGGAGAGACAGACATTAAAATAAAAACCCCCTTGCCTCCATGGAGGTGGTACCTAGGCTTAACTTCAAATTTTGAGGAAGTCACTATCGCAGTTGAAGCCGTGAACACTGGTGAAACATCTGGACTTGGTACTAGTCCTAGAGAAAACTAAAAACAGTGTCCAACCTGATGATCTTGATTCTATTTAGTTGCCATTGTTTTTACGAGATGTTCTTCCCCTTGACGCTGTTTAGTGCCATTGTTCTTGTCTGTCCGTCTCCCCCGATTAGACTGTAAGCCCGTCAAACGGCAGGGACTGTCTCTATCTGTTGCCGACTTGTTCATCCCAAGCGCTTAGTACAGTGCTCTGCACATAGTAAGCGCTCAATAAATACTATTGAATGAATGAATGAATGAATCTTGTGTCTACTCCAGTGCTTAGTACAGTGCTTGGCTCACAGTATGTGCTTAGCAAGTACCAGATTATTATCATCTCTAGACTGTAAATTCATTGTGGGCGGGGAACCCATCTACTAACTCTGTTGGACTTTCCCACAGCTTAGTTCAGTGTTCTGCACACAGTAAGTGCTCAGTAAATACTGTCGATTGATGATCTCACTGGGTTTTTCATTTATCTAGTCAAGCAGTGTGGCTTAGTGAACAGAGCACAGGCCTGGGAGTCAGAGGACCTGGGTTCTAATCCTGGTTCCACCACTTGTCTGCTTTGTGACCTTGGGCAAGTCACTTTACTTCTCTGGGCCTCAATTACCTCATCTGTAAACTGGAGATTGAGACTGTAAGCCCCATGTGGGACATGGACTGTGCCCAACCTGGTGTCTACCCCAGCGCTTAGTTCAATGCCTGGCCCGTAGTGAGCGCTTAGCAAAGACCATAAAAACACACACACCCTGAGATGCACTGAAGAAGTGCCTCAGGGCTTCAAAGATTATATCATAGCATCATCTTCAAGAAGAAAAGTTGAGAGAGCTGACTGTGGAAATGACTGGGGTGTCTTATCACTTCCCATTGCCAGCAAGATTCTAGCCAAAATGATGCTAGGAAGCTTCTGAAGAACAGGATAAACTATGTGCTGCCTGAATTGTAATGGGCCTCAGACCAAAACCCAAATAGTAGACATGATCTTGGCATCAAAGCAGACCTATCGTGACCTAAGAGCCATTCCTGACATCAAAGGGCAAGACTGGATCTCCAGCCATCAGGTTCACCAGCTTGGAGGCAATGCTCACAGCCATAGATGTTCTCTGAGTGGGGCACGTGAGGAAAATGGGCAGTAGCAGGTGTTGCATGATGAACTGAATTGGGGTAAGGGAAGCAGGAAGGGCAGAACAAATGGCCTACAGGGAGTAAAGAACGGCCTCAAAGATCATAATGAAGCAAGACCCTGAGGATAGACAGATATGCCTGGGTTGAGCCAAGTGAGAGAGGGTTTGCTCTTTTTGAGCCTAGGCTTCAGGAACCAAAAGGCAGATTTTAAAGACAGCGGCAGCTGCTGCAAGCAGCAAATACATCAGCAAGGCAAAGGACAATCTTTCCATGTCCTCAGTATGGAATAGAATGCATCGTGTTTTCCGGTTACGCCCGCATTCCTGGATGGGCTCTCCCTTTCTTGGATGCCATTCGTGAGCATGAATGACAGGTGTGTTATATGAAAGAGATCAGGTCTTCTGACTTACGAACTGCCTAAACTGCCCAGTATTTTCCGTAAGCATGCAGTCGGTTTATTCTGCAGAAACAGCATCAGCTGGATTCTCTCTCTGGGGGGAGGGGTGGGGACAGGGGTTGGAAAGCACTGGAGAAATGCCTTAGGCATACCTCTTTGGGGAGCTGCTGGGAATTATAGGCCTAGTGAGCAAATGGATTTCCATGCATTGGTATCCATTCACCATGGTTGCTGGGAAACTAGCTTCTCCTGAGGAATCCCTGAAATGGAGGGGAGAGAGGGCCCCACTATAGCTTGAGCCTTCCCCACCCCCTGCCTGGAACTCACAGGGGTGAATATCTTCAACCCTGCTGTGTAAGGAGCATCACCAAGTTACACATTGGCTTGGGGCTTCCTGGGGATGGGGAAAGAAGTTCTTGCCTCTTCTTTTCCAAAAGGGGATCTTCCTCTTTTTTTGTTTGCTCCCTCCTTCTCTCTCCCTCTCCTCTCTTCTTCCTCCTGAAGGAGAGGAGAATGGAAATCAACATGAATATTCAAACATGCCTTCAGTCCCCTGAACTTCCACTTGAGTAAAGTTTGAAAGGATAAGCAATCAAATCAGGTAAACGTGGGGGTGGGAGGGTGTCAAATGTAAACAACTTCACTAAAGAGTCATCAGCTGGTATTTTCCTGTGCATTTAGTAGACAATAAACCCTGCTGATGTTTGCTAAGGAAGAGGATAGATCTTGAAAATGAGGGAGAAATTTTTTCTTTTTTCAAATCTCCATTTCTCGAGGCTTGTCAGTAGAGAAGCAGCGTGGCTTAGTGGAAGCAGCATGGTCCTGGGAATCAGAGGATGTGGGTTTTAATTCCGGCTCTGCCGCTTGTCTGCTGTGTGACTTTGGGCAAGCCACTTAACTTCTCTGTGCCTCAGTTACCTCATCTGTAAAATGGGGATTAAGATTGTGAGCCCCACGGGGGCAACCTAATTACCCTGTATCTACCCCAGTCCTTAGAACAATGTTTCACACATAGTAAGCACTTAACAAATACCACAATTATTATTATTATTATTATTACATGCATATGAGTTAATCCTCTAAAATCCTGAAGCAACTGAACAAAAATGAGAAGCAGCACAGTGATCCACACCCACTAAGCACTCAAATAAAATTGGTGATGATGATGATTGTTGCTATAGTAAGCATTTGTTATGTGTCAAACATTGTTCTAAGCATTGAGGTAGATAGTAGGTTAATAGGCTGGATGCAGTCCCTGTCCCACATGGGGCTCACAGTCTGAGGGAGAACAGGTATTGAATCCCCATTTTATAGATGAGGCAACTGAGGCACAGGGAAGTGAAGTGATTTACCCAAGGCCACACAGCAGGCAAGTGGCAGAGCTTGGCTTAGAACCCAGGTCCTCTGATTTCTAGGCCCGTGCTCTTTTCAGTAGGCCACACTGATTAATAGTGTGGAAAATTTTATTGAAAAAATAATTTCAGGTAGTAGAGACTCAAGAGAAGCCAAGTTTTTGTTTAACATTAGCAATCAGTTAATAGCTGTGCTTGACTTATCTTCATGTGAAATGGTTTGCTTTTTTTGTGTGAGAGAAGAACGGCAAATTCTTTCACAGGCTTTTCAGTCTGTTGAAACTAGCAGTACACTATGCACAGTAGTTACATGTAAAAATTCTTGAACGATTGCATTGTGTGCAGTGTAATAGTTGTTGTATAAGTTGAGTGGTGAAATATAATGCTGCCCAAATTTTATTTTATTTCTTAAAAATACCCTCTCTTTAAAGATTTATAAAGGAGAATAGCTTTTAAAAACTGGATACAAATGGATTTTGATGAATTCTATTCTCACAGGGTGGTTAGACATTCTTTGTGAATGAAAAAGAATTTAATAGAGCCACGAGGAGAATTTATCTCTAAAGCTGTTGGGTTAAAATTTAAAAAAGAGTGAGGTTGATTAACACTCATTTAAGGAACATGCCCATGAAAATAACCAAAATTTCAACATAATTTTTCCATACCATTTATTTCCAAATGCAAACAAGTCACATTTTTCTGATTGTAACTGTGGCCCTGATAAAATCCAACTACTTTATACCCATTAAATTGCCCCAGCTTTAGACAAAACTGAGCATGTGAGTGCTGCTGCCATGCCTAGTTGATGAAGACAAGTCATCTTTGTGAAAAGATTCTGTAAATTCTTTCCTGCAGAAGTCAACGAAAGGTTCTGTTGTCCTCGACTACGTATTCCGTCACATAAACCTAGTGGAGATAGATTACTTTGGACTGCGTTACTGTGACAGAAGCCATCAGACGGTGAGTAAGAGGCCTCACATTTTTTTTCCAGTTACGATCTTCACCCTGGTGCTGACTTTTCCTGACATACTTAATTTTGTTAAATATTCTGTAACTGAAAAATATCCTTCTAAATGTTGATCCAAGGAAAATCAATTTATCTCTGCAGAAACTTTGCATAGTCAGGGAGAGCCCAGGACAGGACTCAGTTTCTGGGTTAGAAGGATCTTTTAACTTCTTCGTTTCCCAATACCTTAAAATTATCTTTGCAAGGGAAAGATAAGCAGTGTTGCCTAGTGGATAGAGCATGGCCCTGGGAGTCGGAAGGCCCTGGGTTCTAACCCCAGCTCTGCCACTTGTTTGCTTTGTGACCTTGGACAAGTAATTTCTCCGTGCCTCAGTTACTTCATCTGTAAAACGGGGATTAAGATTTTGAACCCCATGTGGACATGGGCTGTATCCAGCCTGATTGGCCTGTGTCTGCCCCAGAGCTTAGTACCATTAGAAAAAAAAAGATAGAATGGGGGAGATGGAGTGGGTAATAGGTAAATAATGTTGGTATTTAAGTGCTTACTATGTGCAGAGCACTGTTCTAAGCGCTGGGGTAGATACAGGGTAATCAGGTTGTCCCACATGAGGCTCACAGTTAATCCCCATTTTACAGATGAGGTAACTGAGGCACAGAGAAGTTAAGTGACTTGCCCACAGTCACACAGCTGCCAAGTGGCAGAGCTGGGAGTCAAACCCATGACCTCTGACTCCGAAGCCCAGGCTCTTTCCACTGAGCCACGCTGCTTCTCTGTAAAGGCTTTTGAGATCCTTAGGAAGAAATTATCTGTATGGACTGAGTTGTATTACTGGAAAACCATTGAGGAGAGTAAAAGATGAACTCAGAAAAAATGATGTTTTCAGGTGGTTGTAAGAGTTTTAATTTTAAAATTGGGTTTATCATTAGTAAGGTAAGAGTTTCTATCCCTAAGATTTGTTGGAACTATATTGAGAAACTCACTGGACTTGTTATAGTGGATGTTGTGGTTCTGGGTGACTGGAAAAGCAGCCTCCTGTATGCTGTCAACAAGCTGAGGGGCCCAGGGAGGTGACGTTTACACAGGCGGGAAGGGAAGATCGCCCATGAAGGTGATGTGCTGCAGTCCTATTGCTTAAAAGGGTCCCAAGTTTGGGATTTGAAAATATAAAGAAGGAGTAGTGGCACCAAATTCTGTGCTTGTTCGTGTCAAAATGGGGCAAAACACTCCAGCCCTTCTTTCCCCCTTTAGGTTTCCCCAGATCCTGTTCGGTAGTTTAGATTGAGTTCCCTCTTCTGGGAAAAACCAACGGTAGGGTTCGGCCTCAATGGCAGTCGCAGCCACAAGAATGTGCTGGGTGGCAGCCGTTCCGCTCTGAGAACAGCCAGTCGAAAGGAATGTTATTGAGTGGCGATAACCTTTCCATTTACCTCTGACTAGTTCCAGAGCTTTGCCTCTTTGAGAGGATTCTTTCAGCAGGTGGGGGGTTGGAACATAAGGTGTCGGGTGGGTGAATGCTGAAAGGATTCATTTTCCTCCGTTTATTAAATCTCCTCTTTCCAGGGAGGAGGTTCAACTATATTCAAGGTCACATTCAAAATGCTTTTTCAGTAAACAAACTGAATTCCACCTGAACCTGCCCTTAGCCTACTCTTGAGTGTTTAAGTCAACTATTGCAGGGCTGGAAATCCCTACTGTTTGACTCCAGTCAAGGTTGCCCCAGATATCTTGCATGACACATTCATATTTTTGAAATAACATTTCTTCCAAGAGAGCAGAATTACAGTGCCCTGACCTTGTCTGAAATGTCAAACCTTGCTTAGAAGGCTCAACTATCTGGCTTGGTCCTTATTGCCATTTTTTAACTCTGCAAAGAAAATAAATAAAAAGTGAACTCCAACAAAGGTTGTTAGTTTTATAAAAGAAGTAATAAGCTTGGTGTTTATTAACTTTTTTTAAAAAAAGTTCTCATTAGGAGATATAATGTGCCACTTGACATTACTTGTTACAATTTGGAGTTTGTGGTTAGTTAATGCTTTTTAATGTAATACATAGAAGATACCAAAATGCGCGGTTAGGAGGGCTGTCAAGATGAGTTATTTTAACATGGTGAGCACTCTGATGGATGGATGTTGCCAAGAAGGAGTATGGCCAAGTGGATAGAGCACGGACCTGGAAGATAGAGGACCTGAGCTCTAACCCTGACTCTACCACTTGTCTGCTGTGTGACCTTGGGCAAGTCATTTAACTTCTTTGTGTCTGTTACCTCGTCTGTAAAATAGAAAAAAAATGGGGATTAAGATTGCGAGCCCCATGTGGGGACATTGTGTCCAACCTGATTAGTCTGTATCTACCTTGGCGCTTAGTTCAGTGCTTGGCACAGAATAGGCATTTAACATATTCCTTTTTTTTAAAAAAAAAAAAGCTGCATTCTGAATGTATTTTATCCCTGCACTTAGTACAGTGTTTTGTACATTGTAAGCATTTAATAAATATAGTAACAATAATAATATTGAAATTCAAATGGATTTTTTTTCATTTGCAAATCTAACAAATAATATTTTTTAAACACCTACTGGATTCACAGTACTGTACTCAGTGCTTGCAAGAGCATAGTAAGTAAAGCAAACCTACAATCTAATGGGGGATAAAGGCATCACAAATTAATTACAAAGAGTGGGAGCAGGAGAGAGAACAAAGCTACAGCTGAAAGTAGCAGGAGTCTGAAAAGATGAATGCATGAACAAATAACTGTCTAAATAGTGTATGTAAATTTGTGTATAAATGCACAGGATTTTTGTATCACCATAAGTGCTAGGAGGGGCTGTTGGATTGATGTAACCTATAGTCATCGAAATTAATTTGGGAAGGCCTCAATCAATCGATGGTATTTGAGTGCTTTCTGTGTGCAGACCACTGTACTAAGTGCTCGGGAGAGTACAGTACAGTTGGCAGACATGATCCCTGCCCTCAGTGTGCTTGCATTCTGATGGGAAGCTTACAATTTTACGATCTGGAAGAAATGGTGTTTTAGGGGGCCTTTGAAGTTGGGGAGAGCTATGGTCTTGCAGATTTGAAACCGAAAAGTTTGGCAGAACTTGGTATTTTTGAAATATAGATATTTCAAACTCTGGCAGCAAACTATTTTTAAAAAAGTGACAGCCCTCTGAAACACTATCGCCTACGTCTGTGGGAAAGATGAGAGTGGGGTGAAAGCAATATTACCACATGAATAACATGGGGAAAGATGTGAGCAAGGAGTTAGATTTGAGAGAATCGAAAGTACGACAGTAAGTGCAGCTGGAGATGAGTGAAGAGCAAGAGATGAGTGAAGAGCAAGAGGCAAGGAGTAACTGGTGAAGAGAAGTTAGGTGAAAAGAATAAAGCTGGCAGAGAGACTTGAAGCCGATGGTAATGAGTTTCTGCTTGAAGCAGAGGGGAACGGGATATACTGGAGAATTTTGAGGATTGGAGAGGCTCGGGTTGAATGCAATTTTAGAAGACTGCTCTGTGCAGTAGGGTGTAGAATGGATTGAAGAAGGGAGAGGATGGAGATGGGGAGACCAGAAAAGAGGTTGATAGCATCATCTAGTCACGACATGGTGAGAACCTGAATCAGGATGGTGGCTGCTGGCTGGAAAGGAGGCGGTCCCTGGGCCTGAAAGGGCGAGAGAGACTCAAACCATGGCGATGTATAGCCTCCACTCATTTTAGAAAGATGAGAAAACTTAAGTTGTGATTGGACTGTGGATGGCCTGGGCAACAACACCATGAAGTTCTTGGCAGTTCCGTCTACCGCCCGGCCTGTGGGACTCTGAGCCTTGTCCTTCATGTCGATTTTGTGTCAGCATCGTTTGAATCTTTCCCTATGTGCCTGTCACCAAACCAGCCTCCCTTTAGTTTAGATTATAAACCCCTTGAGGGCTAGGGGTGTGTCTACTTCTCACCTGTGTATTTTTCTCCAGGACTTAGTGTAATGCTTCACATCCACTAGGCACTTCTACTACTAAGGGGCAGATCTGAAGAAGCAGCATGGCTCAGTGGTAAGAGCATGGGCTTTGGAGTCAGAGGTCATGGGTTCGAATGCCAGCTCTGCCACTTGTCAGCTTTGTGACTTTGGGCAAGTCACTTAACTTCTCGGTGCCTCAGTTACCTCATCTGTAAAATGGGGATTAAGACTGTGAACCCCACGTGGGACAACCTGATTCCCGTGTGTCTACCCCAGCGCTTAGAACAGTGCTCGGCACATAGTAAGCGCTTAACAAATACCAACATTATTATTATTATTATCTGAGAAACATTGTGGAGGAAAAATCAGCAGGATTTAATGACAGACTGAATATGAGAATCCAAAAACAACAGGGAGTCAAAGAAGACATCAAGTTAGAAGGAATAGGTTTAGGAGGGAAGATGAAGTGTGCAGTTTTAGTCAAATTTGATTTAGGGTGCTAGTGAGACACCCATGTGGAGATGCCCTCGAGGTAAGAGGAAATGCAAAGTTACTATAAAATGGGAGAAAGGTTGGGGCTTGAGAGGTACATTTGGGAGTCATCTGGATTAAGGTAGTTGTTGAAGCCGTGGGAGTTAGTGAAGGGTGAGAAGATTAAGAACCCGGTGGGACACCCACAGAAAGGGGAGGAGAGATGGAAGAAGAGCCAGCAAATGAGCTAGATAAAGAATGGTCAGAGAGATTGGAGAATAGGTGAGCGTGACTACTATGTCAGCGAAGCCAAGACCGGATAGGGTTTCTATGAGAGGGAGAGGTTAAGTGTCAGATGTGGCTAAGAGATCAAGGAGGATTAGGACAGAGTGGAGCTCCTATTTTTGTCCTCATGGCTTTCAGGTAAAATGTTTGATTCCATAATTTCAGCTATGGGAGTGACAGGATCCAGAAAAAACCTAGAGACATATGAGGTGTTGACACATTTTTTTTAATGGAAGTTTTATTACAATGTATATTTGTCTCCCTGTGTTTTGGGGGGTTACCACATGCCTTACCTTGATTTTCTTTTACTGGTTTGTCTTTATTTGCCTCCTAATTTGGATCAAAGGGCAGCTGGATTGGCAGGAGATGCTTTATCACCAACTGAATCTTCTGTTTATCCTCCAGTAGTCCACTGGGCTTTTAGATTAATGAAACTTTAACCAAATATAACCCTTTTTGGCAGCAGTAGATAGGATAAAGGGAGGAAACGGGGTTAATTCGGTGCTTGAGTTACTAATGAATTCCTGATTAGTGGGGTCCAAGTTAATGAGAATTCACTTCATTCCCTTTACATTAAAGAAATAAATGGAATAAAGATGGAAAAAGAGCTGAGGTGGGTTTTTTTTCCTAACAGTTTCTCTAGGGAAACATGTTTCATGAAAATGCTCCATGACTTTTCCATTTGAATCACTCAGCAAAATTTACTGTGTGTCCCAGGTGTGTGGAACATGTTATAACTGTGGGTTATACAAAAAAAGAAGATTTGGTCTCTGCCCTCAAGGAGGCTTCCATTCTAAAGAAAGAGTTAGTAAAAAGCACAAATACATGCCTATAAGTGTAAATGACACAGAAATGTAGAGTTCCATTCATTCATTTGGTCGTATTTATTGAGTGTTTACTGAATGCTGATGCAGTCATCCAGGCAGCAGAGGATGAGTGATTGTATTATTAACATGGTAGCAGTTTGGATGGAGAGGAAAGGGCAGGTTTTATCAATGGAGTGATGGATTGAATATGTGGGTTGAATGAGAGAGAGGAGGCAAGGATAACACCAAGGTTATAGGCTTATGAGACAGGAAAGATGGTGGTGCCATCTACAGTGATGAGAAAGTTGGGGGGGTGGCGGGGCAGCGTTTGGGTGGGAAGCTACAGCCATGAATAATAATAATAATGTTGGTATTTGTTAAGCGCTTACTATGTGCCGAGCACTGTTCTAAGCGCTGGGGTAGACATAGGGGAATCGGGTTGTCCCACGTGGGGCTCACAGTCTTAATCCCCATTTTACAGATGAGGGAACTGAGGCACAGAGAAGTTAAGTGACTTGCCCACAGTCACACAGCCGACAAGTGGCAGAGCTGGGATTCGAACTCATGAGCCCTGACTCCAAAGCCCGTGCTCTTTCCTCTGAGCCACGCTGCTTCTCATGAAGAAATTCCCACTTACAATTGAAGAGAAGAGAGACTGTTAAAGGACCAAGAGTGCTCACTTAAGTGAGTTGGAGTTAGCTGAGATTAATCTGGGGAGGCTCTTGGGAGAAAGTGAGTTTTGAGAAGAGTTTTGAAGAAGAGTATGAAAGTAGATTTGACAGGGAGAAAGCAGTTGGGTATTTTTAGGCAGGATGAGGTGAGAGGGTAAAGAGTGCATGGGCTGCTCTGGCTGCTTTATCCCAAGTCTGGCACCCCCTCTGGAGCTTCTCTGAGCTGTACTTTAACAAGAGTTTAAAACAGTGAATTGAACCCAAAGGGTTCTCAATGAGTAGTATTACTGCTATTTTATTTGAGACCCCCACGTCTTCTTATATCATCTTATTTATGTTTTGTGGCAGTATTGCAGGTTAACTTTTTTTTAAAAAAAAAAGAAAGAACTTTGCATATACATAAACTAATACCAAAGTAGGCAAGTTGCTATAGTCTACACACCCTCACCCCCCGCCCCACACTCCATACATGCCACCTTGTAAGAACACACACCCCTTTTAATATTCATCCATGCCCTAACTCAGTTTACTGCATTATCACTGTCTCCACTTTGCTATATGACCTTGAGCAAGTCACTGCACTTCTCTGTTCTTCAGTTACCTGACCTGTAAAATGCAGATTAAGACTGTGAGCCCAACGCAGAACAGGGACTGTGTCATTCATTCATTCAGTCATATTTATTGAGACAGAAGGAGGAGATGATGGGTAGCAGGACTACATGTGAGCTCGAGTGCCACCCTGCCCCATCTGACATTGTATGCACTTGGCAGCCATTTTAGCAAATCTGGTAGAATGTCACCTAAAAATGTCCCAAAAGGTGGTGGCCATCTTGATAGGGTCAGGAGAATGAAGTAATCCTATTAGTGGTATTTAGTGAGTGCTTACTGTGTGCAGTGCACTGTATTAAGCACTTGGGCCATACAATGCAATAGAGTTGGTAGGCGATTTTTGTCCAGAAGGAGCGCAGTTGCCATCTTAAGTGTCTGTGGCTTGAGTCAAGTGACTCTGTGCTACAGCAACTCAATCAATGGTATTTACTGAGTGCTTTCTATGTGCAGACCACTGTACTAAGCCCTTGGGAGAATACAGCACAGCAGGATCCCCTCCCCACAGTACCCTTGACCCTAAAGCCTCTGCATCATTCCGGCCCTGGACTGTTGGTGGTGACTTGGAAGTTCTTTCCTTCAAAGATGTAGTCCAGCAGGCATATGCTGTCTCTATGTTAACAAGAATAAGACCTTCAGACTACATGCCGAACATTACATTCAGACAACAAGAACCATCAAGTGCATGAAAATTGACAGGATCAAAAATTCAAGTTAATTTGTCAATTCTAAATGTGGAGGAATCAGACCAGCGCCCTTCTGGTTAGGGGAGAATTCAGGCATCAGTTAAATGATTCTTGGCCCCCGTGAGATTGTCTAATGCTTGAGGATCAGATGGGATGATTTGGGTCATTGGTTATTAGATTTATCATGATATGGTCATATGTCTAGCCATAAAGTGGAAAAATCCCATAAATATATGAAAGTTTCTGTGAATTCACCTTATAGGATTTTTCTGTCTCCACCCCCCCCATCCCCCCAGTTTTTTGCCCACTGTGGCTAGCTATGTTTCAGATCATTTTGCCTGAGATGGGCAAGGTAAACAAGGAAGCACATGGTCTATTTTTGGGGGGGTGGGAGGTGGGGCTACCAGTAAGATTGGAAGGGATATAGAAGTCTTAGGTGGGTGGTACCAAGGGTATTTCTACCTTGATCTGGAATTTGCCCAGGGAGTCCAGAATCTATTCTAAATATTCTGGCCGCCATCTAGGAGACCTCAGGGAAAGTCTGGTATGTGGTAATACAGTAGCAACAGTCCAGTCATGCTTATCACCATTGCCAAATTTTCAGACGTTCCAGGCCGAACAAGCGAGTTGGGTGGCAGAGACTAGAGCCCCACGTTGGCCTGGCTCCTGGAAATAAGCCTCAAATTCAGGTTGGGGCAGGTTGGTCTATGCCTCCCCTGTTTTAGATGCTCCTGCATGGCAGGGGAGGGCGACATACAGCCAGTGCAAGCAAGCTTGGTAATCCCCAGGGATCTTCTGGGCCTTTAAATCTCTGCAATCCTCAGGGAAGCCCGTGCATGAAATGCCAGTCATGCAAGTGCCTCCCCACTCCCTTCACTTATGTTGGTCAATAAATACCTAAACCTTAATTTACTTCCCTGGTCTCTCTTTCTTTTTTCACCATTATAAGAGCAGTTGTAGTTAAGGAATCTCCATAAGAGCTGTTATCATGAGAACAATTCAATCAGGGATGCCTGGATTTCATATGTATTTAATTCATCTATTGTGCACCACCCTAGTGAAAAACAAACAATCCAATGCTAAGGCTGTGGATACCAAAACTTGCTCAATCCCTGCCATTTTATATTTTATTATAACAGCATTTATGCACTTACTGTGTGTCAAGCACTGTTGTAAGCGCTAGGGTAGATATGTTAATTAGGGTATGCACATGGGGCTCACAGTCTAAGTGGGAGGGAGAACAGATATAATATCTTGATTTTGAGGATAAGGAAACTAAGACACAGAGAAGTTAAGTGACTTGCCCAAGGTCACAAAGCAGGGATTAGAACCCAGGTCCTCTGACTCCCTGGCCCGTGCTCTTTCCACTAGGCCATGCTGTTCCTCACTATGAGGCGTGCTTGCTTCCTCCCTTCTCTAGCACTCTGGAATATTCTTAGATGGGAATTGGCAGTGCAGTGGAGATACGGGAAAAAGAATATACTGAGGTGGGTTTCCCCAGAGCCTCAAGGTCACTGAGAATCCCCTATGGATAGAGGAGTCCTGTGTATGCTTACAAAAACAGTGCTAATAAAGAAATGGAAGTTCTGAAGCTCCTTAAATCCTAACACAAACTCTAGCGATGGAATATCCTGTTGCAACAACTAACGGAATTGAACAGGAGGAATCAAGAAATATTTTGATTAGTGCCAGCTTAACTCACTGGCTCCTCATCAGGAACAGGGAATAAAGTATCCAGAAGTCACATGAGGCACTTGGGGTTAAAGACACAATCCCGGTAGTTAGTAAATCTGGGAGACATCACCCTTCCTGCTTCACAGTTGAGAAAAAAAAATGATCAAAAAGGTGCCATGTTGGGTCTCTTGTTGATAGTGCCGACTGATAAATAGTAGTAGTAGTAGTAAGGAATTCAATGGGGCAGGGAACCTATCTGCTAATTCTGTTGTATTGTACTCTCCCAAGTGCTTAATAACAGTGCTCCGCACGTAGTAAGTGCTCAGTCAATACAGTTGATTGATTGGGCAACCACTAAGGGCAATGTGCTATACTAAATGTTTAAGAAAGTACAAAAGAAGTGCAAGACATATCCCCTGACCACAAGGAGTTCGTATTCTAACGGTGAGACAGCCATAAAATGTTTACAAATAGGGTAATTGAAATTAATAGATTGACTGTACAATTGATTATGCATACATACCTAAGTGCTGAGGGAGGAAATGAACATGTAGATGCCAGAGGTGGCTGATGGGTTGCTGTGACTCAGGGTAGTGAGAATCAGGGAAGGCTTATTGGAGGAGGTGGGTTTTTAAGGGGGGTTTAAATTTGGGAAGAACTGTGTCCTGGCAGATTAGGGTGGGAAGAGATTTTCAGGATGGAGGAATAGCTTGAGTGAGGGGCAGAAATTGGAGAGTCAAGAGTAGGGTTTGGTTCAAAGGAAGGGCTGGGGAGGAACAAAGAGTGGGAGCTAGGTAGTTGCCAGTGAAGAGGGCTGATGTGTAGGATGGGAAGAGTTGGTGGAGAAGGTTGAGGCTGATTGGGAGGGGCACTTAACAAATACCACATATATTATTATAATTATTGTGGTTTCCTTTCTCCTCCCTGAATATACACTTCCTAGACTTTTACATCACTGTGAACAACACCACTGTCCTCCCTGTCTTACAAGCCTTTAACCTTGGCATCGTCCTTGACTCATCTCTCTCATTTAAACCACATTTTCATTTTGTCACAAAATCCTGTCAGTTCTACCTTCACAACATATCTAGAATCTGCCCCATCCTCTCCATCCAAACTGCTAGTATGCTGGTCCAAGCATTACTCTGATCCCACTTTCACTACTTCATCAGCTTCATCACTAACCTCCCTGCCTCCTGTCTTGTCCCACTCAAGTCCATCCACTCTGCTGCCTAGATCATTTTTTTAAAAAAAGCCTTTCATTCCACGTCTCCCGACTCATTAGAAACCGCCAATGGTTGCTCCTCTGTCTCCGCATCAAACAGAAATTCCATACTATCACCTTTAAGGCACTCAATCAGGGAACTCTCTCCCTCCTACCTTATATTGCTAATCTACTATAATCCAGCCGACTCACTTCACTCAGACCACCAGTCTTTCTGTCTTCAAAGCCTTATTAAAATCACATCTGCTCCAAGAGGCCTGATCTAAGCCCTGATTTTCCCCTATTCACCCTCCCTTCAGTGTCACCTATGCGCTTGTGTCTTGACACCTTAAGCACACTTTGATAATCAGCCCATCCTCACCCCCACAGCATTTACCTACACACATTTCTACTCTGCCATTTCCCAATCAATCAATGGTATTTATTGAGCACTTATTGTATGCAGAGCACAGCACTAATCACTTGGAAGAGTACAATATAACAGAGTTGGCAGACATGTTCCCTACCCACAATGATCTAACAGTCTAGAGGGGGAGACAGACATTAATATAATTTATAATATATAATTTAAAGATATATGGTCCACTCTGGTCCTCAGTGTCAAAGGCAGCTGAGAGGTCAGAGAGATGTAGGAAAGAGTAGAGCTTTCTAGACTTGGCAATAAGGAGTTCATCGGTTACTTTTGGAAAGTGCAGTCTCGGTGGAGTGAAGAGGAAGGCCTGATTGTAGTGGGTCAAGGAGAGAGTTGAGGGAGAGGAGATGAGAGCAGTGGAGATATAGACAATCTGTACCAGGAGTTTGGATGGGAATGGCTTGATCACTGTGAGGACTTTGGATTGAGGGAAGGCTTTTTTTTCAAAATGTTTGAAAGCAGAAGGGAAGGAGCCATTAGAGAGTGAGAAGTTGAAAATAGTGAAAGAGCAGAGGAGAGTTGGAGTCAGTGTTTTGGGGAAGTCAAGGGGGATAGGACCAGAGACATAGGTAGAGAGGATAAATTTGGAGCAAGTGGGAGACCCCCCAACTTGAGATACTTCTGGGAAGTTGGGGACTGGGGACTTCAGGAGGTAGTTGAAAGTTTGGAAAAGTGAGTGGGGCTTAAGGACACGGGAAGGATGAACAGTAGAGCTGTCAAGTAGAAAGCAGCTGTGAATTGTAGCAGGGTAGGGTGAATTTGTAATGGGAGAATTCCGCCTGGTGTGTGGATTTCTGCCAGCTGCATTCACCTGCAAGGGGGAAGGAATGGAGGAAGCGGTTTGTAGGTGTGATCCGGGACTTGGGGGTGGTGAGATCGAAGAGACCAGAGTTGAGGGCTGGTATTTGTGCATCTAAACAGGGGAGGGTTGAGGGGCCAGTCCAAGAGATTTGTGATGGACTGAGGTAGGTGAAGTGAGTTAAAAGTCTGGGGATTGTGGTAGTGGGTGAGGACTGAATATGAGGGGCAGGTGGCAGGTTAGAAGGTGGTGGTTAGAAGGGGCCTAGTCAATATTGGTGAGATTGGAGACGAGGCATTGCTTCAGGATGACTAGGTAATAATGACGATAGTATTTGTTAAGCGCTTACTATGTGCCAAGCACTGTTGTAAGTTCCGAGGGAGATACAGGTTATCAGGTTGTCCCAGATGGGGCTCACAGCCTTAATCCCCATTTTACAGATGAGGTAACTGAGGCACAGAGAAGTTAAGGGAAGGCACAGAGAAGTTAAGTGACTTGCCCAAAGTCCCACAGCTGACAAGTGGCGGCCTTGTGTACGTCTAGGTCTAGTGTACATCCCTGCCGGTGGGTGGCTGAGGTGAGGTGAAGTATGAGGTAGCAGAGTTGAGTAGAGTAAGGAAGTGGATGACTGGTGGGTGGAGGGGTCCAGTGGGTTTATCGACATGGAGGTTGAAGTCTCCAACTATCAGAGTAGGAGATGGGAGTGGAAGTAGGAAGTCAAGAAGATCATCAAAATCAGCAAGAAAGTCAGAGGAAGGACTGGGAAGGTGGTAGATAACAGCAACTACTCAGGTAGAGAGTGGTAAAGACTGACAGTGTGATATTCACAATAAGGGAAGGAGAGAGAAGGAAGTGGTGAGAGAGCACCACACAGGACACCTAGTCAAGAATTTCCATTATGTTGGAGCAGGAAAATGAAGCAAACATCTTTTATTAGAAGGATGGGAGCAAGGTGCTAATGATGCTAATGGGGAAAGTGCTAAGAACATAGTGAGGGCTCGAAAAGGGGTTTTTTTATGGTATTTTTCAAGTGCTTACTATGTGCCAGGCACTGTACTAAGTGCTGGGTAGATTCAAGCTTATCAGGTTGGACACAATCTCTGTCCCACATGGATGCACAGTCTTAATCCCCATTTAACAGATGAGGTAACTGAGGCACAAAGAAATTAAGTGACTTGCCCAAGGTCACCCAGCCGACACATGGCAGGTCCAGGATTAGAACCCAGGTCCTTCTGAATTCTAGGCCCGTGCTTAATCCACTAGGTCATGCTGCTTCTCTTGGTTCCTTGGCAAGGGATCTCAGCAGGACCTAAAGCCAGGCACCCAACAGGTGACCGTTTTGCATCTCTCTCCAGTTAGAGATGCTGGATTAGGAGATATCAGAGACGTTTTTACAACGGTAGAGCTCAACACCTGAGGCCTGACACAATTACTCAAAGAAAACAAGTACCTTACTTTCTCTAATTGAAAACCCCCATTAGCCCCCCAGATGTCAGGACTAATAGTAGGAGGAAAGGACTTGAACCCTAAGCTGCAGTGTTCTAAAGCTGAAGACATTTTGGCAGCTACATCCCAGGCATTGTGGTTTCATTCATAAATGAATTTAAATGAATCCCTTAGCCCGCAGGTGTCATTTGAAAGAAATTCTCTTTTAGTTATCGTATGTCAAGTGATTAATTCTTATAACTCTCTCTTACCTCCTCAACAGTATTGGCTGGATCCTTCAAAGACCCTCGCAGAACATAAGGAACTCATAAATAGTACGTACCTAGTTTTAAATTGTTTTGGCAACTATTTGAAAATGACTTGCAGCTGAAATGTCGTGTGTTTCACTCAGGCCTGAGTCTGGACAGGTGAAGGAGGTAGGAGATCAGAGCCATAGGCTGAATATGTTGGGTTCTTTCCCTGGATAAAGTATTTTGGTTTTTATTCCTCTTCTATTTTTTTTATGGCTCTCACCATGACTTCTGGGTCCCATTCCCGACTTGATGTTCTATCCCCAGTCAGAGATCCAAGTAGACAAAAGAATGTGGTGAGGCCCTGGGGGTGGAGTAGGAGGTGGAGATGATGATCAGGCTGCTTGAAAAGCTAGAGCCATGAGGGAAAGTAGCAATATCTGACACCTAGATGCGACTCCTGGCATTTGTGTTTGCTCATAGTGTTTCCTTTTATGAGCCAGATTTTCCTAAGGAGAAGTACAATTTGGAAGTAACCAGGCACCCAATGCCTTCAGGCCAATAAGATTTCATTCAGTGCTCAGAAAAAATAATTTCTGAACTCAGCGAGTCAGTGCAGCTCCCCAAAGTATCCGTCTCACTCCCAGGTTTAAGCTCTTGGGGAAGCTACCGATATTCAATTAAATTTTACATGGGACTCCTAGGAGGAAGGAGCCGATTTTTTTTCCCTCTTCATTTATCCAGATGGATGGTCTGTTCTGACCTAATTCAGTTCGTCCCTTCATTTTGTCCGGCAATTAACCAGTGAATTTGAGCTGGGTTAATAGGCAGTCTGGTTAATCAAGGGCCTCTTCTGAGATTGGTCTCCAGAAAGGCAAAATGTTGAATTTGAAGGCCAGAGCTCATGCAATTACTGAGCAGAGAAGTACAGGCACAGAATAATATCTAGAAATTATTGAATGGAGAAGCATCTTCCAATAGGCTTAAGTAAATGAAGGAAATTCTGCATAAACAAGAGGTCAGCTAAATTTAGGTAAGACCTGGAGAGCTGGACATCTCCAAATAGATTTAACTTCTTAAAATCCCAATTAATGCTCTGCACAAGTGTATAATAAATTTGGATTCTACTACTGTATAATATCAAATTTCACCTAATTGTTAATCGGAACAGTAAAAATGTTTCCAAAACTCTTACTTTTCATAAGTTTTTAAGTTTTTAAAAAGTAAATTGAAACCATTTAGCAAGTTGATGAAGAAACTGGTGTTACTTAAAATTATATATAATGCCAGATGTATAAAATGCATAGGAGACATTAAAAATTCCTGTTTTTCCCCAGGGACTGAAATACCATGACAAAAATGACATCGTGAAGTAAAAGCTTCCCCTATTTTTTTCCTTAGATTTTGAGATCATTGATACTGAGGTAGAATATCACAGAAAAGGAAAAGTTAGAAAAATATTATTCCAAGTTACAACCAAATGGAGTATGCAAGCCAAATATTTTGAAAGTTTTGTGTCATGTTTTTATCTGGAAATTAGAAAAATGACTTCTGATTTTTTTTTCATCCACGTGATTAGCCAAAAGGCCTTTAGGTAGATTCGGAGAAAACCTTAGCCAGTCACAAGATTTAGGTTGTTGATTTCTCACCTGTCTCTGAGCAGATGGATAGGGCTGTTTATCTATGCGGGCCTGGTAATATCTGTTTAAATCTTTGTGTGACTTTTCCATAGCCAGTATCCCCTAAATGCTCTGATTCTGGTTGTTCTTTGAGGGGAAATTAGGGAATGCCCAGTTTCTGGCAGTTGCATATTTGGCCTTCATGAGAAAATATGAGTTTAGCCTCCCTTGATGGTTCATGAAAGGCAGTGTTGGCTGGCTGCCCAGCAGGATGACATGAGCATTTCAAGGCAACAATAGCCCAGTAATTCCTTGGGTCAGCGCCTGAACTTTGAACCAGAAGGCTTGGGCATCTGGGTAAACCCTGAAGGCAAAAAGGAGACCCTCTTAGACATAGCCTCTGGAGTACAATTCCCCTTTGAATCGTTTTTGACTGCCCACTCTTCTTGAGCAGTCACAAAAGTGGTTTTATTTAAGAACAGAGGGTCTACCAGTGTGGTAGGCTAAAACCCCTTCAAGGAAGTTTATTTCAGTTAAATGACCCTAATGGGTGCTTGGGGTGTTTTTCAGCCCTCTCCTTTGTTAACTAGGTGGAGGCTGTTAGGTTTAGGGACTATAATGCAGTTTATCAGGTCCCATAGTAATAAAATCTAGATCAGGACCTCTCTCCCTGGGCCCCTTCTGGGCTGAAGGGATCAGCTGGGGTGTTAGGAGTAATGGGCCATAGATTTGATCTTAGGAGACTGAGGGGCAGCACAGCCCCAGTTGTTCCATAGCTCAAAAGTCTGAGTGATCCAGAAGGTTGAACCTTCCTCTTCTAAATATTTAATACGTTTTACATTCCCCACACATATGCCCGAATGTAAAGTGAATTTTAAGTGACATACCATAAGCAGAAGTATAATATTCAAAATAAAGCCACATCTTTTATTTTTCGACTTGCTCTTCTGATCTTTTTGACTTTTGGTTTGATTTTCTCTCCACTGGTCATCAGTCATGCCATTACGTTCAAATACCATATTTTTTCTCAATATGAAAAAACAGTGGGATTTTTGCATTTCTTTTCTGAACATTACCGTCTTGCTGTCACAGACCACTGGATCCCACACAGAGCAGTATTTATTCTGAGCTGCACTGAGTTGGGAGCGTCCCATAAATGCTTTCATTCTTGAAGAAGTTAGCTCTGGTTTAAAACAAAATAAAATCGTCAAATTCTAGTTCTAGAATGGGTGATGTGTTGAGTTGGCTAGAATAGATATGAATAGACTTCAAATGACAAATACATTTGAAAAGGAAGTTGGGGAATTTTGTTCACTCCTGCTAGACAGTGAACTCCTTGTGGGCTAAATTGTACACTCCCAAGCACTGAGTATAGTGCTCTGCACACAGTAAGCTCTCAACAAATACCATTGATTGATTACAACAAGTACTCTAGATAATCCAGGCTAAAATACTGCATTTTTTTTAGCTTAAATTAACTTGATAATTGTCTCAACACACCCTCTGTACAGAATCTGTATAGACAAAAGTCACAAGTAGTATCTCTCTTGATTCCTGTGGACCTCTGCCCTTTCTGTGCAGCTTTAAGTAATGAAGAAAATGTGGAATTATAAAAAATTTTAAGGAAACGATAGTCTTGAGGTTTTCTGTACACTCCACTCCATTTAAAGATGTATTTGGGAATCTGTGTGGCCTAATAGAAAGAGCACAGGATTGGCAGTCAAGAGGACTGGGTTTAAATTCTGGCTCCATCACTTGCCTGCTCTATGATCTTGGGCAAGTCATTAAGTTTCTCTGTTGCCTTAGTTTCTTCAGATGTTAAATGGGGATTATATATCTGCATTGGACCAGGGACTTTATCTAATCTGATTGTATTGTATCTGCCCCAGTGCTTAGGGCAATGCTTGGCACAAAATAAATGCTAGCAAATATCCCAGTTATTATTACCATCATTATTTGTTTCCTTTTCATTACATGCTTCTATGGCATGTTTTTTTTACGGATATGGGATACTTATGGAAATGAGGCTTTAAGTGGAAAATTGAGTATAAAATGAAATTGTTCTATTTAATGATTAAGGATTTAAACATTAGGCAGGCTTGACTTCTCAAAGATTTCATTTGAATTTTTTGTTTAAAAAACAAACTACTCCTGTGGGGAAAAAATGTATGATGGTCTATGTGAAAAAGTAAACAGGAATTTGTAATGATTGTTTTTATATTCCTTTGTATTTAATTTTCTTTTTTTCCCCCTCCTTTTAGCTGGACCCCCATACACTTTGTATTTTGGTGTTAAATTCTATGCGGAAGATCCATGTAAACTCAAAGAAGAAATAACCAGGTATGAAATGAATGAAACTTTAAAACTGATGCATGTGGGTGGCTAAGATTCCTTAAATTGGCTTAAATTCAGATCAAACATGCAGATGAAAATTGCCTGTCCTTCCTTTTGCATATGAATCTGTCCTTTACAAGTGTCATGTAACTCAAGGGAGAGCTCCATCTATAACTTACATTATTGAATGCAAATCAGTGACCGGTGATTGAACCTTTGGTAAAATGGGAATGAATTTGTTATGCGGTGATGGATTTCATAGCTACAAGAGTGTGTTAGAATTCAGTCTCACCATTATAGAGCAGGATTTCCTCTCTGTCCAAGCAATTGAGGACCTAGAAAGTGCCATTCCAATCTCCCTCAAGGAAGGAATTTAGATCCATATATGGAGAATGCTTCATTTTCCCTTTAATTGGTCATAGCTTAATTCACACTCTAAGCAGGTATTTTTATATCCTTATAGAAGGTGGGAAATGATATCTAATTTCATCAGACATGCAGGTCAGCCTTCAGGTATAACTCAACCCATCCAATTCTGAAGAAATTCTCATTTTGGAAATTCCTTCCTAAAGGAAATTAGGCAGTTTTGATCATAATAACAATATAAACTTAATGCTCAAAAAGGCAACTTCCTAACATTTGCATAGAGACTGTCTTACAGTCAAACATTTGGAAATGTTTGCCCGTGTGTAATGACAGCGGCAGGTTATTAACTGTATATATTTTATTGTCATACTTTAGATTTATACCTAAGAAACTTGGAAGTATGCCCTGAATATTATATCATGTTTTCTCTGAAGTAAAAATTTCCTCTCCTTTATTGAGTTTCTGGAATATAAGGACAGAAAACTGGCAGATACTTTTACCTGTAATTTGATGATAGAGGATTTCCCCCTCCAGAGAGGCAGTGGTATTTTATGCCCTCCAAAGGGACCAATGATTTGAAATTCATTGATGGGGCTAAGAAATGCTCACTATTACTACTGTAATTTGACTACCCAAAATGAAGTCAAGTAAGCTACTTTATAGTTCCCCAGGTTTCCTTGCAATTTTTCCTGTGCTTTTCAAGGCCTACTTTTAACTTTTCTTATTGTGTGGGGGTGGGGGCAGATGTAAAGGGGAGATGGTGAAGAGGTGTAACATATCTGGGAGCTGGAAATCAGAGGCTAAATTCTCTCAAGATTGCATTCAGAATGTGTACAGAAGGTAAAGGTTTGGCTTCATTGCTAAAGTTCATATCCAGAGCAGTGCTTTGCATTTTCTCTGAACTTTGTGAGCGTATGGAGTTTGTGCACACAAATCAATTTGCTTGTAGAAAACTGGGTGGAGAATGCATGTGAAATAAAGAAGCATGAGAATAACTGCACAGATCTAAGAATGCCTGTGATTTAATAGACTCATTTGTGTCTGAACATTTATTTCTGAGGGGTCATAAGTTGAGCCCCTCTAAGAATAAACTTAATGTAAAGAGCATTCAGAAAGTCTTTCAGCCTTTCCCCTAGATAGCTCTAAAGCCTGAGTCTAAATCAGGGTTGAATCTCACAGGCTCTTGGATCTGAGAAGAAGGTCTTGCACACACAGCAAGGCCTTTTTCAAAAACCTGACCGTGAAAACCCAATTAAACTAGTATTTTCTTTTGATTTTGCCTTCAATCTCAGTGGTTTTATTTCAGTGTGAATGCCTCTTTTCTGCAGTTCCTTGTGTAAAACCTCCACCACTACTTTTTCTCCTTAAGCAAAGAATTTATGGAAGCCAATAAAATTGGCTAATCACACTGCTGAATCATCCCTTGATTTTTTTTTGTTCTTAATTTGTGAGTCTGAATAGATTTTTTTCTTCACGTCTCTGCATCAAAAATCTTTTTTTTTTAATCTGTTCAGTTGAAGCAGCTGTTAAATTATTGCTTTGAATGCTCTGTGGGTGTTCTCTATTCAGAGGGATTTTCCTTGCTGTGGCTAGATGAACTTGGCAGAGAATGCAGGTACTCTGGCATCCCTCTGCATTAGCCAAGAAATGCAAAAAAACTGTTTTTTCCAGGTTATTCCCTATGTGTCGAGCACAGTTCTAGGCATTGAGATAGATTCATTCATTCAATTCAGTTATATTTAATGAGTACTTACTCTGTACAGAGCACTGTACTAAGTGTTTGGGAGAGTACATTACAACAATAAACTGACACATTCCCTGTCCCACATGGGGCTGGCTCACAATCTAAATTGGAGGGAATAGGATTTAATCCCCCTGTGAGGAACCTGAGGCACAGAAAAGTTAAGTGACTTGCCCAAGGTCACACAGCAAGCAATTGGCAGAGTACAGGATTAGAACCCAGGTCCTCTGACTCCCAGGCCCGTGCTGTTTCCACCAGGCCACGCTGCTTCTCTATTTCCTTAATGTGCATTTTAGTTACATATGCCCACTGAAAAAATGTTCAGTGCATTTCCATTGATCACTTTAGAAATGAATGATCATTCTTAGAGTTGACAAAGTTGGAGCAATAGCACATTCTAGGAAGAACTTTCAAAGGTGCTTGGTTAATTTCTTCCTAATGTATCTTTTGAGTTACCTTTGTCAATGGATAAAAATTCCCCAAGTCTAAAAAATACGAGTTTGCCGATTTCATTGTGGCAGGGGCTCCATTTCCTCATTGAGACTCTGATTCCAAAGAGACTGTTCAGTGTTGGGGGAGCAAATCCAGCAGATGGTCTCTAAGGCCAGATCTATATAAGCCAAAGTGAAGCTCAGGATTTTTCAGTGAATTCAGGGGGATGGATTTCTGTGTGCTTTCCTGTGCCTGGTTTTAAGGCATAACGGCCCACTTGCATAAAAAGAATAGTTTTGCAATCTGAGAAGTAACATCATCATCTAAGTGGCAAATGACTAATTAGCTACTGACTCTGAGCTCATTGTGGGCAGGAAACATGTCTACAAACTCTGCTTGTATTGTACTCTCCCAAGTGGATAGTACAGTGCTCTATACACAGTTAGTGCTCAATAAATACCACTGATTGATTTTTTTTTTCCCTTACTTCTCCTGCCCCACTTAACCTTCTGCTTCACTTTGACTGTGAAAAGCCAGCCTGGGAGGGTGTCTGCTCACCTCTACTCCCCTGAATTTCTGCCCCAGGGGAGAACCACATTCTTCCCATTTCTGTCTAGTGAACAGATCCAGTCAACTGTGGACCTCTGGGGTAACCAGCAGGCTTACTGAGACTGCCCCCAGTGCCCTTGGACATTCAGTCTACCAATCATATTTTTTGAGCTCTTACTGTGTGCAGAGCACCGTACTAAGTGCCTGAACATGTCTACCAACTCTATTATACTGTCCTCTCCCAAATGCTTAGTACAGTGCTCCCCACACAGTAAGCATTTAATAAATATGATTGATTGAGAGTACAGTATAACAGAGCTGGTAGACACATTCCCTGGCCACAAGGAGCTTACAGTTTAAAGTAAGCGTTTAACAGATACCATCATTATTATAAAGTCCAAAAGTCCTTAAAGCTTGAGAGGCAGCTATGGGGTTTTATGGGAGTTAATTTTTTTAAATTTTATGGTATAATTCAGCTTCATTTTCATGAGCTTTCCGATGTAAATGCTCTGGAATGCTTAAACTTGGGCATTCTGATTCTTACTGAATGGATGTGACATTTTACATCACATTGTCTTCAGGTATCATTCTTACATTAAAAAAATTGAACAATGACTGTGTGTGTGTGCATACAGATTATACAGATAAATGCAGCCCAGAAAATGCACTTTGTTCTCAGTTATCTAGATATTTCAAGCTAGAAAGTATTTTGGGACCAAATTTATCTGGATAATGTATATGCATAAACTCATGCTGAAGTGTTAAAGGAGCAGTGTGGCAATTCCAATTTTGAGTGTTTTGTTAAATTTGAGGTGATTAATTCATTACCCTTGAAATTACCATGCTTACATTTTTTCTCTACATAAAGAGGGAAGGTGCTAAAGGTTTCCATTATGAGCCAGTGATACAAAATTGTTAATGCAAAGTAACCCTGCAGAAAATGAAGTAGAAGGTGGCAGTGATTTAATGAACTTGGGGTAATTTAACTGGACTATCTGCATACCTTAGGCTTCCCCTTTCCCGATATTATCTGGATAAATCAGATTCATTCATGGTTTTAATTGGATGTAAGTCTGGGATAAATAATCCTTTCTTTGACTTTTGGTAGAGCTTTAAACCCAGAGTCCTCTAAGTGCCACACAAACACTTTATTAAAATTCTGCAAAATAATAGGTAATAAGTTATTGGGGGGTTTTTAAGCTGTTGGCTCAAATGAAAGTGCTACATTTGGGAATATTTTTGGAGATATAACACATACTTTGGGGCAGTATTTACATGGATGTTCTCTCATCTCATCCCTGGTTTTTATTTAATAGTCTTTTAGCAGATTTTCTTTTGCCAGCTCCGAGAACAATGCAGCCAGTTCAACCTTTCCAAAAGAATATTTTTGTAGGCACGTCCTAAAGGCATTGAGATAAGAGTTAGGTATCTTGCCAAGGATCACACATTTAGTAACCCAGCAAGTCAGGAGCAGATGTGGAAATAGAATTCCTGTGTTCTCAGATGTAGTTAACTTCACCCATACAATTATACTGATCTTGAATGTTGTTTTGTTGTGATTTGTTATTTATACTTATATGTATTAATTTTAAAGTTAGGTGTAAGCTTTCTACAGAAAGGTGGGTGGGTGGGTGAGTCATGTGTACTGGGGAAGATGTGTTTGGGTAAAGGAAAGGGAAAGTGTAGTGGCAGAAGTCACTTGTCTGAAGTCACACAGCAGACAAGTCAGTTCTCTGTGCCTCAATTTCCTCATCTGTAAAGTGGGGATTAAAGACCTGTTCTCCTTCCTCTTTAGACTGTGAGCCCCATGTGGGACAGGGACTGTGTCTTAACTGATAATGTAGAACCCCGATGCTTAGTACAATACTTGGCACATAGTAAGTGCTTAAATACTATTATTGTTGTTGTTATTTTAAATAATAACAGGATGTCAGTATTAGAAATTAGAGTTATTTGGTAAACTTTTCACTCCTGGAGGAAACTAGTTAGTGCCATCTAAGAATTCTATCCCTCTGAAGAAAGCCTACATACATAGGTAGTGTGGCAAGGTGCATGGCTTAATGGAACGAGCATGGGCATGGGAGTCATAGGACCTGGGTTTTAATCCTGGCTCTGCCAAATGTTTGCTGTGTGACTTTGGACAGATCACTTAACTTCTCTGTGCCTCAGTCCTCCTGTTCTCCCTCCTACCTAGACTGTTAGCCCCATATGGGACAGGGACTGTGTCCAACCTAATTGTATCTACCCTAGCATTTAGAATAGTGTTTGATACATAGGAAGTGCTTAACAAATACCATATTTTAAAAAGTATAAAACTAGACAAATCTATCAACCTGAAACATCTAGCTATTGCAGTGCCCACAGTCTATTTTGAGACCTGGATTGTCGAGATGATGTGGTCAGGAATACTAAACAGGCTTGGAGCAGAGCATAGTTTCTAACATCATCCCCACTGGGGAACAGTTGGATTATCAGAAGAGTGTGTGTCCATAATGAATGAGCTCTGCATCTCCTGGACTACCCAAATCTCCAGGCTGATTTTGGCCCACACCTTCCCTGCTGATGTCCTGATGATTTTAGAAGCCCCTAGAATTGAAATAGATTCTTCATCTAGCTGTGGAGACCTAAGGGGACAAACAAAACACCTAGCCTGAGATGGAGAGTTAAGCCTGCTCACTGGATAATTCAGTGGAAACAAACCAACACCTTGTTATTGAGGGAAGAGGTTTTGACTGAAATGATTGAGATTAGCTGGATACGTTGATCAAATTCCCCACATAATTGTTCGGCTCTCCACTTGCCATGACTACGTTCAGTCATATTTCTGTAAATTCCATTTCATTTCAAGGGGTATGGTCCATTAAACATGGATTAGCATCGTGACATCTGGGGTTTTTTGTTTTTTTTTTTGTATTGTGTAGCATTAAATGGAATCTAGCTATAGTGCAATTGGTTTGTAGTATTGAACAAAGGCTTGCTTTTCAAAGCTCTCTTGAAACCTGTTCCTATGTAAACAGAATGCTTACTTCAGCACTCTTAGACCACATCTGCAAAACAACAGTGAAGCAAATGTAAAAATGAAATTTATGGTGGAAATACTTTGCTCTGGTTGTAAAAAATTGATAAAGCCTTCATCAACCACACTCACCACTAGGAATGGCTGAGGCATTCGACTACATTTTGATCCAATAATGGTTAGCTGCAGCTGTGTAGCATCATAGACAGAAATGGACAGAATCACAGACCTTGAGAAGCCTTAGAGTAGTCTATCATTTTAAACTCAAATCTTCTGTATAAAGTGAACCTGCACATCCAACATCTCTTTTAAGAGGCCTTTCCTGACTAAGCCTTCATTTCCTTTTCTCCCACTCCCTTCTGCGTTGTCCTGATTTGCTCCCTTTTTACCCCCACCCCCCCACTCAGCCCCACAGTACTTACGTACACATCCGTAATTTATGTATTTATATTAAACTCTCCTCCTCCAGACTAAACGCTCATGGTGGGCAGGGAATGTCTCTCTCAACTTTGTTGTATTGTACTCTCCCAAGCACTTAGTACAGTGGTCTGCACACAGTGAGTGCTCAATAGATATGGTTGATGGGTTCAACGTAAAGTGGAGATTAGAGCAGCTGTCTATAGAACTTCATCAAGTCTGGCAGTCAGTTTGGAAAATTTGGACCCCAAATATCCTTCAATAGTTTTAGGGTCTAAATTAATCCAGATAATCACCAAAACTCTCCACTTCTCTTTGTTTCACATCCTTACTGGTTTGCTGTTAAGTGGGACTTTGGAGGGCAAGAAAGCTAAAGGGTGGATCTATATTAAAAAATAATTTTAAAAACCCGGTATTTGTTAAGCACTTACTATGTGCCAGGCACCATACTAAGTACGGGAGTGAATACAATTTACATTTTTCCTGGTGAAGTGAAAATGCAGGTTGTCATGCAGCCGGATGTTTGCAAGTATTACCTGAAAATGAGCTAAAATAGCGGTCAAACTGACCTGACACAACTTTTCTTTAGATGGTCATCATTTTATTCCAAATGCCACTCTTAATTTATTGCTATAGATACATTTGTCTTTGTGGTTTGAGCATCTGAGGAAGAATCACTAGTTATTAAATTTCCAGAATTTTGGTCTCTACAGGTTCAGTGTAGGCATTATTTTCCATGTGAAGCTGAAAGGGATACTGTGGTATGTGTGCTTTTGCTCTGATATGGGAGGAACATAGAAGAGAGAGACTGAGCCTGAAATAGAGACTGGCTGTGCTTTATTCTTGTCTTGGTGTACAAGGAGGCACTAGCTCTGGCTCTCCTGAACTTGGAAAGCAGACTGATAAGATATGCCTTGATTCTTGCAGGCCTGGGGTGCAACTTCCTTAGCAGAGAAGCACCGTGGCCTAGTGGAAAGAACATGGGCTTGGGAGTCAGAGGACCTGGGTTGTAATTTCGGTTCTGCTGTGTGTCTGCTATGTAACCTTGGGAAGTCACCTAACTTCTCCGTACCTCAGTTCCCTCCTCTGTTGAATGGGGATTAAATCCTACTCCCTTCTACTTAGATTGTAAATCTCACTGGGACACTTTGTTCAACTTGATTACCTTGTGTCTACCCCCAGCACTTAGAAAAGTGTTTGGTAAATAGTAAGCACTTAACAAGTACTGTAAAAATAATCATAATGATATTCGCCCCTCCATTCAGTTTCACACTTAGATGGAGGGGAGAATTCCAGAAGAATGCCTAAGCTTTGAATGGGTCAGGCTTTCCCTGCATTCCCTTCAAACGAGATTAGGTTGCATCTGCCACAGAGCTGCCAGAGAGGTATATTTGTGTCATTCTACTATGGAAACTCCATTCCCCTGACCCTCATTGGTGTCTGTGTGATCTGGCAATACATAGGAACAGTGAATGGGATAAGGGGGTGAATCCTCTCCATTGCTTATAACTACACACCCTTACCCCCACTCACTCCTCTAGGATTGAGGTAGAATTGGAGTCATTGTTTTCTGAAAGTAAAGGTGGCAAAGTGAATTCTTGCTCAACCCTAGGTATTGATATCCTTCCCTACAGTAATCAGTCATTTTAGCCAGTACTACCTTGGTGCACTTTATTGTGAGTAGCAGGGTCTTCCCATGGGAATTGGACCCACTCTATGTTTTCACTTTGGCTTCTAAATATTTGTTTCTGCCACAGAGAGGGAATTTTGGGGACAAAAGCCTCCTGATTAGACATCAATGAGTCACTTGCTCTGGTCCCAGACCAAAGCCTCCTGAATGAATCAGTTTCCTGCACTGCTTAATTTGACTGCTTTTTCAATCTGTAAAGAGGGGAAGGTGATGAGGATTTTGTAAACCCTTGCTTTGCAGACAGTCTAAAACTGAATATGAATGAGGGCTATAAGGTTAATGTACTGTTCCATTTTTTTTTTTCCAGATATCAGTTTTTTTTGCAGGTTAAACAAGATGTCCTGCAAGGTCGCATGCCCTGTCCTGTCAACACTGCTGCTCAGCTGGGAGCATATGCTATTCAGTGTAGGTATTCTTAATCCATGGTAACATGGTACTGGCCCATTTTTTTCAGTAGTTCTTGACATCAATATACTTCAAATCTTTGCCTTTGAATTCATGTGCCTCTGACAAAATGGCATTTTTGTCAGGGGAAAAAAATTGTGAAATTGAGTAAATGAATTTTAAATTGATGCTGCTTTTGGAATAGACAATCTAGAACCAATTCCATGCATTTTATATTAAGGCTGTATGGGCTTTGCTTCCAATAAATGAAAGCTAGTGTAGTTGTGTTGTTAGAGATATCTTTACTGAGAAAACATCTTTTATTATTGCCTGATAGCATTATAATGCAGATACAGTGTCCAATAATTAAATTACAAATCTCCCTGGTGTAGGCAAGGATCAAGCAATTTAGCCTCCTGTTGTGTATGTGAAGTGTGATTAAATGGCACTCCAGGATAGAAAACTTTCAAAGCTCTATTTGACTGTTTTATTGAAAATAACAGCATCAGTTTTATTTAATCCTTGTAATACATTTTGATGTTGCTCCCAAGTCAGAAACAAATGCAAAATCTCTCTCTCTCTCTCTCTCAAACATTCAACACACACACATACACACACAGTCTGTATTCTGATGCATCCTGTTCCCTTCCATTTCGGGTTACAATAATGTGATCTCTAATTCAAATTTAGAAGTATAAAATTATTTGGGCAATTTCATTAAAGATTTTCAAGAACTTAGAAATGAAAGGCAGCTTGCCTTGTTTATGCCAGACTCAAAAAATTGGATCTGGTCCACTGCCAGCTGTTCACTCTCCCTAGCAATACACTTTCATGTTCCCTTTGCTCATATTGAAACTTCCCAAATCCTTTCCACCCCTTGTGTTGGCCATTTAGTCTCATCTTTTCTCCACCACACTTTTCTTAAAGAGACAGGCAGGGGAAAAGTTTTCCTCCCCTCTGGATGGGTTGGGTGGTTCTCTCCTTCATCTCAATTGGATAAGGAGCTGTCCAGCTTTAAATTTTCCACATCCCCTCTTCTCCCTCTGAAGTTGGTTCCATTTAGGAATCTGTCCATCCTCCCCTTTGACCACCAGACTTGAGTAGGGTGCTGCCTCTTCCCTCCATCTCTTTTTCACTCTTTCAGTTTTGGAAGGCCCTCCAGGAAGTCTTAGGCAGCACCTGAACCTTTTTGTGAGGGGTTCTAGAAATGAAAAGATAAATAACTATTTCTCTTTCTCTAGCTGAACTTGGTGACTACGATCCATATAAGCATACTGCAGGATATGTATCAGAGTATCGTTTTGTTCCAGATCAGAAGGAGGAGCTGGAAGATGCCATAGAACAAATACATAAAACGCTAATGTAAGAATAATAAAGTTTTGTATGTTTATATTAAGATTAACCCATTATATAAGATGTCTGTGTGAGTGCCTACATAGGACTCAATTGCAAAATGTTAACCTTCTCATTCATTTGAAATCCCCACACTCCTTTTTTAGCACTTTTTTTTTTTACCTATATTCTCTTTTCCTGAATTTTCACATTTGAAAATTTTTGGAGTTATCTGCTTGTCAGCTTGCCCAGGTTAGTGGTGACTAGCCAGACAATTAAGGCAACGGCACCAACATCCTATCAGCCAATCACCACTTGGACTTCAGAAAACATAAACCACACACACATAGGGACAGGCCTAATGGATTGGGCCTTTAAAGTCTTTCAATAGTATTTATTGAGCGCTTACTATGTGCAGAGCACTGTACTAAGCGCTTGGGATGAACAAGTCGGCAAAAGATAGAGACGGTCCCTGCCGTTTGACGGGCTTACAGTCTTGAAAGATGAAGGCTGAGAAGTGGACGTGAGGTAAATCTATAAAATCATGAAGGTTGTGTGTGGACAGGGCAAATACAGAATTGTCATTCACCAAATCCCACACCTCTTTGGATGAGAGGCCACCTTGTGAAGCATGACGGTGGGTTAGGTTCTGAACAAAGAAATGCTTCTTTCCACAGGCTGGGATAAGCAGATGACATTCATTCCCATAGGAAATTGTGCAGGCTGAAAATATCAGGAGGTTCAAGAGGGATTTTGATAAATTCATGGATGAGAGGTTCCTAATGGGTTTCTAGAGGGAAAGTTAGAAATGTGGAGAGGTAAACCCAGTGTGGGCAGGGGCTGTTTCTCTTTATTGCAGAATTATACTTTCCAAGTGCTTAATATGGTGCTCTGTACACAGTAAGTGCTCAATAAATACGATTGAATGAAAAGGTGGGGACATTAGAGTGTCCATGTCCTACCATTAGGATGGATATCAAGGAGGAAAGCCATCATCCTATTCCTGCAAGCCACCTGCTGTCACTGTTGAAGACAGAATTGGGATGACTGGACTATTGGGCTGATCCAGTAATGGCATTGCTTAAATTCTTAATTAACAGCCTATGTTTTACAGTTGTAATTTAATTACAGTTATCTTGGTTACAGCCTCAACACTGATTAAGTTTGTTTTATTGCTTTTTCGGTATCATTCCCTTCTAAATTTAATTGGTTTCAGATCAATGATTGTGTAAGAAAAAATGCAGAGTTAATCTGGTCAGAGAAAGTGTTTGCTTAAAGGCTCTATTTCACTGGGTAGAACTAGGAGTTAATTGGTGAATTGCAATTAGGAAAGCCAAGCTCTCCATCTTGTATCAGTGTGTGCCAGAATCCACTCCACCCTGATTATGGAGTCCTTCATTTCACATTCTCTCTTGAAGTGGATGTTAGAGTGTGCTTGTTATAGCATTATGGAGGTTAATGAGGTTAGGGTATTTGAGAAAGATAATCCTGGCAGAAGTTTTGCAACAGTGCTGTATTATGAAATTATCTTGTGGAAAAAGATCTGATACTTTTAAAAAAATCTAATATGATTGGGTTTATGCAGTGAAAGATTTCAATTATCCAGTACAGAGGGTCAGAGGAGGTTCAGGAAACAGTGGGAGGGCAGCATCTCCCTGCCAGGTCCACTTCCTTGACGTCTTATAGGGAGGGTCTCATCAGTGCCTGCCTTAACTCTTTGGTGGCTTTCTACTGAGGAGTTAGGGTAAGATTGATTTTAGCCCCTTGGTGAACTTATTCTCAGCAGGGGCCTGAGGGAGTCCGAGTTGAGTAAATTGTTGAATCAGAGTTGTGAAATTACACAAAACCCTGCATGTAATTTTTAGTTTCATAGGAAAGAGGTGGTGGTCAAACTCATATATTGGGTAGAAGAGACAGCCATTTGACTTTTTTTTAAAATGATATTTAGGTGCTTACACCTGTACTAAGCACTGGGGTAGACATGAGACAATCAGGTTGAACACAGTCCCTTTCCCAAATAGGACTCACAGTCTTAATCCCCCTTTTACAGATGAGGTAACTGAGGCACAGAGAAGTGAAGGGTTTTGCCCAAGGTCACAAAGCAGACAAGTGGCAGAGACAGGATTCGAACCCAGGTCCTCTGACTCCCAGGCCCACACTCTTTCTACTAAGCCACTCTGCCTCGTGACCAAGGACAGAAAAATGGGTAACAAGAACATAAGATATTGTCATTCCTGGAATTCCCAGTTATAATGCCCTTTTATGTGATAGCGCTGTTGAATTTTAGTGCAAGTATTTATCGCCCTTTCTTACTCTGAGGTAACTCTTTGATTAATGGTGTGACAGAGGACTGGCTCGTACTTAGAGAAGCAGCATGACTTAGGGGAAAGAGCATGGGTTTGGAAGTCAGAAGTCGTGGGTTCTAACCACAACTCTGCCATTTGTCTGCTGTGTGACCTTGGGTCAGCCACTTAACTTCTCTGTGCCTCACTTACCTCATCTGTAAAATGGGGATCAAGACTGTGAGCCCCACGTGGGACAACCTGATTACCTTGTATCCCCCCAGGGTTTAGAACAGTGCTTGGCACATAGTAAGCACTTAACAAATACCGTGATTATTATTATTATTGTTATTCAGTGGAAATACGATAATTTTATCTTTCCTTGGCATCTCTGGCTGGCAATCAGGTAATCCTGCCCCATCCCTATTTCAAACCTCCATGTCATGACCATTTGAATTTTTTTCCATTTCCTCACCACGCATGTTTAACCCTCCCTCCACCACACCCCTGCATCCTTTACAGGCCATCCTCACCACCCTCCTTACCCAAAGCCACTTTGAAAATTACTTTTTAAAACATGTCAAAAACTTCCCAACCACAGCTCCTGGGACTGTCACCTCTGTGGGGGTTAGGATGGGATTGGGGGGGGTGGGGGCTGAGGGGGAGGTGTTAATGGTGGAAACAGTCCTCTCTCAGGTCTCCTTCCCCATTCCAGTTTGGCTCAATTCCTCGATTTCAAGAGTTGCAAGCCAGGAAGGGACTTTCTGTGGCTGCAATGGTGAAACATGTTCTATAAAAATAATTTTGAGAGTGACACCAGGTGCGAGGGTGGAAACTGGGGGAGTAAGGTAAACCATTTTATAATCTCCAAGAAGGTGAGAGGGAGTTTCAAGTGGGGTGGGCGAGGGGAAAGAGGGGGTAGGAGAGGGCAAAAGAGGGGGGAGAAGGCAGCGTTACATGGTCACCAGCCGGAGATGGCTATTTCACTTCCACTGACATAGAAGTCATTTACCCTGTTATGGAACTATTTGAGCTCCTGTACTTTCAGGGGTTTTCAATATATTTATGTAGTTGCAGACTTACTCCATCAGTCCACTCAATATTTATTAGCGCTTTTTATGTGCAGAGCACTATACTAAGCACTTAGGAGAGTACAGTACAACAGAATTAGCAGACACGTAAATTGAGGACTTTAAGATCCTCAGTTTCTTAATCTTGGGAGTGCACTGATGCACTTTGCATCCTTTCAGTGAGAAATGGCACTTCGCCTAGCATTTTTTTACTTAACTTGGAACCAGTTAAAAGAGCTAAACGTGATATAGGTCAGACGGATGGCTCATCCAACCCAGGATTCTGTCTTTTTCAATGGCAACAGGGTACTTGGATGATGTGTGATGGTAGCCCCTTTTGCCCTCAGTCCTCACAATTACCATCTACCATCCCTACCTTTCCCCTCTACAACCCTAACTTCCCTCTAATAACCCATTCCCAGATCTCTCATCCATGAATTTATCCAAGCCCCTCTTGAGACTTTTGATACTTTCCACCTACACTACTTCCTGTGGGAATGAATTTCATGTTTATCACCCTCTGTGTGAAGAAGTGTTATCTTTTGTTTACTTTGACCCTACTCCATTCTGGTATTGTGGGATGAGGTGAACAATTTCATGTTCATCCTTTTTAAACCCATTGTGATTTTGTAGACTTCAGTCTTGTCCTTCAGTTTGAATCCTTAGGGACTGGAAGGTTCTCGGCAGCTTTTAAATATCACGTCTTCAACCATGACTTACTGCTGTGAGTCAGGGAGCCCATCTCCCTTCAACTAACAAGGAAAGGGAAAGATGAAGAAATGGAGCCTTAAATCACTGCTTTCTCCCAAGAGCTTTTGCAGGCATGAATAAAGCTTAATCCAAGTTTGACCCAGCCTAACCATCAGCAAGAATAAGAGGGTCACTTGATGATGCTTTCACCCCAAGGAGAAATCAAGTTTCAGGAAGAAGAGTTTGCCAATCCTGTCCCTTCACCTTATATTTTTATGAAGGAAGGACTTTCAGCCCTGCCAGCCCCTCCCCCTTTTAAGTGCACCTTATCCATAAACTCCTATTTCTTAGAGTGCTAATGAAGAATTATCAAGCAGGAAGGGTAGTACTCTTGGTGTGGTTCTACCTGGATAAGGCCCCACCTGTTTTGCAAGTCCTTCAAAGAAGGAGATTCTACTTCTCCCCTCCCATCCCAGGAATCCCATTCCAGTGTTTATCCACCCTTATTATTAATGAGATTCTTATGTCAAACTTAATCCTTTTTGTGGCAACCCCAGCTCATTTCCTCTTGTTCCACTTGAACTTGGAGAGCAGTTGGTCACCATCATCTCTATGAAGGACATTCTAAGCCCACTTCTTGGCCTTCTCTCCTTTCCATTAAATAGCTAACTGAAAGAGAATAGACCGAGTTATTTCATTGTGCTTATCCATGTGATCTGGGGTGGGGAGAAGAGAGACAGAGTTTCTTTAGCTGAAATTAACCAGGTGATTGTGAAAAAGATGTTTGGGTTTTTTGGGTTTTTTTGAGAGGGGAGTCCAAATTATGCCAAATGACTATCTGCGTGTCTCCTATTCCCTCTGGGTGACCCCGAGGGATCAGAGACAGATTTAGCCTCTTCACATGGAATGTGGTGTGGTTTGGGGGGCAGATTTCAAGGCTCTCGGGAGCCTTTATTTCAGAGGGAAGAAGAAACCTACATGCATACCCAAGGTTGCATCCACTCTAAAATACACAAATCCGGAGATATGTCATAATAATGATGGTATTTGTTAAGTGCTTAATATATGTCAGGCACTGTTCTAAGCGCTGGGATAAATGCCAGTTAATCAGGTTGGACACAGTCTCTGTCCCACATGGGGCTCACAGTCAAGCACTAATTGCTGATGTGCTTCAGGATCCGTACACCTTGTCCCCCAAATTAACATCTGACAAATCAATTCTCTCCCATCCCCCTCCTCCCCAGAGTTGTTCCAATCTGCTCTCCCCTGTTTTTCAGCAGTTTGATGATAAATTTGTGGCTGTGAAAAAATTCCCACCAAAAAATACTACAACCACCACCTTTTAGGGGTTTTAGACCTTAGGATTCCATTCATTCAATGGTATTTATTGAGCACTTATTGTGTGCACAGCACTCTACTAAGCTCTTGGAATGGGGATTTGTCATGTATGCTTGGGACATTCTTATTCCAGTGGCAAGGAAGGATTTAGAAGCTGAAGTTGACAGAAATTTAGCTCCGTAATGTGACCTATAAAAATATTTTAGTGAAAAGCACTCTGCCTTACCCGGAAGTCCAAGAAAAGAATGTTTTCAATGGAAAGACTTGAGTTTTAATTCACCGGGGGGAAGGGAATATTCCGTGTCATCCACGTGACAGGGATTAAGATGGTCGATTTCAGTGACATAAGAAAATTATCATTTCTTTCCTATCCTGGTTACAGGGGCCAGGTTCCTTCTGAGGCTGAAATGAATTACTTGGGAACTGCCAAGACCTTAGAGATGTATGGTGTTGACCTTCACCCTGTCTATGTGAGTACCATCTCATGTCAACATTTTAAGCTAGAGATCCTCTGCTAATACCTTTCCCCCCCACCTGGAACACTTTCCTCTCTAAGTTTCAGCAAAGCTTGCCCCTCCCTGCCGCCAGAGCCCTTCTCAAAAACCATTTCCTTCAGAGAGAATTCCTTAATTAATTCTTCCACCTTCCCATTCATACCATCCCCGAAGCTGTCTCAGCACTCTTATGTCCTTATATGTTTATTTGCTCTTGAGGTTATTGATGCAGGGATCGTGCCTACCAACTCTACTGTATTGTCCTCTCTCCAACGCTTAGTACAGTGCTCTCTCTGTACAAAGTAAGCACTCAATAACTACCACTGATTGATTATTTACACACTTGTGTGTATTATTTGCCTTTATTTTCATATTCTAATACTTGTTTATTGCTGGTTGTTTCCTCCCATTAGGTTGAAAGCTCTTTAAGGGCAAGGATTGAATCCTGTGTGTTTTTTATTCTGTATTCATTCATTCAGTTTTGTTTATTAAGCCCTTATTGTGTGCAGAGGACTGTACTAAGCACTTGGGAGAGTACAATATAATACTAAACAGACACATTCCCTACCCACAACGAGTGTATTCACCCCAAGGGTTTAGTTTGGTGCCCTGCACAGAGTAAGCGCCTAAATAACATTCATGATGATATAAAAAAGGAACACTGTGTTTATGCTGTTTAAAATTCAGATGATATTTTTACACCTCTGTTAACCAAATTCAGAACAGAGTTTGCCTATGAGAACTGGCATTAAACTGATTCTTAACTAAGGAATTTTAATGAGTTTTGCATGGAAGCGTGATTGTATTTCCACTTGTGGCAGACAATTAACTAGGCTTGGAAACATAATCTGGATAACAGCTCTAACAGATTTAATCTGGGTCAAAACCAGATGAAATCTGATTATACTTGATTGCCCTCAGACAGAAAATATGAAAATACTTTGAGAGGGTGACTTGGTGGCTAAAAAATATTCAAAAAAGTCATTTCATAAATGAAGAGCAGGTGAGCTGCAGCCTCTAGAAAAACAGGTCATTTACTTTTCAAAGTGCAGGTTCTGAAGGAGTGGTGGATAACTGCATACTTTCTTCAGGCTTGAACAGAATTTGAGGGATTGTTTGATCAGCAAGAGATTTGAGTAAATATGCACATCTGGATCTACAACACATTCTTGGGGGTAGTTCTGTTCCTTCACCCTACTAATTAATCATCCTAATGGCCCATCCTCCTGTAATCTGACAGAGAAGGCTTGAATGTCCCTCTTTATATTTTTAATTCAATTTAAGATTAGTACTGCGTATCCATGCTGGGTATTTCAAAAAGTTCCCAAACCCAGAAGAAAACCCCCCTCTGACCAGGAGTGCCAGTTTTTCATTCCAAGGGGGGACAGATTTGGGGCTAGGGTCTCCAAGGGGTGGGGCGTAGACACAGCCAGGCCCAGGGAGGTGGAGACACACACACACACACACACACACACACACACTTTCTCTATCTCTCTCTTCCTCCTTCTTTTCCCCCCGACAAAAGGTGGATAAAAGTATTGCCTTGAACATGGAGACACCCAAACACAAACTGAGACATATATGCTGTAAGACAAGTTCATCTCCAAAAAGGAATTTGACATTCAGCGAGTAAATATATGCAAAGGCATAGCACATCTTTTTGACACAAAGAGACCACTCTCTTGCACATGTGCTCGCTCTCTCAGAATCTCAAGCCTCCAGCTTCTGTTTTAAAATTAAGCAGTCATTCCAAAACCAGAGGCTTGAGTGCTCATTTCTAAAATCAAATTTGAGCATCCAGTAGTGCTGGTCAGTCACTGAAATTTCTCCTGTGGGTCCGTGGTTTTTTTTCCCCTTATGAATAAAATGTCTAAATAGCACCTGACTCTTAAAACCCCCAAATACATGCAAATGTCCTGAGAATAATGTATTTCTTGCTCTTAACTTGGGTGAGCGGAGGGTTGGGGAGGAATGTCAATTTTTAGTAGCGATCAATGAATTGGGGTTAATTTAGAGGGTACATTCAGTGATCATGTTGGTATCCTCTTAGAAATGGCTTTGTGAAATTGCCATAAAGCACAGCAACACCCCCATATAAGCATTAAAGTGAAGACGTCTGGAGTCTTGGTTTAAATAACTTTTTTGCAGCCTTTGAACAGTTTCTGGCAAGCTACCTCTGTGAAAGTCTTCACTCTGACACCCTGCTTGCAGAACTGACTTTCAAAATAATGTATGAGTTGAGTGTAAATAACAAAGCATTTGTTTGTGTTTGCAGGGAGAAAGCAAGTCTGAATATTTCTTAGGCTTAACTCCTGTGGGTGTTGTCGTCTACAAGAATAAAAAACAAGTAGGGAAGTATTTCTGGTAAGTGCAACTGAAGAGTATAGTATATTCACTGTTTTTTTTTCCTCAGTTGCTTTCAAACAAATGTTTGTTGAATCAATTTCCTGACAGTTGAACCAGACAGTATTCATTCTGTGGACTTCATTCTTTTTTTCCCTATGGTATTTGTTAAGTGCTTACTGTGTGCCAAGCACTGTACTAAGTGCTGGGATAGATGCAAGATAATAAGGTCGGGCACAGTCCATGCCCCACGTGGGTAACCATTGGAGATTTTTGAAGAGTGGAGAGATGTTTGCAGAACGATGTCTTAGAAGAAATGATCTGGGCAGCAGAGTGAAATAGTGACCAGAGAGAGAGTGATCAGGCTGAAGAGACTAATGAGAAGGCTGGAGCAGTAATCTAGTCATGATATGATGAATGCCTGGAGTGGCGTAGTGGCAATCTGGAAGAAGAAGATCACAGTCTGGGCTCCAGAAATGTTGTGGAAAAACTGGCAGGATTTGGCAAAAGAGTGGATATGCAAGTTGAGTGGGAGGAGTCGAGCATAATGCCAATGTCATGGGCTTGGAAGACAGAGTGTGGTGTCTTCTGTCTAAAGGTTTGAGCTGTCATTGCTGTTAGGGATCTTCAATCTGGAAAGACAGACTGGCATTATTTCAGGGTATAGACAAGGCCAATTCAGAATCAGAGAATATGAAAGAGTTGGTTTCTTGCCCTGGTGGAGCCCGCTGTCTAGCGGGGGGAAAAAAGAGACTGAGAAGAAGTCTCAGAGAGACTAGAGAGATAGGAGGAGAACCACGAGAGGACAGTGTCAGTGAAGCTAAGGAATGTTAGCCAAGAGGATTTTGATAAATTCATGGAGCTAGGTCCACGATGAGCATAGGAGCATTGTGGCTAGGTTCATTACTAGCCATGAGATAGCTGTTCCTCCACATCATCCACCCACTGTTGGAGTCACTATACTGGGCTGAATGGGCCAACTCTGCTGTATCATGCTCTCTCAAGCTCTTACTACAGTGCTCTCACACAGTAAGTGCTCCATACCACTGATCAATCGACTGTAGTTTGGCCCAGTTAGTTGTTATGCTATTATGACCGTAATCACAGTACTGAATTATATTGCAAAATACTAGAATCAAATCCTCCTCATGTTAACTGGATATAAGGAAATAGTTTGAATTATGTTTTAAAGGGATGAAGCTTAGAGAAAGAATCTGAGAGCTATCCAAAAGGGAAGACCGCCCTGTACATTAGAGAAGGTGAAAGCTTCCTGCCAGAGGACTGTGAAGAAAAGTTGGGGGAGGGGAATCAAGAACAAAACCCTAAGGATCATGCAAAGAGAATGTGGAGTATTCTGGGACACCCAACAATTACTGTAGTGAACTATGTTAAAATCAACATTACTCAGTCCTTTTCCTTTGAAAGTTGAGTCTTTTAAACCGTGTCTCTTATTTTCAGGCCTCGGATTACAAAGGTTCACTTCAAGGAGACGCAGTTTGAACTTAGAGTGCTGGGAAAGGATGTAAGTGTGCATTTTAACACCTAGAGTGAGAGAACATGTCTCCAAGCCTGTCTGATCATTTGCAGCCCCAAACACATTGTGAAATGAAGCTTTTTTTTTTTTTTCTCATGGGGTGCAGAAAACATCTGTGCATGTTAATTGATTCCTGAGAGCATCTCTTCTTTGTGGGAGGGGAAGTGGCGAGTAGGTTGAGGGCGAAACAGTGGGATGAAGAATGGCAAATGGAGAAAGGCCTTTTTCACCCGAGCTGGAAAACTCTTTTAGGGCAGAGAGGAGTGGAGTCTGATAACCTTTCTTAACGTAATTATCCCTCCTGAGCTGTCAGCGAGGCTGATAATTGGAATATTAGAAAGATGCAGATTCATGTACAAACGAGTCCTAATTTTTCCTTTAAAGCAAATGAAGCATCAAAGAAGAGAGAGCACATTGGCTGTTTGAGGGCATTTCGGTGGAGCAGATAGCACAGTAAATTGCTTGGCGCTTTTTCAACTGTTAACAGGGTGGAAGGGGTGGGGGTTGGACTGGGATGGGAGGGAACTGTGGAAAGGGAACGGGAGACTGCAGAGTGAAAATGCTGACATTTGTTTCCTTGGTGTGGTGAGGCCTTCCAACACTGTGCTGGTAATGGGCCCAGTATTCAATAGGCCCTAAACTAGACGCTTCATGCCTTGACAGGTAATTTTTAGGAAACCAGTCAAAAGAATGCATGGGTGTGAGCTTTCCTTTTAATCTACCTCTGAAGATAATGTTCCCTTGAAGTCCTATTACTGTAATCCAAATGTTTATAGGGAGGTAAATGAAAATTCCCTCTTGTGTTCAGTACTTGATGATTTCTCTACTACAAAGACTGAAGGCTGACTTATCTTACTTTCTAATTAAATACTTGTTATAAAACGTAAGCACAGTCATCCTCAGACATGTGTGAATAGACACACAAGGAAAAGACCCGTTTGTTTGTCCCAAGCACTTAGTACAGTGCTCTGCACACAGGAAGCGCTCAAGAAATGCAATTGTTTGATTAATCTGTCACCAAATTTGACATATTACCAGAACGTGAGTTTTTTAAGAAAACAAAACTTCCCATCCAGAGATTCATTTATGACATTAAAAATCCAGGAGCATTTCCTTGTGGGCAGGGGATGTGTCTTTTCTCTTGTGTTGTACTCTCCCAAGCGCTTTGTACAATGCTCTGCACACAGTAAATGCTCAATAAATACAGTTGATTTGAAATACAGAAAAGTTTACCAGCAGCCTCCTTTTTTGGTGGGGAGGATTTCTTTGGGGTGAATGTGCTGCTTGCCAAACTACCTACCTCAAACTACTGCAGCCCTTACTTAAATTGGTTTCCTAAGGCCTTGGACAGTAGTCAGTCAAGTGGACTTCATGACCTCTGGAGTTAAATAATGCTCTTGACACCTGCATCTCTGCTATCCAGAGCTGGGCTCAGGATAGCAAACAGAAAAATCTGTGGACTCATCTGAACTCCACAGGATTTGTTTATGTGAGAGAGAAATGGATTGCTCCAATGATTGGATAGGATAACTTAACTTTTAAAAATTGGACTGAGTTGAAACAAAGTGCCAACCCTACCAAACAGTGGCTGTGGTCATGGGATAATCTTTACTGCATCTGAAGTGTGGGAGAGGTCATATTTCAGCCACACCCACACACAGAGATTGTAATCACAATCAGTGACATCACCTTCAAAAATGAAAGGCAACTGTGTATGCATAAAGCTCTTTTGTTTTAAAAAGCTCTTAGCACACATCTCATTAACCCTTGTAAGATCGGAACATGTTAAATCTTATCATCCCTGTTGTAGAGATGGGGAAGCTGATTCCCAGGTGGACTAAAACCACCAATACTTTTTTTTTTTTTTAAGTCACAGTGGCATGAAGAGAGACTGGATCTCCTAATTCTCTTCCCCTGCTATAGCTTGTGTAATAAAACGCATACAGTGTCACCAGAGGAATTACAGTGCCAATACAATTGATTTTTTTAACCTCACTTCTGCATAATGAGGATGACTATCACATCCTATTTGTTTTCATCAAAAAATACAATCACAGCAGGCTCACCTATTAACAATTTTGGCTTTTCTAACCCCAGCCCTCACCAGTCCTTAGCTGCCAAAGAAGCTGCTGGCAAAGTTCCACAACTCCATGGCAATTTGACTTCCTGATGAAGTGACATTCCATGGCATCTGTGATAATGGATTTCCCAGGCATAAAGTTCGGCCCCACCTTCCTCGCTTGCATTCCCAACCTGCAGTTTCCTCACTCCCACCCCCCTTCGCTCATTCCCGACCTCTCTTGGCTCAGTGGCCCTCTGAGATAGAAAGAAAAGTCACAAGGGGTGGAAAGGCTAGAGAGAAGGGGAGATGAAATTGAGTTCAGAATGTGGGTGGGAAAGTCATATGACAGGAATGCGAGTGAGGGTGAAGAGAGGGGTTGACATAATGTACCATGTCAGGGAGAGTGATGTGAACTAATCAATCATATTTATTGAGCGCTTTCTATGTGTAGAGCACTGTACTCAGTGTTTGGGAGAGTGCATTACAACAGAGTTGGTAGACATGTTCCTGGTCTGCTGCCCAGATCATTTTTCTACAAAAATGTTTAGGACATGTTTCCCCACTCCTCAAGAAGCTCCAGTGGTTGCCCATCCACCTCTTCATCAGACAAAAACTCCGCACCGTTGGCTTTAAAGCAGTCAGTCACCTTCCCCTCTCCTAGCTCATCTCGCTACTCCTATTACAATCCAGACTACACACTTGGCTCCTCTAATGCTAACCTTCTCGTTGTACCTCGATCTCACCTATCTCGCTGCCAACCCTTTACCCACATCCTCCCTCTGGCCTGAATGCCGTCCCTCCTCGAATCTGACAATTATTCTCCTCCTCCTTCAAAGCCTTATTGGAGGCACATCTCCTCCAAGAGACCTTTCCTGACTAAGCCTCCCTCTCCTCTTCTTCCACTCCCTTCTTCGTCGCCCTGACTTGCTCCCTTTAGTCATCCCCCCTCCCAGCCCCTCAGCAGTTATTTACATATCTGTAATTTATTTTAATTTCTGTCTTCTCCTCTAGACTCTAAATTTATGGGCAGGGAATGTGTCTATCATTATACTGTACTCTCCCGAGTGCTTAGTACAGTGCTCTGCACACAGTAAGTGCTCAATAAATATGATTGAATGACAGTCCAGCAACTTTGCTGTTGGTAGTTCACATCTTGAATTGATAGTTGTTTGTTTGCTTTCTGTGGTGACAGGGAGGGTTCGGAACAGAACCATAGTTTAACCTTGCACCAGGCTATTTCAAAAGCTAAAAACAATTGTTTTGGTGGGTGTTTATTTTCAACTCTGGTAGTTCCTGTTGCAAATCGTAGTCCAAAATGAACTGTTCAAAGAGGAAAAAAAAAACGCTTGCACATGTAAATATGACAGAATGGCAGAGGAAACCTGCTGTAGCTTAAACCGCCGAACCAAGGAATGCTGTCAAATACAGCTCAGTGTTGCCGCCTGGGATTGTCTGGTTCAGACACCGCATCAGCGCCCCCCCCGCCCAAGCAGCTCCACAGGGAAGTTTCTGGCGAATACATATCCTTTCAAATTCCTTCTGCTGTTTGCATTCGAGGAGAAAGTGTAGGCGATGATAATGGTATTTATTGAGCGCTGACTGTGTGCAGAACACTGTACCAAGTGCTAAGGAGAGTACAAAAGAGTTGGTAGACACTTTCTCTGCCTACAGGGAGCTCACGGTCTAGAGGGGAGACCAGCATTAAAATAAATTACGGGTACGGACATAAGTGCTGTGGGACTAAGGGTGGAGTGAGTATCAAGTGCTTAAAGGGGACAGATCCAAGGGCATAGGTGATGCAGAAGGAAGCGGGAGAGGGGAAATGAGGGTTTAGTTGGGGAAGGCTTCTTGGAGGTGCCAAACACTGTACTCAGCACTGGGAAAGATACAAGACAATCAGCTCAAATAGAGTTCCTGTCCTACACTGGGCTCCTGATCTAGGAGGTAGGGAGAGGAGGTTTCTTAGCCTCATATTACAAATACTACACTCTGGAAGAAGGTAGGGAAGCAGGTAAACTGGGGAGATTTAAAATCTGTCGTAGACTGTCTGTAAAAGTTGGTAATCCATTAGTGGCTAGACAAGAATTTTTCCAACCAAATTACTTCACTCCTTACTCAGAACTGCTGAGGAACGTTACAGTACAGATGGTAAATAGTTCTTATGCTCCACCCTGCAGGTAGTTGAATTTCAGTGGTGGGTGAAGGGAATGCGGTGAATGTGCTTCTGTTTGTGCAACATTGGGATGGTAAGGTTAGAATTCTAGCATTTTGTTGGTTTCATGGCCCCTTAATAGCAAGTCCAATGCATTCATCAGTGGGTTGTTGGGATGGGGTAGATTTTTTTAACTTTTGAATGATTTGTATTTTTACTTTTCAAGTATTATGTTGAAATACAGAATGAAAATTTAGTGAAACAAATCAAGTGAGCCTCACAAATGCATGTATTTTTGGGTAATGAAATGTACTGAAACACCACCTTCACATTTTATAAACTATCTTTGTTTCCATTTGGCATCATTTCCATTGGAATTGGCGGTGGTTTACTAAGAGACGGGCTTTGAATTTACTAGCCAGTATGAATTGATTCCTTATTACAGGCTGCAGGATGAATTAAATGGAAGGGAAATTTGGGTGACCAAAACATGTGCATCTCATAACAGGAAAGTGGACCATTTCTCAATAGTCTGGCTGCTCATTCTCAGTCTCTTTCACAGGTCCCTCCTCTGCCTCCCACCCCATAATTGTGGGAGTCCTTCAAGGCTCAATTTTGGTTCCCCCTTTATTCTCCATCTACATCCATTTCCTTGGAGATCTCATTCGCTCTCAGGGCTTCAACTACCATCTCTATGCAGATGATTCCCAGGCCTGATGATTCTGCAGTCTCGTATTTCCTCCTTCCTTCAGGACATCTCTAATTGGATATCCCACCAACACCTCAAACTTAACAGAACTCCTCATCTTCCCACCCAAAACCTGTCCTCCCCCTGACTTTCCCTTCACTGTAGACAACTCCACCATCCTCCCTGTCTCTCAAACCCATAACCTTGGCATTATCCTAAACTCATCTCTCTCTTCAACCCACATATTCAATGTCACCAAATCCTGTCAGTTTTACCTTCACAACATTGCCAAAATCTTCCCTTTCTTCTCCATCCAAACGTCTACCATGTTGAGCCAAGCACCTAACCTATCCTGCCTTGACTACTGCATCAGCCTCCTTACTGGACTCCCTGCTTTCTGTTTCTCTCCACCCCAGTCCATATTTCATTCTATCCAGATTTCTTTTTTTAAAAAGCCCAGTCCACATCTCCCCATTCCTTAAGGATCTCCAGTCGTTGCCCATCCACCTCTGCATTCATTCAATTGTATTTATTGAGTGCTTACTATGTGCAGAGCACTGTACTAAGCGCTTGGAATGTACAATTTGGCAACAGATAGAGACAATCCCTGCCCAACAATGGGCTCACAGTCTAAACGGGGGAGACAGGAACTCCTTACTACTGGCTTTAAAGCACTCTATCATGTTTCTCCTTCCTATCTCATCTTTCTTATTCCCTACTACAACCCAGCATGTTCTCTTTGCTTCTCTAACACCAAGCTACCTCGATCTCGACTATCTCGCCAACGATCCCTTACCTTTGCCCTGGAACCCCTTCCCCCTTCGTATCCAACAGACGATCAATCTCCCCACTTTCATTATTAAAATCACATCTCCTCCAAGAGACCTTCTCCAACTAAGCTCTCATTTCCCCAACTCCCTCTCCCTTCTGCCTCACCCTTGCACATGGATTTTTATCCTTTATTTACCCCACCCTCAGCCCCACGGCACTTACGTACATATCCGTAATTCATTTATATTAATGCCTGTCTCCCCCTCTAGACTGTTAGGTCCTTGTGGATAGGGAACATGTCTACTAACTCTGTTATATTGTACTCTCCAAAGTGCCTAGTACAGTGGTGGGCTCAAAGTAAGCGCTCAATATATTGATCGATTGATAGTCCTCCCACTGTCTAAATATCAAGTCACCTGACGCATAGGGAAGAGTTCTCCGGATGCTTTCTAGCCCTCTCTTTACACTGGGGTCAAGTTCTGAGAAAGGTAGTGTGTGTGAATCCATGGAAATCAGCCGCCTTTTAGCTGAATAAAAGAGGGGAAGAGTGTTTGCAGAACTCTTTAAGCTATGCAACCATATATGGTGATCATGTTAAGCGCTTACCGTGAGCAAAACATTGCAAAAGTATACACAGGTGGCAATGGTTGCTGTCCTTTGTGGGGGTGGGAGGTTGTGGGATGGCGGCTCACCATCGTAGGCATGAGATGGGTACAGCAAGAGTGGCTTTAAGCTGTTATGGGCAGTTGACAAACTTTTCATTTGGGGACATTCACTTCCTCCTTTCTAGTGCTGATGGTATTGCCAATAAAACCTGTAGCCTGGCTGTTCCAAAGGGGCTTGGGCCCCCAAACACATCACCAGGGAATTCAGCGATGCAGAAGAACTCGTAACCCTTCTGGTTCAAAAGGGATCCGTATTAACTGCTCTGAGAAAGGGAAGAAAGAGACTAAAGTTAAAGACCCAGCAAGAGTTTAGCAAATCTCATTTTGCACTATTTTCTCTCTACTCCTTTGTAGCTCACTCACCAGGAACCTGTCAACCACCCACTGTGCTGTCTGAATTTTTCACGTTTGATACGTACAAACCTGTGTGCTCACTGAATGGTAGACCTTGTTTGAGATGACAGGAAGTGTCTTGTTCTGAACTTTTATCCTTCACTACCCTCTCACCCATCATCTCACACACCACCTAACTTCTTCACCCTCTATCAGTAGTAGTGGAGTGTTTAATTTTCAAGTGCAAAGAGTAAAATTCAAATTCTTAACTAAATGAATAACTTTATCTGCAAATGCTCAGTACTGTCCTGTAAATTGTATAACAAAGGTTTTGTTTAGATGAATATCTTTGGAGGGGCAAACATTTTACATAAGTGTTCCTTGGACATTATCAATCAATCAGTGTTATTTATTGAGTGCTTATTGTGCAGAACACTATACTAAGCACTTGGAAGAGTACAATAAAACAGCTTCCCTGCCCCACAGCAAGCTTACAGTCTACAGGGGGAGATTATTAATGCTACTCTTCTTTGGGCTTGATAATATTCTATCAACTATTTGGGTGAGCTGGTGGAATGGGATAGACAAAGCATGTAAGGCATGATGGTATAAGTTATGAATAATCACAAGCAGCAACAATCTGGTCTTAAACTCCCTCTAGACTGTAAGCTCCTCCTCTAGACTGTAACTTCATTGTGGGCGGGGAATGTGTCTATTTATTGAATTGTACTCGCCCAAGTGTTGAGTGCAGTGCTCTGCACACAGTAAGTGCTCAATAAATACTATTGACTGATTGATTGAGCTTTATTGTTTGGAAGAAATCAGTTAGAGTCAAGTGTGGAAATAGCTTGGCAAATGCTTATATTTGGAGTAGCTTGGAACAAACTTTTGCAATTATGTTGCTGCTCATCTTTTTGCAGCCAAGTTGCATTGTGTTATTTGGATGCTCCTCTTTTAGTAGCATTAGTAATAGTAATTATTGAATGCCCACTGGGTGAAATATTCTGTACTGAGTACTTGGGACACACATAACAAGCAAGAGACATATTCCCTGCCTACAAGGAGCCTATACTCTAATAGGGGGAGACAGCCATGTAAGTATTTACAAAAGGAAGGAAATAATCAAGCAATACACACTGGAATAAACGTAGATGCAAAAGTCCTGAGGCAGAGCAGAAGTAAGTAGGTAAATGCTAGAGAAGCCTGATGGCTTTGTATGAATTTAAGTTGGGAATGAATCGGGTGTAACGTTGGAGGAAGTGTGCTGTGCTGCTGGTAAAACAGTGGTAAAAGGCCAGGCCCACCTCCCCACCTATCCTACCCTACCAACTCTGGATCCTCGGACCACTCCTGCCATTTTCTCTAGGAGGGAATGTGGAACAGATGGTTGGTTTCCTATATCTGTCTTTTTTGCCCTTTATTTAGCTTTTGGGACCCTCAGCCAGTAGTTGAATAAACGACAAACAGTAAGCTGGTTAAAGACTTGTATGTGAATGGACTAGTCATTTGAACATGCTAGATGTAATTAGGAAAATTTGGGAGGCTCTCTTGTTCCTTTAGACCATTTGCATCCAAGGTGGGGTGGAAAACTGGAATTCTTACCACTGTGAAACACCTTTCATACTTCTAAACCCCTTTACACTGATGGTTTAACAACAACATCAGCACACAGTGGTCAGGTCTCCACTAGCCCCTTCATTCCCCCGACCTCCCAAAAGGAGAATAAGGCAGTTTTGTGCAGAGTTAAACAAAAACTCTGGGCTGATTCAAGCACAAGTGGGTGTTTTTCATTAGCTTGTTCATTTAATTGCCTGAGTTCTTTGTCTGGCTATTTAGAGGCCTGAACAATGTGCCACTAAATGGAACTAATTAAGGGACTAAAAGTGGCTTTCACCATATTGTCTTAGAGCAGGGGTCTGGAACCTATGGCTCGGTAGCCACATCTGGCTCTCCTTGGAATCAAATGTGACTCTTGCATTTCGGGGCCCACCCACCGACTTGGGACCTTGAGAGTGATGCCACCAGTTTAGCCTCCACAGCAAAACAAAATCTAGGCAGGAAGCAGCTGGGCCACCCCACCCCTTTGAGTGGAAAAAGGGTTGATGGGGAGTCAAGACGGTAGCTCTCGTTACTCAGAGGATGTTGCCTGAGTGAACCTTAGATGCAATAGTAGCGTTGAGGTTGGCCAGCCGGAATAGGCAGGGCTGGAGACTCCCTACACAATGATAATAATAATAATTGTGTTATTTGTTAAGCACTTACTATGTGCTGTGTGGGGCTGGGAGTGTGGTGAGTCTAAAAATCCTTAAGGGGTGCAGACCCAAGGGAGGGACAGTAGGGTGGGGTGATGAGAGGTTAGTCAGGAAGGTTTTCTGGAGGAAGTATGGTTTTAGTATGCCTTTGAAAGTGGGCAGAGTGGTGGTCTTTCTGATATGAAGAAGGGAGCATCAGGTAGGAAGGAGGTCGGGAGCAAGGTATCAGTGCCTAGAGAGATGGGATCGAGGAAGAGCGAGTAGGTTGGTGCTAGAGAAGCAAAATGTATGTAAGCTATAGACTGTAAGGTCATTTCAATCAATCGTATTTATTGAATACTTACTGTGTACAGAGCACTGCACTAAGTTCTTGGGAGAGTACAATATAACAGAGTTGGTGGACATGTTCCTGCTCATCGTGGGCAGGGAACCCGTCTACCAACTCTGCTATGTTATACTTAGTACGAGCACTCGCTATAGTGCACTGCACACAGTAAGCACTCAGGAAATAGGATTGATGGCTTGACTGGGCTGGGTTGTAGAGAGCTGTGGTAAGACCAGCATTTATCAGTGAAACCGTGGCTTCACTGACATTGTCCTCTCCTATTTCTCCTCCTAACTCTCTGGATGCTCCTTCTCAGTCTCTTTTGCAGGCTCCTTCTCTGCGTCTGCTGTCATCTTCTCAGTCATGTCTCAAGAGGAGATTGACCGCTTACTTTCAGGAACATACCCCTCTCACTGGTGCCTCTGAGCCCATCCTTTCGTGCCTTCTGAACATGAACATACACACACACGCACACATACACAACCCCTCCCCCCCCCACCAGAACCCTGTCTTAAACTAGTCAGTCTCTGACGGCTCCTTCCCCTTATCCTCCAAAAACGATCACGTGTCCCCTATCTTAAAAAAAAAATCCTTCTCTAGGCTTCACTGTGCCATCACCCCATCTTCCTGCTCCCCTAATGGATTGTACATACAGACTGGCTCCAATTCCTGGCCAACTTTCTTTTTGATCCTTTACAATCTGATTTCGTCCATCTTCACTCCCCTGAGACTGCTCTCTCCAAAGTCACCAATGATAACTGTGTCAAATGTAATGTTCTCTACACCATCCTAATTCTTGACGACCTCTTGGTTGTTTCCAACACTGTGGATCACTCCCTTCTGGTAATGGTATTTAGCACTTCTCAGATAGAGAAGCAGCATGGTCTAGTGGATAGAACTTAGGCCTGGGAGTCAAGGGACTCTAAAACCTAATTTTGCACATGTCTCCTCACTCCTCCAACCTCTAATGGTTGTCCAGGCCTTTCCACATCAAGCAGAAACTCCTGATCATTGACTTGAAGCCTGTCAATATGGAATGTGTCTGTTTATTGTTGTATTGTACTCTCTCCCAGCCACTTAGTTCAGTGATCTGCACACAGTAAGTGCTCAATAAATGCAATTGACTGACTTTAAGGCACTCAAATAGCACTCCCTTTCCTACTGATCCACTCTCTTCTATTATACACCAGCTTGCACTCTTGGTTCTTCTTAAGCTAACCTACTCAGTGGGCCTCTTCCTCGACTCTCCCTCTGTCAGCCTCTTCCTCATACCTTCCCTCCTGCCTGAAATTCCTTCTCACTTCAAGATAGACAAGATGCAGCACTCCCCAACCTCAAAATCCTTCTGAAATCACATCTCCTCTAGGAGGCCTTCTCTGATTGATATATAATCTCTCCACCTGATATCCCCCAACTGCCATTTTTGATACTTTGGTGCCACCTAAGCATTAAACTATTCCCAAACTCTTTGTAGAATTTATGTATTAATCTTTGTCTCCCCTGCATCTGCCTCCCCTGTTAGGGTGTAAACTCCTCTAAGGCAAGCATCATGTCTGCCAATTTTATCAAATTCTCAATGCTTAGTTCAGTGCTCAGTACCCAGGCATTCAATAAACACTACTGATTTACTCTTTCAAGTTATCTCACTAACAACCCCCTTCAGTGGTGTATTTATTTGAGAAGAAGAAAGTACCATATGTACCCAGACGTTTGTGTGCTCACCTCTCTGCCCAAAAGCTTCTGTAGATTCTTCAATTGTTAATTAAATTAGAAATTCTTCTAACTTGGAAACTTCACAGAGGGGCTAGAGAATTACCGTTACAGAATTAGTCACAGAAGTCACAGCTGCGGTTATGGCAGTGACCTTCTCAGTGGCCTAAAAGTTGAAATGCCTCGAACTGTCAGTATTCTTCCCAGGCGAGGGCAGGGGCTGATAGAAGTGGGGTGGCCTCTCAACCACATGATTGGGCCCCAGTGGTTGGCTCTAGAGAAAATGGTGGACAGATCAAACTGCTGCTGGTATTTGAGTCCTCCTAGCGCTGGAGAGGAGGTATCTGGGAATCCTGTTGGCGTGGGGATGGGAGCAGCCTTGAGCAGTTCAGCCTTGGAGGTGGACTGTAAGAAGAGCTATAGGCAGAAGATGAACAGGGAGGGGGGAAACAAGCATTTTCCTTTGTGTGCAGAATTGTAGTCCCTAATTTATGCTCCATTATTCAGCTGTGCATTTAATGTGTCCAACAACTCTTATTGATGTCTAAAGGAAACGAAGGTCTGAAATCCACGAGGGGGGTTCTCTTTGCCTTCAAACCTTCTCAATTGGCAATTTTAGAAGGGTTTGATAGATTCCCCGCCCTAGTGCTTGTTTCTGTGATTCAGACTTGTACTCTTTCCTGTTTTTTTTTCAGTCTAGCTACAATAGTGGTAACGTCATCTGAAGGCTTCTGGTTTATTGTTTTAGCACACGTATTGTGGTTTGGTTTTTTTTTTGGTGAGCCGAGCTTTCTGACCATTTGCTAGATAAGATCTGCTGGGAAAGAAGGAAGATTTTCGGCACTGCCTTTGTTAGCTGTACACTGTTTTTAATCCACACAGCCTCCAATCATTAGGGAAGCTCTTTAGATGTCAGTTCAGGAGTGCTTTCAGCCGCAGAGAAGTAATGCTGTTAAGATCTGAAATTACTGGCACTTCTCTATGTGCTGTGAGGTTTTTTGTGCCTAAGCAGGTGATAAGTGTGCAGATGCTGCTTTGCTTCAAATTCTTGTCTCCTACAAAGAATTTAATATCAGTTAATTATTGTAATCAGAGGGAGAAGCCTGTTTTATAGCTTTACCTATGTTGTATGTTTGGATCAATAATTCCTTAGAGCTGTCAAGTGAGGCCTTTTAATGAGCTAAATTTGCTTAAAAAAATTCCAAGAGCAGAAAGCTTTTTTTAGTTTGTTGGATAGAGAAGATGATGTGGGAACACGTTGCTCTGTGCAATGAGATGTGGACATGCATTTTAATGGGGAACAGCAATTATTTACAAATGAAGCCAGGGGAAGGTGGTGACTTTTTTTTTTTCCCCTTAAGTGCTGGACAATGTAGAGAGTTTGGAAGTATAATCTGGCATGTTCAGCCTATTGTCCAATGAACCATTTCATTATTAATTAACCTGTAATCCTGTTATATTTGAGCAGGAGTTTGTAGGTTGCCTCAGAAATGAAATAGAAACAAATAGTTTTAATGTTTGCTTCACTGTAGAGCATGACCGAATTCCTAAATTTACGCTTTTTCTCTCGTATGCACACTGTTTTAAAGTATTTCTGAATCCCATTTTTACGAAAATATGAGGAATACTTGTGTGCATTCCCCAATGGAAACGTACCTTCAAAACTCATTTCTTTTTTCAGAAGGCTACTATGAGAACGTGAAACCAACATACTCCAAGAAAACCATGTTGTTTTTATTTTGCTAATTTTTAAAAATCTTCCGTACATTACCTTAATTGGTAAAAACACACAAAAGCAGAAAACATCTCATTCAAATTTTTTCCTCACACTTTTTACTGGTTTTGCCATTACTAATTATTGGAGCATTTATAAGGGGAAAGTAAGGGAAAAATCTATTTCTTATGGTACTTGTTAAGTGCTTAGTATGTGTCAGGTACTGTACTAAGTGCTGGGAAAGATACAAGATAGGTTGGACGCAGTGGGCATTTGGGCATGGGGCTCACAGTCTAAACTGGAGGGAGGAGGATTTAATCCCCGTTGGACAGATGAGATAAATGAGGCACAGAGAAGTTAAGAGATTTGTCCAAGGTCTCACAGCAGACAAATGGCAGAGCTGGGATAAGAACCCAGGACCTCTGACTCCCAAGCCTCTGCTCAGAATTTAGAACAGTAAGCATTGATAATAATGGGAGGTTGAGCTTTAATGTTGAATAATTTATGTTGTCTTTTTTTTCCCCCAGTGCAATGAAACCTCATTCTTCTTTGAAGCACGAAGCAAAATCACCTGCAAGCATCTCTGGAAATGCTGTGTTGAACATCATACGTTTTTTAGGTGATTATTGCTAAAAGTTTGAAGATTTTATTAATAGAGATGATAAAATATTCATATTTCTTTTTGACCAGGACCCTGTCTCATTGGTGGTTAGAAGACATACAGCTTCAAGTCCTTCTGATTTCTTTGGAAATTTCCTTTTTGAATTTGAGTCCCTTAAATGCTCTCTCACTCGGCACCCAATCGGGAAATTCTTTCAAAATGTAAATCTTCTGGGAGAAAAAAAGGCAATTGTGTTAGAAGAGAGGCTAAGGAGCCATTTTTTGCTGTTGAGGAAGTAGAACATTCTAAAGAATGGCATAAAGAAACAAGAAACAATATCCTGCTTTCCTGCTCCAGTGTGAACCTGATACAGCTGCAGTGCCTGTGACTGTTAGCACTGAACCAAATTCTGTCCCTCATGTTTACATGAAGCATTCAAGGAATAAGGGATAAGGATTCTCCTCAAGGCTCAAAATCCATTTCATATTCTGGGCCTGAAGTATGATGTGACTCAGGATAGCAGATGCACTCCTTCCTTCCTTGGGAACCGGGGCTCGGCAGCCCAGGAGGGGAGTTGCCATTCGAGCATTATGTAGATCTAATAACGCCTGTTTGAAAGCCATTGTAAGTGACCGGAAGAATGTGTGTAACCACTGTGGAACCTCAGTATAAGGGAAAACCCCAAACTGGTGGAAAATTTAGGCTCTGGCTGGGATCTGATTTAAAGAGTAGCCTGGAGCTTCACTGAAACCCAGATTCTTTTGGCTCCCAGAGGGTCAGCCAAAGGTATTTACTTGGTTGCTCTTGTAGCGAGGTCACAGGCAAAACGTGCCTGACAGTGTTCTGCAAGACTTTGTTTTCGTCAATCCAGCAATCAACTGGACAACAAGTATTTTTGAGAACACACTGAGTGCATACTGAATTATTCTTTCAAGGCTGGCCCTGTTCCCTTTTTTTAATAACGTGAGAGGCAAAAGATTCTCCTGAAATATCAGATGGAAAAAATTGAACATTGGCCAACAGCCTGAGAGTACAGTGTTTCTGGATAGTAGTAGTAGTACTACTAGTAGCACTAGTTGCACTAGTAGCAACTGATAGGATCAGTTGACTTTTATAGCACAGACTTGAGATTTTAATCAAATTCCCCACTTGCCCAGTTGCACTTTCCTCTTTAGCACTCCTAATAATAATAATGTTGGTATTTGTTAAGTGCTTACTATGTGCCAAGCACTGTTCTAAGCGCTGGGGGAGATACAAGGTAATCAGGTTGTCCGACAGTCTTCACCCCCATTCTACAGATGAGGCAACTGAGGCCCAGAGAAGTTGTGACTTGCCCATGGTCACACAACTGACAAGCGGTGGAGCCGGGATTAGAACCCATGACCTCTGACTCCCAAGCCCGGTTTCTTTCCACTGAGCCACGCTGCTTCTCCTGTTCTTACCTGGTGGTTTTTTTGCTATTGATTTGTTTATCCATATATATTTGTTATTTATATCACTCTCCAAGTTGTTTTGACTATATTATGTGTTTTGTTAGTTCCTCTGTTTGTCTTCCCCATTAGATTGAGAAATTCCCTGAAGGCAGGTATCATGTCTTCTGGTATTCTGAATCTTCCCCAACCAGCCAGTGCAGCGCTCTCTGCATACAGGCACTCAATCAGTGCCATTGGTGAAGTAGAAGGAAATGTGAAAATGTAAAGAAATTATTAAAACAATTTAAAATGTGGCAAACCTAGAGTTACTTTTGGAGCCAGTAGGCAGACTTTTCTCATTTGAAAGGTTGAAATTAGATCCTGAGAAAAATAAAACCTTTAGTTCATTCTTGAGCTGAAGTGGGACTCTTGACTCAGTTGGGCTCGTTAGGGGCCACTGACAAAGAGACACCATGCAGTTTTCCTCGGGTTCTGTTTGCATGTTAAGAGGTATGTTCAGTTTGATGGGGACCAGATGTCCCAGTTGGGACAGGTTGGTCTCAACTTTTGAGGTTCTGTCCCACCACCCAATGGTTCCACTACAGAACCTCTCACTTGTGCTGGTGTTGGCAGTGTCTGCTGTTGCTGTTGCGGAAGAAAAGAAAGAGCCATTGCCGTGACAGAGCGGGCCTCTCTGGGTTGATTTGGGTTAGGCTTGATGGCTGAAGCTACACATCGCCACTCTGAGGTGCTTGTTACCTCTCACTGTTCTCATCTGCCTTTTGCCATTTCTCATCATCTACTGCCACTCGCTGCTGCCTGCAGCTGGGCTGGGTGGCAAAAATGCGAGCGGGCAGCAGAGGCATCACCTGCTGAGTCCCGGTTCCTAAGGAAGGAAGGAATGCATTTGCTATCCTGAGTCACATCATACTTCAGGCCCAGAATAGAAAATGGATTTTGAGCCTTGAGGAGAATCCTTATCCCTTATCCCCTGAATGCTGCATGTAAACATGAAGGGACAGAATTTGATTCAGTGCTAACAGTCACAGGCACTGCAGCTGTGTCAGGTTCACACTGCAACAGGAAAGCAGGATATTGTTTCTTGTTTCTTCATGCCATTCTTTAGAATGTTCTACTTCCTCAACAGCAAAAAATGGCTCCTTAGCCTCTCTTCTAACACAATTGCCTTCTTTTCTCCCAGGAGATTTACATTTTGAAAGAATTTCCAATAGGGTTCTGAGTGAGAGAGCCCTCTGGTCTAGGTAGAAATGGACAACTCAGTGAAGGACAGCAAATGGCAAGGAGTGGAGGTGGGAAGAGATGGAGATAAAAACCTCACCTCCTCACCTCTATGTCCTTTTCTCCACACTCCTCCCTGCATCAACTTCCTGGCCGACCTCCCTGCCTCCTGTATCTTCCCCACTCCAGTTCATACTTCACTCTGCTGCCTGGATCCGTTTTCTAAAAAACGTTCAGTCCATGTCTCCCCACTCCTCAAGAACCTCCAGTCGTTGCCCATCCACCTGCACATCTAGCAGGAACGCCTTACCCTCGACTTCAAAGCACTCAATCAGCTCGCCCCCTTCTCCTTAACTCGCTGCCCTCCTACTACAACCCAACCCACACACTCCACTCTTCTAACACCACCCTACTCACTCTTACCTCAAACTCATCTGTCTTGTCCCAGATCCCTTGCCTTTGTCCTCCCTCTGACATGGAACTCCCTCCCCTTTCATGTACATCAGACCACCACCACTCTCCCCTCCTTCAAAACCTTACTAAAATTACATCTCCTCCAAGAGCCCTTCTCCGACTAAGCCTTCATTTCCCATACTCCCTCTCCCTCTGCATCACCTATGCGCTCGGTTCCGTACCCTTTAAGCATCTGATATTCACCTCACCCCCTCAGCACTTACGTACACATCTGTAACTTATTTTATTGTTTGTCTTCCCATCTAGATGGTAGACTCCTGGTGGGCAGGGGAATGTGCCTGCCAATTCTGTTATATTTTACTCTCCCAAGTACTTAGTGCCGTGCTCTGCACACAGTGAGCACTCAATAAACACCATTGATTCCTCCCTCCTCTCCCCATGTTTTCCCCTTAGCCTTGCCTTCTGTCCCTTTTCCTCCCTCCCCTCCTTTTTCTTTTCTCCGTGTCTCCTTTCTGTATGATCTCCCTGACCTTCTCTGTTCTATCCAAGGTAATCAAATTCCTGGGATTCAGATTTATCCCGATACCCCATGCCTTGTGAAAATCCATGGTTTTGTCCTCTTCCTGTAATAACAATAATTATGGTGTTTGTTAAGTGCTTACTATGTGCCAAGCACTGTTCTAAGCACTGGGGTAGATACAAGATAATCAGGTTGTCCCACGTGGGGCTCCCAGTCTTAATCCCCATTTTACAGATGAAGGAACTGAGGCACAGAGAAGTGAAGTGACTCGCCCACAGTCACACAGCGACAAGCAACGGAGCTGGGATTAGAACCCACATCCTCTGACTCCTAAGCCCGGACTCTTGCCACTAAGCCATGCTGCTTCTCTTCCTGTCGATGATTGAGATTCTGTTCTAAGCCTGAACAGGAATGTGTAATATCTAATCGCCGAGAGAGCTTTTTAGGAGTGTTTCCTATTTCCTATTTCCTACTTGCAGGGCTATACATATGATCGATCGATTGATTCTTTAACTAGATAAAGAAGGATAAGGCTATATTCTTAATCATAGTACTTGAAGGCTCCAATTTTCACCATTGTTTATTCGGTAATTCCAATGTATAAACAAACTTTCTTTAAAAGGAACCCTGACCATTGAGAAGGGGGGAATTTTTTGGCTTAAAACAACAAGGTTTTATTCTCTTAATTAATTGTTTATGGATCGGAAAAACAAGGATATGGCCATCTCTTCTGAGTATTGTTATGCTGTGGTACTTACTGTGCATATCTTGGTGATTAGATAATGCAGAATTGTCTGTGTTTATATAGCCTCATTTGTTTTACTTTATTTTTGAAAATCCGCAGAATGCCAGAAAATGAGTCAAATTCTTTGTCGCGAAAACTCAGCAAGTTTGGTTCCATGAGTTATAAACACCGATACAGGTAAACTTATTTTTACAATATTTGGGAAATAAGTCTACATTTTTATAACCCACAATAGCTTGGTTGTTCCTTTTTTAAGTTTGCTAATATAATTCTCTACCCCTTATCTCTATTAAGTTGCAAATTTTTAGGTCATGTTCTTCTTAAATCAGATCAGTTGGGGAAAGCAATACATAAATTTATGTTTCTCAAAATGCATTTATATCTCTTGGTTTATGGTCTTTAGAAATTGCTCTGCATATAGTCAGTTCTTATTTTAATAAATGCCATTATAGGAAGCATTTCAATCCCCAGAACATTTTGAAAGTGTCGGCGGGGCGGTGGTGGGGATGGGGGGAGAGAAAGGTGTGTGTGTGTGTGTAGTGCATATGTGTTTATATACGTTCAGTTTTCAGATTAAGAAATGCAATCTCCAATCCCCTGAGGGTCTTTCGATTGAGAGCCCACTAATTGCCCTGTGTTTGAATTATTCTGTGTTTATGAGGAAAATTTAATGTTATTCATAGCCAAGATCAACTCTCTCCTTCCTCAGTTCTCACACCATACACTGAAAAATGATACTACATTGGCATTAATTATGTTATTGTATGACTTATTACACAGCGTTACTGTCAAAATTCTTATTACTGCTGTTAGTAATACTAACAATAGTGGTGTGTGTTAAGCACATACTATATTCCAAGCATTGTTCTAAATGTTAAGGTAGATACAAGGTAATCAGGTCGGACACTGTCCCTGTCCCACGTGGGGCTCACAGACTAAGGGGGAGGAAGAACAGGCATTGAATCTCCATTTTACAGATGAGGAAATTGAGGCTCAGATAAGTTATGTGACCTAACCAAGGTCCCATAGCGGGTGAGTGGCTGATATGAGATTAATACCCAAGTCCTCTGATTCTAAGGTCCATACACTAGGTCGGTCACACTGCTCCTCAGGGGATCTTAGAATGCCCAGATTTTTAGACCCTCCCCTATTTCTATTTGTTGGCATAGAGTAGCAGTCGAGTCTAACTTCTCCCACAGAGCCCAAGGGAGAACCAGAAGGTTATCTAGTCACTGCCATGGAACTAGTAACCCGCCAAGCATCTGGGGTTTGAACGAGGTGGCAGGCAAGACTGGCAGGGTCAAAGTTGCATGGGGAAAAGCTTCTCTCCGGCCTGTAAAAACTGTGCTGTCCAAGACTGACATTCTTCTGCTCATCAATTAACGATCCCCAGCCTGCCAGAACACTCTTGATGATGGCCCCGACCCGACCCTTTCAAACTTTAATCTTAAACCTTAACTCGTTCATTTGTTGAATGGTACCTTGCAAGAAAATCTAATTTCATGACAAGAAAGCCATTCCTGAATAGCTGTTGGTGGTTATCTGGGAATTTTATTTTCAGGATGTTGGCTGGGCTAGTAAGGAACTCAGGCTGTGGTTTAGCCAAGCAAACAGTGTGGAAGAGCATTGGTCACATTTTGGTCTTATCAGTCACGCTTGAAGGTAGGGTTAGTAGAGTCATCTTGGAAAATGAAGGACAATTATATGTGGAGATATATACCTTGAACTAGGAAGGAATGGCAAAATAGTGCTCCTTTAAGCCAGTCTCCTAGCTTTAGTTCCTAAACTGCGGCAGATTCTAGATATGGGATAAGACTGTCTACCCACCATTAAATAAATACAGTTGGCAAAAAAAGAATCTGTCCCTATGGACTATATTCACATAACTCAAACTGTTACTATGCCATTTAACATATGGCGTATTTGACCTAAGCTTGTTCAGGCACATCTGAGTTTGAAAAAAAAAATGTGGCAGTGGAGATGTTGCAATTCCTGAGAATCAGGAGAGCTATATGTTGAATTTTGCATTGGAGTAGTATTTTTTTTTTTCCCAAAAAGCTTAATTAAAGGTTTCTTTTCCATTCCTGGTGGTATCCGTTTAGTCTGTCTTATGGAGCCCCATTTGCCCTTTTGCATGTGCAGAGATGGCTATCTTGACTAAAGAGGAGAATTTCCTGTAGCCACTTTCTCTGCTGGCTTTGCAGCTGAATGGAGAGAGGCAAAGATACACCTGTGTTAGCAAGGTGTGTGCTTTTTCCTCTTCTGGAGCATCTGAGAGTGCACTGGGAAGCAGTAGCTGAGCAGGAGTGGGTTTACCACTCTGATCCAGGTAGTCCTTTCCAGGTATGTGCCCTTTTAGGGCTGGGTGTACCTTCCTAAATGATTCCCCCAAATAATAATAATAATAGTTAAGTGCTTTCTATGTGCCAAGCACTGTACTAAGATCTGGGGTAGATATAGTGCTAATCAGGTAGGACACAGTTCCTGTCCTAATTGGGGGTCTCAGCCTAAATAGGAGGGAGAACAGGTATTAAATCCCCACTGTACAAATGAGGAAACTAAGGAAGAGAGAAATAACGTGACTTGCCCAAGGTCACACAACAGGTAAGTGGCGGGGCCGGGATTAGAACCTAGATCCCCTGACTCATAGGCCCGAGGTTTACTACTAGCCACACTGCTTCTCACCTGAGACCATGCTGGCCTGAGCAGCGTTACAGCTCTTCATTTCATCTGCAGCAGGACAGGGAAGGCCTGAGCCCTCCCACCGCCTTTGCATGGGGCACGTACCGATGATTGCAGAGTCTTTAAACAGCACAAGGTTTGTTGGGTGCGGTGGGATGAGGGGAGAAATGTCAAACTGGCACTAGGGCCGTCTGCAGGGCAGATGTTGGGCTTGGTGGAGGGCCCTGTCAGGGGGAGTGTGCGTAGTGAAAGAGCAAGAGTTCGCCTCTGAATCTCTCTTCTCCTCTTGCTCATTCTCATGTTGGTATACCATAAGCCCCAACCCAAAACAGGTGAGACGTGGTAGTCTAGTGGAAAAAAGAATGTGCTACATATTGGTATTGGCTCCACATCCGACTCAGTTTACCTCAGGCAAGGCACGTAGTCTCTCTGGCCCACAATTTCTCCATCTGTAAAATGAGAATGGGTGAGGGTCAATGCAATATGCATGAAATGTGAGAAATCCCACACAGTCAGTTCTCATGTAACACAGAGGTTGCATCTTGCAGAACACCACGCTAAGGAAAAGTCACTTTGTTGTACACCCAGTTCTCCTATAAGTTGAGGGTTGGGCTCTTGGAAAACTCAGCATTAAGGAAAACTTGTAGTACTCATTGTGTCCGAAGCCACTTACATGCACACGTGGGAATACACAAAACATTTTGTGCTGAGGAGCAGTGTGACTTAGTGGAAAGAGCGCAGGACTGGGAGTCAGGAGACCTGGGTTCGAATCTCACTTCTGCTACTGGCCTGCTGTGAGACCTTGGGCAAATCACTTATCTTCTCTGTGCCTCACTTTCCTCATCTATGAATTAGGAATTGAGAACCTGTTCTCCCTCCTGGATAGACTGAAAGCCCCATGTGAGACAGGGACTTGTATCTAGCACAGTGTCTGGCACACAGTAAGCACTTAACAAATACAGCTATTAATATTATTGTTATGGCTATTAACATTTCTTCCAACACTGTGGTGCACTCTATCCAAACAGGTTTGCATTATCAGACAAATGTCCCCTCATTTCTTGACAATGGTCTAGTCAAAACACACAGTGAAAACCCGTATTATGCCAGAATTGCTTTGAGCAGTTTCACAATGGATAGGCGCATTTGTTCTACTGAAACGTAATCAGGTGAAATCCTGCAAGACGGTCTTATAAAGGAGTGGTTTATAGCATCTTTTGCTCTGGCGTCTGCAGTTTAAATTATGAAGTCGCCTGACGGGTCAGCACCGAGAAAGAGGGAAGCGGGACTTTCCCGTGGAGCTGACCCCAGAGGCAGGGAGGGTGGAGTCCGTCAGGGGACACAGGTGGATTGTGGGGGGGGGCGGGGGGCAGGGGTTTGCACCCTGCTACGAGCCCTCTTCCCCAGAGGTGCCCCTGCAGCAGGGATGGGGTGGGGTGGTGGACAGAATATGTCTGGGGACATGTGTGGATTGTGGGGGTGGGGAAATGACAAGAGTTCTTGTGCCCTACTTAGAATCCCCCCCAATCTGGACTTCTGCAGAGAGGAGGCAGAGGAAATACCGAAGCGGCTTTGGACCGGCTCATCTGGTGCGGAGAGTTGCTGCAAGGGTGGTGCCAAAGGCAGCTCTCCTGGCTGGGAGGGCTGGGGAAGAGCCGCTTTGGCTTTCCTCCGCTGCCTCCAGCCGTTGCCACAGACAGGCCAGTCAGTCAGTCTATCGTATTTATTGAGCACTTAGAACAGGGCAGAACTCTGTACTGAGCACTTGGGGGAGTACAAAATAATAAACAGGATATATTCCCTGCCCACAATGAGTTTACGGTCTAGAGGGGGAGACAGACATTGATATAAATAAATCAATTAGAGATAAGTGCTGTGAGGCTGGGAGAGGGGATGAATGCGTCAGGTTGCATCAGATGACTGTCAAATGGGGAAGGAGGCTCCACATTGGACTGTAGTTTAACCTCTTTGCCTGGGGATTGATAGAACCGATAGGACCCCTAGACACATTTATAAGTCAACCAAATGCCTCTTATGCAAGTTGCACCTCCGTCTTTCCAGGGAGACCCCTCAACTTCCAGAAGGGAGGTTTGAGGGAGGCAGCAGTGAAGAGGGAGTTTTTACTAGGTGATGTGGTAAAGGGAATTTTATTTTATGCCCTATTCTATAGCTAACCGCCAGGGTCCTTTGCAGAAATGTAGGGCAGCTCTAAGTTCTGCCTTTGATTTCAGAGCATTAATGAATCTTTTTTATCCCAGTCCCTTGAGGTATCCAGTCAGGTTCCCTTTGTTATTCCCATTGGTTCAGTCTCAGCAGTGTGGAATATGAATTTTAACATGATGAATGGCCCTTGAGCTTCGGGAAATAAAATTAGAACCAATTATTTAAGGAAATTATGTACCAGAAGGTTAGCACAGGCCAGGCCACTTGGCTACTTTTAATCTTTAATAAAGTAGCGTTCCGGGTGGGTTCCAGGGCTGCGCCTTCCCCTCCACTGGCAGAATCCCAAGCCTAGACGTGGTTGGCATGAATTGCACTTAGCTGTGCCAAGGCTGAATAGCACTGTGGAGAATGCTTTGCAATTTGCCGTGTAAACAGGCAAATGAAAACTGGAATTAAGCTTTCCCCCCCCGCCCCCCGGGCGAAAAGTCAAATAAACTTGTTTCCTCTCCGCTCCCCCTTCTCTCTTCTACCCCTCCTTCCCCCACCCCGCCAGGCACTCTTTTAGCCCAACATTGTTTCTCTAGTTTTTTTTTTAGAATCACAGGGTTGGAAGGGGAGGCAGGACGAAAAACTAAACTAAAATCTTCTGGTGGTAATTTGTTTCTTTTGACGGCCCTTTCTGTGTTCTATTGACACTAAATTCCTATTTACCTTAATTTTCCCTCTCTTTCCCCTCAGGGGAGAGGGAAAGCAGTCACTGCCCTCTGGATAAAAAGTTCTCTCTATACCAGAAGTTACTCAATTCATTCTGTACCCTTCTCTGCTTCGGGCTGCATATTTGGCCCTGGTTACTTGAAAGAGATCTTGACTGCATCTCTTTAAAGCTTCCTTTTGTGGTTTTTGCCTTTTTTCAACACGTTGCATCTTCCAGTGGCCGAACAGCTTTGCAAATGAGCCGAGACGTTTCCATTCAGCTTCCCCGGCCGGATCAGAACGTGGAAAGGAGTCGGAGTAAGACTTACCCTAAAAGAGCAGCCCAAGCCCAGCCATCAGGTAAGTCCCACGTCCCCCAGGCTATTGTGTGCCACTCAGAATTTTCTCTTTGACCCGGGAGACGTGAAACGCTTCGCCGATGGAACCGACGACTCTGGTCTGTGTTCCCTGCTTCTCTAGGAAAGGGGCAGTGGGAGAGCAAGGGGGTGAATCAGCAATTTCTGAAAATAGTTGTGGTATTTGTTAAGCGCTTACTATGTGCCAGGCACTGTTCTAAGCGCTGACCTTATTGATCCTCAACCTTCCTCTGTCATAGTCTGAATCATTTGAGAAAGGTTTCTGTTCATAAAGACCACCTACTACTACTAAATGTAGTATTTTTGACTGATGCAAATGAGATGGGATTGCGAATGGGACCGTATCAGTTTGTATTTAACATTAACCCCGATTCGGCAATTCTTCTGCCTCATGTCGCAGTGATGATTCTCCTCGGGAAATACTCCACTCTCTCTGCTCTTCCTCTCCCGACTGTCTTTCTCCATTTTATGATGTCTTCCTGTTTAGGAGGTAGTGTAAAGGAGGGGTTGCTACTCCTAGGTCCAGTAGAATTGCCCTAGGTTTTCCCTAATCGTTCTATTAAAATCACACCAGCTAAATTGTCTTAGTCACATGAAAGCGTCCCGAGTGCCTACGAGCAGCAGTGTTGCTAAGTGACTTAAGCGCTAGCTGAATGAGGGCCCCGCGAGTTTTCGATAGTTATTAGTGACCTGCGGGCCTTCCCGCCTCCGTCTCTACCTCTCCGAAGTGGAAATCCTAATGCAGTCATTATCTTAGTGAGGATGAGAGTGTCATTTGCGATGAAGCATCTCACACACATATAGAGCACCCACCCGCTTGTGGCACTGTGCTTGACTTTAAGCAGAGCCAAACAGGTATCGTCCCTTCTCCCTAGCAACTTATTGTGATGTGCTGCAGCACTGTGTAAAACAGGACCAGAAAAGTCTAGTTTTGTGCCCCAAATGATATTGCTGGCATTGTGCACTGGCCCCAGTAGGCACCCGCTCTGCTGGTGGCTTTCCGTAGGGCAGGGTGGGGGTGGGAGGAGGGATAAGGGCAAGTCTGGCCTGTACAATTATCACCCCACCTTCTCCCCAGCATGAAGGGGGCGAGGAGGAAGTTCCCCGGCCCCATCGGGCCCAGGTCCCTGTATTGCAGAGTGCTGCTACAGCCGATAGAGTCTCAGATCTCCTTAATTTGATGCTATCTTGCCTTTTATTGCTCTACAAGTTCTGTGAGATGTCTGTGGTAGGTCCAGATTTCACAGCTAATATCACATCTGATAGATGGACACTGCAACTGCTCCGTTTAATCTAAAGGGTGATGTTGCCGGCGGGATGGACTGGGGGGGAGGCAGTTTCAAGAGTGGAAATTGCGTCCTTGAGTCCCTCCCCAAGACCAGCATTGTAAAGTGGCAGGGTTCGTGAGACACTCGGCTCTCTTGACAAACAGGACTCGAGAGCTGCTAATCATGTAGGGCAGCGTGGGGTAAGGGGTAAGTTGGCTGGAACATGCAGGAGCAAGTTGGGGATGTTAGTGACTGAGGTGTGAGCCCTTCAGCATTCCTCTCATGGCCCTGGATGGCAGCCGTCCAGAGTCCCGCTTATCGGGAATGGGTGGAAGCAGGAGAGGAAGCCTTTCCAGTGTGGCCCAGTGGAAAGAGCATGGGCCTGGAAGTCAGAGGATCTGGGTTCTAATCCGGCCTCTGCCAGTTACCTGCTGGATGACTTGGGGCAAGTATTTTTTTTTTTATGGTATTTGTTAAAGCACTTACTATGTACCAGTCACTGTACTAAATGCTGGGGTAGATACAAGCTAATCTGGCTGGACACCATCCACATCCCACATGGGGCTCACAGTCTTAATCCCCATTTTAGAGATGAGGGCACTGAGGCACAGAGAAGTTATGTGACTTGCCCAAGGACACACAGCAGACAATTGGCGGAGCTGGGTTTAGAACCTCCTGACTTCCAGGCCCATGCTCTATCCACTAGGCCATGCTGCTTCTCACTTTAGTCACTTTATTTCTCTGTGCCTCAGTTTCCTCAACTGAAAAAATGGGGATTCATCAATACCTGTTCTTCCCTCTACTTAGGCTGTGAGCCCCATTGGGCAGGAATATGTATGTTGTTGTGTTGTACTTTCCCAAGTGCTAAGTACAGTGTTCATCACACAGTAAACACACAATAAATACGATTGATTGAGGGACTGTGTCCTGATTTCCTTGTAGCTACACTATTATTATATTACCCCAGTGCTTAGAACACTACTTGGCACATAGTAAGCACTTAACAAATACCATAAAAAAGAAAAGCCCTCAGAGTCCTCTAGGGCATGGAGATGAGGCTAATGGGCACCTTCCCAGGCATTCTATGGTGTCAGCGTCTACTGCAGCTGGGGTTGTGACGTGAGCCTGGAAGTTGGAGTCAAGTAACTGCCATACTTCCTGAACCACAACTGGCCCAGGAACCCTTTCCAAGCCTGGGAAGCAGCCCATAGCCCTGGAAGTCTCCTCTGCCCCCTCCACTGACATAAAACATAATCACTACCATTTTCTGCTTCTGGTCAGCACCTCTCCTACAGTATTAACTACCTACATTAACTACCTTGGGCAAGCCACTTCACTTCTCTGTGCCTCAGTTACCTTATCTGTAAAATGGGAATTGACTGTGAGGCCCACGTGGGACAACCTGATTACCTCGTATCTACCCCAGCACTTAGAACAGTGCTTGGCACGTAGTAAGCACTTAACGAATACCATTATTATTTTTTTTATTATTATTATTAACTACCTCGCTTTGGACCAACTGACAGAAGCAGCGCCAGTTTTTCAAAACTTCCTGGAAACAGGATGTGGGTGGTGTCAGCTCTCTGCCATGGGTGACACCTGGCTAGATTGTTCTTCATTTTACTATACTCATGAAGATCCTTGTTTGCACCTCTGTCATTAGCCTAAGGAGAAAGGTCATTATAGCCACAATTTTCAGGATGATTCTGTCAAAAGGGTCGCCTTCCTACCAAAATTCTCCAGGTTTTTGATAGTCATCAATTCCACAATTTAACTGGAGACCTGGATCACAAATGTTCATTTTTTTACCTTTGTAGCGGTGATGTCTATCTTATGACATTGCAGTCTTCATTGATACAGGGCTTTCATTGACAAAGGGACTTAGATCCATTAAGAGCTTCTAATATTAAATGGTAGCCGATGAAGAAAATGAAGCCAACTGTAGATTGTTACGGCTCCTTTTCTCACTCCTAAGACAAACTGGTATTAATTTTTCAGGTGTTCCGTCTGTTGAAGTTAAATTTGGGGCTAAAATTCATTCAATTGTATTTATTGAGAGCTTACTGTGTGCAGAGCACTGTACTAAGTGTGTTTTATAAAATATCACCTTTACAATCTCCTCTCCAGGTAGAGGTTATTACTGGACAGAAGGTGGAACAGAAGGGAAATCTTTGCTTAACAAACACTGGTCTGCTCGGTATTTTTCATCTACAGCTCGTGCTTCCTGTTGTTTTCAGGGACATTTACACAGAAGTTAACACAGAGCCAATCAGCAGGTCTGTGTTTTCTAGCCCACATCCCCAGCTCTGCCCGCTGAAGCGTGCCCAGCTGTCACCTCAGATTGGAACCCCGAGGTGGCTAGCAGGTCGAACAGGCCCATTTTGTACAAAGCCGCCAAACTGGAGCCTTGGCACCCTGCAAGAGGAAGCAAATTCCTGAGTTGGGAGCCCTCCCTCAGAGCACCCGCTGGAGTTCAACTGTGGGGCAGCCAGCCAGAGCATTCCAAACAGATTGGAGTTGCCAAGGCAGGGCCTGGGGTGAAGTAGGAGCAGAGGGATGGAGAAGGCAAAAGCATCTCCATACATTCCTCACTGAAAGCATTCTGGCAAGTGGAACATGGACTTTCTGTTGGTGGAGTGGCTGTGATACGGACAGTCAAGTAGAAGGCAGAGTAGTCTGGATGACGGCCGTAATCAGCAGTGAGAAAAATGTCAGGTGAGGTCATCCACCTTGGATGAATAATTGTTAGGGAGAACAGCAACTTTTACGGGATATTTTTTGAGGGAGCGGGGCCTATCGCCGGCAAGGCCAGAGTAGCTAGAAACTACTCCATTAGCTGGTCCAGTGTCCCCTGAAGGGCAGATCGAGACCATGTTGTGTTGTGTTACAAGGGTGGAAGGTGAAGAGAAGGCTAGGGTGAGAGGAGAGAATTTGGATTAGGACCCAGTTCTGTTGAATGGAAAGCTGCTGTTCCCACTGCAGAAGGAGCTGTTACCTGCACACAGCAGGTGGCAGGGGTGATTGATGCAGCCTTAACAAATACCACAATTACTATTATTATTATTATTCCTGAAAATAAACTAAGGCCTTTGGACAACATATGGTGTAGAGCTGCCCTTGTGTTTCCAGTAAAGACCGGAATGATCCCTTCCTCCCAATGGAAAGCAGGTGACTCTTCTCCAGTCCTTCATTCGGTGTCAGAGAGTGAGGCGTTTCTACACTTTTGTGTGGTTAGAAATGAAGTGTACTCACATCCTTTTTCGGGAGAAGTGGCTAGTGGTTTCAGAACAGAGAATGGGTGAATCTGTAAGGGAAGGAAAAAGAAAGGCTGGGCTGATGCATGAAGAAGTGGACAGGGGAGGAAAATTGCAATTTTTTGGTATAATCAGTGACTGGAAATGTCAGTGAGCCAGAGACCACCTTTAATTGGCCATGGCTATAAAATAGATCATTTACAGAAGTGGTGGTGGAATTACTGAGCTCACCATACTCTTTGTTATGCTTTTGATTCCAAGAGGAATGCTGAGAAACAAGAGCTTTGGGAAAACAAAATTTCTTCAGTTCAAGATGCAGTGAAAACGCTATAGACCCGGAGAACATTCTCGTAGTGATTATTTTGTGTGCCTCAAATTTAACCAGTTGAAATTTTGTTTCAATACCATCCTATTAAAATGAGGGATTGATCTATTAATGGAAAAATCTGCATTTTGTTGTGCAGACAGAAGTGTCCTGTAGATTTAGCTTAGATCTTTTGCAACCAGTGAATTTAATGCACTCCAAACTGGAGGCCTATGTATTTATAAAGTCACATGAATGAATAACTCCATTTTCAATGAACTGTGCTCCGCATAATGAAAAGCCTCAGAAATGACAGTGCTAAGCTTCTGATTCATAACTAGGTGTTCCTGAGACTGGAAAGTGTCTTCCTCCGAGCCCTTCAATTGAAGAGTGCAAACGGGCTTCATAATTTGAAGGAACAGTTCAAGTGAAACATCCAGCAGTATTTGGGGTGGAATCCACCCCTGTTGCTCAAATCCACATATTCTTCTACTGTAAGCTCATTATGGGCAGGGAGTGTGTCTGCCATACTGCTGTGTTGTACCCTCCCAAGCGCTTAGTATTAGTGCCCTGCACACAGTAAGCATTCAATAAATACGATTGATCTTTTTATTTTGTTTATTTTTTTTTGAAAATGTATTTTTATTTTGAGAATTGGCCGTAGATAATAGGTGTATACAAAAGGAGGCACTCCTTCCCTGAACAGGTTTTGGCACAGCTTTACTTGATTGGCAGGGTCGTGTGTGTACATAATGACAGAGACTAGTCTCCTCTTGACTCGGCCTGTACTTTTAGAAACGGCGATGAGATCTTGATGCACCTTGCTTTCGCTCACTGCCGAGTCCCGTCTACCTGTTCTCCTCCTCTCCTACTCATCTCTCCTCTCCTCCCCTCCCATGCCAACTCCTTTTTCCTATTTTTGCCTTTTACTTTTGGGCTTGTCTGTCAGCTGCAAGAGATCTAGTGTGGGAGCTGATCCTTTGAGCAGATGGTTTCAGAAGTTTCCTCATCTTCTTTGTCTAATTGTCAAGTCCGTTCATGGTGTTAGTGGTGGCATGTTGTCACTTTCCCAGTAAATCAGACCAGCTTTTATGCCTCTACCTGTTTTGTTTGTCACTGAAGCGAAGAGTAAAATTTTTCATGCAGGGCAAGGGCAGAGCCAGTGTACAGTTTACCCAAGGAAATTTAAAAGCTGTGTTTTTAGGGCTTTGAGAAACTGCAAGCACATTTTTAGGGTCCGTCTTGTGCAGTTTGGAGCTTCCTTTGCTTCTGCAGGCAGGAATGTGGTTCTGGTGACCACAGAACTAAAATGGAAAAATGGAAGGAAGCATAGGTTGCATAGAACAGCTGTCGGATGAAGCAATAACTAACGATGCGAGGAGGGATGGGTAACCATTCACCATTTTTGAGGAGTGTGGAGATGTGTATGGAATGACGTTTTAGAGTAATGATTCAGGCAGCAGAATGATGTATGGACTGGTGCAGGGTGAGACGGGAGGCGGGGAAGCAGGGTAGCCTACTGGCTAGAGCATGCCTGGCAGTCAAAAGGACCTGGGTCCTAATTCTGGCTCCGCCCCTTGTCTGCTGCGTGACCTTGGGCAAGTCACTTAGCTTCTCTGGGCCTCAGTTACCCCATTTGTAAAATGGGGATTAAGATTGTGAGCCCCATGTGGGACATGGACTGTGTCCAGTCTACACCAGTGTTTAGCACAGTGCCTGGCACATAGTAAGTGCTTAACAAATACCATTAAAAAAAGGAGACCAATCAGGAGGCTAATACAATAGTCAAGCCAGAGTAAAAAAAAAGTGCCTGGATCATCATGGTGGCCATTTGGATGGAGAGGAAGGGGAAGAGCCAGGGAATGTTTGGGAGGAAAAACCAATGGGATTTAATGACAGACTGAATATGAGAGTTTAGAGAAGGGGAAGGGTCAAGGATAGTGCCGGGGTTGAGGGCTTCGGAGACAGAGTGGTTGGTATTTTGCTACCTGTGATAGGAAAGTTAGGTGGACAGGAATCAATCAGTAGTATTTGTGGAGCACTTACTGTGTGCAGAGCATTGTACTAAGCACTTGGGAAAAAACAGTGACAATAGTGTTGGAAGACACAATCCCTTCCCACAAGGAGCTTAAAGTCTATAGACAAGAAGTATGGGAGGCAAGGTGGGTAGTTCACTTTTAGACACATTGAGCTTAAGGTGCTGACTTAGGCATTCGAGTGTCCTGGAGGCAGGAGGAAGTGAGTGGCTGCAGAGGAGAGAGCTCAGGGCTGGGGAGGTACATTTGGAAGTAGTCTATATAGAGGTGGTAGTTGAAGCCATAGGAGCCGCAGAGCTCCCCAAAAGAGTATGTGTAAAATGGGGAGACAGAGCCTCAAGGGGCACCCTCAGTTAGATGAGTGCACTCAATCAACTAATCAGCTAATAATTTAGCTCAATCAGCTAAAAGCACCCAATCAGCTCTCCCCCGCCTACCTTACCTCGCTGATTTCCTACCACATCCCAGCCCGCAACTCCATCCTTCTACTGCCAACCGGCTCACTGTACCTCGATCTCATCTATCTCGCTGCCGACCCCTCACCCACATCCTGTCTCTGGCCCGTAACCCCTTCCCCCTTCATATCTGACAGACCACCACTCTCCCCACCTTCAAAGCCTTACTAAAATCTCATCTCCTCCAAGAGGCCTTCCCTAAGCCCTCATTTTCTCTACTCCCTCTCCCTTCTGGGTCACCTTTGCACTTGGATCTGTGCCCTTTAAACACTTGGTATTCACTCCACCCTCAGCCCCACAGCACTTATGTTCATATCCATAATTTATTTTCATGCCTGCCTCCCCATCTAGACTGTAAGCTCCTGGTGGGACGGGAATGTGCCTACCAACTTTGTGGTATCGTACTCTCCCAAGCGTTTAGTACATGTTCTGAAAAGAGTAAATGCTCAATAAATACCATTAATTGATTGATTGAGAAGCAGAGGAAGAGACGACAAAGGAGAATGAGAAAGATTGGTCAGAGACGTAAGAGGAGAATAAAATAAGAGAACTGCATCAATAAAACCAAGGTCAGACAGAAGGGAGTGGTCCAATCAATCAGTGCTATTTATTGAGTGTTTACTGTTTGCAGAGCACTGTACTAAGCGATTGGGGGAAACAGAGTGGCCTAGTGGAAGAGCGCAGGTCTACGAGTCAGAGGACTGCGTTCTAATTCCAGCTCTACCACGTACATGCTGTTTGACCTTATGAAAGTCACTTAACTTCTCTGTGGCTCAGTTACCTCATCTGTAAAATGGGGATTAAGCCTATGAGGCCTATAAAGGACTGGAACCGTGTGCAAGCTGATTACCTTTTATCTACCCCAGGGCTTTACAAACATCATTTAAAAAAAAAATGGTAAAGATTAATTTGAAGTGGCTCAAACCAGCCTGGTCCCGGCCTGGGTGCAGGAGCAGATGAAGTGTACTTTTTTGCTCTGGTTTGAAGCAGTTTATTTTTATTCTTTGAAGGCACATTTAATATACAGTGACATCAGTCTCTCATTTGGTCTAAAAGGCTTAAGTTCCTTCTGAAGGAGTTTTCATATTCCACATGCACCTTCCAAAACATTTTTAAAGATGTAAAACCTAGACAGCAATGCGCACATAGGTTAATTCCAGGTCATCTTTTAGCTGCACTAAATTGGCTCCACACATCCCATTTGCTGATCATTACTCCATTTTTAGGCCCAAATCATTTGGGGAAGGGAGGGGTGGGGAGAGGCTAATTCCAGCCGATGATTAATTACAATCTTGCTTGAGGGCAGAGGGAGGAACCTTCCTGCCTTTGAGTTGGTCCCAGATCAGCCAGAGAAGAGTGAAGCAACTAAACCTTGTGCCCCAGCTTTGGTTACTGAATGTGCGGCTGTCATTAGGGGGAACATGAGGAGTGGTGTAGTTTGGGCCGGACCTGGAAGTCAGAATGACCTGGGTTCTAATCCTGGCTCTGCCACTTATCTGCAGGGTGGCCTTGGGCAAGTCACTTCACTTCTCTGTGCCTAGGTTACCTCATCTGAAAAGTAGGGATTAAGACTGTGAGCCCTATGTGGGACAGGGACTGTGTCCAACCTGATTACTTCCATCTACTCCAGTGCTCAGAACAGTGCCTGGCACATAATAAGCGCTTAACAAATGCCATTGAAAAAAGAAAAAAACTCTCCTGCAATCTCTGTTCTGTGTTGTGTAATGTGTGTGTGTGTGTGTGTGTGTATGTGTTGCTTTGCTCCTCTATTGTCCCAGAAGAAGCTCGTTTAGTCACAACATGAGCACAGGGTACCTGGAGGAAGTGGCACTGAGGAAGGAAAGGGAGAGTAAAGGGAAAGTAGAGAAAAGAGGGAAAAAAAGAGAAAGAGGATAATTTCACTGCACAGAGAAGGCGGCTCTACACCTCCCCTGGACTCTTTTAGCGCTACGTCCCCGATATTCACCCTCTCCTTTTTCATCACCATCATTATCATAAATGGTACTGAGCATTTACTATGTGCAGAGCACTGTACTAAGCACTTGGGAGAGTGCAGTAAAACAGACTTGGTAGACACATTCCCTGGCCACAAGAGCTTATGGTCTAGAGGGGAAGACAGACATTAATATAAATAATTTATATTATATCTTCAAGAAGACAGTGTGTGGGAGTGTGTGTGTGTGCATGCACACACCTGCCTACATGTGCACTATGTGTATGTGTATGGGTGCACTGTACTATAATAATAATCATGGTATTTGTTAAGCGCTTATTATGTGCCAGGCACTGCACTAAGCACTCAGGTGGATAAAGGAAAGCCAGTTAGACGCAGTCCATGTTCCACACAGGGCTTACATTCTTCATCCCCATTTTACAGAGGTGGTAACTGAGGCAAAGAGAAGCGAAGTGGCTTGCCCAAGGCCACAAATCAGACAAGTGACGGAGCCAGGATTAGAGCCCATGACCTTCTGACTCCCAGGCCTGTGCTCTAACCATTACGCCATGCTTTCTGACTGCTCCTCCATTTCATTCAGTGGCTCCTCTTCTGCCTCTTAGTGTGAGCATTCCACAAATGTCTGTTCTGAGCCCCCTATTGTTCTCACTTCACACTCACTTCTCAGGGAGCCCATCCACTCACAAACTTCTGCTACTATTTCTATGCAGATGATTCCCAGCTCTCTGTTAGCCCTGGCCTGCAATCCCACCTCTCCTCTTGCCTCCAGGTCATCTCCGCTCATGTCCCACTTCAGACTCAGTATGTCTCAAACCAAACCGCTCATCTTTCAACCTAAACCCACTCCTCCTTCCAACTTTCCCACCTCAGTCGATTGCACCTCCACCCTCCCTCTCCCAGAAGTCCAAAACATTGATGTCATCCCCAAGTCTTCATTGTCTTTGAAGTCTCACATTCAATCTATTGCCTATATCCTACTGGGTCTTCCTACACAACATCTCCCAAATGCACCCTTTCCCCTCCACCCAGACAACTACTATCGTGGTTCAAGCTCTGGTCACATCACAACTAGACCATTGATTGTATCCACCTCCTCACTGATCTCTTTGCGTCTAGCCTCCCTCCTGGTCAATCTATACTACAAACACACTACTGCACAGATCATCTTCTTGAAGCATCATCCTGCACACATCTTTCCTTTCCTCAAAATCCTCCACTGACTTCCTGTGTCCTTCCACATCAAACAAAAACATCTCACAATTTACTTCAAGGCTCTCCACCACCTGACCCCACCTTACTTATCTGCTATCTTCTCACACTATTTCATAACTCACTCTTTGTTCCTCTCAAACCAATCTTCTAATTTAACCTCTCTCTTGACTCCTCCTTCCCCTCACTTACAACTATTCCCCTGGTTTGGCACTACCTCCCTCCCCAAATCCAACAGGCCACCGCTCTTCCCAAATTTAAAGCCTCCCTGAAATCCCACATTCTCTAACAAGCCTTCACTGACTAGTTCCCGGTACACTGGCATATAAAGCTGTTAGCTGTCTCTCACACTTATTAACATTTTTATCCATCCTTGACACTTTATGTACATTTATTCAGTTGTACATTCAATTATTTATTTGACTATACTGTTGGTAAATATTTTCATTCTGTCTCCTTTTTACTGTAAGCTCCTTGTCGTTAGAAAAATTATCACTTCATTGTTTTTTACTTCCTTCTTCTTTGTGATAAGTGCTTACTATGTGCCAAGCACTGTACTACTGCACTGGGGTAGATACAAGATGATCAGACTAGATAGAGTTCCTGTCCCACATAGGCCTCACAGTCTAAGTAGGAGGGAGAACAAGGAGAACTGAAGCAGCATGGCCTACTAGATAAAGCACGGGCCTGGAAGCCAGAGGACCTGGGTTCTATCCTGACTGGGGAAGCAGCGTGGCTCAGTGGAAAGAGCCTGGGCTTTGGAATCAGAGGTCGTGGGTTTGACTCCCGGCTCTGCCACTTGTCAGCTGTGTGACTGTGGGCAAGTCACTTAACTTCTCTGTGCCTCAGTGACCTCATCTGTAAAATGGGGATTAACTGTGAGCCTCACGTGGGACGACCTCATTACCCTATATCTCCCCCAGCGCTTAGAACAGTGCTCTGCACATAGTAAGCGCTTAACAAATACCAACATTATTATTGTGCCCCTTGCCTGCTGTGTGATTTAGGGCAAGTCACTTCTCTGTGCCTCTGTTTCCTCAACTGAAAAATGAGGATTCAATACCTGCTCTCCCTCCTATTTAGACTGTAAGTCCCATGTGGGACAGAGATTGTGTCCAATCTTGTATTACCTCAAGTGTTTAGAACAGTGCTTGACACGTAGTGAACACTTAATAAATACCATGAAAATATACAAAAAAACAAGCATGAGATCTCCATTTTACAGATGAGGACCTGAGGCCCAGACCAGTTGAGTGACTTGCCCTAAGTCATTCACCAGGCAAGTGGCAGAGATGGGACTAATAATAATTGTGCTATTTGTGAAGTGCTTACTATGTGCCAAGCACTGTTCTAAGCGCTGGGGTAGATACAAGGTAATTGGGTTGGACACGCAGTCCCTGTCATTCATTCAGTAACACTCAAAATGCTTGGACCTAGTGGGTAGAGCACGGGCCTAGGAGACAGAAGGATCTGGGTTCTAATCCTACTCTGCCACTTTGCTGTGTGACCTTGGGCAATTTACTTAACTTGTCTGGGCCTCAGTTACTTTATCTGGAAAACTGGAAAATGGGGATTGAGATTGTAAGGCTCATGTGGGATAAAGACTGTCCCCAACATGATTAACTTGTATCTACCCCAGCGCTTAGTATAGTTCCTGGCACATAGTAAGCGCTTAACAAATACCATTAAATAAATATAAATATATCAAATATATATTTATATATTTGATTTGATTGCAAGCCAACTGGCTGGGGTTAGGATTGCCCTGTGGATGAGAATGGGTGTTCTCTACGTGTCTTTTTCAGCAACAGGCCTGGTGATTGATGTCATGTGATGTGAGACCCCTGTTCACATCGGGGTTCAATAGGATTAATAGGGTTTTTATTGCTAAACCAGTGACTGGGGTCTCTGTGTATGAGCGTGGATGACAGTATCTTCAGGTGCCGTATTTGCCAAAGACACCGATATTTGGGGACATTATTAGTTGTTCTTATGCTAGGAATAATGGGGATTCAGCTCCCTCCCCAGCTGGGCCTTCGGAAGGTTGACCTGCAGGTGGGGAATGTGTCTGTTTATTGTTGTACCGTACTCTCCCAAGCGCTCAGTACAGTGCTCTGCACACAGTAAGCGCTCAATAAATACGAGAGATCCATATGAAGCCTTTTCTCCAGCTGCAGTAAGTGCAGGGATATGGCCTTTACCATCTTGCAAGAGTGGGGAATGTATCCTTTTGACCTGCTTAGGAAGAAGTAGATGGCCTTTGCTTGAGCCCAATAGTTAATATTTACTCACTGGAGAGTATTTATTGACCAAGTAATTTTCCATTTAGAATCCTCCCTAATCTGGAATGAGAAACTTGATCTGGTTTCTGGATTCCAGTGTGGCAACCCCTTTGCCCTGTAGACCTTGCTATTTTTAGAAGAAATAACTCAGGACTTACTTGGTATTTCTTTAGGGGTACACTAATTAGTCACTGCTCATCATCAAGGCTTCTGGACATCTCAGTTTGTCTTCTGAGTAAGACTCCCTTTGCTCGATTATAAAGGTGCCGGAGTCTACCCACCATAGCCTTGTCAATCAATCAATCAGTGCTATTTATTGTGCTTATTGTGTGCAGAGCACCAAGCTAAGTGCTTGGGAGAGTGCAATACAACAGAGTTGGTAGACGTTCCCTGTCCTAATGAGCTTACAGTCTGTCACATCAAAATCCCCAAGACAAAGGCCAACTGTGATCACCGTAGACAATCTTTCTCTGCCACTGTGAAAGTAACATGGCCTAGTGAAAAGAGCACGGGCCTGGGAGTCAGAGGAAACTGGATTCTATTCCCGGCTGGGCCACTTTGCTGTGTGACCCTGGGCAAGCTTCTCTGTGCCTCAGTCACCTCTGTAAAATGGGGTTTAAAAAACTTTAAGCCCCATTTGGGAGGTGGACTCTTTCCAACCTGATTAACTTATATCTATCCCAACACTTAGTACAGTGCCTGGCACATAGTAAGCACTGAACTTTTTTTTTTAATGGTATTTGTTAACTCAGTTCCCATGTCATGGTCTGGAAGTTGGAGTGTCCAAAGTTTGAGTAGGCCATAGGGGATTTAAAATCCAGTCACTTTCAGCTGCTTAGGCTGTCAGGTCATTGGGATTCCCCTTTGCGTCTTTTGGGGTAGTCTAGCTCTGCTTACTAGTTCATTAATTCATTCAATCGTATTTATTAAGCACTTACTGTGTGCAGAGCGCTGTACTAAGCACTTGGGAAAGTATAATACAACAATAAAGAGTGACAATCTCTGCCCACACCGAGCTCACAGTCTAGAGGACGAACAATTGTAATTACTGGAGTATTGTTTGGTCCTTTCTTCTTATATCAACTCACTTTGAAATAATAATAATAATAATAATGGTATTTGTTAAGTGCTTACTATGTGCCAAGCATTGTTCTAAGCACTGGAAATCATTATGTTGGTGGTGTTCTCAATCAATATCCCAGTTCCCTCTGTGAAAATTATTATTTTCTCAACTCTACAGGTGGGAAAACTAAGATACAGAGAGGCAGTGCTGTGTCAAAAGCCTTTCAGAGCTATTAGGTCTCCTAATTTTAACACCACTCTCCGGTTCCTTCTTAGGATATTTTCTCCAATTAGTTATACTGAATGAAAGAACATCCATGCGTCAGAGGTTGAAAAGATATTATATTTCAGGAAATAATTCTTTAATCTGCCTTTATGAATTGAATTGTGGATGTATATTGGAGAAGGTCATATATAAAAGTAAGCAGTTTTAAGATCGTCTAGGGCTCCCTTAAATTTAAAAATGAAATTGGTTATCCAGACTAAACACAGTGACTGGACTCACCTTATCCAGCTGCCGTTTCTAGGTAAATAACATATAATCAATTGTTTTTCTCCTGTGAGATTTTTTTTCTTTTGATCTCACTCCTTCCCCAACCAGCAAGTTAAATATAAAAGTGACATTCAAATGAAGCCAGATTGGCAAATTCCAGACATTAGTTAAGGATTACATCAGATTCAGAATGTTATTCAAATATAGTGTATTTTTATGTTTTATTTTATCCATACTTAGTGAGCACCTACTGTGCACCAGCACTGTACTAAGCGCTTAGGAGTGTGTAATACATAACACGCAATCCCTCCCCGCAAGGATCTCACAATCAGATGGGGGAGACAGACATAAAATGAATAACCAATAAAACAGGGTGCTTAAGTAGTAGAGTATGAAACCTGGTATGTAAAAGAATGTTAAAAGAAGTAGTGAGTTCATAAGGGCTGAAATGGTGCAAAAATGTTGAAATGGAAGCGACCTGGGGAGCAGAAGAATAATCAGGGGGCACCTCCTTGAGGAGGTGGAATTTCAGAAGGGCTTTAAAGATGGGGAGAGTTGAGGTCTGGCAGAGATTTGAGGGGAAAGGGAATTCCAGGCAGGAGGCAGAGAATCAGGGGATGAAGGTGGGAGAGTTGAGAATGAGGCACATGAGCAGGTGAGCTTGGGGGGAATGGAGAGTAAGGGGAGAGAGTGAATAGGTAAGAGGGAGAGAGAAACAGGAGTTTCTGCTTGATGGGGAGAAGGACGGGCAGCCATCAAAGGCTTTTGAGGGGTGAGGAGTTGTGTACAGAACAACATTTTAGAAAAGTGCTCCGAGCAGCAGAATGAAGTATGGACTGGAGGCAGGAAGACCAATGAGGTGACTGATAGTCTATTAGCTATGTTAGATATGTACTATATATCTGATTTTAATCTAGTTGAATTCATTTGCATCGTAAAAATGTTTTTGTTTTTTAAAAAAATCACGTGCCTGGAAGCCTCTGATGAAGTAGTCTAAAATACTGTCTGTTACCCTTTCTGGGCAGAGAAAAGTAAGATGCGTAAAAGTGTTAAACTCTGAGATGCTCAAGGGTTCAAACAGAACAGTAATCCTAGCTGAGGACCATTTGCCCTGTTCACAGTCTCTGACCCTCAACTCAAGCATGTTTTTTCTTTTGTTTTAGTTTTTTATCTTTTAGGAATACAAGGTCATGTCGGGGACTCGCTTAAACAGTCAACAACAAAGGGAGGACCCCAGGAGGGCAAAACTCTTAGGCTAGGGCAAAAATAAGTAGAGGGAAGAGGGTTTTGGGAAGCAGCTGGCCTAGCCAAAAGAGCACGGACCTGGGAATCAGAGAACCTGGGTTCTAATCCCCACTCCGCCACCAGCCTGCTCTGTGACTTCGGGCAAGTCACTTAATTGCTCTGTGGCTCAGTTTCCTCACCTGTAAAATGGGGATTCAGTACCTGTTCTCCCACCCACATAGACTGGGAGCCCCATTTGGGACAGGGATGTGTCCAACCTAATTAATCTGTTTCTACCCCAGTGCTTAGTACAGTGTTTGGCACATAGTAAGAGCTTAACAGATATCGTTATTATTATAACAAGAGCCTCTTCATCTGGGCTACTAACTAGCAGCTACTCAGAGCCCCCCAACTCCAGGGACCACAGTTCCAGAGGAATCGAACTGCCCAACCTAGCTCATCTCCTCACTTGAAGGGCAACATTCCAAGACCTTTTTTAAAAAAATCAAAGCCCTGCTGGGCATCATGCGATTGAGTAAGTAATGTACCATTAAGTGCTGTGCAACTAAAGAAAAATAGGGTGTGATAATGTCTGGGAAAGCTTTGGAATATAGCAATGTTGAATGCAAGGGTTATCACAGGTCAGAACCAGGATCTGGCTCATTGAGCAGCACAAGGATATAATCTGCTCTCCCAACCCCGAGTGGGTCCACTTTATTTAGAAGGGCTTTGGGAGTTGCAAAATTTCTACCAAGTTTACATTGCAGGGCTGTTGAACAGTCTTTCCCCTCTCTTCTCCACTTTCATCCCTTTTTTCATTGCTGACACTGATCTCACTAGACCCAACTTCAGGGTCTTGGGTACTATTTATTTAGTGGGTTAGAAAATGAAAACTGAGGAATGTGTGCTGTTCCTTAGAGAGGAAAGTGGGGTCTAGCCTTCGATCTACCTGGTTTCCTCCCCACCAGATTCCAGTCATGAAACTGTCACTTTGGGATTTAGCCTGGATTCAGTCAGAAAAGGGCCCAGATCTCACTCCTTGGGAGTTCCCAAGCTTGAGTCTTTTTTAGGCCTGACATCCCCAGCCATGGACTCTTCTGTGATGGTCCAGATTAATGCGAAAATGAATCTTCAGCACCTTGCCAATTACCCTGGAGAGGAGAAGGAAAAATTCCTTCCTAGACTGAATGTTACTTCCACCAGAAACATGGATTTTTCAGTATTCTTGACTGAGCTACTGTGTACAAAACTATCCAGCCTCTTTATAATATCCTCCTCTAGACTGTAAACTTCCTGTGGTCAGGGAATGTTTCTACCAATCTGTGGGATTGTACTCGCCCAAGCACTTAATACAGTGCTCTGCACACTATAAGCACTCAGTAAATACTATTGATTGCTTCAGGCTTCAACTTTGTGTCCTACTGCATTAGATTCCCAAATTCAACTCATTCTGTAATGTCCAGTGAGGTGGCGTGTGCTCCCCAAATTCCTATCGCTTGCTATTAACATCTTGAAGTATTATTTTCCTTCAGATTAAAGAGGTTCTTACTCCAGGGTTCACAATTCTGGACTTTTCAATCAGCAAAGTACATTTTGGCCATGTGCCCTTGGGGAACCAGAAAATCATTAGGCTACAACATTGCATCTCTCCATTATAGTGTAAAAAATACACGGAAGCCTAGAGCCCAACTTTAACTGTTCTGACAGTTTCTTTAACTGTCACCAGTGTTTTAGGTGTCAACCCATCCAGGTGTGAAAAGAATCCTAATTTGAATGGGTTCTTGATCTTGGCAGCCAGAAAGACCGTCATACCCAAATTCCTCTGGCCCCCCACTCTCCCATTTGGAGTCCCTGAGAGATACTGAAATCTGTTGATTCTGTCCCTGGTATTGTTACCAGCAGACACATGGTGGAGCTGGGATTAGACCAGCCAAGACTAAAATAAATCTCAGACGTAATCTGATTTGGGTAAGGGTGCCTTTTCTTATCAGTGCAACCATGGCTCAGGTTACAGATCTTTGACTCAAGGAATCTGAGCACTTCTGGAAAGATGGGCACCAAAGTTGATTGCAGCATTGATGTTTATTGTATTATATCCTCCTAAGAGCTTAGCACAGTGCTCTGCACACAGTTAGTGCTCAGTCAATCCCATTGATTGGTCAACTTGGATATGTCGAGTACTTTTTCACTGATCATGTCTGGATTTTGTTCCAAGTTCTCAATGAAATCAGGAGGTCTGGAATGAGAGGTAAGTATAACATAGAGGGAGGGCAAACCAAAAGAACAGTAGTTTTAATTTGGGTTATAAAGCAACCAGATTCGATAGTCTTCCAGAACAATTATCTTGTAACATTTACTTTAAAAGAGTTGAAAAGGAGAAAGGTGTTCCTGTTTTGTTTTGTTGGGTTTTTTCATATTAGTATATGTTTCCATTGTTTGCTGTTTTTTCAATTGCTCAGGTCTTTGTAAAAATCCCCTTTATGGTGGGAAAATTTCCAAGCTTGAAATGAACTTCAAGGTAATTGCCAGGGGTTTACAGTTTGTTTTGGACAAGACAAAGTTATGCCTCTCCGAGCAATGGTAACTTGCCTTCGTTGCAGAGATGATGCTACTAGAGCTTTAAATGAACCACCTAATGGTGCAATTAAGGGCTTATAAACATTATGGATTTTTATTTATATGCTATTTTATAGCCCCAAAGACTTTCAAAATGATGCCACATATTTAATGTGAGACTCCAATGTTTATTTGAAATGACTGTAAAATGCTGAAATGCAGCAGACTGTCCCTAAAATGTTCTTTTTTTAATTCCACTCCTTTACCCTGTTTTCCTCCTCTGCTTTTTCTTCTTCCCTCTCATCCTTTATCACTAGGCTCAAACAGCATAAACCGGGTTACTGCAAACATGGAAAATGGAGAAAATGAAGGAACCACTAAAATTATTGCACCTTCACCAATAAAAAGGTTAGTGTGGTTGCCTGAAAAACACCCATGCAGAACCCTCCCGAGATCGTTCACACGCCTTCTGCCCGCCAAGCTCTCTCGGGCAGCTTCCCTCATCTATGGGGAAAAGGCTCCAGTCCCAGCTGGGCACACGTGGAAATTCAGGGCCATTAGAAGGGCTGTTCCACTGAGAGCCACTGGTCATAGTGGAGACATGAAGTCTTGCTTTGGTTACCCAGCGGTACCGCAGGACAACATCGGCTTCCAAGACCTCACCTTTGGCAGTCGGCCCACCGGCGTCGAGACGGGGATCGTCCCGACTCGGCTCACTGGGCCCAGACCCGTGAAGAAGAGTGGATGGTAGCGTGATGTCCAGCCTAACTGTAACAATCGTAGGAAAAACAAAACAACTAAAGAACCACTCGCCTTGAGCAGAGGCTTTGTGAAGATGGGGATACTCAGAGGCAGGCTTGAAAAGTGAGACAGCATCACAGCAAGGAACTGTCTTTCCAGACACACAATGCCAAAGGGAATATTGGTCGTGCATCAGTCTTTTCAGCCTCACTCACACTCATGGATAGGAATCCACCATCAGTAGCTTTGTCTTTGAAAATTAAAGATGGTTCTCTTGCTCTATTCATCTATAGTCATATCTGTGTATACAGTGCTAATAACGCTGTCCCACTGACCAGAGAATGTTAAAAGGCCCGTCTCAGAAATACTTGGACTGGAGTGGCACTTGGTCTCCACTCCCCACTTTTGCCATATACATCCCTGCCCGAGTTGGTTTGGGGAATTGAGAGTTGACTCGATTCTGGCTTGATAAGATAAAATCCTGCTGGGAAAACAAGTGTTTTAAGCAAGAGACAGAGTAAGATTCTGTTCTCTCATTTTGAAAACCGATAATTCCGGTAGGTGGGTTTACCTAAGCATCAGTAAACCGATTCAAATTCTGGGAGGAACTATGGAGGAAACTCATTTTTGGTTCTGATGGATGAGGCAAAAAAAAAAAAAACAAACAAAAAAAAACCACCCAAAAAACCCACAGCTGAACCAAAAGAACTCCAATTCAGCCCTGGAGATGAGGTGAGTCAGATTGGTTAAGCACAGGAGAGTGAACCAGGTCTGAAATGACACAGACAATAATGGTCAGGCTTGAACTCATTTATTTCCACCATTTGATGGAATCATCATTTTTATCTGTGTTATTTCCAGCTACAGCGAACAACGTGTAATTTTTCAAATAACAGGCTATCAGGATGTTGGAAATAAAGGCGATGCTGTTCATGTAAATGTACCAGGCTCATGACAGTAGAGCACTCTGCTGTGGCACTCACAAGAGGATTGATTGAATTTATTGGATCCAGCGCTTCTCAAGGGCAGTTGATTGCATATGTATGAGTAGATATCGTGGTTTTCTGCATTGATTCCCTTTTCTGCATTCCCCAGTGATCAAAACCTCCACTAGACACATTTCATGGCTTGTTTTCCCTGAAAGCTCAGCCTTATGTTCCTTCCCAAAGAACTGTATCAGAGTTTTTTTCTTCTCTCCTCAACTCTGCTCATAGTGCCTCGGTGGGTACGATAAAAACCTACAGCTCCCGGCTCCCTTTTGTTGATTGAAGTCAAGGCCTAAAGTCTTTCAAGAGGCATGTTCCACTTGATGGAGAAATCCACAGTCTGAAAAATCGAAGCTAGAGAGATGTGTAAGAGCATTTAGCCCATGATATCCTCCTTCTTGTCTTTTTCCAGCTTGGGCTTAGCTTGATCAAGGAAAGAAGTTTTCACCTCTTCTTTGGGAAAACATTACCAAACTCTGAAGGATCTCCTTCCTGGTCAGGAAATTGCCTCTCTTCTCCCTGAGTGCCCTTCCTCTTTCCTCTCCCCTGTAGCCCACGCTTTCCAAGGAAGAATAATTATTTCCACGTCTTCCTTTCCCTGCTCAGCAAGAGTTAGGCACTGTCGTCGTTTGACTCTTTGGGCAGCTTCTCTTATAAGTGGCCTACTCTCACCCACACACTTCCAGCCTTATCGTGTAGGAATGCGTGGAAAGCATCTTCTTGCAGCAAGCCTGGTTAAAGGCGCTTTAGTTTAGCGATTCGTTCACTGCTGAAGCAGCCAGTTGACCTTGCATGTGTCTGTGGGAAGCCAGAAAGGAGAGTGATCTCCCATGGAAACACAGATCCCATGCCTTTTGAAAAGGTGCAGAATGAATTGAATCCTTTTTGCAATCGCATCCCTGCTGTTTATCCTGGTGTGTACCGGGCTGCCTCTTGCCACCACTCCAGCTCTAAAGTGGGTCTCTGCTGTAAAGGAGAAATGGCTTAGCAGTCTGAATCAATTCACCACACAAACAGACGCACACATTTTTCCCTTTCTTGTCCCATCTCTCCCCTCCTCCCTACCTCCATGTTCCTATTGTCTCCTTTCCACCTATTACCCACCCATTCTGTTTCTCTGTGTTTTAGTAATGTAATAGGCATGTATTTAAATCTTCCTATAATGCTAACATTGCCCTGAGAGACTTTTGCCTTGGTAGTTGGCTGATCTCCCAAGGTAAAAGGGGCGCTTCAACAATAAAGAGCCGAGATTGTATTTGGAGTGTATTTGCTCAGTACTGTACTTGTGGTGCTGTGAGTTTCATGTCTGAGGTTCCGTTAGACACATTTGGGTCAGTAACTGGGCACGTACAGCTAAGGGAATGGATTTCCTTTTTCTGAAATGACCTTGTCTAATTTTTATTTTATTTTGTCTCCTTGTTTGGCTGGGATGAAGATCTCTGTTCAGCTACACTCTACATTTGCTTTGAGGATTTGTTAGAAAGCTGGATTTAAAAGTGGATTAGGAGTTAAATAGCTGTATGCCCTTCCTAAAGGAGAGAATATCAAGGAGGTGACACATTTTTCCCTGTGGCTTCTGGGTCTGTTTCCTTCCTTCCCCTCTCCTTCCTTTCCTCCCCCTTCCTCCCTCCCTCCATCTCTCCCTTCTCCCTTTCTCTCCCCACTCCTCTCTGCTCTCTTTCCCATCTTCCTTTTCTTCCTTCTGCCCCTCCGTTTCCCCCATCCCCCCACCTCACTTTCTCAAATCACTGGTTGGGATTGAATATCAATTTGGGACATGGAAAGCTTGCCCACTTAAAGCTTGCCCAGTGTCAAGCTCCATCCCAGTCTCCTGGAAGGGGAAGTAGAAGAGGTAATCATTGGGCTACCCTTGTCACTTAAGGCCCGATCCAGCTGAGAACTTTTATGCTGTAGTCTGAACTGTCCCCTGGAGGAGAGAACTCAATATTGCCCTCACTTCTGTCCTTTGTGCCTGCTCTACTCGCCCCCCCCACCCCGTTTTCCTCATCTCCCTCTACCCACCTATTCCTCTGCCACTTTAGCCCTTGAAACATCCTTGACAGGAATTTGTGGGAGCCCTGCTGGGGCTTTCTTTGATCCAGTTCCTGTGTCCTCGAAAGAACCCTGGTGGCAGAAAAAGGCTGGGTGTGAGGGAGAGGAACTGGGCAAAAACAAATCAAGAGCAAGTGATGTAGGCGTACTGGGACACTCAGCCCTGAGAGATTAGTCAATCTGGTCCACTCTCCTCCATGGCTTGGGTAGGTAAGGCATGTATATGACTTCCTGGTGCTATCCCAGGAGCTCCTAGGGTAATTAATGATCTGACCTTTGTAGGGTTGGAACATTATAGCCAGGAAAATTACACTGGGGATGAGCTTATTCCGATGGAAATGCCAGGTTGGTGAAGGACTGAGTATATTAACACCTCCCATTTTCTCGACTAAGCTCGGTTCGAAAAACAGAGCTCTGACCATGAGGATGGATGACCAGGTTGAGGCACCATCGCACGTTTCCTCCAAGAATCCTGTTGGCACAGTTGAAGACAGAATCCTGGGCTGGATGGGCCAGGCTGTTGTTTCGACATGGAAATCGCAATGCCAGTGGCCTAGTGTGTGAATGGAGTTTTGTTGGTTTTTTGGGTTTTTTTGCCCTGTTCAATCTCCGTAATCTTTTCCTTTTTCCTTTTCAATCAAAGCTTTAAGAAGGCAAAAAATGAAAATAGCCCCGATACCCAAAGAAGCAAAACAAGTGCACCGTGGGAAGAAAATAGCCCTCAGAGGTAAAGTAATCCTGGTGTTTGTCAATCACATGCAGTCTTAAGGCAGGGTAATGAGTCCTGTGATCGTTGGAATCTAGTTGCCGTGTCAACTGGTCCCGGGTATACAATTGATAAAGTGGTTTGATTCTTACATTTAGGTGACAGAAATTTCCATCATACAGATCTAGAGAGCCAGTTTTGATATAGTTACACTTGCTGATAGTAGGGTAGTGCTGAACATTAGCTTGTATCAAGTAAATTAGTCTTAAAGGTAGTTGCAAATCCATCCCGAGTGAATATATGCCTAGCAGGAAAAGGAATTCCCTTTTTTAAAAAGCCTTTTCAAGAAAACACTGTCAGTTGAAAGTTTGACCATAAGCTGCAACCGATTGACAGTGGCTGCCTCCACCACTAGACACGGGCTTGGTTTCCGGCTGTTCATGAGCTGTTCAAGCAGTGACAGTGCTGCATCGAGTCCTGCTGTCTGACTCTGAGTGGTTTTTGTGCCTGTCATTTCCTGGGGTGATGGTAATCAATCAATTCCCGCCCAGTAATAACATCTTTAAACTCCACGCACCCAGATCCTGTCAGGTCTGTTTGCTTTCAAAAAAACATCCCCAGTCATATCGAGAATATTTTTAAATGGTATTTGTTAAGTGCTGACTGTGCCAGACACTGTACTAAGCACTGGGGTAGATACAAGCTACTCAAGTTGGACACAGTGCATGTCCCACGTGGGGCTCACAGTCTTAATCTCCATTTTACAGATGAGGGAACTGAGACACAGAGAAGTTAAGTGACTTGCCCAAGGTCACACAACCAACAAGTGGCAGAGTCGAGATTAGAATCCAAGTTGCCTATGCCTGTGTGGTGCTCAGTATCTTCACAAGAGCCATCGCATTGCTTGTTAAGGTCTTAAAAAATGGATCTAGATCTGTATTTAGAATATCGTTTAGGGATTTTTAATTTTCTCGGTACTTGAAGATGAGTTGTTGACTGTTGCTCTCTAACTCCAGTGGGCTGTACAATTCTCCCAGTGACCGAAATAAATCACCAAAGTTCCCTTACTCTCGCCGACGAAACCCATCAGGTGGAAGTGACAACGAATCTGGGCAGCCTGTTAGAAGGAGGTAAGCAGAATCCAGACCCACTTCAGTTTCAATTGACCACAAATGTGTGTTTTTTTCTCTTACATTCACCATCTACCGCTGTGACTCTTTTTCTATACCTTACTTCCTTCTCTCCAGCAAAATGCTTCAGGGAACTGAGGGCTTGGGCTTTTAATTGAAACTGAGATTTGCAGAGGAGATGCAGTTTAACATTTTCAAAGAACAGTTGATGGATTTTAGATCATTCGAAGTTGTGCTTCACAGATGTGTCAAATTGGGACCTGAAAAATTGATGAAAATCCTTTGTGATTGTCAAAACTTTATCATCTACTGTTAGGAGATGAAACCCTTTCATCATTATATATAGGAACATTAAATTTACATTACTATATAGCGCACTCTGAGATTTCCACTGTGTTATTTTAAAAATAAGACCTTGACCAAAAAAATCATCTTGAGCTCTGGAGTTCAATCAGTAGTATTGATTGACAGCCACATTGTGTAGAGCACTGTACCAAGTGCTTGGGGTAATACTGTGGAAGTAAAGGACACGAGAAGCAGCATGGCCTAGTGGAAGGAACGTGGGCGTGGGAGTCAGAGGACCTGGCTTCTAATCCTGGCTCTACCACTTGTCTGCTGTGAGACTTCGGGCAAATCACTTAACTTCTCTGTACCCATTACCTCATCTGTAAAATAGGGATTAAGACTGTGAGCCCTATGTGGGACAGGGACTGTGTCCTACCTGGTTAGCTCGTGTCTACTCCAGGGTGTGGTACAGTGCCTGGCACATAGTAAGAGCTCCCCAAATACCATTAAAAAGAAAAGGACATGGCCCCTTCTCTCAAGGAGTGCACAACTAATGCGTTGAACAGGTAAACCCAAAACATCAATTTAAATATCAGTATATACATAAATCAGTGGTATTTACTGAGCACTTACAGTGTGTACAGCTCTGTACTAAGCACTTGGGAGAGTGCAATACAACAGGGTTGATAGACACGTTCCCTGCCCACAGTGAGCTTACAGTCTAGATGGGGAGACAGACATTACTATAAATAAATCATTTTTTAAATTATGTACTTATGTGATGTGGGGCAAATACCAAATGTCCAAAGGGCTCAGATCAATAACTGCTGTGGATGGAAGTAGGTACGTAACTGGTAAAGGTGGTTAAAATACTACGGTGGTGGCGATGTTGTTGATGGATTCTCCCAACGGGACGGGTGGGTGAGCCTCGGTTTGGAGACTTCAGGATCGAGAACCGGCACCAACAAGTTGATTATAGTGCTAGCAAGTTGTCTCTTCTTTTCTGGACATATTGTCACTGGGTTACAGAGTTCAGTGAGCAAATAGGCAGGCAGGGGTAAAACACCATGCAAAGTGCCTAGGAAGGGTTGTTTCTTTTTATGTGCAAGACCCATTTATGGCCAAAGTGATCACACCGGAATGCAGTTCGATCAGTTAATCAACCAGTGTTTTTTATTGAGTGTTTACTATGTGCAGGGCACTCTGTGAAGCACTTGGGAGAGTACAGTACAGTTTAGTAAGTAGACACGATCCCTGCCCAAAGGAGCATGCAGTCTACAGGGGAAGATAGACATTAAGATGAATTACAAGTGGATATATAAGGAGGGGTGGAGGAGGGGGTGAATATCAAAATGCCTAGGGGATACTGGCCCAAGTATATAGGCAACGTAGAAGGAAGAGTCTAAGAGAGGAAGGCCTCTTGAAAGAGGTGTGATTTTTTAATAAGCCTTTGAAGATGGGGAGAGTAGTGGTCTGTCGGCTATGAAAGCGGGCAAGGGGAGAGATTCAGGCCAGAGAGAGGATATGGGCAAGGGGTTGGTGGTGAGATAGATGAGATCAAGGTACAGTGAATAGGTTGGCTTTGGAGGAGCGAAGCATGTTGGCTGGCTTGCAGTAGGAAATCAGCGAGGTAAGGTAAGAGGGGGTGAGCTGATTGAGCGCCTTAAAACCTGCGGTAAGGAGTTTCTGCTTGATGCAGAGGAGGATGACTAACCGTTTTTTTTTAGAAAAATGATCCCGACAGCAGAGTGAATTAGGGACCTGAGCAAGGCAGAGAGGGTCAGTGAGGGGGCTGATGCGGTGGACAAGGCAGGATATAATAATGTTCGGATTAGCTTCATGGCAGTTTGGGTGGAGAAGAAGGGGTGGATTCCAGAGGTGTTAGCAGTTTGGGTAGTGGGGAAGGGATGGATTCTGGAAATGTGAAAGTAGAACCAACAGGATTTGGTGACAAACTGTACACATGGGTTAAATGAGAGGTAAGTCTAGGAAAATGCCAAGGTTACAGGAGTGTAAAACAGGGAGGATAACGATATCATCTACAGCTATGGGACAGTTTTGGGGAGGACAGGATTTGGTTGGAATGATGAGGAGTTTTGTTTCGGACACGTTCAGTTTGTGTGTGTCAGTGGGACGTGCAGTAGAGGTGTGCTGAAGGCAGGAAGAAATACAAGACTTCGGAGAAGGAGAGAGGTCAAGGCTGGAGAGGTAGATTTGGGAATCATCCTCATAGTGATGGTAGTTGAACCTGTGGGAGGTGAATGAGTGTTTCAAGGGAGTGGGTGTAGTTGGAAAATAGAAGGGGGCCCAGAAGTGAGCCTTGAGGGGCTTTGCAGCTGTTTTTCAGGATTCCTGCTCTGCCCATTCGCCTCACAGAATGTCCAAGGCAGTTCTTCAGTAAGAAAACTTCACAGTTGAAGGCGTAGCTCTCACAGGCATAACTGGGACTATATTTCTTGGTTCACAAAGCACTGGACTAACAGCAGAACTGGACTGGTCAAAACATATATAAGTCCTGAGGGTAGGCTATAAATGCATGCTGATACAGGGGTTTTTGGGATAGCCTATCTTAGGGCAGAGGGAGTTAATCAGGAAAGAAAGAGATGAGCTTTCAGGAGGGTTTTGAAGGTGGGCAGAGTTGAATGTTGGGGAGTGGTCCAGGCAAGGGAATGGTGAGAGCAAGGGGCCAGAGGTGAGAACACCATGGGTGGGTGCGAACTGGAATATAGTAGGTGAAGAGAGCAGATAGTAAAATGGGGAGAGTCGGTAGAAGGCAGGGAATGTGTCTGCTGTGAATTAGCACTTGACTGTGAAACCCAAAAGCTAGCAGTCTTGTAAGGCAATATTTTCGACAGAGACGGAAAAGTTAGGAAGAGAAGAAGGGGAAGCAGTGTGGCCTAGGGGATAGAGCATGGGCCTGGGAGTCAGAAGGAAGTGGGTTCTAATTCCAGCTCTGCCACTTGTCTGCTGTGTGTCCTTGGGCAAGTCACTTCACTTCTCTGCCTCCGTGAAAAGAGCCCGGGCTTTGGAGTTAGGGGTCATGGGTTCGAATCCCGGCTCTACCACTTGTCAGCTGTGTGTGGGCAAGTCACTTCACTTCTCTGTGCCTCAGTTACCTCATCTGTAAAATGGGGATTAAGACTGGAGCCCTATGAGGGCCAACCTGATTCCCCTGTGTCTACCCCAGCGCTTAGAACAGTGCTCTGCACATAGTAAGCGCTTAACAAATGCCAACATCATCATCATCATCATCAGTTACCTCATATGACCAGTACTCAGTGCAATAGTGGCCTCCCTAAACCTCCCTCTGTGGCTTCATCCCTCTGTCTTCTCCCTTCCTCCTATCTCCCCCTCTCTAACCAAAGGGAGATGCATCCAAACACAAGCCTTTGTGGAAGAGAGAAAGAATTAAGACTGTGAGCCCCATGTAGGACAGGGACTATGTCCAACCTGATTACATTGTAGCTGCTCAGCATTTAGTCCGGTGCCTAGTACATAGTAAGTCCTTAACAAATACCATAAAAAAAATGCTGAGGTTCATCTCCCTTGATGTGATTTTATGCACTGGCTTCTTACTTACAAGAAGTAAGTGAGTAAGTAAGGGTGCTATCAAACAATCGGTTATATTTATCACAGTAAGTGCTCAATCAATATGACTGAATGAACAGATGTGTGCGGAGCACTGTATTAAGAGTTTGGGAGAGTACAATATAACATCCACTCTAGCGCTTAGTAGAGTGACTGACACACAGTAAGCTCTGAAATGCCATTTGTTTTTTAAAAAATGCACATTAAGCTTAGGGCTTTTTTTCTTCTTAGATGGTGACCTTCATTTGTTCTATTTCATTCCCTCGGGCATTTTTCTTCCACAGGAAGGCCCCAAACAGTGGTGAAGACTCAGACCTGAAGCAAAGGAGGAGGTAAAACTTTTGGATGAGGCAAAGAGAGGGTGAAAGGAGATTTCTGGGAAAAATGTATTCTGGAAAAGCCTGGTGTGCAAGGGGAGAGTGAAGGGGGAACAGAATGGTGGTAGATTTGTGGCTTTTTTTCTGCTGGAACCCAGTGAAATGGCACCCCGCCACTCTACACCCCAACTCTGAGTCCTACATGCTTGTCTGCCTGCGTGAGATATAGGCATGCCAGTCATCCTATGATGACTACAATTCTTAGCCATGTTCTTTATCTCCTCCTTTCCCACTTCCCACCCTTCAGTCTCTCTCTTGAAGGAGGAGAAGCAGAAGCCACAGGAGGCATGCTGGTAGCTTTTTCTGTTTTAATTGAAAAAATAAACCCCTCCGGGAGCACATAATGTTGCCCATTATAAGGTCCTCAGGAATCCATCAAATCTCTTTTTCATCTTTCTCAAATTTTCCCACTGTTTACCTCCATTAAAAAAAAAAATTAAAGCATTTGAAAATGTGCCAGGTGTCACCCTTTTAAAATTCCTGGCTTTTTAATTCTGCGTTTTTTTTTGTTCTCTCAAATGTGGCTGCTGATCCCATTTAAGGGCTTTTCCGTGGCAGAGCTTTCTTTGGGAACAGCCTTGTTTTTGCGGCTCTATACAGCAGCACAGTGAAATTTCCCAGTGTGCCTGAGCCTTCACTCCTGCTCTTTGCTCCCTTGGGTTAGAAATTTATTCAGTCTCCTGCCTTGATTTGTGGGAGTACTGACTTGGGAAATGAACTAAAATGCTTTTCAGTTTTCAGCCATTCCCTTGGGAGAGGGATTTCTCCGACGCAGTGTTCTCCATCGCTGACAATTTTTACTTGTCCGAAATGTGATTTGGGGGTGGGGGGTGGGGGGCCTCATTTCTTCCCTAGATCACGATCCCGTTGTAACACAAGCAGTGGAAGTGAATCTGAAAATTCGAATCGAGAACACCGGAAAAAGAGAAACAGGTAAAGCTTGAAGGCTTAGTCATTGAAATTACAGAATCGAATAGGTAGTGTTTGTAACTAAAGGGCTTTTGGTTTATTGTTTCGTAGAAGCCCTTCTTGTCCTCCCCGAGAAGTCATTGGATCTGTGACCCAATGTATGAGTTCCTTTTGAGCTCAAGTTTCAGTGTAAGAAAATAGGTTGTGTGTGTGTGTGTGTGTCTAGGTGTAAGGAAATTGTTTAGTGAAAGTACATTCATTCAGCAGGTGGGAGCCCGTTGTGGGAAGGGATTGTCTCTATTTGTTGCTCAATTATACTTTCCAAGTGCTTAGTACAGTGCTCTGCACACAGTAGCGCTCAATAAATATGATCGAATGAATGAACGAATGAATGAATAGCTTAAGATGGTATCTTGTGGTGAACAAAACAGTGACACCGATGACTGAAGTTTATACTGGTTCTTCCCAGCTCCATCCCACTCTGGAATAAGTAGTAAGAGTCCCAGAGGGGGGTTGAAACAGAAGAGGTAGGATTAGGCTAAGGTGATCTGGGTTTTTAAGACCAGGGGCTGGACCAAAGCAGCCAGAAGGGTAGAAAGCTAGAGAGCCAAGATGGACAGACACAGAAGGGAAAATTATATAGAGAGAGAGAAAAGAGGGAGATATAAAATTATGGTCCCCTTAGGTAGGACCAAAGGGATGGTGGAAGAGAGGGAAGGATAAGGGGGAGAATTACTTGGAGGGAAAGCCTCCACCTCCCAGGCCCTGTCCGGCCACTGAGCTTGGAGAAGCAGCGTGGCTCAGTGGAAAGAGCACGGGCTTTGGAGTCAGAGGTCATGAGTTCGAATCTCAGCTCTGCCACGTCAGCTGTGTGACTGTGGGCAAGTCACTTAACTTCTCTGTGCCTCAGTTACCTCATCTGTAAAATGGGGATTAAGACTGTGAGCCCCACGTGGGATAACCCGATTCCCCTGTGTCTACCCCAGCGCTTAGAACAGTGCTCTGCACATAGAAAGCGCTTAACAAATATCAACATTATTATTATTATTATTGGATCAATCAGTCTATCAGTGGTATTTACTGAGCACAAAAATACTCTGTGCAGAGCACTGTACTAAGTACTTGGGAGAGTACAATACAACAGAGTCAGACACCACACTGGACCCAGCACTCAGTGCAATAGTGGCCTCCCTAAACCTCCGTCTGTGACCTCCCCCACTCTGTCTTCTCCCTTCCTCCTCTTATACCCCCCCAGCCCCACCCCCCCAACCAAAGGGAGAGGCATCCAAGCACAAGCCTTCGTGAAAGAGAGAAATAATTTCAGTAGCAGGTTATTTCCTTGACTGGCAGGTCTCTGAAGAGCCACCCTAAGGACCGGAATCACTGCCAGAACTGAAGACCTCTCCCTGTGCTTCACATTTTCTGACTTAATCTCTCAAAGGAAACCTATTTCAGTAGAAAGCCAATTACCTGAGTTAATTGGGGCTGACTCGAGTTCAGCTAATCAAACGTTTAGATAACTGGACAGAATGAGAATTGGCGCTCTCAGAAGGTACTTGCCAATTTTCTCAATTATTCAATCTTTTTCATTATTATCGTTATTATCTGAGCCATCCTCAGCGCAGGATAACTATCCTTCTATTATTCTACTCACCCACCCAATGTACAGTCTATCATAAAACCTCACAAAAACCAGCCTATCACCGGAAAGTCACAATTACTGAGGAAGAGTCACATGTGAATGGATTAAAAAGGAGAAAATATCAAATGCATGAAAGGAGTTGAAAAAAATTGCCAAGAATTGTAATAGTGTCCTGTACAACATGTACATCAGTGGCATTGGAGAAGCACCTTGTGTGGTTTCTTATCCTGCCTCTGTTGCTTAGGAAAGCCAACTGGATGTATTTGTGTGAAATGAGAGCTCACTGGGAAATATGCATTTTGTGTGTGTATGTGTGTGTAGTTCGGGGGGAATGAGTGTTCCATGAAATTGTATTTGCCTTACAGGGCAGTAATGTACTTCTGGCAGTTTTAGCACCCCTAAAAGCAGCACTATACTTCCAAAAAAATCATGTATAACTCCATATTTTCCCAAGGGAAGGCACCTTATTTCACATTGTTACCATACCTTTTATAAGTGGCATCTGTTTCAAAGTATCAGTTGTCTTAGTCACCCTCTGTATGAATGGGAACAAGAGGAAGTTAGGTGGAAGGGGTTGGGATGCATTCCCAAATTTCACAACGAAGCCATCAGTAGCTCTCAAATACCGGTTTTGCTAATAGCACATTCCCTTTAGAACACATCTGTAGGCATTAGAGAGGAACTGTGGAATTTTTATCATAAGCTCCTGTCACATCCCAGCCTTTGTACATTAATTCTGTACTTTGGCTTGTCCCATGTGGTATTCTTGCCTGCTTTGTGTTTGCATTTTTAATCCTCTTTCTTCCTGGCACTCAGAGGTAGGGATGGCGGCGGGGGATGGGGGATAAGGAGGAGGAGAAGTCCATTTGAGAGTCTTCCTTGTCGGCTGCCCCAGTGCAGAGTGGCATTTGTTGTTGAAAACCTAACACCATTTCAAGATGGCCATCTGATGGGGAAAGGACTCATTACTAAATCGGTTGCAGTGACTTCAGCATTTCATTCAAATCTTCCTTCCCTTGGGGATTTCTTACCACACCCCTAAACAAATGCCTCTTCAGAATGAATCTCTTTGATCTGGGTAAAAAAAGTGTCTACAGGGAGAAGGGAAATTCCCAGGATGGAAATTGCAGTGTGCAGTTAAGATTGTCAATGAGAAACATTTATATATGTGATCTACTCTGCTGATCATTCCACGCAATGAACTCGGAGTGCTTTAAATGAAAAATACTATCAATGTTTTACAGTGATAGAAAGCAAGCCACAGACTTGCCCAGGGATGTCTAGGGGGTCGGGAGACGAGCGAGCTGAGGATTAATTCAGCTTCCTCTCAATTATTAGCCCTTTTGGTACATTTTTAGTGATTGAGAGCTTGCTTGCTTGTTGTTTTTAATGCAGCCTTGAAAATGTCCCTTTCCCACGCCAACAGGGTGGAATCCTTGGGGCCTAATGGAAGTGTTTTGGGCATGAGAGGCTTTGCTGCTCTCCAAGGCCCCTCAGTAATCAAGTCGAGCCGCACAAAAGGCTGAAGAATCTCTGGCTCAGTCTGAACTGAGCTGTGGTACCTCTGCACTGGGGGCAGGTCTGGACCCAGTTGATACTTGAGAGGCTCAGGCCTCACTTTCAGAAAGTGCTGCCTGGTACACCTAGTGTGTTGTGCATGTAACAGATGACCCCATGGGCTGCTAGGACTTGGTAGTTCCAGTGTTCCACCAGGAACAAGCATGTCTCGATAACCACATCACAGATCTCTAACAATTCTGTACCTGCCTTGCTGCAACTCCCTCCTGTTACACCCTCAGAGACCCTAAGGGTGGAGAGAGGGGAAACAGCCTGGCCTAGTGGAAAGAGCACGGGCCTGGGAGTCAGAAGGACCTGGGATCTAATCCCGGTTCTTCCACGTGTGTGTTGTGTGACCTTGGCCAAGTCACTTCACTTCTCTGGGCCTCAGTTACTTTGTAAAATGGGCATTAAGACTGAGAGCCCCGTGTGGTGCAGTCTCTGCCCTGTGTCCAACCTGATTAACTTGTATCTACCCCAACGCCTGGCAGTGCTTGGCATGTAGTAAGTGCTTAACAAGTACCATAATTGTTATTATTGTAATTATTATTATTATTATTATTATTAATGGAGACCACTCTGCAAGAGGGCTGGTGACAGTGGGGAAAGGCAGAATCATCCTCATGCTGTTCTTGCTCAACCCCCTAGCAAAAGGGGCCCATATCATTCTAAGATAGGCTGGGTGAATGTACCCACACTATTTGTGCTTGCCCCTACTCCAATCCCTGAAGGGGGTGGTGCCAACGTAATGTTTGCCGCAGAGGTTCTGGTTCTGTGTGGAGGTTCTGCTGGAGGTCTGGGTCGATTCTCTAGATTGTAAGCTGATTGTGGGCAGGGACTAAATCTGTTATATTGGTCTATTGTGCTATCCCAATGTCTTAGAACAATGCTCTGCACACAGTAAACGCTCAATAAATACGAGTGGTTGACTGATTTCAGGGCACCGTTTGGGACCCGCAGGAGCCCTGGACTGAACCCAAGAGATTCGATTGAACCATGATTAGCCACGGGAATAGTGCATATTGAACAAGCATCCACGTTGGGGTCTTTGGCTTGCTGTGTTGCTTCCTGGAGTGAGTTGGGACCCAGGAGACAAGCTGTGGAAAATGGAGAACCCTTGGATATGTAATCCATTTTGCTCTGTGGAGATTGAGTGCTATCTTAGGCTTTCTAACTTGGCCAGCAAAGACTGCATTTTCTTTCAAAGCCTCTCTTTTATCGACTTGTTAGGAAACACTTCCCATTAGGGTTGGACTCTTCTGCTTTTTAACAAAACCTACACTTTGTGTTCAAATTCCTTTAATGTTGCATCTTGCCTGAAGCAGTTTCTTTACAGCAGCAGCTTCAATTGTCTGCTTTTGTAGAATTACCAAACTACATGCCCCATGAAAGGCCAATGAGAGCATCAGGACCTTTCTAGCTTATTAGAAAAGAGTATGATGCTACAGAGCCACATTCTGCCTGGAAGGCACAGTTGCATCTCTGAAGATTTGGCCCAGGAATGCTTGCTTAGGCACTCACTGTTGAATTCATCAGGCGGTGGCTAGCTCCCAAACAGAGCCCATCGTGAGAGAACAATCCATCATATTTATTGAGTGCTTACTATGTGTAGAAAGCACTTGGGAGAGTACAGTGCGACAGATATGACAGACATATTTCCTGCCCATAAGGAGCTCATAGTCTAGAGGGGGAACAGACATTAAAATAAATTGCAAGTATGTACATAATTGTTGTGGGCCTGAGGGAGGGGTTACAGGTTGCGAGACAGGGAGGATGATGGAGCTGTCTAGTTATGGGTGAGTCAGGGGAGGGGCAGGGTTTTTGGGAGAAGATGAAGAATTCTGTTCTGGACATGTTTAGTTTGAGATGTCAGTGGGACAAACGAGTACAGATGTCTTGAAGGCAGGAAGAAATATAAGACTGCAGAGGAGGAGGGAAATAATAATAATGTTGGTATTAAGCGCTTACTATGTGCAGAGCAGTGTTCTAAGCGCTGGGGTAGACACAGGGGAATCAGGTTGTCCCACGTGAGGCTCACAGTCGTAATGCCCATTTTACAGATGAGGTAACTGAGGCACAGAGAAGTTAAGTAACTTGCCCACAGTTACACAGCTGACAAGTGGCAGAGCTGGGATTCGAATCCATGACCTCTGATTCCCAAACCCAGGCTATTTCCACTGAGCCACGCTGCTTCCCATCAGGGAAATCAGGGATGGAGAAGCAGATTTGGGAATCATCTGCTTAGAGATGGTAGTTCAAGCCTTGGGAGCAAAATATTTCTCCAAGGGAGTGAATGCAGCTGGAGAGAAGAAGGGGACCCAGAACTGAACCTTGAGGGACTCCCCCAATAAGGGGGTGGGAGGCAGGGGAGCAACCTGCAGAAGAGACTGAGAATGAGTGGCCAGAAAAACAGGAGGAGAACCAGGAGAGGACAGTGTCAGTGAAACCAAGTTGGATGTTTCCAGGAGAAGGGGTGGTCCACAGTGTTGAAAGATCGAGGAGGATTAGGATGGCAGAGAGGGCATTGAATTTGGCAAAAAGGAGATCATTGGTGACCTTTGAGAAGGCAGTTTCTGTGGAGTGAAGGGGATGGAAGCCAGATTGGAGGGGGTCAAGGAGAGAAGTGAAGGCAGCAGCTGGAGAGGAATGGTAGGAGGGAGATGGGGCGATAAACTGGAAAGAGCCATGTGGTCCAGGAAAGGGCCCCATGGAGAGGGGCCCCTACAGACTTTAAGCATTTTGTGGGAAGAGAATGTGTCCACTATGTTGTACTCTCCCAAGTGTTTGCAAAGTGCTCTGCACACAATAAGTGCTCAATAAATACCATTGATTGATTGACAGGCTGGTATCTGAGTAGGATTTGTTTGCTTTTTCAAATTAGGCCGCTAGGCAGGTCAGTAGGCTTTCAGGATCATGAGGTATTGGAATTTTTGACCTTCAGTCAAAGAGTGATTAAAAAAAGGACCACCACAGTTTTTTTCTGAGAAAGAGTTTGGTGCTGGCAGTGTGCTTTATCAGATACCCTGGATTCTGGTAACTACATTTTAAGAAAGAGATTTAAGTCCCCTTTGAGGAACAGAAACATTTCAGCATAGAACTTCTGGGAGATTTTAGAATCACACAATATAGTTCTCCATTTACTTTTCTTCTCTCTTCCCAGTCCTCCTCCTCTTCTTCCCCCCCCTCCCAGAGCTCAGCTTATCAATCAATCAGTGGTATTTATCAAGCACTTACTATGTGCAGAGCACTCTATGAAGCATTTGAGAGAGTAAAATAAAACAGAATTAGCAGACATGTCCCCTGCCCATAACAAGCTTACAACTTATTGAGCACTTGCTTGGTGAGCTGAACTAGGTGCTCAGAGGAATCACAATCAATCAGTCAGTAGTATTTTTTGACCGCATACTTTTGTGTATAGGCCTGTACTAAGCACTTGGGAAAAGAAAATAAGGCAAGGTCCCTTTCCTCAAGAAGTTTGCAATCTAATGAGCTTCTCTTTTAGAAGCAAAAAATGGAAATCCATTTCACTAACATCTTGGTCCTTCTCCTTGTGATTTACACAACAAAAAGCCCCAGGTAACATGCATAATCCAATGTCAGAGGTTATTTGGTTATTTTGAGTTGAAACTCTCTGTCCAGTTGTTTGGGAGGTGCTGGCTTCCTCACAGTCAGATTGAGCAGAAGCAGGAGAGAAGTACTTTTGAGAACTGGGAAGCAATTTTGCCTAGTGGAAAGAGTACAGTGCTTTGCACACAGTAAGCACTCAGTAAATATGATTGAATGAATGAATGAATCAGCACGGGCCTGGGAATCAGAGTTCTAATTCCAGCTCTGCCACTTGTCTGCTGTGTAACCTGGGGCAAGTCAAATTTCTCTGTGCCTCAGTTACCTCAGTTGTAAAATGAGGATTAAGGCTGTGAGCCCCATGTGGGGCATAGACTGGGTTCAATCTGATTAGTTTGGATGTACTATAGCACTTAGTACAGTGCCTGGCGTATAGTAAACGCTAAACAAATACTATTACAAAGGAAAAAAAAAAGGGCCACCTGAAGGTAGGGTCAAGGATCCCTGCCAGGGTAATGGGTGGGAGAAGGTGTTCTCTGACTTCAGGGAGAACTGTTCATTCATTCAATTGTATTTATTGAGCGCTTACTGTGTGCAGAGCACTGTACTAAGGACTTGGGAGAGTACAACACAACAATAAACAGTGACATTCCCTGCCCACAACTCTTGAATCCAGGTCAGTTATTCACAGAGCCTTTCCCAACCAAGCTCTGAATGAAAAAAAAATGTGTTTTTAAACCAGTCTTCACCATCAGAGAGCCCTGCCTGTAGAATATCCTCTGTCTCTGGAAATTAGACTCTGGATTGCTTATCGTTAGCTTTGATCTGCTGTGCTATTTGGAACTGGGAAATCAAGTTAAAAGCACCTTGTGTCTGTTTAGCAAAAGTGAATATAATGCTGGCATGATTAAAAGAAGGAGAGAAGAGCCCAGAGGCAACAGATTCCCAACATCTGAACTCAGCTTGCCTATAGGTCAGGAAAGTGACAGGTCAGTTTTCTGATGGGAATTTTTGACCCAATTTGCCTCCAAGACTGCCTGAGCTTGATCTGTGATCCAGAGAGACCATGGGCTCCATGCAGTTTTAGTCTCATAGGAGGGGACTAGCCAAAGATAGCCTACTTCCTTCTTCTGTATCAGGAGGGGAAGAAGTAAGATGGGGTGGGGTAAACCTAACCTGTTGAACAGTGCTTACTTTGTGATGAAAGAGGTGCTGAGGTCCAAGTGATATGGAATTTTATGTTTTCAAGTTCTATTTCTCCTTGTGGAGAGGGAACGTTATTACCAACCCTATTATATTGTGCTCTCCCAAGTGCTTAGTACAGTGCTCTCCACACAGTAAGTGCTCAATAAATACAATTGATTGGCATTTATCGAGCACTTAATGGGTGCGGAGTACTGTACTCCAGCATGGCTCAGTGGAAAGAGCCCGGGTTTGGGAATCAGAGGTCATGGGTTCGTATCCCAGCTCTGCCACTTGTCAGCTGTGTGACTGTGGGCAAGTCACTTCACTTCTCTGTGCCTCAGTTACCTCATCTGTAAAATGGGGATTAACTGTGAGCCTCACGTGGGACAACTTGATTACCCTCTATCTACCCCAGCGCTTAGAACAGTGCTCTGCACATAGTAAGCGCTTAACAAATACCAACATTATTATTATTACTGTACTAAGTGCTTTGGAAAGCATGGTATGGTTGTAATGACTTGGACTGTGCAGTCAGTCAGCCAGTTGTATTCACTGAGCACTTGCCGTGTGCAGAGCACTTTATTAAGTGTTGGGGGAGAATGATATGACAGACACATTTTGGTCAATAATATTTATTGAGTTTCTACTGTGTGCAGGGCACTGTTCTACATTTGGAGAGTACAGTAGAAATTAGTATATATGACTCCTGCCCTTAAGGAGCTTACATTCTTGTGGGGAAACAGGCACTCTTACAGATATGAGGAAGTAACAGAGTTTGGAAATTAGTTACATAAGTGTTATGGGCAAGATGGCATGTAAGTGCTTAGGTGATACAGAAATGCCAAAAGTGGCAGTTGGGGGATATAAAGTGGGGTGTTAGTAAATTAATCGGGGAAGACCTCCTGATACCAGAATGATGTGAGGGATGGAGAGGGGAGAGGCTGGAGCCAAGGAGGCTGGCAAAGAGTGTGATGCTTTAGTTGGGTTGTGACAGGTTCTTGAACCACCGTGACTGCGGTTTGGATGGAGAGGAAGAGGCGGAGTGTAGAGATGTTGTGAAGGTACAACCGACAGGATTTGTGACTGACTGAGATGCGGGTTTAAAGAGAGGGAGTAGTAAAGGATATTGCCAAGGGTGTGGGCTTGGGAGACAGGAAGGCTGGTGGGGGTGTTAGGTTTTATGATTAGCAATGACAACACAACTGCCCAAACGGAGGTGCTGAGGCCCAAATGAAGCACTGTTGTGGAAGGTTAGTCTTGAGAACCAATAACTTTGGGAATCCGTATTTAACATCTGAACTCGGGCGGATTTCCGTGATGCCAGCTGTTGGTCAGCTGGCCTGTCGAGGTCATAAACTGGCCGTTGCTTTGAACCCCAGACAAGGATGTTCTGCAACACAGACTAAATGGTGAGCAGGGTGAATGCTTTAACAGTTTGAACCTCATCGTGCTTTTCTTTTATGAAGAGTGAATTTTAAGTAAATGTGGCCCATATGCCCAGAATATTCAGATCGATGAGAACACGGCAGCTGAAAGAGTGAGAGACTGTTTATTGATTCATTTTGTGAACTGAAAGGAAATCAATATTTTCCAACAACACGGGCTTTGCAGCTCTTAATTTGATTGCCTCCAAGATTAAAATTTGTTTCTGTTTTGGAGGCCTCGTGGAGTGACATTTGGATAACAGCATATTGGCTGTGTTGGCTACCCTTAAGCGTGTGAGAACGCCATTATAACCCTTTGATAGCCCTGCTATGGGTTCAGTGGAAAGAGCACCGTTCTGGAAATCAGGAGACCTGATTCTAGAACCGGTTGTGCCAGCCGAGGTTACGCCAACAGTGGTGAGGGTTTCTGCCTGAAGAACCAGCTGGAGCATTCTGTGAGGTGAACGGGTCCAGTGAGAAATCTGAAAATGACTTGTCTGATGTGGACAGCAAAGATGGTAGTGGTGTCTGCCAGGCTCTGTTAATAATGTTGGTATTTGTTAAGCACTTACTATGTGCCGAGCACTGTTCTAAGCGCTGGATTTGCTTCAGCACGGCAGCGGCACTGCGCTGCAGTTACTTTGGTTGTAGATGGGTCCTGCCCGTAAAAAAACCTCGGCGTGCACTTTGCTGTGGGCTGTGTCCCTGCCTACCTACTCGCCTGCGGCACTCCAGGCGCCACCGAGAACATGACTGGCAATTCCTTTGGGCCGGTTCTCCATCCTGAATTCTCAGGACCAAGGCTCATCTCTCATCATTCCACGGTGGGAGACCGTACTCCAGGTATAGAGAACATTTTTCAGGAAAGGGATGCACAGAATTATGATGGATCTTTTAAAAGCTTATGCACTTTGAGATGTGGGTAGAGTTTATCCTTTGGGAAGCTGTAGCAATGTGTTGTTTTTAGCAGCACACTAAAAACATGTTTTCATTTCATGGCTCCTGGAATGCTCTATGCTGGGTTTTTCCCTTCCAAAGAGAGTGGACAAAGAACGGTTGTGAGATGTACCTAAGGAAATCGGATGCAAGATCAGTGGAGGGGCAGATGATGGAGAGAGAGGGAGAGGGTTGAGAAGAGCCATTGCATACCCAAGAATTTCCGATGGGCGGTTAAATCCCACAGTCAGTCATTTAGTGGTATTTACTGAGCACATACTGGATGCAGAGCACTGTACTAAGCACTTGGGAGAGTACAATAGAACAGAGTTGAAAGATACATCCCCTGCCCACAACAAACTTACAGTCTAGAGGACTATGCAGACATTAATATAAATGTCTGACAACTGATACTGTATAGTTTATAGATATGTACATAAGTGCTTTGGGGCTGAGGGTGAGGTGAATATCAAATGCCTAAAGGTCACAGATGCTAGCGTGTAGGCAACACAGAAGAGAGAGGGAGCCAGAGAAAGGAAGGCTTAATTGGGGAAAGCCTCTATCCCACGTATTCAGAGTCGGAAAGAACTGTTGCTCTTGATGAGTCAGGAGACACAAAGAGGAATCTGAGTTAACAAAGAGATGAATGTGAAGTAGAAAGCCTCAGGAACGGAGGAATGCTGGCAGATTGCTTGTTGAATGAGAGCAAAAGCAGGTTAAAATGCATTTCAAATCTACTTTTAAAAACAGGCAGAAGCAGAGATATAGTATGAAAGGAAAATTGCACCAAGGGTGGCAACAAATTAATTCGATCATATTTGAGCGCTTAATGGCGCTGTTAGTATGGAAGGATCAAGGAACAAGGAAAAAGACAGTGGCACCTTTAAGACAAAGCAAAAATAATTTATTTATGGTGGAGGTGGGGGGAGGTAGGAAAGGCAAATGAATTCTTTGCCTTAGTGTTCTCAGGGGAGCATGTGGACAGATGCCTGAAGCCAGCATAAATTTCCCACGGGAAGAAAAAACACAGAAAGAAATCAGGATTCCATTGAACAGGTAATCTGAAAATCAGAACTGTCGAAGAGAAACTGAAATCTGGAGTCTGATGGGACCTGGAATTTCACACTGAGCAGTGTGAAGACCAGAGAAAGGATGGGCTGGGATAAACTAAGGAAACATCTCAAGTCTGATGATATAATTAAAGCAGTTGCCCTGAATGTGTGCTCCACGGATAGGCCAGGTTTAGGAGGCAGAATGGTGACGCTCATGGACTTGGAGAAGGATTTATTTTGCTCTTCCCTCTGCCAAAGACTGCTCCAATGGCATTGATGTTTAACATGATCTTTCCCCCCCCCCCCAGTGTATTTGTTAAGCGCTTACTCTGTGCCAGGCACTGTTCTAAGCATTGGGGTAGATACAAGATAATCAGGTTGGACACAGTCCATGTCCCACTAGGGCTCACAGTCTTAATTCCCATTTTACAGGTGGGGTAATTGAGGCCATAGGTGCTTCTGATTTTCAGGCCCGTGTTCTCTCCACTAGGCCATGCTGCTACTTCTTAATATGAGTTAATGATCTGTGACTAAAGAATTTACCAGGCTATCTTAAGGAAGCCATTTATGAGCAAAACCAAACCTATCTGTAAAATGGGGTGTAAGACTGTGAGCCTTCCGTAGGACAGGACCCATGTCCAACCTGATCATTCATTCAATAGTATTTATTGAGCGCTTACTATGTGCAGACCACTGTACTAAGCACTTGGAACTTACAAATCGGCAACAGATACAGACAATCCCTGCCCATTGACGGGCTTACAGTCTAATCGGGGGAGACAGACAAAAACAATAGCAATAAATAGAATCAAGGGGATGAACATCTCATTAAAACAATAGCAATAAATAGTTTAGTACAGTGCCTGGCACATAGTAAGTGCTTAACAAATATCATTAAAAAAAATAAGCCCAGGTGGGAGGAGATGAGGTGAATCCCAAGGGCTCTCTAGGATGATCCATTTAGCAACACGGTGCAGTTTAGCCGATGAAACAAAACAATAACTAGGAGACTTGGGATAGTCTTATTAATTACCATCATTATTATTAATGCTTTTCAACTATTTCCCAGCCCATCACCACCTTTCAATGCCCTTTGTAAACCTTAATTATAGGATAAATGCAATTCAAGATTGAATGGCTTGGAGTGGGGGCCTGGTCAGTGTTGAGGCTGTGATGGGGTGGTGAAGTTGGACGGTGAGCCACTCACTAACTGGTATTTTGTGAATTTGTTTCACTCCTATGAATTGTTAGGGTGTCAGAGATCCAGGGTTGAAGGGGAAGAGAGAACAGAAACTCTTTCTTCCTCCTCCTCATTCAGTAATTTTTGTCTCTGCCCCTGAGTTCCCAAACTCTAGTTCTGGCTAGAAGTCTTTTCTTTCCCTAGTTGCCCCCGAGGCATCAGGGAGCTTTCTAGAGTAGGAGAAGTGACACTAGTATTCTAATAAGGGACCATTAATCAAGGGTTCATTGATTAAGTGGGTGGTCTGGGCAAGGGTATAATTTCAGACTGCAGTACACCATAGGCAGCCACTGCACACACTGCAGATCAGGCTCAGTTGCAAATGTTCCTCTGTTGTGGACTCTCAACTGGTTTTCTATTTTCTATGAATCAGGTTTAAATATTTGAGACAGTGTCTCTCCACCAGAAGGCTACCGTCTTTGACGCAAACGGGTTGCCGTGCATGTAACTGTATCGGTCGTCCAAACAGATTGGGGTCCAGGCTGATTCAGATCACTGAAGGTTTGAAAACCAAATCACAGTGGGTTAGCCAACTCAGATGAATTCTGGCTAATCTGGTTTGATTGCCTCGGTTCTCATCTAGCCTTGATTCAGATGACAGGTTTGGATAACCGCTTTTCTTTTGTATTCCCAATCCTGCTGCCAGGATTCAGGGCTGGGGCCAGATATGAGAGTGAGAGCGAGGGGGCGACTTTTTTCCCCGAAGAATTTCTGAGCTGGTTTGTCCTAGGACATGTTCTAGTGACCAGTGTTTCTAGGACTACCTATCCCAGAAACCGTTGGGGTGAAAAAGAACAGATGGAGGCAAAGAACACCAAACTATGGAGATCAGATCTTGCTCTGCTGCTGCCTTTGCCACAGGTGTTCAGCAGAGGAACTGTGTGGTCCAGTGGAAAGAGCAGGGGCCTGGGAGTCAGAGGTTATGGGTCCTAATCCCGGCTCTGCCACTTGTCTGCTGTGTGACCTTGGACAAGTTAATTCACTTCTCTGTGCCTCATCTGTAAAATACTATAAGATACTGCGAGCCCCCACATGGGACAGGGACTGTGTCCAGCTCGATTTGCTTGTATCCACCCCAGCTCTTAGTACAGTGCCTAACTCATATTAAGCGCTGAACAAATACCATCATCATCATGGCACAGCCTCTACTGATTTCATGGTGGGAGTGCCTGGAGTAGCTGGGCCTGCACTGCAGTTACAAGTTTCCCTGAGAAAACAGCAGTCGCTTGCTGCAGACTGTCAACTGCATCTACCAACTCTGTAGTATTGTACTTTCCCAAGCGCTTAGCTCAGTGCTCTGCACACAGTAGGCACTCAACGAATGCCATTGATTGATTGAATGCAGCTGGGAATCTCACAGAGGTGATGGCTGAGACTGGTTTGAGCTGAAAAGCACAGTTTATCTGTGAAAGGTTTGCTATTAAACTGCTTCCCCCTCAGCCTTATCTATCTGCGGGCCACAGGGCTAATTAACCTAATCAGTTGTCTCTCAAGAGTGTCTACATCTTGAATTTTGAGAAACAAGAATGCCAATTTAGGTGTTTATGGATATACACACCCGGCAGACACAGCTTATGTAATGCAGGTCTATGCGAATTGAGCATAAGAATAGTCTCTTAATTGTGAGTGATTTCTGTTTATTTCTGCCTAGAGGGAAAAGGTATTACAACTGAGGCTTCTTGACCTTTCAGATAATGTCAATTAAGGTGTGTAGTATTAAGAGGAAATCCTTCAGATTCCTTGGGTTTGTGCTTAAATATAATGAGAAGAGCAAAATTCTCCACTTTAGCCTGTTCTTTTGGCATGGGACATATAAATCATCCTGATATCTAGTGGTCTAGTGCATAGAGCACAGGCCTGGGAGTCAGAAGGTTCTGGGTTCTAATCCAACTCCACCACCTGTCTGCTGTGTAGCCTTGGGCAAGTCACTTAACTTCTCAATGACTCAGTTACTTTATCCGTCATCAATTACTTTAAAATGGGGATTAAGATTGGGAGTCCCATGTGGGACAGGGACTGTGCTCAACCTGATTTGCTTGTATTCACAGCACGCAGAACAGTAACTGGCACATAGTAAGCGCTTAACAAATACCCCCTCTACTAATAATAATAATAGTAACAATGGTAATTGTTAAGCACTTACTATGAGCCAGACACTGTACTAAGCACTGGGGGGGATACAAGCAAATGGAGTTGGACACAGTCCCTGTCCATGTGGGGTTCACAGTCTCAATCCCCATTTTACACATGAAGTAACTGAGGCCCAAAGAAGTAAAATGGCTTGCCCAAGGTCACACGGCAGACAAGTGGCAGAGCCGGGATTAGAACCTATGACCTTCTGACTCCCAGGCCCGTGCTCTTTCCACTACACCATGCTGCTTCTAGACTATGAGCTTGTTGTAGGCAGGGATTGTCACTGTTTACTGTTGTACTGTACTTTCCCAACCACTTAGTACAATGCTCTGCACACGGTAAGCCCTTAATAAATATAAGAGAGGCAGTATGGCTCAGTGGAAAGAGCCCGGGCTTGGGAGTCAGAGGTCATAGGTTCGAATCCCGGCTCTGCCACTTGTCAGATGGGTGACTGTGGGCAAGTCATTTAACTTCTCTGTGCCTCATTTACCTCGTCTGTAAAATGGGGATTAACTGTGAGCCTCATGTGGGACAACCCGATAACCCTGTATCTACTCCAGCGCTTAGAACAGTGCTCTGCACATAGTAAACACTTAACAAATACCAACATTATCCATTCCAGTCTATTCTTCATTCCGCTGCCTGGCTCATCTTCCTGCAGAAACGCTCTGGGCACGTCACTCCCCTTCTTAAAACCCTCCAGTGGTTGCCCATCAACCTCCACACAAAACAAAAACTTCTCACTCTAGGCTTCAAGGCTCTCCATCACCTTGCCCCCTCCTACCTCTCCTCACTTCTCTCTTTCTACCGCCCACCCCGTAGGCTCCACTCCTCTGCCGCCCACCTCCCCACTGTCCCCCGTTCTTGCCTATCCCGCCGTTGACCCCGGCCCACGTCCTCCCGCTGTCCTGAAATGCCCTCCCTCCTCACCTCCACCAAACTAACTCTCTTCCCCTCTTCAAAGCCGTACTGAGAGCTCACCTCCTCCAAGAGGCCTTCCCAGACTGAGATTCCCCTTTTCCCTCTGCTGCCTCTCTGCCCCCCCACCTTTCACCTCCCCTCAGCTAAGCCCCCTTTCCCCCCCCCTTTCCCTCTGCTCCTCCCCCTCTCCCTTCCCCTCCCTTCAGCACTGTGCTCATCCCTTCATTTGTATATATTTTTATTACCCTATTTATTTTGTTAATGAGATGTACATCCCCTTGATTCTATTTATTGCTATTGTTTTTGTCTGTCTCCCCCGATTAGACTGTAAGCCCGTCAATGGGCAGGGATTGTCTCTCTCTGTTGCCAAATTGTACATTCCAAGCACTTAGTACAGTGCTCTGCACATAGTAAGCGCTCAATAAATACTATTGAGTGAATGAATAATTGAATGAATGAATGAAATACCACGATTAATGATGTAATAATAATTATAATAATAATAAAGACCCCAGGGCCTTTCCCTCCTGCTATAGCTTTCTCCAAGTAAAAGTAGCCTTAGAAATAGGGCTCCCTGGAAAGTGACATATTTCTGTCTCTGCTGTCTTTTCAGTATTGTAGGGAAAGTGTTTCCCAGTTGCAATTGCTTCAGTCGTCCACATTGGTTTCAAGAATGAGAGGTTTTTTTTTTCTTTATAAAGCAAATTGGCCACAGAGAGAAACTGACATGTATAGTGCCTCATTTTCAACAGGAGTGTGTAGGCCCGATCTGTGGGAGAATCTAGTCATGTGACTCCAAGTGGTACACCTCCTCATTTGTGTGACATTTCCCTCTTGGAGTATTTCTAGTTTGACTCTTTGTGCTATAAATATGATTTCCAGTCCCTCCGTGCTTGACGAGGGGGAAATCACCATGAAAGAGAAAAAGATGTTGTTTAATCTATGAAAAATACCGTAAAACCATCTCGTTAATCACCAAATAGCTCTTTAAAAAAATGAAAACCAAAGGAGGAAATAGACACAGTTTAAAGGCTCGAAATGGGTCTCAGTTTTTTTTTTTCCACTTAATGCATTTCCCCTTTTAACCCAGGAGGAATTAAATAGTTCCTCTCCTCCCCTCTCTTACTCCCTCTCTCACCCCACAATCTGATGGCGTCTTTTTCATCATTAATTTTCCTTTAGTTTTGTCTGTTTCAATAGCCAACTGCTGGCTACTTGGACTAGTATATGAAATGAATCATTGCCTTCGGTTCACTGACTTGGGGATGTGAGCCAGTTTAAACACATATCACCCTGACTGTTGTCTAACGGCTAAAACGGGGCAATCCAAATAGACCTTATTCAGAAAACAAAATCTTTGGGGTTGTTCTTTTTTAGCTTTGCCTTTTGTGCTGACCAAATCACATTATATAACTGTGGACCGTGATTTGGTCAACATAAAAGGCTGCTGTCAGATAGTGTCCTAGAGAATTTGGGTTTTAGTTCATGGAGTGAAAACCACTGTCACTCTGCTTTTTGAAGCAGTTAAATCAGTTGTGTTGAAATGAACCTAATAAATAGTAGGCACTTGGTCATTTGCCACTGCATTTTAATGCACTGTATTATCCACACAGCTGAATTATTGGAAATAGACTAAATGAGCAGATAGCGGAAATGATTATGGCCAACTTTACTAAGGATGCCAGATTTCTTCATTATGGTCAGGGAATGTATCCGCTAATTCTGTTGTATTGTACTCTCCCAAGTGCTTTGTACAGTGCTCTGCACACAATAAGCACCTGATAAATACCATTGATTAATTTGTTTGGGTGTCTGAAAATCAGGGACTGCTTGGGTCCTATTTTTTCAGCCATTCGTGCAGTTTTCAGATAATCTGTCCCCTATCTAGTACTGAGGGAGAGGGGAGGAGGGAGGTTTGGCAAAGAGGTGTCTGTTGACCTAGATTAAGCTCCACATGGGCCCAGGGCTGGTTGATTTTTGCAGGGATCCCACGTGATGTGTGGCATAAAGATGTCATGCTGCATATGAGAGAGAGAGAGAGAGAAAGAGAGAAAAAGAAAGAGAGAGATTTCCTCCAGAATCTCCAAAACCAGACCCTCCCCACCCCTTGACAGATTACCCCAGAACCTGGGATGAGGATGATATCCATGGACATCCAGACTCAGCTGGCGGCACACTCAGCCCTCCAGTGGGATTTTACTCCATGCCCCATGAAGGTTTGATCCACTTGTTAGTGGTCAGTTCAAATAAGCAGCCAACCAGGGGCCTCCCAGCTGGCTGGACAGGGGATAAACACCCTGCCCATAATGAACAAATCTGGTATCCTTAGTAAAGCCAGCCATGATCATTTACTCTATTTCCAATAATTCAACTCTATTTCCAGTGATACAGTGCATTAAAATGAATGCAGCTGGGAGGTAGGAAACTGCTTTTTTCCTCCATGTCAGGAATTTGGAGACACCCCCTGGTTGCCATGGAGGTCTTACTGGTGCCTTTTCATGCCAGTTCTGACTGGAGGTTACTTTCTCACCAGTCCCCCACTGCTGCTGTTCCTGTTTATGCTCCCCAAACCTCTTCCTGTCCCTCCCCTCCCCCTTCCCCAAGGGAAGCAGCAACTACACCACGATTTTGTGGTAGAGATGGGGGATGAGAAAGGGAAACCCAGCCAGCTGAGCTTTTCCAGGCAAGGATGGCAAGCCCCAGGCAGCACCCCGGATGTCACTGTCCATCAGGGTGAAGAGGACTTCCATGGTCTCCTTCCCCAGAGATGCTCTCCCCTGTTCTTCTTCCATCCTCACCTTCCTTCCTTGTCCTTTTCCAAATTCATATCCTATTGCCTGAGTGCAGGCCACTCTCTCTGCCAATCACAGGCCAGAAAATCCATCTGCGCCTGAGGGTAGGTAGCTTTTGGTGGAGGTTGCAGCTGCATTAATCTGGCCCCGTGGGTCCTATATTCATGAGTGCTGTCAGTAGCCACCCTATGGAGTGGAGTCCAGAACTCCCAGGCCCCAGCTCTGGATCTAAAACAGGACCCAGGGGTGCCTCGGTGTAATGGATTTTGTTTTTAAATCCTGCCCCATCTCCTTCTCGCTCAGAGTCCCAGGCTCTTCCACGGCTGAAAATCTGCCGGTTATCAGTGAATGCTTCACCTCAAGGTTTAAGCTTTATTTAATTGGTTTAGGATAATGTCTTGAATGTGTTTTGATATTTCTTATATTGAGTTGGTCGATCATGTTTATTGAGTGCTTACTGTGTGCAGAGCGCTGTACTGTGCACTTGGAAGAGTATAATATAATAGGCACATTCCCTGGCCACAAACAGCTTATAGTCTAGAGGGGGAGACAGACATTAATATAAATAAATGAATTACAGATATGTACATAAGTGCTGTGGGGCTGGGAGTGGGGGATGAATAAAGAGAGCAAGTCAGGGCGATGCAGAAGGGAGTGGGTCAAGAGGAAAGGAGGGCTTAATCAGGGAAGGCCTCTTGGAGTTGTTCCTTCAATAAGGCTTTGAAAGAGGGCAGAGTATTTGCATATATATAATATCAAAACACACTTACATCTATATAATGATTCAATCGGTTTTCTTCTGCCTTAATATACTTATGCACAAGTAAAATAGGAAAACTCTGTGGATCCACTACCAGAATGATTGCAGATGGAGGTGGCGTTCTGGGAGAGATGTGTCCATGGCGTCGCTATGGGTCCGAGATGACTCGACGGCATAAGACAAGACAAGGCAAAATCAGAAAGCTGAAAAGGAGTACTGTGTGTTTCATGTGCATAGCTCCATCTAGGCAGGTTCAAGGTATCTGACAGTGCATTGCAAGATAGAAATGATCAAAGTGGCTTAGTGAAAAGAGCTTGGACCTGGGAATCAGAGAACCTGGGTTCTAAGCCCAGCTCTACCAGTTTCCTGCTGTATGACCTTGAGCAAGTCACAACTTCTCTGTGCCTCAGTTACCACATTTGTAAAATAAGGATTCGGTACTTGGTCTCCTTCCTACTTAGAATTTGAGCCTCATGTGGGACAGGGACTGTCCAACCTGATTAACCTGTATCTACCCCAGTGCTTAGAAAGGTACTCGACACGTGATAAGTGCTTAAAAAATACCACAATAATAATATTGGAATTCCTCCTTTAGAAATTACTTATGAAGCAAGTATATCATGAATCTAAGAACAGGGTCTCAAGCTGATGTAACTTTGGGCAATACACTTTTCTTTCAGGATCCGGCAGGAGAATGATATGGTTGATTCAGCTCCTCAGTGGGAAGCGGTTTTGAGGCGACAGAAGGAAAAAAACCAAGCTGATCCCAACAACAGAAGATCCAGACACAGATCTCGTTCGTATGTGAATTTTTCTTATATCATGTTTATAAAAACTAAGATTGTAGTAGTTCAGCAGGCAATTCCATCAATTAATCGGATATATTTAGCACTTACTGTGTGCAGAGCACAGAACTGAGCGCTTGGAAAACTACGACATAACAATATAACAGAGTTGGTAGACATGTTCCCTGCCCGCAACGAGCTGTCTCTGGGTGTATCGTAGAGTCTTTAAAACTACTCTCATTTTTAGCGACAACCCCAAATTCACTCATAAATCCTGCTTATTCGCCTGTTTTGGGCATAATTTCTGGGTTACAGCACAATCAAAGCACACCAACCCCAATGCCCTCCCTCACTCTCCCTTCCCCCCGCCCCCACTCACACACTTGAATTTTTCCCCAAAGAATACTCCACAAATCAATCAATCAATTATATTTATTGAGCACTTACTGTGTACAGAGCACTGTACTGAGCACTTCTAGGAATTGTTTCCTTTGTGCTAGGTGGATGTTATTGAGAAAATAGCGGCATAACTCAATTTCTGACAGCAGAACCTCTCAGATGTTCTTCCAGATTGAACCAGATGCTAATATCTTCCCATCAAATTACCATTTGTAAGCAGTTGTCAGTGAGTGATTCATTACACTCTAGTGTTTGAGTGCTCATGGGGTTGCTAAGCAATGCCCTAGGTCTGTACCCCTGCCCAGGGAGATTGCCAGTTCCCAAAATTAATTGTCCTTGAACTGATAAAAAGTTTTTTTTTTTCCTTAATCTGTGCCCCATCTGGGCTCTGGGGCCCAGGGAGCAGAGAGTTCTTTGAAGTGAACTCGGAAAACTGGTGATTTCTCTGTGTCCCTGGAGTGGCTGGAGGTCTGGCATTACTCATGGAGGGGGCCATTAAGGGGAAAGCAAGTAGCTCAGAGAGGAAGGCTGATGGTGGGAGGTGGAGAATTGGGGTGGATCCAGACAGAAAGGATGCTATTGAATGAAACAAAACCACTGCCCTCCATGCCTCTGTATACCAGAACCCTTAGGGTGTGAGGGGAAAAATAATATAACCAAATAGGTTATCCTTTATGTTGACAGGTATTCATCCTGAGACACTTATATTCCTTTTAGGCTAGAAGATTTATAAGTGCTGTCAGGTATATTTCTTGTCACTATTGTCAGTTTTTAATCTCATAAAGCTTTCATAATTGAAATCAATTTTGTGGAAATCTCTTGCCACACATGCTTTTTTACTTTCACTTCATCACCATTTTGGAAAGAATAATTTTGTACCATAATGATAATAATAATAACGGTATTATTAACCTGATTAGCCTAACTTGTATCTACCCCCAGCACTTAGAACACTGCTTGGCACATAGTAAATGCTTAATAAGTACCATAATTGGTATCATTATTATTATTTGTTAAGCATTTACTGTGTGCCAAGCACTCTTCTAAGTGCTGGGGTAGACACAAGATAATCAGGTCAGAAACAGTCCCTGTCCCACATGATGAGGGATTTTGCTTAAGTCTGCTTTTTTTCCTTATCCTCTTAGAGAAATGGGAATTACAAATAAAATTCTGGCAAATCAGAAATGTGAGTTTGAGGTAAAAAGAAACTGCATCTAAAGCTGCCTAACAATTAAAATAATTGGTGTTGTAAGCTGTCCTTAAGGAAAAACTCATTTAGGAATATATTTGACTGGTGAGCTAAAATCAAATGCTCTACCACTGACCAGATGTGACCTTAGCTCCGTTACTTAACCATTCTGGTCTCTGTTTCTTCCTTTGTAAAATAAGGATAATAAAAACTGTCCCTCCCTGCTTTACAGGGTTCCTAAGGAGAATAGCTTGTTGGAAAAGTAAAATGAATGTAAAGCAATAAAGTGCAGTATACCTTTGATTCAATCAATTGTATTTATTGAGCACTTACTGTGTGTAGTGCACTGTACTAAGCGATTGGGAGAGTACAGTATAACAAGAGTTGGTAGACACGTTCCCTGCCCACAACAATAGAGGGCTGAAAAATGGGGTGCAAATCCAAGTGTAAGGGTGACACAGAAGGGAGTGGGAGCAGAGGAAATGAGGCCTCTTGGAGATGTGTTTTAATAAGGCTTTGAAGGTGGGGAGCGTGGTGGTCTGTAGGATATGAAGAGGGGAAGGTGTTCCAGGCCAGAGAGGATCACCCTCCTTCTTAGACTGTGAGCCCCATGTGCGACAGGACTGTGTCTGACCTGATTAACTTGTATCTACCCCGGCGCTTAGAACAGTGTTTGGCTCATAGTAAGTGCTTAACAAATACTGTGATTATTATTGTCATTATTATTACCCTTTTCAGCGATTTGGGGATGGGAATGATGTGGTGGAAGCTATGCTTGAGGGAAATGATTACCAGATTGTTCTGAATTATGCATATCCAGGTTATTTTATTAGCTACAAATGTATCGTGTTTTATATGGTCCCCGCCCTCCTCTCCTTTACTTGTACTCTTGTATTCCTATAAACAGTGTGTGGAAAAACAGCCACTGGGAATCATGTGCCCATTCTTTCTCTCTAAACAACAAAAAACAAGATCTTGATTATTGTTATTCCTGTGACGCTTATTAAGCCCCCACAATGAGTTAAGGGAGTTGAGTGGGAGGAATCCCTTTCCGGAGAAAGCACTGTTGAAATGTGAGGCTCGCATTCCAGGTCGCAATGTCTAAAACTGTGTGGTTCTCTATTGAATACTGAGAGCCCCACCCAGGATCCTCATTGCATAACAGCCACACACAGGTGCTGTTCTTCGGGTTCCAACCATCGGGAGAAAGGCCTGCTTTCCGGTGGGTGCTGTTTTCCAGGAGGGTATCTCTTTGGACTGCCTGAGGAAAGAGGAGAATATTAGTGTATTTGTGTTGCGTACAGGAGATGGCAGAGGCGCCCTCTGGTGAGAAGACATAGCCCTTGCGACACAGGCAGGCTGTTTCCCTTTTCTGTTTTCCCCACGGCTGCTCCCCCATTTTGGGATGATGGGATTAAACACAGACCGGAGGGAGCCTCTGGCACCTCAAGATGGGCCTCAGCAGAGAGGGCCACTGAAGTTGAGCACCAGTTCCCAGCCCTGTCAAGGACCCACACTGGGACTCAGGTGGGCCCGGCTACCCTGCGACTCCAGGGCCTCAGTTTTCAGTTGGTCAAAAGGAGAGAGGGTTAGGGAAACGGCTGGAAAGCCATCTTGGGCTCCCTAGAGGGAGATGCTTTGGCAACCTAGACTCTCATTAATAACATACCTTATAGCGCATCTCTTTCGAGGAACTGAAAAATAGTAACAGTACTGTACGGAGGTTTTAGTATTTAGTGGTTTTATTTTTCCAAAGCATTTTCCCGACCGTGATCTCATTTTATCTTCACAGCAAACCTATGAGGTAGGGAAACACAGGTATTATCATAGTTTACCCATGGTCACACCACAGGTCAGTGACAGAGTACGGAACAGAACCCGTGGCTCGACTCCCAGCCCTCTTTCTAGAAAATAGTGCTGCCTCCTTTGGGGCTAATGAAATGCAAGGAGGGCAAGCAGGCAAGTAAAAATTGAAAAAGTGATGCTTGACTGTAGATTGTTTGATATAAAGATAGTTGCGAGGGCAGCCACCCGGGCCTGTGTTGGAGCCCCCTAAATGGCTGCAGATAGCAGCCGTCCCTCAGAGAACAGCAGGGGCAGTGGGTAGTTGGTTTGGGGTTGGAGGACGGCCTGGTTGGTACTGTCTCTACAGCTGAGAGCCAGGGAAACTGAGGGAACTTTCCTCCTTCCAACTCCTCCTAACCCTTCCGTGGTATTTCCCCCATGCATCTTGGCTCTTCTGACATCATGAGCCTCCGCTAGACTGTAAACTCGGAGGGCAGGGATCGTGTCTACCAACTCTGTTGTACTCACACAAGGACTTAGTACAGCGCACACAGTAAGCAATCAGTAGTATTTATTGAGTACCTACTGTGTGCAGAGCACTGTACAAAGCACTCGGGAGAGGGTTCGGCAGTGACAAAGATGAGATTGAGTTATGGCGTGAGTGAGTGTGCTGGGTTGTAGTAGGAGATCAGTGAGGGAAGGCAGGATGGGGCAAGGAGGTTAAGTACTTTAAAGTCACTGGTAAGGAGTTTCTGTTTGATGCAGAGGTGAATGGGCAAATAATAAATACCATCGATTAATTGATTAAAATGGGGGCAGGCCCTTCCATGAAAAAGTTGACTTTCTATATGGATGTTTCAGGTTGGGAGTCTGGGGAGCATTTAAAGGACACAGTAAAGTAACATTTTATGAGACTCTGTTGGGATTGCCGATCAATCATCAAACTTCATAGCTTTGAGAGTGGGAAAATTAGCCCTCATGGTCACTCACCCAATTTCTGGGAAACTGAACAACAGGGGGTGAGGTAGGGAAGAGGCGGTTTGGTGTGGGGGATTGAAAGAGTTTTTGAATAATGTATTGGATCATGCGTTTCTCTTTATGGCATCGTCTTTGATCCTGGGCTTGGATGGTCTGACCCAGTAATGATGTTGCTTCTGTTCATGTGTTTTGATTCAAAGCACAGCTGTATATGTGTTGTGGGTGGGGAGTGGGTGGGGGAAGGGGAATGTTATAGCAATAGTAAATGCGGAAGGCTCCAAGCTCTGATTGCATAGGATTTTTTCTATGGGTACCAATAAAGCACATCAGCTCTTCTAAAGAACCCTTTTTTCAAACTAAGAATGGTCATTAAAATTGCACAGCTGTTTAAATCAAAAAAATGTTACTGAGCATCAAATCATGAATTCACAGATTATTAATGGGTGCAGATGCAGGCATAAAAATGTCATATTCCTTATTAGCATTGGAGGGAGTTGAAGTTTGTAAAACACAGGTGGTCTACAAATTGACAGAAATTTGCATCCGATTTCCTTAGCTTTGTCCCTTGCCTGAGAACTCTCCAAATATTTGCCACTCAGTTGTACTGAAATAGGAATAATCTGGGGATACAGGTATTTCAGAAGAGTAATTCCTAGATAGTCATAAAATGAATTGTTTAGTAAAAACTGCCTGATAATCAATGGCATCTAAGTGCCCACTGTACCCAGAGCTCTGTACTTAGACCCCGTGGAGAGTTGTAGAGGAAGAACCAGATAGGGTTTCTCGTCCTAGAGCTTATGAATTCTTCTCAGTTGCAGATATAGGTGAAATCTCGAAATAAGGAGCAGTCCTTGAGGGCGAAAATCAGCTGTAACAGGGCCTACATATATAATACAATCACATGGCCCATTGTTAAGACAGCTCTACAGTCCTGTCTTCCAAGGCTTTGAGCCAACAATTGGCTCAGGACTGGGAAATTTCAGTTCAAAGTGGCTTCCAGGAAGTCACACTTTTTGCCCCACACTTAAGGCTCAGCGCTATTTCCCTGCTGGGGGCGGGGAAAAATTGGGCTGCAGCAAAAGCAGTGTATTTCTAATTTGATTCCCATTCTACCTGGCTGTCCAGACAAGCCCCTTGAACCAGCCAGGAAACTTGGCAGGGAGTAGGGTGGGTGAATAATAATAGTGGCATTTGTTAAGCGCTCAATATGTGCCTGGTGCTGATCTAAGCATTGGGATGGATACAAGCAAATCGGATTGGACACAGTGCCTGACCCACATGCGGCTCACAGTCTCAATCCCCATTTTATAGATGAGGAAACTGAGGCACAGAGAAGCAAAGTGACTTGCCCAAACTCATGCAGCTGCCAAGTGGCGGAGCCTAGAACCCTGGTCCTTCTGACTCCCAGGCCCATGCTCTATCCACTAGGCCACGCTGCTTCTTGCTAAAGGAGTCCGGGGGTAAACAGAGGCTAGCTCTCTGGCAGGTAGGTTTAGGATAATTTTTATAAAACAAAAAAGCCCCACCTCTGCCAATTTATCACAAGATTACTCAATCCTGCTGATAGCCAGTTTAAGCGTGGTTCATTTCCCCTTCGATACAACTCATCCTCATTTTTATTATAGTTTCACCCATAACAGTCTGTAGTGATGGGATCTAGACCGTAAGCTCGTTATGGGCAGGGAATGTGTCTGCTAACTCTATGGTACTCTTCCAAGCACTTAGTAGAGTGCTCTGCACAGAGTAAGTGTTCAGTATATACCATTGACTGATGGGAATGAAGTATCTGGTATCCTCCCCCAGCTTGGACACTTCAGTAATCATTTGGCATCACCACTTTATCCGGGCTTCCGATGAAGCGCTCAACAATGGTGCTTTAGGTGAAATCTGTGAAGTTGAATCTTGTTTTCTGTCTTTAAAGGAGAAGCCCGGATATCCAAGCAAAGGAAGAGTTATGGAAACACATTCAGTGAGTATTGTTATTAAAACAGATTATAAAGTACAATCCCAGAGTATGGGGTGAAACATGCAAGCACAAATATAAATCAGGTTACCCTCTTGATACAATGCTTGGTATTTATAAAACCTCCACAACCTGCCGTAGCTGTACGAAATCCTGATTCAGAGACAGGGAGGTGCAGGGAGGATGGTGGGGCCAGTGTCTCTTCCAAGTAAAGTGCCTAAATAGTGAGTGTCTGCTGGTACTTACTTTAATATGGCCAACATGTCACATATGTAACTCCACACTGAGCCAGTGGTGGGGAGAAACCAAGTTGGAATTCTCAGCAGGAGCAATTGGCTTATTTCCTGGCCCATGTCATCACCAATACCCAGGCCTTGTCCATTCCTTTCTAGGAAGGAACTTGTGGATCCATCGGGCCTCTCGGAAGAACAACTGAAAGAGATTCCTTATACCAAAATAGAGTAAGTTTATCACCTATTGCAAATCCTTTTTTCCCTCTCCCGAGCAGGATGCTGAAAATTCTTGCTAATTTGAACTTTGGATCTGAAGAGTGAAGAGAGACGTATATGAAGTGTCCTTGTTTTTCTAGCAAGCCCCTCCCCTTGTTAGAAAACTGGATTGTTTTTTTTCCCTCAACTCCTAGAACTATCAGTCAGCAGTCCTGATGCCTTCAGGAAGTTCCACTTCACCCTCAGCTATTAGGAAGGGGCAGAACCAATCCCTGCCCCTTTTTTCATTGAATGTAAAACTTATCAGACTTGACTAGGTTCACTGCCAGATCATTGCCCATGGGCATCAAGCATGTATTAGAGGCTGTCGACTTAGATCAGCTCCAGCTCCCCCAACCCCCCAAAATGCAAAGTCTTTTGCAATTGTTTTCCCCTAATTTTTTCCAGCTATAAAATGTGCTATGTTCTGTGTTAATCTCTTCTTGGCTTGGCCCCACTAGCCAACAAAGCTGAACTGACACTGGAATGTTCTCCTGACTTGCAAGCCTTGTGACCACAAATTTCTACAAGTGAACAAAGACCCAGCAACAGGGACTGAGATCAGAGTAGCTGTCCAAAATTCAACCCGACAGCTCCAGCATGCCCATCTTGGGAGACTTCTCCTGGAAACAAGTTTTTCTGTCCTGACCCCTGGATCAGGATATCCCAGATCTTGTTTGACTCATTTTTATTGCTTGTTTAGGACTCAAGGAGACCCAATCCGCATCAGGCACTCTCACTCCCCGCGAAGCTACCGCCAGTATCGCCGGTCCCAGTGTTCTGATGGGGAGAGATCCGTTCTATCTGAAGTGAAGTAAGTCACTAGACCCAAGTTGTGTTGTTTTTCCCACTTCCCTGCCCTCAGGCTAGCCAGAGTTAGAAACCCCATCTACCCTGGGAACAAAGAGTCTGGAGACCCAAGGTGGTGGTGTGGTATTTGTTACAGGCTTACTATGTACCAGAAACAAGCTAATCGGGTTGGACAGTCTAAAAACCCCATTTTTCAACTGAGGTAACTAGGAAGTGAAGTGACTTGCTCAAGGTCTCACAGCAGATAAATGGTGGAACAGGGATTAGAAACTAATTCTTTTTGATTTCCAGGCCTGTGCGCTATTCAGGGCAGGGAATGTGTTCATTTATTGTTCTGTACTCTCCCAAGTGCTTAGTACAGTGCTCTGCACACAGTAAGTGCTCAATAAACACGATTGAACGAAAGGTCATGGTCAGCAGCAGCTGTCAAGTCAGAATGGTGTCTTTTTGAGTGCTTACTGGTGTGCAGAGTCCTGTATTTAGCAGATATGATCCCTGCCCAGAAGCTGTTTTCTGTAGGGAGGGTTAAAGAGTTTGGGAAGTTCTCAGGCTCTACAACCACCTCCAAGTTTCTGCTTGGGTACCACCATTCTGTGATGTTGAAGCGGGTAGCGAGACTGAATAAAGGAAGTGAAAACACACAGAACGGGAGGGAAACTGGCAAACGAGCCCAAGAGGGAAGGAGTCAGTTTGGCAAGACTACAAGGCCAGTCTTTCTGTGAGTCATTGCCTGAGGTTTAGCTTAGCCAATCGATTGACTCTCAATTTGAAATTCAGACCTACCGCAGCTATGCCTCCTTGTCCCCCCAACTTAGGATCTTACCATGCCTTTCTTCCACAGTGCAAAAACTGACCTTGTGCCTCCTCTCCCTGTGACTCGCTCTGCAGATGCTCAGTGTGCCAATGCGCCTACCTCTCATCAGGTTAGTGAGTGGCGAGCCAGGGCTATGGCTACTTTACCCGCCAGCCACTCAGGCTCTGGCGAGCTGCCCATCGGTTCAAATCTCTAGAAGAGCTTTCTTCTGGAATTCCCAAAGTGTAACATTTCCTCATTACGGCTTTGACGATGTCATGGCCAACGGCTAAACTGGATGTAGGGCGCATGTTTCAGCAGATTAATGTCCTTTTCTCATTTTAGAGAAGAAATGGGTCTAAAGACAGCCTGATAGAAGAAAAATCTCAAACGTCTACAACCACACTGGATGGGAAACACAGTGCTAAGACAATAAAAACTGTACAAGTACCCCGCCTCAAGATAGAGACTTGACTCCTGTGATAGACGCCACGATTCCTTTGAAACTGTGAATTATGTAACAAATCAAGTGTCAAAAGAGTCTGATAAGTATCAGTCATGAATTTCCTCTCGATATTTAAAAACTGCAGTGTGTTTTCCCCCCAGATAGGCACCAGTTGCTTGAAATTGGCAGTGTTGATGTCCATCAACTTGGTGCTACCATACTGGAATCTTCAGGTTTGACTTTGAATATTGCCTTGAATGTCCTGTGTCCATTGGCAGTTAGTGCTTCAGAGAAGTGTAACCCCACCACCCCCAGACCGCAACTGGTGACCTCGACATCAGGGTGGGAAAGGACCCTTCCTGCCTCCAGCTGGTGCTCAGCCCCTGCCTGCTGCTTGAGGACAGATGGGAACCTCCTGTCATTCGCACTAGATGTTCTTGTTCCTATAAATGTTAAAAAATTCTCTTAAAAAAATCTACCTTATGGCAGTGCATTCTGCAGATCATTTACAAATGTCGTAAAGAAAGTTTTTTTAAATGTGTTGCCTTTTAATTTCAAGTGCCCTTGTCTTGTGTTTGATAAAGGTAAAAATGACTCACAGCTGGTTGCTGCTTGGCTTTTTCCCCCCATCCCCACCTCGGAATCTGTGGGACTGTTGGGCATTCAGCTTCTACTGAAAAAGCAAAAGGGACCAATAATGCTCTAAATAGCTTCGTTTTGAAAGAAAAAAGTTTATTGAGTGCTTACAATGTGCACAGCACTGTACAAGGGAGACACTATGTAGTGTGGGGTGACTATCAAGGGTAAAAAGGCGCAGAGCCAAGTTGCATGAGTGATAGAAGGGGGAGGGAAAAGCATGGGGAAAGCCTTTGGAACTAGATGTGATTTTAATAGGGACAACTTTTTAGAATAATCCATGTAAGTAGAGTGAAGCATGGACCAGAGAAAAGGCAGGGAGGTCAAGACAGGATTGGATTAAGAATTTGGATTAACATGGTAGCAGTTTAGAGGAAAGGACAGATTTAAAGCAATGCTGGGAATCATCTGCATAAAGACAGATGGCAGTTGAAACCACAGGGGCAAATGAGTTCTCTAAGGGAGTGGGTGTAGATGAAGTAGGAAAGGTGACCCAGAACTGAGCCTTGAGAGACTCCCATTGGTAGAGGGAGGCAGGAGCTAGTTAAAGAGACTGAGAAGCAGTTAGTATCAGTTGGATGTTTCAAAAAGGGGGTGGTCTTGTGTTGAAAGCAGCTGAGAAGTCAAGGATTAGGGTGGCAGAGGCAGTTGGATATGGCAAGGTCAGTGGTCACTGATGGCAGGAAAAAATCCAATGCATAGAAAGGGAAACAGACCCTTCACTTAAAGCACTACCCCTTCCAGAAAACCACCCCTACCTACAAAGGCCACCAAGTCCTAAAAGATACCTCACTCTTTCCCCATACTCTACTGGGGGGAAGCATAACACACCTACCAATGTGGCTATAAGTTCTTGCAGATCTCTTCACAGGAGTTGATCAGATCCTAGAGAGAAAAGCAGATATTCAGTTTGAGCAGTTTAGCATTCCTAACCATTTCCTGAATTATCCAGTTGTGCTAAGGGAAACAGCCCTCCACCTCCTCCATTCTTCCCCCCCCCTCTTTGCACTCCAAAGCTGGGGTCCCATGACACAAATAAGCCCAGCCTTTGGGAATCAGCAGGGGGCTGGACCAAATCTAGATGATAGTGGAAATGCATAGCCACAGGGAGGAGCCATTTTCAGAGTTCCCTTGGGGACTCTGGATAACTATTTCAGCGATAAACTATCTACACAAGCAGCAGGATGTCCCTCAAAAGCAGCAAAAGAAGAAAGGAAGTAACTCCTAAAAACCCAACATGCTGCAGAGTGTATAATTTATGCCTCTTTTGACACCCCAGTCATTACCGTAACAAATGAATGGGCAACACAAAGGCAGATTAATAACCAATCTATCAATGGTTGATAATGCATCGAGTACAGTACTAAGCACTTTACACAATGAAATCCCAAAGGCTCTGTGGCTTTTCAACCAAACCGACAAAGCACCCACGTAAATAAAGGCTATTTTTCCCCTTGTACACCCAGAGCCTGCACAAATCCCACCCAGAACGACGTCCCTGGAGAAAAAACCACAGCACCTACCTTAAGTACGCCTTCACCATTCTGTCCATCTTCCATAACTAGAAAGATAAATGAGTAAGCCTTATTTTGCTAATCAAATCTAACCATAGCCACGTGGGGCAGCTTTGTGTCCAGCGCCCCACACCTGCCATGCCATGTTCCTGTGCAGCAAGTACACCACAGGAATAGAATCCAGTGAAAATAGGGCTGCCACGGATTTGATTTGCGCCTTTTTTGACACCACATTCACTAGCAGCCAAAAGTGAACGGGCAACACAAAAGGCAAATAACGCGCGGGTGCTAGGTGGGTTGGCACAGGTTACGAATCGCATCGGGGGCTGCCACTCGGGAGAGAGAAATGACTCCTCTGTGCCTCAGTTTCCTCGACCGCAAAAGGGGGATTCAGTGCCCGTTCTGTTTCCACCGAGTCCGACCTGATTGGTCTGTACAGTGCCTACCACGTAATAAGCGCTTAATGAATGCCATAAAACACGGAGAAGTCCCAGGGATTTAAGGGCATTAGTTAAGCGTTTACTATGTGTGGGGAACAGTACTGAGCGCTGGGTATATCCAAGTTAAGTTGGACAGAGATCCTGTCCCACGTGGGGCCCCGTTTTAAGCCCCCTGTTACAGATGTAATAACAGGAATGGAAGTAAAACAACTAAATAATCCAGCCAAACGCTGGGGTAGACAGAAGGTAATCGCGTTGGACAGTGTCTCTACCCCGCACGGGGATCACAGTTTAAGTAGGAGGGAGCAGCATTTAATCCCCACTTTACAGATGTGGTAACTGCGGCACAGAGAAGTCATGCGACTTGCCCAAGGTCACACAGTAGACACTGGCAGGGCCTAGGTCCTCTAACCCCCAGGCCCGTGCTCTTCTCTCCAGACCACGCTGCTTCTCAGAGCTGCAGCTGCAACTTCTCGGAAACTCGGCTGACTTCCGCAAGTCTAAGATTGACCGTAATTGGACGCCTAGCTAGCTACCCCACAGTAGTAGCGAGAAGTAGTAGGGGGTTATGGCTAGGGGAAGCAGCGTGGCTCAGTGGAAAGAGCCTGGGCTTGGGAGGCAGAGGTCACGGGTTCGACTCCCGGCTCTGCCACTTGTCAGCTGTGTGACTGTGGGCAAGTCACTTCACTTCTCTGGGCCTCAGTGACCTCATCTGGAAAATGGGGATTAACTGCGAGCCTCACGTGGGACGACCTGATTACCCAGCGCTTAGAACAGTGCTCTGCACATAGTAAGCTTTTAACAAATACCAACATTATTATTAGAGCCCGGGCCCGCGAGTCAAAAGGACTGCGTTCTAATCCCGACTCTGCCGACAAATCACTGCACTGGGCCTCGGTTCCCTCATCTATAAAACGGG